>NC_140086.1:75914471-78413019 GCF_964237585.1 Gallinula chloropus | reverse complement strand
GTCCTGTTTCTTTTTTTTTTTAAATAGACAACAGGGTTGGAGTAGGCACATGAGGAACATCACTAGCTGAGACATTAGCACAGAATAAGTCTTATTATGGTTATTGAGGTCACAAAAGAATTTAAGTATCCAAAATTGTTAATATGTAAATCCAAATCTTAGATTTTTTTCCAGCCACAGTTGAATTGTTACAAAAAGTTCTTCCTGGATCTCTACCTGAATTCATTATTCCCAGGTTCATTTCCCAGATCTGAAATCTTTTCTCACACTAGGTCTCACAGTTTATGAACTTCACTACATGTGTAGTGAAAGACTTCAGGAGAACATGGCTGAACAACTCAGGTTCTATATTGCATTTAAGTATGAAAGAATGGCTCAGTGCAGGGTAAGTATGTAAAAGTTATATAGTTCCTGAAGTAGAAAACAGTGCTAATTATACCCTTTTCTAAGTAAAAGCATAACACTTGGGTTAACGATTCATTTGTGATTGGTCTCTGAACAGTTAGACCTTTGATTATCTACACAACATCACAACGCCCATAAGATTGCTGCGAAATATCTGCAGAACCAGACAACCAGAATAGGATATACTTACAGCACTCTTGTAGGAAACAGGATATGAAGGCTTGCATTCTCTCACTTAAGGGAAATAATTGACTAAATAATCTGCAGCCACAAATGGCATTAGTAACATTAAATGGCATTAATAACCAGTAGTGTAAAACAGGAGACTTGCTTTGTTAAAAAAATAAAAGGATTTGTGCAGGGGTCTACCCTGAGAAAAAGTTCTTGTTTCTGGCTTTCTAAGCTGGGGTACATCTACATCTTGTAGAATCCCACCCCTGATCCCCCATCTACACCAGTCAACTCCAGAGGGCCAGGGAAAATGGGAAAGAATGGCATGACATAAACTAGCATTTAATTCCTAGCACATTCCTTGGCACAATGTTAGCCTGGGCAAGGTAGCATTTTTCACACCAATACACAGTTCAAGGGATGGTATGGACCAAGAACTCTTCCCAGCTTGCATTTTATGCATGGCTTCCCAGGAAGCACAGCATTGTGGACCTGCCTCTTGACTCCAGAGCCATAGAACTGACCCTGGCCTGTTTTGAGCCCTTTGTGTTGGTTCTAAACCTGGAAGTCTGCAGCTGTTTTCATTTTCTCCACTCATGAGTTCCATACTTAAATTCTTGGTGCTGGATATACCTATAGTTGCCTATCTACTGACAGAAGTGAGTGACAAGGTTCCAGTCAAGTTATTCCTATGTTGTCTGAGGTATAAAGCCCAACTCATCATGGCATTTCTCCAGTTTCAGAGCAAGCAGCCTGAGCAGAATCATGGTTTCCATAGTTTTGACACCCAATACTGCACTTTTAGCTCAGATTAAAACTAAACCTCTCTCTTAGTAAATCTGAACACATCTCACTCGTCAAGAGAGCCCAATAGCTAGTCCGTAGAATGTTTCAGACTGATAAAGTAAAAGGTAAGGTTTCAGGTTTCAAAAATTTGAACTATATTCTACTATCATCATAGGAAAGAAAAGGCCTATCTCTGGATATATTAAAAGGAGACAATCAGGACCTGACCCAAATGCTTTTCTATTTGCAATAATAAAAACTTGCACTTCAACAGTCAGGCTGCTTCATGCCTTACTGCCTGCTCAGAAGTAAGAATGGCATCAAATTAAGTCTTTCCACTCATTTGGTTCTTGCTGTTTAATACATGCCAAATATTGCCAATCACAATTCCTTGGCTAGTGCCAGGAGCTCTTAACTTCATAGACAGGAAAAGACTGGTACAAAATATCCAGCACAGCTATAGGTATGAGAGTGATCATTCTAGTTTATCTATATATTCCGATTTTTTTAGGATTTTATTTGCCTTCCTGAGAAAATGAGATTAATTCAGTGTTCTGGTCTCTAGGTACTTCTATTTGTCTTTTATTTATTTGTGGCTGGGGCATTAAAGCTTTGAAAAGATTCTTCATTTTATTTTTATATGAGAGTATAAATGCACACTACAATTGTTTCTCATGGATTCTCAGGTCAATGAAGCACTGAAGTGCTGTATTTTTTATGTGACACTCAATTTTGTAAGCTAAGCAGTAGTGTAAAGAGGTCTGAAGGTCTGCTTGATTTGAAAGATAATTGAAAATACTCCTGAGACTTTTAAGAATTGTGATTTATTACTGGGCAGTTTATATTTCATTTTATTAATATTCTGAAGTAATGCAAATTCTTGCCTGTGACAGAAGGATTCATAAAGATGGTGTTAGTATTTTGTGACATGATGAAATGACAGCTTTCACTTCAGTGTATGTAAATTGCTATAAATATAGTGTGACACCTTTGCTTTGCTGTCAAAGGTTTTCCAACTGAAAATATGTCCAGCTCTCCCCTGCTGCTCAGTAGGACAAGCAGCATATTTTGGTTGCTGAGGAAAGCAATAGGGAACTACCATCTCAGCCTGCCGTTCTAAGCACCTTTCTTTTGCTTCACTGACACTTGTACATATGGAAAACAAGACGACAATCAAAGTGGAGAGTACAACATGCAAAAGTATTTGCAGAGGGTTTCCAGAGTCATCAATATAAAAGTGGTAAAACTGCTCTAGAAGTGAGCAGGGTGGAAGCTAATTTAGCAATGGGTTGAGATTAATGAAATACAAAATGACTAAGCACATAAAGGACCTAACTGAACTGAAAATGGTTGGGGAAATTTAGGCTCCATATGGTTCCCAGTGCTTTTCCCCCTTTTTTATACAAGCATTCAGAATGATGCTATTAAAAAATGTGCAGGAGAAACTGAACAGCTCAGAAACACCTTGGCCTCATTCCAAGTTTTTCAGTGCTTTCTTTCTGGTTGTGTTAAATCTCTCTGCAGGTCGAGAAACTCACTCATGGTTCCTCCAGCATGTTTCTGATCAAGCATCCCAGGAAAGTACAACAATATCTGCAAGGGAGTCTTACTTGCAGCGGTCTGAATTTTGCCTGTATAATCATCTGTATATTCATTTGTTTACTTTAACCTCTCTTCCTTTCAAATTGTGTAGCAGTTTTACCAAAGTGAAGACCATGAAATGATGCCACACCAAAACAGGAGCATGTCAGAGACTCCTAGACACAGTGCTGTGAGGCTGGGGGGTCCCCAGTCAGGGGCATGGTTGGGAACCATCTGACAACCCCAAACAGGGAGCAGGGCAGCCTGGTGGAGGATACTGTGTGCAGTGCCAGCCCCACACATCACACAACACCCTGGGGAAGGGTCAAGAGCATGTAAGAGGTTAGATGAGGCTAGAAACACTCTCCCCAAGGAGATAAGCAGGAATGAGGGGCAGCCCTCAGCTGCCTCAGAACTGGCCTTGAGCTCCAGCAGCCAAACCCACAGGGTCCAGCACAAGCCCTGACACCGTGGTGCTACACAACCTTGCGAAAACATAACAAGATCTGGGTCTAGTTTCTCATTGTATCAAAATAGTAAGTGAACTCCTATTGTTTCTTATAGTGCTGCCTCTGTACTTCAGAAAAAGATAAGAATTTCAATCCCTGTTTCAAACAAATTAATTATTTTCTACTTATTTTTCATCCATTTTCATTTCAAAGTCTTTTTTTTTGGTAAGTGCTTATTTAACTACTTCTCTGTGTTTGCTACTGTTTACAATGAACTTTTGCACTTGTTTCTGTTAATTGTATAGGCTAATGAATATCTTTCCTTGGAATGTTTTCAAATATTACTTTCTGTAATCCTTAATTCTGAGCTTACTTCTGCTACTACAATATTTGCCAGACTGAAACCAAAACAATGTTTAGTATGCATGATATCATATTTTTACAGTCTCTAAAATCTTTAAATTCTAATTTTGTATTAACAAATATTATTGACAGGTAGAAGGTGGAGAAAGAGGGATAGACTTTCAATTGTATTGCAAAAAGCATCTTTCATCTGCCAACGGTATTCTTTGTATAATGGACTTTTTTTTTCTCTACACTATCTTTTCTCTTAGCAAAGTGCATATCTGTCCTCTGTCTAAGCAGATACCAAACAACTAGAATATGAGGAATTGGGGGTTTCTGTGTTACCATTAATTTTAGAGGCTGAACTGAAACAATTATAACAGTTATGAAATTCAGTAACGAAGACATGGATATAGACGTTTTAAATAGAATATGAGTAGTGATTATAGCAACCTCAATTGCATTATAAAGTTGAACTGGCCCAGTGATGTGGCTTTGGTGAGGAACAGAAGGTTGGGATACTTTTGGTGCAAACCATGCAATATTATAAATAGGATACTTCACTGGGTTCAAAAGAATTTAGAATTTGAACATTTAATTAGGGCTTCATTTGTAAATGTAATGGCATCTAAAAGGTCAGGTAAACTATTACTACAAAATTTCAGATTCAATGATAAAGATTTCATCTTTGTTCTGGCTAGAATTGGGCTTTTAGGCTTTTCTAGTTGGTAATATGCTAACCAAAACAATAGAAAAAAAGAGATGTGAGAATTGTGCTGTAGGAAATCCAGGATTTCTTGTACTTAGACAGGAGCTATAATTATGCTGTAATACAAATATTGGCCCTTATTTATGACCAAGATGCTAACATAGCTATCAGTGGATGATGGTGTGTGTTATATAAGTGATTACCTATCAAAAACAATATGTATTTGTACATGATACTTCCATTTATATTTTTTAACTTCTCTTTGGCTTTTTCAGGAAAATTGGACCATAAAATTATTTTCTCTCTGGTTTATGTACAATGAAACAAAGTCCTCTTTTCTTCGAACCCATTACTCCTCTTACAGCCTGAAATATTTTCTTTGTGGCTACCACAGGCTTTTTTACTGAAATACCAGGCAAACTTTTAAACCTAAATCTTGCTTCTAATTTAGCTGCTGCTTCTACCATTCAAAAATATTTAAATTGATTTAATCTTATGTTTGTAGCTGTAGGACTTAATTCTCTATTTACCTTTTCAGGACATGGTTTTGCTAACCCTTTTGCAAAAATGGTTTATTGCTAAAGCTTTGCTCCATCCCTATCTATAGATTGCAAAGAGACAGGCTTACTTACAAAGAATACTCCCATCACAAGTGTCTTTGAAGATGGCTTAGCAAGAAAAGGAAGAGAAGGTGTGAGAGAGGATATAAATGTGTAGATATATAATTAAGAAGTCATATAGGAGATTAGAAACTGATTAGGAAAGGCAAGGGAGAATACAAAGTAGTACAATTTGGATAAAACATATTGTGTAGCTGTTCTTCTCCTTATTTGTATTCACCATATGAAGACCCAGGGAAAATACTATCTCCCTGATGAGCTGTTAACACTAGCCAGTATTACCAATGAATAGATAATAGCTTACATCTAACGCTGGGTGAGAAATAAGTTTCAGTGTGAGATAGTATGTGTGTGTATATATATATATATTTATGAGTGTATATATATATGTGTATATATATTCATATAGACATGTATATTAGTATTGCCATGGTTTAACCCCAGCCAGTAACTAAGAACCACACAGCCCTTTTCCACCAAAGGAATAGAGAGAAGAATGGGAAAAAAAAACACACTCATGGATTGAAATACAGTTTTATAGGATAAGAAAGGAAGAGGGTGATGAAGATAATAATAACAGTATCAACAATAATAATAATAACAACAACACTAGAAATAATACAAGTGATGTACAAATGAAATTGCTCACTACATGGGAAAGGAAATGCTCAGTCTGCTTCTGAGCATCGAATTGCATGCCTTGCTTCCCCAGTTCTATCTGGACCACGATGTTCTATGGCAGGGAATATCCCTCTGGCCAGCCTGGGCCGGCTGTCCTGGCTGTGCTCTCCCATCTTCTTGTGCACCTGGCAGAGCATGAGAAGATGGAAAGTCCCTGACTTAGTGCAAATACAACATCTACCTGGAAACAGCTAAAAACATCAGTATCTTTTCAACGTTATTTTCTTACCACAGCCAAACCACAGCACTATTCCAGCTGCTACAAAGAAAATTAACCCAATATCTCAGCTGAAACCAGGACAAGAATAGAATTACTTAAGTAAATATAATCTAATCTATCCCACTAATATAGTATATGTGTGTTAGTATGTGTATACACATGCGCACACATTGTCTTGAATAGGCAATGAACTTCAGATTGAGGAGATTCTTCAAATGAAGGTACTCTGCAAGATTCTTTGCCATACCTCCTACATATGAAATCATAAATAAGCACAAATATAGGCATTTCTGAAATTATAATTATCCTTCCCCCCCAGAAAAGTTCAAAACCAGGAGTTATACCTTTCTCAAAGTATCTCATATCTGCTAGGGAAGTCCCTAACCCTCTAAGATCTTTTTCTCACTTGAGCCTGCTAGCCACTACCCTTCCTCCTTGAGCTCCTCACATTATTTTTCACAGTCTCAGAAATCAGAGATGGAAGGAAGAAATCCCTGTAGAAGTTTACATAGGGATCTGTGCAGGGCAGGCTATAGGAGTATGCATCCTTGCAAGAAGAAAAAGTGCATTTTGCCCTGCTCCCTACAGTCAGCCAGTGATACCTCAGGGAACTTGTTACAAAAAGTGAAAACAAGACTTAAATATGGGATGGACAGGTTGAATGTTGAGGGGACTACATGCTTAATAATCCTATTCACTTATATAGAAAAAGGTAATGGATAATACTTCTTTCTGAGAGAAGGTGTTTAGTGACCACGTTGGTTGTATTGGCTGGAGGGAGGATTTCAGAGAACCAGCAAAATATTAAATGTTCCTCACTTACTGCATGAGAAGCTAAAAGACAAACACAACATCAAAAATTTAGACTAAATAACAAGGGTTATTGGCCACTAAAACATACTTTTAAAACCCAGGAATTTCAAGTGGCTTTGGTCATTCAGTTTGGAAATGCGCAGGTCTATTAGTTGTGTACTGGGTGATTGTATAATCACGCAGGTAATGTTATAAAAGTGTGTGGACCCAAAAAACCCATGAAAGTAATTTGAATAATACATTTGAGGCTTTTGGAGACATCAACAGAGGCTGTCTTCCCTGGTTTTCAACTACTCAGTGTCTTACAGCAGAAGACATGCTTGCTTTTGAGTTTATAAATGAGGTGAGTTTTAACTGTCTGTAAAGCCAGGATTTCTGGCACAAAAGCTGTTAAGTTTTTGAGGAATAACAGTCTGGGGAGCCATTACAAAGAATCCTGAAATGTCATAGAATAATCAAACATCATGATGGAGCATGCTGCAGTTGCTGTTTGTCATAAGAAACTGTTTTCAGCTGAATTTCCAACATCAGTTCCTGACGCATCCTGCATGCTCTCATGGGACTCTGGTTCAATCCATTCTCTACCACAGTTCACGTTGGGAGGGCTTGAAGCTGGATGATTTTAGTGATGTGGTTAAGTCAATTGGAGCATATGGAAGTTTACAGAATTTCTGCCTTGTGTAAAAAAAGCTTAATTTCATTTAAAAGAGCAGATGATCAGGATTTACAGGCAAAGTTAGGAAGGCAGAGAAGAAGAAGAAGACTGTCTGTAGATTTAATTGTAACTGTCAAGCCTTGAAGACATCACAAGTCATCTATAAGTGCAAAGAAAGGATTTACAAATCTAGTAATTTAAATTTAGGATTTATTTGGATTATTTGTAAATTAATCGCAGGAATTACATATAGAATGTAGGATTTATGAACCTAGGGAGGATTATGAAGTATGATGTAGGATTAGCAAATCTATTGTATGTGTATAAATATATTTCCAGACTTCTAAAGCTATTACATATGTAAGCTAAATCATATGGTTAAATTAATGATGTCTAAATCAAAACTGAGTAAAACACTTTTTTTTTACCCTAATGGCAGCATAAGACAAGTTGGTACAAAGTCTAAAAAAAGAACATTAATGCATACAATTTATAGAATGAAGCCACAATGGGGTACATTTTACCAGTGTAAATATATGGGAGGAAGAAGAAGAGGTAATACTGGAACAGAGGCTTCCCAGAAGTGTTTTCAACTTTGAGAAACCTGTCCAGCTGGAACAAACCAACAGTCTAACCCCATATATTCACTGGTCACATACACAATTCTGAGGGGAAGTGAGGAAAGGGTAACTGAATAAAGCTAGGGAAGCATGCATACATTTGCTTGACTAAGTCAATTAGAATAGGCAATTCTTGGGACAGTGCAATGATTAAAAATAACAGAATTTTCACTAATAATGTGATAACAAATTTGCTACCCACTGTGACTTTGGTATCTCTCACCTTTTTTTTTCATTCCCATTAAATCCTAGAACAAGGGAAGGCTGGTACTGAGTCATTTAAGCCTTAAGAACTGATTTCATCTTCTAGATGGGCAAAATAACCTGTAATGACAGCATGAACAATTTAAGATCCTTAGTTACACAGCTTCCTGGAACACAAACCTTACACAAAGACAAAAATGAGAGCCTTGTAGTAACCTGTAGCCATTCAGTAGAAGGTACTGCGAAGTAGCAGTTACACTCAGACTTAAAATGAAAAGAAAAACAACTGGCAGCTTTATCAGAACAATCTGAGCAATTTGACTCGCACCATGAAAGTGTTTGAAATCTTCCTTGGCTGGCACTCAGACTGTATTTGCCAACTTGTAGCAAGTTGCTCAGATTTGCTCTGTGTTTGTAAACACCCTACAGACTTTATTTTTATTCTGTTACAAAATCTATTTTGATTATGTTTCTAAATAAGCACAATGTATAAGAGGGGAAGAGAAGTCAAAGCAAATCTGAGACAGAAAGACCTTTAAAGGGAGAAAGCAAATGAGAAAAAGGCCTTCATTATGTAGAAATCTTAATGAAAGAAGTATCCTAATTCTCTGTAAATAAAGGAAAGATACTGACTACAATCAAACAAGCTTCACCGAAGATTTTAGTTCTAAACAAACTAGTCAGGTGTTCAGCTTCAACCGCATTTCATCAACATTCCACAAAAACACCTCAGGAAGAAGTGAAAGTTTCCTTTGGTTTAATGATTATTTTTGTACAGGTTCTAATTCTTCTTAATCACATTGTAGCTGTCTGCCTGACTAAACAGACTGAGCTATAAAGGATCACTGCCTCAGGTCTCTCTAAGTCCTGTGAGTAAAGCAGGATGGGGTTTTAATATTCTTTATTCCTTGCTAAAGATTACCTATGAAAGTACTGGCTTTGGTTCAGGAAGTCCTTGACTCACACATTCAATCTCCAGCACTACATGCTTATCTTGGGTTTAGGATTTTTTCCCTTGTCATCCATTTTTGGTGACTGAGGTAGACTATTTGGCCAGATAGATGCTAGGTCTGACCTGGGATAGCTACTCTTTTGAGGCTTTTAAGTTTCTCACTGTTGGCTGCCTGTTTGCATTAGCCCTGAGCAGTGCACTGTGGCACAGTATGTAAAACGAATGGCTAGCAAGACTGAGAGGTTTCCTTCTAGATACCTCTGTCTGTTGACTCTTCGTAACCCTTGGGGCTGGGAGGTTGTGAGATTAATTCAACTCCCTCTTTGCATCAGGAAAATGTCTTAGTAAATTCCAGTAATGGACTCAATCACTTATTCTGCAAATGCATTCAATGGTCACAGAGTAAATGGAGAAACAGCTTCTACTTTAAATCACTGACAAAGTTTAAAATTCAAGGAAAGACAGGACTTGATTCTGAGGTTCTAGTATGGACTTGCAGACCGGAAGTTAAGGGAAAATGTTGGGGGTTTTTATTAAAAAAACTGAAATTCTGACTCCAGATAATTGGAACAGAAGACTTAGGATGTCAATTTTGTAATTAATTTTTATATTTATTCCTTCTTTACAGTACAAAAGCATGAGAAAAATACAAGCAAAATCAAAACAATGGAACAAGAAATTGCTTCAAACTGAAAGCCAAATCATAATAACATTTAAGCATAAACAGGGATGAAAAGTTAGAATTGTGACAGAGATGGCCTTTGTAAATCTGTGCTTGCTACTGCTAGTCACTCTCTTGACCTTCATGTATTCGGCTTCTAAGAGTACTTTCTCCATAATCTTCCCAGGGATTAAAGTGAGGCTGACCGGCCTGCTAACTGAATCCTCCTGCCTGCCTGTCCTGAAGATGGGTATGTCACTTGCCTTTTTCCAGTGATTAAGAAGCTGTCTTAACCATTAAAAGGTGTTCCAGCTTTCCAGGGCCTTTGACATCCAGGCAGGTTTCCCAAGAGATCTTGCCAAGAAGGTCCACAAGGAGGTAAACATCTGCTCTTCTTAAACCTAAGGTTGTAATTCAGCTGTACGTGTTGCTTACCTCCCTCAGGATCTTTAAGTTCCACAGTCACTGCAGCCAAGACTGTCCTCAACCCTAACATCTTAAAGCAATTATTCCTAATTTAGAAGTAATTGGTACAACAAAGCCTTTGTCTTAGTGGGTTCACTGATCATTAAGAAATTATCTTCTGTACATTCTAGAAATCTCCTAGATCTCTTACACCGTCCTGTATTGCTCTTCCAAAAGATATTGAGGTGACCCATGAGTACCAAGATCTGTGACTGTGAGGCTTTCTCCACCTGCTTTAAAAAGACTTCACCTACTTCATCTTCTTGGTCAGGAGGTCTGTAGCAGAGACTACATTATCTTTCCTGGTCTGTTCTCTGCTCTTTACCCACAAGCACTCTACTGGTTCTTCACCTGTCTCAATGAAAGTTCCATGCATGTGGTCCACTTCTTTAAATACAGCACACCACTTTTTCTTTGCCTGCTCACCATAACTTGACTGAGGAACCCATATTCCCCCACTGTAGCACTCCAATCAGGAGTCTACCTCAACATGCCTCCATAATCCAAACAAAGTCAAAGCTTTGCAACTGTGCACATATTTCTACTTCTTCATGCTTGTTCCCCATGTTGTGAACAAGAATTTATGATCAGCCCCAAGACACGCTGTTTTCAAATGGGAATCAGAAAGCCTCCTCTGTCATGCTGTCTCCTGGATATATCTGTTCTTCCCCTTGTTTCCCCACTTCTTTCCAATTAACAGTAACATTGTTCCAACGAATATTAAAGCCCTTCTCACCAGGTTAGCAAGCCTGTTTGCAAATAAACTTTCACTCCTCTTGATCAGGTCTACCACATGACAGCTCAGTAGTTCTCACTCTTCAAACAGTCCTATTGTTACAATAAGCCAAATCCATTCAGCAATGTCTTAATCTGAAGGATGATTCCACTTCCACTCAAGCCTTTCCTCTTCACTGGAGGACTGAGCAGACATCACTCTTGGTACACGTCAGTTTACCACGATAGCCCTTGCAACAACATGGTTGCATTGCATGGAAGAACAGTAAAAGGAAAGAGCCCAAAGGCTGGCCATGCCAAATCCTTACTCATCAATACATATTCTGAAGTTGAAGATCTGAAGGTGAAGCAGTAACTGAGGTCATAAGATTCTAGCTTTCTCCATCTTGAAAGTCTGCTTCCACTGCTGGTTTGCCCATGGCATCTGGCTGTCCTTCCTGTGTTTCTTTGTGTCACCCAAGCTCTCACCTGTGCCAATTTTCTGTGAAGATCCAATCTCCTCTGCATCCTCCCCGATGACAAAGAGCCTGCTCACCTCTTCCTCCAGTTGCTTCATCAACATCACATTACTAACATGAGAAGTCTCCAGCACCAGACATTTGCCACAGCCCCACATCTGGACAGTGGCATCCCTCCAATGGAGCTCTGGTGGGAAAGAGGCCTCGAAAGCACCAATGGCATACCAACGGGCATACCCACGGCATGCTGAAACCATCACTGCACAGTGTTCAAGCAGCCTCACATGTCTAGAGTAGATTTTCTGTGTCTTTCTGCACCTCTGCTGTGCTGTAACATTTGCTATTACCTCTGCTGTGCTCGAAAAGCTGGAAGAGTAGCAATTGTTTCCTTCTCTGCTGCCCTGTATGCTGGTTTGTCCTTGCTTCTTGGAAGATTTGCAAGTAGTAGTATCTGCACCTGGCAGAAAAGGGGAAATATACGTCAGAACTGTGTGTTAGAAGACAATTTCAACATAGGACATGAAAATTAAAAAAGGGGATAAGTGAAGCAATAATCTTTTTACACTTCTCAGTCCTTCCAGCTAAGCCTCATACTTAAAAAATATGTAGGATGTACTGCACCAAGCGCTATGGCTAATTTCACTCTTTTAGCAGTTTCTCTTTTGATGTGAGTAGATGCCTTTGAAATTCTTTCTGGACCTTACTGTAACTGACCAATTAAAAAAGCCATGTCATTCCTATGCTCAACTTTACATCTGTCAACAAAGCACTGGAAAACAGGCTATGAAAACCAGGCCCTTAGTTACTCACAAATGTATTTCTATTGATTTATTGAACATATTGCCCATGAGCTCTTCTTGCAAAGATTACACTGTTTGCCATCTTTTTACCTTCTTCCTGACACTTGCAAATCAAACATCTATTTGTAAGTCAATAAAGTATGTTTACATGATGGTTGCCATCTTGCCATCCTCTCAATGGATAAATTAAACCACTGATAGACCTCGGAAGTAAGGCATGAAAGGGAAATGACAGCTATTTGAAGTAACATGGAACATGAAATGTAGGAATGAAAGCCTAAAAGCAAACAGCATGAAATACAGTGAATGAACATGTGTCAGGCTTATGCAGCTTTGTATTTGGATTAGTTATTCTATTTTTTAAGTAGGTACTTCAAAGATAGTGGAAAGCTTTTTGTGTGTGTCTTGATTTTTACTTCCTGACAATGACAGTTCTCTCATCTGAGATATGGGGAGAAGCAGTCCTGTAGAGCACTAGTAAAATCATGAACAATAGCAAAAGAAGTGAAACTAAGAGGGTAGAGGAAAGAGCGAATGACCAAGGGTCAAGCACAATCATGTCCATCTCTTCTTAACAGATGCTTGTCAATCCCTTTCTTAAAAATTTCCAATGACAGTCATTCCACACCTTTATCAGACACTTTACCGATGTCTAAGTACACTTAACTTCAGAGATTTCTTTCTGGCTAACAGAAATCCTATTTCGTGCAATTAAAGGTCCATTCTATTTTTTACATTTTCTTTACAGTGAAACTGTGGGACAGTTTATTTCCTTCTTTGATGTGGCAACAAAGAACATTCAAAAAAACATAATTGTACCAAACTGGAAAAGCAAGATGTAGGGGAGTTCATGAAAATCAGAATTCCAATGTTAGGTCCCTTTGTTACCTTTCAGACTGTAACACAAAGGAGTTTATTCTATAGTACTTCTCAACTCAAGTCATTTTTTGAAAATTCTCAGTTGGGAAACCTATTCTTGGTATGTTAATTTCATTATTTTTACAGTAACTTTAGTAAAACTATTTTTAAGATAGGCAGCTGGTTATTATTTCATTATTTCATTCTCACCATTTTTACTAACACTACTGGATCTGTCTGGGATGGAGTTAATTTTATTAACACAGCCCGTATGGTGCTGTGTTTTGGATTTGTGACTAAATGAGAGGTGATAACACAGCAGTGTTTTGCCTATTGCTGAACAGAGCATCAAGGCTTTCTCTTTTTCCCACTCTGTCACCCTGGCGAGCGGGCTGGGAGTGTGCAAAAAAATTTGGAGGGGACACATCTGGGCCAGCTGAGCCAAACTTCCCAAATGGATACTCCACATAGTATCATGCTCAGCAATAGCTAGAGGAAAGGAGGAGTAGGGGACCTCAGAGTTATAACATTTGTCTTCCCAAGTAACCATTACACGTGTTGGAGCCTGCTTTCCTGGAGATGGCTGAACATCTGCCTGCCCATGGGAAGACGTGAATTAATTCTTTATTTTGCTTTGCTTGTGCGTGAGCTTTAGTTCGCCAATTAAAATGTTTTTATCTCAATCCACAAATTTTCTTGCTTTTGTTCTTCCAATTCTCTTTATTATCCCACTGATCAGGGCCAACAGCTGAGTTGGTGCTCAGTTTCTGGCCAGGATCAACCCACCACACTGACAGTACATATCAGAAGATATATTGCCAATCACAAGAGTTTCTCTCTAGACTTTTAGTCCACAGGAACTTTAAAATCAGGCTCTTCGTAATTTTTAATGGCACTTTATTATTTGCTTTTTTTTCCATTGTTCTTTCCCTCCACCCCACCCCACCCCCCCCACCCCCCGCCATTTCAAGTAATATTATTGGGCAATTTAGGAGTAATAGTCACATAATATACTTCATCCAGTGTGCTGCCATCATAGCAGCTAGTGAAATTAGGCAAACAACATGCACCCGACCTAACCCATATAATTACTAAGTAATAAAGACATGCATCTGATATTGTGGGGTCACATCCCCCAAAATAATCGCACCGTTGACTCCTCAGCATAGCCATCCTGGCAGATCCTAGGAGTACATCTTCCTGTTGGAGATAAAATCTCCAAGGCCATTCGCCAGGGCTTCCAGTACCAAAACTTCACTGAGGATAATGTTTCTGCGTTGGGAAGGAGGAATACAGCCATTTGGTGAGTAATCAGTATATGTCACAGCATTTCAGCTTCCCAGTTAAATTTTCACACAGCTTTCCTTACGTGCTTTCCTTTATATTCATCTACACTGAGTATCAGCTGACATTGTGTTGCCTCTCAATTTCCGCCCTGCAGTTTTACAAGTGATCCTCACTATTTCTGTCCTGAATAACCTGGTAACATTAGCAGATTTTCTTGCCTCACTGCTAGCTCTCTTCATGGGCATTTGGGATTATACCTACTAGCATAGTTCCAGCAGAACTAAACTGCTGATCATTCTCAATTCTGGGGGTTGAACATTTACTTCAATTTCCTGTTTTCTACCCTATAAATAATTGTTGCACATGCTGGTACTTTTTCTCTTACCCCTTTCACATACTTAATTTCTTTAAATGTTTTTTTATGAAGAAGGATTTTGTCAATGTTTTTTTCTGAAAATCCTTTGAAGTAAGACTCAAGGACTACCTGGTACCTAGGCACCTAATATGGAATGTCTTACGATCAGCAGGCACATTATGAAGTGAAAAAATAGACCAGAATTTAAGAGCAGCAACAAATCATTAAAAAATATCAGTAGTTGAGAATACATACTTGGCTGCCTCCTTCTGTAAAAACTTGTCCCTCAAGTTCTAAGTTTCATAGTTTGACTTAATGTCTGAAACTACAGACTCATTACAGATAATAGTTTTATTGTGTGTTTCAACTTCCACCCCTTCCCCTCACTTCTTTACATTGTAAAGACCATAAAGCACTTGTCTCTCTCCTTCCCATAGGAGACTGACACATTATCAGTTTTAAGAAAAATGAGAAACAGAAGTGACCCCCCAAAAATCTTTTCCACTTCACAGGTAATAGCGAACAGCTGCCTTATCTTTCGGAAATAGTCTAACTGATACATATCAAATTAAATTCCAACCAGTTCTTCCAAATTTCCTTTTAGTTTTGAAGTTCATTTCTTCTGTTCACTGACCTGAAAAAGGATTCATTTGCCTGTAACTTTGTCTGATTTTCTCTAGCTGTGGCAGTGGATGTAATAAAAGAAGTGTTACTGCTGCCTGTAAACTTGGTCTAGCCTGTATCCTTATATTGTCATTGCAGCAGCAACACTACCATTGTAACGACGTTAGCAGTTTAATTTTGTCCAGCCAAAAGAAAACAGGGCCACCTTGCTTCTCATTCTTTAACTCAGAGATTACATACGGGATTGCACAAAAAAATTTTCTAAACCTCATTATTTCTGGAAAACACCATGTGAAGAAACTCACTGTTTTAATTTCCTTTCCTTCTAGACAGATTTTTAGTCATGCAGTTAGGCTTATACTGCTGTTTTGCATAATAAACTCATGGTAATAGACACAAAAAAAAATGTCTGGCTTGGTTTTTATGCCTCTTCAGTAAAAGCTTATTTTCTAACATATTTTAACAGAAGATATCAAAAATCTACCATATTTTCTCTTTGATATGCCATCAGAATTAAAAAAAATATTAAAAATAGGACCAAAACTGATTCTCTTTAGAAACTTAAAATTCTCAATGAAACCAGTATGAGTTTAGGATAGTCACGAACTATAAGAATGACCAGAACTCAGTGTTATGAAAGGCACATTTTAGGTTACCTTAGCATTTTCTGCTGCTAATAACAGCGTTGCTGCTCTGATTTGCCATGAGTTATGACCATGACTCCCAGTATACTAAATTTTTACTTCACTTTTGAAAAATGGGCCAACCATAGAAATGGCTTTCTGGCCATACCTGCCACTGGATTTCTCACATATTCTACATGATTAAAAGTAAATGGAATTCTCTTTTTTTCTTGTACACAAGTGCAAAGTATGAGGTAGACTCTGAATTCAACATGGTAATTTCTTGTGTTTTTTTTAAAATGTTTGATTTTCACACTTATTTTGCATTTGCTTGGGTTTTACACTTATTTTGCAGTAAGCTATTTTCTTTAGGAATGCCTGTTTTCCTTACACAAGTTTCCAAACAGGACTTAGAACCTCATTTGTATTTTAAAACTTTCTTAAAAGAGAGAGAAATAATTTATTTTTTACCAGGGGAAAAAAAATACTAACTACCCCAAACAAAAACCAAAAATAAAACAAAACAAAAAAAGCTACATACAAACCAATAGTTTGTCTAGTTTCCTGTTAATGTGATGTTCATGAGAAATCAGCTGGAGGAATCCACCTCTGGAAGCTGCAGCAAACGTATTGAATCAAATTGCTACATATAGCACACTGCGCATCAGCTTCTAGACAGCTTACTCACATAACTCTTGGGGCAAAAGAGGCATTGTATAAAAAAAGGAACAGCTCCAATCTTCAGTGCTTCACTCTTGATGTATGCAAGTGTTTTTTCTTAGGAAGAAGTGGGTGCAAACAGCATATGTTTTTATACTCACATTTGTTAATTCTGGGACAAAGTGCAGTATGGATCAGGCAGTGCTTTGCTTGCAGAGCGTTGAAGACTCACAGCTGAAGCAGATTTTCAAAAAGCTCA
Organism: Gallinula chloropus; assembly: GCF_964237585.1. Classification (NCBI taxonomy): domain Eukaryota; kingdom Metazoa; phylum Chordata; class Aves; order Gruiformes; family Rallidae; genus Gallinula; species Gallinula chloropus. Next base: position 78,396,023 of record NC_140086.1, on the reverse strand, counting down.
GCAAAATTTTCAGACGATTAAATGTAGTCATCTTTTCTAGTACACAGCACCCATAAAGACCATAATGTCTGATTTTTCAAAATCTGCACTGGATTTACTAATCCGATCAGCAACCTGACCATTCATTGGGATACATGAGTAAAACCTCAACCATTTAAAATATCTGCACCTCCATATACACAAGTTCTTTCTCTTGGGGTTCAGAACTGAAGACAGGCCTGACTTTGACTTTTACTGGAGTCAAACAACCTAAGTTTCTTCTTAAACAGAGGAATCAGCTCTCGCACTTGAGAGTTAACATCAGCTTTTCATTTCATTCAAAAGACAGGATTAATCTTTTCCAGTTTCCCTGACCTGTGAGCCATCAAGAGAGACTAATTTTAGCTGACATTGGATCCCTATTCATTTCTGACACTCTAGGAGAGTATTAAGACATTAGTGACAATGAAGAATTACTTGTCTGCATAGCATGTTGTGCATTGCAGCGTTGACTACACGCAATAAACTCTGAGCAGTGACAATGATGGCTTGATATGTACAGGACTTCAAAATTATTGATGTCACACACAGAACAGCAGGTTTTAAGCGTGGCTCATCTTGTTACCCAATTTGTCACATCCTTGCACAGAATTAACAACAGCGTATTTGTCACATTACCTCATACCTCCAGTGGTATTTCCAAAATGATTTGACAAACATAAAACCATCCATGCAATGCTGATAATTTTTAAATGCCTTCCTATCTTTTTAATGTTTATATTCAAATCACAGCAACAGATTTCACATTTTATCTTCCATACTTAAACACTGCAGACACAACCATAAAATCATAACTATTCCCCCATTTAAAAATAGACTACAGAAATATATGATCAGAAAGTCAAAATAGAACTTAATATTTTCCAGTCTTTTTTATGGTCATTATGTATTTTCCTTATAATTCTACCTGTTTGAGGGTTTGTGTAAGGTGAGAAGCCTTGAAATATTGATATAGTTATAATTGCAAACTTTTAATAATCTAACAGGATGTAAGATAAAAGGCACTTGAAGATCTTTACAGCCTGAGGGACTATGTTGATTCCTTTTTGCACTCATTTCTCAGAGTATTAAAAATGCATTATTGGGAGTGCTCTGATAACTGCTTACATGTCTATTTGTTCAACTCTACAATTGTTTATGCTAAAACTATGGGCTTGGTTTTCTATTCAGACAGTTAGTTAGTTTGCTTGCTTGCTGAGTCTGGAGGCTATTTTAGTTCAAATTATATTAGAGAATCACATACAAAAGAATTCTTTGTTCGCAGCCTATCAACAAAATAGAGAGGGCTTCAGAGGCATCTGTAGCTCCAGGGCCCAGTAAATTAGGTCTTGACTAGAAAAATAAAAGGAATAAAAATTGTCATATGTAAGAGGGTGGATTGGATATGCTGTCTTCCACTCACAGAAATGAATCTGTATTCTCTTCTAAATTGAAAGTGTGTTTATTCTACATACTCTTTTCAAAAAATCACATATTCTTAGATAACAGGATCTACTGAAAGATAAAGAAAGAAGTCTGGTTTATATTCTTCCTGTGCCACAGATAACATTTTCCTATGACGAAAAAGAAAGAAGGAAGTTAGACTAGAACTTTCTATGAAATTTACATTACCCACCTTTGTATCAGCTATGAAAGATGTGGAGGAGTATCTCCAGAGCATCTATCTATATTTTGCCACGCCCTTACAGGTACAGTCCGAAACCAGGATGCATTTGCAGAGGCTGTTTCAGAACAGAATGGTTTTCTTCTCTCCTTCCTCTGCTTCTGCCCTTTTTCAAAAGTCTGAAAATTAATTTGCAGTGTATGCTTCTATTGAAGCAACCACTGAAAGATGACTTTGGAAGGTCTAAGTCATGAAAATCCTATTATCATCAAAACATTGCTTTTTGACTCTTACTTTTTTAATGACCATATTATGAAACTGGGATGCTTTTAAATTTTATTTAAAGAGTAGAACGCATTCTATTTGTTTTCTGTAGATGTCTTCCTAGTTATTTTCCTTAACACTTTAACAGGCTGATACATAAAAATAAGTGCAAAGTAATAAAATTAGCTTTATGTACAATTTTGACAGTTTGTTTTACATGGAACATTACTTTTCTGTTTTAATACAAGATGTAGACAGTGGATTAGTGTTAACTAAATTGATTAATCCTTAATATTATAGTGAGATGGGATCTGATTTCAGCCATGTACATGTGGGGTTCTTTGCAAACTCTTCTATGTCGTTTTGGAGAAATCCCATTTGAAGTTGCAGTCCCCATTTGTTCAGGTTAACTTGCATGCAGATTTTACACATTCTAACCTTTAGTCCCAGTTAATAACTTTTTTATTTCTACTCTCTTCCATTCACAGTTCCCAGGGATGAAGATCCATTTTTAGTTTTATGTCAGAGCTCATTACAAAGACATTTTTTTCCCCGATCACTTTGAAGTTCTTTCAAAGATCTGATCCCTGCATCTGATTTATGTATTTGCGAAAGAATCAGGAGGAATTATGTCTTACTAGAAACACTGAAAAAATTAATAGCATATAGAAAATATATCAGATGCACCTTTTGATTTGTTTGTATCATCCAGATGCATCTTTAAAACAGTTTAAGTTACTTATTTAAAATTTGATATATCTGTTGAATTCATTAATGTAGTAAGATAAAAGGCCATTCTTTAATGCTTCATGTGGTGTTACTTTGTACCAGAAGAACTTGTTTCTAATTTAAGAACCTTTGTTGGGAGCTGTCAATCATGATTATAGATAGCTTTTCATTAGAGCAATGAGGTATTGGGTTTTTTCTACAATTATATGGACGAATGCTTTTTTTCTTAAAAAGCTTAATGGGATTTTTTTTGCTTCAAACTTCACATAAAGAAGGATATTCAGAACTGAATATTTTAAAGAATCAGTAGTGACAAGGAAATAAAAACAATGACAGAATAGGGAAAGAATGTGTTAATAAGCAGTTAGATTGCAGGGTTTACTTTAAAGTGTTTAAATGTCAGGCATATAAATGTTTTACTGTTTAACATCAGGAGTTACAGGAAGAAAGGACTGATCTTGTATGCAAGAGAGGGTGGAGTGTAACACAGCAGCTACATTTCAAAAAATTAAAATGCAAATCAAAGACTATTTAGGTTCAAACTTTGTAAGAAAGTAGTACTAATTAAGTAATTAGTTTCTGTATATATTAAAGATGAGAGTATAATATACATCAGGCACAAATTTGCTGAGACTCAGTGTCCTTCTTCACCAGAAAAAACTTGTTTATTGAATGGAATGAATGGCAAACATAACTTATTTTCAGTAATACTCTGATTGGACCATATGATATGATATTCCTATAAGCAAACTGAAACTATATTTTAGAAGAATCTATTATGAATTATATGAAGTACTAGCAAAGCAAATTGCAAAATAATTGTCAAACATTCATTGTCAATGGCTGGGCTGTAAGTATACCTACAGTCTCCAAGTATCATGACCAGTATCACCTGGAAACTCCATCCAGGCACACTCTCAGCCACATAAAATGCCTGACACTCTGACTTGGTCCCTGCCTGATCTCCAGAGCGTGGATCCTGTGCTGTGCCACTCAGTGTTCTGGTTTGACTTTGGACCTCTCTTGTTACTACAGTCATGCCTGCTGGGCTCTGGACTGTGGCTGACACCAATTACTATGATCAGACCTGCTCACCTCATGATGCTGTGCACTGTGGAACTGTGCCCCTTTTTTGCGAGGTATCTGCCTGTCCTGGTTTCAGCTGAGCTAATTTTCTTCATAGTAGATAGTATGTGGCTGTGTTTTGGATTGGTGCTCAAAACAGTGTTGATAATGTTTTTGATATATGGAGGTGGTAGTGGTGTTGTTAAGCAGTGCACACACAGAGTCAGGGCTCTTTCTGCTTCTCACGCAGTCCTGCCAGTGGAATGGATGAGGGCACACAAGAAGCTGTAAAGGGACACAGCTAGGAGAGCTGACCCCAACTGACCAAAGGGATACCCCATGCCATATGACATCAAGCTCAGCATATAAGGGACTGGGGGAAGAGGAAAGAACAGGCTGTGGCAGCGTTTGGAATGATGTTGTTTGTCTTCCCAAGTCACCAATACACATGATGGAGCCCTGCTGTCCTGGGGATGGCCGAGCACCTGCCTGCCCATGGCGGGGGTGGGGATAAATTCCTTGGTTTGCTTTGCTTGTGTGTGCAGCTTTTGCTTTCCCTATTAAACTGTCTTTATCTCAACCCACGAGTTTTCTCACTTTTACCCTTCTGATTCTCTCCTCATCCCACTGCAGATGCTAGTGAGCGAGCAGCCACGTGGTGCTTAATTGCTGGCTGGGGCTAAACCATAACACTGCTTCTGCCTGCTCTGCTGTCATCTTCATCTTTCCTTGCAGAGCAACCTCATACTGGCTGCTCCCTGATGGTCAGTGCAGAGATCATCTCAGGTGGAATCTGTCCTCCACCCATTTCCACTCTCTGAGGTACAGAAAACATGCCAAAGCTAAATGCAGTAGAAGTTATTGATACTTGGGAGATCCAAATTGGACAGGAAAGTTAAATCCAAAAAGAATGATTAGGCCAGTGTCTGATCTACAGGGTAGGGTGAAGAAAGGCGAGTTCCTCAGTGAATGTTGCTCCTCTTCTTCCAAATAAAAGAATCAGCTTTTTCTCCATCATGTTTTGCTTGGCCCAACTTTCCTTGCATATGTATAAACCTCAGAAGAAAAAAAAGAAAAAGCATAAGCTACTGTAGAGCATTAGCTTGAAGAGTTTTAGAATACTATCTGTGCCTTTTAATCAAGTCATTTCTAACCAAAAATTGAAATGAATACAGATTTAATATACAGCTTAATAAAATTATTGCATTTAAAAGAGGAGAATAATTTTGCCTTTTATATTTCTAGGCCTGGACAACCTTAAAGTTCTTTTCTGAGATGAGCAGGAAAAGTACACAGATAAATCTTAAAATAGCTGCTTTTGTGCTGAAGTTTTATTCAGAGTATATGTGTGGATAATGGCTTCTCTGCTCAGTCCTGAACAGTTTCAAAGTGTAGACTATGAAGAAACAGAAAAAGTCTTTCAGTTGTTAGCCAAGACAGAGCAGGAAAGCATCACGATTATTATATATATTTTTTTTTGCGATGACCATTTTCCACTGATTCTCGTAAATACCTCTAGAGTCAAGCACTTCACAGTGATGCACAGCGGGAGAACACAAGACCACAGATACTGCCAGAAACTAAAGAGGGTCCAGCCTGAGAGAAGTAAAATAAAAAAACTGAATTCAAGGACTGGAAGAGGTTGCCTGGAGATCTGTGCAGTCTTCATTGTTGAATGCTTTCAAGAACTAAGTGGAAAAGCCGTGAGTAGCCTGGTCTGATAACACAGTTGACCATGGTTCGAACAGGGGATTGGACCAGAAATTTTCTGAGGTCTTTTCCAACCTAAGCTATATCATTATCATATGATCAGGAGCTTTTCATATCACTAGCTAGGAGGGTTTTCCTCATGCCTCTGGTCTGTTTTTTTTAATGTACTTGATAATAAAACCAAGCATGGATTACAGCCTGACATTTTTAGCGAAGCTCCTTAAAAACTTTTTACAGACTGTGAGCAAAACCACTATGTACACACAATACTATTTTTGACCTAAAATGAACTCTAAGTAAGAGAGCACTCATCCTACTTTCTATTCTAAATGACACCTTTCTGTGGCCAATTTAGTGTCTGTTGATGCCTGAATGGTATGTGTTGGTCCGCTGCTTTCTGTCTCTAAAGGTATTGAATAGCTGAGTTACAGTGCACCAGTGAGAGAACTTCTTTTGTTAAAAAATGGGATGTCAATATAGTCCTTTCTATTTGGGCTTTCTCATTCATGCTCATGTTTAGTTTACTACCCTCTCTGCTTTTATTTTTGCTCACTGCTGCTAAGAAACAACTTTCTATATTGAGAGAGAAAATAGACCACCTCTTTGTATGGATTCTTGCGTCCCCAAAGCTTATTTTGACCTAAATGGAGTTCACACTAAAATAAAGGTATCTTGAAAATGTTTTGTATCTGGGCAGAGGGATAAATATATTTGGTGGCAGAAGGGCATAATCTGCATTTCTTTCTTTACATTAAGAAAGATCTTGATAATATGATGTCATAGAGAGTTATCAGAGTTAAACTAAATAATACTTTAAAAGTTAATTGATGCTCTATAGACTGTTAAGACTGGTATTCCACAGTTGCAGGTCTGTAGACATCCTCAGAGCATCAAGAACTGGGACCCTATGGTAAAACAAACCATATACAGTGAGTTTTGTGATGACTCACTTCCTAGTCTGCTTCCCACAAACATCAGTGATTTGAGGAAAAAGTATTTAGAAATAACAATTTGTAGCATTTTCTCATTCTTTCTGTTTGTGGTGAAAGTTTGATCAAACCTGCCAAAAAAATGAAACTCGACACTCAGATGTCTCAGTTGTTTATGTCCTAATCATAACCATTCAGAGCTGACCAGTTCTATAACTGAAATGCACTTGTCTTATCTGATTTGAGACCAGATGCTTTACCAGGGTGTAATATTTACAGGTCAATATTTCAGTGTAATAACTTATATTTTGTTATCAAATTATTAATTTTGAGTAAATATATGTAGCCAAAAACCTAAAGAAAATGGGATTTCAAATGCATCCCTGCTTACACTTAATAAATCACACAGCTTCATTTTCAGAAAAATGTAAATATTTACTGGCGACATTTTTTGTTGAATCTTTTTTAGTTTTTTAGATTTTTTAGATTGTTATGACAATTACATTGTCTTTCTTTTCTTGCATAAATCTTATTTCTCAAAAGAACTAAGTAATCTACCTGTATCATCTATACCAAAAGAGCCTTCCCTACCAATGGCTGTAAATTTTCAATAAACATCAAAGACTACATGTTCTTGAAAAACATGTCTCAAAAGACAGAATTAAGCTAAATAATTCCTGGGAACCTAAATGTCTCTGCTGCTTATAGTAACTTCTTCTGGGAGTCATAAACTCACCCTTGAAACAGTCACCTTGTACAGGAAAGGTTCACTCCCCAATTTCTGGTCCTTGTGAAAAAGTTTCACTCCTGGCTACAATAGCCAGTTTGTGCTACCTGTGTAGAAATAACCTCGTGTACACATTCCGGCTCTGTTGTTCTCATAACATTGCTTAAGGTGTGATTCTATCTGCAAGAAACTTCATCATGGCTGTAGGATATTGTGCTTTCGAGAGCCGACACTTCTCAGTATAATGTTTGGTGACTTTTACATACTTTCATTATTAAGTATTTGGAAGACTGATTGAACGAGACGGGCAGGTTTGACATGTTTCTAAAGCTACATCAGAAGTAACAAGGAGCTTGACCTTCAGATTCATAACAAAGACTTCGTTAGCTAATTCTTCAGATCCTTTTCTTTACAAATTTAACTGTTGCATCTGCATGAATTTGCAGATATTTCAGACCACCTGACCTTTTAAGCACAGATGAAACCTGTGTAATGGAATGGTTCTTATTTTGCATCTTAAGATGTTTTGCAAACAACTTGTGATTGGAGACTTGGGTACATTCTAAGACCTCAAAGAAAAAAAATACACTCTTTTTCACTACCTAAAGACAGCTGATAGGTCTACGTTTCAAATTAAAGTGATGTCAACCAAGTAAGGCTACAAGTAATTCTGTACAGTACTTTCATAGTTTTCATTACAGAATTTCAAAGATAAATAAAATATTAACCTGTCATTTTTAATTATTTATTTAAAAAATAACAAATGAAGTATTGGAGGTCTATTATGAAACAGAAAAAAAAATACCGTCGGGAACAAAATCAGGAAAAAATACGGCACAGTTGGTGCCATGCCTAAGTAAATATTTGCAAGATAAACATAAACAATGGTGAAAACAATTGCAGATGACTTATGAGAGAAAACAGAGCTGAATAATTTTTCACACAAAATATGTTTAATTGAAAACTTATTAGAGTAATTAAAATGTATAATTAAAGTGAGATGTGGCAAGATAGTCTTTGAAATGCCTGGACAAGCATTTAGTTGAAGGAACATGGAACAATATTCAGCACAGAATACTATTATGCTTAATATACCGTGATTATCTATGCATTGCAAAAACATCAGGGAATTGTATTGCTTGTAAGTAATGAAAAGTTCCTGGTCCTAACAATCCACTTAAAGGAATCACATTTCTCTTGTCATAAGGCATGATCTGGTACATATAAATATTTGGAAAGGTTTTTCATTATTTCAACAAACATTACTAAATAAAACAAGATATATTTAATAATTTATATTAATTTAACTATTAATAATGGATTATTGCTTTGTGCATTTAAACTATGCAATCTACAGCAAAAGAACTACTTTATAAAACATAACTGATATGTGCATGCAACAAGACATCATTGAAATCAAACATAAGAGGAAAATATTTCTTAGAAAGTTACATCCCTTTCTCATGGTCTTGCTACCATTTACTGTCCTCCACTACATGCCTGGCATACTGGTACAAATCCAACTTTTCCATAATCATAATTACAACATAAATATTGCTTCCAATAAAAGTTGCTTTAAGAAGAGCTGAGAGAAATTTAGAAAATGTTAACAACTATTATTTCTATAGCTTGGCTGGTAGACATATTGTATATGCACTTCAAAAGCAATGCAAATAATTATTGAGTTTGTTTTGAAAACACAAAAACATGTAATAGAAGCTACTAGAAGCTTCCCCCATGTCCAATAGTCCTAATGCCAGGTGGCCAAGGCTGAGCCTATCAGCAACAGTAGTAGCATCTCTGGGATAACATTGTTAAGAATGGGAAAAAGCCCACCAGGAACTGCAGCTAGAGAGAGGAGTGAGAAGATATGAGAAGAACTCTGAAGACACACAGGTCAGTGAAGCAGGAGAGGAAGGCACCAAAGCAGAGATTCCTGTGCAGCAGCCTGTGGAGAAGACAATTATGAGGCAGACCACCCCTCTGCAGCTCGTGGAGTTCCACCATGAAACAGATGTCCACCTGCAGCCCATGGATGACCCCACACCAGGGCACATGGTTGCCTGAAGGAGGCTGTGACCCTGTGGAAAGCCCAGAAAGAAGGGAGGGGTGTGGGAATGGTGTTTTAAGATTTACTTTTTAGTTCTCGTTATCATTCTTTGATTTGATTTAGAATAAATCAATTTCCCCAAGTTGTATCTGTTCTGCCCGCGGTGGGCAGTGATCTCTCCCTGTCCTTATCTCAACCCCGAGCCTTTTGTTATATATTGTCTACCTTGTCCAGCTGATGAGGGGAGTGACAGAAAGGCTTTGGTGGGCACCTGGCCTCCAGCCAGGGTCAACCTACCACGAGGTGCATACTATCATTTTCCTCAGTATTATTATATCTTTGTGTAGTCACCTACATGGATGCAAAATTGATGGAAAATCTCATCATTCTGATGAGGTTGTATTTTTTGCTGCTGTGTTGACCAAGTTATTTTTATCTCCCTCTGTATCATCATGTGTCATCTGTTTCCCAGGCTCATCAGAGCACATTCACCTAAAAAAAGTTATCTGCCATTCTACTGACATGGGAATTGCTGATATACTTGATTGTTCCTGCCCTCCTCCTCTTTTAGTGATCTTTTACATGGAAGATCTTAATTTCTGAGGCACTGAAGTGCTTTGTGATGCAGAGTATGTCAGTGTGGCCCCTTCTAGATGAGATATTTATTAAATGCCTGTCTGTAATCACAGCTAGGTGGATTTTATGGGTCAGGAGGTCTCCCTGAGCACTATAGTCCTAAAAGTAAATGTGATTACATAAGGTGGGAAGTAGTAAAGGATATTTAATTACTAAATCACATAGGCTATTATTCGTGAAGGCAGTGATGCATCATGAATAAGGCAGTGGAGCACATTGCTTTTATCCTCTCCTTTCAGTAAGCAAGGACATCTGCATCATTCCTCTGTGGGCTGTTTATCCCATCAGTGAGGATTGTTCTCGTGAGCGTAGTACAAATAAGATTCTTACTTACTCTTTCAAACAAGACTAGGGTCTAAAATGTATTGCCATACTTGTTAAAACAGGTACTTTCATCCTCCTTAAGCAATTTTTCCAAAACTCAGCCTGATGTTCTGCATGTATTAAAAAGTGCCCTCTTCTGCTGGTTATTTTTGTCGTTCAGTCTATGCACACTTTCCTGGGGCTGCAGGCTGATGGCTCCCTAAGTCTTGGCCTGTGGTTAAGCCAGCTGACTGGGCATGGAAAAATGCTGGACAAGAAAAACCCCTGAATGTGGAAAGATAGACGAATGGAGATCGAAAAAATGTTATGGAAGTGCCCTGAAGAGATCACTGGATTTCCCTGGTGGTTCAGGAGCAGTTGTGCAAGAGACAGCCAAACTTCATAGAAGGTGATTATGGGGGACCTTTGGGGAAGGGAATCTTATAAGCTTTAGGAAACCCCAGAAATTATGTCAGCAATACCATATGCAGCTGAAATCATTTGACTAACAGTATCAGAAATACCAAATTAGGGTATTTACGTGCCAGAGCAGGGACTAATGGGGTGAAAAGTAATTAGGGACTGTTTGCTTGGTAGAGGAGAGTGGTAAAAAGGAAGAACATAAGCGAGAAAAAAGGGAATTAGAAAATAGAAAGCAGCACCCTAGGGTATGTTTGGGTCTACCGAGGTGGACCTGTCAGACGGTCTTGGTGCTTGATTACCATACCATGGTAGGACCATGTTGCCCTGACCATACAAAAGGTGATGAATCTGCCTCTACCCTTACCAAGGGAATTCAGATGCTTTTGCTTGCTACCAGGGGAATCCCCAGGCAAGCCTCTTAGTGTCACCTTGTCAGCACCCCATCTGTGCCTCATGGCACTGGCACCTTCCTCACAGCTTCCCAGTACCACTTTCAGTCTCACTGTGTGAAATTTATGATTAAAAGCTTGGAACAAGATATGGGCAAGGGCTGCTATCCTATGTCATTTGGGCTATTTCAGATGGATGCACTGTTGTAGATAAAATTTTAACACTGAATCAGCTCCTAGAGAGCCCAGAACAGGAAAATTAGATTAAATTATACACAAAACCCACTCTTCTATATTTATTCTGTTACTTTGCAGTCCAAACACAATGAAAAGATGAGAGCACTTAAGGATAGGCTTCTTTCAAATTCTTTCTTTGCTTTACCAACTTACCTACTTCATCCTGATCTGCCTCTAAAAAAAAAATAAATAGTTCTGTTTCCCCATAGCACTGAAGAGTCAAATAATCTTACATCTGGACAATCCCCCAGCCTCTCCAAAAGCCTTCAACAGCTTGAGAGTTTCAAGCTGTTAGATATAGACTGATATAATGGAGCAGTATCACCGTAGGATACCTCTGCTTTTAGACTCTTTCCCAGGCCTTCTCTAGTGACCACTGCCCAAAAATGGCTGATGAGTCAGGTTGCCTTTGGTCTGGTTCTATACATGTAGTAGTAGATGCAAGGGAAGCCCTGTCAGCACATGTGTGTTGATGACTTACTTTTTCTGAAAGGCTCCATGGAAGCACTGGTCGATTTTACATTAGTCTAGGCATTAAGCAGATCCATGGATTTAAAAATGACTGCTAATATTTCATGTTCCATGCAATCTCCTCCTCTTCTGCCTAACAGAAGTATTAAGAGGAAACGTCATGAAGCATTTCTCCCTGGATAGTCTGCTAAAGGTTCTTCCAAATGTCAAGCTGGTCTGGGTGATTAGAAAAGATATGTGAGAGCACACCCAAAAAAGGCATTTTAGGCTTTTAGTCTTAAGAAAAACGTATTAAAATACCTAACCAGAAATTTGAAGATGAAGTTAAAACAAACACAGCCTATTCTTATGGAAGTGTGTTGAAAATGCAAGCTTAAAAATTCTAAAATTTATAAAATGTTCCGTCCACTGAAGTACAGCCTAGGTAAACTCTTTAAAGAATTGTTGTCTCACCTGCCTGGTAATGAAAGCAAACCTTAAGGTAAATTAGATTTATGTGTGTGCTTTTACCACCATAATGGCCAAATGCAGGTTGGCTTCTTTTAATCTGACTGCTCTGAAACCACTGAAAGTAACACGGTTAGTTAGACCTAAGCAGGACTAATGTAGCCAGTGTCTAGCCTGAGGTCGGTGGAGCACGGCTGTCCTTCTCCAGGGCCAGATGTCAAAACAACAGAACATTTTGTGAGCAGGTGAAGGTAAAATGCAATAATGTTTTATCAGGGTAGCAACAACAGGCACAGGCACATGATATGATTTCTAAAGTGAGGAATACTTTCACTTAAACATAATACCCTGCCTAATACCCTGCCTTTCAGTGCTGACACTGAGTACCTCTTCCGCAGGGTGCTTTGAGTTTGCCTGCATGTGAAATTAATACATTCAGCTTTCAGCAGTGTCATTCAATCTTATGATGATCTGGGTAACATGCTATCAATTAATTAAGTTCAGAAATAAGGTATAATTCTCTGAGCAACTATTTAATTTCTGCCCAAGCAAACCAACTTCATGTAACACTGTGCATGGTGTTTCCTGTAGGTAGCTGTGCTTCAAACAAAAGGCTATTCACATATTCCCTCTATGGCTTTTTCCTCTCTCATCCCACACACACCAAAGCAGAGTGTAAATAACATTAGATTTATCTTCACTGAATACATCTGGTAGAACGTGCAGAGATGCACAACATAAACAGTGCACATCATACACAGACAATTGTGTCAAATATCAGTTGATGCCATTGCTGCATATACTGGAGAAGGCTATGACAGATTCAGTTAATACATGACAACATTTATCTGTGTCTATTTTTTTTACATTTGCTTTTTCACCTTTACACATTTACTTAAAATTCATCATGAGAAGTTTAGAAAATACTTCCTCTGTATCAAGTATTTTTAAGCATGGGGTTTTTTCAGAGCAGAATGCAATGAAACCAACTGTACTACCTCCACAATATACAGAAGCGTAAATGTTTACAAATGCTGTTTTAACTACCTGACCAAAGGATGTGTTTGTATTTTTAGTATTGCTGCCAGAATCAGAATGCAATCATTCACAGTAGTAATCAATCTGCTTCAACACTTTCTCATGTTTCTAGGCTCTCATAACAAAAACCTTTTTGTTTTAAAATGCAACAAAGTTTAAGCCTTATAGGAAAGCAAAATGCAAATTCCATATCTTTCGTCTGTAAAGACTGTCTTTACTTGGAACACAGGTGCAAAATACCTACATATCAGTCCTTAGAGCTAGATAAAAACTTCAATTATTCTTATCAGGTTTTGGTTGGTTTTGTTTGGCTGCTTGCTGAGGAATGGATTGCCTTTTTTCTTTTTTTTTTCCCTTAGCTTAGGTTTAAGAAACATATTTATGTCATCTTTTCAATGGAAAAACTTACGTCAGACGCTATTCCAGGACTGATGTGCCGCCTCTTCTTTTTCTCATGGAAAACTAAAAACATATATGTGTAAACCTATTTGTTTTTTTCAAGTGTTCTGTGGCTACCTCAGTGAACAAACTGTAAAGTATAGTTTTATCTACCTCTTCCATGTCCATCTCTATACATTTTATCTCATTTACCAGTCTTTCTAAAGGAAAAACAATTTGCAAGGCAAAGATGTGCCATCAGCAGAATTAACAAGGTTTCTAACAAAAAGCACTATCCTACACGGAAATGTGTCATATGTAGAAGCACAGTAAAAGTCTAGGGAGTCTACTAGTTTGCCTTTCATTAAAGTGGGCATAAGACAGCATCCAGCCAGTGTCTCTCTTCAGTGGGGTTTGTTTCTGAATAGGGGTGTAGAATTTCAAGATATTTTCTTTTAGTGCTGATCGTTTGCATTGTTTGGTACTTTTCTACAAGTAAATACTCTCCAGAAATTAATCTTTCCTAATCAGGATGATTTCAAATTATCTAAAACTACTGTGTGCCCTGCTGGAATCAAGAAATTATCCCAGCGGAACTTGTCTGTAAGATTTTTAGGAGGACTTTAATAAGGGAATATTAGAAGATCTGGAGAGTACTTTTTCTGTATCACATGGGGTAGTGAGTCAGAAAAAATAAAGGTTATTTCAGAAAAATAAAAAATAAAAAAAAAGATTGATGCCTCAACTTTTTCACACAGCATGCTACTGCCAATTAGCATTTCCATTCTCTTCCACGATTGTCAATAGGTTTTTCAAACCTATTGTCAGTAGGTTTTCAAATGTATTAGGCAACTAGAATAGAACATTTTTCCAGCATGTATATACTGAATTCATGTCTTCAAAATTTTCATAATTCATCTGTTCTAATCCCTTTAATTATTTTGTCATCTCTCTTGAATTCTCAGTGTATTGATACAAAGGTTTATGATGAACTATGTCAATCTGTAAGTTTCCACATATTCCTTTCTCCTCTCTTGTACATCAAGGTAGTTCTGAGCTACTATGCATATGAAGCCTAATGTCCAGAATGGTGACACTAGCTACAGTCACAAAAAATTTCTAAGTTCTGTGCTAAGGACCCATTAACATCCTTTGTTTTGCCATCGGAAATAATGGTCACATGAAGCATTCCTAAAATAAAAAGAAAAAAGTCGGGGGAGGGGGGTGGGAAAGACAGCCAAGGGAACAATAACTCTTTAAAAAATCAAGTGTTAATTACTTTTAACAAAACCTTCACTCTTTCAAATGAAGTCAAGAAAGTTCAGACCTTTACTGGTTCTTGTTATAACTCTTGTAGAAAATAATTCAGTAGTTTCCAACTTGACCATCCACAGGCATTTTGAAGGAGGTGTCAGATGCTTTTTATATCTCTTCATGTTTAAGGCAAATAAAAGTTTCTAAGGAGCAGAGTCCAACTTCTATAATAAAGTTTCTATGTGTAAATATAGGATTTGATGTTTTTAAAATGGCAGTCATTCAGAAATCCAAATAAAAGGGGTATGCAAAGACAAACATCATGGGAGAAATTTTAATTGACAAAGAAAGATGCGGAATTGTACATACAACTGTGAATGTTATTTCTCTTGGCTTTATTTATGGGAAAAGAAAACATAAATGTTGTGAACTGTTCTAAGCTGAGTTGAAAAGGACAACTAACAGAAGGTATTGCAACCTAAAATTAGATAAAGTCACTATGGGTTTGACAAATTCCTTCGGTCTAAGTCACTTGCACGGAAAACGGAGATTTCAAGAGCTAATGAAGATCACATCTTAAAAATGGAAATTTTCAAATGTATGTAAGTTGGGCTAGTATAGTCACCTAACATTTGGGTTGATTATTCTCATATAGGATCCTACCAGGATCCTAGGCTGCTCTGACCCCAATTATAGCAATTATTCTTTGCCCTGCATTATTTTCCTGCTTTTTCCTTTGTCTTAACTGAGTAGATGGTAAAACTAATATTTGTTTGCTATCATTATCTAGGGATCTTAAAACAGAAGTGTAAATGCAGGGAAGTAGATGTAAGGCCAAAAGATGTGGCAGTGTAAAAATTGAGGATATTTATAAGTGGAATGAAAATTTTGTGGATGGATCTTGTTCTACTTCATATATCAGATCTAAGCTACTTTAGAAAGAGATAAATCATTCTTTCAAGGGTTCTGCCTCTCCACATGAGATGTAGAGGTAGTCTGAAGCACCAGGAAAGACTTGGTGCTTAAGTAAAGGTCAGCAAGATTTATCCAATTCTAAATTAGTGAATGTAAGCCACTGATTCTGTGTTCTTTACTTGACTTCATCGTATTTTAAGTTACCAAACCAAACAGCGTTTGTATACCACATTACAATGTTCTGATCATTATGGTTGCTATGGAAACTTAGCTCAAGTTTTATCAATATAAACTCAAATAATTGAATTGTGATTAAGCACAGTAGGAGAAAGAAGAGCTCACACTACATCCTTATACTTCAAAACAAATTACAAGGTCATGAGTCCAAGCATGCAGGAACAGGACCTTAGAGGTACTCCCACTGCTCCAATCAAGGTGCAGCTGAACAGGAGGAAAAGCTACAGAGGCCAATGGTGATGAGTCTTAGTTGGTACATGCTGTCACTAAAGTATGGCAATAGCTTCTGTTGCCTACTGTGCTTCCCTGCAGAATGGAAATGGAGCTTCTGGAGCCTTGCAACAGCAGTGAGGGCCTGGATACAGCTGCAGAGTTATCCATTGTTCCATCTCACAGCTACAGCCTTGCCCCTAAATGTAATGTTGATTTAATGTAATTTTGTGAGATCTAATTTGCATAATTAGCTCTAATTATCAAATAACTAGGTGTATAAATTCACTGTGGAAAAAAAGAAAAGAAATGTTAAACATTTATAATATTTTCTCTCTGTGGAAAGGCACAGGTTTTCAAGCCAGCACTAGAAGAATTCAGCGCAATAATTAATGTTTTAGAATAGAATATAAGCAGAAAAGAGCCAGATCTTGAGTGATTAAAAAGGTTTTGGGCCTGCAGCAGTAGAATACATTGCGAAGGTTTTCAGGGCACCTGGGTAAAGGCAAGAGATTGTGAAGTGTTTGGCACAGGAAGATGACATTAATGTAAACAAGTACAATGTGATGCATACCACAAAGGTTACGATGAACTGCTTGGGCACACTGTGGGGTAAATGCCATCGCTCAGGTGCAGCCTTCCAGGAAAAGGAATTTGGTACCAGTTACACAGCTCAGCTGCAGTACAGTGTTCAGTTCTTAAATCTTAAGATTCGTAATTAATAACAGAAACAGCACGTAAGGATTAGGTTCAGTAATAGCCAATGTAAATGAGTAGAAGCAGAAAAACAGCACAAAAGCTTTTCTGAAATGTGTCTGTTTATTTTAGTGAAGAATAAAAATGCATTGTAGTAGTTAGGTTGGATATCAGGAAGAAGTTCTGTACTGAGAGGGTGGTGGGGCACTAGAACAGGCTCCCCAGGGAAGGAGTCACAGCACCGAGTTTGGCTGAGGTCAAGAAGCGTCTGTACCATGCGCTCGGTCACATCCTCTGACTTGGCTGACCCTGCATGGAGCCAGGAGTTGGACTCAATGATCATTATGGGTCCCTTCCAACTCTGGAGATTCTGTGATTCTATGATTAAACAAAACAATATCAGAGAAAAGAAAAGGCAGAAAACCATAAATCCCTTTGCTCTTTTCTTTTAAGACACAGAAAGTGGCAGTTAATCTGGCGCTACTATGTGTCACTCACTGAAAGAACTCCTTGACTCAAAATATCACTGGGTCAAAGATTTTAGTTGAAAGTGCAAGTGAATTTGATGCTTGCATAGTAGGTGAGTCCTTCGGTAGTCAAATTTTAGGCAGAATTTGAAAGTAGAAGAGTTGTCCAAATCATCAAAGGTGCTTCTATCATGTGCCACTTTTTCCAGACTCTTTCTTCTGGATTATTTCACACCAGCAAATATCAAACACAGTATTAACAGATTATGGTTAGCACTATAGTAAATCAGTACTGATATCCAACCCTTTCTCTGATTTTTTAACTCTTTCATTTCTGTGATGATCTTAAATCACAGCAATTCCTATAATATAGTAATTCCATTTTACATATTAATCTGCAAAAAATGAGCAAAGAATATAATTCCAGGAGGTGTAACTGTTGACCAAGTTTTACTATGGAACAAAAAAAATTTGCTAATTTATTTTAAAATTTGGAAAATGCTGACATAAATGACATACTAGGACTATCAAGCATAGCTGTGTGGAGAATAGTAAGTTTCTGAAGTGCTTTTTCTTTTTTTTCTACTTTTGACAAAGATCAGAACAACACTGATCTAACTCCTAAACAGAGATTCAACCTGATGTTGTACTGGAATTCAATTTCTGTGGAACACAGATAATAACATGTCTCATAAGGATGCTGTGAGAAGTAATTAGTGCATAAAAAGCTCAGCACAAAAAAATATGTTTTTTAAAAGAATTTTCAAATGAGACAAAATACTGCTGCAAACAAATCAGTAGCACAATATCAATCCAGAAAACAATCTTCCAAGGAAAACAAGAGGATTTCTGTGTTAGAATCCAAATCAAGGGCAAAGGAAACAAAGAGGATTATGATCAACAAAAACAAGTCTTTTTTCTTTCCTTTTGGAGGGAAGGGAGAGGGGAGTGGGGTTGTGGATTGGTGTCAGATGGCTCTGCATTCTCGTTCCCTCACTGACACAATTTGATCTGGCCAGCAAGTGCTGTAACTAGCTCTACAGCTGATTTGTACAAACATGCTAACTGGGCAGTTGTCAGACGAAGAGAAAAGGTAAAACTCTTGTACCCAGAATGTGATCTTTCACTCAAGGGAACACTAATTTGAACCTTCAACTTCTATGCAATACTTTATTTTCATTAAGCTTGTAGGAACTTAATAGCTTTGAGTCCTCAGCTGCACTTTCAAATTTGGTTGAAATTGGATACTGGGTTCGAAAATTGTTGGGAAGACTGACTGACTGACAGACAGATAAATGAATATGGACAACATGATTGCATTAAACTTTTCTTCTTAGGAAACCAGGATAAAAATAAACTCACATTATTATAACACCCAGTAGACATTCAGTCTTGCTAAGAAAGCTTCCATAATTATAGTACTATACTCCTAAGGCTGTTTGAAGGTATATAATGGTTATAACTGTTATTCTTGTCTGACTACCTGTGAAATTGCTGCATGTCACTCATTCCTAATGGCTGTTTAACAATTATTATTTTTGAATATGTGCAACCAACTGACTGTAGATGGAAAAAACAAAAGGCAAGACAAACTAAAAATCTCAGTATTCATTTAAGTTTGTCTTTACTGAGGCCTGTAAACAACACCTATTAACTCAGTTGGGACTATGAAAAGCATTATAAGCTGTGTAGTTAAAGTTCAGTGCAAAAGAACTGAACTCTTACAGGCAAACTCTGAAAGGACAAGTCCATTGTAATTATTTTCTGATGACGCCATTTGAGAATCAAGTAAATACTTTATTTTGAAGTACATCAGGAAAAGCTGAGGCCTTTTTGGTCATTTAACAGAATCCAAAAAGCCATTTAAATAAACTATAATCCTCAAATGAATATTCATATTCTGAAGTGATTCAATTCAACAGTGTCAAATTTTAAAATTCATCCTTGCTGCGTTCCAATTGTTCATTTCAGTAAACAAATTGGCACTTATGTGGAGAGAGAAGAACATTTACCTGTAAAAATAACCCATTCCAATGAAGTTATCAAGGTGATAATGCATTCAGCATCCAACAAAAGCAAGACACCTTTCTGGAATATCCCAAATGCTTGGTCTGATTAAATTATTTACTATGTGAAAAGAAAGGCCCGTGACCACTCACTCAGATAAGTATTTGTCTAGTGTTTGTTTATGTCAGGGAAAAGAAGACCTTGCTGGAAGTTTGAAGCTATCCTGAAGTGAGACAGACTCCATTGTTGGTGTGAAACTTACAGCTTGGATACAGTTTGGGCCAACATCACTGCAGATTAAACCTGAAGTAAATGTTTTTTGATAAATACAAAGAATTTTTTAAAAAATTTTTTAACCTCCTCTTTTTCATGAGATTCATAATAATAGCATGTTTATAAGCTACAAAAAGGTCAGATCTTGTTCTTCAGGCTTGTGGAAAGAGTTCTATTGTCAATGGCAGAAGTCATGCATGCCTGAGTTTTATCATCTGTTTCTTTTTGTTTTACAATTGTCAAGCAAAGAACAGCTGAGCTGTGAAGAGAATACTGGGAGGGGGGAGGAATATTTTAGTTAAAATAACATCAACCATTCTTACTTATTTTGATTGTGTTGTTTTGGGTTTTTTTAATCTCTTTATTCCTGGTGCATATCCATTAATGCCAAATTCTCTATCTGCTGCTGAAGAAACTGGTATAGTGGCATTGCAACTGTACCCTAGAATAAGGTTGGATTCAAATGTTCTGCCCTTATCACTTTGTGGTGCTTCAGTCTCTCTTATAACAAGCAATAAGATGGAATACCAAACAAAGGGATTTTTAGGCCACTGGAAAAGGCTTATTGTACCATAATGATCTTCTCTAGGAAAATCTAAAAATTATGCAATATAGTACAGCTTACCTTATGTCTGAAACCATTCCTTAATATTCAGCATTACATTGGCTTTCCTAATTGCAGAGGTATGACATGACTTTCTGCACCTAAATCGGTTCAGCTACAGTTTTTATATGTTTCCTACTAAGTGCAAATAAAGAGACAAAATGACAAACTTGAGATAGAACCATTTTTTATGACAGGACACATGTGTCTCATATATATATATATATGCACACACACACACACATACATATATTTTCCTGCTTGAACGCATCTATTTGCTCCTATAGCATCTCAATGTTTTGTTTCTCTTAAAAGACCTCAGAGGTGAGATTTTCTTTTTGATGAAGGACTATTCAGAGCTTAGTGCTTTCATATCTTAAACCATTCTGCGCTGAAAATATATACCCTTTCCATTGCATGCCAGAAAGAAGACAATAAAACTGCCATAGCAGAATAGACTGCAAGGTAAGTAACTGTTTTCTAGTTCTTTAAGACAACTTGTAAAAAGAAAATGGGCAGTTTTTTATAACCATAGTTGAAAGCCTTGATGTATTTATCTTGAAACCTGGAGGAATTTTTATATCATCAGTAAGTTCTGACCTATTGATCTGCCTTGCATCTGGTGACACCATTTATACTCATGCAGAGCACAATCAATAGTATAGAAAAACCATATTTTACCCATATTACAGTGATATTTTAAGTGACAATATAGTCAAGGGAGAAAGCTTCAATAATAATTAAAAAAAATTAAATAAGAAATACAGTTTAGGTTTTAATAGCTTGGTCATATTGATTTTTACCAGGGTTATTTGCCATATTTTACCATCAAAGGAGTTGTCATCTCCACAAAAGCCATTTTTTTCAATTAACTATTTTCAGTTGGAGAAGCAAATAAGCATACTGAGGGTTTAATATGCTTTTGTGAACAATAATAGACCAAACTTCAGTATCCTAGGGTCCTGGCAACTTTCAACCCAGTATCTTCTGACTCTTTGTGACCTTTTAAGCTAACTGTTTTTCAAAAATATGAAAAACAGTCCCAGTTCTTTCTCTACTCTAAGCAGTATAAACAAAGATGTTTCCATGTAGAGGTTGTGTTAGGAGGAGGGAAAGTAAGAGGATCCTCTTGTCTGAGGCACCAGTGGTGACAGAAAGTGTTTAGAGAAACACAAGCTTAGATGCTGGTCTTCAGCAGCAACCACTGCTCAATATGAAAAACACCCAAACCAAAACCATAACGTGTCAGTCAGTCTGACCTGTAAGAAAAGTCCCTCCTCACTTCAAACCCAGCAACTGACATTCCACAGAGTATGTTTAACAAAGCTTACCTGAAAGCATTGTTCAGGGGAATGAGAACTTGACTACACCTTCACAGCTCTGATTTACTATATCAATCCAGTACACACTAGAAAATTAAAAAAAAAAAAAAAGCACATCAGCTTCTTTATATTGCTGTTGTTAAATTCACAACCTTGTAAACATTTGAGGGCAGGAGACAAGTGTGCAATAGAAATTCAGGTAGAAAATACTAACTGACCTTCAATATAGGGAAACACAAAGAAATTGGCTTGGGCTACATGATTAGCAGCTTGTGTAATGTAATTTACAAAGAAATAAATATTGAAAATTATAGTCCTCAAGAGGTGAGAGAAATGTCATACACAGATGTCCCACACTGTGTAGAAGACTGAGTCCAAGGTAGATCCACTATGCCTAGGGTCACACTGCCAGCAGACTCAGACATGTTGAGGAGTTAGACTAGTGTCATGTTCCCCCAGATCTGTGATGCTGATCACAGCCAGACTTCAGGGTCTTGATTATTGTCAGTGAGAAATCTCTGTGTTATGGAACAGAAATCTAAGAATAAAAATTATTGCTCATCTTCTATAGCTTAATAAATAAAATTACCTTTCTGTGTCACTGAGTGGTGTGGCTTGTGTCCACACATACATCTGACTCAGATTCTTTCCAGGGCAGTATAAGAGCAAGAACAGCACAGCTGACATTTTGGGCTATTGGATCTGCTGAACATCATCTGTACACTGGTGCTGACTTTTCTGGTGTTCCCTGCATTCATATGTGGCCAATATCTGATGCTTCAGAGAAAGAGGGGAGGAAAAATAAAACACAGTTCAAAAGAAGAAAAAAAGGATCTTTCCTGCCTCTGCAGTGCCACTCCCATCAAAATCTTTTGTGTTGTTCCCCTACACAAGTAGCTGGTCTTTTGAACAAATATCAAGAAATAATAATAAGCATTGCCTATAGAGATGACATGAAACGCTGCGGCTCTACTTTATTCTTCTAATTATAGCCCAGAGTATACACATGTGCTTTTAACCATTTCTTGGAGAAGTTTGCAGCTTTCTGCTGAGATACAACTCCAGAGAGGCTGTGCTGCTCAGTGCAATGTTCCATCTTAGTTATCATTTTCTTCACTTTAAAAGCAAACCTCAGTGTTGCAGTTTTGCATAGCTGAGTACTGGTAGAGAAGGGGGGGGCTGCAAAGATGGCTGCTGCAAGAAGCAGCCAGAAGCTGTCTGCAGGCCACAGAGAGTAAACATCTACCAATTCAAGGCCAGAGTCATTGCTGACCAAGGCCAAGCCAATCGGCAATAGTCACAACGCCTCTGGGAATCACATTTAGGAGGAAAAGAAAACACAGGCAGGTGCATTTTACCACCAGAGAAGGGAGTGAGAAGATGTAACGAGCTGTGCAGGCACCAAGGCCAGTGAAGAAGGGGGGAAGAGGTGCCCCAAGTGCTGGAGAGAAAGATGCCCCTGCAGCCTGTGGAGAAACCCGTGGCGAAGCAGGTGTCCCCCTGCAGCCTATGGAAAAGGCCAAGACCCCACCTGCAGCCTGTGGAGAGGCCCCATGCTGGAGCAGGTGGAGACATACAGGAGATACTGTGATGAGTTGGAGCAAACCTCTGACAGCACTTGCAGCCCAAGGAGAGACAGAGACACAGAGAGATAGATCCGCACTGGAGCATGTTTGCTAAACCACCACACAGAGAAACTGCCAAGGAGTTCATCTTGCACAAAGGAGCTTGATTCCCTCTGGGTCCTTAAGCAATCAACATCAAGAGGTGAAATAAAAATAAAGAGAGAGGAAGAGAGAAGAGGATAACTCAGGTACAAAATCTATACCTTAAAAGTTAGGAAGAAAGTGAAAGGACTGCAATAAGATATCTGATATTGTTCTAAGAGTGCTCCTTTGGGAATTGTAAATTTCCTGTAAACTTCACAGAAAGAAGAGTTCAAAGATTATTCATCTGAAACCAGTGCATGCAGAAAAACACAGCTGGAAGAGTAGTAAAGAAAAGTGTTCACTCCACAACAGCAATGAATTTATTAACTTCAAGAGGAAGATAACAGATGCTGCCAATACTGTATTTGTACTTGTGCGCTGCACAAAAAAAGGTAAGGGTAAGTTGAAAGTTTTGTTTAGGAAACACAGCTAGTTTTGATACAATGGAAACTCCAAGCTTAAAGCATTGGGGACAATTCCTGTAAAATGACACAAAAACTAGACATTCCTTATTCCAAGACTGTCTGTTCCTGTTTTGTTTTACTAGGCTAGTTTTAGTTCTCTGTTATTAAAGAGATGGAGTGACATGGGTAACAGCAAAAAACAAACCCAAACACGAGCCAACAGGTTTTGCCTGAACAAAAGGAAACCTCAGATTTCAGTGCAATTTTATGTGAATAATAGACAAAGGGAAAACACTGCTTTACCATTTGTGGTAAATATTTTAAAGTAACTGAACAATGCCTTTCTTCCTACATATGTATGAATAATGTCTTCATGCATTATTTTGTTTGTTAAGCCAGATACCTTCAGTGTCATTCAAGTGTCTGAACACATTTTCAAATCAACGAAGTGACTGTAACTTCATTTGGATAAGACACAACCAATAATAACTTGTAATTCTGAATGATATTTATTTTTAAATAGTAAAAAGGTGCCTGGAAGAATTTTCTAGAATATACATGTTCACACTACCTTCCACTGTGTAAAAAAAAAGTTTGAGGATCATTAGAATGCTTTGAAAAATGCCTGTAAAAATTAAATAGGGTACTTGAAACATACATTTATTTAAGAAAATGCAAAGTAACAGCAGAATCATTTTAACTTGAATACACTTAAAATGTTTATATTGTAGCATTTTTTGTTTACAGTAAAGTCACAGCCCAGCTCTTAGAAAGGTATTTGAGTATGGATACTATGAAAATGGGAAGATGTTAAGTACAGGAATGGTACAAGCCAGAAAGTACTAGTGTAAACTCAGAGAATTCTGTCATTATAATGAATGGTTAGACCCTGATATATCTTCATAGACTGTCAGATTTGGAGTAAAGAAACCTGCTCATAATGACCTAATTTCCTTTTATTCCACCTGTTCTTACTTCAAATCATAAACTCAGATATACCAACTCCAAAATAATGATAATAATTAAAATAATCTTTGAATTTGCAATACCTTTGTTTATTTTCAGAACTAGAAGTCAGAATTTTGTTATACTTCAACCATATAACCTAACTGATGTGAAGACAGTATTTCTGTTTTAAAGACTTTTACTCCCTGAGACGAGTTAGAATCTAGGTACAAGGACCCATTATCATATTTTGAACTTCACTGGAGACCTGCTTAAATCTATTGTGGACTGAATGCACAGTAAATGTGACTAAGTTTATGTATTCTGATGATAAATATGAATGGCATTTATCATGGCACAAAAAGAAGCTCATCCCTGCATAAAGACTGTATCTCTCAAAATGCTGATCATCCTCTCTGAAGCAACATTTTGGGAAAGGAGATGAGGACAGGATGAATGTATATATGACGAACACATTTACCAATAGGATCATGATCCCATTTCATTATCTTCCCTCTGGGCATTTTGATAATTTCCTTTTGTTCTGGTTCAGGATGGGCGTAAGAAGAACAGTGTAGTAGACAAGGTACAGAGTACTTCTATATTTTTATATATATATATTTATATATATAAAGTGCCTATCACCAAATTGATAAACAGTCTTTGGAACCACTCTGTAGTATTTCCACATCTCTTTCTTAAATTCTGGCACTGTTTTTTACTGCTGACACATCCATATCATTGGATTGTGCTTGTTTAGGAAAAGCATTACCGAAATTAATTTTTCATGGATAGATGTCTTCAGTTTGGGTGGTACATCCTTTTTAGTATTCCTATTAGATCAATTTGTTGTGCAGGTGTAGAAGATTTTCATGGTTGTAGAAAAGTGGTAGATAGAGCGCTTTTTAATCTGTTGCTAGTTAACATTAAATGGTGTTTGGTTAGATCTCACATAAACTGCAAAAACAAGACAATTGAAAGACAAGTTACTAGAGTTGCACTCAGATAGATTTTAATAGTGTCCTGTAGTCATCTGGATCCTCTCTCAGGAGGGTAGACATGATAGTCTGTATTTATTGTCCCCCAGAAGAAGCACTGTGTGGTGCTAGGTTTTAGGATTGACATAACAATCAGAGAAGGGTTTGGAAAAGAAACTTGTGAATCTGCCTTAGTGAAATAAAGACCCAAGAGCTTCACTGAACATGGTCTTGACATGTTGTGCACTTCCAGCACAAAAAGCCAACTGTATCCTGGGCTGCATCAAGTACAGTGTGACCAGCAGGTTAAGAGAAGTGATTCTGCCCTTCTACTCTGCTCTTGTGAAGCCGCACTGAAGACCTCCATCCAGCTCTGGGGTCCTCAGTACAAGAAAGATACTGTACTGTTGCAGTGTGTCCAGAGGAGGGCCACAGTGTTGATCAGGAGGCTTTCCTATGAAGACAGGTTGAGAGAGTTGGGCTTGTTCAGTGTGAGGAAGAGAAGGCTCCAGGGGGATCTTCTTGCAGCTTTCCAGTACGAAACGCAGTCTACAGGAAAGGTGGTACACTCTATCAGTGCACTGTATCAGGGAGCGTAGTGGTAGGACAGGGGCTTATGAGTTTAAACTAGAAGAGAGTAGATTTAGATGAGACATTAGGAAGAAATTCTTCACTGTGAGGGTGGTGAGGCCCTGGCACAGGCTGCCCAGAGAAGCTGTGGCTGCCCCCTCCCTGGCAGTGTTCAAGGCCAGATTAGATGTATCTTTGGGTAACCTGACCTAGTGAATGGTGTCCCTGCCTATGGCAGGGGGGTTGAAACTAGGTCATATTTAAGATCCCTTCCAACCCTTATGGTCCTACGATTCTATGGTTTTAAAAACCTATCACTATTTCCTAGCACAGATCTTGCTGTCTTCACCAATGGTGGACACCTACACTTCAACAGCCATTTAACTAATCTACTATATTCCACCAGTACAGAGAATGTTCACAAGCAGACTCTTCTCCGAGGAATAACCTCTTGGGCAGCTAATGAGACAGTAAGCTTACTTGCAGCTGAGTGAGGTGGCAGCTGTGCTGCACAGCCTACCAAGAGCAAGGGACTGCCCCCTTGAGCCCCACAGTGTGATAGGGTATTTGCCTCTGTGGGGTGCTTCAATCTGAAGAGTTCAGTCAGGGTACTACAGGCATGAACAGTTATCTGCTGTGAAAGTCAACTATGTGTTCTTTCTCTTGTAAGGATGGTCTGCCTGGAAGACTACAGCCCTCAAGATGCAACTTAGGGGAAGAGGATCGAGACCTTTACTAAATTAGGACTCTCAGGATATTAGGTCAACATAAAGATAGGCATTTAGAAATAACACATATATGTCATAGATTTGACCCACAGTCTGTTTTAAATTTAGAATTCTTTCAACATAAAATACATCTAATGCTTTCTGTAATACAGCTTGGAAATAAACATAGGTTTATGTTTGATATTTCACAGTTTAAAGAAGCCTTTATTAGTACTTACTGGACCACACTTGTCCAAGTCTTAGCAAGAATCTTCTACAATTTTCCTTCTTGGGAGAATTTTGTCTCTTGATTTTAAGGGACTTAAGGGGATACTATGATATGTTTAAAACATGTTATATTCACTGATACTGACTTGAGCAACCAGACACTCTTCAGTGGTGCCCAGGACATAACAAGGGGCAATGGACAGAAACTGGAACACAGGGAGTTCTCTCTCAACATGAGGAAAAAGTTCTTCATTGTGGGGGTGGCAGAGAACTGTCACAGGCTTCCCAGAGTGGTTGTGGATTCTCCTGCTCTGGAGATATTCAACACCCACTGGGACATGATCCTGTGCAACCTGCTCTAGGTGATCCTGCTTTATCTGGGAGTCAGGCTAGATGATCTCCAGAGGTTCCTTCCAACACCTGCATTTCTGTGATTCTGTCAAAAAGTTTGATATTAATTAAATCAGTATAACTGACCAAAACAGAGCCCAGAAAAAGCTACTGCAAATGTTTATGTGTTCAGGAAATTTGGATGTCTTGAAACACAGCTACTTACCACATAAAAGGAAACCATTTGAATTGTTTCTCATAAACTTGTTATGCTACAATCTTTCCTGTATGTCATATTTCTTTTCTGTTGTATTTTTTGCATTGATGTGTGATTCAGAATGTGAGCGACTTCAATATTGGAAATATCCACACAGATAGTGCTCTGAGAGAACTGAGTGGTTTTTAAATACCAAGAGGTACGCACAGTATTATACAAACCAAAACCTGGTCACAAACAATCCTGCATCAGTACCTACAGAAAAGGAATGCACAGTCACAGGACTATGATATCTTGAAGTCCCTTCCAAACCCTGTGATTCTGTGATTCTGTGTTCTGTTTTATTATTGCATTTGCGTTTGTACTTTGAAAAGTTGCACAGAACTGAACAAGTTAAACTGTGTTCTCCACACTGAATGCAAAATCCATCTGGTAACATATTCCAGAACCATATTAAAAAAAATAGGGAAGATGTTACTGCACTTGACAAAGATATTGACAGTGGCTTCAAAATACTAAAGGAGAGTTTGGAACCTGGAAGGAAATGCAGGAGACAAGAGACTAAAGTGCTTGTTCCCTAGTAGCCTGGGTGAACATCACATCTGTGTACAATTTTGAGATTAAATATCTAGACAGGTTTTTTTCAGTATGGCCCAGACCAATGTGCAGGAACTGGTTCAAGTGGTATCACTGGAAGTCAGTGGGTTATGAATAACCATAGGATATCATTTGGATTTCAAAATCCTGAAGCTACTAAATCAAAAGGTCTACTGCTGATTGATTTTTTAAAGAGAATTCACATATAAATGGGAAAAGTTGTTAGAAAAAGGTTAAAGAAATTAATCATTCCCAGTGGCACAGAGACTAATACCATCATGTGGCTTCTCAAACTACAGGTATACAATCTACTACCAAAGACTTGAGAAAATCTGTCAGGCTAGGGCGTATCATTAAAGAGGGAAATCCTTTTAAAACCTTCAACTGTTTTGAACTTTGGAAAGTAGAAGGAATGATAATTACTAAGTCCGTTATTAATAAAACCACAAAATGGCAGCACTAAAAAAAAGACTTTGAGAAACTATCAGCAAGTATCACAAAAACAAAGAATAAATCAGTTTTCAAACAGATGAGGAAGAAGCCTTCTAGGGAGTCTGTAGCACAAGGAAATGAATCAAGGCATGAAAAGAGCATGCTGAGGAAAGAAGGCCATAGCAGAGAAGAAAAATTACTTGTTTATATCTCTGCTTAACATGGATAAATTGAGGAAGATTTCTTGGCTGAACTCTTTTCTTTTTTTAAACTGTAGACATTAAATAATAGGCCCAAATGTCAGCAGAAGTTGTTATCAAATGAATAGACAAAATTAAGATTAAAAAATTCACAAGGTTGATCGGTATTTACCTTTGGGTTCTAGAAAAACTTGAAGATGAAACAAGAAAATCACAAACCTCTGTCTCAGAAATGGTGTAGAGGCAGAGGACTGCCACAGTTAATGTAACACCAATCAGTTCAGAAGGCTGTAGGAGAATCCAAGGACTGACCGGTAGCTCAATGTGTCCAGCAGGTTAATGAGTTGAAACTGGCTGAAAAATAGAATTAATGTGCATCTGAATAAATATGAACCATTATGGTTCATAAATATGAACCATTAGAGAGGAACAATATGGATTTTGCAAATGAATAGCACTTCTCATAAACACAGTTCTCTGAAGTAATCACTAAGCCTCCAAACTGGAGCAAGCAGGCTGCTATAGCACACCTTGGCTTTGAAAGGGCATTGAACAGTGTTTCCTACCAAAGGCTCTTAAAGAAATGAAGATGACTGTGGAAAAGGGGACTAAAGTGGGTAAATAAATTATTCATTCAGATAGAAAACAGCGGCAGAAAAGTTTTCATAGGGGAGGAAGATTATCAGAAGAATCCCTCAGAGATTTGCACTTGACTCCATGATTTTTAATTTAGTCATTAATGATCTTGAAAAGTAGCTGAGTAGTGAGCTGGAGAAGTCGGTCAATTATTAATGTTATTTGGAACAATATGTATGAGCAATGGCTGCGAAAAATGCAAAAGAACTTCATAGTAGTGACTGACCAGGTGTCAAAATGTTGAGTGAAGGTACAGGAGAAAGTAGAAGTCTGCTTAAGTTTATTTTAATTATTCTTTTCATTAATGAAAATTATAGAAGTTAAATACAATATTAAAGTTATCAACTCACTTCAGAAACAATATGGAACCCTTAGAAAACTCCAAAATACTGCTTCAGTTCAAAACCGTATCTGAAAAGTGCATCTTTAATTTTCTAGATAGATTTTCCTTAATTTTCTCATTTTGGACAAAATGAAAGAGATTGAAACATCTGTTTTCTGCTCTATTAAATCAAATCTGGCTATGAAATCTTCTCATTTAATGTTCTGATTTAATTTTTATTTTACATTGCATAAACCAGTTGGTATTTCTTTCCAATGTAAGGAACTGGAAATAATGCCTCAATCATCATTATGATGCTGCAACCTTTCATGATCTTTTAAAATAAATATATTGTAACTGTTTCATGAAGCCAGGCCAACAGTAACTGCATCTAATACTTATAAAACAATGAATACAACCTTAAACAAAAAAAAAAATCCTAAAACTAAACCTGAGAAACTTTTCTATATGTTACCCCACAGGGCAATTCAGTCAACATAAGTTCATGAAAACTGTTGTTCATGCATATTTTTCTGTCTAAAGTAAAGGGTTTGTATATTCTTTCTGAACACTTTTAGTTCAGAGAATTTGCACAAAGCCTTCTGCACAGAATAACCTCTCAGAAAGGACACCACCGGTGGCTGGAAACAACTACATGTGATTGTGTGTAAGTTCCTTTATGACAAAAAGAAAGGAGGGAAAAAAGATAAAGAAAGAAAACATGTCTACTTTTCACAGTGAGCTGAAAAAGTCACAGGTCACAGGCAAGCCATGCAAGCGTGAGGAATACATGTAGCTGCAGCAACTGGTGTCAGCAGAGCCTCTCCAGACAGGAGGCCATACACAGCACCCAAGCTGTTGTCAGGCGAATGGGCACAAATCCCTCAAGGCTGGGCACCACTATGAGAAAAAGGAAATGGCATGAGAACACACTCTTACTAGGAAAAATCCTCAGCTGAACATTGGTTCCCCTTTTTATGTCTTTTATTTAGAGAACTGATAGAAGAAATTAATCCTTTTGTTATACTGAGAATTTGGGATTTTCCTATTTTATGATTCCCTTTCAATGTTTAATCTACAGTACCTACATATCCCACAATGAATTTAAAAGAGTGTGGCCAGCAGGTGGAGAGAAGTTTTCCTCCCCTTCTACTCTGCTCTGGTGAGGCCATACTTGGAGTGCTGTGGTCAGTTCTGGGCTCCCCAGTTCCAGAAAGGCAGGGAACTACTGGAGAGACTCCAGTGAAGGGCTACAAGGGTGATTAGGGGGCTGAAGCATCTCACCTATGGGGAAAAGGCTGACAGAGCTGTGTTGTTTAGCCTGGAGAAGACTGAGAGGGGATCTCATAGATACTTATGAATATCTAAAGGGTGGGTGTCAAGAGGATGGGGACAGACTCTTTTCAGTGGTGCCCTGTGACAGGGCAAGGGGCAACAGGCACAAACCAGAATACAGGAAGTTCCATCTCGATATAAGAAAAAGCTTTTTTCACTGTGAGGGTGGAAGAGCACTGGCACAGGCTGCCCAGAGAAGTTGTGGAGTCTCCTTCTCTGTGGATACTAATAACTACTGGGACATGATGCTGTGCAGCCTGCTTTAGGTGATACTGCTGTAACTGGGGGTGGGACTAGATGATCCCCAGAGGTCCCTTCCAACCTCACCCTTCTGTGATTCTGTGACTCTTCTCAGTAGTATCCAGTGGCAGGAAATTACATCTGAACACTAGCAAACACTTCTACTGTGAGGGTGGTGAAAAACAGGTACAGGCTTCCCAGAGGAGTTGTAAAGTCTCCATCCCTGGAGACATTTTCTGAGTACATTCTTATTTAAATTGCTCAGAGCTTCTAGAAGTGTATTTTCTTATAATTGTTTCATTTTAGTCATTATCATTGCCAACACATCTGAATATTGATGAACTAATTAGAGAGGTCAAGACTGGTGTCAGCCTGGGCTGCACTGATCATGCCCCGGTGGAATTCATAGTCCTGAAGGATACAGGCCAACTGAAGAGTAGAGTCAGAACCCTGAATTATAGGAGGGCAAACTTACAGCTAAGGTGCTAACAGATGGGACCCCCTAAGAAACTGCCCTCGGGGATAAAGGAGCTGAAGAAAGCTGACAGCTCTTTTAGGATATTTTTCTTAGGGCACAAGTGCTTTCAATTCCCATGTGTGAGAAATCAGGAAAGGAAGGCAAGAGATCAGCATGGCTGAGTAAAGTCCTCCTGGTCAAATCAAAGTATAGTAAGGAAATGCACAGGTAACAGAACCAAAAATGTTTTCCTGAGAAAAATATAGGGATGTTTTCCAGATGTTTAGGGATGTGATCAGGAAAGATATGAAGCTGAATTTATCAAGGAATGCAATGAATAAGGAGAAAAGGTTCTCTACATCTACATTGCCCAGAAAAGGAAGATTAAAGGAAAGGTACCCATCCTGATAAATGAGACAGAATTTGTTAACAACCATTATGGAGAAAATTGAGGTAGTCAACAATTTTTTTGCCTCAGTTTTGAGTGGTAATCTTTTTCCCACATCTCTCAGGCCCCTGAACCTCAAGGCAGGGTCTGGGGAAACGAAGTCCCTCCCAGTGTGGGAGAAGATAAGGTTTGAGACCACCTGAGAAACCTGAACATACATATTCAATGTGACAAGATGAGATGCATCCCAGGATCCTGAGGCAATTAGCTGACTAATCTAATGGCCTTCTGTCATGGAATGACAGTATCAGTGGACAAGGGAAGAGCTACAGGTGTCATCTACCTGAACTTCTGTAAGGTCTTTGATAATATCACAGTTATTGGCTCAATGTCCGTGTAGAAATTGGTAATGGGCGGTGTCCCACAAAGGTCAGTATGGTGAAAAATAATAGTTAATTTCTTCATCAGTTACATAGATATTGGGATTGAGTACATTTTCAGCAAGTTTGGAGATGACAACTTGGAGATGACGAGCGGTGTAGTTCATCTGCTTCAGCAAAGGGATACCATCCGGAAGGACCTTGACACGCTTGAGGAGTTGGCCTGTATGAACCTCACGAAGTCCAACAAGACCAAGTGCAAGATTCTGCACATGAGTAGGGGCAATCGCCAACATTGATACAGTCTGGGGGATGAATAGATGGAGAGCAGCTCTGCAGAGAAGGGCTTTAGGATATTGATGGATCAAAAATTGGACGTGACCCAGCAATGTGCACTTGCAGCCCAGAAAGCTGTATCTTCATCTGCATCAAAAGGAGTGTGATCAGCAGGTTGAAGAAGGAGATTCTCCTCTTCTACTCTCCTCTAGTGAGACCCCACCTGAAGTACTGCCTCCAGCTCTGAGGTCCCTAATACAATAAAGACATGGACCTTAAAACAGGTCCAGAGAAGGGCTGCAGAAATGATCAGAGGAATGGAAGATCTCTCCTACAAGGACCGGTTGAGAGAATTGGGCTTGTTCAGCCTGGAGAAGAGAAGGGTCAGGGGAAAACTTATAGGCCTTCTAGTCTCTATAAATGGAGTTTCTAAGAAAGATGGGGACAGTCTTTTTAGTGGAGCCTGTAGTGACAGACAAGAGGCAATGGTTTTAAGCTGAAGGAGGGTAGATTAGATGTTAGGAAGAAATGTTTTACAATGAGGGTGGTGAGGAGGCACTGTAACAGCTTGCCCAGAGAAAGCTGTGGATGCCCCATTGTTGGAAGTGTTCAAAGTCAGGTTGGATGGGGTTTTGAGCAACCTGATCTAACAGAAGATGTCTCTACCCATGACAGGGCATTTGGACTAGAAGATTTTTAAGGTATCTTCCAACTCAAAACAATCCATAATTCTATGATTCTGTGACCTGTGAAGGCACAATTGTATTAGTTTGCAATGCAACAATGTTTTGGTTCTTTTGGAACAAGCACACAGTAGCATTGCAAATAATGAGATTTCCCAAAATTTTCACTGTTCTATAATCTTTCTCAGTTTTATCTATGACTAATTCAAGTTGAGCATTTCTAAACATCTGTTTGTCATATATTATATTGTGGCTAAAAATGAAGAAAAATAGGATTGCTAAATAAATTTCAAACATGCAGGGGACAACCACATTTGAAAAAAAGCTAGCTAGTAAAATATGCTTTGAAATAATAGAAATATTTTTAAAGAGTTTTAAGGAATGAAGCTGATGAATATTATCTAACATATGTAAATATTATTTACATTTTCTTGTCTGAAGCCCATATATTCAACCATGTAGATGATTCATACATTTCTTCTTCCTTTTCTTAAGTTGATGTCCTCCCAGATAAAATAATTTTTCTTAGAAGTGCTTGAAAAGAAGACCAATTTACAGAAATTACAGAACGTAATTGCCATCTAGTATTCCAGGCAAATTTGCCCATCTATGGGGAGAAAGAAATAGATAAGGGGGAAACATAAAAGACAAGCAATGAGAAAGAAGTGGAATTATACACCGCTGAGAAGAAAAACTACTGCTATCAGTCCTGCCAGTTCATGAGAAACTGATCTGCAATTCATGAATGTGACAAAACATATTCTCCTTACAAAACAATAAAACACAAAGAAGACAGATAAATAGGGACGTAAGGAAAGGTGCCCTGGCATACTCAGTGCAGAACTGTGAATAGTATTTCCACTTAGGCAGATCCTTTGTGTGTTTCCAAAACAAGGGCAGGAAGAATGCAGAAATAAGGAAAAAAAATCACATTTTTACAATTGAAAAGATCAACCTCACAATAATGAAGAGGTAAATAAAAAATTTTGAACTGATATATAACCTACTGGTAAGTGGGGAATCCTGGAAGCCTTGCATTTGAGAAGCTATGGAAAAATTTAACTTCTCCTTGTGTTCTAAGTTACTTTCTAGTTGATAGAAGCTGAGATTCTTTTGTGTGATTTCCATTATTGTTTTGCCTTTTTCATAAGAGTAGAGTTCCTCTGATCCTTTGTCTATGACTCCTTTTTTGCCTGTTTACTCCAAAGTAACCAGGTGACTTTTTTCCATCTTTGTATTTCCATGTCTTTAAATGCATTGGATGGGAAATTACTTTTTCTTCTCTCTGTTGGAAATGCAGAGGGATTGTTTTGCTTTTGGAAGAAAAGGAAGGAAACTTCAAGGATCAGACTGAGTAGGGTTTTTATGATTCTAGGCATTTTAAAATCACGTCAACTAATATATGTGTGGGAAAATAACAGAAGATTGGCAAGGAGGATTATCAACACGCTCAAGTGACCTGCAGCTGAGGTGTAGAAAAACACATATATCATACTAATTGTTGTTTTGCTTTGTGTGTTGGAGAAGTGGAACATCTGTGTTTCGATAACATAGGCCTGTGAAATACTTAAGAGGCACCCTATTGAACATGCTTGAGATTCCTGCCCTGCTGTGGGAAAGATCAAAGCACAGTGGTAAACTACACCTGTGCAAATCCCTGAAATACAAGTTAAAACAGCAGGTTCCGTGATCTTCTAGCGTGGACCAAGCTCTTTTGTGCCTGCAACCCCACCTGTGTGCCTCCACCCAGGGGATTTTGGGGTTCCCCCAGGTTGGTGAGGTAATGAAAATAAATTTACTCTGCATTTCATCTATGGCTGTTCCTGCACCCTGCCTCTGCTGGCTCACACAACATGCTACTGATTACTCATTCAAAAGCAAGTGTGGTACTCTTAACCAGTACTTAACTTTACAAACTTTGGCCTTTCACAGATTTTGATATTATTTCTTCCTCCATGAGATTCTTGGCTCATTTTAAAGAGCAGCTGTAGGATTTCTAGCCCTGGATCAACATTCTGTAGTTTCAGATTAGCATGAGGAAGCAGGAGAATCTCTGACAGAAGAGGTCTTAAATCAAACAGCTATGCCTATGTGACATTGCAGAAAGCCTTATTCTAAAGTACTTGTCTGCAAAGTAAGACTTTTTTACAGCATAATGACATCGCTGGTTCCAAGGCAGAAGTTCTGTGTGTTCTTGGGCATTAACACTTCCATTACACACTCCTTTCATCTGTTTTTCTCAGCTAACAAATTCCTTCTTCTTGTATCTGTATGCAGAACAAATAAGTGCGATATCTCTAAGGAATTGCAGTAACAGATTTAAAGTGATGTAATGTACAGGATCATGGTTATGTTGTACTTGTCCAAAATGAATAAAATGGAATTA
The DNA here is from genome assembly GCF_964237585.1 of Gallinula chloropus. Lineage (NCBI taxonomy): Eukaryota > Metazoa > Chordata > Aves > Gruiformes > Rallidae > Gallinula > Gallinula chloropus. The sequence continues at coordinate 78,360,181 of NC_140086.1, read as the reverse complement.
ATTTCAGATTTATAATCACAAGGAATGAGGCTAATGAAAGGCACTAATTTTATCCCTTTAACGTGCTAAGCATAAAATGAGTAGGTATGGGTATTATATAATGATTTCAATAAAGATCAAGAGCATAGGATTTTGGGAAAGTTTCCATGCAGTGGAGAAGGGCCTATAACTTTAAAATTAGCAAAGACATCTGGCATATCTGAACTTCTATCTGGTCTCTGGAGATGACATTTTTTGATACTGCATTTTATATCCCTGTAGTAAGACCAGGAAGAGATAAATGTCTAATCCTCATTTTTGATTGTTCTTTGGAGCATCTTCTTACCTGATAACTTTGACTCTGTCCACATCACACTATATTCATTCTTTACAAATATTTAGAAAATTACTATTTTTTTAGAAATGCCCCCACATACTGATTTTAATTTAATATTTTAACTTACTCCAGAGAAGTAAATGTTCATTTATGTAAATTTTGTTACAAGAAAAATATGAAAAAAGAGGTGTCTATGCAGAATTTCAGAATTAAGACAAAGGTGTGGAAAACTAGTCCCTCTCAAAATTTTAGTATTGAATGTTTACAAATAGCAGCAAAAAAAGCATTCAAAGAAATACTGGGGGAATCATGTAACTCCAAACCTTGATGATTAGCAAATGGATGAGGAAAATTAGCTTGTTCTTTAACTGTTCTTTCTGAAACATGTCTGAATCAAATTTACATAAAGGTCCATAGGCGTTTCTCAGCTTGCAGTGATATTCTGTGAGCCTTGCTCCCTTTTTTTCACTTGCACTGTTATTTTAATATCTAGTAGCTAAAATATCCTTCCATAGTACATTGTCATACTCAGAAGTCAAAACGCCTCATCTGCAGAGATTACCTTCTGAGCATACTTAATTCTAGTAACCAGTCAGTGACAATTTGACACAGAACAAATGACTCTGAAGAATTTTGTTTGCTTGCTTTTCCCTGCAAGCACACTTTATGCTACTGGGTTAAGGAGTTTTCCTCTTTAAGTGATCAATTCATATAATAATACTGCTTGGGAGCATTACAAAACCCAAGCAATTTCTTTAACAGCTGTTCAGGTTTGCACCAAACCTTCCAAATGCCCATTATCCTTTTATGTGCAGTATTCTCCTGAATTAGCAGATTCGGTGATGAGCAGCAGGCTTTTTAGACATGTCCTGTGGCCAGCTTATCCTTAGGTGCTGCATCGAAAACATGTTCTAAATGGCATGAGTAGTGCCTAATGGAAGAAAAGGTCTTTTAAAAAGTGTGTATTTTCAAGTCATTTTGCCAATGCTATATTTAGCTCTATTTTACAAATAGTGGATTAAGTTCTTCCCTTTTTTTTTTTTTGGCAAAGTAAAGCTAAAGCTGGTGAAACTTGGCAGGGGTATGTGGACAGGGAGCAAAAGCAACTCTATTTATGTTCCATTCACTGTGAAACTAGAGAGTCTCACAACCAACTTGCAGCTGTGTCAGGCTTTAGCCAGTCTGCAGGAATTACAACAGGATAGGAACATGGAAGATGAGCTGCTGTATAGTACAACTCAGTTGAAAACTTCCTAGTGTGCAAATAATGTCTCTGAGCAGCATTAACAACCTTTGCACGTTTTCTGCCCAGCATTAAGGGGAACCCATGTTTGTGTAGGTCCCAAAGGAAAAGCAGCTTTGCTAGATGACCAGAAATGGACACCAGATGAATATAGCTTAACTCTCAAGTAGCAAAGCACAGAATGAACTTGTTCTCCACATCGCCCTGCCACGAGGGGGCAGGGGAGAAGTCCCATTCCTTGGCTATGACCGGAACGAAGCACGTGCCAGAGTGATTCATTGAACTGATGCTTCTGGGTTCATTGAAAGCAAACTAAGTAAATGAAAAATGTTGCATTAGCATTAATAAGCTTCAGAAACTAAAATCCTATGATCTGCAGAGCATGAGCCTGATTTCACAGTAAATCGCCTCATTGCAGTTTTTGAGCTGAACAAATCTAATGAGATTAGTAACCTCCTTCCATGGATATTTCTCATTTCACATTATAAAGGGATATGTATTGCTTATAGATTTGTTCCTGTCTATTCCTTACCACCAACTAGTAATTCCATCAGATGTGTATTCTTCTCTGACAATCCCTTGAAACCAGTTGGACTCAACTAAGCATTATAACTTGGAAAAGGTAACAACTTTGAGTCAGCACTTCCAAGAATAAAGTTGAAAAGACAGAAATTTTTATTACTTCTGGACAGAAAGCACACTGACTAGATTGTGACATTCTGAATAAAGAAATTATGAAATGTTGGTATGCAAGATACATGACAAAAATCTGTTGAATTATTTTGTTGATCAACATCTTGAAATTAAAGTTTGGTAGCATCTATAGAATAAAACAGCAGAGAGATTCATAAAAAATACAGCCTTTGAAGGGAAAAGAGTCCTTTTCTGAACATGAGAAGATCTTAGTTAAAAAGCAAATGAAACTCTTTGGAAAATAAAAACTTCATTAAAGAATGAAAGCTGACAGCAAAAGAAAACTGTAGACCAGGTTGCTCCTTTTATCAATGTTGTGTCTTTAGCTGGATCAGAGGACTTGGTAGCTTAGAATAACATGCCCTGAAAAGACAAAAAAGTCTGTGGACACACAGTCTGCATCACTTGGGACCTACCCAGCAGAGGAAGGAAGCTGAGGTGACTTCCAGCCTTGCACTGTGCCATATGGCCAAGGCACAGGGGACAGTCAGTGCCCTAGGGGAGACAGCCAAAAGTCTTAATTCCGTAAAGCATAGAGTATTCTTAAATGAATCCTAACAGGAAAAAAAAAAAAAAAAAAGAAAGTGGGAAAGCAGCCTCCAGTCCTGGTACTGGGCAAGCTGAGGATCTTCCATTCCAGTTTATCTGCACATATATACCAGTTGTAGTAGACTATTTTGCACCAGTGGAGCATTGCAGAGGTGTCCCACTGGAGCAGTAAATCTAGCCCAGCGTATTTCATTATGGAGGGAACTGCTGAGCCTGACATTTACATGACCTGTAAATTATATTGGTCTTCCTTATTTCACAGTAGACTAACCATGTTGGATGTCACCTCAGGGTGAAATGGGTACACTGGGGTGTATTTATAAGGTTTTGTGAAGGAATCTCAGTACCAAACATTTTAGTAGAAGATATCTGTCCATAACAATTCCAGAAATAAGCAAAATTAATATTGAATAAATGCACATTTTGTTTGACAAAGGATCATGGGGTTTTACGATTTATCTTGGCCTATCCTAGATCGACATAGGTAACAAGGGCTATTTAGGTGCTTAAAAGTAGCAATCTGGCCCCTATTACACACCCAGAGGTATCTGAGAAATGTATGGGAGAAGGACAGGGACAAGCACAGGGCCTTTTTTTGATTCTGGAGTGGCAACTGGAAGCTAAACAGGATACACTGGGTATCCCAATTAGTCCTTCACACTGGGCTAAAATGGCACAGGATCCGACCTTCAGTTACCTGAATAACTCCCCCATTGCTCATGTGAGAGAACAGGAGAAGATAAATCCGCTCAGCAAACCCAAATGCACATACTGCCAGTTATAAAACTTTTGGCTGCGAGCAGCAGCACTGATCACATGCCAAGTGATTATTCTGAACCTTTAAAAAGAAAGTCATTAAGGATTTAATGTGGCACCAGTACTGAGATTATCAAACATAAGCAGTGCCCTCCCTGCTTCACAGCAGAGCTATCCAGTCTGGCCCCTGAAAAGCACAAAGCGTGTTTTTGGCCGGGATGGTTGTGGGTGTCAGGGCGTTGGGTGGGAGGGAAGGGAGTGCATGTTCCTCAAATGCCCTGGAGAGAACTGTGCTGCTGGTGGTTTTCATTCCATCACTCCCACGTCGCTCTCGCCTGTTCATCTGCTTGTCAGCCTCAGCCCACTCCTCCCTCATCCCCTTCCATCCTCCTCGCTGTGGGTTGTATATCAAGGTGATGGCGAGGAGTCTGGCTTCAAGGTCCAAGGAAAAATCTTTCATGGAAAGGACAGAGACTAGCTTGTCACTTGTAATTTTGTCTGAAAGGATGTTCCATATTTCAACAGGTTAGCCTCTTCTGTCTCATGAGACTTTTGGACACCACCTGCATAAGATAACAGATTCTTTCTAAACTGCTTGCAGGTTATTTATGAGCAGTCATGCACAGTGATGAACCACACTTTTTTTCCACATTTCCTCACCCTGATTTTTTTAACTCAATTTTTTCACCTATTTTTATCTGTGCTGCTCATTCTTCCTTCTGCCTTTATCCTATTTCAGGAGACCTTCTCTCGTTTTGGTAAGAGGAGAACAGAAGTAAAAAGTGTTTAATTTTTTTAGTGGGCCTTTTATACTTTTTCATTTGGATATATTAGACTAGGACTAGGCAAATATATACAGAATTAGGGGCTTAAGATTGCTAGGTTGAGTGGCAAAGTTGGTATTCTCATATCTTATGCAAGCTGGTAGATGAGCATCCACAATGACACAGAAGTGATTTATGGCAATCCCAGCTGAACGGTAACAGAATTCATGCCAAAGATTACATTTAAAAAGAAAAAGGAAGAGAAAATTTACTCCTTTCCCAACTGTGGAGCTTATTTTTAATTCATTCTATTTTTCAATTACTCGAGTTATCCAGGAATATCTAGAGTAATCAACAAATTTTATGTATAAAAGCATTATACAGCACATACTATCAATAGCTATGCAGATATACACACGTGGAATAAAACATTTAAAGGAGATCGAAGTGGTTCTGGTTTTTTTCATGTAAACTCCACTAAGCATGAGCATATGAAAATATTTTTGATGAAAGGAATCGCTTTGAAAATTGAAAAACACAACTTGAGATTGAAAAAGCTGAAAACCACACAATTCCTCTGCCTCTGTATCATATTCCAAGCAAGTTGAACAATTTATTATTCTCTGCTTGGCATAGGTTTTTTTAAAATCATATCATCAACTTCACTCCTTGTTTTACATAATTTATATATTATATTTAAATTATTTTATTAGATCCTTATTTTCACAGTATTCATACTATATACTTTAGATTTCATGTACATTTTACTTAGAATATGGCAATTTGCAAGATATTATTCTGTATTCTATTGTATTTTTTTTAGTCATACACTTATTTGTTTGTTACAATTATTTATTAGTATATATAATTAGTATATGATAGCAGTTTTGGTACATTAAATTCTGACTATCTGTTAGAAGTAAGATCTACTTAAAGAAAGCTATAGTGAATGACATAAAATTTCCTTTCATATTCCAGTTGTCCTAAAAATACTTTTTTAGGTTGCTGGATAATTAACTTTTAACTCTCCTTAGGTAGAGGCTGGAGTTCTCTAGGACCCACAAGATTAATGTACCATAGAATGTGCCTCCTAAATGAGAACAATATTACCATTCAGCCTCTTGTACTTCAGATAAATCAATTATAAAAAAGTTCAGTGACAACAATGACGATAGCTTTTTTTACTTGAAGAGTGGCAAAACAATGAAGTCTTCCTTCCATTTTAATGCTTTGAGACATGTTTTTTGCAAATGTTAGATTCATACTGGATGCAGACTGAAAACTGATGAATTCAGAGAGCTTGTGAGGGAAGAGTGAAACATGTTGGGACTATGTTGGAGACCGTGGAACAAAGCAAGGGTCAAATAAGTCAATGGATTTATATGAGTATAAACAGAGCATCAGGAAGAAAAGTAGTTGGAGGAATCAGAAAGCAGCAGAGGGGAAATTTTGGGAGTGAAACACTAACAAAGGAAATAAAAATGCAGGGAGAAAGAGACATGAGTACAGTGTTAGGACTGACAGATTAGATAGATTAATGAGTGCATACTGAGTCTAATTACTTTGTTAGTTTCAGTAGCTAAAATTAGGTACCTCTGGCCACAGCAAAACTAGGATTTTGTAAGTATTTGAGAGAGTTTTGATAAACATAGCAGTAAACAGCCTCAACTAAATAAAAAAGAAACTGAAATCACAGTAAGGAAAAAAAGTGTAGTTTTTAATGCTTTGTTTACATTTTTTTTTAAGCCTGAGATCACAATTTGTAGTTCATGTTCTTGTACATCGCAGTACAATGCATGTCAATGTCCTAAATGCATGTAAAATGTCCTAAATAATACAGAATCATAGAATCATAGAATGCTTTGGGTTGGAAAGGACCTCGAAGATCTTCTAGTTCCAACTCCCTGCCATGGGCAGGGACACCCTCCTTTAGACCAGGTTGCCCAAAGCCTCAACCAACCTGGCCTTAAACATTTCCAGGGAAGGGGTTTCCACAACCTCTCTGGGCAGCCTGTGCCAGGGCCTCACCACCCTCATAGTAAAGAATTTCTTCCTAACATCTAATCTAAATTTGTCCTCCTCCAGCTTGAAGCCATTACCCCTTCTCCTGTCATTACACTCCCTGATGAACAGTTCCTCTCCCACTTTCCTGTAGGACCCCTTTAAGTATTGGTAAGCTGCAATTAGGTTTCCCTGCAGCCTTCCTTCTCTAGGCTGAACAACCCTAACTCTCTCAGCCTGTCTTCGTAGGAGAGGAGCTGTAGGGCTCCTCTAGACTTGCTCCAACAGCTCCATGTCTTTCCTGTACTAGGGATCCCAGACCTGTACGCAGTACTCCAGGTGGGGTCTCACCAGAGCAGAGTAGAGGGGCAGAATCACCTCCCTTGACCTGCTGGCCACACTGTTTTTGATACAGCCCAGGACACAGTTGGCCTTCTGAGCTGCTAGCGCATTCTGCTGGCTCATGTTGATCTGGTCATTAATCGTCTCCAACTCCTTCTCCTCAGGGCTGCTCTCAAGCCATTATCCATCCAGCCTGTTGTTGTGCTCGGGATTATGCCAACCCACACGCAGGACCTTGCACTTGGCCTTGTTGAACTTCATGGAATTCTCATGGGCCCATCTCTCCAGCCTGTCAAGGTCCCTCTGGATGGCATCCCTTCCCTCCAATATGTCGACCTCACCACACAGCTTGGTGTTTTCAACAAACTTGTTGAGGGTGCACTTGATCCCACTGTTCATATCACCAGCAAAGATATGGAACAGTGCCAGTCCCAGAACTGACCCCTGAAGAACACCACTTGTCACGGAATTCCACATGAACATTGAGCCGTTGACCACAACTCTTTGAGTGTGACCAGTTCCTTATCCACCAAGCAGTTCATATGTCAAATCTATGTCTCTGCAGTTTAGAGGCAAGGATGTCAAGCTGGACAGTGTCAAGTGCCTTACACAAGTCCAGGAAGATGACATCTGTCATCCTTCCCTTGTCCACCATCTCTTACTCCAGACAAATTAAAATACTCCTTCAGCAAGCTAAGACAGGAAGCAGATCTGCATAACAGAAACCTCTACCATATTTACAGAAAAGCATAAATGGAAGTAGAGTCAAAGGGACATTTTAGTTAAATGGTTGATTATAAAGAATTTAAAGCTTGAATAAAACAAGTCTTTTTTGGCAAGATGTGGTAAAAATGTCCCACAAGTTAATATGTGTGGTTTGATATACTGGATTGAGTCTTGGGATGGATAGGAATTTTTACAAGATTATAAGACAAATAAGAGCAAAAATGGAGGTATTATAAGTAATTCTAATTTCACAAACATAGAACTAGAAAAATTAATGCACCAGTAGCAGCACATAGTGGTTTGATATCCTTGATATGATAAAAAACATATTCTTTTATCAAAAAGTGAAGTCATAACAACAGAACATGGTGCTAGTTTTATTTTTAGTGAGGGAAAATCTTTCAAAAGTAATAGGAAACTTCAGTTTAGTATATCAGGACTTCAGCTCATTTGGAATTTTAGAAAAAACTTGACAAATACTGGAAATCTTTGAGCCAGGTTACCTGGAATGATGAATTCAAGAATTTGAATGTAAAGAGGATGCAGAATCTTGTGTCCAAATTACCAGCATTGCTTGGTGCTTGAATATTAGGGGAGAAAAACACCCAACAAAACAGCACCACCATCTCCCCCCCCCCGCCCCAATAAACAAAGAAATCAAACAAACAAACCAATCAAACATCTCAGGCACCTACTTGAGATTTTAAGCAAAGTTGGAAAGAACCACCTCAGCAACCAGTCCTGCTCTAGTACCATAGTATGCCATGAAATAATTAATTTCAGAAAGTTTCACAGAAAGTGCTAGTCCACAGAAACCTATGAAGAATCTCCCAATAATCTCAAGATCTCTAAACAATATCCATAATGGCCACAGAAAAAGACAGGAAGGGACTGAGAACTGTCAAGGCTCAAGTTCGTGTTTAGTGAATGATTATTTAAGCATAATTTCAAACTAATCAAAAAAGCAAAACACACAGCTATGTACAAAATGAAAAAGAAATAAAAAGAAAGGGGATGCTCCCTTTGATTTGATCTGCTAGAAAAAAGGTCTTCCTGATTTCAGGTATAATGATCACGCTAACTCTGAGCATGTGAGCAGGACTCAATAGCCAGGTGCCTGATAAATCAATGCTACTGAGAGCACTCGAACACTAGTTTTCAGTCGGCCACTGTGTTCAATTAAGAAAAAAAAATGGGTAAGAAAAGAAACCCAAATCAAACCAAATTCTGTATGGAAGGAAGAAAAATTCACCCCATTCGGTAACAGGCAAAATTCCTGAAGCGTAGTAATCCAACTATCCACATATAGCATATACAAAGAACAATCAGTCTCCTTTCATATCTCTTTGATGACATCAATATGTACAGCCAAAGATTCCATTTCAAATTTAAAAAATTCTCATGTCCTATCATCTTTACGGTAAACTTGTCATCTTCTGTGTTAATTAAGATTCTTTGGTTTTGTTATGCTGTTTTGAAAGATTATTCTTGACCATAAATCTTTAGAAGATGATAATAATAACACCATCACCAGCAACACCACAGATAATAGGTAGTAATTATTGTTGTAAAAATTTTCATTTCTGTAGCTATTTTCCTGAAATTTATTTTTATTACACAGTCAATGTACCCCTCAGTCTCTGTTCTGCTAGGCTAAACAAGCCAACCACTTTTAAACTCACTTCTTTAGACAGATACTCTTCCCCTTTAATTAATCTAGTAAACCACAGTCTCTTCAGATCAAATTTTTGTTTCTGGGAAAAGGCTAGCCCAAGCTTTATATGTTATACCTGAGGACGTCCTGCCCACATCTCAAAGAAGAGTTAAAACAAATCTACATCTCAATGAGATGACAGTTTTCTGTCCAAGCTCTCTGCTTCTCTGATTTGCCAAATATATTTTAGAACAGTAATAGCTCTTCTCACACCTGTCTCATGCTGGCAGCTCAGATGCATTCTCTGGTGACCATGCACACAGACTTCTCTGTTGTTTCCCTGTAGGCAACTGTCCAGTCTATGGCAGTTGTTTCTGTCTCCCTCAGTGCCTGACTTTTCACTGTTCAATATCATTCTATTCCCACTGCTCCATGGCTAAGTCCTCCATAACAGCAACAATACTCCCCAGCTTTCTTGTTTTCCCACTTCAATGAAGCCATAATTTTTCTTTACTTGGTGGCCACTACTGCATCTATTAACCAGAACCAGTCCCAGTAGTGTTGCCAAAAGATGATCCCACTCACTTCTGACAACTGTCAACCTCTCCCTTTTTGCTGGGTGGGGTTTTGTTTGGTTGGTTGGTTTTTACCTACCTCACAATTAGCGAGCATCTCTGTCATCCACACCTCATTTTACAAGTACACAGGAGTCGTGTAGCAGATGCTTAACATAAATCAAGATTGATGACATTCTCTGGATTAGATCCCTTCTCTGAGAAATAAGAAATGTTGAAAATTATTTGACTGTCATAATCTTCCTTTACTAAAAACATGCTGATAACTGGAATAATTGCATTTCCCTCTTTGTTCCTACTCATTCTTTCCCTCAAGAAGTTTCCGAAAGCAAAGCCCAATACTGAGGTATACTAACAGAGATATTGTTGGTGGATAATTTTCCACATTTTCTGGAAAATAATCATGCTGCTAAACAACTTCAGCAACAAGCTATGAAATAGGCAAATTTTCTTCAGTGAGAAACAAGCCAAAACAAAGCAAAAGCATAACTTAGATTGGCTTTGCTATTTTTTTAATCCACTTGATAAAAAAGAGTTCAAGAGAAACCTGATCATACCCTGAACTTCCAAAAATTACATTTATTACAGAACAGCATTGATATGTCTGTATGTTCAGGGATAAAAGATTTTACAAGCTCTTGGTTCCAGCAAATTTTTTGATTAGCCAATTTTGAGGCTAATATTCACACAAATAGTGTTGGGGAAAGCAAGAAGTTTAATCAAAGCTTGCTTTTGACTGTACCTGAATCTAATGTAAAAATGAGTTTCTCCAAAGATCTTTTCTTAAAAAGAAACAAAAAAGTATGCTAAAAAAGCTACTTGATTTTCAGGGATATTCAAAGAGGCAAGAAAAAAGAACCAAAAGCAACTAAGAAAACTCAGATGAGAAAAATAGCTTTACTATTACTTTTTCAGCAAAGTTCACATTCAAAGAAAGAGAAGTAAAAATAAAAGTTCACTGCTGTTTTCACAACCCATCATTAGCTGGCTGTAGATACCTGTATCTACTAAAAGCATTGGCAAAATGCCTGTTTATTTTAAAGGGAATAGAAATTCAAAGTCCCTTTGAAAAAAAGCCCTACCTGGGTAGTTAAGGCATTTGATAAGCCTGGACAGAAAACAAAAAAAACCCCACAATAAAACAACAAGAGCAACAACAACAAAACACACAAAACCCCAATCACAATGCTCTCTTTGGTCCCACCTAACAAATATCACACTCTAAGATATAATGGATATCGTCACAGATACCCAAATCACTTGGAGTACTGGAATTAACACAGCAAAATTAGAGCAGTGCTTTCCCTGAGATAATTTACCCACTGTTGTCCAGTGCTGACATTCAGGAGAGATTTAGATGCCATCACCCTGATGAAGTGTGCTTTTCCATTTCTTTTCTAAAGTCCTCCATACATATTCATGAAACTACACGTGTTGTCTTAGTTGTTGCAGAGAATCTTGATTCTCAGGTACTATTTGTCTTCAAAAATCTCCCCCTATGAAACATCAACTAAAACAGATGCCTGCCAACTTAGACTGAGAGATCACACATTAAGTAATAGCTTGAAAATCACAGCACCCTCATAAAAGCTACAGGGTGAGAACTCAGGTAAACATGTTATTTCCAACACAATAGTCTGTCATGCGCAGCAGGTGTGAGTCTGAAAAACCCATACATGTATGCAGAAAGCATATAGCAACGGCCCTGAAAAGAACTCAAAAGCTTTCTAAGCTGTCATCCAGTTTGAGGTAGGTTAAGTATTTTGTGTGGCTACAGATGGTGCTCTGGGAGGTACCCAGTACAAGTAATTTCTTCTTCCTGTAACACAAGTCGTTTCCTCTTCCTGTATGTCTTAAGACCAGCGAGACAGACTACACCTATTTTTTATTTTTTATTTTTTTTAATTCCATAACATACCTCAAGAAAAGTACATTTTGGACAGGGCAAATAAAAAGATACAAAACCTAAAATTCTGGTCCAATTTTCCCTGCTCATTGAAGTATCCATGTTGTGTGATATAATGGATCAGCTGCAGAAAACCTAGTGTACTTTTATGTAGATCTTACTGTTTCCTTGTTGTTTGTTAGAGATACACATCACTATCCTATGGAAAACACATCCCAAAATAATCAAACAAGAATAAGAATGATTCCAGGATACAAGAAAACAATTTTTTAAGGTCACCACTTTTTCAAGACAGTGCACTTTTCTAAACCCTATTGTGGGAAGATGCTTTGGGCGTTGAATGCATCTAACATTTAAGTTCATGATGTATGCATCAGAAGCGAAAAGGGTTGCCCCAGGTAACCCCTGACTTAAGGTAGGTTCTTCGATACTTCAGAGTACAATAAGTCTAGTTTTATCCCATGAGTATTAGTGAAATCCCAAAGCACAGAACCCTTAACTACCTCTGAGTTTTAATCTCTGAAGGGTTTGTGTAGATCTAGCATAATCTAGATTCTTCTGCAAAAAATATATACAATTAGACAGCAAGTATTAAAATTAAATGGACCTGATGATCTCTTGAGGTCCCTTCCAACTCTCTACAATTCTGTGATTCTGTGGTTCTGTGATTTTGTACAGAGACACTGAAAATAGAACCCGTGGTCTCTACATTCAAAGCTCTCAGGTATGAGAGCTAAAAGTGAATCTGTTGGTCATATGAAATTTTTTTCATGTATCTTCGTTACTACATTGCAGAACGAAGGTGTAGTGTCCACCATATTCTTACAAAGAAATTTCTTGCACAAACACATTTCATACATTAAAGTTAATGATAGAATCCACAAATTACCATGACTCTGAAATAAAAGATGAAGTTTTGTAAACAGGAAACTATTGAGAATCACTTTCTATAGTTTACTCAGCAATGTGGTGACTTTGATGTTATGCTCTCTAAATGTAGCAATAAATCAAAAGCATAATGCTAGGAGAAGAGTAATTTTATATTTTTTTTTCCTTAATTTATTTTCATCCTGCTCTTTTCACTTCTAAAATATAAGGTAGTTTCAGTCAAAAGCTGCTCTGGGACGGCAGAAACACTGCATGCTTCACCATTCTGCTCCTATGAATAATTGTTTGAACCTGAATTCCCCAAATTTGTGGAAGCAAAAATCAGTAAAAAGCCCATCTGAATGCATACATCTTCCTGACTATCTAACCCTGAAATCTGTGGAACCAAGGGTATATACTAACTTCTCTATGTACATGTGATGAGCAATATGAGAGCCTGTCCTGAATTATAAGACTTTCATTATGGGCAAGGTCCATTTAAGCTATTTTTCCTCATGAGTGATCTGTCAGTATAAAACAATTGTTACATGCATAATTTTACCACAGCTGGCATTTTCAAATCCTCCATAATTTGTAACATAAAACTCGGAACAATTTCCAGAGAATCATAATTCAGAATGTTTTTCTGTCTACCATACATTTAAATCAAAACTAGAGGCCCGCCTACTCTTACCTCTACCTGTTACTTGACATTATGGTTTTTACTTTCTTATGACTTATTTCCCACTGTATGTTGTACTTAATGAATGCAAAATTGCAATTTTTTAATTGGACTACGTTTTAATCTTTTGTTTCTTAATATCCTGATATTTTCAAACACTTTGTAACTGAACAAAATAGGAAGGCTTCAGAATTTATGTGTAAATCTGGAACAAAATACAGAATGTGATTGCCTGAGGAAAAGAGGGGACATTTAGTCTATATACTGACAGCTAATCATGACTAGCTGTTGATAAAGTACCCAGTGGTGCTTCACAGTACACAAAAATATTTTGGAAGACCCATAAAAATGCCAGCAAACCAGTAAAATTTTCAGAGCTACTGTATGTATGTGGGCACTTTTAATTTTTTTTTTTCACTAGGAAGGGCAAATTCATTTAAAGTTGCTAACAAAAAAAATCATTCCTAAGTAGTTTTCCTAAGATCCACATTAACAAAAATCCATATTGCAAGATGAATATTTTAAGGAATATAGAAATTCAGAGTACCACCTGTTGGTGAAAAATAGAAGTAACTTAATTTCCTGCTGAATGGTAGATGTCATGCTTTGGTGAAGAGCTGGAATGGTTCTTGACAATTTGCCAAGCTGCATAATGTGAAGCAGAATTACAAGAAATCCTAGTTATTTATGATTTAATTATTTCAGGTTGATAATACGTAGCACTGATTTAGCAAACCACATTTCAAGTACTTGGCAAATATTATCTAATTTGTTTATAAATATGCCTCTCTTTTTGTGTTTTTATTTATGCCATATTTTGTTTTGGATAAATGTGTTAAATTAAAATTAGCCACCCCAATAAGCAATACAGTAAAAAAAGAGAAGTAGTAGAATGTAAGAGGATTTAATGTAGCAGAGAAGCCATTCTAATAATAACAACTATTATGTCAAAATTGAGTTTTTGAGAAGTGCAGTACTGCAGGCCAGACTACATCATTAAGGCACATCTGTGGAGATGGTAGAGAGAGGCTACTGAAAGCAGTGAAAGGTAGCTTTTTCCCTGAAAGAGGTGTAACGCACACATATCTTAGCCAGCCACCAAAGTCAGATAGGGACGCAGTCACATAACCTCACACAACAAACCAAGCTAGTGTTTGAGCAGTGCAAAAGCTGCTGCAGTCTGCAGTTGCTGCATATGCTTCTGCCTCTTTACAGCACAACATTTTCCCACGTACATCTCCACACCACAGACCAGGAGGCTTCTAATAATACTCAGCTTCAGTCAACTTGAAAGACATGAAAGTTCTCCTGAAGTTTGTCATTGCATGAATTCATGTCCTGGAGGAACTACAGATACGAGATTCAATGTATCCTGTGTGAAAAACACAGTGTAAGTCTCAGCTGACTTAATGTTTTTCATATCTAAGAATATACCCATCCATGAGATTGGTTGTGTTTTACTGGGCATTTCTTACTAACTCAAGTACATGAAACAAGTAATAAACTAGCTATAAAGGGGGGAGGAAAACCGTCTATCTAACAAAGTATTCAAAGAACAGTACAGTCCATTTACTTTTCAGAAGTTTACTTAAAATTTCTTTTAATTTTCAATTAATTTTGTTTTTTTTTTTTTAAAGTTTGTTTCACTAGTCAGGAAGACAAATAAAATGCAAGATTTCTGTAATAAAGTTGTCCTCATGATGGATCTAAATTAATTATAAGTAAAAAAAAAGGGGGGGGAAGAGTTACATATTCACACTCTTTTTGAAAGACATACATAATATATATGTGTGTGTGTGTCTTTCTATGTATGTGTGCATATATATATTAAAAAACACACATGTAGGTATGCAGTCTATAGAGAGAGACACATAAATACTGTGTGTGAATATGTATGTTTACCACTGAGCAATAGATACTGTTCCTGGTGCCCACTCGCTTAGCACGCAGTCACTTACCGGTTAGTGCTGGAGTCCTTTGCAGACCTGGTCACCTCCTAATTACCTTTGAGAACCAGGACAGAGAAGCCCAAACACCCAATGCTGAGGGTCCAAATGCTTAGCTGTCAAAAGAAAACAAAAAAGAGGCAGACTGCATCTGGAATACTTCTCTCCACCATATAT
Source organism: Gallinula chloropus (assembly GCF_964237585.1). NCBI lineage: Eukaryota > Metazoa > Chordata > Aves > Gruiformes > Rallidae > Gallinula > Gallinula chloropus. Next base: position 78,344,984 of record NC_140086.1, on the reverse strand, counting down.
CCATGCTGCAATAAGAAGTGCATTATGTCAAGCTTGGCTTAGGAAGTCATTTTCACTTTTTGATAGAATACAATATCACTGGGATTTGTTGAAATGACTAAAAGTATCTTTTGGGGAACAGAATGCACCAAGCACAGCTATAATATATTTTATTTCATTTTTGAGCAACGAATGTATCTTTCTCATGCTGCCACTGACACAAAAGTGAGTCTTTATTGCTGCTTAGAAAAAAGGTTTCATAAGAATCTAGTTGCCACTTGGACACATCTTTCTATGACTGTCAGGATCTTTAAGATCTATGTGTGAATCCTCACAACAAGCTTCAGCAAAAGAACTAGCCTACATGCATATATCAATCAGTATGTTTATATATGGGTAGTCAGTATAAAACACTTATATTGCTGGAGAGGAGGATTTGTTATTTACTTCTTGTCACTAAATTATGACCTATAAGAATTCAACTTTTTCTATATTTTCTCAATTCACTTACTACAATATAACAGGGATCTATTTTATCCTATGTGGTCAAACCAACATTGCAATGCATTTTCACTACATTTGACTACTGGAATAAAAATAGATATTTGAAGTTTTAATTAATCAATTAATGGAGCATCTACTACTTGTGACAGTCAGAGGGCTTATAATCTTTTTCCCTTGTTCTTTTACAAATAAGAATGAAGAAGCATGGGAATAACTATTCCAAATTTATCTAGACCATTGAGCACCCTAAATCTATCAGTGGCCAGTATCATATCTTTCAGATAGAAAATTTGCTAGGCTTAAATAAACAAATGCTAACAATAAGATGAAAAGGATGAATATAGCAAAAAATACCTGACTGTATTTGACCATTTAAATTGAATCGTAACCCAAACCAATGATTTGTTATTACAATAAAAAGGAGGTCATAAAAATATCAAGAGGAAAAAAAATCTTTAGACTCATTCAGACTGAATGAGTCTTCAACTATGCCAAGCAGCTGAGTTGAATAGTTTCATAAAGCAAGCTCTCTTCTGAAAGCTGTTGAGTTCTCTCACCCCACTTCCTATTGGAAAGATGGTTCAACGCCTCATTTTGTTAAACATCTTCTTAGTTCCAACCTGAAATTACTTGTGCATGCCATGCAGATATTTTGTTCTTGTACCAATATTACCTTTCAGCTTTAGCAATTCCACCACGGTTTTCACTCTAGAAAAGCAGAGGGAAGTGAAGGTCTCTCACAGAGGGATCAGGTGTGTATCATTTGGCCTTTATTTAGTGAGACTGTTAAACTGTATTCTGTTAGTCATTGTTTGCAGAAAATTCTGGCCTTACTCTGAGTGGGTTCTGTATTCCTTTTAATACCAATTTTGTTTCTTGAACACGGATCATCACAATGTAGTGCTCTTCATAATAATTTTCTAGAGCCCTGCATTAATACTTACTCTCCTGAAAATTCTTCTGATATGTTTAATTGCATTTCCTTTCTCTGGGCCACACTGATAACTTATAACCCATCTTGATGAACTCAAAGTTTTCTCCTCCACTGTCATTTTCTTTTCATGAACTTTTCATTTATAGAAGAAAATTCTTTTATCAGTCCTTACTAGCAAGACCTTCTTGTTCTTGCATTTTATACCAATTTCTATTTGCCTCTCTGGTTTTAATTGCTTTTTCTTTGACAATATATTCCAAGTTTTGCACACTGCAGAGGTCAAAGTAATTTATCTGCAGCTGCCCAGATAACATTTTCCTTCTGAAGAGTTACTGCTTCATGAACTATTTTTGATGCCATATATCTGACTTTTAGTAAAGATTATTGCTACCAAACTCATGTGCACGCTTTCTTATGTTTGTGTACTGAGAAATCTAAAAACTGGAGGTAATCCATCCCACCAGGTAGTCCACTCACTACACTGAGTGGGTTTCTGACGAGAAGATACTCATCTCCTCAGTTTTTCCTGACATTTTATATCACCTATCAGTTTCCACATTCATGCCATTGTTCTCATAGCCATCCTACTTCTACATATTCAGCAATGTCCCATTTTCTGCAATCAGAACCAGAGTGATAATTTAGGTTGGAGTCATCCCTGTAGTTATTCAAACCCCTTCTTCACCGACCAGGATGAGCCTGACTTTAGTTAATTATCATCTTCTTTCTTAATTTTCTGATCTCCCTGATAAGCTTCCTTGGTAACCAATTTTTTTTCAACCTTACAGGTTTCCAGTTTTTCTTAGTATCCTGTTTCAGCTGTCTAATTTCCAGCTAAATCTAGAGCTCTCCCCTACTGAATCTCCCTAATGCTTGGCAACAAACTCCAAGTACTCTGTGTGTATTTCCTTCACATCATTCCAGAATTTTTGAATCTTTTCAGTCTGACCTCTCTGAATATCTTTATATACTTCAAATACATGATTTTGAACTAGAAAACGTTATTCAGCAGCCTGGTTTTTGATCCTTCCTTTTAATATAAGCTGAACAAGCTCAAGGTATTGGACTGTGTGCTCAGTACTTAGCTTTCTGGAATAGCTTTATTTCTTGATGTTGTATGACTCTTTAGTGACAAAATTTCTTGGTTATCCTAAATCGAAACAGCAGTACTTTTCTTAGCAATAATTTTGGTTTTTGCTACTCATATATCAGAAAGTAAAAATCTATTAAGTACACAAATATAAATACTTTTATTATTTATAATATGAAGAACCACAGATTTAAATTCCTGGAATCTGTAGAATATTTCTATGCTGTTGCAATGCAGTCCTTTCCCAAAATTAATTTGACTAATATCAATTTCAGGGCCTCTTCTCCTTTCAACATCTAGCTCACTCATGCTTGAGCCATTTCAGTGGGAATATTTGTCCTCAATGATAGCTATTTGTAGTCTTTTTCTTTGTTTCTATCAGAACCCTTTTTTCTCCACACACACCTCTTTCCCTTTTTATCCATCTTTCTTCTTCTGTCTTCCAAGCAGTTAATTTTTCTGTTCTCAAATTCTGCTTTGACTTCAGGACTGTCAGTTCTTTCCCAGTAGTCCCCACTTGCAAAAACTTCGAGAGATTTGTGATGTTTGCAACAAGCTCTTATATTTCCCGAGTATTTAACTTCCAGCTTTCTCTTACATTCTCTTTGACATCATTCATTTCTTTGGGGATTCCTGTTCCTGTCTGCCTCCATTTTCTTCTTCCTCTCCTCTGCTGGAAAGTCTCCTTTCTTCTTTTCTTTGTCAGCCTGTCTCCTACCTGACCCTCCTTTTACTTCTTCAGCAGAGCAAAGCTTGTTCCTCAGGGAGCAAAAAGACTTGTTCTTCTTTATCTCAGAAATTAACCGAGCCAGACCAGGGAAGAATTGTGACCTACTGATCTGAGCCTGCATTGAGCAGTGAAGAGAGGGTAATATGGTAAATTGTTGCTGCAGTGGGATGAAGATCATATATGGCAGAGTCCCAAACAGCAGCTGCTTTTTACTTCTGCTTAGCTCCTGTCAGTTATTTGTCATTAGTTGTCTTATTTAGTTAACAGTTTAAGCAATTATGGGACTAACAGTGCAGACCTTAGTCAGGCAAGACTCCTGATGAGTCCTTAAAGGTACTTTTCTCCAAGTTTTTCCTTTCTAGACTTCAAGAACAAGTACAAGAGAAATAATAGTTGGGTTCCATCTCTTTTGTATCTGGGCTGATTTCCACATCATCTGTAATAAGCATTTTTTAAACAACTTGTTTGTGTTCCAGGGTTCCCAACAGGAGCAATGTGCTGAGTACATTGCTGAATCACTTCTGTTTCAAAAAGGGATGCGGCCATTATCTAGCTAAGTCCTAGAAAACTTCCAGTGCCAGACATTACTTCAGTGTTTCACTGAAGCCTTATTTATAACTCAAGAGTTTAGTCATCAGCAAACAGAGTAGCTTAGGTTCATGAGCTATAATATTAAGTTTCATATTTATGTAATACCACAAACTTCACCTTTTATGAGAACCTCCTCTTGGTCCAGATTTGACCCTTCCTCACTCTATGTAGTCTCCTGCATAATGGAGTATTTTACTGACTAATCTTCCCGGAGCCTGGACCTTTGAGCGACAGTGGAAATGACAAGGGAGATTCGAAGATTATTTAGAAATGTCAAGCCCAGCGATGCTGAAGTAAGTGCTTTCATTTTTTTTCAATTTTGTTAACTGTAGCATTGAATCAGCTTTACACCGAGAAAATAACGGATCTATTTCTGACGACTGTAATAACTGTGGCTCATGAGGTCTACCCCAGTTGTGAGTTCAAGTGCTGCAAAGCCAAGGGAAGTTTATAAAATGTTCCAATAACTGTTAATAACATCTACTGAGCGGGCAAAGTACAAAACAGAGAGAAAAGAGAAAAAAGATAGTCTAAGTACAAAATATGTCAGCCCATGGATACCATAAAAGGACTGTACTGAAGCCACCTTTGGCAAAAAAAAAGCAGCATGGAAATGAATGAAAACTGGAGTGTTGGAAACATTGTCTGTTCAACATTCACCCTTAATCATTGCTGTTTTAATGGTCTTTTAAAAGGCACTTTGAAAGGAACAGAATCCAGCTATTAGAAAGGCCAGTAAGTATCTTTTTTTTCACTCTGGAGAATTTGGCTTCTGTTTGTGAGCCCTGAACTCACCTAATCTGCTACCAGATTAGCTCATTATAAAGTTAGTAAAAACCCCTTCCTGATTAATATGAGGCTTTGCTTCTCTGTTATCTTCCCAAGATCCCAGGGAAGGACTTTGGTGATAGAATCTACTGTGATTGAGCTCCAGCCTTGGATGCTAAAAATCATGAAAAAATAATCATAAAAACAAATCATATTTCTCCTCTGTTACCAGATTTTACTTTCCCCATGTATGTTTGTTTTCATTAAATTAAAAACCAAACCAAAACAAACAAAAAACCCCACAGAGACCAACAAAAATGAAAAACACCATCTTTCAAAGAACTGAAAAACAGAAATAGCTTTTTTTTTTCCTTTGATATATGTCCCTATGACAACATATTAGATTTTACCTAGTAGTTTCTTAAGTAAAAAAGGTATTTGATGCTTTTTGGCCATGGCTTTTAGTTTGCTGATCTGGTTTCATTATCTTTTTTTTTTTTTTTTAAATCATTTGTTATTTTGACACGTATTTCCTATTTTCTGCAAAATGGTGACTAAGTCCAAGTATCTCTACTTAAAACCTGTTTAGCATCTGATGTGCCATTACAATGCAATTGCCATATGCGTATTGATAATTCACCAGGCTTATTTATCCTTTTGGAATAAAGGCAGTTGTATAGAAGGTCAAGTAAAACTGAGCAATCCAATGTGACTCCAGATCTGCTAAATCATGTCACTGAACAAACCAGCCCTCATGGGCTGCAGCAGAAGGCCTGAAGAGCTAGCAGACTTGGCTGAGAAATAAGAGGACATCAGACCATGGAGACAAAGGACACTGTTCACACTGCAGCAGCTGTTGTCCAATCTACATTCATCCATTCCTGGAAAAGTTTTTGCTCTTGCATTGCTTGCCAAAATACAGCTGCTGCTGACTAATCAATGCTGCTCAGTAAAACCACATTTTTGCTCTAAGTAAACCACAGACGCTATGCTTCCCCCATTGACTACTGATGTACAATGTAATTGAAATTTAAGTTCTCTTTAACTAGCCCTATGATAGCTCAAAATATATTTTAATTTGATAAACAAGTTGGCAGGGGGGAGCCGCTTGTGAGGAACTATGCATTTGGTACCTACCTTCACATGAATGCTGCAGAACAGCACGGGTCTTACTGATCATGTCTGAATAGTCATTTGTATTGGTTAAAGGAAATTTCCAATTTTTCAGTGTAACAGGTTAGCACAGTATATGAAAATTGCCTCTTTCTTTCAGATGTGGCAGGATTGCAGCACAGATGCAACCCAAAGTAAAATTATTCTGAAATCATATGATCTTGTTAACTCTTAGGTAATTTCTCCATGAATTATTTACAAATTTCTGTTCCTCCAACATGTTCCCTACTGACTACTGAGTACATGATTCAGGTTATTTCACTTTTCTTTTGCATTATCATGCACTTCCCACAGTCTTGCCACAGCCTTATTTCTTACCACATTCAGCCATTTATTCTTATGTTTTATTTTAGACAGAATTCATTCCAGGGCATATGACTCAACTTAAGAATGTAATTATATTTTAGCAGGTAAAGTTTAAGAGTTTTGAGTCAGATGTATCACTGAGTAATTTTTACATCACCCAATGTAATATCACATATCAGTTTTTATTAATACAGGGTTCTCTTCATTATATGAATATATGGCTTGTCTCCTCCTTAGATGACACAACTATTTAAATCCTGTATTTAAAAGGGTTTAAATAAACATATCTGCTTTATGATAGCTTGCTTTATGGTTGAAGGGGGCTTGTTTGGCCAGTTGTTCAGCTGTCATTCATCACAGTGAAATAGCACTGATATTTACTGGTTATTGAACCTTCAGCAACCTTGGATATGCAGTATTTCCTTACCAGCTGACACTGTAATATATTTAGTTGCTAGTACTTTTTTATGCTGAAATGAATGTTATGAGGCAATTTGGTTTCATATTCCTGAAAGTACGTATTACTGTAAAATGCAAGTGCTAACTGGCCATGAATCGTTCATTTCTTAATGTTTTTTAATCATTGTGGAAGTTGTTAAACTGAAATGATTCAACTTTTTTAGCCTCTACTGTTCAAAATGTATGATATTCTTTAGTTGCATCTAAACTCCTTATTAGATGCCTTATATTAGCTCCAAGTTTATTATTTTCAACCTATTGTTCTTCTGTACCCAATACTTGCAAGTTACGATGGAGTTAAATTATTCAAGTAAACTGAAAATAAGGATATTTTATTCTCTGCAGTGTGACCAACAACTCTTATTCCAGAAGTTTATGGTCAGTGTTATCTCCTACACATAAAATTCTTCAACCAGATTTCGGTTTCTAATAATGCTTAGCCAATTTGAATTAATTTTTCATTATATTCTGAAAAAAAAAAAGGCTGTGCAAAGTAACCTCCAAAGAGCACTGAGGTTTACATAAATGGAAGCTAAGGTGATATTTCAGTTCAAATGAAACAACATATTGATTTTCCAAAGGAATTCTGATCTTTGATTCAGCAGCACACTCGCATGATGGTGCTATAGGAATGTATTCATGGATAGGGAACCTCAGACTTTCATCCATCAGTCTGAAATGAACATTATAATGGACAAGCCATGAATGGTTCAGAAATAAAAGGTAAAGCAGCAACCAAATGATTAAACACAAAAAGGGATTTATGCAGTATTTGTAACATCATTCAGGTTATGCTTTCAGGAAGTTGCTACAGATGCCATCTTAGTCTGGAAAAGGTACAGAGGGAGCTGACAGAAAACATTCACCAATAATTTTTTTTCTGTGACAGCTACTGATTTATTCTTAGGCTTTGTTTTAGTTTTAAAAATAAGAAAAAAGAGATTTGTAGTTAACAGTCTGTCTTATTGCAGGCAAGGATTCTAAAAAAAAGAAAAAATAAAAATAAAATCATTAAATAAACCTGATAGTTTTATTTTGCTTTGATATTTCTGTTTTCTCCATTTTCAAGAACTTTGAAGCACTGCTGTTTCCATGTCTCCTTTGTACCTGTAATATACAAGACAAATGCATGCATGCACAAAAAGCACACACACACACACATTTATGCCTATCAGTTTATGAGTAATTTCAGATAGATTTTGGTATACCACAAATGGTGACAAACACTGGAATTAGGGATTACAAGAAAATGGGAGGAAAGAGTTGGAGAGGTCCTTTGCTTAGTCCGAAAGAGGCTAAAGAAAATAACCAGAGTTATCCTTTGCCATCAGTTGGGAAAGGCCTGGAAGGAAGAAGGTATTTTTAACGCTCATGGAATATGTGATCTATAAAGATGAGAAGGCAATAAATAACAATCATGATAGGATTGGGCAGGTAAAGTCCAGTTGTGAACATGATGGTAGAAGGGTCAAGGATGACAGAAGGGACCCTTTGGTATGATGTCACATGTATTTAGTCTCACTGAAAAGCCTGCCCAACCAACACAAGAAGGCCTTTCTTTACCTCTTCTCATTAGTAAGGAGTATCCAGGTGGATGATGGAAAAAAGCAATGGAGACCATAAAGTAAATATGAGGTTTCATTGACTTTTGGAGAAATTATCTTGTTATCACAAGAATTCCATGTGGCTTAATAAAGGTGCTAGCACAGATTAATTACTCATCAAGAAAAAATTACAGTTTGATCATCACCAGTGTAGGTATGTATGGGAAAAGGATGGTAGCTTCAACAGCAGAATCTTATCTCATGGTTAGCACACTGCCTTGCTAAATACCCTTGAATTTTTACTTATCCTTCCTCCCCTGTCTCCCAAGCCCCTGCATGTATGTTTTTTAACATTGAAATCAAAATTGTGCCTAAAAGGAAGAAAAATCTGAGTTTGAACAAAGTTTTTTGTCTGGATTATGAGAAGACGTAGTTCGACCTTTTTTCCAATCATTTTGTCCTAACAGATATGGGAGAAGATATGCAGATTTAGAATTTAAACAAAATATAGTGTAATGCTATTTCTAAGACAGAATGACAATTAACCAATTTCTTTTTGGTCATTAAAGATTAAAAGAATTTCAATGATCATAAAGTAGACCATGGAAAGTAAATTTGGCCCAGCAGAATATATGGAAGTATTGCATGAGAACAAAAGGCATTTTAGTGGATCATATAAAATAGTTAAACAGACTGCTATACAGAGGGACAGAAAAAAATAAATATGGACTTATTAGGTGGCACTAATTTTTGTGAACAACTGTTACTCACTCTTCTCTAGGAGAGCAGGAGTCCGTCAGAAGCATCCCACAAGCCCCATCTGTTCCAGAAGCCATATTTGATCTATGCTGATATATCAAAAGTAAATAATGCTTCAGGCTCCTAAAGTTTATTTTGATTTGCAAGTACTGGAATACCTCACCACATTTCTGCTTAGGCTTTTGGTTGTAAACAAAGATTTTAAAAATCAGATTGAGGTCACAGAGTGATAGGTTTATTCAGTGAGGAAGGACATAGGGGGACCTAGGGAGACATTGGGAGACGGCCTACACCCAACCTCCTTCTCAGATGAGGGTCAATGTTCAATACAGATCAGGCTGCTACAGACTTTGTCCAACAAGGTCTTGAAAACCTCCTTAAAGCTATTTGAGACATCTGTGATGTGAACACTAGTAAAATGCTTATAAAAATGCTTTGGACATTTCCTTCTGGATTGATTCAGAAAAATACTACCTCAGGGCAACATCAGCAAGGAAGGAATTTTCCAAGGAATACCATTGTAGCAGAATGGTAATGACAATTTTTCAGCCTAGAAAATGTGAATAGGTTACTTGGTCTTACTCTCTGTGTTTATGAACCAGTGTTGAACACACTGGTGAGGTAAGAGAAACATTCTGTTAGACGCCTATCATTTTTCTTTGATTCTTAAGGTTTTTAACAGGGCTCCTTTTTTGAATTACAGAAATACCCATATCTTCTATTTTAGCAAAACATACTTGCACTGACATCAACCCATAGTCCAATGATATTTTGTTAAGTTGTTTTGCTGATGCAACCATAGGCTACAGTTCTTCCTTAAGGAAATCAACGAAATTAAAATTGTCTGTTTGATCGTCGTTCACAAATAGCAGACAGATGCTTGTTTTGGAACTAGTTGGCTGTGATAGTGTGAAGAAGTGCATTGTTACATTGTAAAAATTCAGGAAAAAAAGTTATTTAAATGAAAAGGAATTCACAATATATTTATTTTACAGGTAGATTAACTTTCTGAGACTTATATTGTTTCTTCTTAAAATACATTTTCCCTTGCTAACATATGCCAGAATTAAGATTTATAACAATTAAAATTTGTAAGAAAACTTTCTCTGTGACATGTACGGCATCACCTATAAAAGCACAGTAGAGTACAATTATTTAAGTGATTTTTGATGACTGTGGGACATGGGATTACATCTTCATGAGGAATAAAACTTTGACCTAGTCTAAGGCAGTTCATAATATCACTAAATTATTACTCATAACATGACAAGCTAGTTCTGTGTATCATTTTTTCATCTTAAGATTAATGCTATTTTTAGGAAATGGAAGAACTAGTTGAACTAGTTGAGTTGTTTCAAGGATTTCACCATTTCATATGAAAATTCTTGAGATATGTTTAATTTCCAGGTCATTTCCTCATATATCTAAATATATAGTTTTAATATTTTTTTCTCTGTATGATTCTTAAATCTATTTTCTCCACATTAAACTCACTGGGAGCATAAAGCTGTAGCCTAATGCTTGTGCTTCTGAGGAAGAAGCAAGCAATGTGTGGATGACAAGCAAGAACTGGAACTGAGGAAAATCTGATAATTTTCAGCCTATGGACTCATGCTTCCTATTTTCTGGGGGAAGGGGGTATGTTAAGACCTGGTAAATTCTGATTTTACTTTTGAACTGGGGAATAGACAATTATGAAATGTAGTTGCTAAGTCAGGGGTCTAAATGTAGAAATATAAATATCAATTTAGATATGTACTTCTAAATGTTCTTGATCTAATTTATGTAAGGGAAGGTTACACATGTGAAGAGAGAAATCTTGTGATCAAGTTCTGTAGTTCCCATGCTTTAGCTGCTGAGATGGACACTGAACAAACTGAATCAACGAAAAATTGCTCTGATACTTAGTGCCTGTAACAGTGAAATGATAATTCTATTTTCAGCTCAAGTGGAGCCTTATAACTAGATAGTCTATTAAAGATCTTCTCAATCATTTTCCCTCCTACATCTCAGTCTATGTAGTCCCACTTTCCACAGCTCTCCATGACCCTACAGTCAACCCTTCACAGCAACTCATCCTCAGATTCAGGAGTGCTCCAAGATATCTTCAGTATGTTCTCCAGAGACACAAAAGTAACACCCATGACCCCAACAAAAACACTGTGATCTGCTCTGGTCATAGGACTAAAGTAACTTATAAATTGAGATCTTCTGATCTACACAAAAATTGGCAGACTAGATGAGTTAGAGGAAATGCTGAAATACTTCAAGACTTTATCTCTTAAAAAAGCAGAGGGAAAAGTGTGAAGATCAAGCAGATGGAGATTGTCAAAAGCCTTTATTAATGTTTGATTTTATGTATCACACTATATGAGGCACTGATACACTCAATCTTTTTACTGCTCTAGATATATATTAGATTGGATCTGTGTTGTCTGGAATGGCTGATAAACATAAAACACCTTTTGTAATTGCAAGAAAAGAAGTAGTAAGAGTTATTACACGGGAAGAAGATTTATAATGCTGCCACAGGGCACATTACAAACAAACAGGAAAACAAATGAACATTAAAGGCCAGAAGATGATGACTTTATTGTTCTTCAAGGTCTGCCCTTACCATATGGTCTATCTAACAATCTAGGATTCTTTCTACCTTTCCCAATTTTTTATTGTCCCTTTGTGTTACACACATAAAATGTTAGGAAAATTAACCACTGGCACATTCTGATAAGATGGTTTCCAAACATAAAATGAAAAACCTTTCAGCAGTTTTCCCTTTGAAAATAATACAAGCTTCATTTTGTGTCTAGATTTAAAAATGTTTTCTAGAAGCTGCCAAATGGTGTACAAAATGATAACTGACTGTATCTTTTAACACAAAAATGTCTGTTTTAATGCAATCAGAAGCAAGTCCTGCTACTGCGTTGAAAATCAGGTGGACAAGAGGGGAAAAAAAGGCCCTACAGCAGAGGTGATAGCAGCTCTTGTGCAGACTGCACTGTATGACTATGTCCAGAGCCCATGTGGTCCATGTTTCCATCCCAGTCCCTCTGCTGCCCACTCCTAGATCGTTTACCTCCTTCCACTTACAGCCAGAGCACCCATGCAACATGGGTGGTCCAGGTCTCTGAGGTATGGAGAACATTGACCTGTTGTTTAGAGTGCTGGACACTCCTCAATCATTTTGGAGTGTTCTGGCCCCACTTTGAGCCCTGAACATTGCTTCCTGCTTTTCTTCTTGGCTACTGCTACTGTCTGCCAGTGGATGAGACTGGGCAGCCCTGGCCCCAAAACTGGAGGAGATGATATAGTTTCCAGGACCTTTGGGGTGCGGGGTCAGAAACATTTATACTCCCTAACTGAGGTGCAGTTTTGAAATGACACAGGTGTGAGTTGAAGGATTTCCAGGTCCCTATCTTACCACGGAAACAATAAGAGAAGCCACCCCCCACAGTTGCAAAAATGTTTCCCTACATCTTCCTCCCCAGTGTGTTAGATATAGGTGTGTGTGTACGTGCACTCGCGTGAACATGGGATTGTAGCAGAAAGAAACAATTTTGGCCCCCATTGTTTTAAGAGATCATCATCACCAACAGAACAGAAGGACCTTCTGAAATGCACACATACCTGCTAGGCTGATGGACAATTTCCACCCTTCCTTGGCTCACCCTTTTCCTCTGCCTCGTGACAGCAGTAGCTTCTGACAGAGCAGAGAGCAGAGTAGCAGAGAACGAAGCCAAAGTAGCAAACAACAGCCTGGATCACCGCCTCTGCTGAACCTCCCAAAAGCAGAGTGGTGACTAGCTAGTGACTAGTTTCCCCTGCATATTCTTTGAGTGTACAAGTAAAAAACACTAAAAATTATACCTAGCCCATTCTACTGTCAGTCAATACCTGTGGGAGCATTACACTCAGGTTAAGCTCTGTGAATATGAAATACATATTCAACCTCCAGTTACAAAACTCCCTTATGTTTTCCTTCATGAAGCAGGGACTGGAGTTTGATAGAGAGCTGTTTTGTGCAACAGCATGTTCTCCTGAAATGGCAAGGAATTTCTCTGCACAAAAGCATCTGCACTGCTGAATCAGGCACACCAGAGGTGAATCCCATGGAAAAAAAGGCTATAAAAGGTCTTGAAGACTGGAGAAACAGTAAACAAAAAAGTTGGCTACAAGCAAGTGCTGTAGGGCTATGGGAGATACACTGTGGATCTCAGGACAAGGAAGTTTGATGAGTTGTCTCTTCTGTCCAGATCACAGATGAAGAATGGGATGTTGTATGGATGCTTGAAAACTTTTCTTTTCAGGTAAAATGTGGCAGTATTTCACAGCCTGAGGCATGCAATGCAGACACTCCTTTGTTGCTCACTGTTTGCATGTATGACATCATGATCCTCGCATATTATTTGCTAGAACATTTTTTTTTTTTAGCAAATGGCCATTTTTTCCTCCAAAATTAATTACAAATATTATTAATTACAAAGGAATAAGATACTGTGCCTTGACAGATGTCATTTATTATGTAAAGACTGAGGCTATTTAATGCCTTCAGCATAAGGGGACCCAACCTTGTCCAGCAGTACTGAATCCCGCAATGGTAATTATAAAAATTACAAAAGGCCGGAGTGACGGCTTTTAACAAAGGAACAGCTGAACTGCTGTGGATGCCTCAGTTGCCAGGCTGAGTCAACTTTCAAGCCACGATGAGCTGATGAGTCCCGCTTACGTGCACGTGTGTATAAGTAATCCAAACAAAACCAGCCAGAAATGCTTATAAATGGAAATGCCAGCATTGTTCATATCTATAAATTCCTGCTCATGTAGTGACTCGGTTGGTAACCTGTAAGGTGTCTCTAGGTCTTGTCAAATGCTAGCTAGTATAATTGACTAGTATTAGCACTGTTTGCAAAACAGAGTTAATAAACTAGCTGTAGGCTTATAAAACAGACTTTACGAAAACAGGTGAGAGACAAAAAAGGCATTAAATGCTCTCCTAGGCAAGGTGGCTGTATTAATCTTCAAATATTTAATTGATAAACTCCAACAGTTCCAATGACTCTGCATGCTGTGTAAATGAGATGTACGGCTGCTTTAGGAAAAGCTAAATAACTCTGTATTTTATTAGCTATATATCTCCCTCTGTTAAATTTGTATCCTTCTCATCTATGATGTGGGCATCACCTATTCCAAAAGAATGTCAAATTGCACATGACTTTTAAGCCAGAGTCATATTTTTCACACAATCTTATAGTGCAGTGAAGAGGAAGTCTAAGAAGCGATCAATTTAACTAATGAATTCTTCAGTTACTTCAACCAAAAGAGCAATTTGGGAAGTGAAGTCTAAATCAGATTGCTAAAGTTGGATACAAAATAACGTAGGCAAGCATGTGGAAACAAAAGACCAAGGCATAAACCCCATGAAGCCAACAAGACATATCACAATAACAAATGAACAGCATGCTAGCAGAAGAGTAGAATAAAATCCTGGCTCATTACCCTACAGAGAATATTAGCAGCTAAGAAAACCCATGTATTTCATGCCCTTTTTGAATCCTGCCTCCCAAAATCCTCCTGTCAGTCAGCACTGGCTTCTACAATTGATTACTTTACACCAGTGGGATAAGATCTCAGCCTAAAGCAAGAGGAAAAGAGGTATGAATACATTTCGGTAAGATAACTGCTTAGAGATCAGCTGGCCCCGATAGATTTAATTCTAAAACATTTATGGAACTGGCTGAAATAAACACATTCACTGGTAGTTATTTTGGAAAATTCATAGGGACAAGAGGGAACCTAAATGCTCCCTAAGAATGGTAAAAGGAAGCGAGCTGCAGGATTTCATGGGGATTTCACAGACTTTTCAGCTTCACTGTGGACCCTGAGTAACCTTGACACAAGTAGCTAAACCATATGCAAGTAGAGAAGAGACTGAAAAATTACAGGATTAATAGCAGTTAATGTGGATTTGCATTAAACTTAATGTGTCAAATCAATACAATTTTATTCTGCAGTGGGGTAATGGGACTTGTGGATAGAACAGAAACACACAAACATAGAAACATGTTTCATGTTGTGATAATAATAAAACTTCCAATTACGTCCCTCACAGTCTTCTGATAGGCAGGATAGGGAGACATGATCTAGACAAAATTTTTACAGGATGATCTGGATAATATCTGCTACAAGTGGGTGGAAGTCTGGTTGAAAAACTGTGATTGGAAGGGTAACTATCGACGAATTACCATCCACAGTAGAAGAGATCTGCTCAGAATCTGTTTTTACTTAAATCTTGATATTAATGAATTTGTTACAAAAGTAAAAAGCAAGCTTATTAAATGCACAGATGATGGAAAACGAGGTGAGGCTGGAAGCATGTTGAAACATAACATTAGAATTCAAAATGACTTGGACAAATTGCACAAATGATCTAACATTTCAGTGGTGAGAAATGCAGCGTGCCGTTGTGCAAGTAGAAGATGAAAAGCAACCTGTAAGAGATCAGTCCTATGGGAAGAGATAAACAATGCAAACACAAAAAGATTACTCTCAGAGGATCGTTTTAGAAGAGAGAGCACTTCTAAGCCATTCCTGTGTCCCCACTGTGCACCTGTTACTTAGTCCTGTTATCCATATACCAGGAAAGGAGGAGACAATTTGATATCAACTATCTATACTGAGTATTTTAGACAAGGTAAGATTTAATTTGGGGTATTCAATATTTTTTCACACTTGAGAAAAGGATGAGATCTACTCAGTGGAAAAATAATGCCAAAACCCAATAGTTATCTGGATAATAATGCTTCTTTATTACTTTCATGAACCTTAGCAAAAGATATATACCCTTTAAAATATTGCCTTCAGAAGCAACCATTTCATCCCTGGATGTGGAGCTTAGGAGACCTGGTGGATTTCTTGACCTGTAGATTGGCTGGATGTGTTGATATGTGGGGATCGTCTTTAGAGTGAAATTACATCAATCTACAGACTCCTAGGACTATGCAATGAACAAAATCATCACCAATTTCTAGGAAGATACATTCTTTTTTGTGTTTTATAAGATGCAATACTAATCCTTTCCACAGGAGCTTTTAATGTTTGTAGGCTGCAAAAGTCTACGCCATTTCATTCAGAAACCATTTTTATTTATCCCTGTATTTTTCTATAGCTAGGAAAGTTTCTGCTTTTCTGATGTAATTTTTGGAAAGAAAAAAATGGATTTAAATTGCATCTCCGAACTTTCTGACTGCTTTAAGCTCTAGATCAAAGAAATCCCTCAAATCCATAGTGCATTCAAAATCCTGGTTGCCTCAAGATGAAGGAACTGGTCTGGCTTGTGGCACACAGAGACACAACAGAGAAAGATATGGTGTCTCTGGGAAGGGGTTAGCATCTATGGAATATCTTGACAGGCTTTCTACAGCAGGCAAAAATATTTTAATCAAAATTGAGAGAAAATTTTTCAGTTGCTGGGTTGTTTTTTTTCTTTTCATTCACGTAACAGTTTGTGTTCATCAAGTATCCTCTTTCTGTAAGAGGAAATAGTTATTGAAAACTGAGCTTTTCAATAATTTCAGAATTGCAGCTGAAGAATGTCATGTTAAATGAAGTCTCATATGCAACTTCTTCTCACATAAGGCACTACGGCAGTAGAATTGCCAAGAAACAGTTCAAGAAGATACACTGGGAAATGTAGAGTGTTGGAGCTAAAATATTCTGGCTTTCCTTTTTTTTTTTTCTTTTTCTGAATACTAGTTCTGTGCAGAATACGCAGACTCTCTTGGTTGCTGTTGTAGAAAAGCTGTCAAAGCAGCACTAAAAGATCTGAAGATTACTGGGTATTTTAAAAGCCCACAGGACTGGAGTAATTCTTGAGTCTTCATGTTAAATTATGGTACAATCCAAGTGGCTAGTTATTTTTTGTTACCAGAGGTGTTTTTCTTTTAATATCAGTGTATTTCTTCTACCAGTAAAATACTGTGTAAAAATCAAAGTAAATTTCTGTAGCTGTTGCTCTCTTCAGACTCTGCAAAAAAAGCACATTGTATTGCTTAGAAGCACATTCAGTGATGCTACCCTCAGAATATTGTTCCTAAATCACTCTAGTAAAGCAAATTGACTTTATTTTTTGGCTGTAGAACAGTTTTCTTAAGCGCATGAGTTATAGTTGTGCAAACATGGCAGAATATTAGTAAGTACTATAAGGGTATATGGAAAGCAGAAGCTGTGTGAAATGTAAAGAATATGTAGATATTTGTAATGTAAGGACATTTCTTGAGAATATTGTTGAAAACAAAAAGACAGAAAAAGTAATAAACCCTACCTAGTTACACAGACCCTAAGGAAGAAAAGAGACAATACACCAAAGAAGAGATCTTTCAGGTGACAGGTTGAGGGAACACAACGGAATGCAACACTCAGGTCTGTGGAGAGGTTCCACCAGCTTTTTGTAACTAGTAAGGAGGTGTACAGAGAAGGTACAAGAGTATCATGGGTTTCATGGGAAAAAGAAAATGTATTCTCAGATTTTTTAAGGTGCTTATGAGAATGGCTGAAACTTACTCCAGGATATTTCAGGGAAAGAACAAAGGCAAGGAAAGGGTCCATGACCCTGCCCAGCTGAGTTCCACACCTGATCACTCCAGTATGTCCTATCTCCCTTGCTCACTCTTTCCTGTGTGACCTTGCTCTCTGTGTGGAGATGTGTGGTGATTGACTCACTAACATACCTCAAGCTGGACTAGCTACAAAGCTGGAAGAGGCCAGAATCTGGAAAGACACCAAGTCAGACCTGGAGATTGGTTAAATGGGGCGATGGGTGTTAACATGGATCCTGGACAGACCTCTCTGATCAAGGACCCAGGAATTTAGGAGTGACTGAAGATTGAAGATTTATGAAAATCCACTAGTGAATTGATTATCTGGAGAGGGGGAATGGGATGGCACCATGATGATAATTTCTGTGTGAGTGCTGTTTGGTGTCTATATGGGTGCACACTCATCTATCTGTGTGACCTGTTGTGTGTGTACTGTGCCCACTGGGAATGCATGCTAAGCCTTGCTAATAAATGATTCTTCTAACATGAACACCAGAAAACAGATTGGGTAGAAGTAATCTCTTGGGCTTTAAACTCCAAGGGATTTGGTCACCCTTCAAATATACCCCCAAATTCCTCAAGCAATAGCTACGTCATGACTTTTGTTCAAGAATGATGGGGAGAAGTGGGAACAGACAGCAGTTTTGAATCACCAGATGTATACTCTTCTTGTGTTCTCACCTTTAAATTATACACCATCTTTCCGTTAAGACACTGAAGATTAAGTACAGGCAATGGACTAAATGCTTCAGGGGAAGCAGAGAGCTAAGTCAAAATGTATTACTATAAGTAGCCATAGTTTCTTATCTCTGCTTAAGAAAAATAGGAACATGATGACGGACAGAGAGGGAAAATAGGGTCGCTAAGAATAAGCATGAAAGACTCTATAGTCTCTTAGGATAAAGTAGCACTGCCATTAGGGTATTAGAAATTAAATTTGACCTGAATGTAGCAGCAGGTCTGTAGAGAGCTCAATAGCATAAAGGAAAGAAATTTGAGGACAACATGAGCTGGCTTAGGTAGACAACAACAGTGGAAAGTAATCAGGTGATGGTATATCTGTAGAGATGGGAAATCAAGAGCAAAGTAGGCACTTGTGATACTGTAAGTGAAAGAGCCTTCCCCTTTGCTCTGGAAGGCTAATGAAGCTCTCCTGTCTGTGCGGGTCTGAAAGAGTAATCAGGACCGTTACCATAATGGTCAGGAGCATATCGTTTTGGTCATTCTATACGACAAAATATAGAAATTTGCAGCATAGTGGCCATAGTCAGTGCAGTCTGCCTATCACAGTTTGCGTGGTGGTGGCTGTTTGTACTTGCCCACTCACTATATTCAGAGATTTTTTTTATATATCTTTCATATCTGTTGTCCCTCATCCAAAGACATCAGTTTAGTCCTGACTCAGTGAAGACCCTTAAAAGTGCATCCTGAGCCTCAATCATCTAATGACTGTCCCACATATATATTAAATGGAACATACCAATGTTCTGTTATCCCTATCACTGTAACAATCTTGAGATTGCTATTAGATATGTTAAAGTTGCAGCACACTTTTAACGTCTCTCCGAAAGGACTAATGCCAGGAGTAACTATGCTATTCTTCAACACCTACAGTTGTTCTATTAGTGTACAGCCACGGTAGTTGTGGGATTTCCAAAATCCAACCAAAATCACTGCCTAAATAACTTTAAAACTAATAAGTCCTTGATAAAAAAAAAAAAAAATCTTTGCATTAGTATTCAGAAACATATTTTTATTCCCTCTTACTACTTTGTACTATGTTACAGCTTAATACTTTTTTTTTCTTACATGAATAGTAAGAGAATACTAAACTCAGTTATCTTTTCCTTTTTTAATTTAAGCAGGTGGTGCTTATAAAACATACATTTCTGTTTTCCACTAAGTTAAAAATACCACAAGGGAGGTCAGGTGTGCAGTAATACAGAGATTGAAATAACAGGATTAGACAAAAATAAGCAGTTACTCTTTCTGCTGAAAAAGCATAGGGTAAGAAACTCAAGTTTTCCTTCAACAGCTGTTACCCTGAAATGAAAGAGCAGAGGCAGAACAGGAATTGAAACACATCCTGCAGCATGTGCTCCACGAATTTTCCTAATGCATTTAAAAGCCAAGCTGAAAGAACACAGAGGGATAGTGACAGCCTTCAACAAAGGTACCAAGCTGGATGACTTGTAATTGCATTAGAGTTCTTTCACTCATTTTTTCATTATTTCCAGTTTTACAACATCATTGTGAAAATCTAGTTTCCCAGGTATAAAACCATGACATTGAAAATGTTCATAAGAAAAATTCAGCACTGTACCTATCCACTGCACCCTCACCCATTCTACTCTTTGATGAATGGCCATTTAAACTGCAGCAATTGATAGTCCTTCCTTGCTAAAAATTATTCTTTCTAAACAAGTTAGTTTATAGAAGTAGGATTACTACTGAAAGCTCTATGGGATGAGAAGAAACACATCTCTCTCCAGTACAAATCGTGCATAGGACTACAGACACCTAATTATGCAGGATAGCTTGTAGGATAAAGCTGTAAGACCAGTTAATATGCATGAACCAGATTATCTAATACAGTCCAAAAATTTAGAGACTAATTCTGGGGTCTGACAGAGGAAATTACCAGCTCAAAGCATGAGACAATCAGGCATCTGCTTCACAGTTATTAAGTACAGAAGAGTTCAGATGAGAAAAGAAAGGAAACGGTTTTGGTTCTTCACCCACTTGGCTGAAATACCCTTGTTCCAACCAGGAATATCTACTTTACTCACCATTACAGTGTAAAGGGGAAGACTTGCAGTTGGTCTGCTGATATCTATTAAGGTTACAGGACTCTATGTCCACATTACATCTATATGTCCTAGGGAGCTGCTTTGGCAGGGGGGTTGGACCCAATGATCTCTCGAGGTCACCTTCCAACGCCTACAATTCTATGATTCTATGATTCTATATTGGCACTAAAGTTCATAGTAGTTACTATTCAGAGTGTTCCGGGCATGCTGGAAGACCTTGGGTCAACATTGCAAACAGGACCTGTCTGACTGCAGCCTTGATGGAGGAACCACTCCAAATGCACCAGGAGCACACTGGAGAAACTCCAGTTATGGATGCAAGGAATATTATGAAGTGGCCTCCCACACACTAAATCATAAATGTACATGCCACATAAGAAGACTAAGAAAAAACTTGGAAAAGTGAGAAACTTCTTGCAAGTAGTCCTTGCGATCTGTTGTATGCCTGTGGAGCATCAATGGTTTGGGTTTTCACAACAGTTGCTAGCATAACTATCAAATGAAACTGAGAAAAAGGATCTGAATTAAGTGGCAGATGAGATGCTAGTCTCCCAAGCCCTGGGAAAACAGATTATCAGTCTCCAGGAACTTAAAGCTGTGCTGGATGGAAAAAAAAAATAGAAGCATGTGACTTTTGGAGTATGATATTCATGGATTTAACAGCCAAGGAAATTCAGCTTCATCTTTCCTGCCTCTGAGTAAATATAATAGATTAGAAAATGAGCCAGCACACCATAATTGCAAGATATGTCAAGTCATTCACTTAACTTTCAGGGTAAGTAATATCTCTGTCTTTACTGAGGTCTAACTAGATGCTGAATCTACTGGCTCCTTGAACTCTAGCAGTCTTTCGTGCCATGGAAAAATAGGAAGCAAACCTCACACATAATTGGCTTAAATAAAAGGATAATCAGTATAATGACATTTCACTAACTGTTATTCAAACAGCATCATTTTCTGAATGTATGGCAAGATTTCTAATTGGCTTTTTCCAGGATGGTCTTTATTGTTGAGCTGGACTTATTCAATGCAGAGCGCATAACAAGTACAGTGGGAAAGGAAAAGAATCCAAACGGTATGATACGGTTTTGTAAGTGTTATACCTTAATCCTAAACGCTTTTGCAGCTCTAAATGTATTAAGGGATACATTCTGAGAATGGCTTGGCATTTAAACCGACACTAATAGGGATAAACGTGTTTTGAACTATTAAAACTAGATTGTAATTTTCAGCTGACATCGTACTGCTCATAAGAATGGGCCACATGAAGATAGATTGAGATTACTTTCTTTCATGGGATTAGGGTTTAGAAAGCTCTTTGTATAGCCTGTGCACGTATAGGATATGAATCTTTAACAGCAAACTTTCTTTTACTGGATGCTGGAAAGAACAATTTTTAAATTGCACTGAATTTTGTTTCAAATTCTGGCCTTTCATCTTTTGAAAGATAATACACCAAAGGCTTTTAAAAACAACCAACCATATAAAAAAAAATCCAAACCCTCTTTAATTCAGACATGTTTAATTGGTAGGAGTAATCATTCACATTTTATCTCACTTCAGTACTCACTTTATGTTTTTCCTTGGAGTTGAATAAAATTCCAAATGGTTTATTAATCAGAAAGACTTAGAAAATTTTTCTTATTAAATAATACAATCCTCTTGCTGTACCTTGAATAGGAATGATGATTGATTGTGACTGAGACAGACAATTGATTTGAATATTTTTAAGTTATATGTATAGTTTTAGATGAAAATCCAAAATGCTAAAAATCTCAAATTGCCTAGGAAACTAATAGCAGCTATTGGCTAAATAATATTTTTTTTTCAGTTGAGCAGGTCCAAAAGACATTTTAACCCAGCTGTTTCAGAATTTGTTCATAACTGCCTATCTGATTATCTATAGATAAAGCCAGAAAGAAGAAATTCCTAGTCAGCTCCTAGGGAACTGAGAGCTTTCTTCAGTACCTACAATCCAACTCTACCAATGCAAATAAATACAGATTCATTTACAAAATCTGCAGGTACTACAAATTCAATTGTATCCTTCTATTGCTAGTCAAGCTTAGCACTTCAACAGTAATTTACTCATAGCCAGGCTGAGTCAAACCCAGCTGTGTCTCAGAATAGAATATACCTTATATTTCTTTAAGAAACTACTGCTGAAAAATACTTCCATGAGACCTGAACACAAGCTTATGCAAATATAAGTGTGCAAACATTCTCTTTGCATTTTATTTTTGTTTTGTAGAAAGCCATCCTCATCCTAGGATTTACATGTACTTTGCTGTTAGGTAGGCAATGTTGATATAATGTTGTGCAATAATTGAGGAAATATGGAAAATATAAATAATATTACTATAATTTAATGTTGGCTTGACTTATTAAAGATAATTTCATAGTCAAATAAGGTAGAGGAAATTTGTATCACTTATTTAAATTCATTCCCACTTTGGTTTCATTAAGACAGCATACCGTGTGTCTCAAGAAACATGCTCTTTCTTATCTGAAATGTAATTCAATGGATGTTGTCAATTTCTTGTAATAATTCCACCTTTAAGTAATTCTTAGAAAGTGATAAGACAGTAATTGCAATAACTTCTTGAAAGTATTGCTCTAAACTTGAAAAGCTAATTATGTTTAGCTGATCTTTTAATTCGTTAAAAAGGGCAAAAAACATCTTTGCCTGATTTTATTCCAGACTTGCTTGAGACTGCCTGAAACATTGCTCTGTTTCACGGACCTAGTTGTACATCAGTTGCATTATTAGTATGGACAGTTCCTGTTGACTTCAGTGTGACAATGGAGGGTGCTGGACCCTGACCATGACCAGCAACTCAGTAATTTTCATACGAAGTATACATTTAATTTTAAACATCATCTAAAAGTAAACGAGTCAAACCAGCAAATAAATACTTTCCCTTCTGTCCAAAAAAATTCAGAATTGACACAATTAGCAGTTATGTCTAAGTATGTAAAATTTTAGATGCCTTGTCAAACTGCTGACCCATGGACTTTCCCCTGCCTTCTTCCACTGCTAGATTCATCCTTTACCTGAGGATGAAACTCCCCACACATAAAAAGTTGTATTTCCAGTCAACAGGATGGGAAAAGGTTCACTGGCAACTAGCTATCGTAAAATGCAACTCCTGAGCCTAAGTTTCAGCAATGTGCTGTTGTTGTTGTTCTTTATAAGACAGCCATTTAGAAGAAAAAATATCTGAAAAATCTATTACTGGATTTAAATCTATTCATGCAACTACATGTTTTTAAAAAATTTTCTAAAATTTTAACTTGTCATTATTTTAACCAAATAGAAACATAAGGCTTCAAGAACCTTTGTAAGTCTTACAGCCAAATATATATGGGAAAGATGTTTTCACAGCTCCAGTGCCTGGAAGTGTTTGCCTTGATATTATAATAATTTCCTTTTCTTTTTGAAGAAAAAAACAACCCAAACAAACCCTTAAGGAAGTTAACCAAGGATTAGAGTAGATATAGCACTCCCAGGCAAGCCTAAGATAACAGACAGCCTATATCTGAGAAGGCTGGGACTGACCAAAAAGTGAACAGCTTCCTGCTCTATTTATGCTTTTGGCTTGTCAGAACAAGAGGCTTTGTCACTGAGAAAGAAGTAGGCAGACAGTACCTACTCTAGGGGTGGCAATCTCTTCCAGAATTCAGTCCCATTCCTTTTTAATCTTCTTACCTCTCACTGCTCTCCTTTACCTTTCCTCCAGGACAGCAGCAATAGGAGCAAGAGGCTGTTTTTAGAGATCTGGTTTATCTGCCTTGTCTCACTCCTTCTCCATATCCATAAGCAGAGGTTAGTCCTGGACCTTTCTCTGACCTCCCTCTGTGTCAGGGAACATTGAAAAGGTGATCCAGGAAGAATCAAGGGAGATATATAGTACGAGTGGCTCTTTGAATCCTGTGATGTCTTAAGATTAATACCCTGTTGTGCAAGATAGTGATGGGAAGGGAGGAACTTTTGTGAGACAAAAGCAGATGTCTTCAGACACCTCCCAGATTCCTCCAAAATTCTTCTGCCTCCTTCCCCTCCCTCTTCACCTCTCACTTCCCCTACAGGGTGTCCTCATTGCCATATACCTTTATTACCACTATATTTTACTTCCAGGCCAACAGCTTCCCAACCAGTATAATACATTGGTATACGCACCTGGGTGACCTTTACAGTGTGGGTAGAATCTTGCATCTTAGGTGCACCCTTCACTAACACGCTCGGACAGATGTGTACAATTCCCAGAGCCACATAATGCCCATATTGCATGGCTGTGTTTGAGCAGGAGGGAAAGGAGGACACAGCCTGCTTCTAGCACTTCTGTCTCCTCTCCCTTTATAAACATAAAGGCCTTTCAGCAGTTCTGAAGAAGGGAAGAGGTTGGGCTGCAGATGCTATGGTGGATCTAGGATGCTATGACACCCAGTAATTTTATTATCAGATACATCTTGAGGTTTAGCAGTAAGACAGTGACTCTAGGTATGTACTGGCTAATACACTACTTTCAGTCCAAAATTAGATGACTACCTCAGGCTGGGAATCACAAACCCAATGTCTTGCACTTCACAGACATCATGTTCTTCCTCCAGATGCAGATGATGAGCTGCTTTTTTTCTTTTCTCTCTCTTTCCCTGTGCAAGGATAGCTGCTGGTGAGTCTCTCCTTATTCTGCAATACTTTGGAATTTAGAACATCTGTCAAGAAAAATGAGAGCCGTGTTACATGTCTGATTAGGAGCTTCAGGCTGGAAGCCTGCCGCCTGCTTCCCAAGAAAGAGCCCTAATCATCAAACAGCGGGCTAAGGCTAGTATGTAGGCAGGTTTTCATACGTCCAGCTGCTATTTCTTCCAGCCTCAGCCAGCCAGCATAGGCCTGATGCTGCTGTTACAAGCTCGGACAAAGACGGGGGACTCAACTTCACTCATTAGATGAGGACAAGATTCAGACAGACAAACTCTTAATTGCTATATACGTATGTGCTGTTATGGTTTCTTGAATTGCTTAAGTGGACTTCTCTAAAATACGGATGTGTCTCTTCTGTTCCTGCAGTACCTCTTGGAGTAGATGCAAACCAGCGTGCTTGCTGCCAGGCCACAGAGAGCTGACAACTGAGCTGGCCTCAAGGCAGCGTGCTCAAAACTTTGCTCTTAATCCTTCCCCAGGTAGAAAACCAAAACAAAACCAAAAAAAACCCCGCAGGTTTTTTGAATCCAAGTTGTACCAGAGGCCGTGGGCAGGATACAAGCCCCCGTGGCGATGGAGCCATGCAGTTGAGGGGAGACGTGGTCTCGGGCCCTCTAGAGAAGCTAAAGGCGGGCAGCTTCACTCCCACCCTGAGCAGGGCGAAGCTCCTACTTGGCCTCAGCGAGGTGAAGCTCCTGCTGGCAGGCGCGCCGGGGGAAGCTGCGAAATCGCCCAGCGAAAGGTGGCAGCAGCGAGTCGCTCTGCAACCCGGCCGCGGCGGCGGCGGTCCGGGCCGCTGCCGCGCCGCCTGTACCCGCCCGCAGATACATCTTTCAAAGCCGCGGCTGTTTGTTAATAAAGCGCCCGCGATGATTTATCCGGCCAACGACGCGTCCGCTCCGCAGCGCGAGGGACGAGGCGAGGCTCACCTGAGAGGATGAGAGCGCCGAAGGCCGGGCTCACCGGCGCCTCTTCCCGCGGGGGCGGCCAGCCGCCTCTCGCGCCCGAGGGAGAGGCCGGTTTCGGCGGCGCGAAGCAGGTGTCCGGGCCGCGGGTCCAGGCGGGCAAATAACCCACTGTAGGCGTTGCCCTGACGTCTCTGCCGAGTAAATGGCTTTCTGCACCGCTACACTGATGTTTGGAGCGCTGCGAGCCTGAACTGGAGGCAGCAACTGCCCCGGGCAGCACCAGCCGCAAAAAGAATCGGTGTTTGTCCTCAGGTACCAGAACTCGGCGCAGCGAGTTAAAAGGACCCATGGAATGGCAACTTTCGGGTGAGTGCCGTGATTGCCTTTTGCACAAGTTTCTCAGCAAAGGGTTAAGCGTGCGTGGAAGTAAACACGACTTCCATATTCCTTACGCTCTTTGCTCGCAAGAGGACTTCTGAAAACATGGTAGACATCCCATCCAGGGTCCCCAAGGATTGGGGAGAGAGGACCGATGGGGGAAACGAGCCGGGCAACACGCTCTTGCTTCCCTGTCGCTTTTGCCGTTTTGCCTGGCAGACCTCTTTAAGTTTCCGGCACCCAGCCCAAGGCGGCGGGACCCTGCCGAGGGGTTGCTCCCCACCGACATCCCCCGCCCCACAGCGCGCACACCCCCCCCCCCCCCCCCCCCCCGTGCCCTCAGCCCGCCACTCTGCCTCCCTCTTCCCGGTAAACCAGAGCCCCACCGGCCGCCGGAGGGAGGGAGGGAGGGGTACGGGGACGCGCCCCTCTGCGGCGATGCCGCGGCTCCGCGCGGAGCGAAGCCGGGGGACCTGGCCCGGCCCCTCCCGGCGCAGGCGGCGGCGGCGGCGCCTCAGCGGGAGCGGGGCCGCCCGCCCCCATCCCCCCAGCGCCGGCTGCTCGGCCGCGGCGGGCGCGCTCCTGCTGGGGAGGGGACGGGGGAGGGAGGGGCGGAGGCAGGCGGGGAGGGAGGGAGGCAGGGCGGGAGGGAGGCAGCGCGGCGGCAGATGCTGCGGCGGCGGCTGTGTCTCCTTCGGCCACATCCCGCGGCCGGTGCGCCCGCCCGGCGCGCTGCGCTACGGCGGCGCCGCGCAGCCTGCCCCAGCCGCCGCCGCCGCAGCAGCGGCCCCGCACCTCGCCCGAGCGGCGGGGCGGTGGATGCCGAGCCCGCCTCGCCCCGGCAGCCAGCGGGCAGCTGTCCTGCCGCGGAGCTCCTCGGACCCGGATCAGCGCGCTCGCACGGACGCGGGGACACACGGGCGCACACGCACACGGGCACACACGCACGCCTGGGGGGGGGGCAAGCAGAAGATGCTGCAGCTGGGCAAGGTCAGGACCTTGCGGTGAAGCCCGGGGCCGTCGCCTGCCCCCCCCCACCCCCCCTTCATCCTTGCTTAACGGACTGAGGATTTGCTGTTGGTTTTTGGTATATGTTTGGGAGAAAGCAGGCTGAATCTGCGCCGATCGGTGAGTACGACAGGCACCGTAATGGTGCCAGGTTCCCCCACACACACCCTTCCCGCTTGCGTGGTATTTCTTCTTGGTGCGGGCTCCTGCACTGCTCCCCTCGGCGAGGCAGCCGGGCTGGGTTGGGCTGCTGGGAGCTGTGTTTGTGCCTTCAGCGGAGAGGTAACGAAGTGCGTTATTTTCCCTTGTTTCTTCCTCCCGCGCCTCCTCCCCCTTCCTCATCTCTTTCCTCCCTTTCTTTCTACGTTAGTCGTTGCTTATGTAGGGCATCCGCGGCACCGTGTCTCCCGACGCCCTGCACTAATGTACTCGTTACGGCAATGAAGTCATGGGCCGGGGAGGAGGAGGAGCAGGAGGAAGAAGGGGCCCGGGGACCCGCGGGCGGGGGCAGCGCCCGGCCCTGCGCGGAGCCCGCACGGGAGGTGCCGGCGCGATGGCCCGGGCCCTGGGGCGGCTCCGAGCGGCGGCTGCTGCGTGTGTGTGTGTGTGTGTGTCTCTGTGCGTGTCTCTGCGTGTGTGTGTGTGTGTGTGTTCTTGCTTTTGAAGCCACCGTCTGCGAAATCCTGCGCTCGAGGAGCGGGAGGAGGAGGAGGGGGGTGGGGGGGAGGGCAGCCGCGATGTGCACTGTGATGTTTCGTTGATCTATATTTAATGGCTGAAAGGAAAGATGCTTTTCTTTCCTTTACCCTTACCTTACTCTTATTCTGGTGTGTAATGTGCTTGCATCGATCGGTCAAAGCGTAGCTTCAGCTGAATCAAGTCACCACAGAGGAGGTGCAGCAGTAGCAGCAGCGCAGGCAGTACATGTAATACACAAATGCATCTGGCTGGGTCTCTTGGAGAAAAACAAAAATAACCCAAAAAGCTGAAAGGGGATCGTTTTAGAAGCCGTGTTAAATTTATCCTGGAGGTCTTGGAGACACGGGTATATGAAAGGCTGGATGGAATACAGGATATTGAGCTGATACATTTTCATTCTCATACTTTAAGTGTTAGGGTATGCTTTGTTCAGATTCAGGGTGTCGTGATTAATCCTCTGCATTATAGACAAATACCACAAACTTGCAGAAAAATACTTAGAAATGAACAGGCCCCTTTATTAAACATCCAGCTGGTAACTTTGTCGGCTATAGTAACTGATAGCCGTGCCCCTGAAAGCCTGTATCCCTTTTTTATTTGCAACAAGGAGGTAAAGTAAAAACTTCGTGTTGCAGTTTCTGGGTTTGTGTAGGTAGTCTGTATGTTAAGTGAAAACAGTGGGCTGGTCTGAGCTGTGGTTTGTAGCAAACCTCTCCATGGTCTACGTCAAGACTTGGGTACCTCAGGATTGCGAGAGGACTACCCAGAATTAGGTGGAGTTTATGTAAGTCCGTTGTGGGCTTTTGCAATATTGAGAGAAAAATATCTTTGTCGTCTTGTATTCCAGCATGTGTTCATCCTGCCTTGAAAAATGATTATCTAACTCGTGTAGACTGGGTTGATGTTTTTTTCAGACAGCCTAGTTAGTTGGTCAGTGTATAAATGGCATCATATGAGGGAGTTAGGTGCAGGTCTCCAAAGAAAGATGCTGCATATCCTAATTTTGGGCCTCAGACTCAAATAGCTTTAGGGCTTTTGTAAGCCTATTTACCTTTACACAGGTCATCTGGGGAGGAGCCCCAACCCTAAACCCAAGCCACCCAGGAAGACTGTGATAGATTTAAGCAAAACTTGGACATTAAATAATGACCAAATACCCTTGTAAGAGTAATTCTGAGCCAAGTTGGTGAAGCTGTCTCTCTCCAGTCTCTGAATGATTTGACCCTTTGGGAGCCTGGATTGGCTATCGCTCTGCATCCCACACAACTGCAGAGAACTCACAATAGATCATCCTCATTAGTGAGAAGTTGATTAGTAGCTCGGGACTGCGTTGAATGTGATAGTGTTGAACGTTGTAGTACTGAAAGAGGAGATCGCATCTCCATCACGTTGTTCAGAGATGGTTTTTGCAGTCTGTTATATAAGAGAGGCTTGGGAAGGAAAAAAAGAGGAGCGGGCTGTGCTGTGTAGATGTGCTGGAGGAAATACCCCTCAAAGCTGCCGGTAGGAAGCAAAGTATTTATTCCTGAATGCCAGTTGCATGACTTTGTGCATTGCAAGATGCTTTTGTGAGGCAACTCCAGCTACGGTGCTCCAGTACTGTTTGTCAGGTACCTTAATGGATGTTAAAAGCAATAAATAACTCATCAGTGACACAAGCTTGTGACTTTTGCTGTGGCTTTTTGAATAATGCTACTAAAATAATTTCATCCTCACATAATGAACTCTGACAGACAGCTGCACAAAATAGAAATAGTAGCAACTGAAAAAAAAAAGGGTGTTTGCATAATTCTCATTTGCATAATTTACCTTTGCTGATGGATGATATCAATTTAATGGCTGTGGTTTGGTGTTAAGTATTTGTTTCTCAAGACACATGTAAAATCAACTTATGCTATAAAGGGAGTGCCGGAGCAGTTTATTTTAAGGGTTTTAAGAAATGCTTTTTTGGTAGGGCTGGAGATTGGCATGTAAGTGGAGCAGATAACAGAATCAGCAGAACTCATGAGTGTTAAATTTTGCACTAAATTTCAGATACATTTTCTATTTCATGGTTCAGTGTGATATGATTTCTAGAGCCTATTGCTTGTGGAAATTCTAGCATGTCTTTGTTAGGATTTTAAATATACATTTCAACAATTCCTAGAAGCAACTGTTTTCAGGAGTATCAGCAAGATAAGCAAAAGACATTATTACAGTACTCTTAAATAAAGACCTGTGGTTTTGATGCTTATTGATGTGGCTTGTAAGTCATGAAGAGTTTGATATTTCAAGTTACAGCTGAAGTTTGACAAAAATGAAATTGATTGCCTCTCCCCTTTGAAGGTCTCAGTAAGATCTGATTACAGGATGTTTTTTAGTTGCTTGTTTAACTGCATAGTATTAAATTTAGTAGTCTAATTATTAATAACATAGAAGTAAACAATAAACCTTAATGGAGGCAGCATTTTAAATATGGTGCATTCGGTATTTTTAAATGACAGAATGACTCTCAAGTAGGTCTGTACCACGTTTGCTTCTAAATAAGAGATTGGTTGTTTTTTTTCCCTGGTGCAAGTCATTACACCTGCAAAAACATTTTCTTTTTTATGATGGGGGCATGATGGGAAAAGTTATTTCTCTTATGTCCGTAGGAAGTCTCCATATAGGACAGGCATGTGGTCCTCTGCTCACACCCTGCAGAACCATGTGACCCCTTGGCTAATGGCTCTTCTTTAGTTAGACTCACTTGGAAAGAAGTCAGGTTGCAGCGTGGCACGCTGAAACGATTTCTTCTATCCCCTTGGAATGTGCTAACTTGGTGTCATGAATGGGTTGTAAAAGCAGATTGCCTGACCAGATTCTCTGGCAGTATGCTGGACAAAATTTAAGTTCAATAAAATTGAAAGGGAAATATGGTATCTGTTTATATGTAAACTGATAGCCATGTTAATAGATTTTTTTTTTTCTTCTGTTGGTGTTCAGTGTAAAACTAAGAAATGGAAAAATATCTCATTATCAACGAGAGCAAGTATTTAGTATTTGTTTAAATTGCTTTTGGCATGCTAACTTCTAGTGCATCCTACTCGCTTTTAATCTGCCTGCTCTACTTCAGAAAATTCAATTATAGTAATAAGCAATAACTTCAAGAGACATAAAACATGTCCTTTTGGCCACTGCCTATTTTACTGAAGTTTCTGGAAAAAAAACCACAACAGGCCTCTAATGAAATTTTAAAACTTAATACTTCTCAGACATACCAAAAAGGTAGTATTTTTGTTTTGATTAATATATAAAATAACCATGTTAATGTTATGTTCTATTATGGTTTATCACATTAGCCATAATAGTTCTACTGCATAGGAAACCTTTTTTTCTTTTCATTCATTTTGGGGAGCCACAAATGTGCAAAGTCCACTTTGAGTAGTAACATCCAAAATCAAGAACATCTGAAAGCCAAAGAGGCTTTTTACAAAAGGTTCCCCAGGGGAAGATATTGCATCTCCCGCCTCCCCTACCTCCCACTCCCTCCCCCTATCCCATCCCTTTTTGCAAGATTTCATCACCCCCCAAAAACCTTCACAGTGCAGCAGTTTCCTTCTGGTCAAGAAAATTGCTTATGGAAACTGACCGTGTCACTGTGAGATAAACATATTGTATTTTCAGCTATGGGTACATTCTTGTGTCCTAACGTAGTTCAATTGTTCAATTACAGAACACCAAAATATCCCTGAAAGGATGAATTTTTGAAAAGAGCCAAATGAAATTAGTCAGGTAGCATAAACAGGCATTCTGACAGGGTTCTTAATTGTTTTAAACTCGCTGCATGAGACTTAACTCTTACATATTCATTTAGATTGGATTAATTTATTTTAAATTCTAAGATGTTTTGGGAAATAATTAGAAACAAGTTTCAGTGTGTTGCTAGAAAATTGCTGTACCTTTTAGCACCACTGGGATTGCTAAAATTCATAATCTTCATTCTGTAAAGGTATATTGCTTCTACCACAGCCAGCATTGGAAGTGCAACCACCAAGGGTCTCGGAGGAAATTCAAGGCTCCAGACAGTGAATTTCAGGAATGTGTTGTATTTTAATTCCTGCTTCCCAAGAGAATACTTCTACAGTTTTTGAAGATGGATATCTGAAAAGCAAAAAAATACACACTGGATGTTGAAAACAGAACATGTGGAGCTTACAATTTTTGTTTACAGTTTTCCAACAAAGTACTGGAACTCCTGGGTGTGTGTATTTCTTGTATGCTAGCTCATCTAGAAGTGTTTGTTTTGTTTTTTGTGGGGTTTTTTTTTCCTTAGTATTTACATGATTTCAGATTTATCCAAGGGCAGAACCTTAACTTCACTGAAGATGACACACAATTATATAATTCAAAATCTGTCATTCTGGTATTTTCTGCTGAAGTTGTATTTGGCTAGGTAGTAATCAGGTTGTTTTGGAAGCAGGTGGTTGTTGTCCTGGTTGAATTTACTGGTTTGACAATAATCGCTTTTTTTGCCAAGAGGTTGACTGTTGCTTTACCTGTTTGGCATGTGGGAAGGCAAAAGCCTTTTCACAGTCATTTTTTTCGCATGAAAAATGGAGTGACATTTGATACAGAGGTTCTTATTTGGTGAAAAGCAGAGAGAAAGGAGATATCTAGGACAGACAATGTGGAAACAACAGCTTAAAGGTTTTCATCCATGGAAATCGCTCAAGGTTGGACATGGAAAGCCTGACTGGGCAATCCTTCTTGTTATCTTCTATACCAGAATTTTTAGAGAAAATGAGTTATTTAAATAAACAGGTACCTGAAGGTATTTTTAACACCATCTATTTCTCACATATTTTACAAGAACTCAACTTCATGACAGATTTTTAGCATGCCTAATGGCATTGTCTCATTTCTGAAAGGCATGATACCTCTGAAAGTAGGGTTCTGTGTGGTCTAGGAGCTGCAGTCTCATGGAAAGTGTGAGTCGGGCTCCTAAACAGTGTAGATGCTAAATACAGTGTAGATAATCTAGTGAACCCTTACAAACCATAATCTCGGTCAGACTATGAGTATTTTGACAAAATTTAACAAAATGTTTATTCATATTTGATGCTTTCTGGATATTTTTGATGAAGTACCTGTATCTGTGATTGCCACGTGATGGTAACCTGAACCTTTAATTCAGCGCCTAACCTTGTCTGATCCAGTGTGCTTAGAAATTCAGTGAATAGAACAAAAAAGCTTTGGGTATTTTAAAAAAGTTTTGTGCTTTAATGAAGGAGGTTGACAGTAATTGATGAATCGCATAATTCCTTCTGTTCTTGCTGTAAATGGCTTTGAAGCTTGAGTTCCAAGAATAATGTGACTTTATATGTGGATTTCCACTGCAGTGCTGATGTATGTCATCTGGCAGTAGAGAGGAAAACTTTGGAAGATCTGATAGATCTTTTCAGTTATAATTGTCAATAAAATAGAAGCCATAATGCATTCTCAAAATTATCTTTAAAATTAAAACAACAGATGACAGTTGGCTTCTTTTTTCTCTATTTCTGTCATTGTGTCATTGGACCTGTTCACAGTATTAGTGCCCAACAGAAAGATTTTTGAGTAACTGGGTTGGAAGCTGAGTTATTTTTCAAATGCCTCTCAGCTATGCCTATATGATTTTTCAGAAGGTAAAGTTTGGTTCAGTCTTGGAAAACCAACGTTTGCTATCTGGCACAGACCTCATTAATGACTGACTACTGCATGTGCTTTTATTCTGATGACATAGAGTATACTATAATAGAATCTGTGAGTTATGCAACGCCATTTCCTCTTTTTCTCCTGCATAAATATGATGGTTTCTTAAAGATTTTATAGGTACTTAAGTAAGCATTTTTGTTTGAAAGTGTTTCTGACAAGCTTGGCAGTTTATTTCACTTATTTTCCACTTTTGACTTCTATTGTCTTTACAAAGAACAAAGCCTCAAGGGTCTTGGGGACTCTGACTTTAATCTCCTCAAGGAAGGATGGAAAGGTTGGGCTTAATTAGAAACATGTCTAATCAAAAGTTGAATTTAGAATTGTAGGGTTTAAGAATTGACATAAGAAACAGTCATGATACCAAGAAATTGAGCAGAAGCCATAGTATATCTGAGAAGCCTACTAATGCACTATTTTATTAAGAATTTTTTTAATACTCTCAGGTAAACAGGTCTCTTTAGTATGTTTCATTACATGTTGATTTTGTGGTTTTTTCCAATAAAACTCCAAAGCATGCATTTCTGGTCAAATAAGGGAAGTTCATTAGCCCAGCTCTACTGGGATCGTGTGCACTTAATTCTCAATGCTCATAGTCATAATGAGCACTCAAAGGATGGACTATGCTAACTTCAGAAAGCAGCAAACATTTCCTTCTATTCTGTGTCACTCTATGTAGCATAGGTCTGTGCAGCAATTACTTGATGTGGATGAAATGCAAAGGTATAGTATGAAATTTAACCTTTGCATCTCTTCTTTGCCATTCTGAGGTTGTTTTCATCAGTTGTTTTAAATGTTCCCTCTCTGTAAATACATTTTAATTGCAAGTAGCCAAGATTAATCGGCTTTAATTCTTACTTTTTTATCTCTCAATCTAGGAGGTACATGGCATGTATAGTACTGTATTTTTTTCCAGTTTGTTTAAAGAGATGTGAATTTTTGGCAGTAATAATTTTTAAATTCTATTTTATATATATGAAGTCTTAAACTGAGCAGAGAAGGCACCTATTTTTGGTGGTAAAAACAAAATTCTAGACTTTGATCATCTTTGATACCTTCAATTTAGCTTAAAATGGCCAAAACTTTGCATAGTTAAGAGTAAATAAAGCAATATAGTGGTTTATTTTTTTTTTCTTTGTTTTTCTTCATTTGCACCGTTAGTATTTGAGGAATATGCTATACCTAACACTTAGTGCCAGCCAAGTGCCACATAAACTCGACCTACTTTTAGGACTTTGGGACATCTTGGATTTTTGAGATCTGTCATCTCTGTCCGACCTCCTGAACATGCTCATGTCACTTCATTGGAAAGCCTTACAGGCAAAGTTACTTCAGAGAGCCTGATTTTTCTGTTTGTGTGTGAAATCCCTGTATATACTTACTCAAACCAGAACTGGCTGGTGAGAGGAAGCTGGGGTCTCCTCTACAACGTTTCTCTGGCCACTGGAGTCCTCAAGCTGACATTGCTGATGGATTGCTCTGTCTGAGACTCTCTCAGCATGGTCTCTCCTCTAAAAATATCCAGTGTGGAGCTACTTGGCTTTTTGTGCTGGATCCGTGGTGATGACAATATTTCAGGTTCCCAAATGACAAATTGCTGGCAATCTATTGACAGAACGGACTTGGAGCGATGATGTTTGTCAAGGAGCCAAAGGCTCCACAATATAAATTGCACTTTTCTTTTTTTCTCGTTTATAATGTGTATCTAGTGTCCAAAGCAGAGACAGAGATCTGAGAGACTGTTGATAACAAACAAACAAAAAGGCTGGGGAAGGAGAATGAGGCCAGAGAGGCAGGCTGGAAAGCACAATTCTGTGTTGGCAATGAATAGCAAAGACGCTAATTCAACCTTTTAACATAGGTAGTTGAGACTGTAAGAATGCTTTCTAGCAAACACTTCTAAGAAATACATTTTCAGGAGTGTTTTATTGACAAAAGCGTATCAGTTCTAGTGGGGCATCTTGTACAGATGCAAAGATACAATAAGCCAGGCGGAGTTGGAACATGTTTAAGAAATGCATATTCAAACTCATATGCTACAAGCAGGTGTGGAATTAGTTGCACCTGTCAAATGTTAAAATTCCTCTCTCGCATGCATGTAACATAACTTGTATATTAACCTCAAAAGCAATGTAATTTTGTATTTTCCTCCAGGCAAACCCCAATTGTACTCTTGTTGAATTTGGTAACGGAAATCCAACTGATTCAGCAGGAGGCTTGTGCTTCCCAAGATGTACCTTAGTAATTTATTTATTTTTCCCCTCTTTAGTAAACCTTCTTTCACTTGAGTCTTCAATACTTCAATAATCTGATGTTTGTCATGTCACAGGGTTTTTCTGTTTGGGTTTTTTCTGGTTTGTTGTTGGGTTTTTTTTAAAGAAAGTTACAGGTAATACTGACTGATCAAATCCAGGCAGGATAAGTAATCTCAGTAGTAGTTTATAATTTTTATGCTTCAGAACTATTGCTATACACTGTTAAATGATTATTTGCCAGATTTGATCAGCGTCTGAGTTCCAGGTAGGGATAAAAATGGTGGGGAGTAGGAAAGAGAAGGAAGAAATCAGAATGCTAGTTTGTTTAGCTAACTTAAAGTCATATCCTTCCTGATGTGTGGAACAGTATAGCTCTGGAAGTATAAAGTTTATCTGATACTGCAGTGTGCTTGTCAGTAAATGGTACTGCTGTCCAGAAAGTCTCATAGAGCTTTAAAACACATACCTAAGTTTATGGAAGTATGTGTTCTTGGGAATGAAGCAATTATTTCTCCCCTTCCCACTGTTTTTAAATTCTCTTATTCATAACATATTTACCATGCCTCCAGTAAAATACCAGGACTGTAATAAAGAAGCAAGGACTCCTTATTTTTGAAGGGCTTAATATTCTCATCATAACATTTATTAGAAAATACTTTTCTAATAAAACTTCATTTAAGTATCCTCTTTTGGTTCTGCTTTGGATTTAATAACTCCATAGTATTGGCAGGTGGTCAAAAATCAAGGGGTTTCATCACATGGTTTTATTTAGGAGTGTCTAATTTGTAGTGCTGTGCAATATAGTCATAATCTTGCTTAACAGAAGAGAATGAGTGTTCCGTATGGAAAGTCTGAGCTGGCTAGGAGGAATGGAGCGAGTGGAAAAGGGAAGCAGTCATTAAAACCGAAACGTGAGGGAGAATTGGAAGGAAAAGAGTGATTGCTCTTCAGGGTACAAATTTAAAAGTATTTCCCTAACTGTTCTACCTGTTGATCCACTTTTTGAAATACATTAGTTCCCTACACGGTGGACTGTAAGGATCCAGGTCAGTTGTTACTGTATATAGTCCTTTGAACTGTTCTGTCTCTAGAGATGTAGGTGCCAGGTTTCCTCCCCTGCTCACATGCAAGGTGATACTTGTTTGTGCTTTTTTTTGGTTCCACTCTTCTTTGATGCATGCCTACCAATCCATCAGGAACCAAGCGCTAGTGAGTATGTTGTATACGTTAGGATGCTGATCCCCTACAAAGAAGCTGAATATGGGGTTAATGAGTTTGACTTTTTGATGGTGTGATACAGACTTCAGGTCTGGAATAAGTCTTTGGACTTTAGGCTCAACTTTTTCTGTTCAACTGAGAATAGAAGTGCAACATTCTTACATATGTTCTTTCAATGCACACCTGTTGATATGGGAGATTTTGTTATTTGAATAACAGTTGTAAAATTAAATTGAGAGAGAATTTTAACTGTAAATTTCCCTTATTGATGGGAAGTATGGTAGCCACATGAAACTCAGGTTAGATTAAATTCTTATAAAAAAAGCTTTGAAGTTTTCTTGCAGTGAAAGGGCATGGCTGTAGCACTTAATTCAGGGGTATGATAACTGTTATTAAGTGGATGGTATAAGAGAGACAGAGGTGGGGAAAGATATGTAAAGGAAGGAATGTCTACGTAGAGGAATGGTATGGACTTTAAGTGGCTGCTCCCATTCAGAAAGGAAATGAGTGTCAGCAGTGTTAGCTACAGCACCTCATTGCTTGTGTAATTCTTCAAGAACCTTGCCTGTTGGAATGGTATGAGTTGAGAGATATGGTTGGTTTTGGATCAGCTAAAGGAGGCAACACCACTGTGATAAATCCTCTACCACTTCAATGGAGTTTGAGGATAGCTAAAATAATTTTAGCTTTGTATTCCATTAGCTTCAATGTGCAACTTGCAGTAGTTTGTGTGAAAGGGTTAGAGACTTGGGATTTATTTCACAATACCAGGTTTTAGATATAAAGTGTATTTCTGAAGCACAGCTATACATCTGCATTTCACAGGAACAGTTGGAGAAAGGAAGGCCAGCACAAAGCTTTTTCTTCTTTGCACATGAATCAGTTTAGCGCTTCTTCAAAAAGGTGACTTACCCTGCTGAATGAATTTAAAGAACATTGTGCAATATTTCTCATGTTTTAATCTTCACCTTTTTCGTATAGGCATAGAAGAGAAGAATGAAAAGGGACTTGCACTTTTAGGTCGGAGCATTTATACATCCAAAACTTTTGAAGTTTGAAGATATATCTAGAGTTCTTAATAATATCTCAATATGACATTCAAATATAACTCAAAACATAGCAGACATATAAAGCAATACTGCTTCTCTCTTAATTATTCATTCAGGGAGGCTTCCTCTTTTATAAAGATTTTTTTGTTCGGTTGCCTTGAAACAGT
Organism: Gallinula chloropus; assembly: GCF_964237585.1. NCBI lineage: Eukaryota > Metazoa > Chordata > Aves > Gruiformes > Rallidae > Gallinula > Gallinula chloropus. The sequence goes on along the minus strand of NC_140086.1, from coordinate 78,306,644 downwards.
CAGTAATGGCTTATGTGGAATATCATGGAAGTTTCTGTGGCCTCATGAAATTCTGTTGTTGCTTTTTCTTAAAAATATTTTAAACATCTGGTATCTTTCCTGCTTTCTGACAGGATATGAATGCTGTCACTTGTTAACAAATAAACATGTATTCTTTATTGCATCCCCTTGTAGTTTATGATACTACTTTATACCTGAAATAATTTAATGGTTCAAAAAGGGGTTGCCAACCTGCTACGTCTAGATGTAGGCTAGACTGTGGTGGAAGCCCCAGGAAACTCCTTCAGTCATCCTGTTTGCAGCTCTTCTTTCAAACTTTCTTATTCTACTTATATGAAATCAAACTTCTCAATGTTTCTGTGTGTGGTGGTTTGAGGCTAGATGCTCACTGAAGTCACTCTGTCACTCTTTTCTGGCTGGACAGGGGATAAAATATATATTGAGAGGCTCAGGAGTCAAGATAAGGACAGGGTGAGATCATCCTGCAATTAGTGTGATGGGCAAAACAGACTCAGCATGGAATAACAAAAGAAAGCTATCTAGTTTATTACACTACACTACACACACAGAGAAACCAGAGTAGGGTAATGAGAAGTACAACCAAATCTTAAACCACCTCTCCACACCCCTCCTTTCTTCACAGACTTAACTTTATTTGTGATTTCTCTCCCTTCCTCACCCATGTCACATGGGAAGACAGGGAGTGGGGGTTTTGGTCAGTTCCTCAGAAGTTGTTTTCCTTCTTAGCAGGGGTATCTGTGTGTGTGCACATTCCTCGCACCCTTCCTCGGCTGCACCATGGGGTCCCACCCACAGGAGACAGTCCTCCATGAACTTCTCCAATCTGAGTTATTTCCCATGGGCTTTAGCTCTTCACCAGCTGCCCTGGCGTGGGTCACTTCTATGGGGTGCAGTCATAAATCACAGAATGTCTCTTAGTCTCTTAGGCCCAGACTGCCCCAGCCTGGTCCCCCCTAGAGTCACAAGTAGCCCCAGCAAACCTGCTCTGGTGTGGGCCTCTCTCTTTCCACAGGCTGCAGGTACTGCCAGGAACTTGCTCCGATGTGGGTTACAGCATTTGCCCTGTGTCTCCACCCGTTCCAGCATGGGGGTCTCTTTACAAGTTGCAGGTGGGATTTTTGCTCCCTATCATCTTCCACAGGCTGTGGGGGGACAATCTGTTCCATAATGATCTTCTCCACAGACTGCAGGGGAATTTTTATGTCCAGCACCCCCTTTCTCACTGGTCTTGGTACCTGCAAAGTTTCTTACATCTTGTGTGTAGATTCATTACCTATATAGTATGTATTAAAGACCATATGCAAGAATGCATAACAGAAATGGAATAACAGACTGTAATACTAATTCATCAATCATCAAGGAATCTAATGTAGCAGTGGCTATTTATGTTGTGTCTGGACAACTGAACTTAGATTACAACCTTGTCGAACCTATGGTGTCGAAAACATACTTGCAGATGGTTGTTGTGTGGAGAAGTTCAACAACATAGCTAACACAGCTACTGAAAGGAAAACAAATTTAGAGAGATTTAGAACAGGTCAGGTACAAGCATGAAAATAGGATCCTAGTTGCTTGTGTACTCTGTCTTGTAGAAAATACAGCCTTTTCCATGTCGCTTAAGCACATATTTGTCTCGTATTGCTCTCAGTGCATGGATGGCATAAAACTAACTTTTGCTTGACTTCAGATGACATTTTCCCAAGCAACTAATATGTTCTATGTGATGCAAGAGGCTTTTTTCCCCAAACAGATGATGTTATTACTAAGCTTTTGTCCCATCTTTGAAAAAATGATAATAAGTAAAAAGGGAGCCATTTTGGGGGGGAGGAGGGGAGAAGAGGGAGTAAGATAAAGTGTATTAGGTCCCTTTTCCATGAGAGGTTTAAAGACCAAAACCGGAGCTTGCTTTTGCAAGAATAATGAATGTGCACAGGATACTCTGCTGCTGGTCCCTTACTGAAGTGTTAATGCTACTTTATTAACAGTAAGGGTGTGTAATGTAGCGAACATTGTTGTTGTTTCATCATGTGCTAGGAGAGAACAGGAGAGACAGCATCCTTTCAAGGCTTTGTTTTGGTACCAGTAATAACTTCTTTCCAATCCTTTCTTTTTTTTTGTTTCAAGCAAAAGAAGCAGTCTCAGAGCAGGAAGATAAGATAAAGGCCAAGTGTTTGAATTTCCTACATCCATAGGTTGTCATCTTCAAACAGGGTCAAGTTGATATTGAAGTAATTAAAGATTCTTTCAGCAAAATAATTAGCATAGGTAAGCCCTAGGATATTTGGACAGTCTCAGCAATTCTCTTTCACTTTCACAAAATGCTAAATGCTATTACAATTTTTGTTTGTTGTGAAAATATCCCAGAGCTTTTAGAATGATTTCTCAAAAGTGGTCTCTTCTGACATGGTTTTTCTTGATGTTTTGTAAGGAGAAACAAACAAACAAAATGCAAAAGAAACAAAAAAGGAAATAGAGGGGGAAGGCTGAGCACCCTACTGATCAGAAGGTAACTGTAGACTTTTCTCTGCACTTTGTATATTAGGTAAAAGTTGCTGTTATCACTTCATGCGTTTGAAATGAAGTAAAATATCTTAACAAATATAGGTGATGACTTTGGTGTCAAGAATGTATAATGATATTTTTGGTATGTATGGATTGTATTTATTGTTCTGGAATAATTTACAGGTAGCCATATAATACACAATCAAATACAGTTAATTCAATATTAATTTGAAAAATAAAATTTGTCAAGCTTAATGAATTCCATGAAACATTAGTTGTAGCTTTTGTAGCTTCTATTTCAGTTAAATCAATAATTAAAAAAGGCATGCTGAGCAAAATTAATTTATTGGAGAGATTTCACAACTCTGATCCCTTTACATCCTTTTAGTCAGCCTTGATAGTTTAGTCTATTGAAGTGTACAGTGAATTTTAGAACATCTGTCCTCTAAGTACTCTAAATATCACTATCCTAAATTCATGTACATAAGGTGATGTCTTCATGTCTATGTTTTTCTACATTTCCATTTTAGGAGCTGCTCAAAGCATGTCTTTGTTTCTCTAATCCATTGTTCCTCTGGGTTCTTGAATTACAATCAGCAAGACTCGTGTAGTTACAAACCACTTACACCTCAAAAGGGTAAATACAATATGAATGACAATGGTATTTCCTAAAGATATAATCTGAAGAGTGATTTCAGTTTCAAAAGTGAAGTTTGTAGGAGATAAGTTTGTTTGCTGGTATGTATGGATAAGGTAGACTACATTATCTCCTTTATCCAGGGCGGAGGAAATTTTTTTTTTCTGTTTTTCTTTGGTGCTCAGAGGATGGTTAGACTTTAATCTTTTTTGCTTCCTTTTTTTCCCCCTTCTTCCAATAGACTTCCACAGTTGATCACCCTTCCCTGACACCACTGAGTCTCCTGCTCTCTTGAGCTTTATTCTAGGCTTCATTACTTGTGTTTTCAGTTACCAGCTTGCTTGGTTTGGATTCTGCTTTTTGCCGAGTTAGGGCACAGGCTGTTGCTAGTGACAGAGAACCAGAGTTCACTCCTCATGACTGTGGTAACATGAAACTCGGTGGTGTCTCATTAGTGGTCTGTGACTATCAAGCTGTCTTGAAATGGTTCTTGTAGGGCTTTTCCTTTTAGTCTGGTGTGGATTGTTACAGATGCAAGAATGTATTTGATCAAATACTAATAAACAGCTGACTTGGGCTTCAGGTTTAGTATGTAAGCAGCAGTCTATTTGCTCACTGAAGGGAGGAGGAGTTTGTACAGAATCACTTTGTCATGGCACTTGCCCATCACCTGCATTAAAAATTGTATTTTATACTTGATGTAAGAGACTTAAAGCCTCTAATAATTTTCTTTGAAATGTCATGATGATCAGGGAAGGTTCCTGAAGACTGGAGGAAAACAAAGATCATTCCTGATATGAGAAGGATGATCTGATGAACTACAGGCCAGTCAGCCTCACCTCAGTCCCTGGGAAGGTGATGGAGCAAATACTCCTGGAAACTATTTCCAAACATATGAAGGACAAGAAGTTGATTTGGAGCAGTGGAGTAGCCAGCATGAATTAGTGAAGGGGAAGATATGCTTTACTCGCCTGATAGCTTTCTATGATGAGATGAGTATGGCGGATGAAGGAGGAGCAGTAAGTGTCATTTATTACGATTTTTTACAGTGTCCCATAACATTATCATAGACAGGGTCATGAAGATATGGGCTGAAAACTGGCTGAACCACTGAGCAAAAAGTGTTGTGGTCAGCAGCACGAAGTCCAGCTGGAGGCGAAGCACTAACGGAGAATCCCAAGGGCTGATACTGTGTCCTAAGTTGTTTAACATCTTTATGATCTTGGTGGTGGGACAGAGTTACACTTGGCAAGTTTCCAGCCAGAGAAGTGACTGAAGCACCAAAAGATTTTTCTGCCATTCAGAGACATGTTAAAAGGTGGGAGAAAAGAGCTGACCATAACCTTGTGGAGTTCAGTGAAAGCAAAATGCCGAGTTCTGGACCGAGGTTGGAATAACCTCTTGCACCAGTACATGCTGGGGCCAAGTGGCTGGAAAGCAGCTTTGCAGGGAAGGATCTGTGGTTCCTGGTGGATGAGTTGAATGTGAGCCAGTAGTGTGCTCTCATAGCAGAGAAGACCCAACAGCTCCCTAGGCTGCATTAGGAAAAGCAGCGCCATGAGGTGGAGCAAAGTGACTCTGCTTCTGTGCAGCACTGATGGGACCACATCTGGAGAGCTGTGCACAGTTCTGCTGCATTTCTAAGTAATTCACAACTGTTCTTTGACTTCTGCGTCGGTGTCTGAATTGTCTCAGAGAAATTCAGATATGAGTGGGCTGCAGCATCAGTTTGACTGTTACTTATTGTCATGGGAGCAACAACACTTTAGACTAGGAATGGAAGCCATTTCTGTGACCACGGAAGAGTCTTGGATATGGTCCTGATTTGTTCCCAGTGACACTAGCTTGTAACACTGCAGGCAGTTGGTTTCTCTGCAAATGGGAGTCTGTTACTGGTCTTTGGATTGAACATTGGATGTGCTGATCATCCCAGCCTGCATTGGTTACTGTGGATTGTCCAGCATGTAAAGAAGTTTCTTGGCAGGCAGATGGCAAATGAATGTTCTGACACTGCCTGAAGACTTAGACATAACAGGATGTAAAAGAGCTTAAGGCTTTTCACGGTTTCATGTAGGGCCTGCAAGAAGTAAGGCTGTCTGAGTAGCACCGTTCAGCCTTGCCTGAGACCAACTCTTCGACATTCAAGAGCTAGTCTCCTGAAATTCAAAATTCACGGTAGCTAGAGCTGGATCCCTGAGGAGCCATCATCAGGATATTTCAAGAGTCTCATTACAGTTTTCTCTGAAGCAGACACTGTATGATTTTGTTAGCAATTGGTCTTCATTTCATTTCACCAGTCATTGATATGGCAGTCTACTTCAAATAAAGTGATGTGTATGTCTCAAATTACTCTGATACTAGAACTTGTAGAAGTGTATATATATATTGTGCTCCCTCTTTTCTATTGCTCCAGGCATACCCTGGACATCCTGATCTGTGGGGGTTTTTATTTGCTTTCTCAACAAAACTAAGGAGAGAGATTTGCAGCAAAAACTGAATTGGAAAGCTGTGGATTAATAGCTTGCAATATCAACTGGTCCTAAGAATAAGCACCTCACAGTTGAAATTTACATATCTTATTGATGATAGGAAATGCCTCTTTAATATTCTGATTGTAGGGTAGGTTTTTATTTTTTTTTTTCTTTCATGTGAAGCATCTAACGTGAGCTATTGTTTTTCTGCTTTGTTTTGAGGAAGTTGCTTAAATCTGTGCAACTGCTGCTAACACCGTGTATTTTTAGACTTGGGGGTGATGATGGCAGAAATTGAATGCTTAATGTTTGAACGCATTTGCCTTGGGCCTGGAGAGCATGATCTACTGAGATATGAACAGGTAGTTCCCTGTTATATAAGAAGTTGCATCCTAACACCAACTTGATCAGAAAGTCAGAAGGCAGTTCTGTAATAGTCCCTATCCCTTCATGTTTTACATGAACTGGGTTTGTTGGGAAGGGAGAAATATGTGGGTAAATGATGGCAAATTGGATTATTAATACTGCTTTTATGCAGAGAACATGGATAAAATTGAAATTCTACTTCATAAGAAAATATCCTTATGACACTAAAGGTTTGGAATATTGTCTTACAGTGTTGCACAGATGGGTGATCTATTATTTTGCTGTCTTTGATTTTGGTTTATTTTCCTATAAACTAAGTGAAACATTAAATTTTATAGATCTCCAGAGTTATGTAGTGGAAATTAGATTTCCCTGTCTTTTAACAGGGGAGTATTAATTGTGATGTGGTTTTCTAGTTTTTGTTCCTACAGACCCAGAAGTCCTGGAGTAATTGAATGAGACGAGCAATCTGATCACACAGAACAAAAGCAGAATTGTTTCTCTAGTGTATTGCATTTGCATTCTTGCATAAACTTTTTTTGTACCAGTCAGTGCTGGTTACAGGCTTGAGTTCTGGACCGTAAGCTTTCCCAAATTTTATGATAATTATAATTATCTATCTTCTGATTTGTTTCTCTGTGGGAGCAAAACCTCTAGAGGGTGCCAAAAAACTGGTTTTGGTTAAAGAAGTTGTTAGGTCTTGTACGACTAATGTCAAAAAGTACAAGAGTTCAGGGGTCAGAGCTCAGTTCCTGAAACCTTTTCCTGCTCTCTGCATATCAGATGCCTTAAAAATGCCCGCTCCTTTGGTTTTGGTTCTGAATTCTTTCTATTCTGTGATTATAGTATTTTATGTAGCATTTTTTCATACACTGGGCACTGTAGGATTGGCAAGACTGGTTTTGGGTTACTTAAATAAAAACAAAAACCCAACCCGAAACAAACCATCCATAATTTATTTACAGTTTCTCCAAATGGGAAGAATACATGATATTTCTGCTGTCACACCGAGTGTACGCTAAGATAACTACTGTTTCTTTGACCAAGGTTTTCTGTAACAGCAGAGTCTAGATGTCTATAAATTATAGATTTTCCCATTTCTTTGTAACTCTTAATCTCACCCAACACTGTGCCTTTCACTGTTGCCAGGTTTTCAAAGGCCTCAGCTAGCGTTAGGCACACGCTGAATTTAAAATTAAACAAAAAAAAAAACAACAAAAGGGAGGGAGGGGAGATGTTCAAAAGTGGAGGAAGGTACAGGATAGAAACTCCAGGAACAGGTTCTCTGGTTGCTCATAATTGACTTTCTGACATGTAATCACTTTTTAAGAGAAACTAGACCAGGTTGGTTTTTTTTTTTTTTTAAAGAAATACTTTTTAATAGCAGTTGAACATGTGCAGCATGATGAAATGTTACTATCTGGACTATATATCAAGCAGTGTTAGTGTCAACAAACTGCAGCCAGAAGTGAAGAGGCCACTTTGAGCAGCAGTGGATTACTAATTGCTGCTGCTGCACCTTGTCAGAGGCATGGAATTTGCTTTGTTTTTTGTTTCTCTCCATATAGGTATGCCAAAACCAGCTGGATATGTTAATTTCTAGGAATTCTTCTCAACTGCAGCTTTGTGCACAACCTCAACGGACCTAAAGTTTTTTGTAGATAGTAATGATATGTGTCTTTAAAAATATAGTGGTATATAAAATTTGGATTCATCAACACAGATTAAAAATTGGAGAAGGTTCTTAGGGGTTCGTAGGTATTTGGAAGCTTCTGCTATATGATAGTTTTGGAGGTTTTGTATATGACCTCAGACCATTTCCTATACCCCTTAAGGTATTTTGATCAACACATTCATTTGTTTTGTCTCTGCTACAGTTATTCATTAAGCTACAGAGGTCAGTTTCTTAGTGATGTGTGCGTGATGTCACCAAGTAAGACTGAGGGACATAGGAAGACAGAACTCGCTGCCAAATTCTGTGGGGTTTTGGGGGTTATTTTGGTTTTGTTTTGGGTTTTACAAGGTTTTTTTAGCAATAGATGTTTGTGATGACTTTCTAAAATGATTCAACTACTTCAGTGAGGTAGCCTTACAATGATGCTGCTCTGTTCAGATGCTGGCACAACCACCTCTGCACCTTACCATAAGGATTGCTCTATATAATGCTTTCCTGTCACAGTAACTTTAGAACTTGTTTACAAACATGACTCTACAATCAGTGCAGGCTCAGTAAGAATTTTGGTACTCGGGAATACCTGAGCATCCAAATACTTGAGATGATATATGTAATTTAGTTTCTTTATAATAATAACAATAATAATGTTAGGAGGCTTAAGCTCTTCCATGTATCTGTACGGTATAGGCTTGGACAACTGTGTAGATCACAGTTGTGAAAAGTCTTGAAGTGTGGTGAGACTTTGTTTTGCAATTTAAGAGTAAGCATCTCTTCTGCAGCTACAACTACTTATCTGGCTGGCACTTCTGAACCTTAATTTAGGTTCTTCAGGTGTGCTAATTAAACTTTATTAATTTTAAATATCTTAACTATGATATGAAGAGCAAGAGAGTATTTGTCTTTTAAGGAGAAAAAAAAGGAACTGATGATTCTAATTTATTCTTTGTCAAATCCATTACTTGAGAAATAAAGATAATTTCCGAAGTATGCAGTAAAAGCTACAGACAACTATTTAAAATCAGCTGCTACAGATTACTGAGTAGCTTTTGTTTTTTAACAACCTAGACACTTACAAGTTAAATTTTCATTCTTGGGCTTTAAGGTTTTTCCTTGTCAAGCTTTGATTTGTCTTATATAGTGTAACAACGAGGTTTTAATTTTTGATGATAGAGAATTATATTTCAGGTAATTGGTATCAATTCTGATACACACGGAGATAGATTTATTAGCAGTATAAAGTGATAACGCTCTCTTTTATCATGAATTTCTGCCATATTAGCCCAGTTAAGTCCTTATGTCCTGGCATTCTGCTTTTGATCGTGCTGATTATTAGGTCATATTTTTGTATCTACCTTCCAGTCCATTTCCCAGTGTTTGTATCCAGCTGGGATTATTTTGTTGTTTGTCAAGTGTGAGTTTTGTTACTCGTTTATTTCTGTTGGTTGGGAGGCTGATATTTAAACACCTGCTCCTACCATCAAATAACTGCATTATGATGTCATTACCTGCTGTGTGAAGAAGAACAATCTAAATCTCCAAGGTAGTAAAGAAGGTCCTGGAATTATAAACTCTAATTTGTGTGTTTGTGTGGGAAATACTTGTGAGGCTTTTGTGGTTTTACTGTGGTGGGGTGTTTTAAGAGTTTTGATATTGGGATTTAAATCAAAGAACTTGATAGTGGTGAGCTCAATACTATTTATTTAATTATTTTAAAAATATTTTTTATAGTGTATAATTTTATTAGTAATATGACAGTTAGATACAAAAGAGATAGTGTTCATAGTGTTTTCTGAGACTTAAAATGAATACATTTTAATTTTACCGTAGTAAAATTAAGGGTACCTTCTCATGATTTGCTTTAGTAAACACCTTGTCAAAGGAAGCATTTGTGAAAATTCAGGAAAATTTCAGTGGTTAGAAATGTTTCTTGGGAAGTTATACTACCTCTTATGAATAATAGGGAGCATGTCAAACAATAATTTTATGACTTGTAGTGTTTCATTTTATTGCTTTGTAAATAAAGGAAACGTGGGCCTTTGAGTGCCTGTGTCCAACTCGTTCTAAGACAGCCACATTAGTCTTTTAAACCCTGGTTTTCCCCAAAATAGAATGGCAGTTGGCGATTGTGTTTCCTCTGAAGACTAATGACCAATGTAACCTAAGCACTTAAATGATGCACAAATGATTTGTTATATGATGATATGTGGTTTAGAACAACGTAATTCTTGTAGGAGTGTAATGACCAAAACTGTCAGGTTTTGGGTGGTTTTTAATCATTTACCCTTGTAAATTGAAATGGATCAGATAATAATGAAGCTTCAGTATTTTTCCCCCAATTACAGTAGTGACAGCTCTTTAGTGATCTAGGAGTTCAGAAATAGAGCATCTCATAACTAATTGAGAAATGCACGTGCAAGTAGAAAATTATTCTTGTGCTTATTTTTATACTCAGTGTTTTAACAGCTGCATATTTCAATTATGTGTGGCTAATTAGAAGACTGGCTTAAAGGCAGTACTGCTTCTGGGTTTTTTAAAAGTGCAGTGGGGTATTTATCACAAGAATAAAGTTTTGAGTCAATTTTCACTCTGGATTTCTTCCCTGTCACAGTACTTCAGTTCATGAATGCTCCATGTTTGCCTGGAGAGTCGTGGCATCGCCTTTGGTTGTATTTTGGTCACTCAAATGAAGTGGTTTTTTTTTTTTTAAACAGGAACCTTTTTTTTTTTTTTCTCAGGGGATGCTAATGTAATCCTGTCATCACTCTGTTTGGATTGCCAAACTGTTGGTTTTGGTTTATTTGTTTGCTTGGGTTTTGGGGGGGGGGGTGGGTTTTTTGGTTTGGTTTGGTGTGGTTTGGGTTTTTTGTTTGTTTGTTTATTTTTACATGCAGCTAAATATTTGTTTCAGAGAATTTAGAAGAAACTGGCTGTGGCCTCCTGCTTGCTTCAGGCAGAAGTGAAATCTCAAAGCCTGAAGTACTTTCCACTGTTCTCTGAAGGGTTCTGTGCTGGTGGACCTTGAACAGCTACTGCTCGTCAAAAAGTCACGTGCTTTTTCTCTCTCTTGCCTCTTGCACTGCTTTCTGAGGGCTTTGGCTGAAGCATGGAAGCTTCTCTCTTAAGTGGTGGATAAATCGTGAACTCATTTAAATGGGGTGTAGGTTTCTTCGAGCCAAGTTGGGCTTTGTCAAGAGAGACAGGGTTTTGATGCGGCTGTTGGGCTGTGAGGTGAGGATGAGTTGTGTCTTCTGAAAAGTGTGAAGACCAGCTCGGCACCACGGTCTGAGTCTAGAACTGTCACTCTAGGGGGGAAACTGCTGTGTTGAAGATGAGGCTTTCAGAAAGGGGAACTGAAGATGCTTTCTCGATTTATACAAATCATGCTTGAAAGAGCAATTGCAATGTCAGGTGAAATAAAAGAGCATTATGTAAGGGGTCTTGAAACATCCCCAAGCTGAAGTAATCAGGACAAGATTCAGTCTAGTTTGCTGACAGTTTGCTTTTTGTGTTCTTCCTTATAGCAAATCTATTAAAATTCACTCTTGACTTGAGCAGAGGAGGTAGTCTACTTAGTGATTAATTGCTGGTGTTATAAGACTCACAGTGAAATGAAGTGTTTGACAATTACATACAAATAAAATCTGCATCCTCCAAAAATACCCTTGTGAAAGTGTGAAATTTTTTTGGTGTGGAGTTGTTTGGTTTTCTTAGTTTGCTGTTTTTTGGTTGTTTTTTTTTTTTTTTTTAAACTGGTGCAATATATCAACTTATGGAAAACGTAAGGCAATATTTTGCCAGCATTCAGATATATAGTAAAAAGTTCAGCAAGAAGCCCATTAGAGCCTATTAAAAGTGATTAGAATTCTGTTCAATTCTATTTAAATAACCCAATCAGTAGTTCTAAATAAACACCCAGTAATGTAATATATTTGGCTATTAGTGAAGTTCAGATTATTTCAGAAATACATTTTAGCTTTATTAGGGTGGGGGTTTTGGGGTGTTCTGTGTGGGGTTTGTTTTGTTTGGTTGGATTTTTTGGCTTAGTCTAAGAAAAACTGCTCCTGACTTCAGAATAATTAATGCTTATGCTCTTGGTTCCCAAAGACACCTAATTCCACATAGGCAGTTGCAAAGAATCATCGCATCATCTGATTACATTTTTGTTTTTTGAAGACATGTTGTCTACCTCTTCTTTGAATGGATTAAGAACAGGCAAATAACTTGCAAAAAGATTACAGAAATACTCAAGAGGAGAACAAAAGAACTAAGTCAGATTCAAACATGATTTGAAATGACATTGGTAGAACTTTATTTTCACTTTTAGAACCCTGCTTATACAATTGTGCTCTCCTGTGCACTGATACCCATTGACTTCAAGGGGGGAACTTGATAAACATGGACAGAATCAGGTCCACGAGCACTAACATCTTTTTTCACTAAGCATGAAATACAGTTTCTCCCAGATGTTTCAAACGTTTTCATTGTCATCTTTTGAACCTGGTTTTGATGTGGATAATTAAAAGATTCATTGCTTACTTAGCAAATAGGGAAGAATAAATGTTTTACAGTGTTTTTATTGTGCATGGCCAGATGTCACATTATCACGCTGCATTATTTTTCTTTGAGATTAATAGTGCTTTGTCTGTCTCCCAGATGTATGCTAAACACCTGCTAGTTTAATATCTGACTAGGTCATTGTTGTACAAAGTCTTTTCTGTCTCTGCAGTGAGGATCTCTCCTGTAAAACTGCTTTCCTCTGTTTTTTGCTGCTTCTGTTTTTTGGCCATTAGAGGATATACGTACCAATCTGTAGGAGTGCTGGAAAAGTCATTGTCTCCCTTCACTCTCATCTGGCAGTGAGAGGGCTCTTCTGTGTTTTCCAGCCCAATTTTGCACTGGATGTGAAGCTGTTTCTCGGTTTGCCCAAACCCTCCATGTCTACGCAGACATCAGGATGGAGAGTAACAGATCTGTCTTTTCCACCTACTAGTCCTGTCAGAGGAAAAGAGAGGTGCAAATTTCTTTTTGCTATCCCTTTATCCTCTACGTGGTGTTTCTGGCATCCGTTTAGCTCGTGAATAACCGCACCGCTTGTTTCGGATGCTCTTCACAGGGTCTTGCCAACAGCAGCACTGTGAAATAAGCGTAGTTCATGTGAGGTGTCGTGGCTCCCCACTGGGCTCTCAGTGGCAGCACTCAGTGATAATAACATGGTCTTTTTGTTTTCACTCTGCTGTGGTTTAACAAGCCCATGTGTAATGGTGGAAATTAATTCAGCTTTCCGTCTGCTGACTTGGGACAGCATTACAGCACTTTGCATTAGGAAGCTTAGGTTTACTATTATATGTTGTAGTAGGATTTATTGTTGTTGTTATTTTTTTAGGAATAATTTGGCACAGGAATGCTGTCAGGCTGCTTGGCTGTCTTTGGGAGGCTCTACCCTTTGATAATTAGCAAAATGAAATATATATGTAGGAACCTCTTTGCTTTATAGTTTGATCAGTGTAAGTGTTTTGGCTGATTCCTAACTGGGAGGATGACTGCTTGTGGTGGTGGTGCTAGTGGTGATATCAAACTGAGTAGTGTCTGAGTCACAAAAATGCTAGGCCTGCAAATGAGCCACATTTGCTTAATTTAAACACTCCTGTGGATGTTGCCTTTTGAAGTAATGAGGATATATGTGCTGTTGCTGGTTCATGGGAAAGGGAAACTAGTTGCTGTCCTTCTCAAGTCCATTACTGAGAAAGGGATGCAGCCTTTTTTCTCTCCTCCTAGAAACTACAGCTGTTGCTTCTCTGCCTGATGCACTTTCTGATACTGGACCACCACAACAGCTGCTGCTAGTTTAGAAAAGGTCTTCCTTTTTCCAGCTAAGGTTTCAAGACTTGTTGCATCCATGTTCTGATCATGCAGCTTTGTCTTGCAGCGTATTTCTCTCCTCAGTGGGAGGAAGGGTACAAAAGAAAAAGTCTCAGTAGGATTTTTGCAGCTGTTAGTGGACATTTTGCTGTACAGGGGCTTCCTTGTTTTTAATGTGCTTTTGAAGTGTTTGGAGCTGATTGACCAAAAATCATCATCTTCAGATATTTTAAGATGTGGTCGGTTTCAGACCCTCTAAAGAAGATAGGTAGTTTTTTTTATGCCTTATGAACCAGGATCATTTCAACCCCGTTATACTCAAATACCTCAGCTACAGAGGACAAGAAAGCTGCGTGAAAAAGATTTGTTTCCCCACCGTGGCTGGCACTGTGCTGGTAATGCTGCTGTTACAGCACTTCACTCTTCATGCCCCTGTTCTAGGAGTTGTATCACAGTGTGCTGTCTTGTCACAAAGGCAGAAAATTCTCCTGCTTGACATGAAGTTAAGGAAGAAAACTCATAAATCTACCATTCTCCAGCACTGCATAAAGATGGAATCTTGCTTTCAGTACTGCAAGATCTGCCATGCTGTGATGCTCTGCAATAATTAGTTCTGATTTATTTTAATAACATACTTTAATGCCCACCTGCCTTTGCAATGAAATGAAAAAGGTAGGGAGGAAGATGCATGTGCAGATCTGAGATGTACCGACAGATCTGCTTAGCTCGTTCCATAAAATACTTTCAAAATTGCTGTGGAAATGCAGTGTAAGAGTTAGATATTTGCTCTCACTGATGAAGCTGGCATTTCTATTTGCTATGGTGTAGTTTATTGAGTTTGTTAATTAGTTTTAATATGTGATTGAGGCTGCTTCTGGTACCTACAAGTAGATGGGGACTGAAGTTGCCAAAAATCAGTTGTCACTGCAGCTGCTTCCACTTTATGAAGAGACAGAGTGTATTTTTTTTTTCAGTCTCAGATGAGTGTATCTGTGATGCAGGAACAACACTTGCGGATCAACGCCAACTATTTGTCATTTGCATCCAGTTCAGACACTGTTCAGAAGTCAGTTGAAATTAGTCAAAATTAGTTCCTAAATGTTAAATTAAAATGTGTCCTTTCATTTAATGTCATATTTATCTTGAAGTTTGGGGAAGAACATGAAGTTGCATGTTACTACAGAGCTTTAATAAGGTTCTGTAGTTAATTTCTGGAAAAGAGAAATTGCTCCATCTGCTTGGTGTTATTTAGAAGTGTGTGATTTCTCAGGTGTCTAGGTGAGAGAGCCAAGCTATTTTGGTGTGCATAGAGTAAACTCACGTTCAAATGTCAATGTAAATTTTCAAGTATACCTTTAAATAAGTTCACTCATTCTCAACCTTTAACCTTTCAGAAATTGAAATGATCTTTACCAAATATTAACTTACATTTTAGTAGTAAGCTTAAGTATCATGAGTGCTGAAAAAGAATGAGAATTTGTTTTAGGGTTAGACTTCTGAGATACGGAGTTTCTGTAATTTCTACAAAATAGAAAAGTTAAACATTTTGTTTCAACAGCAAAAGTATTCCATTTTATGTATTATATGATTTTTAATATGGGAAAAAATTCTTTTGAAAGATTTTCTTATTCTGTACTTCTCTTTTCAACATGCCATTTCACTGAGATCCAGATTTTTTCCCTACTCTCAAAATCAAATCCCATTTTAGCGTTCTGCCCAAGCAGAGGAACTGTGCTGCAAATAACTTCTTATGGTATTTTTGGAAACTTTTTGAGAAGGTGAAGCAAAGAGCTGTAAGGGTGAATATTCATCAAAGCAGCAAGCCTATTACATGGTCCATCAATGCAGTCAGGCGCCTTAGCCAGAGTCAGAAAGCAAAGGCCAGCTCGGCGTTTCTGTGTTTTGCTGGGCTTTCTGCTGATGTGAGGAGCTTGGGTTTCTGCTGTAGCTGTGAAATATGTCCTTTTCATATGTTCAGCAGAAAGTCTATGGATCATTATGGATCATATGAATCCCAGCTTGCTAATATTTTGAAGGCTTTACAAGAGCTTGTGTGAAGTGCGTGCTCTCGGCTGGGCCTGTTGGCCGAGGTGTATTTCACTCTGAATGTGAAAAGTGTCCTCACATTAATCATTTATTTCTTTGTCGTGTTGAAGGATGTAGGTGTTCAGTGTAAACTAGATCCTTTGAATTTCTATCATGCTGCAAACAAAATAGCAGTGTGTTTTAACTGAAGCAAATGTGCCTTTTGCCATCTTCCCCTGCTAAGTTCCAGTGGTTCGTGCTCTCTTCAGGATGTGATCAAGCAAGGTTTTTCTCCGAGCTGGTGGTCTCGTCTGTGAATTGCCCATTTGGTGTGTTAGATTACTGCCTGGTTTTGGAACTATCCTGGCTTCTGCAACTGGCATTCCCCCTGTATGTCCTGTTCTACTGTAAATGGTGCTCAAATGTAAGGTGACACCATTTTGCTAGCTGGGGGATACCAGGTTCTTGGTGATTGATGGTGGAAGTTGTCTCTCTGTGATCCTGCAATTATGGCACAGCCAAAGTAAATCCGACCTGCTGAGAGTATGTGGCTGCCTATAGTGAACCCAGGCACATTTGCTTTGCTGTTTGTTTGTCTTGGATGAAAGTAATAAGAGAAGAATGTGGAGTTAAAAGAATATGACTATGTTGACCATATAGCTCTGAGGTGAATAGAGCTTTTGACATACAGCTCCCTAGATCCTCCCCTCTTAGAAGGTTCCCAGAGAAGCTGGAATGGCTTTTGCATTAAGAAAGCAAAAAGTTTTACTAGGACAAAAGAAGCTTCCTTGGTTAAAAACCTAAGTGGTGGGAGTAAGGAATAAAAGAAGAGGACTGTGCCTAACTTTTTTGTTGAAGTGTGTCCGGGCAGGGAGAGCCCTTGTGGCTGGGATGAGCTGCTGTGGCACCAAACTGCATGGTCCCATCTGATTTTGAGGGAGGTTTTTTTCTTTTTACAGTCCCGGGAAACAAAAATACTATTTGTCATAAAAATTTCAGTACAAGGTTTTATAAGTATTTACTAGCAGAGCTGATTAGCTCAGACAAGATACTAAGAGGCTAAATAAAGAGCAAACTTTTTAATCTACTGCAAAATGATACATTTAATTTTGGTTTTACTGGGTGTTTTAGTTGTGTGTGGGTTTTTTGCTTCTTTGCTGCATTGCATTCTTTGCAGTTTCTTGAGTGTTTTGTCTGTCTTTCCCTCTTTCTTTTCACTGTTTGCAATTTTTTTTATGGTACCACTTTATAGTAAATTAAGAGTGGCTGCTGATGATTTGTAGCATCTGTAAATAATCTTTCATTGTTCAAGTGAAAGGGAGAGCTAATGGATGAGTGACTGTGTATATACTGCCTAATGATCTTGGGCACTTGAGTTTAATTGTGGGTGTTGCTATTTACTCTGTAAATATTTAAAAGAATCAGAAAAATGACATTATGCAATATGGGGAAAAAGCAGTCTGCATACTGAGATGGTCACATAATGTTCAGACATTTAAAAACTAGCATAAAAATAGTAAAATATCTATTGAAATGGCCAATTCAAGGACCGGCTTCATCTGCTAGCAAGAGCATTGATTATATGCTTTTTTCATTATAAATTTCAGAAAAAGTACTGCTTGTTTGCCAGTGATTTCTGTGTCCAGTGGAATCTTGTGGTAAATAAACCTGTGGAATACTGTGACACAGGGTTCATGGAGACTCTTACATTTTTGGCTGTGTATAAAATGTACCGTGCCCTTCTTAAGTTGGACAATCATGACTTAAGTATATGTAATACAATTAAGAAGAATTATGTTGTGGTATTTTAAGGGTAATTTTACTGTAAATGTAAATCATAAACCAAATTTGAAATCCGGTGAATTGGTTGGTATGTTACATTATCTGTGCATAAAGTATTTTACCCTCCTTATTAATTAAAAACCCAGAAACTTTATATTTCTTTATAGCTCTCCAGAACCTTTTATATATGTTTTTGGTTTATAGTGAAGGATTGTGTCCATTTTGATTTTTATTGAGACATTATTGAGGAGACAAGCTGACCACTTTTAATTTTTTTCTTTAAATGGGTGTTATGTGGTAGAACACAAGAAAGCCCTCTTCCCATCCCCCCAAAATCCCCTATCTTTGAACTCATGGAATGAATACTATTGGAATTACTATACAACCTGAATTTTGAACAATACTAGATAAACTGTTCTTTATGAGGCAGAGGAGGGGGTAGATATTATAGGTGAGGATTCTTTTCATCTAGGGTAGAGGATAAGGCATGTTACACACAAAAGATTTTTGGCTGAAAAATTTAGAGATTCTTAAGCTTGATAAGAATACCTGTTACTGCTTATGTTGTATTGTAGTATTAAATTCAAAGTTTATAGGATAAATTAATTCAGGCTGTTGCTTCCAATTTTGTTTTGATAGGGTTTGTGTGACCTCCTCTCCTCTTTATGAGTTATAACCAAAATTATTTGTGATCAGAGAATGAATAAACTTTAGAACTAAAATTCAGGTAGGTTATTTCTCTAAATCTAACCTAATAGAACTGTATGCAGTTTTATGAGAGAGTTTGAATAGAGCGTGCCTTGCATATTTTAGTTGATTTATACCTAAATATGAACACATCTAAGGAAAAATAAGAAGCTTACTTATCCTGTCTATCAAGATTGTTCACATTTCTTAAAAAAACAAAGGGGGGATGAAACCCCATCCCCGACTTATTTACTTTCCTTAATAAACTATGGTATTTCTTGAGCATGTTGGGCTTTACTTTGTGCATTATTCATGCTGTCACTGTGCCTAGGGCTTCACTAAAGCTAATGAATAAATGCATCAGCTAGCTGCACAAGAAACCAGTTCAGCTGGAAGGCTGATTCTGAATTACATCAAGGAATCCTTGGAAAAGAATCAAGCAAACCGAAATACCTACATAGTTAAGGACTGTAAATTTGGAGATGGTGATAAAACTTTTAATATAAAGCTGCTGCTTCCGCCAGTGTAATGCACTGCCCTACATTTGGCCCTCTGCTCCCTTAATGCAAGATGAGAAGCAAAAGCAGCAAAGTAAGTAGGCTGCAAGCAGTGAATGCAGTAGGAGTCAGCTTTGTCAGCTTTGTGTGCATGGGATTGTGGAAGTGTCTACTCTCTTGTGCCTGCCTGGTATCTTTCTGGAACAAAAGAATGGACATTACAATGTTAAGTCCTATCTCCTCTTACTGAAAAGGCTGATTATTTATAAGAGACATAAGTAACTGGTGATAAACTTATGTAAAAATTAGATTTAGAGGGCAGAAAGATTACCAAGCCTTAACTATAAGTATGAGAAAATGTTTCCTTAAACAGGATTAAAACAGAAAATATGTCCTTATACTTCAGGGTGTCTGCTGAGTACAAAGGGATTAGGAAAACAATTCTGTAAAAAGCTATTTGTTGCACGCTCACCCAGAACGCATTTAATTTTTCAAAATGCATCCTCTCATAGTTTCCTGTACTAGCCATGTAACGGGAATAAATTAGTGGGGTCTGATCACTCCTATTACCTGTGTAGCAGACTGAAAGGTGATCTGGTGAGGAATGTATGGGTGTGGAAGCCCCACGAGGAAGAAATTGAGAGAAATGGGCTATAGGAATGAACAGGTCTAAATGGAACTTTTCCTGAGACCCTGGTCAAGAGGGAAGGGACAGTGATTAAGCCCTGACGACCTTCAGGATGGAAAGGCTGATAGCTGGCAGATCCTGAAGGCTGCAAAAAGCCCACCCAGAGCTGCCTGTGGCTGCCATTCTGACAGGAGGAGGACTCATCCTGGGATCCTCTTGGCTCCCAAATCATCATGGGGGGCCCTGGATGGATGCCAGCGACACGCTGAGCCTGCAGCCTCACTGCTGGGCGGGCTGCCCAGACCTCTGTGTTTTGGTGTTGAGGAATATTTGGGTGTGAAAGTGAGAGTGTATGTGAGTGAGTGAGTGAAGACAGCTTTGTCTTAGAACAAAATAACCTTCCTCTGCTATAAGATTTACTACAGTAACGCTGGGACAATGCAGCAGCATTTCCTACCTAAAGGCAGCAATCGGCATCTGCTCACCAGTGAACATTGCATGCGTTCCTCTGGATATAACTAAAGCTTACGGGAGTCTTGTGGGGTCTCTGTGAGGCATTGCATATATTCTCTGCAAATATCCCATCTGTGAGCAGTTCACTGTTGGAAAAACACTTATAAAACCCAAACCAAATAACAGCAACAAAAAAACCCCACAAAGAAGCTCAGTCATCAAGATGTTGTTGTGCTTCTTCCATGCTTTGGTCCCTGGGCTGCCGCTTCTGTGGATAGTGCTGCTTGGTGGGCTTTGTTGGGGTGTGAGGAGGGAGGAGGGTCTTTTTGGTGTGTGTCTTTCTGCAGGAGACCCTTATGCAGTAGGCGTCAGGTCAAAGCAATAACAAGACTTGTTCATAGTTTTATTTAAATGAAGAAAAGGAGGTTTTGCTATATCTTCCTTGTATTGACAGAAATTTTGGATGGCTTGTGGGGTTTACAGGACTCCGTTCTCTTTGATTAGCTACATGCTTCTTGAAAAATTAAGTATAAGGATAAATGATAAGCAGTGTTTATATTTCAGAGTCTTTTGTGGTCTACCGAGTGTGTAACTGTTAATTTCTTGCTCTGTTTTTTTTCCATCTCCTGACATGGGTTGGGTGAATTAATAGGTGGGGGAGAAATATCAGTGGTTTGACTCACTTCCCTTTCCATAGAACTCTTAGTAAAATAAGCTACTTTTCATGCATGGAGAATCTTTGCATCTGACACTGCTCGCTGTTGGGCTCTGGGAAGTCTTTTTAAATTTTGTTTTTGGTTTGGTGTTTTTAGTTGTTCCTTAACTTGGGCTCTTACCGGGTTCTCTCATCTACATGCTCCAGCATACGTGAAGGTGTTTTGTTCTTTGAAACCAAGACATAGTTGTTTGTTTAGGCCATGGACACGCGGCAGCAGAAGTTTCATCGCGTGCGCAGGGGGTGTGACAATGCCATGGTTCCACCTGAGTTTCTTTTCCTTAAGTGGCTGTAGACTTCACAGCCCTGGCAGGAGGAGTTACACATTCCTTTCCTCTGCGCAGCTCAGAGGTCTAAAGTGGGGTATATGCAGTTCCCCCAAACTGCTGCAGTGCGTGCTGTGGGTGTACATGTTGGCATAGCAAAAACAAGGTTGATTCACTGGGATGCCTGTGTCGGCCTTGCTGTACCAAGGCAGGATGTTGTTTGGTGTCATAGACTGGTCTGGATGAGTAGAATTCACTGAAGCAAACAGGCTTTTCTGTGGTTTATGTGAATTGATGTTGATTTGATGTAAGGAAATTAACTTGAAAATTTGATTCCAGGTAATTCCCTTAAAGTCTTAAATGTGTTTTCTCCAGCAGTAAACTGATCATTTGTTAGTCTGAGTCTAGTCATCTGTTCTTTTAGCTGCAGGGGTGTAGACTTTACATTCTCTTTCATAAGAGAGAGATCTTTTAATGTTATTTTATTGAAAGTGCATCCTAATGATTTTGAATTAAGTTGTCTGAAAGATACAGTGGATAATCCATCCAATAATACATTTATTCTAAAGATGCAAAGAGAACAAGGTAAATGCATAATTATGTTGGCAACCTTATGAAGTGTAAGCTTTTACTTGCTTTCATTATGTGTTCTTTCAGGTGCTCCTACTCTCTTGCTACAAATTAACATCATTTTTTTTTAAATTCTTTAAAAATATGATTTCCTACAACATTCAACAAAACTACACTATGAGGGCAATTATTCATTATTCTACCAGGATTCTGAAAGGAGATGTGTGTTACACACCCTGAAGGAGGGTGGGGGTGGGAGGGGAAGAAAACTAGTGCTAAGCCAGTCTGTCATTATTCACTTGAGCAGAGGAATCTACCGTTCAGCTGGTTTCTGACCAGTTGCCCTTATACTGAGAGGACTCACTTTATTTTTAAATAAATTAATAAAATGAATTGCTAGTGACCTCCAGCAAACATAGAGGGGTATAAATAAATGAGATCACATTTAAAGCCATACCCTGGAAATACCCTCCTTACTCATTCCGTTTACTTCTGTTTCTTGATTTGTCTTTTTTTTGTTTTTTTTTTTATTTGCTTTAATTGATTGAACAGTTTTCCAGGAGATTTGCCAATCTGCTGTTGTTATTCAGGGATAGTACCAAATTGCCAATTTATTTCTTTGTTGCTGTAAAGGCTGAAATATATTTATTTCAAAATATACTGGAAAAGCTTCATCCCATTGAGTAAGTACTTTTCGTTCAATACTTGTCGCTACTAGTCGAATAAGACCAGTGTCCCTCCTAACTCTCTTTTGCATGATGAAAATGTTAGAATTTTTTTGTCACTTCCTGGATCTTTAGTATCTCTTGCTAAATGCAAGCTTTCTTTAGTACAAATCAATATATTGCACCTCGAAGAACTGGAATATATTTTTACTATAATTACTGCAAAAACATTTCCATAAGTATTTAGGATGTTTAAATTAAGAAGGTTCTATTTTCAGAGAGTATTGCAGGATAAATATGCTAAGATTTTCTTATTTTTATCTCTGAAAAACGTGATCTTTCTATAATATAAAAATGTTTAATAAATTAATTACACAATGAAGATACAAACTAGCAACTAGGATACTAGTACAAATGTCCTATGTTGCTTCGTGAGCATGGTTTTTCTTCTGAAATGCTCATGTAGCAGAAATTATAAATTCACTAGCTAGTTTTGAAATAAGTGTACAAGCAACTATCAATTATTTGATGGACATATTTTAAATACAGATGTCAATAGGAAAAAAAAAGTTTAATATACATATGGTGTTGAAACCATGCTGCCTTATGCTTTATAACCCACAGCTACTGATGAAAAGTTATCTTTTCCCCACATTGTAATAGTCACAAAGGCTTGCTTCCTCACTGCTTTAGAAAAAAGGTCATATTTTTACTTTAAAAGCAAAATTAAAAGCTTGTCAAAATGTTGACAAGCATAAAATGATTTTGGAGACTACTTCTCCACAAACAGACGTGCAGATCTTGGCCTTGCTTTGGCCTTTTTGATTGGGGCAGAGTTCTATGTCAAATACTACTTAAAATGAATCCTGTCTTTTTGATGCTTACGGACTATAAATCCTACCTGCTCATGAAACTGCTGTGTTTATGCACATACGCATTCCTGTCTTAAACACTCTTGCTTGCGAGTCTTACGTACATTTTCTTCTGTATTTAGTACACCTTAGGGAATTACTGCTGAAGACTCAGTGCCTCCGCGAGGTACAGCAGCCTGGCTAATGCTATTTTCAGGATCCAGAGTTTTTATCCAGCCACTGGGCTCTTGGCTGCTGAGTCTGGGTGTACCAGTTGGCTGCGGGAGCTGGATTGTCCTCACAGTTTATATGAAACTCTACAGTTTTTCTTTGTTACTGTTTTTCTTTTCTCGAAGAATTCCTATTTTGTTAAGCAGCCTTGCGAAGCTCTGAGTATCTGATGTGTTTGCTGAGTTGGAAAGCTGTAGTATAGTGTCTCCATTGCTCTGTGGTATCAGATTTTTTTCCATTTGTTCTTTAATGCCGTGTTACAAAGCATTGAGTGCTCTGTTTGTGCTCTTTTAATGCTATGAATGTCACAAGCTTTAATAATCTCTCAAACCTTTTTACACATAGTCTTTTTTCTGACATTGGAAATCTGGCAAATTTTAGGTCATTTAATTTAAAAACAATCCAAACATTTGTAAATTGCTTGAGACACAGTTGGTATTAAAATAAAACCCAACCAACAATTATGTTTCACTTTTACTGTCTAAAATAAACAATGAAGTCTAAGAATGCGCTTATTCTAATTCTTCCATTTGGCTGCTTTGAAATAACTGATGAAATATATCAAGGTCTTAACTGTACAAAAATCTAATTTACGATGGTGTGATACCTTTGAGTGGAAAGGCCTGGCTGTCTCTATGAAGGATGCATGCTATGTGAAGCACTATAGCTTTCATGGTATTCAGTGTTGCTGGCTTAGTTCATGCAGACTAATTAGAGTCGTTGAGCGTGGTTTCAGTGGGGTTTTGAACTGATTCTTAACTGGGTAGAGTGTCTCAATTACTGAGATGCTGAACGTATGGCATATCAATGTGGTTCATTAAGTAATGTACTTGCCTTAGTGCTGAAGAAACTTTAGAGCATTATCAAAAAAAAAATCTATCCTATATGGTAGTCCTTTTATAGTAATATTTCTTGTGAGGTGACTGAAACTTAGCCTGCTCTTGAATTCCCCACAGATCAATTACAGAGCCTCTACCCAAGATGGCAATCTGGAAGATTAAGGCACATGAGGTTTTTGCAGACATGGTCTCATCCCAAATAACAGGATTTAAATCCGTGGACCAGCCAGTGCTAATGGAGATGGAGAAGTGGTTGCTACAGCTCTCTTAGGTCCTTAATTGAACAGCTTTGAAGTTTAAAAACATGAACTGGCTACCAGCCCCCAAAAAAACCCAAACCCAACAACCAACAAACCACAAAGCCACCAACACCCCAAAACAATAACAACAAAAAACCCCCCACAACCAAAACTGATTGTAGGCAAAGCATTAGTTTGCCTTATTCAAGAGGCATGCTAGGAGCTCTTGAACTGTTCTGTCTTTGAAGCCAATTATCTCCTTGGGCTTTGTGAATACTTCTTGGTGAGTGCTGGAATTTAGGAGGGAGCAAAAAGATGTAGTATGCATGCTTTTACTTGCAGTCAGCATTGTACTTGTGTTCTTTGCTTCAAGTACAGAATTTTTAGAAGGGTGCATAATACCACTGTCATGTAGGGCATCCCTGTCCCCATGTGGCAAACAAACTCAGGCACAAAGAATGGCATAAGCCCACTGTACTTGCAATTTGATTCTTTTCCTAGTGGAAATGAAATTTCTTAGCTGTGGCAGACTAGACTAGCTGGCTGGGAAGAGATTTCTGGACTGGATCTTAAGATCAGAAACACTAAATTCATACTTCCACTGCAGAAGCATATGGATACTGAGAGGGTTCTTGTGCTGCTAATTTAGATGGGATGGGAAATAGAGTTTAGTATGGTATCTTTAATTTCCTTGAAAGTAAGCGATCATGAAAGAGTGACAAGAAAAAACCAGCCTGTATTTAATTGTCAGTGTAAAATCTTCATTTTATAAAAACGTGTTTGTCAATGCCCTTGATAAAGTATTGTATTTCTCCTAGTTTAGGAGATTTCTGTGAATGTTAGTACCATAATGAGATTTTTAGGTGCTAAATTCTTTGGTTTTACAAATTGTTCAATGAATATTTCTTTAAAATTGATAGACCTTTTCCCTTTAGGGTGCCAGATGTATTAATCTTTGTTTTGTCAGGTTTGCTATAGCAGTCTCAGGTGTGGTGCTGTATTTTTTACAATGGCTCTTTAAAAAGCACTTACAGGGGTCAGGTCACTTTACTGAGGGGGGGAGTGGTTCACTCTTGGTCTGCAGTCCTGGTCTATGAGACCACCTGCCCTGCCAGAATCAGCCTTGGTTTTTAAGCTTGTGTCTCTCTAGTTTGGAGGTGCTCCCACATGGGTTAAAGAATGACTGGGTTTTTTATGGCTTGCATGCTAAGCAGAGCATTGAGCATGTTGTGGGCAATGGGTCGAGTACCCAACCTGGCCAGAAAGACCTCTCTGAAGCAGCTGCCTCCCAGGTAATTTCAGAAACGCTGCTCTACGGTACCGTAGTGTGATTCTGTAAAACATTTGCAGTCTTGGCAACACATGGCCAAGCCCAGTTGTTCAGTCCCACTTGGCAGAGCAGAGAGGTGTATGTTGCTGTAATACAACACGGGTGTGTGTCTTCAAGTAGAGGAGATTTGCTAACCCTTTTATGAGCTTCTGTAGCAGCTGTGTAACAACTGCATCCAGAAAAGAGTAGTGATGAAACCGATGTCTGTACCTTCCAGTCTCTCTACTGACAAGTTTTGAGCCGAATGGATCCTATTTACATCTCCAGTAGAGGACATGATTTGTTTGGTTCAATTGTTTTCTTTGGAATACTCTTTTAAAGGCAATGTAGAGCTAAACAACAACTTTACCTGTTTGATCCAGTTACTAAATAAACTTAATGTTTCCAAGCAATTCCTGCAAACCAGCCTGAAGGTCACTGTAGTAGAGTTGAGATTTTTCTTTTTTTTTTTTTGGAAATGTACATTGGCTGAGTTGTCTTGATTTGGCCATTGGAGAAAGTCCTGTAAATGAGAAAATAAGTGTTCTTAGGATATATTCTGGGAGGAAGGTCAGGTGTGTCTCTGGGCTGCTGTGTTGAGGGGTAGAGGGGATTAATAGCATTAATGAATTCATAGTAGTTCATAATAATGTTCATAATGGTTCATTAATAGCAGTCTCAAGAAGTAAGATTAATTTTATTTTCTATGATAAAGATGATCTTGCAACACTGAGGCACCACTTCATTATAATAAGTTTTAATTCTTAATTGGTACTATATAAAAAATAAATTACAAAATAGTGTCCTGTGACAGACTTTAGAAAGTCTGCAGTGCAATTTCTTGAAATAACATTTTAAAATATTAGTGGCATGATGTCAAAGGTGTTATGTAAAACTCTTTAACTGCTACTTGATTTTTTTGGTTTTGTTATTTTTTTCCTGAAAGTTAATACATAAAATTATTTAAAATCAGGGTAACTTTAAAATTATGAGATTAAAAATGGAATAACTTTAGAGAATAAAAAGTCAACATTTTTTTAAGGATTAATTCTACATTTCAGAGAAATTTAGGAATTTGGTAAGCATGTAACTCATCCAGCAATTGACTACTATAAGGTATGTGTACTGAAAAGTCTTTAAATTGGGGTTGTTTTAAAAATTTTTCAGGTATATGGAGCAATTTCCTTGCTTATCTGTGGGTGCTAAATTGCTGTATTAAAGAAAAATAAAAGTCTTTCATTTTTGTTTTCATTCTCCGCTGTTCAGGTGACTTGTGTTAACATTTCAGCCTTTGTGTTTAGATAAATAGGTGGTTTGTTTTGTGAATGGTAGAGAGACTGGTTATTTGCTGTTCATGAAGAGAAGGATGCCTTTTTGCAGTTGGTTATGCCTGTGTTTCACTGCTGCTTTCTGAAGGGTTAAATCACTTTGGGTGGTTCTTTTCTCATGGTCTTGCATATGGCACAAATCTGAATCTCTGTTTAGTTTTGGCCAGAATCCACTTAATGTCGATATATTGATTTTTCATTGGAGAAGGAGATTTTAGTTTATCCGTTACTCGAAAGTACAACATGAAGTTTCTCATTTTCTCCCCTCCCATTCATGTTTTTTTTTCTTTATTTCTTTCTCCCCTCTTTTTTTTTTTTTTGGCACCTGTTACAGTTATGGAAATACTATATCCCTTCATTTTTAAAGAAGGAAAGGATACCTTCTTCCTGGCTGCTAGGAGCAGACAGGAAAGCAAATGGCAAGGCTGTGTGGAAATGTTGCACTACACAGAGGATACATAGCAGACTGGGTGCTCTCATGTGTCCTTAATGGGTCTGTGAGGCAAGTCTCTGCCCAGACAGAAAGGTCTGGACTAACCTCTGTGCCTGTGTAACTTTACGCTAAGATGTTTTTTTTTTAACTTTTCATCAGTTTGAGAGTCTGTTAAATAGACAGGGCACACAGCTCTAATGAAAATGAATGAGAATACTCTGTGGTTCATGTTGTGATACTGAATCCTTTCACTGAGTATGAGACATGTTGGTCTCGCGTAAGAAGAGGCCTTGCAGCCATTGCAGAGCCGTTGCTTAAGCATTCCCTGAGGAGTCTGAGATGCTGCTGGCTTCACATCCAACACAAGCTGTGCTGCAGGCGGGTGTGTCATGTCCCAGTCCAAAAAAGGAGGGATAGGTGGCTCAGATTCAAGATCACCTTTGTTGAAATAGAAGTGAGACAAGACTTAGGGTCTGCACACAAACATTAATAGGGAACAAATGTGCTCTTACCTTTGGCATCCTCGCAATTAACATCTATTTGAGCTGCGCGGCTTTATGGGGAGCCAAGGTAGGTTTTGTATTGCTTAGTACCTTTGAGGGAAGGGAGAAAGACAGATCACCAGTCCTGGGTCTGGTCGTGGGGGTTTTTGGTGTAAAGTGCCCTCCTGCAAGTCCGTGCCTTGTTCTGTTACATTCTTTCATCATTAACGTAAGGTCCACTTCTTATGTAAAGTAGTGGAAGTTTTGAGTTGGTGTGTTTCTTGAGTCGGTGATCCAAGGACCCTTGGTGGTCCTCTGCTGCCTTTACCTTTCACACAGTTATTGTGGGTTTTGCTTAGGAAGTCCCTTATTTTCTAGTTTGCAGAGGTTGAAGACCTCTGTTGTTCACTTTGGAAAGCTTCATCTCCAAAGCGTAACCAAGTTCCTCCTTTAGCTTCTGCATATTAGGGGATGTATACCTAGTCAGGTAGCTCTTATGAGAGCAGTGAAAAGGACAAAAGGAAATGATGGTTCTAAACTACCTTAAAACTATAATTGGTGTCCAATGGAATGTTGCTCAAAGGTCTGACTGACTTGATCAAAAATACTGTTGTTGCTGTAGATCCATTGAATGTGCCAAGGTACGATAGCATTGCTAGATCCCACCACAAAAGCTGATGGCCTCTGGTTCAGTTGTTTTAGCTTAGCGTTTGCCGACATGGCACAGGGAATGAGCAGTTGGGATAAACGCTCTAAATGTGTGCGATGGCACAATGTTTGTTGCCTTTTCTCTGGGTGACTCCTTCATCACACAGTTTCTGTTGCTTTTGCCTGCTTGAGTATTTTTTCAGCTAGCCATAAATGGTAATTTGTGTGGAGAAAAGATCCTGCTGACTGCAACTGCTTTGTATTTCTGCTGAGACCATGCTGGAGCTTATAGTCAGCATTTTTGCAATAGTAAAATTAATGTTTTATTGCTGCTTAATGTACAGGAAGTAAATCCTGTGGCAGAGTTGCTTGTTGCTTGCCACTTCTTAAAATTATTTTTTTTCTTCAGCTTGCTCTGTCATTCCCTGTAGAGAATGGTGCTTGTTCTCTGCTGTTGTAAGTCAATTGTGAGACTCCCCACCCTGAGCCGTATTTCCTTCACATTTGTTTTGCAGCAAATGTTTTAGGTTGCCTGGCATCTTCCCCAGACCAATTAACATGAAAATCTGTCAAGAACAGTTCAAGCAAAAGAGCCCAGCCTCTAAGTGTCAGACTACAGCAAGCAATTGCATTTTTGACAAAATTTAAGACAAGCATCTCTGCTGTTTAAATTATTATTCTATTTAGCTGAGATTTTCTTCTTCCTCACTGTTTACTGTCTGTCTGGCAAATGTATTCCCTGAACACAGTCAATGCTCAAGTACAATCTCTATTCCAAACATTTTAGAGCCTATAATCTCCCCAATCAAATACCTGTCAGAGTCAGAATCAAATTTCTACAATCTCATTTTCCTCAGTCTCATGAACGGTAGAATTACTCCTCTATCACTGTAGGAAAAACAAAGAGGGCTGCTCTGTGGTAAAGCAGGGCTCTTTATGCCTATGATCTCTCCCTCTAGTCACCGAGTTGAGTCGTTCTCCACCACTTCAGGTAGGGTTATGGAAGTTGAACTGAGAAAGTCACTTACATGTTTCCCTGATGTATTTGAATGTTGTTAAAAATAAGATTTTTAATTCATTTTTTGCAATAGCGATTGATTCTGCCATAGCACCTAGAAAGTCTTGTCAAGGACAGTGTTACAAACAGGTAAGAAAAAGTGCAGCCTCTCTCCAAAGAACTGTGTCAAACGTCTCATCAGAGGCGGGCAAGTGATGAGCAAACTTGTTTCAAGTTCAGTAGGCTGTAAGAATGTTTTGTAGCGTGCCATGGCAGCAGTGAAAGCTAACGGCTTCCTGGGCTAAATTAGGCAGTTCACCAATGGATGTGTTTAATTTTTTTTTCCCGGTACTCATCAGACTCCACCTGGAATACTGTGTTAAGGTTTGGAAACCACCTTTCCCCAGCCCAGTACACAAAAGGCATAAGCTGACTGAAATGTATCTGGTGGAGGGCCATCAAAGCCATCAAAGGATGAAGTGTACATCCTGTGAGGAGAAATTGAGGGAAAGGAACCTCAAGAAGATGCTTCAAGGAGAGGAGAACCTAATGGCCGCCTTTCAATACAGATGAGTATGCAACAAGATTACAGAGCTAAGCTCTCCACTATTGTGCTTGGCTGGAAGATGAGAAGCAATGTACGTAAATCAAGATTGTCACACTTATGGAGAAATACCCATTCACTGGCATTGGAAAAGGTTTCCTAACAAGGCTGTGGAATCTCTGTCCTCATAGTTTTCAAATCTTGCCTGGCAAAGCCTTAAGCAGCCTGGTTGGAAAACAGTGTTGACTCCGCTTTCTACAGGTTGGAATAGATGACGACCTAAATAAGTCCTTTCTAATGTGACTTATACAATGATTCTCTGAACCAAGGAAGATCTTGGGAAGCAGAATACTTACTGTCAAAGGACATGGTTTATAGGAGATAGGCCTAATTCCTTGTAGCTGATCAAGAAAAAGATGTCAAATAGTTTTCATTAGGCCACACTTCAAGTTTCTGAGAGATTCATCTCCTGAGGACCAGAACTATGAAGTGATCCAAAAATACGTCATTGATGAAGAAAGTATGGAAAATGTGTTGAGGGGGTGGCTGGGATCTACAGCCTAGAGAAGGGGTAGCTGAATGAATGAAAGGGATCCCAGTGAGCATGTAGGACCCAAACTGGTAGCTCTTACCTATCTTTCACTGCCAGGCAACCATGGTAATTGAATTCAGTAACCAAGAGACAGGTTGAAAATAGAAGAAAATACTTCTCCCCTAATAAAGATAGTTGGGTGGAACTGTATTCTGCCACAGTGAATTTAAAAATAAATATATAATCCTCAGATGTCTAAAAAAAAAAAGGGAAGAAATCAATTGAGAATCGTTGGACGGGATCCTTCCTTCCATAGACTTGGGAAAAGTACTTGAGATGAAATACCTGGTTTTGACTAGTTCTGGAGACAGGAGAGTACACTCTACCTGACTGTAGAACTGCCATGTCCTGGTTCAAGGATCAGGCTATTGCCTAAATGTGAGTTGTAGTAGCTCAGAATTTGCCAGACTTGCAAACAAAATTTCATGCTGTCAGTCTGACAACTGGCCGATGATTGATCAATACTGATGATCTAAGAGCCTGGAATGATCATAAAGGCATGAAATCAAAAGGATATTTTCACTGGAAGAGGGCACAGACCCAGTTTCCACCTTGCTGCTGTTTTTGTTGATGTTCAACAGTAGTTCAGCATTCCTTCTGGCAAAAAAGTGTTTTATTGTTGAATCCACAAGTTTTGCATCCTGTTGTAAGATTATTTTTCCCAGGTTCAGAAAACCCCCCCTCAGAAGTCCTCTGAAGATGTCAATTGGAATATCATACGTATAGAGTTATTTAGCTCAGTAACTTTATGATACTTTGATATAATAAGGTCAGAAGGAAACTTTATTTCACACTGCAAAAAATTATACTTGGACTACTTTATCCTTTGGACAGCACATCAAGCACAAGTCAGTGTCTGTATGCAAAGTGTTTAATCACATTCAATAATATTCAAGATCTTAATGGACAATCTGAGTAGGGAACTGAAGTCCCAGTGCCAAGAAAGTGAGCTTTTTTTAATTAGCAGACTTTTGTCCAATTTGGTTGTGGTGGCAGTATGTAATAGTCTACGGAAAATATCCAGTAGAGAATCAAGGGACTATGATTTAACATAATGTGCTTTGAATGCTGTGAGTGAGCATAGGGTATGAGGGTATTGTAACAAATTTATTCACTGTAACTTTTTCTCAATGTGTGTGGGATTTTTAATCATCACAACATGTTTCAAGAACTGCGGAGAGAGAACTGCTATAACAGCTTCTTCATATTTGAATAAATGTATGATAATAGCAAATATGTGATGACTGCCTGAGATGTAGGAGCAGAACTCCAGAAATACTAATGAACTTCCAGAGCTTTATGCACTTTTTCCCACTTGTGATTCAATGTATAATAAATTTGCACTGTGGGCATAGCATCCAGCAGCTGCCTTTGGAAAGCACGTGGGTGGGACACAGAGGACCATGAAGGGGGAATATAGACCTGACTACATCTTCCAGAAACAGTATTTTCTAAAATGAAAACTTGATGTGGGGACTGTATTCCATAGAAAGTTTTCTGCATGGAGATGGGCTGTGTTTTGGCATGTTCTTTGTTGGTGTTCGACACATGGTTCTCATCTTCCTTTCAGTGCTACAACAAATGCAGTAGTCACCATATTATGCTAGTGGCTGGTCTCCCACGTGCTGCGTCCTATGCATTATCCATACATGGAGAAGCCAGAAAGTCTATGTCTATATGTCTAGTATTTAATTGATGGTTTTACTTTACTTGTTCATGGCCTTTGCCTACTTCAGTGCTCAGAGACAATGATTTAGAATGCTTTGGAAGTCTCACCAGGTTTGCAATCCTTAGAAAAGAGACTTAATCAAAAGGATTTCCGGATTTCCACATTGGCATCAACTGACAAATAAATACAGAAGTTTTAAACTATCCTCAAAGGCGTTGTTAGCACAGTCCTTAGATGACATGACAAAAAGTGACATTAAATTGTATTTTAAGCAAAAGAGAACACTTGAAAGAAGCAAATGCTGCCTATGTGTGTGTACTGTAAAACCAAAGATGTGATGCAGTTAAGCAAATACACTCCTTTCTTCAGCTGGCTTTTTTTGTCTTGCGTACTTAATCAACCATTTAGACTACCATAAATCTAGCCAGTTACAAAGGATTGTGTCTCTTACTGGGTCACAGAAGCTTATAACTAACAAAATTTGTTTTATATATATACTTGAGGGCACGTAGATACAGTTGTTTCATTGTGTTCATCTTATGCTTTCTACTTGAAAAGACTTGCAGTGAAAAATGAAAGGTCAAAATGAAGAAGTACATCGTAGCAGCTTTTAATAAATAAATAAATTGCATAAACATGATGTTTCCCAAAACTGTAAGCTCAGAGGATTGTGTTCAGCTGTGAATAATCAACTGGCAAACACTCATTTCTAATTTTAGCATCTTTTATGCAACTGTCTTATATAGAAGATATGTTAAAGACTTTAGATGACTTTTATCTGTTTATATATTGGAGGTCTCCATACCATATATAGTTTTCAGGTTTAGTATCAATTTCTGTGCATTAAACCATTCTTGGTGGTTCCTAACATCTGCATGTAATGACATGTGGTTTAACTTACATGGTCATTATTTTATTTGTATGTGTTAATTAGAATTGCTTTTATTAAAAAAACCCAAATAAACACACAGCAACCCCTCCTCACCCAAACACCAGAAAAAAAAAAGAATTTAACAAATAGCCTGAAATAGTGTAATGGGAATTTGTGGGAAACTTCCAGATACTCTTTGGAGAAAGAAAAGGAAGCATTCTGAACAGTGTCATCTTTCAGATGAAGTCTGTTCCTCTTGAATGATCAAATACTTAATTTAAAATATTTCTGGGAATAATGAAATATTCTCAACAAAATTGTTCAGAAGTTTATGACAGTTAATGTCAGATGAAGATTTGCTTAGTGACTAATTGTTATGAACCAGTTCTGTTATGTACATGTGCTAAATGGCTAATAGGTACTAAACTCTTTAGTGTTGCTGGTACATTAACAGGTTGATTTTCACAACAGGAGACCTTTGAATGTATCTGCCACTAAAATATCTTCACTATAATTTATTAAGGAGGTTCAAAAATTACATCACTTTGCACAGGAAGAGGATTTCTAACTTGAAGCCAGCATAGTTGTGTTGTCAGTGTCTATTAAATTAGGTTGAAGTAGCCCTGAATACATATGCTGCTCTGGAGTACAGGAAAAGACACACTGAACTGATGGCTTACGGAGGATGCTAATAAGTCAGTGTAATAATTCTGTATGTGCTGATGGTCAGAAATGTGACGGGTTTCAATAACATGCCCAAAGTCACAATTATGCTAGAAGAAAATTTTCATTTTGAAAGCCCATGACAGTTTTTCTTGTTTCTTTGTTTGGGTTTGGAGTTGGTTGGGTTTTTTTAATGATTTCTGGAAAGGTGTTAGTGAGAGAAGATAACTAGTAGGTACTAGAGCACTCATGAAATACTTTTTACATTTTGGAAATTAGTTGCTAGAAGAGTCTGACAAAGTCTTGTTTTCAAAACTAATTTCCAGATACACAAGATGATTGTAGTGGTTGCATCTGGCTGGATATATCCATTTGACAGGAATCTACAATGACAGTTTGTAGGACACTGGGAGCTGGTTCTTTTTGCTTCTGCGCAGGGCGAAGATGGGATGTTTGGAAGTCCTGTGGTGTTGTGGGTTGGTTTTTGTAGTACAGTGGATATGTCAGTCCGCTGTGACGAGGAGACGAGGACTCTGTGCCTCCACTTCAGCTGGTTGCTGGGTGTGTTTAATGATGTTTTGAAAATGGATCCCTGAAAGATTTGTAAATCTTTGGGGGGGTTGAAATCCCTTCTTACAGCAGATTCTTTCATCTCTGTTGCCTCTTCAAATGAGGTTAAAAATATGTATGACCGTGAGCTGAAAAAACATTAAGAAAATGTATTCAGTGCTAAACATGGTCATATCTCATTCTGTAGCTTTCTGACACCTCAAAGCCATGCACATGAGAATATTCATGGTTGACCTCATACAGAAGCTGCTGTCATATCAGGGCTTCAATTTATTCTTCACCGTCCTCCTTGATGTCAGGTAGGACTTTGAAAACAGTGAGTTATAGGGGTTATTGCAGAAACATGGTTAAAGGAGTTCTTCAAGACTGCACAATCCATAACTACTTGTAAAAGGGAGCTGGAAATTAATCTCTCTTTCTGTAACCCTTTTCTTGATCTTGATTGCTGCTTTTCTGTTTCAGTGGTATTGTATGTCCAGGTAAGACTAACCACTACTAAGCCGTGGCATCAGCATACCTCTCTAGCTATACCTCACAAGAATCTTTTCTTTCTAATATTGAGGAAAAACATATATAAATACATTTATTATTTTCCTTCACTTGCCTGTACTTTGCATACAGGGAGTTTCCCTCTTCCTGTCTTTGTTGATGTTTTTTTCAGATGTTTCTTTGTTTCCTACTCTGTTAAACCAAACTTCAGGAATTGCTTTTATTAACTGAGACATTGAAAAGGGTCAGTGGGTTTGCGGGAACTGACCTTTAAATAGTAGTGTAGAGAAAAAAAAGCCCTCAGTAATCTATGTTGAGAGCCTAATTAGGGACCCCTTGTTTTCTGCTTTCCCTCACTAAACATTTGACAAGATTCTTGTTACTTTGTCAGCAATTACTTTGGCTTATCTCTTGTTTCGAGTACCTGGGTAATGACGATCAGGTGTTTCCTTATGTCTTGCTATCTATATATGTAGCACAAACCCTTGCGGTACCTGTGCCCGAATCCGCAGTTGTTAGTCTGAACTGCCGGTTACTGCATGGGCATGACAGAAAGTGCTCTCTGGTGTAGTGGGTTGTTTTAGTTGGTTTGACAGATGAAGTCGTGATACAGCAAGCTAGGGGAAGAGGTGGCATAGTTAGCAAGTGTCACACCTTTTTTTGAGCAAACACCTAGTTTGAGGAGTTCTCCAGTAATTACTGGGGATTTTTTTGAGCTGACTCAAACTTCCCAGTGCCCAAGGAAAGGAGCACCGTGATTGTGGAACTGTTTTTCTTCTTTTAAAGCCATTACTGAGCCATTTGTTTGAGTAATACCAGTGTGTAAAACAGTTAAAAAGTGTTTTCTCCACCTGGAAAAGAGAGTATTTGTCTATGAAAGAATGGAAGAGCTTAAATTTCATAGCTGCGATGTGAATATATAATTAATATTTCCCTATTGCCACTATAATAGAAATTAAATGGTAAACCAAAGTATTTCTTTTCTGTTAAATGTAATTGTAGAGAAAAAGCAGTGCTGCAGAACTGTCA
The DNA here is from genome assembly GCF_964237585.1 of Gallinula chloropus. NCBI lineage: Eukaryota > Metazoa > Chordata > Aves > Gruiformes > Rallidae > Gallinula > Gallinula chloropus. Next base: position 78,271,041 of record NC_140086.1, on the reverse strand, counting down.
TGTAGAGCATTTGTGAGAAATTTCCATTTAATTTAGTAAGCTATTTGGTGAACAAGAGGGATGTTTCCAATAAGGAGACACATGAGAAAAAAAATCTATTCAAATATTTAAGTCCTATAAAATAGCTTTTTCCTTTTCAGCTGAGGAAAAAACAAAACATTCAGGATGAGTGCCTGTGTTTTAGATGTGTTTACTTTCTCCATAAGAAAATTGAAGGGTCATCTTATATATGAAAACACAGGTTTTCTATGTGTATTTTTGGTTTATTTTCCTAATAAGATATTACTGGAACTGTCGTTACTGAGATAAAAATATATTTCTGTCTTTCTTTTGCTTTTTTGTTTAAGTATCTACTTCCTTTCCTGTTTTAAGGAAGGAAAAAAACCCACAAAACCCTCAAACAATTGAAGCAAAACCTGTTAATGGTGAGATTTGGGGTTCAGAACAGTCAAGGGTTTCTGGAGTACAGTGCCAGAGTGCCAGCACCTCAGTACTCCTCATGCCCTAACTGCATGCCCCAAGGGAAGGCATCTATTGAAGTAGTTGAGCAGGATCATGCTATAATATGCTGCAGCCTTCATCACCTTTTTTGCCTAGTTTAAATGGAGAAATATCCTCCAGATAACTTTCAGTGGGATTTCTGTTTTATGAAATACACACTGTTTGTTTGGCTTTTGTTTTTTTTTTAAGACTTCCTTCCTTTCTTCCTTAAATTACCTTGCTCACTGTACCATCCATGGTAATCGAGGGTAAGAATTCTTGCCTTGTTACAGCTGGGTTTAAGAAAGAACTGTGGATGAGAGGAGAAAGGAAGCTCTTCTGAAGTTCACAACTTTTAAAGGTCACCACATTATTATCATGATACTATGTGAATGTATTGTGCATGTCTAATGCCAGAAATAAAAATACCAAGGACCGTTGGGAGTGCAAACAGTCCCTCAATTCTGGAGCTTGCCCTTTCTCCTGGGAGATTCAGCAGCATGGGCACAAGACAGCTGTTGTCACTGTTGATGTTATTCCTTTAACCTTTTTACCGAGAATGATATCAACAGAGAGGCCTGTCACTACCATTCTCTCCTAGCGATTTAGGGATTGAGAGCAGCCTAAGGGATGGTTGGTGCAGAGACTTGTCTCCCACAGCTGGTTTTCCAGCAAAGGCATTAAGAGGGCTGCTAGATCCATACCGTAGTGATGGGTTCATATTAAAGAATGATAATTTTTATTTAGGGTGTCATCTCAAAATAAAACAAGGAGGTACCAATCTGTCTCAAATTATGTCTAAGGAAAAGACTGTTCATTAATCCTTAAGAGGGAAAAAAAAAAAGAAAAGCAGCCTTGGATTCAGTTAGTTTCATTGTATGCAATAGAATACAATTATCTTCATATAGGTTTCTTGTTCTCTCATGCACGCTTTTTAATCAGTTGCAGCAGTAAAGTAAGATAAATTTTGTAAATTAAATGGAGAGAAACTATAGGTTTTAAATATTATTGTCTAAGAGGTTTGGGCAGGGGAAAGCAGTACTGCAGATTTCTTCAATTTTTTCATCACCAAATCCCTGTGCTGTTTAAAATTGATAGTACTTTTGCTCTCTCTTCTCAGTTGTACTTGTACTGTGAATAAAATCTTCCTTGTCCAAATGAACCGAGTTTTACCATGTCAATGTGATTTAAAAAAAGAAGAAGAAAGGAGATCTTGGATGGAAAAATCCAGCATTTTCTCTTTTTCCATCTCAGGAAACCCAATTTGCCCTTAAAGAACAAGATGTCATGTCCTGCTAATCAGCTGCACTTGACAAGATACTTGGAGCGGGGGAAGCATGGGCATTTAAGTGGGAGAAGCTAGGGCTGAAACACTTGAGCCATATTTAGAAGTCTGTTGACTGTGTCTTGTTCTTTTTATTTCCTTTCTGCTCCACTCCTTTTAGTAGAGGGGATGCTCAGGTACTATTGGTGCTACTGCAAGCATTTGTGTTCTTGATGGAATTTGTTCTCCAGCTCCTCCTGCTGCCTCAATCTCTCCTTGGCCTTGTCTTGTTTGTTTGAACTGTTGTAGGGATGTTTATGTTTTTTATTTTGAATTAATTTAAATTAAAATTTAAATCCTTAAATTTAAATTTTCAGCTCTTTAATAGACTTATAAAATACTCCTGCTTAGAGTATTTTATGGATAAACAAATGGTTATCTCAGGAGGGTGAAATATCACATAGCATAATTTTTGGCACTGGTATGATTTGGCTGAAGGTTATTTATAGGTTTTTATAGGTTAACATTTCTCCCTTTAGTGAGTTTGTTCTCAGAATGGACCTTGTGTCACGGGGAGCGAAAACCATGGATATGTCTCTAGTTCTGAAGAACAAGAATTCAAAGTGTGGAGGGAGATAGTTCTCTGATGGGTTAAATCACATTAAAATTTAGATTCTTTCTAAAATTCTGTGCTGACTCAATTTTTGGGGTGCTACTTGATGCCATGCAAAATATTTCCATTAGAGAGCACTAATTTTGAATTTGTCTGTGTTGAATTTGCCATATATAGGAAAAAAAAAAGTAAGAGAGATGTCTTTCATAGCTGAAAATTGAACTTTCTCCTTGATGACACAATGGTATAAATTACCCAAGATTGATTGTAGCAGCAGAAAGCTGCTCTGCAAAACATGCACAATCAGTGAAAATACTTCTATTAGAATTTTTTTAAAGTCTATTTTTATAGTTATATTTGGACTAGTATTCAGCAAATCAGAGAAAACCTTGAATGTTAATGCTTGCCACTCATTTTTTTGCTTGCAATTAAGGCTGGAGTAGTTTGAGTGTGTGTGCATGAATAGGTTGAATAAGCAGAAGTGCATTTGACTTCACTGGTATTGTTTCATAACTGATACATACGTTGCGTACAAAGTAACGTATTTTCATTCATTGAACCGTTAAAAGGAAATTATTAGTTCATACAAAGAAGGGTCAGTTTGTTGATATGAATTCAATAAGTGATGCAAAGGTCAAAAAATATTAATAGATTCTGCAGGTGGGAGATGTGATGGAGATTAAAAACCACTTATGTGTCAGGCTGGTACACTAATGTTACCAATTTCCTAAAATGCAGGAAAGAATTAATCTTCCTAAGCTAAAGTACAGTTTACTCAATCTCTTAATTTGTAAAGTGAACGCCAGAGGATGGCAGAAAACTGCAGTCTGCATGAAAATCCTCACACTGAGGTAAAGTTGATCCCTGAAAGTTCATTTTCAGTAAGTTCATAGAGCCTGCTGTTCATTTCATCTGTCATTCATTCAAAACCTCATGTTGAAGAAGTTGGGATGTTTACCCGCAGCAGGCAAGCCGTACACTTTCAGCACAGTGACTGCATGAAAGCAGCTTACTGTTGACATGCACTGCACCCCTGTATTACATTAGGCTGCATTGCTGCAGTGGGTGTTCCTTCTTTCCCTGGTCAGGTTTTGTTGGGCAGCACCCTGGGAGCAGCGCTCATGCTAGCCAAGGCTAAAAACCAATGGGTGCTGGTGGAGGTGGTGCGTGGCTTTGGGGCTTGGTGGTGGTTGGTTTTTCTGGCCAGCAGATGGAGGAGGCACAAGGGGAGGCTGATGCTACTGTGCCAGTCACTGTACTATTTGGAAGCAAGAGTGGGCAAGGGGAGCGCTGCTGGGAAAGCAGGGGGCTGTGTGGCCTTCAGGAATTGGGAAAGCAGAAGCTAAGAAGTCACAGTTTGAAGCATCCAGCGTTGCAATGAACCTCATGTGGCCTGTGGGTCAAAGAAGCATGCTTTCCATCCAAAGCCAAGAGCATATTGTTAGTCTAACTGAGGTTGCAGGAGTCTAATGGAGAAGTGTCATTTTAGTTGGACAAATCATACCAGGTTATTTTGGATTCTAAACATGCTGTTAATGAGGTTTTAAAAGTTTTCTTAAACATTCTTGCACCAACCCCTTTGTGTCACAGTCAGCCATGCAACGTCCCCAGGAGTCCTGGGTCAGTTCTGTTGGTCTTCCTTCAGGAAGTAGGTTAGGGGACTGTTGTCAGCATCCCCAGCTCTTTTATGCACGGGTCTGGGTGAGGGGGAAGCTTCCCCCTTGGTCTTGTGTCTGTTTGGGGCTGGTTTTATGTATTTGCAGTCTGTTCAGCCACTCCTCCTTTTCTAAATGGCTCACAGGGCAATTCAGCAAGGATTGCTTCTTTCACTTAGACCTTTGTCACAGTATGGTGTCCTGGGTCTGGCCAGGCCAGACTCAACCGCCCCAAGCAGCCAGCCCAGGTGAGCTGAGTTAGCACAGGTGAGCTGAGACAGCCCGGGCTGATTTCCATATCACCTGACATCACTCACCCATAAAAGGGGCTGGCTGGGGAGTGGGTGCTCCTGGGTGACTCGGGGTAAATTGGAGCATGGCCAGGGTGTTGGTTCAGTCCTCACACTCTGTAATTGTCAGGACTGTAAGGTACTCTGCTTTATCACGTGGTGTCAATGTAGTTTGCTTCTATTGTTCTCCTTTCACGGTGCTTTTGTCAGCAAACTGTCCTTATCCCATCATAGGGAGGCTCTGTCTGTTTCTCCTCTGGGAGGGAGTGGGGCTGAACCATGGCATATGGTTAAAGCATATTGTGGCAGAGTCAGTGTTAAGCTGTTGCAAAGGAAGCTCTTGTTAAGCTGTAGAAAATAGGTCATTGCCAAGTCAGTACCCAGCTACAGGAAATAACCTTCCTGACCCTCTCCTGGCCCTTATCAATATTTGAAGTTACAGCTAAAGCAGACCCATGGCCATTTAAAGCAGTCCCTAGTGAAGCCCCAGGGCCTGAGTTGTGAAGCTGGTGGTGCCTGTTGCTGGTGCTGCAGTTCCAAAGAGGAAGAGCATGTCTGGGGCATGGTGAGAATGAGAGGAGAGGGAGAGGAGAGGGATAAGAGAGGCTCCAGGAGAGAGCCTAGCACCACACAGCTGCTTGTTCTTTAAAAGGGAGTAGGAGGGGAGTTAAGGAGGTGGGAGAAGGAAGGAGAGGAAAACCCAAGGAACCAAACCCTCGTGGGCTGGGATAAGGATAGTTTACTGGGATAGCAGGAAAAATAGATATAATAATAATAACAGGACTTTATAGTAAACTATATGAAACTGGTGATACACAATGCAGTTTCTCACCAAACTGCACAACCTCAGGCCATGCAGCTCGGAGCCACTGAAACCAGACTGTTCCCCAAACCCACATGTCCTGGAGCTGCCTGCTCCTCCCTCACCAGCCCCCTTTTTACGCTGAGCATGATGTAATTGGCATGGAATGCCCCCTTTGGCCAGTTTGGGTCACCTGTCCTGGCTGTGTCCCCTCCCTTCTCGTTAGTGGGGAAATATGGAAAACTGAAAATTCCTTGATTGCTTGGCAACCACTAGAAACATCAGTGTGTTATCAGCACTGCTTTCATCCTGACTCCCAAACATGGCATTCCATCCGCTACTAGAAAAGAAATTAACTCTATCCTAGCCAAAACCAGGACAGTGGGTGTGAAGAAAACAGGACTTCACAGCAGCGATGTATCAGAAGACACTACCTAGCACGCCACGTGTGGGTTTATGAAGACCACTTGTGAGCCTAGGCCAGGTAGCAGCAGTTCAAAAAGTCACTTTTTTTTCTTCCTCAAGATCATGAACTGACCAGGCCAATTTGGGGAGCACACAACAGAAAATCAGAGGTTGAAGCACATTGTTGCTATTTTTGGTATTTTAAATCTGTGATTGTGCTTTAAACCTTAAAGTTTAAAATGCCATTGATTTTCATTAGAATGCTTTGTAATCTATTTCAGAACTGCTCTCTTAAAAAAATAAAATCTATGTTGTTAAGGAGCCATACCGATTTCCTATTTTGGCTGCTTTCCAGTCTTATAAATTGGGATTTCATCAGGACTACTGAACTGAAATAGATTTTATAGAGAGTAACAACCCATTAATAAGATCTTTGGCTTAAATAACTCTTTAATTGCAGCTCGGTACAAATGTGATAGAGGAAAAATCTTGTGAGTTTCTCAGTGCTATAACTTAATATTGACTAATATTTCTTTGAGAGAAATATATGGAGAACTTTATTCTAAATTTTTTAAAGAAAGTGGAACCAAATCTAGATCTAAGCTTTATTTTCCTAACAGAATGTAATTTGGGCATTAACAGAGCTTTTTTTTTCAAAAGAAATTCTTTTCTGTCAATTTAACCTTCTGTGGCAAACTTGATTTAGCAGAATAATCTGTTTGAATAATCTACTTTAAGAAATTTTCAAGCCCTGTGAAAAGCCTATTAAAGCCTCCTGCTCCCCCCCCCCCCCCCCCCCCGCCCATCAGTTCCATCAGTTCCACTGCTGGGGAAAAAAGTTATCCCGGCTGAAGTACGAAAATGAGGCAATGTCCTTAATCAAATATGTCTTAAAGAAAGGTTACTCTAAATAGACAGCATTGATTTCCTCCCCCCAGTACTACGGTCATCTTTCTTTTGGTCTGCATATCTCTTGAAATACCTGAAGCAGTTTTTGGCTGATATCTGTTACACAAGCTGTCTTTAAACAGCCTGCTTAACTCTTTTTTTTATCAGCTATACTCTGTACCTTTTTGGATTTTATTTGGAAAGGGCCCAGCTGAAAGCATTTCCCTTCTCCCTTTCAACAAGCCTGTGAAAATGAGATTGAGAGGTGTCACGATATGTTGCTGCAGACCTGCTTAATACAGTGATATATCTCTGGCTGATTAACGTAAGCACCACTTGATGTTGTATAATCGCTAATCCTTGTATAATGAGGTGGGTGTGCTGCAATTGCTTCTATGCCTCTGTCCTCCCTGCAAAACTATCTTGTTTCTTAATTCCAGAGTTTTCAAGTAAGTGACCATGTTATCTCAGTGGGACAAGGGATATCTTAGGCAGCTGTAAGCCCAGGGCCTGTATGGGGTGTCTCTTGAGTTTACAAATAGTGATCAGACTGAACTACTGGCTCCAGGCTTGAGACTATGAAGTGGTGTTGCCATTCTTAGTGCATTTGAGCAGGATTACAAATCCTTTTGGAAGTTATGCTCAATACTGAGGTGGATTTACAGTTGATGTGACATTTCTCAAGGAAATGCAGCATTTTAGTGATAACGAGCCATTTCTTCTATTGATGTGTCACTTGGTGAGCACGGCAGTGACATGGCTTTTGGCGGTAGTTTTTTTGTCTCCAAGCTGGGATACTTCTCAGGGCATCACAGTAAGCGTATGTTGACTCTTACAGTCAGGCTTAAGTGATCCGTGCCTCTGCTTTCTATGTTGATAACAGCCGACTACCAGCTAACCACACCAGCCACCAGCCAGATCTCCTCAGGCTGGCTTCTCTGGGTAGTGCGCTAGGCGTGGGGTTGCAACAGTTACGGAGTTTACTGACCAGTGAATGACTAGTGTGAACTCAGGCTGTGTCTTCTATGTGTTGGAGAGATTTGTATGTCATGGAAGCTTCAATACAGAAATGCCTCCATGGAGTTTGGCTTGCTTGAGCTTTTGATTTTGACCCATGCAAACGTTACAGTTATTAAAGTGTGAAAAGCTCAAATACGTTACAGCAGGCATTTAGTGCATATGGCATAGAGATTTCTGACCTATTTTCTGACCAGGAAAACAGCTGGACTTTCTCCTTTGGAAGTAACTCAAGCGTTATTAAGATGCTGAACCTAATTAGTTCCTATCCCAGATTGCTTTATCATTCTGACTTGGAAGCACTGCTCTTTGAAAAGAGGATATAGGATCTTTAATTGGTTCCCCATTTAACAACAAATTAGCCAGTAAATTTGTAAATTAATAACTTTCAAGTTTATGTTCTAAATTAGACTTACCTAAGAAGTATTTGCATTACTTGATTCAGGTAGAGTAATAAACTTGGCTAACTAGCACTCGACAGATTTTTCAATTTAGATAAATCTGTTTAAATAAACAGAAAAGGCAGGTGAGAATAATTTAAATATTCTTTACATCTCGAAATTAAAATTTCAGGCTCTTACCAAAATCTTCAAAATTCTTTGTATCTGCTCCCCATCCCCAAGGTATGTAAAAATGGCCTTATGTAGCATGCAGTCAGAATCAAGACCATTTCTTCCCTCTTTGCTAAGAATCTTAAACCCAAGATTGTCCTAACTCTTCCAGGGAATCCTGCATCCTCCCAGTCAGTTTGTTCTAATACCATACTTCTACAAAGCTTGTAATTATCAATTAAAAAAAATAACAAAAACTAACCCTTGCTCTATTTAGGAGGGATTTTTTGCTGTGTATACAAGGGTAGCTATGGAACATATGTTTGCAACCAGGTAGTAGGGGGATGAAAAATTAAGGCTCAGTAGTGAAAGGCTAGAAGCTATAATTATATTTCAGTGGCTAAAACCCAGAACTGAATAAAGTAATGGAGAGTATTGGGGGTGGACAGAGGGATTGGTGCTTAAATGTTTCGATTAAAAGAAGAAAAAAACCCACAAAACCCCAAAACTTTTAAATGAAGTGATGCATTAATCGTGAGAGGTAATGAGCATCTGTATATGGACTGGAAAATTCTTTCCCAGTCAGAACCTCAGAGTTGTTATCAGAATGACTCTTAAATGCCTTGAAAATACAGCATTTTAAGAAATACTGAGTCTTTGTCTACTTTGCATATACCTTAATTATGCATAAAACTGACACTTAACAGGTTAGTCTTATCTGAATAACTTCTTTCAGCTTGTTTCCTTATTGTAATCACAGACTCCTCAGAATTCTGAAACCATAAGGGAATGTAAACATTGTTTTATCAAAACATGTGATAGTGCTTATTCCTAAATCATTGATGTTAATAGTACTTTTCAAACTTCTTCCTTTCCTTTCTTCTTCCCCTGCACCTCCCCACCACACACCAAGCAGGAGGCTGGAACAGGTTATCTATCCACCATCAAGAAAAACATTTCTTCTGTGTGGCAAAAATTTCAGTTAAATGAGACACTATTAAAGACAAAACCCCAACTGATCAGCAAAAAAAAAAAGTTTCAAATGTCAGTGCCCTGATCCTAGGAGGAAGAAAGGAGAAAGAGAAGGCAGGGACATTCCTGGCACAAAAGATATTCTGTATAGAAATACTTATTAATTTATTTTCACATAGAGTGGGTAGTGATTTATTTTCAGTGCGAGACAAATTCAAACCATGTCAATGTAAGCTTGCAGCACAAACATTTTTGAAAGACTGTTAAGTTTGAGCGTACAGATTGGAAGAGACCACTTAGCTTTGGCATGACCTTCCTTTCAGTGGGAGCTTATTGAAATTAGTTGTTCTTGCCATCCTTCCTTAGGACTCCTCAGCTGGTAGATGGATTGCTTTGCATATTTGTATTGCAAGGGTCAACATGCTAGCTCTACTGAAATGGCTTTTACAGAGAGACATTGAACGAGATGCCAGCTACCTCTAGAAGAAGGTGGTTCTTTTTAGTACCAAACTTCTTTTGGGCTTAAGTATAACTATCAACACCTGTTTCTAAGGACTACATTGTGACTTTTGAGCTAGAAAGGCTGCAAAGTATATGCCTAAACTGAAGAAGCTTTGTGATGTGAATGTAGCAGTGGAACACTGCTGGCAAGTCTACTGTAGACTGAAATTTAATTTCAGATTCCTTTGTGGAATGAATTATGCTGGCAAAGTGGCAACTGTCTCCATGTAGCTGCTACTATGACAGGGAAAACTTGTGTTTTGCTTCTGTCAGCCAGTGGAAAGAACTGTGGTAGTTAAGAGATATTAGCAAGACCATGCCGATTTGGTTTAGAAACTATCCACCATAGTGAAATATGATTTGGTTTGGGGTAAAGAATTTGATGCATATGGTCTGTTACTATAATGGGTATCTAGCAAGATATTTAACTGAGGTTAGCATGACAGCTGATGGCAAAGCATTGGCCTATTAATGCATGCTTTCAGGAAGTCCTCACTCGAGCAATTACATTGTTGTTTACCCCAAAATAATAATAATAAAATTTATCATGTTTTCCCTGTTAGTGGTTTGGCCACTGGACTGTGTGAATAGGAGCAGTGCTGTTGTCAGGCCCTCTACAGTCAAATTTCAAATGCGTTTATGCCAGCAGTACTGATATGGGGATGACCTCTAAACCTATGGGACAAGATGCTAGAGGAATGAAACAGGGTGGGAGCTTGGAAGTGAAAGGTGAAGGTACAGACCTCCAGTTTAAACTAGGTACCAGAATTAAGCGGTGATTGTCTGAGAGGCTGCTTGTGCAGTGTTGAATCCCACTTACTCAGCATGTACCCCCTAGTTACTTTTGCAGCCCGACGGAAGGACAAGGAAGGCTGGCTGTCACTTGCCCTGAATGCAAATGCCTCCAAGGTTGAGAACTCCAGAACAGTGATCAAGACCAATACAGAAACTACAGTCTTGTTTTGTAGTTCATCTGTGTCACAGATCTCTTCAGGTCTTGGCTCAATTTAGAGCAGCCTTGCAGCTGCCACCGCTTATGTGGCAGTGATAGTTCCTTGGTAGCTGTGTGATTGCAGAGCTGCTTGAGTATGGCATACTCATCACTCCTGATGGAAGGAACAGTTAGCATGGAGACTGGTTTGTTTTTTTTAAAATCTCTATCTATATACTTTATCCTTTATATATGATTTATATCATTTATATGTGATACGATTCTATGTTCTATATATATTTAGATGAAGTGGCTATGACTAAGTATGTAACTATAAAGTAAATAAGCATCCTGAAGGCTGTGTAGGAGTCTTTATAGTTTGAAATATGTAGTTCAGTAGAATGGGGAACGTGACTGATAGCTATACAAAAGATTTATTTTTATATATATGATCAGATTTTTCTTTGTCTTTAGGTTTGGTTCAGAAATGCAACGTGGTATTTTTCGCTGGATTTTGTGTTTCTAAATTTTCCTTGGAATACGTCATGATGAATTACATTTTGCAGCAAAATGTAATGCTGTCTAATCTGCACTATGGTCTTAATGTATAAATAGCATAGTCCCATTGAAACTAGTACAGGTTTCTTCTGTAAAAGAGGGATAAATCTTGTATTGGTCACCTGGCTCCAACAGCTTAATGAAAACTGGCTGCTGGAGTCCAGCCTATCAATTCCCCCCCAAACAACAAAAACCCCACAAAACAAAAACCCCACAACGACAACAAAAAACCTCCAACAAAACCCGCTCCCCAAATGCAACAACAAAAGAGCAAACACCAACCCACTGCTGCCTGTGTTTGATTCTTCTCTCCACGCTCTTCCTCCCCTACTTCTTCCCCAAAATGTTAAAAAACTAGTCTCAGGCCTCAAGTTACTTTTTAATCCGGCAAGTGAATATCTTTTTAGAAGTGCTGTACTTTGGTGGCTTTCCACTGCAGAGGCAAGATAGCTATAGCATCTTACCATCTGGTTATCAGCGCTGATCCTGCTTGAGATCAAGTGATGCCACACAAATGGGATCACACCACACTTCCAAACAAGGGTTACTTGAGGTCTGAGTCACTACAACTCCAAAGGCAATTTCTGGATGTTTACCCTCAGGATTCTGTTTTCTAGAAGATAAGCATAAGACAGGCCTTTCCTTTCAGCATCCCACCTCGTAGTGTTACATTTTTCATCCTTTTTGAATGCAGCCATTTCTAGGGTATCTGACATGATCAGTGCTGACAGCCAAACTGACAACAGCAGTTTAAGGAGTTGGGTGGGGATGGCTGCAAAGGGAAATAGGAAGCAGAACAATGATGGTGGGGAGTAGAGTTTGCTGGAAATGTTGAAATGGAGCTGTCTCTCTTTTTGGGGGTCACAAGGAATGCAGGAGAAGGGGAAATTCAGAAGTCTACAGCTGGAATTTTCCTGATTGTGTTGAAGACACTGAGCCATTTTAAGCACTGTATGGAAACACTAGTGTTTTGGATTTTGTAATTGTTCATGTAGCAGCTAGAGTTTTATAGCTTCCAGAGACAAAATCTGTATATTTCTACCTGATGTCACACGACACTGTAGGACTGAGCTTGCAGACAAAACTTGTTAATTTTATGGAAGTACTTAGTCATATGGTTTCATGTTAGGCAGTTCTGCAAACAGGGAGTTGGAGTTGATGATTCCTATTGGTCCTTTCCAACTCAAGATATTGTACGATTCTATGATTTACATCAGCCAAAAAAGTATTGTAAACACAGGTAGATACTTAGACATTAGGCTGTTCTTCTGAGTTTCTAGTCCTGTACATTTAGTCATATTCAAATTAAATTGCGTGGACATAAACTTGGAAAGGCTGGTTAGTTATCTTTGCTTGTATCACCTTGTTGTTCACTAATTTATCGAAGTGAAGAATACAGAGTGTATTATTTCTGTGTGGAAATTTTCACATCTGGGAAGATGTGAGGATTAAATATTACCAATTGCATTGTAATTTCCAATGTAGTTTGGCTTAATTTTTATGTATTATTCATATTTCACTCAATATAGTGAATATGAAACTTTTCGATTTCTTAAAGATTAAGAAACCCCAAAGCCATACTTGTGGTCTAGCTAAAGATGCTCCAGATTATTGCTCTGATTTGTCTGAGGACCACAACCTCCTTTCAAACTCCCCGTATCAGGGAGAATGAGTGAGAGGTTCCTAGCAACTTCTTCAGTTTTTCTCTGTGCAAGCAAGTAGCTTGCTATCTCTTAGTGCAACGTTTAGTAGATAAAAGCACTTACAAATGAAAGCTTTTGTACAAAAAAGGTAGCAGAGATGGGAAGGGGGAAGTGCCAAACTTGGAAGTGTGTGGAACTTGTTTCTGTAATGGGTTTGATATCATGTTCTCTGTTGATTACAAGCATTGGAAAGGGTTGGACAGTGTGTGTTTATGACACAACTAGTACACAAAATAATAAATAGCTTTTTCAGAAAAATATGATGGAAGAAGTAGGCAGTAGTTTGACAACTGAGAAATTGTTATCAGGAGTGAAAGTAAAACCACCAATACTAAGTAGTAATCCATCTTTATTTCATGTCATACTATCTGCCACTGCTTTTTTTGGGAAAACTGTAGTGAGATAACACTGCCCTAAGATAGTAGGCATGATTAGTCTTTTCCTTCCTAGTTGCTTCTTCTGATCTAAGAAAACTAGTCAGTTATTAGAAGAGCTTTGATTCTTTTTCTCCCAGATATAACAATCATGGATGGTAAACTGAAGTTGTTGAACTTGAACTTGTTTATAGTGAAAGGCTAATTGTAACAGGGAATGCTTAGTGGGAGTGACCTTAAAATGTTTTATATCTTAATTATTCTGGTTTCTAATACAGTCTTTGTCCATTTAAAAATTACCAAAATCTGCCTTATTAAAAAACCCCAAAAACCAAAACAACCCAGCCTACCAAGACCATATTCAGTATCATACCTGTGCAAAACTGCTTGAAAGAATTGAGAAAGGATGAAGTTCATCTTGTTTATTTCAACTGGCGAGAAATCCAATTGCACTGTGCCCTGCTCTGCCAACAGAAGTAGTTTGACTAAATTGAAGAGGGTCATAAAACGTGAGGAATGTGACAGATTGATGAGTAGGTTGAAAATGCTTATCCTGTAGAATATGGAGGCTTGGGCATGAAGACCATCATCGATCTGTAAAGCAAATGAGATAACTTAAGAAAAATGTGAGCTGAGTGTGGCATAATTTAGTCATAAGAAGTAATTTACAAAGGGTTCTCATTTTTTTTTTCTCCCCCAGAAATCATTATGTCGGTGTTGGGTTGAATAAATGACTTTCATATCATGTTGTCAAAGATAGTTGTTGTAACCATTCACTACAAAAATGGGGCTCCTCTGTCTTCATTGTTTCTTATCACTGCCTGAGTATTATTTCAGCATAAGACAAGTGATATTTTCTGGGGAAATGTATCTGTCGTGAGTTTTCTCTGGGAAAGCCAGAAACAGGACATAAGGAGGACTGGAGACAAGGTGGGGATGGGGGTGTCCGGACAATAAACGGGTGAGAATAATAATTGTACAGAACCAGATGTGATAACCCTGAATGACTGTTTTGCTTGTTGATCGCTGTGCTCTGTTCCATGGGGAAACTCTAGAGTTTCAGAAGGAAACTAACCCCCTTGATGACACGGACAGTCATTTCATACAAACCCAGATCGCAATGTTGGCGGTCCCGTGTGCCTGTGGAGTGCACCCTTCTCGCCTACGGAAAAAAAAAATGAAGCAAACCCCTTAGTGTTACCTGTTTATGTAGTGACTGGGGGTGTCATATCAGTAACGGCTGTTTTTTATGGGAGACTTGGCTATATTATTTGTAGCTCCTTGAACGTTTATTTAAATTGGCTCTATCAATTAGATGCAAGAAGCTAATTCTAATTGACTGCGTTTAATGCAGCGTCACCTGAAGGTGTCTATATTGCTAAATTTAAACATAAGCAAAATGACTTACATAGCCCAAGAGGAACTTCAGCGTATTTCTTTTTCTGCTCCACTTGGTAATTAAAGAGCAGATCTCTCAAGATGAGCCAGGTGCAGTGTGCTGCTACTCACGTTTCTGCGTAGCACCAGGTATTGGCCCGTGCTGGAGGCTGCATGCCACATTTCACAGAGCAGCAATGTGATCTGCTGTGACAAATCCTGCAGGTTCTTCAGGGGAAGTGGAAAGCTGCTCTGCTTTGAACGCTCATGCATTCTCTACAGATTGTGTTTGTAGGCTTAGTGGTGCGTCTATTTTTCTATGTCCTGCTTCATAGTAGTAACATTTCCCTCTCCAACTGTTGGTACAGAAAACCTCCAGTTTTACGCTACCTTGCCTGTCGGCATGATTGCAGTTAGAAGGATGTAAGTACTTAGAAGGAATGCAGCGAGAGCAAGGAGAAACAGAGATACAAGCCAGCAAGGAACACAAAGGTAGAGCGACCAAGATTGCGTGCCTATAGGCAGCCTATTTAATTAGGTAAAAAATGAAGCAGGGTTGGCTGTAAGAGAAGCTGAGAAGTTAAGAAAGGACAATGAACTTAGGCTCTGCTTCACCACTCCACAGTTATTGCCTGAAAACCACTCCAGTTAACTACATGTCATGTTTTGAAAAGGCTGTCGTGTGACATTACAAGTGTCTCCTGGCTACATATCACACAAGTGGGAAAGGCAACCCCAGGCACCAGAACAAGCTGTGGGCCCCCCAGCTGGCAAGCAGCTTTGCAGAAAAGGACCTGGGGTTCTGGTGGACACACAGTTGAATACAAGCCAACAACGTGCCTGTGATACAAAGGCAACAAACGGTATCCTGGGCTGTATTAACAGTGTTGCCATCAGGTCAAAAGAGGTGATCCTTCCCCTCTGCCCAGCACTGGTAAGGCCACACCTGGAGAGCTGCGTCCACTTCTGGACTCCAAAGTGTAAAGAGGCACATTGACATACTGGACACAGTCCAGAAAAGGCCCATGAAGATGATGAAGGTACTGAAGCATCTCTACTATAAGGAAAATCTGAGTCAGCCTGGTCAAGAGAAGGCTTCATGAGGATCTTACTGTATATTAATACCTGAAAGGAAGGTACAGAGAACACGGGGACAGGGTCTTTGCAACTGGCGCCCAGTGACAGGACCAGAAGCTGTGGGCATACACTGAAACACAAGAGGGTCTCTGAATACCAAGAGACAGTATTTCATTGTGAGGGTGACAGAGCACTGGCACAGCCTGCCCAGAGAGATTGTGAAGTCTCCATCCTTAGAGATATTCAGAAGCTGCCTGGAGGTAGTTCTCCGCAGCCTGCTCCAGGCAGCCTTGCATGAGCAGGAGGACTGGACCAGATGATATCCAGAGGTCCTTGCCAACGTTAACCTTTCTGTGATTCTGTGTCCCTGAAAATCATATTGTACCTGAACATTTTTTTTAAGAAAAGCTGACTGAAATAGTGGCAGAAATACTGCTACTACTACAAAAGCAAGTGTAAAGTCTTGCACCTGGGAAGGAACAACCGTTTGTATCAGTACAGGCTGGGGGATGACCTGCTGGAGAAGAGCTCAGTGGAGAAGGACCTGGGGGTCCTGGTTGATGACAGGTTGGCCATGAGCCAGCAGTGTGCCCTGGTGGCTAAGAGAGCCAATGTGATCCTGGGGTGCATCCGGAGGAGTGTGGCCAGCAGGTCAAAGGAGGGGGATCCTTCCCCTCTACTCTGCCCTGGTCTGGCCCCACCTGGAGTATTGTGTCCAGTTCTGGGCTCCTTGGTATAAAAAGGACAGGGATCTCCTGGAGAGAGTCCAAAGAAGGGCTACGAAGATGATTAAGGGCCTGGAGCATCTCTCCTATGAGGAAAGGCTGAGTAAGTTGGGACTGTTCAGCCTTGAGAAGACTAAGGGGGAACCTAATTAAAGTCTATAATTATCTTAAGCAGGGGATGCAGGGGGAATCAGCCAGCCCCTTTTCAGTGGTCTGTGGGGACAGGACAAGGGGCAATGGCTGCAAGTTGGAGCACAGGAAGTTCCGCACCAACATGCGGAAGAACTTTTTCCCAGTGAGGGCGACAGAGCCCTGGGACAGGCTGCCCAGGGAGGTGGTGGAGTCTCCTTCTCTGGAGATATTCAAGACCCGCCTGGACACTTATCTGAGTGATATGTCCTAGGGAGCTGCTTTGGCAGGGGGGTTGGACCCGATGATCTCTCGAGGTCCCTTCCAACCCCTACAATTCTATCATTCTATGATTCTACTTCTCTTGTTAATTTTCTTAATCTGTCATTTTGGAAGTTTACTGTGGTAACAAAATTATCACAGTACCAGAGCAAAACTGAGTTCTATTGCAGCATTTCCTTGATGGAAGAAGAATAGAATTTTCTTTATGAAAAGGAGGGAGCAGACCAAACAAATTAAGAGCAAAGGGGATAAGATGTTGCTGTATCAGTCAGATCAGTGCTGAAATACAAAATGGAAAAGATGATGTTAGAGAATGCAGCATTGAAGGCTTCTACCTCTGAAAAAAAAATGAATAAGAACTCCATTTTTAGAAGGATGACTTTGCAGATCTTTCCTTATAACTGTTTTCAGGACCATGCTTCAGTCTTTTCAGAACTCTCATTGAAAAGAGGGAGCAAAGCATGTTAAAAGAATTGGGGATGGGAATGATGGAGATAACTTAATTCTTTATTTCTATCTAATGTCATTTCAAGGAACTTGGAAACATAAAAGCAGCTTGGAGGATAATTACAAGATGACAGGAATGAATCTATATTAAAGGTAAAACTTTCCAGACTTTGATTTTATGTGAGGAAGATTTGAAGGGTAGTTTGCTGATAGAGCGAACACTGTCTTGTACAATTTTCTTCTCTTCTTACTACCTCTTCTGTTGCACTGGGGATTTAGTTTCAAAACTTTACTCCCTACCCCCATTCCTCACGTTCCAGTAAAAAGTATGCTAAATCAGGTACCTGTTTATGAGGGCAAACTCAATTGTCTTGAATCAGTGCTTCTCTCTTTTGTATGCGATAGTGGGATGAATACTGTTCATACTTAGTGTAGCTTTAATTCCAGGATGATGTTCCTAAATACTAACAGGAAAGAGGGTGGATTTTTTTCTTCTTCTCCCCTATTTCACCCTGAAATTACTTATGTTTTCAACTCTAAAAACCCAGAATAATTTTAGTTGGAAAAATTGTTCATTCTTAATTGTTGTAAGTATGTACACACAGATGTTGGATATGTATTTTAGGGACTATCTGTAGTTTCACTGTGCCAGCAGCATATTGAGCTATAAAGCAAGACAGTCTTTATTCCAAATAGCAGGTGTGGAGGTTTTATGCTTTATTTTTTAAGACTGGATGTGCTGAATGTGAAAAATGAGCATAGCATTAACAGTGAGATGATGATACCAAGTGCAGTAAGCATCAGAACAAGGTGCCTGGAACTTTGTTACCTCTACCTGAGACTTAACACAATATGAAAACCTCACATTGTAAATAACTGGTGTTTGCAGGAGAAGAGAAAAAAGTATATAGGTTGTCAACAGAAAATTACTGGTGTCAGCATTTGCTCAGCAGTGAGTCTGGGTTGAGGTAAAGGGTGAGGGAACAGGAGCAAGCAAACCTGATTTTTGGATGTTGTCACAGCCCTCCTAGAATGAGGTCCTTGGAGAAGTACATGAGATGTTGCAGATTCTTCTTTGCCTTTTTGCACGTTGAATGGTGTATGAAAGATCCCAGTTGATGATATGTGATGATTTTGGCCATGTACTTGTACACTGGCAGAATCTCAGAAGTTAAATATGGGGATGCCCTAGGACTGTTCCACTGACTGGTTAAAGTTAAGGAACAGGTTAGACCACAAGCACACATCTGGATGTAATCTGTTCTAAATGTTCAGAATTGCCATGACTCAATAGGTACAAGACAAATACAATGATCTGTACACCAGTTGCCTGGCACCTTGCAGATGATTTTACTTAGAATTTATGGATGGAAAAAACGAAACGTGTTTTTTTCTCTCTTTCTCTTCAAGACAGACACTTCTTATTTGTTGTTGCATTTGCTGAACTTGAATCCAGCTAAACAGAGTTAGATCCCTGCAATTTCTCAGAAGTAAAATGTAAATTGCATCATTATTCAAAGAGCGCATTCTAAATCAGTAAATATCTGAAAGACCCGCACTGAATCAGGGATTTCTGCTTAAAAAAACCTCAGTACTGGCACACAGATTTCCTTCTGTTTGATGACAGAATATAATGCTTTTCCATAATCTGCTTTCTCTGGTGCAGAAATTATTTTAATGTATGTTTGCATGGGTAAATAATCCCAAAATACTTGTTCTTAGGGTAATGGGTTGTTCTCTTCATTCAAGTGGTAGGTAAGGATGGAACAAGAGCAGATTTAGCTATATGCTTGTCTGCTTTAGAAAACAAACAAGCAAACTCAAAAGCAGCATCAAGAAAACTCCTGAACCAAAACCCTTCAAAATGCCTACATTTTACCTTCTCATTTATACTTGATCCGAACTGCTGATTAGATATGATTTTCTCCAAGACTCTGCCTTCATGGGATTGCACAGCATATTGAACATGTACAGACAGCATAAAGCAGGCTTACGTGTAATCATTTAATTTTATTTTCTTGATTTTTTTTAAGGCTCTGTGAAAATCTATTTTCAGTTTTATTGTCAAGCCATAACCCAAATGATCTGAATTACTATAATTCTAATATTAGTGCTCACTACAAAAGAGGGAACTTTGTTTAACGTATGTTTTGTTAAACCAGAAATTATTTGATGTGTCTTGGGGGAAAAATAACTTGAGCTCAAATAATAGGGTCATCCTTTACTGAGATGCCTTTATTTTGCCAAAGAATTCAGAGTCCTGATCAAGAAGGGTTGGATACTTACGTTCTAATTCTTCCAAGGGCACTGCAGGCACTCGAATGCTTGTACTTTTGGGCATAGCCTTATGTGGTCCTCATTTTGAAGGTTTTCCAAGAACGTAAATTATTCTAAAAATCTAATTTAAATCTAATTCTAATCTAAAATTCATTTAAAGCGGAAAGTCTAGGGGATTCTGTAGCCTTGGTTTTTTTCCCCTCTCTTTTTTATTTCTTTTTAACGCTCCTTCTTTTTTCAAAGTACAGTAATAAGTAAGAGAACTGAGGAAAAAAAATTGCAGGAGACAGTTTCAGGAAATGGGGAGCTCAACCCAGTTCATATAGCTGTCTCCCTGAAACATTCAGAAAAACTGATTTAGAGGTTGTTATTTCTTTTAAGCAAGATGTAAGATGTGCACTGGTGAATAAACATCCTTGTTAAACTGCTGTTGCAGATGAGTAGCCTCTTTGTTAAAAGCTTGAAATGGATTCAGAATATCAATCTAGTTATTCTTGAGGTTCACCCCTTAATCTAGCAGATGAAGATCGTATTTGTTTTGTTTATCTGTTCCCACCTATTTGTGGAGATCAAGATTTTCTGTAGCGTACTAGGTTATTGATAATTAATTTTAAAAGGTAAGGTGCTTTTTTCAGCCTGAAAGTGTTTCTGTCCCTGTCATGCCCTCTATCAGTGCATTTTTTTTGTTTGCTGTGGATATCCCAACTTGACACGTTTACTGTATGTTTGGCATGGGGTTTACATCATTTCACTGTCATTTCAGTGTTCATAGCTGTTATCTGTGTTCTTTCCCATTAAATAGAAAAAATCACATCTGTATGTAACTGGCAGTTTTATATCCATTTCATGTGTACCAGGGTGGCTTTCTAAATCCATTTTTCGTAACATTTCAATGGACGTGAAGGCATGTGCCCTTAGAGAAGAACACCAACGTTACTACTGCTTTCAACAAAGGAAAATTGTCCTTCTGTATTCTGTTCCTTACTTAATAAAAAATGTTATCTTGATAGACACATAATTGCTCTAATTATCAGTAGAGCATTTACAGGGGTTATTCTTTTTATTCAGTCTCAGTATCTGAAGAACAGTTCTCAGTGATTTCAGTTACACAGTAAAATTAAATCTGCTATTCAGGGAAAAATTCCAAGTCGCATTTTAACTTGTGCATATCAATTTATACAGCTATTTTTGGTTTTTATTGATTGATCTATTCTATAGAACAGGTAGCTGTGCTGAGATCGCTTTGCATTACAATTGCAGGTAGAGATGTAGATCTATGTTAGGATTACCTCAGGGGGCGCAGACAGGCAGCCCTTACTGTGAGAGCATGTGAAACTATCTGTCCCGTCGTTGGGGAGAGGTTTGAAGTTATGCCTTGTTTTTCCCATGCTAGTAATTTAAGGAGTATAAGTGCTTCTGTAAAACCGGCACACTCCCCTCTGCCTTTAATTTGGCTTAGTCCTGCACATATTTTAAATTGGCTGCTTGTGTCAGTGAGGTTTAAATGAATGTAGTTTTTGGTAAAAGTAGTAACACCTGAGTTGTGTATCATGTTTCAATGGGGACTGCTATACAAATAGAAGTTACCACTATTCACGTTTTGTGAGTTCGAAAAGTAATCCCCTCTTTATACAGAGTTTAGGTCTAAGTATAATGAAATTATTTTTCAAAGTCCATGTTTCTCTGTAGGACATTCAAATACTAGACACTGAAATCACTGAAATCAAATTGTGAATTGCAGATTTAAGCCTTACTCTAGTAATTTAAACTGCCAGAGTTCCAAACCAGGGTCCCAGTCTACATCCTGAATTGATGCATGAATTAAAAATCAAACAAATGGTCCTTTAAGGCCATATTTCTCATTTTGTGTAGTTATAGTATATAATTCTGAAGTACAGAACTAAAATGCATCATTCTAAAGAACTTCTCTGTAGAAAACTTACAGATTCGCTTTCTTGTCTAAGAAAAAAAAAATCATACAGCTGACTCCATAAATAATGAATCCAGCATTATTTATGCAGTTTAGGAAAAGTTGGTTTCTGTTGAAAAAGAAATTTACTATGAGGGCAGTCAGGCAGTGGATTGGGTTGTCTAGAGAAGTTGGGCAGCCTCCATCACTGGGGGTTTTCAAGACCTAGATAGGTAAAGCCCTGAACAAGCTGGTCTGGTCTCATAGCTGACCCTGGTTTGAGCAGAAGAGTGTCTTGGCTGACTTTCTGAGGCCCCTTCCAACCTCATTTAGCCTTTGATTCTGTGAAATTCAGATGGCGTCACCTGCTGCTACTGAAAATGAAGCACTTGTGTTGTAGCACATGAAGCTCTCTATTAATCACCTCTACCTTCTATGAAAAATATCTGAAGCAGGAGTAGGACAGAAGAGAGGAACAGGGGAAAGGAAAAGAAACAAGATGTAGTGCTCAGGGCAGTAAACCTTTCATCCCTGAATGTCCATTTTTTCCAGTTGCTTTCTGATGACAGGAAAAGTTTGCTGACCCCACATTATTGCTGTTTATCAAGTAAATATAGGGAGCTAATACTGTTTCCCAGTTAGTGAAACGATAGGTTAGCTAGTCAGAGGTCATGTTGTGTCTTTGCTGTCCTCTGGTGAAAAAGTGTGCACTGTACCTGAAACAAATAGGAACTGAGGTTTACCTGGTGAAGAGGATAGATTTCTAGATATTAAGAAAGATTTTCCAAGCTCAAAGAGGTTGCTGCAGAATGCTGTCTAGAAAACCAAGAGAAGGAAAGGCTGGAAAATCAATAAACTTACTCTTTACTTAATATGTATAGAGTTACTTTCTGAGATCTTTAAATACCATTTTTAGCAATTCTCATTTAGTTATGCTTGTGTGCAGTGTTCATTGTTTACTTTTATTAGCCACCCAGTCTAATAGCAAGGGTTTCTCTTGTAAACAGGAGAGCAGTTGGAGCCCATGTTGTAGGATATATTTACAGTAGTGTAAAACTACTTAATTTCTCTTGGCAAGCATGGCAATATACATAAGAGTTCTTCAAAACAAGTGGTTTTCACTTTGTTTTTATTTAAATGTCTAAGGCCATCTGCACAGGCAATGAAGAGTTACCACTGGTTTGGTTGTGGGTTTTTGCTTTTTGGTTTTGTCTCTCACTGCTGTCTCATTTTTCATTACTACTCTTGGTATAGTGACTGTGGTAGCCCTAGTCTAGTAGGGTATAAAGAGTGACAGGAGGGGAAGAAAGACACATTGATTTCCTTCTACACCCAGCTGTTATGGTCACCAGGAAAATTTTGTGAGTAGGAGAGGTGTTCTCAGAAGGAATCCCTGTAGCCTGAGAGAGCTGTACTGTGTTCTTGTTTCGTAATGGCATGGGAGAGGCCAACTGCTGGTACACAGCCCCTTGCCTCACTCCATCCTGTAACTCTTGTGCTGGTATGCTTTGTGAATCCAAAGGTACTTCTGTGTTTGCCAGCAGACTGCTTTGTATTTCTGAATAGGTGAAACTACCATAGAAGTTCTTATTAGACGATAAATAAAATGTGCAGTAGACACCTTGACATCTAGTCTGAGTCTTCTCTCAGGCTTCACTTTTGCCTCTCAGTGTCTATTCTTATTAAGGGCCTTCATAGTTTTAGCACAATATATACCTGTCAGAGGCTTTTCAGAATATTTTGTTACCTGCAACAGTGAGATCAATCAAGCAGGCTAAGATATTTTAGCAACTGTGTGTTACACTTAGCTTCTCAAGGTAATGAGCTGTCTTGTCTATTTGTTAGAAATGTGTGGTATGATCTCTAACATGCTGTCCTTTACAAGAGAAGAGAAAATAACCTCTTAAAAATTGCAATTTGAAGAAAGTCTGTGATAAGGTGAGAAAACGTTTGATGTATGAGAGTTTTTTATGGCATATTAAGAAATAATACAGCACTAGTTTAAGAAAAAAAATAAAATTGATTACATTTCTTCTAAAAGATTAATCTTTCCGCATGGTACCATGCTTTTCAGAAGCCTTGGCTGCATTTGGCTGGACAGTTGTTGGAAAAGCCTTTCAAGTTTTTTAAATCATGTTTTTTTTAAAGCACCTTAATGAGAGAGATTGACTTTCAGTTGGTGGAATTCCAAATCATGCAATGATCATTATCTTTGGTGAGTAGAGAAGTATTTTACCTTTTTAAACACTTGAGGAGTTTAAGACTGAATGGGCAGATTTCTTGAGTATTGGTTGTTGGGGAGGGTGAATGGGTAGTGTCCGTGTTTAGGAATTGATTGGCTGCTTCTGTGTGTGAGTGCTGGATGGTGGCTTTAAAATTCCTGTGCTCTGCTTCGTTCCAGTCCAGTAGTTCTTTGTGGGTAGTGAACGCAGCCCTGAGGTATACAGGTAGGAAGCTACAGCTGAGCAGCCATCTCATCCTCCTTTTCTCCATTCTCATTATTCATTGAAAATGTGATGAACCTGTGCTTTAGAGGCCCTGAGCAGTGAGCAAGTGAAGGTGTAGTTGGAGTAAGGCTCATGCCTCAGGTCAATGCACTTTTTTTTCCTCCTTCCCTTTAAATTTGGAAAAACTAGACAGAAACAGAGTACAAGGGAGCAGCTGATACCTTAGCCTGGAATGGGTGGGCTATTAACTGAGCAGGGGATAAAGTACCTTTTGTACCTGCAAAATCTAAACTTGGAAACCTTGAAAACTGCCAGAGGGACAGTGTGCTTTGGGGAGGGTGTGGGGGTGTTGACGTGTGAGGCCACTGGTGACGAGAAGACTTGGAGTCAAGTTTGTGGGCAGACCCAAGTGTTTCGGGCCAGTTGGAGCCATACACAGTATGTGTTTCCTACTCACGGAACTTCATCCCAGTCTGCAAGAGTGGGGAACAGGGTGAGGCTGTTGGCCATGTTTGTGTTTCCAGTTGACAGTTAACACTGCAGACAGAAAAGTGAGGTAGCTGTGCTGCTCCCTGAGCACGTCTGTGTGGCCTTTTCACAACCACAGGAATTAGACACAGGTTCACCTGGCAACTACCTGACCTTTCTCTACAGGAATCATTCCTCTTCTGCTGGTGCTTGTTCATTATTGTGTAGTTAGTTCCCTCTCAATCTGGAACCTGGCAGTTGTCTGTAGGGGATCTGGTCCCATCCCGTTCTTATTCCTCGCACGGTGCTGAACCCTGTCTCCGTTGTCACTTCGCCTGCGCTCACGCAAGCTCCAAGTTTAATAACCACAGTCAGTCATATGGGTGTTGGGAGCAACACCAGATCAGATTGATGGGAATTGCTCTCAAAATATCCTTCTCTTGTGATAATTGCCATTGACAGCTATTCTCAGTATAGTTTTCCGAACAATTTTAAATTTGCTTTACAAATTTTATTATTCTACACCTTTTTCTCTAGCTTATTTTATGGTGGTGTGAGATGGTAGAGGGATTACAGATTCTGTTTGGATAATGCAGGGGCATCTTTAACTGCAGTTCAACAGCCATGTTGATTTCTAAGGGGAAGTTCAAATATCTTTTTTGGGTTGCTTTATCTTCTCTGCAACAAAGTATTACCTCTTGAGGTCTCACTTACCCTTATCCAAATTCTTGGTTTTATTCCCTTGTCCTATCCTTCAGCAGTGCAGTGCAGAATTTGCAGAAAAGATACACATTCATATGAAAATTAGTTCAGGCAATCTGTCTGTCAAGTTAAAAGGCCATTTTTTTTTAAATGCAACAATAAGTTTGTTGCTCGCCTCTTATGCAGAACATAAGAATCAAAGTTACTGGTTTTTGAACATTTAAGATGTTCAAGACAGTAAAGCTGATTGTAATTGAATGCGTATCTATATTAAATGGCAAATATGCTCATTTTTAATATACAGAAAAGCATTCATTAGAAAAAAGTAATTCATTTCTTTTGAATCGAATGCAATGTAAGTTTAATTTTCAGAACATTGCCTGGGGCAATTGTTTGACATTTTCTTGAAACTGATCTGATTAGTTCTCAGAATTATGCTGAGAAATGTCACTTACTATGGAAAATACCTTTTTTAGCAGCGACCCTCAGAAAAGAAAATTATTTTTTCTTTTTCTTCACAAATTGCTTTGTGCATTTCAGTGGCAAGGGCAACATTTAGCTCTAATTGTGTATTGAGCTTGTTTTTATATGATTATGGAATCAATTCAGAATCTTAACAGAAAAATGATATGGATTGAACCAAGTCCATTGTGCTATTTTTGTGAAGGTGACCTTAAAGAGTAAGTGTGAAGGCCTTTAAGTTTAAAATTTCCATACATTTTTGCTGTAACTCATAGGACATGAAGCTCAGAGTCACCTGTGTAACTTCTCCCTTAAATGGAACAGGCTTTTTTCATCTGAATTATTGGCAAAGGTGCACTATGTACACTTAGACATGGGTTTTGACTGAATAAATACAATAAAGTTAGGTCAGATCATTTACAGGACTTGCTATTCTTTTTCCTGTACCATCATTTGGTACTATAAAGATTTAGTGGACTTACTGGATCTTAGTGCACTTCGAAATGTGCTCTTAAAGTGCAATATTCGAATTAGTGTGGTTAAACCACTGGTGAGGTTGCCAGAGCTTAAAACCAAACTTTGGTGGTCATATTTCATACGGCACAAAGCTTCTGCCAGAAGCCCCGTTTTCTCATCTGAATCAGGACTGGTGGTGGTTGCGTTCACCAAGGACAACAGATCATTTTCAGCACCGCCGTGGTTTTACTGATTACTTTTAAGAGTCTAGAGTGGTTTGCCTTCTGCATTAAGAATATATATGTAAAAAATAAGAATTCACATATTTTAAAACCTTAAGATTGTTTATAATAGGTTATTTAAATTCTCCTCTGTATCTTTATTTTTTAATTAAAACCAAGAATGGGATTTGAACCTTCTCACCAGATGACTTTAGTAGAATAGTTTACTGTCTATTGACATGCACCTTACTTTCTAATGAGACGATTTTTTTACATGATAATAAAATTGGTATATCTTATTGCATTTATCTATCTGTATTTTCTTGAGATGTTTAATGTTGTCATTGTAAACAAAGCACTATTTTCAGGGGAATTCAGTCTGTCCATGAAAAGAGAATAGAAAGCCAGTTGTTTATATTCCCCCAGGTTCTGGAAAATGTCATGTGTGCTTCCAATTAAAACCAGTATTCATACTGAAGAAAAATTGCTTGCAGAGGAAAGAAGTTGCGTTTCCCTGTTATGAATAATGCAGGTTGCAGCACAGAAAATGATCTCTGCTAGAAATGAAGGGAGCTCCTATAAAATTGTTGGAATGACTTTGGACTTACTCTGAAGTGAGCTCAACCTTGCACCGTGCTTGTTGCTGGCATTGATTTAAATGCTCATATGTTAATGCATACGTAAGTAGTTGGATGTGCAAACTGAGGTGTCTAAAATCCATTCTGAGCCCTGTTATCTGAAAAGTCTGTGGCTTTATAATTTAAAAAAATAAGCATTTTTAGCGTTCAGACCCTTCATGACAGAGGTCAGAGTCTTTTTTTCTTGCTTCTCTTTAATTCCCAGATTTACAGATAGGGCAATGGAGAGGGAATGATGAGAAAAAATATTCACCCAAGATGAATTAAAAAGGGCAGTGATAGGACCCAGGTCTCTGTAGCCTCAGCCATATGACTTTCCTTATTCTTAATCCAATTCCCTTTCAAGCAATGTTAGTTTTAATTAAATAGAACTAGTCCTATCTCTAAGCTTCATTAAGGTGTCATTGAGAAACTGGGGAGATGAGAAAGGGATGCCAAGAGTTCCTTCAGCAGGACCTTAAATTCTGTTTATAAACCATAATGTAATTTCACATTCCAGGTTATTTAATTGTGAAGGACACTGGTTTATATTGAACCCTTCCGAAACATAAAAATACTAGCTGTGTGCTAAAGAAGCTTTCCAAATGGGGGGTGGGGGCAGAAAAATCAGTTGAATGGCTCATCTTTCCTATAAACACTTGTGGGGGTTGAAAACAACAAGAGTTTTAATTTGGGGGCGGGGAAAGGGGGTGGAGGGGTGGAACTGCTTAAATATACAGTACTTGATAGCTTGGAAAAACCATACATGTTGTGATTGAAGTGTAATTACATGGAAGGTAGCATTTGGGACAACTAGAAAATATTAAGTTTTCAGATGCTTTATTTTGATGCTAAAATAGTATTATTATGTTGCTATCATAATCCTGAAATACTCAAGTAACACTTTGGGTTTTATGAGATACTGTGCTTTGGTTGGGTTCTTTTTTTGTTTTTATTTTTTGTTTAAACATAATAAAATTTACAGTTTCAGGCTTTCATCCAGAAGCAGAGGTCCAAAGACAGGTCAGAGAATTGTGAGACAGCAGGGGTGCATCTTTTAAAGGAAGAAGAGGAGAAAGAGTAATGTTGGAGAGCTGTTTAAAACCAAGCTGTTGAATTTTTGTTGGAAACGAATCTGCAGCACCATACATGAGCGTTTAAAAGTAGTCTTTTTAATTACAGTGTTTTAAAATTTGTAGCATATGCTTGTGTGTTGAGATGGCAAATCAATATCCACTAGGTTTTCACAACACTCAGAGGAGCAGGAGCTGTAGGAGGTAATGGCAAGTTGCACACTAAGCAGGCGTTTTGCCCTAAAGTTCATATATTTCAGGTTGCCTGTGGTCCATGTGAAACTTATGAAGGAACTAAAGTTAAAGCCATCTCCTTAATTTCTTTTGAAATTACTTTTCCAGCTGACTTTAATCATCTGAGAGGTAGAGGACCGAAGATGTGTCCTGGCAGTGCACGGGTTTGTTTCTTCGGTTTGGTTTGTTTTTCTCCAGAGATGGAGCACAGCCAGTGTTATCTTTGTTCGGCAGTCTCACCAATAAGCCTCATCCCAGGCCAGTTCCTTCCCTGTTCCTAGAGGGGATAAACCACCTTTCATCTGCTTCTGCTTGTGCTATCTGCAGAGCTCCTGTTTTGAGGCATTTCTTTTATGGCGTTGGTAATCTGGAGTCTAAGCAATCGGCCTCCTTAGTTTCCAGTGCCATAAAACTCAGCCAGGGAGTAAGGAAGGGCTAGAAGCTGAAATCCGAGCATGGCTGTGATAAACTGTATGTTGATTAAAAAAAATAATTAGAATATGAAAGCCTGGGATGCTAGTTCTTTTTTTGTCTAAAACGTATCTTTCAAAGAACATTCATCCAGATGGCCTTAGCATCCAGAGAAGAGCCGTGCCACAGGAGAAAGACTTAATAAGCATGGGTCCTAACTGTAATTCACTGATACTTTGCTATCTATGTGTGTTCCACTGCTGTGCTGAGAGAAGCCTGCTTGCAGTGATCTCCCCATCTTTTTGGTTCTAGCAGAGAACCTGTGCCCTCATGCCTTTTGAAAACTTGCATAGCCCTTCTTTTCAAGGCCAGTGCCTCTGAGATATTCATAGTATTTTGATCCTGAAAGCAGATGCAAAAGGAAGGTAAACCTGCCTAGCATGTTGATCCAGGGAGAGATTAGTCTCCAGTAAACATTCCCTCCCAGCTGTTTTCTTGGGAACCTGCTTTTTCTTCCTGAGGAATTCAAGTGTGGCCCTGTGGCTTCACAAGAGCGAAGTGCCACCCGTCGGGTTGCCTGCGAGGTCTGGGATACCAGTACTGCAGCTTCCCAAACCGCTGCTGCCTTTACCTGTAGTTCCTCAGGTGAAATGGCTCCCTGATCCATGAGCGAGGGAGACTCCTGGTAGTCCTTTTTTGCAGCCTCCTCCTTGCTGCAGAATGGTGAAATTCAAAGATCTTTGCACTTCATTAATAAATACCTATTTAATTTTGTCCACTCCAAAGAAAGAGCAGCCTGCAACAAAGTACTCCCATGACTCTGTCATGTAAGGGTCAAGGGAAACTGATTACTATGTAATGAGGATTTTAAAGAAAATATGCACACAAGCTGCATATATATGTGCATTTAAACATATACATAGTATGTAGGCTGTATTTACATATATATATGCAGGCCTTTTTAAACTTAAAACCCTTGCATGGTGAATACCTATGCTTCCCCTTCTTTAGTCATCCATTTTCTGTCTCTGTGATTGTATTTTTGAGCTTGCTAGTATTTCCAGGAATAAGCTGTGTATTATAACTACAAAACAGAAGCAGCTAAAAAGAAGGAATATTTTTCATTATGCTGTTCCATCTTTGTTGTGGTATAACCCCAGCCAGTAAGGAAGTACCACATGGCTGCTTGCTCACTCTTTTCTCCTCCAAGAGAATGGAGAGGGGAATGTAAAAAAAAAAAAAAAAACAACAACCCTTGGGTCAACTTAAAGACATTTTAATAGGATAACAAAGGAAGAGAGTAATAACAGTAATGATAATGGTGATAATAAATCAAGTGGTGTTCAAATGCACCTGCTCACCACGTGGGTGGGGAAAAAAACCCAACCTGATGCCTGGTCTGTTTCAGAGCAGTGAATCTCTCTCCCCACTAGCCTCCCCTCTCCCTATATATATATGGGGAGGCTAGTTGGGAGGCATATATGTGTGTTTATGTGTATATGTATATATACACACACATACCTATATACAGGTGTGTGTATATATATATATATATACATACATACACCTATATGCCTCCCTATATATATACTTATGTCATGCTCCATATATATTCTGTGTCAGGGAATATCCTGCTGTCCTGGCTGTGCTCTCCCAGCTTCTTGTGCACCTGGCAGGGCGTGAGAAGCTGAGAAGTCTCTGGCTTAGTGTAAGCACTACAACTACCCAGCAACAACTAATACATCAGTGTGCTATCAACATTGTTCCCATACTACATCCAAACCAGAGCACTATTCCAGACACTAGAAAGAACACTATCTCAGCCGAAACCAGGACAGTCTTCTAACAGATGAAAATATTCCAGTTCTTCCTCCTTATGCATCATATTATAGCTGTACATTTCCTTAGGATCTTCTACCACTGACAGTTGAAAGGTAAGAGCTATAGCCATGCCAGCAAGAATGAGGTCCTGACCTGCAGACATGTGATATCTTAGTTTTATATTGTTTCATTTCCCGTTGATTTCCCCTGTAGTAATTTTCGGTCCAATTCTCCACAGTAAAAGCTGAACCAAATAATATTGGACACGTAAGTATATGTAGTAGTTATGAAAAATTATTCTTCATCTCTGGCTAAGGCTTTGCTCTGTCTTAAAAGTATTACCATTTCTGATGTGAAACTTTGTAAAAGATAAGCAACGTAGGAGAAGTTTAAGATTTCTTAATGGTTCAGTGGTGAACAAAGACTTCTTATCAAAAGTCTTCCACTGATACAATAACTTTGAAAATAAATTTAGTATTTAATGTGAATATTTCTTCAACTATTAAATATTCTAAGTAGCATTTGACCTTACGCAAGAGTGTAACAGTTATAATAAAGGATCTGCTTTAACTGACTGATTATGCTGCCCTCATTCATGCATGTAGTTTGATTGACTTCATTGGTGCTTCTAATCAAAGACTTCTGCAATTTTAGTTGAATAGCACCAAAGTCATGGTATTATTTATTTAAAATCTTTTGCCTATTTATATTATTTTAAAAAAATTAACCAACCAAAACCCACCTTTTTTCCCTTTACCTTTATTTAAAACTTCTGTCCATCACTTCAGAAAAAATACAGTCTGAAAACAGATAAAGAAACTTATACAGAAGCATTTCATCACTATGGTGCTAGCTGTTTGGGCTGGATTTGAAAGTTGCTGTCTTAGAATCTATGCAGGAAAAACCTATGTTATGTATACTTTATTTGTATTTTATATTTCTATGTAATTAAATATAAAGGGGATGCTAATTTTGTTCCAGGTATAATATTTTGTAATAAATTGGGGAAACTAATCCACTGGTAACTAGAAGTATCCTATCGTATTCAGTCATCTAAATGGGTATATTTTATTATAGTGGAAGTACAGTTGCTGTAATTCTTTATATGCATATACTTAAATTAAAATGTCCTGTGTTATAATTTGCTGGTGGTATGAAATGGAAAAAAAGATGCCTTAAGGTTTCCAAAACCTGACTTATGAGCGTAGTGATCACTTCAAGAAGTTCTATATAAAATTGCTTGGTCTTTTTGTCATGCATTTTCCATTTAAGTCAGTGGAAGTTGTATAGCTAAAATCACACTGAATTCATTGCAAATCTAGGGCACGCTTAAGGGGCACTTCATCTGAGCAAAGAAATCATTGCTTTGACTGTGGCGATGTTAAGTGAGAGATGGAAGTGAATAGCTTTTAGTTTATTGCTCATTTGAAAGCTGGAGGGAAAAATGGCCTTTGTCTACCTGCCAAGCTCTTCCCCTCCCCTGCCCAGACTTCCTAAAAATGCTCATTTGAAATCTGGCAGCAGTTATCTTTGATTCCTTTCAGTAGCTTTTCCAATTTTATTTTTTTAATAGCATTCCCCCCCCCCCCCATTTTGTTCTTGTAATAAATTTGATCTATTTTTAAAATATAAGTAAAAGCTACTGTGGTTTGAAACAAGTTCCAAATTTAAAAAAGTCACTTAATGCTAATTTGCTACTGAATTCGAAGTCTGATCATGAAGATATACTCTCAAGTTGCTGAGGCATTCTCTGTTTGTTTCTGATAGGTTTCTTTAGGTAAATTTTAAAAGACCTACTTTTTTTGTAAGTACTATAATGGCATCTTATTGCAGATGCAGTCTAAGAGCATGTCATAACATTGAAAAGCAGTAATTGCGTCTTCTAGCAAATTTGTGATCTGTAAATCGGTGCATATGACACCTTATTGTTATGAAATGTAATGAGGAAAATGGAATTATGAAGTCTGTTAGTGCCTTCAATGATAGTGCTTTTAATTCATTGATGAGCTGCATTTGCTCTGAGACCAGAACAAAGAACAGAAAATATTTGTTGTTTTCATGCCAGAGCATTAAATAACACAAGCTTTTCTTAATAGAAGTCATCATGGGTTTATTGTGGTTTTGTATTTTTTCTACTTTTTATCTTCCTACTCAGTTTGGAAATTTCTGAGCTGATGACATCACCACAGATGTCAAGTAGGCAATTCCTGGAGACCTTCTTGAGAGATTTTTTTTTTCTTATGAAGGAGGGAAAAGGAAAACAACAGTCTATTTTAGTTTGTTTGAAACTGTGTTATGATAAAACTTTCCATACTTGGGAGTTCCAATTAAGTGTAGAGCTAGATAAACATGAAATCTTGCAAAGTCCTACAACTCCTTGCAAGAACAAATGAAAATGCTTTCTCAACAGTGTGATTTGCTAGATGATGTGGTGAACATGCCTGTTTATACTTTGCCCTGGTAAGACAAGTGTTACACCCACACAGTTTTTAATGATTTTTATGTTTGAGATTCGGTGACTACTGATACCAAGAATGGAGGCAAGAAACAGCTTTCCAATAATAGAAGAATAAGCCAGTTTAGATGAATTCTGTCTCTGTAACTGCTCGAACTGGATTCAGATTTTATTAGTGTGTTTGAAACTGAGGAGGAGGCATTGATGATGATGATGATCGCATGTCTATGAGAAGAGACTCAGCAAAAGTTAAACTTTTAGGGTGGGATTAGCGATGAGTTCCCAAAATGCACTCACTGCTGCATTCCTCTTGCTGGATTTTGAGAAAATCAGGTAAAACATTCCTGATACTTAAAGCCCTTTACTAAATTAAATATAATCTCCTTATTGGAGTGTTTAAATATTTTAAGATGGTTATCTTGAAGCATTATGCTTTATTTGATTTTGTTTTCTACAAAGCACAAAAGTAGACAATTACTGGCATCATCAAAAATGGTTTTGTGTGGCATAACTTCTCCCTTTTTCCTTTGAGGGTCCTCTCAGCTAAATTCTGATGTGATTTTAGCTGCTGCGGCCTTATATCCATCTCTTTGTTACTCCTAATTTTCTTTCATTAAAATGTTGACTGGTGAATTAGGAAGTTTTAGCAACATAATGACTTCTGCTTGATAAAGATGCTATTATCGATAATGATGCTGCCAGATAAATGTCAGTAGAGTATCAGCCATTTTTCAAAAGCACGTGTAGGGCCTCAGCTGATGTGCATATTGACCCAATAAATTAATTCTTCATGAGCGTGGAAGGTGCTTATTTTTGCAGTGAGGATAAGCGTGTTAAGATGATGGTTACTTAAGCTTATTAAGATGATGGTTACTTAGGAGAGTTCATTTCCCTCTTTGCCTTTGTGATTAAAGAGCATGCAGTAAAGTGGTGTGGTTGCCCCAACTGTACAGACTGCCATCTGTATCTGCGTGCAGCCTTGTGTTCACGATAAATACGCTACTGGAGATTTTGGATATGCATGTTGGAACAAGGTCCCTTCCAACCCAAACCATTCCATGAATCTGTGTAGGCTCAGAGCCATGCTCAGAAGGCAGTGTAAATGTAGGAACAGACTTACCTATCGTAGAAGTACTGTCTCTTCCATAAGAAATTACATCATCTGCTGTGAGCCAAGCTGGGAAGAAACCATAGCGGTGGTGTGGGATTGGCAGTTCTCGTGAAGGTCAGAGGTCTGATTAAAAGCTGGTAGCTGATGGTTTATATATCACTGTGAGGATACTTCATGTTTAATACACATTACAAAGTACTGTTTGAAATAAAAGTGGTACAGAACTGACAGTCCTGATTGAGAAAAAACTATTGGATTCATTATGTTAATGTCATAATCTGATACATTTGAGTTAAGGGAGGAGAAAAAGCTTTCTTCGTGATGTGACTTAAATACCTTTAAGGCCCTGTCCATGTTACAGGTATAAAACTTCTAGTCAGGGGTTGTGTACCTAGGAAAACAGTTTTATTTCCTATTAACTCAAATGTTTTCAGGGGTATCCTTCATGCACTTACAAGAAAAGTGCAGAAAAAGAACATTGAGAGTTTTCCAGGCCACTTTGGGTTTTTTAACAGGGTTTTTAAATAGCGGCATTGTAGTCTTACAAAAAACTCCTGTTTTTCCCTGGAAGCAATATTTAATTTAGGTAAGCTAGTTTTCTGGAAGTAGACATGCTTCTAACCCTTTCCAAATTATGACGTAAAATGCAAGTAAATAATTGTATCGTTGGGAGATGTTTCATAATAGTTAATATTTCATAAAATGGTATGTATTGGGTATGTTTAGAAAATGACAATCACCACACTATTTGTGTATACTTCTCTCTTCTGAATTTGAGGTGCTAATGCTTCCTGTTAAAAGAGAAAATCGAGATATTGCCTGCAACTTGAAAGATGGGGACAAGAATAGCATCCAGCCAGTGACCGTAGCTGCGGGACGTTGTAGCCTGTAGCCAGAAGGAAACCCGGTGAAGAGAGGTCTTGTAATTCATTCCGATTATAGCCAAGTTTGCTCTTGAATTCATTTCTGCCAGTAGCAAATCCCAGAGATATGTATCATCTGCCAAGAATTCCCTCCTCCTGGCTGTGGAAAATACAATGTTTGGAACCCATCAAGCGCTTTGTGTGGTGGGGTTAGAGGAGGGCAGGCAGCCGGTCTTCGAAAAGACATTGCATCCAGGCGATTTGCAATTGTATTGACCACCCAGCACTGGGTGTTTCCCATTGACCATCTACTGCCAGGAGCCAGAGCACCAGCACAGCATAAAACATGTGTTTTGTTTTCACCTCTCACACATGCTGTATTGTAGACAGCTTTTGCAGTGAAGTCCTAGGCTTTAACATCAGAAGTCGCATTTCGCTGACTTTCGTGTATACTAAAACGCAAACAAAAAGCCCCCACGCCCAATTTATAGATATCAAGCAGTCTTTTCATACTTTGTCATTTTTTAAAATTATGTATAGATCTAGGCCGAACAAATTCATTTCCCTGTCAACATTTTATCACTCCGAACAACAAACCTCTGTCAGGCATTCTTATCCATCACAAATGCCATGAAGTTCAGGGCCCTCAATGAGTGCTCGCCAAGGATGGAGTGATGCTTGATTTTTCATGTACTGCCTTCCTCCCCCAAAGTAGAGGAGATGGATTTGACTTTAGTGAGCAGAGCAAAAAATGTCAGGTGCAATAGCAGTATGTAGAAGCTTTCAAAATTAGTGAATCGGTTTCTTGATACTTCCTAAGCTTTCATTATCAGTTTTTTTTTGCAATACTTTTTATTGTAAATCTGTCTGTATTTTATAAATACTCAAAATAATTTACAGAGCATTTCTAAATGAAAATTTGCAAACATTAATATGATGTGGGGATGTGAGTTTGGCCTACTTTTTCTTATCCTCTGTAGTAATGAAGCTAATAACCTATTTGGCAGTGCCTTGCTAAGCTGACTTTACATAGTATTGCTATTTCTTCATTTTTCATAGAAATTTTATCTTCCTGGATAGCACCCAAGTTACTTATCTAGCACCTGATATGTTTGTTTTTAATCTAAATGGTATCTTGCACTTTTGTAATTAAGGAGGCTGTGAATACTGCACATGGGGCAGAACTTACATTCCTACACATTAAGGTTTTTTTAAAGAAAAAAACCAAAGATCATTATCAGAGTTTTGCTCTTTCAGTAAACAGAACTTGTGCATATTTGGTCTCTGAACTTTATGCCATGTTCAGCTTAGACTGGCTTCTAAACTTTTTTGGTTGACGTTAAGCAGTGCCCTGCCCTTCCTTTGTGAAACCTTGAAACCTTCCCCTCTGCTGATCATTAGTGCTTCTGTCTGTGGGGCTGGGTAGGTCTTATCTAGGTAAAAGCATTAGATCCTCAGCGAGCAGTATTTGTACTGTTGAGAGGAAAAGTTTTCCTTCTGCACAGCCTACAAGATTTGGTCCCACAGAAACAGAAGCTGCCTTGCAGCATGTTGCCTAGCTGGTAAGAAAAGAACCCTTGAAAGAAAAAGCAGGCACAAAGTGAATTTTCTTGCTTTGAGATTTCCCCCAGACAAGCCATGATAAGTGGCTTTCTTTTGCCTTGTCTGCTTGTTCTCTTTGCTCCTCAAGGTTGCCTGGCAGAACAGCCCTCATCAAGCACTCCTTGCAGCTTCTGGCGCATGTAAGCATAGATTCTATTTTCCAAAACCCTATGCCTTGCTTCTGCTCCCCTTGCTTATGCCTTCAAAATCATCATTTGTTGTGTTCCTGTTCCTGGTCATGGTCTAGTGCGTAACCTCAGCACTTGCTTTGTCAGGATTGCTGTTACATTGATTGACATTCTCCTGAGCAAGGGTAGAAGAAGATGCCAAAAACATGGAGTTATACAGCCATGATTTTGAACAAATGAATGTATGCATGGTGGGATGAATGACTGATGAGTTTGTGTGACGATACGTGGAATTTTTGTGGTCTGAGCATTGACTTTCTTGTCATTGATCACTCACTTTTGGGACAATGGTGGTCACCAAAGAAAGAGTGAATTTGAACAGCCTTTGCTTCTGGGTGCAATTAATGTGTTCTTGGAATAACGTGCAATGAAGTGCTTCAATATGTATCCATACCCACTTATTTTTTAGAGCCTCTGCTAAAATAGCTTTGAATTTACTAACATAAGAAAGAAATTAGGAACAAATAGTGAAAATGAAGACATAGGGGTACAAACACTAACTCATCTTGAGTAAGGACTATGTAGTATCCAGTTAATTTCTCCTGGATATGGTTTTCAGAGTGATAACAGAAGTCTGAATGACATAGATGTTAGAAATACAACATACATGGCCTCATGGTCAGCCCTGCCCCCCATCCCCCTAATACTGTTATCCCTATTGAGAAAAGTAGTGTAAATAAACAATGGCTTGTGTATGAGGAAAGTAAAGGACTTTGAGTATAGGAGTGCTAAGCTTAGAAAGGCATCTGGAATAGCGCATGTTTTCACTGTGCCTTAAACCTTAGGAAAGGTTTCCCCTTAGACAGGGGAAAGTCGCGATGGAGCCAGAAGTTTGACCTTTAGATGGAAGTAGAAGTGAGACTTCTCACTCCGTTTTTGGATTTGTGGTACAAATGCCTGTAATTCTTGTATTAAAAGGACTTCTGTTTACATGTTTGTATTTGGGAGAATGTTTTCAGAGAGTACCTCTGCTGTAAGAATTTTTTATACCTCCCACTTTGGTGTGAAAGTGATCAATAAGTTTAAATCTGAGGTTACTTTGAAGAGCACCACTGAAAAAAACTACTTGTGAGAGCTTTCTTCTTTGGTAAGACATAATTATTGACATTATTGAGTATGGTCAACTGGATTTAAACTGTTCATTTAATGTTAAATATGTAAGAATATATATAATGTGCATTTAAAGCATTGAACAGGCGTATTTATGGAGAGCTGCTTGTTTCCAGACCAGGAATCAGAGAACCACAGAATGTTAGGAGTGGAAGGTACCTTGAAAGATCATCTAGTCCAACCCCCCTGTTAGAGCAGGGTCACCAAGACTAAATCACACAGGAATGCATCCAGGCGCGTTTTGAATGTCTCCAGAGCAGGAGACTCCACAACTCTTTGGGCAGCCTGTGCCAGGGCTCTGCCACCCTCACAGTGAAAAAGGTTTTCCTTATGTTCACATGGCACCTCCTATTCTCCAGCTTGCACCCATTGCCCCTTGGCCATCACTGAGAAGAGCCTGGCTCCGTCCTCCTGACTCGCACCCTTTACGTATTTGTAAACATGAATAAGGTCACCCCTCAGTGTCCTCCAGGCTAGAGGCTCAGCTCCCTCAGCCTGTCCTCATAAGGAAGGCGTTCCACTCTCTTAATCATCTTGGTGGCCCTGCGCTGGACTCTTTCAAGGAGTTCTATGTCCTTCTTGAACTGAGCGACCCAGATCTGAACACAATATTCCGAGCGTGGTTTCACCAGAGTAGAGAAAAGAATGACCCTTTTCATAAGGGGAAAAAAAATCCTCCTGTTTTCTGATTGATCGATCTGTCTTGAAAAGGGCTGGCAAAATTCTGTGGTGGTCTGTATGTGACAACAGCTCTGAGTGCCTTGATTTTCCTCCCATGTAGGCTGAAGAGATGTACTTTAGTCTGTTTTCAAGTATAGTTTTGTTATGAAGTCCTAGCAGGGGATACTGCTAATACTCCTTCCTCTTCTGCATCTTCCTTTGCTTCACCCTCATATAAGGCATTTCAGAAGGAAAACTACTCTTACTGTCTGGTACTTCTTAGGGGTGATACTGCATATTCCTTTTTCTGGCCTTGTTCTCTATATTTTTTCTGACTGTCCAGGCAGTTCTTTGAAGCAACTTGTATAGTATGTGGATTGCTGTTACAGACTAATTTACTACTTAAAATTTTATTTGCTTATCTTTTGCCCAAAAGTTCTCGTGCTAAGGATGGTAGTGTTCTACACATTGTATTCTGGTTGTGTGAATTTTTTCAGCTCATGGCCAATTTCTTCGTCTTCCTGTCTTTAGTAGTGGTCTCATACCTGATAGTTACTATTGCACTGCCAGTGTGTTCCTTGTGATGCAGACAGAATGAGGTTTAAAATGCTGTTGATGTAATCCATACATGTTTCAAATGTAGCAAGGTGACCTGTCCTGTAGAATCCCATGTCACTGAGATGACTGTTTCAGACTATCCATTGGAGAAACGCTAGACCTTGTGAGATATCTGTTTCCTGGAAAAGCAAATAAATAAAATCCATAAATCCCATTCAGTTTGGAAATCACAGTTCTCAAACCCCTCACCATTTCCCTTTTCTCTCCCTTTTATTCTAGAAAGTAACCAATGGGGTAGGGGGAAGAAATTAAAAAAAACCCAAACCACCCCACCCAAATCCGAAAAGCCTTGAAAAACACTAGTATCTTCCTTTAAAATCTGAAATACCTGAAGCAGGCATCCCTCGCCTGCCCCTAAACTTAGTATCAGCATCACAAGAAACCCTTAGACCCTAAGTAGTAGTATATCTCCATGTACTTTGGGTGTTTTTTTTTTACAATTCAAGGGCTTGTAAATGCATCACATTCAAAAACTTACATTCTTCTGTTGATGATTTCTTAGTAAAGTTCTGTGATCAAACTGCTCAGCGTAGCATTCATTTTGTACTTGGGTTGAGATAGCTGGAGCTAGTCCTAAAAGACTATATTCTAGTTTCAGGTTATTCAGAATATAAAGTACTTCTGTTGGAGTACTGGGAAGACTAAATAATGAGAGGTGGCAGATAGCCATCACCAGCAGTTGTTAGATTTGTAAGGTGGTGAAAATCTAAATTCATCTGTTACATGGATGCCAAGAGGAGCAGGAACCAGCTGCCTTCTTTCCATAGCTCATCTGAACTGAAACACAGGAGCAGGAATGCAAGTGATTGTTTCACAAAGTGTGTGTTTCCAAAGCGTGGCCAATTCTTTTTTTTCCAATTTTAAGAAAAGTTGACTGGAGTGGACAAAGGCTGGAGTACTTGTCTATTACCTAAAGGTATTGATCCAGCCCAGAAACCAGAGTGGGTTGAGGAGTATATATGTTAGGATTTCATCACTTTTTTTTCCTCTTTTCCTCTCTCCTGTAGGATGCTAGGAAAAAGGCAGCAAGACTCAGGGGTATCTTCTTGTAGAGGGCTCTCAGAGCCAAAGGTTGGAGAGCTAAAGTCAGAACTAATTAGGTTTTCGGAATTAGTTTGCTCATGAGTGTGTGTGTGTGTGTGTGTGTGTATTCATGCATACACAAAAGATACCTACCTTGACATCAGATACAAAACTAGGAAAAACAGTAGCCCATGTGAGAAGTTATAAGTCCTTAATTTTAATTTCTTGTACTCTCAAGGTCATAGCTCAGAGAAGGAACATGGTCATGTTATATAGAATCATAGACTGGTTTGGGCTGGAAGGGACCTCAAAGATCACCTAGTTTCAACCCTCCTGCCAGGGGCAGGAACACCCTCCACTAGCCCAGGTTGCCCAAAGCCCCATCAAACCTGACCCTGAACACTGACAGGGAGCGGGCAGACACAGCTTCTCTGGGTAACCTGTGTCAGGGCCTCACCTTCACAGGGGTAAATTTCTCCCTTTAAGCTAAAGCTGCCTTCTTTCTGTTTAAAACTGCTGTCCCTTGTTTTGTCACTGCAGGCCCTGGAAAAAGTTTCTCACCCTCTTTATATGTTGAAAGGCTGCAGTAAGATTTTTCTGGAACCTTCTCTTCTTGGTGTTGAACCTGAGCACCTCTCTCAGCCTTTCTTTGTAAGAAAGACATCTGTTCATGTTGCAACAGGGGAGGTTCAGATTGGATATAAGGAAAAATTTCTTCATCGAAAGAGTGGTGAAGCATTGGAACGGGCTACCCAGAGGGGGTGGAATCACTGTCCCTGGGGATGTTTATAAAACTGGGTAGATGAGGCATTTGGGAGATGGTTTAGTGGTTCAGTGGTGTAGGGCTAATGGTTGGACTCGATGATATTGAAGGTCTTTTCCAACTTTGATGATCATATGATTATTATAATAATTTTGCATTTGCAATGATGTTGGAGAATGTTTTCCTTCAAATAATGAATGAAATAGGCTGATTAACTGCACCATCAAACAGTTTCCTCTTTAAAATAATTATAGCTACAAAATCTACAATCCCTCATAATTTTAATATACAATTATTTGCAGTATTTTATACATTTAAAAAAATACAAACACATTTGTCAAATGATGAATTGAAGTAGTATCAGTGGGAGATATTTTTTAAACCAATTAATTATTTGAAGTAAGTACATATTTGTAAAGAACTACAGGGCTAATTTAACTTTCACATTTATATTGTTAAAAGAGAAGCCTGGAAGGAGAAAACAGAAACTTAAAAATGTACTATAAATATGTATTTTTAAAAATGATGACTTTTAAAAGCCAATGACTTGCTTCTAATTTATTGATGACATTAAGCATAGTAGCTATGGCCATGATCAGAATGAAATCTTACAATGTGAATTATTTTTGCTGATAGAAAAGTGAAACAGAGTAGAAAAGTTACACTCTCAGTCATAATAAAACCTCTTCCTCTTAGGAAGCCATGCCGGTGGCATTCCTCTGTATAACCATCGAATTGGGTAGTTGAAAAATGAATATGAGCGAAGTAATGGAAGACAATAATTGAATGGTAAGTGAAGCCAGAGCATTAAGTGAAGCCATCCATATTGTGGATGGTGGCCATCCTGGCCTCCATGCTGGGCCCCTCCTGTAACAACAGGAGCTTCCCCTCCATTCAAAAGAGAAGAAAAAAAAAAGTCTGTTTGAGGTTTTTCTCCCCAAACAGTTGTTAAAAGTATGTACACCAACCTTCAAAAGATATTTTCCCTCAAAATTACTCAGGCTCTGTAGAAGTAATTACAAAGAGTTTGTTTCTTGTCTAACTGGCTTGGTTGGTGGAAGTGCTGCAGGTTTACTGTAACACTGAAGTGGAATTGGGGCAGGGGGAAGCTCTGCCAAATTCTCATCAGACTGGGATCATAAGCTACTTTGAAACAATTTCCTTCTTTTTTCACTTTTTTTTCCCCCAGTGAAGCTTTTATGAATTAATGATGCATGTGCAAAGCTTTCATCTTATTAGTACTGCATATGCAGACTATAAATGTCAGCTCAGGTGGCAAAGCCAAAGGAACAGCGTGCTTTGGTTCACTGCTTTATGCCACTGCATCCTGTCTGAAGGGAGACAGAGGAAACTGCGTCTGCCGGGTTTGTTTACGTTTTCATGTGCTGTCAATATACACTAGGTGAAAAGCCAAAATCGTGGCTCTCATTCAAAAGAGTTGTCTTTTGAGAGGCAGTTTCTTAAGACGCCTCCATTTATTTTGCAGTGAAGTGAATGTTCCTACAACAGTTATTCTTTTTGTGCAAGCTGAAAAAGACATGATGGTGCTT
The DNA here is from genome assembly GCF_964237585.1 of Gallinula chloropus. Taxonomy (NCBI): domain Eukaryota; kingdom Metazoa; phylum Chordata; class Aves; order Gruiformes; family Rallidae; genus Gallinula; species Gallinula chloropus. The sequence continues at coordinate 78,228,959 of NC_140086.1, read as the reverse complement.
AAACCAATAGATTATGTTACATTTGAAGAACATTTTTCTTAATACTATTTTTTTAAATCTTTTTTTCATTTCCCTCCCCCCCTTTTTGAAAGGGATGAATGTTCATGTGGCCTTGTGTACACATTTTGGTTTATGATTGACCTTTTGAATTCAACATCAGGGTTTTAAATTCAGCCAGACTTCAGTATTGCTTTTGCAAATCTGGAGCTTCTCCCTGAGAACTGATGATTTTAACTCTGTGTCCTCTATCATAGAGTAGTACTTTTGTTTACATTGCCAGGCAGAAATTGATGCAAAGTAGCCATATCAGTTGGGCCCCTTACTGACTTAGCAACAGAGAGTTACTCTAAAAAATGTTGCTAGCAATACCTTCCATTAATCACTTTATTTAGATTATAGGTGTGTTTTCCCTTCTGTTCAATTACTGAGACAGCCGTAGCCCTGGAACATTTACATCACCATTCCTTCTATTTAATGTCAGCATGGAGACTAGTTTCTTCATCTGCATTGAGCCCATCTGTTGAAAGAGGATAAACTGGACAAAGATAAACTGGAGGTAAATTGTCAGTACATCCACTGACACTTCGTTGTTACTGGAACAAGATGCATTTGTAACACCATCCACATAGCCCAGTGCATAACTAGATTTTAACAGCCCATGTGTGCCTTGTTGTGGTGGTTCAGCCCTAAGCAGTGGCTGAGCACCACATGCCACACTCGCTCCTGGAGGAGAAACAGACAGAGCCTCCCTGGGTTGCAATAGGGACAGCTTGCTGACAAAAGCACCATGAAAGGCAAACAATAACAGCCTGTGGCAAATTAGCAGCACACCCGATGACAACACAGAGCGCCTTACCAACCTGATGACAACACAGAGTACTGCACTAACATGAGGACCAAACCAACACCCCAGCAATGCTCTAACTGCCCTGGAGATACCCAGGAGTGCCCCTGCCCAATGGGCCCCTTTTATGGGGGAGTGATGTCAGGTGGTGTGGAAACAGCCTGGGCTGACTCAGATCACCTGGGCTGGCTGCAGGAGGAGGTTACCTCTGGCCTGGCCAGAACAAGGACATTTATATGGGCTCTTGACAGCAGATGTTACCAGCTGGCACAGCCATACAGAGCCTAAAAATTGCTTTTCTTGTGTCATGAGAAAAGAAACCTGATTTCTGGGGACTTTTTTTTTGTTTATCTTTAAATGCTGCCCTGATGCTAGTTTTTGTTGTTGAGAATTTCCCTGGGGAAAATGTGTCTATGTCTTGCACGTTTGTGTAATATCCAAGTGGCAGACAGATTTAAGAACCCAGTTTGGCTACTCTTGTGTTAAGAACAGTTTGTCCATTCATCGCTTCTAGCTGCATCTCTCCTCACACTGGTGCAGAAATTTACGTAAAGTAATTCTTAATATATATGAAAATCTGATGGTGTTTGCTTTTGTTTGTTAGAAATCTGTGCAAGACCTTAATTTATATTTTTAGATTTGCAGAAGAGACACACTGTGCTAAGCCACATGTAAGTTTTGGGTTCAATATTTGCCTCAGGTGGATGCAATAGATACGACAATTTTTTTGAAATTTCAAACTGTTTTTTGCTATATTCTCTATCACGTGTGTCATGTTCATGCCTCTGCCCCACACATGCACACACTTGAGATCTACTCTGGGTACTGGATTTTCAGCTTCTGTGAAGTTAGGGCAGGAGCATTCAAGGATATTATTCTTCCTTTATGGTTCAGAGTGTAGATTTTGGCATTCTTTTAAACTATGGTTTCAACAACTACAGTGCCATCATCCCTGAGCTGTTGCAGAAAAAAACTGTGGAAAAGTTTATTCTGCAAGTGAGTGGTACAAATCAGTGTGTGGTGTAAGTGCCCTTTCACTTCAACTTAAGGAAATTATTGCTTTATCTGCCTGAAGTGTCATAACCCCGTGCTGTCTGGAGGTGATCCTCACCGTGGCCTTGTAAACATAAAAGCTTAACCAGCGCTCAAGTAGTCAATGTACTTCAGCTTGTCAGGTGCCTGTCTCACTGTGCGTTGAGTTATGGCACTGGAAAGCCTTTTTTTGTAAACATTCATTAAATCAGCAGTCTAAGCCACCCTCAGAAATGGAGGTTGATAGTACCTGCTCTGCTGTGAATGAGAACACGCGCCCACAGCACATCATCTCAGTTCTGCATCATCAGCCAGGTGGGTTCCTGCTGGTGTGATGGCTGGTCTGTCACAACAGGTACGGGGCTGGGGGCAGGAGGAGAGCAGGGGAATTAAAAAGAAAGAAGGAAATAGTGTCAGTAGCTCTTCCCTGTGAGCATGGGAAGTAACCAGAAATGTAGAAGGAAAACAGAAGGGAAGATTGCGTACCCTTCAGCAGAGGTGAGGGATTTATTATTTTAATTTGGACAAAAAATCCAGTCACAAGTGTATGTGTACTTCAGACATGCAGTCTGATTCTTTTGGCAGAACTGGTATAGGCTGCTATGCTCTGAGTACAGGACTTGCAGTCTTGTGGAATAAATGCACAGGCAGTTTTGTAAAAGCTGAAACACAAATTTATTCAAACTAGCTCAGTGAAGCAAATTTTGGGGCTTCTGCTGGAAACAGAACATGTTGTACATCAGAGAACCAAATTATGTATCTGATTATTTGAGAATTTGCATAGAAATAAGAAATTATGCAGAAATCAAAACATAATGTTCACTGGAGTTTGGACAAGGGCAGCGAAGAGACTTGGACTTGCACAGAGTAGCAAATGAAAGCAAAATCTCTGACTTATTCCACTTCTGTTAAGATTATGTCCAAAGAAAGATCTCTTTTTTTTTTTTTTTTTTTTTTATTATTATTATTCCTCCTCCCCTCTCCCCTGTTGCATACACCTCTGAAAGGGAGCGTTGCTATCCATTGCATGTGAGACATTGCCCTGTAAAATACCAGTGATAGTACTGGATATACTGAGAACCACATCACTGATTGATTTTGAAGTTTGTTTTTTAATGCATTTTTATCTTCCTGGAATCTTTGTGTTTGCTTGCACCTGTAAGCAACATGCTCACTATTTTTCTTGAAACACAGCTCATGGATGAAGTTTTAACGAATGGGAGGAAGAGAGCTGTTGGCAGGTGTTAGCCTATAAAGGTACCTACATTTATATAAAGCATAGCTAGCATATAATTCTTTTGTTCTCTTATAGACAAAGGACAAGAGAATAGTGCTAGAGGAATTTTGTAGCCACCCACAGGCAGAGAACCATCATAGAATTGCATATAACATCAGTGAATTGTTTGAGAAAAAAATACTAAACTCAAAGTAGAACTGATTTTGTAACTTTGCTTGTGCTATTCCTAGCCAAAGAAAAGTATGATACTTGCCTTTCGGTTTCACAGGAGAAAAATGAGACAGGCTCTCTGAATTAATTTTAATCATGCTGAAATGTACAAATGTGTGAATCTTTCTTTTTTTAGAAATCATTTTTATGTCTTGCTGTCAGTGGATGTGACTGCTTATGGATGTCAGGTGATCTTAGAGATGTTACATGAACTCATGCATAGAGAGAGACAGCATAGAAGAAGGTACAGAAGTGAAGGGAAAGGCTTAATTGCTGAAGTAAAAATGATGAGAATTCTGAGGGAAGGGCAATATAGGACAGGTAAACGTACATGGGCCTTTGAATGAAGTAAAGAAAAATGATGAATGTGAGAGACGCTTAATGAAGTAACTTAAGCCATTTAGAAAGGGGATATATGTCCTCAGAATTAACTGCAGGAGGATGAGAAAGGTAAACATCAGACCTGGAAGAAGGAAGATAGGATAAGCAGGTCTGTGTTTAAGCTCTCTTCTGTGGAAATGAAAAGCAAAGGACAGATTATAGTGAAGCTGTGACACCGATCTTAAAAGCAGCCCCAACTCCCTATGCTTGCAGGGACTTGGGACAACATAGTTGAAGTTGAACTCACTGTGGTGAAGGTCGAAGTAGGCTTTGGCATGGGTGAAAAACTTCAAAGGAAATCTTAGCTGAAAGCCTTTGATGATCTTGTTCTCTGGGTGTGGTCTGAGATGGCTGTGAAGCATCTGACAAATGACCAATTAAACCAAACCAGATGAATACTTTGTGTTAAGGACAACTCTGTACTTTAAATGTCTGAATGTGTAATCTTAGCTGAGCAGGAAAATTTATCAGATTTGGGGGCAAAGCACAGCACACAATCTGACAGCCAAGGCAAGGAACATGATAAAAGGGCAATTAGTTAGTGACTATGAGCCTACAAGGTGATAATGGACTTCTTCATAAAGCAAATTACCTGCTGACATTGGTACCACTAAATAACAAAAACATAAAAATATGCATGCAGTTCAGAAACAGAGGTTTGTAGCAGAACATAGGATCACTGTGGAACAAGGGGTTACCAGTTAGAGATCAGAAGCCAAAAGGAACACATTTATATGAAGAAAAGGAGGAAGGAGAAAGAAAATAAAGAAAAACCAAACTAGCTCTAGAAATACAAACCATGGAGTAATAATAGAGAGGCCTTTCTAAAATGAGGAAATTATTCTTGTAAAGTGTAAAGTAAATGATCGGCGAATCTTACTTCATTCCAGCTGTAGGACAGAGGTATAATTTTGTGGTAATTTTAAAAAAAGCAAACCAACAAAGCACAAAAAAACCCCAGAAGTATTTTTCTCCTAGCCAAGCTTTTTTACTAGTAAGGTATATAAAACATACATTGGAAAAAGGAATTTTGAACAAATGACGTGACTCATCTGTATACCTTTATATCAATCGTAGTGGTGAAGAAAAGGAAAATACTAGAACTGCACTACAATCCAGAAATGAGATTTCTTTTAGGTAGCTGAAATAGCATTGTTATATACTGTATTTCACCAGTGCCTTGTAACTGTGTTAAAGTGCTAAATGTTTAATTGAAGCACTAAACTTTGCAGTTGTTAATTATTTTAATTGAGAAGATACTTGGGGATTAAATGTTCCTTGAAGATGACTAAAAGCATGCCTGACTTCATGCTTTCAAGGTAAATGAGGTTCTCGCTGCATAGTGAATGATATCTCTGGATACTTACCCAACATACCACAGCTCAGTGTTTCCCTAAGAAAACAGTCAGCTTAATGAACATTTTGGAATTCAAGTGTATCCCAAAGCTTTCATAGAAGCAGATCTTCAGTGTTGGAGGGACACAGACAAATCACTGTTCTTCAGGTGGTTTTATCCAACTTGAACGTGTGTGGATCGTTTCCTGTGGAAGGACATGAGCCAATATGCCAAGATGATCTTCTGTGGCTTCCTGTTCCTTCTCTGATTCCTCTTTCAGCCTCTTGGTTAACAGCCCGGAAATTATTTTCTGATGCTGGTTTCTTCAACAGCGTCTTGATCTTGCTTCAGCTCTGCCTTCGGTCCGAAGGTGCTTTGCTGGGTTCCCGTGTGTCAGCTTTGGTGGAAGTCTTACATTATTTATTGGTCTAATCACTCCTGCTCCCTGCCTGGTCTCATTAGCTACACTCAAAACGACTGGCTGCTGCCAGTAGTAATTTCGTTGTTTCTCTCTGTCTCGTGACAATCTCTTGACCGCACTAAGTGCAAGTTACCTCGCGGCGGTAATAAGTACTGCATTACTTCAGGAAATGGTTTATTTGGCGTATGGTTTCCAAGCAAACTTGACAGACGTCCCAGGTGGACTCCTGCACAGTTCCACAGTCTCTGGACTGATGGATTTTTACCTTGTAAGCATGTCCTTTAGGTTCTTGGAATACAGAATACAACATACAGGTGGGTATGGATTTCTATCCAAAAATGTTTTTGTCTTAATACCTGATGAAGACATTAGATTATAACTGTTCACATCCTAGACTTCATTAGCTATTCTCCTGATCTTTGCTAATTACATATTAGTTCTTTCGAAGTAATTCAGTGTTGTTCTCAGTCTCTTAACAGCACTAATTTCCTGACATGTTGCTCTCAGATGTAGTTGCTGTTACCTGTGTTGGAGATTAACTTACGTCTGTGAACACCAATGTTTTCGGCATCGTTATGTGGTGTTAAATATAACGAGCACTTTAAAATTGAAGCTTCAAAAAAATGTGAAGTTCAGACAAAATTAAGTCTGCACGTAACAGAAACCTTCTTTAACTGGACTGGGAAGATTGCTGCTACATACAGGTACAAATTTGCTAACAAAGGGTTTTTTTAAAAAAAATATGCATGAAGGTTTTTTGAACTTGTGTGGTGCTTGCCCAGTACACAGAAACAAAGAATTCACTTTTTAAAATAAGGAATTTTGCAGTAAAAAGATAATATCTGAGGAAGAATCATTCTTCAGAAGACTTTTGTGCAATTTGCAGTACTTTGTGGTATGTACATTTTCCTCAAGTAACTGCTTTGCGTTGGCTTTGGAATTCAGTATTAGAAAAGACATTCCGAAATCACTCGTCTTTTTTTCCATTATATCATTTTTTTGTGTGTGCTTACTGAAATTCTCTTTCCTATTCAATGTAGTCTGCCCAGACAGCTGATCCCAAGGCTTGCAGTGTTAAAGGATAAGGCAATGCTGTCACTGCCAATAAGCAAATAATAAGCCCAGTAAAATGACTGGGGTTTGTTTTTACTTCTTCTTAACGAAGCCAACAAAAGAAACAACCCCAGCCAGGAAGGTGTGTTTTAATGCAGCATATTGTGGTGTTGCATTGTAAAATGGATTCAGTCAAGGAAAACATTACTATGGCACATCTGTAAATTCATTACAAAACACTTAGGTAGGCTGTTGTAAAGCTTAGATTTATAATAGGGCTTAATGGCATCTACTCATCTTTGTCTTTGGTATGCACCTTTTGGTGTACCTGTTTTCACACTTCAAGCTGTTCGTGAGTGTGAAATTTAGTTCCAGAAGAGGAGAATGCATGCAGTACCAGTGCTGTAGCTGTGTAAATCATTGTGTTATCACCTCTGGTTTTTTTTATTTTTAATTTATACTGAGATGTCTGATGTGGGCAAAAGGAGAATTTAATCAGAAATGGAGTAATTCAAAGATGTGATAATAGAGTGGTCTTCTGTTTTCAGTCCAGCAGTTTGGGTCTAGCTGACCATCACTTAATTGGTTGGCAGGTGTTGATGAACGTATGTGTAGGAGAATACAGAGCAGGCAGCAGGTTGCACAGCGCTGTTGATCCTGATGTACCTCTCCTACGGTCTTGTTCAAGAGGCCCAGGTTCACTGGCTGCGGACTGAGCTGTTTCCTCGCGCAGTGAACATGGCGCCTTTCTTCGTACTGCCTATCGGCTGTTTTGGATAGGCTGAGACTCTGTAACGCAGATACGAGTTTTAAAGAGGTGTGATGAGGAGTTACCTGAGACTGTTCTACAGTCTGTGTTGTGTGAGTTACCTGTGCTCAGTTACCTTCATGCTCAGAGAATTTTTAGTATAAAAAATCTGCATGTAAATAGTTGAGCAGAACCTCAGTTCTGAGGAAACCTTTGGCATTATAACTATCAATGCAGATTTGTATTCTCAATAAAATGGTATAAGGAGTTTGTTATTTGTATTCACATGTATGTTTAACTTTATCCTGAATGTGCAAGGTAAAAGTAGAATTTTAAGTATTATTAATATTTACATTTCTTTTTTCTCTGGATTTCTTGTTTTGGATCTTAGTTTCAAGGAATCCTGTCCTAATTTCAAAAACTATCCTGATTATTTTTTTTTAATCATATATATCATCCTACAACGTGTGTCTCAACATGTGCCTCAACACAAAAATAAAATATTGCACAGAAAGTTATATCAAGGATTTGTCATAGAGAAAGAGCTCAGTTCACATCCACCAACTCAAACAGAGCTTAATAATGTGCGATTGTTCCAGTTGCTGTGCTTGTGACAGGCTGATGGCATTTTGCCTTGTAACTCCTGAACACCAGCCCTTCTGAAGGAGACAACTTTGATTCACTCAGTGCGTGATCCTGCCATGCTCCATCGCTTCCTGCCACTAATTCTGAGTATTTTGCTGGCCATTTCTGAAGTTCTCAGGGCGTGGAGTGTTACAGAAACTTTTTTACTTCCTTTTTGTTTACTTGAAGCATTTAGCATTTGTTAGTAGATCACAGATGCACTCCTACATGCTGGCTATATTGCATGCCCAAATAGGAAAGGGAAAAACAAAATTATAGAGCGAAAATCTTAGGTGGTTCTTTTTAAGTTACAGGAGTTAGTAAAATAACTTAGGAACTGAAGAACAATTTTGAAACGGTGTGCTTACAAGTACTCTTGAATTTACAGGTGTTTTGTTTAAGCAACATGATTTCTATATAAATTGGTCCTAAATTATTATTTTAGCAAACTGTATAACTATGTGGGATCTTTCCAAAATTGTATCCAAATGCTCTATCGGGACCATTAAAGAAGGGGGGATAGAAGTCTGAATTTTCTTCCACAGAAACAATTTTGTCCTCTTGCTCACAAGAGATCAATTTATTGCTGGCATAGTCCTGAAGTTAAGTCAACATGCTTACCAGTGTCATGGTTTCTTTTTCTGCTGTTTTCACATTCATGTTGCTCTGCTTTACTTCTGTTCGTGAGCTCATGTGGCTTTTGTCCATTTGGTTAATAAGATTTGGTTTTGAGCCTTTGCAGCTTTCCATGGTTCATTGCTTGAATCTGATGTAACTGGTAATGCCTGAGGGGTTTCTGTGCTTCTTTGGTTATGGCACTAAGTCCATTCTGTACCTCCACAGCATGAAATAACAATAAGCATCTTCCCATAGAAAGTTCTGGTGTGATAAATTTAGGTGTGTGCTGTGAAAACAATGGTTTTTTTCCATGAAAAATATGTAATTTTCCCAGATATTAAGCTGTTCATATGGCATTTTCCTTTTGTTTCACTCTGTTCTAGGAACAGAGGGCTCAATTCAGTTACCTCGACATAGTTGCCTGCTGCCATAGTAGACAGCCCTAGTTTTGGGAGTTCTGGTATAGCAGATAGGATGCAGGACCTACAAGAGCCTCCACTCTAAGTGCCACCTGGAGTCTAGGCGGGATTACTCAACAGCCTCTCAAATGGCAGGAGATACCTGTGGTTAGTTATTTAGTGTGGTTATTTTTTAATTGAGCATTGTGTGAAGCCAACATACAAAACAAAAGAATTGCTGTGGGGGACCTGACTGTCCTGCCCCTAAAATTTGCCAGAGACAAATGATCAGAGAGGAAGATCTGAAGGAGGCAAGTGCGCATTACCTGTCCTGTCAGCACAATGCCAGCCTCAGGGACTTTTTGGAAACTGTGAGGTTCTGTGTGGGTTTTTTTTTTTTAGTAATATCTGTGCATTTTTCTCACCTGAAACCACATACATGTTTAGCAGCTGCAGGATCATTTCACAAGGGCTTCAGCAGCTCAGCGATTTACAGAGATCCCCTTCCTTTTGCCTGCGTGCAACTTGCCACTCGCTCACTTCATCTGCTGTCCCTGTTTGTTCTCATTCACCCTGCCTGTGCTACATAGGACTTTAGAGAGTTTTCTGCTCTACTGCCTCAGCCCCATCTTTTCTAGAGCAAATAGTTCTGGTATATGTCCTTGTTCCATACATGGGAGTCATTCTGTGCCTCTAGTTGTCTCTGTTGCCCTTCCCTGCCTTTCCAATCCTGCTTTATCCTTTTAATGAAGGGGAACCAGAGCTGCTCGCAGCATTCAAGATTGCTGTTTCTTGTCCAGTCTTGTAAGGTCCTCTGCAGGAGGAGACCATTTTCCCTAATATTTTAGACTTAGCATCATTAGCAACCTCCTGTGATTCAGGAAAGGGAATGAGCGGTATGAATATGTTAAACACACTAGCTCAGAACCAGCTGCCTCCAGGAATCTGTCAGTGGTCTCTTATATAATTTAGTCACTCGTGAAGGGAGCTGCTACCCTATCTCTGTAGTTTACCCAAAAACTTTCAGAGAAGGACTTTAGAAAGGCTACAGCGTCCAGATTGGGACATTACATCTCAGATGCGTGGTCTACTAGATGGATGAAAAACTGTCTGGGTCATCAAAGCAGGGGTGTATCCTGTGCCCTTGTCTTGTTTAATTCTTCTTCAGTGACGTGGAGGAGGAGATGCAGGGCACTCTTGTCAAGTCTGTGGATGACAACAAATTGTGAGGTGCAGACAAGTCAGAGCACTCGGAGGCCTGGCAGCCATTCAGAGGAGCCTACACAGGCTTGAGGAGAGGGCTGAGAGCAACCTTGGGAAACTGAGCAAATAAGTTAGCCTGGGATGGACAAATTCCCACCATCGGTACATCCTGGGCACTTGCTGGCTGGGGAGCATCTCAGCTGAAACAGACATGAAGATCATGGTACACAGCAACCTGAGTGTGAGCTGGCAGGGTGCCTCAGCAGCCAACAGCATCCTGGGCTGCATTAGTAGGAGCAGAGCCAGTAGTAGATTAAGGGAAGCTTTTATTCACTTTTACCCAGTGCTCATTAGACTATGCATAGACTACCATGCACAAGTTTGGTGCACGTTCCATCAATAAAGTGGGACAAATTCAGCAGAGGGACCCCAGGCTGGTCAGTGGCAGGAGCACTTGTTCTGTAAGGAGAGGCTGAGAATTGTGGCTTCTTCACCCTTGAACAGAGATTGCTTAGGGGGCCCTCCAGCCACCTTCTTGCATCTGTGGGGAGGTTACCAAGACCACTGAGGCAGGATCTTTAGCTGAGCTGTATGGCTGGATGTTGACTCCTTAACTGAGAGGACCTATTTTGACTTGACTGGGAAAAAAGGGTTCACTCTAAGTGTTAATTAAGCAGTGGAAGAGATTGTCCGGAGAGGCTGTAAGATCTTTGTTCTTGGGTGTTTCAAGAGCCAACTAGACAGAGCCCTGATCATTCCCATCTGGTAACTGAGCAGATGGGTCACTCTCCTCCCACCCAGTGGAGTAAGGAGGAGAATGGAAAAAAAAAATGCTACCCCTTGTGAGTCGAGATAGAGGCAGTTTAATTAGGATAAGAAAGGAAGCAGATAACACCAATAGCAATAATTAAAACAAGTGGTGAACAAATGTGATTTCTCACCACCTGCAGAGCAAAAAAAACCACAAGCCCAATGGCCAGGCTGGTTGCAAGCAGTTAATCTGCCATTCAGCTAGCTTTCCCATTTATATATTAAGCATGATGTATGTTATATGGCATGGGATACCCCTTTGGTCAGTTTGGGTCAGTTGTCCTTCTTGTGCTTTTCCCAACTCCTTGTGCACCCCCTGGCCTCCTCACTAATGGGGTGGTGTGAGGAGCAGAAAAGGCTTTGGCTCTGTGTGTGATAACACACATCCCTGTGTTATCAACAGTTTCCAGCAAAACACAGCCCCATACTAGTTGCTACAAAGAAAATTAACTCTATCCCTGCTAAAACCAGCACAGGCTGGTTTTGATGTTTGATCATGTTGATTGAAGCAGATCTGCTTTGAGCAGGCTGTTGGATAAGAAAACATGCAGAGATCCCTTCTGACCCAAGTAATTAATTCTGCATGATCATTGTTCATTTTATACTTGCATATTTATTAATAGCCACCACCTTACTTGCATTTATTAATATCCATCTTCTTAGCTAGAAACAAAATAATGCTTTTAAAAAATAATTATGCTATAGTATATTCATATATTATGGTTTATTCATATTATCCTTCAGCACCCGATTGAGTTCTTATATTTTAATACAGAGACATAACTTAGGAACACTTAAAAATAATGTCATTTTTGTGAGAGTTTCTAGTTTGGAATAAATCCTCCTCCCCTGCACTGAAGGAGTATTATATCATCCCTTTTTCAAAGGGGAAAAAAAAATAATCAACTCCATTATAAATGCCACATACTTTGCATAATTATTTTTGTACTGAATTTGTATGCACATATATTTTTGCTGAAAATAACATATGAAAAAAAAACCTCCAGTGATACTTAATTTTGTGTATGAAACAGAAAAGGAATAGGAAAAACTGGGATGTTTTCACGTCAGGGACAATTTGTAGTACTGGATATTTATACTCATCTTTCCAGAAGAAGTTTTGAATAACCTTTTGATTATATAGCATTTCCCTGATGAGCGTGTTTGTTGGTATATTTATTCTGCATCTCAGATACGATTCATCTTACCTAATTTTAGCTACCTGAAAAGGTAGTCATTGGGTTTAAAATAGTTGCCTAGGCACCCGCTACAGGTAATAGAGATGATTCCTCCTTTCCCCAAACATGAGTCATCCTGTCTGCCTTAGAGGCTTGTCTTGTGATAGAATTAATCACTCTGCAGAAGCACCTATTTTACCCTTCTAACCAGGAGGAGATACAGGCAGCTAGTACTTCCTGGACCAGTAGTTCTATGTGCTTAGTTGGCAAATCTCTACATCCAAACCAATTCTGTCATGTGTTGGCCTTCCCAAACATCACCAAAACACCTTGGAGGAATAGGAGTAAGCTCAACTGAAAAAAGAAAACAAAAAACCCAACCAAAACTTAGTCTTAAATTCTTTTACTTCATTTTAGGGGGCTTGGTAGCTGATGCAGATTTCCATTTCTGTGGATCATTTTGGAATGTATCCCAGCTGGAGCCTGAAGCGTAGATACATACATTTGTGATGACTTGTAAATGTAGGCCTCTCTTTCTAGGTACACAGAGTGGGTTGTTTGCAGGGAGAGGTGCAGTGGTGGTGCTTGGGGTTTGAGTTGTTTTGTGTGTGTGTATGTGTGTTGTTTTGGCTTGGTTTTTGCTTTTTTTTCATTTTCCCCTTCTCTGGATCTCTCACTGGAGACATTACTTCTCTTCTTACTTCAGTACAGGAATGTAGTGGTAACCTCAGAGTTGTCAACAAAAGGCAGGGAAGCAACATTTCGTCTTGGGCCACAGGGTTCTTCCAGTATGATGAGAGCTAAATTCATGCAGGAGGTGCTCATACCTCTAGTAAGCTTACTTCTGTCTTTTTGTTTCTAATCAATGGCAAGAACCACAGGCTCCTTCACGTGCTATCTCTCTGCTTCACATCTAAGCAGGGTAGGTATCATTGCGAAACTGTGGAAACTGTAGAAGTGATGTGTGTGTGATAAGTCTCCAAACATATTCTGGAATTTCCTTTTCTTTTGCTTCTTTCTCTTGAGATTACTATCTAGAGCCAACCATTTGATGTTGGATACCTGCCTCTCTTATCCCTTGGCAATATGAGAGTCCCCTTCAGGACAGGTCAGATATATGAGTTTGTATCCACTTCAGATTAAATGAGATAAAATCTGAAGTATTGCTTCTTTCTTTTCTTTCAGAAAGTAATTGAAAGGAGGTTCTTTCTTCTAGCAGAGGAGCAGAGTGTACTTCACAGAAAACTCATATATTTCCTAAGTATCTCTAAAAGCCCAACTTCAGCTCACGGGCTAAGGGTGACGGTAATAATGCTTAGCATTGAAAAACTGCCTGTAGCTGAACAACGAAAGCAGTACCGGATCAGCTCAATATATAGGATGTATCTGATGATTTAAGATATACGACAGGAGACAGCAGTCTGTGTTGTTAGTATCTGTCTTTGGTGGGCAACAGGAGAATAAGTGCTAAGCCAGGAGGATTCATTAGAATAACTGCTCTTCTGGGGTTTTATATTCAAACGTCTCTAGCAAATTCTAACAGCATTAATAAAGGAAATGGATAATCATGAATACAGCAAATGAATAGCTATTCTAGCCTTGTACTGTCTTTGTGTCTAGTGTTTTCATTCAGTAAATCTTGCAGATGTTTTCAGATCATAAAACAATGATTTACTGCCTATTGTAATGATTTTAAAATGTTTTTTAAATTATTTTAAAGAGTTGTGAAGGGTTTGGGGTTTTTGGGGGTTTGTTTTGTTTGGGGGAGGGGTGTGGCAGTTGAAAGTGAAGGGCAAAAGGGAAAACCATCTTTGTTAATGGGTGGCCATAAAGAGATCATGATGTTCAAGCTGCTTCAGCTTTAAGTTGTGGAAAGGGAGTTTCAGAGCTGTGAATACCCACTGCTCTTCCTAGCTGGCTTTATGGAAGGCCAGTAAACTTCCAGTGGATTTTTTTTCCCTGTGCATGTTTGGTCTCTCAAGCCCCAAGTCTCTTATCTAGTAAAAGTATCAAATAACTTAATAATGCTTTTGAATAATTTATTTTCTAGTCAGAAAATAATTGCATGTGTTAAATTCTGTCCTTGTTTGATTTAGAATCCTGGATGTGGTAGAGATCTGTGTATTACGTTTTAATGATATTTTTGCCTTGCCTTTACTTAAACTGTACAATCCTTAGGCCAGTGGGTGCTCAGTTGCAGCTGAAGGCTCTAGATACTCCTATTATGCAACTAATAATTTTGCTGCTGTACCCTGCAGAACTTTAACACTTCCAGAGCTTCCTCTTTTTTCAGAGACTTTCTATAATGCAAACAGAAAAAGATAACTTGCTGGAAATACCACTCTTGAACATGCCTGAACTGTTTAAGACTGGGGTGTGAGCGTGCGTGAGCGTGCGCTTAATGTAGACACAGCTGCTTGGGTGGAGTATTTCAGCCCAAACAGTGAAAAAAGTGTGTAAGTGGCTCAAAATATGATGTTAAAATAAGAAGTGCCGAGCACTGCTAGCTCTGCTGGTAGCTAAAAGAGAAAGCCAGGGAGTAATTGTGAAACTTCTTCACCAGCTTTGCATCGTGAAGTGAATTCCACCAGAGCCGGTTTTGCAAACTGCTTCCAACCAACTCATCTACTGTTGCTGTCTGCTTCCCTAGATGCTGTGATGACTCAGGTCAGCACTGTGCACCTTCCCCCTCTGTGGTGACTCCATTTTGGGAGCACTTCTCACAGAATGTTAGGGGTTGGAAGAGACCTCAAGAGATCATCGGGTTCAACCCCTCCAACCACCTCTCACCTTGGTCAAGGGTGCGAGAGGGAATAGGAGGCACAGGGAGGAGTGGCACCTTCCTTCTTGGCTTCCTGCCCATCTCCTTGGGCTCCTCCCTGGTATCACTGGATGTATCCCTGGCAGTACGTTCCTGAATGTGATGTTTGCTTAACTTGTGCTAACTTTTTTAGGATAAAACTCCCTGTATTTTCTGTTTTGATGTGTAATTTGACAGGATGAGCTTGTAAATAAAATAAAAAATAACGATCTAGATTCTGTAGATACAATTGAATTAGAGAGTCATATAAATACAGTTTTTATAGTGTGTATGTAGGTTGTTAAAACCAGGCAATGTAGGCAGCCAAAACAGCCATCAGAAAACATGTGCCACTTTAAGGAATGGCTGCATGTCTTTGCATGGTGAGTGAAGGATATCTCTGGTCTGGGTGGATGTCACTGCCTATCCAGCCACCTGCCACTGCAGAGGAGTTCAGTGGTACCTTACATCAACCTCGCAATGAAAATGGGGGACAGCAGTTGTTACACTGCTCCAGCTTAGCCAGTGAGGTGTTTTTAAGGACTTACATGCTGCAGTAATTTTGCATTAATTCTGTTGAAGACTTGGACAATATTTCTTGATGGAAAATAATAATCTGAAAAGAAGGAATGTTCTAAGAAGTCAATCCGCACAGAGGTTGGGATGGATTGCTACAGGAGTAGTAGAGAGAGAGAGAGAGGGAATATTTAGAGAAAAACCCCACCACAACACAAAACCAGACAAAAAATGGAGTAATGTATCTTTGTATGACTACAATAAATGGAAGAAGTAGATGCTGGAGGATATGTGCTGAATTGACTTTATTGATTTCTTTTCTGTTACTGATAATAACTTTGATTTAGGAAAATAGAGTTACACAGCCTATAAAATTCCAGCACGGCTAAGTCACGGGTAATTTTCTGTTCTGTGCCACTAGCTGGTTTAAACACAACTGCTGACTGAGGGGAAAGCTGACTTGCTTCTTAGGCCTAGATGCTGCAACAACTTCATCATTATTTCTGATATCTTAGCGCATCCCTATAATAACAGGCCTTTTGGGAACCAAGTTCTGTTCTGGCAACATATGTTCTTGGTAAGTCCTATGGAAGAAAGCAGGGCCCGAAGAAAAGACAGCGATATTATAGTGTTGTAAAAGAAGTCCCTAATTTCAGGCTTTTAAAGAAAATTACTGCAAATTCACTTGCCTGGAATACTTGCAGGTGCAATAAAAACATAATCATAATTAAAGGTCAATGTAATGTTGCTGTGTCGGTTTAGCTATTTATCCTCACTGAAAAAAGGGTCCTGTGTCTCCTGTCTAGGAATGTTTGTGGCTCTTCAGGTACTTTATCCCTGACACTGAAGTAAGAAATTAGACTGAGCTTCAGATAGTGCTGTGGGACTGTTAGTTTAGGTGAGTTATTATGACACTTCACTCTGAAGAATCACTTGACTGGTCTGTTGATGCCACGTGAGATAACTTCTTACTTGTGGCTTTATAGGCAAAATGGCAGTGGATAAGCAAGACATTCTTCACAAATACAGTTCAAACCATCAGCCTGAGTCTCACTCACACTTAATTCTATTCAGTTTGTGTTTGGAGAAATGTCATATGCTTTCTGCTAAAGCAACATCAGAATCCTTATGTTAGACTGTTTCCCATCTTTGGTCGCTTAGCAGCATAAAGACTTAAGTGAATATTGTCTGCACTTCTTACCTTGCCCTGCCATTTGCTCAGAGTTACTAACTTCTCTCTGCTAGTTCTGTATGCAAATCTGAGTGTTCCTTTCGATATTTAAGACACTATATGCACAACAGACTTGGAAATGGACTGAAGAATGGATTGAGAGCCACCCTGAGGAGAAGGACTTGGGGGGTGCTGACTGAAGCTCAAGATGGGCCAGCAGTGTGTGCTAGCAGCTCAGAAGGCCAACTGTGTCCTGAGCCACATCAAAAACAGTGTGGCCAGCCCGTCAAGGGAGGTGATTCTGCCCTTCTTCCCTCATGAGATCCCACTTGGGATGAATGGGCTGCTTATCATGAATGGAGATGAATGGGATGAATAGTACTGCGTCCAGCTCAGGGGTTCCCAGTACAGGAAGGACATAGAGCTGTTGGAGGAAGCCCAGAGGAGCGCCTGAAGATGATCAGGGGACTGGAGCATCTCTCCTCTGAAGACAGGTTGAGAGAATTGGGCTTGTTCAGCCTGGAGAAGAGAAGGCTCAGGGGAGACCTAATTGTGGCCTAACAATACCTAAAGGAGTCCTACAGGAAAGTGGGAAAGGGACTGTTCATCCTGGAGTGTAGTGACAGGACAAAGGGTGATGGCTTCAAGCTGAGAGGGCAGCTTTAGATTAGGTCTAAGGAAGAAATTCTTTACTGTGGGGGTGGTGAGGCACAAGAACAGGTTTCCCAGAGAAGCTGTGGCTGCCCCCTCCCTGGCAGTGTCCAAGGCCAGGTTCGATGACGCTTTGGGCAACCTGGTCTAGTGAAGGCGTCTCTGCCCATGGCAGGAGGCTTGATCTTTGGATCAACCTGGGAACTGGTTGACCTTTGAGGTCCCTTCCAACCCAAAGCATTGTATGATTCTTTGGTCTTTTATATGCTTTGTAGTCTTTTTAAGCATTAGCCCATTCATTAAACTTTATTTTGTGCATTCCAGAACAATTAGTTTTCTGAAACAGAGTTTCAAAGTCCCTTATCTGTCAGGATCAAAGGATAAGAAGCTCCAAGCTGGTAGTGAAGGTGGGCAGGAATTCTTAAATGCCCCTTAAAACAGTTGACTCTGAGGGAGTTCTCTAAAGGTTGCCCTGTGTTTTTCTCCCAGCAGTTTTTGTTATTGTTAACAGGTTATCCAACTTGATGTATCAAAAACAGGAAGAAGAAAGTCTTAATTTAGCCAGTGTATTATAAGTTTTGCAAGCTATGTGTTCCTATCCAATGTATTTTAAGAATGTGCTCAACATATGTGTATAAAGATAACACTGTAAATTACCCTTTTAGTGTGACAGAGTGAAGACTGAAACTATTAGACTAATTACAGTCTTAGGCAACTTAAACATACATATTTTGATTCTTTTCCATCAATTAGCTATCTCCTGGATAGTATCATTTTGGCTAAAAGGAAACTAAAATAGAAGATGTGTACTGTGTAGGAATACTGGCTTAGTTTGAACAACTATGTGAGGAGATCAGTATTCTGGACTTTCAGACATATTAACTGAAAATAAAATGCAATTACTGTTCTTTCTAAATCCCAAGACACAGGACACAAGTAGACATATAACCTCCAATTCCATGTACTTTACTGTAAATTGCTCAGTTTATTCCAGAACATCTGGCTATAGGTTTTCAGCTAAAGACATTTGGAAGAGTTGTCATCCCATTCTTGTAATGATTGTCATTGTTGTTTTAAGTATATTCCAGTTAAATTCAAACTTTCTGACTTGGGCTGTGTATGTAAAGTATACTTTGCAAAAAAAATCCTGCGTTAATGTGAGGACTTCTGCCTCTGCTTTTTGGCAGGTAGAGAGAGATCCAGAAACAGTTTTCTACTCTGCTGGCTTTTTCTATGCTTGTGTTTCTAATGCAATTTACTAGTTATGTGTCAGCAGAAATATCTTCCAGTATTTATTTCTGTAAAAAATCCAGATTTCATGCTTAGGAACAGATAAAATATTCCTCTGTATGCAGTTCAGAAAAATAGTTAGGATGAACTGATGGAATTTCTGGTTTTTCTTCATTAAATTCTACATACTGTTATATAGATGAATAAAGTTTGACTTTCGGGAGAGCTGCATTCAATAGTGATCTGCTTTAGGTTTCTGTTCTGTCGGAGGTGAGATGCTTTGTAGCACTGCACTCTGGAAAAAGGGAACAGTAACATCTATTTTCTCAAGAGAGCTGGGGTGGCTGATACAGAAACAGTCCCTATATCCCACTTTTAAGATAATGAGGTAGGGAAGGGAAATTACTTTAGGGAAAGTTTCTGCCATCTGGGATGCACAGGGGGACAGGAGTGCTATTGAATTTTCTGGAAAAAACTAGGCAGATCCTTACGAATGTGCCATCTCATATGAATGGGGGTTTTTGTTTGGGTTTTTTTTTGTAACAAAAGTAGTTTATATTTTATGTTTACTTAGTGTAATTTTTATTTTATCCTTTGTGCTTCTGTAAACTTGTCATTTCAGCTACATATTTCCCTTCTCTTGTCACTACTTTTACGAATTAAGAGTTTTATGAGCAGTCATGCACACAAAGGAAACTGGCATTGGTACTATGTCCATGTATATCCTGAAGCAGAGCTGTGTGGATACCGTGTTACTTTGTCATCTCTCAGACTTCACAGCATCATACTTACTATTGCTGTCACATGAACATTTCATGTGTCTTCTGATCTAAAAGCTGTGTATTTTTCATATAAGTTTATTTATAGAAAAAGAGAATTAATATACACTTACATTTAAGGGATGAAGCCATGAAAGGAGTCCCAGAGTGACTGGTGTCTGGGCTCCATAGTGCAGCCCTAACTGCTAGTCACTGCTTGTGTCTCTGAAGGTTAGCCTGGAGGTGCATTGCAGAGTGTTACGTGGGGCCTGGAAGTATGCATTCTGCTGTCTGGCTCTAATAAAAGTGAGACGTGAGGCAAAGAGGATCTGTGCAATTTGGTATGATATATATAAGTAAGCTCCTTAACTGTAGGAATTAGTGAGGAAGTAGATTAGTCCTGAGATTACACCAATACCAGAACTATCTGTCCTACTTCAGGTTCAGAGCCATGGGAAACATTACGAGTAGTCAGCATGAATCAGCCTGCAATTTAAATTTCAAGTAGTAGTAACAGTCTGTTTTGGCACAGAATGCTATTGGATTACTTGCCTCAGACACAAAGGGCTGTGCTTTTGCTTCCCTATTCCTGCTCTTTGGAGGGAAGGTGTGTCCGCAGGTGCAGCTGCTGTTGACCCATCCCTTGCATTACAGAATGCTTTATTCCTGTTGGTGTTGGGGGAACGAATTACTCACGGTGTGTGGTGGATTGAGCCTGGCTGGCAGCTAAGCCCCCACTCTCCTGCTTGTTAACCCCCTACAGCAAGACTGGGGAGAGAACTGGGCAGACAGAAGTGAGGAAGAAACCCTAGTGGGTCCGGTTGAAGACAATTTAGTAAGTGGAAGAAAAATAATTTGAAAAGAAGTACGAAGTAATGCAAAAGTGCTCACCACCAGCAGCCTGACCCCCAGCCAGTCCCCCAGCAACAGCTACTTTGGAGAAACTGCTCCCCAGTTTTGCTGCTGAGCAAGTCATTATGTTGCATGGTAAGGAGTATCCCTTTGGCCAGTTGGGTCAGCTGGCCTGGCTATGTCGCCTCCCAGCTGTGCTGGGGGGGCAGAGCAAAGGCCTTGGTGCTCTGCAAGCACCATTCAGCAGTAGCTGAAACTCTGTTTTGGTCACAGGTCTAAACCACAGCACCACCATATCATTTTCTATATGGAAAATTAACTCCATCCCAACCTAACCCAGAGCATGACATCATTTAAATTGTCAAGTCTTTCCAATCAATGACCAATGAAGGGAAAAAAATGCGTACAAATGAGCACCCTATATGATGTTAGAATGATCTACTCTTATGGTATGTAGGTCATACAAGATTAAGAATTCACAGTAGGAGTGTTTCTGGCTTTTGTTTGTAGATGTTCATTCTGCTCTGTATGCTTGAGGATATTGGCATTGTCACCGAAATAAGAACTCCTGTTCCCTCGGTAACACCAGCAAATAATGTTCCCTTATTGGATTCAATGAATGGAACAATTTTGCTTGATTTATGAATAGACTTTTCAGCAAAACTGAAATCAATTATTGTAAATCCTCATGCTGTGATCTCTAAAATATTGGCAGGAGTATGAATTTTTATGTTGGTTTCTCTTTGTGATCGTGTTGCTGACTCCAGCTGGGAAATATTTTCACAAGAATTTTAGGAGGTGGCTCAGTTATCAGATGGTGCATCCTTGATGGTTAGGGTAAATTCCCACAGATTAAGTAGGTGGTTTCAGTAGCAATGAAGTAGGAACATGTTTAAAGGCAGCACATGGTTTATCTGTCCTGATTAATTGCTTATTCAGTTGCTATAATACATTGACTGACAGGGGGCTTGGGGCAGTTAACTGACACAGTGCTGTCTTTGTGGTTTGGGTCTCATCTTTAAAGCTTTGTGCACCTCACATTGGTGCTGACTCAAGTTCGACAGAAAAAAGCAAGGGATGCACAGTCTTTCTTTCACCCTTTTTCAAAGCCCATTGAGCCAAATGCTGTAGCTTTTTTCTCCAATACACTTCTTTTCGGTTGTCCTGCTGAAATAATTGGGAAAGTTTTAGGTATTTTTTTTTGTTTGATCGTAATTCAAAGTACTCAGCCTTTCCTCATCAGAGAGATGCTCCAGTCCCCTCATCATCCTTGTAGCCCTCCACTGGACTCTCTCCAGTAGTTCCCTGTCTTCTGGAACTGGGGAGCCCAGAGCTGGACACAGCACTCCAGGTATGGCTTCACCAGGGCAGAGTAGAGGAGGAGGATAACCTCCCTCCACCTGCTGACCATGCTCCACTTCGTACACCCCAGGACACCATTGGCCTTCTTGGCCATGATGGCACACTGCTTGCTTATGGAGAGCTTGCTGCCCACCACGACTCCCAGGTTCTTCTCTGCAGAGCTGCTTCCCAGCAGTAACCTGTACTGGTGCCTGGAGTTATACCTCCCTAGTTGCAGGACCCTACATGTGCCATTGTTGAATTTCATTAGGTTCCTCTCTGCCCAACTCTCCAGCCTGTTCCAGTCTCTGAATGGCTGTGCAGCCTTCCAGTGTATCAGCTACTCCTCACAGTTCTGTATCATCAGCGAACTTGCTGAGCTTGTGCTCTGTCCCCTCACCCAGGGCATTGATGAATACATTGAGTAAGACCAGCCCCAGTACTGACCCTTGGGGCACACAACTAGCTACAGTCCCTGTGATGGGTTAGCTATAATGAGTGCTGACTTGTTCCCTCATATCCCTGACCCCTAATTGAGCTTAAGCTTTTGCAGTGGTCTTTAAGGTATAACGTCTTGTAGTAATTTAAACGTAGGTTTTAGGGTGTTGTGAGAACTACTTAGGCAATCAGAAGAAATTTTCCTCTTTGAGGTATTTATTAGGATCAGGCAGATTTTCTTATCTTCCCGTTGACTCAAGAAATTACCAGTTTATCAACCCAGGAACAAATGTAGCCAAGTGTCAGCAAAGACGTGACAGTAAAGGAAATCTACTGGTCTAGCAGTTGTGTGCAGGAGGCGGGAGGGCCCCTCTTTACAAACTTCCTGCCCTGCTTCACTCGCACACAGCTGAAGGATTCGGCTTCATTGCAGAAATGTTTAGTGCAACATTAGAAGATGTCTGCACTGCTGCCAAGAGCCAGTGCTGTCTCGGCCTTCAGTCACCTCCACAGTTTGACTTTACCAAAGGAATGCAAGAGGTCGTCTTTCTGCAGATGCCGATTCCTTGCAGATCTGATTTCTCCAGCAGTGCCAATTTCCATTTCTTTCAGCTGGGATTTGGTTCCAAAAAACTACTGTAAACATCTTGCTTAGTCTAACAGTCATATGTATGTGATAAAGTTTGAACTTGCTTTGCAATATGCAATAATGAGAGCGATTATTTGGGCTATTTTTTTCCTCTGTACCTGCACCAAATCTGACCCATGATACAGGTAGCCACACACAAGAACTGCCAGGGTTATCATACTCCATCTTGTCTGGGCTCCTAACTTACACCGAGTTCGTAGCTTATCAATCAGAATGATTCTGTGAATGCCATGAAAGCTGGTGGGTTTCATTTCTCTAGATACAGTGCCAAATCTATTTCTTTTCTATTTTTTTTTTTGCTTACCACAGTTGTGAGAAGCCAGTGTGTCGACACTGTTTAAAACTGCAGGCTTTGAAATAAAAGCTGTTATTCACACACAGAGGAGAAATAGAGATACCCTATAGCGACCATGCAATTATTAAGTTGAAGAACATGTATTTAATTTTTTAATTTAGCTAGAGACAGTATCAGCATTAATCCTTGTTGCTGAAATCCTGATACAGGTCATTGAAATGATAAACCGTAAATTTAAGTGTATCCATAAGCATGCAGTTTTAGGTTAAAAAAGGTTATTCAAACATTCTCATTTTATAAGAAGTCCCCTTAAATTTTGAACAATAGCAAAAGAGTTAAAGCAACTTTAATAGGAACAGCAGAAATGCATTTTATTGAGCAGTTGCCATACTGCAATCTCTATGCAGCGTATCTAAGGTAGAGGAAGGGAAGGAAAAAGTATCCCTAGGTGCATAGTTGCATATTGGATTATTTTAAGTGATGGGTAGCTATCCAAGGCTGCTTCAGTGTCATTCATGGTTCTCCGCATTAGCACAGCAACAAGCCAAATTTGACTGCTGTGCAGTAAGACAGCATGACTTTAATAATGAATGCTCTCACTGATTAATGGTTCATTGTACAGGGAAAACCCACTGGGGAGCACGTATTCCTTATTGCAATATCTTTTTAATTAAGGAAGCATATTTGGATTTTCTGATTCCACTGATTTGATGCAGTTGCCAGTGTAGTGGGTAACGTGGCTTTTGCCATAGATTCCCAGATACTCTGGAGGTGTTTCTCTGGTTGGTTGGTTTGACCATTTACACTTTCTACCCATGAAAAGGAGATGTAATCTTAGACTATGTGAACAGCTTTAACACAGTGACTTCTATAGGATTATCAGTCTAAGATTTAAAGATGAAAGTCTCCCTCTTTAAGCAACATTCCCTTTTTTCTTTAAGCATAGGTTATAAAAGGACCTATCAAACCAATGCAGGGGAAGTTGGAAAAGGATAGAAATGCTCAGTTTACAGATGCTGCTGCTGCTTTTTCAGTTGTAGATTTTTTTGCAGTGTTGTACAGGGATGCACTGAGTGAAGTGTAGTGTTTCTGATGTTGCTAAAATGTCCATGATGCACCTGTAAGAAAGGAGTTACATGTATAGTTCATAACTCATTTATGTTTCTACAGAATTTCACGGAAGAAAGCAAGGGCTACCAGCCCAAGTGTTGCATCCCTGGAAAAACTAAAGTTGCAGATGTTCAAAAGACATGCAAGAGATACTAAAAAGTAATTTTAAAATTTATATTGAGTGTAGTTTGAGTAAGCATTTAGAAGTTAGAGAAACCTCATATTTTTCAGTCTGTGTGGTTGGCAAGACTTAGAAAGGTGGTTGAAGTCACTTGGTTTGTTCAGCTTGGAGAAGGCAGAGGGGTGACCTCATCACTGTCTGTGACTTCCTCAAGAAGGGCAGTAGAGCAGCGGGTGCTGATCTCCTCTTTCTGGTGACCAGCGATAGGACACAAGGAAATGAAACAAAAGTGTGTCAGCAGTAGTTCAGATTGGACATTAGGAAAAGGTTCTCCACTGAGAGGGTGGTTTGTCACTGGAACAGGCTCCGCAGAGCAGTGGTCACAGCACCAAGCCTGTCAGAGTTTAAGGAGTATCTGTATGATGCTCTTAGTCAGATGGTTTAGTTTAAGGTAGTCCTGTGAGAAGCATGGAGTTGGAGTTGATGATCCTTATGGTCCCACCCAAATTGAGATATTCTATGATTCTAAGGTAGCTTTAAAAAAGAGGTCCTCACCCTGTTCCCTTTTCTTTCTTTCCCCCTTAAGTGTTATGAGCTGTTACCAGAAATACAACTTAACAGTGAAAATCAGCAAGTCATTTGAAAAAGTGCAAGTACTTATGAATGTGTGGTATTTCTATTTCAGCTCTCTGAAAAAGACTCTTCAGAAATAATCTATCCTTCTTACTGTTTTCTTGCTTGGTTGTTCTTTAACTCCTTATCTAGTAAGATGAAAATTACATAGTATTGTTTTACTGATGGTCAGTCTCTCTGAGACCTTTTACCCATGAAAGGGTGATGTAACATTAGACTGTGTAAGTAGAATTAACAAAGTGACTTTTACTTTTTCTCACTTATGGGAGATTTACGACCTTACCATGTAAAGGTTCCAGGCGTCAGAAAAATGTTATGTTTAGAAACAACTTTTTCATTGGAATGCTGTGATTTTTGCATATAGACAGTTTTGGGGCTTTTACAAGTATTAATGCAAGGTGCCTTATGTGCTGGAATGGAAACATGTGCCTTTCCATCAAGAAGGTGCCTTATCAGGAGGAGATACCAATCATCTGTGTCTGAACTGCAAGAGCCATAGCTAGAGTTCAGAGAGAAGTGGCGTTTAACTGTCTCAGAAACTGTCTCTGACTCAAGAACCAGCCCACTGACCCTTTCTGTCCTGTTTATTTTAGGAATAATATTTCAAGCAGCACTCGGGTCAGATTTTAGGGTTTTGATAAGCAGTTATATAACAAAAGTGATTTTTTTAGCTCTTTTCTGAAGGTTTCTGTAGTGGTTTTCTTAGTGATGTTAAATGATTGATAATTCTGCCAACTAATTTTTTTTTTTCAAATTTTACAAATTGATTAAGGCCAGAAGTTTAAAAACAAAACCAACAACAAAAAGCAAAACAAGAAAATTGTTTAAATCAGTGGCTATATGGAATTAGATGCATCCCTGACAGTTGTTTATGGACTGTGGAACTACAGTGCAAATAGTGAAGAATAAACAACTGTTGCTGAAGTTATTTGGATGGGGACTTAAAGTAACCAGTGTACCCATGTAAGCTATTGAGTTTCTTCTGATGCAGTTACTCCCTGAGCCTCTGTATTCCAGACAATACACTACGGTGGTTATTGTACTGGTGTTCCATAGCTATATAGATGTTGGCTTTTTCTTCTGTTTCTTATTTTGTCCAATCATTTTTTAAATACTTCTACCACTGTACTTAATAGTGGTTTAACAGAAATCTTAATCTGAAGAGGCTTTATGTGGCTTTCATTGGTTGATGAGATGGTGATCATGGTAGTCATCAGATCTGGATTATAGCTCTATAGTGTACACAAGCCTAGATTGTATCTGCCCAGGAATCCATGTTGTCTTAGAAGATTCAAAACAAAACATAAACTTAAGCCCTTTCTGCTGTCTACCTTTCTTGTTCAGTCAAAACCAGCCTTTGGGGTGTGGTGGGCTCATCTGCTCCAGCTGCCAGATGCCCACCCAGCTGCTCTCTCTCTGACCCTCCTCAACAGGACAGGGAGAAAATAAGGTGGAAAAGCCCCCCGGCTTCAGATAAAAGACAGGGAAATCACTGACCAATCACTGTCACAGGCAAGGCAGACTAGACTTGGGGAAAATTCATTGAATTTATCGTCAATTAAATAATTGGACTGTGAGAAACAATAAGAAAACCTACACCACCTTCCCCACACCTCTTTTGTTTTTACCCCAGGCTCAGCTTCACCCCTTGACTCCTCAACCTCCTCCCCTCACGGAGTGGTGATGAGGAACGGCGGCTGCAGTCAGCCCATAACGGCTCCCCTCTGCCGCCCCTTGCTCCTCACACCCTGATTCAGGCCTTCCCGCGGGCCGCAGGGAAACACCTGCCCCGCCGGTTCCTTCCCAGGGCCGCAGAGACACCTCAGGAGGTGCCCCTCCTCCTGCTCTCCCAGCGGGGCTCTCAGGGCTGTTTCTCCCCGCGTTGCCCCCGGCTGCCGGGCAGCGGTTTGCCCTTTATTACCCAGGCTTTCCCCGAGGCGCCCGCCTGGGGCTCAGGGGCTCAGCTGGGCCCTGCCGTGCTGGAGCCATGGAGCCGGCTGGAGCCGGCTGGGTCCTGCACCGGGCAGCCCCGGCACCTCTTCACAGGGGCTCCTGCAGCCAGCACCTGGGCATCTGCACCCACTCCATGGGGATGGAATGGTTTTGTTTGGATTTATTTTCATTAAAGAGAGGTAAAGATTTTAGATGCTCTTAGAAAGACTAAAAGGATCAAACTCCAGATCGAATTTTGCCAGCGTTGTGGACTCCGGGAATCCATGAATTATTTATGCCCGACTTCCCAGTGTGTTCCCAAAAGGCTGGTAGTATTTTTCCTGTTCATCTATCTATGATTGTCTAAAATTTTAATTTGATTCTCTCAGGAGCGTGTATATGCTCTGACTTACAGAATCTCATTTGTATTTTTGTGACACGGATAGGAAATATTGTTGCTGTTGTGGAAATTAAATGCCGCAGATTTACTTTGTGTTGTAGTTACTCAGCTATGGTGTACTCTGCTAAGCTGCTTAATTTTTGTTTTTCTTCTCCTACTTGCTCTAATTTTCCTTTTGTGTTCAGTGCTAAGCTCCCATGAGAGTGGGTTAAAAGGCTATCAGCCAGCTTGTTTTATCAGGAAAAATGAAAAGAATTGGGATAGCTTTTCTAGAGAAGAGAAGCCGGAGCCAGGAGGAAAGGTACAGTGGTCACCATCATGTGGAATAATGATTTTTTGAAGAGAAGTGATGGAATAATTATCTCTCTCTTTTTTTGTGCATGTCCATGCTGGATAGTACAGAAAACACTGAGCTTAAACTTGCTTTAGTGTTTTAATATAGTTTCTACTGGTAAGGCTGGTGGAGCCCTGGAATGGAGGCGGTGGCTGTGTGAGGCTGCAGCGAGGGAAGCTGTGAAGGACTGGCTCAGCGTATCAAATATTCAGAGTGATTTAGGATAAAAATATGCCTTGTCTAGAGATTTGGTAGTGATCTGGGGCCCGTTTCAGCTTTATTTTTTGTAATTCTATACTACTGGCAGTTTTAAGTCCCATTAAGACTTGAGGCTGTCCAATTTCTTAAACTGAAGACCCAGATAAATGACAAGATATATCTACTATATGACTGAGCAGATGGACTGTTGCAAATTTGGTCCTTTGCTATGTTCGCTGTTGAAACACTTTTTTTTTTTTTATTTTTTAATATAACTACCTTTGGTACAGTGGCTTCTCTGTTGCTTGTGAAAACTCATTCTGTGTTTTCTTTCTATGTGGTATCCTCTTGTAAATTTGTGTAATGAAAAAATGTTAAAATATATAATGTTAGCAGCTCAGCTGGAGAAAACGTGCTGTAGATTCAATGATACCAGCTTTCTAAGTTTAATTGGCTGCAAACTGGACCCCTTGAACAACTCTAGTAATAAACAGACCTAATGAGATGGACATTAGAAATTACATTTTCTGTCCAGAAGTAGTATTGTAATGGGTGCACAAAACATTACTTCTAATGTATGTAATGTTTCTTGTCATTTCTCTGTTTCTAGATGAAGAGGATGTGCAATGTGCTTTATATATATATATATTTTTCCCTCTTTTTAGATCTGTATTTTTAAAAAATATAATCTTGGAACCATGCAGTGGTTGCAGAATATTAGTTACTGCTCTGTCCAGATTTTGAGCCTATTTGAAGGAAGGACAGTTCATTGCAGCAATTGTGTAAACAAATTAATTTTTTTCCATGTCAGCTGACACTAGCAAAACTGTAGATTACTAAAGCAGTTTTTGAAATGCTCTATGGTGGAAACAAAGTGTTTACAAAAGCGTAATGTCTAAAAATTAAAATTCACAGAAGTTGAATACAGAAGCTCAGAACCACAGCAGGCAGTCACTGTTTGTATCACAGGGTTGTAATTGTTTTGAACACACTGAAACAGGGGTTGTCTTACCGGTAGCATCTTTTTTTGGTCACTTAGAGGCTTCCCCATTGATTGTGTGACCTCACTGTCCCTCTAGGATATGCTTCAAATATTTTGGAGTGTTTGTTAGTGCTAGGGCAAGCATTTTGTGTAGCAAATAATTTCTTTTCTAGCAACTCAGCCAGGCTCATTTCCCCCCATCTTCTGAAAACAGCAACAGAAACCCACCATGCCTCAGTGGCCTCATTTGGATATCCTCCTGGGGAGTGTCACAGGCCAAAACCGGTCTTTGAGTCAGGCAATCTCACTTAATTAGATAGAGTGCGAGTTAACTTAAGCTTTAAATTACTGATGTTGGTATTGAGAAATAAAGAAGACAGCCAATTAAATGAACACACAGAGAAAACACTTCTCCCTGTCCTGGTGTCACAGCCCTTGGCTGCATGATAGACTTGGTCCCTTTGGTGAGGTGATGGCTGAGGTCCTTCGACACAGGTCAGGCCTGCCGCAACTCCATACCCAAACATGCACATTTAACCAAAGCTCTGCTAGTTTTACCTGATAGGGAGAGGAAATGAGTCTCCCTGACTGCAGCCAGAGGTCTTCCCAGTAGGTTTTGTGTCTACCCAGTCAGTCCAAGTAACTGTGTGCTGTGGTCGGGAGCTGGGGATGGGGGGAGCAGGAATGTCCTCTTCATTTTTCAAATGAAGAGAACAGTGTAAATGCACCTCAAATTACAGTTACTTGCAGAAAGCTGGGAGCTGGACCAAGGAGTTCTTGACTCCTAGTCCTGCTTATTTTGCCTGGCTTTACCTCCCTGTGCTAGTGTTTGTGGGAAGGGCGATTCAGCAGTCTCTGTGTGGGGGATCAGACAGCCCTGGAGAAGCACAAGGACGAGCTAAGTAGACAAAGGGGAATTTTCCAGGAAGCTTCTTCACAACTGCTGAGAAAGCAGCCCCCTAGCAGGGAAGCTGCTCGCAGCCAACGTGTCTGAAAGTATTCAGCAGGAGCCTTATTCACAGCTCTGGTGTTTCTTCCCAACCCAGTGCAGTCTTGGGGGGGCCTCATGCCTGTTTTAGTTCCATGTGTCTCCCTGGTGAGCAACCCCAACCGGGATGCATGGCTTCCCACCACCCAGAGTGAGTGCCTGTAAGGGCAGTAGTACTGTTTCACGTGTCCTTACTCACGTTCCTCATGGTCTCATTCCTTCCTGTGCACAATTTCCAGCTGGAATTCACACGCCGTGGGGTTGGTGGCACTCCAGTGCTTTCTGCAAGTATAGCTTTACAAAATGAACTATTAGGACACTTCTATTTTTTCAGGTAAATTGTACCACCAAACAAACAATTACTTTTCTTTCTATTTTGACAATGTAATTAATAATTTAGTATACCAAAAAAAAGAGAAAAGAATTAGATTGTGTGGAGATAAGATAATAGAATAAGTATGTGTATGTATGTGTGTAAACATAGATATACATACAGAGCTGCTTTTCTGCTCCTTTACTTCTGGAATGCAGCATAACTGTCTGCAGAGATGTACCTGTAGTGACATTTGCACAGAGAATGACACATTATCTTCAGAAAGATAAATCTTTCTGCAGTCACCACCACCATTTTTCTCTAAAAAGGAATGCTAGAAATTCCTTAAAGTGCTAAGAATCTTTTGGATTTTTGTAACAGGCCTCAAAAAAGGCATAACAACTGATGTGCTGTTTTTCTCAAAAATGCTCCTGATAAAATGTTTTCAAAATCACCTTCTAGACTAGCTGGAAGGTGAAGTTAGTTGCCTAAGCTTAAAATACAATACATATAAAATAATCATGCATGTTAAAAGTCAGCAGTAGATGTTTTATATTTCTCTCATGTATCATTTGCTGGCTTTCTGTTTGCAAAGCATTTCATGATTCATTGCTTTCATGATATTGTAATTTTGCATTGGATGCTGCCACTGGAACACTATACAAAAATCACAGCTGTAAATCATTTGAATCCTCTCCAAATGTACTGTGGTGAATGGTTTGGAGTAAGACTTGGAGGTCATTTATTACTTTGTTTTATAATTAATTTAGAACTAGTTTTAGTTTTAATGAGTGATATATTCTGTGTTACAGAATGGAAGCGTGTTATACATTTTTTTTCCCTTAAAGTAGTAGTATTATTCTTGTATGTGCATGGTTTCTGATATGTATCAGGTTTCTAATAACAAAATCATTGCTTTGTTTTTCTATAAACTGCAGAAACTATGCCTGTTCCAGACCAGCCCTCGTCTTCTGACAAGACAAGTTCCCTTAGTCCTGTGTTGAACACATCCAATGGTGATGGCTCGGAAACGGAGACAACCTCTGCCATTCTAGCTTCAGTTAAGGAACAGGTATGCAAATGCTGCTAGGAAACAGTAATACGGTTTTGTGCCTTTTTACACAGATTTCA
Source organism: Gallinula chloropus (assembly GCF_964237585.1). NCBI lineage: Eukaryota > Metazoa > Chordata > Aves > Gruiformes > Rallidae > Gallinula > Gallinula chloropus. The sequence continues at coordinate 78,198,023 of NC_140086.1, read as the reverse complement.
TAGGTGGTACCTGAAAAATTTTGTTCACAAATGAATATTACAAAGAACGTAAAATATTTCTTCATGTCTTAGTATACTCCTAGGTGCTGTCCTAAAGTCAAATTAATAGAATTCAGTTGAATTGTTCACTTTAACTCTTGACTGCAAATGGTGGTTTTCAGAGATGTCTTCTTTTATTGCTGGCAATCTGCATGTAGATTTACAGCGTATAGGCATGGGATATAAGAACTATATGCAAATGAGTAGTTGTGGAGAAGTTGTGTTACAATAGACTTCTTAGTTAAAAGGATTTGTAAGAATCCCAGGATTTGAAAATTTAATATACATGTTTTTGGGTTTTTTTTGTGTAAAACTTGATATGAGATTATTTTAGAGGAAGATTGTGTAGAAACAGAGGCTTTAAGGCTTGGATGATTAAAACCAAAAGTATTAGGAATTTTTGAAAGTGTGATTCTCTGGTTAGTTATATTTTCTAGTTCTGAAAAGAGAAAGTGCAGGAAAGAGTAATGTGGAGTTTTGACTTAAGATTTATGGTGTGTTGTTGTGTTGGAATTATCCATAGTTGAGTTGTTTGTAAGGATATTCTCTTCCAGGACAATCACATTACTTGGGCAGGTACCAGTGTTTCAGCCTGTGTATTACAGTGAAGGAAAGTCTTTGCCATGGCTTTTGACACTCTGATGTTGACAAAATGTACAGGGAAGTTACATAGGTAGAAGAGAAGCTGCATCACATTCTGTCTGTTAGAATGGGAAACACAGTATAGAACAGCGAGTTCTTTGTGGTTGGGTTTTGTCATGATCTTGCTAACTTATACCTTGTCAGCATTTTGAAAGTGAACCTCCTTCCCCCATAAATCTGCGAGTTGAGTACTAGAGGGAACCAATGCTGAATCCACCAGATGGGAAGGATTTTAAGGGGTAAAATACTAGCAAGGTTATCTCTGACTAACAAGATTATCTCTTTAATTACTGTGGTACGGGGTACCAAAATTTCAGAGGTGTTCGGTTAAGTAAACTACTTTCTTGACAGGTATCTCTAGTCAGACATGTCTGGAAGCAGGAAGACTGTACAAAGCTCAAAAATGAGACTCATTTTTCTCTATTTCTTTTTCTTTTCTGATCTGAATGTACTCCTCAGAGTATATGGTGACATCAGTAAATTTGTCTTAACAGCATGCACTTGCGTGCAGCCCCAGAGGCTACTGGGGAAAGCCATCTAGCTCCAAAATTCTTTTTTTTTTATGTTATGGTAAAGATTTGAAAGAAAACCAAGCCAAACCAAGCCTGCTTTTATGCTTTCTCTGTTCCCCACAATACTTTGTGTTTTGACAGGCTTCCCTTATTTAATGTTCTGTTGGAAGGTTTCTAGGCAAGGCCACCATCCCGTGCTTCGGGCAGATGCAGTGCATTACGCAGCTTCTGCATTAGGGGAGTAAATGAAATAAGTTTCTAACTGGCTGTTCAGATGGATAGCCCTCTGCTTTTTAGAAGAAGGAATTAATTACTTCACTGCCTGTTATGTGGTTTTGCTTCATGTGCCCTTTGACTGTGGCTAAAAAATAGAGTTTTAGAAACATCCACACAGACAATTATTCAAATGTACTGCTAATAAAGGAAAAGACGATTGAGTTCATAATTAAGGTATGTTTTGATTAATCAAGTAAGTTACATGTTCTTCATCTGTGGTGATGCTTAACTTGAAAAAGATTCCTTGTTTTAATTCTCTTGGAACACTTGTGGCAAGTTCATGTGTTACTTCTCCTGAAATAACTACAACAGTGTCTCTGAGTGACTGCAACAGGGTAAACTCTGGGATTTAGGTATTGGTGACTGTAATAGATGCTTTTGCAGCCTTTGAAGAGGGCAGGACACATGAAAGAAGGCACATACAAGTCATAGATGTTAATGCTGTTATATTTGTTTGCTGTATTTAAATATCCTATGTGAAACATAAATGATTTATTCAGAAAAAATCTGAAGCTTTGCTGCACTTGGTTTGAAGAACACATATGCCTGTGCTGTCCTGCTTTGAGGATCAGATTTACTGGGTCTAAAAAATTTATTTGGTCTAAAAGTTGTGCTTGATATGTCAGATGTATAGTGGCATTCATGCTGATCATGACTGGATCAGAAGATTTAGCCACGTGCTTTAGAAGGTGATGTATTCTGTCAAAATAGAAATTGAAGCCTGTATTTTGTTGTTGAGGAGTTAAGTTGGCTTTAGGAAATTCAAATCCTGAGCTCCTTGCTTTAATGTATAAGCCATTTCATTTGTGTTTTACCTCTGAACAAGCATGATGAATTGTTTTTGGGTTTCAGGCTTCTGAGATACAATTGAAAAAAAGTAATGGACAAAGAATATGAATCCCTCCTCCCCTCCTCCCCTTCCCCTTCCCTCGCTAACTTTCTCAATGTCAGCAGGAACTGCTGGTGGGGAGGACAAATTCATACACCGTATGTCTAAGAAATCATGAGATGCCAGGCAGTGAACTTAACCTTAGGTGTTTTCAAGGTGTCCTAAATGAAGAGGAAGGTGAAAATGAAAGCTGTTTTGTTGGTTTTGTTGGCGGTTTTTTGCATGTGGTGTTTGTTTTTTAGACAGTCTGAATCAAATTCTTTAAAGAGAAATCAAGTACTGTTAAAACACTAGACAAATAGTTTCAATTTTCCATGCTGTATAAAATCTATGAGGAAGTAATTTTTCTTTTTATGATAGTGTCAAACACATTTGGTCCAATACTTACTAGGTTTTAGAAAACATCAGGCCCTTTCTGTTTCTGCTTTGTCCCAACTTTTACATATGTAAATATATGAAAAAAAAACTTCAGTAAATAAAGTGAGATATCAGGAGTCTTTGATTTGTGAGTACAAATGTGGTAGATAAAACTGTTCTGCAAAAAGCATGGTATGTTTTTCTTTAGGAATTTTCACCCGTGCAAGAGACTTCTGATCCCACTTGGTTTTAAAAAAAATCCTGGGAAGAGAGATATCGATAAAGCTGTTTTGAAGATAGAGAACCTTTTGAGTAAATATGTAGTAAAGTTGATGCTTTTCCTTGATTTCTCCAGGTGTATAGGTTTTACAGTACTTTGTTCTTGGCATACAGAACCTACTGCCCTGGAAGCTAAGGAGGAATGTAGTGGCAGTGACCCAGCAAAGGCTGGGTTTTGGACATTTTTTTAAAATAAAAATGGTTGGACAACATCCTAAGATTGAGATCCATCTTGAAGCACTGACAACTATATTCAACTCAGAAATAGTGTCTTGCATGTTAGTTTCTTTGCAACTCAGGTTTCCTTTGCCATCTTAGTAGTAGCCTGTTCCAGAGAACAGCTCTTTCTCTGTTGTGTAATGCCCAGTAGTTTTGAAGAAGGAAGAAGCAGTTTAGGCTCTAGGACTTCTGTAATCTTTCTCACACTGTTTAAATAAATGATTGATTCATACATTCTTTCAATCATAGTGCTGATAGCAGAGACAACAGGGTTTTTTGTCTTGAGATGCCTGCTGATAGTTTTGTTGTGGTTTTATTTTGTTAAAACAAGAATATGTGTCATCTCTAGTATTAAAAACATTCTGGCTTTATAAGACTTATATTTTTTCTGAAGTAACTTTTGTTACTTTTAAATATTTACCAATTTACTCATTAGAAAACTCACTTGTCAAGAAACTGTGGTTAAAATTAGTCCAAAACCATACATAGGGTAATAGTGATTAATCATTGTAATGCATGTCAGTATCAGATAAAGATAATATACATGACTTAAGTGAACTTGTGTGTTAGGTGTTAGTACTCATTGTGAAACAGGTTTATGTGTGGCATGCACCTTTTATATATCACAGAATCACAAGGTTGGAAAAAACCTTTAAGATCACTGAGTTCAACCATTCCCATCCTGTCTAAACCATATCCCTTATTACCTCATCTACCTGTCTTTTAAACACATCGAGGGATGGTGAGTCAGCCACCTCCCTGAGCAGCCTGTTCCATGTAAGTAAGACTACAGATGGAAGTAACTGTAGAAGTTGAAAGATTTAATGTCTTTTCTTGGCTTTGCCAGATTTTTTTCCCATGTCTTTATATCACAATTCAAGTTTTAGAACAAAATCGCGTATCTAGATTGATGTTTCAATTCAGGTTACTTTTTAAGGTTTTAAGGCCAGAAGAGACTTGTGAAATCATCTAGTCTTATCAGCAGGTCATGACATTTCATCCAGTCATCCACCTACTGGACCTCAAGTCTGATGACAGAATAACTTTTTCAGCTGCTTTCCTTAATATAATGCATGCCATACTGTAATACATGACATTGACCAAAATAAAATCTCATTCTTGCCCTATAGGAACCAATAATTACTCTAGTAACCTGAAGTATTCTGTTACTCTTCTAAATATAGTCAGTTATTATATATTCATGACTTGCTTCCCCTCAAATACAGGGTTCTATCTCTGCCTTTCAAAGTTTTAGCAGCTCTACTTCAGACCCATAATTATATTCAATCAGTATGTATTTCTTTCATCATTTCTCTAAGTATCATGTCAATGTATATTCACTTCCTTAGTTAAATAACTCCCTTGTTTCTAATGAGGTTTTGAATTCCTATTCTTCTTGCCATTTTTTATTTTTATTAATACACTGATTTTAAGTAAGAACTAGACTTGGCTATATGATATGTTTTGAGTAGCACAAGTCTACGCAGTGGATACCATACTTCTAAGTTGCTGGATGGACCAAAAAATTATTAAAATACGAGGCTTTATGAATACCACTAGTGCCTCCCAGGTACATCTTCAAGTTGATGGGAATTGCTTTTGAGTTTTATGATTCCACTACTAGAAATGGGGAGTTGAGTGGAGAAGCTGTGAAGAGCGTCACCACAGTGGCTGGTGAAGAGGGAAATAATGTAATATGGGTACTATGCACCCTGCTCTGTATGATTCTCAAGTCCTTGATTTAGTCTGGGACTGGTTTCACATAGTTCTTAGGAGCAGCTGTGAGTGTATTCAGCTTGTGTTTCTCAGGAAATAGCAGTTTGCAAGAATGGAGACCTAGACAATTCCTATTCAGAACTCTGTATCCTGTAAGTCCTGCCAAAGGCGCTGTAGCCATAGTAGATGCAGTATGAAGAAACTAAAATTATTTCGCTGGTGAAAGGATGTGGTGATAATCCAAAATGGGCTTTTTGGGGGATTGTTTGAAATGAGCTGGGAATGGAAAGGCTTCTGTGAAGATTTAGTCTGATAAAAGAGAATTGAGAGAATATATCCTCCCAGCAAAACCATCTTTGAAGAGAAGGAAGAAAATGCCAATTATGAGAATAAAATTAGATTTAAATATGATGCTATTTTGACTTAAAGTAATGTTGAAAAATTAGTAGTTCAAAGGCAAGAGTTTCAGAGAAGCTGGGTAGAATGCCACTTTGTGACAGCTCAGTCTAATGTGAATTTAAAGCACTATTAAAGGCCAGCACAAAGAAAGAAAAAAATATCATTTCATATCGTGAAGCCAGTATATGAACACGTTTGCTGACCAACAGGCACTTCGACCTTAACTTTATTTTTTTCCTCGTTACTGGAAGGATTTCAGTTTTGTAATAAAGATGCTCTGCGAAAATAATAATATTGATTTCAATTTCAATAACATTTTACTAAATTCAGTTTCTAACATTTTAGCATATTACATTTGTAACTGTTGAACATTGTTGATTTATTTTTCTCTGGTGTCCTTCATTGGGGCTCTTTTCAATGTAAAATATATTCACACCTGATCCCAAGTCCTTTTACTGGCATAGTGGAATAGATTCTTGATCTCACCCTGAAGTTATTTTCAAGAGGAAAATGAACTTAAAATGGTTAGAAGTGGCTAGCCAAGTTGTGCTTCTTCCTGTTCTGATGTAGCTCCCTCTGTTTTACTGAGAAACTTGGGCATAAGCAGCCACGTAGGGAAGGCTGCTGGGGAGTTGAGAGGGTTGGAAATACCATCCGAAAAGGTGAGGTGGCAGCTTTGTGTTATGGAAAGTTGAGTGTGTGATTTGCTTTTTTGGGGAAGGGCACTTGGAACAATTTGACAATGTGTTTGCAAGGATTAGTCTTATTATATATATACTTTATATATATATATATATATATACTTTATATTTTTTTTTTTTAAATATACTTGAAGCCATGGGTTTAGTCAACTTTTTTGTAGTATCTGGAATGATTCAGGAAGTCCAGCATAACATCCCTATTGAAATGTATAGGGGAGCAGGGTTTTGGGTGTGTCTACCCCCAGACCCCCCCTCCCCATTGTCTAAAAGAAAGTCAGAATCATGTTTCTGTATACTTTATGTTCCTGAGACTTAACTTTTTGTTCCTGTTTTCAGTAATTTTCTTTTTCTGTGCTTGAATTAGGCAATAACCACCACTAGTCATTTCAGTTTGTATAGAAAATGATCCTGAGAGAAACATGGCTTTCAAAACCAGCATACCTCTTCTACAAACAAATGAAGCTGCTTTTAAATGACCAAACTGTGAATGCACCAGTTACTGATTATTTCTACTTCTGTCTTCTCTGGAAACGAAAGAAAAAAAATAAAAACTAAACCCACTCTCCAGATTCCACAGTGACCCTTCTCTTCTAACTTGTCTTGCCAGTACTTTTCATGCAGCTTGCTCTTACAGCTTCAGTTTTGGAAGGGATTTTTGAAGGAGATTTAATTTTTGTCATTGTTTTAGCAATTTTTGTTCTTTTATGTCATTTTGAAAACTTGAATACTTCTATTGTGTTTTCCCATCTGTTTTCTCACATGATGGCATTTTCTACTCCTGATGCATTTACGGCTAAATGGAACTGTATCTTCCTGTGGGTAATTTGAATCTTTTGTATTCCTAGAAAAAACTACTTAATGGGTAGTGGAATGCTATGCATGTTATGCATTGATAAAATATGTTACAATTCTGTTTATCCCCAAACAAGAAAACCAGAACCCAGCAAATGCTAAGCTAAGTTTAAACTCAGGCCTACACCTGAGAGTTAAGGTACATTACTACCCAACTAAGCTTAAATTTTGCTGTGAGTTATGTAGTTAGGATGACAGTAAACAACGTCAGAATCACACAAGAAACTGATTTTAGCAATGTATAGCATATATGTGTCTTTTTTCCTTCTCTGTGGTAAAAATGAGGTATTTATCTCTGATATATCTGGTGACAGCAACTTACTCTGTAGTTGCATCTGATGAGAACCTTTCCGGTGTGAGTGGATAAAAGGCAAGCAAACGCCATGAATCTTTAAAAAAAAATATTTAAAGATTTGGACTAAAGCTTTAGACAAATTAATTGCTTAACTCATAATTCTCTCCCTCAACTTTATGCATTTTTTGTAGAACATGACTCACTTTCATCATAGAATCGCAGACTGGTTTGGGTTGGAAAGGACCTCAAAGATCATCTAGTTCCAGCCCCCTGCCATGGGCAGGGACACCCTCCACTTGACCAGGTTGCCCAAAGCCCCATCCAACCTGGAGTTGGACACTGACAGGGAGAGGGCAGCCACAGCTTCTCTGGGCAGCCTGTGCCAGGGCCTCACTGTCCTCACAGGGAAGAATTTATTCCTAATACCTAGTGTAAATGTACTCTCTTTTAGTTTAAACTCACTACCCCTTGTCCTGTAACTCCTGCCCTTTTAAACAGTCCCTCTTCAGCTTTCCTGTAGGTATTAAAAACCAGTGGTTTCCCTGGAGCTTTCTTTTCTCCAGGATGAACAAGCTCAACTCTCTCAGCCTCGGAGAGGTGCTCCAGCCCTCTAATCATCTTCATGATGCTCCTCAGCACCTGCTCCAGCAAGACCATGTCCTTCTTATGTTTGAGACCACAGAGCTGAACACAGTACTAGGGGTGAGGTCTCAGGAGAGTGGAACTGAAGGGCAGAATCATCTCCCTTGACCTGCTGGTTACGCTTGTTTTGATGCAGCCCCAGATAGGGTTGTCTTTCTAGGCTGCAAGCATGCATTTCCAGCTCATGTAGAGCTTTTCATCCATCAGTATGGCCAAGTCCTTCTCAGGGCTGCTCTCAAGATACCTTGTTTCAATATGCGAGCTGTACTTCTCAATTTTCATCTTTGTTCCTTCAGTTGACACATTTGTTTTTCCTGGAGCCCTCCTAAAGCAGCATTCTTTACATTTTCACACAGTCTCATCTCTTAGGCATAGCTAATACTGGTCTTTATTGAGCTTTCCTACCTCGGGTATCTGGTACCCTCCAATATAATGATCCAATTAATGTGGAATGATGTTTTGCTGCTTAGTGTGGTAGGTAGTCTGTCACTTTAACCCACATTTCATGTTGCAGTGTTATCCCATGGTCATGATTATCCATCTACCCCAACAGTAACACTTTGAGTGCAGTCAGGTGCCTGTCTGTGTAATAAAAAAATTAAATCAAGGCTTTTGTATGTGGTTACCAGCCTGTTCATGTTGGAAGCAATGTAGGTTATGGTCACATTGTTAAGCATTTTTCAACAAAATTTTACAGTGAAATTAAAAAGCAGAATTTATTTTTTCTGATTTTGTGCACTTCTAGATATTTCAGAGTCTTCAGAGTCTTGATGTAAATATGGGTATTTTAACACTGCGCTTTATGCTGCCCTGAAATTTTTTTTTTGTTAGGTTCTCACCCTGTCTGATTCCAGCTTAGCAACACATCTTGATAAAATGGCTTTATATTTTTAGTGTATTGGTATTTAGTAAAATATATCTGTGTTTTGGATATTACAGCTGGTACCCCTGGAAAATACTACCACCTTTTTTCAAAACTGCTGAGGACTCCCCCTTCCCTCAATACTATCTTTCCTGCACGTAGTTACACCCGTCTTTGTTCACCTCATTGTCAATCTAGGTCATTATTTGAAGCTGTTGTTGACTGAGCACTTGAGGGTAAGTGCATCTAATACTATAAACAGGCTTGATTCTTCATAGTAAGTCAGCAGATTTACCTGAAAATTCTTAGCTTTGTATTTGGTTTGATGAAATGGAAGGTTTATTGCATTCTCCTGTCAAAAAGTAGCATAATAATTTTTAAAGATTAGGTATCTTCAAAATTTGATATTCCAGAATTGAAGAATTTTGAATTAACACAGTATTACTAACTTTGTTTAGAGGTGAAAAATGGGCCCTTGAAACTATTGCTCTTTAAAAAAAAAAAACCCAACCAACCAACCCACCTCCCCAAAATCTATTTTTATTTCTCAAAGCAGCATCTGTACATGAAATTCTGCTCAAACATGGCTTTTGCTGTTCTTTTAGCTCCATGTTGCAGAAATCGAGAATACTGTTCCTCTTACGGTATGTTTTCAGTAACCTGTGCTGTGAAAATAGAGGATTGCATTTTTGTTTGTTAGCTTACCACAGGTTGTGACAGGGACCAACCAAACTTTGCTTTGCTTTGCTTTCCTGCCAGAATGTAAGGCAGCCTACTGGTACAGCTGTTCTGCTGGCTAAAGATTTTCCAGCATGGAAAAATGGGTGAGAAGTTGGGTTTTCTGGGTTTTCTGGGTGGCTACAACCACGGGAAGGGAATTTGGTGCAGCTCTGGTTGCAGCACGTGCGTAGGCACCTTTCCTGAAACCTTTGACTACTGTGTATGCTGCTGCTCCTTTACAACAGCCAGCGTTCTGTAACTGCTTTCACATTTTCTAGTAAGATTTATAGCCTTATTTAAATAGTAAGTTACTGAGATTAATTTAAACAAGGTGGTTTCACCCTGTGCACTTCTGCGTGTGCACAAGCAGCACGTTATAAACCCAGGTGTAACACCAGGTAAGCACTTCTCTCTCTGCCAGCAGGACTGGATGTACCACTGTGTTGCATATTGGGATCGAAGAGCATTGTAAGAGGTGTATGTTAACAATGACTTTTCCCCACTGCAGTCTAAAGATTTGTGAGCACCCCACAGATTACATGCAGCACCAGCATCCCTTTTAGAGGTTTTTCATGCTGTGGCTGAATGGTGGGCTACAGGAAATGGACAGTTGTCTGTGATAAATTTGATGGCCACTCAAACTGAGGTTTGACACAGTGCCTGTTTGCTGATATTGAGTCTGCATTGCTACTGCTTCTGTACTTTTATGTGCCAGATTTACTGTCAGGCACGGAAATACAAATTCATCCATAGTATATGCCAGAATCATGCCTGTATGAATGTAGAAGAACTAAGCTAAGTGAATGACTTAAATAAATGCACTTGTTTCTTTAAAAATAGGTGGTTATTTAAAAGCTGGTGATAAGTCCACTAAGCACTATTTTTAGAAAGTGAGCTACAGTTTATTCCACAAATGTGTAAAAGAAAAAAAAAACCTAACAAAAACTTTCTGTATGAGTAGTGTGTGGATAATAGGCATATGTATTCCCTTTTTTGGCATGAGAAATCATCTACCACTTAAACTCTTTCTGGTTTGTTTCTGTGTGAGGGAGAGAGAACTGCCGCTGTCAGGTACTTTCAGTGTGCTCTGGCTTGTGAAGACCACACCGAGTTGTGTTTCCTTTATGCCTTGGGAATCAAAGGACTGAAATAAATCTGTCTAGTTGTCATCAGGTTAGTCCAGTGCGTTTCCTCCCATTTTCATCTCTGATGAGATTCATGTGAAGGTGACACTTACACTTCTCAGCTTTCCTCACCACATAGTTTAGCTTCTGATTTTCTTGTGTTGACAACTGTATCTACTCCCTCTCAGTTTATCCATGGTCATGCATAGAGCTACTTTATAGTTTCTTGCTGTAAATTTGAATGGCATGTAGTGTCCCTTGATGCCCTTTTTCCCTTTTTATGTAACAATGTAGGCTGTTAGTTTGTAGTTATAATGCAGGATTTATAGTCATAGGTAATATATTTTGTGAGGCCAGCTCTTCAAGGGAAAAAAATACCCACACTTTTCTGTGGGTGTCACTTATGCACCTGAATGTTTGCCCTTTTAGTTTTTTTCACCATTAGCTCTTCTAACAGCATATAATGCTCCTCACTGCAAGCCTTTCCTGATGTAAAGATTTAATATGATAATAGGTGTTAGTAGGGTGGTTTTTGCTTCATTTGGTAGCATGTTAAAAAGATAAATTGTTGTTTCATTAATTTTGTTGTGTTAATATACATGGTCATTGTTGCTGTAACTGCTGTGTTTGCATAGCTCATGCATATATGAGTATGGCCAGTGACTTTTTAGTATAGCAATGGGCAAGTATGAACACAGTGAAGTCTCTTAAGAAAAGCGTATTAATTTCTATCTCTGCTTTTCAGTATTTTAGATATTTATGAAAATATCTGTTTTGTCAGACCAGTTTGAATGCTGTTTTTTTCAGTTGTCTTTTTTGATTCCTAATCTGCATTAATAATCAGTTTTACTGAAAAGGGAAAATAGGCATAGAGATGCTTCTTCTCATCAGTGATTGCGGTACGTGAGGGATGAATGGACTGACTTAAGAATAGTGTGAATCTTCAGGTTACAGTGAAGAGGATTATATTAACATTGAGAAAAACATACATGTTACTAAAATACTACTTGTTTTAATTTTAATATTCTTGACATACATCCTTCCTAGTTAAGTGTGTTTATTCTTAGCATTTGTGCTTGGAGGAGTCAGTGTGCCCTTGAAGCTGTGGTCTAATACCGCCTTTTTTCCCTGGAGTTCAAGATTAATTGGTGTAGATAACACAAGACCGTGCAAATTTCAAAATGTTTCTATTCATTACTGAAAAGCGTAGAATGACAAAGCTCACTTCAGTTCCATTCCCTTTAATAAGTGAATTAAAAAGATCAGCAGCAGCTGCATTCTTTTGTTTTACGGCATGTTGTTTTATATTACGGAGAAAACTTATCTGGTGTAATTTCTTTTTCTGCAAAGCTTCCTCTCAGACCTCTCAGAAATTTGTCATCTGCATTCCCTGCTGGATGAAAGCTTCAAAATGCAATGCCTTATGCCAGTGGGGGAAAAGCCTGTATCATTCCTTCAAAGAATGTAGAATTTCCTTTCTTGATTTCTAACCTTGTGCATGTTCTCATCTAGAGTTTGAATGCAGTTTCTACTGTAGAGTGCTTCATATGGTAAATGTAATGTCTCCATTGTTTCCAGAGAAGGCAAGTTGAAATGGGAAAGGCCAAAGTCTATTTGGAGCTGAACTTGGGGGAATAAAATAAAGAGGAAAGGATTGTGCAAGTTTTTCTCTGAGGGAACTCAGGGAAATGCGGGTGCATGGATGGAACACTAGAGCAAGTCAAATGGTGGACAGCACAGAAATGCAGCAATACAGAGGGGGTATTGGGACTCTGGAGATAGTTCAGTGGGGGAATACACTGGGGGAATACAATGGGAGGGGTTAGGGTGCTGGGTCTGGAAAGAGGAGGCTAAGGGGCTGTTCTCGGGTTAGCCCACAGTAACTTCAAAGGGTGTGACAAGGATGATGGCACCAAACTTTTCTCAGTAGTGGCGTACAGTTTAGAAAAGGGCAACAGTAGCCATACATAGCAGCTTGCGGAGTTCAGGAGCGACACAGGAAAACTTTGCCATTAAGAGGATACTGTAGCAATGGGAGAGGCAACCGGAAAGGCTGTGTGTGAGCTTGACTTTTCAAATGTAGCCTCACGTTTAGATTTGATACCCTTTTTTATCAAATTTTATATGACTAGTCCACTCTCTTCACAGTCCCTTAGGTCCCTGTTGTTTTGAATCGGGATTCACCTAAATTTCAGACAGGTTGCATGCATATGTACATGAAAAAAGCCAGCAAAGGTCCCTTAAGGGAGGTAGGGTGCTTTTTCTCTTTTTTTTTTCCCTGTTAGTTTCTTGTGTCAGATTGAAAACCTAAAGAAGAGTAAAACAGGTATAAAAGCTATGTTAAAAACTCTAATATGGTGAAAATTCCTATCTCGTGGGGCCTGAACCTTTCCTCTAGATGATTTAGAACCAATTCATCGATGTTTTGCATCTCTCCATGTGACTTGGACCTCATGCCACAAAAAATGAGGCCAGGCAAGTCAGTTATGCCTTCAGCAGGAAAATTAATCTCCTCATAGTATGTATGTAGCATATAAATTAATAGACCAGAAATCAGGGCAAGATATTCCCAGTGAAGGAAACCAAGTGCCTCTTCATGCTGCTGCGGTAAGCTGGCTGTCTTTACTTGATCTCAGTGGCACAGAGAACAGTCAACACTTTCTGAATGCATCATCAGGTCTGCAGGAGACTTTTCTTTGGGTTAATCCTCAGATTCAGCAAGGTTTTCCTGGTGTTTGTTCAGTGCTCTAGAGCTAAGGGAGAAATGTAATGTACTAGTTGCAATAATGGATTTTAGGATATAGCACGTCGATTGTTATCTCTAATGCTGAAGTGGTTGCCATGAAAATAAGTGATTGTTCAAGTAAGAGACAGTTCTTGTTCTTTCAGGGGTTATTTAGGGAATATTCCAGTGTCAAAATGCCAGATGAGGATTTCATGCAACACCAAGTGGGTTTTTGGCTAGTTTCTGTCTACATTATCTGACTATTTATACAGTAGCCATGTACCAATGCCTCTTTCTCCCTCCTTCCTTCAGGTTAAATCCTAACAGATGCTTGGTGCTTTAAAGAAAATCCATACTTAAACAGCGTTCAGTGGGCGTCTTGTAGTTTGCTCAGGCATCATCCAACAGCATTAATCTTTTAGCTTTTGTGTTACTTTTAGTGGATATTTCCTTTCGATTCTTGGCTGCACCCTATTGACTCCAGTGTATTTAAGCAGTGCCTAGAAGGGGAATGTAGTAGTAGTAGTAGTAATAATAATAATAATAATAATAATAATAATAATAATAATAATAATAATAATAATAATAATAATAATAATAATAATAAAATAAAGTTTTCTGCAGAATCTGCTGCAGCTTCTGCTTCATAATATATTATGTGCCAGTGTTTTCTGCAGCACCTTGTTTTAAACTTTACACTTAAAACTTGCTTTCTCCAGTTCCTTCTGTTGCATCACAGTCAATAGAACTGAACTATGTTCTGCATTTTCATGCTTCTAAAGCCATATTGTTTGTATTCAGTGAGTTTATGTAGTTTTGGCTGTTTACAGTAGTTTTGCAGTAGTTTTCTTGGTTACCATGTGAATGAATACATTTTCCATTTTAGGTCCTGCCCAGATGTGGATTACAGATGATACCTGATGTGTTATTTTTTCAGTACGTTGTGCTATTCTGAAAACATTTTAAAATAGTTGTTCTAGACAAGACTTTTTTATCTGCATGCCCTGTGTAATGGAACAACGTAGGTGACACAGGCATAGCGTGCTCTCAGTGGCTTGGCAGCCAGTCAGTGTCTGGGAAGGCTAATGCTGGGCTTGTGTTAATATGCCAAGTAAGACTTGAGCTGGCTTCATGTGATCAGATGACTTTGCCACATTTTCGAGCACTTGCAGTTCACAAGTAAAGAAATGAAAGAAAAGAAATTAATTTCTTCTAGGTCTCAGCAGGTGTTGGATGGCTTACAGAACTTTGGTGCTGTACCTGAATGAATAGAATCCAGTTGTTCTGAAATGTCTTTTCTTGACCTTTCATCTTTCCACAGTTCCTTAGGTGCAAGAGTTCTTGCTATATTTCTGTCTCCTGGGATTCAGTTCCCTAAAACCCAGCTTTTTCCATTCTTCAGAGTCACTGTGGTGCCTTTGTTGGACCAAGCTTTATTCAGCCTTCTGAGCTGTGATAGGTACTAAAGGTTTCCGGCTGCAGCGGTGTTAGAAAACAAAATGGGACAAAAAAATAATACAAAAGGAGGTCATAAAGTATGTCTATTTGTTTGGTTCTGGCAAATACAAAATGTTCTTACCTCTTGGGCAGGAAAGAGTTATCAGTTCTTCATCTCAGCTCCTTGTCATACTCTTGCTCCAGCTGTGGATCTGGAAAGTCCTTTATCATGTACTTCCTTACCACAGAGGATGTGGAGGAAAGACTGATGTAGCTGCTGAATAAGCAACTGTATTCATTTGAATAGATAAAAGTTACATTTTAAACCTGTTTCTGTGTAAATATAGCTGGGAAAGGGGTCTATGCCTGCAGATCTTTGAGTGTGACTAACTACACTCACCTGAGTATCATACTACAAGTAATGAAGTTACTCATATGAGTTATTTGAAAGTCACAGGGCTTAGAGATTTAAGTTGAATCCTGGTTTTAATTCTAAAGAGTCAGCTTTGAAGACCAGGATTCAGATGATGTTGAAGTTAATTATAAAAAAAATGAATCCTTATATGAAAGTAGAAAAGCAATTTTAGCATATAAATTTCCAAATGTAAATGATGTAATATCCAAATCCTATGACTTTTTATATAATTTATGTCTCTTTTTTTTTTTCTTTTTTTCCCCTAACGCTGGAACTTATTTTTCTGTATGTCAAGAAAGAAAGGAAGTAGGCCATTGTATCTATATAATTTTAAACGCCGGAACGAACCTATTTGTAAATACTTTCTACTGCTAACACTATACAGCTTTATAGGATATACTATGTTGTTTTGCTTTTAGAGGGGTTTTGTCTAGTTTCATTTCATTTCATTACATACGATGGGTCACAAGGTTGAGACACCCATGTCTGTTGGGCTTGCAGAGCGTGCAGAACTGTTCTTTATGTATTTAAAAGACTGTAAAAAGCCAATAGAATGTGAAAAGGCTGGTCTGCTTCTGAAAAAACACTAAACTGAGAAATGAAGTCAGTGCCTCAGCAGAGCTCTGAGAATCACAGAATCATAGAATCTTAGGGGTTGGAAGGGATCTAGAGAGATCATTGGGTCCAACCCCCTGCCAAAGCAGCTCCCTAGCTCATATTGCACAGAATGAACATTTGTTATTTGTTATGTAAAAAGTACTTTTGGGTTTGTGTCTTTCAGGGTATTTTTTTGAAGTCTTTTTTTTTTTTCTTTAATGGCTAGAAAGCACTATCTGAAAGCTGGAGAGTAATACCTGATAGCAAAAGGTTGGTTAAGCATCCAGATTAGTAATTGTAAAAATGGAAATCCATTATAAATTCATTCTACTTTTTGAGATTTTTGTTAAAATATCTGTGTCACAATAGAAAGCTGGTGTATAATTGATGATTTAGAGCAAGTGCTGTGATGTACAGGCTCAGCTAATGTTTTGAGGATTATTTGTCACCAAGTTATGATGTAGTAAAATAGAATTAAACTCTGTGGAATCTTGTGCTCTCTATTGTGAGGTTCCAGATAGAACTGTACAATTTTTTTTTTTCCCCAAAACAAAGGACTATTATTTTCCAGAAATTCTCAAGGTGGAATGTTTTTGCCGTATTGAAATATTTGTCCCATTCTTCCCCCCTTCTTGTATTTCAAGGTAACACCTTGTTCTTGGCTCATCAGCATTACCCAGCAAGAAAATATTTCAGAGGAGTGTTTTATAGTGAAACTGATGATGAATACAGCTAAGATCTTAATGTTATCTAATGACTTTGCAGAAGCAATTTGTGACCACACAAGTCATTTCTGAAATGATAAGTGTAATATATACACAGTGAAGATAAATATTACCAGCCTACTGATATAAAAGAAGTTACAGTTGTTTGTTTAACCTGAAGATGAAATTGTTTTCAAGGATCTTATTAAATGCATTTCAAAATTTGATGTACTTAGTGGAAACTGCAAGGTTATTTTATCCTTGGTAGCATAGTAATGTTGTAGAAGAGTGAGTAAAATACCTTTTGTTTTCTGGTATCTGCTGTCTGACCTGTCTTTGATATCTGAATGTTTGTATCCTGTCATGACTTTCTCTTTTACAAGCTCATTGAGTTTTATGAGTTATCACAGCAAGCTGAATGAAACAATAAAAGGAGTGGCACAGCTGCAGTGGTATGAGTCTGAACTGCATCATTATCCTTACTTGCAGTACTATGCAAACAGGAAAAAATGGGCTTGGTTGTAAATCTCAGGAACTTTGCAGAACCAATATGCAACTGTTTTCTATAAAACTGAACCATTTTGCACCAGGAATCTTAACAATGAAACCTGAAAAAAAAAATCAAGAAGAGATGTCTCCTCTGTAACAGATGCTGAGCGTTCCTTGTCCTCTAAAGCCGGTGAGAAGTGTAGGCTCCCACAGTCTTTCAGAAATTGGAGCAGTGTGCAGAAAGCTTCATTGATATTTATGTTATCTTACTGTAACAGAAGTGCATCTTAATGCACTGTAGTCAAGCTTGTGTAATTGTGGCAGAAATAGCTGTGGCTGAAAATTGGTATCAGGAATCACAACAAAACCGTTTATTTTTGTGTACGGAGAAGTTTACAGTTTAAGCTTCCAGAATGAGCCCTTCTGTAGGCTGGAGTGGAGGGACGTCTGTCCAGCAGGGTTGTACCTGTTCAGCTGTTGCTTGTAATTCATAGTTACTTAAGGCAACTGCTATTATTTTCTTTTAGAAAACAAGCCTGTCTATCTGAGATTCTTCAGTGTGTTTGTTTAATATTTTTTTCTGGGTTTCCTACTTCATGGGTTCACAAAAACGATGGCTGACTACTTCAAGCTGATTTCCCCTGAGATTTTTATCAGTGGTGCAGGTTGACTTAAGCAGCACAGATCAAGGCAGTGTTGTAAACTGGTGGCACTGGTGTGTCTTTGGAGAACAGAATCACTTGTAAGAACTCAAAAGACAGTGTGTGCTTTAACATGTGCAGCCTGCCTGTACTGACTTACCTATCAGTCCTGTTACTCCCACGGAGTCACAAAATCCCACTGTATGTTCGTTAGGCTCTGCAGGTAGTTAGCTGATAGAGACATAAAATGCCAAATGTATTAAAGGAAAGAGACAGGGTATCTGCCATAAAGTACTGTTACCTTCAGCTTAAATATCCAGGGAGGAAGGACTCTGCCCAGAGAAGCTGTGGTTGCCCCCTCCCTGGCAGTGTTCAAGGCCAGGTTAGGTGGGGCTTTGGGCAGCCTGGTCTGGTGGAGGGTGTCCCTAACCATGGGAGGGGCTTGGAACTAGGTGATCTTTGGGGTGCCTTCCAATACAAACCAGTCTGTGATTCTGTGACTGGATAGTCTTGTGTAGACTCAAAAAGACATCAGGTATGTTTAGTGCAGGTAACAAGACTATTTAGCAGTAGAACAGCTGGAGGGATACACTGACCAAACCCATATATTATGTTTTGCCTTCATTTTAAATTTTTATTGGCTTTTTTTCTGTCAGAAAGACATTGTGAAGTCTTTGAAACAAAATTCATATTTTCATCATTTTCTGGGGTGTTCAGCAATATATAGTCTCCAAAGTATTTCAACTGTATTTTGAAATTAAATATTGTTTTTCGTTAGCTATGGATTTTCTTCTACGGCAAAACTAAAACTATTCAAATCCTTCTTGTTAGGCTATGACAGCGTAACACATCTTTAATGACAGAAAAATACTAGATTAATCATGCACTGGTTATAATTTTACCAGTAGGCCACTCTTCCAGCGTTAGATTAATTAAAACAAATGGACTTGTTTTAATTTGATAAATCTAGCAATCAGGAAAACAATTTTATGGGCATACACATGAAGTTACTACATCAACTATAGTAGCAGTACCAGGAACAGGCATTAATAAGAATTTTTAGTTCTACTAAAACACTACTAAGAATGAAATCTAACCTAACTGTTCTAAGTTATTTGTGAAGAAAAGAGTCTGTAGCAATTTATTACTTGCTTTCTGGTCTTTAATTCCCAAGGTAATGAAATTAATGTTTTGTTACTTCAGTAGTTTAAACAACTCAAGCGACAACTTGAGCAGCTGTTTGTCCCACCCGTCCCCACTTCTGTTAATGTCAGGTTTTGGAACTGAAGAGGAGGGTTGAAGGAACAGTATCTGCCATCCAAATCTTTTCAGTATTTTGTTCTGGGTTATTTTGGTTTTGTATCTGTTTATACTTCATCTTCCTAGTATCAGTTTCAGTGAAACAAATGAATACAGTAATAAACAAAAGAGGCATTTTGAAATAACATCTAAATATTTTATCTTTGCTTTTAGTAAAACATGAGAATTTAAATTATATTTGCCTGATTTGATTGTCATTTTTTATGTTCTTGCCTGATGTTCCCATGTATCCTCCAAGCAAACCTGTCAACAGTTTTTAAATTTGCTTTCCTCCTACCTGTCGAATTTTAATAGGATGAAAGCTTTCAGTTGCTAAAATCAATCCTTGTTTGGTTGTTTTGTTAGAATAAGAAATTACTGCACTGTAGGAAAGAGGTTGTTGTATTCACTTCCTTATAGAGTGGGGTAAATTTATTCCTATATGGGTGTATAAAGAAAAATGGAGGCATACACAGATAAAGTGCTTTTGTCTCAAGAGGGGGAAAAATATTGCAGTGCCCTTTTTTCTTTTTAATTTGGGTTTTTGCTCTTTGTTTCAATTCTTTAAGTGAGTTCTAGTTGATGCTCCAGTTCCTGCGTGAATACCTGGTGCAGTCCTCAGCTCTGCAGTCCTCGTCTCTGGCTGCTGCTGACACACTGTGTGACAGTAAATGGTTTAAGGCTGAAAATGCCACATACTTGACAGCCTCTTACAAGCTACCTGGGAAGAGGAAAGAAGCCAGTGCTGAAACTAGTGTATTTTCTGTTGTGATTCATATATGGAAACACCTGATTGTGTCTTTTGTTGCAAGAAACAGTTTATATCACTGTTCTACTCCATCGAGCAGAAGGCTGTCGAAAGGATGTGAAAATTGGGATTCTACAGTATTTCTTTAAACATAACTAGAAAAGTGACAGTGGTTTCAATGGCACTGGTAGGTTATATAGTAGCTCATAAAGAGAGAAACATCTGCTTCTGACTCCTACAAGGTTGTTCAGTGTAGAGAAGGGAAGCAAGACCGTCTCTTGCCTTGTTTTACCTTCATGGTACTTACAGAAACAAGACTGTAAGGATTTCTTTCCTCTATCATGGGGGAGAGAGTTAGCTTCTGCCAGGCAGGATTTCCAACATCAAGCATGTGACTATTCCTAGACAGGCCAACAAAAATCCTTACATGTTATTTTGGATTGAACTTGGGAATTCTCATTTTCACACTTCCACATAAACATAGGCACACCTTTTTTTGATGAAAATTTAGATTTTTCTTGCAACTAGCAGAGAACAAAGAAGGCAGAACTTTCAGGAAATGTGACACAAAATCACTGGAAGCTTCCCTTTTTACCTACCTTTTGTAGCACGTAGGGAAAATCTATATGAAAAAATTGCTTCATCTTGCTAGGAAAAATAAGAGTAGGATTTCTTAATATTCTTGAGAATTCTTCAGAAAGAATTTACAGGGGAAATAACTCTTCAGGGTTCATTACAGAATCTTAAACTAAGAAATAACCTATAATGTGGTCTGAGTGTAGCCAATTTTTTTCAAATATTACACTTCCTAGAATAACTGTTTCAATTTTTTTTTGATTTCTGTACCAAGTAAGTACTATATATTCAGTCTCATAGTCATAGAATTACAGAACGTGTTAGGTTGGAATAGACCTTTATAGGCCACCTAGTCCAACACCCCTGCAGTAAGCAGGGGCATCTTCACTAGATCAAATCTCTCAGAGCCTTATGAAGCCTGACTGTGAATATCTCCAGGGATGAATGGGACCTCCCCTACCTCTCCAGACAACCTGTTCCAGTGATCTACCACCCTCATACTGAAGCACTTTTTCCAAATATCCAACCTAAATCTTTTCTATTTTAAAACCATTATTTTAAAACCATTATCCCTTGTCCTATTGCTGTGTGTTTAACTTTGCTAAAATTATTTGTGTGAAAGTAGAGGTTGAGTATTGTTGAGGTATACGTAAACCACTTTTGGTTTTATTTATGAGCCACAAAACAGATAGATCATACTAATGTAAATATAGTAAAAAGTTTAATTTCTTTGGATTAAACACAAAGTGTTGGCATTTATTTCAGTTAACAGTATGAGTGGTAAACAACACAAAATTATTACATCTTTTTCAGAAATATTTTTGTGTGTTTGTGGAAAAAATTCAAAATAAAATAATTTCACAATGGAATAATTAAGAATCAAATGATTTAGTTTAGTTTAGTTTCAAGTAAGTCTAACCAAACCCGTATCTCAGTTAAAGAACTAGGCATTTCTTTAGATACTATTATTTTTTTAATTCCACTTGGATCAAAAAATAAAAGAAGGCAAAAGTACTGGGATTGCTTGTGGAAGTTTACTTAGAATGTTCTGGAAAAGAAAGATAAAACAACCATTGGAGCCACTGGTATTTCCAGTTTTCAAGTCACTTGTTCCTTTAGTGCTTTTAATAAACCTGATCTTCAGTGTTGCAGGTGAAAGAATACTTTTTTTTTTAACCCCTCCCCATTTCTATCATTGACCCTAAATCTTTTTATCATCAGAATACTGGCAGTGGCACCACTGCTTAAAAAAAGGCATTAAATAACACTCCTTATGCCAGGTATTCAACTTGATATCCCAGTCTTGTCAATTCCTGAAGTGCAAAATCCACGATGTGTTGCTCCCAGAAGCAGTGAGCAATGTGTGTGTCTGTAAGGTGGTTTGGGTTTTGGGGGGTGTTAAGAGCGACTCATTATTGCTTCCACTCCCTTTATTATATTTAGCAGTATTACTTTTCTGGGTCTCAAGTTGTATGTGTGTGTAGAGTTTGTTTTCATGGGAGTTTGTTTTATTTTGCTTTTAACTTAATGTTGGCCTACCAAATTCATGTTTGAGTGTGTAAACAAATGATTGGATGTCTGACAGAAACCAGCTATGTTAAGCATCTAGCAATCACCAAAAGTCTGTAAATCATATTTGAATGTTTTGGAGAATCCAGTCTTTTAAAGTATTAGTAGTAGTAGCAGTATGTGGCAATGGGGAGGATTGGCCTCAAGCTCTTTAGTGACTCACAGAATTTTTTTATAATATTCAGGGAGTTTTTTTAAAAAAACATATAAAGGTAATCCCTCAAATGTTTTTCCTGCTCATATTGCTTTCTTTTCTTTCCTTTAGTGGTTAAAAAAGTTCAAAAGGTTCTTTTGGTCTTTGCATTTCACAACCTTTGAGTCTCTATACAATTTTAACTTGGTGTTTTTGTAAAGTCCAAAATTCCCTTTAAACTTATTTCTACAAAAATGTTCTCTTTTTCCTTCAGTCTGTTCTGCTTTGTTTCGAGCTACAATTGTAAGAGAAGTCTTTTAAGTCCCAGTTAGAAATAAATTAAACCATCACTCAATAGCAAACATTCATTGCCCCTACTAGAAAATTTGATTTAGAGTGTAATTTGCAATTAAACTAATATTTAACTTGCTGTCAAAGCTAAATTTAAATAACAGTCTCATTAGAAATGCTGACAGGCCGGCACAGGTACAGTTTACAATCTAGATTTCTGGATGTTGCTATGCCTATGGAGTAATGTCAGAACCTGAATACAGTGGCACAAATGGCAGAATTTAACCTCAGCAGAAAATAAAAATAGTAGGACACCAAGCTGGGTGGTGAGGTTAACATGCCAGAGGGACAGGATGCCATCCAGAGGGATCTGGACAAGCTGAAGAAGTGGGCCAAGTTGAACCTCATGAGGTTCAACAAAGCCAATTTGCAGGGTCCTGCACCTGGGTTGGGACAATCCCTGTTATCCATACAGCCTGGAGGAGAAGGATTTGGGAACAGAGAAGTGGGTGAGAAGCTGGACATGAACCACCCTTGTGCATCTGCAGCTCAGAAGGCCAACTGCATCCTGGGCTACATCAAAAGAAGTGTGGCCAGCAGATAGAGAGAGGTGATTCTACCCCTTGACTCTGCTCTTGTGAGACCCCCACCTGGAGTACTGTGTCTGGCTTTGGAGCCCTCAGCACAAGAAGGACATGGAACTCTTGGAGCATGTCCAGAGGAGGCCACAAAAATGATCACTGGCTGGAAGCACCTCTCCTAAGAAGACAGGCTGAGAGAGTTGTGGTTGTTCAGCCTGGAGAAGGCTCTGGGGGGATCTTACAGCAGCCTTCCAGTGCCTGAAAGGTGCTTATAGGAAAGCTGGGGAAGAACTGTCCATGAAGGCATGTAGCAGTAGGACAAGGGACAATGGTTTTAAACTCAAAAAGGGGAGATTTAGGTTGGATATTAGGGAAAATTATCTATAGTATGAGGGTGGTAGATCAATGGAACAGGTTGCCCAAAGAGGTAGTGGAGGCCCAATCCATCACTGGTGATATTCAAGGTCAGGCTTGATGGGGCTCTGAGCAACCTGATTTAGTTAGTGATGCCCCTACTTGCTGCAGCGAGGTTGGACTAGGTGATTTTTAAAGATCCCTTCCAACATTGCGCATTCTGTAATTCTATGACACCTGTTCAGTGTAGGCTAGAAAATAATTAAGCAATCTGAAAACAGGTACCAATATTTTTTGCCAGTGCCATTCATTTGTTTTAGTTTTACTTTTAGTTTATGGGGAAATGATAGACCTCAACCTGCCCAACTTTAAGAAGCACGGAAAAGAGTGAGAGGCTTTTTGAGTGCAGCTAAAATGAAAGCGCCTGAATTCTTGGTAGAATCAAAATCAGCTTGTTTCTGTGTACAAGCAATTTGTAAATACCTGAAGTGCAGGATCCAGGGGGAAATGGCCAGCCTCTTTTCAGTGGTCTTTGGAGACAGGACAAGGGCCAATGGCCTCAAGTTGGAGCACAGGAAGTTCCACATCAATATGCAAAATAAGTTTTTCATGGTGAGGGTGACAGAGCCCTGGCACAGGCTGCCCAGGGGGTTGTGGAGTTTCCTTCTCTGGAGATATTCAAGACCCATCTGGATGCCTATCTGAGTGATATGTCCTAGGGAGCTGCTTTGCCAGGAGGGTTGGACTCGATGATCTCTGGAGGTCCCTTCCAACCCCTACAAGTCTGTGAATCTGTATTGTGTTAGGTGCCGTTTTACCCCAGTGACCCACACACCTGGAAAGGTGGTACTTGGTACTAGTAGTAGGTAGTATGCTATTCTTGCTGAAGTAACAGAGTGTCAACAGTACTGAATGCTCCAGTTGTTTTTAAACATATTCCATCTCTCTGCTCGTAAATGAGTAAAGGCTGTCACAAGGAATACACCCTGTGGTGCAGTACTCCTTAACTACTAAAATAGTCCTCAAAAGGGATATTCACAAATAACTTTGTGAGACCCTAGTGCAGGATTATGTTTACATTGAAAGCCAGAATGATACCAGTTTGATCTGAACTTATACCTGTTAAAATGCATGAAAAAATACCAAGAAGCCTTGCTGATGCAGTTGAATAGTTCAGGATTTGATCCATCATGTCTTGGCAGTCAGTAAGAGTGAAACCTAATGTTGAGGCATAGGCACTTTCTTTGTTTAAAGAATTCATTAAAAAAGTAACCGAATACAAAATTTCTGAGAGAGGATGTGCAAATCTGTGAAAATAGGGATGGAAAACAGGGTCTTTCTTATCATAAAAGATTTTGTAATAAGTTTTTGTGGTGCAGAGTTTTTTGTTTTGTTTGTTGTTTCCCAACCCCCTCATCTAATAGTAATGAAAGTCTGAGGCTGACTGTTAGTCAGCTCCTCCTAAGTGCCAGGAACATACATCAAGTTGTATAGGACTGGTTTAAGTTCCTTTAAGCACCAAAACCATGTCTGGTAAAAATTCTGGGTGTGTAAAAATGAACAGTTTAATACTGTGGTTTTGCCATATGCTCTTTCTGATGACAGGATAAGGAGTAAAGCAAAAACTACTTCCAGCTGAAGTCTATAGTCATGTCACAGAACTGATTATAAGAAGGTAGTTTTCCTGTGTAACAACTCACATTATACAAGCAAGTTGATATTTTGATTTGATGAATGATTCAGTTTTCAATTTTGGCTTCCCCAGCCACAGTCAGCTCTTCAGGTAACTGGGGCTCAGCTTGCTATCACCTTACCCTTAATTAATGTGTCACTCCTGTATGTACTAACCCCTGTAGAGTAAACACGAAAAGTTCACAACAGATGGTTTTGTGCAGTTTTCTATTCAGTTCATTCAGCCTGAAAAGCCATGTCAAACTGAATTTCAAAGAAAATGTGTTTTATGGAAGCTGGATTTTCACTGTAGAGTCTGCTTACTACGTGGGCAGGCTGCACATTTTTCAGATGCTCGTATTCATTAAAATCTTTTTCAAATGACCATATTATCTGAAGGAAATAGCCACTTTCAAATACAAAAGCCAAATCATCGCCTTCCAAAACCTGTAGTATTAGTATAACTTATAAGAGAGAAAAAAAACCCACTTCTTTAGTCCTGTAGTAAAAGCTTATGTATTATCACCTAGGTGCATTCTCTGTTTTTTCTGCTTTTATACCCCCTCTTCAGTAAACATATTTTGGTGCATGCAGCTTTCTGTAAAACAACCAGCTGCTTGCTACCTGAGAAGGGATGTATCTGTCATGTGTCAGGGTACTCTTGGAAATGGAGCTGCCCCCTGGGACGCCTGTGGAAACAGACACCATGGAGCTTAAGCACACAGGCAGACGCTGGTGACTTCGCAGGGGTAGGACAGGCCATGTACAGTGCGGGAAGTTGAACAAGACATCACAAATGGCTTGGCTAATTCTGAGCTGACTCCTACGTGACTTCTGTGTCTTAAGCTCTGCGGTGCTTTGGGAGCCAGAAAAGTTTATTTGCTCACACGTGGCTTTCCGACCTCGTAGAACCTGTGTATATGCAACATGGATCTCCGTGGACATGAACTTTGGATTCATGATTCAAATACCTAATGCGTTAATTAAAGCTCAGCTTGGGTATGCGCCACCTTGTTGGCTCTGTTTCAGTAGCAGAACTAGACTTTGTAGAGGAGCCCTTAAGAACGTTCACACCTTGTTCCTGGTTCTCCTCTACCTCTGTGAAGAGCAGACTTTAGTGCTGTGTGCTGAATGGGCACAGTTAAACCTGCCTATAGAAAACTGATACTAGTCAGTAGGAAACTAGTTCTCTTTGCAGTCTTAACAGTTAAGCATATTCCTATCTGCAAAAAAAAAGTACTGCTGCAAATGTCACCTATGTGTCTAGTTGTTCCTGATGTATCGCTGGGAAGCAAAGGAAGATTTGCATGTGTGTAACTTAGAGATAAAAATCTGAAGCGGTGCTTAAATGGTTTTTGAAAGACTGCGGAAGACAGTGCTAATAAGGACATGTCATGTTGAAATGCAGTTTTCATTACATAGCTCATAGATTTTTAAATGCTTGTAACTTCCTCAAGTGCTTTTCAGGGGGCTGAAATTATTCTAGGCTCTGTTTCAACTTGAGGTCATTAATTTTTAAGCTTTTTATTTTATTTTTTATTTTTTTAAAGAACACCAAACCTCTTTATTTGAAATTATGGAAGAGAGATGCATTTATTTCAAATTACAGACAAGAGATGCTTTTTTTTTTTAACTACAGCATTAAAAAGATAAAGCTTTTGTTTAAACGTTCCCCGTTTCATAGACTGTTTAGACCTTTGAACAGTAATCATCATATAAAGAAAACTGGTGCAATAATTCTGGGCTTTTCCTTGTAAAACACTGGTTTTTATGAGATACTAACTCCGTAACTATTACATTGATTTGTATGTAAAGAAAAGATTGCTGAAATAGTTCTTATGCAAGGCAGGCAAACCTAAAATACCAGGAAGAAATGGAACTATGAGTTGTGATTCTATAAAATTTGACCTGTTTCATTCACAAATTCTTTGTTGTAAGAGAACTTATGCTCAAATAGTTAACTTTTAATGGATGAAAATTGAATTTATTCATTGATACTCATTGATAAATGTTTTCCAGAAACATATGGTAGAAATCCAAAAGTTATGATTATTAGTAAAATTATATTAATTAAATATTTACAAAGTAGTAAATTGTTCAATTATGCTGTTTAAGATTGTCTCATCATAATTATATAGTATCCTACATATTAGGTTTTGTCAATGAAGTAACATCACCTCAACAGGCTTTCAGGGATTTAAAACACAATCCATAGACTGTCTCATTTTAGGTTAACTCTAGAAGAGCTGGGCTCTTTGCCTTACTCAGGTATCCTTCATTTGAAATGATATTATATGACATTTTTGTACTTGGAGAATGCTGTATGGATTGTACCTCTACTTGTGCTGAAGTCAGAATAGAAAAAAATACAACAAATGCACAAAGATTTTTTCCCCAAAGTATTTTTTTTCCAATTCCAATATATGTGGCCTTTTCATTAAGAGATCATTAGCAGTGAAGTGAAAGCTAAATGAGGTATCTAAGTTTAATTTTAGGCAAGTACAAAATAACGGCCGTAGATGGCATCATGTATAAGATGTGAGGGATTCTGTAGGCTAAAGACAGCGGAAGCATAAGCAGATTATTTTCTTTATATTGAGCAAACTGTGTCTTTCAGTCATTAATTCAGTTCCATTTTCTAGTAAAGATGTGTAGGTTTGGAATTTGGAGAAGGGGAGCAGTACTAGTAATCAATCAGACAGGTAATTGGAATGCCAGGTTTCTGAGTATACAAGTGTCATCGCATTTGGTTTGCAAGGGCAATAGATAGCAGTGACCAAATGTAAGTATGCTTTAGCCATGTCTCTTGCCGTTCACATAAGATGTACTGCAAGTATTTCTTTCAGGAGTCTATGAGCACAGGAGGTTGATAGGAGGATTGCAACCAGGGGTTATGGCAAAGCTCTCACCGTGATTTAATCAAGGATAATACAAAATTACAAAGGGCTTCTCCTCACTTCTCTACTCTGCTGTGGGAGTGGCTGAAATTTTTTATCCTTCCTACTTAGAGACACTGGTGAAGGGAATCCCAGTTTTGATTTCAGCCTTAGCAACTTTGGCATCTGTAGGGAAAAAGTAATTTTAAGCATATAACTCTTAAATTTAAGCTGATTAACTACCCTTCTACTCCCTAATCTGGCATCCCTTTCAACATGTAGGCCATCGCTTTTAACTTCTCCCTCACCCACAACATTTTAAAGTCATTTTAGAAGCTGGTAATAATCAAATATTTAATACTTTTTCTCTTTTGTGCATCTTTTCTACTGTATGTATAAGATAACAGTGCATTATTTGGACAGCAAAACCTAGTTTGTCATTTAGCTCAGCCTGTATGTTTACATTTATGGTCTTCCATTTACTGTGTCTTTAGCTGTTCACTCACAGCGCAAATTTTAAGATTTACTCATCTCTCAACAATTTCTTACACTTTAGTAAATCATCAGAGAATTATGATTGTCATATGGCAACAAAATAAAAAAAAGGGAAAAGGAGACACTGGATTCTTAGTCCCATGGGAAAATAGAGAGTCCAGCCTAACCATGTATCTCAATATATTTATATTGCACTGGTTTGTAGCCCTGTTTCTTTGTTGAATGCTTATTCCTAGTAGTATCTTTAACTGTTAGTGTCTTGTATATGTATATAGTAATTAGAACATGATGAGAGCCTTTGCTGAAGTCTCCAAGCAAAACAACACAACCCTCCAAACCCAATAAACAAACCAATAATTAAAGAACAACCCCAAAAGCACAATAGAAAATGGATCAGTTTCTATATAGTCTCTCTTCCTCCTTCCCTCCTTTCACCATCCCCATACCAAATTTGGATTACTGGAATATTAGTAAGGATGCAAAGTTCAGAATATTTATAAATTATTCTCAATTTTAATCTTGATTCTAAAGGCAGACACACAAAAGGTTCTCAGGTGAGAAAGCTTTCTCTAGGGATCTAGAAATTGCAAAGGCTTATCCATCTGTTTGTACATCTCCTATCTCAGTGCTGGGGATACCTGTCCCACGTAGCAGTCCTGCCTATTATCTAGGCTTCATGCCAATCTCCACCCAGAGTGCCCTTCAGGAGGCTTCTCATGCTCTGCTGCGCATATCCACAGTGGAGGACAGGGCTATCAGATCCAAGTCACTTGAAGCAGAAACAAAAAGGCCTCAAACAGACAGCATCTCCTTCCTCCCCCCTCTGATGCGCACAAAGCCAAGAGTTGTACCCACCCTTTGTTTTTCCTGTCAATTTGCAGTCCACCATCCAGCTGTCTTTCTGGATCTGGACAGCAGACAGCTCTTGGGCTGCTTGGATGACACCTGTCATGTCCCACATGGGGGTCAAGATGTCTCTCATATAATCCTTGACTCGACACCTCTTCAAAGCCACTATTTCCTCTCCTTTCCAAACCCTGCGTCTGGGCGCAGAGGCCTGGGAGACCTTAGTAGTTTACCTTCAGGCTGAGGCAGAGAAGACAGCAGGTACCTCAATGTGTATCTCTATCTGCTGTTATTAAATAATCCACCCTGTTCAACCATGGTCCTACATTTTCCTCATTCCACCTGTCACTAGTGATGTACTGGTAGAAGGGTTTTTTTTTGTTGTATTGGTCAGTTTCCATTGCAAGTCTTCTCCTAGTTCAGCTTTGGCTTTTCCTAATACCATCCCTGCAAGCCCAGGCAACGTTTTCAAACTACTCCTTTGTAGCTTGTCTCTGCTTCCATCTCCTGACAGAGGAGGGAGTTTTATTCCACAAATATTTAGCTTTAGTTATGTGAATGCTCGCTGCATGCCTGTGAAAACTGGGAAGCTGCATATAACCTAGCAGCAGTTGCAGCTTGTGCTTTCACATGTACAGGGGGGACTTCTAGATGGGCTTATCTCCCATCAGTTTCAACATAACAGTTACGAGGGGAAAAACCAGTACAAAATGCTTCTATAGGAAAGATGGGATATGTGCAATATGAAATGTTTCTCTGTTACCATTTACCTTCAACATCACTGGAGTGGCTGTAATTTAGCCCAGTTTATTTACTGATGCAGTACAGCAAAGCTGCGTTTCACTAGTGCTTTTAGCATTCCAGTTAGTAATAAAATTATTCAGAATCGTGGTTCTATTCTTTTTGGAACATACTACTGGTAATTATTTTGGACTGATCGTGGCTTTCTTTGGAATCTGTTTTCAAAAGTCATATATATATATTTGTATATCAATACAAATAGGACAGGGAAGTTGGTATCTTGAGGGAAAATTAATTTTTAAAATACAATTTCTTCAGTTAAAACTTTCATGACTAAAGTGCTTTAGGTATTGAAATAGGTTTGGAAATTTTACACACAATAAAGATATTTCAGGAGAGCTACTTGAAAACCTACATAGAAAATGTTGACAGTTTATTTTTATTTTTTTTTACCATTTCTAACTAGCCCGCAAGTATTTATATATTGTGTGATCACAGAATCTTAAATACAGACTTTGCTGTAAAGGAAAAACACTGAAAAATACCACTTATGTTTATCTGTGGTTCTTTTGTATAATGCCTTTTCCTATCTAGTGTCTCTCTAGTGTTTCTCTACCTAACATTGTAGTGGTAACAAATGTACCTTGAGAAATCACCAGTTATTCTGTTCCAAATATTTATTATAATAATCTAAGTGATGTTGAATAACTATCTTATGGTGTTCAGTATGATTATAATTATAATCCACGTGATGATCAAATGTTTTCTTTTAATAGTGTCTTGTCAGCACCCACTGACAACACAGCCAGTATGTTGTTTATTTGTTATGAAATACAGATGACATTAAGTGATATTGGATACTCCAGAATTCATCATTTTAGGGGAGTTGTATAGTGATTCAGAAGAGTTATTCAGTGAATCAAATCAAGCCCATTACATAATAATGTGGCAAGATAATATGGCATGTTTAGATACAGGAAGTTTCAGTTATTTCTGTCTCTTCTAAAATTAGGTCAGCCATATTGTGGTATGAAAGTGTACACTTAGGGCACCCATGTAACCTTAACAGCACTATCACCCACGCCCACGGGACCTGAACTGCTTTATCGCAGCTGCTTTCCAAACTCACTCTTCCATTTCACTGAAATCTTCAAGGCAGAATATATGTGAACGCAGGAATACTTCTATTTTTGTGTAGCAAAGCTTATGTCAGACTTAGAAGTTCGTTATTACATAACTGAAAACAGTTTTGTAAGTTACCATCATCCATGGATTTTAAAAGATATTCTAGATACTCTGTTCTATGCTTTTAAAAGTCAGATTTTGAAACCTGACTCTGGTTTTTGAATCTACGGATAGCAGGGGTAGGTATTTGAGAATGCAGTTACTGGTAATTGAATATCAAAGTACCAGTTCTGTGTGCTAAATCAAGCTTAGCTCTCAGAAAGTTAGTTAAAAATTTAGCTTTAAACATTAAAGGCACATTTATGCTGAAATTAGCCTGTATGTTGACTAGAAGCAGTAGCTGTGATGCTACGTTCTTTCCAGGCAGGAGAGTGATGGGGTGACACCTTCCAGCACTGTTTGGGACACATAAGCAGAATACTGCAGAAATAGAATAGACATTTTAAAATGAAGGGCAAAGAGCTTGTCTGGGTGTGCCTCCCAAATGCCACACAGGTGTTAATCCAAATAAAAGGAGGACCTGAAGAGCAGCAGCGTGGTACCTAATGGTTCCAAAGTCTTGAGTGTCACTGCTGATACCCCATAGCTGCGACATGGCTAAGCAGCCAGGTGGATGTCACCATCTGCTTTTATAAATAAGGACTGGTGACCTCATCCATAAACCAGTATAGGTGAGCTGATACAAACACACAGTATGAGTTTTTTTATGGTGATGACTTAGGGGAGTGGGCTTCAAAGCAAGGAAACGTGTAGGTGTATCCTTGGTATAGATATGCCCATAGGATTTACTAGTATCAATATGAGAAGTGCAGTGCGTATGCTGATATTCTTGAAGTGTAAGTGTCAGCTATGTGTCACCCATAGAATACCTTAAACTCTGTTGATAATTGATTCCTCTGAACCCCATCATACTGTGGAGAAATGAGACCACTTCAGTTCTGTGCTGTCAAGCTCTGTGCTGTTAAAAAAGTCTAAGGAACCTATTCCTTTCATTATCCTCATGGATTTTAAAGTTTTTTCATGTCAATTGTTAATCTTTAGATGGTGAGAATGCGGAGTTCAGGTCTGGCCTCGGAATGTTTCCATTTAAATTTCCAGGTGGTACCTGAGACCAGAATTATATTTGCCAAATTTTTTTGTGGAACAACCTCACCAACCTTCCACTTTCCACAGTGCAGGAATACCCTAGGATTATCTGTACAGAATTATTGGGTATAAATACTTACTTTAAGATCTTTACTTTGGCATAAACTGTAGATTTGTGCAAACATGTTTGTAGTCAGTTCTCTACCTTTCCTAAGCCATGGAAGACAAAAAAGTGCTGTCTTGCCTAAGGTTTAATATCATTTTTGCTGCAGAAAAGCCTGGTTTAATGTTCAGAATGGGAAATCAGACACCTGTATTACTTGTTGAAGTACTGTCCTGGTTCTGGTCAGGCCAGAGTTAACCTCCCCAGGCAGCCAGCCCAGGTGAGCTGAGTCAGCCCGGGCTGCTTCCACACCACCTGACCTCACTCTCCCATAAAAGGGGCTGGTCAGGGAGTGGAGCTCCTGGGTGCTCCTGGGACAGTCCAGGTGTGCCTGGTCAGTTCTTGTGTTGGTGCAGCACTCTGTTATTGTCAGGTCAACAGGGTACTCTGTGTTATCACCATCTGTGAGTGTAATTTGCCACAGGCTGTTATTTGCCACACCCTTTCACAGTGCTTTTGTCAGCAAGCTGTCCTTATCTCAGCCCAGGGAGGGTCTGTCTCTTTCTCCTCTGGGAGTGAGTGGCGTGTGGTGTCCAGCCTCTGCCTGGGGCTGAACCACCACAAGTACAAAGCTACTTTTG
Organism: Gallinula chloropus; assembly: GCF_964237585.1. Classification (NCBI taxonomy): domain Eukaryota; kingdom Metazoa; phylum Chordata; class Aves; order Gruiformes; family Rallidae; genus Gallinula; species Gallinula chloropus. Next base: position 78,165,296 of record NC_140086.1, on the reverse strand, counting down.
AAAACATTATGCAAAAATACTTTTGCATGACAGGTTGTGCCAGTACATAAAATACAATGTTGGGTTGTAAATTTGGCATTTCACTCTTAAAATACCCACATCCCTATTTTAGATTTGGGTTTACATATTTCTGCTGAAACTCACTGTTTACCCTACATATAGGCAAGGCTTGGAAGAGAGTTTATTTGATTTCATTTTGTAAGTTTTCTTCATATACTTTGTCAATGAGGCAACACAACTGTTATCCATAATGTTTCAGAAACAGCTTGGATATTCAGAATAATGCAACTACATGAATAAAATAAAAATGAAATATCCATGTAGCTGAGAACATACTTTTTTCAAAAGCTGAGTGAAAACATGTAACTTTCAAACTTGGTTTCTAAAGTCCTGACCCTCTGCCCAGGCACTGAAATATCTTCAGCAAGAAAATTATTTGGTTTTGGTTAGTGAACTCTACAATGGTATTGATACCAGAGGACACTGTGAGAGCTCTGTATTTTAAAATCAGCCTGTGTACTCGGTGAATGAGGAAGGATCAGCAAGCATAAATGAAGACATCAAGCTCTGAAAATTCTGGATGAAGATAACATTGATTCTCTTCATAGGCTGTGATGGTCGTGTAGTTACAGCCATCTTTTGATAAAGCATACTTGTCAACTCCCTCACTGACCTCTACTCTGTTCAGGTTCACTAGCCAAATTAATAACTCTTGTAGGATATTTCTGACTTCCTCTTATAGTATGTGGTTCCCTGCCCTGCTGTTGAGTCTTTCGATAAAGGAAACCAGCTATTACTGAAAAGGGGTACAACTCTATCTATTGAATTTCTAGCTTACATATTGAAGGGTGTAAAAACTTACAAAAATATTTGATTCAGAAAAAAATAAATTGTTATTTTGATAGTCATTACATACATATTTCAGTTATTAAAGTATATACTTAGCAAAGCATTGCTAAGTATTAAACTACATAAAACCTACAGACATCTTTGAAAGTATTCATAGGTTAGTTACATTTTTTTTAAACATAGGTTAGTTTACATGTTTTTAAAAAGATAAAACATAAAATGTTCTATAGAATGTGTCTTGATCCAGTCATTTAAATCTGGCCTGGAACAGTCTCTTTACCCCTTTGTGAAAGATGTAAGTTGTTCGTGGTGTGTGCTAAGGAAATGCTTCTGCTTCCTTATTGTGGATGATAGCTTGATCTTGGATCTTAGCAACTATGTTTTGATGGTCTGTGGGAAGAGAGGATATAAAATGTGTGTGTCACAGAGTGGCATTGAGCAATTGTTTGAAGTAAAATGGGATTAGAGAGTAAATCCTACCTCTATAGCACTGACTGACAGGTTTCATAGTGTGTGGAAACAAGATAAGGGATAATGAAGAGAAAGTGTTTTTCTCCTGTATTGTGCTTTTTCTCAATGGTCAAGATGGTTTTTTCCTTAATATGGCTTAATTTAAATGATTACTTAACTCCTTTTACCAAAGAGGCCAAAAAAGGGACACCCATGTGCTCAGCTGGAAAGTTTACATGACCTAAAACATAAAAGGCTGAGTTATACATACTTAAGTATGCTGAGAGGCAGAATGCCTTTTCCTTTTTTTGCACATCATAATTTTCCTTCTGTATAACAAGCTTCAAAATGGAGGTTATGTGAGGTAAACAGTGGATATAATGTATGTGTAGATATCATAGTGGTCCAGTGATGCTGCTATTAGAGATTTTTGTAGGGGATATTTTTGAAAGAGTTGTCTTACCATTTTTTGTGTTAAAGATTTAATATAATTTAATATTGTCTGGTTTCTGGGAGTTCTTCTGTGCATTTGGGTTGTAACAAAACAAATACAGGGTTATTTAGGGTTTTCTGTATATGAAGGATGTGTGTTGAACTGACTCTAGAAATGAAATCTTACATCTTTATTGCCTTCATTTTATTTTGGTTAATCTTTGGTTAATCGTGTAATCTTGTTGCTTTGTTAATGGATTTGTTTAAAAGCTACACTTGATACCCACTTAATATTCTTTAGATTTCACTTTATCAATTAACATTCTTAATGCTGTGCTTAAGACCACACTAGAGTTGATATTATATCATGTTCCTGCCTCAGATTATCTAGGTATATAAGGTTTATTATAGTCGAACATTCGTGGTTTATTCTGCTGCCTAACAGAATAATGATTGTTAAAGTATTTATACATCTCAGGTTGATCAGAAATTGTTTTGATCAGTTCTGCCTAGTAAAATTCATATCCTTACCGTTCTTCTAAAGGTTCAGATTTTCTATCAGTAAGTTATAATAGGAATAGTTGGGAAGCTTGACTGAAAAAGTAATTTCTGTTGCTTTGTCACTTCCATTAGAGATGGTTTCTTAATGGTGTGTGTTTCAAAAAAACCTCAACTCTCAACCTTGGGAATTTGCACAGGACAGTGTCTTTCTGAATTCTTCTCTTTTTACCTGTTGTGGTTCGTTTTTTGTTGGTGGTTTTTGCCTGCAATGATGTCTATGGTGAATACCATTTCCCTGAGAGGCTTTTGAATTTCAGGAAGCATGCCAGTGACTTCAGCTTTTCGGCTTCTTATGCAACCTCAGAAAACATCTCAATGAGTTCAGAAAACTGTTTCCACTTCCTTTGTTTTTATAACTTTTAATAAAATTAGGATAGATTCTTATTTCATGATAAGATAACATAGTTTACTAAACTTAAATTGCAGTATCACCCCCCTAAAAAAGTGTTTTCTAAATAATGACTGGAGGCCTCAGACCCAAGAGCATGACATGCCAGGCGTGAGGCAGATACTGCTTTACCACACGGGCTAAGGTCATTTTGCCTTTGTTAGCACTGGTTGTTAGAGCAGATCCTCTTGCATCATGTGGCAGTCTCATGTCTGTGCAACCATCCCCTTGTATAGAGTGAAGGTGCATCCTACCATGTGGGATGCTAGTACAGAAAAGAGATACCTTTTTTGTTCCTTTAGTCTCTCACTTTGAAACCACTGCATCAGTTTCATTGCAGACGGTGGCTTATCTTTCCTCTCCTTCTAACCAACATTTACAAGAGTTGCAGTTACATATCTGAAGTAGTAAGAGGCCAATCCTTACTAAGTTGTTTGTATTGCCAAATATTTCACCAAATGACCTGCATAAGTTTTCCTTTATGCTTTTGGAGTATGTGTGTATCTGAAGAGTTTGTGTAGAATCTGAATCTTCTCTTAAATAGAACATACAAAAAGACAGTGGGAAGAAAGACCAGGTTTATCCCAAAACCTTCTGGAATGCTCTTGAATACAGGTCCCCTTTCTTGTGTTCCAGCAAAAGTTATGCACACTAAAAGCAACTCTTTCAGCCTATTGGACTGTCAGAATTGTTATGCTCATTTACATGCCAGAAGGAGTCATGTTTTCTTCTGCCGCTGTGCAATTCAAATATGTGTCCAGGGTAGTTAATCATGAAAAGGCTCAAAGTTAGGGCAGAATGTAACAAGATTAGGTTGGTTACTTACCAGCCAAAAATCAATAAAAGAGAATCCAATTATCACTTGAACTCTGTCCTTGTCAAATCACTTGTGAATTAAAAAGGCCAATATCCTAAGGCACAGCATAATAAATAAAATAAACTTTGAAACCTGTTTCAGGAAGGAAATACGATTTTCTTTCTACTTGAATAACTGAGGCGTGTGAGGCACATCCCCACACTTTCTGTGCCTTGTAAAGTAATGAACCAAAGTAAGCTACACATTAATTCTTAGTGTCAAAATTTATGTTTAATAAGCCAACACCTTTATTCTTGCTTGATGATACTAAATTAATGCAGAAAGTTGGATCCAGGAAAATAAAAAACCCAAAACAACACTGGGGACATCTAGGACTCATACCTGATTTTGACTGACTTTCCAGAGATCCATTGTATGTAGTACAGGCTTCAAAAAAGTCTGAAGTATTCTCTTTGTTTCCAGGATTGTATGGGAGAATGTGCATTTATTCTGAAAGAATCCCCCTTTCTTTCTTTAGTTACAGAGTTTCATCTTGTCCTGGTAAGAACAAGCCAGGGTCATTGGAATAGGTGATCGTTTTTAAGTTAATAATATTGTGAATTTCCTGAACTCATACTTCAGTTCTTTAAATTCTCTTTCTTTGTCATGTAATTGAAGCTACTCATGCATTTTTGGGAGGTTTGGTTTGCCCTGATTGTAGAATTTTTTGTTTGTACATGATAAGAGCTATTTTTGAAGGAAATCCAACTTCTTGGCGTTTTTTAGGGGATGGGAAACAACCTTCTAAGATCTCATGTTTAAGATCACACAATAGACAACAGAAGGGATAGAAATTGATTTTTTTTTTGCTTCACTTTGAAATCCTTGTGTAATATTTCTTAGCTAGAATTAAAATGCTGTTCTGTTTCAGAGGGAGGACAAATTAAGTAAAGAAGAACAAGAGAATAAGCTGAGATATTTCTCTGTTGTTTCTATGCTTGGTGGTGTTTGCCACTTTGGCAGCTCTCTGTACCTTGTAGAGGACTCATTTCAACTAGATTTCTTGACAGTCTCTCTCTTTGTCATGACTTCTACATTAATAATCCAAATAGCTTTCAATTTTTAATGGTACTATTATTGGTTTCAGAACTAGTTAAAAGGGAACATCCTATTCTTACTGGATAGCTGCTTCCCACAAATTAACTTCCTTTTCTTCTGACATGCTAGAAGGCAGTTGACAAGCTTCAAGCAGAAGTTCAGAGGAAGCTTCTGAGGAGTGGGACACTTGATTGTGCTATAGGAACTCATGTGCAGCATAATCATGGCACATTTCTCCTGTTATAAGGGATTCTGTGTCTTAGGCCAGCTAGGAAAGGAACAAAAGAAGTTGTTATAGATACCCAGTGTATGAACTGGTCCCTTGGTTGTAAAGAGCTGTAGGTGTTTTCTGGTATTGCCTAGTAGCAATCCCATGAGACACGTTGTTATGTTTAGCCCCTATAATAAAAAAGTGGTCTGTTGAACATTCCTGAAGTCTTCCAGTAGAGTGGCTGTTGCAGTCTTCCAATTTATAACCCAACCCATAGTAATATACAGCATTATACTGAGATATTATGGAACATAGATTGTTTTGAAGTAAAGCAGAATAGAAACCTATATGCCAACTATCATCCATAGAATTTGGAGTTAATAAATTAGTAAATAATAACAAAAAAAATACAGAATTTGTGTATGCCTTAAGCATATTTAATTCTGTTATGGGTACAGATTTTGCACTGTGGAACTGTAAGGGTTGAGAAAAAACAGCAACCTTGAGAAGTCTGCTTCATCTCTTACACTCATTTAAATTAAAACATTTAGTGTGAAGAACGAGTGAGTGAGTTTTTTAGGCACCATTGTTTTTTGCCTCTTTTCTTTTGAAGTGATCTGGTTTTATCCTCATAAAATTTTCTTCTTAGATCATAGCATTCCATTCCCAGAAATGCAAAGTACTATGTTTCCAGGAGGTATAAGATTTTCTTTCCCCCAAGCCTGTTATAGGTAGAATTTTCTCAGTCTCATTTGAAGTAAGAAATATTTTGTTGGAGCTGTTTCTTATCTCATTCTTCTTTAGGTTAATTGCTGTTGCATTTTGGGGGGTTATTTCTGTTTTTCTTTGGTTGTCTTCTGGTCTTTTAAAAGCACCAACCACTTTAGGCCTTGGAGACCCCTGATAGAATGGGTTCACAAATGCTAGTCATTGTGTTCCTCTGTCTTTCAACAGTAGAAGTTCTGCCCATGTGAGCTGGTAGTTCTTGAACTCTGGCTTAGGTACCTCGTATTTTTTTACACATAGTTCTTGCACATTTTGCATGGCTCATCCTCAGCTGGTGTTCCTGAATCTCACTCCATCAAACTTCATTGTTAAATACTACCCTGAACTTTTCTGAGCATCAATTGACACAGGTGTCCAAGGTGTTGTGATTCTTGTTCTTGTGGTAGGCTCACGTCATTTGCCTCAAGTAACTGTCTTAGGTACTAATTATCTTCCTAAACTCTTGGATAGCATTTAATACACAGTGGCCCCTTGCATAGTAGAAGTGCTTCAAATCAAGTGCACATTATACACATTGAAGCCATCCTGTCACATTTGACCCTGGAACTACAATTAGAATCATACACAGGGATGTTGTGAGCAGTTACCAAAGCCTTTTATGGGCAAGGATTGTTGCAAAAACTGACACAGAAGAAAGGTGAGAAATGGGGTGTGTTGATTTTAATGAAGATACAAGGAACATGTGTCATCTAAGAATATTAACACATTCAGGAGAGAGTTGAATACAATTGCAAATGATAAAGTAGACTGAGAGAACAAGGCAATGAAAGTGCTTCAAAATAGAGAAAATCATAGCTTTTCACATCAGCTCTAAGCAAGATGTCAAATCACAGTGGGAGGCAAAGTTGCTCAGGATCACAGATTTATTAAAATTTACTTATGTAATTTTGAAGAATTTTAGTTCTCTATGCAAAGAAAATGATTTGGTGGGTGACTTCATAGGTGACTTAAATTTCAAATTTAGAAGAAAAGGGCTTGATAAAATCACTTGAAAACCTGAAAATCTAATTTCAAGCCCCATATATGTAATTGTGAAGTGGCATAGATGTAGTATAATTTGGCAAAGCTTTCAGAAATTCTGCATTAAAGCAACTGTCAATTTTTGCTGTCATCAGGGCTTTCAGAAACTTCTAACAATGAAGTTGCATAGGTAAGACATGTAAGCTCGATGTAAGCTAGGTGTAGCTGGTTTGCATATTCACTATGCCAATTAAAAGCAAAAAATGTCTGGTTGTATCCTAAATGCTGATGAGTGGCAACTCTTGCTTGAGGGTGTTTTTGTATGAAAAAAATTATGGTTTAGAACTTTGCAAAATTGATGGGAAGCTTTTTTTGTGACTCAATGACATAATGAATCAATAGGGATGAGGATGGTTGTTTTTTTCCAATTTTCATCCTGAGAATAAACAGTAAATTCAGGAGCCTACATCATAGTTGTGGGGCCAAATCCCCCCCAAAAAAATAAAGAAAAAGAAAATTGTGTTACTTATGATGTAACTTTCTTTAATCAGGTGAAGTACTAACTTTATTTTTTAAGTCTCAAAGAATGTGATTCACTACCAATTTTAAAAGTACAAATTGATAAAAAATAAAATATTAATAACGATAGAAAATAAAGATTAAGCTGTAAGCTTAATGATTGCTGGCCCCTGTGCAGGTAAAACACCATCATTACTGTCCCTGCCTTCCTACTGTTACTTTAATGATTAAGTGTGTAAGCTGACTCAAGTTATTCAACTCTTCATGGCTATCCTTTTTTCCCAGTTTGCTGTTCTGTGACTGTACATGGTTGATCTGACCTCCTTTCAGGGAAAGGGTGTGCTACAAAAGGTTGAAACAGAAAAAGTATTAGTTTGACATCTAAGTCCAGGGCAGTTCCTGGCAGAATGTGGCAAGCTCAGCCCCCAAACTGACTGTGACTACGTTGCAAAAGCTGGAATTCTGACCTTGGTGGTGTAACAAGGTGACCACTGCTTCTGGGTGAATGGCTTTTTTTTTCCTCTCTGTTGTGGTTTTGTGAGGCAAGATTCCTCACAAGCTGTTTTCCTTCCTAGTGTGTGTGTAGGGGGCATTCCTCCCACCCTTCCCCTGCTGCACCGTTGGGTCCCACCCATGGAAGACACTCCTCCAATGTGAGTCCTTTCCTGTGGGCCTCAGCTCTTCAACAGCTGCCTCAGTCATGGGGTGCAGTCGTTCAGTTTTTGGACTTTTCTTAAAGGAGTGGCATGTTATCACCTCTGCAGGTTATGAAAACCACATTTATTGGCAGATGCAGGAGGAGGCAGCACTAGCTTTCTGTTACCTTCTCCGTGTATGTTCTCTATTTGAATCTCTTCCCTGGTTAGTAGATCTTGGAAACTTTCAGGTTACGCGTGTAAGGTTGCAAATGAGTGCAGGCCACTTTCTGTTCTGAGAGAGTGAAGAGCAACCAGGGCAGACAGGCAAAAGCACTTTCTCGTGATCCGTACAGCCCATGGGGCAGAAAGGGAGGCACATAAGAAGACTGAGCATGCAGGGTAATACACAGCATCAGGGGCACTTCTCTGGATTTGCTGGACCATACAAGACCCAGGAGGTGCTGGAATGATGAAGCAAAATAGTAGAATCATGGAATCATTTAGGTTGTAACCTAAAAGACCTTTAAGATCAAGTCCAACCACAAACCCAGTGATGCCAAGTCCACCACGAACCCTGTCCCTAAGCACCACATCAAACTGCTTTTAAGTACCTCCAGGGATGGTGACTCAACTGCTTCTCTGGGCAGAATGATTTATACAACCTGATCAAAATTGCAAGCAGCTTTTGAAAGCAAGCTGCAGGCCCAGACAAATTCAGCTGTTTGCTGCCCACTTACATTTTCTTGAGAATGTAACTAGGATTTAGAAATGACTTGTAAATTTTGTTTGTAATAGCTTATGTTTGTGATTCTGTATTTTATTTGTTGTTCTGCTTTGTATGTGGGACTTTTTTTTTTTTTTTTTTCTTCTTTCCCCTTCTTTCCCCAGACATGGAGCTAGAGAAATAGTATGGTGTCCCTGGTACTTTTAACTGGACATTTAAAATTTGAAATCTGATACAAATATCGGAGCAATGGGCCTCTTTAAGAACTTAGATAGTTGTCTGTTTGCTGTTTGATGTTTCCTTTGCAAGCACACCTCTGAAAGCCTTGGTGATACAGGGGAAATGCAATGCCATCTCACTGCCTTCTGTTTATTAACAGCAAATAGTATGTGTGGCTGTGGAGAAGCATTCATTCTCTGGCAAGCTGTGTTTGTGCTGAATAGGATTGATTTAGATGATTTGATAAACCTTCCTCTCCTAGCAAAAGGAACAGCTACTTGGACACCCAGCTAGCTCCTTTAAATATTTTGCTTATAGTGTTTATGTAGTATCCATTACATATCATGAAGAGAATTCAAATGGTGTATTGAGATGCAAGTTGATTCACCAGCAGTGAGCTACAGATGGTCTCTTACTGAATGACAAAGTAACAGTGGGAAGGCAGGGACAGTAATGATGGTGTTTTACCTGCACCGGGGCCAGCAAGCTGTTCAGAGCCAGTGGCATGGGAGGTGGCCATACTGGTTTGCACACTAAACACTATCTTTGCATTTGTTTACTTAGTAGTAACTGGGAAGCAACTGAGAAAAAGAAGCCTTTTTCAGGATGGGTTAGCATAGAGGAAAAGCCCATTCTCCAAATTTCTACTTCTATCCAAGGATTCCAGAGAGTATATAAATAGTTACACTCAAAAGTAAGAGCGTGCAGAAACGATCATAGCTATGTATGTAGCATTTCAGCATACCATATGAGCAATTCCATAGGGAAAAAAATGTGAAACACATGCTTTTGCTACAATTTAGCTCAGTATTCAACAAACCAAATACAGTTTTGCCCTTTTTTATAATTTCGATACGTTCTCATGTAGTGTGCTTTTGTATTTCTAATCTAACTGCAGGACAGATAAGCACTTCACAAATAAATTCATCATAAGCAGGATGAAATGAGTATGCAGGTAGTACAACAGAGAGTATAGTTATTCACACCCAATTTACAATTGAGCAGGAAAAGAACTATTTTTGATAAAAGATAACATCTAAACAATTAGCCGAGAAGATGGTCTATCACGCCTTTAAAGTGTATTTTGACTGTGTCTTATAATTCTAATCCTTTTTTATCTCAAAGTTTAGCTAGAAATGAATTACACAAAGTTGGTTCCCTTTTAGCAGTCTGACTACCCGTTTAAAAAATGTCTGTGGGAGAACAAACTCCCCGAGGTGCTTTTCAGGATGTCTTCTGTTAGAAAACAGCAGAAAGCCTGATAACTCAGTATTTTTATTGACTGACTGCTTGTGCAGTTCTGTCTCTCTTGGTGGATAGAATTTAGTTTCAGATTCCCTCGAGTTTGCTCAAGTGGCAGAATTACGCGGTCCCGTTCGGTGTTAACAGGTGCACCCAAACTTTCTCTCTTTAAATAATTCATTGTGTTTTGAAACTCTTGTTGTAAACAACATCTGAGAGTACACAACAGCTCTTATTCTCTGTTCTGTGCTTAGAAATGTCACTCAATCACACATCTGATTTTGTAGTTTAAGAATGAATTTGATATTAAGCTCATGCCCCAAATTTTGTGCATAATGTGTTGAGCCAAGCAGATGCATATAGGATGTGCTTATGTATTTTATTTCATTGGAACCACAGCAAGTAATATTTTACCCTGGATTAAAGCCTTTTGTTTTACTTCATTGTCTCAAAAATCACAATTTAAGGCATGAAGACTTGGAGAGGATGATCAGTTGGATGGCATGTTAGCTGTGGCTAATGACTTTAAATGGAAGAAGCTTTTTAAAATGGTGGAAAATGACTGATATGAAATGTAGCATATTCTTCGCTCTCTTTTTCTCATAGCAAAATGCTCCCCCCAAGCTACTGCAGATGGTTACAGTCTTTTTTCAAACTTTTTTGTCTTGCATTTCCACAGCATTAGGCATGATTATTTCTGTTGAATTGCTTTAGGGAACCCAACATCAACCCTCATTTGCAGCATCCAAGTAAGATGATGCAGTGTGATAGCTTGTTCTCAAAAGAAGGTAATTATTTTTTCTTTAACCCTTTATGTAGGAATTTTAAAGCCAGACCTATCACCAGTGCCAGTAGCTCCTTTTAGTAAGAGGGAGTCTGCTGTTGGCAAAGGTTTAATATTATAAGCTTTCATGGTGCATTTAGTATGTCTTTTTCTGTATTAACATAATTCCATACAGTATTGGATACTGTTTCTATTGTTCAGTTAAAGATTAATATAATCTGTCATTTCACATTGTTTCATTTGGTTTGTTTCATGGAATCATTAAAAAACTGAGCTAGAGGAGACCTATGAGGTCATCTGATTCATCCCTGGAGTCCAAAGGCAGAAGTAACTCTGCAACTAAATTATTATTGCCATTAAGTAAAATGTCACTTTTCAATTCAAACTTTCTCTGCCGCAAATGTTTGATTAGCTCATTCCTGACCAATTTGCATCTTCTTTCTTAGATGTAATAGTATCAGCAGTGCTGCCATTTTAAGTTACTCTGCCTCAGCTGGATTTCCAACTAGTACAGTGAGCGATACACATTACCTCCTAGATCTTTCTGTCTTCCACTAAATTATTGGGGGGGGGGGGGGGCCCAGAATTTATATGACCATTAATATTTTTAGCACTTATCCAAACTCACACTTTTCAGTTCTGCTATTTTAATCTTAATTTAAACACTATGTAGTCATGATTGTTTATAATAACAATTTTTTTTCAGTGACACTCTTTTCCCAGCCCTTCATTACATTATTCAAACAACCCCTCCACCCCATCTCCATACCTTGGTGGCCCCCCAAAGTTTTCAAACTTAGTCAAGGCAAACAAAACAATTCTGAATGTAGAAACTGAAGGAAAAAAAAAAACCACAGTTGTTTCCAAGGAAAAGAAACGGCAGTATTTTTCAGATATCTGATTTTTTAAAACAGTAGTGCTTTCAGAAAGTGAGAATGGGAACCATGATAATAGGTATGAAAAAAATCACAAACAAAATACCCAACCCCCTAAAAGAACCAAAGTTTTGGTATATATTGAAAAATAAAGTACAAGGTGACTGGTAGCTTAAATGAGAGAAGTAGTACAGAACCAAGCTTGTTTTGGCATCTTAAAGTGCTTGTGTTTTCCAAAAGGTTGTTGCCAGTAACAGTACAAGAAGCTCATGAGTGAGACTGCTGAGCAAGATAGACATGCTACTTTAGCGGTGAGTTTGGGTGTTGATTCAAGAAGGAATCTCCCTGAAGCGTAGAAGAGTTTTTGTCTTGTCTTAGGTTCAGAGGGAACCTAAGGAAGGATGAAGGAAGAGTTAGTCACACTGTTGGTGAAAGGACAAGGAAAGAGCTGTTCAGTCATGTTTCAAATTACATCTTTAAGTAATTAGATGTCATGTGAAAGTGTCAGTGGGAAGCCTACTGAAATGTAGGATGTTGTTCTTTTGGATATCATAAAAAGAGGTTTGGTGTTTACTGCCACAGCTGTATCCGCTGGTACTTAATTACCCACCTCATTCTACCACAGTCCCACATTTTCTTTGTTTAAGCTTTTAATGTAGAAGATCGAGGTAGCTGATTGCTAGCTGGGAGCTCTGCAAATCGCTACCCAGGGAGAGGAGGAGGGAGTGGAAAGGGAACTAAAGAACTGTGAGAGCAGCAGTCAGTACTCTGGAGTAAGGGGGAGAGGCTTTGCTGGCTAGCACATCTCTAAGGAGGTGCTGTGAGAGAGAATGGAAAGGAGATGTGAGAAAGGATAGGAAAGTAGTGGCCATGGCTTGGGAGAGAGAGGGCATCTTCTTGATAAGGGTTAAACCAAGGACAGAAACAGCTCATCAGGCCCATGGAAAAAGAACCATCAGTCTTTTTGTCCCCTTCTTCCCAGTGAGAGAAGAGTTTCCATCATGTTTTCCACGCTGTATCCAACTGTTTACAATGGTTTAATGCCTTTTAGTGATGCTGAAGTTGCTTGTGTGTGGTGGTGTCAGCTCTATGCAAGTTCAAACCTAACAATCCTGATGGAAGTTACACAGCACTTTGGTGTGGTACTTCTAGTTTAGACTTCTAAAATCTAATTTCTTCACAAAACTGCTCTGAGAACTGAGAGAGCACATAGAAAACACAGTGAAGTGAATCAGAGGATTTGGTTTGAGACTTCACTGTCCAAATGGGATTGCTAATTCACAGCCTCGCTTAGAAAAAAATCAAAAGGCAAAAAGGCACATTTTGCTTATGGGGTTGTATTCTACCAACAGAATGGAGGAATTACCATTTGTTGTAAATAAATAAATAAACCCACAAAACATCTCTGTTAATTAAGTTTTCCAGATATTATTTTTCTTGTCAAACACTTGAACAAGTATTTTTCCAACACCCCTGCTTTGCTTTTATTTCCTTTACTCTTGCATTCACTGTGGTGTTTCCAGCAAGTTAAGCTGTTTAATGGGTTTACACAGCTTTAAATTGCATTTGAATCACAGGCTAAGATCGTAATATGCATGACTAAAAATCTACATTTACATAAATTTGTCTCTTTCTTTACAGTTTACTGTACAAACATGAATTTTTTTTTCTGGCTAAAAAGGTTACTTCTTTTATAGCTAGAATCTTTGCTATGACATTTGAAGTTCTCTATTCATTTAAGAAAATGGTGTGTCAGCTATGTAGACGCTAGTCACCAAGAGACAAAAATGTCTTCTAAAATGAGGTAGTAGTTCCAATTTGTTGAGCCTCCTCACTCCTTGTCTTCTTGACTTAATATTCTAAGGTAACTTGTTTTGTATTACAATAGAACAAACGCTGCCCTAAGATAAAAGACTGAAAAGAATGGAATTAGTTAACTTTCTGACCTTCATAACTTTAGTCTCCCTCAGTCAATGTAATTTATTTGATACTTCTCCTTTGTGCAGACTAATTAATTGTTTGCAAAGCACTTTTCAGTTAAGTGTTAAATAAATACTCAGTGTTATTATTACATTTATTTGTAATTCACTCATTTAATTGACCTCTATTTCACTATAGTTGATAATGACAAACAATTAAATTCTTTCTCAGTCTTTATTAATCTTCTTTCATTCCACACTGTTTTCTAGCTGGTTTTCATGTTATATCCTTTCAGAAGATGGGAATAGACCTAAAATTGCTCAAGCATGTTTTTGCTTCCCTCTTCTCTTCTTGAGGTCAGCAGAGAATTGTGAGGGTTTTACAGTATTTCGACTACAGAAATTCAGCATTAGCACACTTAATCCATTGCCATACAGCTTAACGATTGATTACCCTAATCAATTGAAGTGAAATGTACGAGAATGGTGGTTTGTTAGGCTATTTGAGAAGAGTGTGGTTTGTTCTCTTCAGTAGTAAAAGTGAAATACTCCTGATACTTTTATTTGTCACACAGACAATAACTGGTGTGTTCTGTTTTGGCTGCAACGCCCTACAGCAGAAATAAGTTTTCAAGAAATATTTTCATCTATTCTGTCAATTTGGTTTATGATTTTACTTATTGCAGTACTCCTAAAAATGTTAGCTTCATAATAATCCCTCATGGTGTTCTCAGACAGGTTATAAACTTGTTTAATACTTATTAAAAATCCAACAAACAAGTCAGTTTCATGGGGTTCTTTTTCATAGTTACGCAGGTGATTTGCTATTGATCAGAACCCTTGTAAAATCTCTTCCCTGTGAGACATCTTCCATATCAATATTTTAGACAACTCATTTTCCAAGATTGTTCTACATTTGATATTTGTGACCTCGCATATTACCTGTCAAAGTAATGATCTTGAAGGTGGCTTAGTTTTACTTCTAATGGCAGATTCCAATGGCAGGTTTGAATACCGATGCCTTTTGTGTCAGCTACATTTATTAAAGTGAAAAGTCCCAATTAAGCCATTCTTTTTCTGGTACTTGTGAGCTATTTGGAACAGTAAAAAGCAGCTCACCAATGTGATGGGATACATCAGAATTCCATGGCACAAAGAACAACAGCATCTTGGGAAGCTGGCCAAGAGCAGAAATGGGAGAGACCTGTCGAGATGAGTGAGGAACACAAATGCATAGATTTAAAATATCAGTGAATGAAGTAGGTTTCAAGGTTTCTTTTATCTATGATCATCTTCAAGACCTACAAGTACCTCCAAAAATCACAACTGGAAAAAAACATCCTTCCAAAGTAAATACTGACTGGCAAAAGGAAAACAGATTATGCGCAGTGCCCTCAGATCGTAAGGGAGGAGAGTTTACTTTTTAAGCTTGAGTTAATGATGCGGAGATACTTTCTGCATCTGACCTGCAAAATAAAGGTTAATGAAGTGATCTGTATAAAATACTGCATTATTAATTATTAGAATGAAATGGATTAAAACCTAAATCGATAGGAATGATAGGTGCTTTTTCTAAATAGCTGCTTTCATAGAATGAAAACCATTACAGGGCACATTATCTGGAGGAAAGTACTTAAACAAGAGTAAGAAAATAATGATTGGGAAACAATTAATTTTGAAGGTAAATAGGAAATAATGCTGGTTAGAATAAAACTGGGATAGAATAGAACAGCAAGAAAAATGCAATCTGAAGGAGGTTTAAAATATGTATATGCTTTTCTGTATGTATACACATCTAAATAGATAAAAAAGTTCAAGTTACTGAACATGAATGCGCTCGGAAGGAATCTGAGAAGTATAGAAAATTTAATAGGTAGTAACAGCTATAAACAGAAGTGTAATTATCTGAGCTAAGGCAACAAAAAAGCATTTTTGAAGGATAATAGTAGTTGATACCACACAGCAAGTTCTCCATCACTTAATTTAACAGTTTGGGGCTTTTTTATTTTTGTTGCCAGTACACAGTTCAAAGGGGGAATAGAATCACTGCTATTTCCTTAGGATTTTTAGAAACAAGATGGTTGGTGTTTTCTTTTGCATTGATAAAGGTGACAGCAATTGTCGAACAGGCTTTCCTAATACATTTAATTTGATATTACCTCTGTACTGAGAAAATTAAATGTCAGGTATTAAATTTATTAAAAACCAGATGTTTGAGTATTTTAAAAAATATTAGGGAAGGGCTATCAAATGTGTTGATGACTAGTGGACAGCAAGCAGCTTTTGCTCTTCTTTTTCTCAGTTTGTTTTGGTATTGTCCCAGATGACAAAGTAAACTTGCTGCTTTAAATATTTGCAGGTACCTTAAAGATGATTACTGCGATTGGAAAGGACTTATTGTTGGTAATGGAGTTATCGTGACTGGTGAATTTATGGAGAGATTGTCTCAGAAGGAACAAAGAATAAGCCATAGGTCACACCTGTATTGATGTGTGCATATGTGTGTGTGTATACATGGTATATACAAAGATTTCAGACTAGGCTTAGAAATAGTGTGCTTTTTTGTGGAAATTGAAAGTCATGATGGGACATTTCCTTGTGTGAAGCTGAGAGAGATTATTTAGTTGGAGTGGAGTGGTTATTTTATCAGTGTCTTTGGTTTTAGTTCAAGCCCTACAGAAGTATGCTAACTAGTTCTTATGTGTCTCTAGTTCAAGGAAGATGCTGATTAACTTAAGAGTATTTACAGAATGAGAACCAAGAATCTAGAAAACTTTCTCTCTCTCTAGTGAAAGATTCAAGAAACTTGATCTGATTAACTTGTCAAGGGGGGGTGATTAAAGGGTCATCTGCATACAAGTAGGCATTCTGCTTTATCCAGGGGACTGCCTACTGGAAACTGGAATAATCCCTTTCTGTGATTGTTTTTCCTTGCAACTCATGCACTTACGCCTGTAGAGTAAAGGTAGGCTTTCCTTCTCACTTCCTCACACCGTCTCTGTGATCCTGCAGGTAAAACCATGGCATGACTCGTGGTGTGTACCCTATACATCCCCTCTCTTCATCAGAGGAATGCTTTCTCCTAATAGCTTCAATACTGGTTGTACAGGTGGGGACTAGGACGTGTCCTCTCTGAGTTGCCAGGATTCCTGGGACAGTTTCTCCACAGATGAGACAAGGAAGGGAGAGAGAGACTTTATATTGCCGGAGTTAGCCAGCCACTTCATCCACAGCTGGTGTCTCTTCACCTTTCCTGTCCGTTACTGCCAATGAGTTGGCGTATGACAGTGTTGCACTCTGTAGAAACTTCTGCCACATATGTCAGGTGCATTGAATGTCATCAGGATCTGTGGGCAACTGGGTGTTGTCTGGATCATAACAAACCATCTCCCACACAGTTAAATCCTCAGATACCCGACACCTCTCTCTATGGTGGTCCACTTGCCTGGCTAACACACAACAGGCTACTGGCCCCATTATCCCAACATTAGAGCAGCCAGCTGATAATGTCCTTGGGTGGAAGGTGACTGAAATCTTTTTGCATATCTCACATCTCACTCAGGGTTAGGGATCCTGTGATTACCTCTGGTTCTGCCTCTTAGTCCTGTCCTTGTGATGGTCCTAGTTCACTGTCATCCCTTACTAAGTGAACTGATTTTTTTTGGTATTTCTTCTTGTGTCTAGGGGTGACTGATACTGGCATGGGCTGTTTACTTGGCTGAGCTGCACTGCCTGCCACTGGGGTTTAAGTAGCCACAGTGCCTGCTGTGAGGGTTTGGGGAGCCACAGTGCCTGTTGGTTGGTTTTCCTTCCTCCTCCTCCCCTTGATGGCACTGCCTGATAGTGAGCAGTGTCTGATAGATAGAGGCCAGGGCGAGCCCAGTGTGGTGAGTTGTGCCTCCTAGGAATGGATACAGCATTTCTGTGATTCCATGATCCTTTCAAATATTCTGTCACTTTATCAGGGTCCCAGTTGTAGTTGTTGCAGGAGTGAAGTTCTGAACCATTGGGGATGAGTTCTCTAGATACCTGCTTGTGTTCTCCCACACACCATGCCACTCCTGACTATTCAGATTCAGGGCAGATCTCTGGGTGATATTTGTAAACACTTTTTTTTGTAACCCTAAACAAAACCTGAAACACATTCAGGAGACCGAGTAGCAGGAATGTGATGGCTTGAACATCCCAAGAATATTCAAAATTGTCAAAAGCTGTTGTAACCAACTTGAAGGTAAAAGGGGAGATAAAAGAGTGGGAGAAATTATCTGCCTCATCTTCCATATAGATTGGGTACAATTATTAATCAATTCAAAGAGTTGTCATTTGAGCTATGGACAGGACAGCATGACCCCAGACAAACACCAGCTTAAGCTCATGACTACTGATGTTCTCATATCCAAAGCTGAAGTACAGCAGAATGAAAATCCTGGTCCTTCTTACAAAGGTGATAATCAGCACTGCAAGGAACACATACAGCAAGTAGGGTTTATGTAACGCAACCAGGTGAACAAACAAAACGCCGTTGTTATCAACAACTATTTAAATAATGTAATAAATGTGTATAACAAGCTTGTTTTAACACTTTCTGGTCAGCTGATCAGATATGTTGTTGTCTTAACATTTTGTGCCCTACATTGGGCACCAAAAAGGGCTATTATGGCTCTGAGCCCAACATAACTGCTCGCTTGCTTCTCCTGACCCCATTGTGATGGAGAGGAGAATTGGAAGAAAGAAGGTAAAACTCATGAGCTGGGATAAGGACAGCAAAGTAAAAGGAAAATAACAACAGTGCATATCAAGGAGTACACAAAGCAGGTGATGACACAATGCAACTTGCTCACAACCCAGAACCTGATGCCCAACCCATTCCCAAGCAACGTCCCATCCTCCCTGGCTACTGGTCCCCTTCTGTCCTGGCTGTGATCCCTCACAACTCCTTGTGTAGATTTAACTCTATCCCAGTCAAAATCCAAGACCATTTCGCTATATTCTCCTTATTTGTATCTGTATTGAGTAGTTGTGTCCATATTTAGGTATTTTTTAGTAAAAATAAAATATATCTTAATGATTATAGACCAAAGGAAGTAAAAAACCAAAAGTTTAAAATTGGCTTCATTTCATTTTGATTTAAATCAAAGAACTATGAACAAGCTGAAAAAGCATCCCTTGTATACTATTACAATTGATATTTATGCATAAAGGTGCTTGAAAGATGTAGAATGCTTAAGAGGGTACATTTAAAGGGCAATTTAAATAATTCTTTAGAACTTTAAATAAACATGAGATTGTTTTTAGATTTTACAAGTGAAATTGTCAATCTTGGCCAAGATAAAAGTAATTTCATCTTTTTATTCCACAGCAAATGGCAGGGAAATGATAAGCCTGATCTTTAGGGATTTGTGTTTGTGTTGGGGCTTTTTTGTGTGTGTGTGTGTACTTGGTACAGGGATTTTCTTTGCTTTTTACACGCATAATTCAAAAACTGCTGCAGGGATTAAATGAAATCCAAACATACCTGGACAAGACAAACAAATAAAATAATTAATAAGCTTTGGGTTTGAGCCACTGAGTACATCAGGAAGTTTACATTTTGAATGTGACAAATTACAATTAGAACAATAGATCTTATTAGGATTGACATTTTAACTCTGATTTTTACAAAAAATTGTGTGATTGCCAGGATGTTTCTGTCTGTATAGAAAAGATTGTGAAGCTTTAAAAAGAAGGGAAATCAAGGATGTATTTTTCCCCTTTTTAAAAATATTGGCTATGTTTATGTAATCTTACCCCTCGTATTACCAAAAACCTAAAATTTGTAGACTCTACACAAGATTTGTCCATCTTCATGAATGAAATTTACTGTGGATCTGTTTGTTGCTTTTTTTTTTTCCTTAGGAATTCAGGTATTTAAAATTTTCTCAATGACAGTAAACAAATACAACAAGGAATGTAATGTAATCTGCATTTCAGATAGGGAGGTGGTTTTGGTAAGACTTGACACTTCCACAGAACTGAGGACTGATGTTTGCCACTGAAATCAGAGTACAAGCTTCTTCCTTTAATCAGGCTGTCCCCAGTGGAGATCTGATTTTGCGTTACAGACTAGTTCATAGACTTGGTGAGCTCATCTCTTTGTTTGCAACATCTTGACCTAGAAAGAATTCTAAGAGGTTTGAAGAAAACACTCTGCTGATAGTATTAAGCCCCTGTCATCATATAAAATTGGTGAAGAAAGTATATCGGGGGGGGGAGGGGAGGACAGGGAAGATGTCACTAGATACATATATAAACGAGTTTGTCCTTGAATAAAGAGAAGCAATGGAAAGAATCCACTGCTTTCCAAATGGGAGATAATAATACCAAAAGGCCTATTTCGTTGCCCAGGGTAGTTTCATTTCATTTAGGTATTTAACGTTGATTGGAAAATAATATAATACTTCCAGTCTTAAGGATTAGGTACTATTATGAGGTTCTTGTAGTTCTTTTTTTCCTACTGTAAAATATAAGTATAATCATCAGCAAATGTAAGTTGATATTATAAAATCAAGCTTTAACCTATTCCATCGTTGGATTGTGTGATGACTTACTCTTTTTGACTAGTCCCTTATACCTTGGTAGTAAAAAATTCAAGTAGATAATTATAAGAGTAATACAAAGTTCTGCAGGAAGTAAAGGCAGAAAAAAGAACAGTTGTGCCAACTGTTCAGTGTTTGAAACCAAAAATCTATTTGTGACACCTAAGCACACAATTAGGACAGAGGCAGTGGGTGTAAACTTGAATGTAGGAAGTTCCACCTAAACACAAGGAAAAACTTCTTTACTGTGAGGGGTAGTAGAGCACTGGCACAGGCTGCCCAGAGAGGCTGCGGAGTCTCCTGCTCTGGAGATATTCAAAACCTGCCTGGATGCGTTCCTGTGTAACCTACTCTAGGTGATCCTGCTCTGGCAGAGGGGTGGGACTAGATGATGTCCAGAGGTTTCTTCTAACCCCTGAAGTTCTGTGACAGGCAAGGCTTGTTTACTGTGTTTCCACAAGTGATCTCACAAGCACAACAGCTTAGCAGGAGCTTCTCTGTACACACAGTGGAGTCTAGCTGGTACTAAGAATGTGCTGCCCAAGGGGCCGTGCACGGGCACTGTCAACCTCTTCTATCTCACTATAAAAAGTCCCCACGATGGGATTCTGAGTTACAGTGTACTGCAGTGTTGGACACTATCTCTTGAACAGAATGACCAAGCTGGAAAGAGTGTTTTCTTGTTTTTAAGCAGATAAGAGGGAAACAGAAAGTTAAGAGACAGGCGCGTGGGCAGGGAAGGGTGTAATGAAAACCAAGTCAGAGCAGAGACAATAGTGTGTGAGGGGAGAAGAGCAAGCTTTGCCGTTTGGTCTGGGACTCACCTCCAGTCACTCCAGTCAATGTCCTGTCTTGACTCTGTGCTTATCAAAGCTGGCAAGATCCTCTGGCAGAGGCAGATAAAAGAGAGCACGGAAAGCCAGAAGTGGCTTCCTCTTAGCAGGGAAATTCCCTCTCAGAAATGGGAGCCAGGCATCGTGACAGTATAACGTAAGCTACAAATGCAATTTCAGCTTCAGATGTAGAACACTGAATGATCAATACAGTAAAAAGCTACACTGGACTTAAAAAAATACTGGCTATGAGTCAATTATGTTAAATGTAGTTCATTGGAGAGAGCACCTGGAATTTGATATACCAAAAAAGGGGTTCATTAAGCAGTAGTTGGAAAATACTTTACCTCAGAAAAACAAACTCTGAAAGAATGTGGAATGAGGTGAGGAAAACTCAGTAACATCTGAAAGATCCATATTGGAAGGTAAAAAGATATTTTAATGTGTTGAGTAATCCATACTTGGAAGTCATATTGAAAACCAAAAATACCTGAGAAAGGAGCAGGAGAAATTGTAATCTTGAACTCAGAACACACGGAGAACATGAAAACGTAAAGAAATAAGGAAAGTGGCTGAGCACTGTTACTGAGTATTCACATTGTAGGATACGCTGTTGTAGAATAGGTATAAAGAACAGAACAGAGAACTGGTAAACTAATGACAGCAACAACCATGAAAAGTGTATTATCTGGAAGGAGAAGCCAAGAAAAAGAGGAGCTAGTCACCACACAGAGAGGCCAAAATGTGCATTATAAGGCTGAAGATGTGCTGTGATGTGGTTTGTTATTTACAGAGGATAAATACGGATTTAATGCAAGTTAAGTATCCATTTTGAAAGATGAGGGGCTAAAATCGCATGAGAAATGGTCACAGAACTTGAGAGAAAAACTAGATCATAATAATGGTGACCAAATCGGTCACTGTGATTTGACTTTCCATACAAGCTCTCGCTCCTCTGTTAAGATCAGTAGTCTTGCTCCTGTCAATTTACCCCACCTTCTCTGCTTGTGTGCAGTTTAATGCTAGTGTGCTCCTCCACCTGGTGGGATGTATGTCAAGGTAGGTTTTGTGCCCTGAAATTGCTAGAAATAGCTGAAAATTGTTGGCAGTCGTGTATAATTGTATTGAAATGCAATTCCAGAGAAGAGTTGTAGAAATTTCAGGCATTGGGAGGTGGTCTGAGGATGGGTCCCTCTCCTTTCATTTTCCATTCTAACACTGACTCAAATAGCCTTAGCTCCTTAAAAAGTCCACGTGGAGAAAACGTGCCAGAGGGCTTCTGTATCAGTTGGGAACATGGGCCAACTTGTTGAAACTAAACACCGCTAGCAAAAGATGCCAGAAACAAGCACGGAAATTCTGTGCAGAGACCTACAGGATGCTGTACAGGGAGAATAGATGTAGCCTGAATTAATAATATACACAATCTGCAAAATACATATTGTTGAATAAAACCCTGCTCAGCTCTCACTTGATGTTATGAAGATTAATTAAGCATCTGATACAATGCTTGAGGATTCTTTGATGGCACAATAGTTGTCTGAAGGGAGAGAAAAATTAAGAAACAATATTCGATAGAAATCTTTGGAAATCTGTCTAAAGACGTTGCAGAATAATACCTAGTAAAACAGTTTGATGAAGGATATCCAGCATGAATTCAGACAGAAGAGGTCATGCTGAACTAATCTGCTTGAGTTCTTTGAAGATACTAGTGGTAAGAAAGATAAGGGAAATTTAGAGATGTAGCATCCTTACATTTCAAAAAGAATTTGACAGGCTTTCACATCAGAGATAAATGCCTACAGAAAGAACTCTGCAGTAGGAGGTAAATGAAGATGCTAGTAGAAAATTATTTGAAAGCAAGGAAATGGGAACTCTGAATTTCACTAAAGTTGAGTGACATTCCCTGGTCATTCAGTTTTATGAAACTTGGACAATGGGATCAAATATGAGATTATTAATTTTATTTAAAATACCCCAAAAGTTGAAGAAAGAGACCAGAAGTGTCTTGGCTTTGTTAAATGAATTGCTTAAAACTTCAGACATTTGGATTAAGATTGGCTAGGAACCTATTTATGTTCACAGTCAGGTAATCTCATATGATCACACCAGTGTTTTCCACAGCATTTGCCTTCTTCAGTGTATAAACCGTTCAGTATTCACTGGGCTATTCAGTAATTTGCTTTACCTTCATTCAGCCTCAGGTCCTATTAATTATTAGACTGACTTGTGGTTTGAGATAGATTTTTTAATTTCCTCATTGGCTGTTCCATGACAGTTTCCAATAGCACACGCTCTTCTACAATGGAAGAATACAAGGTCTGTCTTTCCGTGATGGGGAACTGAGGCACTGAGCAATTACAGTCAGAGGTGTCTTTCTTACTTCTTATTATCACTCTGAGATGCCTAGAATATGACCTTTTATTGTTCTTAATTTGTACAGCATTTTTTATATTCAAAGCACAACTTCTCTTTACTTAGGATGAAGCAGAAAGTGAGAAGTGATGACTGCCTCTGAGAAGCTTTAAATTTATTAAAATTTAAATTAGTCCAGTACAGCATTTGATATCCTGAACTATCTAGCTATCCTGGCAGTTCATGCATTAAAACTTAAAGGAAAGACTGTAAATTATAACTTTCTCAACAAATAAGGTAGAAAATAATCTCCCTGGCTGCAGAATTTAAGATATCCCAGCGATATGTCCAACCCATTCTTTGAAACAGGCAGATTTCCCCTGTTAAACAAAGACCTTTTATAATTAGTCAAACATTTTTATGATAATTCCTAATTTTGAATGAGTTACTTTGCAATCTTGATAATAGCATTTTGATGTATCTTCCCTCTATTTGTAGATGGGAAAGTATTCCAAAGGGAAATGAGAAAATGCCGTTCGGCATGTGGCAGCACGCTGACACCTATAGAGCTGAACCCACACATCCCCTGCACAGGCTTGTGCAGGTCCGACTGACCACCGCTGCCATTCTGTGTATAGGTCAGCACTGAGACCATAAGCATTTCTCAGGTATTTCCTGGCAGACCGATGGAATGCTGATGATGCTCAGGAGTGCATAGAGCCTTCCTTCCAAGGCCTACGTGGGACTTTGTGATTAACATGCGTAGGCACAAGCTACCAAACATGATCTCTTGATGTGCAGGTATTAGGCAGGGCCAGTTCATTAGCTGGGCAAGACGCCTCCTTCTGATCCTGTGAGCTGCTGAAAGAGATGCAGCACGTCTTTTCTCTGCGCACAGCCTTGTGGCTTACCATCACTAGTTCATTCTGTTAATGCTCCTGTCACTACTTTCTTCAACAGTTTCTTTTCTGCAGCTAGCAGAGCTTATACGAGACAGAATACGAGATGATGTATTAGCTCTTTCCTAATGCTCCTTGCTAATACATTTCTCCTTCCTACTATCAGTCACCATCTCTGTTCATTAGAAATTATAAATAGGAGAGCTTATTTGAGTTACCAGTTGATGTGCTGAGATTAAAACTTCTATTACTGCAATTCTAACGTAATTTATGTATTTAAAAACAATGTTCAAGTTTCCTGGTTTTCTTGAATCCAAGTTTAAAGAAAAAAATCTATACAGACTGTTTAGAGAAATTATCATTAGATCTGGCAAACATAAAAGGATCCATTTGGTTTCTTCCATAAAGATTTTTAGGGTGTGGTATCTTTCCCTTACAGACTTACTGAAATTGAGTTTTCCATGAAACCATCTAGTTGTGTGGTATGGGGAGCTGGGCTTTCATTCCTTCTCTTTCACTTTCCCATATCCATGTATGTTATATACAAAGGAGTATAAGAAGTGTTCTTCATCAGCATGGCCCAAGGGAAGCTCAAACAAGACAGGAAGATAGAATTAAGAAAGGCAGCAAGTACTCTTCTATTTTCCCTGCTGGAAGAGTGAATACCTGCTGTAGGAGAATCATCATGATCGCTCTTGGTGTGACCATAGCGTACTTGAGTAAGAAAGGCTTTCAAGTGAGGAGGATTCAAGACCACCACTCTGCTCTAAGCACTTCAGAGTTTTCTGTGATAATTTTGGCTCATACTCAAATATAGACAATACAGAGATGTGTAAAAATTTTCTCAAAAATCTTGATTCCTTCATTCAGGTGAATAATAAGTGGAGACATAAAAATTTAGAAGAAAAGCAGGGGATTTCTTTCTTTCTGGAAAATTGCCCTTTAAAATAGCATTCTGTTAATTGCAACAGTGGTAGATGCTAAAACTGATAAGGAGAGAGATTTCCTGACCATTTCGCCTGTCAGATTTGGTTCCATGAACCTGACACCTATCATGCTTAATTTGTCTCTGACACTGAGATTTTGCAGGGCGGAAAGTATTTTTCTGTTGTGAGGGTGACTGAGTACTGGCTCAGAGGGGTTCTGGAGTCTCCCACCTTGAGAATATTTGGAAGTCGTGGTCCTGGCAACTGGCTCTTGGTGGCCCTGCTTGAGCAGGGGGCTTAGACCAGATGACCTCCAGAGATCCCTGCTAACCTCAACCTTCCTCTGATTCTGTGGAAAGGTATGAAAATCAGTTCAACTACTGGTTTCTGAAATGAGATGTAACACTTCAGTTTCAAAAGATAAAATTGTACCATTTTTAAAGTGCGCAGCATTAAGGTCTCTAACGTTAGGATGAGCCACGCAATCGGTGCTGAGCAGGTGCTTTTTTGAGGAGAGAGAAAATGCTGACTTTTGTTTCCACAAAATTAGTAACACAGGAATGGTCCCACTTAATGTGATGTAACTGCTTCCAGTTTCTACAAGAAGAAAATGCTACTGTTTCCTATTTCCAAAGAAAAACTGCTTGTTGGATGTTGCTTCATCATCTCCTTCCACTCTGAAGTCCAGGCCTGGCTGGAAGAAAGCAGTGTTTCTATTGTTACACTGGTTTGTGACAAATTCTGCTTATATATCTCAAAATGTTGTGCCTTCCTTGTCATTGTCCCTTCTGGTAAGTCTGTAGACTGTATCTATGTGGAGTGCAACACTTGGAAGGAAAAGACTCTCTCTCGTAGCTTTGAATTAGATCTGACAAACTCGACCTCTGATTTTAATGGAAACCCCTTGGAACTCATATAATAAAAATGGTGTATTACACTGCTGTTATGGTGTCAGCATTGGGATTAGGAGTATAAATAAAGAGATCATTTGTCCTGCAAGCTTCACATATCAAGTAACGGATACCTGTTCCTTGAAGATCATCTAATTCATAACTTTTGTTGTAAAGTCTTTATCTGTCCAACTTAAATGGTGTTTCTGTCTACTGAATGAATTCTGTCACAAGAGAGATTATTCCCTGCAAAATATTATTTTACTGCAATATATAACAGGCAAAAGAGGGCATGATTTTTTACACTTATGTAGCATATGTCTCTCAGTTTAATGCAGGAACAGAACTAATAAATAAAGGAATCAAAATCCATGCAATGTTATTTTCTGGAAAAAAAAATCTGTATAAAACATACAACTACTTACAAATATGTTATAACTGTGACTGTTTATATACTGTGTTCCCTTGTTTGAAGTCATATTTGCTATGGATTTTTCTCTGGGGCAATTCAGGTTTAACATTCTTAAAATTACAAATTGGCAACTGAATGTGCAGACAGAGAAGTAATGTCCATTTCTGTAGTAGCCATGAATCAAAGGTATCAACTGTAGCTGTTTGGGAAGAAAAAAGATGTGGGGGTCATATTAGCCAAATGAAAGTCTTGAAAATGTTGTAGTTACTGGATCTCAAATATTTGTTGTTCTGGGATGGCCTCGGGAGTGCAGAAAATCTCTTAGAAAGTTCAATTGGTTGAATTTTATCTTTCAGTTTGTCTCCAGATGTGATGTATGTTCCCATAATTATTGGACCTTAGTCTTCCAAAATAGGAGTCTAAAAATTTTGAAGCGACAGCCATGCTTGGGTCCTCAATGTTGAGTCAGGAAGAGATCATCTTGAGGATTTGGGCCGTTTGACCTTTTGTATGGTCTTTTGAGTGTTGAGTTCTGTGCTGTCATGTAGGCAAAGCTACTATTTCTCTTAAGTTGTAGTGATCAACTCCGGGAATGAAAATCGTCACTCACATCACCATTTTGATGAGTCAGGCTTGACTGCAGCTTTTTTTGCAATCAAAAGATAGTGCTGTTAAATAAGTATTTGTGTTGCAATCATCCAGCTGGAGTCATTACAAGTCTATTTCAAGAATTAGCTGTGTGACAAGTTTTATGGGAGGGGTTTGAGGATTTGGTTTGGCTTGTTGATTTTGTTTTTCAGAAAATGGACAAGGCAGGGCAAGGGGAAGAAGGGATGCAAGGAGGGAGGGAGTGAAAGAACAAAAAAGAAAAGAAAGAAGGAGGGAGGAACTGCAACTGTGAGAAGTCTTGGGCCAGTCACTGATCTTCAGTTACAATTTGAGTGCTTTTATTCAGATGGCATTTAATTTACTCTTTCACACTGCTTCCAGATCTTAAAAAAAATATATTTTTGCCTTACTGAAAAAGACATATATAAAAAGCAATCATCTCCTTCCTTTGCCATTTTTCCTCAGTAAAACAGGAAGATATCTTTACAGATTTCAAGCGGAACCTCTGTGCATTGACTCATGTGAAATGAATGTCACATCCTATATTCATTCTGGTTTATGCTTCACAATTTATTCGGGTTCTAAAGTTCTGGAATTCATTGCTAGTCCTCTGGTTCTTCATATTATCACAGGACAAAAGGAACGACCTCTATGGATGATTTCATTTTATTGTTGTTTTCTATATGGGTTGATGATGGCAGTCCATGGCGCTGAGACACGGAAGCTTAAACAGTAAAGCTCTCTTCAAGGGTGAAGTAGTAAAAACTGAGGGGATTTCTTTTTCTTTCTTTATAAATAAGGAAAATGGTTAGACTTGGTGAGCTTTGGGAATGAAATTGGTGAGCTGGAAAACTTCAGTCAGGGTAGAGGGCCGCCTTATCCAGTCAATTTTTGGAGGTTGCTTGATGGAATATGTAGAATTCTACACTGAGGGTGTAGAAGCAAGATTTTATTGAGTATGTCATATTTGTGTTATAAAAGAAACTCTTCTTGAGGTTTAGAAGACAATTTGCCTCTAGGGAGCCTTTGGAAAATAAGATTATTTTTTTATTTTTTAATAGAGAAAGTCTTTAGTAATATTAGAAAGGAAGCTGGCTCTTTCAGCACTCCCAATTTTGATTTTAGAAAATTATTAGCTCAATATCTGCCTGAGGAAGGAAACAAAATTATTTTGCTGTTTTCCAGAAAAGTGTAATTACAATATTTATTTCCAAGTATGTTTGCTAGGAAAGAATTTGGCTGAATTTTATTACTTTACCTGTAAAGGGAGAACCAAAACAAAGGTTAGTGTGAACAGGTACAACTGATAATGACCCTGTGCTTGAAAAAGCTGAAGAAATAAAGAGGGTGATGACTTGACAATACTCAGTTGGCTTCAGTGTTGTTTCACAATATACACAGAAATGTGAAAAACCGAGCAGATCTAAATGTCAATTAAAAAAAAAAACAAACACCAAAAAGTAATTAACTGTACAAAAATGCAATATTCCCTTTATTCCTTCATAGAAAATAAAACATTTCAAGGCCAAAATAGCTGTACTTCTTCATCTGAGGTATTGGCTGTCAAAACTTCATTTATGTTGGACTAGAGCCCCTGGAGACAGAAATGGAATCATAGACTGGCTTGAGTTGGAAGGGGTATCTAATGATCATCTAATCCATTCCCATCTTTGACTAGACCAGGCTGCCCAAAACCCCATCCAACCTGGCCTTGAACACTGCCAGGGAGGGGACAGCCACAGCTTCTCTGGGCAGCCTCTGCCAGGGCCTCACCACTCTCACAGGGAAGAATTTCTTCCTTGTATCTAATCTGAAGCTACTCTCCTTCAGCATAAAGCTGTTACCCCTTGTCCCATCACTACAGGCTTTGGTAAAACGTTTCTTTTTTTCTTATAAGCTTCCTTTATACATTGCAGTTGAAGCAGACCTCTGGGCTAAGGAGGAAGTGGTAGGTGGAAAATGGCTTAGAAGAGAGGAACCATCCTGGACACAAGCGGTTGTTAAATTTAGTGCACATTGATGTGCAATTTAAATATGCAAGAAGTATTTCAGAAGTAAGAAGCATAACCAGTGTTACAAGCTTGCATGCACATGGTAGTCAACTGAATAAAAGTTGTGTGAGTGAGGATAAGCCCCCGAACTCGCGTATCTCACCTTTTCCCATCACTGCTTCAACTGAACTAAAGACTCCAGCTTTTAATCGCACACCGGTGCACTACCAGAGGCCCTGGCCAGCTTTCCCAGCAGATGAAGCATGTTTAGTTCCATGTCACTGCAACCCATCATTATGTGAACACTGAAGAGAAGTACATTCAATAAAATCATGTCCACAGAACCACCTTCTCAAAACTTTGGCTTTTTGTTGGAAGTGAGTTGTGCAAGAGCGCTGCCAGCCTTTAAATAAGGGAGGGTTTCTGCTTACTCCAACCTGTGTAGATCTTCAAGTAACTGCTTTTTTATTTACATGGGGAAACTGTGGGCTGCTAAATACCAAGATGACTGGAATCAGTGGTTTTCTTGTCAGTAGTCGGGAAGAAATGGTTTGTTGTAGTAATTTTCCATGCACAGGATTGTTCTTGGGACCAAGGCCAGCGTGCCAAAGTTTGTCAGAATTTACTTAACCGCTTGCTTTGTCATAGGGCTTGTGTGGTGGGAATCAGTTTAATGTGTTTTATTTTGGGAACAGTAATCTATTTTTATCAGGTTTTTCAAATGTATGGAGTTTATTGGCAAAAAGTGAGAAATGCACCAGCAAGCCAAGGAACTTGAGAGTTTCCCTGCTGAGCTTAATATAAGAGCAGTTCTTGCTCCACGGGGGCACTTCACTTTCTGCTAGCTAATGTCCACATGGTGGGCTCTTTTTTTTTTTTTTTCATTTAGTAAAGGAGATATTTTAAAAATCTGCTTCGAAGCCCATTAACAATTGTAGGAAAGCTTTTGAGCTCAGGCTAGAAGTAAAATGTTTACTTAAGTGCTTTCTTGAATCTGAGCCTTACGCGCTGACCCCGGAAATGCAGATTCTAATTTTACCCCTGCAGGAGCCAGTATTGCAGGTGAAGGTTACCATAGCATCTAAAAATAAGTTAATGGCATTGTAAATAAGCCGTATCCATTACCAGAATGGGGAGTAAAGGCAGGGTTGCTTTGGACAACCTATTGCAGTACAGGGCAATCTTACATGAAATGTCACAGCAAGGGTCTTAAAATTTCATAGTCTCAGGCTGTAATGTAGCATTTTTGTGACACTTCTCAACCTGACTGCTTCTGTAACGCATCAATTACTTGGCATGCACAAAGAAGTTTTTTTTTCTTGGCCAGGAAGAATTAGCTCAAAATAGTATGTAAAAGTATTTCTTTTCCTGGGGAATTTATTTAATTGGAATATCTTCGAAACCTGGAGTAGGGAATTTCTTCCTTAAATGGCTTTTTTAACACCTTTATTGTTGCATAATAGAAATTTTAAGTTACATACTGTTATCTATCTGGCCTCAAAACACAGATTTAGCTAGTCCTTACTAGCAATAGTATTCCTTCGAGGCTATACTTTAATTTCTGTAAATTAAAAAATAATTATATATATAAAACATTTTTCTTTCTCTGCTTCCTTGAAAAGGTTTCTGTGTGGGGTTGGAGGGTTGTTTCCTTCTTCATAAGAGAAAGCTATAAGTTATTAAGTCCCTTCATTTCTTCATGTGAGAAGTCTTTCACAGACTCTTTTCAGTTAAAATTATCTCAGCTCTTACTTGTAATTATAAAATATATGTTTTTCAAATACAAATCTAGTGATTTTTATTAGACAGGATCTTCTGAATAGCATGAGCATGGCAGTAATTAACTTGGAGGGGGATAAAATTAGGTAATGATGTTTTCAATAGCACCTATTCTAATTTGACTTAAAAAATAATTATATCATAAAAGGTATTTCAGAAGCCCATGGAAACACTGCCATGTGAGTTGATTTCCTAGTGCATATGAACCACTTTTAAAGCAATAGAGTTAAAAATGTCATGCTTGAACCGTCTCCCAGTCTGTTGTGAAGCAGTTTCTCATCTTGTGACAGGCCAGTCTATTGTGTGAAGTCCCTTTGGGCTCCCAGTAATGGCAACAGACAATATTCTTGGTCTGTTAATCATTAAGATGCCAGCTCAGAATACAATTAGAAGCACTTTAGATCCCAATAAAGCCAATTGGAACTAACTATGTGTTTAAATGCTTTGCTGCAATGAAGACTACAGGAATAGAAGCAGGCTGTCTGAAGGCTTGTAAAGTTTCTCCGAGCTGAACCAAGCATTGCAAAAGCAACTTAAATTCTTCCCCTCTCTTCAGTTCTCTGAGGTTCAGAAATACAATCCTGAGTTCAAAAGCAATTATCCTCTATTTCTCATTGTTTCCCAGTTAGTCTAGAACGTGGAGGCTGGTTTCCTGGCAAGTAGTGGGTGGTTTGTTCTAATAAATATATACTGAACCTCTTGGCAACTTCTATCAAGGATAACTGATAGCTTTTCTTCTGCAAGATACGATCCAAATGTTGCTGGTCCAAGCAAGTTTTTCCCTTCAGTGATAACTCATTTGTATAGTCTGTTATCTTTCTGGGGTTTTGTGGGACAGCAAACACACACTTGCTAAGTAAACTGACCATAGCTAGGGGGGATAAAATCTGTGTAGGAGGGTTCTTACTTGCATCTCAGTTTTGGAGAAATTGCAGTGCTTCAGTTGTGGCAATTGACATGGTGAGCTCATTTTTGTACATGTGTAAGCATACTCTATTGCCTCCTTTCTTTTGGTGGAAAGAGTGAAATAGTACACAAGATAATTTATAATGTAGGAAGCTAATAGCCAGACTAGGATCCAGCATTTTCTTAGCTATTTAGTTCTTGTTACCTAGCAAGAAAATGGCAGAAGTAACATTTTTTCACCTAATACGTAGTGAAGTATTTCCATGATTTAGGAGTTTCAATATCCCGAACTGCAACTTAGCACTGAGTTATAAACCTTTTAAACATAATCCCTTCTACGTGATAGATTGAACACTAGAAGCAGTGAATACCAGCCATCTTTTCCAAAGTAGAATGAAGTGGAAGACATTTTGTTGAAAAATGTTTTGCCAGTGCTGAAACTGAGCTGAGATTCCTACTCTTCCCTCTCAAATTTGAAGATACAATTTAAGACCATCTCATCTGGTGGAAATACTGTGCAATTAAACTTCTTTGCTTTCTGATCACTTGCAGAGTGATTGTCCTTACAGTTCTCTACCTGAGTGCTTCAAATGTAATGAATTCATATTAATGAAAACTTCTAATGAATTTAGATCATGGAATGTGTTTGATCATTAGATTATATCTTTTGAAAAACTTCATTTAGAACGAGAAGGAATTCTGTGCTGAAACTTGATGCTAAATTTATGTATATTAGATACATTTCTTATTAAGTTAGAAGTTTGCTAGATTTCACTGAACTGGATTCAACACCAGAATTCTGTTTTTGTAAAGGATTTACTGTGAATTGTCAACAAAGTTCCTTTCCTCTTAAATTAAAACTAGTTTTATTGCAATTGTTAAGGTTCATCTACAGTTGCTTTTTAAAAAGAAAAATAATGGTGATGAATTTATAACCATATTAAAAAGGTGGCTCATAATTTATGTGTTAAATGAAATCTGACTCCTCTTAAAAGGAAATGAAAATGCTGACTGTGTTAATTGCTGCCACCTTTATTCACAGTGTCGTGTACCTTATTCAACGTTAAAACTCTAGCAGAGACACTTGGACTACTTTCCTAGGAAAGCAATTACTTTTATAAGTGAATATGACAGAGTCTCTTCTTAAATAAACATGAATAATCCTTCCACTCGTTCAGAAAGCTGAACGTACAGGTGCCATCTTATCCTGGCGTAAGAGTTTGTTCAAAAAAAACCCCAACAAACCCTTTTCATTCACTGGTTCAAAGGGCTGGATTAAGCTACAGTTATTTTCATATTTCTTGTTCTTCATTCCTGGATTTAATTCATAGGTAAGTAATAGGTATTACAACAGTTTAGGATGAACTTTCTAATTTTTGCATGAACGGATCAGTAAAGTTGTCTTTTCAAATAAGATAAGTCTATGCAATTATTGTTGCAATTAAAGTTTCATAAAATCAGCAGGACTTTTGGATACTTTTCAGCGCAGACATTTTGTTCTAACTGAAAATAATATCCATATTTGAATCAGTAAAAATCCCTAGGCAAACCCAGAGTAGGTTACATTTCAGAGGAAGTGGTACTTTATGTGTATCCCATTTCTGCTTTGGCAAAATCTGCCAGACTATCATATCTTATTAATCAAGTTATTTTCATTGTCCTTTATTGATTAATCTCTTGATTTAACTGTTAATGAAGATTTGCCTGCTATGCAGAGAAGGATCCAAAGTACTTTTAATTTCTGTTTTTCTCTTAATGAGAAAGATTATATGGCAAGGTTTAACCCCTCATATTTTTGTAGTTCTGCTTTATGACAAAGAAGAAATCAGCTGAATTTCCTAAGATGTCACGAAGTACTGTATCTTTCCTCCATATCATATGTTGCCTTTAGGCATCAGGATTGTCTTGCCCAAATTCATTTGACAAAGCAAAATAAAAAAACACTCAACCCCCACCCCCCCCACCACCAAATAATTCTTAACTGAAACTGTCTGTCCCATACAGATCCCCAGGCACTGCAAAAGGATATGATGAACACAAGAAAGCAACATTTAGGGCACAGCTTGCGGTATTAAAAATCCAGCTGTAATTACCACATAGGTACAGATGTCCCTCCATGGCTGGGAAATATCTTTCCCTAACCTCAGGAGAAATCGTGTTGGGGAAAGACAGTTTTGCCAGGTTCCTTAAGGCTTCCCTCAAAATGTAAGATCTGCCATGCACAAACCTGAAATTCACTGCTAGACAGTGGCTGTGTCTTGGCTTCTCTGTCTGCACTGGGCACCTCTGCAAGGTTGGTCAAGCCCAGGAAGGCAACATCATCACAAACTAGTGGGCAACCTGCCATAACCACTGGGGTTGATCCTGCTTGGATTATAAACAGTCAGTTGTCACCAGCCTGGCATGGTGTGAGTTCAGAGTGAGTCCAAGTCGCAGAAGCAAGGCCAGGATGGGTGATGCTTACTGATACAAGTAAGCTAAACCTTCTCTGTGAAACTCTTCCTTCATTTTCGTTATGAATTCGTGTCTTACTTCCCTAGCAAACTTTATAGATTTCTAGGTAACCTGGTCACTGATCTTTAAACACAGGAAAAAATGTATATCTCTATATATGAAATTTTCAGTATCATCCATTTCTTCAGCATGAGACTTCAGAAGAACTTGGTGCAGGAGCTCCATGCTTCCTGTCCCAAACCTGTCTTGTCACCTGAATCCCATTGATGATACCTTTCTCTCCAATCCTGTTCTGTCTGCTCATTTTGCCTGCAGATGTAAAGGGAGATTAACTGGAGAGCTCAACATCCTATTAAGCGATCTGAAAACTCATAAAGTGAATGGAAGTATTTTCATTAAAATCACAACTGTAGGTGATTGTCTTTGAACGTTCTGTCCTATGCTTCTGTCTGCAAGGACTTTGGGTGAGCATCAGTAAATAAAGAATCAGAAAAATGGAGACATCACGGTCAAATTTAGTTTTCAGAGGAAAAACTCTTGCCTCCTGGGTCAGTACATTAGGCTTACTAGTTTTTAGTCATATCTTAATAAAGCTGTATGTCTGAAAGAATTTAAATATATACTAATGGTCCCCAAACATGAACTGTCCAGCTTGGGTAGCTTGATGAGTTACTTAGATGAAGAGAGAAATGATCCAGGTACAAAGATCCATAGTCTAAATACTGCAATTTTTTCTTCTTTTACTGTTTCTTTACTAATTTAAAAGGAAAATGCATCAATTTATTCCCAACATAAGGTGTTACATTTTTATTAAGCCATTCTATTTCACCAAAAAGTCCATGAAGGGACAGTTCTCAATACAGTTCTTTGTCTGTGACAGGCTTCAATGCATTAGCCATCGAGGACTCCAAAAGCTATAGCCTATTTCTCATCCCAAAAATGACCCATATCTGAAATTTTCATTCAGAGATCACCAAGGCCAGAAGGGCAGTCATTAAAGCCAGCCTAAGGCTAGCCCTGAGGACTGGCAAGCCCAGGGTGGCTGCAAGACTCTAGGGGCAATGCCTTCACACAGGGTGCAACCCCACAGTACCTGAGCAAGCAGAGTGGTGACAATGACAGGTTTTAAACAGGACAGTCAAGACTGGGGACTGAGGCCTGAAAGCCCCAGATTGAGCTTAAATGGAGTGTCTGGACAAAGTGTGTGAGTGAAGACTCCAGGTGAGGCTGGTCAAGGTTGTTAGGGCCTGTTAGTGCCCTCAGGGCACTGACATCTGAAAGCCAATGAGCTTTTTTAAGGCAACTCACAACCCTCTGCCATTGCTCCCCTTATCTTTGAGTTCAGAGATGGCAGAAATGGTGTCTGACAGAAGTAGGAGAAAACCACTTCAGAAGCAATTTCTCTTCAGCTCAGAAGAGGGAGATAGAGACCCTTAAGCAAAGAACTAATGCCTGGGTTACAGTGGGCTAAATTCAGCTGGTTTTAAAGTGTGTAAGACAGGGCTGTTTTTGAAAGAACATATGCTGGGTAGTTTGTGTCTGGTCACCAGTCAGCCAGGCTGGGCTGGACACCCACTGAAATGGGTCTCTAACCTCAATATCACTGTGTTTTTACTGTGCCAGAAAATTATGGAGAACATGTTGAACTGAACCATCTTCCTTTGTGCCACTATCAAGGATATTGAAGCTGATTGTATCTAGCAGCCAAACCACACTTCACTCTATTCCCAGCAGTAGCTGGTGTAATTGCTTTTGGCCCCCCAGCAAGTATGCTGGGTGCTTCCCACCAAAACCACAGAATAAGTGTCCATAGGCCATCCTTTGTGCTGTCTGGTATGGGTTGGACCCGATGATCCCTTCCAACCCCTACGACTCTGTGAAAGCATGTTCTTTGTGACTTTGCCTTGGTAGTCGTCTGCCAGGGTCTAGGTGGCCTCTACGTGCTGGAGCCTCCCCTGTAACAGCTGCAGTCTCTATCGGAGCATCTGCTTTTGACTTGACTGAGAAGGATGGCGACAGAGCTGCCATTTAAGAGTTGCCTGTGCAGAAATGGGCCGTGTCCTGTGCCTCTGGCCAGGTAAAAAGGCAACCCAGTGCCTGTTCTATTACCCACATTTAGCTCCGGATTCTGCCTGTCCCATTAGGCAGCCTTCCTAGGCAGCCCATTAGGCTTCTCCTCAGCAAATATTCCCCATCAGAGGCGGTTGTCAGCTGTTCCATCCCTATCCCTGTTGACTCAAAAGCCAAGGTGCTGTGGGAGCAGTCTTCCTCCGTTCTGCCAGCCCTTCTCTTCAAATTAAAAACACTAATCAAACAGATTTTTTCCTGCCTTGGACTGATCCTGTATTGCACGAGATTTTGAGTCTTATTTTGGCTAAGTAGTCTAAAAGCAAACTCTACAGGAGCTGGAGCTGTGAATTCTCCATCATCCCTCCCACCCCATAATTCAGTAAGTATGACTTTGGCATTAACAGTACAAGGTCACAGGTGTGGTGCTGACTTGACAGGTCTCAAGACCTCTTTGGCCCTGCTCGTTTTAGTCATGGCACCAGTTGCCTGGTGGCCACGTGCCTGAGTCTTCGCAGCACTGACTTTGGTCTTGGAGCTCCCTGGCAGGGGGCTGACACCCATACCCGGTCACTGGGGGACAGACAGCCCCTCCAGGGTAACGGGGCTTGGGGAACACAGCCTGTGACTCCCAGACTTCACCTGGGAAGCAGGGAGGAGGAGGAGTCAGGCTGTGGTAAGAAAATGTATAGTAGCCCCAAGCAGATCCCAAGACTTAGGAAGCAGAGACCACCCCCCGCTGTGAACATTGTACTGCTTTCATCAAGTACCTCAGGATGACCATAACTTTTGTGGCTCTCCCCTCATTCATCTTGAAGATGACTGAAACTGTCAGTCTTAGGGTGCAGCAGAACATCAAAAGGGTGAACATACCCCCTGAGAAAAGCAGTAGGTTTTCCTTAGGCCATCAAAACATTAAACGGACTAGTAACATTCTGAGTGCAACTCCCGTACTAAAGCATGTCCAGCTGCATCAGCTGGGGACATAGACAGTGGCATCCAGCTGAGATATAAAGGCTGGTGCTAGAGCAGATTCCTAATGCAACCTGGGTTTGCCTGTCAGGATCCCTCTCAATAGGAGAGGGATGAACTTTCATCCTGGTCAATACACCCCAGTCCTCCCAGTTGTATCTAATTGAATACTGTGACCGAGCTTTCGGTTGTGGTATTTTTGCCTTGGCTCTTTGAGCTCCCCTTTTTTTGGATACATTATTCAAAACTATCTGCACTGTGCTGAATGGCAGCATCCATGCTCTGTTTGGATGGTAAAAAAAAAAATAAATTCCACTACAGATTTTAAACAATATGGCAATCTGGTCATTTATAAAAAAATAGATTTTTAATATACCACAAAATGGATCCAAAAGTTCCAGTTTTTCTCAAAGACAGCAAATGTGATCTGCTGTATTTCTTTTCCTTGCCTTAGCCCACACAATGGGTCCAAATTTTTACTGCTTAAAATTTGCACAAGCATCTATTTAGAAGAACATTTTAGCTTTTTAAAAATCGATGGAACTAGTTATTGAAGATACTGCTCTCGTAACTATCATGATGCTATCGCGACTAGAATTCTTTCTCTCCTTCCTTCCTTCCTCTTACCTCTATGTTCTTTGTTGTCATGAGAGTAAATTGCAGTGGTGAGTAGGTGCAGCTTCTCTAAATGAAAGCAGCTCCAGCAGAGATGCAATCTGTATGCCAACATTCCTGTAGCAATTTGGTTTCTTTTCTCAAGATGCTGTTTTGAGTGACCTGTGTCATAGGTTGGTTAGGGTGACATGACAGATCTTCTCTTCAGGAGGAAACTGTGCTTCATTAATCTAGCATCTTAGTTGATTATGAAATCCATTTACTATTTTAGTAATTATTTCCCAAGAGCTACTTCACCATTGCTTGGAATTTTTCCTGAATTAATCTGCTGAAAAAAAGCTGTTCTAATTGCTTTAACATTTCGACAATCTATGCAATAGATCCACTTTAAAAGTTCATTCAAATTTATAATTATTGCCACTTCAACCAATATTCTCTATTTTGTGCACTTTAGTGCCATTAGTACTGATAATAGCATTAACCCTTGAGGCATGTTTCAACTGTAACTAACTCTATAGATTTTAAAAAAAAATATGTTAGAACATTTTAACCTAGGGTCATCTTGGATGCAAAAGCTTTGCTTGAATTAAAAGGTAGCTGATAAATTGGACATGCTTTTTATATTTTAGTAGGACAAAAATACTTCACAATATTTTTGTAGCTATTTTTCCTTTAAGTAACTAATTTACTGTATGTTTTACTGTTTTCATTGTCAAAAAAATTAATTGACTTCAGTGGATTTCACTCCCTTCACAGGTAGGATCAAAACTCATGTAGGAGCAGTCTCTGCTACTTCTTTCTTATGTGTTCCTCCAATTCCTATAGATACTGACTGGTATTTGTTGTTGACTTCTCTGCAGTCATACAGGAATTTGTCTAAAAATCAATTTTATGGTCTACCTTTTTAACCAGATTTTATATATCCTGCAGTCCCACTGTCATGAAGTAAAATATGTCCTGACCTTTTTAGTGATGTAATTAGGGGTTTTTTTGTACATAATACCCTCCCAAGGCAAAGGTGGGTTTATTGTGTGCTGCAATAACAACTATTTCAGCCAAGGAAGAAGAAGCAAGAAGAGAAATGTAAACCTTAATGTTGCCAACATGACCACATGGTACAGTGATATGGTAATTAGCATCAGTATTGAACATAATGCTTTCTGCAATGTTAGATAATTTATTTCAAGTTTAAATAGATTTTTCCTGTTAATAATTGTAAACAACTTTATTGTGTTCTCATCTTCTGTCTACATAGCACTGAATGCCTGAAGTTCTGTCTACTAAAATGTAAGCAAATAAACAATCGATCCTTACCAGGAGACAAATAAGAGCAATTACATTACTTTCCCATCCTTCCATTTCCTACCAGCAGTGTCTTCAAGTTATATTTTATCCATCCAAAAGTGGCTAAGCTAAGTTACACTCTTGTCCTAGCCCAATTCACTTTCATTCTTTCATTTGTTGAACTGGTTTGTTGAGAATTTCAGCAGATGTCTTTACCTGTCTGCGTCCTGATGAGTCTAACTTTTGTAAAAGATTTGGAGAGAGATTTATGAGAGTGAAAACTAATCATGCTGGCTCAAGTATACTGAGTAATATGATTTTCTTTAATTATTGCTTTAATGGTGAAATAGCAGGAGCTTTCAACAGGATTTCCAATCATATCTTTACATACAACACAAATTTAAGCTTTGTTTCTCACTGTATTTTTACTGTGCACAGCGTGGATCGTTACTCTGAATGTTTTACAGATCAAAACTTGGATCCTCTCCAACACTTTCTAATATGTTGGATTCCCATAAGGATAAAGGTCTTTTCTGTTAAGGTAACTTAATATGAGGGGGTAAAAAATAATTGCAGGCTTTTTTTCCCCAAAGTGGATGGAAACTCAATAACAGTATCTTTGTAAGGAATCTTTGTAGAAATACAGTAAGATATGAGTGAGACACAGGGTAATGAATAAGGGGTCTAAAAGGAAAGCTGTTTTGCTTCTTTTGGAAGGGTCTTGATTGGGGTACAGAGCAGCTATACTTAAAGGCATTTCCTCTTGTGCATATCTGGTGGGTGGGCAGGTGTGATTTATAAGCTGAATGCCCGTAATGTGGATGTGTCAGGCATGACATGCTGAGAAGTGTGAGGAGGGAGTCCCTGAAGAGCAGAAGTACTTTGATCTAAAAGATACTTTAAAAGATTTGAGTTTAGGTTATTCTAAACACGGGCTTTCACGCTCTTTCATTATTTTAAGAACAAAATATTTCATTTATAGGATCCCAGACAGAAGTTGTCTAAATATTTTCAAAAACTTTCATTCATAGATAGCAAACTTTGCTCTTTTGTTGCAGTCGGATCTTGAAAGTGGTGCCTCTTGAACACAGCTGCTGGGTTTGTTACTCAGCACTTGAAGGACTTAGCTTTGTATTCTGGCTCTCAAATTCAAAATCAAAATGTTGTTAAATTATATAGTGAATTGTTGCTTCACAGTCACAAATATAAAGGGCAAAAGTAATTAAAAAAAAGTAAAAACCTGATATGGGTGAGGTGTCTTAAGCTTCAAGAGAGTATGTTGCATCTTGCTGTATGTGCATGCGGGAGCCAATCTTTATGTTGCATTCACTCTAAATGTATACACTTCAGTTCTTTATTTCTGTGTACTGATACTTGCTGAAGTGTTACATGACAAAGGGTGGAACACATACTGTGTCTTTGCTAGGTTGAAATGTCTTAGTTGTGTTTACACTCAAAAATTAACTCAAATTCCTCTTGACTAAAATAACCCATTATTGTAAAATACTTTCTATACATCGTAGGCAGTTTTGGTGAAACAAGTTGTTAAGAAAAAGTGCTTACTGCATTTTAGCTTGTCTGGTGAGAGCTTTCCACGTGTTTTTCTGACTATCCCCCATCATTTGGACAGAATTTTGCAATGGTTTGTCACTGTTAATTCTCCAAATCCACTAGTATAATTCCAAATAGAGGACCTGGATGTCCTGGTGGACACCAAGTTGACCACGAGCCAGAAATGTGCCCTTGCAGCAAAGAAGGCCAGTGGTATCGGAGGCTGCAGTAGGGAAAGTGTTGCCAGCAGGTCGAGGGAGGTGATCCTTCCTCTCTGCTCAGCACTGGTGAGGCCACACCTGGAGTGTTGAGTCCAGTTCTGGGCTTCTCAGTAAAAGACAGATATGAACATACTGGAGAGTCCAGAGGAGGGCCACCAAGGTAATTAAGGAGCTGCAGAATCTCTCATATGAAGAAAGGTTGGAATAGTTTCCTTGCTGGGATATACTCAGAAGCTGTCTTGACACAGTCCTTGGCAGCCTGTCCTAGGTGGCCCTGCATGAGAAAGAGGGTTGGATCAGATCATCTGCGGAGGTTCCTTCCATCCTCAACCATTCTGTCATGCAGTGAAGATGCCTACCATGCATGGTTAGGGTCTTTGGTCTATCCAGGCATCTTGGTTCCTTGCACTGCAATAAAGGTTTGTT
Source organism: Gallinula chloropus (assembly GCF_964237585.1). Lineage (NCBI taxonomy): Eukaryota > Metazoa > Chordata > Aves > Gruiformes > Rallidae > Gallinula > Gallinula chloropus. The sequence continues at coordinate 78,124,080 of NC_140086.1, read as the reverse complement.
TATTTTTTTTTATGATGAACACAATTTAAGCATCTGACATTCTAGGCACGTGCAAAATCATAAAGCATAGTGTGAACTAACAAACAGTCATGATCTGTCACGAATTCCCAACAGGAAAAAAAGGCTGACTGATGAAACTATTTGGTGCCTGCCCTTTCATTGGCTCACCTGTTCTGGTAGTGTCTTTTTGCTGGAGGTAGAGAGTAATTTTCTTGTTACAAAGGGAATTACTCTGAGACCTCAAAAGGTGTGCTGCAAGATAGCATGCTGTCTCAAGATAGCTATTTTAGTCACTTGACAGAGTGGTGTAATCAAAAGATTATGCAGTAACAGCAAGACTGTTGATGCATGTGCACTGCCACCATTTACTTTACGCTCTTGATAAACGATTGAGCAGGACAGCCTACGGGGCCAGTGTGCACAGTGCAGCAGGATGCCCAGATGTAGTGATGTGGATTAAGGACAGATCTTCCAAGCTTTCATGCCTGCTGTTACACACTTCTTCTTGCAGGTGTGGCTGTTGCTTCTCTTCTCCCAGCTGTAAAATGGAGGATTTTCTGTCCACTGTCTTGTAAGGATTAATTAGTTGAAAATTAGAAAGCAAAGAGGGAAGTTAATACAACAGCATTAAATCTAAGACACAAGAGAGCACAGTCTATTTGTTTCTTATCTGAGCAATCTCACTGATGTCAGAGCGCCAAATTCCTTTTCTAATCTAGGAAGTAAAATCCTGTGAGGTGAAAGACCTCTGCAGCTTGCTTTTGAAAATTTAATTTAAAATCTATCTGACCATGATTTCTGAACAGTGGCAAGATGAATTAAATCAAAGGCAGCTGCATATATATATATATATATATATATATATATATATGGCTTGTTTTTCTGTTCTGAGTACTCAGCAGCTCTCACTAATGTCAAGAGGAAATGTGCAAAGTTTCGTCAGTTGGTGGTTTTATTTTAAATGGGGTCACTTAAACAGCTGCTTCAAGTATGGATTTTTAGAAGCTAACTTTGGTTATCTTGGCTTCTCAAAATATTAAAAAATTTAAGAAGCGCTTTCATTATACAGAGAAGCCATAATGGGCCTTCTCTGAAGGCTTCATCCATAAATAAACTCTTGTAAGCAGGACTTAATATAAAAAATGAATAGTGTCTGCCACTACAGCAGGTATTTGAAAGGCAAAGAGTGGCACCAGTAGACATAATTCAAAGTTCATTGAAATCAGTAGAAGAAAAAAAGTATGTTTTTTTGTTAAGTTCTATATTTTAGCTAGAGCTTTTAAAGGTACATATATGCATTGATTAATTTTAATTTTAAAATTCAACATCTAAAAACAATGCAATTTACTTTTTAATCATTACAATAGGCTTCTGAGAAGTCAAGATTGTAAATAAAGCATAGATGAAAAATGGACTTCATTAGAATCACAGAATTGTAGGGGTTGGAAGGGACCTCAAGAGATTGAGTCCAGCCCCCCCTGCCAGAGCAGGTTCCCTAGGAAACCCTACAATGATTAGATAGCTTCAATATGTTGGGCTCGACCATAGTATCTATGCTGGGATTGTGCAAAAATCCCAGGGGTGGACTTGGAACACCACAAGAGACAGCTTGTCTTCAAAGTCCATCAGCAGGAGCCCCATGGAGGCAGAAGCTGTCTGTCCAACACCTAGACTCCTTCTGTGACTGTGTTCATGCTGTTGGGACTGCACAGAAAACGCAGCCATATGTGCTGCTTTCCGTGCCGAGGATGTGAGGAGGGGAGAAGCCCGCCTTTCTGACTGCCAGCCCCCCCATTAACCTCCAGATAGGTTTGTTGCAGCTGTGCTGAAATGTATTCCATACACCAGCTGTCAGCCTAATGTAACTTGAAATGGGCTGCTGTAATAAACCATTATCAAAGCACTTGAGGAGAATGTGAGCCTTGACCTTATCTGGATAATTATCTAATAGAGTGCACAGAGTGATCCCTTTAATTGGTGTTGTCGTCCTCTGCAGCCATGCTAGAATGTGCTCGCTTGGGCAGTTACCCATTCCTAGGGTGTCATTATACTTACAGTATCAACCTCTCTGTTACGATTCTGAAGATTTTACTATAGATCAGACATCACACAGGATTGTTAAATGAATTTTATTGGGAGCTATTTAAAAATTCTGTTCTTTAAATTGTTTACTAAACTGACACAGTCAGTTCTTGACAGTTGCTAGTCTTTTAGACTGTCATGTAGGAAATCCCTGAACAATAGAACAAGAATTAGATGATAGTCAGCAGACTGTAAAAATGCAGGTCCTCTTAATTAAGACAGATTTTTCACCCTGTCATGACTCACTGTCATCTTGTGAGGAAGAAACACAGGTATTCTAGGATGAAAATATGCATACTTTGCTTATCATACAAAGGAAAATCTTTTTTACAAAGGATGGATTAGTACGGACCAGCAGTATCATAAAATCATAGAATTGTAGGGTGGTTTGGTTTGGAAAGGACCTCAAACATCAGCAGTTTCCAACCACCCTGCCATGGGCCCCCTGCCATGGGCAGGGACAACCTCCACTTGACCAAATTGCCCAAAACCCCATCCAGCCTGGCCTTGAACACTGCCAGGGAGAGGGCAGCCACAGCTTCTCTGGGCAGCCTGTGCCAGGGCCTCACAGGCTTCACAGGGGAGAATTTCTTCTTTGTATTGTATCCAAATCTATCCTCTTTTAGTTCAAACCCATTCCACTTTGTCCTATCACTACGCTCCCTGATAAAAAGTCCCTCTCCAGCTTTCCTGTAAGCTCCCTCCAGGTACAAAAAGGCTGCAGTAAGGTCACCTTCACTTTTCCAGACTGAACAAGCCCAACTGTTTCAGCTGTCTTCACAGGAGAGGTACTTCAGCCCTTTCAACATTATTATGGCTCCAACAGTTCCATATTCTTCTTATGTTGGGATCCCCAGAGCTGTCCATAGTACTCCACGTGGGGTCTTATGGAGTAGAGGGGCAGAACCACTACCCTAAGCCTGCTGGTCAAGCTTCTTTTGATGCAGCCCAGGGCATGGTTGGCTTTCTGGGCTGCAAGTGCACATTGCTGGCTCATGTGGAGCTTCTCATCTACCAACAACCCTCAGTGCTTCTCCTCAGGGCTGTTCTCAATCCATTCTCCCCTAGCTTGTAGTTGTGCTTGGGATTGCACTGACCCAAGTGCAGGCCCTTGCACATGACCTTGTTGAACTTGGTTCACACAGGCTCACCTCTAAAGGCTGTCAGGGTCCCTCTGGATGGCAGCCCTTCCTTTCAGCGTGTTGACTGCACCACACAGCTTGTTTGTTTCATGGACCAACTTGTGGAGGGTGCACTCAATTCCACTGTCCATGTCTCTGACAAAGGTGTTAAACAGTGCTCGTCCCCATACCAAGTCCTGCAGAAGGTCTCTCATCACTGATCTGCACTCGGACCTTGAGCCATTGACTTTTGAGTTTGACTGTCCAGCCATTTCCTTATCCACTGAGTGATCCACCCGTCAAATCCATGTGTCTCTGATTTGGACAGAAGGATGTCATGCAGGACAGTGCTGAGTGCTTTGTACAAGCCCAGCTAGTTGACAGATGGCACTCTTCCCTTATCCACAAATGCTGTTAAGTGTATCATGAGGGAAACAGTTTTTTAGCCATCATGTCCTTAGTGAAGCCATGTTGGCTTTCACCCGTCTCCCCTGCTTGTCCTTCCTAAGAGACTGTATCCTTCCATCCCAACACACCAGTCATAGGAGCCATCCCACCGCATCTCCATGATGCCAGTGAGATCCTAGCCCTGCAGGCATGGTCATGTCTCCAACTCCTCCTGTTTGTTCCCTGTGCTACCTGCCTGCATGGGCCTTTCTGTCAGCCCCCAGGTAAGCTGGCTGATGGGCTGGCTGGGATTCCTCTGAGACCTTTCACTGGTATTTCCCTGTTGGTTCCTATTACCTTAGGAGCCCCTGATGCATCTATCTAAGAGTTCAGGTATGTTGCAGTGTATCTGGCAGGGCTCTCAGCATTAGGCTGAGGGCACACCATCCTCCAACCATGGCATGTCATCCCACAGCTTGTCGCTGTGGTGGTATCCCCTTTTCCCCTTCAAGCCTAGTTTTCATACATCTCTAACATTTGTTTCTTCTCGGTTGGTGAATGGGGGCAAAGAAAAGGACTAAAATAATTCTTACTCAGTTAAGTGCAGTGAAAAACTTTGCTTTTTGGTGCACAAAGTAGGTATTTTCTGGGGATTTTTAGGTGCAGATGTGGGGGCTGGTTTTGAAATCGCTCTTTGCCCAGCAGCTTCACATTCCCAGGTCATGTAGTGGGCAAGACAGTGGCACTCTTTCTTTAGTAGCAAAATACATTATCAGTTCCCATTACAGGAACTCAGATTTTTTGACCATGAAAAAATTCTGCCACTGTTCATGTGTTAGTCGTAAAAATATACCGAACTTCAATTTAGAGAGGATGGAGTTGAAACTTAATCCTTCTTTGTGTCTGAAAGGAGTACCTCATAATCTGCATTGCTGTCATATTTCTGGTCCGTATCAGATTCTGAAAGGTCAGATCCTGGAAAGCAAAATCTTTTTTTTTAAATAAGATGGTTTCTGACAATATGTTGGACAATTTTTAACTAAACAGTTATGATACTGAAAGAAATACTACTTAATTTTTTTACCTTTTCAAGAAGTTCTGCTCTAGCCTGCACTCTCTGATTTTTGGCTTTGTATGTCTCAGCATCAGATGTTGAGGATAAAATGGATCAATATTCTCATTCAAAATGTTTATGATTTTTTTTTGCATGCACTAAGGATTTTTTTCTTAAACAATATATTATGAGAATACTCAAATCATTCCTTTATGCTGGCAAATTTATGTCAACTTAAGTTACTTTTAGTTGGCTACTATATTTTCCTAATGAATAATTTAATCCACTATATTAATACCCTGAAATATTAGGAGAAATAGGAGAGAGAGATTGCAGATGTGAATAGCAACTCATATTCCAGGCTCTGAAAAGGAGGAAAACTGAACGCGCTGCAGATTTCTAAAAATGGTTATTGATAACAGAGGCCTTTGATTTTTTATTGCATGCATATAAATGGAAGCACAATCCAAAGATAGTCCTTATTTCAACAAAATAAAGATTTAAAATATAGCAAACAATCCTGTGTGCCTGTATTGTAAAGCATAAAGTAACTGTATGAGTGAGTACTGATGTAGGTCAATTCAGCTGCTTTCTGTATTCATTGTGACAGTTATTGAAATAGCTGGAGGCGGAGTGGTTACTGATACACTATACTGTGTTTAGAGTTTTAGATGCTACAGCATGGAAAGGAAGACCAGTGGGAGCACTTAAAGGGATATTGGTGATACGGAGGTTGAATTTTATCCTGAGAGAAGAGATAATGATTCTGATTATGTGATACTTTTTTTTTTTGTTATGGTTGTTACGACACTTATTTTCTCTGTTCCCTGGTTCTCCGCACTTTACTATTTAATAGGGTGTATAAGGATACATAAAAAATGCTTAGATACTCAGATATTACTGTGATGGAGAACATTTAACCCCACCTAAATCAAAATCCCCAAGTTACTCGTTACGTTGATTAGGCAATCAAGGCAGGCGGACAGTAGTAAAGACTTCCCACCCTATCCTGAATCCTTTGCTGGCCACCAAGTCAAAGCACACGTAGCACGATTGGTGCATCAAACAGGAGTAATAGGAGGAATATCGTGGAAGTTCTCCTATCATCTTTTCTTTGAGTGGGGAAGTAGTTGGATTGAGACAAACACTGAGAGAGACATGATGGTAGAAAAGAAAAAACCAAGGGGTGATGAAAGTGTGGAGTGCAGTGAAGGAACAGGGAGAGTCAAGGCAGGTCTGGTCTGACTGCTACTGTACTTACCATTCAGCTTGGTTTTCCGTGCAGTTTTCCCTGGGGGAAAAGGAAGGAGGGAGTTACCAGAACTGCAGTGATTCTTATTGGACTCTATTTTTATCTAATGGAAAATATTAATTTTTTTAAAATAGCACTTATACGGGAATAAATTCAGTTGAGAAATGGACTTTTTTTTTTAATTTTAGGAGTATTAAATAATAGATAACATTACCAGAGAATTGGGATATTCTCAGAACTCCTTCTTATGTGGAAATAAATACTGTAGCTTAGAAACAGATACACCAGCCCCTGAAATTCATGCAAAACTTCTCACTTCACAGGCAGACAGATTTCTCATTGCCACAGATATGTATCTCCATATCACAGAATCACAGACTGGTTTGGATTGGAAGGGACCTCAGAGATGACATGTTCAGGGACACCCTCCACTAGTCCAGGATGCCCAAAGCCCCATCCAACCTGGCCTCGGACACTGCCAGGGAGGGGGCAGCCACAGCTTCTCTGGGCAGCCTGTGCCAGGGCCTCACCAACCTCACAGGGAAAAATTTCTTCTTTACATCTAGTCTGAATCTATCCTCCTCCATTTTATAGCCATTACCCCTCCTCCTAACATTACACACCCTTGTAAAAAGTCCCTCCCCAGCTTTCCTACAGGCCCCTTCAGGTACTGGAAGACCACTATAAGGTCCTCCCGGAGCCTTCTCTTTTCTAGGCTGAATAGCCCCAAGTCTCTCAGCCTTATCCAGTACAGCTGAAAGGTTCTTGGGAATATTGTAAATAAAGGGCATGTAGCAAGACCTTTCAGCCAGTGTTTATAGTTAAAGGTGAGAAAAGGATAGGTTTCCTGATATATGATTAAGTTTGGATTTTCACTGTGCCTGCAACTTAGTAGCAATTTTAAATAGTCAAGATGGATTGTGAAAAGTATATTCTATTATTATATTTTAATAGGCCATGTTCTTGACTGTAACTCTATATTTACAACTATTTTTTTCTGAAAATTGCCTTCATTTTTACAGAATTGAGGAAAAATATTTCATCTGTATTGTCACATAACAAATAAAGATTGTATCTTTAGCAATTTGTTTATTTCTTGATCAGGGCTGTAGCCCTTGCATAGGCAGCTGTGTGACTGGAGCTTGAAACCCTTGGTCAAGATGCAAGTCCCATTCAGCGGTGTGCATAGAGCACAAAATCAAATGGGATTTTTCTTTTATACCAGTTATTAGTTATACTGCCTTAATCTTGCAGCTCTTGGGATTTTCATGAGTCTTGTATTGAAGGTAAACACAAGATTTAATTTGACATTGACTTGACTTTCAGATAACTCAATTTTTAAGCAGCAAGTAGGTAAGATTTTAAATGCACTTGAATAAAATTGGTACTCTGCTAATTCTCATTAGAGGATTAAACTATAAGCATTTTATGAAGTTATTCTTTATAAAGGTATTTTTATAAAGTTATTTTAATCGTCCAAATTAAAAAAAAAGTACAGAAACTCAAGCTAGAGGAAAGCACCATTATTCAGAAGCTTCCAACCGGGAAATTATTTGTCTACTTTGGATATAAAAAAACAAGGTGTCTATATAGAGAGCATGCTGGGAAAACTATTAAAAGGTGGTTTTTTTTTTTCTGGGCCCTCTAATAAAAAAAATCCCGTGAAAGATACTTCAATATTTTTTGTCATTATTCTCTATAATATGAGGATTTTCTGTCCTAAGGAACCTGCTTTGGCAGGGGGGTTGGACCCAATGATCTCTTGAGGTCCCTTCCAACACCTACAATTCTGTGATTCTGTGATTTTGAATATACAGAGGAAGTGTGCTGTACTTGCTTCCTCTTCCTCTTCTTTCTGCTTCATCTGTGAAAAGTGCCTGAAATCACCCTGCTGATCTGGGTTTGTTCCACAGAAGGGTATAAATCAACCTGTGTGCAACAGGGCAGTGAAGGGGATGTTGAAGAATAAGCCAGCAATATGTGATGTGATTTAAAGATAACTTTTTTCACCCTTGAAAAATAGGCCGTTGTTTTTCATATGTATCCCGGGCAAAGGTAACCAGATGTTTCATAGTGGTATTCTATCTGTTGTGCTGAGTTGTGTAAGCTGGTTTTATATTACCTTTTACCCTGTTGTGATAAAAATCACTTCTCTTCCATATCTCATCTTATGTCTGGTCCCAGTGGTCCATGCACTCTCCAGGAATGATGAAAAAGAAATAGCTTCCTTTCTTAAAAAGCAATGTGACCTGACTAGCTTCAGATGGGAAAGGATAAGGGAACGGAGTAGTTCAGGAAGAATTGTAGTGGCCGAGTGATAAGGATGAAACTGTAAGGCTTGACATTCCTTGTCAGGGAGGAGAGAGAAAGGAAGCAGCACTGGAGTGAAGAAAGCAAATGGTGACATTGTAAAGAGACTAGCAAGGAAACCAATTTACCAGGGAAGGGAAATTACTTCAAATACTTTAATGTTGAATCAAAATGATTTTATGGTTATTTATATTCTGACAAGGAGAACCTGAGTTGTTTTATTCTAATAATAGTAGCTAGCAGCCCCAGTCAAATACTATAGAGTCATCGAACCATAGAATACCTGAGTGGGGAGGGACCCACAAGGATCATCGAGTCCAACTCCCTGCTCCACACAGGGCCAGCCAAGTCAGAGCATGTGACTGAATGCATTGTCCAGTTGCTTCTTGACCTCAGCCAAGGTCGGTGCTGTGACCCCTTCCCTGGGGAGCCTGTTCCAGTGTCCCACCACCCTCTCAGTATAGAACCTCTTCCTAATGTCCAACCTAAACCCCCCCCTCCCATCACAGCTTCATACAGTTCCCTTGGGTTCTCCTCCCTGGTCACAAAAGAGAGATTGGCATCTAATGCCTATTTAGCCACATTCTGAGAGCAGCAATCACATAGTATATTATATGTACAAGTATTAAAAGCTGGGCCGGGTGATTGAGATAGATGTGAGCTAGTTTAAAGGTTATATAAAATGACAATAGCTAGTATAAATAATAACTTGCTAGATAGTATATAGTTATTGCTATATAGTTATTTCCCATTCAAAGCATATGGTATATCCCTTTTTCACTTCAGTCACAGTACTTATTTTGTATTCAAGCTAAATATACTGTTAACAGGTCATATAAATCTATTGAATTAAAAGATATTGTGTACAACAATTTGTTTTAATTACAAAATATCACATGTTCTATTTAACTGTGGATTTAATGAATGGCTATTTAATTAAGGGCTTTAAATCAGGTAATCAGTTTGCATCACTGGGCAACAAGTAATCAGTTTATAACATGCAGTCGAACAAGAGCAATGGCAAACCTTTCCCTGTTAGTGTTTATTGGGTAATTAAATAATGTGGACTCTGATGTAGATATAAAACCTGGAAAAGATGGTAGGGAGGAAGGATGCCAGCGGAGGGTACTTTACAGGGCTTGATGAAGCCATGAAAGCATTGGTAGAGGCTCGTTGTGCAATTCACTGTGTAAACTATAGCAAATCACTGCGTGAACTATACCACATTTGGAAATAGAATCTTACACCTTTTCCTGTCTTTGGCAAATACATTACAGATCCAGAATAGAGACATTAAAGGTATTGTTGGCTATAACATAATAGAACACATCAGCTAAGATTTTCTTTTTGTGATAAAGTTAAAAATTCCTTTATTGTTCCCCTCTTTTTTTCCCAGGTTTTCTTTCTCTTTCTATTTCTGTTGTATCTGAAACGATTTCTGGGTGAATGAAATTGAATACACATTTCCATGAAAAAAGAACTGTTTACATCTGTGTCTTTCAAAATCACTGAATCAAAGAACCATGAGATCATAGGATCATAGAATGATTTCTATTGAAAGTGACCTCAAAGATCACCTAGTTTCAACCACCTGCCATGGGCAGGGACACCCTCCACTTGACCAGGCTTCCCAAAGCCCCATCCAACCTGGCTTTGAACACTGCCAGGGAGGGAGCAGCCACAGCTTCTCTGAGCAGCCTGTGCCAGGGCCTCACCACCCTCATGGGGAAGAATTTCTTCCTAATGTCTAATCTAAATCTACCCTCTTTCAGCTTATAACCATTACCTATTTTCTTATTGCTATGCATCCTGATAAAAATCCCCTCCATCTTTCCTGTAAGCTCCCTCCAGGTACAAAAAGGCTGCAGTAAAGTCTCCCTTGAACATTCTTCAGACTGAACAAACACAACTGTCTCAGCTGTCTTCACAGGAGAGGTGCTTCAGCCCTTTCAACATTATTATGGCTCCAACAGCTCCATGTCCTTATGTTGGGGTCCCCAGAGCTGGCCATAGTACTCCAGGTGGAGTCTTAGGAAAGTGGAGTAGAGGGACAGAGCCACCACCCTCAGCCTGCTGGTCACGCTTCTTTAGCTGCAGCCCAGGGCATGGTTGGCTTTTTGGGCTGCAAGTGCACATTGCTGGCTCATGTGGAGCTTCTCATCTACCAACAACCCTAAGTGTTTCTCCTCAGGGCTGTTCTCAATCCATTCTCCCCTAGCTTGTAGCTGTTCCTTGTGGTGTATTGAAAGTGATTGACTCAGATCAAGGTGGATAGAAGACAACTTTAATAACAACTAAGCAAACTTTTATACCCTCTGGATGGCTGACCAACAACCTGGAGTCAGGTTTCAGGACTTGTCATTAACACAAGAACCACAATTTTCTTATACAAAAGGTTGTCCCACTCTGGCAGACTCCCGCTGTGCAGGCATCTTTCTGTCTGCACCTTGGTAACATTACAAAGCACAGCATGCCATCTCCCTGCTAAACAACACACAAATTTACATCTCTACAAGACCCTCCATCTCGGTGCTTTACTGCTTTTTCTCTTGCTCTCTCGGCTTCCATCCAACAAGCAGAACTGTGTCTCACTTCCAGGGCCACTCTTCCATTTCCCACAGTGCTTGGGATTGCACTGACCCATGTGCAGGCCTTTGCACGTGGCCTTATTGAACTTGGTTCACACAGGTTCATCTCTAAAGGCTGTCAGGGTCCCTCTGGATGGCAGCCCTTCCTTTCAGCGTGTTGACTGCACCACACAGCTTGTTTGTTTCATGGACCAACTTGTGGAGGGTGCATTCAATTCCACTGTCCATGTCTCTGACAAAGGTGTTAAACAGTGCTCGTCCCCATACCGAGTCCTGCAGAAGGCCTCTCGTCACTGATCTGCACTTGGACCTTGAGCCACTGACCGCAGCTCTTTTGAGTTTGACTGTCCAGCCATTTCCTTATCCACTGAGTGATCCACCCGTCAAATCCATGTGTCTCTGATTTGGACAGAAGGATGTCATGCAGGACAGTGCTGAGTGCTTTGTACAAGCCCAGCTTATCCACCAGTGCTGTAAGTGTATCATGAGGGCACCGGTTTTTTAGCCATCGTTTTCCCTTAGTGAAGCCATGTTGGCTGTCACTAATCACCTCTTTATTTTCCATGTGCTTGAGTGTAATTTCCAGGAGGATCCACTCCATGATCTCTCCAGGCAGAGAGGTGAGACTGATCGACTGATTGTCAGGCTCCTTAGGTGATCTCAAACCTGATCTTCCTCTAGAGTGGACAGTTCTTCATTCTTTCAGTCCCTGTTTTTGTCTTCTGAGGTTTGGGTGGTGTGGCTAGAGCCCTTGCCTGTGAAGACAGAGGCAAAAATTTCATTGAGTACGTCAGCCTTCTCCATACTCCAGGTAACAAAGGTCTCCTGTTTCATTCCAGATTGGGCTTGCATTTTCCCTCATCTTGCTTTTATCATTGACATACACACTCAATAAATGAGTATACTCACATCCTAAGGGTGTTGCACCTGAAGGTGTACAGTGAGATAAGAAAGGCTTGTCTATGTGCTGACTACTCCTACCTACCTGTAATTCTTATGATATCTCAGCTGACATCCATTCAGATTTTGATTCAATAATTTGTAAAGAGCAAGGGGGCCAAGTGTGATAATCCAAGATGTACTTTCTAGACCAGAAGATCTCAGGCAACAATCCTTGTGTTTGTCTCAAAGGCTGTGGCTGATCTATTGAAACATTTTAGAAAGACAGTCATTCTAAAAATATGAAGTGTTGTATAGTCCAGGACAATCCTGGGAAGTTATTCTAATATTTTATTTCCTTTATTGTTAGAGATTTACATCTGATTTCTCAGTTTGCTTTCTTTCAGCTGAGCTTGGATGAACTGTGAACTAAAGAGCTTTTCTTTCTCATGTAGACCCTATTTATATATCATAGCTAAAGCATTTCATACTCTTTCTTCTAATTATTGCTTATAAATAGGTAATTCCTAAACCTCAGAAGAATTATTGAAAAAGGCTAGTGGTTGGTAAAAGGTATTCTAGTTCAGCTGAGAATCAAATAAGAAGTATGATCCTTAACAGATTATGGAGAAGCGCTATGGATTTGGTTTTTAGTTTTATCTTAAAGGCTTTTGGATTTTTTAAAACAAATGGAAGTCTTGTACACACCACATGCATGTGAACCCTTTTTTTTTGGGGGGTGGGGGGGTTGTTTGGGGTTTTTTTGGTTTTTGGTTTTTATTCTTGGGGGGTAGTGTTTTGGTTATGGCAATTACAGGTTTTTCATTTAGACTTCAAGAATAGATTCCTGTCTCCCTCATCATAAAACTAATAATTGATCATAAAATATAATTTATTATGATGGTCCATGTGTGCAAGACACGCAAGGCATACTACATTATAAATAAATGCAATAACATTGCATATATTAATGTTCTTGTACTTTGCTCCTTTCTTCATGGCCTATTAATAAAACATTTCTTGTCCATTTTGTTTTCACTTTGATGGGGTAGTGGAAGGTGTTTTTTATCTTTGTGGGAGATTTGGTAGGGAGAATTAGAAGGTTTTGGTTTGCTGTTCTTCTAGGTACAATGTCAGAATAAGTGTTTCTTTGTAGCAGTGTAACAGTGCACAAAATAGTGCATCTTTACAGTATGCTTACTGAAGAAATTGTTTTTCGATTTTTCTGGCTATTTTAGTTTTGTTTCTGTGTCATGACTTTCTGCTCACATGACATTTTCAATTTTTTTAACACATTCAGTGGGTCTTTGAGTGAATTTTAAATATGGGAAGAAATGAATATGAGATGGAGTCCTGAGTTCAGGTAAATCACACTTCGACATAATTTAAAGACAACTGCAATTTTAATTCTGCTTAGTGAGAGCCCAACAACATCTATAGTAGAAAAAAATACATCAGTGATCGTAACGCCTTTCACTGTCTCACTGGACTAGCATTTTACAGCAAGGACCACCTATAGATGGCACCAAGAATAAATATTAGAGGAGCTCCACAAGAAAGGTCACAGCTTTAGAATCCAACATATTTCTGATTGTAAAGAAGCAATACCCAGTGACACTGAATATTTTTACAGTGTTTATTAATTCTTACTGGAAATAATTGAAATCCTTTATCTCACCTCAGCTGAATATAGAAATTGGGAACTGTATTCAAGAGATACTTGGCCTAAATGGCCTTTGGCTTAGTATTTGTCCTTCTAGTCTGGTGGTCTTTTGGCCATTCTGGATGGCACACCTTCTGCCAGCAGGAAGCAACAAAATTTCAAGGCTCTCAACGTCTATGTATGCAGCTGCAGAAGATGCTGGGTTATGACATTGTCCCAGATGTTCTTCCTTTATCACAGGTGCATCCTGGTTCTCCTGGTATCCAAAACTTCTCTGGGGGAAAACAAGGGAGTTATGTCAGGGATGATCCTGGCACTGTAATTTTTCTTTATGGCTTTATTACCCTTGCTCTGTGCAATGAATGCTCTGAGACATGCTGGGAAGCAACATCAGCCTTTGAGCCAGCATGGCCCTTGGTGTCTGTGATTAGTACATGCATCACTATATTTTTGCTGTCAGTCTTTTTGGCCAAATTGGCTCAGCATCCCCAGCCACAAAGCTTTCAATGCCAATTGGAAGCATCAGCATCATTAATAATGTTATGTTACTTTCCATCTTTAGCTCCAGATGTAACAACCGACCAAAATACTCTCTGTAGAAACTGCACAAAGGAGTCTGTCCCAGCATTAGTCACCTTCATAACTCAGAGTAACATGACGTTACATTCAATGTTAAGAGAAGTCAGGCTGAGACTCGAGTAGCGCTCTGGAGATTAGTACAGAGATGGAAAGCCCGTATTACAAGTTTTCCTGTTATGTCTTAGGAAAGGAGAAATACAACAGTACTGAGGCAATAGAATGTGGGGAAAAAAAAGAACTGATTTTTTCCAAGGCAACTGGTAACTGTCTTAAGTTTTAAATTTACCTATAAATGTTGAGTTGTGAATTATAAAATGTATAAAAATAAATGGATGAAATAATGTTAAAAGACTGAAAAAATTGCACAGTGCTTTTGGAAGCCATCAAAAGAATAAAAAATTTCCTTGTTCTGAAGTTAGAATTCTGAAAGTAATCTTTCAGCTGCCCTTCTAAAAGGTGTGACTGATGCAAATGTTAGTATCGCTAAGCTGCGCGTAGCACCCTGCTAAGTGAAGGAGGCTCAAGGTACATAATAGAGAAATTATTTGCCTCTGGTTCTTAGTGTGATATGAAGAGAGAAAGGCCAGAGGCCCAGATTCAGCTTAGGAAGTTTCACCTCTTCACTCATTCATATGAAAATGCTTTTTACTGTGTGGAAATCAGGAGAATTTAGAAGTACATCCTCTGGTGAATAATTCACAGAACTTCGTGGATTTTTGCTGTTTCTTAATTCTTTGCTACAACCTTGGTGTTTCATTCATAAATCGAACAGAAAACATTGTGCAGAACAGGTAATGTGGTGAATGGCCATTTGCCAGAGCCCTGGTTCCTGGAGCTCACCTTCTCAGAGAAAGAGATTTGTGTGTATGGATTGCACACCAGAGGTTCAAAGAGCCTCTGAAATAAAAAAGACTACAAGGTTGAGGTACAAATATTTAAATTCATGTGTGGCAAATTTTTGACACGGCACCTCCACAGCAGTTTTTCTAAGCACTTCATTTTTTTTCTAGCTACATTATTCCTGTAAATATCGAGAAACTGTATGTTAGTGTTGTTTTTCGGAAGAGCGAGAGAGCACTCATGGTTGTCGAGGCCAGGCCAGAAGAGGGAAAGGAGGGAAAAAAGGAAAGCTTCATTTTTCTGCATGAAATGGTGCCTTCAGAGTACATGTCTTTTTAACAGTTGCTTGAATACTGTTTTCATCACACAGATAAACTTTTGTTTCTGAGTATTTATTTCATATGATTTGACTTCAAGCACCAAAGTTTCCATGCAAGAGGTAGACACACAGGTTTTTTTTAATCCTTTGCCATCCCTCTCTCCGAGACTAAGTCTCCAATACCTACCAGCTAAATGACAAAATGTATGGACCACAAACAAGAATTCTTTGACTCTTCTGTGCCAGAGCAAGTTTTCCTTAATTAGGCACTCAGGAGTATGCTTGAAGTTTCTTTGGTTTATGCAAAATCCTGAATTGAAAAATTGCCTGGCATTTTTAGGTGCAATAGAATTTAATAAGTTTGTGAAATTGGTACCTTAATTAAAAAGAAGTATTGCATAGTAGCTCTCTAGGCTTCCATGTGAACTTTATACAATTTTAGATTTAAGGGAAGGAAAAGCATAGTTGCCCTTGCTTTAACATGCAGGAAAATAATTAGAGAGACACTAATAGAAACACTAAAAGCTGTGAGAGAAAGGGGAAAGAAACTGGAAAAGGCAGAGCATGAAAAAAAGCTTCAAAATGGTAGGTGTCCAAGAGTCGGGAAAAACAAACCAAGCAGGCATCCTCTGCAGCTAGCCTTTGTGTTCCATACTAAACTCTGCCTACCTCGTTACCCACCTCCGTCATCAAGAGACAAAAGCCCCAGAGAAGGCCTTGCCCCTTCTAAAGGAGTGAGATCTTCTTCCCCCTGACGCTCACAGGCTTCTGTGTGGGGTTCTCAAAATGTTTCAAAGCCCATGATGGACCCCAAAAAAGGGTGTTGCTTGTGGATTGGTGAATGGTTTAAGGAATATAGCTGGCATCTAAGGCAGTGTTTCCAGGTCATCGTCCTGCTCAGTGAAAGACGGCCCACGAGCAGGCAGCGAGCGCACCTCCATTCCTGCGGAAACACTAACAGCGACTATGCCACAGGCTGCAGGAGCTGGGGAAATAGCCTCTCTGGGCTCTATGCTCTCCTTACTGCTTTCAGTTACATTCCCACAGGGTAAGTAATTTGTTTTAGGCTCATGAAGTACTACGAATTGGTCTCCAGACTGACTTTATTCCACTCCTTACTGCTAAACAGCTGGCAAAAGACTGAACCATTGTAACCGAAATTTTAGCCGAATCATTTCTCATTTTCTCATTGACTTCAGTAACATGAAGGAGCAGAAATGTGGACGTGATTAGCAATTACAATTATCTCTTATTTACATCTGCTCGAAATTCTAGATGTTTGAGAAGTCTGTTTGTTTTACCCAGTATGAGAAAGATCTTTTCATTAAACCCCCACAACTTTTAGATGATTCTTTTGTTACATCTTGCTGTATTAATGCATTTTCTAAGATCGTCGTATTTTGAGGTGGTGTAGTATTATACCTGCTAGAAAGCTGTACTACCTACAGCTGGAAGTAGTATAATATTCCTTAAATTCTAATCTGGATTAATCTCGAAGTATCCTTCGCATAAACATTTCTTTTCAGGTGTGGAAAAGGTAATTTAAATGGGTGCAACATTTTCTGCCCTGGGATGCTGATGGCAGCTGTGTATGCATACCAGTACTGCAGAAACATTTACCAGTTTCAGACCTTTCAGAATGTG
Organism: Gallinula chloropus; assembly: GCF_964237585.1. Taxonomy (NCBI): domain Eukaryota; kingdom Metazoa; phylum Chordata; class Aves; order Gruiformes; family Rallidae; genus Gallinula; species Gallinula chloropus. Next base: position 78,107,362 of record NC_140086.1, on the reverse strand, counting down.
CAAGTCTAACTTCTCTCCATAATCATTTATTCTGAGTTGAAAAAGTTTATTTGCATCAATTTTTATTGTTAGAACAAGTAAAGCCCAAGTTGCATGCTGGCTAGGCTGTGCAGGTCTGTTGGAATCAGTTCTTCTTCTGTTCTCCAAACCTGCTCCAGCTGACATGTGTGGGACATGCCTGCACGTGAGCCGGAGCAGAATTGCTCTCCTTCGGTCATGAGGGACCCAACACAGTCTGGAAGTGGAACAAAACCAGCATGTGACAGCTTAGAGTTGTGGGTTTGGGTTTTTTTTTAGTTTAGAAATGTGCAGTAGGCATCTTCTTCCTCATCATGGAGGAATTTTTAAAAGTAATTTCCCCAAATGCATGCAGATTATGTCTCCAGATTCTTTTAGGTGGCTATGATTGCTTTTCTTCGTGCAGCCAGCCCCTGCTCTGTCATACCCTTAGTCTTAGTGTCCAGAACTTCCTAGTTGAGAGAAATTCTGTCTGTCACTGGCAAAGCATAAGAAGGCAGCTTCATTTACAGTAATTGGGTCCTATCAACCATTTTGTGTATGCACCCAACGGCCAACCCTTTCCCTCTGGAGATCAAAGGAAGGAGACGGTCTTCCCTGAGATATGGCTGCTGTCAGGTATTTTAAAGGTGTTTCAAGAGGTGTGGGTTAGGGAAGGTTTTAGATGGTCTCCTTGTAATGTACCCATTTGGAAAAGGTTCTCATTAGGAGTGTTGGCTTTCTCACTTGAGTGAGACATCCTGGGAGACACGTTGCTATCTTTCCTTGCCCACTCCCAGCAGATACTTGGGACATTGGTGGGTTGGAGCTCTTACATGGGTCGACGTGATGTAACTTTGCATCTTCCAGTTTATAGAGATAACATGGTCTCAAATATCAAAGTCCTTAGGCTGAGCAGTGTCTTAGTTATCATTAAGTAGTTTCCACTGATGTTTTCTACACAGTACATCAGCTGAGCTTGCTGGCAGTTATAAACATATCACACGAGTGCAGCTACTCAAAAAGCTGGGGAACAGATTTTGAATTTAGCACTCGCAGGCAAGGTGTAAAGGCTGACAGACAGCTCAGCATGGGTCAGGGCACAAGCAGAAACTCTTGCAAAATGTGATGGCAAAAAAAAGGAAAGGAGACAATGAATTTGCATCTCTGCATGAAAAGAGTCAATGGCCAAAACCTCTCGAAATCTGTGAAGGGGAGGAGAAAACAGCGCGGCGGAGCACTCTGCGCACAGAAAGCTAATTACTCACTTGGCCAAAGGTACTCCTGGCTGACTGGGCAGGTAAAGGTGGGGTGAAGGGTACATACGTGTTGTCACCTTTCAAAAATAAAAGAGGTGCTGCAGGACTGCACCCCGCTTGGGGAGGACACTGTCCTGCCCATACTGTGGACACCCTCTCCCTCATCCCTGTGCAGCCCCAGGCCTGCTGCTCCCAGGCCCTTGCTGAGGCCAGCATGGGAGCCCCTCGGCCCACGGGCAGGGGTGCAGTTCGGGATCCATGGTGGGCAGTGACAGTCTGGCACTGCAGCCTGCTGGCCTTGTGCAGGAAATGCTAGGTCTGGCTGTCAGGGTGAACTGGGGTGGTTGGGTGTTTTTTAGGCATGGGGGTTTTGGGGTGCTGATTACCCTGTGTCATATTTTGAAGTGTGATGGGTCAATTAGAAAGCAAGCTGGATTAAAAAAAAAGAACATTGTTGTTCATACTAAACTATGCTATAAACATTTAGTAACATAGGCTCCAGTAGTGTGTACAGGAAAGGCAGCAGGTGTTTCTTCTCCCCAAAATGTTGTTGAGTTTGTTTGAGGGACGGGCAGGGATTATAACATACCATCAGAGAGAATGGGTTCTTGTAGAGGGTTGCTGGGGTTTTTGTGTGGTTTCTTAAGGGAACTGGGCTTTGGCTAAAGATGGGGAGGTGAAAACAGTAAAAGGGAAGGAAAAGGTAAAGGGAGAGATTGAGGAGAGAGGGAAAAATACAGAGCTGCAGAGTGAAGACAGAGCTTGAAAGGAATGTTATCTAAATCTAGCACTGGTTAGTAAGTTACTAGAGTGAACGCATGACTGAGCCGAAGTTTAAGTCACTTAATTGGCCTGTTAATCACTGGCCAAGTTGCTCTCCCTAGGGCACGGATAACAGTGTTTATCGTCTTTTTCAACAAGTATTTGTGAAAAGATGTTCTGCAGATAGAATTTGAAGCCATGAATAGTTACACCCCAGTATGAGAGCATCCATTTCTGCCTGTCCTACACAATCATTATATCCTTAACCAAACTTATGAAAACAGGTGCACCATATGCTTTGTGGAGACAAAAAAAAAAACAAAACCCAAGCACTTCTATCTTTACCTGGATACAAGCCTAGACTAAAATCCCAATAGTCAAGCAGTCACAATTGTGCCAAAGAAGTCTCTGAAATAGATTTATTTTGTACCTGCTATGATTGCTGTAGCAAGTGAAGGTTAATGTGTCTGTCACCCCAAAAGGAATGGTGGGTGCAGTCATTAATGAATAGTTCTCTTTCTCTCTCTTTTCTGTTCTGTTGTTTATCAATGGCTGAAATACCTTCCTGAACATCAGATTTGCTCCCCGCTTTTCATCTGCTCTCCTTTTCTCCCTCAGCCTCCACAACTCTTTCCAAGCAGGTTAACTTGTTTTCAGTTGTGGCAATCCTTCATCAATTTATTCTGAGGACTTCCACAGCCAATACAGAAATCCATTAAATCTGTATAACAGGTTAATCTCAACTAATAATTACTCATTAATCTTGCTGGAAATACACATTTTCTTCAGCCCATTGCCAAGTCACAAGCCTGAGGAAAAAAAAAAAAAGTGAAGTATTTAATCTGTTTTGTAAAGTTTTGTTAATGACAAATTCTGGCTGACAGATTGAAAAATTAGGTCCACTGTGTTGGGGTGCATTCAGTTTAAAAAACTGATTAACTATATGCCAAGCTGTCAAAGAAATTTTGCATGAAAAAAGAGAAGTTGTTAACATTATGTCTGCGCCCAATGATTTCATAATGTCAGTTTTAAATATACACGGGGAAAAAAATAAATTGGCGGCATACAGCCATTCTCACAACGTGGAGTTTTGAAACTACCAAGAGAGAAGCCTGAAACAGCTCTTTTATTCCCTCATGCCCTTCATCCAGTTTCCCCCACCCTATCTTTGACTTTAAAAATACTTTTATTTTCCCTCTAAAATTTTAGTTGCATCTACTAGCTAATTGAATGGAATACAGATTTTGGCTTTCCTGAAGAGCTCCTCCTTATTCTTGCCCTCCCATCAAACCATGGCTGCATCCTGGGAAGCAGTTTTCCAGTGCAGCCAAATTCGCTGACACAGGTAGGTCACAGCCTAGGATGATTTAGAAGTCCCACTCTTGCTAAATAATTCAACCTATTTTATGGCTATTTGCTTAATATCCCGTTTCTGCAGAGTTGGGGAAGTGTCTGACAAAAGGTCAAATTGATTGTGCAGTTTCTCTCTGTTGAGCTTAACTTCTGCTGCTTCCTGGTGCTGCTCTCAGTCTATCTTCACTTCTGATTGATTTTCTTAATTCAGAAATTGACGCAAAAAGCCTTTTCTAATGAAAAGCCTGTTTGTCAATATTCTCCACTCCCTCTATGGATTTCTGTTACATTTTTATTTTGATTACTAGCTCCTGACCTGTTTCTATTCTGGTTTGCTTGAAAACCCAGATCTTTATTCTCCACAGAAAATACCACATTCTCTGTCATCTTCTGCATCGCGCCATGCTCTTTGGCAAAAGGCATCATTTCATCCTGGGAGCAGATAACAGCCTCATGTTACCAGACCAGTCAAGGATTTTTATATTCAGAAAGAGGAGGAGAATAACCTGTTGTGTGCAGCAAGTCTTTATTCCTGGTCAGAAATGAATTCCCAGATAAAAAAGAAGATGTATTTCTTCTTTGCCTTGTGACACAAAGTCAGACTTAAAAAGCCTTCTGCTTGTTCAGAGTGACTCGGAGGCTGAAGGAGTGACACTGTGTAAGACTGTGTATGACACGCAGCGCTGCTGTGTGCTTGTTCTGTGGATTCAAAATACCCCTTCAGTTCTTGAACTCTTTTTAGTTTGATAGAAAACCCATCATAATGTTTGACTATTGCAAAGCTTCAGCACCACAGGTGTTGAACTTTACCTGACGTTTGTATACATCATACAAGTGAAATTGGGTTACAGACATTGTTTTGTGTTGTGGTGATGAATTATTTCTGTCACCAATCACCACACCAGCACTGGAGTACACAGCTGTCATAACACATTTTCACATTCCATTTGTTAGTTCCTGTATTGATTTAATCTTTTTCTGAGACAGCATTTTTTTCCCTTGGACTTACTTTGCTGTTGAATAAAGCAACTTTGAGGTTTCCTTTATTTGAAGAATAATTTTAAACTAAAAAAAAAAAAAGAAAATCCTATATTTAAAGAGGAAATAGCACATACAACCTAATCCTCTAAGATTTTATACAACTGAGCATACCCTCTTGTTCATTTGGTTTTCCATGGTTCTGTATTACCAGGCAAGTTGTTGAGGTGAGACACAATAGGAATTCACTTGTGACAGAAGCACCTGCCCTCCTTTTGTTCCTTGCTGTCATCCAAAATGCTTGTCTTCTAGAATAACAGATCAAACAATGAGGTTTCCTTGCCTAATGCGGAAGATTGTTCCTCACATGGGTGCCATGCACCCCTTCTTCATCAGTTCTTCAGCATAATATTGGTAGAAAAGAAAGGTCTTTCTCTGCCTGTGATGTTTCTTTTTCCATTCCTCTGATACTTTGAGTTAGCACTGGGTGTCAGAAAGATGCGAAGTGAGATTTTGAACTGTGAATCGGCACGGACGATGCAGTTTTGGTTGATCAGGGAATCTTTACTAGCAACTTTCTGATGTGAAAGGGAAGTGAGTTGGCAGTCTTCCTTCGTATCCTAATGCACTGTATTCGGCATCGCTGGGCATCTCGTGGATTTTTCCGATGCAGTGAACAGGAGACTGATTTGTTCTGGAAGGTTTAAGCAGCAGTCATGCCTGTCAGTGCACCGATTTCCTTCTGGTTTAACTATAGCAGTTCAAGATGAAATATTATTAACTGCAAACTAGTCTCATTTGTGCTTAGAGCAATGCAGCCAGAAATGCATATAGACTGTAGAAACAGAATATTCCTTGGAGGAGAGTGTCACCATTTTTCTCCTATTTTCACTGCATAGGACAAAGATTTGAGAACAAGAGGGGAAAAAAAATTTCTAGAGTCATGGCTTCTGTGCCCACTTTTTGTACTCACATTAAAGGTTTTAAATAATATGGAGAGCTAAATAGTACAGGGGAAATAGTACAGAATAGCACTGACCATTGAGCTTTACCTGCAAGAGGCAAGTGGTATGGATTTCTCAACATCAAGTTTAGCTCTCAGGCCCTGTGGTTCTGACGGTGATAAAATCAACAACAGGAAAAAAAAAAAAAGCAAGTAGATTATACTGTTAGGAACATCCTACTTCTTTTTTGCCCCTTTTTACCCATTCCACCTCTCTTTCTTTAATACAATGGTGAGAGCACCTTTCTGTAACAAGGCTCTGCACAGACCAGGTGATGTTGCCAGCACCCTTGTTCTCAGGTGAATCAGGGATTGTCTTCAGCGCACCTGTTTAGGGGCAGTTTCCACTGACATTAGCAGGGTTTGTTCAAGAACAAAAGAGAAATAGATGATGTCAGGTATCACAAGCACAGACTCCAGGGTAGGAAAAAAGCTGTTATGTGGATAAATGTAGAGTATAGCAAAAGGCAAAATCCATGTCTTTTTTTCAGAATTCACCTGTATTTTTGATGTTTGACCGTATCATACTGCCCCAGCAGCTCACACTTCCAGGATAACCTTAACTTTTAAAGCAGAAAACATGACATGCAAGTAGGTAAACTGCATAGGTATTAGAAATCTGGTAAGAACCTCCCAATGAACTTTGCAAATCTTGATTTAAAAAAAAATTCTAAGCAATGTATCCAGAAAGCCCTTTTGTAACTTAGAGAAATCACCACTACCCCAATCGCTTGGGATTTAGATACTGTACTTCCATAAGCATTAGCTTTCCACAGTAATTCTAATTGACCTAAATCTATTCCTACTGGAATCAAAGTGAATTTTACCTCTGGCTTCAGGAAGACATGGAAGTGTCCAAGTCTTCTCAAATGATTTTGTTTTCTGCCAAATGACTTGAAAGTGGCTCATATTCTGCCAGGTGTTGAAAAAGGAATACTTACAAAACAGATACAAAATGTTAGTAAATACCTTGGTAGCTCTTTTAATGAAGTTGGTTGTCAAATCTTCAAGTGCTTAGCCATGTTTTCTTCTTTCTTAAAGTTACTGAATTGGTTATTCCCACAGACAGTGAAACAGAGTAAGTCTGAAAGACTCCATGGCCTATAATATTTTTTTCAAAGAATTCTGCTATTCATTAATGTTGCAGAATATAAAGACCAAAAGTTGGTGTAAGTGTGTGCTGTATACTACTGTCTATTCAGACTCCAAGGAAGGCTTTCTTCATTTATTAGGCAAGAACAAAATTCCCTGTTTACATTATTTGCCTCAGCTGAGCGTGTCATGCAAGAGAAGTTGTGGGGATCTACAGAGCAACCATGCAGTTTCACACAAACCCCTTGTTCTTAGTGTGCTCTTCCACAGGGGGTTATCAAATCAAGAGAGAAACATGAATAAAACACAGTAAGAGCTTGTGACACAGACCTGAGCTTCTGAAACACATCACAGGTTTCGCAGTCCTTGGAATGCTATTTCATTTGTAACTTTTATGTCACAAACAAGAAAAAGTAGAGAAAAGGGAAAGATTCTGAAGTAATCTCTGTCTGCATATGTGAAGGTCATGAAGCAGAGGAATGGCTAAATGTGCCCTAGAAAGGGTTTAGTAGGAAAAAAATAATGCAAACCAGTATAGAAACTACTACCAGATTAATCCAGTAAATGTTTCTGTGAGTTTAAATGAAACAACCTTGTTTCTGCTTTGTGCAGCAATTTATCCTGTGCATTGTGCATGCGCTCTGTTGTCTCGCTAGACACGTTAAGGAGAGCAGAAACTAACCCTTAACTCTGGCCTCAGTACAGCTTCCTTGCAATGTTTACAGGTTTATCTCTCCTGCAAGACACAGATTTGAGTATCGGAGTTCTTAATTTGAATTATAAAGAATCCAACTGGTCGCTGCACTCGAGATGTTTGGAGATGGTTTATGTGATTCTTGAAGCCACGTGGAAAGGACAGGAATGTGCATTTGTGTAGATTCAGGTGGGGCTGTGGGTGTTAGCACAGGAACACTTAATTGTGGTTCAGAGACAGCTATTCACATGCTGCCTAAGCAGTAGGAAAATCCTGTGCCTGAAGTCCTCCTCATTATGCCAACTTAAAGGCAGTTTTTCTTAAGTATTAGTGTAAAGCCTAAAATACACTGTAAGATTTCCTTCTACTTCCTTTCAAGCTCTCCAAGTTTGCACAGCTTCAGCTGAGCTTCGGCTTCGGCTTTGACAAAACATCAAGAGAGCACTTAAAGGTTTGATCAATTTTAAGTGTATAGGAGTTTTTGTTATTTGAAAATAAAAAAGTGCCTATTCCAACGACAAGGAGGGTGTATGGGTTTGGTGTGACAATAGCTTTCTTCCACTTTCATCATTCAGTTTTATGAGATAGGATCCCGTTATATAGAGATCTGTACAAACGTCAAATTATTGAACAACCCTTTCATGAATATGTGGCAGCCCAATCACAGATCTTGGCAATGAGAGTGAAATCCCTTTGAATTTTATTGCTGGGTTAAACGTCTCTATTAACTACACAGCAAAATCGTGTGTGTGTTGTGCAGCACCAGAGGAGGTGCAGTGACTTTATAGTACCTATTTTCTTACTTTTTCAGTAGAGCTTTCCTGAGACCGTGATGCGCATTAGCACACTGAAATGAAACAGGATGGCCATTCACGGTATTTCAGTGGAAGTGAACATGCTCAGACTGCTGTATAATTAATTACCCCTTGGAGATATTATTTCATGTGGAGTAGATTTTCTTCTATTAAATTGCCATTTATTTGTGACCTTTAATGTATCATAAACAGTCTTCTTTCTTCATTCTAGGCAGCAGTGGGGAACAACAATAAATTGTTGCATTGCTCTCCTTAAATGACACTTACAGCTTGGCAGAGTTACAGGGATGCTAGTAGGTTTGCCATTCAGGAGCTGAAATAAAGGGCCTTACGATGTCATTTTTCCATCCTTTGCCCCCAGCAACATTTTACTCCTTGAAATTTTAGAAATACGGTTGACTTTTGGGTTTTTCCCTTCCAGAAGTTTCTGGGAGAAGTAGCCATTTGCGGCCTTTTAAAAATTATTATTGCATTGGCCTCAGCAGGTGCTTAAAAGAAGTTTCTAATGCCAAACCTCTAAGCCTGTTTAGCCACTTTCTGTTTCTTCCCTTTGCCAGATTTAGGGGTGGAGGGGAGTTGAGGACACCCCCTGTGCTTACACCTGCCCCAGGAAGTGCAGGTGAACCCAGGGAAGGTTGGTAGAAGCTGAGTCAGGGTTGGTTTTCCCCCTTCAGACCCTGAAATGTTGCCCTTCCTTCCTTGATGCATATACTGTGTCCTGTCAAATCAAGCAAAACTGACCAGAGCTTCACTGTGACATTTCTGGGGATGAGTACTCAAAGGTGCACTGAAATTTTATGACTCCCGATCAGTCACGATAAATATTAATGATAGTGGCTGCTACACGTGTGGTCACTGTGGTTCAGAAAAGGGGAGCGGCTCTGTGTGAGTGGAAAGAAGCCGCTTTTTTAAGATCTGGATTGAATCTGGAATTCAAAGGCTAAAATGCAAGCCTCTAGCCCAGTCCGTCAGCCTTTTACCTAAATGCTGGCAGCAAACAGTGAAGGCTGTGTGCTATGGCATGTTTAAAAATTAAAATGGGAATGATAATCATATATAGTTTCATTATAAGCATTGGGAAGGGCTTATTTTGGAGCCTAAGCTGATGGGGTTTGTTCACATGAAGGATTTGAATAGGAAGCCCCTGTTGATGTGAGGGGAAGGCTATTTTTGCAGATGGGATCTTTGTGTACAAAATAACCCAACAGTGGTTTTCCTCCAGCGTTCAGGTCACAGGGGTGCTGGCCAGCTGACATGGGCAGTATGGATAAGGCATTTCATCCTCAGGCACAAGTTAAGTCTTTTTGACTTTAGCAGAATAATTGAATTGCCTCACCACTGGCGCCGTGCGGTGAGAACGGCAGAGCCTTTTACAAGGGTAACAGTACCTACGGAGGTCTCACATGGGATTGCAGGAGTTTGTCATGAATATTGAACCTCATTTCCACCTTCGGCACCGCGATCCTTGACCCCAGACCCCCCAGACCTCAGGCTGTACTACACTGAGCTCACCGCTGAGTTCAGCGGGAGCGAGCTGGTACATGAAGTCGGTACCTGTAACGGGTGTTGGAGCGTCGGGGTCGCCCGAGGCCAGGCCGGGCTTTTGCCCTGTAGCTTTTAACCTTGCCACGAGATTGCTATACACGCTTCTAAAAGAATTGAGCCTAAGTTTTATTTTCTAGATGCCTGCATGTTTAAGGAGAAAGCTTCATAGCTTCAGGCCATACAGTCTGCAAAGCAGAAGTTTAAAAGAAAAAAAAACCAAAACCCACAAAAAACCTGTGCCCCAAAATACAAAATACACAGCTTTGTATTAGAGGAGGCCGATAAGCTGAAGAATGCGGGCTTTAATTAATTCAGCGTGAAGTTCTGCTGTGCTGAGATTCCATAGCAGCATATTGACTTCTACTCTCAATTAGAAAACCTAAATAAAAATGCATATGTATGAAGATTGATCGGCATTCTCGGGGCGAGAGGGGGGGCAGGAGAGGGAGGGCTGGACTACACACGGACGACGCAACCCACAACAAAACAACCTGAAAATTTACGGCGAGGCCCCGGGCTGGGGCCAGCAGCATCTGCCGGGCTCTGTGCCGTTGCCGGCCACGCTGCGCTGAGGACGGGTCCCCGGCCCCGGGTCTGCGAGGGGTGTCCGCCAGTCGCGATCGGCGCGGCCGCGGCGCAGCTGCGGGTTTTGTTGGGGAGGGGGGAGAGAGGCGGGGCCTGCGGCGATGAGGTGTTGCATGAATGAGGGCGATGGGGGGCTCGGCCCGCGGTTGCCATGGAGACCTTTGTGCCTGGCGGAGCGCGCCTCCTTCCCCCCCCTCCGCCCGGCCTGCCCGCGCTGCCCCGCTGGGCCGGCGGCAGCTGCCCGCGGCCCGGCCTCGCCTCCCTCCCTCCCGCCCGCCCGCCTCGCAGCGCCGTGGAAAGGCAGAAAAGCAGCGAAGGGGCTGGGTTCTGTTGTTGTTGTCGCCGTCTTTCTGAGCGCTCGAGAATGGCCGGCAGCGTCGGCCGGCTAGTTTTCTTCTCAAGTTTCTTTTTCTAAGTGTTTAAGAAGGAAATAATTCATCATCATAGCAATAATTTAAAATAATAAATAATGAGTAGACCTGCTTGAGCTGCCGCTCCGGAGAGGAGGGGAAGCTCGGCTCAGGTTTGAGGAGACTTCCCAGAGCCGATGCTGAAGTGATTAAAAGAGGTTAATTTACAAGCGGGCGACAAAGGTAAAGAGTTGAAGAGGGAGCGTTTGGTTGGGGCCGCTTTGGGACGCGGAAGCTTCAGGTGGAGCGGGAGATCCTGGGGGGGTGGGCGAGGGGGGGGAAGGTCTGTAACTTGTTACAAGCGCCGCTTCTGAACGGCTTAGAGGCATTTTTTTAACCTCAGAAGGGCGAGTAGGTAACACAGTGACTGGGTTTTTTAAGTCCACGTGAAATGCCGCCCGACTTGGGGCTGGGGGGGGTTGGGGGGTTGGTCGGCTTCGGGTCTTTTATTTTCGTAAAAACGGGGTTCTTGCCTCAAAAAGAGAGAGAAATGACTACCTTAAAGCCCCCAGAAGGCAAGAAAGTAAACGTTAGGCTTTGGAGAAGGTGTCTTGTTTTCCCCAAACGTTTGGTGCCCTTCCTCAGCGGCACTCCGGCCGTGGTTCTTTCTTGTTTCAACTTGTCTAAAGCCAAGACTTGGGAAAATCAGTCATTCCCCTCAGACAAAATAATTTTAAAGACTTTATTTTTTTTTTTCGTGTACAGAAATGTATTTTTGCAGATGTATACTTTGATCTTAAAAACCTGTTGCTTTGTACTTTTACCTCAGAAAAAAACATCCCCATAAATACCATTTACTCAACCGTAGTGATGGATTTATTTTCCTCTTTCTTTTTTTTTTTCTCCAGACTGTAGTCTTAAATAGGTGAGAACAGGATTTGCATCTTGCATAATTATGTTTAACCTCTAAGTCTTTATAAGCTTTTCAGGTAGACTTTTGTGTAGATGGGTCAGCTAATTTGGAATTCATTACAGAAGATTAGTGAAAATAATGCATGGTTATGACCTCCTGGTTTCATCTGGTGCTGCTCAAGTCCCAGGGAAATGTGACTGGTTGTTCAAGGGATTAAATAACTGACTTCCACATGAAATTCATTTATGTGAAAAAGTCCCAGTAGCTTTTTCTGACACAGATCTGTATGCTTGTTAAGGTAACAGTTTATTTACTGGTTTGATCTTTCAGCTGAATTAAAATGAAATCTCTTAAATGAGAAAAAACAAAACCACCAGCCCCCTGTGTCTAGTGCTTCCTAAAAAAAAAAAAAAGTGTATAAGACAGACTGGTTTTACATCTTATTCCAGATTCAGGACGTGGCAGGAATGTGTTGGTTTGGAGTAATACTGTTTACTAGGGGATCACGTTTGTCAGATTAAATGAATAAGCATGGACCTTCAAAATGACTAAAACGTATGGGTTTGGAGGAATTTTGATATAACTGTTACTGTTAATTTTTATTAATTAAATTTGGAAACAAAATATATCTCTATATCTAATTTAACTTCTCAAAGTAAGGGAGTAAGGCCTGTTTCATTTTGTTGTTTGGGGTTTTTTTAAAAGCGTGACAGAGTATACAGCATCAAAAATCTTACTTCACATGTTCTGATCCTTAATAGACCACTGTAACTGCCTTAATTGCTTCAAGATCAGGACCTAATTTCACCTCAAAAAAAAATAAAGTTCAGTAAAACTAATTTGGTGTTTGACTGGCATTCAGTAGTTTGAGTGCTTTGCCCAGCTGATCCAAGCCTGTTCCTAGTTAGAGTGGTGAGGTGCTGGAACAGGCTGCCCAGAGAGGTGGCGGATGCCCCGTCCCTGGAAGTGTTCAAGGCCAGGTTGGATGGGGCCCTGGGCAACCTTGTGTAGATCCAGGCTGGAGGTTGGTATCCCTGCCTGTGGCAGGGGGGTTGGAACTCTATGATCCTCGGGGTCCCTTCCAACCCATGCCATTCTATGATTCTATGATCCAGCTAGTCCTGTTGACTAGTTCATGCTGCTAGACTGAATTGAGTCTGACTGCTTAACTCATTAGGTGGCTCTTTTGAGTTGACTGTGGTGTCTCAATGCATGCTCATTACTATGGGTTCTTTCTGTAGCTTTTTAATTGCATACAACTTATTTTTAGTGGCTTCTGAAGTCAAACATACAGAAACCTGTTATCTTCCTCCTCTAAGATACGCTGCATAAAGACCCCAGTTAGCCTTGGCTGTGGGAAGAACATTAGTGTGACTCAGAAACATTTATGAAGGGGCTTGTGAAGCCCATGGTGACAGAGCAGTAGCCAGAAGTTGCTTCAGCAGTTAATTCCAGCCTCCTTTTCTAAAGCTCTCCCAGAGTCAGGTGTAGAAATACAAATTCAGTGAAGTCCCTAATAGAGTGTGCTCATGGTGGAACCTCCTGCAGTTGATAAATATTTAAAGAAGCTGAAAGTTGGTGATACATTTTAAATGCACTGCTAAACTGAGATACTTCATGGTGCTTTGCATACGCATTTGCATTATTCATTTGTGCTGTGCAGGTAGATAATAGGCCAAATCTATCTTTGGTATTACTCCACTGATTTCTGAGTAACTGAACTAATCCAACCATACATGTACATCTTGATTTTTTGGAAGTTCTGGGCAAAGTTGGAATTACTTCACTGATTTTATTATATGGGTAAAAGTTGTTTATGTACAAACTAATGATCTTGAGTAGCTTAGGCATTCTTTCATTAAAATAATTGTAAGCTGAAGGTATAATTTATTTTTTCTTCTTTTTTCTGAACGAAAAACACCGCCTCAAAAACACCAACAACTTGTTCAGTCTTCTAGATGCTGAATCCTAAAGTGTCTGACAGAAAGATATGTGTCATTGATAAAAATTGATCCTAATAACCTGCTATATTAAAAGATCAAGACAATTTTTTGTAGCTGTCCCTAGTCTAAATCTAGTGTATACAAGCAAGGTCTGCATGTGAAATGGGGCAAATCCCAATCTTGAGTGCTACAAAACTGTGCAATTGTAAGGATCTGGAAGAAAAAGAAAAGTAGTTGGAAACACAGGCACATCTGTGAGTTGAGGTAAGGCTCTCCTTACACACCCTGTGTCTAACCCTTTATTAATTAGGGTGCATGTGGCCAAGTTATTCAGCAAAGGTCCTAGATTTTGTGGTGGTGTGGTGGAGCAAATCAGAACTTGGGAGTCAATAAGAAAAACCCATGTAAATTTCATTAATTATCTGGAAGTTATCATAGTTGTGTATAGCTTGTGCTTAGCCCAGTTCTAATAGATTTATTATCAGTGGGCTGAAACATGTCGAAGCCAAATAGCTTTTGAAGTTTTAGAAGTTGTCAGAGAAGCTAAGAGCTGGGATATCTGTTGAGAGGTGGGTCCATGCAGGCTGTGTGAATTTCAGCAAGACCAGGAGCAAGGTCTTGCAGGAGTTGGGGCAATCCCAAGCATGAGTACAGGCTGGTCAGAAAATGAATTGGGAGCCAACTGTGTCCTGAGCCGCATCAAAAACAGCGCGACCAGTAGGTCAACGGAGGTGATTCTGCCCCTCTACTCTGCTCTGGTGAGATCCCACCTGGGGTACTGCATTTAGCTCTCTGGTCCCCAGTACAAGAAGGACATGGAGCTATTGGAGCGAGTCCAGAGGTGGGCCACAGTAACGGCCAAGTGACTGGAGCACCTCGACCATGAAGAGAGGCTGAGAACTGGGCTTGTTCAGCCTGGAGAAGACAGGGCTCCAGGGAGACCTTACAGCAGCCTTCCAGTACTTGAAGGGGGCCTAAAGGAAAGCTGGAGAGGGACTGTAGTGATAGGATGAGGGGTAGTAACATTATGCTAAAGGAGGGTAGATTTGGATTAGATGTATGGAAGAAATTCTTCCTTACATCTGAGAAGAAATTCAGAGAGGGTGGTGAGGCTCTGGCACAGGCTGCCTAGAGAAGCTGTGGCTGCCCCCTCCCTGGCAGTGTTCAAAGCCTGGTTGGATGGGGCTTTGGGAAAGTGGAGGGCGCCCTTGCCCGTGGCAGGGTAGTTGGAACTGGTTGATCTTTGAGGTCCCTTCCAACCCAAACCAGTCTGTGATCTCACCCCTCTGTGCTAGGAATGGCTGTAAAAGTTTATTGAGGCTGTGATAAGCATTCATTGACACTTTCTTCTGTAGCTGTTGGTGGAGAAATAGTATCTCTTTGAACTATTGAGTTATAACATTAAATCACTAGGTAATCAACAGGCACTCAGATGTCATCATGTTGGGTTTGTTGGGTTTTTTTTTCCGCTTGTGGCCTCAGTTTTCCTGGTAGGGATGAGTACTGACAGTTTTTATTTAAAGGAAAACTTGCTTTCTTCCAAATCCTATTATCCCTCAGCATGAGCAGTGTGAACAGGGGCTCAAAGATGATGTTGGCTGCCATGGTGAGGAGAAGGTGGACTGCTTATCCAGCCTGCAGGATGACCCAGCAGACTGTGCAGGAAGTAACAGTATCTTCATTACAGCCTTGACTCTGCGGTTACTCATTTGAGTTTTGTGAAGCTGCTGCACAATGGGAAGTGGTGATAAATCTGAAGTGCAGTGGGGTTGAGTTAGCCTCTGACTCTTGAATTTTTACTCCTGTTCATTGTTTTGTTTGTTTTTGGTTTTTTTTTTTTTTTTTTTTTTTGAGGGGGGAGGGTTGAGCGACTTTATTTCAACAATAACAGGCAGTTCTATTTTGATCTCTTACCGGAGCTGGCTTGGTCCAGCACTGAGTCTGCTTTTCTGTGTTTCCAACTCTGTCAGCTTTTCTTTTATGAGAGTGCAAAAAGGACATGCCAAAACCTGGTAAAAATTCTCTTGCATAGATTGATCCGTCATCCGTAATATCAGAGCGGTGCTGTTGACTACAATGTAGTTAACATGAAAGTGAAGAGGTGATAATACAGACTTGTAGGGGTTTTGCTGTTATTTTAATGGCTTATCTTCAAAGAGTCAGTATTTTATCACTGGACCCAGTCTAGCATGAACCTTTTAATGCTTTTATCTTTTAGCCTGTCAAAGTGGTTAGTTCTCAGGGGCTGGCCCATAAGCAATAGAGAAGTCAGCCTCGTGCTAGAAACCTCAAATACTCTTCTCCTGCAAGAGATGATACATTTTCCACAAAGATTTAAAATTAGAAGATCTGCTAGCAGAGATCTTAAACACATACAGAAAGCCACCAAACTACTAAAAAGCCCAACAAATACTTTGGCATTTTCTTTTTTACCCCTTTTCTTCAAGGTTGCAGTGATACGTGTCTGCCCTGCCCGCATTTCAGGTTAGATTTCCTCTGGCTGAAACTTCAATAGCCAAACTTGAGGCTGGGAGTCCAGCTCAGCAGCAGCTCGATGTCAGCTTTCTGCGAGGGGTGAGCTCACGTCTTTGTGCTTGGGCTGCGCCTCTTTCCTCCAGCTCGCTCTGCGCAGCATCTTGGTTACTCTTCGTTGCCCGTCTTTCCCTGACGTTCAAGGCCATTGTCAGCACGCAGCCCTGTGCTCCTAGGCTATGACTCTTCTCAAATGAGGTCCCACCTAACTGGTATTCAGTCACATGTGCAAAGACTTACTCCTGAGTCCTTCAAAAAAGCTACTCTCAGCCCAGTCCCTGCCATTAGCCAGGGAGAGAACAGATCTTTAGCTCTCTTCTGAAATTCAGTGCTGTTAGGGTGGAAAGTTTGTGGGTGCTGAGTCAGAGGAACTATTTTTAGTGATTTGTCTCTAGTATTTTCTTTTTTTCCTAATGAAATCAATGATATGCAGCAGAAGCCGGAACAAGTTCTCAGATGGTTTAAAAAGGGATATCAAGATCTACTGAAATTAGCAGCACTTGGCTGACTCAGAGGAGGCATGTCTGTGTTGGTTGGCTTTATGGTACCCTCATAGTTGTGGAAGAGACTAACCTGAGCTTCCAGAGTTGATAGGTTTGTTGTGCTTTTGCTGAAACTTAAGTTACACTGCTTTAAGTAACTTCAGACATAGTAAAGTAAACCACACGTTGGCATATCCTACGGAGGAGGGTGGAATGTCACCAGCTTTATCTACATAAACTGTGTTTGAAGTCTTTCACTCAGAATGATGTGATTAAAAGAGGAGGAGTGGGAAAGAAAGACATCTAGCTCAAATATTGGTCCTTCCAACACCAGGAAAAGGCAATTCTTACTTTAAGAGAGTGGTAAAAATATATAGACGGTCTCAAGCAAAGATGAAAGTGGGAACGGTTAGAGATCCATCACATGTTGAGTGAGACTCAAAGCACTCCAGTGCCCTTGTATGTATTCAGTAGTAGGTTCCACTGAAATGGAATGGGTCGACATGGGGAGAGGTCACCTTTTCCCTTTGGATTATGGCAATACACTGTTTGGAGGATTACCTGAAAATGTTCCTTAAAAGTTACAGGATTTCCTTTCCTGGATAAGCTCTGGTGATAACCCCTTCCTGAAATGGGTATCTTCAGGCTGTCTCCTGTCATCTGTTATGTCAGGATTTATTATTTAAGTTTGTCAGTTTATACACGTGTCAGTGATAACTTGTGTGCAGACGACAGAGCGTTGCTTCAGAGCACGTGTGTTACGCACGTGAGTGTCTCTCTTTGCAGAAAATGTCACCTGTACTAATATTCTGGAAACAGCAATAGTCTACCAAGTATATGAATTTATATTTATACCCTTGCCATCTGGAAAGACACAAGGCATCTCATCCTTGTGAATGTGCTTGGTGATATGATCGGTGATGTTTTGGGGGGGGGGAGGGGGAAGGAGGGATAACTTTGGATATGTCTCTCGTCATCGATTTTCATCCAGGTGTGTGTGTTGAGACACAGCTGGTAATGTTTTATAGGATAAGATGTTTGCTGGTGTTAATTCCTAGCAAAATTGTTTGGACAGTGAACCATTGTTACCATATGTAGATAAGTAAGTTTCAGAGCAGCCAGCCGTCACCCGCAAGTGCTCAGGGCAGCAGAGGACAGCAGTGGTCAGCTTCCAGTGCAACTTGAGGCTGTTTCTGTTACTGACTGGATGTTCAGGAACCAGGCTGGTAACTTGGCTTGTGTGGTGCAGCAGTTGAGCTAAAAAAATCTTGACAACCCTGACTTTGAGTTTGCACTTAGTTACTTTTCTTAGAAACTGTAAATCCAGAAGCAACTTGACAAGTTTGGTTAGTCCACTAAGCAGGCATCATTGCTGGGAGCCAGGTGAGCTTAGATCTGCTGCTTAGAGTGATGTAAGCTGTGAGTCAATGAAAGTGTGTTAAAGATACCAGGAGGGGCGTGCTGAAGAGGAGCTGCAGGAGTTTTTACATTTGTTCTTGGGCAGTTTGAGTATGTGCAGCCACGTTGGGGTTCAAAAATACAGGCCTGACAAGGAAACAGTTGTTACCATGCTTTATTGGCAGACAGTGGCAAGTGAAGGAGTTGGACTTGATGATCCTTATGGGTCCCTTCCAACTCAGTATGTTCTGTGATTCTAAGTCCAGTAAGGGATCTGTGTTCAATACACTATGAAAGCACACACCTCTGCTTAGGGCAGCTGTCAAAATCATATTGGGGTTGTTTAAGGCATCTTGTACCTGAAGAGTTTCCTATGATTGATCAGGACCTCAAGGAAGTCTCAGGCAGTTGGGAGGGTGTCTGTTCTGGCAGGCTGCAGGGTGGCCTTACTTCCAGTGGGTTTTGAGGGGTTTTTTTTTGCCAGGAATCAAGCTTGTCGTGTCGGGAGTAGCGGAGTGTGGCGGTGATACAGGCAGTGCTGTGCCGCTTTCTTTCCTCTTCTGCTCTGTGTTCACTCCTGCCATCCTATCCCAGTGCTAAGTTCCCAAAGGCTGCTCTGACTGAGGGGTGCCATACACTTACCAGATATTATCTATTGAACCATATGGGGGTGTGTTTTTCATAAGGAATTGTGTGAGCTTATTTAAAAGCAGAAGTTTTTCCAACTAAATTCTAAGTTAATTTTTAGTGGTTGAGGTGCTTAGAAACGGCACATATGGCTTTAGTAAATAGACTCCTAGGGATAAGCAAAGGCTCATTTGCTCCTAAACACAAGTGCACACAGGAATAGTACCTGTGTTCACCTGAGTGAGCGAGGCTTTCTTTTCTCAGTGTATGCCTGCAGGTTAAAGTGTGGTTTGTCTATTTTTGATTTGCATACTTTAAAAAAAATGAAAAATTATATATTCTTTATTATTTCAGATGTTATTGAATCCCACTGTTACTGAGCTGTTAAAAATCAGTAACAGTGAGAGCTTAAAATCACTAATGACATCATTTGACTGTCAGTATGTTTTTACCCTCTTTCTTTCTGTAGTGTGTTCAGAAATCGTGGGGCTAATGCATATCTTTGCTAACTTGCAAAGTCTGTCAGCAATAGTCTTAACTGTTTCACACAATCACAGAATTGCAGGGGTTGGAAGGGACCCCTGGAGATCATCTGGTTCAACCCCCCTGCCAGAGCAGGATCACCTAGAGCAGGCTCCACAGGACAGCGTCCAGGCGGGCTTTAAACGTCTTCAGAAAAGACAACCTCTCTGGGCAGCCTGTGCCAGTGCTCTGACACCCTCATGCTGAAGAAGTTCCTCCTCATATTTAGGTGGAACTTCCTATATTCACCATTGTGCCCATTACCATTTGTCCTGTTACTGGGCACCACTGAAAAAAGACTGACCCCATCCCCCTGCCACCCACCCCTCAAGTATTTATAAGCATTGCCAAGATCCCCTCTTGGTCTTCTCTAGGCTATAAAGTTTCCTGTTCTTACTTTTGGTTCTTTAGCATCGGTGTTGCACTGCATCAAAATGCAAATGAACTTGGGTAAATGTTAGAGGCACTGTGTGCAGACACTGATTTCTGGAAACATCTCCCTTCTGTGATTAAGTCATACAGCAGGGCTGGCTGCAATGTAGAGCAGAAAAAGCATCATTCTATGAAGGAATCTGCCTGGTTGGCTGTGACCTCCAGATAGACTCTGGATATCTGTTTGGGCAAACTCTAAAAGGCATTATGGTTAAACCTCTTGTCCTGTCAGGGCCTCCTGGCCTTATCTTCGCATTTTCTAGCACAGGAAACAGGCTAAACCTAGGTTTTAATTAATACTGACTCTTGAAAAACAGAAATGCTGCCTGTAGGAACAGAGGAATTCCTATTTGGATATAGACATATTCTCCGAGCTCTTACGCAGACTACTCGTACGAGTTTTTTCTCTTTTCTCTTGTTAAAATTTATTTTTAGTGTTCATGGAATGCTTTAAAATTATAATTAGCCATTTGGTTATCCGTGGGGAGACATTAATAGCAGATTTGAGACAATCAGCATAAGAAATTTGCATTTTCTGACTAATTTTTCTGAATGACAGAGTAGGTTTATTTGAAAATAATTTAAAAAAAAAAAACAACCGAAAGCCCAAACAGCATGTTATTCCATCTAAAAATAAATATATCTCTTGAAGGGAATTTGAAAAAATGAAGTCCATGCATTGTGAAGGGATTGAAAGTATTGCTGGGGATAGGAGCCCAGTTGCATTTGTTTGCCAGCACTGCCCTTACTGCATTGGAACACCTTTCTGTCACGTTATAACATTTTTCATATATTACAGAATTAATGCTTGTTACAATTTTTGTCATTCACTTCATGCTGATCTCAGTTGATATTTTGAAAAACACACTGGTAATGCACGGTGTAAGTGTGAAAAGTGGTATTTTTTTATTTATTTGTGATTAAATCAGGTTGAAAACTGATTTAAAAAAAAAAAAATCAGTTTGGCCCAGTTTACCAAAACATCTGCAGAATTCACGAACAGCTTGTTGGCTGAGCCCAACAGCAGGAGAAGCTGTAGTTGATCAGTTCTGCCCTCTTCAGCAGGTATAATACCAGTTGATGGAAATTGCAGTACATGGTTTCAGGGGACATGTGGATAATGCCTCCAGATGATAGCAACATCAACAAAGTATAGAAAAAAGCAAAACAGGGGCAGATGTCTGGGTTATTCTGTCTACATGGATACATGTACTTAAATTCACTCTAATGGAGTTTATCTGCTGTCACGTTGTGGTTTGCTCTGTTACAGGGAGGGTTTTACGGTAGGCTGCTAATCTTGCAAAACAGCCCATGTGTTGTATCAGTAGCCATATTTTGCTGTGTCTTAGCTCAGGAGTTTTAAACTATTATTTATTTTTCCTTAAATCTTTCTTTCCAAAAATATTAGTGTTAAGCTTTTCTACAGTGGGATGAATCGCCTCGTGCTTTTGGCACATAGCAGGTTATTCTTGCAGCAAGACTTGACACAACCTTTAGACCTTCACAGACAGTAAGAAGATAAATTACATGCTTTTCAGACTTAACCCTTAAAAAAAAAAAAAAAAAAAAAAAACAACAAAAACTCAAACCCAAAATAACCCACAAAGAAACCCACCAGCAAACCCACTTGTAGTTCTGAGTGACTTTTTTGGCTTTGGTTTTCTACTGTGTGTGCCAGGAGGGTAGTCAGTTTTGAAATTACCAAAATTGATGAGGCCTGATCAATAGAATATTAAAATACATCAATAACTGTGAAAAGTATTTAGTCAGATTCTTAAAGTATTAGTTGCTGTTCTTCAGGTCTATTTATATATAAATGAAAGCGATTGTGAATCCAGCTATCCTGTAATCAATCAGAAGGTCCTGTTGGCAGTATGCAGGTATGGATATTGCATCCTGTGTCTGTTATCTGCTCCAGTCTCTCCATTCCCAGTCTTAGAACTCCTTAAAATTCTGAATCATCATGGCTTGCGATTTAGATTTGGTGTTTTGTAAGATTAATTCAAAAACATACCAATCTGTAATTTTGAAACTGATGTGAGCATTTGAAGAAAAGGGGTTCTATCCGTTACTCATTTAATGTAGCATGAAATTAACATCTGGATCAAATAGCAAAATTTTAGTAAATAAGATCCAGTATCTATTGTGAGGCCTCGTTATTCCCTACACATAATATTGTCAATGTATAATCGTATAATGTTTTTTCCTTTTTCCTAAGCTGCTCGAAATGTTCCCCCCCCCCCCCCCCCCCAGTTTTTCAAGGAGGCATTGTGCACTGCTATTTGTAAGCAAATCATTTGCATACAGCAGTTGTCATTAAAAAGTTAGTATTTTCAGTTGCTAACAATGTCATGGATTCTTAGTTACCTAAAGCTTTCCCGTTTCCCAAATATTTAGCATTACAGTTTAGGTCACATAGTTCTCATCCTGCTAACCGTTACTTTCAGCGCTGTTTCTCACATGGCTGCTTCTTGGGCTCAAGTTGGTTTTGCTGTAAATAATTTTATAGCCTCTATTGTAGTGGGATTCAAACCCTGGAGTGTTTAGGCTGAACGTAACTGCAAGTTACGTGCCTGAAGTCCCGTATCCAGAGCCGTGTGAACTCAGCTGCTATGGAGATACCTGTCATCCTCTCCTCCTGAGAAACAGGCAGATGAGCGGGGTACCAGACATGCCCAAAAGCAGTGGTGTGCGTAAAAACCTCTGTCTGTAAACTCGCTAGCAGGTACAAAGCTTGTTTACTGCATTGAGAGGTATGCTCTGTAAATTCAGGAAAGGCAACTAAAATCCTAAAAAAACATGGCTATCCCCTTCAGAACCCCTCCAGGAGCTTTTTCTCCCCTCCATCCAGATCTGGCATTAATCAAGCTGCCAAACTTCATAAGAGAATTAGTTTTCCAGGCTGCCTCTTGGATGGAGAGACTACGTTATGCTTGTGGTGGTACTGAATCTGAAAGGGCTCCCTGCTCCTCTCCTGTGTCCAGTGTGAACTGGAAGAACAAAAGACAGAAACTGGGGTGTGGAGAGACGAAAGTGCTTAAAGGGTAGTGAGCTGATTTATAAGAGTTAAATTTGCAAAATCCTTCTCTGTAAGTGGTATTACATTGTTGTGGAGAGGCTTGCTCTTCCCCAAAGAAAGAGATGTAGAAAGGGATTAGAGATACTTTATATTCCAATGATGCTGTCAAAGCCATCCCAAACATTGTTGCAAGGTCTCTGCCCACTTTCATGAATGCATTCAAGGGAGGGAGTGCTCTATTTCTTTCTGTGTCTCTGACTTTGCTGTGCAATGGACATGAGCCAGAGAAACGTCTGCCTTGGTCAATGCAGCCTCTTGTTTGAGGGAATGAAGTAGAGTGACTACAGTCAGTGCATCCCATTAAATTATTTCTTTCATTCTAAATCCAGTGACTTTGCTTTTGGAAATGATATGTACTTTGCCAGCTATGTAATAAGAAAAAATATCTTTACCAAATAGAAATCAAGCTTTAGGAATGGGAAAGCAACACAATAATAATAAGGCTTCAGTAGAGGTGAAATATGGTGTAAAATCCTGACTTTGGTACACTAAATATGTACTCCCTTTTTACACCAGAGAGGAAATTACTTTATAAACTTTCAGCACTTGATAAGTATCACTTTGGTATCACATTTTGCTTGTCAGGTGGGTGAGTAATCCGAAATACACAACAAATAGATGACAGAACAGGCCCAGAAAATTAAGTAGACTTTCTTGTATTTTTACAGTTTAGCATTGCAAATGTCGCTGGTACTTGTATATTCCAGGCTGCTGAGACTCCCTTCAAAAGGGTCTGAATCAAAGGAGCCAGCCTCATTCAGCAAAGAGGCTTCTCAGGACTCTATCCAGTGTAGCTTCTCAGACAAGTGTAGGGAAAGTTAATGTTTTTGCATGGGGCACACTGTTACTGGCGTTGTGGAGTGTCCATGATCAGAGAGGAGTGAGGCTTGCAAGGCAAGGCAGGATGGACTGGCCGTGAGAAATTCAGAAAAAAAAAATATTCTCACATATAACTTCTCATATACTTGGACACCCTGTCCATTCCAAGCCCTCAGGCACACAAGGAAAAAGTTACACCTCTTAATGGCAGAATGGGTAATTCTGTCTTTACTGAATCACAGAACGTTAGGAGTTGGAAGGGAACTCAAAAGACCATCTAGTCCAACCCCCTTGACAGAGCAGGATCACCTAGACTGGATCACACAGGAACACATCCAGGGAAGGAGACTCCACAACCTCTCTGGGCAGCCTGTGCCAGGGCTTTGTCACCGTCACAGTGGAAAAAGTCTCTCCTTATGTTCACATGGAACCTCCTGTGCTCCAGCTTGCACCCATTGCCATTGTCTTATCGCTGACCATCACTGAGAGGAGCCTGGCTCCATCCTCCTGGCTCTCACCCTTTACGTATTTATAAATGTTAATGAGGTCACAAGAGGAGAGTAATGTTAGTGTCCTAGAAAGTTACCCAGCACTGTGCACATGGCAACTGCTTAGTAACATTTTTCTGTGCCTGGGGTGATACGTGGCCTTGGTAATGCTGGTCACAGATAGCGTTATGCCCCTTCATCCTATGCACCAGCACAAGTTGGGCAACACCCAGCTGGCAAGCAGCTCTGCACAAAAGGACCTGGGAGTCCTGGTAGACACCAAGTTGAACATGAGTGACAAATGTGTCCTTATGTCAAAGAAGGCCACCAGTGTCCTGGGCTGCCTTTAGGAGGAATGTTGCCAGCAGGTCAAGGGAGGTGATCCTTCCCCTCTGCTCAGTGCTGGTGAGGCCACACCTGGAGCACTGGGTTTCTCCGTTCAAGAGTAACATGGACATATTGGAGGGAGCCCAGCAAAGGGCTGCAAAGATGATGAAAATGCTGGAGCATCCGTCCTATGAGGAAAAACAGACAGCTGGGGTTGTTCAGCCTGGAGAAATCTAAGGGAAGGAAGTTGTCATCAATAAATACAAATACCAGAAGGAAGGGGGCAAAGAAGAGGGAGTTGGATTATTTTCTGTAGTACCCAGTGACAGCATCAGACACAGTGGTCACAAACTAACAGGAGGCTCCCTCTGTGCATCAGGACACCCTTTTTCCACTGTGATGTGTGACCAAGCAGTGACACAGGTTGCCCAGAGAAGTTGTGGAGTTTCCATCCTTGGAGATATTCAACAATTGCCTGGATATAGTCTTGGACAACCAGCTCTGTGTGGCTCTGCTAGAGCAGGGGGCTTGAACAGATGATCTCCAGAGGTCCCTGTCAGCCTCAACCATTCTGTGATCCTGTAAAAATGCCTGCTGCACATGGTTAGGACCCATGTGTAGTGCTAATACATTGCATCATGGTTTGTGAGCAGGTTGGGATTCAGAAGTTGCCAGAGCAATCTTGTGTCATTGATGTGTTGTGCAAGCATAGATTGCAGTTCCAGATTCTCATTACTTCAAGCTAGCCAAAATCATTCAGAAGCGTCACATTTCATCTCATTTCTGTCTCTGAGGCGTTCAGCTGAGCAAATCATACGGCTTTGACAAAATAATCCCCCCACACTCACGGTCCTGAGATGCTGAAAAATCCAGTTAAGACTTTTGAAACAACAGGTTTGGTGTTGGGGATTTGTGAAGTAAAAATGAAGTCCCCTCGTGCTGTTTCAGCTCCTGGCAAGTGTATGTCTCCACCTCCCCGTAGCCAGGGAGCAGCCAGAAATACATCTGCTAGAGAATCGCAGGCAGCGTACTCTGAGAACCGTAGAGGGGAGGAGAGCCAAGTGCTCGCCGGCTGTTGCAGATCTCCTTCCACTTACCTGCACAACTGGGCACTCAATCCGCTGTATCGCCCGTGTCTGAACCACAGCAGCTCTGTCAGACACAAAGGCAGGTTTCCTGGGAAATTTCCAGGCTGTGTGCTGCTGCCTGTGCCTTCAATGCCTCCCAAGCATCACAGGTTGCACGGCCGGCGTCGTTCCCAGCCCTGATTTCTCTCCCTTGTCCAGGGAGGTGAGAGGGAGCTTTGCTGGGGCTGGAGGTTCTCCTTGCTTCCCTCCCAGACCAGTCCAGAGTGGTTTTCCTGGAGCTGCCATGGAAACGGTGCGTGCAGTCACAGCAGAGGGAAAGTGTGTGGCATTCAGCTGCTGCCAGGTGTGAGGGGAGAGAGCCTGCTTTTTGCCCAGTCCTAATTCCCCCTGCGGGGAGAAACATCAGATTTAAGATGGGGGGCGGGGGGGAGAACAGACACGTCTCTAAACCACCGCTCAGAAAACATGGCTGCAAATCAATTCAAACCTCTTTTCTCCATTAAATTAAAAGAAAACACTAAATTTAACATTCAGTATATCCTGGCTTTCTTTTTTTTTAAATTTGCTTTACTGTTCCTTTCCAATACTGTGATATGACAAACTGATCTGTTCTGAACAGGGAGCTGCAAGTCCTACCTGCTCATTCTGCACTTGGGGTTGAGGGTTTTAGCAGTGAGCACTGTATGTGCCAGGTCTTGGACAAAATCATTTGGGGTTATCAACACTGGCAGAAGGTTCCTGTGTTTATCACACAAGAATAAATATAGTTTTGATTGCTGTGTTTTGCTGTAATAAAGGTTTGAATGTCATGTGACTTTGACAGTGTCAGTGAAATACCATGTTTGAAGTTATGGCGTAAGTTCATTCATTCATTCCTCATTCCTTTCTTTCATTGTTTTCTTTCACCTGGGTAATGAAAGTAACAATGATTTATATGTGTCTCTCATTTTAGAATTGTATCATAGCAGTAACTCTGATATCCCTGCTGTAAGGGACATCCCTGTAGAGATGCTTCTCTCCATTTTCTAATCTACTGACAGTTTCCTGAAAACCATTTTGGTGGCAACTGGCTGGTCTTTGGGCTGAAATCTGCCCTGTAATTGTCAAAGCAGCATCATTAGGTTTGTAAGGCTTGGTAGTTCTGGTGTATGGCAACTGTCAATTGTGTGTATGATCTACCAGAACCAGAACTGCAAATCCAGCCCAGTATATTTAATTCTCTTGTTACTTTCACTGTTTTAATTAGAATGAGTAAAATCTGGGAGTCTTTTCTTTTGTTTATTTGAGGACTCAATAGAAAAACTCTTTTGTGTTTTATTTGAAACCCAGATTCCAAGTTCGGATGTTTTCTGGTTTCTGTTTTGTGGCAATAAATACATGTTCCACCAATGAGAATGGCCACTGTTGGTTGGACAGTTTGCCTCCACTGATGACCATAATTATATGCTGAAGGAGAAGTAAGAACAAGGCAAGAATATAGGGTACCATTTTCTAATACTCAGAAGTCTTCTGTTTTCCAGTTTCCACAACCTAGTCGAGTTTTGATGTGCTCAGTGACCATCAAAAGCATACCCATTACGTAAAGTACCACCTTTTATCTGTTTTCAAGTCTGGCTCCTGTTTACTTCGTTTGGAATGTCCAACTTGTTTTGAAACAACTAGTGAATATGCTATGTGGGGTTTTGTAGACCTTGAGTGTGTCTTCCCTAAGCTGTCTCTTTTCCAGACTGAAGATTCCCAACTTCATGGTTCCTTGTCCGAAATCTGTTTCATACCTTTAATTACCCTTGCAGCCTTTTTTTCTGTTCTTCAGATGTGAGATGAGCAGAACTTAACACAATTTTCAGAATGCTAGCACACCTTGAATTTATTCAGTGGGATTAAGGCTGTTTATGCTTGTGTCTGGATAGGAAAGCTAGGCTAGGGATCTAATCGTAGTGATGTGACATTCCTGTGGCAGCCCACAGAGCTGTTCCTAGGAGGACAGAGGCAGTGACCAGCCAGAGCTCCTGTGGGGGGATGTGGCCATTCAGGGGACAATGAGGAGGGCCTGGTACACCTTGCTGGGCTGAGCAGTGTGGGCACCTCAGTTGTGGGACTTGTTGCCTCATGGATGGACCATGAAGCAAGCAAGAACAGAACCTGCTGGCACAAGTCAGCCAGTTGTGCTACAGCAGGGGGAGTGAGTGGGAAACTAGTAGGATGTCCAGCAGCAACGCTTGCAGAGGCAACGGCCAAGGCCTCAGTGTGCAGACAAGAGAAGACCAGAAGTGAGCTTAAACTGGGGAAGAATAGCACTGCACAGAACAACTGGAAGCTTGTGACCTGTGGCAGCAAGGCAGCAACTCTCCCCTCATCTGGAAGAATTCAGCTAAAGAACAGGACTGTTAGAGTTAAGGGAGACAGAAGCTCTGGTGGTTTTCTCCTCAGTCTTGCCGGGGAAGGGTGCAGGCAGAAGTGGGCATATTGTTTAGCTCAACACCTATCTGAGCAGCTGGTGTCACTGACAGTCTTTCTCCATCCACAATGAAGGGACTGTGATCTACCAAGCAAAGGGATGCACTTTTCAAAGAAGTGCAAGAATGTCTTTGCCAATAGACTGGGGAGGCAATGGAGTGGACTTAAAGTGATGGTTAAGGCAGGGTGGAGATAATCAAGGCTTGGGGGGACAAGATGAAAGCATGTGTGGAACAGACCTGTAGGGGAGGCCACCACATTCTCCTCAGAGACAAGGAACAGATGGCACATTGTCTCAAGTGCCTGTGTATCAACCCGGATGTCCTGTGGAAGAAAACAGAAGGGAGTTGCTTGTTGTCCCGGTTCTGGCCAGGCCAGGGTCAGCCTCCCCAGGCAGCCAGCCCAGGTGAGCTGAGTCAGCCCTGGCTGCTTCCACACCACCTGATGCCACTCCCCCATAAAAGGATCTGGTCAGGGAGGGGTGCTCCTGTGCTGCTCTGGGATAGTTTGAGTGTGGCTGAGGCATTAGTTCAGTCCTCACATTGGTGCAGTGCCCAGTGTTACTGTCTTGTCAGGTAGGTAAAGTACTCTGTGTTATTGCCAGTTGTGTGCATTTTGTTCTGGGGTTTTTGGTCTTGTGGTGCTTGTCAGCAAACTGCCCTTACCTCAATCCAGGAAGGCTTTGTCTGTTACTCCTCTGGGAATGAGTGAGCAGTGTGTGGTGCTCAGCTGCTGCTTGGGGCTGAACCACCACAGGTACAGTCATAGTTACAATATCGTTGGGAATACAGTAACTGTGGGGGAGCCAATGTATCTGCAGTTCTGCAACAAAAGCTAAGGCCATAAGGAAAGATAGAAAGTACAGCAGATGGGTAGAAGAGAGGGTTGTGTGCTATGAGAAGGACAGTTTTAATAAGCATAGGTCAGCTGTAGTCTGTAGAGTGCTTTTGGGTCAAAATCAGAGCCACTGAGAGAGACCTCGTGGTGTCTGTTACAGACCTGAATCACAAAGAAGTGGATGAAGGCTTCACCTTGAAGCTCACCTCCAAGAGGCCTCAGGTTTGCAAGCACTGGTGCTCAAAAGGGAGTATAACCATCCTGATATCTACTGGAAAGGCAACCCAGTGATTGTGCGTAAGCAATCTGGGAGACTTTTCAGGATGTGTATAGGACAGGTTCTTAGTGTGGCCCGTGTATGGGCCAACTAGGAGCAGTGCTCTTCTGGGCTGAGTGCTGGCTAATAGACACATGCTTGAGGATACTAATGCCAGTAGCAGTGCTGGTTGCAGTGACTGTGGGAGTGTAGAGGCCAAGGGGCCTGAGGACAAATGATAAAATAAAGGCCTGGACTTCAGAAGAGCAGATTACAGCTCATTTGGGGAACTCTCTAGAGGGATCCAACAGAAGTCAGTCTTGGAGGGTAAACAAGCTCAGGAATTTTGGGAGATTTCCCAGTACAGCTGCTTCTCAAAGCACGAGAGCAGTCTATCCCCTTAAGTGGGAAAAGGAACAAGCATTAAAAAAATAAGGTGGCAGAGCACTGAGCTATGAAGAGAGCTCAAATAATAAAGGGGACAAACTCCCCAAGAGGAATATAGAAATACTTCCTTTGTGTGCAGAGATGTAGTTAGGAGCTCAAGCTAGCAAGAATAACATAAAAGTTTCTGCACGTATGTTAGTAGGAAGCAGTACCAGAAAGATGTAGGCCTGCTGCTGAATAGGGCCAGCAAGTTCATCAAAAATGGCACAGGAAAGTCTGAGATACTCAGCTTGTCTTCACAGGTAGTGTCAGCCCCCAAAACTCAAGAAGCGCCAGTGGAGGAAATGGCAACCAGTGATAGTAGAAGAAAGGTCAAGAGAGGAGCCGTCTGTACAAATTGGACAGGTGCAACTCCTCTGTGACTTGATAAGATGCAGCTTGAGAGTGTTGAGAGAGTTGGCAGGTGTCATCACAAAACTACTCCTTAATGTCGTTGAAGAAATCCTGTGTATCTGGAACAAAACCAAATGTTACAGCCATCTGCAGAAAGACCAGGCAGCCTTGTGTTTCTGGACGAAAGTGTGCAACTCATGGAGGCATTTCCAGGCAGCTGAAGGACATGCAGAGTTAAAGTCAGGTTTGTTCCACAAGCATGACCTTCTACTCCTTTCATCTCCTACTTAGTGTGCTGCTTTTTCAGGCTGTGGAATTCTGAAATTCTCTGTTGTTGCTCTTCAGTGTTCAGTGTGGAAGGCAGGATGAGAATTTCACTGGCGGACACGTTCAACTGTGAGAATTTACCACTTACATTTCTTGTCTTGAACTCCTAATTAAGAAAATACTTACCCATACCAAAACCTGGATAAATAGTTTGTGATTATATTGGTGTCCCGTAGTTCTGTTCTGTGTTATAGGCTCTGCTGATTTGACTGTCTGGCTTGCTACTCTAGACTTACGGGTATCTCTGGAAACCAGCATTGCATTTCATGTCTTTCAGTTCTTGGGTAGGACATCTGTGTTAAGCTAGGTATTTTCTAGTTACTTCAGACCTCTTGAGCACATACCATTTGATCTTCCAATTTGTTACTGCTTGTTTTGTCAGTTTGTTTTCTGACTATTCTACAGTCACTTAATTTCAGACAGATCCTCTGGTAAGACTCCCTCAGTGAGCTCTAAGGGTGGGAATTTCCCATGAAATACCAAAAACCTGTCTGAGGGATTCAGATTCATTTCCCTTCAATGAGCTTTTTTGTATCCTGATCACCTGGTTGTGGCTCTACAGACTCTCCAGGCAGCTTCTTGCATCTGATGCATTTGAAGAGGGATTTGTTGTTAGCTTTGTCCTGTGGAACCATATTGTCCTGTCTTGTGTTTTTGTATTTAACCTGTCAGCCATTACAGTCTTTAATGCCCTTCATGTGAAGATGATTTCAGCTTCCAGAATTAGTGTTTTTGTTTCTCATGCCTTCCTTTGCCCTCCTGTTTAACAGTGCTCAGTTTTTGTTACATCTTCTGCACTAAGCAGTTTCCTGGCTGCCTATGAACACTGAACTCTTCAGCTTCAGCCAAGCTTTTTGGTTAAGTATTTTTCTCTCTTTATTTGGCTCATAACTGGCAGATTTTCTGCCCTCTTGTAGGGGTGTTGGATCTGAGCACCGAATGATGACTTCTCAGCTGCAAGATGTCAAACCATCTTTTATGCATTACCTGAGACCAAGTCAAGAATTACACCTTTTCTTATGGGCATCCTAAGCAGCTGTCTATGTTCTGTGTCTTTTTGTCACTTTTTTTTCCCCCTTTTTTCTGACTGTACAAACTACAGTGGCGGCTGAAGATTCCCAGAACTATCGCGTTTTGTACCCTTCTTTCAGAGTATGTCTTTGCCTTGATGGGCAGCCAGCACTGCCACCTCCATACCGTGTCAACCCATCTAAGCTCTTGTTATTCAACAAGTTTGGGTTTTTCTTTTTAGATTTGATTCTACATTTTTCCTTGTCCGTACTGCAAATGTTACACTGAACTGCATGTTCCTTGCCTGTTTGTTTTCAAGTAGGTAATTTGTAGACTGTAATTTCACTATGAAAACCTTTTTAGCTTTTTCAAAGGATGAGCTATTCATACCAGAAATTAGGAGAATAAGATCATGATGTTACTTCATAAAACTAACATTTTTATTACTAATTGCTTTTCTCTTGCATAAAGAACAGTATGAATCTGTTGGGAATTTCCTTAATCTGTGGTATTTCTGCAGGGTAGCCAGAAAAGGAATGAATTGCCTAATTATTTTACTAGTTCTCTTTGTAATAAAAGATGTAATAAAAGAGGAAAGATTCAAAAGCGTAGTTTGGGCTATCAAAGTTAACTGCTGCTTCCCCAGAATCATCTGTGAGAGAAAATGTGCAACTCTTGAGGGTCTGCAGTCCCTGAGTTCAACATTTTTAACTCGTACTGTTGGAAAGCCTGCTTTTTTTCCTTAATACTTAGTGGAAATAGGTGAATTATTTCCCTAGTTAATTTGCTGTCTGCTAGAATACTGGAAACTTTTGTTTGCAAACATTTGTGCCAAATTTCCTTACAACTTTGTTGTAACTATTTATATGTAAGTCTGTCCATATTCAGTAGGTGTAGCAAACTGAGCTTTGCAAGTATGGAGATAACCTTTTCTGCTGTTAGAAAAGAAAAAAACAGAATCTTATAGGTATCAATTTGCATGCAGTAGGTTGCCATTAAAAAAAAAAAGCACATCTTGCTTTGTTAGATAACTTTTGAATCCTTTACTAGCATGCTAATCACTTGCTCTTTTAATACCTACTCATGGCAATATTCAGATCTGGTATCCTAATTAATTCAGAGATTCAAGGATAATTGCAAATTATGGAGTCTGTTCTTGGATGCGCTGCACTGACAGACTCTGTATGGATTGAGAAATCAGTCTCTCTTATAAAGCAAGGAAAATCAGAAAGAACTGTTCACCAGGAACATTTCTGTGATGGAAGCAGAAGAGGAAGGGACTAGATGTCTGTAATCTCGTAGACCATTCTGGACGATTAATAACTCTGGCTCTCCATCTGTACACAGTGCCTAGGATAACTTGTGTCATTAAAACTCTGGAAGGGAGAACTAGTTTAGAGATGTATAAATAGGGAACCAGAGAACCCCATAAATAAAATGCTGGGATGGATATACTACCCGAAGTGTTGTGTGTCATTGGTATCCATGTATGTTGGTGTTTGTACTGACACCTCTGTAGCTACCCCTAACATCTTGGCATAATGCTCATCAGGCCACCAAACAGACAGAGAAGGGAGTCTGGAAGATGAGTATGTTGTCAGAATCAAAAAGTGCTTCACTGTCTAGAACATATTTATAAGTTACACTTTGTGAAACGACATCATTTCGCTTTCTTAGCTTTTTACGTGTCTTTAAACCATAGAAATTATTTTTACGTCACAGTGAAGCACCTTCCAGCTGCAACAGGACTGTGTCACTCCTTTCAGAACAAAATTACCCTAGAAATGTGTATTGGAAAATCCAGGTAAAAGGCATCAGTCTGCAGTTCTGCCTGATATATCAGATGTGCTGAACATGCAGAGTCAGGCTCCAAAACCTGCTAATGTAGGTGGATTTACCCTTTTCTACTTAGATGTAGTGTATCTTTGTGCCTGGACAACTGAGAAGGAAATGCTAATTATAAACTTGGGCCAGTGTAAGAGTGAAGAGTCAGGGTCTGTTACTAAACTCTGCTGCTGAACTGTTTCTCTCTTTCTCTCCTTGGACAAGATCCACCATCTCTGAAGTTTTGCTTTGCTCCCACATTGAGTTTCACAATTAGTAGCAATAAGCCCCAAAGCAAGTCAAAGCTAGTGAGTTAGAATGTCAATTTATCTCCTTAAATTGCTGCTGCAGAAGGAGGAAAAGCAATGGTATGCGATTAGAAAGCTCTTAGTTCTAATCCTGTCCTAATGCTTCAATGCTTTTACTTACACTTTGTTACTTTGGAGACTGAAGTAGTTTGCATGGGAAGAAGTAGAATAGCCCAGCAATCATGGTGGGTGATAAACCATTGGGAGTGTTGGCAAGAGGTGCAAAAACTAGCGAGAAGGAGAAGAAAGGAGCAAGCTAGAAGACTAAAGCTGAATACAAAACAGAGAGAAGAAACATGGGATAAAAAAGGACTAGGCAATTTGTAAAAGAAAAATGGAGATAATTTGAATAACTTTGGTGATTGTGCTGGAGAAGAAATAATACAGTTTCTGTAGGAACAGGGAATTGTCCAGGCAATTGGGCAGCGTGCCTTCAGAGAGCAAGGTTTGCCTATAACTCACAGAGGAACAGGGCAGTGTGCCTGGAGAGCTGAAACGTGCAACCAAATGCAATTGTGACCTCATTTGTATTGGGGTCCTAAAAATAGAAAATAAAATAGGGTCTGTTTCTATAAACGTTGTTAAAGGCATGAAAGGGCCTTCCTTGAAATAATTTTACATGAAAAAGAAGGAATAGTTTATTTTTAAACACTATAATCAGCCAAACTAGTTCTTTACCCCATAAATAATCCATATGGGTACTAGCTCAGATGCCATGCCAGTCTCTTGTAAAGAACATGGGGTAGTGGAAACCATCCTATCATGTGAGGGAATGAGCTAGAGAAATACAGGTTCAGGCTGATAAAATTCTGGTACTTCCATCAAGCCAAATGTGTCTTTATGTAAGCATGATGACAATAAGAGAGCTTGATAGGCAGTGATTTCTAATCCATAATACAGATTGGCATAAAGCCTTGGAAGAATTTCTAGAACTCTTCAGTTCTAGGATCATGGAAAAACTAGGTCTCTGTAGGTTTGCTCCAAGTAGGTCTTGCTGCAATGTTAGACGTGCAGTTCAATTTCAGGATCTCAAAGAATTGAGATTCTGCAACCTAATTGAGCATCCTGTTCCAGTGTTCCAAACAACTCTTGCTGTGTTGTTTGGTTTTGAGAGTTTGGGGGACTTTTTGGTGGAGGTTTTTTTTGGTGGTTTTTTTTTTTTTGTGTTTGGGTGGGTTTTTTCTGTATATCCTGTCAGATTTTACCTCATTGCAACTTGTACCTATTGCCTTTGTCCATTTGCTGTATACTTCTGGCAAGAGCCTGTTGATATTCTCACTGTAATCCCCCATCAAGAGCTAATACTCTACAATTAGGTCTTAACTTGACTTTCTTTTCTCCATGCTAAACAAACAGGATTCCTTAAGCTTGTTGTACAACAGGTGTTTTGATCTTCTGACTGAGTGACCTGTTAGTCTTGCTTTAAAGTCTTGTCATGTCTCTTGTCCTGGTGGCCTAAAAGCAAGTACTGTACTCAAGTTGCAGCTTCAGGGGTACCAATTAAAAGGGAATAATTGTTTCCTTGTTCTGCTAGTGGCTGTCTTGCTGGTGCAGTGAAAGAAGTGGTTGGTTGTCATCACCACAGGAATGCATTGCTGAGTTGAAACTTTTTTGTCCACCAGATCGCCAGGTCCTTTGTGTGGAGATGCTGTACTGTTATATGTAATTCCATCCTCCATCTTTATTTTTCTTTCTTGAACTTCAAGTTCATGACACTACCCTTGGCCTGCTCCTCTGATTTGTCACAGTTTCTCTGGATGGTAGTCCTGCCCTCCGGTGTATGCATTGCTTCCTTCAGGTTGATGTTACCTGGGAACTTAGTTGTATATAGGTGCAGGCATAGCTATTAATTAGTTGTATGAGTTTTTTTTGTGGGTGGGTTGTTGGTTTTTTGGTGGAGTTTTTTGTTTGTTTGGGGTGGTGTTTGGATTTTTTTTTTTGGTTTTTTTTTTTTGTTTTTTCTCAATTAAGCTCCTGCAACAGCACAAGAGCACTGAGTTTATGAATTTGCCACACCTCTGCTTATCTGAAATTACCTTGTGAACTTTTTCCCTCACAGCCATTTTATTCAGTGGAAGGGAAGAGTGAAACTATTGAGTGAAAAAGGGTAAGATCAGTACAAGGGAAAACACAGTTGCAACACTAGAGAAAGTAGAGAAGTTGGAAGAGCCGAATGGTACATTATAAAGCCCAGTTTTGAATCTTCTGAGCAATGTTTTGTCAGATGGATTGGGGCATTGCTAGTGATGCTTTCTCCTGTTTGAAAGTGTGAAGAAATCCTGTTTTCCTTCTAGATGCAAGATGGGCTGCCAGGTCTGGTTTGTGTCCAGTGCTGTCCCTAGATTTTTACCAAGTTAAACTTGCCTAGATTTTGTTGTTTTCCTCAGGAGCACGTGCCCCAGTTTCAGCTGCACGTGTGTCCAGTATCATAGGTGAAGGACACTTTCCTGCCAACACCGCTCTCAGCAATGGCATTTAGTTGGACTTTGTCGATGTGCAGCACGTGGAATTACACGTGATGCCATAGGATGGGTGTATCAGTATTCCTGTGCTGCTTGTGACATTAAGGTACTGTTTTTCTTGTTTAATAGGTTGCAGCAAGATAGAGCCCATGTTGTACACTTCTACAGCTTATGTACTTTAGGAAGTTCTGTGGTTTCTAAGATCCTCCTATGGAAGACTTCAATCCAGGAGGAGATTTATTTGTTTGTGTAGCAGCAATCAGGCTTTCTCTGTTCATCTCACCAGGGATTCTCAGCCTTACCTCAGTGCTGTTGTTTGTCTGTGTTTGAAGATTCAAATGATCATCAGTGCACCGATTTGTTTTTCTATATCATATTTACAGTCAAAAGCTGAACGCTTTTTCTCTTTTAATGTTGCAACCTTAAGATTCCTGGGAATTCAATAAGTCCACTAAGCTGTTCAGCTTAAATTTAGATAAATTCTTTTTTGCATCAGCTATTTTTTACTCTCTCTACTGATTTTTGCAGTGTCTTTTGCTCAGCATCAATACACATCTCTCTGTGAAGGCATTGAAGGATTACTTTAAGATTATAAAGGACAGAATAAAGTGAGATCAGCTCTGAGTAACAGCCAAATTTCTTTTGACCTGTTTCAACCCTCCCAACATTCAAATGGGTCAGTACAGACCACCCATCAGATACAAAGCATAAAAGTAACCAAATACCCTCTTACTTGGTGTGCCTGGAACTCAGGAGTTTGTACCTGTCCGAAGGCTGTGAATATTTCTTTTAGACTTACTGCTGTCTGGACCATTGTGAAATCTATGACCTTACTCAAGTCTTGTCTAATTCTTCAAGTTTTGGTGTCTGCAGAGGATAGATAAAATATAAATCTTGGACTGAAGAGGTAAAGACATGCAATTCCCACCTGTGGAATAATGAGTATTTAAAAAAAAACCAAAACCCGCATGGTAGAGGACAATTTAACACTTTTAAACATCAATTGCTTCAGGCCCTAGCATTTAGATAGATACTCTTTTTATCACTTCAAAACAAATTGATAAAGTTATCACAAAGTTCCTTCCTTTCCAATCTACTCTTGAGCTTTTTCTCTGGATGACTCTCATCATTATCTGTAATCTTTCTGCTGGCTTCCTGTTCCTGCACCCTTTGCGGTGCTAGGGGCTGCCAGACCCATCAGTCCAGCTCCACAGTGCCTTTGGCATGATCCCTCCTTCTAGCACAGTCCATGAAGCTGCACTTAACGTGGCATGGCTTAAATTGATTTTGATGTTGCAGTGCAGTGTCTGCAGCTCTTCATTCTCTAATTGTCTTGACAAGAGATTTGCATAATCAGTGGGCAGGAATTTGTTTTTAATTTTGATCTTCTGATTAGCTTTGTTCAGATAAATAATAGAAGGTTGTGAAGATAACACAACATGTCATGAACTGGTGGAAATGATTGTAAACAGAACAAATAAGGCAAAAAATGGAGGCAGGTTCAGTGGTTACTTCTATAAAATGTAAGCAAATACTATTTCTAGATTCTGTCTTCTTGCACTGTGGTGGCTGCTTGGAATCTAAACATATGGATTTATTCAAATATTAGTCACTTGCTGCTTCCTGAACAAAGAGAAGGAAGCTTATTAATCTGTTTTCTGCCAGGGATTCTTGATATGGAGGGATAGTGGACTCCCCTGCCTCTTATTTGAATTCTTCTTTTCTTCTTTTGTTTTGAAGGCAAACCTGTAGACCTACACCTTTGTCATCACATGAGAGAATACCTAACACGGTTATTTGTTAAATTCAATGGAGAGGATAATTATGATGTTTGTCTCTGCCCCTTCACATATCCTCCCCATCCCTTTCCATCTCCTTCCTTCTATCCCTAACTTGTAGGCACCTGATGGAAATCTATTAAGTTAGAAAATAGCAGCAATTAAGCGAGCAATGACGTTACTGTTCACCTAGTCTAGCCATTTTCATGCTTTAGACACTCAAGATTATTGTTATCTTAGGTGATCTAGCACATCTCTGCTTCCCTGGTTGAGGAGGAACATGCACACAAGAGTCCTTTTCCAGCTTTCTCTGCAGGGCAGAACTTAAATAATGTGGGCAATCAAAGCAGAAAACATTAATTTCTGCATCTTAGGAAGAGCAGAGTTCCCTCAATAAGGGTCCAATTATCCAGAGAGAGGGAGGCTGCTTAAACCGATCATTTTCGGGCATCTGCTAGAGTAGCAATTTGTAGAGTAGGACTGAAAAAGATTAGTGGCAGATGAGTCATGCAGTATACTAGGGCATGAAAGAAAGATGGAATGCAGTAGAGAACAGAAAGAAGTAAGAAAGATAGATAAATACAGAGTAGCATAGTGTATTTTGGAGACTGGAATCATAAGCAAAAATGTTCTGTAATCAAAGTGTTCATGATGTAAGGGTGTTAGCTGGGGAAATGCAGAAGTGTCTGGGAAGCAGTCAGCTAGAGCAATGAACTGAGGGAATACAGAGGCGTAGAAAATGCATGAGAGTATATGCAACCCAGGTAGCAGAAGAAAAAGGCAAAGGAGTCTTTAAGAGCAGTTCAATAAAATAGGTTTGGAGACACGTTTGTGTTTAGGTGACTTGGAGTAGCGTGTCCAAGCAGGAGCTGGAGAGAGGTTGGTTGTGCACTTACTAGGGTAAAAGGGTGCAATAAGCTAGTTATCTGTCTGGGAAAAGGCCAGTGACAGTGTGGATAGTCGGGATGGTTGGAGAGTGTTAGGAGTCTTTGATTCTTACATTCTGCTTTTAACGTTTAAGGACAGCTGCATCTTCTCACTGTGCAGGTAAGAAAAATGCCCTCTGCTAGGCCATGGCGAAGAACGTCTGACTTGTCTACCTGGGATAGCAGGCAGTGAAGCTGGCATGTATGGAGTGCATCAAAATGTGCATTGGTAGCTTTGTCATGATAGAATCAAGAAACTTCAAAAATGTAAAGTGGAACAGAATAGCTCTTAAACTTTGGTTTTCTTTGGAAATAAACAAACTTAATGCTCTGATTGGTTTTCTTTGGTATTTTATAGTAACAAAATTTCTCATTGTTTACATGCTCTCATGGGCAATACTATACCACTTCAATTTTATGTTCTTCAAAACTTTAGTAATGTTTCTTTTGCAGCCCTTTCAATGCAAACAACACCACAGTTTGAGTAACAACTCTTGGAACGTTGGTCAATGGTCTCTTCAGCTTTTCAGGCAATTGATTCTACTGTGTGAGAGGAAAATGGTCTCTGTGAAGTAAGCATATCTGAAATAAGTTGTTGTTGTTATTAGGTGATTTTTAATAGTCATATCTACAAGCAACAATGACAAAGACATTTATGAGTATTACAAAAACGTGCAGTGTTATTGTGATTACTAATGAACTGTTAACATTCAGTGAGTAGTGATGTTTTGCTCTTCAGATCAAGCTGACTTTTGATGGTATTCTTGTACTCTTGATAGTCTTGCTTGGAGTAATGAATTCAGAATTAACTAGACTTAGTGAAATAGTGAGTGGCCAATGAAGTATACACCAGCTATTTCCTGTTGAACATAACCTGTATGAACTTGCGCCGTTTACTCCTAGTGCAGGACAGAAGTTACTCATGTCAATAAGAAGAGAAACAAAGGGGAATGATGCAGCTGAATAAGAACCACCACCAGCCATTTCAGTTATGGTTTGCCTCCTTTCAGAGATTTGACAAGTATAATGTCTCTACTTACCCTTGACTTCTTAGCCAAAGGTTTTAGGTAGTAGATAGAGGGAAGACTGCTCCTGCCGTTTCTTCCTTTCTCTCAAATATTGAGTTTTTCAGCGACATTTGGTGGGTAATTTGACCCAAGTAATTTCCAGTATTGTTTTTCTGCTAGGTAAGACATTGCTAGGAATTCTCTCCCATACCTCTGAATTACAAGGAGGTCTCATTTGAAAGAAAAGGGAGAGAAAGTTGCATTTGTGTTAACGCAGGAATGATATTTCTCCTTCTGCCTTCAATAAACACAAAGAAAAGCAGAGAATTTTATCTATTTACCTATGAAAATTTCTTAGTGTAACTATAAGCAAAATGGAAGAGCAGCAATATTTGGCATTTTTACAACAAATGCAATTCCCTAGAAGTGTTTCAGGTTTTTATTTGATAAAACTGCTGTTACCATATGTGGGAAATGTAGCTTATTAGTCAGTAGTAGGGATTTTACTTGTATTGGTTTTGTGTCTTTCAATTAAAAAAAAAAATTCTTGAGTATAAAACCAAAAACTCTTCAAAAGTGTATTTATAAGATCTGTGGTTAAATCTGATCTGGTGGGACTGGTTTGGCTTCCTGGACAGAATAAAAGGCAATACATTCAATTAGTGGTAGGATTTTTAACACAGCTTTTGTCCAAAACTACTTGAGTTTCCCTTCTGCACATCATTAAATGCAGAAATTAAACCATGTTCAGTCCATGAAAACTCCTGTTCAATTTAGTTTATTTCACTGGTGTGCACTGTGATGGTTGTCTTTTTGAGTAGAAATCTTTCATCAACTCAAAATCATCTGCAGAAGTTCACATCTTTTACATCTTTTTAAGTAACATAAATTAGTTTTATTTTTACCATACTTAAATCAGCAAGTTAGGAGCACATGTGTATGCTACTAAGAGGTCTACGTGAACTATGAATGATTTTGAGTTAGGCCTAAACTGTTTAATGCATTTGGAAATTCCATTCTGATAAACAGACACATATCATTAGAGTGGATGAAGGAATGGCTAGGTGTTACCACAAAGATTAGGATTGCAAATGTGTTAAGAAAAAACAAACAACCCCCAACCCCAAAATTATACTAACAGTTCTTGCACAAATAATTTTATCTCATGAATTTCCTCCTTAATCTCAAGTGAAGTCAAAACAAATGGTTTCATTTACTTTTTCAGGAGCTGCAGTTTGAGAGACTGACTCGAGAACTTGAGGCTGAACGTCAGATTGTAGCTAGCCAGCTGGAGAGATGTAAGCTTGGATCAGAAACTGGAAGCATGAGCAGCATTAGGTAATGTATGAATTGTTAATTTCTTGGTAATGTAATTAATTTTCTTGTTATTAGGAATTACTACTGAGATCAGGATTGATCATCTAC
This sequence comes from Gallinula chloropus, assembly GCF_964237585.1. Classification (NCBI taxonomy): domain Eukaryota; kingdom Metazoa; phylum Chordata; class Aves; order Gruiformes; family Rallidae; genus Gallinula; species Gallinula chloropus. Next base: position 78,066,881 of record NC_140086.1, on the reverse strand, counting down.
TTGTAAAGAAATTATACACCAGGGAACATGAGATTTTAGTAGAGTTTGAAAATTGGTGTTTTGATCTGCTTTTAAAAAAGAAAATGTCATGAGGAGGCCTACTTGCATCCAAATTGGTGTCTGGTTTGTCCAGTAACATAAGAGCAGTTATATATGGCGTTTGCTGATGTACTGTTGTCTGAATGGATTAGCAGCAAAACTTCTGTATCCACTACCAAGGCAGATGTAATTCTCAGCAAGAGCATCTTAGCTTCTGTCCTGGTTTCAGCTGGGATAGAGTTAATTTTCTTCCTAGCAGCTGGTAGAGTGCCTTACTTTGGATTTAGTATGAAAATGAAGTTGATGACAAGAACTAAAGCATGGGTGTGTTAAGCAGTGTTTACAGTCCCTGCAAGCAAGGAGGGATGAGACTTCCACAGGAGATGCACAGGAAGCTGGGAGGGTATGCAGCCAGGACGGCTGACCCAAACGGGCCAAAGGGATATTCTGTACCATAAGATGTCATGCTGGGTATATAAGCTGGAGGAAGTTGGCTGTGGAGGGCTGTGGCTCAGGAACTAGTTGGGCATCAGTCAGCTGATTGTGAGCATCGCTTGTTTTGTATATTCTTTTATCATCATCATTCTCTTCCTTTCTGTCCTATGAAAGTGTTTCTATCTCAACCCATGACCTTCACTTACTGGATTCTTTCCCCCATTTTGCTGTGGAAAGGGAGCGAGCAAAGTAATGGCTGTGTAGTTGCTTTAGCTGCCTGTGGATTAAACCACAGCAGTCCTTTCTCCTGTTAGGAATTGCCACCAGAGGCTGAGGGTTTGTGTCTCTTTTCCCCAATGGCCTTGTCAGTGCCCCCTTCCCTAGACAGGGATCCCAGCTGCTCGGATTTCGTACCCTCCAATTCCAGGCTACTGGCCCTGCTGTCCCAGCATCAGAGCAGCCAGGTGACAATGTGCTCACCTGGATGGTTTAAGATTGAAATCCTTTTGCATATTTACAGAGATATATTGGTAAGTTTTGTGAAAACCTGTTCTATCATAATTTTATCATTGAAGTTGTTAAAAGCTTTAGAGATAGTTACTTAAAGCTGATGACCTGACATAATAATGTGATGATAACATACATGTGACCTTTTATTTTTAACGTTGGCTTTCTGCAAGTTAAAAAAATTGTTCTGGTTCATTGTTTGCATGATGGTGAGATGATTTAAGAAATATTAACAAAAGGAACCTGATCTCTTGGTGCATGTGAAGGTTTAGTAGTTATGAGCATGAGCTGCTAGATACTACTGTCATTGTTTTCTCAGGTGAACCTAATAAATGAAAGATGACAGTACTTGAATTTCCAAGATCAAGGAAAATGGTTGAATAGACCTATCTCCTGTTTTTCTCAGTGGAAATATGAAGTGTGATAGCTTTTGAATACATAAGATTAAGTATGATATGCCAAGCTTAGTGCCAAATTTTGTGTGATGTTAGTAGAAAAACTACAAAAAAATTACTGCAAGAAACTCTTCCTTACTAAGCAATTCAGACTACACTTCAATCAAGTAAGTGATTGTTTTCCATGATAAGTAGGAAATCATTATTCAGTAGAATGCCAAAGATACGACAAAAATGCATAATGCCAGTTCAATTAAAATGGAATAAGTCAGAAGAATCTTTATGTAATTAAGCAGAAGGTGCACATGAAGTTGACATAAATATAGAATCATAGTCACAGACTTGATTGGGTTGGAAGGGACCTCAAAGATCAGCCAGTTCCAACCACCCTGCTGCAGGCAGGGACACCCTCCACTTGACCAGGTTGCCCAAAGCCCCATCCAACCTGGCCTTGGACATTACCAAAGAGGGGATAGCCACAGCTTCTCTGAGATGAATTCTTACTTTATTCAATGTGATCTTTCCTATCAACCAGACTTATATTAACATTAGAGAAGCTATATTACTTAGAATTATTTAAGCATAGAGTAGGTAATATTGGGCAATGCAGACTAGTAGTCTATATTTGCATCTTGAAAGTGCACTTAAAATTTAAGTATTCTATGACTGCATTTTAAAAAAAGCTACCTGAACTGTGGGAGAATGATACTGAGCTATGTTTCAATATTACTGTCATTTTACGGTTGTTCCTGATGTTCAGCCAGGGATAGGGAGACTGGGACATTTCTTGTTTGGAAGGAAATGTTTCCTGTTGGAAAAGTTATACTTTTGAGTCATCAGTAATATCAAGGTCACTCAGCTGTTTCTTAAGAGGCTCCAGTTATTTGAGAAGTTTAATATTTTGACTACTAATCTGTCTGTGGAATAAACTCATACTTAGAATAACTGAGGTTTTATGGAAATCTTTGACATCTCTAATTTGTCCCAGAAATTATTTGCGTATCAGAGTTTCAAATTTCTAGTGTTTAAACTAAAAATATTTTGAGAAATACTCATAATACTGTTGTTGAGAATATAAATTTAAAGTTTACAATTAGATAGCAGTTCATAGGCTTGGTATGTGATTTAAAAAGGAAATCAATAACAACCCAATATTTTTTTGTGTTGGGCTGTTGTTTCTCCCGGACATTAAATAAGCTTTAATTTTCTGTTAGGTTTAAAAATACTAAATCCATTATGGGATTATGAAGTAGGGCTAACACAAATATTAAGTGAAGTCAAATATTAGTCTGGCTGCTGTGCTGACTTACTGTGCTGACAGTGCTCCTCAAGATTTGAGAATGTTCCTTTGAGACAGTATGGTGAGACAGAAACTTGGACAATGAAGAATTATATAGTGGAAAAATATGTGCCAAGGAAAAAAGTATCTAGCTTCTTACAGTCTTATGGAGTGTGGGGGGGCAGAAGGGGCTTGCTTAAAAATACTTTTCTTTTTTCATAGGTATGACCCCCTGTGAAGCTAACCTTTTAACACACACCCGCTTTTAAACAAGGCGATTAATTTTGTAGCGAATAGTAAACGCTTTAAAAATAAGTTGATAGAGGGTAATTTGAAGATTTTGCCATCTTTAGTGTTGTCAACTGCTGAAGAATTAGTTGTTTCAAGCGTGCTTTTCTGTCTGAGCACAAAGTAAAATCAGAATTACCAGCAGTCATTACCAAGCTTTTATTGGTAAGGAACTTTTGAAAACAATCTTTAAATCAAGTGCATAAATGAATATACATCCTTCAGTTATGTCACCATTGTTTGATGAAACCTAAGTTTATTATTCAGATGCTTTTCCTTAAAAAGAAATAATCAAACTGGACTGATTTGTAATCAGCATATTTTAATATTGGGAGGTTAGGTGGGGTTTTGCCACTTAAAAATAATTCACTCAAAATATCTAAAAGGAATGTTTCTTGTTAATATTTATTGCCTATCTCTGTTAGTACCCCAGGATCTGAAACCAGTACGTGCAGCAGCTATCCATATTTACAATTTGGGTTAAGATAAACCAGCTTACAGTGGTGTTTTCTGCCATACCTTGGTCTAACATCTTAAAACAACTGCAGATATACCTGATGAGTACTCAGTGCCCTTCATTTTGGAGGTACCAGGAAAATTGTTCTGATTTACCATCTTGGGACAGTAGCTTCATGGAGTCTTCCTGTAGTTCTTAACATTGTGCCCTTGAGATCAGGTTTTTAGGAACATGCTAAAGGGGTGTTGTTTCTAGCTTTAATTCTGCTTTCTGCACTCATCTTGCATAGTTTGACACTTGGCCCATAAGGAGTTGCATATCCATCTGTACTGTGAAGCTCCATGTGGCTCAATTTTCAGTTGTTAAGGACTTCCTATATAACCTCTTCTCATCACAGATACAGGGTTCTAGAAAGTACCGTGAGGTGAATTTTCACAGCACAACTCTGCACAGGATTATGCAGCCTGTGTCTGTGACAGGAATCGCTGTATCTTACACTGGTTTGGCTCCATTGCTCCACGCCTGGTGAGAGGCAGCTCGAAGTAGCCAGGGAGGAATGTGGCATTTGTAGTTTCTGTGATACAAAGTGGTATCTCTACTGTAATTTGCCTGTAGATTTGCCAGTGTGGTCAGAAGAGATTAGATTAGCCAGAACTGACTGCTCTATCTGAAGCGCTGGTGGAAACAAGTCTTGTTCAACCGAGGGGTCGCAGGTGCTCTGTTCCTCCACAGAACCTTGAGGAACTGATTCTGGGCACACAAGGAAACACCACAGCTTTAACAGTGTTCATCATTTCTGTGCCTACCTGTCTCAGATCGAAATACAGTAAATATTCTTTGTTATATCCTTGATCAACAGTCATTTTTCAGACTTTTGGGGACTACATTCACTAGGAATTGTACCAGAAGGATTTCAGTGCCTTCTCTTCAGGAGCAGGTTCTTGGAATCAAAGCTTCTGACACAGCTGAACAAAATGCTTAGACCATGAAGTAGGAAAAAAATTAGGGAACTCTTCCATACCTCAGTATTTCCATGTTGACAAAACCTGAGCAGTTCACTGCTCAGCCTGCTGAGTATTAAATACTCATGGCATGTTGCGTAAGGAGCCTAGATGTGCTCTGTACTGCCCCATGCCTCTGGCTGAGCTGCTTATTCCTTCTAAGCCAGATCCATCAGTTGGTCCCTCCCATTTGTATGGAGGGTAATTAGATGCCTGCATATCTTTGAGGTGTTCAGTCTCTGATAATTTTAAGCACATATTAATGTATTTCAAACTTCTGAATTTCCCACAACTATATAATGTAGCTCCTCAAAACAGAAGCTGATGAAAGTGAGGGTGGTTGGTTTTTTCCTTCCAGAGAAGAAAACAAACTCTCCAAGGCACTTTGAATGCTCAGCTACATGTTTTCATGTTTTCTTTTGAAAGAATTCAGCCAAAATTGTGTTACAGTATGGAAAGACTGAACAAGCAAGAAAATAGATCACATAGATATGTGACTTGTGTGGAAGCTGTGTCTTTACGCAAACAAATATCCTGAAGAATTGTATTTACTTGTCAGTAGATCCTTAAAACTTTGAAATAAGTTTGTGTTTTGCATTCTTTGTCGCTGTTTTATGTTAGCAATTTATGTTTCCTTATTTTTTGATGAAACATTATAGTTTGAACTCATGACTGTAGCTCAAGCCCAGCCAACTCTTTTTCTCTGGACACTGAGTGTGCAACTTGGGCAGTAGAATTTTTCTCACCTGAACTTCAACCCTGTATTAAAATTAGAAGTAGTGATTTATCATTTGCTATTGAACATTTCTTGAAAAGGCTGATATTTTTGCACGACTGTCCTAAGCAGCTTACTGAATTTTCTGTATTTTACAGCAAGCAGAAGTACATTCTAATCTACTGAACTGCATAGGAAGCCTACCTGCTTTGTATATTCCTTCTTTGATGTAGTTCTCCCTCTGAGATGCATGTGTTGCTTACACTTTATTATTGGGGAAAATGGTGTTTTACTTGGAAAGATAGAATTTTTTCAAATTCACTGAATGAAAATCCAGCAAGTGTAACTGATAAACCCATGAGCTCCTTCATTTCAGGAGCGTTCGATTGAAGAAATGCCCTGTGACATAGGGAGACAATTTCTACCGTGTTGGTCAAGTAAATACAATTGCAGTTACAGAATTTTCCTGTACAGTGGCAGGTGTTAGATCTAATTTAGGCTACTTATTGTAGAAGTATATGTAATAGTCTCTCTACAAAGAGATTTAATATTAGGGGTTGAAAAATTGAGTAGCCCAGTAGAGGTAAGGCTGCCCCAGCCTAGGCCTGCACAGGCTGGAGAGATGGCCTCAGTGTCATCTTTTTGAAGTTGAAATGTATAAACAAAAGCAAATAGGAATTCCTGTCTTTAGGATGGAGTAACCCCATGTGACAACACAGCTAAGGGTTGTCCAGATAAAATGGCTTTAAAGAGAAAGACCTGCAGGACCTCTTCAGCAACACAAAGTGAACATAAGTCAGCAGTGTGTCCTTGCAGCAAAGGTGACTAGCTACATCCTGGGCTGCAGTAGCAGAAGTGTAGCCATCACAGCAAGTGACTCCTCCCTGCTATTTGAAACTCATGAGGCTAAATCTTCAGTACCATACCTGGTTTTGGGCTCCCCAGTGCAAGAAAGATACTGTATGTTGGAGCAAGTTCAGAGCAGGGCTGTTAAGACGCCTGTAGGCCAGAGCATGTGGTGTATGAGAAGAGGCTGAGGGAACACAGGGGGTTTTTTAGCCTTAAGAGATATGGGCTAGAAGGAGTCTCTCTGTAATTTTTGTACTTGCTTTTTAAGCATAAGCCAGTAGCGTGGTTTTAATAGACACTGCATTCAAGAAATCTAGTCAGACTTTTGAAAGTGATGTTCTTAAAGATGACTGCCATTTCACCAGTGGACAGAAGAGATTTTGACTGAACTTTTGGCTGTGAATGCCATAGCTCAGAACTTCATCTCATTTTGGAATGTGTGTTTGCTCAATAGTTCAGAAGCTGAATAGGCTTAACGTTTTGTCACACCCTGTTGCTCATCTTCATTATGGATTGTGTGAAGCTTAACAAGTTGACTGAATTAATCAGAAAGTTTATCTGGAGTAAAATAAATGTCAATAAAAGCAGGCTAAGTTTTGAAAATGTGAATTTCAACAAATTCTGTAAGTCAGAATATTTAGCTCTGGTAAGACACTATTTAGTGGCTTTGTGCTGGTTTTTTGGTGTTTCTTTTTCTATTACATCACAATGATTTTATGTTGCTGTATGAGACAATGTCAGGTGGAACCCTTTAGAAACATGCACAGGTTGCTCCATTCCTGAAGAGCGTCTAAACTTAGTTGAGAAGGGAAGATGTCCCAGAATTCCACATACAGCATGCAAAGGGAGTGGAATTAAAAGTGGGAAGTCTCACGTTTGTGTATAGACCAACAAGGGATATGAGTTCATACACAGTCTGCAGTGAATGTGAGGGAGTAGCCAGCCAAACCCCAGAGTAATGGCCTGACATTTCTATGGGCCAAGTGCAACTTTCTAGACTTGCTTCAACTCAAAATATTCTTCAGTTGGTGAAGACCAAGTGACAAAGCAAGGGCCCAGCTGTGAAGACACATGGGTTAGAGGAGTGGGATATAAACCTTTATTGACATGAGCTGACAACGTGCGCTAGCAACCCAGAAGGCCAATCATATCCTGAACAGCATCAAAAGGAGTGTAGCCAGCAGGTCAAGTGAGGTGATTCTGCCCCTCTACTCCGCTCTTGTGAGACCCCACCGGGAATCCCCAACATAAAAAGGACATGGAACTGTTGGAACTGGTCCAGAGGAGGGCCATGAAGATGATTGGAGGGCTGGAGCACCTCCCCTGTGAAGACAGGCTCAGAGAGTTGGGCTTGTTCAGACCTTATAGCAGCCTTCCAGCACCTGAAGGGGCCTACAAAGAAGCTGGGAAGGGACTTTTTAGAAGAACGTGTAGTGATACAACAAGGGGGAATGGTCTTAAAAGGGGTAGATTTACAGTGGATATTAGGAAGAAATACTTTACTATGAGGGTTGTGAGACACTGGAACAGGTTGCCCAGGAAGGTGGTGGCTGCCCCCTTCCTGGAAGCGTTCATGGTCAGCTTGGGTGGGGCCTTGAGCAGCCTGGTCTAGTGAAAGGTGGCACAGCCCATGGCAGGGGGATTGGAATGTGATGATCTTTAAGGTCCCTTCCAACCCTAACTATTTTATGATTCTGATTGTCTATAGGTGAGGGGGTGTGAGTTTTTTCTTAGGGTTTTGGGGTGTTTTTTAGTAAACAAGTTGGTTTTCTATTCTTAGGTCTATGTATCTCTATTCTTAGGTCTATGCTGGGGCCTGTCCTCTTCAATATCTTTATTGATGACCTAGATGAGGGCATTGAGTGCACCCTCAGTAAGTTTGCAGATGACACTAAATTGGCTGGGAGTGTGGATCTGCCTGGGGGTAGCGAGTCCCTACAGAGGGATCTGGACAGGCTGGAGAGCTGGGCTGAAGCCAATGGCATGAGGTTCAACAAGAGCAAATGCCGAGTCCTGCACTTTGGCCACAACAACCCCAGGCAGCGCTATAGGCTTGGGGTGGAGTGGCTGGAGGACTGTGTGGAGGAAATGGACCTGGGGGTACTGATTGATGCACGGCTGAACATGAGCCGACAGTGTGCGCGGGTGGCCAAGAAGGCCAACGGCATCCTGGCTTGCATCAAAAATAGTGTTACTAGTAGGAACAGGGAGGTGGTTGTCCCCCTGTACTCAGCACTTGTGAGGCCGCATCTCGAGTACTGTGTTCAGTTTTGGGCCCCTCACTACAGGAAAGACATTGAGGCCCTGGAACGCGTTCAGAGGAGGGCTACTAAGCTGGTGAGGGGTCTGGAACACAGGCCTTACGAGGAGCGGCTGAGGGAGCTGGGATTGTTCAGCCTGGAGAAGAGGAGGCTCAGAGGAGACCTTATGGCTCTCTATAGCTTCCTTAAGGGGGGTTGTAGTGAGCTAGGGGTCGGCCTCTTCTCCCGTGTAGACAGCGACAGAACTAGAGGGAATGGTATCAAGCTGCGGCAGGAGAGGTTCAGGCTGAACATTAGGAAGCACTACTTCTCTGAAAGGGTAGTCAGGCACTGGAATGCACTGCCCAGGGAGGTGGTGGAGTCACCGACCCTGGGGGTGTTCAAGGAAAGACTGGACGTTGTATTGAGGGACATGGTTTAGTGGGAGCTAGTAGTAATAGGTGAATGGTTGGACTGGATGATCTTTTAGGTCTTTTCCAACCTTGATAATTCTGTGATTTCTGTGATTTCTGTGATCTCCATCCTAAATTTGTGGACTAGTTTGAGATCCTATAACAAGTCAGAAATCTTTAACAGCAGTGCATTTTAAGGGCAAAGTTAATTTATAGGTGAATTTCTTCTTTAGTTCTTGTGGTTCAGCAGAAGGAAACATGTCCTGCCAACCCAGCTCCATATCAGTGTCTTGAGGGGATTTATAACAGGCTCTAGCTGGGTCCCATGGATTGGCTTAGCACTAGTTATTGAAGTAAAGCTAGGTTCCTGGAGAGCCTTTTTCAGGCTGGTTTCTGAAAATCAGTTGGTGTGCCACAAGGCCACTTCATGATGCGAACTAAATCTTGGGAGGGGGAAAAGAACAGGGTGTTTGCTTCAAAGATGAGTTGGTAATTTGAAGGAAAGGGCTAATGCCATTGCAACTGATGCTAGACATTGTTATGTTTTACTGTCAGTATGGTGGGAAGAGAAAGTAGCTGGATCTGTTGATAACTTATTTGTGTCGCTTATTTCACATCTATAATGTGTCTTATTTGATGACAGTTCTGGTTTAAGATCCCTGAGCAGGTATAAAATTGATGTTGTTTATTGGGTAGGAAAACTAAAATGAAAGGTGGTCCATGCACACAGTGATGTTTTGGGTAACTCAGATCTGTCTACCTCGATGAGGAATGTTTTGTCACTGCTAAGCATGGCACGATGTGCTATGTTTCCAGATCGTGTGTAAAGCTGATCATGAGTTATTTGGTTTGTAGTAAAACAGGACAAACATGTTATAGGTTTCCAGGTAGTAGGAAAAAAAAACCTCAAACAAAACACATTCTTTACTGGAAACCAGCTTTCTTGTAGAATAATCATGCATCTTTGTTTGTAGTGCTACTCAGACAGCATGAGAATGAAATAAGCTGTAAGGCAACGTTCAATTAGATCAAAATGCTGGGAAAACACGCAAGTGCTTTTTATACCACAACGTTTTCTTTGAAGCCTTTGCATTATTTGAGTTCTTTGCTATCTGTAAAAGGTATTAAAAAAAAAAAAAAAAAAAAAAAAAAACCCTAAAAAACCCAGAACCCCAAAACAAAACCGGAGAGACTTTCTTAGGAAAAGCTGAAGAGATGGTATTTTTCTGGCATTCAAAATCCTTAAGAAGTTCATTTGGCTAATCTTAGAAGAAAAGAAACTGAAATAGCCTTTGTCAGACCACCACCAAGAATGAACAATGTGGTTTGAATGCTTGGCAACTTCAATGAAGTGGTTGGGTTTTTTTGTTTGGGTTTTTTTTCCCCGAGTCAATCATCTATTCTCCTCTCCCATACCATTCATCTTTTCCAACAATATACTTACCTACCACAAAAATTGTTGATAACTTTCTAGCTGATCAATGATAGTCACTGTGCTGATGAGTGTCTACTTAATAGCTGGAACCCAACACTTCTGAAAATCAGTCTGCTGGTTTACAGGCCCAAACACAGCATTTAAGCACTCCTTAAATCTTTGCTTAGAAATAAGAGTTTTGTGAAATACAGTAAAGTTGTCAAAAAGTAGAAGGGGTAGATTCTGCTAGTTGTGACAATTACTGCAGTGTACCAAGTCTAATTTCCTATGCCAGATTGACATCAGTAGTTGATGTTGCTGCCTTCATGCATACTACCACTGTAAGAGACTGTTCAGGGCAGAGAACAGGTTTTAGAAGTAGGAGGAAGTGATCAGCGAAATACCGAGGTCAGTGTTTCCAGTACTCCTGCTTCACCTCCTACTTGCTGTCTATTGATCTTTTGGCTATGAGCTGTAGAGACCTGGAGGGTGATGGACTCTGTATCCTGTAGACTTGTCAATAAAGGAGTTTGAAACCACTACCAAAAGAGGAAGATTTTAAGAAAGTCTTTATTACAGGATATAAATTGTGGTTGGAGCACTTAGTACAGTTCGTATTAATAAGTGAATTTTGTGTGTAGATTGAGAATTTATTGGATTAAGATATCAGAATTGTGATCAACAACGTGCTATAAGATTAACTTGGAGCGTATCAGTGCTCTCTGTATGAATGTCCAGGACCTAGGGAAACTGAGAGAAGAAATTGGTACAAAAGCCACATGAGATAAAGTAAACAGTTGTGCACCTTTTTTGTATTTCCATTAATACAACATTTGCGGGGGGGTGGGGTGGTGTTGGTCTCCATAATGAGGCACATCAAGAAAGCAGATTAGTCCTGTTGATGCTCTGCAGGGAACTAACTGGTATCACAGTTTTGCAGCAGATAAGCTTCTGTTGCTGAAAGGGAATTTTCCAGCTAATGTCCAAACAATCAGGACTGGTGTGATTTTCTTCTTTACAGTACATCCATATCTTTTACAGTAGTATTACGGGTCATATCATCATTCCCAGATAGATGTCTCTGAAGGCACCAACACCAACAAGACTTATAAAACACCCCCTCCACAGATGCTCTCCCTCTTCTGCTGCTTGACAAGTACTCCTCTGAGATAGCACCTCCATGAGAACAGCAACACAGTAATATTTAGCATTGCCAAATTCATAGGACTGGCATGCCTGTGAAATTAAGGTATCGGGTTTTATTTTCATCTCATCAAAGTTACTGCAGAGAAGCTGTGACAATAAGGATATAGATACTTTTCTCTAAAAAGAGAGAGAAAAAAAAAAAGGAGGCCTGAGAAAAGGTTTTACAGGCTGTAAGTCTTATCTGGGGCTGCCAGGTGTCGCTTCTGTCTTAGCTTGTCTTTCATTCCTTCTTCTGTTTCACTCATACCAGGAAAAAGAAAAAAATAAAACAGAAAAGCAGAATGACAATAGAAAAACCAGCAGATACTTTGCATACCAACGTTTACTGATGTGGAAGCCGATGAAGACTGTAGTCCGTAGGCTATTCTCTACCTTAGCTCACTTCTGGCACGATACTAAGTTATCTGACAATTCTTTCCAGTTACTGCATTCACCATTTAAATGTGTTATTGCAAGCCTGGCACTTGAATATTGCACTAATTTGAAATAATCATGAAATACCGGTCTTAGGAAATATATCGTTGTTAAAGTAAAATGTGGGTACGTCTTGGAGAGTGAGATTTGGTGTTCAGGCTGCTTTTGACAAGCCATTTGTTGAAAAATTAGTGCAATACAGTTTGTCATTAAGGACAGATAAGCGCTGTAATGGATGGCCTGAGGGGGCCATAAAAACTATCAGTTGAAGCTTAAGGACATGTAGAGTATCTATCAAGAGTGGGACATGAGCGACAAGACTATTTCTCTGGCCCTTCTAGCCCTCTTTTTTATGCTAGCTTTCTGGGCTCAGCTTTAATCATTTAACAACATTCCTTTTGTCCCCATCCTTACTTATCAGGTGTTGAAATGTTTTTGGGTAGGTTTAGAGGAAGACAAGATTGAGGATAATGCTGAAGGAAAGTGCCTTTCTATTAGAGAGCTCTTGAATTTAGAGTGTTTTCAGGAAAGTTTGATAAACCTCGTCTGGGAAAGTTCAGTTTTAGTGCTTATTGCTTGTGGGTCAGAAGTGTACTAGATACCATTTTTGTGATGGCTTAGAAGTAGCTGGTTTACAGCTGAGAACAAATATTGTAACACAGTGACAGAATTGAGTGGCCATGGGCAATTCGAACACTGAAACAGAGGTAAGGTGCTTCAAAGAGTCGGGTCTGAAGAATCATGGGCAGAGACTGTTGCAGTGTGTCACTAATGTTGCCTGCTGGTTTGTATCAAACCAAGACTTTGGTTGTTCTTAATTACCAAGCTTCACCTTTCAGGCTGAGTATTTCCTTCTCAAGGTGAACATACTGAGGTTTTAAAGGAATTTTAACTACTTGTCATTGTTATTACAGGCAGAGGAACTATAAAGTACTTTTGCCCAGAGCTTCAGAGATAAATCCCTATTTCCCTACAGTGCTTGTTGCCACCCACCTAATCTGGTGTACGATGGGGCAGAATAGTGGAGCTGGGAGGGCAACCTCTTCAGTGCTTTCCCATCCTTCCCTCTGTGTTGTCAGGGTAAGGTGGGATCCTTCTGAGTTCAATGGCAAGTGGTCAAGAAGCGAATCTCCAGGGGCATTTAGCATCACTGTTACATGGGGGGAAAAGTTGGGGAGCAGGAACCTTTGTTTAAAATGTAGATGAGGCATCTGGAAGAACCCAAATTCAGTCTATGTGAAGATCTGTATTTAATGGTCACACACCAGAATCAGAGGGTCTGAGAAATAAAGGGTGGGGATGGAGCAGGATGAAGCAAGGGCAGATCTCTAGAGGACAGGGCAGAAGGGTAAGGCAGAGGAGTTAGGGTACCGTATTATGCTCTGCATACAGTTGGAGGACCAAGGCTGAAAGTTGAAAATACCAATTTATCCTGGCTACTTAATCAGAAATCTGTGACTGTTTTCTGAAAACAGTGATCTTACTGGCCTCATTTGCTGCTGAGTGTTCATCACATCTGTATGTCTGTTCCTGATCTGGTTGTTAGGATCTCTGCTTTATCTGGAAGGCTGTACAGAGAAATGAGAAGCAGAGGATACCTGACAAGGATTCAAGCAAATCTTTACAACAGTGGAATTAGGCAGCAGAAGTTGATACAATTCCACTGTGTTGCCTTCAGCGATTATAAGCAGATAGCTATTTCTTTCCCTGATGCACACTTTGCAAGTTATAAAATTCCACTGGTCCTCTAGACAAGCAGCGTCCCTCCACACAAACATGATTTATCCCCAGAGCAGTTTTAGAAATGAAATGGTCATGAAACAGAAGTTGTGTAACGATGCATTTGTACAAGGAATAACTCAAGAGTGTAGCCAGCTGAAGGCTTCTCAGGCCTCCAGACAAACCTCCTCTTTTCTTGTTTAGTTGTTTGTTTTTTTTTTTGTTGCATAGATGAGGGCAAAGTCTATCTTGTTGCTGTTCTTCAGGGGGAAAAAAAATTGCAATTCTGTGTTGAATTACAAAGAAACATTGCCATCAGGAATGGTATTTTCTCTCCCTTCACAGCCCCTACCTTCTGCTTCTCACCGTCTGGGCTTGTGTAGGTGACCTTGACGTTTGTCTTGATCATTCTCTCTATTAATACCTTTTTCTTTTTATTTCATTTTGCCTAGGTTTTTATTCCACCTAACTCACTAAACCCTGCAGTTGGCTAGGGTAAAGTCCTTACCTCCTGCTCTCAGCACTTACCTGCTTTAACAAGTCCTTGTCACTTTTGACCAAGTGCAGATATGGGGAACAGTTATTGATGCTTCTGCCAAAACCTTGTCCAGGCTACTTTACCTGTCCCTAACGAATGACTAAGTTACTCTTACATTAAGCTGGTTTTGTTTGGGTTCTCAGTTTTAATAAAAGCATGGTGGGTTTGCAGCACAATCTTTTAAAAAACTGGATATTTTCAATAAAAATGCATTGGTGGAAGTTATAGGTGTCTCAGCAGTCATAGCTTTCAAAAGTACACTCATCCCGACAGTAGTAATTTCTGCTGTCACACCAAAAACAGATCCTGTGTCTTGCTATGATCTGTCTTGATGCAAAGTAAATTTGTTGTATTTAGCTGTAGTGTTTGATACAGGAAATTTAAGACTTACCAGTTCACTTGGAAAAGATGTGGGTTTTTTGGGTTGGTGGGTTTTTTTAAAACTTTTTTCCCCCACATTTTAGAAATTAAGAGTGCTACTACTTTAAAATTATTAGGTGTTCTCTCCTTGTTCATACGTGATAACCTGCACAGGAGTTGGTCCTGATTTTTCCTTTGTTTTCTGCATACTTTTGAGGGACTGACACAAACCTTTCAATGGTGCTGCTTCCCCTCTGACCAGTCTCCAGCAGAAACTGCGCTGTGCGTTCCCTGATGCGTGAGTGTATCGAGTATCAAAACTGCACAGGGGGGATTATGAATATTGGTGGCTGAATTCCAGGAATAACATGAATGAACACAGTTCTGCCTCCACAGGCTTCTCTCACATCCATAGCAAGGTACTTCAAATGGCTGTTACACACTCTCTGGGCGTGTTGCTGTTTCAGCTCTTAACGAAGATTTTAGTATGTTAAACTTAAAGGGGCTTTTAAGTCCTGTGGGCTTTTAAAAACTCACAGGAGCTGTAGTCTCACTTACTGATAATTGTGAATAAATATTCTGCCTCCTGACCTCACTCTACCCCTTTTATTTTCACTTCTGATTTGCACAAAGATTTGCTTTAAAAACAAAAAGAAAAGGCTTTTGGACTCCAGCTCTCAGCTCTGTACTTCTTAACTCTCTGTAGAGCAACATCCCCCAGCTCCCCAGGCATAGAGAAGGATGACACAGTACAACTTTTACAATGGTATCTGCTCTGTTGCATTGAAACAACTGGATCAAGATTAAATAGTTGCTATTTTTTCCACTTAAATCTTACTTCTGTGTTTAATTTTGAAAGCCTTCACCCTGGATGTTACCACACAGATGGCTGTGAATGTAGCTGCAATAGGGTTACCATCAAGCTGGTTACAGTCTGAGGTTTGCTCCGTTTCCAATCTTACAAGTTCCCAGTATAGATACTGAGTTTTTTGACCCTGTTCATGAATGGCTAACAGGAAACAGTGACTACCATGAAAGATATGTGTCTCTAGCTTAGATAAAAATGCTTCCTTCAAAGCTTATTAGAGGAAAAGGAAAAAGTATGGGTCCCAGATATTTGGTAGCAATGTTCTAGCTTCAGTGCAGTAGCATTCTTCTCCCCAAAACATCAGACATCAGCTGCAAGAGGACTGTCTTCCTAGCAGATTCTGTGGATGCTGGCCAGTGTTTCTTCACCAGCTTCCCTGTCACATTACAGCAGTGCTCTCCAAACTTTTTTGATCGTGTAGCTCTATCAGTCAAACATTTTTGAGCATGCACACCCAGTATATTAATATTTATTTATAGATAATATGCACGTACTACTCTATTAATATATTATGAACCTTAGAAAACCTAAAGAAAAAACAGAAATCAAAAAAGGAGGAGATAAAATAAATACTTTAAAAAATTCTTTAATGTATTAATGGTACAAAAATATTTTCTTTGTGCACCCCAGAGACTTGTCTTGCTCAGTGCCTGCCTGACGTGTGCACACCCCACTTTGGAGACCCCTGGGTGAAGGAGTACTAATCTCACAGCGGCAATAACTTTTCTGCTGAGGTGTCTGATTGAAACCTAGTAGAAGCAACCCTGCTTTAGATCAGCTCCTGGAAGAAAGGAGTCAGACAGCTGCATTGGTGATAGACATTTGGGGGCTGAAAGCAAGGAAGCTGTAGGGCCATGAAGGATAACCCTGGCACATGGGAGTTCTGTGTGTGTTGTGTGTCATCGTGTCATGTGTGTCCCCTCCTTCCCTCCATTTAGGCCATCTGAAGGCTGCAGTCTTCCTGTTGCAGTAGTGGGCACCGTATAGAGGAGCAACAGGAGCAGTCATACCAAAGTTTTAATTTTCTTCTTTTCGCTCTTCTGGCAATGACTTCAGACAACATTAATCCTTAAGTTTTTGTCTCAGATTCCTGGGTTTACTGAATAATATACACACAGCTATCTTCACAACAAGTTAGTGTTGCACCTGGGGTTTAACTCGGTGCTCATGTGATCCTGTCCTCTGTAACCAAAATAGTTGCCTGTGCTAGAGTCCCTTTCTTCTGCAAGCTGAGACAGATATCCTTGGGATGATATACTGCAGTTAATTATGTCTTTTCACTACTGTATTACTCATTATGAAATTTATTTATTCTAAAACCCTGTTTGCAAGTAGTGTTTTAATTTAAATCCATTTCAACCACTTCACCCTTATACAATAACCATGTTTCAACAACATCTATCTGGAAGCATTAGTCTACATTGGGTCACTTTTAGTCAAAACACAACACTAGTAGATACAGAATGTTACAAGAATTTTCTTTATTACTTTCATCCAACTGATCCAATTATAATCAGTGCTTTGTATTTCAGCTATCCCATTTTCCCCTTCTAGCTGATTAACAGAAACCTCTGGCAGATCTTTGGAAGTTCATGACCAAATAATTTGTCAATGGAATGTAGTGTATGCAAATTGATAAATGTAGCTGTTAGGAGGAAATAATCATTGCAAGTTGCTGATGAGAACAGAAGACCCTATTAATAATTCAAAGTAATCATCACCTCCACTTTCTATCCTAATCTGCTAAATATATTACATTATATCGCATTCCCCTTCCCAGGGATATGTAAACGTCAGGGCATAAATGACTTCATGTATGAAAAGTTTTTGCAAAAAGCTTTCTAATTTTATCTGTACAGTTCACGTTAATCCTCTTGAAGAAGCAAGCAAAGGAGATACAGTTTATCTACACAATAATAATGGTGTTTATAAATCTGCATTTGAAAAAGGAGGTGTCACTTAATGCAGTAAATTACAGAAGTCAGTCTTAAACAGCCTCTGTAGCAGCAGTTACATTTTCCAGACTTTTTTCTGATTTTTAAAAAATACTTGAAGTTAGATGTTGAAAGGGTAGTACTTTCATCATTAGGTATTCTTCTTTCATCCACCTCATCTCCCTTTCTTTTCTCTTGACTTTCCTCTCACCAGTGTTTTCAATTTCAATTAGTGATGTAATTAAGCAGGCAATAGCATTTACATTTGAAGTTATGTTTGCTTTTGAAGACTTCTCAAGGCCTTCACCTTTCTTAGGACTTTATTGTTGTCTCTAATCAGAAGTCATAGACATAGCAAAAGATGGTGTGTTACCCTCCTTACCACCGTAAGAATCTGATTGTGCCACAACTCAATTTTTTTCCAAGTCTGAACAGTTTTTAAAATCCATATAAACATTGCTACAGCCAACTCTGCTAATAAAATCTTAGTCTTAGCACTTATGAAATGAAGAATTGTCCAGCCATGCCTTCTGGTTTAATTTTTACAGAGGCTTCCACTTCATTCACTTAGCTTTTTTCTTTAGTGATCCATACAGCAGAATAAGGAACAAAATGCCTTTCTAAATGTATTTATTTTAGTGGCCTGGGAATACACAACTGTTCAGAGATTCATCTCTGTTTCTGCAGAGAGGCACTGATAATACGTTGCTTTATTCCTTTGCAGTGAATTCAGATGACAGTCTATATTCAGCTTAAAATAAAAAAGGCAGCCAACAACAGAAAAGGATATTGATGTCATTACAGTAAATACCCTTGTTCACATTATTAAGAGAATCTGTGACATGAACCTCCTAACATCAACAATGTTCAAATAAGGGTGGTTTCTGTTCCTTGATGAGAGAAAGTTAAGGGAAACCCTGTTACCACCATCATATAAACCTTGTCAGGTTTTGGTTATTTAAAACTGAAAACATTGACTGGGGATGACTTTTGATTAAAGGGAGGTCTAGTCATTTAGCAGGGCAGCGGGGTTCATGTACAGCTTTCTGCATTAGTGCTGGCTGGAGTGAAAAGCAGGAGTTAGTTTCCATGAGTGTTTTACCACTTGTGTGTAAGGAATTCCTAGTGCAACCAGCCTGGGGTACCGTTGCTTGGATCTACTTTTTCTTTTTTTTTACATTATCCTGTTATAATTTGAAGCTATATTAAGTGATGCTAAGCAGTAATAATGCTAAACAGTCTTAATCTAATCCAATGATTAAGATAGGCTTTTAAAGGTTTGTTTTGCCTTTTTTTTTTAAATTCACATCATACAGGAAGAGGTTGCTTTGATGTCACTATATTGCTGTTCAGCCTTCAAGTGGCTTCAGTTTTGCTTGCAAAATATTACAGTAGGCGTCTTTCATCAAAGAATCTACAAGAAGCATTGCATGTGTGGTGCTTGAGGTGGGATGGAGTCTAACACAGAGCAGACTGGTAGTTGGTCAAGGCTGGTTATGCCAAGGCGGATAGTAACTGAAATGCCCTTGGGCTGAGCAGGACCTTCCTGCCCCGATGCTCCATGAGCTGGCTGTGTCGACACGTTCCTGCATTACCAGCCCCCAGCGGCATTCATGTGCCTTAGTTCTGAGCTGATAACGTTGTTTCTTATTCAATGTAGTTGATAGCTTGAACAAAGAGGAATTACAATTAATCTGCTGTACAATTTTGGGGGGTATAGAACATAACTTGGTAGTCTCCTTCTCTGGAGATATTCACAACCCTCCTGAATGTGATCCCGTGCAGTCAGTTCTGAGTGATCCTGCTTTAGCAGGGGGGTTGGGATAGTTGACCTCCGGAGGTCCCTGCCATCCCTTACCCTTCCATGATTCTTTTATAATATCATTTTCTGGCCTTCTTACTTTCTATTTTTTTTCTACTGCTTCCATATTTTTCTTAACACTTTAGTTCTGATTTAGCCTCTTGTCACATTTATAGCGGTTCTTTCTCTCCTGTTTCTCTTTTATTGATACTAGAATGCTGTAGGTCTTTTGATGAGCAGTGATCTATTCCATATGATTCAAAGGTTTTGCCACCCTGGAATGTCTGATGAGGTAAATAATTTATTTTACTGGAGTGATGTCATATTCATGAGTTTCAAGACCCAAGGGCCCTGAAGTCTTAATAACTGTAATTCCTAAGCAATTAACTCTCTCTGAAAAATAAAATGTGTCTAAAAGGACAGAGATCTTTTTCTCTGTTGGTCTTCTCTGGTACTCAGCTGGGCTAGGAACAGGTACAAAACTTTCCACTCTACTGTCTTTAGTTAAATCAGAATTCCCCTTCTGGCATTTTCTTTTGGCTTGTCAAGGTATCTTGTTCTTTGCCTCTGCAGGATTAATCAATCACTGTCATTAAGCTTTATCATCGTTTCACGACAAGGAAAAATACCTACACAATCTTCCGTGTTTTCTGTTATCCACCCAGTAATGGCTCCCACGTGAAAACCTGGTGCTGCAAGACCAGGGGTAGTAAAGTTTGGGAAAGATGATAACGCTTTCATACATGCCGGCAGCCTGAGTGACTAAAGTGCTTCTGTGAAGGTCTGTCAAAATATTACATGCTATATTTCTTGGTAATAGCTATAAATAGAATATCATATGCAAACACATGCACTTGCTGCAGCTGACATTTTATCCATTTTATCCGTTTCAATGAGATGTGCTTGCCTTCCCCCCCCCCCCCCCCCAGGCTCTTTGGAATTGCTCAGTCTGAAAGCATTGCACCAATGCTGCTCAAGTTTGCAAGTAATTATTCAAAAAATTAAATCGTTAAATCCGTTTCCACTGATGTGTAATTTTACTGGAGCTCAATCTCAAAGAGGAACACTGTGCAGTGTGACTTGTAAGCAGGCAGGAGGACTTTAATGGAAGATACAAATCCTGCAGCTGGTCTTTAATTCGGTGACCTCTCATTAATTTCAAAGGTATTGCTTGGGTAAAGAAGTTAGAATGACCTTTGGTTTTTGCCTATTTAAATTGCTAGTGGAGCGCTTGCATCATCCTCATGGAAAAGAACTATGGAAGGAAAAATAAAGATAGCAAGTGCGTGGTTAAAAGCACCTTCTGTAGATTTGCTTCTATATTGATTTTCACAAGCTTGGCAGTATCTACTTTGACTTACTATGCCATGGTTAGAGGTTAATCTCAAAAAATCCCCACCTTACAGCATTGCTTTGACATTGGTCCTTGTAAGATGGAATTGCAAGGGAATGCAGAGGCTTTGAAAAGGCCAATACAATCACAGCTAAATTTAAACAATCTGTATTAGATTACGAGTTCTCTTTTGTGGAACTTCAGCCCCTTGAAAATCTGTAGGAATAAGATTTTGCAGAGTTTCAAGACACAAATTCAAGGTCATTTTCTAGGGGAACCTTCTTATATCAGAAAGGTGAAATCTTGATTGCTTTTCAGAACATAATTTGTGTGGAAATAAATGGTGACGTTTTTCTGTACCATCGACATGCTCCTTTTTATAGGATGGGACCTAGATGCCGTGCCCTGTGGAGGCAAGCAGCTTTCCCTCCTTCAGATCTTTCCTTAGATGCAGGGGAATGGCAGGGGGGGTGAGGGGGAAGCTTTATTTCCATGGAGGACGGGAAGATTTCAGGGACTGAATGAAGCGTTCAGTTCTGCCAAGACATCCATTCTCTTCTGTGGCATCACTGCTCTGCCAAGGTTGTCACACTGTGATACCTCCTTTATTTTTAAGTCAGAGACTTTCCAAAACTAGGATCTTTTAGGTCTGTGGGTTTGCAATATGATAGCACGAAGCCTGATGGGAAAGATTCACCATCAACGACCGATGGAGAAAGCTTTGCCTTTTCTCCTTCAGCAGAAAGCTTTGCTGTGAATGAATTGAGGGGGGAGAGGGGAGGTGGAAGGAGCGATGAATGTGGAATAAAGTTTCTTTACTTATTTGACAGGACACTATGCCCAGTCAGTGTGACTTTTCATATCTCTTTCACTGTCATCTCGATGGCCTTTTGGTAGCATCAGGGGGCTAAACTATTAAAATTAAGAAAAAAAAAAAGATTCAAATACTGGAGGACAAAGACTCTTATGGGAAATACAGCATCTAAAATGGCACTGCTTACTTTTTGAAGTCAGTTCAAAATGCCTTAAAATGCCAATGTCAGCTGCACTGGGCTTTTTAAATAAAGCTTAGGTTTTTAAAAGAAATACAGGGAAAATCAAGATTAAAACAAACTCACCACTTTACAAGAAGCTGTAACAATCAAAGGGATTTCAGAGTATTACTATAAGAAGAGAAATGTCTAATGGCACGATTCAATTTGTTTCAATGTTGGAGCATATGAACTTTTTCGTATTTCAGCTAAGTTCAGATGCTATAGAATAATTATTAAATTTACTTTACGTAAATAGCTGGGTTTTTCTGTTTCCCAGAATTAAAATCGTGGTTTTCATTAATGAAAATAATACTAGGTGTTTCTTTGGAAGGCTGTTGTGTATTCTGCAATGACTTTCAGGTTTTTTTCTGAAATTTTTGAACATGTAGTAACTAAAAAAAGCTAAAAGCTCAAGTGTTTCAAATAATTCATAACTATTAAGAATAGTTCTCAATTACGTTCAAAGTTACAATATTTTCAGTGCTATGGATCACTCTACTGATGAATATTACATTGAAGTGGTGCAGTGGGCTGACCCTGCCTGGAGGGCAGGTGCCCACCAAAGCCTCCCTGTCACTCCCCTCCCTAGCTGGACAGGGAAGAGAATACAACAAAAGGCTCCTGGGCCTAGATAAGGACAAGGAGAGATCGCTCTGCAGTTACTGTCGTTGGCAAAGCAGACTCAGCTTGGGGAAAAACTAATTTATTACCGAAGAAATTGGAGTGGGATAATGAAAAATAAACCCAGGTCTAAAAACAATTCCCCCCACTCAGTTCTTCCCAGGCTTAACCTCACTCTCCACTGTCTTTACCTCCTTACCTGCAGCAGCCCAGGGGGATGGGGAATGGGAGCTGTGGTTAGTTCATCACACATGATGCTGCTCCTTCCTCCTCAGGGGGAGGACTCCTCACGCTCTTCTGCTCCAGCATGAGGTCCCTCCCATGGGACACAGTCCTCCACCAACTTCACCAGTGTGCGTCATTCCCACAGGCTGGCATTCTTCACAAACTGTTACAGTGATGGGACCTTCATGGGGTGCAGACCTCCAGGACCAAACTGCTCCTCTGTGGGTCCCTCATGGATGGGGTCACAAGTCCTGCTTCTAGCAGCTTGTCACAGAAGCCTCCCCTGTAATCCATCCAGTACCAAAACTTTGCCACATGAATCCTATAGAAGCTTTTTTCTTGATGTAAAAATACTATTTTTTTCTTATTTTATTTAAGGGATTATAATAAAATACCTTCTATGTTGAACTCATGTTTTTTTAACTACAAATATTTTGAGTGTACACTTTTAGAATACTCTGTGCTTGAAATCCGAGGTCATGTGGTAGTTCAGAGGGAAAATTTGGTTTCTACCCTGCAGCGTCTGAACACACTGAGGTTTAACTGCTGGCTGCACGCTGATACGAATGATGCTCTGATGCAGGGAGCAGAGGGTCAGACACTTGGAGGCTTCTGTAGACCCTCATGGTATTTACCCTGCAGGGTCACTGTGTCTCATGGTGCTTGTCCACCAGTTGTTCAGACAGGGAGTACTGGGTGTGTGTTGTAGCTCTATCTCTGTTCATCTAGCCAAGTTTCTTTCAGGTGGAAATCAAGGTGTGTGGGGTCATAGTGGATGCCCTTATCTCACTGTAACCATTTCTCTGGTTACAGTCAGTCTCAACAGTTAGGGAGCACTCCAGGGTCCACAGGATAGCTCTGATACACCCCTTGTTTCTGTGGTTTCTGAAACTGTCCTTAAGTGTTAAACTGGTATTTATCATCCTCTCTCTACTCTGCCCTGGTCAGGCCCCACCTGGAGTACTGTATCCAGTTCTGGGCTTCCTGGTATTAAAAAGACAGGGATCTCCTGGAGAGAGTCCAGAGAAGGGCTACAAAGGGCCTGGAGCATCTCCCCTATGAGGAAAGGCTGAGTGAGCTGGGGATGCTCAGCCTTGAGAAAAGACGACTGAGAGGGGGTCTGATCAATGTTTATAAAAGTCTCAAGTGTGGGACACGGGGGAATCAGCCAGCCCCTTTTCAGAGGTCTGTGGAGACAGGACAAGGGGCAATGGCTGCAAGTTGGAGCACAGGAAGTTCCGCACCAACATGCGGAAGAACTTTTTCACAGTGAGGGTGACAGAGCCCTGGGACAGGCTGCCCAGGGAGGTGGTGGAGACGCCTTCTCTGGAGATATTCAAGACCTGTCTGGACGCCTATCTGAGTGATATGTCCTAGGGAGCTGCTTTGGCAGGGGGGTTGGACCCGATGGTCTCTCCAGGTCCCTTCCAACCCCTACAATTCTGTGAATCCTGAAAGTACTGAGATGTCTTTTAACTTAAAACTCTGCTAAGAACACCAACTGTTGTTTTTGGATTTTATTTCACTTATGAATTTTTCATTGTTTAAATCTGTGGTTTGCACTTGGAACTTTTAAGTTACGCTTGTTCCTGTATAATGATAAAGAAGTACCAGTGACAGTTACAGCTCTGTAGCAAGGCACCAATCATTGCTCCCTTGTATGTAGGATAACTGTGCATTAAAATGTAAATGGTGTTAAGGAAAGATCACTTTGCCATGGAAGCTACTGACTGTAAATATGAGGCTTTGACAGACGTTTTTTTTTTTAAAGGGTACATTTAAAGGAGAAGAACTACATCAAATGAAGAAGCCAGGGATTGTTTAATGGGGGCTATTTAACTATTCTCTGAAATAATGAGACCTGACAAGCCTTTCTGGATGTATTCCAGTGCTTTACCTGCAGAAAGCGTATACTGCTTTGCTGATAGATAGTGTGGTCAATTTATATCAAATGTTGCAGCCCAGTGACAATACATTTGCTCTCTGTGGGCCCTGTACAAGATGACTGCACTTGCAGACTGGCTGTGAGAGTGACAGCGACACAGAACTCGCTTTTGAGTTTGCTTGTGTTACTCTATAAATGTATGGGCAGGTTGTGCTTGAAATGAATGTGTTACCATTACATTGCTGTATACTGGTATCTTCAATGTCATTTCCATTTTATTATTCTATCCAGAGCAATTTAAGGTACCTATGATAACGTTCCTTGTCTGCTGCCAGTGTAGTATCGGTAAGGGATGCCATGGCCAGAGGTAATAAATGAACAGCCTGGGTATCCTTTGCCACCTGCGAGATCAACCTGCAGAATGGTGCGCCAGCAGTGCTCAGGTTTCAGGACAATTGTCCATGTCAGTCATGTAGCCCAGGCTTTAGCTGGACCTGTAGGACACTGAGACCGAACAGCAGTGTCATGAGAGCATAGAGTCATTTTGTAGGTGCATCTGTTTCCAGCCTTGTTTCCTGTATGAACATTGAACATTCGTTGTAGGTAGCCTTATCTCCATTCCTGTGTGTGGCCTGGTCACCTGGATGGACCTTGGACATATGTTTACAGGTATCTTGTCTCATGGGTGGATCTCTTGGGCACGTACTGTAGCTTGTCTTCAGTCCTGTCCCCAGACTGAAGTCCCTAGGTGGATTCTGGACCTGATAGATTATTTCACTGTTTTGGGAACCATTGGTGGACACAGTCACCACCACCCTGCTCTGTTCTATTCCTTGGCTGAAGTGAGGAGCCTTGGCACACTGCTGTGGGGGGCACAGGGCAGACAAAGATGAATCCTTTAATATTTCCTCACAAAGGTCTTCTGTGGGGTTCAGCAATGCTGGAAAGCTCACTCTCCTTGAGGATTCTACCCTGTGGTGATCTTGGGTTGAGAGCGTGGGCTTTTAAATGTGGGGAAAGCTCAGTGCTTTGTTTCCACGTGAAAAAATGATCTCAGATTCTCTGTAGTAGAGAATTGCTACTCACAAAGCCTGGTGGCTTCTTAGGGTCTTTATAGACCAGGGCTTTTGCCCTCATTAATAGAATGCAGCACTGGGTCAGCTCACACATTGCAGTGTGGTTTGAGAAGCACTACAGAGAAGCTCCAAGCCCCTAAACCTTTAAAGAGTCCTTTGGATGGAATATGAATGAGGATGGAGCCAGGCATTTCTCCAGTGATGGTCAGCGGTAGGACAATGGCAAGGGGTGCAAGCTGGAGCACAGGAGGTTCCATGTGAACATAAGGAGAAACTTTTTCACTGTGAGGGTGACAGAGCCCTGGCACAGGCTGCCCAGAGAGGTTGTGGAGTCACCTTCTCTGGAGACATTCAAACCTGCCTGGATGTATTCCTGTGTGATTTAGTCTGAGTGATCCTGCTCTGTCAGGGGGGTTGGACTAGATGATCCTTCGAGGTCCCTTCCAACTCCTAACGTTCTATGATTCTGATTCTGTAAATCTTTAGTGAGTTTGTTGTACCTCTGGAACAATGTATTCAGCAAAGTTTCCTCCTAAAAGCATGTAGTTCACATGCACCACAGCAGTTCTGGAAGCTGAACCAACATTGAGCGATTGCTTCATGGATTCACTTCAGAATCATACTACTGCTTGAGACTGAAGGAGTAACATTAACGTAGATGGAGCCTTAGGACGTGAGTTCATCCTATGCTTAGTTCAGCCTAACAACTGCTGCAGAAAGGAGCAATAATCCTCTCACTCTCACATCGGCTTTTGTGCCCACCTTCTGCTTCCTCTCCTGAGTTTGGTCACAGTAAATCTTCCCTGCTTGGAGGGAATGCTAGCTCATGAAAACCTGTGTGTTTTCTCTCAGATCAGCAAGCTGATGGGAGTCACTGTAGAGTTGCACAATTGCTAAATTAAACACAAAGGAAGAAGCAGAAAAGCAGGGAGAAAGCAGGACCACCCCCTCTGGCCCCCGCCTGCTGCTAGATTAAATTAAGTATAATAAGAAACGACACCCCAAAGGAGAAGCATCTGAATTTATTCAGAGGAGATTACGACTGTTGCTGCTGGTTGAGAATTCACACAGCTGAGGATTCACTGTTTAAAAAATGTGATGGAATTCCCCAGATCATTCAGGGGGTTTTGCAGCAGGTGAAAAACATTTCCAGGTGTCTCGTGGAGGTCCTTCCTGACAAATAGGCAAACACTGGATGTGTATTTGGCTGTCCTCATTTTATTTGTTGGCCTTTTCAGAAGAACGGAATAATTTCAGAAAGTAACAGCAAACTTTTATATGTAGGTATGATATTCATAATCTGATACAGTAGCAAATGCGCTGCTAAACTTATGCTTCTTTCATTGGGCTTTCCAAAATCTTTTGATCAGTTTTAGTATGAGATCAATTCTCTTACCAGTTGTTTTTTTTTTTTTTTTGTCTACCTACACTTAGAAGATGATTAAAAAAGAAATTGTAGATTAATTTTTTTCCACCTACACTTTAGAAAACTCAACTACTCTTGCTTTCTATCCAATCTTGTTTGTCTTTTTCTAAGGAAAAGCCCCTGTACTTAAAATACTGTATTAGAACATTGCTCAGTCTGTGATTGAATCTGAGTCTCCTGGTGGAACTAGTCTCGCTTCACTTTACAATAAGCATACCAAAAGGCAGGAGAGTATTCCCAAAATACACTTTTTTTTTAGAAATAAGGTTATCTAATTAGAGCACGTTAGTTCTGCAAAGTGTGATGCCTCAGTGCTGGTGTCCAGGCAGTTTAGGGCGAAGGTCTAAACTTAGGTCTGCCCTTTGTGTTTATATGCTAGGAGTTGCTTCTTTCTGCTTGTACACAAGCAGCTTTCAGAGGTCTTTCTGGCTTGAGCAGGTACCATGCAATCCCTCTAGGCTCCTAAGGGTTTGTTGTTACTTTTTCTTTCTCCCCCCTGAGATTTCTCTGCAGTATGGCTGAGGTTGCTGAGCAGAGCCTCTCCCCTCTGTACATCTCTCCCACCCTGGAAGCCCTTCCTCCTCTCGCTGTATAATCACTCTAAACCTCAGTGCAGCAGCCAGGAGAGACAGCGAGCCACACACGCCTCCTGCAGAAGCAGCAGATAGTGCTCATGTATCACACTCAGAGTATAGCACACCCAACACACGGTTAGAGCTTTCAAGAAAGAAGCAGATACCGAGGAAGATCCTTTGGCCTCAGTTATATCCTGTAGCTGTTGAGAGCTCGTAGCTAGGGCACTCCAGGTTTAGAAACAGGTTTGTGTCAAATGACTATAACTAAATGCTTGGACAGTTTAATGTACTTGATGTTTGTTATATCCATTATATTAAACGTGCTTTAGGAAAGTGAAATCTGATAAGCAAGTCTGGCTTCTGAAACCTTGGCTGATCTGATATTTCCATGGTTACCATTCATGAGAATGAAATTATTTTTCTCCATGGGAAAATATCTGTGTGAATATGGCCAGCAAGGTTGTGAGAGTTATATCAAAGCATATTAGTTTGTGTGATGGCGCTTTGCACAGGAATTACCAAGGCATTACTTCTGAAGATTGCTTAAGTATTGTGCTAGAACAAGCTTTAGAGTCATCATATTTTTTGATTAGAAAAAATACTCCCTTTTTGTGGTCATCATTTACAGAGAATTTGCATACTTAGCATTTTATCACAAGATAAATTTTGCTAACTTGAAGGAGGACCTGTATCTATTTCTGACCAGCGTCTATTTCTGACCAGTCCCCCTAGCTCCTGACCCCTAGTACCATTGTCATTCTTCCTGGGATTCCCAGTGAACCTGTCTGGCCCCTTAGTGTCAAGTTGACACTACTCTGCAGGACTCTTCTGTTGTGCTTCTGGTTTTCATCTAATGTGGAAAAGCAGTGTAAGCGTAAGAACAGTCCAAGAAGAAACTAACCCAAGGCACCTCTCTGTGCCTTTCTCCCTGTTGGGAGGAGCAGGGATTGGAACCCAGTGCTTTCTCCCACTGGGTGCTGACCACCCTGTGGCTGCTCTCCTGTTTTCCTGAATCGGGACAATGGAAAGCGTAACTGAGCCTTTGAACCTGTGTGGATGACTCCTCTTTTTCCCATCTCTGTGTGTCTATGTATACTTTGTAGGTGCAGAACGGGAGTTTGTCCCAAGACTGCTCCCTACTGCAATTCCAAAGCTACTCTATGCCTTCCTGCAGCTGGCTTCAGAGTCTCTTTCTTGCAGTTTGTTGGGTTTTCTTTTCCTAAGCTAGTTTAAAAAAATTGCTAAGCCTGAAAAATCTAAACTGAGCCAACTATCATTTTTCTTTTCTGATTTTAGTCAGCACAGAATTATACATGTCCCTGCAGTACAGTATAAATCATTATCTTCATTAGCGTTATCCTTAGGTAGGCAATTTCAGTGCTTTAAACTTGCTCCTCTCCTGTTGTTTTGTTCTGAGCTTTGGCTGCCCCTCAATATGAAGCCATGTTATGAGATCCCAGGGTTTCTTGCTTCATTGTACAGAATATCACATCTGATTGTGTATGTGTAAATGTTAATGCTGTGCACGTGAGTACTGTGGCTACTTGACTATTTTTATTGAAGCTATTTTTCATGGCATGAATGAAAACAACTACT
Source organism: Gallinula chloropus (assembly GCF_964237585.1). Lineage (NCBI taxonomy): Eukaryota > Metazoa > Chordata > Aves > Gruiformes > Rallidae > Gallinula > Gallinula chloropus. The sequence continues at coordinate 78,038,238 of NC_140086.1, read as the reverse complement.
TTGACAGTACATCTAGGTATATTCTGGAATATATGTTGAGGCTACAACCAAACAACATTTTTAACTAAATAATGCTGAGACCATTGCTTCAGTAAAAAAGCATAGGTACATTCCAACCCTGGTAGTTCATGATTCTCATCAGCCTGTAGCTCAGATCGCAGCAAAAGAGTATGGCATGTCAGAGGACCAACATCACTGAAGAGGTGACAGCAATGTAAAAGGAGTCCATGGGGTGGGAAGTGACGATACTTCCATGATGTCTTGAGTTACGTGCCTGTTAGAGAAAGACAGCAAAGCCATGGCCATTCCCACAGGTGTAAGAACCAGTTTCTAAGACAGTTCTTGACTACACAATATTGTGGAAATCCTTGAATGAAGAACTGCATAAGCTGAATGCCCAAGTCTTGTGGGAACTCTGATGAGGGCCTAAAGTCCGGGTGTCCCATTCTTGTCTTTCATGACTTACAGACTAACATTTCCAAAAACCTTTGCACTTTGTCCTATCTCTCAGAGTTACCTTTCAGAGAAGTTTCCAAGTTCAGAACAAGTTTATTTGACAGCGTGCTCTCAACTGCCTTAGTGGCTCAGTGCAGTGCCTGGTTTGGGATTCCTCCCAAAGCAGTGAATCTCAGAACGCAGAATCACTCAGACAGTGAATCTCAGGCCCCTTGGAGGCTACTAAAGGAACAGGGAAGAAAGGAACAGTTATGTAGAGCTGCAAACCTTTTCCGTACAGAAAGAAGAGGAAGTGTGGGTGTAGATCTGCAAGGCTGCATGCTGGTCTGTTACTGTAATGGCCAGTATAAATCGGTTGCAGTGTAGCAGTTAAGTAATGACAGCCGCCTTTGTTCTTGAAGCAGAGCAAAATTGCTTTGAGGGTTCCAAGTCCTCCATTCTACATCTTTTTTCACTGAACAAAATTTGCTCCCTATATATATATATATATATATATGTATGTATGCACATTTTCTTTTTCTGCCTTTTTTTTTTTTTCTCTAAAGTTGAAAAGTGAAAACAGCCACTCTCTCAAGCCTGGCCTCTTTGGATGTGATGGACTTGGCACTGCAGCACGGGGTAAGAGTAGCACCTGGCTTAGATGGGAAAAAGGCATGTGGATTAATTACAGTTCAAGTAGGAAGAACAGATGCTGTGACAAAACCTGGGTTTTAAATATAGGTAAATTTCATCTTTTAAAAACTTAAGAGATGGAATTGAATTCCTTATTCCTAAGTGTCTCACCTGACCAAACAAGTCAATCTTTGTTTTTTCCTAAGCTCTTGAACCTCCACAATGATAACTACAGCTGCTCCAAAGGGGCAGGAGAACACCCCTTGTCTTGACATGCCCTTGGTGAATGTGGGGAGGGTGGATGCAGGCCCTCATCCTTTTTCTGACTTTCAGAAGGGTCTGCTCTGTGTGGAAATCCCAAACTTTCAGACGTCTCCTGCATGCCTCCATCTGGTCTTTTATGAGAAAAGGGGAAGATAGGAACTGAGTAGAGCAAAACGAGGAGTGAGGAGGAGGTAGAGTAATGTAAACAGGTGTTTAAGGGTAAAGAGCTCAGGAATGCAGCAGCAGGATAAGGAGGGTAAATTAGGAGCAGGAGAGGGTACGGTAGGACTGGCTGAGCAAAAGCAGGAAGGCAACGGTGTACCAAAACTTTAAAAAAAAGGTAACTTGAGATTACAAAAAGAACTAGGGTAGGTGGATGGGAGCCAAAGGAAGTGGGTAGGCAGATTAGATTAACGATAGGGAAAACCTGTTTCAGCACAAAATGAATGTTAGACTCAGAATCTTGTTATCACTGAAAGGGAACATGCCATATATGTACAAAAAGGAACTCGTTAGCCAGTGTAATATTTTAATTGCCTAAAAGACCAAATTAGCTGAATAAGAAAAACCTAATCAAAAATACCTTTAAAATTTGTATACAAGAGAAGCTTTCAAGAAGCTGCCCTTTCACTATGCTGCTCTATGCATTCTTCCAATGTTTCTCTGGGTCCTGGGGTTGACAGCATCTGCCTTACTGAAGAGGAAAGAGAGGACAATTAGAAGGAGTTTTCAGCAGCCTGATGTTGCTGGGGGCGAGGTTTGGGGTTGGGGTCCCTTTATCCTCAATCACAGAATCAGAGAATCACTAGGTTGGATTGAGATCATTGAGTCCAACCATACCTGTCCTCTACTGAACCATATCCCTGAGCACCTCATCTGCCCATCTTTTAAATATATCCAGGGTTAGTGACTCAACAAACTCCCTGGGCAGCCTGTTCCAATGCCCGACAACCCTGTCGGTGAAGAAATTTTTCCGAATGGCTAAAGTGGCAATATCTTACCACAGCCTGTCTCCTCCCTGCTTCCCAGGTGAAGTCTGGGAGCTGCAGGCTGCCCTCCCCTGCCCCCTTACCCAAGGGGGACTGTCTGTCCCCCAGTGACATTGGTGGGGGTGCCAGCCCAGGAGCTTCCAGAGAGAAGCCAGCATGCAGGCACATGGCTGGTCACCAAGCAACTGCTTCCAGGGCTAAAATCATGTCCTGCCAAGGTATGTCCAAACTCATCCTGAGACCCTGTGCTGATAGCTGCCCCCAAGCCTCTGGCTGTGGGCTAGTGATGGCAAAAGTCGTATTTCTATAGCTATTGGAAAAAGACTGAAGAAATAGGCAAAGGTGCCAGAGGTATAATCAAATTGGAAGAAAAACCTCAGAAATGAAGTTACATGTAGCTGTGCGGGACGTGGGCTCTGACACTCCCACCCCCAGAAACCAACACCAGTCAGTTAAGTGCATAGAGTACCTGTGCATTAAGAAGTCAGTGCTGGGGAGGGGGTAGGACTGAGAAAAACAGCTTGGCACTGTGCAGCAGACAAGGTCAGGCTTGGAGAAAAGGCACAGAGGCATTGTGGAGTAAGAACAAATGATCTTCCAGGGAGGTGGGGGGGTAGGGGCGTTGGGGGATGGTAGTGCAGGGGGTGTTGTCTGGGATTGATCCAGCCCATTCCCATTCCTTGCTGTCAGCAAGTGTGTCTTGGGAAAGTATGTCCAGTCTTGATACAGGCAGAGTGTACCAGTCTTTAAATCTGTCAGCTACTCCATTAATTCAGAAGATTCCAGAGCCAACGTAGAGATGCCCATCAGGCAGTTGGTCTGTGTGGATCTCAGCATGATGCTGAATCTCTGGAGTCAGTTGTGTGATAGGAGGCATCTGTGTTAAAGGTTGCCCAAGGTAACAGTATTCTATATGTTTTAAGTTACAATCCTTAATAACGTGGCCAGATGATATCTTTCCACAAACAGTTGTGCCATTCTGTAGACAGGATGAATCAGCCCATTGAATGGTGCAAAAGTGTTATGCAGTTTAAGGTATTAAGAAAATAGATGTAAAAAATAAAATAATGAGTTTTATTATTCCAGCTATTCTGACAAATGAGTTCCTAATCATCTCATATATGCATCTCCGAAAGCAAACAGACCTCTGCACTCCTGTTCGCTTGCGGTAATAGGTTTGGTGGTTCATGTTAAGGTGCCTGTAAGTTACAGTACAATGAAAAGTGGTATTTCACCTGTGCTTTTGTTAGATTTTGTATATACATAAGGCAGTTGAATTGGGTATTCAGTGTGTGAGAGCAGCTTGCTGCTGTTTCCTTTCTGGGAATTGAAGAATTGATCAGCAAAAAATAACAGATGAGGATGAAGCCAAAACATGTCTTCATAATGAGAGAAACAAGTTTTGTGTTGAGGCTGCAGTGCAGGGATTTTGATTCCACTGTATTCAATGACTGGTAAAAGTAAAAATAATTTTGTTTGATATTGGTATAATAAAGCAAGTGCTTAACTTAGATGCATTTTGATTATCTTTCAGAAAAGATTAATTTGTCAACCCAGTCATCAATTTAACTTACCGGTAAATTGAGCTCAAAAATATCACTCAGTACCCACACATATTTTAGGCTTTGTCTGAAAATACAAAGTAATATAAGTGTCACTGCTGTAGAGGCTTCATTAATTTCTATTTATTTATTTATTTAAGAAAAAGGTCACTGCTGTGTCCTTTGGGAAGAAATCCTAGAGCACATACAACTTACTTTTGATGGCTTGATTAATCCAGGGATGCTTACTGTGGCAGAGTAAGTGATTCAGGGATGACTGCTCAAACTCAATATAACTCTCCAAAGAGGACATGTACCTTGCATGTACTGGCTCTTCCCCAGTCCAGGTCTTTTTGCTCTGGGCATGGAAGTCTAATTCAGCTCTGAAACTGCAGAAAAAACATCCCAATTGAGCTGTAATTGAAATGCCGAGATCGGGATGAGGGACCAAGAAAGGTAAAGGGGGGAGAGGAAGTTTAATTTGTAACTCAGAATCTGTTGTAGCAATGTTTGAAGGTATTTCTTTTGCTGACCTGCTGACCTGAATTGCTTGCATTTTGAGGGCTGAGGGTTCACCTTTCATAAGTGACTGCTGTGCCTTTGTTTTGAGCTAGTTGGACGTTCTCATTTCTTCCCTTAACCATAGAAACACCTCTCTCAGTGAAGGTGGGCTTCTCTGTAGTATGTTTTGGTGTACTTGGTGTTACATACAGCTGTGGTGGCAGAGCCACAGACCAGTCTGTGAGGGCAATGCCAGAAGAAGTTACGAAATCAGGTCAGGAGCTCTGCACCAGTGGCTCTGACCAGTTTTATGTACCTAGAGTAGGCAAAGAGATGTACCTAATGAACTCAGGTGTATTCCAGTGGAAAAGCATGAAGGACTGCTGGGTGTCCCATACTTTCTCTGATGTCTCCCTTCTTATGTCAAACCATGGGTCTAAGAACTTGTGCATTCCTACCATCACTGTGGGAAATGGAAGTTTTGATGCCTACATCAAGAACCAGGATTTGATGTACGGTGTTATTTTAAGTTGTGAACTAACAGAAGGAAGAGAAGAATAAATTCTGTTATCTTTTATGGGGCAACTTTAAAATTGTCAACTCAGAAAGAATCAGAAAATGCAAATTTGCAGATGATTCACTTGTCAAATGCTAGTGTCAGGGTAGGGGTTATAAACTACAGTGAGCGTTAGATGCTCCGTGGCACTGAGTGTTCTCAGTTGATGCTTAGGGCCACTCTGTCTCAAGATGACTTTGTCTGACAAAACTGTTTCTCTATTAATGAAGACTTTAAAGTGCTCTGAAAATGTTGATTGAATGGAACAGGATTTTGGAGGCCATCTTAATTGCTGTGTGGTGTCTTTTATAGCATATCACTTGTTCCTTGTCAAAGTTAGTATATTTTCTTGTTAATGTTAAATTTTGGACAGGATGAAGGAAATCTTGTAATCTTGTACAGTTTTCTTGTGTATGTGACTTTACTTTTGATGCCATTCAGATGGTGATACTGTAATTCACTAGTTATGTTCAGTTGCTGTTTAACTGTCCCAGTCCTTAAATTTGATCTGCAGAAGACTTCCCTTGTGATCAGGCTGATCATCGCATTGGCAGTCTGCTCCTGTCGTGTGGGATCATCCCACACCACAAACAGTTGCGGGGAGCCGAGGTTCTTTTTCGCTCAATGTCGAGCTGAAGGAGTATAAATTCTGCTTTTGAAATGACTGTTCGAGAGGTTTTGCTTTGCTGCTCTGCCAGCATCCCTTACAAAGGCCACAGTGTTTGAGTACAAAATAGTATTTCTTACCACTTAGCAGGATGCTCTTGGATTCTCTTCCCAGCTCAGCAGGGCTCTAACACAGTGCCAGACCTTTATTTTGCGGGTATCCGGTCTGTACTCCCATTTCCAGCATCACTGTCAGCCCCAGCGAGGGGCGGCTGGCCCTCAGGGCGCAGGGGATAGAGCGAGCTACCAAGCCTGGCAGAGCAGGGGACTTGCCAGACGGGGCCCCATCCCACGGGACCAAAGCAGGGCAGGTCTGGGGTTGGAAATTAGGTTCAGAGAAAAGTAGAGATCACACAGTGTTCAGTGAAGAGGTGAGAAAAGTTCCAGTGATGAGGCAGGTCTGAGGTCACAAGTCAGCAAGTCTGGTAGCCCAGAGATAGTAACCCAGGTGAGTCCGGTGATCACCAGCCAAGATCAGAGTTACAAGGCAGTTCCCAGGTCAGACTGGGGCTTTAGTCTTGGTCTGGATCTGTGGGGCTGTGTGACCAGGTGCAGGCACCCGCAGGGCAACTGCCACATAGCTCAGGCAAGGGTTGAGCATGACATCCTCGGCTCAACAGCCATTCCTGCACAAAGGGGAGGGCAGCCACTGAGTCCTCTTCCAGGTTGCCCAGGGGGGTTGTGGAGTCTCCATGTCTGGAGATATTCAAGACCCATCTGGACACCTACCTGTGTGATGTGTCCTAGGGAATTTGCTTTGGCAGGGGGGTTGGACTCAATGATCTCTTGAGGTCCCTTCCAACCCCTACAATTGTGTGATTCTCTGATTCTGTTTCTCTTGAAAAGCTCTTAGGGCTAGCTAAGGTATCAGAACTGGTCTTTGCCACACAGAGCTGAACTCTAGTGTGTTTCAGTCCCAGCAGTCACTGGGAAATCTGATCTCTATGCCCCATGTAATAGTGATTACAAAATATGCTCTTTTTACTAATGTTTAACCAAGTAAGAACATTATGGAAACACCTCCAAAGATAGTCTACTGGGATATCTTCTGTAGCACATGAAATTGGCAAGAGCTATTAAAAAATGTAAAACAACAATGTAGAACAAGTGTATTCCTTGTCCATTCTGTTTAGCCACAGATCTGTGACATTTAATCTCTGCTCCATATGATCTCAGAGGCTGACCATCCACACCTGTCAGCCAGTTACCATGAAGACATGAGACTATTTCAGCAATTTTCTTTCAAGTACCTGTAGGCAGAGTAGCTTATTCCTACCACAGGGCAAATCTGTAGGAAATTTTTAAGATCTTCAGGCCCCTGTATGTGCTTTTTATCAGCAAAAAAAGCTTTTTTTCTTCTTACAGAAAATCATGGTTCATAGACCACCCTTTCCTCTTCTGCCAAGGGGAAGGCAGTCAGTAGGGTATGGTAGAAGGTAAGCCAGGTGGTCTCTGCAGGGTGCCTCTGGCAATCATTTTTCTGACTCGTGGACGTGGAGTCAAGCCATAAAAGCTCAGGTTAGGACAGGCACTCCTCCCTTCGCCTTATTTACACTCCACATACCTCCAGCAAAAATGTTTCTGTAAACCATTAACGGGACCTCAAATACTGAATTTACCAGAGCTGGCACAGATACTGACCTTAGGATTAGCACCAGTGATATCATCCGTGCATGTGGTCTGAAACAAAATACCAGATGGGTAAATGAAGGCTGCCTACATCTTCAATTTTTAGGACCAGCCCTCCAAGTCCAACACCGTAGTAGTAGCTTTTGTGGTGCAGCAAAAACTCTGCAGGAAGATTTTTCAAGCAAGCGACTCGTGGGCGTTTGGAGCAGAGCAGGTTGACTGTGATGCTGTGCACTGCCGTGGGCAAGCGGTGCCTCTCGTGCCATTCATTCTGCAGGGTGGCATTGGGAAGGGCTTCCTGTTTTCTGTAGCTGGGAAGCATGGGGTAGGTTTTTCCCTGCTGGCAATGGGCTTATCTGCCCTGGTGGGTTTATGCTCTCACCTCTCCTACCGGGTCATTTTTGGGATCCTGGGCGTACTCCAGCGGGCAGGCTTTTGGAGGTGGAACGCCATCTCTTCTGGCACTTGCTAACAAGTGCGACTTGCCTCCAGGATGGAACAGAATACATATTTAGTGTGATGTTTTTGTGGACCTCATGGCTCCAATCAAGGAGTGTTTTATGTAAGGCCTGTGCAGAGCTTTCTGTACATAATGGGGACATTCGGCAGGGAGTTTGCAGGGAACTGCTGGGGTATTTTTCCGCTTCAAAGTTTCTTTGGCATTCACACCAGCTAAAGGCACCAGCTGCTATTAAGGCTTGGTTGGGTTTTTTTCCTTATTTTCTCTGCTTTTCATTCTCTGCAATTAAATAATTACCTTAATGAGAGATTTCCAGTTATTCTGATAATGTCTTGGGACAGTGTTGAACTTCTGTGATCAACGGGAACTCTGGCAGGTCTTGGGATCTATTTACTGTAGCAGCAGCCCTTCTGTCATGCAGAAAAGTAACGAGAAACAGCCAAAAGCAGTGCAGAGCAATGACACAGCACAAAGCAGTTCAGTAAAAACACAAAGTCCTTTAAATCAAAACTGTCTCTGTATGGTCACTCAGGACCTACAATAGGGTCTCAGTAATTTGTGTTTCTTTGGTTTTGGGGGCTATTTTTTTTTCCCCCGACTGGATTAATAACGCACAGGAAAGAACTGAGTAGGAAAAACTGTGGGCTATTTCATAGTAAAAAAAATAACTTCAAGATATTTATGTAGTGCAGTTTACTTAGATACTTAGGTTAATATATGTCAGGAATGAAAACACCTATAGCTGTAAAATTGGTGTCTAGGTACTTGTTCTGAGTGATGTATGGTTTGCATGTCAAGTTAACACATCTTTACTGTGTGGTTGGTTTTTTTTAACTGTTAAACTGAAGTACCCTAGGAAAGTTTTATTAGAAAAGGGTGAGTGCATTCAAGTGACGCTGCCAAATTGAAGATTACTGAAGTTAATACAGAACATTTTGTTGACTTCTTTTTGTGAAAACGGTGTTTTAAGAGTTTGAGATGCACAGCCTCAATTGTTTTTGTAAAAAGTGCTACAAAATGTAGAAGTGTTAGGACACCCAAGTGATTCATAGTAGTAGTAGTGTATTGTCAAGGACAGTCGACCTGAAACTCATACAGGGTACAGTCTTTCTGACAATGAGAGGATACCACCCTAGTACTCCAGCTTCTGTTTTATAAGAATCCACCACCCCATCTTTGCATTTGCAGCATGCTAGAGGAAAAGGAATTAAGTCAAGAACTATCTGGTAGCTGGTTTGAAAACCATGCATCAGAACAGAGCCTTCGTTGTACTGAAGTTATCTTGCCCTTAGAAGATGTATTTTGTAGGAGGTTGTGAGAAGATCTGGAATGAGATGGATAAGCCTAGTCTTTTTCCTTAACATGAGCTTCCCAAAGAAGACCAAAAAGGCTTTTAAGAAGTTGAGGAGGAGAAGGAAAAAATTAAAAAAAAAAGCTGGGATACTTATCATTTAAGTACAGAAAACTCCAAATGACTAAGAAAAGCAGCATCACAATGGAAGTGGTTCCCACTGAGTATAATGAATTAGCCATTCTGGGGTTGCTTTATGCCTGCTCAGTCGCCTTGGGTTGCAGGGAGCCATGAACACTTCCCTGCTCTGCTGTGACTTGCTGCAATTTCCCTCCACTCAGAGCTGATTCTCGACTGATCCAGGGTCCCTCCGGTTCCCCCTCCTCGCCCTGCACCTCCCATCCCACCGTGAGCACCTGCCCAACTGGGGAGATCAGTCTTTCAGCTTCATCCCTGGGTGTCCCTGCGGGGAGGCACAGCCCCCAGCCCTCCGCCACAGCCCCTCTCCCTGGCCAACACAGGGAGCCCAGCCCAAGGCCGAGAGGTCAGGCCCCGCTGAGCGGTATGGCGGCAGCTTTCCCCAGCGGCCACTCAATTCCTTGGTGCACAGTTTGCTTTCCAGCAAGCGCCAAATGACAGTTCAGGCCGAGGCAAAACAAAGCTGCCCTTGACTTCGTGAATAAGGGGCTGCAGCCCTGATTATTCTTCCGTTTAAAAGCCTACTGTTAGGCAATCGAAGGGAAGAATAAGTTAATACTTCTCGTGATACGGGTTTGTTGGTAGCTGGTGCTTTATAAAGCTGCTGTTTCTTCATTTGAGCAAGCTACCCTAGTTACTGTGTATTTTCACACTGCTGCTCCAGAAACAATGAGAGGAGGAAGAACTTCTAATTCCTGAGCACAGGATTAGGGGAGTTTTTCCTCAGCGGCTCAAAGCAGCTCTGAAAGCTTTTCTCAGTGGCTGCCCTCTCAGCGTCTGCTAGAAAAGGGTCTGTGCTGGCACAGAGAAACGAGAACAGTTGCCCTGTGCTAAATGGTTGCTCGACCGACTTTTCGCAGCGTCTCACCAGACAGGTCAGAAGTGGGTTAAATGCCAATCGGGACCACGGGTGATGGGATTTGCACTAAAAAGCTGGCACTGACTTTGCATCTTGTATCTTTTGCACTTCTTTTTAAGATGAATTTGGCAAGTATCTGGTAACTAATTGGTAGAAATGCTTCAAGTTTTGCTTCTTCTTAGCTTGGCTGGGTGGTTTTTCGTCAAAGTTTGCCTGTGAGTAAAAGTTACTCTCTGCAGAACTTTAACTTGTTAGCTTGGCAGCGTTCTTTTAACTGTAGGAATCCTTAAAAAAGTAGAGAAAATTATTTTCTGTTGCTAACAAACTTCATATTCAAATAGATTTTTTTAAAAATAAAATGCAAGCCCTTTAATGGTAAGGATTTTTTACTGTCCTGCTCCTTGCTGATACCCTCCACTCCACAAATGTTTAGAAAACAGAACTTAAGAGAAGGTGCTTAAAAGATTGTTTTGAATTCTGACACGTGATGCTATTTACATGTTATTGCTTATCAAAAGAAATTAAGCATCGGTAAACTGTTGAATATTTACCACAATTCATTTTAAGCATCTGATTTTAAAAATGCACCATACACCTGGAGTCCCTGCATGTTTTCTTTCTTTCTTTCCTCACTTACAGACTGTGTGCCTGGAACCCAATAATAGAGCCATTTGAGCAGTTTATTATATATTCTCAACACGAAATTATTTAGCTATTCAAAATAATGAGTGATTCAGTGCTCATTTTTGGGTTAATTAATTTATTAAATTATTTTCCCCAAATCTTAACAAATATAATATGATTCCCGTCAATGATGTTTAAGCCATAAAATTTCAAGTGCTACATACATTGCTGTTATCCTTGATAATACCATGAGACAGAACAAAAAGTAAGATTGCATGGGCTTAATTTTCGATAAGCAAAATGTTCAGCTGAATTCTGTAAGTACAGAAGAATGGGCAAAGAATGGGGAACAAAAACAAGTAGAAAACTGGTAAAAAAATTGCGTGTCTGAAAATTTATCTTTGAAATTCCTGGAAATTTTATCCTTTGCTTTGCTGAAGTAAGGCATTACGTGTGTAAAATCTTGAGCAAAAAAATAGGCAGAGTAAAACTCAACGGCCACGTGTTTACATTGAGTTTACAGTGACTTGCTGAAGGTAAGGCAATGCCAGCTTGTTCAAAAACACGGTACAAGAACAAGGGTTCCTTGAGTCGACAAGAAGTCTCCTATAGCTACATAGTTAAAAAGTCTAGGTATTCTATGCCAAAAGGGGTTTTGTTTCTTTTCTTTTAGCAGCTCTGTGATACTGTTCATTAACAATTAACTGGACATTTTATGCTATATCTAGATCTTTTAAAGTCGCCAAATAGGAGCTAAAATACCAGCCTACTCCCTGGAGCCATCAATTGTGTTTGAAAAATTTGAGCTCGGAATTTATGAACTGATTTCTGAAACTAGACCAGGAAAAAAGCAGTATTCAAAATATACAGAAGAAATTAACCTTTCCCCCACTGTACACATCGGTTTTGAAGCCCTTGGGCTTTGAACTTAATAGCTTGGGTTTCTAGGCCACTTTTACCCATTTTTCTCTCCTTGTCCTGCTTTATTAACAAAGCAGGTCTTTTCTTTTTCAAAAAACGGCCACTTTGTCTTCTGAGGGGACAGCATCCTCTGGGAGAGAGTAAAGTCCATTGGCAATTAGTTCTTGATTTGAATGTTTGCACTTCAGTGACCAAATTTGAAAAAGGGCAACAAACTTTCTTGATGCTGTTTTTGAAATAAATGGTTGTCTGTGATAAAGTCTCTTAAATCCTCATCGTGAACCCTGTATTAGGTTGCAGACTGTCTCAAAATTCAAAGATATTAAAGTCCCGTATGGTAATTAAAGCATAGTGCAATTCAAGGGAAAGAAAAAAATATTTCATTAAGTATTTGAATAATAGGCTTGAAGCATTTAAATTTGCTAGTCTTTTTGCAACATGTTTTACCTTCCCTTTCTGTGCCTACCCTCTTTAACTTGATGATTAGAAAGAATTTTGCCTTTAATTGTGAAACTGTGGACATGGCAAAATTCTGTTCCTTCCAAAATGCACATTTTTGTTGTTTCTGTGCTTCAGTGACTTGAGCCTATATTTAGCATTATTGGTCTCCTCATCGACAGGAGGTCACACGCGATATCTACAGTACGTGAAGTCTGGTCTATACTGCACAGGCGTAGTGGGGCCAAAGCATTTCAAAAGCACTCCGAACATGCAATAGGTCCAAAGCTCTTGGGAAACATTGATTTTTGTTTTTTTATTAAGCAAGTAGCTACTGTAAACATCCAGAAAATCAATTAGAATCATCGTCTTACACTGGGGCTCCGAACTGTCTTTTCGAGGAAAGACATCAATGCCTACAGGCATATAGGAAAAAAAGGTGATGTCCATTAAATGTAACTAAGGTTGGGAGTATTTTGGCACCCTATTAGAATAGGGTGCCAAAACAACTTCAGAAAGTTTGACTTGACATTTTAATTCCAGTGCTGCTGTTTTCTTCTGTGCCAGTAGAGGTTGAGGGAGGCGCTCGTGTATAATTTGCAGCATATTTCACTTTTATGAAGAGTGAAGAATATTTTTAATCAGACTGGCTTGTAGTTGACCGTACCTGCATGAGATGACCCCTGCATCTTGTCTTATATGTTGATATGCTTTGCTTTTGCTGCGAGATCAGAACTTACACGAGCAGAAAAAGCATGAAGATGAAAAATAAGAGAGGAGTAAACCCCATTTTTTTAGATAAAGAGATAGGCAAGCAATATTACAAGGAAAAGATGATAGGAATTGCTCAGCTTTTAAAGTTTTGTTGGTTTTGTTTTTATAATGTACCTCTAAGCTTATGTAAGTATCCATCTGTTTCATTTTGCCAGTAGTAATTGTCATCATCTTGAACATCACGTCTCATTGTCAATCTAGTCAAAGTTGGATGATCTTTAAAAGGTCCCTTCCAATCCAAACCATTCAATGATTCTGTGACATTAGGAAAATACCTTTGGACTGAATACCAGCTTGGCAGATGACAAAGGATGCAATTATGCATATTGTAGATTATGCTTAATGCTTGTAGCAATTTTTATGACTTAAGAGAAAATAAAGGAGTTTATAAGAAATGTATAGTTCAAAAGAGCAAATGTTGGGATAGTAGCGTATGTCTGCATTTCATGTTCGAGCAAATAGCCATAATATTTATTGATGACCACTCCAGTTGGAGGTCAATAGGAGAAAAGCTGAGGATGGCTACAATGTAAAACATAAAAAATTAGAAAATTCTGCTTCCTGTAGCTGTCTGTTTCTTTCAGCATGACAGTGATACCATAAAATGAGTAACTTCCATAGTGAAAGAACTTGTGGTGCTTCCACAAAGAAAAAAGAGAAAGAGAAATAGAAATGAGTATGTATGGAGAATTCCTTTAGTTTTGACAAACTTTCCTTTCGGTAAAGATTAGCTGCTGCTCATTTTACAATGAAGAAGAAACATTTCAGAAATGTAGATGTAACAGAAGGACTTGAATTTAATCCTCTCTGTAATTCAGAAGTAATATTTGAAGCAGTAAGGCCTTGAAACAAGATAAGGGCTAATAGCATTTGTTTCAAGTTAAGCATATCTCTGAGTGCCATTTCTGCACTGGAATTTTCCTGGTTTAACCCCTGCAGTTACAGTCAAACAACAGTTGAAACTCAGTCATCACTCTTGAGACTACAGATGCCAAGTCAAAATCATGGTCTTCAGCCCCCATACCTCAAGAGGGAACAGGCAATTTACTTGCCAGTAGTGACTTCCAGAACTCTCATGGATTTCAGAACTAGGATTTTTTTTGTTAATCCTTTGGGTTTTTTAGATAATAAACTAATTCAAGAACACTTTCTGACTATGGGTTCTCAAGAGAAGGGAAGCATGAACTGTGAGTGGGGACCATGATGGGAGTGATGGGTTTATATTGAGGAGAAAAAAGGAAAAACTTACATTTCTGAGAAATTAGCTATAGTAAATTCCATGCATTGACTGTTTGACTTCAGTTTTTTGTTATTTCCACACACAGAGGTTCCACTACCAAGAGCAATATTTAGTTTTTGAGATGATATTTACTGTGTAATCCTATTTTGTGGTTTTGCTGGTTTGTAAATGTCATTAATGGTGGATGTTACAAAACTCAGTCATGTTTCAACAGGCACTCTGTCAAGGTGACAAATTAGCCACTTAAAATTGCATGGAAGTCGGTGGATTTCACAGCTATAAGTTTATAGTTGTGTCTGACAGCAGTGAATTTGGGACACTGTTCCAAGACACTGAAATATTGACATTAAATGTGTTGATGGCCATTGAGTCTACAGCCTTCAAGTAAATTCATCAGACAGGGAGCTATCTTGACCTCCTTAGGAGCCCTATCCTGGATCAGTTAATCAAAACCTCATCACTGATGTGTGTGTGCTCTGCATGAAGCCCCAGACCGGCAGGACTTTTTTTTGAATAGCATGCTGTGCAGCATAACAGACAAGTTTCTTTTGAGGACCTGAAGGACACCCCACCAGTGACATACAAGACTGGTTATCCAATGTGGACCCTTAAGCTATCTGAAATTTTTTAACACTGTCAAGAGCAGAAAGTGGTTGTATCTTTTTATTATCCCGTTACTTCATTATTTTTTTTCCTTTCCATTGTTTTGTCAGTGTCTCAGTAAAGAACTCTGCTGCTGTTCTAGAGGGCCTAAATGAATGAAACATAAGTGAACAGTAGATTTTTGTTTTATATCTCAGTTGAAATGCTGAAATACTGAACTATTATATCAGGGAACAGGGGAAGATAGTGTGACAAGAAAAATGATGCAGTAGTTTCAAGGATTTTTAAATTCTTGGAACCATAAATTGATGTTCATGACTCCTGTTTGTCTAAGACTTGTCTTCCATACATCTGCTATTGAACGTGCCAAGCTGAAACCGTCTCAATCACAAAAACTGTTAAGAACTACTTGGGAAACTTCATTTGTACCAGCTTTTTAATGGCTCCAGAGTGTGTATAATTCCTTTCTTCCTAAGTGATTTTCATATTTCTAACTTCTTGTGTTTATGGAAAATTGTTCTTTGTTTTCTAGTAAAATTCTGGTTGGTACACAGATGCTGTGCTTCGGGGCAGGCGGCTAAATATCAGATTATACGCTATTTGATTTATTCCTTCTGTTATAGAGAAGTCAGGATTTTATGCCACTCTAAAAACTTGTTTAAGTAGCAGTTCCTGCTTTTCCAAATGCCAAATTTTATCTTGTTCTATTGATGTGTTTACTACTTGTGTAAAAATTTTGAATTTGAAAGCAAGAGACATGTTACTGCTGGTTGGCTATCTAAAATCAGCTTAAATAATAAAAATAATAGAACCATATAATGGCCTGGATTGGAAGGGACCCCAAGGATCACAGAGCTCCAACCCCCCTGCCACAGGCAGGGACACCAACCTCCAGGCCTGGAGCTACACAAGGTTGCCCAGGGCCCCATCCAACCTGGCCTTGAACACCTCCAGGGACGGGGCATCCACCACCTCTCTGGGCATCCTGTTCCAGCCCCTCACCACTCTCTCTGTAAAAAACTTCCCCCTAATATCTAATCTAAACCTTCCCTCCTTTAGCTTCAATCCATTCCCCCTTGTCCTGCTATTGTCTATCCTTTTAAAAAGTTGATTCTCCTCCTGTTTGTATGTTCCCTTCAGGTACTGGAAGGCTGCAATGAGGTCTCTCCTGCAGCCTTCTCCAGGCTGAACAAGCCCAGCTCCCCCAGCCTCTCTTCGTAGGGGAGGTGCTCCAGCCCTCTAATCATCTTCATGGCCTCCTCTGAACCCTCTCCAACAGTTCTACATCTTTCTTGTATTGCGGGCCCCAGATCTGGACACAGGACTCCAGATGAAAATGGTGGAAGATCAATCCTGATGCCTTGTTTCGCTCCCTGTAGACTTACTAATGTGCTGTCATAGAGGTCAAAGGGAGGGAATTTAATTAATTGAAAGAACTCCTTGCATGTAGGGACCAACGCTATTTAAACCTATTGGTTAACGAAGTGGGAGAGTTGGAGGCTTCAATAGTACTGTGCTGGTTGCCTCAGAAAAATGGCAGCCTTGTTCACCACCCTGAAGGGATCTTGGGACACCAGAGCTGTGCCAAATTTCATTGTCTTTCAGGTCAGGTAACCGAACATGAATGACTGCATCTGTATTTTACTAATAGCACAAGACATTGGCAGCAAACATGGGGACTTCTTGGATTGCATGTCTGAAGTAGTTCAGCTGTTGCACACAAACGCTTTCACCAAAAGAAGGTGTTATTGTGGCTTAGGTTGAGTTTACAGAGTCTCTGGTGTATTGTGGTTAGTTTACCTTACAGGTAAACATTTCTGATACATGCTGTAATGTGTGCTATTCCCTGGACATGGCCTGTCATCTTTATTTGACATCAGGCCGGAGGGATGCAAAAGCTAGCAGTACAGAAATTCTTCAACTTCAATAAATAAATAAAAATGCATTGGTGATAAGATGCAGCCAAGAATAATTCAACTGGAGGACAAATGTAAAAGGTGTGGGTACTCAGAATGGGATTGCAGAACATGTTTAAAGCATCTGGTTTCACAAGTTGGAATTAACTTTTCAGTTTAATGCCAGTTTTGGGATTCCAAGTCAGTAGATCAGTGTGGGCCTGGCTGAGTATCTGGCTTTTTAATTCATACCTTTGTTTCTTTTCATGGTGAGGGGGCTGTGTATCTGTGGATGAAACATTTTGCATTACAGCAATAAGATACTTCTCTGATCATTGCTGTTAAGGTGTAGGATAGACTCATAGTTTGTGGTTTCGTTTTGTGTGCAGCTAAGATCACTGAGGCAGAGAAGAGTTTTTCTCAGTTATCCTAGAAGACACGAGTGTATTCTTTGCCTCACACAGGCACACACACGTGCTGCCTACACAGTTTGCATCCACACCTGCCATTGTGTCTTACGCCTAAATGAAATGGAAATGTAGAGGGAATGTAAGAAATGTGGGAAGGCACAGAAGGAAGATGTAGAATACAAAAATGAGCTGTGGAAATATAGGGAAAAAAGATTATACCTAGCGTGAACAAGAACTAAAATTGGATATACAAAGTACATTAGGTAAAGAAAGAAAAATATGAAAAATTAATAAATTAATCTTCTAATTAAGATTTTTAAAGAAAATTGATAAGGTTATCAATGCCTGTTGGTTTTAAAGACGAGTTACAGGCCTAATTACTTTAAGCTGCTTTTGAAGCTAGAGAATTTGCTGTGTCATCTTAGATGCAAACGACTAAAAATAGTTGTACAACTATGTGAAGTTCCTAGTGTAAAATATGAATGTCTGAGAATGCAAATAAAATTATAATAATTGATAAATGCAATTATTTGTTGGGAGGAAGGGATATAAAGCTAAAGACAAATATTTCGGTTCTGAGGAAAAATCTAGGAATTTAGAGATGAAGTCTAAGGAAACAGATCGTGTGTGCTAACAAAGGAGTTGTTAGCAAACACTAAGCATACACCCCATCAAATGCACATTTGTTTTTATCCACTCTTAGCAGACACACGTTTATTAGCCTAACTGCATATTACCAACTTTTCCATTTGGGGAGTAGCCTTACTGCTTTGTGTTGTGTTTACTAATAGAGGAGGTAATATCGAGGCAAGTTTTTTCCTGTAATAAACCACTGCATCCTGATTCATGCCGATGTTTTCAGACACATCTTCTGAAACTTCCTTAAATTTCACAAGTCCCATCCAGCTGTTGGTTTTCACTACAGCGAAACATAGTCTTCTACAGTATTCTCTGCCAACAGCAAATTACTTCCACTTTGTATGTATTTGGTATAAAACCAAAGCATTAGTGTAAGTGAGAATGACATATAGCTGTTGGGGTAGCGGAGCCTGCCGTGGTGTATGGTGGAATTGTAAGTTAACTGTGTGGAAGGAGTCCTGCATAACCTCCCTCTTCGGCTGCTGTTTTTCTGTGGAAGCTCCTCCTAGAATTTGATGCTGCACTTTTGAAATAGCTGCTGTGCAACGCACATGATACCAGAAGTTTGGGCTGATTTAAATACTTGAGTGAAGTTGCGTATTGTGTACGTCAGCGTGGAGTGTAGATCAATGCCTTCATCCCCCGTGCCTTCACAAATCCTTCAAGAGGCGTGCTGCCTTGTTAATCAGTTGAGATTTGAGCAGGGATGGTTAATGTTCCGTAGCTACACAGTATAAGAAGCTGACGTCTTTAAAATGAGTGACTGGTGTTTTAATTCAGGATGTATACATCTATGAGCATAGACAAGAAATCACACACACTCAGTGTACGCTCCTGGAAATGTCTCAGAAATGAATGCTTTATTAGCATAGAGCGCCTTGAAAAGTCCTGTGTGTTTGCTAATTCTTCATCTCATCTTAGCTGCTCAGGAGATTTACGTCATTTTTAAGGAACCTTTGTAGTTAGAAAGTAGTATCCTGATATTTATATGGGAGAAAGTATAGGCAAATACGTGGTGCGTACATCATTCACAGTATCTTACATTGTCTTTTTGCAAATGTTTTTCAGTCAGAGTGTCATCTCTTCATTTTAGTCTACTTTCTTGAACAAGGACATTTGGTCAAATGAAAAGTACCTGTTATAGGGCAGATAGCCCTATAAAAGTCAGCCCAGTAGTGATTATTCGTTTGCTGAATTGCCTACTCGTTATTGTGGACTATTGCATTCTTCCATGGGTATTTTCCTGATGAGAGCAGAAGAAGGAGGAAAAGAAGAGTTGGAGAACATTCATTTCTGGGTTGTGGATTCCAACAAACAATGCTTTCTAGTGATCTCTGTTACTGAGAGGGTGGACTTGGAATGCAAATAGAGCTTGTAATCCTTTGACCCAGGAGGTTGCAGGATATGTTAAAATACTCTATCAGAGAATTAATATAACTTTAAATACTGCGTAATTGTTCACCTGTGTCAGTTGGTGCTGCGCAAGTACTTGATCTCCATTGAAGAAATACATCCCCAAAATATGTGTAGTAAGGCTAGAGGAAGTGAACGTTCGCAGCTATAATTTGTATTTGTCAGTGTAGCATCTGCAAAGAAGTCAAGACATTGAACTGTCATTAAAAATGCAAATGAATTCTTATCTTTTCCAAACACTTGATAGTGGATGAGCTGTGATAAAACTGGCTCTTTGCTACACAGTGCGTAAATCTGCAAGCTGTGTCAATGTGAGATGGTTGTTGTAGGATCATTTAAGCTGATGCAAGCGGTAATGCAATTCCCCAAACCTGGACCTCAATTAAGCTGTGTACTCTCTCTCATCAGAACTGTTTAGGTCTTTCAAGGATTGCTCAACGTAATTTCATTCACTGAAATTATTTCTGAGGTGGGTGTTATCCCAAGGTCAATTGATGTCTAATAAACAGTAGAAGCGTCTCACAAGATTCAGGATGATATCGAAGTAGTACAAGGGTGAAGTTGCTACTTATGAATTTCATAAGAAAAATGGTTTATTAGAAATTGAAATGGAAGTGTTTTCTAAAGCAAGCTATTTCATTACATGTCCACTATAGGTAATTATATATGTGCCCTTTAGAGTTTTAGGGAAAATTGAAGATTTATGTAATTACAATAACTCTTAAATACATGCAAATGTAATACCTCCTGGCACAGTGGAGGATGATATAAATGAATCTCTATTATGAGACCTTTCCTTGGCATAGTTTAGTGCCTTATAATGGTTACAGACACAGCTTTAGCTGCATCTAAGAGTCTTTTAACCCCTTCTGGTTAGTGGCTATCTCAGAATTTTATTAATCCATTTATTTTGTGGTCAGTCTGGTGATGACTGTGACTTGACAAACAGCCTTAGTTTAACTACACCTTCTGGACTAAATGTGCAAATATTTTACTTGTCATCTTTTGAATGGTTTAAGTCTCATCTTTCACCTTGATGAAACAGTATCTTTTAAAGAAATGAGTGATAGCTTCAGAATCTTCAAGTAGATCCTTAGCTTCTGCTTAGACAACCTGTTGCTATAGGTTTCTTGTACCTGAAGTGACCTGCTCACTTTCCAGTTCCCCAGGTTAAAAAAAAACCCCAAAAATCCAAAACCAAACAACTGTTCTGGGGCTACTTGAACTCTCAGTTTACATTGAAGGATATGAGTTGCTTTGGACATACAGAGACTTGAAGTTTTAGATAAGCACAGGTTCTGAGCAGTAAGATGTGATTTTGTCAAAATCAAACTGTCCATATGATTGTGGTGTAGTTTTTAATTGGCTGCTTTCCGGCTGCTAAATGAAAAGGTCACCTCCAAGTGATGCTTTGAGGTTTCCACTGCAACTGATTTTTAAAATAGGAAATTTTGTGATTTTACAATGGGAAATGGGCTGCACTAAGGAAAGTTTTCACGAGGATAACATTCTTTGTCTTCTCTCATGTAGTAATCAGTTCAAAAGCTAAGCCATTACTATTGGCCACTTCATGGGATGATAAAAGTGCTGCTGTCTTTAAACCAATAAACTCAAAACTATAGACACCTTTATTTAGCAACAGTGATGTTCCCTCTGAGCTTATTTAAGATAAAACCATCATTAACTGAACTTTATACTTTGTGCAAGGCAATCTTTGTTTAAGTATGAAATGAGAAAACACAGAAGTATATTAGCAAGGAGCAGTATCTGTTGGGAATAAAAGGGCAGTAAAAGAGACACCCCATTTTATTCTCCCAGTCAAGAGATCTATCCTCAATCTGTGTTCTGATTTTTCTCATATATAAATGCATGTGGCTATGTAATTTTGGAAAATGTCCCTTGAATCAGGAACTGTACCAATTGTTGGGTTTGTTGTTTTTTTTTTTTTTTTGGGGGGGGGGAGGGGTTAGAAAAAGGAAAGAATATTAGTGAGATTCCTAAGGAAATCCACAATAACACATTACAGAAAAATGAGAGTCAGTGAAAGTATTAAGTAATACTAACTACCAAGTGCTCCCATACTGCAGCCTGAGAAGCCTTTAGGCATGGGACTGAAAAATCAATGGCAGTTTTAGATTACAGGTGAATGTTGCGTTACGCTTTGGCACAGCATCCCACCCATACTTCAGACCTCCATGAGTGCAGCTTGGAAACCTTTTATGAAGAGTTCTAGGGTGTGTTTCAGGGATGTCACTGTTGGTTTTCTGGTAGGGAGAACCCTCTATCAGATAAACACATCATAAGAGCATTGTATATTTCTACCTGTTCACATTTCTGGGCTGGTGATGGTGGAATGTTTTCTTTTCTAATATCTCAGTGCCAAGAAAGATGTGTTTCAAGGTTTGTTATTATTCAGGTGCTATATGTCAAACATTGCACATGTGGTGAGCAACTGGGCAAATTGTCCTGCCTGGCATATTTTGTGAAGAACGTGACAGAACATTAGGAGACTGGTAATTCCATGTTCTGACCATCAGTCACAATACTGATAGTATGTTTCTGCAGCGATGAGAGTAAGGGGTCTCAAGAAAAAGTAAGTAGAAAACTTCCTTCCAGGTTATCATTGATTCCATCAGATAAACTTCTAGGGATAGATACTGTAACTAAAGTGATGCTAGACAAAAGCATTGTCAGAGAGTGATGCTATATAAAAACTCTGATTGATAGATTATATACTGGTGATATATACTTGTCAATGGTACGTCAAATACTGGAGTAATTACCTTTCATGTTAGTATAGTTTCCATCTGCAGAAAATGGACTAATTTATGGCCCAAATGTTATTGAAAGTAATTACCATAATACCCTGGAAAGCTACAGAGGTAAATGTCATACAGAAATTATGCTCTATAACTTGGAGAATGTATTCAAATATTTTGATGATTACATATTATCATCCACTGTCTACGGTTAGTACAGCATGCTTGCTTTTGGTATTGTGACACTGATGCCATATTATATGCAAATTTTCCTTCTGTCTATGTGGTATCACAGCATGTTTGAGGTTGGAAGGTACCTCTCAAGCAGGGCCACTGAGAGCCACTTCCCCATAACCATGTCTAGATGGCTTTTGAGTAAGGATGGAGACACCACAGCATCTCTGGGCAGCCTGTGCCAGTCCTTGATCACTCTCTCAGTAAAAAGTGTCTCCTGATGTTTGTACAGCACTCCTGTGTTTCAGTTTGTGCTCATTTGCTCTTGTTCCATCCCTGGGCACTGCTGAAAAGAGCCTGGCTCCATCTACTTTGCACCTTTCCTATAGGTATTTATATACGTTAATAAGGTTCCCCCTGAGCCTGCTCTTCTTCAGACTGAACAGTTACAGCTCTTATATCTGGCGGGTTCCTTACTACAAGGCTGCCCTTTGGGTGCCACTTGTTATCCTGAAACACTAATTTGCAAGGCCAGTGGTACTTGAATTATCTGGTAAAATACTGCAACAAGCGTAATATATCTTAAAAAGCATGATTCATGGTTTATGTTTAAATTATTTTAAGCATTTCTTCTAATCAAAATTATTTATTTGAGTAGAAAAGCTGATTATGCATTCTTAATGGTCACCTAGAAGTAAAATTTGTATCTAATGTAGTATTACACCCCCCACAGCTTAACTGCTTCGCTTGTTGCGTTTGTGAGTTGTCACTATAATCCAGTCAGGGGCCACTTAGCAGTTTTATCATTGAACATTTGGGTTGATAATGTTTGGAAAGTAAGTTCAGAATGGTATATCCCACTGGTTCTTGATTCCATTGCAACTACTCAAGTTTTAAATAGTTAAGCAAACTTTGGACTGAAGGATCTGTTATTATTTTGGGTATGTTGGGCCAAAACCTCAGCTGAGCAGGTGGGTGTATCCAGTCAGCCCTAAGTGTGACATTCTTCAAGACAATCTTTGCTTGTGTCCACATAAATAAAATCTGGGATCTTTAAAGAAAAAAAGATAAGTGACTACTTTGTGCACTAATTGAATTGCTTGAATGTGTCAATATTGATACATAATACAAAGTTTTCTTGATATTGAGATAAAGAGAGTTAGTCAGTTGAATTTGGACAGTATGGTGAAGATTTTGGCTTTGTTTCCATGCAGCTCAGTACCAGAGCATTTCTCTTCTATGGTGCCTGACATATCAATTGTTAGCCTACTTTGGCAGCTATAGAACATCTTAGTTTGATCAATGGCAGATTTTTAATTCTGTTCATCATCTGGGTTTTGTTTTCCCTGCTGTGCTTCGGCTTCTCTTTTTTTCTCCTTCTCTTCCCTTGCTACATTACAGAAGGGGCTTCGGTACCACAGAGTGCTTACCTGCATCGTGTATATCCAGATCTAAAGGCAGCTGAGGGCTCTGGAGTTATCCATGCAGAAACAAAGCAGTAGTAAGCTATGACATAGCTGTATTATAAATTGCCATCCGTTACTTGGGTGTCGTGCTAGATCAGATAATTGATAATCTGATGCCTCTCCCGTCCTGCACCTGCACCCTGGGTTACAAAGAGCTGAGCTGCCTCGTAGCTGCTGCTGCAAAAAAGAAGCTACATGTGGGTATTGAATGGAAAGAATATGTTTCATTATTACCTTTCTACCCTCTACTCCATTTAATCACTTGTGACAATTGTCCTTTATGTCCTGCGGTTCTTTCCATTTTGCACGCAGATTAAGTCCTGCATCTGAAATGGAATAAATAACCCTGTGAAACAGCACGGGCTGGGGTTGCCTGGGTAGAAAGAAGCTCAGGGGACCTGGTTGACAGCAAGTGGGATGTGAGCCAGCAGCCACTGAATGAAAAGTGATGGGACTCAATCTGCACCATGGGCAATTCTGATTAGATATTGGGACTTGGGTTTTTTTTTATGTTCACTGCAAGAGTGGTCAGGTTTGGGCACAGGTGCACAGTTTGGGTGTAGAATCTCCATCCTCGGAGATATTAAATCCTCACTCAAACATAACCCTGAGCATCCTCATCTAATTGGACCTGCTCTGAGCAGAGAGTTGGGTTAACTGATCTCCGGAGGTCCTTTACAACCTTCAGTTCACTATAATTTCATGTTTTGCAAGGGTGAGTTCTGCAAAGGTAGCTAATGAAGCACCTTCATTTCATGTTGAAAGTGGAATAATGAATATTTTTTTCCATCATGCATATAGTTTCCAATCAAAATGAAGAACACAAGCCTAAATGAGATACATTTTTCGGGAAGTGCTTTTGGATTTTGCAACTTACACTGTTTGTATGCCTATCAAATTTGCTCGTGGAAACATTTTAACCATTTTTTTAGGACAGATGAATGACTGACTCAAGGTCACAACTAAAGACACATGAATGTCCTGACTTGTAGGGAGAAAACACTCAACACAAATACTATGTATGCACCAGCTTGGGGTTTTTTGGAGTGACTTAAAAAATAATTGAGGCTGGGTGATTTTAGAGGTCTCAGAACTTTATATCAATCATTAGTAGAGTCACGGCAAGAAGTATATATGTAAAGAATATTAGGACTAGTCATTTGTAAGAGAGACGGTGTGCAGGTTTCTGTTGCATCGTGAGTTGTTATAGTTTTCCTATGGAAGGAAATGTAATAACGTGCTTATTTGCATATCAGGGGGTGAAATCCATAAGCAAAGAGTAGTCAGGGCTCAGATTCTGGCAGCTCATTGGCCACTTTTTTCTTTTGGCATCTGCCAGAAGTGCAGGACTCCACATCTGCACAGTTTTGATCTTATTTATTTTTATTCCACTGACATAACAGGGCACAGGCCAACTATATTGCTTATATATTCTTGTATATATAAATGTGTGTGTGTGAATATATGCATACACATACACACACACACACACACACACACACACATATATATATATATATAAATGTAAAACACACATCTGTTCTCCTGAGCAAAAACCCCTGAGTCCCAGAAGAGAAGTTCCCTGCAGGACTTAGATGCTTTTAGGCTCAGAATTTAACAGATAACATCTAAATGTTCTCTGAGACATTTCCCTTCTGTCTACTCCAAGCATGATCTTCTTTCGGGAAGTAAAATTACCCCAGAGGCAAGAAGCAGGAGGGGAAAAAACCCACCACGGCATAAATGTTTCCTATATGACTGTAGGGAGACCTGAGCTTAATCTGTCAGGGTCGCACCATTTACTGAAATACTCCAAAGTTACCTTTCCACATCCTGTAGCTTGGACGTTGCTGAGATGGTGTGGTGTTGTGGCATTCATTTCTGCAGGCTTGGGGTTCTTTTCAGTATATGGCAAGTACACTAGATGTTGACTACAGCCAGAACCATCCAAGAGATGGCAGCACTGCTTTTGCTATTCTGCGTGCTCAACCTGCATGAAGTGGTACCTCTGTCAATAACGCAGTTGGTCTTTTCCCTTCAGATATGGTACACACTTGCACCATTCACTGAATAGGTCGTTCTTAACAAAAGACCTATTAAAATTAGTATCCCTCCTGCCAATGGAAATTATCTTTTACCACTGCATATTTGCATAATGCTGTATCATCTCTGCAGCAGGAAAAGCCTAGCAGACATAGGAACTCCAGCGAATATTTAAATGCCACAGGGCTACTTTGATCAGTGTGACTGAACAATCTCGTTTCATCATCTCCTTTGCTGCTCTGCAATTATTTCTTTTCTGTTTTCACTGCAGAAAACATTTTTTTTTTTCCTCACTGGGTGAGGTGTTTTAGAATATAGGACACTGATCTCTCTCTCTCTCTCAGTTGCTTCTACCTCTCTGAAATGAACATTAATCACCTCGGTTTAATCCAAAGAAAACCCCAAGGGGACATAGCCTTCAAACACTTATTAACAGTGTCAAGAAATTGTTAGTGTTGTTAGTAATTGTCCATAGGCTGTATAAAATCACTTTGCTTCTTACACTGTAATGGTCACATTGTATCACTGT
Organism: Gallinula chloropus; assembly: GCF_964237585.1. Lineage (NCBI taxonomy): Eukaryota > Metazoa > Chordata > Aves > Gruiformes > Rallidae > Gallinula > Gallinula chloropus. The sequence goes on along the minus strand of NC_140086.1, from coordinate 78,012,288 downwards.
GCCTATATAAAGCCTCCAAAATTTTTAATTAACTGCTTTCCTTTTCATACTGTATTTTTAAGTGGGTTTTTTTTTAGCAAGTAGTAGACATCTGCAAAGGATGACAGAGCAATAATGAGGTAATTCAGACTAAAAATAAATACAGTCATTTGATAAATTGTTATATGAAATAGGTCATGACACAGTGTGAGGTTTGATACTCTGCATAAAAATGTCGACATTTTTTGGTTTATATTTGAAGAAGTCAATGGCTTGTATATGGCTGCAGTGTCAAAATTTCTATTACAGATTCGGTCATGTTGAAAAGCAAGAAAAAACATCTTGACCCTCCTAGAATCAACATCCATTTTTAGGAAAACTGACTTTCAGATCACCTCTTACTGTCATTTTGGAAAAAAAATAAACAACCAATATGCTGCTTGATCTTGAGTTTTAGGATTTGCAGTTGATTTTTTAATGCCTTCACTCTTGCCATGATAGACTACATAAACTGTCTCGTTATGAGTGACATTATGAGAATGGCATATTGAACTCCATACACAGAATTGCATATCTGTGTATGTACCTACACATTCAGGAGAGAAGGTGAAAGTTCGTGGGCATGAACTTTGTTTTTTGGCACTATCTGACAAAATCCCTTGCCATGTCTCTGCCAAGGAATATGCCTGTTTCTGGCATTACTGATCTTTCAGTACTCACCTAACTGGATCTTAGAGTAGTGCTGATGAATGGAACAAACCATCATTATTTTAAAGTAAGCACTTACTGTTTTTCTTACACAGAAAATATACAATCCACATGGTTCACAATTAGAGTCACAGTATTGCAACATTTCTCTTTGTAACTGCTGTGCAAGTGGCTGTCACCAGGCAGCTCCTATCATCACATTTGCCAAACTGCACATTGGTCATTTTGAATAGTCAGTGGAAACCATTTTCAGGTACAGAAATAGTCACCCCAAGAAGCCTTCTGTACAAAGCTGAGGTAATTAGGAGATAATGTGCTTGAGTAATTACCAGGATGGGTGGTGAGAATCCAGCAGAACTGTTGGGGGAGTCTTGCCCAAGCCAGTGAAGATACCCAGTGCAGGAGGGATGCTTGCAGAGGAGGTTCCTGTTGCCCTCAGAGCGACTGACCAACCTCTGTGCAAGGTCTTGGTCTCTGAGTCTTACCCAAAGTAAAACATCCAAGCTAATAAGTTTTTAATTTTTTTTTAAAGTAAGTGTTTGCTAGTATCTGTGCCTACATCATTACTGATATTTTAATTGACACAAATTGTGAGAGGGCATATTGCTCACAAGCTTCTTGTTGCAAGCTTGGCTTTGCACTGATGACAGCAAAAAGGCAGTGGGTTCGGGCTGGTGTCCAACTTCCAAGTGCACCAAGCACCTCCTTGGGGATGGGCTGAGGCCAGGCCAGGATGTGGGACCACACATGGGGCCAGCTCAGTGAGGCCCATGTCTGGGCAGGGCAGGGTTGTGGCCATCTGAAGATCCTCTTGTGGTCGTGACATGGCAGGTCATAAATTGACCAACCATGTTAGCTGAAGACTTTTTTAGAATCATCTCATTGAAAAAAAAAAAATCCAGCTGCAAGTAGATACTACAGGCAGTACAGTAAAATGTTTGTACACCTCAGCCATGTTTTCAAAAACTGAAACAGTAAATGAAGTGAAAACCTTCATTATGCAATCAATATTGGTAATCAGTAACACGAAAAGAAGGGTCACCATGGCTTAACACTGCTGTGGGTGCGTGTGGATAGACCAGTGGAGCAAAATCAGAGGGATGACAGTAGTGTGGCCAACTGAAATGAGCAACTCTTGTGTCCTTATTGACGGCCACATGAGTTTTCTGCTTTCAAAAAAGCCAAAATTCACACACAAAAAAAAAGAGAAGAGAATAGTTTGCAGTTGGGCTGAAGAGATGCCGTCTCTTCCTTCAGTTTCCTTTTGGTGTTTCCCTTCCCTCTTTTGTGAGTGGGAGGGTGCTGTCAATAATGAAGTACAAGCCTCAGGAGAATTTGAACCCTTTGCACCACTCTACAGTCCAACAGACTTTCACAGATGAAGACAAGTAGAAGAGCACTGGAAGCTGTTTACCTGAATGGTGGTTAACAACAGGCCTGTCTACAGGGTAGGCCATTGATAAAGACATTAATTCTGTTACCAGTTGTGTCTGAAATGTATCCAGACCGTACAATAAGAAGAGCTTCCTGACAGGAATACTAGATTAAATTCACCATGAAGCCTAAAACCTTTTCAGAGCTTCACTAATTTGAAAGTGGCATCTCAGTTTCTTGGAAACCCTCGGAGTTCAAAGGATTCCACTATGAATAATATAATACAGGTCTTGATAGAAACCAAATCACAGAAAATTATAATAATAGTTAAGACCTCAGTCATTATTTTAATTCATTATGTATTCATAATAGGTTCATCCACTGTTGCTAACTAAGCAGAAAATGCAGCCACTTTTAATAAATAAGGATGTATTTGAGCAACTTAATTGGTAAATGACTTGAAACAAAGACCTGAAAGCATAAAATTGATCAAATCAAGATCGGTGAAAGTTACTACAAGATAGTTAGTGTTCACTGGTGGAAAAATAACTAGTGAAACAAAATCCTGAATAATCTTTAATGGGACTTGAAGTATGTCCAACAAACCAATAAAGTCCTTCACAACAGCGATGTGCAGTCATGCGATAAAGGAATTCAAATAGCATTGCAAAAAGTATTCCAACTGTAACAGTAAAAGTTAACTAAAGAATTTAACTCTGATTTGGATTAATAAAAAAGCACTGTTTTAACAGAAAATCTGCAAACCTGATTGCTGATGAAGAAAAAGGAAATTTTAATAAGTAAATTCACATTATAAATACCACAGTGTGAAGTTTTTAGGTTGAACTTTTTAGCTTCTTTATAGGTAGCAAGATTAAATTCTAATATTCATACTCCTCCCCCCAAAAAATTATGAACCTCTACAGAATTATACTTGTGTAAAATATGTACCATTTTCATTTTGCTCTGTCTGATAGGAAGTGATGAAGGAACATAATTTACAGCACACGAAAACAATTAGTCAAAAGGAGAAACTTAAAAGACTCTCCAGCCTTCAAAAAAGACATCTTTTGGTTTTCTCAAGTATTTAGAGAAGTAGTTTGCTAATGAGTTGCAAAATACTAGTACAACTACAAAAAAGCCCTGCTGTCTTTCCACGTGTGAACAGTAATCTGACTATAGAAGAAAATACTGTATATTGTAGCCTTCTGACATTCTTGAAGAAAACAGTTGACACTGCATACTCTAGAGAATCTTCCTATGGGATATGCTTTCAAAGAAAGAAGCAAGAGATTCAATGGATTTTGTTTTTTAAAAAAGGTTTAGATGGCCAAATCTTTCTTTAACATGCTTAAGGAAACCTTGGGTAAGAAAGGTTGGGTCTTTAGTTTCTGAAGAATTAGAGCAGGCTGAATCACCATCAATTGCTGCTACACCCACTGAGAAAGTACTGTCTCTGTAATGCTGTTAGTGCCTGGAGGTTTTTTTTTCTGACACCAGAGAATTTCTTGCAAAGGACACCTATACACAGGAGACAGAGTGAAGGAGAGTTGTGAAGCCTCATCAGCATCCCACTGTGTGAGCCTCCCAAGTAGGATACAATTGAATTTTGGATGCCAAATGCTCACAACTCGCTGGCAGGCTGCACAATTACATCCAACAGTAGACTTCAGCAAGGTAAAATAACTCAAAGGATTAAGTATTGACAGCTGTGTATTTGATATATATTTATTGATACAGGCTTGAATTTAATTTCAGAATATGTCTGGGTATATTGCAGAGTAGGAGATGAGAAAGGGATCTTAGAAGGGACTAAAAGCAGCTAACACAGAAGTAGAGCTAAACAGTTCACTGTTTGGTTTACCTTGGCATTAAGAAAAACGTCAAGATCTTTGCCTTGCAGACAGCCCTTCAGAATCTGTACAGGCTTGGTGAAATAGAAATTGAGTTAAGGTGTATTTCACGCTATCAAAAGACAGGGCCAAGTCCAGACTTCAACAAGTTCTGCATTTTTAAAATGACAAATGAAAACCTCCCTTTCCAAGTAGTGTGCCTTCATCAAAGCAAACATAGTAAAACTTCAGTGATACCGGTAATGCAAACCTTTCACGTACAAGTAAAATAAATTGAATTCTAAATTAATGGCCCTTTCTCAGTGGTCTGAATCATAGCATGACATTTATGCTCAAGAAAAACTACTATATTCAAATATTAGGTAACACAACAAATCTGTGTTGTTTGGTTTCCATCTTAGGAAGCATATTTACCCAGATTACGTGGGTTGCATACAAAAAGCAGTTTCACTGTGGGGAGCAAAAATCCTCCTTCAGGCTTTTCTATGTCAGTAACAATAACCTCAGGGTTGCAGTTGTCTAAATGGCTACGTTGATAATTTGTTATTTAGATTCTCTGGTTTTCTGTAGCTGGCTTAGCAGGTGACCTCAGATTTAAATTCTCTGGAGCAGGGACCATACATTTATATGTGCATGAACAGTGGGGATTTGATCTTGGCTGGAGCTGCAGGCTATGACTGCGATGTAAATGTCAAATCATAATAGAGTAAGCTCAGGCAATTTCACTCAGAAATAAAACTTGCTGCTTTCAAATGTCACGAGGCTAAAGAAACTTCAGCATAAACTAATGCTGAAGTCAGTGGAAAATACATTTATCCACAATGTAGCTTCAATATAAGTTATTAAACCGTAAGACATATTAAAATTTTATTAATCCAGTTATGCTGGATTCTTCACTTTAGCAGAACTATGCCATTTGAGTGGAAAAAGCTTAATGGATGCTGATGGAATTGCCACACTTTCCTTCTGTCTCTTGTGCACTCTGCACGTTTTGGCTGGGCATAGCCAAAAAATCAATCAATCAAGCCCATAGTAACATCTTGAGGTCCCTTCCAACCCCTACAGTTCTGTGATTATGTGCTATCTGAAGATAATCTTGTGTGTTAACCATAGTGCATACTCTTTTTTTTTTAGAGAAGTCAAGTTCTCACATATCTTCTAAATCATCTGTGTGATTTCTGGTTCATCTTCCCTCGCTGCAAGTTCAGAAAAAATCGTATGTCACCTTTATGAGGAACAATAATAAGTTGGAACTATTTCATCAGTTGTTTAAGCTCTTTAGAATCTCTACCAGCTATGATGCAATGTAATTACAAAACATTAATCTTAGTAGTCCATTTTCAATGGGTGAATGCGGAAGAACTTTTTCACAGTGAGGGTGACAGAGCACTGGAACACACTGCCCAGGGAGGTGGAGGAGTCTCCGTCTCTGGAGATATTTAAGACCCGTCTGGAGGCCTATCTGAGTGATATGAGCTAGGGAGCTGCTCTGGCAGGGGGTTGGACCCGATGATCTCTCGAGGTCCCTTCCAACCCCTATGATTCTGTGATTCTATGAATGGAAAGAACTCCACATGTATGATCCTGCTCACTTTTCTTTCAGGCAGCCTTGTACTTCTGCAGTGTATCTTTTCTTTTTAGGCAGTTTCATTTGTTGCTGTCATTGGAAGATGTCGCCATACTCTCTTGCTGCTCTAGGGCTTGTTTGCAAAACAAAGTTACGAATTTAAATGAGAAGTATACTAGGAGTATGAAGAGAACATTATATATATATATGAAGTACGGAAGTGAATTTGAGTTGGTACATGTGAATCATTTCTTTTGTGGAATATGTATATAGTCTGTCTTTTCATAACCATAAACAGTTAATGCTTAAATTGCATAGCAGATGACTATATAAAAATGAGTTACTGTTAATTTGGAATCACAGATGCAAAATCCATTTTTCCAAGTTAAATAGCTGCCATGATTAACAGGAAAGTATTGAGAGGAAACTACAGGAAGTCACAAAGTCTTACAGAACACAAAAGAAAAACATGTGCTGTGATTTTCTTACCTGTAGGTAAACTGTTGCATGTTTTGAAAAGTTTTGACATTGACTTCCGTGACATTCAGTTCAGGCCTCCAATATTGAGCTACTGCACATTGGATTCAGGAGCTGATGTCTTGGATGATGAAAGATGTCTGGTCTTACACCCACTTTTTTCTTGATCTCAAAGTAGCTAAAGTTGGTTGGGTGCATTTGCTCTTGGATTCAACAGTATCAGTACTTCAGTCAGCATTGCTGTCATCAGTACAGTTACAGATATAAGCTCCAACCTTTGAAGTGGACATGCTGGATCCTAAGGCAGGACTCAATACGTGTGTTCACTATTACAGTTTGTTCCATACACCTTTTTGAGGAAAGGGAAAAGTTAACGTGAGGAAGCACATCTCTGCCAGGTTAAGGCTTTTATGTAGTTCTGTCTGCTACTTTCTTGCTTACAAAAGGCTTTCTCTCAATAGCTTTGAATTAAATCTGTGTGGTGTGTGATGTCTCACATCCACCCTGATCCAGCTATGAATCCTTAGCAAAGAGAAAAAGTAATTGAATGTGGGTTCTTGATGTTGTATCTAGCAGTGTTTTCCTGGCATGTTTCTCACTGAACATGACTTGTAGAATCATGGTAGGCCTTCAAAACCCAGAGTTATGAACTCACATGCACATATATTACTAAGATGTAGCAGTCAGCATCAAATTACATAGATCTCAGTTGTGTCATGTAAAAGATGTTCATATATATATATATATTGAATATTGTTCATTTCCTTACTATAAGAAAATAAAGTAGACCACTGTGTAAGAATTTATCTACAACCAACTAATTCTGAAAAAATACTCTTACTACTTTTTCATCTGAAACTCCTAAAATACTTCCTAAGGGGTAATGTCCGTGAGATGAAGGAAGGTAGATTTGTATTAGATATAAGGAAGAAACTCTTCGCTATTAGAATGAAAGGACACCGGCACAGGCTGCCTGCAGAAGCTGTGGCTGCCCCCTCCCAACAGTGTTTAAGGCCAGGTTGGATGTGGCTTTGGGCAACACGGTCTCGTGGGGGATGTCCCTGCCTGTGGCAGGTGGCTGGGAACTAGTTGATCTTTGAGGTCCCGTGCAACCCAAACCAGTCTGTGATTCTACATTTTCTCCCTCACTTGGCTGTCAAACTGACAAAGCAGCTGCCAGAGGTTCTCCTGCATTGCATTCATCTTCTGCTTCGCGGAGGGATGCAGGAAATGCTGACCTGCACAAGGCTGTGTTAGTTCAATAGTGACAGGAAGGTTCTGAGGGGAAGGCCTGGAATGGAGACGCAATCCAAGGCGAAAATTAAAAGAGTCTTCCAGGAGTAAGTGGTAGGCTGAGGATTTATTTGTAACACAGCATGTTCATACAAAGGCATAAGCTGTAGACTGAAGATGAGTACTGAAATGATCCCATCCATCTCAGGAACTAGCTGGTCAAAGATTCGAGGCCATCGTTCTGCACGTTTTCCCAAAGCTTTGAAGGTTGTGGCCTGTAACCTCACTTCCCTCTGAGAGCTTGCTTAGGCTGTCTGACCAAAAGATCTGCGCTGCTGGTGAATGTACTGGTGTGAAGTTGCAATGTACAACGCTGCTTGTCTCGCTCAGAAGTTGCCGTTCTCTTGCTGCTCTGACAAAAGGACAGAAACAGAAAACAAAACATAACAAAGCTCAGATAGCTGTTTTTTAAAGGAAATTTCTCAAAATGAAGTTTCTTCCTGATCCCATATTGCTTTAGGTGACAGTGATGAATTGTCTGATGGTGTGATTTCCACTTTTTAATTTGACGCCGTTGAACTGGAGGAGTGGGGATCAGGGAGGCATTGCTGATCTGTTCACTACAGAAATAAAATGGGCTACTCCCAAATGAGACTGGATAATCCATAATCCAATTTACCTTTACTAAGGAAAGTTTATTGGTGACTGTCTAAAGGACAGTGTCCTTAACTGAGGGCACTGGCTTCATAATCCAGTATCAGGCCACAGGTGTGAATACTACTTGGAAGACTAGTTACTCCTAGGGTTAGAAGGTCTGTAAAGTAAGAAAATTAAATTAATTTAAATAAAAGCAAGAAACGTATGCAAAATGAAGATACAGAAAACAGAGGTTTACATAAATGGGAGAGAAACATAGAAACTGCAAGAAGTTGAATAATTAACTAGAATTTAAAAAATCAGTATCACTGCAATAAAATTATCAAGATACCCTGCAAGGTTCAATATCTGCAAATTGTTATTCAGTGAAAAGATATTCTCTCCTTCCTATAATTTGTATGCAAACTGTGAAAGAAACATTTTAAAGCAACTTTTTCTAAGGAGGTAGTATATGTGGGAAATCCTACTGCTTGTAATATTTGCTGCTACAAATAACGCAATGTGTTGATTTGAGTGAAGTAGTTATTATAATCTCAATCAATTTAGTACTATTGACATTGCTGACCAGATGATCTGATACTGTTACTATTACTATCACTTCCTCAGAGTATTGTATTCCAGTGTCTCAAATCTATTTGCAAACCGAGCAACAAGTGCTCCTTCTCTTTTTATTCATTGAGGTATTTGCCGTAGGTGAAAAAAAGCCATACATGGGCTTGATATTTTTCCCCTTATAGCAAATATATCACAGTTTGTAATAGTCGTAATCATGATCAGTGATCTATCAATCAATGATGATCAGTAATTGCAGTCATGGTTAGTGATGTATTAGTTCCCAAAATAAAATGTTACTGTGTCAGAGAATGACAGATGGGTGTTCTTATTTCAGCAAACAAATGGAGTGTATTTACCCCTCCTAGCTTCCCTGCAAGATTCATGTGTTTCATCCTCAACCTACTTTAAAATTAGTTCTGGGACTTGAACACTTTTCAGTAAGTTAGTTATTGGGTTTTTCATTGGCTTTTACATATCCAATGGGATGCAGTCTTATTTTTTTATTTGCTGACTGGCATTAATACCTCTTCCAAATCAATGAGCACCAAAACTCCTGCATTCCTAATCTGCATTTCCTTTAAACGTTTTTCTGTTCTATCTAAAAGAGCTGATAAAAGATTTGAGACCTTTTCTAAAATTATGTTCCATACAATTTTACTATTTAAATACGATTCTAAGGGCTGAAATGTCAAATAATGTGACTACCATCTTAGATCTGTGGTATAGTTCTCTTTTCATTTGAAAGCTCTGGCAGTGAAGTTACCCAGTCAGCAGCTGAGGTTCTCTTGGCAATTTTAACATGCGTTTACTGGGATTGCTACCAGGAACATGAAAGGTTCTGTGAAGGAAAGTTCTTGGTGGTGTAGGACTCAAAAGGGGCTTCTGTGTCATCTGTTATGGTTGCTCTAATAAATTACATCTCCTCTCAAAGGGTGCCTTGCTTGAATACAGAAAAAAAACAGACTAAGTGCTAGGATCTGAGTGGATTAGAGGATAGGGTTTAGGTCAAAGATTTTTAAGTATGCTGATCTCCTGCTGGTCTTCAGTGTGAACCTTCATGTCTCGTACATACCCTAATAAACGATTGCAAGGCATACTCACTCACTTTGGATCTGATTTCTTAAGCTTCCTGAAATACTTAGGCTTTCCATCCATACTTACGTGGTGGTGCATTTTACTTCATCAGGTACATCATTTGGTACATAATGACAGTAAGGTACCTCCATAAATGAGGTTCTTCTTACACCCAATACTCTTCCAGCTTAGCGGTACGGTTAGCAAGACTCTCGTGCAGCAGAACACAGTATTAATCTGAGTAGTGCCTTTGTAGAACCCCAGTGCTCTTTTTTTCACCCTTCTGCAGTTATGAACATGAGTTTCAAATGGATGTCACCTTGTCTGAAGCTTAAAACATGATCTGAATTTCACTGATTGTAAGCTGGCCCCTGTGGCCTCATGTTTCATACATGCGCTTCCAACAGTTACTCTCCCAGCTACGGTTCCAGCAGCTTTTTTTGCATTCTCAGCTTGTGTTCTTTTCCTTACTATTATTTCCCAGGTTGCGACTCATGTTAATACAGTGATGGAAATGTCAGGCTAATTATCTCTGAGAACAGGTAATAGTTTGGGAGAGGGGAAAACAGTTACACCGCAACAATAGAGCTTAAGGTTTGCCAACTCTGCTTTGCGGAAATGAATGGCATTCTTTCACCTTTTGAGGCAAACATTGATGCATGTTAGGGTAAAATGTATAAAGGAATGTGTTTATGGTTCCTAATTTTCTGTTCTGCAAGCAGTATTGTATTTACAACCAAGATAGGAATCTCCATTGCGAAAAGAAGTAGAGTGAACACTGCTTATTCATGTTCGTGCCTGTAGATGTCCCTTGTGTTAGTAGAAAAAAACACAGCATAGCAAACATTACAAAGTCTGTGTTGCCAAATGTTTCTCTGGTTGGAAATTACTTTGCTTCTCTAATTCACGCAAATGTTGCGCTGGGCTTAAGGTACAGTCGTCACCTATTCAAGGGAATGTCTTTGACTAAGCCAAGAAACCACAGATTTAGATCTGCTGTGTCTGGATACTACCCCTTTAGGGCCAAAAGAGATGCCCTATCAGGTCTAATTTTCTGCTTCTTAAGTCCAAGGACAACAGATGATGACTGAATAAATGCTTGAACTATTTTGGGTGGAACAGTGACTTTCCAGGACAAGGTACAAGAACACTTGGCCACTGGCCTGTTAGAAGCAACAGAAACAAAAACCTGTCAGATAAATATCAACCAAACTTTGTAGCAGTGATCTTTCTTTCTGAGAGAAATAGCAATTACAAACATGTAATTTGTTTTAACCACGTCTCTTTTGTAGTGCGGTAAGTTGAGTACTTCCTGAGGGGAATCAAGTCAGCTATATTAATGCAAGCCAGTTTCAACAGTCCTGTTCCATGGTCCTATAAATACAGCCATATCTAAATAGTAGAAATTATTGAAGGGGGAAAAAAAGTGTGTTTCTCAATTCAATGCAGTACTTAATTTTAACTTTTAAATTACCTAAAATATTTTCTTACTCATTTATTGTGTAGGAAGGTGCATTTTTCAGGTGTTGAAATATTTGGAAGAAGTCCTGTCTTCTATATCCAGTAGTACCATATTGGGCCATTCTCTTACATTGCTCTTTTTTTTTGTAAATTAGTGAGAAGCAAGATGATATAATTATATCCAGTTGCAATTAGAATGCTTACATATGAAGGAAACTAGTAAGACAACTGTCAGAATGCTGGTTTTGAATAATCACTGGAAACGCACTGGCTCGCCCTAGAGTTTCCTTTACCATAAGTAGGATGTCTGGTCTGCTTCTGATGGCTAAATACTGTATTCAGATGGAACATCAAAAATATTGACAGCTGATGCAAGAACTTGTGTCAGAGTGGTAGAACACGCAAGTTTGAGGCAAAGTCTGTGGTTCCTGATCGTACAGTGGTCATGAAGTTAAGTGTAATGTTGAATAGCTTTTAGTATAAAGCAATATAAAAGGTTTGACTCTTTTTCCATTTTGTCTTCTCGAAATACCTCTAAGGGTTTCTGCCTAGCTGTCACAGACTTACCTGTCTTGTTTTCCTGTGTTGAAAATTTGTGCACAGATCTCTTCTGACATCTATTAGCTGAGGGTCAGATCCTACAGCCTTGAGAAAATCTTTGAGGATGAGTGGAATTTTAGCTCAGTAAAAATGGAGTTTTCTCTTCAAGATTTATCATGAAATGCTTGAAGTATGTTAAAACAGTCTTTGTAATTGTCAGTGTCCAGAACAACAGTTTCAGACTAACTCTGGCCAAGTTGTTTAAACTGAGTTGGTTATACTGATATTTTTAAAGCCATATAATTGTAATAATAATAATAACAACATATCTTTTGGAAAACTCTGGGAAGATGCACAGCTTGTAGTGTGTTTACATTTCATTGAAACTCATGTTTATGTTGATATCTTTATGTTTGTGTCTGTAAGGATCTGTAAGCTCATCTCTAGAGTTTGTGATTTGGACAGTGTAGTTAGATCTCTCAGATCAGCTGTGTCCTTGGTTATGTTTGGAGTTTTTCTTGAGTGTGCTGAGCCCCAAAGTGTGTAAGTGCTGGTTTCTCTGGTCATAACTTTAATTTACTGTGTCTCTGAGCTAATCCACATGAGGTTAAGAGCTTGTCCATGTGATCTGAACAGTCAGAATACTGAATGGTTGTCCTGGTTTTGGTCAGGATGGAGTTAATTTCATTTGTAACAGCAGATGAATGCTGTGTTTGAGAGTAAAATGGGAGTACTGCTGATAACACCCTGATGTTTCTGGTTGCTGTCAGACAGTCAAGGACTTTCTCAGCTCTTCATGAGAAAGGAGGGGCGAAGCCAGGACAGGTGACCCAACTGACCAAAGAGAGTATTCCACGCCAGTTACGTCCTGCCCAGGATATCAGGGGCTGACAGGAGGAAGGCCTGGGGCGGCTCCGGGACGCACGGTTCTTGGGGGACGGTCGGGTTCTGGTACGGCTCTGGGTGGCACGGCCTGAGTTGTGTGGTTTGGTGAGAAACTGCCTTGTGTATCAACAGCTTCATATATTTTACTTTGAAGTCCTGTTAGTATTGTTACATTGTATCTTTCTGTTATCTTAGTAAACTATCCTTATCCCAACTCACGGGCCTCTTAATTTCTTGATTTTGGGGTTATTTGCCCCTTTCTCTTCCTTTTCCCTTCCCTTACTTCTCACCCCCCTTCCCTCTTCCCTTTAACCTGCTCTTTTCCTTAAAGGAGCAGGCAGCTGCGTGGATCTTGGCCCTCAGCCGGGTGAAACCACGACAGCATCACCTGAATTCACAGGATATTAGAACACAGCCCTACACATCTAGTCACATTTCAGGTCCATCAGTGCCGGCTCCCAGCGGTCAGTTCTGTCTGCCTGAGGCACGCTGGCCTAAATATTTTCCTGTATATTAAAAAAATGTACCAGATCTCTTCTACCCATCCCCAAAAGGCCACCAGAAAAGTTATTTGGTGCTTGAGGATGAAAATGTATGAGAGAGGGAAGTCCACTTCCTTTCCTCAGTCTTCTAGGAAAATTTTCTTATGACCAGACATAGAAATTACTTTTTTTTTTTTTGTCTGAGATTTATACTTCCTGTGATGGTTGCTCCACTGTGTACAAAACTGAAGATTCATTAGAGTGGAAAGAGGTCAAGGGACATTATTCTGACAGCTGGGGACGTACCTGCATTCCCGTCTGTGCTTCAGGGTCCTGTGGTTTCAAGGACTGAGGCACCAACATTTAAAATACAAAGCGAGGGGGGAATGGGTGGGTATTTGTTTGCTTTGGGGTTTATTTACTCCCTTGTGACCAACCCCAGGTTCACAAAAAGTGAAATTTTATTTGGGTAAAGAAATGTATTACAATAAATAGAAAGGCATCATTGCTCTGATCCCAGGTAAGAGAGTAGCTCTTGTGAGAAAATCAGAACACAGTTGGGGTAACTGAAGTTATTGTTAGAAGCTACTGCCTCCTGGAAGGTTGTTTAGTAAGAATGGCTTTCAGTAAGGGAGGTGAAAGTTTATCACCTCCATCCAGGATGCCTTCAAGTGAAGGGAATTCTCTCTGCCTCTTAGAGAATTTGAAGTAGTTCCACTATGCAGAATACTCATATCCCAAAAGAGTTGTCAGGATTTTAACCACTTTTTAATCTATCAAATGTGGTGATTTAAAAAAAAAAAAACCAACAACAACAACAAAAAAACAAAACCAAAAAAACAAACAGTAAGAGCCTTTCTGATTAAAAGGTTTGTTTTTTTACTTTAATTATCTTTCAGTAATCTTTGAAGAAGTGTGGGTGTGTCCTTTCTCACACCTCGCTGCTTCTGGGATGGTGTCAACAAATGTCAGGCTAGAGTACTTGTGTTGTGAGGATTTAACTCCCATTTGTCACATTTGTGTCCCTTGGAGGAAAAAAGATACTTCTAACGTAGATATAGGTACCTTTTACTGATGTCCGGGCCAGCACAGAGCTGTCCCCATTACCCATGAGTATACCTAGCTTCCCATGGGTTGTAAGAATAAATTAACCACGAATTTATTAACCAAGATCCAGAGTAAGTGTTAGGCTTATGAGGAGGAATGCTCATTTTCCCCCAGCTTTTTTTCTAAAAATGAGAAGGGGACAAACCAGAAACTTAGTGGTTGCTCTCACAGAAAAAGCATCACAGAGAAGAACCCTCATGTGACAGCACACAGATCTCTAGCATGAAAAAGAAAATCGAAGCCTCTAAAATATTAAGCATTATTATTCGAGCCAGATGTCATAAGATTAATTATCATTATGAATCCTCGTTTTAAGGTTTTACAAGCTAAGTCTACAATTTTTTCCACAGTTACCAGTTCTAGTCCAGTGCATTCAGTCTAGTGGTGACATACGGTTAGGCTGATCCTACAGGAGACGGTCACACATTCCGAATAAAAGACCAAATGCCTTGAAGTAGATCACTTGGAGATAAACAGTATTAAAATGGAAGCACATCTGCCAAGTATCAGCTGTCAAAGCCCTGCAGCTATCTGAAACCAATCAAGTGTCAGGGTAATCTGTTGTAGTGCACTTCATCTTTAAGTCTTTGTAATCATCCAGCCAATTTCAGGAGCTACATGGAGGAGAATACGTATCTGTTGGTGATTATAATAATACTTTAAGTGAAATCAGAAAAAAGAATAGACAGTCTACAGCTATGAATTTTAGCATCTTATTTGATCGTTATTTTCTAATTTCCCATTAATTCATAGTTTCCTGTGGCAGCTAAAAACATCTATTTGTTCCATATCCAGATGAGAATTAAGAAAACTTGATGTAAATAGTCTAAACCTCTTACGCAAGTACATACAAGACGTAAATGATTCCAACATACGCATTGTTGCACTTTTGTCCTTTAAAAATGTTTGTCTAATACTCTTTGTGGAGGGATAGGACAAGCTGTTTGCTAAGGTCCAAAGTCTAATTTTCAGCTTATCTAGTTGTCAGCTCAGATATCTGCTGTATTTGTGTGAGAGCTGCAAAAGTTACATGACTTTCCTGTACTCTATCATGGTCACTGAATAAAACTGAAAGTGTTCTCTGATGGTTAGAGAAAAGGTTGGTGGTATTAGTGGCTAAAATGGTGTCTAACCTTTGCCACTGGATTTCTGGTTTTCAGCATAATCACTAAATGCTGTGCAAGGGTAGACTCTTTTCCCTGATAAATGGATACACATTGGATGCAATCTTTAAGGATTTCATGGAGAGAATTGACCCTTTATGTATTTGGATCTGACCTCTCACTTACCTTAAGTCATTTCGTTTCAGTCAGCCTGTACGTATTTGAATAACCTGTTTACCTCAACATAATTTTCAGAGAAACACAAACTCTTGGTTTGTAGGCATTAAGGGATGGAGAGTTTTTTTGGGGCCCTTGGTAGTTTGTAGCTGTAGTGATTACCTACTTTTGTGAGTATTTCTGTCAGATTTTCAGAAGAGGAGTTTGCTACTGTAATGGTCTCCTCTTATGCTTTCTGTGCTAGAAGAAAACCCTAATGCCTTGGCTGAGAGAAATTATTTCATATGTATTGCAATCAGAAAACCTCTCAATCTTCTTTTTTAACTGATCAAGCTAAGCCTTTTAATCATAGAGGTCATACAGAGGCATTTTCATCAGTTTAATTTGTATTATTCTTCACTTTCTTCTCCAGTCCTTTCAGTGACGCCTTTTGAATTCAATCTCTGTAAGCAGTATTTAAATAGCAAAAATATTTCAGAAAGCCTTCTACCAAAATAGAATTTTCTCCAGTATTTTTTATTCTCTTTTTAGGTCCAAGGTTTTTATATTAGCTCTTCCTGCCACAGCATATCACACTCAGCTAGCTAGACATTTAACCATGACACTTAAAATCCTCTGCCACTGTATTTCCAAGATACATTCTCCATTCTGCATGAAAGACCAGAATTCGTTGTTGTTCAGTAAGTTATCCTTTTGGCTGTAATAAAACACGTGTAGACCTAGGAAAGTAATCAGAATCAATCTTTCTACTTGTTGCCCTTGTATCTAATGATTCTGCCAATTCCAGTCATCAGCAAGCTTTATAAAGTCATTGCAATGCTTAATTCAAGCTCATCAATGAAAAGAATGTTAGTTATCCCACAAACTGTCCCCATTTGCTACTGAAGATGCCGCCTATTTCTCTACATCTGCTTTGATTCTGACCAGTCATATTTTTTAGGACTGAAAGTATTAATCAAATTGGCATTGTAGAAACTCCTGTCTACTGTTATTTTTAAAAAATGAAACTTACTGACTGGCATGTGGGACCAGCTCTAGCTTGGTCAAAGCAAACAAAACATATCTCAATAGACCCATCAAAAGTTTCTGCAAATGGAAAAATAATAAGGTAGACTAAATCAAAAATTGTAAAAAATCTTCCATCTAGGTTTTGTCTGACTTCTCAGTGTGAAAACACAGGTGTCTTAGTCTGCTGTTGTTTCTCCTGGCCTTTGTTATATAAACTCACAACAGGATTCAGCTTTAACAGCTGCTAATCAGGCACAATTTACCTCAGAAGTTGCACTTAGAATAATAGAATTACTTCTCCCCCCCCCCGAATTTGCTAAGCCAACTTGCAGTATGAACCGAGAGGTGGTTAATGGCTAGACTGCAAGTGATATGAGCAAAGCAGCTATATAGTCTAAAGGCCAATAAAGCAGGAGAAACTTCAAAGTACTTTGCTAAGTTGTACCAATAAGTAGTTCTTCATTTTAGTCTCCAAATATGCATGGATGAATGAAACACGAGTTGGGATGCAATTTTTGTTGAGGTTGTATGTTGCATGTGTGTGCCAAGTAAACCTGCTGTCATTACGTTTACATTTGTTAAGCGTCTTACCAGGATACAGTCTTAAAATAAGTTATTCATTAGACTGTAGTCTTAAATTTCATTGTGGATCTTAACGTTTTCTAAGTGTAAATCACAAAAGAGATTAACCGTGAGCTTTTTTGGAATTCATTGAGATAGCAGGGGTCTGTGGTCAGTGTTTGAGATCATGGGCAAACGCACCAGTATTGGAATTGCTGCAACTGCCCTTTGCGTGCTATAACTTTGCATTGTCTATCCATTTTAAATAATACAGCATTCTTCTTAAAAGATCCTGGAATAAATTAACCTGTTAATTTAATAAGGGGTTTCCTGAATTAAATTTTCCTGTTTCCATTAAAAAATACAATCTGCTCTTTTTCGTTATTCAGACTGTTAAATAGTTTGGACTGTATAATGTATTAGATTCTCATTCAAATCAGAGCAGCATCAAGATTGCTTTTCAGTCGAGACAAACCTTTTTCTGTAGCTTGTAATACACCTGCAGGGGTACGTGATGTGCGTGATATTCAAAATGCTGGTGGCAGTGTCCAGTTCCAATGGGAAAGGAGACCAGCTGCCTTTATTTATGGGGGCTTTTTAACCACCAGACTGTACTTCCCATGTGCTAGACAAAGGGATACAGTAGTAATTCAGCAGTTCCTACAGCCTGTAATACTGAGTTAGGCTTGAGGATCAGTTGTGATGGGGTCACAGATCTAATGCAGGCTCTCCTTAGTTGACAGCCCTGTTCAGGAGTTCAGCTAATGAGATGTAGGTAGAAGCCATATGGTTTGGATTACCACACGGTATACAATCTAGAGTTGAAAGGGTACAGGGACTTCTCTGGAAGGCTGTTTGTAGAGTGCATGATCCCCTTAAATGGTAAATACAGACATTTGCATATTTTTACCAGGTCTGGTAAGTGATACTATATTTGACATCCAGAGAAAAGGTCCTCACAGTCATTTATAATAAAGCCAAGACCTTTTTGGTTTCCTTTTTCAATGAATTTGAAATTCTTTCTTCCATCATTGAAAAGATAGTATCACACTTCTGCAGATTTAACAGCATGAGGTGCCATTCGTTTTATTTATGAGGAATTGTCCAAAATAGTTAAGCAACTGGGAGCGTGCCCCTAACACTAGTGTAAATGTTAGAGCTCTAGGGAAAATACAATATGAAAATTAGGGTTTGTACATGCAAGTAGTTGGCATTGGTAGGAATTCCATATGTAATCACTTTTCTTTTTTCTAGTGAGTGTGCTCAGAAGGAAGGAACAATACAGCATCACAGCACTTTACAATACTCAGTGGTGATTAGCCTGATTAAGTTACGTGGCACTCGCAATAAGTAACTTAAAAATATATAACATTCAGAGATATGAGCAGGAGAGAACAGGCTTTTCATCTGAACAACGTACTTACTCCTAACTGTTCAACAAATGGCCCTTTGCCTTTGTAAAACAGAATGTAGTTTCTTTTAAATGCCAATTTTCTGTCTTTTGTGAGTAACACATGGTGAAAATATATCTCACCCCTCCTTTGCTTTAAGGAGAAAGACTTACAAATACTGGTAGAGCTTGTCTTCTTCCCTTCAAGTTTTTGATCCACCACAGGGTATGGCTCCTTCCTTCTCCCAGAAGCTTGTTCTCCCTAGCTGATAGAGGAGTTCAAGATTCCCACCCTGTCCAACGTTGTCTGTTGAAACATTCAATTCCAATAGAAATTTCTTAGGTTAATCCTTTAATCTGGGAAGTGACACCCAAGGAGGGACATGAGTTCTGTGGAACAAATAAAATGCAGTGGTTTTATCTGATCAGTATGTTAAGATTTTTGCAGTTGGAGCTTAAGAAACAATGAGTACTAAGTAACATTATCCAAAAATTGTTTCCCTATTATTTTTTAATTAAAAACATCCTCCAAGCTACTTACATTTATTCTCACCCTGATCATGCAGTTTGGCTGTTTTAACCAAACGCTCTCCTTGGCCTACTCATAATGATTATGTTGTAAAATGCCTTCAATATTTAAAAAACCAAACAAATAAATAATTGAATAACCTATTGTAATATTTAGACTGTATAGATCTTTGCAGAAAAAGCGGGTTTTTTTCCTGTCAAGTTAACTCCAGAGGCACTTATTCCGTCCTTACCGTTTTTTTCCCTTGCAATATTGCCGGCATCATTACTAAACATTTATGTACAGCTGTGCGTGCACTGTCACAGTGATTTGACAATATTTTGTGAGTGAGAAAAAAATCTGTATTTGCATCTTTGGTAGCTTTATCCTGACTCCTAAAACACGTCTTTCTGCCAGCAATGCTTCCATATCACTGAGATTTTGGCCTTTTTTATTTGATTCAGCTGGGTCCCCAGTACAGGAAAGACATGGAGCTGTTGGAGTGAGTCCAGAGGAGGGCCACAAAGATGAGCGGGGGCTGGAGCACCTCTCCTATGAAGACAGGCTGAGAGAGAGTTGTGTTTGTTCAGCCTGGAAAAGAGAATGCCTAAGTATGGCCTACCAATACTTAAAGGAGTCCTACAGGAAAGTGGGAGAGGGACTGTTCATCAGGGAGCGCAGTGATAGGCCAAGCTGAAAAGAGGGCAGGCTTAGGTTAGATATGAGGAATAAATTCTTCACTATGAGGGTGTTGAGGCCCTGGCACAGGCTGCCCAGAGTGGCTGTTGAAGCCCCATCCCTGGCAGTGTTCAAGGCCAGGTTGGATGAGTCTTTGGGCAGATTGGTCTAGTAGAGAGTGTCCCTGCCCATGGCAGGGGGGTTGGAACTAGATGGTCTTTGAGGTCCCTTCCAACCTAAACCATTCTATGATTCTACAAAATTGGGAATTTCTATATATAGGATTGCTGCGTAAAGGTTGAGAGCCTGATGTGTTGTGGCTGAGGGGGTCCCTCCTGTTGAGTCATAAGGTTCAGAAAGTACCCCCTTGCATTCTAAACTACTTCTCAGATGGGAACCTGGGTGCAGCGAGGTCCAATTTTAGCCCCAGATTTGGTAAATGGTTTATGTCTAAAGGTTTATGTATATGTTTAGCTACATATCAGAGTCAATGTTTGCCTGTCAGAGTCTCTGAAGAACTTCCACTGAGATGCTTCCACAAAGCTGAAACTGATAGAAAGTTTATTAAAGCGACAGATATAAAGAGTTCAGAATTGCTACAGATAAATGCATTTACTACAGTAGAGCTAGGATTATAATTAAAATGCTTGTAAAATACTATCCCAGGTATTCTCAGCGAAAAGGTGAAATCACAATTGCTTACCAGGAAGGTGTCCCTGTCTTGGGGTGAGGAGAAGGAGCCTTGCCCATCAACCATCTCCTCAGGGTCTTCAGTTTCCTCTTTTCTCCTGTAGCTTCCTCAGTTCCCTTTATACCCCACTCTTAGCCATTCCCTCACAGGGGTGATGTTTAACATGATTTGGGTGGAGTCGAGTACTGTAGACATCCATGTTTAGCATGTACTGCTTTTAGCTTATTAGCATATTTAGGGGTGTCAACTTTAATATTATTTTAGTGGTAATTAAACTAGAAAATTAAACACCGTGGGCACCATGGCCTTCACAATTAAGTGTAGAATCCATTTATCTGTTTATTCTGCTGTCTCCAGCAAAAACAGGACCATCCTGCTGTCGTGAGACTCCTTTCTCCAGCTGCTTCTCATGCCAACGTTGTATAAACATATACAACGTGGATCTCCATCCACAACGTTTGTATAAAAGATAAGTGGCCACCAGTGTTTTTAACCTCTTGGGTTTAATTCTCACAAGGGCTTCCTGTAATCGCGCCTGATTTTTCTTAATACGTTACATGAATACCCAGAAACAACAGAAATATATTGATGTCATAAAGAGGTGGTTAAGTATAGGGAAGACTGACGTGCCCGGAACATTCAGGTGCTGTGTGGTAGGCTTGCTTATTTTCAAGAACATACTCTAGGTCGTCTTGTAATAGAGACAGAGAACATCTCTGGGCCTACCTTGTGCTGAATTAAGACTGATAAGCAAGGTATCTTGCTTTAATTATTATTATTATTTTTGTCTGTGGAGAAATTGAACTAAAACGACCCACACCTTTCTAATCCACAGAGCAGCTAGCTGAGGAGGCAGCCTTTCCAATTTGGATTCCAATCTAGACAATAAAATGAGACCCTTATCCTATCATCTGTCTGTGTCCTGCTGAGTGCACTAGAAGAACATAGCTATAGACAAATCAGGTTCTGTTAGGGAAGGGGTAATCACGGTAGGTATTTATTCAGTTCTGAGATTTAGAACCTAATAATGGAATATTTTTGGGGGGGTTAAATGATAAGCAAGTTTATCTCAGAGTTGTTGGGGTTTTATTTTCTTTTCTATATTGAAATAACTCTGATACAAAAGATGCTATTTAGTAGCAACTACTGTTCTGATAAGTAGGGAGTGTTTGCACCACGCTTTTTATGAAAGAAAAATATTTCTAATAGCACAAGTGTCAGATCGTGACTATTTTAAGTTAAATCAACATTTCCAGAAAATTTTGACAAGCTTTTGTTTTCTGTGTATATCTGATTTGAACCAATTATTTTTTAATACATAACCAAAATCTGCAATTTAAAAATAGGTTGCTGTGTAGGGATTAGAATCATCATCATAATTTTATTTTCTTACTTTTCAGAGTAGAAAGTGGAGACCATCTGTCTATTATTTTTTTTCCCCAAGTTCCAACTCTAATTATTTTGTAGTATCACAATCCTTCACCTTTGTTATTCCACTTGTATGAAATATTTTAACTTTTTACACATCTCAATGGTATGTAAAAATATCTTTTCCCAATTCAGTCTGGACTGAATGTTAACCTGTAGCTCATGGCTTAGATGGGGTTTTTTTTGCTTGGCCAAGGTGCATCCCCAGTTTAAAAAAAAAATCTTCCTTATCAGTTTTTTTCTACACATCTCAATTTAAATATTTGCAGAATGCAGTTAGCACAAAATTGACATTTATCATAAGACTGTTCTTGAAATATAAGATTTACTGAGCAATTTAGATGTGGGAGGAACCCAGCTTTCATCCTGGATGCATGATGTTCTGAAAATAGATATGGTATTTCCGATGCTTGCTTATGATCCAGCTAAGTTGATATATGCTGGCAAGGTTTTTTTGTGAGCTGCAAACATTCATTTTCAGGATGTTTCTCAGTTTGAGATCAAATCTCCCTTTCTTCCAGCTGACCAGTAGATGATGTGGCAAACACCCTTTGGTGCTGCAGGAGAGTCTCGTTCTGCTCGGGCCCTTTTCTTAAGGGGTTGGATTTTACGATGCAAATGAGAACATCCTTTTCTGTCTTCTGAAAAATGTGTCTCTGTTTTCTTCCAAATGTTTTTAATTTGAAAACTAACGTTACAAAGTGTCCTTAATTAGGTCTCTGGTTGTGATAGCAAACAGCAAGGCAGCAGGCAGACAGGATGGGATGTTCTTGTGGAAAAATATAGTAGCTTAGATGGATAATAAGGAAATTTGGGGGGGATTTTTAACATGTAGCTTTGCATTAATAAGAAATTTTCATATGAGCTGCTTATTGACAGACAAAATATATAGTTACAAAACTATATACTTATTAAAATAAGTTATAAATTATTAAAATACTTTATTAACAATATCAATATTATTTTAAAAGAAGATCTGCTGTTGCATTGATGGCAAAATCTTATTTCAGAAAGGCTTAAAAGGATAACTTAGCTGACCTTTTCTCCTTGTACCCAACCTGAGGACTAGACCAGACCGAAGCCATATGTGGTTAGGTAGCCAGAGAGTGCCGTGCCCGCCGGTCACACCCCTGCCTTCTCATGGCGCGTGCAGTTCTGTCTGGGACGTACAGCTGCGTTCAGGTGTTGGCAGGGGCAGATGCCACTTCAGCTTCAGCCAGGGGGAAATGGGACAGGTGGAATTTGCAAACGTTGCAGGGTGCTTGAATGAGCAATGGGGAACCATGCTTCTTCACTGCATGCTGCAGTGACAGGACAACGTGCTAGGGAACCATGAGCCAAACCAGGCCTAGGCTTGAGAGTCCATGACCACCACTGTGAGGGACACTCCATTAGGATAAGTTTAGGTATGACATCATTACTTTTCAACTCCCTTTCAAGTTTTTCTTTCAATGCCTCCAGATAAGGGTAATGAAATCTAAAGAAAGTACAAAACGTTAGGGTTTTGTTTTTTTTTTTAAGTTTTCAAGTCTGCATTAATGCCTAATAAGAAGCCACCTCCATAAGCTCAGCTTTTCTACAAGAGCTGCAGTGGTTAAGTGCAAAATGTAAAGTTTTATACTTTCTCTGTGTTGCACATGGCCACAGAGTTACATGTAAAGGTTGAGGACAAACTTTTAGGGGTTTGTTAATTGATTTATTTTTGGTTTGTGCTTTTCACCATACCCGGCTTTAAGTTCTGTTTCAGAATTTATCTGGTCTTGGTAAGCTTGTTTTAGGGTAATCAGGTAATCTAGGAACTGTTTTAACTTTCTGTCTGTTCCTTTACAAAACACAAGTATATGCACATAAGGATCCCAGTATGCTCCATCTCTTTTGGAATTGTGATGTAAAATCATCAATGGTTGAGGTTACAAGGCACCTCGGGACGTGTCTGCTCCAACCTCACAGCTCAAAGCCTGGCCAACTACAGCAAGTTGCTCAAGGTTGTGTCTCGTGGGGTTGGAAGACAGAGGCCTCACAACCTCTATGGCCAACCTTTTCTAGTGTACTAATGGTAAAAACGTTTTTCCTCATATTTAAGTGAATTTTCTTCTATTTCAATTTGTGTTCAGTGCCTCTTAACCTCTCGCTTGCTACCACTGAGAGGCGTGCCTCCATCTTCTTTGCTCCCTTCCATCAGGTATTGGTACACATTGATGAGATGCCCCTGAGCCTTCCCTCCTTGAAGCCTTTCTTGAATCCTCCCTGACTCTCTGTCTCTCCTTGTATGGCAGAGGCTCCAGTATAGTTGTTATCTTTGTGGCCTTTCACTGGAATCACTCCTATGTCCATGGCCCTCCTGTACTGGGGAGCCCAGAACCGGACACAACACACCAGGTGTAGCAACCACTGTTGAGCAGAGGGGAAGGATCACCTCCCTCAGCTCAGTGACAGAGGTTTTCCTGAAGCAGCCCAGGGTGCTGTTGGCCACGTTTTACTGCAAGGTCACACCAATGGCTTATGCCACTTTCTGTCTAACAGGACCCCTGGGTCCTTCTCTGAAAAGCTTCTTTCTAGCTGGTTAGACTCTAGCCTGATACATGGGTTTGTTGCTCCCCAGGTATTGGACACAGCACACCCCTTGTTGAATTTAATGAGGTTTCTGCCAGCCCATTTCCTTAGTCTATTGAAATCACTCTGAATGGCAGCACAAACCTCCAGTCTCTCAAGCACTTTTCACAATATTGCATTATCTTTTAAGTTGCTGAGACTGCACTTTGTCCTGTCACCTACATAACTGAATTATGATGGTCAAAATGCTCATCTCCTCACTGGCACTAATCCATGCAGTATTTTCACCCAGCTGTCTTTCCCTTGAGCCAATGAAGAGAGGGGATAGATGTGCTGCACACAAACAACTGAAGAGTGCTTCCGATTTCCTATAGTCTGAGAAGGGGTCCTGAACAGCAGGTAGGGTGAAATAGGTATCAGACTTGGAAACTTAGGTGAAACTAGTTACAAACACATATATAATTGTAAGATTTTCAGATTCAGGGTCTCATAATTCTGACCACCAAATTTAATAGTTTTGGATCTGGCTCACTGAAAAGGAAATACCCTCCGGCATGTGTTTCTGGTTTCCACTATATGCCCCTTCTACCTCACACACATAACCTCTCTTAAATTTGCTATTTTCATTTGATTCTGAAATGAAGTATGTAGCTCATTCTGTTTAAATATTCTTCTATGCATGGCTATAGAGGAATTTTAGGAAATGCTTCTATCTTGAAATTACTGCTGCTGTGCTTGAACTGTATCCATCTGCCAATACACATGAGCTCACAACTGAAGAGTTCATGCTTAATGAACAATAAAAGCCTTAAATAACCATCTTCTTGGACATACATTATTTTGTTCAAAAATATGAATTTATTGGTTATTCATTTTAGTAGTCTCTGTTTAAATGTTTCAGCAGCTTGGTTCAGGCTACAAGGGTCTTGGCCATAATTGTACTGACAACTGTGGATCCAGTAATCCCTTTGTATAAAAATCAAAGTATTACTCACTACCTTAAAACTGGGAATTGATAAAACTGTAGACTAAAATTTAAACCTGGAAGTCAGAGAAAGTGAGGAAAAAAATGTTTATGACTAGAATATTTATAAGGTTAAATTCATTTTAAATATGCTTCACACTGTGAAGTGTAGAGTGGTGGTAGCTTCAGAAATAAAATTATTAGAGAGCCCCAAACTCTCTTTGCTACTGAGTGGGCCATGTTCTAATCCTATAGAATTATCCAGTTATTTTTCCTGCTGTTAATGTATGTAGAACTTGCTGCATTGATTTGGCCAGTTTGTCAACAAGATCGTTTCATGGTAGGTTTAGCAGCCTCTGACTTCCATAGCCAAAGAGCATGACTGTCAGCTAGACTAGCTGCTGGCACATCAGGCAGCAGCAGGACCAGCCAGGTGTGCTTGACCCTTGCTGGTGTATGTGCCTGAGGAGTCGAGAGGAGATCGTGCTGGTAAGGAAGGGGCTGTTATTTGTCACTCCAGTGAAGAGCACTGTCCCCACAGTCAGCTCCTCACTGAACAGGAAAGAGTTGGAAGCGCACTGAAGTGAGTGTGGTCAGCTCAGCAAAGTATTTGCCGTAGTGAAGCATCTGTGCTGTGGTAACCCTTGGCTGATGGCTGGGCTGTGCTGACAGAGGAGCCCGCTGTTGCAGGTCCCTGGCATAGCTCTCTTCTTTGAGCTGTGAGGAAATGCTGCACTGTTTCTGCTGGGCTGCTGGACCTCTCTGTTTCCCCAGTGGTGACCTGCGAGACCTGGGTGCTCCTCAGAAGCACATCGGTACGATAGTGTCACAACAGCTCTCGTAGATCTTGTCCAGAGTTCCAGCTTCGCTTGATTCGAACTTACTTTGCTGCATAGCAGGCATATGTACAATCCCAAATTAGTCACATACTTCCATGTATCTCCACAAAAAGCTGTCAGCAAGGTCATGCAATACAGCCGGATCATAATTAATTCCCTCTGATATGTAGTGACTTTTCCCCGCATACAACAGAGGCGGTTATGTGACAAATAACAGCGTACGCTGCAAAAAGAGCTTTCCTTTGAAAGGCGTTTGCATAATGTATGACTTTGCTTTTGTTCTGGTACGATACGTTCAGATGCAGAGCCAGGTAACGTACCCAGCAGCGGAGCAATATGGGCTCTGACAGTGGAAACTGCGGGGTTCCTGCCAGGGGCGCGTGTGATGCAAAATAGGATCGGGACAATCGGGGATACGGAGGGAAAGAAGGATGAATTCAGGGCAGGTACCATCCATGCCGTGGTAGGGCATGGCTCTCTACGGACTTGGTTTCAAGTGGTCGGTGCTTTCATACAATTATAGGGCAGGTGTCACAGATTTGTTTGTGTAAACAGATAAGCTTCAGCCTCCTGGAAGAAAACAAAAACCATGGAGTCAGTCTGCGGTGAGCAGCCCCCATGAAGTTGAATCCCTACCACAGGGTAACTTTGTCAGGTGCCCTGTAGCAAGTAATAGACTGATAAGAAATTATTGTTCTTTTTTTCTTTTCTTTTTTTAACACAAGTCTTTGGTTATTCTTTGCTCTAATATAAACTTGAAGGAAAGAGGGAAAGGAGTCCATCTTCTGTCAGGTAGCCCTACGCGTTAGATAACACCCCGTTTGTTCTTGGCAGGTTGTTCCTCTGCAGCCATGAGAAAGGTTGCCCTATCTGTCACATGCATACCTTGTGTCAGAGCTCTAACGAGTGAATTGCGGTGAAGGCAGGCTTGTTGTGGAGCTTAAGTTGCTTTTCAGGTGGTGCCACGTATGTCTTGTTGCCCTCTGCTGAGGAGCAAATTGAAACGATCCTTTCCTATCAAATGCGCTGTCGAAAATGTAGTTCGGCCCAGAGAAGATGGTATCACGGGCTGCTGCTTCTGCTGCCCCAGTGATTCCAGGTTATATTTTCAGTTTAGAAATAAAAATAGGGGTTACATTTTCCTTTCTTTTTCTCCTGCCTAAAATGTAACTTCAGGCTGGATTTTAAACACACATAGGCTTCTTACACATAATGGCCTGGTTAGAAGGACACCAGCAGTAATGCTGAGCATGCTGTACAAGCCAGAACAAGCAACCATTTTTTTTCAAGCTGTCTTGGCTCAATATTCACAGAAGTTAAATTTATGTGTCTGATGTAGGTACTGACATGCTTAAAACTTACCTTCTTCATATATTTGGAATCGAGTTACTTAATAAATCACTATATTGTCATGTTTTATGGACAAACTCACTTGCATAGTAATCTACCTTCTTTAACTCCTACTGATTAGAGTGAAATCTGAACTGCTTAGGGAGAAATTAAAGGATCTACTAACTGTTTGAGGTAAATATTCACTGGATAAAAATGTTTGGGATTCCAGAGGCCTCATTCTTGTCACACAATCCCTTAATGTTTTTTGTAATTGGCAGAAGATGTGAGGAGGAGAGATTAGTTCTAAAGAACCAGGGGAATAATAAAAAAAAAATCTTTAAAAAGCCCTAAAAACATCCTGTCAGAAGACCCTACTGCTTTGGGTTGGGGTGGGGCAGGAATGAACTAGGCAGTCAAGCCACCATTTTTACAAACACCATCTGCTGTAGGAGTTTTCCTCAGGTAGATTTACTGGGAAGTCCTCCTTGATCCTTCTCCCCTAGTAGTGATGATGTGCTCACTCGTGTGCTTGGGTGTTTCTGAGTTTCCCCCCCAGCATCTGGTGGGCTTATCTAACTGTTAGCAAGGCAGGCAGGGGTGCTGCCAGTCATACTGCAGTTCTGTCTGGTCAGGGTCTCCAGCTCTGTGCTCTACAGCTGCCAGGCACTCCGAGGAGTGAGTCTGCAATGGAGCAGTACCTGTATTCTTCTGCAGGCTACTATTTTTTATTTTTTTTACTTTTTACTTAATTATACATTAATTCTTCAAAGCGCTTCTGCTATTCTAAAGCAGACTTTGTAGTGCACGTGAGTCATGAGGAGACGGTTTCTCCTTGTAGTGTGGAAACATTAAAGGTGTTTCGGGCTCACAGTACTGCAGCAGAACAGGCTTTAAAATTTAATCTGTCAGTAGTGAAAAAACAATGACTTAAGGAAAAATAGGACAGAAAACTTTTATCCACTACTAGTGTGCATCACCTAAACTTCACGTGCAATTTGCCTAATAGTTTTTGGGTTTAGATACAGGTTTCTATAAATAGCTACAAGATAATGACATCATGATATTTAAAAATGTTGAATTTTCTAAATAACTATGTTAGGGAATTAATTGAATGTTTATAATTATGAATTTTGTTTCAGGCTCTTTGTGTATATATAAAATATTAGATGTAATATACAGATTCAGAGAGAGAGGGATGAGTCTCAAGTACTCAGGTCAGTGTTATGTCTGTATACATACATGTATGTATACATACATAGACGCATAGCTGAAACGCTGCTTTCTCCAAGACTGTTTTCCTTGACTTCTGAAATTAAAGCTAACTTTTATTTGTCATCATGCAAGATGAAAATAGGCTGCAATGTATACTTATAGTTGTGCTTCTAATAGAGCTTTGTGTTCATTCGTTGCTGCCCTATGCTTTTGTTTTTCTTCAATAACAGGCACTGCTTCCGTATTGAATAAAAAATTAATAAAATTATTTCACCAAATAATGTTTTAACCTTCTGTTTTATGCATGAAGTGGTAATTACAGTAAACCATGGTTTCCTCAATGTCCCTTTATTTGACTATCCATATTTTGGCTGTATTTTTATGTAGTTTCTTAAAGACCTATTTATGAGTAGTAGAATTTGTATCTCTGTTTTATAGATGACCATGAAGTATTTTCAGAATTCCCGATTTCTTTAAACAACTTGTTAAAAAATTTTCTCTTTTTTATCATTATGGGAAATAAAAAAACCCAAAATATCTACTTGTCCAAGGAGAAGGAAAACAATTTTCTGTCTTAGTTTCCTGAAAAAAATTGAATCCAAGTCATGGTAAGATGAAGTTGGAATTAAGCTAAGGAACAAAAAGTCCAATCTTATCTGATATCAGATAACTGATTTAATACATTTTAGGTACTTATCTTGCCTCATCTTCAAACTAGCTGAATTTCTCTTACACATTCTTGTGGAAAACTGTATTCCCCAAGACTGATTTTTGAGTAATTCTGTATCATTTCCCTTTATCTCATCTTCCTGTTAACACCACTGTCTGTTGCCTTTCTGGACTTTTTTATGCCCACTGTTGAAATCTTGTACTGTTTCCTTCTTTATTATAAAGCTATTAACTTGGCAGTATTAACTGATAATGGGTTAAATGTCTGATGGAATTCTAGATATATTAGGTCTACATTCCTTTTTTTAACTCTTTGAGAGAAGTTTAGCATTTTCTGTGCTGTGTGAAAATTTAAAAAAAAAAAAGTGGTGCATCATTCCTTTTCCTGTTGACCATGAAAATTTGAATTATTAGCAATTTTAAAAAAATTTTGGAGGTCAGCCTAGGGTTGACACGTGGTTTGTTTAGTTTCTTTCCCTTCTTCTTAAATAGGTACAATACTTTCTATTGTCTGTTTCAAAGGTGCCATCCCCAGCTTGATAGATAAATAAAATCTGTATTTACCATAATGATTTCAATTTTGGACTAGAGATAATATAGTTCATTGTAAGGTATAGGGTATACTGTATTCTTTGAGTTCTTCTTACCAGGAGATGTAATTTTGGCTCTACAGAGATTGCTTTTATTCCAGTCCCATCCTAACTGCAAAGTTGTCCTGTACTGGAGTCAAAATTATATGGGTGTCCTGTACAGATTTGTGAGCTGCACTGCTCAAAACAAAAGATTGCTGAAATTATTTGACCACTAGAGATTCTTAAAATGTTACCAGTGGGTCTTTTCATGTTTTCTTTATATACTTTTTCCTTACTCGTTGCATTCTTTAAAATGGAAAAACATTAAGACAAGGACACAATTTTAAACAGTTGAAGACTGGTGACACCCTCCAACGAGCGTTTCTTGGCGCTGCTTTGAGCAGGGGGATATATGAGCTAGGTGATGGGGAGGCAGAAGGCCATCTCAGCTTTTGACACTGGCAGCCCTTGAGTTAACTTACAAATACTGTTCTCCCTCAGAGTGGCCACAGAACAGATTGCTTTCTTAATTGTTTTCAACTATGAGCTTTAGCATTTCGATACTGGGAGAAATTTATTTTATCAGGTCCAGAACAGATTTTATGTGATTCATTTTAAGGGAGGTAAAAAAAAAACCCCACAAAACCAACGAGTCTCCTCTTTTTCATACTGGCTCTGTTTTGCCAGAGAAAACAGAATTAGCTTTTTTGATTGGACTGTGTCTGAGCTGCACTGTACGAGTAATAGAAAATTCTCAATCTCACCATTGGCTTTTAAACCTACATTAAGATATGTAAAGAGGAGGAAATTTCAGAGTTAGCAAAATGATGGGATAACTCAGTTGAGAACCCTTCAAACTTTAATTTAGTGTAATTAGAGAAAAAGAAAGATAGAATAAATGCAAAGGTAGCAACTGATATGTATATGCATTAATTCTGATAACAGAACATGTGATTGGGTGTGCACAGAGGGAAAAGTATAACTTTTCTAGCAGTTAATATCTACCGGCCCTGGGATAGAAAAGATCTTAATGACTTGTTCTGAACAAGTGATGTCAAGGCATCCTAGCGAAGGATTTGGATAGGTGGCCAAGAACTTGATTTTCCTATGGTTCAGGAACCTTTTCACCAAAACAAAGGCCTTTTAAAATTTGTATCTGCCGATTTGAAGCTCAGCTTGCTACTTGAGGTCTGTGTTTCATATCCCTTGTCTGCCTTTTAGGAGAGTCAGCAGAGAAGATCAGTGCTTTTACTTAACCAAATAGAGTTTAACGCTTTTCTGCATCATTATACAGACTTGCCAGAAAGTACTAGATGGCCCCTTGAGCAGAGTGAAGGTCAGTGCCCTATCCTAACACTTGAAAGTGTTGCAACTTTTCTAATTTGAAACGCTTTCAGGATTGCAGTAGGTAGAATTCAGTTTTATCAAGCAAACCTTCTCAGCAGTTGAATTCTTACATTAGGAGGTTCTGAGATACGACCTTGGTGCTACCACAAGTGGTAGACTAACAGGTCTCTTAATTGTTCACAGGTGGTAAAAGCATATAGCTAAGCCTCCTGGTTTTGGTGGTTGGCTTTTTTGGTTTGGTTAGTTTGGGGGTTTTGGTTTGGTTTATTTTTACATAACTTGAGAACCTGTAGTATTTGTGAAGTCAGATTTGCATTGGAAAAGTTTGTGATAATTAACTAAAAAGCTTTCACCAGTAGTCCATTTACTCTCCCCTTTCATTTCCCCAATTTGTGGAGAGGAAGATGGTCTTTTGGAGAGCTTAAAGGAATGATAATATGGAATATCAGGGGCATTATTTTGTTTTTACAAATATTAGCGGGATTGCCTGAAACAGGAGCGAGAGAGCTGAAGTACACGGGGTTTAGGAAACAAGTTTGCCATTCAGCTGTAACAAAATCAGCTGCATGATGCTAGGTGCAGGTGAAGAATTTGGTACTTGTTTTGCTGTGCAGGGAGCGACAGATAGGTTATGTAAAAGCCAAATAGCAGAAAGCAGTCGGGAGTGCAACTCCCAAGATCAGCTGAGAGCTTTTCTTTTGTTACGATTTCCAGCTTGACTCTTGTGACTAATGCAGCCCTTCATGGCTTGCCAGGCTGGCTGCAAATCAGTGCAGGCAGGATCAGGGAATCACATCGCCCAAGTTCTCTTGCAAAGTTTGAAGTCAGCGTTGAAATGTGTAGTTGATGTACATATACCAAGATGAAAAGGTTCAGTTTTTAACTGGCTTGTGATGCTTCATGTTTTGGATGTGGACTATATTTAAGTAGAAAGGTGATTTCATCCTTTTGTTCCCAAAACAAAATTTCCAAGGGTTGTTTTTATTGTCAAGTAACTTTCACGTTTTATGTTGTATATTCTGCTAAGAATAAGGATGATTCAAAATATTATTGTTCCCAGTATTACTAATACAATACCTGGAAGATAATTTTCTTCAAACTTCTACAAAGAGATCCTTTTACTCCTTAGGAGTATTCCCTTTAATATCTACATGCAGTTTTAAAAATAGAATTATAATGTGTTTCTTACATCTGTTTTATTCCAGATGTCGGACTTCAGAGCATGGTTTCACAAATATAGCGTTACCTGTGATGTATTTCTTTAGTCACTGGTAGGCAATGAATAATGGAA
The DNA here is from genome assembly GCF_964237585.1 of Gallinula chloropus. Taxonomy (NCBI): domain Eukaryota; kingdom Metazoa; phylum Chordata; class Aves; order Gruiformes; family Rallidae; genus Gallinula; species Gallinula chloropus. Next base: position 77,980,013 of record NC_140086.1, on the reverse strand, counting down.
CAAATGTTTTCTCAAGGAACTGATTCTCGTTTTCCCCTCTGAGCCTCAGTGGTGGAAAAGACAGAATTAGAAGATTGTGTGCTTACAGAAAAGGTCCAAATCTGTCTCAAGGTTACATTTATTTTTTGTCAGATCATATTAATACAATTTTAGTTATTTTCAGTAATGAAGCTGTGATTAAAGGTTATCCATACAGCTAAATAGCTGTTATTACCATGTGTCATTTTAGTTACTTAGACAATCTGTCAACTCCATATACAGACAGACAGTTTACAAATAAGAATTTTCAGTCCCATGGTTAAAACCATACATCAGCATCAGTTGTTCAGGGGTTAATCCAGCTGCTTATCAGCCACCTAATAGGTCAGATTACCTTGACATTGTTTTGGGCTGGCATGGTAAGGTTTTGGTCACAGTCAGGCTGCAGGGGTAGCTTCTGCAAGAAGCTGCTAGAAGCTTCCTTGAGGTCCTACAGAGCCAATACCAGCCAGCTCAAGGGCAGATGTACCACTGGCCAGGGCTGAGCACATCAGTGACAGTGGTAGCACCCCTGAGTTAACAGAGGAAGATTTGGGGGAGGAAGCTTTTTTTTTCTTTTAGCCAGAGAAGAGAGTGAGAAGATGTAAGAAACTTTGTGTACACCAAGGTCAGTACAGAAGGAAGGGCAGGAGGTGCTCCAGGCACCAGAGTAGAGATTCCCCTGCAGCCTGTGAAGACCATGGTGAAGCAGGTTGTCTCCCTGCAGCCCATGGAAGATGATGGGGAACAGAGACCCCACCTGAACTCCATGGAGGACCCCACGCTGGCGTAGGTGGAGGTGCCTGAAGAAGGCTGTGACCCAGTAGGAAGCCCTCACTGGCAGGAGCCCAGGCTGGAACAGGTTTGCTGGGGGGACTTGTGTCCCTGTGGCAGACCAGGCTGGAGCCCACCTTCAGTTCCTGAAGGACTGCACCCCATGAGAGGGACCCACTCTGCAACAGTTTTTGAAGAACTGCAACCCATGGGAAGGACTCATGTTGGAGAAGTTCATGGATGACTGTCTCCCATGGGAGGGACCCCATGCTGGAGCAGGGGGAGAATATGAGGAGTCCTCCCCCTGAGGGAGAAGGAGCAGCAGGGACACTTTGTGATGAACTAACCACAATCCCCATTCCCTGTCCCCCTGTGCTTTTGAGGGGGAGGAGGGAGAGAAAATGGGAGTGAAGTGAAGCCTGGGAAGAAGGGAGGGGTGGGTGGATGTGATTTAACAGTTTTATTTCTCATTGCTCTAGTCTGTTTTGCTTGGTAATAAATTAATTTTTTCTAAGTTCAGTCTGTTTTGCCCATGATGGTAACTGATGAGCAATCTCTCCCTGTCCTTATCTCAACCCAGGAGCCTTTTGCTATATTTTCTTTCCCCTGTCCAGCTGAGGAGGGGAGTGACATGGCTGCTTCCCTGATGTTTTAGTACCTGTGGTGGTTTGGCCCTGGCTGGAGGCCAGACTCCCTCCAAAGCTGCTCTATCACTCCCCTTTTCAGTCGGACAGGGGAGAAAATACCTATTGAGAGGCTTAGGAGTCGAGATAAGGACGGGGAGAGATCCTATTGCAATTAGTGTCACAGGCAAAACAAACTCAGCACAGAATAAAGGAAAGAAACTCCTTAATTTATTACACTGCACTGCACACTGAGACCAGAATCAGATAATGAGAAGTGCGACCAGATCTTAAAGCACCTCCCCCCACCCCTCCCTTCTTAGCAGACTTCCCTTTAGTCATGCTTTCGCTCCCTTCTTCCTCTCATTGTGGCATGGAGAGGGGCAGGGACTGGGGAAATGGGGTTTTGGTCAGTTCCTCGGTTGTTTTCTTTCTTAGCTGGGGGGGGAGGGCATTCCTCACACCCTTCTCCTGCTGCACTGTGAGGCCCCACCCACAGGTCCTCCATGAGCTTCTCCAACATGAGTCCTTTCCCATGGGGCTTCAACTCTTAACCAGCTGCCCCAGCGTGGGTCACTTCTGTGGGGTGCAGTCATAAATCATAGAATGTCTCTCATTCTCTCTGTCCCAGACTGCTCCAGCCTGGTCCTTCACGGAGTCACAAGTACCCCCAATAAACCTGCTCTGGCATGGAGATCTCTGTCGCTCATCTCTGTGCCTCTGTCTCTCTCCATGGGCTGCAAGTGCTGGCAGGGGCTTGCTGCAACGCAGGTCACAGCATCTCCTGTATGTCTCCACCTGCTCCAGCATGGGGCCTCTCCACGGGCTGCAGGTGGGGTCTCGGCCTTTTCCATGGGCTGTGGGGGGACACCCGCTCCACCATGGGTTTCTCCACAGGCTGCAGGGGCATCTTTCTCTTTGGCACCTGGGGCACCTCCTCCCCCCCACTCCCCGGCGTTGGTGTCTGCACACTGTCTTACATCTCACTACATGTGGCAAAAAGCAGCTGCTGCATTTTTTTTCTCCTAAATGTGGTTCCCAGAGGCGCTGTGACCATTGCTGATGGGCATGGCCTTGGTCAGCAACGACTCCAGCCTTGAGCTGGCTGGTGTTTGCTCTGTGGAGCCTGCAGAGAGCTTCTGGCTGCTACTTGCAGAATTACCCCCTGCAGCCTTGCCGTCCCCACCCCTACCCCCACTTCCAAACTCAGCCATGCAAAACTACAGTACCTTTATTAGATTTCCAGCAAAAGTTTCGATACCCAGTTTTAACCCATTTTTTCTTGTCCCACCTGTATGTTTTCTCTAATTTTATCTTTCTCTGTGGTTGTTTAGCCTTATAAAAGCCAGTTGTGCTCCCTTCTCAGACTTGAGTTGTCTCATATAAAGCCACCAAACTGTTTTAACTTTATCTTTTATCAGTTTTTATTTTATCTCTTAAAACATGAGAATTAACTAAAAAAAAGTGGGAAGAACAGAATACTGAGGGAGTCTCCCACATGCCTTGGGACAACGTGATGTCCAGGACAGTATTTTGAACTTAGCCCCTCTCTAGGTGTCAACTGAACCAAATGATGCCCAGAAGGCATTCCAACCTAAATTGTTTTTTGACTATTCCCCCTTCATCTCAACAGAAAATAATTTGTTCAACACATCTATTAAACTTGGCTTTTTAAAGATACACCTCAAATCCTCTACTTAATCTTCCTTTCAAAAGAATCTTTCCAGCTACCCCCAGAGTCTTCTGTTTCATGGCAGCGTTTCATGTCCACCCATGTGGTGGAGAATACAGAAATAAAAGACAACGTGTAAGGTAGAGATGACTACCATGCAGGATGCTCAATGTCAAAATTAAGACCATCTATTCAAATCAAGAATATTCTTTGTTGGTTACAGGGGACTTCCTGCCACTGTGTCAGCACAGTAGGAGTTTGCTCCTTGCCCAAACAGGCAGAAGCTGCAGGAAAGGGAATAGCAAAATCATCAGCTAAGAAAAAGGAAGAAACATCCTGGCTCTGTGTTTTCTTCTGTAGTAGGGCAGAAGGAACTGAAAGGAAAGGAGAGGGTTGTTTACATGGAAACAAGCAAAGGTGAGGAGCCCTGAAGGGGTTTCCTGGAAGGAGCTGAGTGAAGCTAATTTGAAGAGGCTGTAGGGGAGAGGAACTGGGAAGGGCTGTGATGTGCGATTTCACACAGTGACAGGCTATGTGTATGTTGTGAGTTTCCTGCATAGAATGTGCTTTCTCCAAGGTAGAGGCCGTCTGGCTTCTGTTTGCATCGTTTCCCTAAGGAAGTTCTGAACTCCAAATGAATCATCCCTCAAAACCTAGAGAAAATCACTTCCTTATTAGTTCTCAAGGGCAACACAGAACCAATAATGTGGCAGAAATACTCATGTAAAAATGTGATCACACTTAAAATGTTTTACCTCAAACAGTCCAAATGATCTAAGGATTGAGTCTTGTGCAGAAGTATCCTCCTGCCATTCATCTGAAGTGAGAAAATGAGGAGCTTCATGCTACTGGTAGGGCTTTACCTGCTCTAGCAGTTAGCTATCCCAGGAAGAAATACTGCAGCATCTTTACATGCAGAAGAGGATTTCCGTAAAGGAGTTTTATTTATGTTGCACCATGTTTCTATAGAAACTGTGGCACCAAAGATCAGGACCAAAAAGGTACCAAGAAAATGTGTTGGAAGGTTTATTTTTAGATGACTGTCTTCACGCACCCATAGTTTGGGTGGAGTTCCCATAGTGCTTATACAGCACCTAGAGACTATGTGCCTCAGTATAGAATTGATCTCAAGTCACTAAATTTTCTTTCCTTATGTCAGAATGTTGGGCAGATACCTTACAAGAAATTCAGTGTCACCTCTAGACCTTCAGTACCTTTTTTTGCTCCACCAGGAAGCTGTCTTTCCTCTTGTGAGTACTGCAGTCTTGAAGCACTCTTTCTCTGAAGTCATCCTTAAAAACATTTTGCAAAGAGAAGATAGCTGTGCTGGCATCCTTTATAATGGAGCACCTTAACTAAAATACTGTGTTGGCTTCTGTAGAGGGCTGAGGTTTCATAGGAAAGATTGGGAATAGCCTGATGCTTACACCAGAGATTTCTTTGATTTCTCACAATGAATAAGAGAGGATTGTCATTGAACCAAAATGATCACAGGATGGTTTGAGTTGGAAGGCACCTCAAAGATCATCTACTTCCCACCCTCCTGTTGTGGGCAGAGGCATCCTCCAGTAGACCATGTTGTCCAAAGCCCCATCAAACCTGGGAATGAACACTGCCAGGGAGGGGGCAGACACAGCTTCTTTGAACAGCCTGTGTGAGGGCCTCACCGCCCTCATAGGGAAGAACTTCTTCCTCATAAATCTACCTTCTTTTAGTTTAAAGCCATTACCCCTTGTCCTATCATTACGTGCCCTGATAAACAGCCCTCCCTCCGCTGATCATCTTTGTTCATCTTTCCCTCCTCTGATGGTCTCTGAACTTGCTTGAACCTTCTTATGTTGGGGCTCCCAGAGCTGAATGCAGTACTCCAAGTGTGGTCTCAACAAGAGTGGAACAGAAGGGATGAATCTCCCCCCTCAGCCTGCTGGTCCCACTTCTTTTGATGCATCCCCAGATACAGTTGGCCCAGGATACAGCAAGGGGATATGGCTGGGTCATGTTGAGCTTCTCATCCACCAACACCCTAAAGTCCTTCTTCTCAGGGCAGCTCTCCCATTTTCCTCATATCCTGTAGTTATGCTTGGGATTGTGCTAAACTGTGTGCAGGGACCTCGCACTTGGCCTTGTTGAACTTCATGCAGTTCACCCAGTCCCACTTCTCAAGCTGGTCAAGGTCCCTCTGCATGGCATCGCTTCCCTCCAGCATGTCAACTGCACCACACATCTTGATGTTGTCAGCAAACTTGATGGGAGTGCACTTGATCCCACTCTTCATGTTGTCAACAAAGTTGTTAAACAGCACTGGTCCCAGTACTGACCCCTGAGGAGCACAACTTGTCACTGGTTTCCACTTGGACATTTAGCCATTGACCACAGTGCTTTGAGTGTGACTGTCCAGACAATTCCTTATGTGCCATGTGGTCCATCCATCAAATCCATGTCTCTCCAATTTAGAGAGGGGCAGTGCCAAATGCTTTGCACAAGTCTAGGTAGCTGATGTCAGTCATTCTTCCCATACATACCAGTGCTGTGACCCTGTCACATGCATCCACCAAATTTGTTAGGCACAATTTGCCCTCAGTGGAGGCGTGTTGGCTGGCTGTATCTAGTTCTATCACATTGTGCAGAAGTGCTTTAATAACTCAACTGCTGGGGAAGAGGGAGGAGGGAAAGAATAAACGGGACCTCATGTTATCCTTCAGGTGTTGTGTTGTCTTCTTTAAAGCATGAGAACAGTTACTGTATTTTCTGTGCAATCCTGTCTGTAAAGTGTACTTGAAGAATACAGTTTTACAAGTACTGATAGGTCACATTGTGATTTAGGCACTAAACTGCCCAGTTACCTGAAGGCAGAGACGATTTTACCTCTCCACTATCACATTTCTCTAATTTGTAGTTTCTGATTTATTTTTTGAGCACTTAAGTTCTTTCCAGATACTGTTTGAGATGCTTGCTTGGTTTGAATCGAATCCACCGCTGGGGCTGAAGAAATATGATAGCACACTGCTATCTAAACTGCTGTGCTGCAAAGAAGTGGCAAAATTTTAAATTTAAAGGAGGTGACCTCGTTGGTCTCTACAGCTTCTGGAGGAGGGGAAGGGGAAGGAGGTGCTGAGTTCTTTGCTGTCTGGTGATAGAACATGTGGGAACATTTCAAAGCTGCACCAGGGGAGGTTCAGACTGGACATTAGGAAGCATTTCTTTACTGAGAGGGTAGTCAAACACTGGAACAAGATTCTGAGATGGTGATGCTCCAAGCCTGTCAGTGTTTAAGAGGCATTTGGACAATGCCCTTAACATGCTTTGATAAACTAGGATAATATAAAATGGATATAAATAGGACTGGAGTAGTTAAAAAGTTGCTTTTAAAGGAAAACCATGTCTACAAACCACTGAAATAGTTGGGCAGTTGGACTAGGAAGTCATTCTAGGTCTATTCTATTCTATTCCTATTCTATTCTACTCTATGGTATGCTATTCTAAATGTGCCCATTTTGAGGTAGTGGAGTTTTGGAAGTGAGCTCCTTTCTCAAATACAAATTAGGTTTGAAGCAAACAGGAAGAACTAACGTAATTTGAGCAGAAAACCATCCCTGAGCTAATTCCTTCTTTTTGTAAACCACCATTTTTTTATTATTTTTTAAAAATTATTAATTAATGAAGGGAAATTACCAAATGAAGTAATTTGATTTTATTTTAGCTTCTCTAAGTTAGAATATGAGGGTGGTTGTACTGATTCAGAGTTAGGGTCTGTCTAGCCCAGGATCCTGTTTGGGATACACAGGGGCCAGGAGTGGACAGTGATGGAAGAGTGAGAATAGGGGAGTCCTGTAATACTTGTCTCCCTGTTGTTGTCATTGCTTTCAAGTTTAAAGTTAACTGAAGTATAACGAGTATTTATGGTTCTATTTGCATGTGTTGCCTTGCAAATCCTTCTCCTTGGAATAGTAACCTTTGCAGGCTTCCACTGTGAAAGGATTCTCTGTCTTTTGCTGTCACACCAGTAACTGTCTGCAGAAGAGAAAATAAAGGAAACTGGCTGGTACTGCAAGCTAAGTAGCAAGTGTTTTGTTTCTAGGTGGCCAAGTACAATCAAAGCTTCAGTGAATGTTTTGGGGGAAGGGGGGCTGGTATGTGTGAAATAAATTCGTTCCAAAAAAAAACCAAACAAAAAAACCTTATTATAATCATTCCTCAGGTTGACCATTTCAGGGGTGATTGTCAAAAACTGGAGGGAAAGAGGTGTGCTATTCTCTGTGTCCTTTGAATAAGCAGCCTTTGCTGCCCGCTTTGCAAGCACCTGAGCAGCATACTTGGTGGACTGCAAGACCACTGCTGGTTTTCTGTGCATGTTCTGTGCTCAAGCAGCGCTGCTCAGTGCAGCACACTGAACCCTAAATTGCATATAAATGGGAAAAAATAGAACCGTTCTTACTAAGCACAATCAGTATAGGAAAATATCCTGTGTAAGTAGGATATAAAATCGGACTGAAGCAGTTAAAAAGTTGCTTCTAAAGGATAATCGTGTCTGCAAACTTCTGCTAGTATCAAATGAGGAGGGAAGCATCGATAGTGGGACCTTTTTGAAAATTAACTGTGAATATTTCCCTGCATCCTTGGAAAGAACTACAAAACATTCATAGCACAGCCACAAAATTCTGCTATTGATTTTGTAAAGCCTTGGGAATAATTTGTCTGGGAAAGAAAATAGACTATTCTCTTTCCCTGTAGGAACTTGCAGCAAGGCCTTTCTAATAAAGGTGAGAATTAACCACCTGAATGGTTTTCTGGCATCTACAGCTAAGAAGAACTTTGTAATAATTTGAGCAGTCAGTTTGAAATGCACAGGGTAGGAAAGACCAGCCATCAGTAAAATATGTGTGGACTTGTGGGTGTGGGGGTGTTGTTTCTTATTTGGTTTGTTGGAGGGTTTTTTACATTTTTCAGGGTCGTTTTAGGTGATTGGATTAGGTTTGCTGGAACATCAAAAGGACTTCTTGATACAGTAGCTGAGTTGGTACCACAACTGACTTACAGGTTGTGAGTAGAGATTTGAGGGAGGTTACTGTGTCACATCTAGAGAGGTGACTACCAAAGTCAGAGAGTTTGACGTAATTTTAAATTGGGCAAGAGAAAAAGTTGGACTTGGGCATTGATCTTTTCTGTGGTAACATATTGAGGGGTTGGTACATTTTCACAGGATTATTTAATGTAAAATTTATTCAATTTATTTTGCCAGATAGTTGCTACTGAAGATTGTTCACTATTTTCCAAATAACCTGGAATACTGTTTTACAATCTGCTTCTCCTTTGCTTTAGATGGAATATTAGTTTTTTAACTTCCTTGCTTTTTGTGAAATACTTCTGAATCGTTTTTTTTCTTCCACCTTCCACATCCAGAATAGCAATTTAGAAACCAGGGAGACTGTATCTGCTTGTAATTATTTACAGCAGAGCTTGTGTGCCTCCACTGTAGAGATAATTGAAAGATCATGTGCTGATACAACTCCTTGTAATAATCATAGAATGGTTTTGGTTGGAAAAGACCTTCAAGATCATCGGGTCCAACCATCTATACAGCCCTACTAGGTCCAACACTAGACCATGTCACCACGTACATCTACTCTTCTTTTAGACAACTACAGGGATGGTGACTCAACCACCTCCCTGGGCAGCCTGTTCCAATATCTAGCAACCTTTTCAGTGAAGAAATTTTCCATAATATCCAATCTAAACTTCTCCTGATGCAAAAATCTTTTCATAGCTCTTCTATAGTAGTATTAGATATAATTTCATCAATTATTTTAGAAAACAATTAGAAGAAATACTTCTGTGTAGCAGATAGCCATATCACTTTCTCCAAAAATGAGTGACAGCTGTAAACTGAGTAACTTCACACACAGAGAAGAGGCACACAAACGTTTCTTGGATAATTAAAGAAATACAGAAGTGTGAGTTTACCCTGGCAGCCTGCATGCAGTCTCCACGATAAATCAAGAGGCGTGCCAGGAAGAGTGAAGGAAAGCAGACCTACATCTCTTCCCAGCAGGAACTGAGTTCCTTGCCTACAGTGTACTTCCGAGGAGTAGTAATGCACATCTGAATAACCAAATCACATGGCCCCGTGTGCATGTGCACTGATGGGTATTGGTGCACAGGATAAGAAAAAGTCATTTCCACAGGCTGCATAATAAATATTGTGCCAGTAGAAGTGTGACAGTGTGGTGAAGCTCCTTCTTGCACGGGATGGTCTAGAAGCTGTCAAGAGGCAATCTCCTGAAGGGAGCCAGGTCTCACGTCAGGTCACGTAACCTCTAAAACGAATCCCAAGCGATTCCTCAAGCACCGCTGTGACAAGGCAGTGGTGAAAATGCCTGTGCTGGGCTGGGGGATTGATGTAAGATGCCTTTGCCCCACCACTGTGTCTGCTGCCAGGGCCACGGGCACACTCCTGACTTCTAGGAGTTCAGCTGAGTCCAGGGTGTCCTTGCTGATGCCCGGCACCTGTTTTGAGAGTGAATCCTGAGGTGTTTGTACAGGCCCGATGGCAACATTGTCAAGGGTATCTCAGGCAGTTTTCCTTCTACCAAAGAGCTCAACAAGAGCTCAACCTCGGGGATACCTCCTGTGAGCGTTCTGGTTACTGTTGTAGAAATGTGGCTCATGATCATGGTCCAGGAAGGCAGTGTTTTGGTGTCACTTTGGGCATTCACCAAAATTGTTTTTGACTCCTGTAAATTGTGGGGAGAGGGGTTTGATGGTGGTACATAACTTACCTTGTTCTGCTGGTGCTGGCTGTGGTGGGACTACCATTGTCTCCACAGAGCCCATTTTGTCATGCTGGGTTCCTATGCTATCAAGTCCATCTTGAAGAGGACACCTACTCCTTGTTTAGCTTTACTTGAGGTGCAGGAAGAAAACCAATGAAGTCTCCCAAAGGCCCAATTCATTGCTTGTTTATGAACATACTGTAGCTCAGACCGGGATTCTTCTGCCCATGCCTGAAAAGAAATAAATTTCATTTAAACAGATTGCTGGCAATAGTCAGGCATCCTCTGCCGACCGTAGAAACCCTGAACTTTTGCAGACCTCTGTGCTTCTGGTCTCTCCACGCTGTGCACAGACAGGTAGAGCTCCCCGATCGCCCCGTTTGCGTGCTGTTCCCCAAAACGAGCTCCCTGCAGTGTGCTGTGCTCATTTGCCCTTTGTCCCCCTAAGCGTGCAAGGTCACACTGAGGAGGGTATTACACATGTGCAGAAATGGGAACGTGCGAGTTCAGCTGGAATCAAGATGACCACTCTGTGGATACGTGTTTTATTCGCTCTTGTCCGGGGAGGTAAAACACCTTTTACTGGAATATTTCCTTCCAGAGATGGTTGTTGAAGTTAAAGTTGTAGGCACGGTGTGGTGCCTCCTTACAGAAGATAGGCTCGTCGGCTTCAAGATGAATTAGCTTCAAGATGAACACCCCCAACTAAACATATAGCACTGGTTTTTTTGTTTGGTTGGCTGGTTTATAGCATAATCTTCTCGTTCTTAAATTACTCTTCTTCCCTGGGATTTTCCTTCAATAAGCCTGGTTTTCTAAAGGCAATAAAACTATAAAAGAATCTTAAGTTTTGCACAGTTGAGTGGGGACACAGGGTTCTTTGTATCACTCAGATATAAGTAGAACAATCGTGTTATTTGTACTAGAACATCTGAAGTAGATAAAGATGCAGTGAGTACTGATAGTGAAGGTGGAATGCAGCAAATAAATCATAGTCATTCTTTGGGTTTTGGGTTAAGGGAGGTAATAATTACACCTACCTCAGTTCTCAGCTAATTAATATTTTATGCCATTATTTTATAATGGTACAGTAACATAATTCTGTTTAAAATCACCCTCCTCCAACTCTTCAAGGTTGGTGCAGGTTTCCATAGTTCAGAACTTCCCAATAAAATATTTTATTGCTCAGCTTCCTCGGTTGAATTCAGTAAAGTTTGCCAACATACCATGAGGCATAGGAATATGCAGAAAAGTGGTTGATAATGAATGTTAAACCTTTTCTTTAGAAAAACTATAAAGCAGAAAGCATTATTTTGCTGAGCATGCTGAAAATTTTATTGGGGGAATACTTCTGTGGAGTTGCTTTTTTTGTTCTTGTCTGTTCTTGTATTTGATGTGAGCGTACAGCCAATTGTACTGATCTCTTGTGAAGCTGGAAAACACCTACAAGAAAAGCAACAACAACAAAAAAAAAAGAGCCCCTTTTATTCACTCCAGCAGATTTGGCAGAGCTGTGTGACAGCCTAAAGGCTCCCTGTACAGACACATCAGGTTCCTTCAGTCAGGAATCCTTTTCAGGCCAAAAGCAAGAAAAGCTCATTTAAAAAAAAAAAAAAAAAAAAAAAAAAAAAACACCACCAAAAACCAAAAAACCAGGTTTAGGTTTTTTGTTTGTTTGTTTAAAACAAACAAGCAAAAAAGCACCAGGTATCTAAATTTAAACTATGTCAAATTCCAAAAGATTTTTCTAGGGAAACCCTTTATGTGTTTGTCTGCAAGAGTAAGGCATCTGTTTGTAATGAAGGAATGGCAACGGTAATGTGCAGCTATATTGGACCATTCAGAAGCTAAAAAGCATGGGTTTTGCTGGGGAAAACAGCTCGCTTTTCATACCAGAATATATTGATATCCTTGTGTAGGAGCAAATACACTTCTAATGGAGACTCATCGAATCACAGAATCATTTAGGTCGTAAAAGACCCTTAAGATCATCAAGTCCAACCATAAATCCAGCACTGCCAAGTCCACCACTAAACCCTGTCCCTAAGCACCACATCTACGCTGCTTTAAAATACCTCCAGGGATGATGACTCAACCACTTCTTTGGGCAGCCAGTTCCATATTTGGAACTGAATGAGAAAGTAGCTTTAGGATAAAGGTTTTGATCGTGAACCTGTTACCTTGACTATAAAACTTCCAGTATTTATTCAAAGACCATTTGCAGTAGTTGTGAGGAGAAGCCTGACTCAAACTGGAAAAGCCAAAATACAGTCAGAAATATCTGCAATCCTCTTTCAGACCTTCCCACCAAAGATTTATTAGGGTGAATACATTAAAATGTTTCTAGGGAAGTCAGACTATTGATATTAAGGATCCCTACTGATCAGCCACTAGTGATTCATTTAATACTCTCTGTACTACGCCAATAATGAACTTCTACATTTTATATGAATTTGTTGCTTAAAAAGGAATTCCTGCATATGCTAATACACTCTGTATGCACAGACTTGATTTTCTTTTCTCACTGATTTGGGCGAGGAAGCACAGTCTTTCACATCTCTGTGTTCTTGCCAGCCACATTTAGTAATTCACTCTGCCAGCAAGAAAACGCCACCTGAGATACTGCTTTTTTTCCTGTCTTTTGAGGTGGAATCTATCATATAGAATCTGGATACTGGAACAGGGACTGTATAGTGAAAAGTAATATATTGCTTGTTATGGATGGTACAACTTCCAGAATTGAGGATCACTCTCAAGTCCCAGTGTGTCAGCTGAAGCTGTGGTTGTTTACTGGGTGTGGAGAACCAGGCAAAAGTAATTTAAATTTGGAAAAAATAGAATTTCAAAAAGAGCCCCTATTCCTAGTCCTCTCCCACTACGGCTCCATTCCTGGTCACAAGTGGTGTTCCTCAGGGCTCAGCCCTGGGTCCAGTCCTGTTCAATGTCTCTATCAATGACCTGGGTAAAAGAATTGAATGTTCCCTTAGTAAGTTTGCAGACACTAAGCTGGGAGGAAGCGTTGATGTGCCTGAGGATAGGGAGGTTCTTCAGAGCGATCTGAACAGGCTGAATCGATGGGCTGAGACCAACAGGATGGGGTTGAACAAGGCCAAGTGTAGACTGCTGCACATGGGACATAACAACCCCATGCAGCGCTACAGGCTTGGGGGAAACTGGCTGGAAAGCTGTCAGGCAGAGAAGGATCTGAGAGTGTTGGTTGACTGCAGGGTGAATATGAGCCAGCAGTGTGCCCAGGTAGCAAGGAAGGCCAATGGCATCCTGGCTTGTATCAGGAACAGTGTGGCCAGCAGGTCCAGGGAAGTAATTGTGCCCCTGTACTCAGCACTGGTGAGGCCACACCTCAAGTGCTGTGTCCAGTTCTGGGCCCCTCACTATAAGAAGGACATTGAGGTCCTGGAGTGTGTCCAGAGAAGGGCAACCAGGCTGGTGAAGGGGCTGGAGAGCAAGCCTTGTGAGGAGTGGCTGAGGGAGCTGGAGGTGTTTAGCCTGGAGAAGAGGAGGCTGAGGGGAGACCTTATCACCACTTACAATTACCTGAAAGGAGGTTGTAGGGAAGTGTGTGCTGGTCTCTTCAGCCAGGTGACAGGTGTTAGGATGAGGGGGAATGGCCTTAAGCTGCACCAGAGCAGGTTCAGATCAGACATTAGGAAAAATTTCTTCACCAGAAGGGTTGTCAGGCATTGGAACAGGCTGCCCAGGGAGGTGGTTGAGTCACCAACCCTGGATGTATTTAAAAGATGGGCAGATGAGGTGCTCAGGGATATGGTTTAGTAGAGGACAGGTGTGGCTGGACTTGATGATCTCAAAGGTCTTTTCTAACCTTGTGATTCTGTGACTCTATCGAAAGGTAATTTAAATTCATTTCTTCCAGTTTAGCACTTTGCCATTGTTATTTGCCAGAGGACTCTGGCTGTGTTTATCTTCAGTGTTATTAACTTCAGTGGACTCTAACGCAAGCATTGGAGTTGAGTGTCTCATCGAAGGGCTAGCTTCTTTATCTGTGAAATCTCACGACAGTATATCAATATAAACCACACATAGTAGATATTTGGAATTGGATGATGATGTATAGATTTGAGCTTGTCAGATTAACACTTTTGATGCCATCCAGAAATTTATAAAATGTAAACTTGGCAATTATCTGATTTTTTTTAAACACTATCAAATCTGATCAATAATTAATGCAAGTTCTTTTCCTGTAAAAAGAGACCTCAAAAAAGAAGCATTTAATTTCATTGACTTTGTTCAGAACACAGATACCAAGAGCTATATTCACATATCAATAAGACATCCAGCATCTGTTGGAAAAGGGAAAATTCTAAGAAAAAATGAAGATTTAAAATCCATTTGCTCATTAAAAAAGCATTTATTCTCAACAACAGGAAGAAATACATTTCTAGTTTAAAAATTTAAATAATGTCTTTTTTCTTCTTTTTTTTACTGGTGGATGCAACAGATTCTTCTGTTCTCACCAAAAAGTATCTTCTAAAAGTGTACAGAAAAAATGTTTTAAACATGACTGTGATAAAATAATAACTATTGACAAAAGAATGATAACTACAGAGTAACTTAAATACTTTATGTATTGCTGGTGTGTGAGAAAGACCTATACTGGAGCATAAACATACCATGCCTTTGAGGAAAGTGTACTCATCGCCTAATTGAATATATCATTCATTTTATCATTCATTTGAATATATCATTCATTTTATAGAAAAAAAAGACCCTTGCCTAACACATCCTCTAGTGTGCAAGCGAATTGTTTTAAAATTAAGACCTTCCATTGCTTAACGCCTTGTACATAGAAGCACAAACACATCTAAATTTACTCTCTTGTATAGACCAACTGAAATAACCTAGCTGCACATTTGAATAACATGAAAATGTACATAATGATTAGAAGAACCAGTAATCATTCTCATAATTCCTTTTAGAAGACTGTTCACTTGAGAAAGCAATATATAACTTCATAAAAATGGAAAAGCGGACAAATAGAAGGATCAAAGTTGTAAAAAAGTGGAAGTAGCTGTGGTGCTCGGGGATGGGGTTTACTGGTGGACTTGGCAGTGCTGGGTTAGTGGTTGGACTTGATCTTAAAGGTCTTTTCCAACCAAAGCTATTCTATCCTTCTACAGTTTTGCTTTGAAATAACGTAATTTGTATTTCAAAACAAAGACAGCAATTTCTATATGTATTTTTTAATTACTTAATGAAGAAGTGACGATGCTTCCCTCCTGTTGAACGAATGCTGTGCAAGGCATTCATTAAAAAATTATGTAAAAAAAAAAATCGCTGTATTTTAAGTATGGTATTTTTTCTTAAGTCAATTCCCTTATTCTTAAACCAGTTCCTCCAGAATAGATTTAGATCTGCTTATTGGTGGCACACTACTGAATCCTTTCAAAGGAATTAACATACTTTTTTTTTCTCTTTTCAGTTCAACAGAAGAGCAGTTTCACTGGCAAACACAAGGTAATGTACTTGCCTACATATATTATCTCCCAGAATGATCATATTTCCTTAAGAAAATGGAACGCAAAACATTTATTTATGGGGGAGGAGAGTTAGGGGAAGGAGTGCCCCATTTTTAGCATGTGAAACCCTCCCTATGCCTGGAAAAATTTGGCAAAAGTTGTTAGGGTTGACAAAGTTTTGAGAGGAGGCATTGCTAAGCATGTCTGTAAGTTTTTCTAATGTTAGACCTGAACTTCCTTGATCTGCTTTTATTAATCCAAGGCCACACTTTCAAAGGATGGCATAATCGGCATTGGTGAGGCCGCACCTTGAGTACTGTGTCCAGTTTTGGGCCCCTCACTACAAGAAGGACATTGAGGTCCTGAAGCATGTTCAGAGAAGGGCAGCCAGGCTGGTGAAGGGGCTGGAGGGCAAATCGTATGAGGAGCAGATGAGGGAGCTGGGGATGTTTAGCCTGGAGAAGAGGAGGCTGAGGGGAGACCTTATCACCACCTACAACTACCTGAAGGGAGGTTGTAGAGAGATGGGCGATGGCCTCTTCAGCCAAGTGACAGGAGATAGGACAAGGGGAAATGGAACAAAGCTGTGCCAGGGCAGGGTCAGATTAGATGTTAATAAAAAATCTTTTACTGAAAGAGTTGTCAGGGCCTGGAACAGGCTGCCCAGGGAGGGGGTTTAGTCACCTTCCCTGGGTGTGTTCAAAAAAAGGGTAGATGAGGTACTTAGGGATATGGTTCAGCTTAGGATGGGAATGGATGGACTTGATGATCTTAAAGGTCTTTTCCAACCTTGTGTTTCTGTGATAATTTTCAAGGCAGCCAGCCTCCTTACCTGATCGTGGTGTGTTGCCCATTCCTTCATCAGCAGTGAACGTTGAGTCACATGTAGGGGGTTTTAACCTTTTGCCTTTCTCTTACATTTCTGTGTTGTTGATTTTATTACAGATGGTCAGAAGGATATAGAAGATGAGCTCACCACTGGTCTGGAGCTGGTGGACTCCTGTATTAGATCACTTCAGGAGTCAGGGATACTCGATCCACAGGACTACTCAGCCAGTGAAAGTAGGTTGCTAGAAATGTGTTTTCTATAACCCAGACATATTTGTAACATCTCATGATTTAAAATCTAATGCATATCTTACAGTGTTTTCCTTGATTTCTTTCTGATACGGGCGGAAGATGGTGCAGTTGCAAGCAGGCAAATTGTCTCCTTGCCTTTGCCAGCTAAGTTTGGTAATTGAGAGAATCTCATTGCTAGTTTGGGGCAGGGGGAACAAATAGAGGAATATACTTTAAGGAAAATAATTTGTAATTAATATCAGTAGTGCTGTACTATACTATAAGGTCATGTCACAAGCCTTCAGCGTCACCACTGCAAAAGTAACTTTGAAACCTTTTGAAAACTTTTTCTGTGTGCAAAAGTAATAGAGGGAAACATAGTGTGGGGCTGTGAGTAATTCTCATGTCTCTTTGGAACCGCTTGGCTGGGTCTCTGTACTCCCTGAGACTCAAATTTTGAAAGGAATATGCAGTCAGCAATAGTTAAGTGAACTTTTTTAAGATGTCCCAGAGAATGGCAGCTGTAGCAAGAAGGTTGAAGTCTTTTCTCAAAGGCTGGCTCACTGCACTGGTCGTTTAGCAGCCCTTCTGCTCAAGGAGATGTGCAGTGGGTGGACAGGTTCTCTGTTGGACCGGCTGGTGGGAAGCAAATCAAGGCTGAACAGCAGAGAAAGCCAGCAAAAGACATGCTGGTCAACGTGTTTGTAGAGCAGATGGCTGCAAATGTTTGTGCTCATGAGTCACATAGACAAAGTTTTCCAACAGGTTAAGAGGTCTTCTATTGGATATAGCATTAGATAGTAAAAAAGCAGGTTAATTCCCTATTTTCCTTCCTTCAGTCTCCTGTCTCATACTCTGCCACAGTGTGTACCCGCTTTCACTTCACTCCTACTGCAGCTTCTGACACTACCTTGGCTTTTCAATTTTCTCTTGTATTTCTCCATATCTCCTTCCCTCTGCTCAGTTGACACGTTTTTGTCTTTTTTAATCCCGTGCTGCCCAGTACCCTCTGACCAAGTCAAGTCTTTCAAGGCAGCTGCCCAAATTCAGTTTTCCCAAAATGAAAGGGGATAATCTCCCCTTCATCTGGAAAGGCTAATGGAATGTGACAGCCACTTCTGCAAAGCATCTCTGGCAATGATGAGTCATCACTTGAAGTGCAGTCATCATTTGACGAAAGGAAGGCATTGCAAATTGAGTGCAGAATTATCATTTTTCTGAACATTTTTCATTATTTTAAAGCAATATTTGCAGTAAAATTCACAGCTGATAATCCTGGGACATAGAAATTTTTTTTCACTTTTCCCATGTGAGATTTCTGGGCCGACAATGTCACTTACACTTCTGATAAAATGTTGCTTGATGTCAACACGGTCTGTGTGATCATGATGTTGCTTGGTCTGGTTTGCCCTGATTTTTTTTCTTCATTTAGGAGTGAGGAGAAACAGATTAAATGACTAGCATAAGGATTGCCTTCCAAATGGGATTCAATAGAAGAAAAAAACTGGATAGATGGCAATATAGGAGAGTGGGAGCAGAGAGGGGCTAGTTTGGATGGGAAACTGGCAGAAACAGGCTGAAGAGATGGAAACTAAATGAAGATGGTAGATGGCGAGGAGTCAGTATTATGTGAAGAAAACTAGTACTAAAGCAAGTTTCTGAAGAGTATGACAAAAAGATAGGACAGAAAGAGGAATGCAGATAAATAGAAAACAGTGATGGGAAGGGGAGCAATAGAGATCTATTGTATCTGGGACCGTCAGGGCGAAGAACTGAGCTTTGTTGAAGCAGAAGGTCCAGTCAGAATTAAGTGCAAAGAGAAGGAACAAAAGGGTGATGAGAATGACATTTGAGAGAGGAAAACAGCAGTAGAGTTATGGACAGGACTATAACTGTCTCAAAGAAAGGTAGGTTTGGAGAGAAGAGGTAGGGGAATGCTCTCACAAGGGAGCAGGCTCCCCCAGAGAGCTGCAAGCTTGATCTCCTTCATTGTTGGGAAATACTTGTGAAGCCCTTTGTCACAGTGCCCTGTACTCCTCCACTACTCGTAATGAAACCAGATTGCTGTTTGCTGTTGTGGCTTTAATGAAGAATCAGATATATGTGCCAAAGCTAGCAGTTGCAGCTCTGCTAATCCCTCACAAATGCAATTAGGATGGCATATACTGGATTTTCTTATTTTGGTTTGGGGGTCTTTTTTTCAATTTACAGTAAAATATCACAAACATATCAGTTAAAATGTTACTGTGTTTGCAGAGTCAAAAGTACTCAAATCAAGGCTGCCTGCACAACATAATTGGAAGTTCTTACGACTGCATTATAAAACAATTATTATCATGCCCTGTTTTGTACACTTTCTGTCCAGGCCTCATTCACCCCAAAGCTAAGGCTCCGATCACACAGCATGCTAGAGGGGGATTTCATCTGGAGCACTTCTGACTTCTCTAAGCAACGAGTAGGACACGCGTACTAAATGAAAACAAAAATCTCTCATTGGACTGCTCAGCTTTGCACTTTAAATTTGATTGTAGCCCTCCTTCATGTCCCCAAGTTCTGATGTTACAATTGTGGAATCATTCCAGGTGTCTTCTACCGACAGTTTTAGGTGTTCCCTGTTAGTTTGCAGGTGTGCTGAGAAGGAACCGCTGTGCCTGGACATGGGGGAATTGCAGTCTCAAATATATGAAGTGTGATATAAAAGGAAGTTTAAAACTCACTCCTAAGTGTCTCACATACAGCATTTTTCATTCACAGACACATTAGGTCTTAATTCCTTCTCAATAGGAAGTGAGATTGATCGATCAATCAATCAATTGATCTGTCTATCTATGTCTCACTACACAGATATTCTAAAAATCATTATTTGCTCTGCATTTGGTGTAAACATAGAGTGTCACAGAATAAAAAGGCAACTTAGGCTGCCTTTTCCTAACTTCTGAGCTGTTAACTTTACAATTTTTGGCTGCATGGCTGTGTTTTAGATATGAAGGCTGACTCTGAGGAGAGCATTTCCATCCTGCCACCGCAGTTCTAGTCTAGTTGAGGCAGATTTTCAAAGTCACCATGTAAAAGCCTGCCCAGGGATGTGACCATAGCTTCTTTTCCTGAACTGTGTGCATCTACTCTAACGAGGTAATCTATTGGTAGCTTTGCCTTTGTAGAGGATTAGTGTGTCTGTACTCAGGATCTTTACGGTTTAGCTTCACGCACCGTGATTTTCTCAGAATTAGTTCTACAAAGTCGTCACAGAGCAGGCAGCTGTTATAATACCCTAAATCCCAAACAGCACTTCACATGTGCTATCCCTTTAGTAGCAAATAAAAGACATTAAAAAAAGGCTAATGGGACAAGTCACGTGAAAGGAGCTTACATCAGAGGGGTTCTGTATTGCTAAGAGAGACGCTCACTAATTATCTTCATTGTGAATCAACAAATAAAAATGATACAAATATGTAAAGCTTTTATTAATTTGGTAAAATACAAGTGGAGTGATCACTGTTTCTAAAGTAATAATTAACACACAAAGGTGAATGATTCATAACTGCCGTGGCAGGCTGGAAATGCTCTCCACAGAGTCAGCCTGAGAGCTGTCATAAACGTTTTCATAGTTGCAATGACCCTGGGACAAGGTTATAAGCATCTGAGGGCACCTCCTGCATTGCTGCCCATCTCTTTTTTTCTGTCCCAGCTGAGTATAAATTTACTCCCCAAACCCATGTGTTTCTAGTTACAAGCAAACAAAGAAAAAGTAAGGAAACTTCCAGAATTATGCAAGAGGCTGCAGCTGAGTTAAGACCTGGAGTGACTTCTCCTTGGTCCAGTTCCCTGTGGTTTGCCTTTAGCTTTACGTAGCTATAGATCTGTCACCACTGCATCGCGCCACTTTACATCAAAGATGATCTGACAGAATTTTTGTGGAGTCAGTGGGGGAGTTCAGCCTGTCCTAAGTGTTTGTGGGGATGTCACCAGCAGAATGATGGTGGTCCACACGTACCCTCAGTCCCTGAGGTTGAATAGGTGCGTGCTGGTGCTGTTGGTGGTAGTCATTAGCTGTGGTGTGTCATACACACCAGGCTGGTCCCTCAATGCCACTGTGAGGGCACCTGATCCATCCTTCTCTCTGCTGTACGTCTCTGTAACACCCAGCATGGCAGCCTGGAGCTGACTGCAGAGCTGGCTGCTTCCCTCTGAAGCTATTTCTTCCCTCCTCCATTACCTCTGTCTAATGAGAACTCAGAAGTATTGCTGTTGCACAGGAAGATAAATAACTGTCACTTTAAATAGGATCAGGAGAAAGACCAGACGCGTGAGAGCCCGGCTAATTGCATGTAAGACACTGGAGCTGAGTCACGGGAGAGGGATGGGAATGCACGGTGAGCGCAGGACCCGAAATCACTGGGGAAAGAAGCATGCAGGGAAGCAAAATTTAGTTCAGAACAGAGATAATACTGGGGATGCTTCAGACAGACGTAAGCCACAGGAGTGCTGAATAGTGACTGGAGCTCAGGAAGTGTATTGCCATGGCAAAATTGGCTAATTTAGTAGGAGAAGACGTGAAAAAAAAAAACCATTTTGCGAGGGCTGACTCTGTGTTGTGGAGACTGAAAAATTAATGTATTCAGGTTAGGATGCTTGGAAGGATGAGGGATGAAGGAAGCAAGGCAATTTTTTCCTCCTCTTCCCATCACTGCACCACTGTCTCAAAATCCCACACCTGCTTCAGAGTCATTCCCATTACTACCTACTCAGTACACCTCCTTTGTTTTGTTTTCTTTTTCTTCTTTTCCCCCCTTCACTACGTGATAAGAACAATTGAAAAGGTAGAAAGCTTCATGGAAAGAAGGAGAATAAACACGGATACTTAAGGCAGAATGAAGAAGGGTGATTGCTGAGGACGTTTGCCATTAAGGCTTGATAAGGTCACAGTCTGGCCTGCAGATAAGTGGGAAAGGCCTGAGGCCCCCAGATATCTACCCTCTGTTGCACAGAGAAACTGGAGGCCTCTGAGCAATCGTAAAGGACCAAACTACCTGTTCCTGGCAATGTTTGTGAGTTTGCATTTTGCAGATGGGTAGTGCAAGACTAAGATAAATGTGGAATGAGAGGAATATATTAGTTCTGTGTTTCTTTCTGTCCCACTAGTTCCCCTGTACCCTTATCCCTGTGGGTCTTGGGCACGCCACATCAGAGGACTGACACGATACTGGCATCAAAACCATTTCTGAGATAATTA
The DNA here is from genome assembly GCF_964237585.1 of Gallinula chloropus. Classification (NCBI taxonomy): domain Eukaryota; kingdom Metazoa; phylum Chordata; class Aves; order Gruiformes; family Rallidae; genus Gallinula; species Gallinula chloropus. The sequence goes on along the minus strand of NC_140086.1, from coordinate 77,958,369 downwards.
GCTGAAGCTCATTGAATCCTTACAGATTCCTACCTTGAAGCCTTACAGGCTAGAGCAGTGGAGGCAGGCAGCAGTTATTCCCTCTGTCATGGCATTAGCAAAGTGAGGGTTAGACAGACTGCTGAGATTACTGAGCAAATCCATTGGCACTTTCTTCCTAACTTAAACCAGAGGCTCGAATGTCTCCTAATCCAGAAGTCTCTAATTTTAATTTAAGGTATCTATATTTAAATCTGCCATGCTATTTCCTTTGCATCAGTCTCCACAAAATGAACATAAGACCAGTCTTAAAAGGATTATGGGGCAGATTTCTGGAGCTTTTAGTGTTTAAGTTTCTAACTGAAACAGAATCATTTCACTAGATTTCACTTGCTTAATCATTTCATGGGGCAACCCTTCTTCTTTGCTCTCTAAATCGATATCACAGACTGCAGCCACAGAGTTCTTGTTGACATGGATCAGCAAACCTCTTCGATCAGTCTTCCAATTGTCTGGTATTTCCTAAATGCTACATTTTAAATTTCAATTAAAAAATAAGTTATTTATATTGGAATTCGAGTTGCCAGGACTCCAGACTTTTTTTTTTTTCCCCAAATTTTCTGAATATATTTTACTTATATCTGTGACTGTGAGATCTTTACGCTGGTGCTCAGGATTAATTACAGAATTCAGCACACTGATAAGGGGATCAGTGCAATGTAGATGAAGTGACACTGTTTTCTTGGCTAATGCTGTTTCAGAATGCACTTCACTGAGGCTGAATGTTGACAGAAATGCAGGCAGTTAAGGATGTCTCAGTCCTTTTGAGGAAGAAGAAACATGGCTCACCACTGAGAACTCAGTCCCACAACATATTAACTCTTAGTCACTTGCAACTATTTGCCCAAAATTCAGCACAAATGGGTAGCAGTACCATTTAGATGTTGATTATTTTTTTTCTGAAGAACAATTTGTGTTATAAGAACAGACTATTTTAATCACATGGAATGATATATAGCTGTTGTATTAGACAGATGTGATTTTCACTGAAATAACCTAATTCTGAGGCTAAAAAGATAGGCTAAGCTCTTCTTTTATTCTCTTAATCCAGTTTTGTTTCAGCAATTTTTTACAATAAAAGGGATCCTCCTTACTCAGTGTGAAAGCAGATGTCCCAGTTTGAAAGAGCACTCCTTGTTCAACCTTTATGATTTTCATCTTTTACAAGCTGCTTTACTCATAGATTTGAAAATGGATTGAAACAAAAAGGCACTATTTACACAATGAATGTGTAAAAGGATGTGTGTTTATGTGTTTTCCATCCCATAGCACTTGCTTTGTGAAACTGCCACCTGTCAGATGGCTGACATGCTCAATGAGATGAAATTTGGCATCAGTGGACCTCACAATGTGTTGATAGATGGAGTTATTTCCATTTCATTATCTGCTCTGAGAGCCCCGGCGATCCAGCTGAGTCATTCTTTGGGCACACAAAGGAGGTGTTCTCATGGGAGCTCCCAGTGAGCATACACACTGATACAATCACGTGCTCTTTCAGTACATTTCAGACTTGAAAAACACCTGGGAAGTGTGCCTGGCCCTCTTTCATTTTAGGGTTGGAGTCTTTAGAGTAGGAGTAACAGAAGTGCATAACACGGGTCACACCACCTTTCTTTCTGCTGCATTAATGCAAACTTGGCACTTGTCTGAGTCAACAGTTCTGAGCTCCTGATGAGTCTCTCAGAGTATCAGCTCTGAGGAAATTTTGCCTTATTGATGAAATGTCTGTCAGCACTATAATGTATTCAGGGCAAGCATTTCGGATGCCTCTGCCTATTCCACCCTCCACTTCTAATAGAAGCCTTTTCAGTATCTTAGCTTCAAAACTTTTGAGTTTCAGAGTCTTCTTTGCCCAATTTGCAATGGGGTAAATGTTCTGAAAGGTGGACACCTGTTGTTAAAGGGTGATCTTGCAGTTATCCGTTGTACGTTCTCACAGAGAAAGTTGTACAGATACTGTATCCACTATGGCTCAGGTTCAGTCTTTGTAAGTAGCTGTTAAATGTTAAATAAGGGTAAGATGTTGTTTCCTTTATCCACCTCCCCTTTCTTGTCCTAGTGACCCTAAATCTGAGCATGAAATAATTACCATGTCATGTAACCTTGCAGTAGCCACTGGCTGGTAGCAGAGAGAACTGCTTCCAGGGGCAGGCCTCAGCAGGAGACTAATGCCATTGCAGAAAAGCTGACCATGCAAAGTTTGTGTAGATTCATCGCCAGACCCTGCTAAGACATTAAGGTTTGATAATATGAAGCAGGCTCCAGTGCTGACCCGAGAGCCAGCTCTTAACATCTCAGCATCAGTGTTTACAGCCAGTGCTGCCTCAGGAAATGCCCCATCAGCACTGAGCATTTTTGAGCTTGGACTTTATTGTGTTCACCCTCTGTGGAGTCTGAGTTCAAAGGTATTGAGAACAGTGTGAGATGAAAAGGTACAGGCAAGAGGAGACTGCTGCCAAGAGTCACACACAGGAGCAGAGCCACAGTATAGGCCCTCACCACCAGGATACCCGACAGCCTTTGGTACCTGCTTCACCAGCCATGGCCTGCCATGTGTGTCAGACAGTGCAGTGTTAGGAACCATGACTTGGGTCCAGCTGATCTCATTCTGCTTTGGTTCGCTGCCTGTCTTCATGTTCATGTGTGATTTTTTACAAGCAGGAGGCCTGGTGAAGGTTGAAGAAACCATCACTGCTCAGAGAAGCAGCATCTGTTTTCCCTGGTTCCTCAGGGTTGGCACCAGGGTTGCTGTGGGCACCTTCCTGTGCAGGGCTTCCACCACCTCAGTTCTTCTGCAGTAGTGTCTGGGGAGGGGTTGTAGGCTTCTCAGAGAGAAAGAGCCAGAAGCCACTGGCAGAAGTACTGTTCAAACTGTGACGGTCCAGTGTGTGCCGTTACTGTTGGATGTAAACTGCTGCAGTCTGCCTCTGGCAATTTCCTCTCCTAAGGAGGAAATCTCCAGCCAGAGACACCCCTGCCATCTTAGTATCTTTCCTCCCCTCTCCTTTCCTGTGCTCTCTCACCTTTTCTTGCTATCCCATCTTTCTCTAAACAACCCAGTGCTGTCTTATCATATCCTTATGTCTGGTACTTACCTTCTTCTTTCAGTCCCATCTTTTCTTTTTCCAGTTCATCTTTTACGCTCTCACACATCATGAAATAATCTTGTCCCCAAAACAGATGATGATTCATCCTCAGAGGCAAAAAAAACCAAAACAACCACATTTTCTATGTAAGAGTGGCCTTGCTATCCTCACTCTTTACATGCTTATGTAACTTGAAGTGAATCCACATTGCTGATTGGTGTGTCATGTTGGGAATCCAGAGGTAACACTATGACAACATTGCAACTAAGTCATTTCTGGTTTCCCTCCATTTCTGTACAGCAGCCAGTAGGCTGAACTTTTGTTTCAGTGTGCTGTCACCTACAGCATGTTTCTTATTTCTGGTTATGCCTACGTGATATGAGCTTTTATTTATAAATTCCATAGTGATATTCCTGTATTACTTTGTACCTCTGAGCTTGTTTGTCCTGGCCTGACGTTGGTACCTGCTGTCATTATTATGCTGTTCAACTAACTTAAAATCCTTGCCCAAAGAAAACAGCCCCTTACAATATAGCTTTATTACTGTAGTACAGAATATGAATATCAGATTAACACAGCAGCAGTAACAGCAGGTAAAACATATATGGAGGGGGAAAATGGAAAGGTGCGAATCGAGCCAGGAAAGCAGGAACAATTAGTAGCAACATCAAAGATGGAAAGGAGGTAGTGATCAGCTTGTAATGCTTAGCCTGTGGCAAACACAAATCCTGCACAGGCAACCAGGTGTTCCCTCATCCACCGCAGGAAGCAGTTACTGAAACTCATTAGAAAGCGACAGTGACTTATGGTAGCATCTGTAGGAGCAGAACAAAGAAAGACTTTGGGCATCTGAACCTACAACGCAAAAGAACATCAGTAAATATTGTGTCTGTTGTACAGGCCAGGAAACAAATGCACCCACATCCTTACGACAGACTGATAAACCACTCACCCTACTCATGCCTCAGTGGCATGCTGGTGCCTGCGCGCTCGGCACAGTCAGCAGTGCCAAGAGCCGCGTCGGTCTGGGATCTGCCGGTGCCAGCTCGGGAGCATAAGCAGTGTGGAGATGCAGCCCTGAAAAAGAGGCAGTTGGCTTGTTAGCCTGTGTAAAATGATGTATATGGAGCAGAACATTTTGGCAGGTAGGGGTTTGGATTGGATTTCTTTTGAGCTGAGTGCAATTTACATAGCTCTCAATAAAGTAGGGCTGTAGTGACTCGGGTGATAACACAGAGTAGGGAGCTGCCTCTGTGTTTTCTGTCCTGGCCTTATGAATGAGAGTGCAGCATGGGAGCGGGGAGTGCTGCTCAGAGAGCACGGGCACAGGAAGAAAAAGCAGAGGCAAAAGGCCGTACTTTCTGTTTTATGGCAGAGGAGGTTTTTTGGCAGATGAAAAAGATTGACATAAAATTTTGACCTTTTTGGCCTATTTCTTAATTGGCTTCTTGAGACAGTGCTGAACATGCCCTGAGCTGGCTTGCCTCAGAGACCAAATAGCCATTTTCATTTGTGGACAGAAAAGATTCAAGATTTAAGCCTGCCAAAGGTCAGGGGAAAATGGAGTTCTGCTTTGCACGAGAAGAGGAAACCTGTTTTGTGCTAGTACTTAAGTTCTAAGAACAACATAACAGCATAATAGATCTACTGATGCCTTTTGTATCAGATCATATATCTCTGAGTAGTTGTGGTTTCACCCAGCCAGCGGCTAGAACAATCACACAGCCGTTTCACTCACCACCCTACCCCCACCCTACCCCCTGCAGTGCGATGGGGGAGAGAATCATAGGAAAAAAAGTAAACCTTGGGTTAAGAACAGTTCAATATGGCAAAAAAGGAAGATGATGATGGTGACAATACATGATGATGAATACATAAAACAAGTGATGCACAGCACGGTTGCTCACCACCTGCAGACCATCTATGCCCAGCTAGTTCCCGAGCCATGGTCTAAACCCTCAGATAGTTTTCCCCCTACTGAGCACGATGTCATACGGTATAGAATAGCTCTCTGACCCGTTTGGGGCAGCTGTCCTGGCTGGCCAGCCTCTTGAGGGCCCCCCACCTTCTCACTGGTGGGGCAGTATGAGAAGTTGAAAAGCCCTTGACTGCTTGGCAACAACTAAAAACGTCAGTGTGTTATTGGCTTTATTCTCATCATAATTCCAAAGGACAGCACTATACCTGCTACTAGGTAGAAAATTAACTCTATCCCTGTTGAAAACAGAACATTAGTTCTACATGCATAATAGTCAGGGAACCTGGTAGGCGCTTTTTTTTTTAATTGCTATTGTTTTTCAACAGTCTAATTTTGGTCTATCAGAAGAGATTTGTCTAATTTATTTTTTAAAATTTCTGATAATGCTTACAGCCTCCATGTGAGTCATGTTTGTGTGATGTCTATAACCATCTGATCTTATTTCCTAGAAATAAAAAAGGAACACATTAGTTTAATACTATCAATAGCAACTTTAGGCTGCGCTAGGCACAGAGGGTGACTACGAACACTTGGTATTCACAGTTGATCTTCAAAGGTAAAAAATGCTTCCAAAAAATGAGAATTTAATCATGCAAAATATGTCCTCAATTTACTAGTTGGTTGTTTTTTTTTTTTTCTGTTCACGAAGCACACACTCCATTTTAAATGTAGTTATTCTTTCCCAAATGGGGGACTGGTAATGAAAATACAAATTTTAAAAAAATATCAATTACTTATGCCAAAATTCATTGCTTCCCAAGTGGAGACATGACAGTTCTGAGTTGGAGCTTGCCTTCTGCGTTGCTGCATGCAGTGCCTCCTCCAAGACACAAGAAGTGTCTTCTTGCGGTCACAGCCAGAGGTGTATCTAATCCCATCCTGAAGCCCAATTCAGGTACCATTCTCCCGTGGTTCCACAATCTGATACCAAACCAGTGTTACAGTGAAATACTGTGTGACTTCTGGCACTCCCTGCATTGTGTACCACCCGCAGAGTTTCACAGAAGGAACATCGTCACCATCAGCAAATCACGACGTGTGTGGAAGGAACTGATTTATATTCTTTGCGTAGTTCATTCACACTGTGGAGGTCCTCTTGTGGAGGTCTATCAAGAGCCAGCAGAAATTTTACTGCTGAAATTGCTCCAGATCATCCTTAGAAATCCCTGGATGGAAGGCTGGAGGATATTATTTTTCCTCTTTGTGTCCTCCGCAGTGCAGAAATGTAATTTAGTTATTATCCTTGCTGTCCATCTTGTTCCTCTGTTGTTTCTATCTACTGCTCCTATAAAGCAGGTCATCTTTAATGGCTGATGATAAATTATCTCTTCCAGGGATATCTGCAGGGTTTAGCAAGAGATTTCATAAAATATGATTAATCTTCTGCAAAAGAAGTTGTTTAATCTTGGGGTCATTTCAAAATTTGCAGTGGTTGGTTATCTTTGGTTTTAATCTAGATTTAGGATAGCGTTTTCTTTTAAAAACCAAAGACAAGGACAACTTCTGTATGCTAGGCTTAAATATGTCTTTAGGTCTTGTTCTCTAGCACCTTCAGTAATTTCTCTCATTAGTAATGGAACTCCAGGATTTGTCTTACTGTCAAACAGTACCAAGGATCGCTTATGAAAGAAGATCTGGCTGTATTATATTTCATACAAGCATCTGGAGCGATGCTTTGTGTGTTTGAGAAGGAAAAACATATATGCTATCTGAGTAAATACCACTCAAGTTACCTATTATGTCAGGATTGCTTAGGCTTTGCTATTTTACCTTGTTCCACAGGTCTGCTAACGTTTCATATTTGCAACATGTTTCCAAACTTCCAGAAGACTTTTATTTAAACTCACTGGAAATTCTATTATCTTTGTATTATATTGCCCACAAATTTTTGCCATAAAAGTTACCTATCCCTGAAGAAATTCTTCCCTGTTAAATGCCTCCTTACTAAGCCCAGCTACTGAAGACCTACTTATTTCTCTCTGGTTTTCTTCCTTTCCCTCACAGGTGCACAGCTGGCAAATTTTAACCATTCTGACATATGATTCTACCTAACACTAAGAGGAGGTCACGTTTGCCACTCTGCAGTCCTGGTTTGATCACACAGGGTTTCTCTCACTTGGAGGCGCTTCATTAGCGTAACGCAGTAGCTGGAAACCTGATGGTGTCGGGCGTCCTCTCTGAATTAGACCTCAGTGTATCCCCCTTGCCCAGACTCTGGGATACTGGTATGACCATCAAAACCCCAACCTTCCAGTGATCAAAAAAGAACCATTTACTCTTGAGATGGGATGTAGGCCTTACTCTTTCCTATATGCTCCAGGTCTTACATTTCTCTACTACTTCCCGTGGACATTTGTGGTGCTTAGCTATCCCTTGGAGTAGTGATTTATTATTTCAAAGCCTAACCAACACCTCTTTTTTCCTCTTACAATAATGGCAGGGTTTTTATCTTGTGTAAAAAGCATAAGATAATCAGTATCAAGTGAAACTATTTTCTATTCCCAGTTCACTTACTCTTGAAATAAAGTGCTCTTCATCTTCCATTCCAATAGTAATTAGGTCAGAAAGAGAGTTAGAAGGGATATCTTTGTATTGTTCACTTACATAATGGTATCAGCCTAGTTTTTGCATCATTTCTTCAGATACATATCAACTATAGAATCCTTGGCTGAAAATGAACTTACTCTACATTTCTGAATGCTTTCCATCAAATCCCTTTTTCCAGTACCTAAGAATAGGTTCTGTAGCAACACTAAAGCCCTTTTCTGTCTCTGTAGGTAGAACATAGCTCTCTTAATGCTGGTGGAGCATGGTATTGCATATAAATTACTTTTTTGTGAAAGAAGTTTGTTTTCAGTGTACTCATTTAACAGTTGCTGCTCATCCAAAGAGATGTGTTTGTTTCATAACAAGGGAGCTGCATGGGATTTAGCATATAAAGTATTATCATTTATTTCTTAATTTTAACTATGCATTCTCATCCCCCCACATACACACTCTTTTTTTTTTTCAACTTGCTTCATTACCAGGGTATGGAATATCTTTGTTATATTGCAGCCTTGGCATTTTTTCTTGTAATATAAAGGTGCTAATATCTTTAATATTTAATATGTCCTAGACAGTAGATGTTGAAATATTTTCCTAGTACTATTTTTGTACTAGTCCTGGATTTGCAGGGAGAATGGTGGCAATGTTTATTGCTATTGTTATGTTACAGCTACTTGTTATCTTCTGCTTGATATCAGACTAACAGTTGGGTTTAAAGTCCTTCTTTTCCTACAGAATCTGCTTGACCAGTTGTAGCTGACAGGATTTGGGTTTGCCTTTAGATGCTAAATTTTGCCTTAATTTAATTTCTCCTTTTTCTGCCTGTAATTAAGGAAACATTTTATTTTCCCAACAGGCACAATCTAGTTCCCAGGGAATCTAGTTCCCAGGGTTTTTCCCCAATTGGAAAACAGGACATACCAGTGAGATGTTGAAGAATTTAGTATCACCAGAAACAGGTCCAGCCACCTTGTCACCCCCTCTTCTTTACTGTCAGATGCTGTGGAAGGGCACCAGCAGGTTGCCATCAAGAGCAATCCCTGGTTTTATCATTCTTTCAGTCTAGCCCCAGGATTCCCCCAGCACCCCAGATGCGGTTGAACACTCAGAAATCAATGCCTACCTTACACATCCCTTTCTGTATCTTTTGCTAACTCTTTTTCAATTGTCCATTCCTTTGCAAAACTGGGCAACAAATACAACACAGCTTTAGGAGCAGTTAGTGACTGCTTACCATAAGTACACACACCTATAATGAACTAACAGTAAAAGTAGGTTGTAGGGTAGGAATCAATATTTCACACTTAAACTATACGCCCAGAGAGGCAGAAGAAACAGTAAGTGATGACTTTTTGGTATGTGAAGTCCTTAATTAGGTGTATAGTAGCAGTTAGGAGGTGGTTCCTCTAGCTGGGATGTGAGGCACCTCAAACTATTAACTCTGTAAATGAATGTTTAAAGGACGTTAAAGGAGTTTTGCTACTGCTTTCTTTCAACTGTTACCCAAATGAGCAAAGCAGGTTGAAGAATGTGTGAAGTGATTAATTACACTAATTAAAAACACTTTATTTACACTTACTCTATAATTTATCATTACTAGTACTGTCAGTTGATCGAAGGTGAGTGAAGTGTTGTTTATAATTGGTATGGGAGCTAATTAACTGTTCGTTTGAGCATGTTTTGGTCTATTTCCTTTGTCAATTAGAACTGACATTGCAATAGATGACTGACCAAATGGAAATGTATAGTACAATAGTAGTGTTCCACTTTACTACTTGCTTGGAGAAGAAAATTTGCCCCAATAAGCCAACTGACTTCAAATCTTAAGGAAAGGGAAACAATCTTCTCCTTTGACTTGCATGATTTTTTTGCTGGGAACTTTGCATGAAAAGCTATGCAAGAAGCATGCAGGTAACTCATGGGGGCCGACTGGGCGTATGTTTCTGTAGCATGTAGTGTAATTATTTTAGCCAATTCAGAAGTAATTATTGCATAGATTTAGAATACTGAATCATGCCCTCGGCTTGTAATAATATAGTACCGTATGTAACTTGTCATTATATGGTAATTATTTTATAATTGAACAACTAGCTATTGACTACTTGTTCCACGATAAGTTCTGCTTTGCACTGTAATATATTAGGCCTGTTTCATACTTGAGCCTTTTTTTCTTTGTTTTGAAGATTGACCATACTATTGCTATTGTATCACCTTGAGTTGTTGCACACTGTGAAGCTACGGGTTGTGAAGCATCCGTGAAATACTGCGGTCTAAGGATTAGGGAACAGGAAGGAGCAACTTTTCAGATGTTTGACTGGTGGACACTAGGGATAGGTTGCCGTTGCTATCCTCCCCCCAGGGGGCAATTTCTTTGGTTTCTTTTTGTAAGTTCCTCCTTTACAAGAATCCCACTTTGATCTGGCTGGGTAGCACTGTGACCCAGCGATGGGACTACAGTATAAGATAGGAAAAATAAAAGTTCTCTGAGTTTGTAATGGAGTTAATCCACAGATTCTTAGTACCTTAACTTGCTGTCTTGTGTGTAAAAATGCATATCACAAATGCTGACTGCACTTAAACCTTATCAGGCTTCATATTATGGGTTGTTCTTAAATCCTCACTCACGATCTAGTAATACTAAAAATAGGAAAATTTATAGGATGTGCTTCTTTTGCTTCCCATCTCTTATCAGCATGAGGGCACTGGAACAGTCTCTCAGCACTTAGAAAACTGCTTAACTTCTCACACTGGTAAGCTACTTAGAGGCCAAGTTCCTACTGGGTTTCTTAGGTGAGACACTCATCTGATTATGACTACTACGGGATATGATGTGGGTGAGCTCCGCTACCTGCATGGTTTCCAGCCAAGGCTCTACCCTCTGAGAAAGGGAAGAAAACATGTGTTTCCCAGCTCTGATTCCCAAACAAGTTCCCTGGGTTTCCAACAGCCATCAGTGCTGATGCCTATTATTTGTTCTCTAACTGAAACTCCAGTCAGCATTAAAGACTCTTGAATCAAGATTTGGTATTGTGCTCATGCGCTTTGGTCTTTGTTTCTTGTTTTCCTCTTTCCTATTTTTTCCTCTCTAATATAATCCTTTCCCTGCTTAATTTGGGCATCACGCCACCCGGGGCTGAGGATCCTGATGGGCAACTGATCACCCAGTTTCTCTTGGGACTTGCTTCCAAGCAAGTGAAGAAAAGAAAGCCACGTGCTGTACTCCTGGAGTCCGGCAATGCCAGGGAGTGCTGAATCCCCTCTTGTCACAGGAGGACTATCAGAAAGCAATGTGCTTTTAAAATTTGGAGCAGCAGTGCCAACATGGTTGGTCTGCTCAACTTTTCTAGTAATATAGCTACTCTTTTACCAGCATCTTATTTGTTAAAAATTGATTTTGTACTGTACTTGTAGTTGGTACATTTTCTCTGATAGCACGCACCACTTGAATACAAGTAGAATATCTTAAAAACTGATTTGACTCTCACTGAAGTTGGTGATGGATTTGAATATCGTACCCTTAGCCCTCAGCAGTTTCTGAGCATATAAAAATGGACAGTTTGGACTTTTTCTTCAATGTATAAGTTGGACCGTTCTGATGAAATGTAGGTATAAAGTCACTTGCACAAGTGAATATAAATATTTATGCTGAGGAACAGGATATTATGCAAAGGCAAAATACACTCTACACACAATGCAAAGCTTCTTTTATCCTGTTTAAAGTATGCTGCAAAGTGTGGTTTGAAAGACAGGAAATGTAAGGGATGATTCTCTCTAAGTAGAGAAATATGGTAAAATATACTGGTGGGATTTTATTCTCATATTACCATTCTTTTGGCTTGTTTTGGGTTTGTTGGTTTTATTTATTGGTCTGTAGTGACTTTTCACTTCTAGTATAAGAAGTAGAATAATTAGAAGTTTATGTTCTGTACTTGTAACATTGTTTGTTGCTTAAGCTTGTAGAGCTAGAGCAATGCTTTCAGGTACTGAGAAGTACCCTAATATTCTGCTGTTCTGAAACAGCCGAATAAAGTATTTCTGCATGCAAACACTCGCTTTTCCAGAAGAAATTTAAAACTAAAGAATCAAAATTAAAGTCTTGGGGGTTCTTTGGATTAGTTGGTTTGTAGGGGGTTTTACCCCGAAGGAAGTGAGCAGAAAAGGCAGGCAAAAGATTTTATTTCTAAAGAAAATACTGCTCTTGAAAATAAAAGGACACGTTTTTGTAATTTCAATTTTTGACCCAGCCATGGGCACTAATAGCAACCTGGTTTCTTTCTGTTGTTTTGGTTTCCCGTAATCAACTTGTTACTGCGATGTTTTTGAATTAATAATCTCATCATTTAGAACCACTCACTTCCTTGGTTTGGTTTTTAAATAGCTACACTGCTCTGTATTGCCGCATTGCACGTTGTATTGTTCTTCCACAAGAAAAACAAGTGTCCCAGGAAGAAATACTGCCCGTGCAGTCCCCTGTCCCTCACAGTTGAGGGGCACAGGAATAGCCCCAACTACGAGTGGTGGGGCTCAGTCTGCAGCCTTTGCCTCCTGCCTCCCTGCCCGACAGAAGCAGGTAGATGCTGTGGAAGCTCTCCTCCTCCTCCTCCTCTGGCTTGTGGCAGAGTCTGTAACTCACCAGTTTACACTTGTGGGCATATGTGACGTAGTAAATGCCACGAAGCAGCCTGCTCAGCGCCATGCCAGGCTGCGCTCGCTTTGCTGGATGCAGTCTGGTGGGAAGGTAGCAAGCGTGGGCTTCAGCGCTGCTCTCTTTGGCGACAGGACCCAGGGTCGGGCAGAGTCCTGCACTGCTCCTGTTCCTCTGCCCTGTTTTGCCTGAGTAAATGTGCCAATTTCTCGCAGGGGCTCCAAATCTCTTGAACTATTGGGGTTTTGAAAGAGAAAAGTACTAACCATGCAGCAGCCAATGTAACTGCCACTAAGGGAGGCGAGTAATATGAACCGATTAAAAGGACTTCACAGGAAACCTTCCCGTTCCCCTCACTGGGTGAATGGGTAACTCCTCTAACTCCACCATACCTGCCAGCACCTTTGTCTCCAGACTGCAAAGGAAACTCCTGTTTCCCTTCTCTGGTTCCTAGATACGTCCTCTGTCCTCTGCTCTCCATCACCTCTGAGGCATCATTGTGGGTTGGCTCCCTGATGTAGCTGTGTCCTTCATCTTCCGTGTTCTCTTCTTGCCCGGTCCTCTCTGTGCTCTGGCAGCTTTCCCCAGCTCAGGTGCACTTTGTGTCCCAAGAAAGATGTGCACCCTCTCCTTTGAGGTCCTTACTGAGCTGGGTTACAGCAGCCAAGGTGAGGAAGATGAGGATCCTTGCACACTGCTCTGCTCAAGGCTGAGAGTTCTGTATTGTCTGCAGTATGTGTCCACCAAACTGGACACAAATGAAAGAGCTTATTACAGTGTGCTGCTCCATCTCTTGGAGTTGGTCCACAGTGGCATCGCTTGCAATATGATGGCTCTGACTTAGTCTCCAGAATTTGCACTTCTATCTGTTCTATTTTAATACAGGAGGAAAGTAGAACTGACTGAATCAGTGAATATTGGGTACTACCCACTGTGAATAATCCAGCACTAATATTCTTTCACAAGGCAAATAGGTTTATTTTCTTTTAATGTGGTGGTGAAAAAGCATAAGGGGAAACAAGCAGTTACAGCTTCCCCATACCCCAGATAGAAACAAATACCAGGTTGGAAGGGAGCACCAGGATCATCTGGTCCAACCATTCTTTGCAAAAGCACCTCTAGACAAAAAACATAAGATGGCCCAGATGAATCTTATAATAATCCAGTGGTGAGGAATCCAGAAGTTACTTGCACTTGTTATCCCTCATCTTTTCCATGTGACTCCCTGTAAAAGGTGAGTCTCCATCTTTTTTTGTAGTCACCCCTGAAGTACTGGAACATGGTGATAAGGTGTCCCCTAAGCCTTCTTTTCTTAAGGCTGAACAAATGGCAGGCTTCCCAGTCCTCTGATCACCCCAGTGACGCTCCTCTAGACCCTCTCCAACCTGTCCATATTTTTTTTTGTATAGCAGGGACCAACTCTGAGGACAGTATTCCAGCTGTGGCCAGACAAGTGCTGAGTAGAGTGGGACAATGACGACTTTATCTTTGCTGGTGATGCTCTTGATGCAACCCAGCAACCTGCTGGCTTTCTTTGCTGCTGCAGCACACTGTTCACTCATACTGAGCTTCTTGTCCACCAGGACCCCTGGTTCCTTTCCAAAGGGCTACTCCCCAGCCAGGTGGATCCCAGTCTGTGATGCACTCCTGGATTATATTTGCCCAGGTGCCAGACTTTATACTTGTCCCTGTTGTACTTGATAAGGTTCTTGTTAGCCCACTCTTCCAGCCTCTGTAGTGCTCCTGCCAAAGTGCTGCTTCCCTACTCGGTTTAGTATCATCCAAAGACCTCATGAGAGTGCACTTGATCCCATCATCCAATCACCAAGGGGAGCTGCTGCAGTGCTGCCTGACCCACAGCAGAAGGGCAGGCCTTGGCACACAGCAGGTTTCCTGAGGCAGGGAAATGCCAGCGTTGTGGAGAGATGCCCCAGCTCTCCTGGGAGATGCTGTCAAGGTTTGGGTGTTGCCAGAGAAAGGGCAGATTTAAAATGTAGTATACAATTTTTAAGCAATACTACAAATCCTTGGAATCTGCTAAACTGAACCTGATGAAGCTGGAAGTGTTTGTTTTCAAGCTTCAATTATGTATCATTAAGGGAACAAACCAGACCAAATTGTCCCAGTGGTTAACTAGTCCTTTCCAGTGCCTAACTGAAGATAGAGAATTCCCAGCTGCCTTAACTCCTCTGAAAACAAATGAAGAATAGTTGTGTGGACACTTTCTTGTACTGACACAACTGAGTTTAAATTTCTGCTAGGAAGGAAGAGTTTGTTGTCAAGAGCCATCGGCGTATGAGAGTAAACAAACCACTTTCTTCTTCTCCGTGCGAGCTGCGGGCTCTTCAGAAGGTTTGGTTTTGCCTTCGGATTGAAATCCCAAGAATGTTAATGAGAAAAGCAATCCCATCTTTTCCCTGTCAGACAAGACAGGACTATTTATAGTCCCTAAATCCTGAAAGAAAAACTTGTTTCAAGATTGCACTGATTGATCTCAACTGTATCTTGTAGTTTGTGTGCCTGGTTTGGACTCGGTTGTTCACAGGTGAGCAGCTACAACTCTATTCTACATTTGCTTGAGGAATGTGGGCTCATTTAAAATTTAAATATCTACCTGGCTGCAGTCTCTCAAATGACTTTGTAATTACTTTATTGAAATGTAGGTATGTTTTAATTGTTCGTTACCCCTCGTTAAGGTAGAGAATGAAAACTGCTTTAGTTAGTGAACTTAAAACCATGTGCTCCAAACTTTTTACTATTTTTTTTTTCCCCGAGGGTGAGGAGAAGTTTCTTGATGTGCATGGAAGAGTTTAGGCTAAATGGTGCAGGGAACCCGCATATGTGATTCTAGCTGGCTATGTAAATCCCCTAGCGAGCCACAGCAATATGAAAGGAACACTTGAAAGCCAGATGCAATGAAAATTTAAACATATTGAGTTCATAGCATGTGATAGTTTAATCATTATTTAAGCTTTAGAAATGTCACAGCATAATTACTTTCAGAATGAGTGCAAACACATTCATGCACAAAAATTGCTTTCTTGCTGCAACTTTTGCCCCTCCTGGGAAAGATATGTTTTTGTGAATTTTCTGAGCTTAATCATGTCACTTGATCGCAGGCAAATTTTCCGTGAAAATTCACGATCCAAAGGATTAAAACGAAATCTTACAGATTTGTTTTAAAACCAAGCCTCTATTTTCTCTGTGTTACTTAAAAAGAAAATCCATGAAAATATTTCTTTTGTTGAAGAACAAAATTTGCAACAAAACCAGTTAAATGGAAAATGGTTAGTAGACCCTATTTGCAGAGTCGGGGAATGGAAAGTTATGAAATGCTGGATTTATAAGCCCCCATGCAGGATTAAATTCAGCTCTCCTATGCATGTGATACATTTTTAATAACCTCACAGCATACATGGAGCCCTGCTCCTTCTGTACATGTAGGGAAAATAAAAAGAACCAGAACTCACTTTCTAAATTTCTCCTTTATCTGGAATATTCTGATCAATGCAACTGACTTTGCAGTACAAATTGTGTTGATAGGTAAAATATTGTCATAATCCCAGTGTACACTTAGATGTGAACACTTCCACTTCACATAGCTTACTAGGATTTGTTTATAGTATGAGTGGTTCGGGTTGGGTTTTGGAAAATACCAGTTATCATGGTTCTGCCATTTCTGAGAAACAGGCTAAGGGGAAAAATTCTCTCCATGTTAATTTGGGGGTGGGATTGTTTGCGCTTTTTCCAAGCATAAATCTTTTTGGAGCAGCTGTACCTCCTCGTAGCAAAGACTTAAAGGTCATAAAATTAGGCCTTTACTGGGAGCTATTTCTGGTAAAATTCATTGGAATTTTGCCATTGTCTTTCTAAAACTGAACTTTTCACATGTTCCGTAGGAGCAAAATCAACATAATCATTTCACATCCCTTAAGGTTTGTGTCACCTCCTGTGCTCTTGTGAGCTTGTTAGTGCTGACCGGAAGATGAACCTATCATCCCCGTGCAGCCGCTGAGTACGCTGCAGATGATGGCTGTTGGGCTGAAGGTGGACTTCTTCCTAACTCCTGCAGTGGCCAAGGCATCTCTCCTGTTGTATTTCGCTCACTCTGCCCAGGCACCAGGGAAGAATAAGCCTGTTTATTGAAAATTAGTAGAAACTAAAATCAATGAAGGCATAGGGAAGGATTAGGTGGGTATTCTTTAATGTAGCTCTTTGTGTACGGAGACAGAATGAATTCACCATTACCAGCGGTGCTGGGAGGTCATGCCTAAACCACGTGACAGCAGGGTGCAGGAACAGCCCTTCCCTGCCTGATACACGCCCTCGGGGCAAAAACTGGGGAATTTGGTTTGGGTAAGGGTTAAGATAAATCACTCCTAGGCTAACCTAAGGAATATTAGAACATGTTGTAGTTTCACAGAACAACTAAGTAACTGTGGAAAGTGACACTGTTCACGCTCCCAACATGCCCTTCGTGGGGCAGCCCCAGTTTCGGCTCACGGCCTGCACTCTGCTCTCCTAATGCACAGTGCTGTGATAGAAGATAAGATAGGCTGACAAAACAGTCATCAAAGATTCACTGAGATGAGGGTGAGTCCTACACGATGAGAGGAGCTATTAATATTTTACAGGCTGCCATCCATCCCTACAGGCACCAGAGTATTACATCATCATGTGCACAGGACAGAGTGGCAGTAATCAATAGATCTAATGTGCTGGGGGCCCAGGGAGAGACAAGTGAGCATTTCCCACGCAGAGCGACTGGATATAATTAAGTGAAACAAACAGGGCTTATCTTCAGAAAAAAAAAAAAACAAACCTCATCAACTATTCTGAGCTGAGAACAAGACTTGTTTAGCAAATAGTACAGTTGGGTTTGTTTAGGCTTAGAATTTCTTCACTGGTCAAAACCGTATGTCTTTTTTGCAAAGCAAGCAATGTGGTCTGTGGCTGGAACACAATAATGATGATGACAGAGTGGTGAAGGAACAACTCAACGCCTGTGATTTTTATTACTGAAAAGCCAAGCTGTGAAAAGCTGAAGCCACGTACATGTGGTAGTTCTGAGGCTCATTAAGACAGATAAAACAAGTATGCTAGTCCACTGAGACTTTCTGACTGCCCTCAAATCCTGTCCCCGCAGGGCCCAGCCTCCTTTCCCAGAGCGCGCTCCAGCTCAACTCCAAACCTGAAGGATCCTTCCAGTACTCGGCCAGCTACCACAGCAACCAGACCCTCGCCCTGGGCGAAACAGCGGCCGCCCAGCTCCCACCTCGCAGCAGTCAGGCCAGAGGTGCCATCCAGAGCTACAGCCAGGTATGTGCCCTTAGCGTCCCGGGTCTCTCACTCCTGAAATCCTGTGGGGCAGCTCCCAGCAGTCACTCAGAGCTGTTCGGTGCCTGCCAGCAGATGAAGGCCTGCCTTTACTTCCTGTCTTGTTCAACACATCTACAGCAGGGTGGAGGTGATTTTCATCACTTTACAGTGGGTCGACTTGCATAGTATCAAAATAATCCTGATTAAAAAGGATATTTACATGCCAGTTTTACTTATTCACATATATATATATTGGTGATAGCAAGTTTAGGCATTTAAGTTTGAAAATTTCTGTGACTGTGCTAATTAGAAGCCCTAACTAAGGTAATAGGACTGCCCTGCATTGGTATCAGGGTTTTACTGAAAGCAGTAAGTGCCATCAAATAAAACCAAAGCCAGGCTGACACCAGGTGTGAAACCTGCTTGGGATACCACGCATCGCTGGGTGCTGTGGCCTAATCCCAAGTGTAAGAATCATTTTTTGCTTTTCCCCCCCATACTGTAGGACAAGCAGCTTGCCAGACATCCCCCTGCACTTTTCAAACATTTTAAAAGATTGTTTCAGATACTCATGAAAACTTTATTAATCTCTTTTTCCTATCTAAACCATCCCTCCCGGCTTTGATGCGTAACCCTCTCACCTCCTGTGCTTTTCACTGCAACATCAAAGCCTCTTGCTGGGAAGTTAAGCTGCAGTTTAGACAAAAAATTTCCAGAAGCGTTCCTGCTTATGTACGTAAACAAAGTCTGACTGGGCTTTGTTGGTCAGCTTAGGTTATTTTCTCTGTGGAGATGTTAACCGCCCCAGCAAAGCAGGCCATCTCAGTGTGACACTTGGGACACTTTATAATTCAGGATTCTGTAGAAGTGAATAGTATTTGAATTTCAAAACCCTAAATTGCTACGAGATTTCAAGTATTATATAGTCATTGCACAGCTTGTGGGATACCGAGAGACATACAATATTCTATTCTCTCAATTTGCTCAGAAAAGCTCCCTATCCTCTAAGAGTGAAAAATTAAATAAAGCACAGCTAAATTTCATTTCAAATTGGGTAGGTACTTTTTTTTTTCCTCCTATAAAGGGTTTAAAATGAGCCTGCATAGTAGTAAGGCCTCGGGGTTTTTCTGTGCTTACCAAAGAGGACCTCCCTGATGTTCTTTGGGATTGGAGCCAGCAGGAGAGCAGGATTCTAGGTGGAAAGAAAAAGGAAGCTATAATATCCAGTTGTAGCCTGGGAAGATGTCACCAGGAGTTGTGCTTTGTGAAAAGCATTGTACCCTGGGGTTAGCCTGAAAGGGTGTGGTGCATTCTTCAAGGAGGCTGGAGAAAAAGTTGAAACGGCAGAAAAGGAGCAGGATCTGAGAGCAAGAGCAAAGCTCCCTATCCAACACATAAAGGAAGGAGAAGGACTCTTGGGAAAAAAAAAAAAAAAGAAGGGCAGGAAGTGTGCATTTGTCTAGGAGTCAGAAGTGGTGATATTCTTCATTAAATTTCACCATACCCGCTGATAGAAAAGGATACATTTATGGAGAGGGAGGGGAAAAATAATCACCTAGGCTTCCTTCCTTGAAATGACACTGAACAGCCATTGCTTAGCTCTGAAAAGCTCTCCTGAACCATCTACTTCATAGAGAACTGGTTACCTTCAGAAAGGTAACCCAGTAAGTTACTTAAGGCAACCTCTCCTATCCCTTTCTCTTTTTTTTTCCTTGGTATGAGATACCAGAAAATAGGTTTTCTCCCTGTGTTCCACCAGATTGTATGGTAGACATTCCTGCAGGAGAATAATTCACAGAACATAATAATTTTTCACACCATCACCCCGCAAAGGACCCTTGATAACTTCAGGTCAATTAAAAAGTATCTTGAAAATATTAACGAACTGCCATGTAAACTATGAATTAATACCATAAAAAAGCATGTAAAGGAGGTTTTCAAAGAAGCAAACAAGAAGGGGAAGAGTCAAAAGTTAAAATTAAAAGTTCTGAATGTGACCATTTCTGATCCCACAATTAAGGAGAAAAAAAGAGTCAATCCTTGGAATTGTTTTGCTATCTCTAATTATAATTAAAATAAGCCTCAGGAGTCAAAACTGCTCAGATTGTGATAATTTCCTTTGGTATTTGTGTGCGAGGAATATAGCTCTCTCTGAACGTGAATGATGGCCCAAATGCGTGGAAAAGCCATGTAAATAGTCCCAAGGCCAGCTGTGACAGCAAGAGCAATTTCTGAAAATGCAATTGCACAAAAAAGAGAAACTAATTAGTCTTGGGACTTCTTGTGTAGTGCTGCAAGTGCAATCTAACATTTTTGTCAATTTGGAGGACTTCATTATAGATCACAGAGGTTTTTTTCACTGTTTTGAGTACTTCAGAACACAGAACTTTCATCTTCTAAATGCTACTGGAATAGGATTTCTTAGCAACCACTGCTCCTCTGGCAGGGAACTACTGTGTTCCCCCACTGAAAACAGCTTTTCAAACTTGGTGTGCAGATCCTGATACATCCTGCATTAACTGATTATGGTTATTTGTGAAGAGTCAGAGCTCTTACTACAAAAAGTAGCAGGTTTTGCAGATGAGGGACTCGAGTGAATCTTCTATTTGGACAATGTAATTTGTGAACAACTGATTGATTGAGCTTACTGTCATCTTCAGGATGATCAGCTTACCTTGTAGATATTGTAGGAATGTAAAAGCACGGGATGTACTAGAAGTAGTGGTTTTCCACATGCTCTGCCATGTATTTGAAAGGGGATGAGAAAGGAGGTGAAACTAGTTTACATTTGTGGGTGAGGACTTTTTTAGCTTCTGGTGATGGTGACATCTTTTCAGAGGCTGAGAAAGCAACAGGTAAATCCCTACTGCATTTTATCCTACGCTCCTGAAGCTTCTGGCATGAACAGGCTGGTACATAATTTGAAAACCCTTGAAAACAAAAAGTAGATGGAAAATAAAGATAATAATAACTTAAAAAACAAAACAAAACAAACCCTTGAAAAATCATTTAACAATTAGTTTTCTAACTTGTCTCTTTTTATGTATAAACAAGTTGTAAGGTTGTCATTCATCAGACCACCACACCCCACTAGGCCTATTTGGAATATTAGGAAATGAGTATGAGAAGATTTTTGCTGGCCTTTTCCAGTTAGAGTTGTGGCTTTTCCCGCCATCAGCCATCTGTGCTGCCATGTGACAGGCTGCTTCATTATCTACCCAGACAAAATCTAAACTAAGGACTTCACTTCTGGTAGGACATGGCAGACAATGATGTGTTTAAAACTGGATTCCAAATATGAACATGAGAGTTTTTCTGTCATTAAAGGAAGCAGATGCAATCTTAAAACAGATTACTCTTGTTACCACACTGACAGAGAACAATTCACTATTGTAGTTTATGGGAGTGAAGAATTAATCTGCATAACGCTGGTTTGATCCTGCAGTAGGTAATGACTGCAGCTTTCATTGCTGCTTTGACCATCTCTGGAAGGATCTCACACCATTCTGTTTGTGGATGTAGAAGACTGTGATGGTATTACCTACCTGCATCTGTATGTATGGCCTTTGAAATTAGGATCAGGTAGGCTGACAAGTTTTACCACTGGTGTTGGGGCAAAAACAGTATAAAATTGGGGGAAACACATAACATGAGA
Source organism: Gallinula chloropus (assembly GCF_964237585.1). Lineage (NCBI taxonomy): Eukaryota > Metazoa > Chordata > Aves > Gruiformes > Rallidae > Gallinula > Gallinula chloropus. The sequence continues at coordinate 77,937,100 of NC_140086.1, read as the reverse complement.
GACTCAGAGATACAGCCTGGCATCTGTTACCATGTAAGCACATTTGAACACAGGTAGCATCTTCCCAGTGAGGTCAGGAATTTACAAATGGCAGCAACGCAGTCCTGTGGAAGAAAGACTCTTCCACAGGTTCTGCCCAAGGTCTGAAGTCTGCACCCCAAAGACTAGAGAACATTAAGCACTTCCCATACCCTCTTCTGCCCTTCGTGTGGTAGAGGCATTGGACCAGAGCAGCACGGTTCCTCAAGTGAAGACAGAGAAAAAATAGCCCTCAGTACAGTGTGAAACCCTGCAGTCACTGGGAGAGCACAAAGCATCACTGAGACCGTGAAACAGAGCTGGGTCCTTAAGAGACCACCAGTGTCTCTCAAAAGCCCCTAGTAAGGGTGATCCAGTTTGCTGCCTAAATCTAGCAACGCCTGCCGATACTCAGTAAGCCAAAGCAGCCTGGAGGGATGCCTTTGCCTTCCTCACAGCTTCAGCACCCCACTGGAAAATCCTCACAAGAATCAAGAGAAAGGATCTTCTCATGGGCAGCTGCATACCTACCACATACAACTCCATTCATATTCAACAGATGAGACTTTGTTTGAGATTTTAAGGGCCAAGAGATGCCTGAGAGTTCCAGAGAGAAAAGTGAGCTGAAAACTGCTGCTGGCATTTAATGCTAAACTAAAAATGCTTGAGAATCCAAGTTCTTCCAGACCTAAGATGGGAATGCCCACGTACTGAAATGTAACATAACTTTGCAGTTTCTTCTGTTACCTGTCAGAGAAGTGTACAGGACATCGAGCGCAAATTGTAATTTCTTAAGGGTAACAGGTACCAAGAATCAAATTTTCCAGCGTTTTCCTGGTAATTGTATCATTATCTCATTCCCAAAAGATAACTAGGAAGCCTTTTCTGTTCTTAGTTCTGTTTCAAAGACTAAGGCGGTGGCATTGATGGAAGTTGGGTTCCTTAGCACCTGTGAATTATGAAGCAAGTTTTGGGACACCCAAGGGCAAAATACAGTTATTTCTTCCCCTCAATTCCACCTCATCAACCATGAATCCAGTATTGTATTTCATTTAAACTTGTTTTAGTTAAAGTTCTGATTTAAGTTTTCAATTGGAATTCCAAAGGGGAAAAAAAAAACAAAAAACCCAACCAAAATAAAAGCTGATTTCCTGAAAGTTGGTGCACTGAATGCCTGAATTACAGGGGGCAAACAACAGTTACTGTTCTCCAGTCTAACCTAACTGGACACCCTTAGTAATTTTGTATATAGAGCTCTGCAGGTCTCATTTTGTCCATATCAGTAGAGAATAGTCTTTCCAATAAGATTAAACAGGAATGAAAATATTTTCATAGCTGTATTAATGTTCCCATTTTTTCACCCGTATCTGCTGTTAAAAAGGATCCATCAGAATCCATATATTGAATCCAAATAGGCAAATTCGGCTCCTTTTCCTGGGATACCAGAAAAAAAATCAATCTCAGTCTTAGAATAGATAATTGTAGGGCTGTAGTAGAAAGTCCTTGATTTTTGTTCCCATCCATGAAGTAGTTTGATGCAGGAGGATACAACAGCTGGAAAGCAAATTTGCTCTTGAGGTATTAAATAACATTTCATTATTAGGTTGTCAACAATAATGGAAAAATAAGGGGAAAATACCATTGTTATTTCATTTTCCATAAGTCACACTGCAGGGTGAACAGTGACACAGCTGTATGGTTGGTTGTCTTAACAGACAGGGAGAAACTAAACCCCATTTTGCCTCTGAAAACACGAGTGGAGAATGTGACTGTATGCTTGTTTGGCCCTTTGGAAAAAAAACAACTAAGAACCTCGCAGCAAGTTGAAGACAGGTCTGAGATTAGTCACATCCTCGAAAATACTGCATGCTAATGTTTTCATTGCAATCTGTTCCTCCAAAAGTTCTCTCCTTTCACATAGAGCAAATGCTTAGCTTTTTAGGAAGTGCTATACATTAATTAAGCATTTAATTTTTGTGTACACCTTCTTCCCTGTAACAGGCAATCATGCAGAGGGATTTTTTTTTTGGTTGGTTGGTTTTGAATTAGTACTTGCAGAATGCCTGCAGCTTTATTGAGATTTATTAGGAATATGGGATAGTATTGGTTTACTTGAAATCAATGACTCCAAGTTCTTGACACATCAAGTGGTGTAGAAGTAGATTAGAGAAAGAACTTTTGTATACGTGGTGTCAGTGCTTGCCTAAAAATCCTTACCATCGATGGCAAACTGTCCGAGTTGCCAGTGTGTCAGCAGTGTGTTGCTGAAGACACTGGTAACGTTTCAGAAGACTGTGCTTTGGAACAAAGGTGGATATTACTGAATACACGATTGTATTGTCACTTAACAGTCCAGAAAGTAAAGTTATTACCAGGTATCGCTTGATAATGTAGCCCGTTCGAATGACCTTTCATCATGTGCAAAGCTTGCTCTGTCCATGTTGTCTCACATCTTGCCAGCCTGCTCTTGTTTTACAAAAGGTGTTACTGTGTAGTTTAAACGTGGAAAACGAAAGCTGTGCTCCTGTCAAGTACATCATTGGGCAGTCAGTGGCAGATTAGCCTTTCTTTCCAGTTTAAAGCAGAGACGGTAAGTAGCTCAGCAGGAAAGTAGCTTTTAAAAGTTCCCTGATGTTCCCAGAGTCTGCCTACCTGGGTTTTGTCAGTCTTTCAAAAGGAGCAACTTGAGCTTGTGGGCCATTTATGACAATTTCAAGTCTCCTACTTGACGCTGTGGTGTTTTCAAGTCGCAGCCACAATCAGAACAGTCCGACTCAACAGCAAGCAGGCTACTTACATCTGTGATCTCCTTGCCCGCCCAGGGCTTACCATACCGAAGAGCTGGAGGGAACACTTTTCATTTACCTTATCTTCGGGGTGCAAAACCTCACGAAGCCAGCGAGGTTTGGGTCTGGCAGTGCTCCCGCAACACACCTGAACGCTGCGAGTGCTGGTAGCTGCCATGCTGCTAACAACCGGGAGCAAAGCAGCAGGAGCAGCTCCTCCAAACCCTGCTTTCTTGTCGGCATCTAAAAAAATACATGTTCTTCCCCCAGATGCAAAGCATTTAAGATAAGCAGTGGGGCTCCAAAAGTTAAAAAAAGGACAGAAACATTTCCAGTGGGCAGCACCCATTTCTGGCATTTCAAACCTCATTTATTCTTCGCTGCAATTAGTAGTTTTATCTCATCCTCAGTTCCTGATCAAATCCTTTACTGGATATCCTAGTGAAAATAAATCAAGTTTCACGGCAGGAACACGGTGCTTTTGTTTACTTGGGTGGGTTTTTTTTTTTCCTGGTAGGTTTTTAGTAAAACCCCACATTGCCACTTCAATGCGAAACAAGGCCGCTGTCGTCACTCAGACCTCTGAACTGAGTCACGTAACTCACTGTTCACATTTTAAAGGCTTTGCTCCCTAAGGAAACCAGCAGCCAAGGGGGGTGAGGGGGTGTGTTTGGGCGAAGCACTGGTCAGACGGATTGGGACTGCACTGTCAGCTCCCGGGAGCTGGAGCGCGTTGGGGGTTTCAAGTAAATCCCCCGCGTCGCCAGGAAAAATAACGTATCTGAAGCGAGAGTGTGCCTTCCCACGGAGCGCCGGGCTCTCGCTCGCTGCGGGGTGCAGGTATTAGAGGATTTTTAACGTTACCAGATTCGCAGATGATCCCCTGAGCCTAAGATCCCCGATACAAAAAAAAGGGGGGGAGCCGCCTGTGCGCAAGGGCGAGCTCGATCCTTTGCTGCTCCCTGGGCGGCTCAGGCACACCGCTGTCATTTCCCATAGGCAGCGTCTGCCGCCGGGGATTTTCCCTCGCTCCCTTCTTCCCCAGGTACTGGGGCTCAAGGGGAACTTTACGCTGGCGGGACCCGAGGCTGGCGGCGCTGGGGAGGGGGGGTGCGGGGCGCTCCCTCCATCCCGATGCGGATACCCCGCTGGATGCGGCCCGGGGGGAGCGCCCGGCCCCGGCAGCTCCTCCCGTGCCCTCCTGCCCTTTCGTGCCGCGGGAATAGATACGAGGCGACCGGCTGCCCTGCAGCCGCGCCGGCGCTCGGCCGGAGGCGGCCCGGGCTTCCCCCGCGGCGGGGGGAGGGGGGGGTGATGCTTCTCACCTCCGCGTCTTCGCGCCAGGACGGGGCTGAGGCGAGCGCCTCGGCTTTGCCGCCGGTGGGGCCTGTCGCGCCCTATCGCGCCCTGTCGCGCCGCCGGCGGCAGCAGCGAAACCCGGGGGCGGTGTCAGTCCGGCGCGGTGCCGCTCCGCGCACGGACACCCGTGGCTGCTTTGCGAGGGAAGTTACCCCACGGAAAGCCCTCCCCGTGGCGTCACCCGCTCCTTTCTGATGTCTGCAGGACTAAAGTTTGCGGGTGACGCTTATTTTAGTCAAACTCGGGCCGATCTGCGCCTGGTTTAAGGGCAGGTCTGCGAGCGCGTCTCAGAGCGGCAGCCCCGGCTGCCGGGTGCTGACCTCAGGCGTGACGCGGAGTTTTTACGCCGCTCAGCTCAGCCCGGCCCGGCGGCCGGTTTTCCCTCAAAGGCTGGAAACGCTTTAGCAGATTAGCGACTCCCCTAATCCCGAGGGCGCCGGGTGCCGGGCTGCTTTCAGGTCAAAGAGCGTGCGGCTCGGGGGGGGGCGCGGGTGTCCTCCGGTGAGCGAGCCCCCTCGCCCCGCCCCGAGCAGGACCGGGGGAGCCGGGCGCCCCCCGCCGCCGCCCCCGCTGACAGCTCTGCCTTTCCTTCCCGCAGCAGGGCCCGGGGGGCCGCGGCGCCCACCCGGGCGGCCCGGAGCCGCCGCCGCCGCCGCCCGCCGCCCCGCAGCCGCGGGAGCCCTTCGCGCCCAGCCACGGCAGCGCCTTCCACCTGCCCGAGCCCCAGCACGCCGCCGCGCTCTACTACGCCAGCTCCACGCTGCCGGCGCAGCGGGTGAGCTCCCCGCTGCCCGCCCAGCCCGGCGGCTCCCCCACCAAGCTGCCGCGGGCCGGCTCCGCCGCCGAGGGCGCCGCCTACGCCACCGCGCAGCGCCTCTCCTCCCCGAAGCAGTCCCCCAGCCGCCTGGCCAAGTCCTACAGCACCAGCTCGCCCATCAACATCGTCGTCTCCTCGGCGGGACTGTCGCCGTCCCCCATCCGAGTGACCTCCCCGCCCACCGTCCAGTCTAACATTTCCTCCTCTCCTATCCACCAGTTAAGCTCCACCATCGGCACTTACGCCACCCTGTCGCCTACCAAGCGGCTGGTTCACGCTGCCGATCAGTACAGCAAGCACTCCCAGGAGCTGTACGCCACCGCCACCCTGCAGAGACCCGGCTCCCTCGCAGGTAAATCGCGGCCGGCAGCGCCTTGGGTCCGCGGCTGCGGGCGGTTGGGGGGGGGGGGGGGGGGATGGTGGAGTGGGGGGAATGCGCGGTGCCGCCGCGCCCGCGGAGGGAAGGGGCGTGGGGGGGGAGGGAAGGAGAGGGAACGGCGCCCCCGCCAGCCCCGCCGGCCCCCGGGCGGCAGCGTCCCGCCAAGCCGCAGCGACTCCCGGGGCGGGGTGGCACGGCTGCCGGCCGGGGAGAGGAGGGAGCGGGGTGGGTCTGGGTCTGACGGAAAACCGGTTGGGGGGCGGTGAGGGGGGGGGGGGGGAAGTGGGGGGGAGGGAGGTTTGCGGTTTCCATTCCGGCGGCGGTAAGTGGGGAGAGTCAGGCTGTATAAAAAGTACCTCGCATCTCCCGGCTCGTCCCATCCTCCCGGTGCCGGGCAGGTGCGTGTGTGTGCGGGAGGGTGCGGGGCGCGCAGCGCTGGGCGCTCGGCTCCTTTGCCCGTACCCACGGTTCGGGCGGGGAGCGTGTTACTATGGTGAATCCCTTCTCTGCCGCGATCAGAGCCGTGAGCCGCTGGCAGAGAATCGTCCTCCCGCGGTTTGACAGGCGGTTCTGGGATAACTTGGCAAGTTTGGGGTTACTTAGCGGGAACTCCCGGCGCACCGAGGAATAGGTAGCGCCTGTTTGGCTCCGAGCGCTCGGCAGGGAACGGGCTGTTGCTGCACCTGACACAGCGTTCCCTGTAACTGCGGGCTTCGAGCAGAGCCTGGGAGTGAGATGGATACTGGTGCGCCGTTCTGTAACCCAGCTCTCTGCTAAACTGAGCATCCTTCAGGGGTGGGGTGGGTTTTTTTTGTGTCTGTGTGTTCTCAAAATTTCCAGTTTCATTGCTATAGTAACAGCTGCTATGCTCATATGTTCTCTTGTGTGACATAAATAGATTTGAAGATAAATAGGATACATAAAGAGGTCTGGCTGTGTTTATCAGGCAGGTACACAAGTTTCTTGCGGGAGTTAAAAACCTCTTCTCGTCCCCCTTTCGCCTCTTGCCCATCTCCCCTCCCCCGCTCCAGCAGTTGTTCGCATCCTGTGTAATTCCATTGTGTCTAAACATGCAGATTAAATTAACTGATAATGAAATATAATACCGATGCATCCTTGTGAGAACTATTGGATGGGGTTTGGGTTCTTTCCCGTTGAAAAGGGAGGGGCTTTGAAAACTTTGTTTTGCTTATGTAATACCATTTTTGAAGTTCAGAACGTGGACCCCTAAATGATGTCAGGATCGAGATCTTGGGACACTTGTATCAATCCTGCTGTCAAATACTCAGCCTCAAATTGCAAAGTGGTTTATTTTGCAGTTGTTTTAGTATAATATTTAATACCTATAGCCAGCAGTGCATTGGGCTACATCGGGGAGAAAGTATTAAACTGCCTTTGTAAAGTGGAAATGTAGAATTGCCACAGACTTTGTATTTTACGGAGTTTTGCAACTTATCATGTAGCAGGAGTCCAAATAGGCATGGAGGGAACTGTCAGCATCAAAGGAACAGAGGATAATTCAGTTTAAAGCATATCTCCCCATGGGTACCAGCTACCAGTGTTTCCCTGATCTTTTTCCTTTACTTTGTTCTAGGATAGAAGTCTTTGCTTCACGAAGTTTCTAACAGGCACGGTCCTTATTTCTCTTTATGTGCTTTTAGCACTGGAATTTGTATCGGACTGGGGTTTTGTTTTACAAAGAAGGCATCTTTTATAGCACTGCAGCGTTACAGCTGGGACGATATAGCTTGGTCAAAATGAGTTCTGTAGGGCTTCAGGCCCATCTTAATGACTCTGAAGTGCTACAGTGAGAAGGGGCAGCTGCTGTTTCTGAGAGAAGCTTTGCCCTACGCTAGCCCCAGGTTGAAGTGTGGATTTGGGCTTCTGGGGGGCTTTTTGGCCAGTAGTGATCGTACAGGCATTCCTAGTGAGGTTTTCTGCTTTGATTTGAGTAAAGGGTGAACTGGCGTTCATTTTCTTGGATTACTTTGACTTAAAAGCTTTTGGTAAGATGACTTATACCACTTGGGTGACGTAGGTACTTCCCCTCTGCCTCTTTACAGGACTCTCTGTGAAGAGTTGCTTGTCACTAACGTATGGCTCCAGTGAAAGAAAAGCCGATACACACGTGCATTGAAGAAATGCCCGGTGTATTTTGTGTGGATTTTAGTGTTGGAGAGGAATAGTGATTGATTATTTGAACTTGCTGTTAAGTTTGTAAGAACTGGTAAAGCGACACTATAACTTTTCCAACTGCTGTGCGGTTCGGAACAAACGCAGCTGCCCTCTGAGTCGCTTTGTCTGGTAGGGATTTGCTTCTGAGATGTGCAAAATAATCTCCATGTCTTGTTTTGTAACAAACGGAGAATCCTGCGACTTGACTGACTGTTAGGTGACAGGCTTCAGAGATGGGATTGCTACTTTAAAAAATATGTCCCAGTGGAAGCAACAGCTTGTTAGTAAATACTTACCCCCCCTCCAGGGTGGTGACAAGCCTTTCAAGATGCCCTTGAAAGGAGCTCCGTCACATGACCCATTCTTTTTCAGAAGTTCCCTATTGTGTGCGCCCACCCCTTACTTTCCACTGCCATTCTGTAGCCTGTTCCTCATGGCCTCCAGCCATCCCGGAGTTACACATTTGCTAACGGTGTTAAGTGCCTGACTAATCTTCTAGACTTTCACTGGATTCACTGAAGCCAATGGACTACACAGAAGCTTAAAATTAACGTATTCTTTAGATGTAATGGATACTACCAAGGCAATATATTCCCCTTCCCCCCCCCCCCCCTTTTTTTTTTTCTTTTCTTTCTATAGACATTTGTGCTCAGGACAGGTCTGGTATTTGAGCTGTAAGTATATTGCATTATATTATTGCAGGAGTTGTGCAGTCGTTGTGTTAAAAATCAAACCTATTGAGAAGGAGAGCAAGCAATTTTCTGTTGGAAAGTTCAATAAATGAGATTTTTGCTGCTTGTTCACAACATCCAAAGATGGGTTAGTCGGTTTTGTGTTTTTTTTTTTTTTTTCTTCAAGAGAGGAGGAGGGGGAGTGAAGAATAGTTGTCACATTGCACTGATTGATGGTTTACCTACCATGATTAATGTGAAGTTGCATTGGTATGTATGTGTCATCACAAGGATGATGTTACTCAAAGCAATCTTTTTTTTTATCTCCAGGAAGAAAAAATATATTTTTAAATAATTACCAGGGTTACAAATAATGCATTTGTTGTAATTTTTTTGCATGATATTAGAAATGTATACAGGAGCTATTTCGTTCATGTACACTATTGGGTCTCCATGTGCTAAACATACCAAGTGATACCAGTACCAGGGTTAGATGTTTAAAAAAGAAGACCTTCAGATATGATGAGCATTTTATAAAAACCATTTGTAGTTGAAAGTGTGCAGTGCAAACACAGACTGCCCAGAACTAAACCTGTGTAAGGCTTAACTGAAGAGATGGCATTATTTGTAATAATTTCCTGCAAACTTGGTTATGAAACAACTCAAAATGGTAAAACTAGCGATTCTTTGACTGCATCCTGAATTGAAAATGAGACGTGCAACAGCCTGCAGTGACTCAGTTTTAACCGAGTAACCTTAGAAACGTCTTCAGAGATGGGTTTTAGTCTCGTTGTACTTGAACTGGGTGCATGGGGGGGTGTGTGTGTGTGTAGTGGTTCTTGTGTGCGTACTCTTGCAGTGCTTATTCTGGGTCTCACTCCTTCATTGCTGTGATCTGCAATTACAGTTTTGGAAGTGGTTTTTCCAGCCTGCACCGCTCTGAAGTGCTGACTGTCTGTTCAAGCACCAGTCTGAATCCAGAAAGCGCGGTTTGTAGGGATCTTCTTCCAGCTTCCATACCTGGACCGAGCTGCAGGGTGCTGCTAGGAGCCAAAATCACCAAAGCAGCCCATTTCGCCTCGCAGAAGGAATGTGTAGGACAGCAGGCAGCAGGAATATGGGAAAAGCCCTTCAGGAGGCAGGTTGTCATACAGGTCCCCACTCTTCATGGTCCTCTGAAGCGTCTCTTGCTGGCCAGAATCACGCAGAGGACAGTAAGGGAGTAGTGGGTTTGCTTGGGAGCAAAGGGAGAGGAGACTGTGAAAGGCAGCTCTTGTGGCAGTTTGTACCTCAGGTTATGTGACAGGGGAGCAGGCCTGGCATTGCAGAGCCACTCCTGCCACTTCACCCAGGCTTAGGGAGGACCAGGGACATGTAAGAGAATGGCAGGTAGCTTTATGCATTGCTTTGTTACAAGAAAATTAAAATGAACACTGCATCATCCTCCATCAGCTGTGCCTGAAGGTATGGTTGAAGAAATGAGTGTTGGTGTGAATCAGTTTGGGTAGTGTTAGGTGGAAAGAAGATTATGTGCTTGTTCTTCATCTGGTGGTGACATGTTCCACTGAAGCAAGAGCTGCAGCATCCCTCAGACAGCTCCTGTGCCACCCCTGGAAACTTCCATGCTCAGCCTCGTGTTTGCAAACAAAGTCAAAAAGAAAAGGAGTTCATACTCTCTGAGGTACAACTGTTTGGATGCCTGTGTAACATGGCTACTAAAACAAAGAGTTATGAGTTCATCAGGTTCTTAACTGGTTCCTTCTGCTCCTTCATCTGTGTTGTCTCGCTCTTCTCCCTTTGTTGCTGGGGGCCTTCTTTTTATAAATAACAAAGGCACAAGCAAAGCTTTAACCCACAGCCAGAGAGGAGCTAAATCACCCCAGAATTTAAAGCACTCTTAAAATCCTCACCTGAGACACGGGGCTGAGCTAATAAAACAGTCTGGACTCAGTGTTTAGTTGTGCTTCTCTGGATGGGTAAGGAAGGAAAGTAAAGTCTTTGGATTTTTTTGGCTTTTAAGATGAGCTGTGGGACTCAGACTATCAATATGATTGATCATAACTAAGAGGACATTCAGTTGTTCCCATTAGCTATTTTTCTCGTATTTTTACAGAATCCTGTATTTCTTTTATAGGGAGAACAAAATTGCTTCATTAATTTTAACCAAAAATAGTTTTCTATAGATTTTTCTAAGGTTTTGGGTTTGTTTTTATTAGCTAGATATTCCTTCATCTCCAGTCAGAGCCTTCCCACGAGAGCATTCTTAATGCCTGCCTTTTTTTTTTCTGGGACAGACAGTGTAGTTATAGGGTTTTATTTTTTATTTCTACTCCTTTGTTTTGAGACTCTTTCTGAAAAGAAAGAAGGGAAACCAAAATATTTGGAGGCATCCCGTAATATTTCAGATATTAATCAGGGACTCAGAAATGGCTGTCTTTCTAATCTAAGTTACTTGTTTCTGCTTTGTAACCTGGAGGTGAGTAGTTTTGGTGTTGGGCATGGAGCTGATAAAAACACACCATGGGATGAGCACTTTGTTTTTCTTTGCTGCTAGTTCTACTTCTACCGATTCCTTCAGCGATAATTATGTTATTGTTACAAGTGAAACATTTACAATAGTGCTTAATTCCAACTTGGACAAGGTATCCAAAATGGCCAGTCTACAGTAATAAAAATAGGAGAACTAAGATGGACATCTTTGGAATATCTTCTTAGTGCTGTGATTTTTTTTTCTTGCATATTTCAAATCTAGCTTACATGAAATTAGTTTACTTGTGGGACAGGGATAATTGACAAGGGAGGCCCCATGTATGTGGCTATGTCTTTGAACTAATGAACTTGGGCTTTGACATCTTGCATGAGCAAATGCTACAAATATCATAGAATCATAGAATCACAGAATGGGTTGGGTTGGAAGGGTCCCTAAAGTTCAAAAAGTTCCAGCCCCCCTGCCATGGGCAGGGACACCCTCCACTAGATCAGGTCACCCAAAGCCCCATCCAACCTGGCCTTGAACACTGCCAGGGAGGGGGCAGCCACAGCTTCTCTGGGCAGCCTGTGCCAGGCCCTCACCACCCTCATAGTGAAGAACTTCTTCCTAATGTCTCATCTAAATCTACCCTCTGAAATCTATTACCCCTTGTCTTGTCACTCACTGTGACAGGGTAGCCAAAATGCCCTTGTAATCAGTCCCTCTCCAGCTTTCCTGTAAACCCCTCCAGGTACTAGGAGGCTGCCGTAAGGTCTCTCTGGAACATTCTCCAGGCCAAACAAACCCAACTCTCTGAGCCTGTTCATAGAAGGGGTGCTCCAGCCCTCTGATCATCTGTGTGTCCCTCCTTGGACTTGGCTCAGCGGCTCCATGTCCTTTATATGTTGCTTCAGATGGTTAACACACGCCCACCTCTCAAGCCTGGCAAGGTCCCTCTGGATGGCATCCCTTCCCTCCAGTGAGTTGACCACACCACACAGTTTGGTGATGTTGCCAAACTAGCAGAGAGTGTGCTTGATCCCACTGTCCATGTCGCTGAGGAAGATGTTAAACACCATCTGTCCCAGTGCCGACTGCTGAGGAACACCACTTGTCACAGGTCTCCACTTGGACATGGAGCTGACTGCCAACTCTCTGAGTTCAACTGTGCAGCCAATTCCTTACCCTCTATGTCTCAGCTTGAGTTGTGTTCTTGTACTGACCATAACATATCCCTCTGCTTCCTGTTCTTGATACAGAACCTCAGTTGACTCATCCTCCTGATTGTCTTTCAGAGGAGTATGAAATCAAATTGTATTGTCAACTAGCAAGCTCTTAGGCAAAGCAAACCTGTCTTCAGCATTCCTGAAAAAAAGATTGGACTGGAGCTGCAACTGTTTCAACTGGATGTGGGAAACTGAGCAGCAGTGGCTGTTTCTGGGCTTTTAGGTGGCTGCAACATGTGGTATGGTTCTGGTTAGTACTGAAGCCTGTGGTGTTGCTGCTGACCACACAGCCTAGGATGCAATTTCTCGCCTCTGGTCCTGGACTTTGGCAGCGCACCTAAGAGGGGCAGGATTCAAATGGAAGCATGCAAGCCACTAGAAATAATTTAAGTGTCAGAGCAAGAGGTTAGAGAGTCTGTGTTTATGTACCTGCTTAGAAAGAAGCGTGAGGAGTCAAAGTTGGCAAAAAGCTAGGAGAATCAACACCTGTAACTGAAATGTGGCTAATCCAAGGAGCTGGAATTCTTCTGTCAGTTTTACTTGGCTACTGAAATCTAATGAAATGTGAAGTTGAAGAGCAGCGCTTGGGAACCTAACTTTTGGGAACTTTTATTTGGAGCAATCCGAGTGCATTAGCCAGTGTTGGCACTCCAGTTCCTAGGGCTGTGTCTTATGTATGTTTATTTGTATTTTTAGTGTATGGGATTCATGAGGCCCCAGCCTCTTTTTGTAGCTATGATATGTCTTAGCTTTTGGGACTTGACAGCGTGCCAGTGAGACTGAGTCGTGCCTGTATTACCACCACTTGTACCCTCAGGTTTGAGCAGTATCTTCATATACCTGTTGTCCTTCCTCTTCAGTGGCCAGGAGTGTGATTCTGGGTCCTCCTGAACAACTTTGTCCTTGAACTCACTTACTCAGAGCAAAAGGGAGTGTTGTTGTATGGAATAGGGGGTGCAAGGTAAGGGCTTTTGTGGCATCAGTGATTCACTTGTGCTGTGTGATCTAAGTTGGGATGACCGTGTTTGTTTTGCTTGTGCATTTGCACGTGGAAGCTGCAGCTTCCTCAGGGTCTGAAAATCCATTGCAGGGCCTTATCCAAGAGCCTGGAAATGTTTGTCACAAGAGCCTCAGTGAATAGTGACAAATCTTTCATCCCTCATGGTCTTCAGGTGTTTGAGAGAAAGGAGAACATGCCCCAAGTTTTTACTGAGGTGGAAATCTACCTGGTTTCCTCTCGCTGTGGCACACAAACTGTTCACAGTAGATGCCGTAGCTGAGACCCAGGAAGTCAGCACACTGCTCAGCAGCAACATAAGCATTAATTTGTGGGGATATCTAACACCTTCTTGGTGGTTGTATGCACACACCAGCTTTAAAGCACCACGGGTACCTCTGATCACACATAAAGTGACTTAACTGTGGCAGGAAGAAGATGGTGAGCTGGGGAGTTGAGGAAGGCTCCCTTTATTTAAGGAAAGAGCTTGGGCAGGGAGGTGCCTGAGGCTTCCCGTGCTGACAGGCAAGGTGCTCTCAGGTAAAATACATTAGCCCCCTGCGGTGACCGCCAGAAACTGTGCTGCACCAGACCTGCTCTGTGAGCAATCATGGGAGCTAAGTGAGGCAATTTTTTTTAATTATGGGGTCAGACTTGGAGATCACTTAGGGATGGACCCAGAACAGACAGAATGCTTCTTGTTTTTATAAAAGTGGTATTACGGAGGGCAGAGAGATACTGCCTAATGATAATGAATTCATGGAACTGGGTATTATCATAAGTGGGTAGAAGCAAAAGTCAGAATTTAATATACTGAAATGAGAAGGACCAAGTGATGACTAATCTTACAATTATAAAGCATGGCATATGAAGCTGCCAGTTGGATGACATAGATTTTTAATAAGTACATCAAGTTGCAACTTGTAGTGTGTAAGGGAAGAATAGAAAAGTGCCGTATTATTTTGACTGCAAGTGGTCTTAAAGCTCCAACACTTTCCCAAGGAATTTTTACGTAAGCTTTTTATAGATGTATTTCTCCTGTAGGGTATCTTGCCTTTCGCCCCCTCACCCTCCCCTCTGAGCCAGGTGTGAAACAGCCCTTTTATCGGCTAGCCAGCTGTGCTGCTCTCCAGCAGTAAAACCTTTTGATCACGGGACTAAAGCTTTCCCTGGGTTTAAAGAGTGTTGCCCGGGAGGGAAGCAGGGATGGAGGAAGAGCTGTGGTCCTCTGATACTGGAGTAGCTTTCCTGCAGCTGGAGAGCAAAAGGACTTCTCTCTGTGGCGCCCTTCCCTGAGCATCCCAGTTCTGCAAGGATAGAGTCATGTTTATGTTTGCTCACCAAAAGGTGCCATAAAGTCTTCAAAAGGCTTTGCATGAAAGTCCTGGGAGGTGATCCACGAAGGGGGGTGAGTTGGGCTCTTTCAGATCTTTGGTGGAGGGAGACAGGACGACAGCCCTTTGCGTGTTTGGGACTGATACACCCTGAAGAAAGGGAGGACTGAGTAAAAGAAAAATCGCAGACCAGCTAATGGCAGGGCTTTGTTGGGCATTGCAACAAAAGCTGATAGAAAGGGTAATGCAAGACATGAAGGTGGTAAATGGTTAATGGGATAATTTGCCACATAAATTCACCAAAATCAGATTGTGCTGGAATAGCCTGCTTACTGACCTTTTCTTAGATTGTATCTCATGCCTTTGTTTCCTGTCAGGGCTCTGAGCATGCAGTTTCTGCAGTGCCACTTGAGAAATGTTTAGTTAAGCTAGAGAAGATGGATATTCTTGCAAAAGTGTTGTTGGGAAAGGACCTGGGCAAAGCGGCATTGTCAGTTTGTCATTTTGAGAATGAAATTAATGGAAAGGAAAGATGTTACTAATAAAGCCCCACAAGGAGAACTCTACAGGCCACTTGAAAATGGCTTGTTCATTTTATTATCTTGGCAGTAAACCCTGAAATAAGCCAAGGAAACTTTTTGATAGTGGAATATTAGGAGGCATTTTCTGAAGAAAGGAAGATAAATCCTGTGTAGAAAGAGTTTTGCAGATCAGAGGGAGAGAATAGCATTGGAGCTCAGCTAATAACACACCTAATAGCTAGCTACAAATTAGGGATCTTTGGCTGAAAACAAGAGTAGGAAAAGACCTGTGTGACCTGCTTGACTACAGTAAGTCTCAGCCACCTATATTAGGAACATAATAGAGTATTTCACAGCCTAATCACATAACAAGTGAAACTGGGAATGTTACGCACGGTTAGGACTTCATCTGGGGAACTGTGTACAAGCGTGACCCTCTGCGGGCCCTCTTCTCTTCTGAACTGCTCTGCCTGGGTGATCATGAAATTAAGCTGCCTGTTGTACACAGACCTGACTAAGCGCATTTCCCTCTCCTCTCGACCGAGGAACACCTGCCAGCGTACCTAGCAGCTCCCAGTAAACAGAGGTTACGCATCAGGACTGCCGAATCTTGGTAAGAATAAGTCATTTGATGAAGGATCTGCCAGCCTTTTCTCAAAGACAGGATCAGTCAAGTCCCTGGTAGCATTTTGGATGGTAGCATCTGGGCAAGGAGGGAGCGAGGGTAGAAGATGGCAGGCACATGAGCTGCTTGTTCTCATCAGGAGGTTTTGCTTTTAGGGCTTTGACTAACCAGCCGTGAGGTCTTTGGCTTGTACGGAGGAATTTTGTGGTAACTCCTGCTTTTAAGTTTTCCCTCAAAGAATTGAAACTGGTAGCAGTATTAGAGGTAACGCGAGCGACTCTTGAGCTGTGGCTGCGCTTTGTCTGGCCCCTGACCAAGCTTCAAAGTTTTCAAGGCTTAATCATCAACATTTTGCATTTCTTTCAGTCTGAAATTGGAGTTGCTGCCTAGCTCACGTCACCCTTGTCTGTGTTGCACGTTGAGCTGCTTTTGGCAAGAATCTGAAGCTAATGCTGATCAGTCTTCTTCAAAGTGATCTAATTTGTGTTCTGCCCTGCTTAAGATCCTATCGTGTGAGTCTGTGAATTTCGAGGATGAAGTGTCTGAGCTGAGAAGCTCTTTTCCTCTGAAGTTTATCAAGGCTGTGATGGATTGCATGTCACTGCTTTTCTCAGTCAGCAGTGGATTTCAGAGTGCTTTTGTAAAATCAGGCAAAACTCGATGCAAATGTCTTCAGCCAGCCATGTGATCATGGAAGTGTTGGTTTCACAGGTGTGGCGCCTGTTTAACATGCAGATGATGTTAATTTGCATTTATGAATAACCAGGAACTAATTGTGGGGCAGTTCAGAATCCCTCAAGTGTTTGTCACCTTTGGACTAACATTCATCCCATCCTTCTAATTGAAAGCAGTGTTAAGGCCCTTCTTGAGGCTGTAGTCTTCCAGTGGGTTATTGCAAACTACTGTGAAGGCGTTGCTTATGCTTCTTATCTTAGGTTCTTAGGTCTGTCTTTCCTTTTGCCGGTGACCTTATGGTCACCATTTGTCTCTCACAGTATTTGTACTGGCTGTTTCTGTTTAACATGGACTCTCTGCTCAAGTGACAGGGCTCTTTCAGTTTACGATCTTTTGCTTGCTGTGCTTTTCAAGGATAATCTGAATTTGAGAGATTAATGGCACATTGCAAAGTCTGTTGTGCTGGATTTGTTTCTTATCTTTTCTTGTGGTGTTGTTTTGGGTGCAGTAGGATGGGGTTTTTGCTTTGTTTGGTGTTTTTTTGTTGTGTTTTGGGTTTTTTTTTCTTTAAGTTTGTGGAAAAGATCTGTAGCCATCCATTTCCTCTTTTGCTTACTGCTTATTATGGAAGGATTTATACAAGACACTTTTCTGAGTTTTTGGAAGTTGGATACTCCGTGTTTACTACTGTGTAAGCATAATGACTTTAAAGAGAAAGCATAATGAATTAAAAAAGTTTTTATTTTAGGGATACAGTGATTTTTCTAGCATAAACTTGAATTAAAACCTTAAGCTCTTCACAATCACAGTCCTTTTTCTTGTCTCTACATTCAGCATTTCTTTTTTTTTTTTTTAATTTATTTAGAGGAATCCTGTTAGGATTGCTTTAGATTATAATGATTTTAGTAACAGATTATTCATTTTAAGTGTTCCTTGAGAGATATATGTAATGGGAACAACCCTAAACCAGCCTGAGTAATGTTGTGATAATCTATTGAATGTAATTGTAAAAGTGGATAATTGCTGGTCTAAATTTTTTTACAGGCATAACTAAATTATTTAGTTAGGTATTATTCAAATTGATTACGTACCCATTTTATACAAGCTCCATGTTTTCACTCTTGTATTTTAAAGACAGTGAGCCTCAAATGGATAATGAAAACTTGATCACTAATACATGGGATATCCAGAGAGATCTTCCCTTTCTTGAATGTGGCTTTGAAAGAATGACAAAAGTAGTGAAACCCTTTCCCCACCCCACCTCGCCCCCCCGGAATGTCGTAAACTTTTCTCGGGTCTGGGCAAATTCTAGAAACCGGGGGTTGCAAGCAAATGCTTACTGAGGTGGAGAAAGCTATTGGGAGGAGAAAGCGTTTAATATTCCATCAGAGATGACTTAACATAAAAGAACAAACGCTATCTGATGCTCTTCTCCATTCTTTCAGTGAAATGCAAGTTTGAGTACAAAGTGTTACAGATAAAATCTCCAAAAGTTAATATTGTTCTCATGTCTAATAATACACGGTCTCATTGTAAAAGGAATTACACAGGATAAGGTGCAAGCACTCCTCTCAGAGCAAACCCCAGGTGTGGTGTCTCGGATTCCAACCGTGTGTATCGGGGAATGGAGCGCAGGCGTGCGAAGGAAGTACGCACGATACTCATCCTAAATGAACACTTTTTAAAAGAGGTTCACGTGGCCAGGATTCATGGGAATGATCTGGGTTTGCCATGTTAGCATGCAAACCCACCTGTTGGGTGCAAGAACTCCCAGAAACAACAGTACAATTACATCAAAAGTTCAGGTTGCCCAGCAAAAGCCACCTGGGGAATACTGTAGCCAGACAGATGTGACACTTCATTACCCGAGTGAGTTTTGTTTTCTGGTGTTACCCTTCCCACAGTGTTGCACAGCGACTGTTTTCCCTTTGGGAACCGCCATTCCACAGACCGTGTTTGTTAACTTAATCTTCTGTGCCAGTCCTAAGACTCACTTCCAGCTGGATTTCAGCTGTGTTGGATTTCTGTTCCTTGTGCTGGGAGCAGTTAATGCGGAAAGGCTGTCCCTTTCCCCCTGCACCAGAGCTGCTGTGAGAACTTGCTCTGTTTAAGGTTGACCAAGCTGATGTTGGGTTTGGGGGAAGGGTTCTGAGTTTGGGGGTTTTGTAGATGCTGTGCCTTTCCACAGTGTTAAACACGATCAGAAAGTTAAGGTTTCACTGGCGGGTGTCAGTGAAACAGTACCTGACTGGTTTTGCTGGAGGCAGCAATGCTTTTTAGCAAATCACTCAGGCCGCTGGAAGCGGCCTCTAGCCCTACAAAGATCTTTGGGGTCTGGGATGTTCAGCATACACTGCGGCTAAGCAGGCAGAAATTGGGTCCCCACATCTGCCTCGGTATGGCCTTGTGCCCTGGGGAAGAAGGAAGAGCCAGCTTTGGGAAGGTGAGGATGTGCTGTTCTTTTGACTTACAGTCCCTGTCAGAGAAGTGCCCTGTCCCTGGAGGTGTTCAAGGCCAGGTTGGATGGAGCCCTGGGCAACCTTGTGTAGATCCAGACCTGGAGGTTGGTGGCCCTGCCTGTGTCGGGGGGTTGGAGCTCTATGATCCTTGGGGTCCCTTCCAACCCATGCTATTCTATGATTCTGTGATAAGTGTTAACTGTGGGACTGTAGGGTTTTGCAGAATAGCCCATAGAAGGATTCTCTTTTTTTGTTTGGCTTTTTCTTCCCCTGGATATATCCTTTTGGGGCACGTCTCACCAAATCCATGAGCATTTCTCTTGCTCTACTTGCCGGATTGAAGATCTTGGCCTGCTTTAGCATAGAGCCCATGGTGCAGCGCAAGCTTTTACAGTGCAAAATAATAAACTTCTGTGTTCTGAGAGACAAAGAAGGTGTTCAGCCAAACTTCAAAGCAGATCTCTTCTGCTGCAGAAAGCCTCGGTATCATTTCGGTTGTCGCGGCGCTGTGCTGAGCTACCCGAACGGCACATGCGCAGCCGCTCGGCGTTGTTGCTTAGTAACATCATCCTTCTGCCCAGGCGCTCGCACCCGCGCTCGGCACAGTTACTGAGCAGCAAAGTTAGAAAGGGGGGTTTCTATGGCTGGAGAGCTGTACCTGTTCCCATTCGTGCACAGGACTTCCTTCCCCTTTTTCGTAACATTGGCAGGCTTGAGGGGAAGAGTCACAGCTTATGGGAAGGAGGAAGAAAAAAGCAACAACCCAACCAAGTGCACCCAGTGTGATTATTCAGTTAATAGTTGAAAAATTGAAATTAAAAAAAAAAAAATTTAAATTTTCTGCCTTGCTGAAGGCAAGTTGTTGTTGCTTCTGTGATAGCAGTTGGTTTGGAGGAGCTTTTGGTTTTGGTTCTTTCTTCAGTGACAGTTTCCTAGATCAGAAATGAAATGGGAATTATCTCCCTGAACTTGTCTGTCACATTTAATCTGCTGTTTCTTCCTGGCTATCTTTGCTTCTTATCTCTTTGCTCCCAGTCACACTTCTGCCACTAACTTTATTTTTTTCTTTTTTTGTAAAATGTTTTCACCAGGTGAATGCTTTTCACCAGGATGAGATCAGTAGCAGAAAACAACCACGCTTCTGAGGAAACAGATTTATGATGTAGTGGTTTTTGTTTTGGTTTTTTTCCTAGATTTGTAGGGTTAAAATAACAGTTACAATACTTTGCAGTAAAGTCACATTGCATGACTAAAAAATAAACATAGACAACAGAAGAAAATATTTTTAGTTTTATTTATGTTTGAAGTATACTTGAGTGCAATTAATTTCAATATTTGTTTAAAAAATAGTTTAAATGGGATAAAAATTATCCATGAGACTTTATACTCTAAAAATCATTTGAGAAAATGTACGCAAGTTTATTTTGGGCTCATTTATTGCACTTTAGAAAGTGCAATTTTTTATTTCTATTTTTTTCTGTGCCTTCCTTTATTTTTAGCACTGATGTGAAAAGTGCCAACCCGAGGTCAGAGGCTGGTTTTGCAGTGTCCGTTAAGCACTCAAAGCCAATCTGTTTTGAGGAGACTTTCCTAAGATTAAGTAATCTGATTAATGGGCAAATTATGCTTGGGAAATTGAACAGTGTGAGCCCTACCACTGAACGTGACGGTATCCGGGCAGTGAAGCTGCTGATAGCTTTGGCGGCGCAATGATAGTTTACAAGACACACTCCAGGCCGTGCAGCGTGCTACACTTTCATCTCCTAAGTAGAAAACCTGAGGAAAAGCAGTCTAAGATACCGAGAGGTGAGGCAAGTCCATCTTTTCAGTTCAGGGGGTTGCATGCTGCAGCACATACCTTTTTTGTGGTGATCCCCTTCGGTGTGGACCGGAGATGCCAAAGTAGCACATTCGTGTTTCTTCCGGATGTCTAGAGCTTGACTTAAGTTGAAAGGTGTCACATATAATCATCAAATCGGTGAGGGCCCTGTTTCCTTCTTTATTTCTACAACTAGTACTGAGCCACAGACAGAATAGTGTAGTGAGAGTGGGAAAAAAAGAGCATAGAGACAAAAACTAGTTTAATTCTGAACTTGGGTTGGTTATTCTTTCATTTCAGTATTGGGGGAAAGGGAAACTTCAGACCCAAACTGATAAATCGTGTGCATCTGTAAAATCTAACCAGGTGAGAAACCTGTGTTGAAATAATCTAAACCCAATTAAAAGGAATTCACCCCGGACTGTGTTTTGGTTCTGGTGACTGCAGATCATTGGTATGCTGGAGATGCAAGCTGACATACCCAAGGTGTGCATTAGCTGGTACTGCCATATGGCCTCTCGTGTCTTACTGGTTAATTTAACCATCTGTTGGGTCTTAACAGTTTGTATTTGCTTTTAGTACATGGGTTAGAGACGTTTTCTTCTCTTTGCTACCATACCTTTCACCACACAGTGCTGATGAATTCCCATTATGTGAGTTTTATGAGTTTTATTTATAGTAACATTTGGTGTAGATCATGCTGTCATTTTTTAGAGTTGTGAATAGAAGATGCATTTTGGAGAGATTTCTGCATAAATTTCTGGGAAAAAAAAGTCAGTATCAAAACTCTAGTTATGCAAGTTTGACTTTGCTGTCCTTCTTCACCCTGCTCACTTCTAATTCTGCATTTGGGTTCGCATCAGCTTCTTTACTATGTGAACTAGGTTAGTGTCTGCAAAAGTGGTTTCATTACATATGAGTTCTGAGTAAAAGTACTACATTTCTATCTTCTTATATGTTCCTTTTTCAGAAGTACAATGAAGCTGTGACCTGATATACTGATTAATTTTTAATTTTTTTATAAAATAAGGACAGTAGAATTTCAGGACAAGCAACTTAAGAGAAACTTGTGTCAAAAAGGCTTTTCAGCCCTGATGTGCCATTTAAATCAAAAAGTTCTTTCAGACCTCAGAAAAACATGGAGCATACCAAAGCTTCAGGATTGCTGTGATTCTCTTGTTAAGTTTCTCTGCCTGCAGTCTCTTAGCTCATTGATGGGCTTATTGCAGTTTTACCGTCACATGGAGTTGGTTGGTGATGGGTTGTTTTGTTTTGTTGTTTCAACTTATAATCTAAGAAAAAAAAAATCAGTGCAAAACACATGAGCAATGTTGTTGTCATGTTCTGCATTGAAGATCTATACAACCAGTTGCGGATGGTCAATCGTCTTTATTAGAGAACCAAATTTCCCGAGTGCAACGCATGTAGAGTGTTCAGAGGCTGAGTTTGATAGAGCTTCAGGTAGTCAGAGATGCACTGTGTGTTGAAATGTGTGGGGTTGCAAATCAAGTTATGATAAATGGTGCAAACACATTACTGCCAAGTGGCAATGTGATGGTTGTTGAGCTTCATCCTCAGCTCATATCTCATTAATGATGTTCTTGAACGGAACATAAGGAAACTGCTTAACGGGACTCTTGATGAATCTATTTTGTTATGGAGGATTTCTAAATGAGAGCTGAATGGCTTATCTGGTCAAAGCTGGATCTTTTTCTCCATGTTGAAATGATCACTTGCACATTTCACATTTCCAGCGAGCTCTTAAATCCTGGAGAGGCAGGCAGTACCACATGTTTGTCTGTTAGAGATGTTTGATGAGTATCATGTATTTGTAGGACTCCTTCTTAGGGCTGCAGCAAAAGAGGAAGACTGGTTGTAAAGGCTTTCACAAGGGACACAGATTAAAAACTCACAGAATCATAGAATACCCTGAGTTGGAAAGGACCCACAAGGATCATCGAGTCCAACTCCTGGCTCCACACAGGGCCAGCCAAGTCAGAGCGTGGGACTGAGCGCATCGTGCAGATGTTTCTTGTACTCAGCCAAGCTCGGTGCTGGGATCACTTCCCTGGGGAGCCTGTTCTGGTGCCCTACCACCCTCTCAGTAAAGAACGTCTTTGTAATGTGCAACCTAAACCTCCCCTGTCCCAGCTTCATAGCTCTCAGGTTCTATCGCTGGTCACCAAAGAGAGGAGATCAGCACCTGCCCCTTTGCTCCCCCTCGTCAGGCTTTATTAAAGGATATGCAAATGCTTGTGTATCCATTCATTGGAATAGATTTAATGTCTTCAGTTCCTTGAAATGAAAGATGCTGCCAAGATAGTGGTTTAACTTTGTTGACCTAAACTGTCAGATTAGCAGTGTCATTCAAACGTGTCTGTTGTATTTATTCCCGTGACAGCCGGCACAAGCTCTGAAGAGCAATTAGGGATTTTTTTGTGTATTTCTCTCATGTTACACTTGTCTGATTACAGTATTTTTCTTCCTGTGGAAAGTGAGACTTTGTCAAAAAAGTGCATTTTCCTAGGAAACAACTGTTTTCCTGTACTACTCAGGAACATACTGGAATAATTTAGACACCCTCAGCTAGCAGGGTTTGTTTCCTTGGATTTTTTTAAATCTAAGGAGTGGAGATTGTCTTTTAAATTCAGTTAGGTAGTACTGCGTACTTCCCTGGGTTCTTTCTATTGCCCCTCTTGAATGTGGAAGGATAGCAAATGTGGTGGGAATGTGGTATCTTAATCTGGTAGAACTTCTGACTGGTTCTAGGTTATCATCATTGCCCTAATCTGAGTCACTTGGCTGGGGGCTCACCAGATAGCCCTGTTGGAGCCTGACCGCAGTTTACTTTTAGAAACATGGAGACGCTGAAGAAGGAGGGGGGGGCATGCCATTTTCTATCAGGTTTCAGTTTTGGAGACTTCAGAAGAGAGAAGACTCTTTTCTGTATGCTTTGTTCTTAATCAGTTTTTGTTTAAAAGAATAAATGTACCTTTTTTAATTAATTATCTGTCTCACTTTTGAGGCCTCTTGCAGCAATTTTAGAGTGTTTTAGTCTTTTGTATACTTTCTGTTGTGAGGCATCTCCAGTGTGGCAATAAAATAATTCAATAATTTCATCAAACTAAATATTGGACTATTTGAGGAATTCATTATCAAGTGGTTTCTTCAGCCCCCACATAATGGTTTAGCTCTGCTTAATGTTTTTTGTTCAGTTTTTTTGTTGGTTTTTGTTTGGTTTTAATCTAGAAAGGAGAAGAACAACCCACTCCTTCATAACCATGGTCATAAGAGTTCTGTGCTGAATGAACAGCTTGCAGAACGGTAAACCTAATAATGAGTTGTCTTTGAACTTGTATGTCGACCTGTCTCTGAACGGGTTTGATGCTTTACACTTCCCCAAAGGAGAATCAGCATTGCAGCCAGGGAGGGGGAGTGAATCCACTTTCAGAATGCATCTGAAGGGGAGCTGTGTGCGGCCTTGACACACATCACCACTTTGGTTTCCAGTACCCCAAAGCGGTGCAGTGTTGTTAGCGGGGTGAAGGGATGGCGGATGGTTGAGAACAACGTTTGGGACAAGCAGAGGTTGGGGTGATGCATCTAGGTTTAGGGAAACCACTTCTGAGGGTGATGAGCCACCTCCAAGGCAAGAATGCTAATGGGCCTTTGTAATGCGATGTTTTGTTGCTTCCTGGTAGTATATTGATTGCCGCCTTTTCATTCTGACCTTGTTGTTTTTCCAACCCCTGTGAGCTGTAGACTGCATTAACGCAAGCTTGGGTTTTTTTAAGCAGACAATATGGATCAGCTCACAGCTTCAGGTAGTAAAGCAAACCCACGGTGCAGGCAGGAGGCATGTTATACCTCCCTCTTTCTCAGCGGCATCAATTTGCCTTCACGGTCTTTGTTTTGATTGATTATTTTAACTATCTTCCCAGTGTCTTCCAAAATAGCAGCAGAATATGGTGGAGGGGCTGAGTGTGCAGATGAGGTAGGATGCAGTTGTCTGAAATCCATCACTCTTCCCACCCCACACCCCTTTTTTAGATATAAAAATCTACAAGTCTTTTGCTGACTTCAGCTGTAGTTGTAGTTAGTTTTTCTGAAAGTTATCATTGTGAGCTTTGCTGGAGATGATACAGCACTGGCAACAAAGATAACTTGCTATAATAGCTATTGGTTAGTTGATTTTATATTTAAATAAAACATTCAGTAAAACCCTGTTGCTCCTAAGTTGAGACTTGAATAAATCAACAGGTGTCAGAATTTTAAGAGTGATGGGAAAGAGATTTGAATTGAAAACAGAGCTTGCTAGACCAGTTTTTGAAATGCCAACTGAATAGAAAGACTAAAAATTATGGTGGTGTTACAGTTTTTTGTAATTTCTTTTAAAAACAGTTGCTTTCAGTGGTGAGCTCGTGGCAAGTCAGTCTGAAAAATGTGTGAGGGGAAAAAGACACAAACAGGGTAATTCCACCGACAACACGTGCGGGCATTGAAAAATGTGGAAGAAAATAGGTGTACGGCACGGGCTGCTTAGAGAGAAGGACATGGAATACATAATGATTCCTTCCCTCTGGACAACTTGTATCAAAGCTTCCCTAACACTGTATCTGTGTGTGTATCTCCCCTTCTACCCTGTGTTGCTGTCATGCATCACTTGGTACCCGTGCTTTGCGCTCTGAGGACACTCATGCAGTGCTTGTTCGTGCACTGGAGCCGCTGGCCACACAATGGATGTGGCAGAGGTTTTTGCCGGAACGGCTGCGGGACGGTCTGAGCGGTACAGGCTGAGCTGGTAGCACATCGCCTGCACCCAGGATTTTAACCTCACAGGAGCATCAGCAAGGGGCATGAGCAGCATGTTACAACCTTTGTCTGGTGTTGCTGGTGCACTTGCTCAGCTCTTGCCTTCAAGATACGTACTGTTTGTATGGCTTCCCCGTCACTCCCTGGGAACCTTGCGAAGGGAATACAGGACAGAAGTACCAGAGTGACAGAGGGGTTCAAGTGACGAAAGTTATCGCAGCTGGAAATATACAAGTCTTTTTTTTTAATATCATGACAGAAAATATTATTTGTAGTAGTAGAATTAAAAAATACATTCCCAGTTCATCTTGTTACTTCTTAAAAAAAAAAAACAAACCGAAAACTGTACCCTTAAAGTAGTTTTTCCTGTTTAATTTATTCATCTTCAGAGGATATTTAAGTTGTAGAAAGTTTTTTGGTTTTTTTTATCTGTTGGGGCAGAATGTTGACAGGGCACAACTGCTCTATTGTACTCCAGCCTTCATATAATTGCATCTATTCATCCACTTTATTTATTTGTAGATCTTAAGATATGGACATAATATGTGAAACCAGTTCTGACTGCTACTCCTTTCTTCTCCCCCATTCCTGGTTCTTCTGTGGACCCTTTTTGTTCAGCATTCCTAGATTGGGCAGGATATTTTATTTTCTTTCTTTTTTTTTTTTCTTTTGTGAGAGGGGTTGGGCTTTTAATTCATTGTTTAGAAAGACATGGTACCATAATACCTATCTCTCCAAAATACGTAGTTTCCTTGGAAGAAATGAGGTTTTGGAGTAGATGCACATATCTGGATGATGTAACCAAAGTGATTAACTGGAGTTGTTGCTGCCCTTGCATGCTGTTTCTGTTTGTATGTTGAAAACATTTATTTCTTTGCTTTGTCTGGGATTTTTTTTTTTGTGTGTTTAAGTGCTACTTTCAAGTAAGCTTTTAATAAAGTCAGATCCTGTATTTGTCACTTTTTTTTTCTCTCTCTTAAATGTCTCCTGTAAATCTATTTGCAGCTGGGTCTCGGGCATCTTACAGCAGCCAGCATAGCCACCTTGGCTCCGAGTTAAGGGCACTGCAGTCTCCAGAGCATCATATAGATCCTATTTACGAAGACAGAGTTTATCAGAAGCCCCCTATGAGGAGTCTCAGCCAGAGTCAGGGGGACCCTCTGCAACCAGCACACACAGGCACATACCGCACTAGTACAGGTAGGTGGATGTAACTTGCATGATTGTCTTTGTATGAGATGATACACCTTATTCTTCAGTACTAATTCTTCTTCTCTTTCTGACGTGCTAAATAAAATGTATTATGTGCATGCCAGTCAAATAAAATACCTTGTGTAGATGGCAGCTCCCAATAGAGCCCCAAAGGCATGTGCAAGGCAGAGAAAGACTTAATGTTGTGATATATATATAGATTAGGTTAAGCTAATTCAGGGAAGGGGTTTACTCATAAGAAGACAGAGAATATTTTTTTTAATCTTGTGTATTGTCTTTGAGAAAAACCTGTTGTCCCTGAAGAAATTGCTAGGTTCTTTTGCTTGCAAATGTAACGTGTGCTGCAGAGGGACTGCAAAGTTCCTTCCACGTGAAGCCAAAGGATTGTTCCCTTGCTTTTGAAGTGAATCATATGTAAACGTTCTTCGTCTCTCCTACAGAGGTACACTTAGGTATAGGTACACAGACATAAAATTGAACTATGGCATAGAAAACAGCTGTTAGTATCACTTCTTTATCCATAAATAATAATGGTTGCCTATGAA
Organism: Gallinula chloropus; assembly: GCF_964237585.1. NCBI lineage: Eukaryota > Metazoa > Chordata > Aves > Gruiformes > Rallidae > Gallinula > Gallinula chloropus. The sequence goes on along the minus strand of NC_140086.1, from coordinate 77,910,200 downwards.
ATATGTTGGTGTACAAGCCCTACTTGCAGAGTGTCCTCTCAGCCAAATGAAATACAGCTGTATGTTGGAACCCACAAATAGATCACAAATCAACAGGGATATTTATGGTATTTAATGCACAAAATAATTAGAGTACATAAATGCTACAGCCAAAATAGACTAAAGCAGATGTAGAAAGAACTTGCCTTAGGAATTGTAAGTATTTCTGGTGTTTCATCATTGCTGTGTTTATCAAAGAGGGAAAATCATGTCCATTCTCAGATCATTCCCATTTTCATCAAGAAAAAGTTAAGTGTACTTTTTGGAGCAAGATACTTTGCTTTCTTTTAAAACTTTTAATTTTTGATTTTCTAAAAACCCATCCCTCCAAGGACAAAGTTGGCAGGTTTTACATGTCCAAAAATTTCTGTTACTTTATGTATGTTTTAGATGTTCAGAGTACGGGAGAAAATCCTTACAAAGAAGTTTGGCTGCAGAGTTCTCTAGTTAAATACCTGTAACAGCTTTATACATTTGAAGAACACCATTACATCATATTGCCACAGTATATGGTTTTTTGTGGCATCTTATGTGTATATGAGAAGAGATTACTATTTTTTTTTTTGCACGAAGGGGACAAGTCCTCTGCCTAAATCACTGGGCAGCAGAGGCAGTGGTAGTGATGGAAGCAACTATTTGTATTGAACTTTAAGCCCTGTGTTCCACGTGTGGTCACCTCAGATTTCCTATACGATGCTCTCCCATTCATGCCCTGAAGAGGGTTTTCTGTTTAACTTTCCCAATTGTCCCTTGGTTCTCTGTGCTGAAGTGGCCAGCTGTCTTGTGACTGAAATCTCCAACAGCTCTGTAAGGAAGGAAACCCTGTCAACACAGATCATGATTATAGCGAATGAAACTGGGGTGCAGGATGTGAGTCAGCAATACCTGAAGATGGGTCCTCAGAAGAAAAGAGGAAAAGAAAATGAGGAAAAAAGAAAGAAAGGAAGGCTGATTGGGGTAGCAGGAATAGGCCCTGTAAAGGTGAATTTTGTTTTGCTGTTTGGGATATGGATTTGAACATTGCTCCAGGCTCGTTCTGAAGAACGACCTCATCAGTACAGCTTTGTGCTGGTTTGATCCTCCCTTGCTTTCCCCCTCCACCCTCCTCAGGGTCAGGGGGAATAAAAGCAGGGGGATGCGTGCCAGGCCAATTATTCTGTTGCTCTGTCAATAGCTGTTAGCTGCAGATGCTGTCAGCCTTTGACGCAACCAGGCTGAAGAGCTGTCGGTGCTCAGAGGGACTTTTGGGCTGGATCAGATCAGATCAATCAGATCAACTCCCGTACTCCTCCTTGCCTCTGCCACAGATGCCTGTAGAACATACTGCCTCTGATGGAGACCATATAATTTTTCTCAAATTACCAGAAAGAAGGGGGAGGAGTTCTTCTGAAGTTTGCCACGTACAACATTTTATTTCTTTGCTGGGCTGTCTTAAGTGTTTTTTATTGTAGGACTGAGTAGCTATTTGGCTTAATTTATCTTACACAAAATACTCATGAGGGATGTAGAATGCTGTGTACTCCTTGAAGATATGTGCCAAGGATTCATGATCTGTATCTTCTGCATGCATGAATTGCACTGAGGTGGGAGGGGCATGGGGAAATTTAAGACCTCAACATGCTCCTTTATAGACCATGGTTCACATCTTTTGTCTATTACAACAGTACTTTTAATCATGAAGATGGTGCATGCTTTTCCACATCTGATGGAAAAGAAAGGGAAGGCAAACTTAATCTTAAGGGCTTTGTCCAAAACACGGATTTTTTTTCTCTGCAGCTAGAATTACCCATTGGAAACAAAAATTAATGCTAATTATAGTTGAAATCCAGTTACATTTGTGTGGTATTTGTTTACTGTTTTGGTGTGGTGGTGTATTGTTGGTTTTTTTTTTTTTTTCTAAAGGGAACATTCTTCCTGAATTTGAAAAATCCACTTAATCTGGAAGATAAAGTGACTCACAGAATGGGAACTCTTTTTTTTTTTTTTTTTTTCTTTTTAAATATAGACATTACTTCTTTGTCTTTTGTGAGCACTTAAATACTTGCTACATTCAGGAGTGTTTACACAACTAAGGATAGAGCCCACTCAGTTTTTCATCCTTTAGGTGAATCAACAGTCAGCGAGCAGAATTCACTAAGCTAAAATTTCTCTACAGGGTAAGGTACATAGAGTTTGTTCTATTTAGTTACCTTTTTTTGGGTGGGGGTTGGGGGATTTTTGGTTGTGTTTTTTGTTGTGCGTTTTTTTCTCCTCAATTTAGGTAGTGTCCTTATTTCTCTTGTGAATGAAATACACAAAAATAGTTCTGCACTAAGGGCACTTACTGCAGAATGGACAAACTAGTAAGAGTTTACTGACCCTCTTCCTTACTAACATAACTTTAGATAGGGGCAGGATAAATTCCTTATCAGTTTGTGGTTTAAATTATGACCATATGTGTTACTGTCATGCTGTCTAAGCTAAACATAATCTTCCCAACTTGACAGCAGTAGCTACATAGGCTTTTCTTGGTCCATGGCTTTTACTTAAGCATCCCTTTTGGTCTTCAAAGGGCCTTCTGTCATATAAAAAGTACCAGCCCGAACTTTTGTGCCAGAAGTTACAATAAACATGAAGTTGTACTTTTGAAATGGAAATTCCCAAGTGATGTGCTTGGAGGGAGTACTCAGATGTAATAAAAATAATGAATTAATTTGCTTATAAATAGGCACTTACGAGTTGTATTTGTAACCCAACCAAGTAACACTAATTTTGTCCAGGCAGGTGCATTTCTTATTTTTCTTATAAGCCTAAAGGCCTTGCATTAATAATTTAAATAAGAAGTTAATAATAGCAGAGAGGAGCTTATTTGGTGAGATGTTTACATGAACATCACCGGAATTGGAAGAGGACTGTTGCTTTGTAGTGGGGAAGGGTTGCCTTTCAGCCAGGGCAGGGCACAGAATTGGAAATCAATCACTTGTTTGCAGAATTACAAGTTTGGACTAGGGATTTAATCTGTAGTTATCTGTATTTAATTCATGTTAAACATGAACCAGCCCAAGCAGGCGACATGACATCTCTGCTGTGCAAGCCTGGGACTTCAGTAGCCACCTTGGGAAGGAAGCAGCTTTGCTGCTCAGGTTCTGCACTGTCGGAGCCGAGCTGCAGTGGGGGATTGTGGCTCCAGCAGCGGTGGGGTCTGTGGGACTGGTTGCCCTCACCCTCTGGAGACTGGCAGCACTCTGGCAGCTCCTAACAACACTTGCTTTCATTGTGGTCCCTCAGTGAGAGAGATGGTCCCTCTCCTGTAAAAAGCATGTGATGTACAGATAAAGTTATTAAAAGCCTTGAAAGAGTGCTGTCCCCAGCGGTCTGGGAGGGGTGGGAAATGGGAGGTCTGTGCTTATTCCAAACTCTACATACTGGGGCTTTGTCAGATGAAAGAAATGCTGCTGTTTGAAAGCAGTGGTGATGGTGAGCTGTCGACATTTAGACCTCAGAACCCGAGAGCACTCACACTTCAAGAGCACTCACTGGCTTCAGGGGCTGCAGGCCAGGATCTTTGTCCCCCAGCCTCATGCAGATGGCAAGGATGAAGGAGTAATTACACTGCAGGAGTGAATGGGTCCTCTTCAGTCTGTGAAATACTACACATCTCACTGGCATCCGGGGAGCCTTGGCAGCCTTTGAAGAAAGTTTAAGGATTACTTAAGGATGCACAGCTTTCCAGCTTCTCTGATGGCCTCATCTCCACTTCAGGCCAGGTCCCTTCAAGGTTCTTCCTACTGATGCTTGGCTGGTTCCACCAGTACACCACCACCTCTGAAGCTGTGGCCGTTACCGAAAGCTGTGTTGCCGTGGGCTGCACCACTTCTGGGTGCCATGGTGGAGGGTGCTGATCCAGGAGAAGAGACCTGCAGCATTTGTGATGGGAGGAGAAAAACAGAACTGTGGCTCTTTGCAAGCCAGCTTTCTGTGTGGAGGGAGAGTGCTGTCAGGAGAGCTGTGGAGAGTCATGTGGGTTCAAAGTCAGATTTACCTCAGTGATTTTTTTTAACCTTAAACTTTGAACCTTTTAAGGTTGAACCTTTTAGCTTGGTTTAGGACCTCTAAAGATGGTCTAGTCCAGCCTCTGCAGTGATCCAACTAGATCAGGTTGCTCAGAGTCCTGTCCAGTCTGACCTTGAACATACTTCCTGGGATGGAACATCTACCACCTCTCTGGGCAACCTGTTCCAGTCTTTCACCACTGTCATCATATTTTTTTTTTTCCTTACAGCCAGTCTGAATCTATCCTCTTTTAATTTAAAGCTGTTACCATTTATTCTGTCACTGCCTGCCCTTATAAACAATCCATGTCCACCTTTCCTGCAGGCCCCTTCAGGCACTGGAAGGCTGCTGTAAGGTATCCCTGGAGCCTTCTCTTCTCCAGGCTAAACAAGCACAAGTCTCAGCCTGTCTTCAAAGGAGATGTGCTCCAGCCTTGTCATCTTTGTGGCCCTTCTTTGGACCTGCTCCAGCAGGTCCATGTCCTTCTTATGTTGAGGACCCTAGAGCTGGACACTAGTTAAGGTGGGGTCTCACAAGAGCAGAGAAGCAGAATCACCTCTCTGGACCTGCTTGTCATGCTTCTTTTGATGCAGCCCAGGATACGGTTGCCTTTCTGGGCTGCAGGTACCCATTGCTGCCTCCTGTTCAGCTTTTTGGTCACCAGTATCCTCAAGTCCTTCTCAGCAGAGCTGTTCTTACCACTCCCCCCCCAGCTTGTATTGATACCAGGGGTTGCCCCAACCCAGGTTCAGGACCTTGAGCTTGGGTTTCAGTATTCAGATGATGTCTGAGACAAATATGAGTATTTTGGGTTGTTTGGGGTTTTTTAAACTTTGCTTTGAGAGAGAATTTTTTTTTTTTTGTAGTCCACAACACCTTACAGCAAACAATCCCTGAAGCAGTTCTCTTTAGCTATTTCAAATCACTGTCATTTTCTTGGACTTAAATATGCTGAAAGGAATTTAGGGAACCAGCGCAGCATCCTTGTGTTGAAATGGGGCTGTGTAAAAATGACATTGTGGGACTCCAATTTTAACGACATGATGCATCCCATAATGTAGAGGGCTTGGTTCACAGCTCTCTACACCTGTGAGGCAGGGAGAGGTAACTTCAGCTGAGGGAGCCAGACCCTGAGCTAGAGCCTCGCACATCAGAGGTGGCAGGTTCCAAAGGCCACCGTCCCAGCTGCCCCGCAGTCGTGTCGTCCCTTCTTGGGTTGTGTTACTGTTGCTTCTCAGCACAGAACTGGAGTTCAGTTAACCAGATGTATCACTTGTGATTGCATAGACTTCAGATTAAAGAAGGAATCCTTAAAAAGACATTGAAAGGGGCCTGGGTGGGTGGGGGAGGAGTAGATAATCCCTGTGTACCTACAGTTAGGTGTGTTCTGATTCTTACACTGGGGATCCGTGAGCACACTGATGCGAGTTTACTTCGCATGAAGAGCAGCATCTAGCTGTGAATGAAAAGCTACCTGTTCCATGGTAGTTGCTGTATTAAACATACTTCATTGGAAAGTATAAAGGGAACTTTGGTTTCAAATATATTTTTCTTTCTTTGAGTTTAAAGTTGTCAGTTTGGGCAAAAAGGAGGAGCAATGAAAAACCAGCTTTCACTTGCCCCATTTGGATTAAACTCTTTGCCCATTATACTGCTTCTCAAGTCTGTGTTTCTTTTTTTTTAGGTTCTGCAGTGCAATAGTTAGGTTATAAAACCCAAATATCACTTCTTTCTGCTTAGGTTGTAGGTTTTTTTGTTTTGGATTTTTTTTTCTGGTTGGAGGACAGGTTGGTGGTTGGTTTTGTTTTTTTTTTTTGTTTTGTCACAAGCTGATGTGCTGTGCAGAGGCATACTGTGATGCCACAGCTGCAGATTAATTGAGGATCATGCTGGTAAATCACACAGCATGGAGTTCTGGCTATAGGACATCATGTTTTCAGGAAAATTAAAAAGAAAAATTATTCCTACCCCTGCATCTCTATTAGTTTGGTAATGTTGTGATAATAGACCTGTATTCCTAACTGACATCCACTTGATAACATCGCTTTGGGAGAGAGAATTATAGGAAACAAGCGGGGAACAAATCTTCAGTACAAAGTAAATTGAGCACAAAATACCTTAGTGATCTGCATAGTGAATAACAAATCGCCTCAGAGCAACGCAGTCATAATCCCATCTCATTTGACAGATCCGGGGTGTCTAGTGTAGCCTTATTTGTGTTATAGTGTTACATGTAAGGTTTTAGGTGAGTCTTTCTCCAGGTACAGTGTCATCTTCTCTGAGAAAAAATAAATTTAAAAAAAAAGTTTCCTTCCTATTAAAATTTTGACAGGAGTATAAAAACATCTTAAACATCTTTTTTTTTTTTTTCCCAGCTTCAGTGGTATGCAGTGATTGCTGTAAAGCTGTGGTCAAGAGCAATGAGAAAGGGAGGGAAGTGGCAGGAGGAGAGAACCCTGCAGAACCACCTTTGTAATAATCTGTGAGCAATATCCTCCCTTACAGCAGAGAAGCCATTCTCCAATTAAGATATTTGTGGCTTCAAAGTCTTTTGCTCATAGTTGGGTTCCACAGAGAAGTTGTACCCATTTGAAGGCAGCCCAGACTTCACCATTGCTCAGAATAGAAACCTTTTAAATGGCTGGTATCCACAGCCTCCTTCCTCTGTCCCACAATCAGGATACCTCCAGAGGCTTGTGGTTTGCCCTGTGTATTTACTAATTCTTCTCCCTTATTTTTTTTTTTTTTAATGGAAAGATGACTTAGAGTGAGTCTGAACTTCTCAGATGTCCCTTGACTTTCGCCACCTATTGAGGGAGAAATGTGATTATAAAATCTTGGTCAGGGAAGTACATACCCTGTAAATCTCTCATCTGCCACTGTTGAGAAAATACAGTGTCTGCTCCATGCCAAAAACTGTCTGTGTGTTTATTATCTATTTACTGTAAGGTGTAGTCTCAGGTTAAAGTCTGGTCACATTAGACGGGAGTGATGCAGGACGATGTCCATTCTCTTTTATTTACTTCAGCGTTGTGTAGAAATACAAGGCTGTCATTCATGAAATAAGAAGCAATTCAAACACCTTTCATAAATCTCCTTCTTGTAAATCTTTGCTGAACAAAACCACACTGCTGTGCCTGAGGTAACTACCCAGTAATGTCTTAAAGGCGATTAATGCTTTTGTTAGAGGATCATTCTTTCCACAGCATTATATTTAAAGGCAATTTTAAAGCCAGCCTGTTTTTTAGGGGGTTTTATAACTTAAACTGTCATACTTTTTTTTTTTCTAATATAAGTCTGTCAGCTTTTAGAGGTAGTCTCTGTCATAATTTCAGCAGTTTACATGTAGGATTGGAGATTTTATGAGTACAGCAAATATTCAGAGATGTTAGTTGTTACTGTAATGGGTCCAGCAACTTCTAAAACTACCATTTGTAGAAGTTAGGTTAATATTTCAGGAGTACATATCACGTGGGCTGGCACTGGCATACAAATCTGACTAACTTAATAGTAAAATAGCTGTCTGCTCCAAAGTGGAAACTACAAAGTAATAGCAGAAGGTCAGTAAGGTGTTCTAAAAAATACCAGTTAGCAGCTGTTTTATTACTAAGGATTATAGTGTGCTAAAGAGGGAGAAGTCAAAATCTGAAGGAGAAATACATGTCCTTAGTGGCTGTAGGATGATGCAGTGCAGGCTGTTAATCTCTGATTGTCTCTTAATGTTTATATGCTGGTTTGTTGGGGGTTTTTTAAAATAATTGTGACTTTGATCCATGTGTTCTGCTTTATGTTAGACAGCTGGGCAGGAAACTTTTACCAGAGGGTTTTCAAGACAAGGTGAAATTAGAGGGAAAACAGAAACTGAATTCCAGCAGGCCAGGCCTATGCACAGCGGTATGGTCGCTGTGGCTTTGCTGTGACTGGGCTTTATAGTAGTTACGTTCACTGTGCCCTGTGAGCACAGTGTGAAACCACATAGTGAGACAGAGAGGAGGAAAGTGGCGTATATCATGGAATGGTCTGGGTTGGAAGGGACCCCAAGGATCATAGAGCTCCAGCCCCCCTGCCACAGGCAGGGCCACCAACCTCCAGGCTGGGATCTACACGAGGTTGCCCAGGGCCCCATCCAACCTGGCCTTGGTGTATGTCTGTATAGTACCACTGCTCAGGGTTGTATTTCATCTCCCCTGAGGGAACTGGTGCGATGAATTGTAGCATCTTGGATTTGAAAGGGCAGCTGCTTTTAAGGGCCTTGCTTAACTTTTTTTGTTTAAATGGCCATGTAACAAATTAATTCAACTGTTATGGTCCGTCCCCTCCCCACCCCCCTGCCAAATTGAGGGATGAAACCCAAAGAGACAAGAGAAAATCTGAGAAAAGGTCTTGGCACAACACCCTTGGCAGACAAACTTGGTATCCGTTTATCACATTACGTGGATGCACAAATGTTTTGTGCAGAGCAGCATGAATGAAACATGCTAGAAGCTGAGTTGGAGAATGGCAATTGCATTTATTAGTGGAGATTAAAATCAGGCAGATTTAAAATGCAGTCCGTTACTGGAAGTGGGAAGGACTAACACATTTTTTGAATACTGAAAACTTGAAAAAACATGACTTCTGCCCTGTTTGGGTTTAAGGAAGGAAGTCACCCCTGCCTTGAGTCAGAGCTGGTAATCTGAAGTAATTAAAACTGTGTAGGTGCTTGTGGAATCCTAGTATCTGCATAAAACCTTGGTGTCCCCTCAGACTACATGGATTTCAAAATGATAGGCTTTGGAGATACAGGCTGTGTTACCGTGACGGACAGCTTGCAACTGTGGAACCTCATGGTGAAGGACAACTGGAGGGAAGGGTGTAGAATTTGAGAAGGTTGTGGGTGTGGGGCCATGAGGTTGTGCACTGCAGTAAAGCCTTGTAACAGAAGTGGCTGAGGAAGAGGCTGCGTTCTAGTTTTGACTTCATGTTTCGCCGAAGTCACATGAAGCACAGCTGCAAATCAGTTTTGATCAGAATTCATTCATCTCAGGCATCACAACTATACAATATTTAGAAATAAAATTTTCTAAGATACAAACTCTGTTACTGATGCTGCTCATTGAATTACTTGTCTACCTATTTCTTAATTAAAATTTGCTTTAGAAGTACCAAAATCCTTATAGATGACTTCAGTCATGGTTTTGCTACCATTGTTAACCCTCATGGAACTAGGTGATTTCAGGCTGATACCAGCTAATCACATATTTGAACCCATAATAAAACAATTACTAGTAAAGAAATGCTGACTCCAAATTGGTGATGAAGCTACTCCACGTGCTGAGGGTTATAGGCAATGGCAATTATATGTCCTCCCCCAATGGAACTGCTCAATAGAAGGAAAAAACCTAACGTGTAGTTTAGAGAAAAAGTAATCCTGAAAAGGAAACTAAAAGACAGTCAGTGTGAGAATGTGGAAAGTGAAGTGGAACGATATAGACAAAAGGAGCCTTCAAAGCGACCAGGTAGCAGCTGGAGGTAGACCAGGGGACTAGCTCAGAAGCTGGGAAGTGTTTTTTCCTCTCACCGGTTCTTTCTGCATCAGTTTCTAAGCAGAAGAACGTTCAGCCTTAGTGTAACAACTCGTGTCAGGCGTGGAGAGCGCTCTCGGAGAGTTGAAGTGGAAGGATGCATCAGTGCAGTGGCAGATTCAGTCCTGCAGTCCTGAAAGATTGTCAGTTTTTGCATCGGTGGGGGGTTTATTAAACATGACAATTTGCAGAACACAAGTGATGCTTCCTTGGTTCCTACAAAGCAAGGAGTTGTTCTCCCACAGAACAGCGGCATGTAAATGCGGTGATGGTCAGGAGATGATTTTAGAATTTTTGACAGAATGAGATAGCAAATGGGCAATAACCCATTACTGGAACATACAGTCACTTTGGGTATGTTTATGATCTTCATTAGGCTTAGTATTCTACAGCTGCTGGCACTGGGAATGAACCTGTTAACTAATGCAGAAACGCAGCGAGCGTTTCCCGTAGCAGTAGCAGCGCAGTGGCTAAACAGCTACCCCTGCTTTTGAACATGGGATGGGAGTGTATGAACGTCAGTCTCCCGTGCTGCCATCTGGAAGGGACGTGGATGTTTCTGCGATGATAAAAATACTACTGAGTATGTGCTTGCAACAACATGGAGACACGCTAATTGCAAGTAGGTGTGACAGCCAGGTATAACCAGTACCTGAGGAAATTGTGACTAACATGTCTGTGGGTGGAGGAGACCTTCACTGCCAAGTCCCATGCTGTTCAGTGTCTGTTTCTTTTGTTTGCTTGCATTATCTTATGTTCCCTTAAGCAGACATACCTGGTACAGCAGAGGGACAGGTTGTTTGCTGTCCCTGGCTGTCGAAGGCACTGAGCTGAGTGAGGTGGAGCTGACTGGAGGGAAGGAGTTTGCATCTCCCCCAAGACTCATATTTTGTATATCTGGAGGAAGGCAAAGCCTGTAGGAAAAGATCTGGGGGAGCAAGGCTAGCTGAGTCTTTGAAGCATAACCAGAAATCCTTGAGAGAAGGAGAGGATATGGAGGTGATGGAAGGAAAGAAACTTTTCCAGTTGTCTCTGTGGATTTTGATGCAAGCCTGTAAGCTCTAAAAGGTTGATGCATTTAGAGCAAAGGCAGGCTGGATGGAGACAGGTCTGTCTGGGGGTGCCAGGCAAGGTTTGCTTACAGGTTCTTTTTATTTCTCTCTGGCTGAGAATTTGGAAACTGGAGTTTTGTTTGCAAGACGAGCAACTAGATAGACAAAATAGCGCAAGGAAGTGAAGGGGAAGAAAATGGAAGAGGCATAGAAAGTTTCAGTAGCATCAACTGTAAGAAATTATGTAGCAAGGTTTGCAAGCTACATAGTACTTTTGTGACAGTGTTATTTGCCTAAGGTCCTGCAAACCTATTCTGAAACCCTTCAGTGATTTTTGGGTTTGTTCAGACGGGATGTTTGAAGTACTAAATTCTTTATGCATGTGTATGTTTCATAGAGGATATGACAGCGCCTTCATAAAATCTGAACTACCGTAGAGGTAGTTGCTAATTTCAACATGTTTGGGGGGGGGTTTCCCCCTCTTTTAGTAAATATTTTCAGATTTTACCAACCATATATGTCTCTCAAATCTTATTCTTACAGCATGCAAAAATGCTGCTAACACTAACTTTTAACCAAATACTATTATTAACTGTACACCTTGAATAGCGTTAAATTTGGCTGCTTGTACTTGTTACTTTGGATTGCTGATTTGCTCCTAGTCTGATTAGAATCTGCTGTTGCAAAAAAAACCTGGTACATGCTCCAAAAACACTCACTTAATATTTAGAGATAAATAGTGTTCATATCCCTCAAACTTGATGAATTCTCTTTTCTGATTGACAGAGAATGCACTGTGTTATTTTTATGGTGTATTAGGTAGGAAAAGGATCTCTTTTCGAGTTTTCCTATAGATTTACTAACAACAGAATGCACTGCATTTGCATCATTTATGAACTCATGGAGGGATGGTGGACATACCTTGCCATGAAAGGACGTCTTACTGGGATCCAATTTTCAACTTGCACATGAGAGTAAGAATCAACTGGAGGTGCAAATCATTGGGAAAAAAAGTAAGGGAAAAAAGCCCAGAGAACAGTGAAATCTGAATGAAAGGCTCAAGGAAAAGGTTAACACAGGAGCTAAATGTCTAGTAGAGAATAATAAGAGGAGAATTTTACAGGGTAATTTCCACAAGTCAAACAGCAGCATTAACCAAGTAATTTTCAGCAAGAAGGTGTAATAAGATAAGTCTCATAAATGAGTTTATCCTTTCTGAAGGTCTGATCCTACGTATGTTAACTGGGCAAAATGCCCTCTGACTTTTAGAAAGTCTGAACTTAGCAGTTCTTATGTGAGTTTGGTCTCCCTAAGGGGGCTGGGTATGGTGCAGTAGTATCCCTGCCTCAATCAATGAGTTCTTGCTTTTTGGGATTTGTTAGTTGTGTCTAGAGATGGCATAGATTTGAAAATAAGATACAAAATCTGGTAGTGAATTTCTGAATTGAATACATTATGAGCCTGTGATCACATTTAGAGATATGCCTGTATTTGCAACATTAATACTAAAGTTGCTGTATCTTTGTTGATACTATGCAAAAGCTGTAGAAAATTACAAAGGCTGGCTTTTCTATGTGTTATTTCTGCAATCAAGGCAACCATAACCAGGATATACATCAGGTCTTTGGAGGGTTTTCACAATAGTGAAAAGGGGCTTTTTGTTCTCTTTGGGAAGGATTTCTAAGAACATACTAAATGTTTACATGGTACCTCAGATGGTCATTTTTCTGGGGATGTGATTTCAGTGCTGCAGTAGTGAAGGGCTGAGGTGATACAGTATTTTTAAGGTATTAATGGCACACCAAATTAAAACAAGATCGTAAATCTTTAGGTGACAAACTGAAATACCTTCGCTGAGACCATAGTTCTCGATTGGCACACTTGGAAAGTCTCAGTTGAACTCCTTTCTCAGCCCAGAATTAAAATTCTTCTCAAGTATGGTTCGTACAGTGAAGTTTAAAATTTCGTGCATGTGTGGAGATTTACTGGTCTCCCCCTGAGCATGATGTTTGGTGCACCCAGTAGCTGCTAGCTGCAGCAGAGAGTGGGTGCTGGGACCCTGCAGCCCGTGTGAGCCAGCCCCCTGCATTTCAGATGTGGTCCGTATGAGCCCCCCTGGTGTGCATGGAGTGGGGCCCTTGAAGGGGCAGCCGGGTACCAGCTGCCCGCTCCCCGTGTCTTTGCAAGGCCACTGATCCCAGCGGTCCTGGGAAGGAGACACAGGTAGGCGACCGGTGCCAAGGGAGCAGAATGTCTAAGACTTCCTTATCAAACATTAACCACTGAATTTCCATGTAAGTTTTTTAAAAGTTGGGAACAGCAGTCACTATTTTAAAACCAGTGCTTTCGTGGGACATACCTTAAGTAAAGCAAGATACAGGAGAAAAAAGGTTTTGGGGCCTTTTGTTTTAATCTTGATTTCCCTGTTGGCTTTTGGACTGTTGAAGACCAGAAGTTTTGTGGACACCTTGACTTCCAAGATGCTTGTTAAATCAATGAGGTGTCAAGGTGTCCACAAAACTACACCTGCTTCTTCACAGTCTGATCATGACTTCTGGGTTTGCCTTTATGCAGCGCCAGAATAGGGTCTGCTGTAGACCCCCAGCAACAACATGATTTAGCCATGATCCTCCTTCAGCTAGGCCAGGTCATAGGAAGGCTGTGACAGTGGCTAATGCCGGGAAGTGGGAAAGCAGCCCATTTCTCCAGAAATTCTGTCACAACTCCTTCCCACCCCTCTCTTCACTTGTTGGAGCAAACCCCTGATTCCTGTCAAAGTAGTATTGTGTCATAGCTGCACTCACCTGATTCTAATTGATGGGTAGCTGGCTTGGATTTGAGAGGAAAGAAATCAAATCCAAAAGTTAGAGGAATGGGTAAGTGTTTTCAATTTAAAGACACCTGAAAAGGTTGCATGGCCACCTGCAGATGTAGCTGGTACATCAGTGCTTTCTGGTCTGTTCCAAGCATGTGTCTTATCAATGCCCCTCTCTTCACTGGAGATTTGCAGTTGCTGGTTGGGGTAAGTGGATTTCTGTATTCATTTATTTTAATAGACAGAATCTCTACAGCTTTGCTTTTTAAATAGCTAAGTAGAAGGGAGATCTCAATACGCAAAGTTTGCTGCAGCCTAAAGAGCCACACTCATTCAGTAGGTCTGGCTGCCAAACGAGTTGGTTTGAGCAAGGGTAATACATTGGTGGGAGGCGTCTTTGCTTCAGTTTTACGTGAAATTGTGTAAAAAGATCTGCTAAAACTTAACCTTTTTGCAGTCCGTGAAGGTGGCAGTAGTCAAGTTAGATGTAGAAGTTATTCTAAAGTGTTGGTTGTTTGGGATTTTTTGTTTTTCTTTTAATTGATCTGGCTAACACTGAAGCTTATTTGTGAACATTTAAGTCATAGAATCGTAGAATAACTTAGGCTGAAAGAGACCTTTAAGATCGAGTCCAACCACAGCCTAACCCTGCCCAGTCTACCTCTAGACCATGTCCCCAAACACAACATCCACACACCTTTTAAATACCTCCAGAGTCGGTGACTCCACCACCTCCCTGGGCAGCCTGTTCCAGTGCCTGACAGCCCTTTCAGTAAAGAAATTCTTCCTGATATCTGACCTAAATCTCCCCTGGTGCAATTTCAAGCCATTGCCTCTTGTCCTATCACTTGTCACCCGAGAGAAGAGACCCGACTCCCATCTCTCTACACTGTCCTTGCAGGTAATTGTAGAGAGTGATAAGGTCTCCCCTCAGCCTACCTAAGACTAAAAAGCCCCAGCTCCCTCTGCCACTCCTCAGAGGACTTGTGTTCCAAACCCTTCACCAGCTTTAGTGCCTTTCTCTGCTCCAGAATCTCAACATCATTCTTGTAATGAGGGGCCCAAAACTGGACACACCACTCAAAGTGCAGCCTCACCAGAACTGAGTATAATGGAACAATCACTTCCCCGGTCCTGCTGGCCATGCTGTTCCTGATGCAGGCCAAGATGCTGTTGGCCTTCTTGGCCACCTGGGCACACTGCTGGCTCATGTTCAGCCAGCGGTCCACTGACACTCCCAGGTCCTTTTCCTCCAGGGAGCTCTCCAGCCACTCTGTCCTAAACCCGTCGCATTGCCTGGGGTTATTGTGACCAAAGTTGAGGACCCAGCGCTTGGCCTTGTTGAACCCCATGAAGTTGGCCTCTGCCAGTCGATCTAGCCTGTCCAGGTCCCTCTGCAGAGCCTTCCTGCCTTCCAACAGATTGACACTCCCACACAATTTGGTGTCATCTGCAAACTTACTGAGGGTCCACTCGATCCCCTCATCTAGTTCATTAATAAAGATATTAAACAGGACCAGCCCCAGCACTGAACCCTGGGAAACACCATTTGCAACCTGCTGCCAACTGGATTTAACTCTGTTCACTACAACTCTATGCAGCTAGTTTTTAACCCAGCGAAGAGTACACCCATCTAATCCATTAGGGGCTAGTTTCTCCAGGAGGATGCTGTGGGAAACAGTGTTGAAGGCTTTACTGAAGTCGAGGTAGACAACATCCACAGCCTTCCCCTCATCCACTAAGCAGGTCACCTTGTCATAGAAGGAGATCAGGTTGGTTCAAGCATGATCTGCCTTTCTTAAACCCATGCTGACTGGGCCTGATTGCTTGAATGTCCTGCATGTGTTGCATGATGGTACTCAAGATGATTTGTTCCATCACATTCCACAGCACCGAGGTCAGGCTGACAGGCCTGTAGTTCCCCGGGTCTTCCTTCCAGCCCTTCTCCTAGATGGGCATCACCTGTGCCAGCTAATGTCATAAATGTCTTCTGCTGCTGTTCTGA
Source organism: Gallinula chloropus (assembly GCF_964237585.1). Classification (NCBI taxonomy): domain Eukaryota; kingdom Metazoa; phylum Chordata; class Aves; order Gruiformes; family Rallidae; genus Gallinula; species Gallinula chloropus. The sequence continues at coordinate 77,894,693 of NC_140086.1, read as the reverse complement.
CACTACGGCACTTTTGTGTTCATTGTGATAAAATTCAAAAGGAAGTAACAGTCTGCTAGGAAGATAATTTGAGAAATGAATCAGAGTGACTCAAAAAACTATGTAGGTGTTAGGGTGACAGCTAGTTTCACTTCATACAAATACCTATTTTGATAACAAGACAAAGGAGGAAATAGAAAGAAAAGTTTTCAAAGAATTTAAAACCAAACACAATTTCCATTGAACTGTCTTGCAGAGGAGAGGAAGGGAAACACAGTGGAATATTTTGCAAAGCAATCTACATTACAATGAAGTTCTTGTTTTTGGCAGTGTTAGTGTTGTAGGGCTTTTTGCAATTCCCCATATACTGTGTCAAAAGCTATCAGCGTGTTCTGCACAGTGACAGTACTTAAGAGTGTGCTATGTCAGTATATAATTACATTTTTGCTTTTCCACTTGAAAATATTTCCAGTATTTTCTCTAACTTGTTTTTTTTTGCTCTTTTTCCCACAAGGCAACACATTTTGGTTTTGAACTGTGTGTATTTTCTGTGATGTTTTCTTTGTGTCTTCCTAACGCTGAATTTAGCATGCTTTGTGCATGGGATGTTTCAGTGTGCTAATACTGTTATAGCATTTTAAATGATACTGTTTTACAAAGAAAGGTCTGTATCTGTTTATTACCTTATTTCTTAATGAAATATATACCAGAAATTAAAACCAATATTTTAAAAATGTTGCTATATATGTAAGTTAGCATCACGGAATAGTTTGGGTTGGAAGGACCCTTTAAAGACCATGTAGTCCAACCCTCCTGCAGTAAGCAGGGACATCTTCAACTTGATCAGGTTGCTCAGAGCCCCATCCAACCTGGCACTGAACACTCCCGACGATGGAGCAATCAATAAATGGGTGATTTTATATAAAAAAAAAAATATTAGGTAATACTTGCTATTGTAAAAACTCTATACTTTAGAGCCATAAGAAAAATAAGGCAAAAATTTTATACAAACCTGAACTTCTCCGGTAGTGTAACTTTGTCAAGTGCTGGGTCAAACTGCTGTAACTTTATTTAAAGCTCACTATATTTAGTTTGTTGATGCTGAGATAATTGCTTTAAGTCCCTTTCATAGTCCTATAGTATATTACAAAAATCTGTTTTCTTAAAATGAAAATGTGCATGCTAACGGGAAATGATTGGGATGTCTGTTACGAAAACCTGTCTCTTAATTATATGGTTTTGCCTACAGTTTTGTATGTGAATTTCACCCAGATAAAAATAGTCCTGCACTTGGGCCCTCTCCTGTTGGCGAAAGTGTTCTTGTCTTGGGACAGGGGGAAATGGGAGCCACAGTGAGCTCACACGCCACTTCAAGCAGTCCGAATTTCCTTCCAACATTTAATTCCTATTCATTTCCAGGTCAGAGATCATGTGGACCCTGGTCCTCTGGCCCTTACAGTGCAAATCCATTTTCCATTAACTGGACTTTGCTTAAAAAAATGTTGCATGTTTAACAGGACTTGTAAAGCAGACTGGATCTCTAGTGCACGGTGCTGGAGCAGACAGATAATGGGCTACAAGAGAGATTAATAAGATTTTTGAGTCGCAAAAGCATTAAGTCAGTTTAAATCTATTGGTTAAGCAGCTCAGCACTGCTAATGCATTAATCTCGAGCTGCAGTGTGTGAGCACAGCCGTTGTTGGCGTGCGTTAAGACATCTCCATGATCACCTTGGGCTTAGCTCTCTTTAGGGCTTAGCTCTCTTTCAGACTCAGCAGTAGCAGCCCCCTAAGTCTTACTGAAGGTGAGATGCACAGAATACTGGTTAACGAAGTGTACGCAGTGACTCTGGGTAGCAGGTGTCTGGTTTTACCTGCTATATGGATGCCAGGACTGTAAATCTGGGGTGGCCGTGGCTGTCTGTTTCTTTTGCCATACAGCCATCTGTCTCAGTCTGGAGTCTTGAGCCTGGTTTGACCCTCCTTCTGCTGGTACAGGACTGACCTCCACCCTGTAAGGACTGCAAAGGCCTCACTCCGTGGTGGTTGTGAATCTCAGTTTGACTAGTCCCTTGCTGCTTTCGTGCTTTTTTTTCATTTCAGCTTTAGTGCAGTTAAAACCCCAAGTGAAAAGCACTGCTACGGTCTGTTTAACTGGTGTAAAGGTCTCCTAGTCCAGAAGTGACATGTCATTTAGAAATTCATTTGACGGTTATTTACTTCAATGGTTTTGAAAATGACAATGTTGTTTGTTTGTGTTTTTTTCTCATTCTTTTTGAACCCCTGTTTTATATGTGTGTGGTTTTTTTGTTTGGTTTTTTTGTTTGGTTTTTTCCCTCTGCCTAGACCTGGTTAACCATTTCTGTGAACAGGTCCTCAATTTTTTACTTTGTCCCTACTTTCCTGTCGTAGCCCCATCTTCCCCTGGTGTCGACTCCGTACCCTTACAGCGCACAGGCAGTCAACACGGCACACAGAACGCAACAGCGACCTTCCAGAGGGCCAGCTATGCGGCCGGCCCAGCCTCCAATTACGCAGACCCCTACCGACAGCTGCAGTATTGTCCTTCTGTTGAATCACCATACAGCAAATCTGGGCCAGCCATCCCACCTGAAGGGACCTTGGCTAGGTCACCTTCCATTGATAGCATACAGAAAGATCCCAGGTGGGTGAAACCTTCATTGTCTACTATTTCTTGCTCATGCAGGGGTTTGTAATCGTGGTTTGCTTCGTGTGTTTCTGATGTTGAATATATAAAAGAAAAAACAACAAAAAAAAAACCCCAACACCGTGTTTGTACATGAAAGATTTTGTTTGCATATAACAGTGCTTTGTCCTTGCCTTGCCTTGGAAAGCTCTCATGAGCTCTTCTGTGAAACAGAATCATAGGTGCACCCTAGAATATGTGTGTTTAGCCTGCTTTCAGTGGAGCCAGCCCTTGAAAGCTCACGGAAAAGTGATTTCTCTGAAAACAGGGTGGGTGGTATCACTGTTTTGACTCTGTAACCATGGTGGATTGAATTTTCAATTTGCTCCTTGGGCAGAAGTTGTTACAGTTGTTGGTTCATCTGCAGTTAATACTTTTAAAACCTGCAGAGAAGGATGTTCTGGTGCTGGGAGGTGAGACTGAGCCATGTGGAAGCGATATTGTCGTCGGGCTTACGCTTCACGCTGTCTGTCAGGCTTCCAGTGCCAGTACCTGGGAGCAGAATGTGTGCACCACACTTGGCAGAAATGGTGGCTACTGTGCCTGCCTTGTAAATATATAGCACAACTTTTCATGTTGCTGGGAGGCGTGATCATCCTCACCTACCTAGCAAGGGTGAAACTACAGGCATACGTGCCCACCAGGCAGGTGGACTGGAGGAGAGAGGGTTTCTGGAAAATTATTTAACTCTTGCTATAAAAGCAATGGAAGTGCTGACTGTAATCCTCAGTGCACTTACTGATTTTGTTAAATTTCCTAATGGAAAAAAAAAAACAAGTTTCTTTTGAACTTACATCAACTTTCAGCGAGTTTAAACTTACACAAGGTTTTTCTGTGGCAGTTGGTGTGATTTATTTCTTTATTCTTGTTACATGTAATTTAATGATAGGAGAGCCCAGAAACGTGCTACCAGCAAAAATGGTGGGGGTGTTTAAGCGATAATTTGAAAGAGACTTCTTTCCCTTCATTAAAACCCAAATATATTACAACCTGATCTCTCTACTTGTTTAGCACTGTAGCAGTTCTGTCTCTCCAGCCACGCACACAACAGTGGTTAAATTTTTGTGACACATAAGAAACATCACTACTTGCAGATACTTCAGCCATTGCAGAGTTTTACTTGTTGGGAAAATTCTGCCTTGAACTTTTTTTTTCCCCCTTGGCATTGTCTCTGAAAGTTTAAAAAAATTAATTCCTCCCCTTCTTCCTCCTGCCCCAGAACAAACATTGTGACCAGAGGGAAACGGTCTTTTTCTGAAGCCTTGGCATTTTGATGTACTTTTATTCCAGAATATAAAAGCCCGTGGAGGAAAAAGGGCTTTACTTTGTAATTGTCTTGTGGTCAGACTTAAAGAAAATTAATATTAGGAGTGCACTAAGCCAGAAGAGACATTACAGTAATCTATATGAAATGTTCTTAGGAGAGGCATGATGAAGCACTATTCTCTGTAGACAGGAAAGACATATTTACAGTACCTCTACAGGTGCACAGTATCTTTTTAAGAGAAGGTTATCTTTGGTTGCTCTACTATCACTTCACAACTGTTAGGCAGCTCCTGTATGGGAAATGTGCTTGTAAAAGATTTCTTCTTGCAAGTTTTTTGTTTGCCTGGTTTTGGGTTCTTTCTGGTCTTCTGATACCATTTGTGAGTTCATGAGTATTGATTTCTGTAGGTAAAGTAGGAATGAGGAGGCATCCAGGTATAAATTGAAGTTGATAAATTCTTTAGAGGAGGTCACTGAATATTGTTACTATTAGATGGATTGGGATTTTCCACAAAATAACTTTTGTGAAAGAGGTTTGCAGTACTGTTTATCTCAATTTTTATTATCCATCAATTGTGTGTGGTGTCTCTTACTTAGCATTGCTGTCCTGGCTTTAATTAGGAAAAGGAAAATATGGTTTAAATACAAGAAACACTTTCAATGGTCAAGTTGCATTGCAATCCTCAAAGGGTTATCATTTATACCTTTTACAGCAAGAAAAAAATTGACATGTTGGTGAGTGGATGGGCTTTGTCAGCCAGTAAGTTTTGGGTTTCCCTGCAGATCTATCACTGCTGTGGTTGGTTGGGTTTTTGTGAGTGACGAGAATCGTGGAGAGAAATGGCAGGCATCATTTTCTGACACTGAGCCTACCTATCCAACCAGAGGTCCAAATAAAGGCTCACTGGCAGGGGAAAAGCAGCATGACAAAGGCATACTAATTGCAGGCTTTTGCTGAGAATTTGCTCTATGTCAGTCAGCTCAAGAGGAGAAATAGATACCCAGAAGAGAACATACTCATCCTAATAAGCAATTAGACTGCCTAAAACTGAACATTATTTTCTAGAATCTTCAGTTCAGGCAGAATTTCCATCTGAAGTCCCAGACAAATGGTTGGCAGGCACCGATGTCCTTGACAATTTTTTTCCATTGTTTTCACTGTGTAGTTTGGATTACTAATACTCCAGTTTTACATACGTGTTCTGAGCTGACATTTGGTAAATAAAATTTTAGCTCAACATCTGTTCTACATCATCCAACTGTCATAAAATGTAATTTTAATGTTCACTAACTTAAAGTTTAGGACAAAAACTATTTTTAAAAAGTATCAAAATATTTAGTAACGGTTTGTGGTAGGGTGATTTTTCATTTATGCAGGTAGACTCTTAGCTGATACGAGCTCATTTAACAGGTAGTAAAAGCTGTATACATCCATCCTGTTGTAGAGTCTGAGGCTTTGTTATTTGAAAAGAAAGGAAGCCCCTGAGCACCCTTTAGAAATAAAACTTAAGTTCTGTATATGGAAAACAGGAAAGTTGAATACCAAAGATTACTTACAGATTGAGTCTGCAGAGCAGTTTACTTCATGTCAAAAAAGGCAGAGAAATATACGGTGGGTTTGTGATATAAACTGCTTTATGCTGTAATCTCTTATATGAAGAAGTGGTGTAGGGAGGGAAAAATACAGTATTTCTTTTCTGATTGTCTTGGTTTTGGCTCCTAGTGGACTGTGAATGAGAGAAGTTATGAGTGTTTTGAAGTATCAGAAATACAAGTCTGCGTGATATTTTCCAGCCTACTTTCATTTAAGAAAGATTATTCTGTCTCTTGGCACCAGCATATTATCTAAGGTTTGTCCATTCCTAGACTTTATGGGAACTGGGGAACCCTAGAAATAGAAATGCTGGTACCCATTTGTCAGTTTGTGTGCCTTCCAGTTTTTACTCCACAATACAAACCTTGCAAATGTGTGTAGATTACTTAGTTTTTTACTTTTTAACCAACAAAGACACAATGTCCATGTACAAATCACACTTGCTACGTAACAGATGAATAATACATAATCTTTACATATTTCAGTTGAAGTCAAACCAATGAAGTTTTGCAGTAATGAGGGTTTTGCTTGTTTATAGATGCACTCTGGCTTGATGGGTGGAGTCAACATGTTTCCTTCACTGTTTCATCATTTCCCTTCTTACCTGGTTTTTATTTGCAAACTTGCACACACACATCTTCTCCTGCAGAGCTGAGTTAACAGCAAGAATTACATAGAGTGCGCTCCACTAGGGCCATCAAAATGAACTTCAGAGTTCAAAAGTCCATTGTCATATTTCATTGAAATAGCTTGATCTAGAATTGCAATTTTCCTTTCGGGCATCCTCTTCCACCCACATTGTGTTTCAGAACCATTAAAACTGTTTGTTAAGAAGATGTGGTGTAAGTTGGTGAACGAAGTTGTGAAGTATTCATTCTTCATTATAGAATGGACTGCAGTAATGATTTGGCTCTTGTTAAAAAAAAATAATAATGAATTCCAAACCCCACTAGCAGTAGAATCATGTTGCAACTTTACAAGAAAACAACATTTTTCAAACAAGCTGTTTCATAGCGGTCCTCACCTTTAGAACTGTCTGGTTATAGGTCAACAAAGAGACAGAGTTTTCCAGGTATTGCATGATTTAACTGTAATCCCCTGAGATGTTTCTGTTCTGTTCTGCACTTTCAGAGTCAACTTTCCATTTCATTACCTCGGCTGTCCTTAATTTCCTGCTAAGCAGAAGATGACAGTGCTGTCTGTCTATCTTCTAAACTTTCAAATTGGCGTTCTTTCCACTTATGAAAGGAAGTAAATTAGATCAGAACATTTCTGTGAAATGTAAGTTTCAATTTTTTTTTTTTTTCCAAAAACAAGCTTCGTTTTTAAAACACAAGCTAGAGAGCTTTGCTTTTCTGTAGGAAAAGTGATAAAGTAAAATAAACTCCGGTTCAATTTCTGTGTTCCAGTAAAACTGCTTATGAGATTAGCAGACAGAGTGTGGAACGTGGGTTGTTAAGAGATAAATGTTTCTGCAGGAGTCTTCACCGTATATTTAGTATTGCTTTGTTCTGAGGATTGTCTTAGCGTTCATATCATTAGTCTACTGTAAACCTGAAAAGGAGCCAGGCACTCCAGCAGGGTAGCAAGGTAAGAAAATAGCAGTGTAAACCTGCATGTGTGGGAGGTTGGACATCTTTGTGGAAACCTGTCTGGTGTCGTCGCTGGGAAGAGTCGTCACCTTCAGAATGAAACTCTGGGTGAGGCAGAAGGCCTCGCTGTGATTACGGTACAGCTGGTGGCAACACTTCGCACCACTGCTCTGGAGAGTCCTGAGACAGGAGCTTGGGTTTTCAGAATCCAGAGGGCTGGTGGGTGATGTTTGTGGGTCTCTGGCATAACTCTCTAACCCAAGCAGTAGAAGAGTGTAGTTCATATTCCTGGCCTGAATGAGACAGAATAGGGCTTGGAGATGCACCCAACCCCCCTTTTATATGACACAGTGTGTGATAGGCAGCTCTCCTTTTCCTGTTTTCAAAGGTCCCTATTATCCTTATCTGAAATTAAGGGTAAAGTAGAGGGGGATATGATTCTGCAAAGGTGGTGGCAGTGAAGAAGCCATGGGAATATACTTGTGGTATATCTGGGCATGTAAATGTTTGGTAATGTAGGCTTACCCCCAGAAGTAACGGTTCAATTTCCTAGGCCCTACTAAAAGCCTGCTAAGTATTTTTGGCATAAAATGTACATGGGCCAGGCCTCTTTTATTGATAGAACCAAGTGGATGCTGTTATAACGCTCACTTTGTAGTTCTGGTTTATGTGTATCTTTCATTCAGCAAGGAAATACCCGATTTATTTTCCTACATAGAAACTGAACAGTATCCCAGGCCTTACTGTGTTCTGCTCTGAGTATGAAAAACTGACTCTAAAAGCAAGTAAAATCAAACAGTCTTAAACAGCAGAAAAATACACCCAAGTCAAAATTAGCAAGTCCAGAGCAGTCTGCAGTTTCTCATACGGATCTCTCTGGATTGAGGCATGAATTTTTACTTAGCACAAGATAGTTTTGAGAAAACGTGGAAGATATGATAAACAGAACTCTGTTTCCCCTTCTTGCTGTAGCTAACTAAAGATGACACCTGCTTCCTTAACATAAGTGAGATGGGGTTCATAGACTATCCTACATTCTGTTAACTTGGGATTTCAGAAGATCTACTTAGATGGAAGCCTTGGTTGGAAAAGACTTCCATAGGTAATGTTTAGTTCCAGCCTCAGCACGGCAAAAGAAACAAGGAGCTAGGAAGTCCAGTCAAGTACCAGATAGTCATGAAATGGAAAAGCGGTACCCAGAGCTTGGAAAACTTATCTTACTGTGTGTGTGAAGCCATTCCTGTGTATGCCAACAGTCTGACATTCCAGTGCTTCTGCTGGGGTGCAGCAAATAAGATTCAGGATGCACGAACGTACCACCTGTATTTGCTATTTTTTTCTCTCTGGAATTTGCCCCAGATGATTGTTTATCAGTCTCCTTTCCCTGGGAAGTGCTTTGGGAGGAAAAAACCCAACAAACCAAAGAACAAACTCAAGTGTACTCCCCAGGAATAAAGTGCCTGTGCTTTTAGAAGCACTAGTACCTGCTTGCTCTCCTCTATGACTAGTACCATTTTATTGACGGCACAGGAGGCTGCTCCGTTTTGCTGCCATCCCATCTTTAAAGAAATCTGAGCCTATCATTAACAAACCTGCCCTACTGTAATCACAGAACATCACAATCTCAGTGTATCACAGTATTATGGAAAGTGTTGGTCCATGCAGTTTGGCTAATGAATCTCTCCAGAAGGGATTACAGTTCCTAAACCATCAGCAGAGTAGAGCAGGTTATATGTAACCATTTTAATTGGTAGGTTATTTATGTGGTGTACAGGGTGTAATTTTGGGAGAGGTGATGCCTCATCTCTTGTTTTGATCTAAAAGTTCAGCTCCTAAAATCCTCTACCTCCACCAGAATGTAATTACTTCCCTTTGTGAGGGAAGTTGTTTTGATGGGTGCTCAGTGGATGAGGAAGTGGCTGGATGGTCATGTCCAGAGGGGTAGTGGTCAAGAGCTCAATGTCCAGATGGAGCTGCATGGTGGGTAGTGTCTCTCAGAGGTCTGTATTTGGACCACTAAGTTTAATATCTTCATCAACAACATAGACAGTCAGATCAAGTGCCCCCTCAGCAAGTTTGCATACAACATGAAGCCAAGTGGTGTAGTTGACACTCCTGAGGGACAGAATGCCACCCAGGGGGACCTGGACAGACTTGAGAATTGTCCCATATAAGCCTCGTGAGATTCTCAAGGCCAAGTGCAAGGACCTGCACTCGGGGCAGTCCCCAGTATCAATACTGTTCTGCTCTTGAGAGATCCCACCTGGAGTACTGCATCCAGCTCTGGGCTCCTCGGTACAATGATGATGATCTACCACGTGAATAACAGGAAGCCCTTTCCACTGTTTCTCTCTTAATCTGTTGCACATTTTAATGGCTTAATCCATCCAGGAGGAAGCAGGTGGACAGTGTACCACATCCTTTTACCATCCATTACTCATTCCTGGTTCTTGAATGGCATTACTGAGCTTGCAGTGGTGAATATGCATCGCAATGCAGTTTCTGCCTTTGTTTGCCACCCATTGCTCAGTATCCTGTGGCTCATTTGCAAACTGTGACAGATGCAAAATCTGCGTGGTGCCTTTCTGTGATGACAGACTGTAAGAGCCAGAAACGTTGTCTGTAACCAGACATTAAAAACATGGGGAAGAACCATACTTTCAGGCTTTACTGGGCTCATGTAAGCTGTTACGATCTCCTGGCAAGATGAGCCACATAAGAAGCTTCTCAGTAGTAACTCTTGGACATCTCATCAGCCAAATGGATAATAATGATCTTGCTGCTTACAGGGATGTTGAGAGTAAGTTAAATTTCTAAGGTGCTTTGAAGTTCAAAGGATAATCTTGCTCTTACTTCCACAGGAAACATGATGGGAGGGAGGAAAGGGAAATGTATCAGGTAGAGAGGATGAATGCAGAAAATTTTCAAGCAGCTTGCTAAAATCAGGACAAATAGTCTGAGATTGTCTTGTTAAAAAAGACAGTTCTCAATGCTGACACACAAATTGCTGTGCAGAGGTTGTTAGTGTCCGAAGCTGGACCTTTGTGTGATGTTGCACAACATTTTTCTAAGCAAGAGACAAAAGCCAGCTAATTTTGTGGCTGTTACACAAAATGTGTCACTGAGAGTGCAGTATTTCTGTAGAAGAGTAACACCAAGAGTTGGCTGAAATAATGTTTCTAGTGTAGAGTTTAGCTAAAAATGATGGAGGGACAGGGTGATCGACAACTTTTCTTCATTTCTAGCAGCACTTCATATCATTTAGAAATTAAGAGCCTGATTTTAAGACCTGTAGCTCTGTGTAGATTAAGTATGTTGGATGGGAATAGACCGACCTCTGGCAGCTCACTCAAGATCAGAGCCTAATGTGCCATTCCTTCTCCAGTGCATCGCTGTTCCTCTGGTGGTCTCCACCACCTTCACCTAGATCTTCCTTTCTCACTCTGCTCCACCACCCCACGCCAGAGGCATCACGGTTCTTAGCGTTAAGTGAGGGGTTTCCTGGGAAACCAGAGCCACTGCAGATCCCCATAAAAGTCCTGTAGCCTTTATTGCAGGGAAACTCCCAAGTCTCTACACTTCTTGTGAAATATTTGATCTTCTTACTTGGTTTTCTTAAGCCACTGCAGCAACATTGGCATTGTTTGCTGCTTAGCATCTAAAAATTTGGGGGGTCATGTTTATCCTTCTCCAGGCAATGAAGTGGAGGGATCTGGGGGAAAGGGGGAAGCTGTGCAAACTCTGTCCCCAGGTAAAACAATTAATTTATTTCAGGAAATGAGCAATATCTATGCATGTTTAAGGAGTAAAGTATTTGCATTTAGTCTTTTTACTCTTTAAAAATCATTTGAAGTTTGCTTTAAAATCCTTTTATTTCCATAGCAGGATATGATGTATTTGGTTCATATGCTGTATTTCAGAGATGAGGGTTTATTTTTATTTTTATGCTGTTTGATGCTGCTTTCCCTTCCACCTACCTGAGTTTGAGCATCTTGAATGTAAAAATTCAGTTTGAAAGTTTGGCCCTGATAGCTTATGAGGCTGAAGAGAAGTGATAGCGCGCGTGCGCGCGTGTGTGTGTGTGTGTGTTGGTGGAAGTGGGAGGAATGAATACTGACAAAACACAGGTGTAAAACTGTTCCTCAGTAAATGTGACTCTCTTACCTTCCTGTTAGTCAGGATCGTGTTGTGTTTCTGTGTTACCCCTCACAGAAGCTGTGCTGATCAGTCAGCCTCACTTGTTCCAGCTCTTGTTGCTAGTATGAAAAGTGGTCCCTCTTCTAGAGTCCCTCCAAGTCCTGGAAAGGTTCAGAAACTAAATGCCCGATGGATGCTTTTTATGTCACTTCATTGTCCTTAAAATATTAATGCTCAATAACTTCTCTGAAACCACTGCAGAATAACTTAGTGTTTGCAATTCTGTAATCCTGGCTATCCATTGAAAAAACACCAGTATGATTCCTACCAGGGACTTCTGTTTGCCTCCAAAAATCTCCAAGGTTATTTCCACATTATTTAGCAGCATGGGATTCTCTTATTTTTGGTTTAAAGATGATTGAAGTGCAGAAAATCATGTGACCTTCGCGTGTCAAAGAATCTCTTGCAAAGATCTGACCTTAAATTACCTGTGTCAGAACAATGAAAACAAAACAGAAAGAAGGTGCTTTTCTATTTTCTTTCTTAACATGTCTCGAAACAGGAAGGTGTTACAGGGGAAGATTCCTCTGGCCTAAGGCCCAAGATGATGAGATGTTAAGTGTAATGTTCATGAGCTGGAATTTTCCTACTAGAAAGGCACTGACATGGGCAGAAAATCACCACGGTACTTTGCCTCAGCAGCAAGGTGCCCATCAGCATGCTCATTGGAGGGGACCAACTGATGGGACTGCCTGTGCAGGGGGGAAATGGTCCTGGCTGGAGACCTGCAGCTCCCATGCCCCTTTTGTTAAAGAGCAGAGCAGTACTGCTCGTGCAGCCAGGGACCACCAGACCCGAGTGGTGATGGGTGTGCTGCCCTCACTTGCCAGCGTCAGAGAATAGATCTGCTTCTGCATTGCGAGGAGGACCTGCAGGAGCCACGGCGGTGAAGCTCAGGAGATACCTGCAAGGACTTCTGGGTAGAGATTGAGCCTGGAGCAACCTTCAGGATTTTTTATTTCTTTGGAATTGATGCTTTCCTCGTTGACTGACTTGTGTTGCTGCTGTCCCTGTGCTGGCTCAGTACTTTGAGCCGAGCATCTCTGAAATGTGAGTGTGTGCTTCGTTATTTGCCTGCAGAGAGTCAGGGCACCTGGGCCAACTCACAACTGATATTTTGCTGTAAGCAAAGTTTGCAAAGTTTTTATAGTTGAAGACATAAAATGTTGGAAACTCTATCAGTTGTGATTTGCATCCCAGTGATTCACAAATAAAAGCTGCCTCTTGTTCAGTGATGTGACCCTTCAACAATGCAGCTGTTTGTGTCACCGGGTTTAAATTTCTGGTCCTGAATGGCCTCAGAATGAACAGCAATTATTTTTTATCCCCCCCCCCCCCCCGGAAGAAGTTGTTTTTTTGTTAAGGGGTTACCCCTTTTACGCTTTTTTGAGTTGTCTGTGTAGTTGTGTGAGTGAATCCTTCCAGTAGCTTTTGATAGGGAAGGCTTGACATTTTTTTGCACTAGAGTAGTTGCCAAATGTCTCGTGGATCTCTGGCTGCACACAAATCGATGCACAGAGGATTCTTTAGGTGTGTTGATGTTGGATAGCTTTTTTTCAGGAAAAGTAGGAGAAGGGCATTTGATTTCTACTGTGGCTTTACCACCGTACCTGAGAGTGGAGTTTGCCATGGGTAGCCAAACTGTGAAGTCTCTGTTCAGGCAAAGCTTTTACTCTCTTGTAAAAATCCTTTGAAATACATAAGATCTTCTCTGAAGGATGGAATTTTCTTTGCATAGACGTCTATGGTGGATGCGTGTTTTTCATTTGTCAGCAGCTATATTTCTTAAATGAAATTTTATCCTAAACTGTAAAGGTTTTATCTGCAGCTGCTAAGGAATAACAGATCCAGTCAGCTGCTGCATTTTCTGTGGCAAGACTCCAGCAACCATCTGTTACCTTTCTGCTTCTGCACAACTTACACATCAAAATCTCCCCCCTCAAAAAAGAAAAACACCAAACCACAAAACACCAAGCGCCAACCAAAAACACACAGCAAAGAAACCCACAAAACCAAAAAATGAAACAGCAGAGGAATGCCACACAAAAGGTTTTCCTTCTGAAGTATGTAAGACTTCGTAGATACATAAATTGTTTCAGTAAAAATGTGGGTTCAGTTCTTGGGCATGGTAAGAGAAACTTAACTTTGGTAAAGCCGTTTGGTTATGCTCTGTAGGGTTTTCACAAGAGCATCTTCCTCAGCGAAATCTCCCTTTAGTACCAACAGGAAGCCTGCATGCCTCCTGCACTTGCGCCTCCGTTTCTCTGTGGGTGGCTGTGTGTTTTCTAAAGGCAAATCCAAAGGGCAATGAAACTATTCTTTCAATTACCTTAACGTATGTTTATGCTAAAGGTGCCTTCCAGGGGGAGGATAGGTTTGAGAGAAGAGTGGAAGCCACATTCAGGTTTGGCTGTTCTGTCAGCTTGTGACATCATCTCAGTGTGTGTGTCTGTCTGTGTGGCTGTTTCACGGAGCAGTTGAGGAGCTGATGTCTCAGCATGCACGCTGAATGCCTCTCCATCCCTCCCTTTCCCATTACAGGTGCTCGACGCTTCAGTTTTCAAAGCGTCTAGGTGGAAATGCTTTCATTGAGGCGCCTGTTTATCACCCCCTATATGCCTGTAATCATGCCGGTTGTACACATGGGTACAGTGAAACAGCCTAATAGTTTCTGATCCCCAGCAGGTTTATTACTCGGCCAGACTTGCCTCATAATAATAAAGCAAAGAGCTGCTCAGAATAACTCCAACTGTAAATGCAGAAGCCTTTATCTTTTCCTGTTGCGTATTCATTGACACAAAGATGAGTCTATTACTGAACTTGGATCTTGTTTCTTTTTGTTATTTTAAAATAAAATTGGAATTTTGCGTAGATTTTTCTTTTTAGTCACATTAACCATGGCTTAATTTTACTCAGTCTTTGTGAAGTGTTTGTGTTACTTTATTTTTTTTTAAATTAGCTGTAAGCATGGGATAGGAGTCATGAGCTTCTAAACTGTTTTTCAAGCATTCATGATGAGAAAAAGTCTGCAATTAATTGCTAAAGGAATAAAAAGTGTTTGTGAAGGGTAGAGGGAAGAAGTGATAGAGCTGCTTTTCTTCAGAAAAGTGTTTATGGGGGAAAAATATCAGGAAAAACCAGTGTATTGCCAGTTTTCTATATTTTGCTATAAAGTCCTATTATTGTTATGTCTCTCTCTCTCTCTCTCTGCTGTCCCAGTAAACTATCCTTATCCCAACCATGAGGTTTGAGGGGGTTTTAAAGTTTCTTTTTCCTCCCCTTTCTCCCCAACTCCCCAGACACACCTTCTTAGAGAGAACGACAACCATCTATGCATCAATCCCTAAAATTTATTTCAGTGCATGATTTTTATTGCTTCTATACAATCAGGACTAGAATAGATGGTGGAGGAATGATAGAGCTGGTAGGTGACAGCAAAGACACACAAAACCAGTGAGGGTAGCCTGTCATGCTTGTGTTGACAGCTTCAGCATAGCCTGAAGGATAATGAAATGCGCAAACTAGATTTCAGAAATGTTTTTAAATAAACTATTTATGAGCTCACTTCTTCAACACCTCTAACTTCTTTGGAAAATGGAATTCTCTACGTGTGGTATTGATTTAGTTTCTTGGTATCGCAGGCTTCTTGGGAAGGGTAAGCTCCTGGTGCTCCTGGTTGTGCTGAATATAAGCAACGCAGGCTAAATCTTGCAGTCTTTCCAAAGAGGAAAGTCTGTTGACTTTGCAGCATAACTTTTGAAAGGAAGCAAATGCAGCAATGCGAAGAAGCTTCTATGAAAATTCAACAGTGAGTCTTCATCAGCAATAGTTAAGAGGCAAATTTTGTTGGTTTTGGGTTTGTTTTGGGTTATTTTCTGAGCTCGGTTTTCACAAGGAAATTAATAAGATAAAACTTTTGTGTGGCATTTTGGTAGATTAAGATGAATAGTGAATTTCAGAAATTCATTGACTGTGGTTTGAGGTTCAACATCTGTCCTCAGTACAGGCAGAGACTGGGGTTTTACCAGTGTATTTTTCCCCACTGTGTGAAACTGCCTGTGCAGGAGGAAAAATGTTTCAAATGCGTTGTTGTCAAGTTCACAAAATGTGTGCAATGAGAAATACACAAAGAAAGCCTTCTCAGCCTGTTTCCTCTAAAATGCTCTTGGAGATCCCTTGTACCTCCATGTACAGCTGTGTGCCTGTTCCAACAGCTAGAAGCAGTTCAGGTTGGGTTTTTTTTTCTACTTTCAGACAGCTGAAACTGCTTGATTCAAACAAGAAAGTAATATTTCTTGGATAATAACTGTCTATTAAAATAACTTATCACTCAAATGTTGAGATGTCAACGTAACAAGAAAAGTGTTTTCTACTGCCAACTTCTCTGTAGAGTTCAATCTGGATGCCATAGATCCAGCATTAAAATTTTAATTAAACCTAGAAAGAAACATGTTTTAGATTATTTTTCTCCTTTTTTTTTTAGTAAGACTGAAGTTTGAACTCATTTCTTGATGGTAAAAAAGAAACGCAAATAAACTTCTAGTACAATGAATAGTAGTTTTCTTATGCTGGCATTTGGTTTGGGTTAGTAACTTCAGAAAAATAATAATGCTCTTTTGAAATGAAAGCCAGAAAAAAGAATGAAAGCTAAACAGAATAAATGTAGCTTTTGAGTTTTGTGGGAATTCAGAGAGTTATTGAGTGTTTAGAAAGCTCAGAGGGAAGGATGGCTGCTTTCAGCTGAGTGTTGTAGTGTTGTAAAAAAATTATCCCTGACTTCGTTTCTTTTACCTCAGGGAAAGAACATTTTGGGAAAGAACATTTGCTTCCTTGTTCTCCCCAAACCCATGTAAAGTTTAGGCTTTGTAATTCTGAATTCTCTCAGGATTCCATTGAAAAGGAGACTGGTGTGGAGATTTATGTATTTCTCTCAATATATGCATGTGATAGCAGTAACGATGCAACTCCTGTGAGAAGATGCAACTTGGAACAAAGGCTGTGAAAAGTGCTCAGTCAACTACCAGCATGCATTACTTTTTAAATACATTAAACAAAGGTAAAGCCATGGATTTGTGCTGCTGTTTCTGCATCTCTTGCTAGTATTTAAATAGTCCAGTGGTTTCATTCTGCTGTACATGCATAAAATTGCTATATATTACATAAAATTGCATGTCTGTTCCAAAAAGCTCATGTCCAATTTGAAATGAAATGTAAAAAGGGGGACTGATAAACAAGAGAAAGTAAAAAAGAAGTCAGGGTTAAAAATAAAAGCAGTTTCCTTTTTTTTTTAATTCTGTCAATTGATTTGGTTCTGTGAATCACATAAAAGCTTTTATTCTTCACAAAAATTACTGGTATCCCTGGGCTGCTTTTAATACAGTCACGTTTCACTGTTACTCTGATAAGCATGTCTTGGTAGAAAACCCAAGGATTAAGAAAAGGGGTAGTTTCTTTCTGCATAGGTCAGCCATGAAAGCCTCTAGCAAGGATGCTGTGTGAAAAGTGCAAAACTTTTGGAAGACGTGGACAAATATGTGCTCAAGGTTGGTGTTCAAAGAGCATTTCAAAGAGTGCAGCAAAGGGCAGAACTGCAGAGGACCTTGGACGTCTGTGAAGACTGTGTGGAGAAAGGAGCCAACTGTATGCAGCAGTCTCATGCTGCCGTCTTGTAAAAGTCAGAACTGCTCGGAAATCTTGGTTGCTGGAACAGCAAAACCCCACGTCTTTCAAATGGGCTGACAGTCTGAATGCTCCAGTATTAAGCCTGGTCAGCCAGCTCAGAAAAAAATACATCACTCCCGCTTAGCATTTGCTAAGCTTAGCTTGCTTTATATACATGTAAATACACATGTGAGTATGTATGTAGTATTAAGAAGGGCTGTAAGGTTGAGGGCATGTTGGCCATGGAACGTCCTGGGAAGTGGAAGCACAGAGAATAGAATTTTCCACAGTGACAGGACACTGGAAGACCTGCTGCTACCCAGCCTATGACCTTTATGCAGTATGCAGGGAACGCAGTCTTTGTGTGTACAGCAGAAATACAAACTATGCACATATACACAAAAGAAATGGCAAATGGTATGTATACGTGTACAGAATCCACAATCCATACATACATGGCATGGAGCTGTATGCTGTCAGCCTGTGTGTTTAGGTGGGGATATGGGGCTGAGGAGGAGGGTGTGATTTTTGTTCAGAAGCTCGTTGGATTTCTTTGTTTGATAAGAAACAGTAGGATAGGTGCAGTGAGAGTGGAATCTCCTTGCTAAAATGCCTCTGGCTGTCTCAGAAACACGTGTAAATGTTTATAAGCACTTTGCTTTCTGTAGACCCCAGCTTCTCCAACAACTTTCAGACAAATTTCAGGTTCTAAGGACATAGCCTTCTCAGTTGTCTTCAGAGAGGATACATGGCTGTTGTTCGTGTTCTCTACTTCAGGTAGAGTCATTCTTTGTACTTGGTCAGCCCGAAGTAGCTACTCTGTCTTCTTTGAAATTACAGCCTCAGGAGCCGTGAATTTTACATACCCAATTCAATGGCAGCAGTTAGCTCTGCTGGTGCCATTGGGATTTTTTCTGTTTGGAAGTGGAAACTGTGATATCATTTTAATTCGGTTGCATTTGTGTTACCTTTTGCTGACAGACACCTCAGTGAACAGACAGGTTTGTGGTCAGGATTGTGGTAGCAGACAAGTTGGAGATAGTTTCGTGTTTTCTCCGTGGTTTTCAAATACAGTGCAGATGCTTTGTTTAAACCTAATAAAAGTAATGTGAGTATTTAAAAGAGAATACTTTTATTGCCCTGGGTTCATATTACTGAGTTGCTGTAGCCTAATACTTGACCTTGGACGCTGCATACAGTAACACAAACCCAGTTCAGTGACCAACCACACTGACATGTGCTGCACCAAATCACTTCTGCACGCATATTGTATGAAGAACCAATATATGGGATAAGAATGAGTGGTTTATGTCAGCTGCTATGTCTAAGAAAGCCTGGCCTCTTAACTAGGGGTGTGATATTTGGAAGCTCTACCCTGGTACAGCCAACGTGTAAGATTGAAGTTATCTATCTTTGTTTCATGACTGAGTTTATGATAAAGTAAGTATTTTTCCATTTCAAAAGAGGTAAGACAGTTAAACAGGTTTTGGCTTAGTCCTAGCTAATTTGCTTGCTAGCAGATGTTGCTGCTCTTGGAAGACCTACAAATTGAGACCTGAACTTGCCTAAACTCTGAAGGCTATTTATACTTAAATGAGTATTTTTTTATTATTATTAACACAAATATTCTTTTTGTTAAATATACATATGCATATGTGACCAAATCTTTCCTTGGGAAAACAGCAGTTTGCTATATAGGACTGCAAATGAGGTTTAATTTTTGGCTGATAGTGTTTCATGTTAGCTTTGGTTTTATGTATGAACTGACACAAACTACTCTTTTTGAGGACAATTAACCCTAATTAAAGGGTTAAGATCCCTTTTGCTGAGTTGTGCAATAATTTTAAATGATTGCATATTGCATCATGTAAGAAGATGCTTCTTTCTCCCAACATGCTGAATGGAGAATTGATTTATAGCCTGTAGATAAGACTATTCTCCATGGAAGTTTGAGAAACTAGGGGAAGTAATAAAACTTTTTTTTTTTAAATTTTGTAACAATGGGGAATATCAAAAACCCCTGTAATAATAAAAAACTAGTAAGAGTCAAGTGAAGAATCTCGTGTGTTACTCCATCTGCAAATGAAAGACTTCGAGACTAAAGTCCTTAGAATAGATACTTTCTTTCCTGTCATATTCACTTGTTTGACACTATAACTCGATGTAGTTGAGTGATCTTTAACGAGTAACTAAAAATATCTGGAGGAGTGACAGATATAAAACTAGTATGAATTAAAATGGCCATAAGATTGACATGGAAATGTTTCTTCTAAATTTGTCAGAGAAGAGCAGAAAAACGCTGGAGACCTACAGTAAAGTAGACTTCAATGTGAACTCCAAAACTGAAATTCCTAGCTGTAAATTTGCTTCCTGATATTTTCATCCTGAGACATATTTCTGGTTTGTAGGCTTCTGAACCCTTCAGATTTGAACTGTGACCTGCAGGACAGTGAATTTTCTGTCTAACATTTGGGTGAATTGTCACATGCCCATGTCCTGCCAAATAACACTTCCTTGGAATGGCAATTGGTGGCTGCCTTTATTTTCCTTTTCTTCTCATTTCTAGAGCCTCTAAGACTGTGCTGGTGTGCCCAGGTACACAGCCATCTCTTCAGCCATGGATTTTGACTGTGAAAGCATTTGCTACTTCAAATGGGAATCCTGTCCCCTTGATCATCTGCAAGCTTTTTTTTATTATTATTATTATTCCTCACAAAGCAGGATGCGAAATTATTTTTCTTGGGATAGCAACTGACCTCCCTGCTGAAAGAGGAGGAATTCAGAGCAGAATTCCATTATGGCTGCATAAAGTGCTGTGAGTAGCTCAGTGTGAAGCTGAACTCTTATTTGCCTACATGTAAGGAAGGGTGGAAGAGGCAGTGTGATGATGCTTCACCTGTGAAGTGTAAGGCTTTAATGCTTCATCATTCAGACTGACTCGTAGGGCAAATCACAATTTAACTTTGGTACTGGGAGAGAGAGATCTATGTGCCATGGGGCACACACTCCTTCTTATGTTACACGCAGTAGGCCTGTATTATATCAAACTTTGGTCCCACATTTATTTGAATTTTCCATGCTGGCATTTCTCTAGCTGGAAGAGCCTGAAGTTTTCAGGAGCAGGTCGAACAGGCAACCATGTTGGAGTTGGTAGAAGAAGCTGTGAGTGTTGACAGTAAACTGCTGTTGAGAAATTAGGATTAGTTAGTGATAGGAACTGTGTGTGTGTATCAGAGTTCTTGGAAACAACACTGCAATGATGGCTGGATTTCATGTATCAAAGTTATGGAATGTATATTATATAACTTTTAAAATCTCCTTAGTTTGGTGAGCATAGGTGTGTTATACTGATAACAAAATGTGCACAAAACCTGATTATAACATGGCTGGTGTTTTGTAGGTAGGACAGAAAAATCTTCACCTTAGATTATTTGGTGTTTAAATGAGCTGGAGCTGCTCATGGGGGTAGAATGGCCTTTTTTGCTTTTCTCCTTTCCCCTGTCTACTCTACAAATTGTAATAAGACTGGAGCAGAATTGGAGAGATGTGCAATTTATGGTATGCCATATGGAATACCATATGGAAGGAAAAAAAATAAATCAGGGATCAGGAATCTTCTGTCATGGAAAGCTAATGAATATTTTCAGAATTAAGGCTGACCTGAAAGCAATGGCTTGGTGTTGCAGTTACTGTAGGTTACTCCAAGCTGACAGTCTCAGTAACTTTTGAAGTCCTGCAGAACAATTCTATGCTTCAAGAAAAAACAACAAGGGAGGAAATCTGCCTTTCCCCATGGAATGGCACTCACTGAGGGGTCTGAGGGTTTTCGCTGCAGTAGACTAGTAACATTGAAGATAATATAAAACCATTAATTATTAAAATATAGATTTCCTGAATGCTGCTGATTTCAAGTTATTTTAATGTGTTCTGAGATTGTCTTTGCATCTTCACTCTGAATTTGCACAACAGTTGGAATATTCTAGATTATTGTTTTAAGATTCCACTTTATTCTATGTTTTTATACAGTTGAAGAAGCACACACGTTCAGTATAGAACATGCCTTTCTACAGCTTTTTGTGACTGAAAGAGGAGTAATACAATTGCATTTCAGTCGTTGCATTCTTAAAATATTAAGCTATGCTTTCAAATACATGAATAAAGTTTTCATCTAATAGAATTTGCATACTCTGGGGAGTATCTGAAGTATAAAAAACTTGAGAGGAGGATTTTTTTGGTACTTTCACATAGAATGGCTTTCTTCACAAATTGATTTACTGTATCATTTGTTGTTTGTTGTGATGACAGTTCACACTTTTCTGTGTCAGTAGCTACTAACTTGACAAGAAATCTCATCCATTGGCTGTTTGCCAAATTTTTGTTTCCAGTAAATATAATAGGCAAAATAGAGAGAAAACCCCCAAATCCTTACAGTTTCTGGAAACCAGTTGTTCGTTTTGATGGAACCTGATTGGTGTAGGAGGGAAGAGTGGCACAGTAACAAACCATGTCTGAGATCTGTTTGAAGGAAAAAATAATCTCTGCTTCCAGTCACTTACATCGCTTGGAAGGTTCCAACCCCCCTGCCATGTGCAGGAACAACCTCCTCTAGACCAGGTTACCCAAAATCCCCTCCAACCTGGCTTTAAATGCTTCCAGGGATGAGGCTTCCACGATCTCTCTGGGCAACCTGTGACATCGCCTCACCACCCTTATAGTAAAGAATTTCTTCTTAGCATCTAATCTAAACCTGCCCTCTCTCATCTTGAAGCCATCATCCCTTGGCCTATCATTACACTCCCTGATGAATAGTCCCTCTCCAGCTTTCCTGTAGAACCCCTTTAGGTATTGGTAGGCCATAATTATGTCTCCCTGGAGCCTTCTCTTCTCCAGTCTGAACAAGCCCAAGTTTCTCAGCCTGTCTTCACAGGAGAGGTGCTCCAGCACCTTGATCATCATCATGGCCCTTCTCTGGACTCACTCCAACAGCAACATGTCTTTCCTGTACTGGGGACCCAAGAGCTGGACACTATTCCAGATGGGGTCTCACCACAGCAGTGTAGAGGGGCAGAATCATTCTGGCCACACTGTTCTTGATGCAGCCCGGGACGTGGTTGGCCTTCTGAGCTGCTAGCACATGCTGCTGGCTCATGTTGAGCTGGACGTCAATCAGCACCCCAAAGTCCTTTCAACTTCTCAAGCTTCTAGTGTTGAAGAGGATGCCACTTGTCACTAAAGGCAAGCATACAGTACTGCTACTGTTGCACGGGCAGCATAAGTAATACTACAACCCAGAGCCAGACAGCCTGGGTTTTGATAACAAGTGTGCAGAACCAAGATTGTTCAGCAAAACAATCCAAAAAATGAGTCTGTCTGTTGCTGCCTCGGTGGGTAGGTGAGGTAGCTACAGCTGAAAGCTTGTTGGAATTGTTGGTATAAACTCTAGCTTGTGCATACTCTGAAATTATTGAATTCTCCAATTGAAATTGTCATTGATTGTCAAGCAAATGTATTTGCTGTATATGAGAGAAAGATACCTCTCTCTGGGACTTCTGGGGGTAGTAGTTGAATACCTGACTGTGTTTACAGAGTGTATTATGTCTAGCATGGGTTGATTTTGATTCTGCACGTTTTGTCAACCTTACTCTCTGCTGTTGTCTTCAGCAGCAGACTGATTGTACTAAGGGAAGTGATGCCTGTGCATGTGTGGGCATGTATGTGCGTGTGTATCACGGAAAGAGACTGTTTAGCACAGAGCTCAGCCTGTGTCACGTCACAGGATGGCTGCTGGGCAGCCCCAGCGTATATTGATTGAGTATGGCTCGTAGAAAACTATGCATGATTTACAGTGGAATCACAGACTGCCTTGGGTTGGAAGGGACTGTTTCCAACCCCCTGGCATGGTCAGGGACTATTTGGAATGCAGTAGTTCTTGTTTAGGTATTTTCCTGTTTAAACCTTCTCCGTGAACCAAAATACTGCTTTTCTGATTGTTAAAAATGCTAACTTTTGGTATAGATTGCAGGTTTATTTCCAGTACTTTGAGCTAAGTCATATCTTTTACATTATCCTTTTCCTGTGTTCTTGTTAGTTATTCTACAGCCATACCCGTGATCCACGTTGTTTTTATTGTCACCAGTTGCTTCAGGCCCAGAGATATTTACCTGTTCCCCTTAATCCCCTTATCTGTTAATTGGAAAATTCCTTGGAAATTCCTTGAGGTAATACTGTCTTAATTCGTCATAACAGGTAGAAAGTTCACGAACAGAACTTTACTAGAGAGATGCCTCAGGATGGCCTTTGTCCTGTAATTGTTGATAGTGTTTTTGAGGAGTGGGATAAGGAGTTGACCTGGAATATTTTGTTTGGGATTTATTTTCACTGGTTGAAAGTAGCTTCTTAAAGAGTTTTTTTTTTACTGGTTTGGGGTTTGTTTTTTAAATTTTTAGATTGCCTGAATTTGTAATTTCATTATAAATTGTGCTGTCTGGTTTTCTGTATGGTGGTTAAAGACTTGCTTTATGTCTCCATAGGCCTTTGGGAATAGTGATACTGTCTTTGGTACAAATTAATTGGGTAGCCTTCTGAACTTAAGTTGCATTGTTAGATTATAAGACCTGGTGGAGGAAAAAAACCTAACAAACTGCACTGCATATGAATTCCTGTTGTACAGCTTCCATAAAGAACCTATTGGGTTCGTGCTATAGACCCGTGATTTTGATGACAGGCTAAATGCAGACAAGCAGGTAGCATATTGCTAGTAACAAAAACAATTTTAAAAAAACTAAAAATGCAAGAATGAAAAGGTTAAACATTGCTATTTGAATTTTAAAAAGCCTGTATCAGTTTTAACTATGTTCCTATTACAAGTTCTGATGTTTGAAAACTTTTGCCATCCAGGATGGGAACATCATCTCATTTGAAAAGTAGAAACAGTGTCACTTACAGGTTTGTCATATAGCACACTGAAAATTACCCATTTATTGTAGTTGTTATAGCAAGTTAATTTCATCTCATACCCATATCTCGCTCTCTCCATACACTGAAAAAGATGAACTAGATTTCAGGTCAAAAAAATGTTGGCTTAGTTTTTCAGATTTATAATTGGCTTCATATTATTAAACTGGAAATCCTGTGGGATACTAGAGTTTATCTTGAACAACTGTTCCTTGGTGGCCATCTGGATTTTTAGATGGTAAAACAATGTACTCATTTTTTCTAACAACGTGATACTCTGAAGTACGGTGCAAGATCTGTATTAAAATCAATTTCCAGAGGGAACTTCCCCGTCATCTGTCTCTTTTACACGTTTCCACCACAGTACTTTTTATACCCTGCTTGTAGACCTTGCTGATATAAATTCCAAAAGGGAAAATGGCTTGTGTCAAATCTGAGCATTTCTTACCTTCTATAGGTTAAAGTAGTTTATAAGTTTCTGTTGACAGCTTGCAAAACATTAATTATTTTTGTTATGGTATATACAACATGGAAAGTAATAGTTTGTCAAGGTTTTTAGACTGATAGTGCTTAGAAAGCTTGATAGCTACATGGCCTCCTGCCTATTTATTACAAGATGTTACTAGGCAAATCTTTTTAAGATTACTTCAGGCTTTTTCTAATACGTTATTCTTCATAGTTTTTTTTGTCTAGATTGCCCATCTCAACTGCATCCTTTAATAACAGCGTGACTGATCTAAAAGATCGTGGCCACAGAAACTGTTTTGTCATAAGGAGAGGAAATAGGTACAGTGCTAGGAACCACAGTGTTACTCTGACAAAATCAGCACAAGGAATTCAGCCCTGACACAAGTGAAACTGCCCCATAGTCAACAACATTTGGTTCATTGGCATGGGGACTGGCTAAGGTCCAGATGACCCGAGGGGTTTGAGCTACATGGGCAGGTTGCACCCCCTTAGTCACAATCAAAATATGTGCCTGTTATACTTCCTGTCACTCAGCTTCAATTGTCATAATTATGTCAGGTTTAGATTGGGTATTAAAAAAAATTTCTTCACCGAAAGGGTTGCCAAGCCCTGGAACAGCCCACCCAGGGATTGAATCCCCATCCCTGCAGCTAGTTGAAAGCCATGTAGATGTGGTGTTTAGGGACATGGCTAGTGGCTGGACTTGGCAGTGCTGGGTTAATGGTTGGACCTGATGATCTCAAAGGTCTTTTCCACCCTAAACAGTTCTATGATTCTGTAATTTTATCTCCAGGCTTGAATTTGGGTGCATAATGTGGAAATTAGGTGGCATAATATCTCTTTGCTTCAATCTGAACTACTATGACACTGAGATCATCGGATGATGAAAAGGAGTAAATCTGAGGGTGGAATATTTAAAAAAAAAAGCTGATTTTCTGAGATCTGTAAGGATTGAAAAAGGAAGGAGACATGAAAAGTATGCTAAAAGCATCTTCCTTAAAATACTACTTTCTTTTGTAAAGTCAAATCGTTTTCTCTGACAAAAGCGACCACTTAGATTTAAAAACATAATTCTTATGCCAAACATTCTGAGAATGTTTTTATCTCTACAATTACAACTATTGCAAAGATATCCAGAAGATTTATACAGATAAAAATAGAAGAATGAAATAATGTCATTATGAAATCTTTTGTTCAAAGTCCAAAACATCCCTTGTCCCCAGAGTCCACCTGCTGTCAGAAATGCCACTGTCACTAAAGAATAAAAGGCTGGTCAAGAAATGGTAGACATTGCAACTTGTTGAAGCCCAGGTTTGTTGGATTGTTAAGAATTAATAAAAATGAAAGAAATTAGGGCTTCAAAGTTAGTGCATTTTCTTCAAGTCTGTTTCCCCACAGCCACAGAATGTTGGTTTTTTTCAACAGTGATACAGGGATGCAGCCCAAGGATACAGGGAAACAGTGATAATTGAAGTATACACAATGTTTTTATACAAAGGCAGTTCTCCCTGTGCTTTTATAATGCAGTAAAGGAAGATTATTACTGATTAAAGAGAAAGTTATCTAGCAATGAGTAAGTGATGAGCCTGTCCGCACAGGCTAGTAGTCTGTCAGAAACAAGGTTGTATCATCAGGGCCCTTAGGTAGCTCACTGTCCAATTTCTGAACTTAAGGGGTGACAGTTCTGCAAAGGAGGTATCTCAGCCTGTTTTCTGGACTGAAGTTGCCATACGCTGCTTTTTTTCATGTCTAGAAGAGGTGGCAAGGAATACTAGTTTCCCATGATGGAGATATCCCCTTAGCTGGTAGAAGAGTTGCAGATTGGCTACAAGGAGAACGTTCAGGGCTCTAGTTCTTTTCCTCATTTACTTCTGTGCACGCAGACAAACGTGTGTAAGAAAAAGGCAAGGACTGCAGAGCTTGCTTAAGAGGTTGATTGAGCTAATGAGGAAAGCTTCGGCATCTCATGCTGGCACAGTGTCATAAAAAGGTCAGCTGATCCCAGGGGCCTGACAGAATATTATTTGCATATTCACATCAGACATCTGAGATTTCTTTGCTTTCCCTATAAAATTATTGTTGGTACTGATTATCAATATACATAATCTGGACCTTTGCAGTCAGAGACAGTTTAAGGATTCTTAATTCCCTAAATCAACATCCTCAGTCTTCCAAGAAATTATTTTGAATCTTTTGATTTAAATTGCAGTTACACCTCTGTTACTGTCCTGTTAAGAGAAAGCGACAGAGATGTGGAATCTTTCTGAGAAAAAGTCTTGACCTTACAAAGAGTCTTTAAAGCTTGGAGAGAGACAGCTGTCTATATGCACAAGCAGTGGTGGCAGCTTATTTATACTTACAGGCATGACACTGTTCTTTTAAAGATAAATTATGAAGAAGCAAACCTGAAAGCAGCTCAAGTTTGTATGGAGGGAGCTATTCTTGAGGAATTAGGCTTGTTTCTCTTTGGAAGGACTTGCTGACATGGTGAGGTGCTGAAACAGGCTGCCCAGAGAGGTGGTGGATGCCCCATCCCTGGAAGTGTTCAAGGCCAGGTTGGATGTGGGGCCCTGGGCAACCTTGTGTAGATCCAGGCCTGGAGATTGGTGGCCCTGCCTGTGGCAGGGGGGTTGGAGCTCTATGATCCTTGGAGTCCCTTCCAACCCCTGCCATTCTATGATGCTGTGATCACCATGTGTAATGGGTATATGCAGTGTCTGTTTGTGCAGGACCAGGGAGGTGATCATCCCCCTCTACTCAGCTGTGATGAGGCTGCACCATGAATACTGTGTTCAGTTGTGGGCCCCTCACTACAAGAAGGACATTGAGACCCTGGAGTGTGCCCAGAGAAGGGCAACCAGGCTGATGAAGGGTCTGGAACACAAGTCTTGTGAGGAGCAGCTGAGGGAACTGGGTCTGTGTAGCCTGGGGAAGAGGAGGCTCAGGGGAGACCTTATTGCTCTCTACAGCTATCTGAAAGGAGGTTGTGGGAGCTGGGGGTTCAGCCTCTTCACTCAGATAAGTAGCGGAAGGGCAAGCGGGAATGGCTGCGTCAAGGGAGGTTCGGGTTAGAAATTAGGAGAAATTTCTTCTCAGAAAGAATGGTCAGGCATTGGAACAGGTTGCCCAGGGAGGTGGTGGAGTCACTGACCCTCAGGATGTTCAAGGAAAAGTTTGATGAGGTACTTAGGAACGTGGATTATTTAGTAATATAGGTGGTACGGGGATGGTTGGACTAGATGATCTTGGAGGTCTCACTGAAAGTGAGAATCTTGGACAAATACCGTAATCATTGTTCAGAGTGGATGTAATCAGGTACCATGAAGGCTTTTAAAAATGGCATCTGGTTTGATCCAGGCCATTTCTGTAGAAGAATAATATTTAAACCACATGAAATTTTGCATTAATAACTGCTGCTTAAAAAATGGTGAGTAATTTTTAGTTATTCCTTTCTCATCTTTCCCTGGGAAGGTCTTCTTGCAGGCATTTCTTTTGAGTGACAGAAGCTAAGGAAGAGTGTCATCATGGTCTTCAAGGCTATGAATTTACTAATTCTAATACTACAATCAGTTGCTGCTTAAGGGCTGAGAGAGAAACCAACTTAGAGACTGTTTAAGAGAAGATACTGATAAGCAAACTAAACCTAAGAAGTGGACAATTCAATGTTGTTCTCACTTCTGTGTTTCCCACTGTAGATTTTTTTATACATCCTTTTTTATTGAACAAAGATTGTCTTCATTAGGTTTCAAATGTGCATATACAGAATGATTTCCCTTTATCATAGGGTACAAGGACAGCTGAGATTATAAGAACTGGTGTGTAATAACGGTACCCGAAGCAGTATTGTTACAGTGGATATATGTCCATCTGTTACACAGTGCAGCTTGGTGGCTGCTTTTTCTACCACTATTAAAAATGCAGAAGAGATACTTTTTTTTCCTCCTCCTCTCAAACTGCTGTGGAATTTTACCTGAAAATTTTAAATGTGGTCTGTACATTTGAGTCGTTCTGAAAGAGAAAGCAACATGATGTCAGAATTACAACTCTAAGTTAGATCAAAGGTCTGTTGAGCCTTGTATCCCCTCTGACAGAGGCCAAAGTGAAGAAGCCTGGAGAAGAGGACAGAGCAAGCCTGCGTGTGTTGCACAGAACGCTTTTGCAGCCCTCGCCAAGGATCATAAGCCAGGAGCTTTACACTTAGCACTCCTTTATGAACTTGTCATTTCTGAACGTGCCTAATGTCTCTGTAAACACAGGTAAGCTTTAGCGTCAGTGATGTGACAGGGAGAAAGGGAGTTTGTATGCACCTCATGTGAAGATTTCTTTGGAAACTTCCACTTGATAGTTTCATTTGATGTCCCTCAGTTCTTGTACTGAACATACCTGTAAAAAAAATAGATCTGTATTCCCCTTTTCCATGCCAGTGTCTCACCACCCTCCTAGTGAAGAACTTCTTCCTAATGAATAATCTAAACCTACCCTCCTCTACTTTAAAACCATTGCCCCTCATCCTCTAACCTTTCTTGAAGTTCATCACATGAGAGGAGTGGAAAGAGAGATTGCCAGTGAAGACTGAGGCAAAGTCTTCTCTCTGACCTCCCTTTTCTGGCTGACATACCTGTAGAGGGCCTTAGTTTTCTTTGCGTCCCTTGCCAAGTCGAGCTCCATCTGCACCTTGGCCTTCCCATCCCTACACAAATGGGCAGTGTCTGTGTATTCTTCCCAGGATACCTGTGCCAGCTCCCACTGCCTGTGCATTTCCTTCTGGCCCTTTAGATTGACCAGCAGGTTTTGACTCATCCATGCCAGTGTCTTCCCGTCCTTTGCAGATTTCTTCCACCTGGGGATTGAGAGCTCTTGTGCTCTCTGGGAAGTGTCCTTAAAGACCTGCCAGCTCTGCTCTTCTCCCTTGTCCCAGAGGGCAGTTTCCTATTGACCAACTCCTTGAACGGTTGGACCTGGCACTTCTGTTCTCTATTTCATCCAGTTGCTCCATCCCCATTTCTGAATTTAAGACTGCTTTCTTAGTGAGTTCCTTGGAAAGAGCTTGTTGAACTTTTCCACATTGAACACAGAAATAATACGTGCAGTTCCTTTGCTCTTGCCTTCATCTTCACGAACGTTATTTTTATACCTTGCATTTTGGACACACACTCCTCACAGGTGTTTTCAACTCTTACTATGTGCTTGAAAAAGGATTCATCACTGGCTTTTATACCTTTTTGAAAGTTCTTGAGCTACTGTTTTGGCCACCATTTTGACCTGCCTCATTTTCTATGTTTGACCTGTTAGTTCATGGTATTTTCTCTTCGTCATTTAAACACAATTCCAAGTTTTCTGAAGACTTCTTTCTACAAGCAGTCTAATTATGCCCTTTCCCCTGCTGTTTAGCCATATAAGTTTTGTAGTTTGTATTCATCACAAACTTCAATTTAGTGTACTAAACAGCGCTAAATCTTGACAGATGGTAGAGACCATTAGCTGCTCTTCTTAACCTCTTTTTAGCAAGCTGCGTCATTCTAATGCAATTCCTTTCCTTGAAGTCAAACCCAGCTGTAGTGATTTCTTTGGGGATTTGGTCCTGCAAAGATGTTTAATCTGTGTATACTTTATGATGTCTTGGTGGATGGCTTATTGACTGCGATATTGCGGAATAGACCTCTGTAGAAGTGAGGCCCCACAGAGACATTACACTGCCTGCACTGATTAGCCAAGACTAGCCTTGCCATGCAATAACTTTGCCAATGTCTAAAAATCGATGTTAGCATCACCTTCCCCCTTTCAGTGGTCAAGGTGTACATTTTTGGGAGTGTGGGCTTTGTTTCGGGATTTCTTGTGTTTGCCACAGTTCCTGTCACTTTCCTAGCTGGTGCAGTCCTAACAGTGCACCTACCCTGTCTAGGCTTCAAATTTTAGTTCCTGTGCTTTTACATCACTGCTTGGCATAGTTTTTTAGGTTGGTCTGAGTCTAGCCTGCCTTCAACAGATAAGTAAAGCCATTCTGTTTCTTGGGGCATCATAGGGAAGGGGCTTGTCTGAATGCTATTTAAATTTCAAAGATCAGTATTGCTTAATGTTAATGCTGTGTCACATTGAAGGACCAAAGAAACAGCATATCTTGGTATTTGCATTACTGGAATCTATTTGATGAATATATGTTTATAAATAAGATATTAACAGGAATCAGAGGCTGAGAATTCCAGCCTGTACAACTTCTTTGGATTGTTCATGTGAGAAATATTGTGTTGTGTTTACTTTCTGTTAATAAATAGAGGACTGGACAAGTACTTTCTTTTCACATGTTATATTTCCTTGGCTTTTTAGTAAATTTATAGAACTTTGAGGCCCGTTTTCTATGCCTGTAGGATACATTCTTATATTGCCTGCTTTTTTCATAGAAGAGGTTTGTGTTACTTTAGAAACTTGCGAAATAAGTTAATTAGTGATGGTGGTTTGGTTTGGAGTGAGTATTCACCACACGGAACATCCATTGACATCAGAATATATAATATATATATATATATATATTTTTTTTTTTTAAATGGGGGAATTTTAAAAATTCTGTGCTCATGGAGTTAATGAAACAGGACTGTAAAGTGACCTGTCTGGTGTGGTGGGCCTTTCTGGTATAAGTTATGGGCATGTGAAAGAAAAGGTGATTGGAAACAGTCATCAAGCTAAGAGTAGATCAAACTTGACCAGTGTGGTTGGCTTCTCTGATAACCTGCCCAGGTTAGAGAATGAGAGAGTAAGAGTGCACGTCACTGACTTTAGCAGGGCTTGCAATGCTGTCTCCCACAGTATTCTTTTATCCACGTTAGGACACCGCAGCCTGGATGGGAGGAGAGCTCAATAGAAATAAAGCTGGGTTTGTGATCAGGCTCAAAGGGTTGTGATTAAACTACATACTATACCTGAAAGCCAGTGGGAAGTGGACCTGTCCTGCTTCAAGTCTTTATCAGTAACCTGATGGAAGTTAATAGAGAACACAGTACTCAGATTTGCAGGTGACACCAGTCAGGGTGACCAGTTGATACTCTTGCCGTCCAGAGGGACCTAGTCAGGAGGGGTGCAAGCCTGACAAAGGAAAAGCTTTTTTTACCACAAGGAGACTCAACCACAAGGAGAGTCAAGCAGTGGAACAGGTTTCCCAGAGCCGCTGCAGTTTCCATCCTTAGAGATTTTCAAGACATGTTATGTTTACCCTAGGCCGCTTAGTTTGAAGCTCCACCTGCTTTGAACAGGAGGTGGGACTAGATAATCTTCTGATGTTGCTTCAAGCCTAAATTTTCTGCTGAGTTGAAGTTGGCTTGCATACTCCTCTGACAGAATCACAGAATCATTAAGGTTGCAAGAGACCTCCAAGATCATCTAGTCCAGCCGTCCAATGCTGATGATGACTCTGATCATCCTTGTCAGCTGTTTGACCAGACTGATGTTTCTGGAAAAGAATATGTATGTTTGTGTGTTTGTGTTTCTATGTATATACACATATACACATATATGTGTATATGAAAAACTTGATATATATGAATCAACGTTTTTTAGAGAGTCTAGGAAACAAAATGTTGTCAGTTATGTGAACAATGGCATCCAAATGAGGAGGCAGGAGGGCAGCGACACTCAGGTGCTCTCCTGCTACTTTTACCCATGTCAGGAGACCTGAGTCAGTAACCTTTAGAGGTCCCAGTTTTTTGGCTCTTTGAGAGGCTAGCCAATGCTTCTGTTAGGCACTGTTGCACAAAGAAGCAGTATTAAGGCAAGACCACAGAGAAACATTACCTTAAACCTGCTGTGAATTTTACTTTAGCTACTGTTTTGTCTGGTCTTTCCTAGTTTGTGCAGTAGCTAAGCAAAACCCTTTCCCATACCTTCTGGAAGAATAGAGAGTGTAAGGATAAAGCTTCAGTCGATAGAGAAGTTGTCGGGCTGAAAGCAAAGGAGTCCATAGATATTGTTACAAGGAGGTTAAAGGGGCTACATGCTATAAATTGTGAAGGTGTGACAGGAGATCTCAAAACTGATATAATTAAGAGCAGTATAGCTATCTGTAAAATTTGTTTACAGTTGCCATCCCAGCCATCTGTTCTCTTTCCTTGTGTTCTAGTCAGTTGGGGTAGATGATATTCTGTAATGGGTGAAAGGGTTTTTTTTTTTTGAAGTATTGTTTATGTCTCTGCATATACATTTATAGAGTACATCTTATAACGAGGCCTAGGTCCCATTGGTGCTATTTGGGGATGCCGCTGTAGTAACAATGATATATTACATGCTGTTAATGCTGTGTTTGCAAAGCATTTCCAGTTAAAGTTGTTATGCAAATGCAAGTTGCCTCCTTTCCCCATCTGGTTGTTTGCATACAGACTATGGCATGCTTTTCAGTGAAATAATTTGTGGTGTTATCTTTTTAAAAGGCTTGTCTTTATTGTTGTCAGGGAGAGGGGAGGACTTCTGTCAAAGGGAGTCATAATATACCTTGACAGGAATTTCCATCAGTGTGTGGACTTCTTGGATATACAGCCAAGCTCTAGCACTTGAGCTGATGGGTAACTGACAGTAACTGTGCTATGGTTTCCGCTCACTTGCTGGTTGAGATATGGAGACTGCTGTTTAATGTCAAGAATCACAGCTGCTTTCCAGGTGGTTGAGTAGTCTTAGGACCATAGAATAGGTATTAATTTCCAGACACAGTATTGCAGTGTGCTTCAGAGTGATGGCCAGGAAAACTTCCAGATTTGACTGGATCTGGATTCTGAGCTGTAGACTTGATTCCTCCAGATCATCTGTGGGAGACCAGAGACAATTTCTTCCCCTTATCTTGGAGAGAATTTCACCACACAGGCCTGCCACTCTGACATCTGTCCCAGGGTCCAAAGGATGACCAAAAAGAGTGGAGAATCAGCTGACACTTTTGAAAATGAAAGGTAAATTCCATTCTGTGCAGACATTAACATTAACTGAAAAAGGAAAATCTTCATTCAGACCTCCAGAATTAATGTTATCTGAGAGGTAATGCACTGTTATGGATTGTGTTTCAGGATTTCAGTTAGTGCATTGTCTTTCAGGATTTGTTAGTCTCATATGTAACTGACCAGTCAGTGTCAGGGCCCATTCAGAGTGTGGACCTAATAGTTTATGATACTTATTTCACTTAAGAGCAATTACATCTTCTAATTTCATTTTTATGAAGTATTAGGAGTTTAATTTAGCATCAGTGAAAGAACGTATTCAGTCTGGATTTGTTGCTCACAGTTTTCCTTGAATAAGAGGAACATGACTATTGAACAAATAATGCTGAATCTGAGGTTACATGGTCCCCTCTGAACAAAATTACTATCAAAGTATTTCTGCCAGCATTAATCACTACTTGCTGTAGTGTTTAATCTTGTAGAAGCTAACCCAATAGGCTTTTGTCATCCAGCCTAAATGACTTGTGTGTTTGATGCAAATCAAGTCCCAGCAGCTGCAATCAGCACGTCAAGCAAAGATACAATAAACCTTTGTGCATTTTCAGCTAGAGAAGCGTTACCTTCCTCTAGGATCACGGTACGTGGTTTTCCTCAGCAGTGGAGTTTTTAATTATACTTGATTGACCATGATGCAAGCTCATTCTGATGGTCAGGCCAAATCTCAGAAAGTTTCAAAAGCTGGTGTATACTATGAACTGTTTCAAAACACATTTCTTTCCTCATTGAGGGCTTGGGCTTTCCCCCCATTTATGGATTTTGGTAGGTATTAGTCACCTGTTGAACATCTTGCATTTATAAGAATGGTGTGTTAAAGGAAGGGATCCAATCCAGCACCCAGGGGAAGTTTTTACATGCTATCAGAGTTCACAGATGCAGAAATACCACATAGTTTGATGGCTCTGCTCCCTTTAATTCATGCTACTGGAAGAAGTTGTATGTAGTTATGTATGTGCATATATATGCATAGTTGTATGCATATCTTTTAATATAAATACAGTATTTCTATTTTTTATATATTTTGTATGGGTTTTCACAGCAAGACTGATGCTGTGAAGTTACTATTTAGACTTGGCAAGGAGCTCATAGTATTGTTATCCTTTTATTAATGATCTTTTTTAGCATTTCTAATTGTTAGTTCTGAAATACTAATAGTATTGTTAAGGGATCAAAAGAACAAAGAAAGATTTTCTTTTGGCAAATAAAGTTACAGTATTACAAATCCTCAATAATCTATATTATCTCTAAGAAGCAAACCAAGGAATACATATAAGATATTAACAGATACTGAAAAGTACAGCTCCAGACCTGTTCCTTGGATACCATAATTCCTTAATTCACATCTTGTTCCACTGCCACAGTAGTTTATGATGAAGAAGGTCACACAGTACTGACTCAAAAATTTCTCCATGGTTTAGGAAAACCACATTGAATTCTTTCTTACTGGCATAACAAGGGCATAATGTTTAAAGCCTCTCAATATCTTATAAGGGAATTAGAAATTAAATGGTAAATACGATGTTAAAATAATCAGTGGTCTTCCATTTTAAAAGGTTGAACACTACTAAATATAAATTTTAAATTGAAGTATTGGGTGTATGTCTGTCCCTACAGCATATGTTTTAACCTCAGGGGCTGAAAACCTGTAGTTCTGTCACGGGAAACCTCTGAATAACCTTCCGGTTACTGGGCGGGGGACGTGGGGAGCAAGGAAAGTCAAACAATCAATTTACATAGTTTATTTAATTTAATGTTGAATGTGCATTATAAGTTTATTAAATCAACTACTTGCAGTAATTTATTATGGAAATATAATTGAGTTTATGCATAATTTCTGTGTCCTGCATATTCCTGCTGGTACTGGTCAAAGAAAAGAATTAATAGAAATTTTGCATAATTTGGAATAAAACCTTTTTTTTTTTTAAACATCATAAACACAGGTTGTTTTATAAATGCTTCAGGAATTAAATATTCTTAATGAGAGACTTAATCATCTAGTATATCTTGTATTCCTTCCTATTTTTGTGAGAATACAAAAACATTAATCATTGCTGAAACATTTTTTTTCAGTAGGCCAGAGAAACCTTAAGAGTGAAGTGCTGTATATGACAAAAATGTTTTGAATCACTGAGTGTTTTCACTTGCCCCCTCTAATCCCATTGTGCAAGTCACCTTAGTGCTCTAAATGGTTGAGAGCTTCCAAGTGCCTTTAGTGGTTAATTTTTTTTAGTAGAAAGTAACAATTTGTATTGTTTTACCTATTGCATAATTATAATAGGAAATTCAGATTAAATATTTGCCTGTTCAGTCATCACCAGATGACACAATAAAAATGCATCTTAAGGTGAAACATTTGAGATGGGAAGTATTTGGTGTTCCTTTCCCATGAGCACAGTCCTTCTAGTCATTATCAGTTCAAGGAGACTTTGAGATCGGTGCATATATTTCTCCAAAAAGAAAAGTAAATTCAATACATCTGTTGAGTTTTATTTCTCTACCACTGCTGGCTAAGAAACTTAGAAGCTTGTATGTCCCTTCCAGCCCAAACTAATCCATGATGCTACATGATATGGTTAGATAGGCCATCTACAGTAATAAAATCTTTCCTCCTCTCTTTCAAAAAAAAAAAATTAAGTCCTTTTTCAGCTGTTCTGTTAAGCAGAAGGATGGCATTATTCCCACTATGTTTACCTCTAAAGGATGAGGAACTGAATTTGTTACTTGTATGTTGCTGCAGGAATTATGAGCCATCATAGAAAGGAATTAATATTTTATATCTTATGGAGTAAATGTTATTAAATTCTTCAATCATTACAGTGGAAACATTTTAGTATTGTTTTAATAGTTCTGCAGTACACAAGCACTAAGGCTGATAAGTGATGTTAATTCTAGCTATGGAAACTTTGTATATGCCAAATGGAAGATGATTATCTGTCCTGGTTTCAATTGGGGTAGAGTTAACGTTCTTCCTAGCAGCTGGTATAGTGCTGTGTTTTGGATTTAGGATGAGAACAGTGTTAACACATTGGTATTTTAGTAGTTGCCAAGCAGTCAAGGACTTTCCAGCTTCTCAGTTTGGCCAGCCAATGGAGAAAGGGTGGCAGGAAGCTGTGAGGGGACACAGCCTGGACAGCTGACCCAAAATGGCCAAAGAGATATTCTGTACTATATGACATCACGCCCAGTGTATAACTGGGAGTTGGCTGGGAAGCAGCTTGGGTTGGGAACTTACCTGAGCATTGTCTTTGGGTGGTTAGCAGTTATGCTGTGCATCACTTGTTTATGTTATTATTATTATATTTATTTATTTGTTTTTTATTAAACTGTCTTTATCTCAACCCATGAGTTTTACCTTTTTGTTTTACCTTTTTTTCTTTTCATTTCTTTTCCCCCATCCCACTGAGCGAACAGCTGTGTGTGTTTTAACTGCCTACTGAGTTAAACCATGACACTAGTGGGGTTTTTTATTGTTCTGTATTGTTGTTGTTGGTTGGTTGCAATTAGTGTTTATTGCTTTAGTTTGTCAAGTTCAGTGCTTTCTTGAAAATAGTATCATAAAAGTATTCCACTTGGATGGGACCTCCAGAAGGTCCTAGTCCAACTGTCTTGTCAGTACAAGGTCAACACTGTATTTACACCAGGCTGCTCAGGGCTTTGTCTTAAGTGTACCTTGCAAATCTCCAAGAACAGGGGTTCTTTTGTCCCCCTAAAGAACTTCTTACAGGGCTTAATTCTCCTCATGAATTTTTTTTTCCTCTATGTCAAGTCAGAGCCTCCTTTATTTTAATTTTGACCACTGCCTTTCATCCTGTAGCTGTAGACCTCAGTAAAGTCAACTTTGGACCTAGGATCAATCTTCTGTTTGACCTTGTCTTTGATAAAGGAAGGTTTCTTTTAGATCCGGCACCCTTCCTAAGTCATCTCTTCTTCAGGTTAAAGAGGCCCAGTTCCCTCAGCCTCGCCTCATACACTGTGTCTGCTATTTACTTTGTGGTGCTGGCCCTGCTCCTTCTGGTTTATCAGATCTTACATTCTTGTTGTCAAAACCTGGATGCAGCATTCCAAATGCAGTCCAGTGAGAGCAATCCCTTTTCTTCATATGCTAGCTACACTCCTGTTAATACAGCCCAGGATGTTGTTAGGCCTACTTGCCGACAGGGCATGCTACTAACTCATGCTCAGTTTGCTCTGCACCAGGAAACACAGGTCCCTGGTTCCCAGAGTTATTTCCTAGACGATACCATCGCAGTTGTTTCTTCCTAGAAGCAGGACTTAAAATTTGTCCACTTTGTGTGTCATAAGGTTCCCACTGGCCCATTTCTCCAGTCTGTCTAGGTCCCTCTGAATAACGTATCTGCCCTCAAGTATGTCCATGTGCCCGGATAGGATGAGAGGCAGCAGGCACTAGTTGGAACACAGAGCATTGGGATACAATACAAAGTTCTATGTATCTCATGCAGTTCAAGTATTGGAACACAACCACAGAATCTGTGAAATCACCATCTTTGGAGCTATCCAAACTCAGCTGGATAAGGTCCTGCAGAGCCTGAGCCAACTAGGCCTTGAGAGGAGCTTGTGCTAAATGACTTACAAAGGTTCCTTCCAACTTAAAAATCTTCTGTCTTTCTGTGACTGTTCTTCCCCAATTTGATGTTGTCCACAGACTTGGTGATGTCTTTTGTTTTCTGTTTAACAAAGATATTAAAGAGGGTGGGTCACAGAACCCTGAGAAGTTCCACTTGTAACAAACTTTCAGCTTGAGTACAAGTTAAGTTCACTTGCTAGATAACATCCTGGGTTGGATACAAGGATGCTATGGGACAGCATGTCAAATCCTTGATAAAATCAAGGAGGATGATATTCACAGCTTTCTTCATTTACAGATCTAGTCATTTCATCACAGAAGGTAATGATGATGTCAAACATGATTACCTTTGGCTTGTTAATTCCCAATAAACTACTTCTCATTCATGTGTCTAGCAGTGGTTTTCAAGGCAATTTTCTCCATGTTTTTTCCAGGTGCCAAAGAAAGGCTTACTAGCCTTGTTGGCTTGCCTTTTTTCAAATATGACTGTAATATTTTCTCATTTCCAGTTACTGAAGACTTCAGCCAATCTCCGTGCAATGACCAAGAGCAGCCTTTCAGTGTCATCAGCAAGCTCTCAGCACCATCACTTGTGTTATGTCTAGTCCCACGGGCTTATATGAGTTTAAATTTGTAAGGCAATCCCTGTATTGATCCTCCTCTGCTGCTAATAGTATCTCTCTTCCTTGAACCCTTGCCCCAGACACAGAACTCTGGGATACCTTGCTGGTGAAGAGTAAGACGAAGTCGTTGTGTGCCTCAACTTTATCTGTGCCTGTGTTTACCAAATTAGCCATGAGCTTGCATTTTCCTTGTTCATCCTTTTACTGTTAATGTAGCAATAGGAGCTGTTCCCATTGCCTTTGACATTGCTTGCATGTCTGGAGTCAAGTTCACCTTTAGCTTTCCTAACAGCACCCGTGCATGTCAAGACAGTCTTTCTGCATTCCTCCTTCCATAGCCTGTCCTCACTTCCATCTCATGTATGCATACTTGTTGCAGTGTAGCTAAGTGGTAAGATCCTCAAGCTTTTTACTTGACACAGTAACAGAAATAATCTTGGTTTATGGTCTGTTCAGTTTTAAAAGTTGAGGCTTGTTTCTGGTTGTTTCAATTATTGCCCTGTGACATAAGCTGAGGATAAAATGCCTCCAATAAATCAGTTGGTTAGCCTTCATTCTCCTTGTTTAAATTAGTTTTACATATAAATGTGTATTAAAAAGGAGATATGACTGGAATTTTCCGAGGAGCTTGAACCAGGTTTTCAGTGATAACCTCATTTGTGCTTTGGTTTTTTGTGTAACACTCATGCCTGTACATTCATGGACTGAAAAATTGAAGACTCTTTCAATGATACTCTTCAAACCTGAGAAAAATTAGAAAAATATGGCCTATTTGGGAGAAATTAGATAGAGGAGGTACAGCCTTTGTGTGTCTGTGTAGCATTTGATACTATCTGACATGAATTCACAGTAGCTGAAATAAAGACTTGAACTCATAGCAAAAAAAATTATCTAAGCACTGTTTAAAGAATAAAAGATAAGACAGCAATGTAGGGATAGACAGCAAAGCATATGGTGCCAGGAGCTTGATGCTGGGAACAGTCCCACTCTCTGTCTTCATTATTAATCTGGAGAGAGCGCAAACATATGCTAACTTTAATTTTATGTTTGTTTTGCATAGATGGAATCTTACAGATTGAAGAATCTTGTAGCTACCAGTCAGGATGTAGGACAATGTGATTAGGCACAATTATTTTTTTTATTTTTAAAAAACCCAAACCAACAACATAGTATTTTACTTAAAAATTACAAACTAATGTAATTAGGGGGAAATAAGCCAAATTTATTTATTTAAAGACAGAGGAATTCATATAGGAAATAGCAGTACTAGAAGAGACCCTTGGGATTCCTTCTCTGGCACTACAGGATGGGAGCACAGAGAGCTACTTCCCAGAGCCATCTGCTCACTGATGTAGAGAGAAGGAGCTGCTCTTCCCTGCACAGAGGTGTGGTGGTTTTGCAGAAAGGGAGAAACGGGTCAAGTCGGGATTTAAGGAAGACTAGTAGACTCTGCCACAGTTTTGAGTGATAGTAGACTTTCTGCTTTTACTGATCTGTAATGTTAGTGATCTGATCCCCTGCACTTAAACAAATCGTAGTTCCAGGGATATGTTAACATTTCATGGGGGAAAAAAAAGAAATCCAGCATATGGTTTAATCTCTCCTTGCTCTAAACATGTTCTGGAAAGGTAGGAGCATGGTTAAGGTGTTCTGGAGTGTTAAGCAGAGCAAAGGGTACAGGCAGCCACTGAACTTGGTCATTTT
Source organism: Gallinula chloropus (assembly GCF_964237585.1). Lineage (NCBI taxonomy): Eukaryota > Metazoa > Chordata > Aves > Gruiformes > Rallidae > Gallinula > Gallinula chloropus. Next base: position 77,854,398 of record NC_140086.1, on the reverse strand, counting down.
GCAGTGTGAAGTGGCCTCTGAACACATTTAAAAGCGTAAGCAGCAGTTAAGAGCAAAACGGAAAGATGAGTCACGCAGCGGTTCATCAGCACGACTCTAGCTAGCAGAGTAACTGGAGTTGTTTCACAGTGGCTCAGAATGCCAAGTGATATCCTTTCAGGCCTGCCAACACCGTGGTGAATGAATCTGGGGGATAGACAGAGGCTGGAATTTCCCAGTAACCCAATGGAATAATTTCACAGCTTAAAATCTGTGATCTACTTTCCTCACCCATTTTAATATACTTCTTTTAAAACTTTTGTTTAAACAGTCAGTAGGAATAATTAAATAATGACCTCTCAGCTGCATTTGGGGTTATATTTGACATTTGCTTGATATTTTCTAGTCTGTCTTGCTGGTTTTATTCCCTGTAGCATCTCAAAACTTTGTTTCTGTAATATATTGAACAAACGATTCTTAGCATTTAGCAACTGACGTTAGCTTAATCTTTAATAAGTATGAGTTCATTAAATGTTAAATTAATAATAATAAATACAAATCCAGAAAATGAAGATACGAGATTGTTGATAGCAAATTGTATTTCAATTTCAAGTGAATACCACAGGGAAATTCAACAGCCATTGCATGCTGTGTTCCTGTTACAATTTCTTCCGAAGATTTTTTCTTCGTTTGTTTTAAGGGAACAATCATTACCCAGTAAACCGGACAACTTTTTATATAGCATATGTAACATAGCATTTCCATGAATTATTTCCTGTAGGGATTGCTCTAGAATAACCATCATTCACTTGAATTATTTTAATTCACACTGTATACAATTCCAGATTCAGGAGTATATGTGTAGCAGAAAACCTTCACATTACATTCTGGTGCGATTTCATTTCCACCTTTCTGCTGCTTGAAATCATGGAGCTGCGGTTTGAGGAACTGTCGCTTAGCATCTTAAAATATCTCACTGTGATTATATCTGAGTGGGAGTAGCACATGAGCAAGTTGGATAATGTACTTTCAAAATCCAGCACCATAGTAATTAAGTGAAAGAAATTGATCAGCTTGTGTAATAATAGGCAAATAATTACTGGAAAGGTGAGATTCGTGTGCATCTATTAACAAGGGTAAGCCAGATAATATTTCTCTTAGTTGGTTTTACAGGTTTTGAGGCTAGCTTAAAAAACAAATCCTATTCACCAGTCAGATTAAGAAATTTACCTGTCAGGTGCTAGCTTTCAGTGTCATATTTTGATGTTCTGTATAAACTCTCTGGTTTCTCAAAATGTGATGATTCCTCCAGCCAAAACTGCTCAGTCACAATGAGAATGTTAAAGCATCAGTAAGATTTTTGCCTTTTAGGATTAAAAACCTCAGGTAGTCCAAAGTATATCAGGGACTTACTGTTCTCTGTAGTATTTTTATGGGTGAATTTTTCTGTCTTTATACTTTCTGTGTAGTATCCGAGAGCCTCCTCTCCATGTTGGGCATGAGAACATGCCGGGCTGATTCAATAGAAAAGAAACAATGAGAGTTCAAGCAGTGACCCAAGTTAGAATTACTTCTAAGACTTCTGCGTGTTGTGATTTACTTTGGGTAAAATTAAAGATGTTTTAAAATAGAATATATATAGGAAATCTTGAAAATAGAATAGAGCTTGGATTTTATTGTTGTCTTATGTGTAGTATATATCCACATACTTAAGTGAAGTAGACTAAATACAGGAGATCAAATGCGACCACGAGAAACGGGTCAATATCATTTAAAATCAGAGAGGTTAAGGTACTTCAGAAATGTGTTCCAGCTCTGTACTGGGGGATCCAGATGTTATCCAAGTTAACTCAGCTGCAGTACATGAGAGTTCGTGTTTCAAGTTGTCACTTAATTACCTTGATCTCTTTCATCTCACTCTGAGTTGAGGTTGGTGAACATCAACTTCATGCTCTGTTGATTTCCATCAGTGCTGGAAATCTACAGAAACAGGTCAAAATCTGTCTGGCATTTCAGCTGGTCACCTAGTTGTAATCACAGCACTTTAATGATGTGTTCAGTAATGAAGAGGATTTGGGGCTTCATTTGTATACAAGGTATGGAAGGGCATACAGCTGGGGTTAATATATAATATGAGTGAATTTTGGAAACATTAGTTTAACAAAAATACATGGCTTTGAGCTCAATAAAGTACTTACTAGATGGTTGAAAGAGTAGCTAAAGTATTGTGATTGTTAACAGTCATTCATGACGGTCAGTAGACATTTACTTCAGCCTGCCTTCTTCTAAATGATATTCACCTATTACCATATGCCAGTGGCCTCATTTTTCCACATGCAGTCACTGGTTAGAATAAGCTCAAATCAAATTTTTGAGAAGTGTCTCAAGCCCCTTTTTAGAATAGTTTCAGTTGCCTTAGATGCTGATTTTTTGTTACTTGAGTTATGAGAGACATTTTGACTGTTACACTGTTCAGGGGTCAGGCAAGTCGTGCAAAATCTCTAAAGGGAAAGCACCAAGAGGCTTAGCTGGTTTACTGCTTTAGAGTTTCTATCTACTCTTTTCTCTTCCATTCGCCCTTTCTCCTTGTTTTGTTTTTGACAGCAGTGCTGTTTTATGAAGGTGTCATAATCTTCAGCTTTTGCACATTATTTGTATGTAAAGATTTAACTGTTACTGCTTGGGCAGCAAATCATGGAGTGGATTCCTTAATCACTGCCTGGAGTTCATTACAGTTCTCTGTATATCTTTACACAATAAAGATTAGAAAATGGCTATTTGTTCAACAAAAGCATTCTTAGTGTGACTCTGGCTTTAACTGGTGGTGCTGCTTTCTCCTTCTACCAGCATGTGCTTCCATCTCTTCAGTTTTTACCGTGTTTGCAGGCGTGTGCTGGGTGCATGTTCAGACGCAGCCTTTCTAAGAACGATACTGGCAACAGGTGAGGGAGCTTTGCCTTTTGAGTCAGCTGCTGATTCAGAGCCCAGAGTGATGGCAGGGGAATGCCAGCAGAGAGAGGGAAAATCCAGAGCCTTGACTCTTTGTAGTCATTAGGAGTCTCTGGCTTTATTTGTTCCTTCTCTGAGATTAATAGCTATCTCCAAAGTCTGTTCTAGCCTTACACTGAAATAATGATGTGCTCTTTATGAGCGTTTGGAAACTGTGTTAGGTAACTGTTGAGCCCCAGTTCAGATGTGACCTTATTCTTAAACCATACCATTTTATCCATCGCAGTAAATTGATGTTTATAAAATATTTTCAGCTCTTGGAATGAATTGAGAAATGCTCAGAAATGCCTAAAGCTCTCCATTCATAGATTCTTACTGACTTAACCCACTGCACAATTTAAATACGACGTTGCTGTTATCCTTCACTTCTATGCAAATGGTTCTTCTATTACTGAGTCATCTCACGGATGTGATGCAGTCAGTGCTTTAAATGTCTCCTGAATTCCCCTTCACTACACCATAGTTGGGAAAGATTTTACTATTCTATCTGCCTGTGGTTAGAATCACATCATGTCACTAAGCCTATCTTGAGCTGATCATCTATGCCCACTCTTGATTTCTCCTTCCTTCTCTAACTTCACCAGTTTGTGTGCATTTTAGATTAACAGATTTCAAAGATCTCAGGAGCACTTCTTGAAAGTTAACTTATCTCATCTTTCTAGCTCCTTTTTACCTTTCTTCAGGCTGTTTTTAATAGGTGATTTGCACTACCATTGTGCTTTCCCAAGGGAGAATTCATACTGCCTTAAGTATCCTAGCCACCCTTTTTATAAAGATAGTCTTTTTGTTCTTTTCTAGTTCCCTTCTCTGAAGTTGAGTGAGAGACTGTGGACAATACTCGGGCCTTCATAGGGATGTTGAACCAAAATATATTCTGGTCACTTACAGAACTGATCTTCTGTTACAAGAGTTGAAAGCTCACATGCCATCAGGATCAACAGTTGCACCTGCTGTTACAGACCCGTTAAGCAGGAGTTTTAGTATTTCTTTGCCTTCATTAATAGCTTAGCACTTAGCACTAGGAGGCTCACTCATGACCTTCTAAATTTCAAGTGCTAACAGGTTGATCCTCTTAAGGTTGAAATGAGCTCCATCCCTTCCGTACAGGTTTCCTGCTCCCAGCATCTGATGTCTCTTACAGAAGAGTCTCCACCCCATAATGAACGTGAAACCTCACTTTCAGCCAAGCATCTTTGCATCTCTGTTTGTTTACAGTCCTCTGTGGCGTCTTCAGGTTCCCTTGCAGAGTCCTAGATATTGTCTCTAAAACCTTTCTCCTCCTGCCTTTTCCCTGTGCTACTGGTACCAATGAGAGACAGAGTGCAGACTTCTCCAACCCAGTGCTCCTTACCTGGTGATACAGGCAGGACCTTTGTGCAGGACTTTTGCACTTGACAAGCAAGTAACTGTGTGGTGATGTGTGGTCCTGCAAATTCGCCAGACCCCTGTTTCCCAGGTGCCAATCCGACTGTAATAACCCACCTCTAAACCTTCGTCATGGATCCCTGGTTCCAGAACAGGAGGGCTTATGGCCATGTTTGGCTAGAAAGGCCTCAGTGCTGCAGTCATTATCCCCTCAGTGGTCTAATGCTGTGCCTTCCTTCTACATGAAGCTAAGGGTGTTAGTCTGGCCTTCATCTTGTTTTATGATGTTCCTGAAAAGCTCCTCTACCAGTCCGGTAATCCTCTTCCTCAGAGAACTGGGTTTCTGTAATTGGAGTGCTCACCAGTGTTGCTGAAAGTGCCACTAGTGACCCACGGACAGTGTTTCTCCGAGTTCCTTCTGTTCAACCCCCTCAAAAAAGCTTACAAAGACACTTTCCACATCATGGTGCATCCCAGCTGCTTTCCTAGGGGCCAGGTGTTTGGAAATGTGGTGTTCAACAAATACGTTCTTGCTGGAGCTCTCTGTGTATTTCTACCTGGATGTGTAACAGTGGTTCTATCAGAGGGTTTCTGTATCACAGTGATTGACCTGACTGGCAAATTTCCAGGCGTTGCCAAATCCCCCCTGGATCTAAATTTCCATTTATCTTCTCAGCTCAGTTCCATTTATGTTTCCAACTGTTCTGTTCGCTCTGTGTTAGGACTTGCCTTGCTCCAGCAAGGACTTCTTGCCCTTGAAAGTCCTATTTTGGATTTTCAGCTCTTCCTTCACTTCCTCCTTCCTGACACTCCACTGGTTTCCTGAGTGAGTTTCTGTCCTTGATCTTACTCACAGAATTCAGAGATAAAACAATTTCTGCTGATTCAAGAGGGACAAAACAAAAACATGTAAATATTTTATGTTGCACAAAGTAATATATTCACATAACGTGTTTTAAATTGCTGGGAAAAAATAGATTCTGGGTTTTTTTGAAACTAGGAGGAACGTTAAACAATACAGCATAGCCATAACAGAATTTCTGAACAGTTTTGATTTCAATTTAAACAAGGAATTTACAGGGTGGAATTGTATTAGATATTTTCTTGGTTTTAAGTGCCACCTATAAAATACACAAAACACAAAAAACCTTTATCCATACTGTGCACATTGATATACAGTCACCCCATTTTTGAGGGTATTCTTGGAGTTGAAATGGCTTGGATGGGTCACCTTCTGTGGGGCATCTCTGATTTGCTCCCTAGGTATTTCCCATTATCTCCCCTGAACTCTAAGCCCAGAATTCTTAAATTAGTTATCAAGGTGTTGACTCAACCATGCCAACATGCATCTGTCCCATGTTAGCTCTTTGTGTGGACAGTTTATTGCTACGAAAAAATGTGACCTCGGCTTCACTGGACTGAATAACTTTAACCACTTAGGAACATGGAAGCGAAAGTCCATCATCCTTTACATAAACAATCAAGGTGCATGTGCAGTCTTACCCAGTTATGCCAAGAAACTCCCAGTTTAACTGAAGGTGGTTCTGGGACTTAGTTCCACAGTTGGCTCAAAGTGTCCTAGGTTTTGAGTAGCTTCTGTGGTCCTTCAGGTATTTCACAGAAACTTCCAGAGCTTTCGCTGCCGTGCTTGGTTTGCTGTTACTGCGGCCACGTACGTGTTTGGTTGCGGTGTAACAGCACATCATTCTGTTTTCTTTTGCTGGGAATAGATGAGTTGTGTTTTCAAAGATACTTTGTGTCAGAGTGAGTTTTGCGTAAGGAAGGATACGTAGCTGCTGAACACTGAATGATTCAGCAGTGTTCCAGCTGAACAGACTTTGACATATAGATGTGTAAATGACATGAGTTTTTCCAATACACAAGACTTAAAATATTGATTCATTTACTTATCCCTGTTTTTTTTTTCTTTCTATATTTATTCATTTGTAGCCTGGATGTTTTCCTAAAGGAATGTTTCAGACTTATTGATTAGAAATGGCAGAGGGGGTTGGAACTAGATGATCTTCAAGGGCCCTTCCCACCCAAACTGTTCTGTGATTCTGTGATAAATTTCCGGCAGTCATAAATCTTCTATGAACGTTCTTTCATTATGATTGTCATGGTGTTTGTTTGTGCTACAGAAAACTGAACACAGATCTATAATGTTGGTGTTTCTTAGCCTCCAAATCCTCTGTCTGACTATTTTAATATTTTAGTAGTGTGTTGGGGGGTTTATATATTTATATGAAATCGGTAATCTCTTAGGATTAGGTTTTGCGTTTCATACTGTGCCTCATGAAGTGTGACTCAAATTAATTCACATATTTTCTGTTTGAGTATTGTCATCTATTCCAAGAGCTTGTTGAAAGGCTTTAAATTAGGCATAATTATTAAAGCTAGTGTTTTAGGTTGTGGAAAAAAATGTGAGGTTTTTTTAAGGCATGTCTGTATCTGATCATTCTAAATGAAAGATCTTTATTAAAAAAAAAAAAGGAAGGGAGAGAGGAAGCATAGCGATGAAAGCCACGCACAATACTTGTTTGGAAGCCTTCCTTGCAGTACTTCCAGAGAAAGTCAAGACAAGGAAATATAAAAGAAACTGGAAGAGTCAGTAAGTAAAATACTCATATTTACATACAAAAGAAAAGAATGTGAACAAGTAATGATGAAGAATGATACTAGATGGCAAATCAAATATTTTATAGGCATGCTATTTGCAAGACTTTTTCTGTGGTCAAGTGCAAAGAAAAGCATTACTTGAAAGCTAAAAAGGCTAATGTGCAAGAAAATATTCTTCAGAATTGGTCAGAAGATGGACAGGCACCCTCTGTGCATTAAATTTAACACAGGAAAGCAAAAGCTAATTAAAATTTTCTGTATGGATTGCTGTTTGCAAGAATTTTGCTATTCCTTTGGGTATCCAGAGTGTAATTGTTTTCCAGTTCATCTGAGAAACATTTGCTGAAAGAATGTAAATAATTGTGTTTATCTAAATCAAATTTTTACTCTTCATTGAAGAAGCAAATTGCAAAACCTGAAAATAATGGAGAAGCAGATCACATAAACCTTTGTTGCTGTTAGAAAGAAATTTATGAAGTTTCTCATTAACTTAAAATGAATAATAATATATATAATTGGAATTACTTTTACAGTTTGACTTCTCACAATCCAGTTTATGACACTATTTATCAATGAAAAGACCAAGGCAGGAAAAACAAAGCCAAAGTTCAATGTATTAGAAGTGAGCTACTAGTAAACAGAGATGAGCAATATGTTAGAAGGGAATTAAATCCCCGAAGCTCCGCATGCCTGCACAGCTCAATACTGAAAGTATAGCTCCTCCAAAAATCAGATTTTGTCTTTTAATACATTGTTCCAGAAACTACTGTAATGTTTAGTGTTGTACTTGTGTTTAGCTAGCTGTTTTTTCATCATGTTGTCAATCCGAATTATATCTGTCATCAGGAAAGAATCTGCTTCTTTTTGAGACAGCAAGGTTTGTCATCAAGACTTATGTGCTGAACATGATCTGCATTTGCATCATTCCTTGAGGAAACAGAAGTGCTTGGAATGATGAGAGTGCTTCAGTCTGACTGAGACTTTTTTTTTCTATGAGAAGAAGCACAAGATAGGACCAGTAAGAAATTCTCATTCACAGTATTCAGAATAAAAAAATTCTTTACTGTTCAACCATGAAGTTTGAATTTTATCTCAAATTTTTTATTTTAAAAATTTTGAAAAATTTTGGGGTTGAGACATCATGTTACATTTCATCTTTTTTTTTTGCCTTGATGTATGCTGAGCAATAAATTAAACCAGCGTTCTCGAATCTGGAAATCAGTTCCCTTAATCCCAGCCCACTGTCCAGTGGATACAAAGTATTTCTCAAATTATCAATGAAATTCCAAACCAGAGATGTCTTCCCTGATCTTGTTTCTTCTTAAAAAGATTTTTTGCAACTTTAATAACTAGGTAATTTTTAGTAGTAGGAAGGATGTGAGTGCAACATTCAAACATCATTAATCACAAAGTGAATCTGTCTAGTTAATAGAGTTGAGACTGATTCATATGTCAAAGTAGTTTGTCATTTGTGGAGGAGATAGAACATAATAAGAAATTAGAATTTTTATTTGTAAAATTTTAAAATTAGTAATTATTTTTATGAAAGCACTCTTGGAAATCTGACATAATAGCAATTCCTAACCTTTCCTAAAATAATATCTGTCATTTAAAAGCAAGCATGTTTTAGGGATTGTCCCCGGCAGAATGCACTAAAACCTGCTAGATTCAGTGAATCTAGTAGGAGACTTTACCTCATATGGTCCGTAACAGGACAAACATTTTGAAGTCAACCCATGGCATCCTTCTCGATCTTTTGTTTTGCTCCTTTTTTTGTGGCAAGGAGTGAGAGGGAGATCTTGATCTGTAATGCTTCAGATTTTCCTGTTGCTTGGACTTACAAAGAAAATTTGCAGGTCTCCTTTGCTGCTTAAGAGGGGACCTGTCATTCAGTAGCGTGGCTGTGAGAAACTCTAGGCACTGTCAGTGCTAGCTGTTGACTTAGTTGCTCCCTGAACCCACGTTGCCTCCGACCCAATTCCTCCAGTTCTTAATGGCATAAACACATATGTCAGTTCTCAGTCCATAGTCAGATCTGTGACTTGGAAAATGTCGGTTCTGATCAGTTAAAATAATACATGTTTCTAGTGTCTGATATTCTGAAATCAAATTAAGCAAAGCTTAGAAATGGCAAGAGCTTACGTAGGGTGGAGAACAACGTCATGAAGCAGTTCAGTGAGAATGCTCTTGGTATATGATTGCTCATGAGGATTTTGCCAGTAGTCAATTCAACCTGTGAATCACAGTGTTTGTTACACTGGAAGAACATTTATTTCCCCCTGAATTTCCCTGCCAGCACAGCAATTTCTATCGAAACATCTGAAGAGTGAGTGAAAAGTTTTCACTTTCCCTCCTTCTTTTTCAGGGAGGCAGAATTGAATTTATCATTTGGTCTATCTCAAAATGTGTTATCAGGGGCAAAACTTGGAGAAAAAATACTCAATTAGGAGTAACAAATGGTCAGGACTAGATAATATCCATCCAAGAGTAGGAAGAGCATTCAGAAATAAAGTAGCCAAGCTGTAGCCTATAGTGTGATGTCATTTTATCTTTTAGCCCCTAGAAAACACCTAAAGTGATGCCTCTCTTCTCAAAGTTAATCTGAGCAGCTCAGATCTCTATTGCATTTGCATCAAACTAATAGAAATCACAGTGAAAAAACCTGTGATTCCACACCAGAACCAGCTTAAGTGCATTGGGGGTAAATACAAAGTGATGCACGTGGAACAAATCCTGACTTCACGTGTGCAGTGATGTGTTTTGAAGTTGATATGGGGCAAGGACAAAGGTCTTGCGGTGATGACAGGTTGCTCCATTAAAATGACTATTGGTGATCAATAACAACAAAAAGGAGGTTCTTGGAAGCACTGGCTGAGATGAAGTCTTAGTGAGTTAATTTATATGTTTCATCTTCATTTCAGATACATAAACCACTTTTGTATCAGGAGAATTGGAAAGTGCCTGTTTTGCTGCTACTGCTGTTTTCAAAACTATGGGCCTTAATTTGTGGTGTAGTAAAGGTTTTAGTCCATATGCGATCCTTCACAAAGTCGTCTTGAAATCTAGTCTGCCAGTTAAGCTGTATTTTCTTACTAGAGAATGAGAGAATACTATTTTCTTACTTCCACTCATAAAGTTGGGCTTTCTTGATTAAATTAAATTATCAAGATTTACCATATCCTGTCCTTTCTTCCATGGACGTGTTGTCACATGAGCTTTTGCTGTGGGAGTCCTAAAGGATGCTAACATCATTCTTCACGATCCGCTGCCATTTTCCATGCTGCCCCAACAGGGCCATTCTAACTTAACACACTTGATTTATATAAAACAAGTACAGTGACCCAGCTACATGATCCACAGCAGCGTTTGACATTTCTAAATGCAGGATAAGCCTAAAGATTTTGGAAATAGCATAATTGCACAATTGTCTAGATAAAATGTACGTAAGCACAACGAAAGCACTACCAAAAAAAAATTTTAAAAAGAAAAAGACCTACTCAAAAATCTAAACACTCATTCTTGCTGTTTGTGGTAGAGAGAAATTTTAATGTCTTCACACTCCAGAGCAGCAAAAAAAAAAAATAAACCCATTAGCACACAGATTCTTACAGTCATTGACTGTGTGGGAAGATACAGATGGGTTTTTTCTCTTCACTGCAACAATATCAACTAACAGCAGGAGCTGAAACATACTATGTCATGTCAACCTGAAACAAATTAGGATTTAAGAATCTAATAAAGTTGGGATTGCTCAGTAGTGCAGTTTGCTAACAGAATGTCATTGCACACAAATGGCGTGTGCTCAGGGTTGGGCAGCTCTGGCGGTTAAAATACACGCGTTTCCCTGTCGAGCTGAAACGCCAGCAGCTCCCCCCACCGCGGGTTTTGGTGCGATAGGCTGACCCCGAATTTCCCTTGGGACTGGGTGGTGAAAGAGCTGTGTGGCCAAACAATTGAACTGCAGTTCCATTAAGAAAAATACCTGCTGACCTTTCAGAATCTTATAAACTGCTGCACTGGGTGGTTGCCGTGCTGACGTGGTCTGTACTGCACAGATTGAAATAAACCCAGGCTGATACGTTCTGTGCTATACTTAATGACAATGTTTTTTAAAAATCTTACTACTTTTTTTTTTTCCCTTAAGAACTAAAGTATTAATTGCATCACTTTTGCATATTATTTCTATTACCCTGAGAAACCAAAAATTTAACAGGCAGACTTTGCATTTTATTACCGAGAAATGTAAATGTTTGCATTTTTGCTTCATATATAGCCAGAGCTCAGAAACATTTAAAAGCTAAATAGCTCGCTATGCAAATGTCTTAAACCTGATTGGAATTCATGGTCACAGCCATGTATGTGCAGTCTGAAAGAAAAATTTGGACGTAGGAATGTTAATGGCCTATACTGTCCCTCCTGTTTTCTTCGTGAAAGAAGAAAACTCAGGTCAGCATGTGCTGTATCAACGACAGACAGTTGGTATAATTCCAAATTCAGAATACTCTCTAACAAATGTTGCAAATACAAAGCCCTGTTATCCTTCCAAAAATTGCCTGTCCTCAACTCAGTTGTTTTGTAGAGCAGGACACAGCCCTCTTGTTCCTGGTGTCAGAGGTACATGTTAGGATGCTTGGCGTGGACACGGCTGCCCTGGGCAGGGGTGGTATCAGTTTGACCTCCTTCCTGTCCCAAAGGTATTGTTTAAATGGCTGTGTTTAGAAATGTACCGATTGTTATATGTGTTAGATGCTAGTGTTCCATCTGCTTCAGACAGCGTTCTGTTCTTGAATTATCATGGAAAGATGAGAAGTGTTTGAGCACCAGTGTCATACATAGCATAGAATGCTTTTACAGGTGTTTTTCTCATAAAATAGAAAATGTGTGTGTTCAGTATATGCTAGAACAACTTTATGTCTTCAAGGTCTGCTTGACTGGTGCAGAAAGACATCTTTGGTTTTGTTCTTCTTTTGCTTAATGTCCAGTGTACAGGTTTGTGGGGTTTTTAAGTTAATTGATGGTAAAGTTGGTGATGCTGTATTTTTTCGCTATTTCTATGCCTAACTAGACAGTTGGACCTCATTAGCTTCTAGTCTACTGATATTTCTGCAAAATTAAGCTATATTAATTGTCATTTTCAGTGCTGCATGGAGAGATTTTTGAAAGAAAATGAAGTGACTGTAACTTTTTTAAGGTTTTCTGTTATCTGTACCTATTTAAAGGAGAAGAAAACTCATCTCTACTACTTTCCTGTCCTTCACTGGAATAAAAGCTGTACCAGAACTTCTATATGGAAAGGAAATGTTCTGTTTAAAGGCAAAAAGCTAGAGTAGAAATTTGTAGAGAAATGTGGACATCCTAGTGATTAACAGAAGAAAATGTAATGCAGCACACGTTTCTCTAGGCTGATGGAACAATCCAGTGCTCCCCAGGGATGTTTTATGCCACCACTTTCTTGTGTCTCAGGAGCTGCTGGTACTGCCTTGGCATCCTCTGCCTGTATGGTTCAGAAAGCTGTCTCAGGGCTGCAGTGTTCTGCTGCTAACTGCTGCTTCTCTCAGTGGATTTACAGAGTTAGAACCTGATCGCTTCCTGCTCTGCATAAATGTATTGTTACCCAGTAGTAGGGCAATATTCTTGGTGCAGGTGCCTATATTATATAGGTTTTTAGGTTGTGACTGGGGAGGGGATAATAGCTGGGTTTTTTTTTTCAACCTAGTCATGGTCTGTATGAGCCCATGGAGGTTTCCTTCCAGAAAATGTTTACCAGCTTGGGCTTGTCTCAGGTTCACACAGCATGTGGTAGTCATAGGGGGTAATTTATCTGAGTGTTGCCTTCCCCTCAGTTCAAATGGGGCTTTGGGTGGTTTAGATTGTGCTAAATCATCACAGTTAAGTGTGGTATAGTTCTTTATTTAAACACTTCGATGTGTAGGGAACTGCTTGTCCTTTAGTCCAGTCATAGCTGGAGATCATGGGCATTTGGCTACCTACTGAAAAAGCAGAAAGTGGGTATGTTTTAAATGTTCAGGGCTCATAACTTGACCTCACAATCTGCATTTTTGAGCAGTTTTTCTTTAAAATCCTTATTCTGAAATGCGTAGAAGGCAGGAAGAAGATAGACCTGCAGCGTATCAATAAACTCTTGAAGTTAAGGAAACATTGTTCGGCTCATGAGTTTTACAATTAACTGAAGATAGTCTTGGAAAGACGTAGGAGAAAGTTTATTGTGGTAATAAATGTGTTCTTAATGATTGCTTACCAGAACTGTGAATAGAAGACGATCAAAAATAGCTTGATTAGTTCAGTTACCTATTTCCCGATTTAGTGTTTCTTCTTGATCGATACCCCAGAGCACTTCTACCAAACTTGGGTCCTCCTTCCAGGATCAGTTAATTACTCATGAAATAGGCATTCAGCATATTTGATCTCCAACTCTCAAAAGTCTTCACCAGGGTAATGGAAAAGTTCATACCGTGTTCCTGGTTCTCCCTCTTTTATATTGTACTTTCCTTATGAAGCAGGCCCCTGGGAGTCTGATGGTGTGCTTTGTCTGGTTGTAGACACCGTTTGTGAAAAAAGTACACTGGACAAAATGCAGTGTCAACCTCTGAACACATAAACTGCAATTAATGAAATGCGCTACAATGAATTTCAATTAAAAAAGAAACCCCGATAATGTAATTTTGTTATCACTTAGGATAGAATAGAACATGCCATGTAAGTATCTGGCTTCAATATGACAATTAAGATGTCTTAAAAGTAAAGCTAGTGCTCAGCAATCACGTTGATAACTAAAATATTGACAGTTCAAAATGTTACCCCTTTTTGACCCAGAAAAAAATCAGTGGCAAGCGTTCTTCAAAAATTTGAACTTCCCAACTGGTTATAGTGGGTGGTGAAAGTGTATTTAAGGAAGATGGTAGGAGTAATGTTTAGATGTTTACCAGTCGGTAAACTATCGAGACAACTGAATAAATGACCATAAAGGCTGGTAGATATTGGTGGGTCTGGTGAGTAATCCTGAATAAATAGTCAGCTGTACTGTTTGCACATCCCAGGCCCATTCAAGATTCGACATAACATTCCTCTTGAGAATAGGTAAGGTGAACCCCAGCTTTTCAGGCAGATGAGTCTTTCTTTTGCCATCTCGGTATCGACAAGTAATTCCATTATCACATTAAAAACCAAATGCAAGTCTAACTTGATAAGAGAGTCATGAAACCTCCCCAAGTGTTCAGCTGTGAGAGGCTTTCATCTACCTTGCTGGCAGCTTCGTAAGAGAACAGGTAAAATGCTGGCTTAAGGTGTCATTTTACAGAGTGCTACCCTCAGTGACAATTTGTGATTGACCAATCTTGCAGCTCCATATACTGCGATTATTTTTAATAAAATGAGGAAATTTTTTTTTGCCTCTCTTTTTATATGTGTATTGTGTATCTATTCTGCAGTCAGCGTCATTTCTCAGTACTGGGAGATGAGGAACCTGTTGTGAGAAAATTCAATTTTTAGGGCAAGAGGAAAACACCTGACAAGTAAATGAAAAACAGATCCTCTTTAGGCATGTGAAATAAATTGCCTTTTACTAAGCTTCTCTCATGTTCTTTTTGCACTGTGCTTGCTTAGCAAACTGTAGTCAATAATGTGCCTCCTGATAGTTCTTTTGTCTTAGATCTTCACCCTCTTTAAAACCATCCAAGTCTCAGTGACTACTCTGCATCTCTATGGCAGCACGGGTAATAATATTTTGCCCTGGAGTTAGTGATTTTTACAGCAAGCTCTCAAAAAGCCTTTTGGAAGAGCCTTTCAGAAGGGCCTTTTTTATGGGTAGCAAAACAGATGTATAGAGAGATGAAATGACATGGAAAAGATAACAATACATTTATGCCTCCCATTTCCTTGTCTCTCGCTGTGCTTACTCTGCATGATCTCTGCCTGACCTACAGGATTTTTTTTCTTAGTTTAATTCATTGAGTTTGTGGATGCGAGTGTATTGCTTTGCTTTTATCTCATGTCTTCGAGCCATAACTCTTTATCTCCTGACTGAAAGCTGCAGGACTGAAGGCTGAAGCTGAATTTCTTTCTTCTCCCTGCTCTGATGCTCTGGAAAGAAAAATTGGCAGAGCTGAATAGCTGTCAAGGAGAAAGAACAAGGCGAACATAGCAGACCAAGATTTTCCAAATTGGCTAGTAATTTTAGGTGCACTAATTTTGGGTGCACAGTTTGACAAAGGAGACTTGTATACAGCCAGGCCTGTGTAGTTTGGCGGCCAAAATCATTAGCATCTTTTGATAATCTCAGCTTCCTTACTATTATTATTTTTTTTAACCTGATTTTAAAATGATAGCTAAAATGAAACTGTATTAGAAAAGATAATTAAAGTCTCCTGGAAATGATTGAGTAGTTTTATGGCTTGTTTATTCTGGTCTTAACTATAACAGGAAGAGTTAACCTTCTGGAAAAGGTTATTGCTTGGCTTCTGACAAGCTAGCTTTTAATTTCTGACGTGTTTAACTCCAGTTCAAGGGGTCGCTTGAAACAAAAGGCTCAGCTGCTGCTGGCTTGGTGTTGCAAAGTGATAGAAGCTGCAAAACTGGCCACAAGCAGACCAAGCTGGTACTGGTTCAGAACAGGCAACGAGATAGCTGTCCTGAGAGCATCCTCCTAAGCAACCCTGGGTTTGAAAGGCCAAGCAGGTTTTTGTAGGTGCACAGCTAGTTAGCCATGACCTAGCTTCCTCACCCGCCCACCTTCTGCTAAAAGGGGGTCTGACTCAAAATCAGATTGCATCAGTCCTGGGGAGAAGGCAGATTGAGCAGCAGAGCAGCTTCCTGGGGCATCTTCTTCAGTTTTCCTTGTGCTTTTGAAATCTTTGGAATCGGCTGTGTTTATATAGTCTGGAGACAGTAGTTGATGCACCATTTATATGTCTGAATAAAAACAAAAGTTAATATATAACCTCATTTATGATGTATTTCCTTATCTTAAATTATAATCAAGAAGAGTTTTCCTAGTTGTACACACTGCTAAGAGAGCAGTAACTTAAAAGAGTTATCGCCAGCTTCTTTTTCTCCCAAGATCTGATTTCTCAATTTCCATTACTCCGAATTCATGTCGAATTTTTAGGACATCTCCTCACATGTCACATTTTGGCCACAGGAGTCAGTGGCTGATTAGTATGCAGAGATGGTGTTGGTTCTGGTCTTCCTTAATACTGCTAACCTGAAAATAAAAAGTTAATTAGAGTGAGTAAAGTTATTTAAAGTGCCTGTGTGATTTAAAACCTGAAGTCTGCATTTTCAGGAGAGTCTTAGGCCCTTTGGAAGCCCGATTAAATTAAAATCCTTTATGAGGTTACATGAAAATAGGACTTTGGCTTTCAACCACCTTGGTGATTCTGAAAGTCAGTGCCTTTCATTGTCTCACAAAATAAATGCAAATCCTTTGCAGGTGAAATTATCTTTATACCGTTTGTAAGTACAGGAGAGAGCAAGAACATCATTGCCAACAGCACATATGTTTAGTGAAAATCTTTCACAGAACCCAAGAGCACTTCAGATAACAGTTCATTTTAAACTACCAGTATTTAGAAACAGTTAGATGAAGACACAAGCATGGTTTTTCATTTCAGTTCTTCGCTGTCAGGAGGGACTTGGGGTGTTTGTGTTGCAGTAGAAGTTACGTCCATGCATACAAATCTGATATCTGTGGGGACAGGACAGGGGGCAATGGCTGCAAGTTGGAGCACAGGAAGTTCTGCACCAACATGCGGAAGAACTTTTTCACAGTGAGGGTGACAGAGCCCTGGGACAGGCTGCCCAGGGGGGTGGTGGAGTCTCCTTCTCTGGAGATATTCAAGACCTGTCTGGACGCCTATCTGAGTGATATGTCCTAGGGAGCTGCTTTGGCAGGGGGGTTGGACCCGATGATCTCTCGAGGTCCCTTCCAACCCCTACGATTCTGTGATTCTATGATATGCTGACCCCCAGTGCATTGTGGGCTTAGGTAGGAGAGGAACAAGCTGAGCCAGAGGGCTGCTGAGGGAAGGCAGAGGCTATTCTCCAAAACTCATTGTTCACATCAAGTGCAGTATTACCTAGGTGGCATTGTCCACATATCTCTGCATACGTGTTGTCCACATTGGCCCATAGAAAACTGGACTAGTTCAGTGTTGTCAGCCTGAGTACC
Organism: Gallinula chloropus; assembly: GCF_964237585.1. Classification (NCBI taxonomy): domain Eukaryota; kingdom Metazoa; phylum Chordata; class Aves; order Gruiformes; family Rallidae; genus Gallinula; species Gallinula chloropus. Next base: position 77,837,240 of record NC_140086.1, on the reverse strand, counting down.
AGAGAATAAAGTATCCATAAGAGGCCCAGATGGCAAATCCTCACCAGCAAACCAGAGGCTGAGCAAGCCTGGGGACCAATCTGTCTTTTCACCTGCAGTGACTTTTCAGTGGGAATTGACTACCCATGCTTAAATTAGTGTAAGACATGCAAGACCATATGCATTTTCTTTTTGAAGGAAACTTAACACACTGAATAGGATAATGAGAAACCTTCTGGCTGCCCTTGGTCAGGGAATGACATGCAGCGATGTCAGATGACGGAGCTGCAAGGGTCGTTGGACCCCCTTCTAGTGAAGTGACTGTGGGACATCTCAAGCCCGTTAAGATTTTTTGCTTATCTTCTGCAAAAGCATCTTCAGATAAATGTGAAAGTTCAGTTAGTGTTGAATTCATATTCTGTTTTACCTGTACTACCTTGATAATATAATAGGTGTTTAATGCAGCTCTGCCTCTCTCCCTTTTTCTACTTGTCTAGAATATCCTAGGTATTTAAGTCCAACCCTTATGTCAGTTTCTTTATTGAAGAATGTGCTGCAGAGATTATGCTAATTAAGCTGGAGTGTAATTATGGGCTAGAAAGATTATTTCACAGTCAGAATTGAATTGTTGTAGATAAATGTGCATTAACTTAATAGTGTGCAGCTAATTAGTTTTGCTATTTACTCGTAGAAGTTTAAAAAAAAGATGTAATCAGTTATACAAAAGCTTGAGACATGAATATATTGCGAAGCCAATGGGAAACACACTCTGGATCTTGCTTTAATTATTGTTTTGCTGATTTTTCTCACTTTTCCTATTCTGGAATTACAATGGGCACAAGTGACTGATTAACATACCATACTTCTATTTGAAACATGTATTGTACAAGTAACATGTATCATTGTCAGTTTGACAGTTACGTATCTGTAATTAATAGCGAAGTGATTACAAAATCAGGGCATCTTGTGCTCTCCACAAAAGGTAAAATATTTTGGATCTCATGATGTTGCAAATGAAAGTAGAGACTTCATTAGCTGTGCATATCTAATTTTTATATTCATCATCAAGCTGAAACTTCTGTTTTAAGGGAGGAAAAACTAAGCACTCACACGCTCGACACACATGCACTAAATACCACTTGTAATATTGCAGGTTCATAGTCACAATAAAATACTGAAAACCAAAGAACACACAGTTATTTGACACCCCCCCATCTGAAAGTCTTGAGGAATTTTCCAACAAACATGTAAATTGTTGTGTTCCAAAACTACTTGTGTCTGCTGTGTGTCTTAGACATTCACGAGTGTGAAAAGGCGGCAGTAAAACATTCTCCTCGATATAAATTAGTATCAGCTTCTGGGAAGTGCTGGTATACGAATCTCATTGGTCCATGTAAATCCCTATGTGAGTGTAATATTTCTTCCATGGATTTGGAAGTGAAAGAGACCCCAGTATAAATTAAAATAGTGGTTAAAATGCTCTGAACTGCATCTGCAGCATGGCTTAGAGAGCTTTGCTCTACCTTTATACTTTTGCTGCACCTTTCTTTATGCCCAAATGAAAAAGCATAGAAGAGCAAGATATTTTTATGAAAAGCAAAACCAAAAATTCAATAAACTATATAGTGATTTTTCTACTAATAAATAAGTAATGCCAAATATAATATCCTCTGCTGCAGAACAGTTCCACAGCTTTTCCACACTGAGTTTTAATGAAACTGCCTATCAGTTTCATTTTTATCAAGTTATATCAAGAACACCAGCTTCTGTGTGATTTCATATTTGCCATTAGAAGAAAACTTCTGAAGAGCAAGTAATGACACAGACCTAAAAAATCTCAAGACTTTTCCCACTCCTCACCTCCCCTTGCACAAACGACACAGCTGGAAACCTCTGAACTTTGTTGGGCTCGAACTTGAATTGGAAATTTGCAGCAGCAATTTGAAATAAAAATTTCAGAATCATACGTACTCATCCTAAGATGACCAAGCATGTAAAGTAAGAAACATATTTTTGAGAAGGGACGGGAAATTAAAGGCTTTTTATGTATGATGGGTGGTTGAAGGCCAGCCTAGACAGAGAGCTCTTGCATCCATTCAGTGCAGTCATTCTCATGTCCTCTATAGAACAGGCTATGCTGTCCAGCCCTTGTTCTAGAGTTTTCCTCAGTCTAGCAAATGAATCCACTGTTCTTTTATGGGAGCGTTTTAGAGAAAAATCTAATTTCTCAAGTGATAATCTACTCAAAAGCAAATAGATTCATATAGGGTACACATGCAACGTGACTTGCACATACTGCATAATCAGTGCTGGTCTTTAACTATATTTTAAGCTACTTTGAATTATAAACATATCGGCAATGTATTTAATAAACAACTATCATGTCAGTTGCTTACTTGTATGTAACCCTGATCTGAGCTCAGTCACTGTAGTCTGAGGCAATCATTCATGTTAGAGCTATAGGCTGTAAACACTGTGTGTTTTTGTAGCTGGAGTCAACATTGTCAGCTGAGCAGAGGGCAGTTTCAAAATCAGAGGGAGTCACATTGTCCTTTCAGCCTAAAAATGGAAGTTTGAGGAGGGAGAAGCTTACCCAGCATCTGAAAAGGAATTAGCTCTGAGGTACCAAGGGAAAGGTGCAAGTCACAGTCTGTAATTTTCATGGATGGCAGAATATATTGTAGAGCATCACACATCACCTAAACTCTGAGACCAGTGAGGTGATGGGCACTGTAATGCAGTATATCAGATGAAATGAGAACAGGCATGGAAATAAGTACAGTGCAACTAAGTATCATTGGAGTAACTCATCCTTCTCCTGTAGGTAGCTGTACTTCCACAGGCTGAGGAAAGATTTTTGATAGCTTGTGGCACATGGTTTCCCATAATATATTCCAGTTTCAAAGACCTCTTTAAGGTACTGATTCTTATTTCTAAATGACAGATCCTCAGCAAGATATCTTCCATTCGTTAATAAGAGCAATTGGCCTGAATCAACAGCATAATTATTTTCTGCAGTGGATTTATTAGATATATACAGTGGTTCACAGGTCAGCTAGAAACACTTCTGCAGAAGAGCTGTGCCAAACAGTCAGCAGCCTTGGTCTGTTTGTAAAGGATGGAGAAGTCGTGTCCCAGGTGTGACCTGATAGGATGGCAACTGAGAGGGGAGCTGGTTTTCCCTCTTCAAAGAGGGTTTTTCTTTGAGTTGCATTTTACTCAGGTAAAACTATCAAATATATGTGTGAGATGCTTATTTTATGTTTATTTAAAATCTACAGCCTGCTTCAACACTAAACTCTGCATATTGCCCATGTAAAGCAATTTTTCTCTCATTCAGCTTTTGCGTTACACTTTCTAAGACACACTCTTCTTGGTCTGGTTTCACTGCTGCCACATCAATTGAGGGTTATGGATTTTCCTGATGTTGTAGAGCACTGGTAGTACTTTGTGTTCATCCTATTTGTCCATTGATGAGCTCATCATTCTTCTCCAGGCTTTTTGTGTCATTGTGGAGACACTCTCCATTATCCTGTGGCCCCAACAGAGAACAGAAATGTTGGCGTGCTGGATACCCAGCTAGGAACCATCATCTCTCCACGTGGTCCCCCCTGCAAGTGCAGCCCTGTACGGCCTTGGTTTCTGATTTAGCACTTGGGAAAGTGGGATACGTATTGTGTTTGTTGGTGCTTTGAGTAGAATAGGACAAGATTGAAATGCCCTGTTAGAAACAGCAACAGAAAAGCATCCCTTCAGAATGGAGATGAGGGACAATTCTTTTTTCTTTGTTTTCCCCCATTTTTAAACCAACTGTTGTTAAGGTCAACAAAAGCTGAGACTGGTTAAAGTCTCCCTGCACGAGGCCATCTTTCGCTTGAGCAATGCATGCTGCAGTAGACGTGCCAAATTGCAGGAGACTTGTAGCCCAGCGTCAGCTTTGATGGCCCAGAAGGTCTCTTCTTGTCCTCCACTCCCCTGAAATACTATCCAGATCCTCTGCATTTTTATGTTCTTGAAAACCTTTTGCAGTCAGCTAACAGTGAATCAGTGTATTCAGTTCAGAGAGTTGAAAACTAGGGCTGAGGATTTAATAGTGTCTCTTCTAACTTCTGCAAGGGGATTTTTTGTTATTTTTCCCTGTGAGAGGTGTGTGAGCACTGTCTCTCTTTACCCGTGCCTGACATGAAGATGATGATATCTATGTACTGCATTAGGAGAGTTCCCTAGAATTTCTGCTGTGCTTTGAAGTAGATGAAAGGGAAGCAATGGGAAGTAGCAATACTATTTGAGTGTCACTACTCATCACTGGCAGATGTTTTTCCTTCCATCCAGCACTTTTCAATTTGAGCAATTTTTTAACAATTTGACTCTTCTGTGACTGATCCTATGAACTTTCTTCTCCTGAGTGTCAAGTGTATCTTGCATTATTACATTGTTTTGGTGCTTACACATTGGGATACATGGAGCTAGCATGCAGGAGACCCATTTCGTCATGCTTAAATGAAAACTTAATGAAAACTGAAATAGAGGCAGCAAAGAAAAGCCATTAGTCTGTATTTCCCTCTGACAAGAAGATCAAATTCAAGTGCATTTGTAGAATTGTACAGCTTGCAAGTTTAATGAACAGAATTAGTTTCTCTGCTTCTCTAAAATATTGAAGAGGAGGCAAGCTGTAAGAAAAGAAAATGAGAACTGCTTGTTGTTTGATTTTTATTTATTTATCTATTTATTTATTTATTTTTAATTCAGTATTAGAAATTTATGTGTGGCTTTAACTTTGTTTTCCAGACTTAGTGTTTGAGTTGTTTTGGGGCAAATGCTGGGGCTTATCAATTTATATGATATTTTGAGTCGCCTTTAAGTTTTATTGTTTAATATTCATTATTTAAGCATCAAAAGAACATCTACTTTGAAGAGTTTCCTGTGCTCAGAAAGACAGGGAGTGCTGCAAAGTGTTGGGTAGATAAGGTGAGCGGAGATAAGGTGAGCATTGCTGCCATGCAGTGACAAAGCAAGCCAATAATGCAGTTGATGGAGTGATTGCTAAGAAATGAGATAGCTGGAGGTACTGAGGATTAATGCTTTCTAATACTTCAGATGAACACCCTTTCCTTGCCCCCACCCCAGGCCTGTGCTAAACTGTGTGCACTTTTGGCATGTCCCATTCTCTGATATTTCCACCCAGAGAAAATACCCGTTTTCTGGTTGTAGTGCTCCCTCCTTTCCCATTGCAGTCTGCGGGTTACCCAGGTGGCGATCTGCCCGGGCTTTTTATTTGCAGTTAGGAGGGAAACATCCAGTTTCATTGCTTTTTTTATATCCCTAAACCTGAAAAAACTTGATTTTCCATCCCTGGTGGAAAAGAGTAGAAGCAGTTCTGCTTTCACTGCCCTGTGACTCAGGAGATCTGGGGCCAGAAGCTTGGATCAAGCAAAGAGAGCAGCGGGGAGAGATGATCCGTGTTGTCACACTAGTTATTGTGAAACTCGTTGTGCTTCATAACATGACACTAAAGGCTTAGACTGAAGAGAGGTGGAGTGCCCCAAAACCTTTTGGGAGGTCTTTATGGTTGTGGTTACTTCAAAAAATAATATGGATGCTCTGAGACTTTCAGGGAGTGTTGAGTTTGCAAGCTTCCTCTCCTGCAGATGAGCATGATTTGAATTGTTAATATTGGTGCTCTTAGGCTAATGCTAAATTGTTCCTGCTGCTTTTTTGTTCATGTGTGTATATATATATCTGCAATGATTAGGTGACTTAATGTGTATGTGGAAAGAAAGTAAATATCTTCCTCTCTGAAGTGCTCTTCCCGTTTCCATAGGAAAATCAGGGTTTTGTGGAGTAACGTTTGTTCTTTGGAAAGCATATGTTTCTACATGGCCAGGTAGGAGCAGGATCTCAAAAGCTTTTTTCCACTGTTGTTGAAATAGAGAGAGGTTTAAGAGCCTCTGAATGGGAACACTAGTTCTAGAAAAGGAGACAATTTTGATTTACAGGTCTCCAGAGACAAAGAATCTATCAAAGCTCAGAGAAAGACATTAAAGTAAATGACTGAGCCTGACAAAGTAAGTCAATGACACAGTCAAGGCTGGAATCCCTTAGGTCTGTCTACTGTTTTAATCTCCTGTCTACGTTTCCACCTTTCTGATCTATGAGGAAGGCATAACCACATCTGTAACAGCTGTTCCGCTGCCGAGCAACATTTCACAGTCTTCTGAAATCTTCCTGAGAAGAGTGAACTCCTGTACGCAGAGAGAAGGGAGCATAAGCTGATCCCCTGGGGAAGGGATAACTTGGCATATTTTCACAACTCCAGTGTATTAAGCTACTGTAGGACCCTTCTGTAGTAAGGGGGTCAGAAAAATGTTACGTGTTGCAGGGAGAAAGTGGATAAATTAGGCAGCTTGAAGTAGCTTACCTAATTTGTCTCCTACTTGCCTTTGCAGCAGCAGGCCCTGTATATGCAAATGCCTGCAGAGAAAGAGATAAAACAAGATTTTCCAGACTGTTTCAGCTCAGCAGCCCCAAAAGACAAACACCACTTTTTAACAAAGAAAAAAAAAACCCAAAACAAACAACAAGCCACTAAACAAACCAAACAACAACAAATGGCAAAATTAAAGATATCCAAAAGCACTGAAGTCCCTTGTTTTTCTCTGCTCCCAGCCCCGCAGCCTAGAGGAGAGATGACATTATAGCAGCTACAGCAGGGTACGGCTACCTCAGGACATAGGCAACTTCTTCCTTAAAAGCTCCCTCACTGACAGTGAGGGAATTAAATGTTTATAGTGCAGTACTGATGGCATGAAACATTATTTCATAAAGGTTCATAAAAATACATTTCAATTAAAAAGACTTTTAAAATGAATTCAGGGTAGTCTTGAGCAGATAACACGGAATATAATAATTTTGTATTGGAGGCAGTAACCTCAAGCTGTAAATAATACCACATGGGCCAGTGTCAGTAGATAATCTTTACTCCTTTACTCTCTTTACTCATCTTCAAAATCTTTTCCTGTTTTCAAAAATCCTTAGTCCTTAAGAGGAAAATATTCAAGAAATCTACAGGCAGTTCAGCTCCAGACTGTTTTTCGTTATGTTGAAGTAGTTCTCATCTTGCCACTTCACAAGCTCACTTCTTAGGCTTTCCTTATTTTAAAATCTAAATCACAGGTAGTAATGTGAAAACAGAAAAGTGATGCCTTATCAGAGAACATATAAAGGATACAAAGGCAGAGCCACAGGAGGGTCTATTTTCCATTGTACAAAGCAGTTTTAGCCCCTTGCTGTATTGGAGAAGTGATTTTTTTGAAGTGCTGGATTAGCCCAGAGACCTCGGGTTTCTGGTTCTGTTAAAGACCCGTGACATGCTGAGCATCTCCACTGCTACTTGGCAGAGCTGGACAGGAATCCTGTGCACCTGCCACAGTGCAGGCTCCTCTGCACATCGTTAGCAGACGCAAATGCCTTGTAAAAAAACACGTTTGTGCTGAATCTGTGTAAGCACTACTGCATGGTGGGTCTAGTTGAGGTCACGTGGAAGTGTACAGCGAGGAAAATGTCCTAACCAGAGAGCAACATCCAGGGTTTTGGCAGGATTGCCAAAAGTTCATACATCTGCTTCACATTCAGCTGTGCTAAATTTGAATTCTAGGGAAGATGTAAGCTATGTGCTTAACTGACAATAAAGTATATATTCAAGTGCAGCCAAATGTTGTTGACTGCTTGTGTATTGCACACTTAAATATTTAAACGATACATTGCCAGGACTCAAAGTGTTGGCAATTTGCATCAGTGAAGCTGTTCATGTGGTGAAGAGGGTCCAGGTACAGCAGGCAGCATCCTAACACCGTTTATCCAAACAGGTCTCAGTATACCTGGGTAACTAGATACAGTGTGTTACTCAAATGAAAATCAGTAGCTGTTGGGCCAAGTACAGCTTTTTGATGTTGACCTTCTCAAGTGTTGACCAGATCTGAAATCAACTTTTCCTGCACCTCAAGGGTCGTTAGACTCTGTAGTGAAATGCTTCTTCCTCTTTCTGATTCCATTGTACCATCTGTATAATTTTTTTGCCTGCAAGTCAAATTTACAGTTGTGTGCATATTAACAAAAAAGTTAAGCAGCCCAGTGATGAAGAGGTTGTTGTGATGTTTTTTTAATGTTACAAAGCCTCTCAGCAAGCACACTGCTCTCCCAACAGCAGCAGCTTTTCAGAAAGTGTTAAGAACTCCTTTAAAGGAAGATCTGTGAGATTCAAGAAATGAAGGTTTGGTGAGGTGTGTACCTTTGCTCTGATTGCGTGACACTTGGATGCATTTTTTTTGCAGAGCACCCTGTGCAGGCTGCAGTTTTCACACTGGAAGACTCAATAATGTAGATGGATTTCTTTGTCCCATTACAACTAAGATTTTTGTTCATAGAAGATGGTGCCTCTTCTGTCCTTAACTTCTGGTGCTTCCAAATTTAGCCTAAACTGTATCAGATTATTTTGTTCCTAACTTTTCCAGTAGTTTGTGTTTGGTTTATCTTTCTTGAAAGGACAAAAGTACAGGGAGCTCTTTGATGCTAAGGGCTCACTACTGCAGTAAGGGGTTTATATTAGACCCAAACCTGCTGTTACTACATTTCATAGATATGTGTTGTTCGTATCAGCCTGGGGCTGAACATGATCAGTTGCTCTTTGTACACTTCTTTGGCCAAGTTTGACCAGAAAAGGCAATATGGTGAAGAGTATTGAGGGTTTTCCACAGTGGAAAGAGATTCCAAAGTGGAAAGAGAGAGTCTCCAAAGAGATTGACTTTTCTTTATTTTAGTTCCTAAAGTTGCATGCTAAAAGTAGGCTATATTTGTGAGTTACATTTTCAAAGCAAATACAGTAGTTCTGCCTTCTTTTAAACTGTAGCTGTTCGTTCAGACCAGGCTGACAAGCTGTGTATATGTATGTGCTTCATATAGTGAAGTATGTTTGAACCAACTATCATAGACTCACAGAAAGAAAATGAGGGAACAATACTTATTTGTGGATTGTGTTTAGGGTTGGGTTTTTTTTTCAATTTTTTTCTTACTAATTAAGTTTAACATCTTGTCTTTGGTCTTCTTGTACCAAGATAAAGTCCTTAGAGATACATTCCTGTAGTACTGATACATTCCCCATAAAATATTTTTAATAGAAGTAAATTTCTCCCTTTAAGCCTGGGAGGAAGTTCTTTCTTTGATCTTCTCTTGCCTCTTGAATTGTTCTCCTTGTGTTTGATCCTGAGCTACATGTAGTTTGTTTTTCCCTAGCACTACCAGAAAATCATTCTTGCAGCAGTCCTTTCAGAAAAAGAAGCAAACCAGATTTTTCAGGTTTTATTTCTTCAGCTAGAGGAGGAGGGGGCAAAAGGAAGGGTATGTCTCTGTAGGCATAAGTTCAGCAAAAAGTCTTAGACTGTCATAGACAGTGGCATTAGTAATGCTGCACTGTATGAGTCAGAAATCTAGGAAAGATCATCAGATTGTGTTGTCTTTCCCTCTGAGCACCACATTGTCTATGAAAACCTGTCTTTCACCGGTCTAAGGCTGTCTCACCCATACGCATGCGTATTGAGGCAGGCGGGCGCATGCGGACAGGTCTGGTTTCAACATACAGTTTTGTAATCAACATACTAAAAACTCTGCATCCTCTTTCTTTGATAAACAGTCGGCAGTAGATCAGTCTTTGTCGAGCATATGGTTCTTCATAGCAGGCGTCCTCAGAGCGCTGCCCGTGGGGAACGCTGCTGAGACGGGAATAGCTCTGGGTGTCAGTGCTTGCCTCTGCCAACTGCTTGATCAGATGTGATCTGCTCTGATAACGTAAATCAGAAACAAGGACCCAAGCTCTCGTGAGATTCACTGTGACCAGTGGGTGGGAGTGGAGGGACCCATCATGCCTCCTTCCCCAGTGCTGGGTAGGAGTGGTCGGTATCCTTAGTTACCAGCTGGAGACCTGTGCTTTCAAAACTTCTGTTGTAGCCTATTTTACAATCAGGGTGGATATAGATGTAACGGGGATTTTTGTTTGGCTTTTTTGTGTGTCATCAGCATTTACAGTACCAGAAAAAGAAAATCCTGCCATAATTCAAGCAAATATTGAGATGCAGTACATGCTCTGTGTTGAGCAGCACCTGTAAGTGACCCCACGTAGCCAGAGCTCTCAGCTGTGTTGCTAACAATCTCCTGTAAGGCTGCATCTCCTTTATGTTCTGACACATGTATGTGATGTGAGGGCAGGAGCAGGAATTAGTTTCAAGGCAATACTTGCTGTACCCAAGTCAGACGGGATTTCTCAGTGCTACTGCTTCTGCTACTCAATTTTAGAGTCATCATGTCTCATGTCCAACTCCTTGTTGATTCTCTTCAGTTGTTTACAGATAAAATGTAGGCTACTGTGACAGTCTAGGCATACATACTGCTACCTTACATATAGCTCAGCATTCCTCTTTGGGTCCGCTTGCCCCCCTGGAACGGTAGCCTGCTGTAATCCATAGAACATCTGCCTTAGTCACCACTTCAAGCTAAAACTTTCTGTAGGATTCAGAATTATATCAATCCTACATCCTGAGAGCATGGTTTCCATCAAAGAAAGAAGGTGGAACACCTTGGCGTGCTTTGGTCAGTCTCCTCAGATGAGGACACTTTTTTACAATCTATTGAAATATTTGGACTGAATGGCAAATGCTGCTCTCCAGCCAAAGCTGTGAAGTTCTTGCACAGCTGTGATTGACTTGTGGAAAGACCCACACCACCACCAGAGACCTTTAGCTGACCTGAACATCTTAGCATTGGTATTCCAAAGGAAACAGAGGCAATAGTAGGAGATCTTGAATGACCAGATGCTATCTTACTTGTCATTTTTGGATCAACTGCACAGATACTGTTTGATAACCTTCTGGAAAATTGCATACCACACACCTCTTCAAATTTACTCCAGCCTTCCAGCTTGTTTTTCCAGCCTGTGTGCATCGCCTTGCTCAGATTTTGTATGCATGGGGATGTTAATGAAAGCCACAGGCTTAGCTAGTGTTTGTTTAGGATACTCACTGCAGTTTCAAATTATGCTTGATTCTTCCTTATAATTTTACTAGGGATTGGATCCTCATGTGTTGTCAGTTTAAGTAATTTCCATGTGGCACAATATCAGATTTTATTTTCATTATCCTTCTCCCTTCCTTTAATCTGACCCTTACGTTGATCATCAAGTACTGACCCCATTACTGCTTTTTGTTGGTAGGCTGTAAAAGGTATTTTGCTATCTCATTTCTCGGTAGAACCCCGTTTATTCCAGCTCCAGATACAACATACCTTCCTTCCCCACTACTTTGACTCTCTATTTTAATATGTATTTAACATAAATTTTTGTCATGAAGGTATACTTGCAGTCATGTCCTGAAAGTTCCCCCGCACCTATGCAAAATCTTCCAGATAGTTTTGTTCCTTTGTCCTCAAAAAATTCCAGCCCTTCTCCAGACCTCTGCCAGTTGACTTCATTAAGTAGCCTTCCTAACTTTTCATAATTCAGCCAAATTAAAAAAAGAAAAACCAAACAGTTTTTCAAGCAAATGTTAATAGAGCTGCAAACTTGTTGTTCTTAAAAACCAAATCTCTTTCTCTAGCTCACTTGTTTTTTTTCTTTCCACCTATAAGAGAGTAACAAATGAAAAATTTAAACCCCTGGAAACTAGTCCTCCTTGCCCCGAAGGCTGCTAAAATTATCACAATTATTCAAGCAGCCTTCAATGTTGACAGAAGTTTTTGTTTGTTTTATATAGCTACTGTATTTCATTTAGAAGCTACTAAAAATATAATCATCTTAGAGACCATCTGCTTGAAATGACAGTGCATACTAGGGCTAAATTTTGAAACTTTTTTCCCCTGCTTTGTTCATTATCTCTCCTAAAACTGGTTACATGGCAAACTCAATATTCAATGCTAAAGAGTTTTTTTTTCTGAATTAATTTTCTACTTGCGACCAATGTTCATACAACCATTTCCAACATGTATTCTTACACCAGTTATTTGCTAACTCTTCTTCTGGGAGATCAGAGGAGAAAAGTAGGCACAACCTTGTTTACATATATAAAAACCATGGCAAGACTGCATGTCCTTCAGAACAATTGATGAAGGGTTCTTTTCCTTTTGCCCCCTCATTGCCTCTTCTGCTCTGGATTCCAGGACAAGAGGAAGAAGAACCTGAGCTGGTTGTCAGGGTCCATGCTGTACTACAGCATTTTGCAGACTTCTGGTTAGTTTGGTTCAAGTAATACTATGAAGGAGGAAATTTCCTCTGGGAGAGAATTTGATGATAGAATTTCCAGCACTTCAAAGTATAGTTACTTGGCTGAAGCCTCTCCCCTTCCGCAGTAATCTCTTACTATGTTGTCTGGCTTTTCAAGGTATCAATACAATGTTAAGATATTTCTGAATCTATGGAAAAGGTCTCTTGTACAAGCTTCCCCAGAGCCTGTATCATCTCAGTATCTACTGGAATAGTCCATATGTGATCTGTTATTACATCTTCATGGCTTCTTTGTTAAACACTTAATGTGAAATTTAATGTTCATGTGTTAACATCTGTTTTGTCAGAAATAGCCAATGAAATTCAGAATGTATTTTTTCACATCTGTCTATATTCTGGTTCTTCATAAAGTTACAACTGTAACGATTTGTCAGTCTTAAAAACATCCTGTATGAGAAGAGAAGAGGCAATGCCTCTGTCCTGTAGTAATTCATTAGTATTGTACAATGAGTCTTGTTTCAATTACATGTCTTGGAGAACTCTTGTGCTTGCAGAGTGAGATGCCTGGTTTTACTTGAGACAGGCTGCAGAACTACTGTAAGCATTACTCAAACACAGGTGAATATTCCCAGTGACGTACTTACCCTTAGCCTCAGTGCAGCAGAGTCCACATAATTTGGGAAGGAAACTCAGGATCAGAAATCTTTTTTCAAATATTATAGCTGGACTCTGCACAGCTCTTGTGGGGTTTTCTGGTAATGAACTTCCAGGTTATCATGGTAACTGCAACAGAGAACCTGCAGAGAACCTACAGCCTTTTTCACACGACACCTCTTTCCCCAAATATCCCTCTGTTACCTTGTACCTGTAGCGTTAGTTGGAAAATGGTGGAAATATTTATGACACATAAAATGAGCTCTTAGGGAAAAGGCATGTGAGAATTAAGTATCTTATGCAGGTAGCTGTGTGCATCTCTGCCTCTTGGGATGCAGAGTCCAAAGCTGTTTTTATGAATGATTTTACCCTTAAACACAGAGGGGAAAAATTAACCTGAAGTGACAGACTGATTTTAAGTTCAGCTCTGGAAGCTGCAGAAAACCTGCTGAGATTTGTTCAACACACTTGGATCCCGTTGTTTCATTTGGTGCCAGTGGTGTTTCACACTTTGTTGGGTTAAAGAAAAGAGCAGAGACTGAGTCTCTGTATTTGTCTATCTGCTTTAGATTGAGAAGTATGAATTAAGATTTTAAGGTAAACTGATGTGTAAATGTGTGTTGTACAATGGTGAAATTGCAGACTCACAGAAGAGGTTGGCAGGGACCTCTGGAGGTCATCTGGTCCAGACCTCTGCCCGAGCTGGGCCAGAATTGTATTACAGTTTTACATTACGCGTGGACTGTGTGGGGAAACAATACACCTTCCTTTATAACACGGCAATTTATATCAAATAAAGGATGTAGTAAGGGGAAAGGACATTTTGACAAACTACCATTTCATGGCAAACCATTTGCAGTTCTGATTCTAGCCTCTACATTTTAATTTTAATAAAGAATGTATAATTATATGAGCGGGTATCTTCTTTCCTTTCTTATATCCATTTTAATTTAGGAAACTTTATCGATTAGAGATCTAATTCCAGAAAGTTATTTACTATAATTGTGCTGTATATAACCTCTCTTTTTCCTTCTCCAAGAGATACAGTTTAAAATGAAAAATAGCTTCATATTTGATTGAATGTTTGCTTTGAAAATAATGGGAGGAAAATAATCAAGATTTTACTTAGCCATGTCTTTCTTCTTTGTTGGCTCAACTTTGCCACATCTATCTGCTCATACGAGAATTTTAAATGAATCTTTCTGGTTTGTTTTCACACAGAGAGTTTGGATGGCGAGATCCAGAGCTTCCAGAAGTTATACAGATGTTACAGCATCAGTTTCCCTCAGTACAGTCCAATGCTGCAGCCTACTTACAACACCTCTGTTTTGGAGACAATAAAATAAAAGCAGAGGTAAGATTTGTAAACTTTTTTCTTTTTTTTCAGTAGTGGTGCTTTCTGCCTTTTATCCTCACCAACAATCTGTATGTACTTTAAAAAGAGTTACAAAAGAAGTCATGTGGATACATCTGGACCCATCTTACTGAAGCTTTCTCTTAAGTCATTTGTTACCATTAGAGGAAGTAGAAACTGTGTGAAATATTACAGTCTTTTTCTTGGTTGGTTGGTTTTGAATATTTTGGATGCTTGCATACCATTCAAAGACTGTATCAGTAGTTTTTCAGTAAACAGCTGTTGGTGTAGTCTTGATCCCACTGAAGCATATGGACATTTCCTTAGGGTGTTCAAAGAGAGATATTCAGACTCCAAATACAAACACAGAAGGTGAAAATTACGCTAAAGGATTCTGAATCAAAGCCTGGCTTAATGTGTAATCGTCTGAATAGAGTTTAATATCACTGGGTTTGCAGCTTGAACCGCGATTGTTGGCCTGTGATCTTGAAATTCAGTGCAGATTGTATCAAAAATGTAATTCAAACAGAAATACAGACTTTGTTCTGTGCCCATAGCCGACTGGTACTTCTTGCTTGCTTGTTCCCTGTGGTTAATGGGACCAGTTCAGCTCTTGGCACAAGTTAAAACAGAAGGCAGGCAGCTCTGAGGGATCTTACAGACACACAGGAGTCAATTAAAATTGAATGAGTGAAGCTGTTAGCAGCCCCAGCTGCCTCCCCTGGCCCTCTCAGAGATACCGCTCATCAGGGACACGCAGTGTGCACATAAATCTGTGCCTGTACCAGCATCCTTTAGCCTGGTATGTAAAGGTAAACTGAGATCAGGATCTGCTGTTGCTTATTTGTCAGAACCACCAATGCTGGCTTCCTAGTGCTTCGTTATCCTCACCCTCAGCACACAGCACTCCATGGGACTACCCAGCTATAGCAGCTTTCCCTTCTAGGCTTTTTCATGCTAAGGAGTATGTGGTCTGCTGACACAGGCAGAACCACACTGGTTGCATACGTTGCTGCAAGCATCTTAGAAATAGTAATAAAAAATTATTTACATGAAAGTTAAAACAAAGGGTGTTTGTGCACTGGAAAAGAGAACTCTGTTGCAGGTATTGCTGACAATTTTAACTGCACGCTCTCCTCATAGTCATTTTTGATCCTTATTCACAAATTACTTTTTCAATAAAAGAATTGATTAATCTCTGAGAAAGGCAGTTAAATGATGAGAGCAATTTATGCATTGTACAGTCTGTGCTTCCTCCTGTTAGCCATAGATTGAAAGCCCTTAGGTAGCTATCACATTTGAGAGAAGACAGTTTGATTTTGGTTGCTAACTATTTAGGGAAAAAGAAAACTGATTGTTGTTGATCTAACCCATCCCACTAGGACATCAGCCTTTGTAAGCTTCAGGCTCACAAGCTGGAAGGGGGAAGGCAAGTATATAAAGCAATAGAGTACTAGGCAGCTGTCTCACCTTCCTCTCTGAAAAAGGGTAACAGATAAAATGAGGATTTCGCCCCTTCATTTGCTTTTATTCAGGGGTTTGATATATTCCTTGCTTTATAATATGTAAACCATCTTTGGAAACAAGCCAAGATACATTTAATTTAAACAGTCCACCTGAGAGTGTGTTTTCAGACTTAGAATACTGTGGATTTTTCGAAGAAGATAAAAAAATGGGATGTATTGCCTACTTTTCTAAAGCTTTCTGAAGCTTTTTAGACTAGAGCGTCCAACATTAGTGAACCCTTTCTCCCTCCTCTCCCTTCCCTCCTCCCTTCCTCTTGTTGTTTAGGCCATGATTCAGCAGAGCACTTAAACAATTCCTGTGTTGTTTATTGGAATCAGGATCTACCCAAAGGGATCAGGAGCATGCTTAGGGTCTGCTTGACCTGTCCACTGAATAATACTAATTTTTTGTGATCTTTTTGTGTGAGGAGTTCAAAATTCCTGTTGATAAGAGGATATCACAGCAGATATCCCAGATTCTTGCTAGGCTTTTGCCCAGCCAGAGGAACATGACTGGTGGTGTTGAACCCACCTGAGGCAACTCATGTGCCAACTGTTAAGGATGTGTCTGAATTACGAGCTGAACTAAGACCTAAATAATAGAACCTGATATCAAAATTCGCCCTTCAGCAAAGTATTTTTGTAGCAGTGATGTGTTGTCACAGTTTTCTTTCTATATAGTGGTAAACTTGCTGTACGGGGAATTCCTGTGAAATTTCTTCTCACGTACTTGGTGTGACAATGACTTTTATATTCCTTTTAAGTAGAACAGTTTCAATTAAAGTTTAGACAGATTTACATAGAAAATGGCAGCTATGACAGTATGCATTTTTGAGATTCCTAACACCTTTTATGGTTCTACCATCACATTTTTCTTTTCTAAAATATTTTAATTTCTGTGGCTGATGTGTGCAACAGCTTCCTCTGTCCTCCCTGTAAAAAGAAATGGGAAATACTCCATAGAAAACAACTATGAAAAAGAACTTCAGTCCAAAAAAGTTTAAGTTTGGCTAGGGTAACAAGACCTTTTTTCCTTCATGACCATGTCCATTATGGTATTTGTTATTTCTGGAACATGTGTTGATCTGAGCTTGATGACATGCCTCTAAAGGTACCTTTATTGCTATGTAAGCATGAACACCCTGCTCAGTTTTTCATGTAGAATTGTCTCAGACCGGTAATGTCCGCAAATGCCCTTCTCTAACTTGCAGGACTTTCAAAGAAAGTCAGTAACTGTTGATGTGAAGATGCTCCAGGCTGGCTAGTAAGGTGTCAGAAGGCACTTATTCTTTCAGAAAAAAATATTCTGGAGTGAATTAGGTTTTATATTTCTGGTATTGTGTTTATTTTTCCCCTCCCAGCCCTGAACATGCCAGTACAAGGATAACATAAATGCAATCAACACTGACCATTGAGAGGTAGTGGATGCCCTGTCCCTGGAAGTGTTCAAGGCCAGGTTGGATGGGGCCCTGGGCAACCTTGTGTAGATCCAGGCCTGAGGTTGGTGTCCCTGCCTGTGGCAGGGGGGTTGGAGCTCTATGATCCTTGGGGTCCCTTCCAACCCAGACCACTCTATGATTCTATGATTCTATGAAGGTGATGTTACTGCTTTTTGAAGATGGTGTTACTGAGCTCCGTGCTGCTCAAAAGCCTTCAGTGCTAGTCTTTGTTTGAAAGTATGATTGTAAATGCTGCTCTTACCTCAAAGTTTTCTTCAAGTGCTACTTCTGAGTCTTCCTAAGCATTGCTGACTGCAAGACAAGCACTACATCTGCTGTCAGAAGTGCTTCTCATTCGGTACGTGTATTCCTTGTGCTTGGTGCTTACAGGGCGCAGCAGATACTATTTTGGACTTGAAGAAATGGGATTATTTTTGCTAATGCCTGGTGGTTGGATTTTTCATCTCCTGTTGAGCAGTGACCAATCTTCACAGAAGATATCACATTTGTGAAAAGGGGGCATAAGGGATGCAGAAGGCTAAAGTTTGTCAGCCTTGCCAGGCAGCCTATTACAATTAGGCATAATAATTCTGATATTCTGAATCTCAGAATACTTTAGTGATTCATTGTATAAATTGTTCTTTCATTGATGACAATGAAGAATGCAAATAAAAGGCAAAAGGAAAGGAGGGAAGAAGTTTTGATCAGCTATTTGAAGGCAAATGAAAAGTCCATCGGGCAGAAAAGCACAAGAAGGCCCTTTCAGATGCATTTTCTCCTTAGGAGAGGGCTCTTACACCAACAATGGTAAGATTGTGCACAGAGCCAGAGTAGCTGGTCCTAGATGCCAGGAAGGAACAGGCAGGGGATATAGGAAAAGAGAAGCATTTTAAAATACTTAGCAGAGAGCATTTCTTTAAAAGAGCACATTCTATTAAACACAGGATTCATTCTTCCACAGCAATTTTTCTTCCTATAATCACAGCTTACTCCTTTGTATGAGGTCACCATATAAAAGGATTGAATTGTGCAGTTTCACACGCCAACACCATTTTGCTCTCATGGAAGATGGCAGCCTGCCATCAGCTGCAAAGGTGTAACAGGTCACTTGGGGTTTTTGGCACCAGCGATTCCTTTCTGCAAGCTAGGAAATTAATTTTTGCCATCAAAACCACAGCACTTGAGGTTCTCATCTCAGGAAAATCGTGCAAAGATGCCAAATAAAAAAAAAAATTGTAACTATTTCATTGTCCTGCCCAAAGCCTTCCCTTGTAACCTTAATAAACTTCTCTGGATCAGACAGTTTCCTCTTTATCTTGGAGAGCATTCCCATATATTCACTTCACACAGTCTTAGAAAAAAAAGTATCAGTCCAGATGTTATGGCATAGTGTTCTAAAAAAATGAGTGATTGCACACTGAAAGCAATTATTTTCCAAACTTGCTCAAAACCATCATTTGCATTCATTTTGTCATTAATCTTAAAAGTGTTTCTGTATCTTCTTCTGTGAGTTCTTTAGAATGTGTCCAGAAAACCTTTCAACACAATATCACTGCTCTTTCCTATGCAGAGACTATACTAACCTCTTGTTTATTTTCATTACTTTTATGTTTCTGTTGCTCTTTCTTATTATCTGTGAGGGCTTGTTGAATATACATCTTTCCTTAGTATCCTCTAACCCATGTGATTGAAATGGAATACAAACATGAACTCTACAAGAAAAAATATGTTGTTACATTGTGTATGTGATTGTCATCATCTTCCAAAATATATTTTTTCTCATCTGTCTCTTTTACAATAAAAATTCATATAATTACAGTGTTGTTGTAACTCTGATGTCGTCCATAGTGCTGCTAGATCTGTGGTGTTCAGTGCTGCATATGCACCTGTTTCTAGCACCTCTTTATCTCAAGGAATATTTACACCTGGTATGGGGTTATGGACAACCAGTCCATGATACTGCTTTAGGCCTGCTGGCTAATGCTGACAGAATTCTTCATAACATTTGAAGGATTCAGAAGAAGGCTTGCAGGTGCCCTCATAATCCTGGAAGGGTAGCTTGATTTTGTTTCTACAGTGTTCTGCAAGATTCCCCTGTGTTTCCATAAGGAGTCACAGAGAAAAGAGAATATCTTTCTTTCCTGTGGGTTTGATAAAGAATCACAGTTTTTCATTCACCTTCCCAGCCTTCCTGCTCTCTGTCTTTCTTCTAAAATATCTTCACTTCAAGGCTAGAATTTAGCTTGTCTGTTGACGATACTGTCAGTTTTCAATTGAAAACATCATGCAAAATCCTTTAATCTCTGCATTCAAGATGATAACGGTGTGGTATTTAATTTAAATGAAAGAAGCATCTCACAGGTAATACAGAAAAGCAATGTAAAAACTGCAGGGAGACTCTTAAAACATTTGTTGAGCGTGCATTTTATTGCAGACAGGAACCGCATACTTTTGGAGAAAGTACACTTCCCTGTTCAGTTATAAACATTTTATTAGTACTTGGAAAACCATGGTTTTCATATGCTAAGCATGTGCTTGAGAAATATTTCCCTAAATGTCTTCATGAGGAATTTACAGTTTTAAGGGCGATTGTTTCCACGAAGGGCTGCTTGCCTGCACCTGATGCCCAACACCACAGCACTGGTGTGGTTTCATGCTTTTGCTTACCTCTGTTTAGTTTGGTCCACCTCCCTGAGCAGTTGTATTCGCCTGGGCAAGTGAATGTCACACAGTCCCTTTCAAATATTCTTTCTGTACTGCCTTTACTGGTGGAAACTACTCAGATGAAGTAAAGCGGTGTCATACGAGAGCCTGTCACTGGTGAGGATCCCCTATCACATGTCCAGCCCCATGGACCACGACCTGCCACTGCCTCCTTCAGGTGACTTTCTCGCTTTCCTCAGGCTGGGAAGGGAGGGTGCAAGACTGTGTCCCAGTCATCTTTCTGTCTCCGGTTTGCCTGGCACTGCGGATCTTGCAGCCTTCTTGTGGCTGCATTTGTTTAGAGTGAGATATAGGGGCTGAAGATGTCTTTTCCTTCATCTTATTGAAAGATTCATAAAACACAAACCTGTAGCAGATGAAGGATGAACCCTTTATTTTCTTAGATGTAGAGAAACATTTTCCCCATGATCAAGATCTCATCACTCTAATATACTCACTGTGGCTTGTCTTGTTTTCTTTCCATAGGTGATTTTTTGGAAAAAAACATTTTTTTCTGCTACTGTTGGTTCTTTTTTGTTGTTTTCTGGTGTTTTTTTTTTTTTAAATCATTCCCATTTCATCCCACCTGCAGACCCGTATAGCCTCTCGTAATCTCTCTGCTCCCTTCCATTTTATTCATTCCAGCAGGCAGTGGCTCAAGATGTATTTCTGTGCTAAGTAAGTCCAATGTAAATGGTCTGTTTCTCCAGAGTATAACAAGGATTTCTGCACTTGAAGCCCTCTGCTGATAGGTGTGCAGGAGAGTATATTTGATAGCATTTCGGTAACTACAGCACAAGCCTGATACGTCTAATATATCTGCTTTGGACGTCCCTTTGTGCTATCTCCATTATAGCCTCTGTCTTTTAGTTTGAATTGGGAGAATCAGAGAAGCACGAACTCATCCTCTATGGACCATTTTCCCTTTATAATACTAACTAAAAGAGATGAGGCAGAAATGGCTGCATTGGTCTTGACATGATAGTCTGTGATAAGACTGCTGTTAAGACCACTTACGCTCTTAATGGTCTTAAAACATTATTATTATTTAAAATAATGCTAATTAAAAAATACACTTTCATTCATTAGCATTGAAGTGTTTTAATTCCATTACTCTCCCCACCTAGAGGCCAACAGTGAGTTACTAAATAACGCTTTTACCAGTATATTGACCTATTTGTTTTCTGGCTAATAAATTGGCTTGGCTGATAAATTCCAGAAACAATGGTTAATTATAAAATGATAGGCCTTTTCACTTTTTTTTTTAAAAAAAACCAAAACAAACCATAAGAGCCCACCTTCTATTACGGAATTAAATCTTAAACTCCTGATCTTGCTTTCAGAAGTGTTTCTGAATGCAGTTCATCGCTCAGTTTCACCACCTAATTCTGACATTGATGTCTTCCGACGATGGAGCGCGTGTCTCCGTTCTGTGCACAGCCTTTACATTTATTAGGGCTGAGTATTAATGGATGTTAGGATGTCACCGAGTGCTGCGCTGCGCCTCCACAATCTGTGCTGTCAGTACCGCAGAAGGAGTGCAGTCTTAAACTCTGGGAACCCTCTGTGGTCATTTAACCGTGGTCATTCTTGGTTTGGCTGTCAGGATACTTCACCGTAACTATAATAATGATTTACTGTGCACCTGGCAAATGTATTTCACTTGATGTAAGATTAGGGAAATATTACGGTTGTTAAATACATGAATTAATGACAAGCCCCACCAGAGTACCATTAAGGGAGGGAGTAGAAGGGTTTGGATGTTAACTGAAGGCTGCACAGCAAAGTAGTGGCAGGTTGCAAGGGCCAGTTCTTGTCTTTTTCCCCCCTGCTCTGCTAAGGTCTTGGTTCATGCTTCAGGTCTGCTGCATCTACGTTTCAAAATTCTTCTTTTTGAAAAATACCCTCAACTGTGAGTAGTGTCAGTCCTGTAAAGTGACAATGTTTAAAAAATAAACAACAGTATATTATTTCTTAAACCTAACTGAACCCCTACTTGTGGTTGTTTTTTCTGAGTTAATGCTCAGGGAGGTGGTTGAGTCACCTTCCCTGGATGTGTTGAAAAAAAGAGTGGATGAGGTACTTAGGGATATGGTTTAGCATAGGATGGGAATGGTTGGACTTGATGATCTTAAAGGTCTTTTCCAACCTTGCTATTCTGTGATTCAATAAGCAAAATATAGGCATTTCACTTGCTGCCTTCCTCTTGTTTTCAGTCATAACATTGCATCATTCTCATCTCGCAGAGGGGCTGGATCAAATTAATTTACAAAGTGACTGAAAACATTTTGCAAAACAGTGGGTGCATTACTGAGAATATGTACCCATACCTTTCCCCCACATGCTGCTTTGCACTGTCCCCATATCTCCCCTCCCCTGCCTCCCCATCCCTTTCTCCCTTTCCAGGGAATGGCCAGATAGACAAAATTTTGCCCAGTCTTCTCAGAAGTTCCTCTTTAAGATGCAGTTTTCTACAATGCTAATAAGTGGCCAGCAATGATTGTTTAAAGCCAAAGAAGGTCAAAATTATTTGTTGTTGCTGTTGCTTGTTAAATTACTAACGACTGTCTGAGCTTTGCTGCTCTTGTCCGAACTCCTCTGTTTACGTGCTGCACTGCAGACTGTTCACAGTGGCTGCAGACATCTGTGACTTCTGTGCTGCTTCTGTTTAGGGGCCTGGCACTGATGGTCTTTTGAGGTGAGGGGAGCGAGTGAGGTCTTGAATGAAACCTGTCCAGACTCCTGTTTGCCTGGGTTTAGCACTTGCTGGCTCCCGCAGCATCTGCCTCGCAGTGGATGAGAGTGCTGGCTACAGGTTTCTTCCCTTTCCAGCCCTGGGCAGGCAGGGTTTGCCTCTGAGTGAGTAACCACATACAAGAGGATTTTAGGCACTAAATTCAATTAGCTGGTGGTAATACTTTTCACGCAGTCAGGAGGAGAGGAAAATAACTCCTGTTACATGGGCAAGGTGCTGCCTTCGTGCTGCTTTCTGGGGCCTGCCGCAGACGCAGGAAGAACGTTGCGCTGTGTCGTGAATCGCTCGCCATTGGTCTGGGTGAAAAAAGTCTTGGTTGTATTACAACATTTGTAAAAACTGTGTCATTTGTGTTTGGAATTATTAGGCAGTAGGGAAGGAAAGGTAATGCACACTGAAAGACACCGCCATTTGACATAAATAACATGATGTTCCCATATTTTGAATGGGCGATAAATAAATTTGGAACTTTTTCAAGCAGGATAATATTTTACTGCATTTGCCATGGATTTTTTTCTATTCCTAACTCTTCTGCCAATTGCTTCTCTGATTTATTATGCAGATGTGTGAATGTAGGGGATTACTTTCCTATTGTAGAGCATATTTTTATTACTGTTCTCATCATCCAGCAAGCCATGCTAAGACTTTGCACAGTATGTATAGGAATACAATAACCTAGATTTATATCAATATCTTCAATTTGATGCTTTCTCAACACATCTCTAGTAAAAAGGTTAGCAGCAAATTTATTTCAATGAGGTGAATTGTAGTCATGACAAAAAATGAAACATCTAAAGTAAAGACCATCAGCTGATCTCCAAAATGTGTTTAAAAATACAGAGAGGTGGCTGTTACTAGGTTACCAAGAGTGGTTGCAGCAGAAGGGACAGGTTTGTAGAGCCATAAGGACACCTAAGGCTCTAAAATTAAACTGCTTACCTGTCTGTCCATCCACTGCAGATAAATACTTGAAGTCAGTGGGACCAGAGGATCTTTTATGTAATCTCAGAGTCAACTTTGAGCAATGCTGCTGAAGTCAGTCCTCCTCTTCTAGGGTTTACACTGGTGTAAATCAGCATATGACTCATGCCACACAAGGAATTCAAGGAAAAACCAAGAGCAATTACAAACAATATATTAAAATCCATTTTGAAAGTATGAAGTTTTGTACGTTCCTTAGCAGTCATGGGCCAGGTTCTCTCCTTCCTTCATCCTGGAAAAGTGCTGACATTTCTAAGGCTGGTGTCTTGTTGAGACCTTGGTTCAGGCAGATACAGAAATGCACAAGAACTGTGATATATGGCTGTAAACATTATTTGGCATACAATAATGGTTTTTAGTTTCACAGAGAGATTTGATTTGTTCCTGGGTACTCATCTATATAGAAAGTAGGGATTGCAATGCCCACTATAAGGACTGTTTAAAATACATACAGAAATAGATCATGCACAAATCATAAATGACACAGTAGGTCCAAAACAGCCCCTTATGTTTGAGCTGTTGCTGCTGCCACAGTTAGTGAAGAGCAGATGGGAGCTCTGCCCACCTGTGTCAGCAGCACTGCTGGACCTGGCTGTCCGCTTCCCTGGACACATTGCTGGCACATGGTTAACCAACCAAGGCCCTTAAGAAAGGGACACGCTCCTCACTCCACTTGCAGAGTGTTACAGGGCTTAGGGTGAAGGGGTTTTTTGGGGTTGGTTGGTTGGGTGGGGTTTTTTTTTCAAAACTGCTTTGCTGTTCTTACATCCAGGAGCAAGTGAAAAACTGCTGGAACTCACAAGATTTATAGAGTAGGAAGCAGATCAGCCCATTGGCAGTGAGATGGCACTACTTTGGGTGGTTATTTTGCTTGCTCCTTGTTTCTGCATGCTTCTTTGGTATTGTGATGATTGAAAAAGAGAGGTCTGGAGTTATGCTGGACAGATTTTGGAAAGTGTCATCTGAAGCTCGTTGGCAGTCCAACAAGCAAATAGAAGGTTAAGTGTTGGAAAGCAATAGAGAACGAAACATAGGACATTGCTGGGGCATTCTGCAAGTCCATCCTGCCCATTTCCTGGATGCTGCATGAAGTTCTGGTCCTCCCCTATTTCAAAGAGTAAGAGACTTAGAAAAAAAATCAGCAGAAAGTTGTGGATTTTAGAAGGCAAAGAGAACATGAGCTAGTGAAAGGGAAAACAAATAATACTTAAACCCGTATAAGTGTATATATATACATGTATACACACAAACTTATAATATATACTTTCTTATGTATGTATATAATTTTGGAGATTGTACTGTGGGTATTACAAGGTATGTCAGACATCAGCCAGATTCACTTGTGCTTTTACTCCATTTCTAATACTCACATAAGCCATTTATAATACTCACATAAGCGGGGAGACGGAGAAAAGATTCCACAGTGGAGTTTTGCACTGGAACTATTCAATCACAAGTCACAGTTGTAGCTGTGCCACAGCCTGCCTCCATGATGGTAAATCATTTCATTTTCTGTGCCTGAACTTCTATTAGCAAAGCTTCCTACCAAACTAGGGGTGTTATGAGAATGCATTCATTAGCTTTTGAGACAGGAACTGGCTCCCCAAATACTTCAGCTTTAAGCCAGAAAGTCCTCATGTGGCTCAGAGATTCTGTGGAGGACAATGCATCAGTTAAAAGGAGAGAATACCTCTTGTTTAAATCAAAGTAGAGAAAGTCATGGGAGCAGAGGTCATCAGGGGCACTCAGATGCTTGATCTAATAGATTGTAAGTTATTAAAATCTGAGAAGAAGCGGTGTGTTAATTCTGTGAGGCAAACTATTTGAGATAATTCCCTAAAAAGGTTCTTTTTGAATTTCCAGTTAGAGTTGAAGCATCAGATGGAGTTGTTCAGGCTTAAATAACTGGAAAAAAAGGAATGTTCTGGGGTTTTACTGCTGACCACCTTGTTCCAAGATGGTATTTGTGTTCACATTGACTAAATCCCACTAATACAACTGAATATAGTTAACTACAGCTACAGAATATTTCAGTTAACACTAAGTTGATGTCCACTTGGAATATTTGAAGTGCTGACCTGCTGCATTTGTCTAAAAACCTTACTTTTTCTTTACATAAAAAAAAATGTTGGATTTGCTTTATTTTGTTTAACTTAACTAGAAACCTGGTTATAGGAAAACCAAGATGTTCTTAGGTGAAGTATTAGTTGTTGATTTTCCCCTCCCCAATATTAAATGTAATCTGTCTTTCTCAAATAGATGCTTAATTCTTCTTAAATACCAGAAAGTAAATGATCCAAACCCTTTGTTAATCATCATTTGTCATTTAACTTCAGCCAGTACTAGATCAGTGCTTGAGTAATGCCAATGTCTTTTGCATCCTGAATTAATATTGCCATTGCATTGTCTATAAGGTGCACACTAATGAACTTTCCTTACTACTGTGCCTTTTCTAACTGTTTTGAAAAGCAAAGACCGCCCCAATTAAAATCAGTTAATTACAATACCTTCTAAGCACTTTGCCTTGCGAGCATTTTTCCTAATTTGTGTGTGTTCCTCGGTGTTAGTTTGCAGCCCCGGGGATCCAAAACCTGAGTGGTTAATGCAGGTCAGTGCCGACCCCGTTCATTTTAGGAGATGCTGCTTTTAACAGTGGGGTTGCAAATCACTTTTCTGATCCCTTCACAGTCAGGCAAGTGCTTTAGGTCTGCTCTGAGCCTGCCGTTCAGAGTGTTAATTGTATGATCCCAGTAATGCTTGATGCTTAGCTTTGGAACAGGATGCTTGTGTCTGCCTACAAATTAATGGGTTTTAAGAGCATTAGGGTAAACTGCTTTACTATTACAGGTACCTTCTACCTAGCCAGGGATTTTTCTGTAGTGAGAAATTGAAATCTTGCTCAAACCTTGGTTTGCAGCAGGCATAGCCTCCCCTCCATGTGCGGAAACCAAAATGCATCACAGCACAGAGTACGTTAAGGGCTACTGACTGAGGGGACGGCACGTTTATTCATACCTTCTCAGGGCAATTTTCAGACATGCTTTTCAGCCTCCTGTTAGGAACATTTTCCAGTCTCTGCTAACACCGTACATAGATGCCAGGACCTTAAGAGGCACGGCAAAGAAGAAATGTGTATCCACTCCCAGAAAAAAACAGCTTTTCACAGTTGCCCCTGTGTTGTGTGTCCTCAGGTGCTGCACAGCCGTTCCTCCAGACACATACCTGATTTCTATGGACACAGAAAAGAACCCCTTCTGTCTCCACGTGCTGCACTTTTGCACACAGAGAGCAACTCTTGCTTTACTTAAAGCAGAACATAGTATATCTACCAATGGTTGAATTTATTTAAATTATGTCTGTTCACAGCTTTATGTTGCCTTTGTGCCAGATCTAACAAGACCCCAATGACAGCTCTGCAAAACCATTCCTAAATGGGACCTTGCTCCAAAACCTGATTTAGATTCCTTAAACAAATTAGACTTCAGAGCTAATGCAGCAATTTGCATAACATTCCACTCAATTTTAAGCTAAAATTGCTCAGCACTTTTTAAAAACTTGTAGCAAATTACTTTGCTAATGAGACTAAATTACCCTATGATGTTGCAGGTAAATTTCTCTGTAATAAATCTCATGTGTGTTTGCAATGTACGGGTTTTGTATTGTCTGCCTGCTGTTCCACGGGCACATCAGAAGAAATAGTGAAGAGGAGTTAAGGTTTGAAATGGTACATTTATCTTGAGAGACATACTGCACAAAATACTATTTCCATATTCTGGTTTGATGGAGCTTTCTTTTCTTCCCCTCACATCCATTTTGAGTTTTAGGAATCAGCCCTCTGAAACGAGCTAGCGACAAGGCTGCCCATCTTCCAAACCCTCCCCCAAAAATACAGTTGTTTATTCTTAGATGAAAGTCATTTTAGTAATGTAAAACAGGCAAAGATCAGTAACAGATCTCATTGCAGTAAATAAGTATAGAAATTCATTATTTTTTTTAATACTGTTTATAGCCAGTCAATGTGGTTAAGTTGTTGTGGGGGCAGTGGCCTCTCAGACATCCCTGGATTGCCTTGGTCTGTGTGGGTGCGCCAGTCTGCTCCGATGGTGAGGAGGAGGAGGAGGGCAGCTGTAGTCAGGGAGTGTCTCAGAGATGCCAGGCTGCCTTACCAGTGTTTCAAAATGCTTTTGATGTTTGGTTCTGCTCACTTGTAGCTTCTCTTCCCGCACCCATGGAACAGAACTGCTGGGAATCCGTTTTCATGTGAAATAATAAGTACTTACTCTGCTAGTTAGAAAACTGATGTCTGAGAACACGAAAAACAATTATTCTGAAACCTTTCCAGAAGCAAAATAAAATGGAATCATTCTTTTAATTCAGAGTTTACTGGGTATATACTGTCACCTGTGCTAGCAGTCAGTTAATTTTTAGTTTTGTTCCATAAGTAACACAGTGGCATTAAAAATAATCCCATGTGTTTAAACACTTGTATTTTGATGTATTGAAATATGCTTTCTTAATAACTGAAATGTCACAGAAGAAGTGGTGGATGATGCAGTGTATTATGTCAATTAAGCTGGCAATTAATATCTATGATGTCTAAAAAGGCTTGATTGTTGTTAGATTTCCTTCACCTCCTTTGCATGACGAGTTATTAAGAAATTATTACTAAGAAAGATGTGGAAAATAAACATTTCACCATGAATCAATCTTCAAATTAGGACTGTGGAGCTGTTAATAGTGGAACACTTAATGTCTTATTGGGAAGAGGAGTTTGTGTTGGTTTAGAGCACTGTCAGTCTCTTAACAATTTTTGCCACCTATCCCTAATCCTCTGCTGTTTCCATTATATTGTATTTTGTTAGGCAGGGTAGTTGGAATTAAATGCAGAAGAGGATGTTCCAGTTATAACTACTGGCAAAATTTGAACAATATCTCAGATACCCACTTGCTGAATATAAATAGAGGAGGAAGGGTGTTTTGGTTTCTATCACAGCAGTATTTTTAGGCTCTGTTGGAATACTTCATTATCTAACAGTCTTTGGCTAAACTGTATAAAACTTGAAGCTCCACTTTCCTTCCTTTTTCGTGTCCTAGCTCTGCTTTTTACAGCCCCGCAAGGGCTGGAAGAGGCAATGTCCATTATGGTGATTAACAGAAAGGGGTTTGCTACTCTTCATCGCTGCTGGGAGGAGTAGAGTCATTGTCATTTCAAAATAGAGTTCAAAACTGTAGTAGAAGCAGCTAATGTCTGGTGGCTTTGACATTGCTTCTGCAAAGCAATAAGCAGCCAGATTCCAGGGCCAGTTTTCTGATACCTTGATACAGAAGAAAGATCACTCACCTATATTTTATTCACATTTGAGAAGTTATCTGCCCTTCTAAATGTGAAAAAATAATCCTTTTGATTGTAAGTCAAAGCATGAATTCAGTCTGACAGCCTGGTTATCCTCACTTTCTGGACAAGCCTTCCCCATCCCCAGGGAAGCAAGCCAGTCAAGTGTTCGCATCCGATTGTTAGACTTTAAACAGAGAGCCTGGAGGAACAGCATGGCTTCTGTGCCGAATCAGTGACAGGTAGCATGTTTTGTCAATTAAGGTCATGGACTGTAATGCTGTTACTGCTTACATCTGACAATAATTCAGTTTCAAGCTGTGGTGTGATTTGTGCAAGCTTTGGCATGCATTTGTCAAGAAAAGGAAAAGGTAAATAGGAAGACTGCAGTATTTCCTACAATATTTAAAGTTTAATTTGGGGTTTTTTTGTTGTTTCTGAGAGTTCCCGTGTTCACAAATTGTCCTTGTCGGTTCTTCTTAAGAGCACAGAAAGTACCCTTTGACCAAAGCAGTCACAAAAAGAGTAAAGGTTGTGTTTGACCAGTGTAATTCAAAGCAGGGAGGAGATACTGAGAGCTGTTGATCCAAACGTCTTTCCCCAAGGGAGCTAAATATACCTCAGGAGAGGTCTCTGGATGTATTTCTTTTCAGAGGAGAGCTGTATTTGATCCACTGACTCCAACATATCCTTTAAGAGTGGTGCTTGAGGGCTGTACAAACCACCTGCTCCCACCTGTGGGATTAGTGTTACTAAAGCCTTACTAACGATGGGGACCAAACTCATTAACTGCTGCTTGGAAGTGGAGCAGGTTGTCTTACGGCGCTGAATCAGAAGGTGGGCCCTCCTCAGTGAGACTAGCTTAACAAGCCAGCTCGTGAGTTCTCTTGTTCCATGTCTTTCAGTAAGTATGACACAAGGCTGAGCATGTAACCCAGTTGAAATTTCAAGTCTCACATGGTATATATATACTAACCTAAATTTCCTAGCCACAAAACCAGTGCAGTAAATTAATCCGATATGGATTGTCCTAGAAATAAAAGCATTGCTGCTAACTCTTTCAGGTGTGTGTGTTAAAGAAGCTCAGGTCACACAACAGACCAACACAACAGTGAGAACAGGGCCCACACAGCACGCCGTGCACACAAAGCAGCAGTCACACAGAGGCAGCCAGCCAGCCATAGCTGGTCCTCTGCAGTGTCCAGCTAACCATGCTCAGAGTTTGCTGGCAGGTCTCAACACACGCACACACACAGACACAAAGGTCTCCTTGGCAACTGGCTCAGACCTTTGGTCCACTTAAAAGGGACATCCTCAGACCCTGGTCTCACCAGTATTTATCCCCTAGATGTCACTGTCTGTGATAGCTCTTTCACAGATCTTCTATCTCACTTATCAGCTACTGCAGGTTGTGGTCCACTGGCATTATGCCAATCCGGAATGAAATCCATCCTCATCCAGAAAATTTGCTAGGAATTAGGTTTAATGAGAAAATAAATCAGACTGCAGTAATCAGGCACAGAGTTTGTCCAGGCATGAACACTGAATAGCAATTTACTTATACATGACAAGCATCTTTCATCACACCCTTCTATTTCCTCATGTTGATCCTCCCCCTCTGCATTTGGATGTCTCCCTTTTTCCTTTTGCCCTTCTGCTAAACATTCTGTAAGTTTTGCACATTGCCACAATTCCCTGGAAGCATCCCATAAGAACACTATTTCCCACAAGACCCATTATAACCTTGTCATGCATTCCCCCTGTGAGTGTCTGTGTCCCTAGCTTTACTGCTTCACAAAGCTCAGGTTTGAACATCTCCAAGCTTTTATTTAAGCAGTTCCTTCAGCAGCCCATCAGCTAGTGACTTCACAGAGTGTCTTTGGTGTTGCCTTTTCTACAGGGTTTGCGTGTGTAAGTGTGGTTTATTACTTTTCCTGTCCCATCTCTTTTAATAAGCTAAACAACCATTAACAAAATGTCCTCACAAAACAGGTGTCCTTACATTCCAGGTACCTGCATACCTTTCACAACCTACATTTCTTTCTGCACATCCATCCAACCTCTTATATCAAGCTGTCACATAATTCATGTGCTAAAATCATAATCCAGTGTGTCTGTATTGTTTCAGACATATCATCAATGTGTTATTGACTCATTTTACGAATGCATGTGCTTCAGGCTGGTCTTGTGTAACTCCTGGTAGATTAAACATCTAACAGTCTACTGACATGGAAAATTTTCTGTGGTAAATACAACTCTGAAGTGGTCTTGGCTTCTTGACCGCTGAATGCAAATCCACTGAATCAAAAGTCAGCCTTGAAACAGATCAATTATATTTCTCAAAAGCCCTGGGCATGATACATCTGGCTGTCCTTACTGGGACATGAATAACGTCTTCACAGCCTCTAGCACTGGTCTCAACACCTTCTGAGCCCAAATTCGTTTTGTATCTGCAAATGCACAGTATCTGTGTACTGTGGATACAGATACGTACTCAGACACGATGCAAAACCAGATTTCACACGATGCCAGAGGAGACTCTGGGATCATGCTAATAATGTAAGTGCGCTCTTACCTGTCTACAGACATCTTTTCCTGTCCTGTCTGTGTCATGATATCATAGGGCTTGACCAGAGCAAGTTTTTCTGACCATCAGGTAGACAGTAACATTAATGATGGAGAGCAAAGTTTTCTTTTAAAGTTCAAAGAAATGGCTGGAAAATGAAAACATGACTTGTCTGCTTTGTGCATTCTTCCTTGGAAAAATTGTCATTACAAAATTCATGTAACCTCCATTCTTTTAGTTTGTGCTTTGATCAGCACAGGTTTACACTGAGCTGTTAAGAAAGCTCAACAGGATAAATTTGGAGTTGCACATGCTGGGATTCCCAGTCCTGGTAGGATTTGCCATACACTCCCTAATGCCATGTGTGAAAGATCCCGGCCAGATGCACTTATTTAGCAACTCTCTTCACAGCATCTTCAAAGATGCAAAATATTTTTAGTGAGGAAAAAAAAGCAAGTACATTCACAAATTAATGATGTCCATGATTTAGAAACTTCGCAACACAGATTCACCCGGCATTTTTAATACTTCTAGTCCAATCCTCTTTTTTTTTTTTTTTAATTTTGAGAAGAGATGGCATAAAAAAAGGACAAGACATTCAGGGCAGGAAGAACAGGCCATTTCTTTAGTAGAAATTTAACAAATTTTGTCAAGTTAGGTAACATGTTATGTAACATCCATTTCATTTCTGTTGTATTGCCCATATTAGGGTTTTTTCTGACAGAAATGCATTTTGGATGAATATTTAATGCCCTTGCTTTTAAGAAAGGATCTTTAAATCACTTCAGTCAGCTGCATGAACCGAACGCTGGCACGCTGGCAGATGCCATGGCTGTGAAGGGAAGGTGCCGCTCAGGAACGCTGAGCTGAGCGTGGCAGGACCAGACTTTTTTCCTCAGGAAAGAACAGAAGACAGCAGAACCTCTCACCCAAGAGTGTCCACAGGAGAAAATAGGAAGGAGACCGAGATGCCGCTTCTGTTTTTCCAAGAGGGAGCGTGGGGAAAGCAGCATAGGCACAGCATGCCTCTGAATGGAGACAGAACCCTTTCAGTCTTCAGATGAATTACAGTGCTCGGAATGATTTTTCCTACAAAGTTAATACTTTTTTTCTCATTCAGAATCTTTTTATCTTCTTCTTTTTTTTTTTTTTAACCAGTGAAGCAATTAAAATACTTGGCATATTGTGCCTTAAAAAATCTAAACCACAAAGATCAGCAGGCGTGTTTTCATTCTGTCGTTCCTGATATTACTCATCACACCAGAGCAACTTGTGTATTTTTTTAACTGCAGTCTTTTTTCCATCAGATCTTGTTTCTTTTCGGAGGTTGAAGTGTGAAGCTCAGTGGTTGGGTTCACCTTTTGTGGAGCTGAAGCATAAATTTTTGTTCCTAGTCTGTTTCAATAAATGTCATCTGTTTTGTTATGTAGGTGGCTCTTCGTGTAGTATGCTTAGCTTTGAGAATCTGGTTAGTAGAGGAAGTGAGCATGTTTCAATCTGAAAATTAAATGGTGATAGATTGTAAAAACAAGCCAACCCTAACTCTCCCAGTTAAACTTGGTAATTTTTTTCCCTGGCTTGGAAAGGTGAAAATTGTTTCTTTGCAAGTCAGCCTGTTCACATGAGTAGAGTTTTGACCAGTGAGATGTATTGCAACACCTTTTCTCTTTGATTTCTTTTTCTGTTTCCTAAACTGAAAAGTGTTGTGGTTTCTCTGAGCAGTAGAAACATGGGCTATCAAAGCCATCGATGAGCGTTTTCTCCTGAAGTTGATACACTGTGCCAATGTCTTTTCACATATTCACCCCGTGGCTGCTGTATATTGCTCAGAAAGCTGCACATGATAAACTGAAAATATTTTAGTTTAAAGAAAAATGCTATCACTTTGGCATTTAACCCAAAGCTTTGTGGTAACTGTATACACATTATAGGATTTTAATACTATAACATCTCAGTATATACACTTCTTAACTACAAACCTGATCTATTCCTGGGTCTATCTGTTATTAAAAAAATAGATATATACCAGATAAGATGGTAGAAGTAAGAGAACTTCTGTTTTATCAATGAGTACTTTTCTGTTGCTCTATTTTGGAACCTCAGAGGCTGAATCATTTTTGTCTTTATTTGCAGTGAAGCTTATGTTAGATTCATGAAATGCCATCCATTGATTATACTTCAATATTTTTGAAGTTAGAAGACAGAGCATAAATTTCTAATAAGTTCTGGTGTGCTTTCTTTAACTGTTTCCTACTCCCAAGCCTCCCACCCAGCAAAGTCCCCCAAGAATGCATATGCCAATGCAAGAAGAACTACAGAAAGATTTCAAAACTTCGTCATCATAAAGTTTGATTCTAAAACTAGTGTCTCATCTTGCTTTGCACTTTGGGAAGCACTCTGTAGCTGTCTCTCTTTTAACGTTTTAGGGAAAATATTACTGGAAGTGGTAAAAGGGCCAGCTGAAGTGCACAGCTTGCTTTGCACCTTAGTCGACAACACATATGAAGAAACTTTTTGACAGAGATGTCTATATAACTTACTTGAAGCTTAAGTATTGTCCTGCTTAGATGTTAACTATGAATCAGTCTAGCTGCCTAAAATTAGATCCAAGACTGATTACTGTTTGAGGAGCAAATAGTGCCAAAGAAAGGAATGATGGACTTGTGGCAGACGGATTTTATAATAAATATTTCCTAGTATTCTTCAACTTCCTGATCATTTGCCTCAAATATTTTTGTGCTTTTTCTAGAATGTTATTTTATATAAGATATTCCATTAGAAATTAATTTTTTAGGCCATCTTAGGAATGGGTAAGACTTCTGTTGCCAGCATCACCTAAGGCTCTTCCTCAATTATAAAGGAGCAAGCTTTCCATGATTTAATCCATCATCCTTGTCCTGATATTTGTGCAGGCTTCCTCCTCTTCTTTTCATCTTTGTTTTTCCCAGTTTTGTTGATAAGGCATCCTTACAGAGACTGCAGTATCTGCTCACATCACAAGTAATTAAACATAAAAAGAGAGACTCCTAATAACTTCACTGTATTAAGTGCTGGTTTTTGTTTGCCTTAGTCTTGTGTTTTTTCCCCCTAGCTTGTGATGTGCCATAGTCTGAAGAAGGTGATGTTTCTCCAGCACAGGAAAAATCTTTGCCAAGGGAAACTTCGCTGTACCTTGAGAAATCTTGCTGAGCCAACACTCACGACTAACATTTGACTAATTTTACACAGGCTCAGGTTCCTGCACAGTTGTATTGCCACAGAAAGAATAATACGAGGAATCAAAGCAGTGTGAAGTAGCAGCTCTGCAGGGCTACCAGCTTTCGCTGGAGTAATGCACAACTAGCTTACGTTGGGTAGCATATGTACCACTGGTGTTCATTCCCTAATTTTATGATTATTACTTTGGCCTGTTTCAGATAAGAAGACAAGGCGGAATACAGTTACTGGTGGACC
The DNA here is from genome assembly GCF_964237585.1 of Gallinula chloropus. Lineage (NCBI taxonomy): Eukaryota > Metazoa > Chordata > Aves > Gruiformes > Rallidae > Gallinula > Gallinula chloropus. Next base: position 77,802,257 of record NC_140086.1, on the reverse strand, counting down.
TATTGGACCATCGGATGACAGAAGTCCACCGTAGTGCCTGTGGAGCTTTGAGAAACTTGGTATATGGGAAGGCAAACGATGACAACAAAATTGCCCTGAAAAACTGTGGTGGTATCCCAGCATTAGTACGGTTACTCCGCAAGACTACAGATTTGGAAATCAGAGAACTGGTCACAGGTTTGAATCTTTCAATATTTGTTTCTTCCAAGTCGATACAGGCCCGGCAGGCCTGTGCTGTGTGCCGCTTGCTCCATCAGTTTGTTACCATCGTCCTTGACGCAACAGAACACTTCCAGGCCCTCTGGATGTATGTAATGTGTGACTAGCTTTATTCAGTACAATGCAGACAGTTCACTGGTTCAGGCATGGTTTCTGGTTGCTGTTGCTGGTCAGTCTGTTCTTGATAAGCCATGAATGCCCTTCGACGGGGTTGTGCTCCCTAGGCAGATACGTTGTGGTGGGAATCCGACCGTCAGCTCTTCCTCCTGTGTGGTGTAGGGCTGCACACGCAGAAGTTGGATTTTACAGAACTTTCTTAGAAGCTGCTAATAATTTATGTCCTGTATGGTGAGAAGGAGGGTTTGGTGAGGGTTTCTTTTTAACCTGTTTTGTGGGTGTGATAGGAGAACACAAAAGCAGGTTGAATGGATGGATAGTGTCTTCTTCTGAAGCCTTTTTTTCTGAAATTTGATAGTACACTATATGATGTTAGTCACAAGCCATGCAGGTAGTGATAAAGTCTGTTTCTTTTCTTGATATATTGGAAAACTGATGTTTGAAGATTGCTTGGACATTTTCCCTTATGAAATTAAAGTTGGGCTTTTTTTCAGAAATGCAGAAATACTATAAAACAGTACCGATCTGAAATATTTGCAGATTTCTTTTTCCATGCCCTTAGGCCACCCTATTTAAAACCCAAAAAAGAAGCTAGATGGTGGGGTGGTTTGGGTTTTTTTTTTTGCTTTTTCACTTTGTAGTTTTGTTCTGCTTGGTTGGCTAACAGCAATGTCATGATTATTGCTACAAATAAAAAATCTTAAGATCTTTTCATTATCCTATTTTATAGTACCTGTATTTCCATTGTGATTTTCTTGCTAAGATATATAAGAAAATTTCCCATTTCTGCCATAGAAGCACCGGAGTACACACAATCATCTGTGCTTCTTCAGAAATTACTTACCTTTGTGGGTGAGGCCTCATTTAGGATGCAGTTCTTAAGATTATCGTCCTTTGGTTGACTCCAGGTTCCTTCCTTGCGGGTGTCTGAATAAACTGCCTAGTGTTTATTAAATGTCAATTTTTATATGTAATTTTGTTTCTTGTTACTAACACCTATCACCTCGTAATTGCCAGGCAGGATTAATGGGGCAGAGATGCTGGGTTACACGAGCTCTGATGATGCCTCCTGCAGAGTGACAGAACTACTGACAGATCTAATAAAGTGTAACCACCGCTTCAGATTCCACATGCTTGTTTGTCTCTTGGTTATGTTGTCTGTGTCCTGGCCTCAGGGAACATTCTGCCTATTTATTCTGAGTAGTAAGTGGCAAACTGCTAACAAACATCAGCAGTACACCTCAGCAGTCAACAGTGGCACTTCCCATGCTGCCTGTAGACCAAACACATAATGTCATTAAGTCATTTAAAGAAAAGATACTAGGCTACAGTTTACCTTCCTTCTATTGCACAGTATGATGTTAAATTTTCCTGAATTCCCCATAAAAAAGGCTGTGTGTGCTTGCATGCCCTCAAACTGTGCCTACTGAGAAGTGTAGGTAGCGACCATCAACAGAAGGCAGTAACCAGCCTTCGTAGAGGTAGGTGAAGCTCCCAGCCATGGTGAGCATCAGGAGTGCTGGACATCTATGGAAGGAATAGAAGAATAGAATCGAAGTCAGTGGTATTTTAAGATTTCATTCCTGGGCCTGGTTCCATATTTGTTTGGGTTTTTTGTTTTTAATAGCCAGCACATCCCAAAAGGCTACTGCTTGCACTGGACAGGTTTTGTGCCTTTCAGAATGCAGATCACTGGGCCTTGCTTTGAAAATGCAGGCTTGGTAGTGGTAATGTTCTGCAAAACTCCTTTCCAACACAGTGCTCATAGCTGCACCTCTCATCTTGCATCTCTTAGAAAACAGGCTGGAACTGTGCATCTGAATCAGTTCTCTTTGCTTTTTTGTGAAGTGCTGTAGTTTGACAGCTGCCCCAGTTAAATTCCTTCCCTCACAGCTGCCGCGGGTAATGAAAAAATTGGCTTGGTGGTGGGCACAAAGGAAAATAACAGAAGTTCCTCCTGCTTCCCATCAGCCTTCCTGAGTTGAGGTGGGGGGAAGATACTTCAGTAGTGAAACCATAGCCTGAAGGAAGGACAGAGAAACTAATAGCAAATTAGGAGTAAACATAATGACTTGTGCCTTCCCGTCTCATGTTCTTGGTGTCTGCCTAAGAGTTGTTCTTGTTTGTTACTTTCAGAGAGGGCACAAAGTTCCTGCCTTAGGAAATCATACAGGGTCTGTCATCATTGCCCCTTAATGCTCCTCCAGCATTTGTCCTCAGAGCCCTTCTCTTAGGTGGGGAAGTGTCATTATCTCAGCTGTACGGATGGGGAACCAGGCCTATCAAACCTAAATGACCTGTCCAGAAGTCTGGCAAGATGAAGGTGTGAATCACTCTGAGCAGGCACTTAGCTGTGAGGAAAGAAATATGGGCAGGAGAGGTTTTCAGCAGCTCAATTTGTCTGAACAGTGGTGAAGCATTCATCGCCTGCCTCGAGTACCGGGAAGCACATGCCCACCAAAGCAGAAGTTACGATGTTTGCTCCTTCCCCAAACATGCCCATTTTCTTCCTTCTTGTTGCTTCTCTCTAAGGAGATTATAATTTCAATTTCCAGCTATCTCAAGACTGGCTTTGGAAGGGTATTTAAACCTGCAGACCAGCTTCCTGACACAGTAGCTCCTTGCTTGTCAGGACTGCCTTCAGTGCCGTTCATGGCTCTTCCTCATTTCCTGAGATTTTTCTGCCATAATCTCTCCAAAATGAAGTTATTTCATGTCTTCCTTTATCTCGTCTCTCTCCTCCTTGGTAGCAGAGGAGTCAGCCTAGTATTGGAAAACTTTACCATGCTCTAAATTTTTTGACTGGGCAAAGGGAACCTTACTGCAAAGTGCTACTCACAACTTCAGGGCTTTCTCTCAGGGAGCAAGTGGTTTCAGCACAGGCTCACATGTAGCAGCCATGAGGGAAGTTTGCTGCCTGGCTGTTAGGAAATTAAATGGGTTTAACATCCAGGAAATGCTTCCTTAAATAGTGAAAGTTTACTCTTCCAGAAACATTTCCACAGTCACTAGGTTGGTTTTTTTACAAGAAGAACCTGGCTAAGCTGAGGTATTCCAGTGAATGTATACATTAACACAGAAGTGAAGTACACTGATAGACACAGAGATTTCGGCATGGCCTGTGAGCTCTCCTAATTTCTAGAAAATCAAGGAGAACCTGAATCAAAATACTTTGTTTCACCTAGGTCTGTGAATGAAAAGAAGTCAGTGTAAGCTGGATGCACCACTCTCAATTTAGACATCCTTTCACCCTAGCGCTGTGCTACTAGTTTTAACAGCAGCTCCTGTTAATGGGAGAAAATAAAAGTGTTGTATTTTAAAATAATTAAATGTTAACACTTCCCTAATAAATATAAATAGACAAGAACACAGTATGAAATTAACACAGACCCTGCAGATGGTAGGAAGAAATGTTTTCACTTGTTAATAATGAAGATGAGTAGCTGATTTATGATTCCCTTACCTTTTCTGTGTTAAAGTTAATTATGACCCCTTCCACAAAATTCAATTTTAATGTTATTTCTATTTGGTTTACTATCAGGGAGAAAAAGTGACATTTAAAATATGAACTGTTAACAAGGATAACAGTAATGTCAGTGGAGATGGTGAGGTCAAGAGACTGCTGGATTCACCTACGCCAGCTCCTTGTTCCATCAGCTCCATCTGATAACTGGGTATCTGGCTTGGAAAAACTGATTTAAACTGCTATTCTTCTCATTTTGACAAACAAAATCCATCACAACTAGAAACATGGTTTCTGCCTATGAACATTAAGCTAGCTGAATTAGAAAAAACTCGATTTAAAGAGGCGTCTTATATGACTGTATCACCCACTTTCAACCTATATGCCGTGTTTGACTGAAAGGAAAAAGGGGATGATGATTGTTAACACATCATGTTAAAGAAATATGGCTATAAACAATGACAGGATTTTTTTCCAATGCTAACAGCCAGCTTGCTGCTTGTTTTGCTTGACATTAAGGTTTCAGAGATGTAATGATTATCTACTGAAAATATATAAATTATATTAATTATCATATTTACAAAAAAAATTAAAAAGCATAAGCTATCTAACACTATACTTACCTAACGTATGTAGATAGAGCGATGTACAGTCTTTATGGTTCATTCATAATTTTACACTGTTTCAAAAAGCACATGATTCCTTTCTGCAAACTATTAAGATATTTTGTACATAATGTTCCTTTCAAGGAAGTACAAGTTGTCCAAGTTCATTTGGCCCACGGTCAGATTGGACAGTAAGAAGTTTTCTTTTACTTCCCAGATTTCAGATTCCAATATTCCTTAGTGTTGTCTTTAATTTTAGTTAAGACCAGTTCGTGTTTTGGCTTGGTTGGTATGCTGTTGTCACCTCATGTTATTCAATAATGTAGTTGGTTTATATTTCTTTCCCATCTTTAGTAGATGCTGTATGTTTATAATGAGGCATTTCTAACCTGATTGATAGTCTGTCAGCAATTACGTGTTGTCCTCCTTACAAGTATCAGGTCTGAGGTAAACCGCTGCAGTTTAAACCTCCTTTTGATTGCACACTGCCTACTACTACGTGCATAGATTGTTGGCAGGTTGGTCAAGACAATCCACAAGGTCCCTTTCAGCCTTGTATGTGCTTGCTCATCAGTGTAATTGCAAGTGGTGAGCCTGCAGTGGTGTGTAAAGCGGGCTTAGGGGCGTATTCTATTTAAATGGACCTTTTGGCTTAGTTCAATGGAAAATTTATTATGTCTTCTGATTTTGGTGGGTGAGGGTTTTTTTATTTGGTCAGGTTTGCGGTTTGGGTTTTTTTGCTGTTGTGGGGTTTTTTTGTTTGGTTTGGGTGTTTCGTTGGCTTTTTTTTAGGTAATTCTTCACAGTTCTTTGGCATTTTTAACTTGCTAGTACAATGGCAATTCTTCTGTTGGGGGTTCCCAAAGTCAAAATCACATAGCTGTAGTTGTTTCTTGTTTCTTTAGTTGTTGTTTTCTTATTTTCTAGTTGGACATTGTAAGGTATATACTTGTAATTTATTTTTTTATATATATAGTAGATCACATGTAACAATATTGTGGCAAAGGGCTGACTATTTAATACTTAGGATCTGGAAGCAGTTTATCAATTTAATAATTTTCTGCAAAAGTGTTCTTGACATCAGCTTAGTTACTGGAGTGTGTCAACACAGATGTGAAATTTTATTGTGATATAACTTCTCATTTAGAGGTGGCAACTATTTGTAGTCCTGTTGCTCTTTGGAAACTCGAGTTGAAAATGAGTAAAGGCTGTTTTATCCCACTCTGAGGTAACTTTCCTGCAGACTTAAGTAAAGGAGATTCAAACTCTTCTGTAAGTTGCATTCTTACAGTATTCCACCTTGATGTAATTCCTAAAATCTCTGCTATATCCCAAGTTTTTTTGCAGGTTTGTATTTGGTGTTGTTCAAGTGTTGATCATATTAATATTCCAGTTTTTAATGATATTCAAGTTTTGTGCAGGAGCAATGCAAGTAGAAGGAGGCCTGGCCAGTGAAAGGTCTAGTTAATTAGCAGCTTTTGATGCTCAGTTTAAAAAGGTAGGTAGGGAGATAAATGGTCAAAATGGATTGCTTTTGGAACCAGAGACGGGGTTTTGGCATTATGTTAACTGAAAATTACATTGTGAAGGTGCAGTATGTTTTAGGTTCAGATACGTATCCTGGGTATCACAGACTTTTTGAACAGACAGTGTGAAAAGCCATCTACGTGCTTAAGTTGGCATGGTGGCGTAACCATGGCAATACTGCTGCTACAAGGTTGATGTAAATGTGGTTCAATATATGATTAGCTAAGACAATGAAACTGCCAAATACCATTTGAGGTACATAACTCCATGTAGTTGAAGAAAATGAGAAATGGGATAAATGCAGAAAGTATACAAATGCCTCTTAAGATGCTGCCCTGTGAATTAGCTTCTCCTCTGCATCCAACATCCAATCACTATGACCTGTCGATTCAAGGAAATTAGGAAGGTTGAGCATGGAGATAGCTGCTAGCTCAAAACACAGGTTTTAAAAGTTCTTGTTTTGATTTTTGGCAAGAAAAGACGTTCATCCATATGTCTTGCTTAGTTTTACCTCTGCACATAAGCAAACCTTGAACAAGGGCTTCAAGGAACTTACCAAACACAGGCAGGTGACTTAGAGACTTCAAACTTCATTATTTTTTAAATAGTAGATTTAGGATAAGATTCAAAATTTTTCAAATCTATTTGCTTAGGCACCAAAATTTGTTTGTATGTTTTAAATGCTTTTCATTCAAATGGGATATTTGAAGGGTACTAGCTCTAATAAATCTTTCCCACTCTTTCTTCAAATGGATATAATTGTAAGTGCAATATCCTACCATAATCAATTATCAAAGTTGATTAAATCTTTTGTACTAATTTATTTCTAATTAGGTGTTATAAATAACACTTGTCTTCTGCATTCATAAAATTCCTTGTGTGCTGAAAATTCTTATCTGCTTACTCTGGATTGAAACCAATGACTGAATGAGGAATTTACATACTGCAGTTTCTTCAGTATTTCTTTCTTCAAGTGCAAAAAGCCTTTTCAGTTCCCAAAGGTTTCCAATTGTTTGTCTCCCTCCCAATGCTTGAGATAGTTTTGATCAAGGTATTCTTCAGGCTCTGCCCTGAATTTTGTGAGTCATGTGAAAATGCCAAACTCTGTCAAATCTCCCCCAAGTCTCATTGCAGTAAAAACCTGCGTCTTGTCTCACGGCCCAGTCTTGGCATGGAATGCTTTATGGTTCCTTGCTGTTCCATTTAAAATCTTCTAATGGCTTGGCCTTGGTCAGCAACGACTCCGGCCTTGAGCCAGCTGGTGTTCGCTCTGTCGGGCCTGCAAAGACCTTCTGGCTGCTTCTTGCAGAAGCCACCCCTGCAGCCCCCCCTTCTCCACCAGAACCCAGCCATGCAAAATCACGACAGAAGAGGAATCTAAGGAAAAACTACTTGTTAATGCTACAAACCCTCTGGCTGGTTACTAGCAATGCCAGTGGCATGGTTAGGGGGCTGCAGGGCCACCCCAGTCATCAGTTACTTAACAGTAAAGTTTAAGTTTAAGATTTTAACATGACGTTGCCATTGTCTCTAGAAGTGTGGAAGAAAGAAATTCAAAGAAATTCAGAGCAGGAATTAATTAGCATTTTATAAAATCTGCCTATGAACACATTTTGTAATCACATACTGAGACACCAAATCTTCGTAGTCACATTCCTTGCAAACCAGGAAGATGAAAGGCTGTAGAGCTTACACTCATAACTTAAATTAGCTTGGGAAGCTGATCTCTAACCTGGAGGCTACGACATCTTCAAGAAATTCCAGAGCTTTTCAAAACACATCCTATTTCTAGCTCATATGTAATGGCAACTCTAAAAGTAATTTAATAAATTGTGTAATTTTGCTTCAGAAATGATGCTGTCGTATCAAATAACACTTACACAAACAGTATTGACAGTTCAACTGAATCCTTTTATGGGAAATTTCTTACAATTTACTGTCTAATTATAAAACAATCTTTGCCCTCTTTCTCAATATGCTATCACTATTTTGGTTCTGAAAGTGGGAAAACCCACTGATAGGATTTATTGTAGTCATCAATCTTAACTTTTTTGTGAGCTATCAGGTTAACTGCTTCACTCCCTGCTGCTCACAGTTAAATGAGGAGAGGTTTTGAAAGAGATGCCTTGCTTTCCTAGCAACAGACTGGGGCACAGATTTGTTGTCTTAAGATGTTATGTTTGAAGTATTGTTAAGGAAACGTCCTGCTAAAACAGTGATACAAAACTGGCCTCAGGTTGGCAGTGCCTCTTTCCGTGGCGGTGAACATGGAAGAGTCAGAACAAGTCACCAGGGTGCCAAGGTCTCTGCCAGGTGCCATGTGATGGAGTCCCTCTTCCTTCTCCTCTCTCTTAGGGGTCTGCTTGGGGCTGGTTTCTTCAATTTTCCCATCACAGCCTGCCCCCTTCTCCTTGCTTCTCAGGAAGCACTTGTCATGATTTTACTACACTCAGTCCCAGCACAAAACCCAAGGTGGCCCTTGTTTGCTCTCCTTTAGTTCACTGGCACTGGGATTACTCCCATGTACAATCCACATCAACTTCCAAGTCTAAATGGAAAGTAGTTTTCCCTTGTACAATCAGTGTCTTCTGAGGAAAATTCCTTCAAGTTGTTTTGATCTGACAGTGAAACCAATTGCATAATTTGCTTGTTCATATACTACATACATTATTTTTGGTGTTTTGGTTTGTGTTTTTTCTTTTTTTTTACTTTGGTCAAATCTAAGTTTAAGGTAAAATATCAAACAAGGCAATCTGGCATGATAAATCGAGGACATCTGTTGCAGCATATGGCTTGACACAACAGCTGCACTGAACTTTCTCAGCGAGTAGTAGTCCTTTGGAAAAATTCAGCTGGGCATGTAATGTTGATGCCCCTGCGTAAATGATGAAGTATTAAAACACTTGTGATTTAAAACCGCTCTGTAGTTTGAAATGTTTGCCATTTGCAACACGGAGTACTTAAGTTTTATTTTCAAAATAGGTTTGTTTAGAAACAGATCTGAACTTTTTTTGTTTACAAAGTGAGGGGTTTGATTTGGGGTTTTTTTTAGCAAGTGTACACTGAGCTTTTCATTTTGCATCTAGCTGCATCTTTATAGATAAGGCTAACTTCCAAACTGGTTCTTGAGAAAAAGGAGTTTACTACCCAGTGCAGTGAGCTGATGTTCAGTGTTAGGTATAACAATTTTGTTCTCTGTAGCAGGCTGTTACCAAACATACATTGTGCTAGAAAAAACTCTTAAGTATAATACATGTGTACATAAGTGCATACTTGCTTGATTTCCTTGTTTTCTAATAATGTATTTACTAGGGAATGGTGTTGCTACTAGTTGTGTATTAGGATGACATTTTGTTTGAAAGCACTTGATTTCTTTTTTTTTTCCCTGTGTTTCTCTCACTTAGAATTAATGGCTTTTGGTTTGGCTTCAGTGTTTTTGTGGGACCAGTTTAATCATTTGGGAAAACAGGTTGAGCAAGAACCACTGGTCTTTCCACAGTAACTTAAGTCACCTTTTGTAGTAATTCTTCTATCGTCTAACATTAAAGCTAATAACTGTCTGACATTCTTACCTGACAGTTCTCTTCCAGAGTTACACACTATTTCACAGTGCACAGCAGAAAGAGAGCGGCAACGCTGGCTCAAAATACAGTCCTGTTGTGAGGAATGCAGGCTTTTTCATCGAATGCCATAGCATTCAGACAGAACTCATTTCTGAGCAATATTAAAATTAGTCCTCCATTTTTGTTTCAATAAATTCCTAGATGTAATTTTGGGATGAAAAGAGCAATAATTGAGAAAGTGAGAGTTTAGCTTTTCAGAGGAAAGGCTTCCTTTGCTTACATCGTATGTAGTCATGTACTTACACATGTGACCGAATTCGATCTGTGTGTGTTTGTTAAGAATAAAAAGCCCAATAATCTGTATTCTCTGCAGAAGTGTTTGCTTGGTAAGACTGGGAGTGGCTGCAAAGGGGAAAAGAAAATGGGCTGGCTGCAACTTTGCTTACTGGCCCTTAAAGTCCTGCCCACTTATGACCTTCAGTGAAACCCAGTCCTTCTCCATTTGTTCTTTCCTGGGTCATCTTACACAGAGATAAAAACCCACCTCTGTGCATGTAAGTGAATTACAGGCAGGTGTGCATAGCCATTCCTTCAGTAACCAGATAAAAAGTTATTTCAAGAAAACTGGTGAAACTTCCTTCTCTGTTATGTGAATCTCAAACTTGTTGTCATTATTGAAGGAGCAGTCTTATGCGGTGTGAATTGTTCAGGTGCCAGAATTCAAATCAGCCTCTTCATTTCCTAGGGAAGGTCTGTTACCCAGACCAATTCCTGGCCTTGATGGTTGAGGTAGCTGTGAAGTCTTAGTCTACATAGGTGTTCACAAAGGGTGTTTTGGTCAGTATCCAGCATCTTTTATACGTCAGTTAAGTCTTCCTGAAGTTGTTGGGTGTCCTCTGTTCTTCTTAAACACCAGTTGCATTTAAGCAGATGTACATTTTTCAGCCAGATAAATGATTTCATCTCGGCCCCTGCCTTGAACTCAGCCAAACCAATACAATAAATCAGGAGTCCCCACGCTGCTCCATGGAGCCGATCCAGGTCTGCAGAGCAGTGTTGTGATTAGCAGGGGCTCCGAGTATCAAAGCTGCAGTAACAGCCAGTGAATGACTTTTCTGAGCTTGAGAGCTAGGTGTAGAAGATGCTTTTCCTATGGACTCCAGCTAAAGATCCCTCCTGTGTGGCTTCTCTGCAGGGTATTTAGGTCCCAGATTTCAATCTTGATTGTCATGTTGGTGATGTAAATCCCCGTGTCTTAAGTGTTAGAGACATAAAGGCCTGCCCCAAGCAGTGTTCACCCTTGCTGGGGTGCAGGGTCTCCCAGCTCTACTGTATGTCACTTTGCATCAGTCCGTGACCAAACTGTTCATTTAAGGTGGAAAAAGAAAAACCTAGATGATTTGAAAGACCTTCAGGTTTTTACTTTTAACAAAGAATATCAAATAAGCAACACCTTAGTATAAATTTAAGGTTGATTTAACCATACCAAATAGAGAGGAATCAAGGTCTTGTTTCTCCCAATAGGTTGGGGCTTTTTTTAACTTACAAACCTTTTACCCTATAATTTATTTAGCAAAGTACATATTTTGCAGCACAATAAAAAAAAATATGTAGTGGCACTGTGGCAGAGGCAGTCCTTTTGGGAAAGGAGACTTCTTCAGTTTCTTCATTCCCATTTCTATTTGTAGTCTAAGATGTTCTAAGGAACTTGTTTATATATATATAAAAGCATAATTTGAGGTAGCATTAAATCAAGCACTGCATAACTTTTCAGACTTTACTGATTTTGCACATGCTGTCTTGCTAGGATGATATTTTTTGCAGGGAAGTACAAGATCTCTATTTTCTTACTTTTTAATGAAAAAAGGATAGCACATGGCTCATCAAGCCTTTTGCTAAATCTGACTATGGATATACATACACAAGTACCAGTTCAAAGTGAAACACTGGCTAAAAAATGCTTTTAAGAGTTTAATCACGATGAGTTTGAGCTCCAGCCTGATTCAGAGATGATGGGGTTTTTTTGGCTCAAACTGCTCTATTAAATTGACTGTCTTCAATTTTTTAAAATATTTTGCTCTGCTTCTTTAGGGTAAGTGATGTGGTATCTATTGCAGTAACTTAATGTATGTAAGAAGGAGTGCTTATTCTAAGCTGAAAGTGTGGTGGATCAGTTGTGTCTCTTATGCAGTAGTAGCATCTCATCAGGCTGGACTATGCTTTTAAAAGAGTTGCTTTTGTCTTTAATCTTCTGGACTTCAGCTAAGAGAAAGATAAATCCAAGTTTTCCTGGTTCTATTCTCTCATTTCCCTCATCCAGTGGCAACAAACTTAAAGTGCTTTAACTAGTATCTATGTGTAGCTTGCTTTATGAACTGGATCTGTAGAGTTATGTCTTTGAAAAGGTTGATTAAACTTTTTTGTTCAAAATTTATAACCAGTTTTTAAATTTAATTGTCATGATCTGTGAAAGGCCTTCTTAGAAAATATTACTTAAAATTTATGCCCTGAATAACCTGTTGAACATAGCAGATGGATGCCCTGTGATAAGCTTCTCCAGAAGGTGTAACTTGGTATATGAGGTTCTCCGTAGTAAGCTTTCCCATAGGCTTCTCTTAAAAGAGTCCTTCATCTGACATCTGCCAAGTAATTGGTACTTGGACCCAAAATTCAGCATCTAACTGTAACCAGCTGAATGCTTGTGATACCAGTTTCTCCTCAGGTATAATCTCAAATGTTTTCCATGTACTTCAGTTTGATTTATATATGGGTGAAAAGCCACAACCTGCAAATAGATACAATTGGTTTGGTGTGGCTGGTTTGCTCTTTCTACACAAGCATCCAACACAACCTAAATTGGTCTGCAAATAGTGAGACAAAATGCCTGCTATGACTGCATCACAACCTTAAAAGCAAAGAGGAAATAAGATGCTATAAACAGAAGAGATTGAGTAAGAGAGTGTTCAATGTGCTTTACTTCCCCCTCTTTTCCAAGAGTCAGCTAAACTGTTGGGTTGTATGAACGAGTTGTTGGGTTAACAGGTCTCTTCCAATCCATATACAGCAGGACAGGTCTCTTGGTGAGGAATCACTGGTATGCTGAGTCCTGACACTTCCCTTCCTGTGGGAAGCTGATGATGCATAAATGATTTGGGGGGTAGTCGAGGCAACTCCACAAGGCTATTCCAGACTTACTGTGCTCAGAAACACGATTCAGTGAGGGCTTTCAGAATAAGGTGGCAAATAATCTTAATGACCAGTTCCTTCCTATAGTCTTAAAGGGCATGCGATGCAGGCATGCTTGAAAAACAAGCTCAAAGTCATCTGGAGAAGAGGTAGTTCCATAATGGAAGGTGCTTCAGGTAAAAGATTTATTTATTTATCACTTCTCCTTGCAAAGTCAAGGGAGTGAATCATCTTCTGAGACCCCACATAAATCTAGCTGAAGGTTGTCCTCAGCAAAAGTAATGGGAAGTGAATTGCCGGTGCCCTTTCATAATTGCAAACCCTTAATTAAGGAAGGGTAGAAGGAGGCACTTGAAAAGCCCACCTCAGCAAATAGCAGGCTCCACTACTTGCAAGAATAAACTATAACCTGTCAGGATAAAATTGTTTCTTTCTTTAATGTGGCTGGTACTATTCAAAAACTTAAATAAAAGGCATTGTTCTGGGATGGAAGAGGATTTGTATTATTCCTTAAATCTGCATGTCAGGTGCAAAAACTTTGAAGATGGTGTCAGGCTTACTGGGCAGTGCCATTTTTCCCTGACTCTACCTTGACTTACAATCATTTTAGAAGAAGGTAGAACAGCTAATTTAGTCTGGTGATCCCTTCACCCTCTTACTGTGAAGGCTTAATTTCCAGTTAGTGAAACCAGACCCCACTTTTAGGCTCTTGGGTGAAAATGTTTGGTTTGGCTTACCTGTTTACTATGGCAGTTGTTGAGGAAAAGCTCACGTGAAATATCAAATGGATTTTAAATAAAGTAAAAGGGCTTGGAAGAATATTTCTGGGCATCTCTACCATTGCTTATCATGGTGTTCATGTGAGTTTACTTTTAATTAGCAAGAACCTTAGAGTGAATAGAAAACAGCGTATACATACACATTATAAAGCATTTTGCTAGACAGGACTCTTATGTTTGCTTCTGCTTTGCTTCTGCTTTTCCAGTTTATGACTAGTTCTTGAAGCCCAGAGTACTGTTTTGTTGCCATCAAAGCTCTTTCCTGCTTCACTTCCAAAATAAGACTTCACAAAAAAAGAAGCACATTTTCTTGCATGAGAACGGAATCGGACTGTGAAGGGGTAGATTTGCATCCCGATTCTCTACTTCTATACCGTGTGCATCATTTGCACCTGTCTAGATACATGTAAAAAATAGGCGACCACACTGGGTTTTTTACTGACTAAAACCAACAAAATACTCGTTATTTCATGAGCAGAACATGAACAGGTCACAGAGAAGTGAGTATAAATATATTTATGACAGTCTTTATTCCTTTAAAGACAGTATTACATCTCATAAAGGCATTTGGAATAGAATTCAAAGACTTTTCCCTTTAAAGCAGCAATTCTTCAATGGCAAAAAAAAGAAAATGAACAGTATTCTTATTTCTGCTGCTTGGCAAGGGGGAATGGTCTGTAGCTAAAATCTGTCAGCTTCTGCCTGTTTACCACATACAGATAGATTATTTTAAGGTTTTGGGGATTTTTTTACTGGTATGCTAAGCAAAAATTTTCCATTAAACTTCATAGCTGTCTTTGCATACAGTCCCATATAAAATATTTAAAACATGAAATTATATAACTGAAACAGTCTCCCCATAGAGAAAATTAATTCTAAAGAGTAACCAAAAAACTGTAGGTGGATTTCTGTTAATTACACCTCTCCTTCAAAACACTGAATGCTGAAAGAAGCCTTGGGCAAGTAGTGTTATTGCTGCTTATATTTATAAATGTCTGAGTCTACGTTCATAAGGTCTTTAGCAATTTCCTCCCACCACCACTCACTTCGGCTTCTCATAGCATAATATTGATATTCTTGACCCCATGTCTACGATCATGATAATCATTCTCTGTGTTGATTCAAGCCATGAAGTCAAAGCTCGAGGTTAGGTGTGGGGCCAGGCTACTGGCGCTACAGGAAGGAGGTTAGGCAGGAGTAGGGTTGGACTCTAGAGAAGAGGACGTGTGTTGGCAAAGCCAGAGGGAAGAGGAGGCAGGCTTGCTCATGGAGATGATCCTCGGAGGGCATACGGCAAAAACAAAGACCGTGGCTCCTTCAGAGCGGCCTTTAGTCCTCCATCTCCTCTCCACAAAGTAGCTCCCCGGTGCCAGCAGGCTCTTGGTTTCTGTGCCAATACAGTAGTATTCTGTAACTTTGTATAGTAAAGCATGTTTATAAATATCTCAAGTGTGGGATGCAGGGGGAAGTGGCCAGCCTCTTTTCAGTGGTCTGTGGGGACAGGACAAGGGCCAATGGCCTCAAGTTGGAGCACAGGAAGTTCCACACCAACATGCAGAAGAACTTTTTCACAGTGAGGGTGACAGAGCCCTGGGACAGGCTGCCCAGGGAGGTGATGGAGTCTCCTTCTCTGGAGATACTCAAGACCCATCTGGACGCCTACCTGTGTGACCTGTCCTAGGGAACCTGCTTTGGCTGGGGCGTTGGACTTGATGATCTCTGGACATCCCTTCCAACGCCTATGATTCTGTGATTCTGTGATTTACAGAATAAAAACTGTCTTGTTGAAGGCCAGGATAATACCATGCTACTCTTGTCAGATTGTGAAGGAATTCTTTTTACTTGTAGTACCAACTAGTCAAGACAGTACATTTTCTTTCATTACACTGAAGATCACAGGAGGAGCTGGGGGGTAGTTCTCTCAGTGCCTGTCTATCAGCAGTGATAGTCTCCGTGTCAATTAGAGCCTGTTTTCTGCCATTGATTTTTATTGATTTTATTTAGAAGGCAGAAGTCTGAAGTTGAAGCCCTAAAAAAACCACATTTAATATTCCTTCATTCCACTTGTGGTTCACAGCCTAAACAGGTCTAAATCATAACCAGCTGCTCAGCTTTAAGCTTAGACCTGTGAAATTTCCAATGTTGCTCTGCCTACTTGTGTATTCAAAGCTGTATTCCCATGGCAAAAGTCTGCAGGTATCATTCAACCCCGTTTACAACATAATCTGGGTTTTTTTTTTTTTCCTGACAGAAACGGCTCTATTAAGCACACTGATGCTGTGAAATGTTTTGGGTTTGTGTTGTTTTGGGGTTTTTTTTTTAATGAAAGCTATTCAGTGTTTTTTGCAGAAGTGTTAATTATTAGTTGTTTGGTTCTTTGTAGGAGTTCTCTGGAATCTATCCTCCTGTGATGCACTGAAAATGCCAATCATCCAGGATGCCCTCGCAGTGTTGACCAATGCAGTGATCATCCCTCACTCTGGATGGGAAAACTCTCCGCTCCAGGATGATCATAAAATACAACTCCATTCATCACAGGTGCTGCGCAATGCCACTGGGTGCCTAAGGTGAGTGCTGCAAAACACTGGCTTTGCCTTAATCATCTCGCCGCGGCTTGAGTTGCTATTTCTCATCCTTAGGCATCTGCAAAGTAAATAACTGGTTTGTGTGTCAGCAAAGACAAGGAATGACTTTCAGTGCTGTAAACGTAATGTTGGAAATTAATTAGAAAACAAGCTTTAGGCCATTCAAAACACAACCTTTGGAAGCACTACTGTGGGTCTTCCATTTTTCTTTTCTAACAGCTCTGACCAGTCTTCTCATCCAAGCTTGTATATTACAGATGTTTTTCTCCCCAGGTGCTCGAGTGAAGTCTGTATGGTCTCACTACTGCACCCAATTTAATCAGCACAAAAAGTAATGAAGATGCTCAAAAGACTAGTATGCCTTATGGGTTCCAGATGCCATTGCTCAAGTTATGATAAATATATACTTGTTCTTTTTTGCTCTGTGAAGATCAGAAATTTCAGAAAAAGAGACCAACCAATTTAACATTATGCAACTTGAATACTTAAATAGATCCTTAACAAGTATGGTATTTATTTATATTTATATGCTAAGCTTGTATATGCAACACCTAGGTGCACTTCTATAAATATGTGCAACATGATCTGGCTGTTCCTAAAAATCACTGTAAATTTGAGAATGAAAATATGATGAGTAAGAAGAGTTTCTATTCTGACAAAGCCTTACAAAAGAATTGAGTCATAGCAGGTTCTGAATTCCAGTCCATTTTGCTGAGATATTTTAACATATTAGAAAAGTTCTTTGGAAGTGTTGTTTTGGGATTTTTCGCCTTGTGAATTGGAGATTCTGTAATGTCAGAGATGTGAAAATTATTTACTACTTTTACATGCATTCCAGAAAAACTGTTAGGTGAACGGTATGTATCAGTAATGCAATCTGTGTCGTATGCTGCATCCTAAGCAGATATTCATCAGAGAGCTAAATAAATTAAAAAATCCAGTGATTGGAAGGCAAACTAAAATAGCAGTAATTTTGTTCATATCTATAGCAAGCACCTTTTTCTCTTCGTGCTGTTTCATCCAATGAAGTATCTGCCTTTCAGAAGTAATATCTGAAAAGGTTTAAGGGAAAAAGTGGTAATTATTAAAGGTATATATGTAAACAGAAGAGAATGAAATTTAGAAGGTAATAATTTCCATACTGCAATTATGCTTGTATTGGACCTAAATGCAAGAATGTACATGGGAGTACCAGCTATGTTGGGTTACATGACTGAAGCAAGGCATTTGTATTTGAGCTGTAGTGATTTTGAAAATAGTTTGGTAGTATAATTGTGTTGCATTCTGCTCAAATCACTAGAAAAAAAATTGCCCAGATCATTGTGGCAGAAGTCATTCCATAAAGATGGGTACATTTTTCGCACTTGAGACGTTGAACCTGCCTCAGCTTAAAAGCTGCCTCTGAAAGAAGTGTCCATTATAAATTGGAGTTTATAAATATGTGCATTATAAGAAGTGTCCATTATAAATATGGGGTTTCACGTTGCCCCTTATCTGAACAGGCATGTTCAGTGTTTGTCTCCCCTGCACTGTAAGCTGTATCTTCCTCTTCATTTTCCCCAACTCCTTCTCAGGGATGGATGTTCCCCTCTGATCCTGCAAACCTCAGTTCATCCCACATCATAGTTAGTGTATTAGTTGCACATTGGTCTTCAAATCTTTCTTCTTTTTTTTTTTTGTTTTCCTTCTTTTTTTCCCCCTTTGTTTTTTGGTGAGTGTATGTGCACGCCCCTTTGCAGACTGATGTGAGCTTACTGTAGCCTGCACTCTGGGTCAGCCTGAGGACATGTGGCCACATGGGAATGGTACGTTGCCTGATCTAATACACACTGCTTTGCAGCAACGCTTGACTACCAAGTGCTTGATGGTGCGCTGTCATAGCAGAATGGCTTCTGGTCAGCTCCAGCTAAATAAGCTCCTATCTGCCTACCAAAGACTGTGCATATTATAGCTCTTGAATCCTTCCCAGGTAGCTGTACTAATTTGAATGGCTGTCCTGAGCAGGTTGGTCTTCCTTCGAAATCCAGGCCCTTCAACCATAGTACAGCGTTTTAATATCTTTCTGATCTCAAACCCTCCTTACTTCCCAGATGCATCTTGCTCTCAACTGCTTCAGACATTTCTTTGGCCTTCATCAATCTGCTTAGTCTGCATGGGTGCTCTTTGGCAGAGTCAGAATGCTTGGGGAGGGTTGAATGGACTTCTGCTTCACACCAGCGCGAGCTTTCGTGTTTACCTTTCCCCAGTCACTGAACAAACTGTCAGGTTTGAGTTTGTGCAAGGGAGAAGAGTATAAGCTGACCTCTGAAATGGCAAGTGTATTCTTGTGTTGTATTCAGCTAAGATAATGGGGCTGCAGGATGGGGGAAATACTGAACATCAGAAAGAAAAGATGAGAAAGCTCTGTGTTTTTGTGGAGATGACTGGAGTAGCGCATGCGCTGTGCAGGTAGAACCTTAGCTAGCATTCTTCAAATACCCACCACCCCCAGTGAACTGCACAGCGCTCACACTCTCCACTTGTGACTGGTTACAAACCTCATATTCCCATTTCAAGATCTCACTGGATGGGGAGGTGATGACAAGCAGAAATATGTAATGGTGTTGCTGGCTGAGATGTTGCTGTGCTAAACAGGTGAAGTCCATTTTCATCTTCCATGAGACTCCGGTGTGGTTGTCCTCTACAGTTTTCTTTTTCTCCTTCTGTTTAGGTTTTATTGAAGTTGGTTTAAAGGGACACCAGTCAGTATCAGTTGCATCAGGATTATCAGTGACGTGTTCAGTATCATAGAAAAGAAGTGCTCTTCAGAATACTTGGCAAACATTTCTAGATGTCTAATGTTCACAGGTTTTAGAGACATGCACTTGTAATACATAAGGTTTAATGCTAATAAATTCTGTTTTTCAGTCTCTGTGCCTTGGGCTTGGTGAGGCATTCACCATGGAAAGATTTAAATAATATCTGATAGGTGCTGTAGTGCAATCCATCTCATATGCAATGTTAATAGTTTGCTATAGCCATTGTGTCATATTAGTCAGATCTTTGTTTTGTGTTTTTCTCTACATTATATGAATTATTATTCTTTCTGCTGATGTTCTTTCTTCTCAGTTTCTCGATGAGAGGTTCTGTTGCTTTTTCAATTTAGAAGTTGCTTATTAGCTACAATTTTTAGTTCTCTTTTCTGCTTGTTCACTACCATTCTTAAGCTGGTACTGCAACTCCAATCATACAGTAATCCAGCTGAAATCAGTATGAAACCATATGAAAAACAGCAGTGATATTAGACCTTCTTTTCATATTATTTTCTTCTTCCCTGAAAGAAGTTATTTACAAAATACACTCTGCATACCTCTGTCATTTGGGGAGGGGGAGGGGAGGAAAGCTTTACTATAATCTTGTACTAATTAATTTCACATAACTTGAATAAGTCGCAATGGCTTAGATAGTTCAAAGCTCTAAATACTGTGAATTCAAAGCTCTAAATGCTGTGATATACCTATGACTTATAAATTCATTCTTAATATTCATCTTTCATAAATTGCCAGACATCAGCGTGTCATGTTAGAGTAATCACCCAATTTACTCGCCTCCCCACTGAGATACTAGTACCTTAGCTCATTAAGCTCTGTGAAAGTTGGACTTTTTTCCTTTTGGATTTCAGCTATGACGGCTTTATTTGTGTTAGGAAATGCTGTATCTTTGCTTTATAGTTTCTGATTAATTTAAACTTCGTAGGGAAAAACAAGTGAAAACTGAATTTTGAATCCTATTTTGTTGAGGGGGTGGTGGTGTTTACGATCCCTAATCTGAAATTTAGAAATCAAGAGGAGACACATTTTTCAGCGTCGTCTTAATTTGAAGTGTCAAGCTTCCTTATCACCACTCTAAGTCCCCATCCAAAGACTATCCCAAAAAAAACCCCACCCTGGGCAAAATCCTTTCAAGAGTTTTTCTTGTGATACACAGAAGCCTTGTTTCTTTCTATGAATTCAAATTGAGTTTAAGTTAATAGAATGTAATCTGAGGACTTTATGGATTCTTAAACATTTACATAATTTTAACCATCAGATTCTAATCTGATTTTAGATTCAAAATCAGAAAACACTGTGGTTTTCATTTTTCCATGTTGTATTTCATTTTTCATCACACAGTGAAGGTACAAGGACCGGTGTATCAAAGTTCTATTAAAATATGTATTTTCTCACTCCCTATTAGTTGATTAGAAATTTTATAGGAGAGTAACCGAATAATTTTTTTATTATAAAGTATATTATACCTTTCACAAAATACCATGAATTATTTTTCATCTGAAAAAATTTAGAGCAAGCTCTCAGAGTAGAAGAACAAAGGGGCAAAGTGCATACATGAGTTGTACATAAGTGACCCAGCAGTATTTTGTGTCTAGATCAACTTTTGAATGAAAGAAATGTTTAAACAATTTGCCTTAAGTGCAAAGCCAGAATATCACATTTCTAACTGGTTTAGGGGTGAATGATCTGTTTCACAGATGCTTTTGTTAATGCATTTATCCCACTGTCTTATTTCTGCTCCATTTCTCTTCTAAGCATCCAAAGTCTATTGATTCCTATTCTTAGGAACTTCTATAAGCTATTTTGAATATAATGTTCTGCTGCATACTAACAAAATAAAATGTGGGAGCAACATAAAATAAATCACATAGGCTGTATATCCATCATCTGCTTAGTTTCTTAAGCAGCAAACATATATATGAAGAAACATTCTTCTGTGTGTATATATATACACGAAACAGCTTACTTAAGAAGCTAAACTGATACATGTATATATATAATATATATATATATATATAATATATACATGTTCATGTGTATATTTGTATATACCTATAGATATAAAACGGTTGATTTTTGAAGCTAGAATATGTTTGTGTCTTTCCTGACTGGTGCAAGTTCTGAGTATCTTCAGTTGGGTATAAATGGAGCTGGCTTCTTACAGTGGGACCACGACCCTTGCTGCTGATTTTATGATTGTTCTCCTGTCAACAGAACAGTTATTCTGTATGTTGTAGTGGATATAGAAATTTTGGACTTGCCAGCCCATCTCAGTGTCTTACTTGCTTTTTCTAGAAGCCAGGAGCTCTTCTCAGTCTGACCTTGCAGCCCCGTGCATCAGAAAACAAGAAAGCCCACACTCCATTAAGAAGCCTGTCAGAATCTAAAGTTAGGATAAAACTCATATTAATTGTGTCTTTCTACCAGGAGCTGACTCAAAAGAGGGACTTTCACTACAGTTACACCAAGGAAGAGGGGTGGGAGTGAGACAACTCCCTAGAGGGATACTGAGGCAGGTTTAGGCACTTTTAGAGGATAGGAAGCTGTCCAAGTCCAAACCCACAATTTTTTCTCCTCTTTGCCTCTTCAAATTCAGTCTTATCCTGAAGAAAGGAGTAATCATGACTGTTCTTGTCTTTTTAATACATTTTAAGCTATTAAAATTGCAGAGCTAATGTCATTATCATCCAGGGCCATCAGATCTACAGACTTGATGCCAGTTATCTAGCTACCTTCTACAAATGTTTTGTGGTGAAATACACATTATATTTTACATTGCCTACAGAGTTGCACACCACGTGTTAAACCTCATTTGGCCACAACTAGAATGTTGAGTCAAGCTAGAGAGTCCCTAAACTCCAGGGTTATACTGGCTATACTGGTATGTACATTGTCAAACACACACTGTCCTGACAGCTCTCCTCAACTTGGAATCTCTCTAGAACCTGGAGCTGGAAGTCAGTGCAGAGGAAAGCCATGTCAAGAAGCTAACAAAAAGCTTAGCTTTAATGCCTGATTTAATGAAGTTCAAAACCTTTTTACTAAAATTTAAATTATTATTAAAATTATATTGTTATGCTCTTGAGCCCAAGCAATGACAAGCTGTGGAGGAGCTGAAGGCCACCTGTCAACTTTCCATTATTTTGAAGAAACCAAGACGGATTTGTGACATGGACTGTAAGAAGGACTACCAGATAATTCCCAATTTAATACAAATCGCAGAATCACAGAGTGCTAGGGGTTGGAAGGGACCTCAAAAGACCATCTAGTCCAACCCCCCTGCCAAAGCAGGATCACCTAGACAAATCACACAGGAACACATCAGGGCAGGTTTTGAAGGAGACTCCACAATCTCTCTGGGCAGCCTGTGCCAGTGCTCCATTACCCTCACTGTGAAAAAGTTTTTCCTTATGTTCACGTGGAATCTCCTGTGCTCCAGCTTGCACCTGTTGCCCCGTGTCCTGTCGCTGGCCTTCACTGAGAAGAGCCTGGCTCTGTCCTCCTGACACTCACCTTTTACATATTTATAGACATTAATGAGGTCACCCCTCAGTCTCCTGACCCAGACCCAAGTCCCTCAGCCTGTCCTCATAAGGAAGGTGTTGCACTCTCTTAATCATCTTGATGGCCCTGTGCTGGACTCTTTCAAGGAGTTCCATGTCCTTCTTGAACTGAGGGGCCCAGAACTGGACACAATATTACAGGTGCAGTTTCACTAGTACAGAGTAGAGGGAGAGGAGAACCTCTCTCAACCTACTAACCACACCCCTCCTAACACACCCCAGGATGCCATTGGCCTTCTTGTCCATGAGGGCACATTGATGGCCCATGGTCATCCAACTGTCCACCGGGACCCACAGATCTCTTTCCCCTATGCTGCTCTCCAACCTGCCTGTCCCCAACCTATACTGGTACCTGGGGTTGTTCTTCCCTAGATGCAAGACCCTATAATTGCCCTTGTTATGATTTGTTAAATTTCTCCCCACCCAACTCTGCAGCCTGTCCAGATCTCACTGAATGTCAGCACAGCCCTATGGTGTGTCAGTCACCTCTCCCAGTTTTGTGTCATCAGCAAACTTGCTGAAGGGTTCTTGATCACAATGTCTAGGTCCTGTCTTTGCAGGTTAAAGCTGCTTACTGTATTTATTATAAATGATGGGTTTTGAAAAAATCTCTTTAATACCAGTTCACAGGAAGGAAAATAAGCTGAACTGCTTTTTCTTATCCTTCAAAACAAGATAGAAAGGAGTAGACTCTTAAGTTGCATTTAGCTAATGGCAGGCATATTAATCAAGGACTAGGTGTCTAAACAAGAGCCTATTTTTTAGAGGCTTTGAGTATTTCTCGATGATCACTGACTTACCAGCTCTGAAAATCATTTGTAGATTTAATGTTCTTGATAATGAGTTTAACTGTCAAATTTCAGGCACTCAAATTCAAAACTTCAAGACAGGCTGCTTTCATGAGCATCAACTATGCAAAATGCTTTTTTAAAAAGGACTAAAACTTTTGCTAACTCATGTGTAAACCTGCATGACTATATTCCTAGTCTTCCAGCTACAATGCAAAATGGGAAAATTCACATGAAAGGAGTAAGAGTCAGTCCACTGTGGAAAATGTATTTCACCTTTTCAAGAAACTGAAAGGTCTACTCTAGAAGAAAATCACAAACCAATCTGAGAGGTCACGGCAATTGCATCCCAGTTAAAGTTAAAAAAAACCCGAATTTCTACACCATATGGGAGATATTGTTTCTTACTGAAGGTTGTGATTGTTCAGAAATGTGGCTAAATTAAAAACCTAATATTAAGATTCGTGGGGGTTGTGGAATTTTAGTAGGAATAGATCAGTGTCCTCTGATAGTTGCTGTAGTATTTTTATTCAGGAGATACTCGAGGGAAAAGTACCAATAGAATTAAATATGTTAGCTGTGTCAGATACTTAAGCACCCCACTTTTTCTTCACAGTGCAGTTATTCCCACTTTGCATATTCTTGCACAAATTTATAAGGTTTATACAAGGTCATACTGTATTAATTATAGTAGTGGTATTCAAACAGCATTCTGAGGTTTAATGCTTTTTCAGCATTTCTGGTAAAAGTGTCAGTTCAACTTTCCAAAATTAATGATAGAAATTCCACCTAGCTCTGGAAGTTCATTCTAGGCTCAAGTTGATCAAAATCTCAGCAAGATACTTTATTTTTAAACCGATATTATGGAATGCCTTCTCTGTGTTCCCCTTTGGACTGGAAAATAGTAAAACATAATTCAAGATTTTTTTTGCTGTCTTGTACTTAAAAACATGTTGCAAGCTTCATTGGCATAGCTCCTTCTTCCACCATTTTATCTGATGGGATATGTTGAGCTTATCTGTCTAAATCTGCTGTCAAATGCAGAAGAAGCTCCCAGCGTGTTGATTTTGCACCCAGAAAGCCAAAAGGTGATCTGTCAACATCTATCTTCAAGATATTTTTAAGTGATTCCTAGGCAAACAAGTAAACTCACTCATATTTCAATGGGGCTTCAGGTTTTGATGCAAATTAGAAATACTTGACCTGTATGTCAGAGTCTGATAATTTAATACCCAGCTGAAATATAGTTCCTGTTCTTCAATTAGGATCTTTTATTCTCTTTACAATTAAAATTTGTGGGGTTTTTAGAGAAAAAAAAATCAACTAGTTGTCATACAGTTATAAATATTTGCTTGTGGCTACGGCAGGAATGTGTTCTTCCTGTAATTTATTAATTTAATGTTTCTGGAAATAATACATACACATATGAAAAGAATTAATGTGCCTCAGGACCTTTGCTTTCCTCTTTCAATAGTCTTAGGCTTAGCAGCGATGACAAACCTATCAGCTGCTGCCCCTTAGCCTGAAAGGCTTATGGTGTACCCTAGCCTTGGATTAGGCATGTGTTGAATACCTCAGGTAGGTTTTGAATGACTGTTTTCCCAATTTCAGTGGTTTTCATTCCTTTCGGGTTGAATGCCTGCTGTTAACTAGTGCCTAATGTGCAAATTAAATGTCCACTCATATTTGCATGGTTAGCTGGTGTTAATTTACATTTCCTTCTGTCAGAGCCTTGCACCATGTGGGTCTGAAGAAGGTGAAACTGGGTGTTTTGTGGAAAGGCTTAGATTCTGTGGGTTTTTTTTTTTTTTTCATTTCAGAACAGTTCTTGTTTACGCTGTAGTGAGTGTTAACCTGGCAGGCACTGTAATAAAGTATGATCTGAGTCTTGGTGGCCTGCTGACTTCATTTGGGTTGACTCCAAGTCCAGCTGACTACAACAGCCCTCCTTCTCACTGGCCAGCTGCATAGCTGAGTATCGCAGTGGCACTGCTATTTTCTTTTGGGGAAGAATCCCCAAACTTGTGTGGCACCTCATGTGTCCATGCAGTCGCTGTGTGCAACATTGAAGAGATGGAGACAATTGTCTGGGCCCATTGGAAGGCTACAGGTGTCAGTGGGAACCAGGGTGTCCCTCTGTTGTTGCTGTCCTGACTATCCAAAATCCTGGATAGTCCTTTTCAAACTCATTCTTTGAAGAACTGGCTCCACAGAAAATATGGGTTGTCTCAGCATGAGAGAAAAAACAATTGTGACAATTCTGTAGCACCACTCATGTCTATGGTGACTGATGATCCAGGAGGATGGTTTATTTGCCCATGGAGAACAAGAAACACAGTATTCAGAGTTTGTATGCTCACTCGATTCCACCACAGATAATAATATTCATTAAGGTCGAGATTTGTTGGTGCTTTTTGCTTCATTTGTATATTAATTGGCTTTTCTCCTCTTAAAACTGTTTGCATTACTAGGCAATACAAAAAAAAAAAAAAAGAACAGATGAAAACATGTGGCCCTGTGTAGTGAAGAAAAGACAGGGAGGGCACCCTTGTGCAGCTTCGCCTCACTGCCTTGTGATAGATGGCTTCAGATCCAAAGACACCTCCCCTAGGACCGAGACGATTCAGCCTCTTTGCTCAGGTTCAGGATTTTCAGTAGAGATATCTGTTTGAAGTACACTGAGCTTGCTTCAACCTTCTGGATAAGCCAGACAACATCACTGAGTAAACATTTTATCACCCCCTTTCAGAATGTCTTGTGCAGGTGAACTGTCTCACATGGGGCCCAAGAGTGATTAGTGCCGCAGCTGAAGGGGAGCCACTGCTCAAGTCTTGGCATTCCTGGGTGGCAGCCCGTGTTTCTGCAAGCTGGTGAGCTACTGAGAGCTTGTAAGAAACACTCCAATTTGAGTATCTCTCCAGATGTAATTAAAAACATA
This sequence comes from Gallinula chloropus, assembly GCF_964237585.1. Lineage (NCBI taxonomy): Eukaryota > Metazoa > Chordata > Aves > Gruiformes > Rallidae > Gallinula > Gallinula chloropus. Next base: position 77,776,114 of record NC_140086.1, on the reverse strand, counting down.
ACACACATAGGGGGTTCAGAGCTTGGGCAAGGTGCGAGGTGGTGCTGATTTCCAGGTATAACTCACTGACGGACACACAACCTTGTGGACACTACCTCAGAAAGGCAACATCGGCACAGCTCAAAAGGATTTCCCTGTATTCTGCCAGCAAAGTCTGTGCTAAGTTTCTGTCGAATACGGTGGGCAGGATGGCAGATGTCCCTCTTTAATCATGCGCTAAGCAAAGATATTGCTTAAGGGTTGGGTGCTTCGGGTTTCTTTCCTACTGCCTTCCCTAAATTAGCATCAAATTGCCAACCATATCCTGGAGTGCAGCCAGCACAGCATTGCCAGACAGTCCAGGGAGGTGACTGTTCCAATCTGCACTGCACTGGTGCGGCCTCACCTCGAGTGCCGTGTGCAGTTTTGGGCGCCACAGTATAAGAGGGAGATAAATACATTGGACAGTGTCCAGAGGAGGGCAGTGAGGATGGTGAAGGGTCTGGAGGGGAGGTCTTATGAGGAGAGGCTGAAGTCCCTTGGTCTGTTCACCCTGCAGGAAACTGGAGGGAGTGAAGGGAGACCTCATCGCAGTCTGTGGCTTCCTGCCAAGAGAGAGCGAAGGGACAGGCACCCATCTCCTCTCTTTGGTGACCAGTGATAGAACCCAAGGGAATGTCATGAAGCTGAGCCAGGGGAGGTTTAGGTTGGACATTAGGAAGAGGTTCGGTACTGAGAGGGTGGTCAGGCACTGGAACAGGCTCCCCAGGGAAGGGGTCACAGCACCGAGCTTGGCTGATTCTGTGATATTAGAATCATAATTCTAAATCTGCGATTTTCTCTATGATTGAGAAAAATTTCCTTTTGAAAGAATTAACAAATTCTTTTCTCTTTTTTTCTTTTTTTAAGCCATAATAATCCTGTAATTTAACTGCATCTGCATGTACTATATGAAAACATTTAACACCTGCCTGATAGTATTTTTAGCTAGGATTGCACGCTACATACAGAGGATTTCCGTGACAAAGTACTTCTGAAGTATTCATCCTAGTGTAGCTTTTTTACTTTCACAGCTCATTTCTTTTTGTCAGGTACTCATTTATTATAGTTAGTTGGTTACAGCTTCAGCTGTTTCTCTTGAAGGACAGTAGCATTGTGAAATACCTCCTCCTCTTCCCCTGCTGTCATTCATCCATCTTTGTATCTGATTTACTGTGCACAGAAGTACAATACTTGGAAAGTGTTTCAAAAAAGATAGGCATGAAAAAGGGCATGATGTAACTGTTATGCATGTAAAATATGAGTGGGTTGTTGGTTTTTTATTCACCTAATGAAGTAAAAATACATAATAAAATTGAGAAAAAAATTATTTACAAAAAAAATTTCATTTAATTCACTGGGTTCACTTTATATAATTAATGTGTTGAGGACATCTTTCCTCAAATGGTCAAATTGACAGATTTTTGGTTTATGCCTGCTGTCTGGTTGCCAGACTTCATGCTAAGAAGGAGGGTCTTCTCATCTGCATGGAGATGAGAAGATGCACGGTATCTTCTGTACTTTTGGTAGTTATTTATGTGCTACAGTTAGCTGCTTGTGCTGACAGTCTGGTTGCACTCAAGGCTGCGCAGGTGAGCCCTTGCAGTCAATGGGTAAACAAACCTAAGGATGCCTGGCCTTGAGCACAGCTTGTGACCTCAGAAGTAAGTTTTTTAACCCCACAGAAATAAGGGAGATCTCATATTTAGCTAACAAACTGGGTGGGGGTGGGACATCATCCTTTTTCTAGTCCACGTGCTGAAGGGAGCACAGCAGAGTGTGATGACTGGTTACATTCACTTACAGCGTGCCCAAGTGGCAGGAATAGATGTTAATGAGTTTGAGTATTTGCTGTGTGTGAGAGGAGGGTCAACTGGGACAATTTTAAGAATCATAGAATCATAGAATTGTCTTGATTGGATGGGAACCTTTAGATATCACCCTAACCTGCCAACCACCACTCAACTATGTCTACATCTAACCATTTTTTAAATGCCTCCAAGGGTGGAGACTCCACCACTTCTCTGGGCAGCCCATTCCAATGCCTAACAACCCTCTCTGTGAAGAAGTCTTTCCTAATATACAATCTAAACCTCCCCTGGCGTAACTTGACGTGGTTTCCTCTTGTCCTGTCACTTGTCACCAGGGAGAAAAAAAGAAGGAAGATGCAGCTTTATGGACTTCTCATCAAGGACAGTGATGTAACTACACTGTTGTCTTCTATACTAGACATCTATCTTGAAAAGAGTGTAGTCCTCCTTGGCTGATTCCTTGGCATAGTCATGTCACCCTTCACTATTATGAGGTTGCAGAGGTTCCTGAGGACAACAGCTCAGTAACTAATCCACACACAGGCACAAGATCCACCAGCAAAACTTACTGGAGCATGGCTGGGATCACCAGCTCTGAAATGGGGGAAAAGGGAAATTCACATGCATGGTGCATTTTTCTGAGCTGAAATTTTTCATGTGATTTACAGGAATGATGTGGGGATTCTTAAGTATTTTCACAGAAACAATGTGTTTGCTTTTTTGTTTTGTTTTGGCTTTACTTTTGAGAGGACTGATAATTTTGGGTTTGCCATCAGTTCGATAGATTGTGGAGAAGTGGACTGAAAGAGCCTTTGGACACTGAAATAATCCCTGGTTTCTCAGAATTGGTTTGTTCTGTTTGTTTGGGTTTTTTTTTTCATTGAGGTTGGTTTGTGTGGCGTTTAATTAGGAAAACTGAGGTACCCAAAGTTAGGTAGGCAGTATCTCTTCCTTGGAGGACTTCAAGCATATCAATCACCTTTCTTTGGTTATAGAAGTAATTTATGACTTGTTTTAGGTGGATTGATTAATTGGGCACCTGAATGAAGTACTGATTGTTTGGAGGTGTACCACTGCCATATGGCACATTTGTGTGTACACGGGTGACCTGTAAATAATAGGTTTGTTTTACCATTTGCTCATCCAAATGTTTAGGTACTTCAAATACTTTGAGATTGTTATTATCCATCATGAAAATATATCATTACTTGCTAGTAAGCCAGAATACATATCATTACTAGCTAGTAAGCCAGAAAGACAGACGTGTGCATCTGTGTGGAGATCTGTATGTGTTTATGTAGCTATATCCTTTCTTTTCCCGGTACTCTTTGACCTGAATAGCAGGAGTTGGTAGTATTTCTTTTAAGAAAGCAGAAAGTGACCGCATTAGCACAGACATTTCATTCTAGAATCGTGGCTCCACACATCATGAAACACATGGAAAGCATTTAATGATTAATTATCCCCCATAATTCTCCTACATATCTCTGTCTAGACTATAATGCATGCAGCATTGCTTCTGCCAGGGTTACATTTTGCTTGGCCTTATGGCAGACATACAGTGTAATTACTAAATGGGGGCTAATTTATGTAAACAAATGTTAGTTTTTCATAGCATGAGCCCTATCATTATGTTCTATTGCTTGTGGATGTGTTATGCAGTCAGCCATTCTTCAAGGGCTCGGGCAGATCATTATTGTAAATTGTCTTTATACTGTAAACTCTAAAGTCTTAGATTTTATTATAATCCGCAGGCAGAATTTTTGTTTTCCCTCCTACAAGTATGTGATCACTTCAGTAGGTCATGCTTTAACAAAGTAAATGTATCTTACTTTGTGTAAGGATACTCAGATTATTTTCTAGTTAGTATACAGAGTTTGGGGGGTGTTAACACAGAACACATCACGTACTGTCCGAAATAAGAGGTAAAATCCAATATGCAGGAACTGGAATGTTCTTGATCATTTGATAACTGTCAGGTACTGGGTTTCATCTAGCAGAAACCTTAGATGTAGCTGCCACGCAGTAAAAGTAATGGAGATCCACAGCACTTCAGAAGCCAAGCTGACCTCCCATTCTTAAGTCAAGTGCAGGAATATATTGAAAGGGTAATGGTGAAACTACCCACCAGTTTTCTTCCTGGTTTCCAATAATAAATACCAGTAGTACCTTCTTTCTCATTCTTATAAAAAGTAAAAAAGAAGGAGATCGATCATGTTTACAATGGCATCTGAATAGCTGGAGTTTTACTTGGTGCAGGCGTGCAGCAGTTTTGGGAGCGTCATGCTTGGCAGCCATCTAAGCCTCTTCATTCTTTCCCTGCTTAATCATTTCACACTTTGTCCTCTCTGTTGGAGGTCTGTCCTTGTGCAGTTTATTTTGTGAAGCTCATGTGTTCAGTAAAAAATAAATGGTCAGTCTGTCTTATCAGTAATAAATACTTGTTCATGCTCAAAATCTGCAGTGAGAAACAGAACAGTTGCCAGCAGAGGCCGGCTTGGAGTTTGCTCTGTTCTTTCCATCATTTGTGTGCAATTCCTGATCCTGTCTTGCTCAAAGCAATCCCTGCTGCTGTCAGGGCTTGGTACCCAAGCAGGAAATGGGAATGACTTTGGCAGCAGAAGTGGAAGGCTGCCTTGCAGCACTGGGTAGGTGCTGCTGCAGCAGCTTGGCATTGGCTTGTTCAGTCGGCAGCACAGAGTGTTGCATTTGGCAAAACCTCCCACGGACCCCAACTGTACCTGTATTCAGAGCTCTAGGGTCATACTTTCCACTTTAACTTCAGTTGTTAACCATACCCGCCTTTGCTTTGATCATTCATCCTGACAGCAGCACTGAGGTATCCATGGCAGTTACAAATTCAATGGATCTTTTTTTAAGCCTCTGTGGAGCTGCTTCAGAGGGGAAGGCCGCTCACCTTATTTATTACAACTCCATGAAAACTTGGGTGGTAACCATCTGCTGTACAGGAAGGCTGGAAATTATGGCAGAATGCTCACTTGGGTAAACAGGAAGCTTCCCGAAGCACCAGAAGAGACAGAGGAGTGTAAACCAGAACAAAGGAGTAGGAAAAGCCTTGATTCTGCATTTGGGCATGAAATGAGGAATATCAAAGCCCAGCTGGAGCTGGCTAGGAACATAAAGGGTCACAGCGGGGGATTTTACAGGCATATGTATCCTGAAAGCAGAAGCTGGAGGGGAATGTGAATCCACTGATGCGTGGGGAAGTCAAATTAGTGATGAGCAAAAGGACTGAAGACCTCAACACCTTTTGTGCCTCAGTCTTAACAGGCAAATCCTGCTCCTAGACTCCTGTACATTTCAGCATGTTTTAGGATGGAGGAGGAGAAGCCAGAAAATGGCAAGAAACAGGTTAAACTCTAACTGGAGAAACAGATACATTCAGATCCATGAAACTGGATGGTATTTACCCAAGGGTACAGCAAGAGAAGCTGGTGGATGCAGTTGTGAAGCACCTATCATGCTGGTGTCTGGGGGAGGTGCCTGAGGGCTAGAGAGAGGCTAAAAACATATCTGTCTTTGAGAAGAACAAAAGTCTGGGGATTACCTTTGCCTCAAACCCTGGAAAAAACATAGAGCATGAGTTTTTGGAAGCCATTTTCAGACGTGTGAAAGAGGTACAAATCATGCCAGTCGCAAATCATGCTTAATGAGTCTGATTGGTTTCCATGAGTGTCTGGCCACTTGGATGAATGGACAGCACTGATGCAATATCCCATCACTTCATTAAGTGTTTTATCAGTGCAGACCAGAGTCTCTGGCTGAGCAGCAGCCCTTTTGAAAAGAAACTGGGGTTTATAGAGAGCACCAAAACAAGCACCAAAAATTCCTTCTCATTATGAATAAGAAAGACAGACTAAAGGGTACATCTGTGGCTAACAGGTCCACAGAAGGTTTTCCCTCTTTACAGGTTAATGGTGTGGCCTCATCTGCAATACTGTGTCCAGCTTTGTGCCCACCCAGTTCACCAGAAGTGTTCAGAAACTGGAGAGGGTGGAGGGAAGAGGGCACAGGCTTGGAAGGTTCAAACTGGACATTGTGCTTTAGCAGGAAGGGAGTGTAACACTGGAACAGAGAGGTGGTGGGATGTCCGTTCTTGGATGTCTTCAAGGCTCTCTAACAAAACCACTGACCTTTTCTTGTGTTGACAATAGTGCTTCCTCAGGCAGCAGGCTGGGCTTGGATTACTCCCTGCACATTCCTCCCAGCCACCGGTTCAGAGATTCTGTGACTCCAGAGTTTCAAGACAAGACTCAGGAAAATGAAGACTAGGGAAACTGAAGTTCTGAAACAACATCTGGAAGTGAACAAAACTTCCTTACTTCCTTTCCCTCTCGGGGCCGTAATTTCTCGTCCCTAATATTGGTCATGGAGTACGTGCTGAGGGAGTTGAGCAGGTTAACGGAAAACAACCCTTTCTACAGTGTAACTCTTGATTCACATCAAACGAGTCCATCAGAGTAACACCATAGACAACATACCACCATCATTTCTGTAAAAGGGGGTTGAATTACAGCAGCAGAGGACAACCTAATTTGGGTATTACTTACATTTTCAGTGCTTGACTTTCTAACCACACTGTTCTTTAAAGTATGTTACAACTCATAATGATGAACTGATTAGCAATTGCAAGTATAATTACTTTCAAACGTCAGCCAAACAGCTAGAGAAAGATTTGTATTTCAAACATCTTCTTTAATTACAGTAGTGTAGGTTAGTGAGTGTTCATTTTGTTTCCCTTCCTTTTTGTTAGGACTAATTTTAAATCATAGAATAGTTTATGAAGTAAATAAAGTTCTGTGAATTAGTAAGTGGCATTTTGATGGGATTTTAAATTGAAATGCGTAGTTATGACATTGGACATAGGTAATAAGATGTTTATTTAAATAGTCTCTGTTCCACACACTGCAGAATTAAATAATCACCATGACTTGAAGCACTGAGCAGACACTTTGAACACAAAGTACTTAAGTGGCATTTAGTTCTCAAAGTTTAAGAAGTCTTTTCAGACATACAGTAACGGGAGCTCATTGCTCCTCACATAAATATCATCGCATAAATGCAAGGGGATCACTCTAAAAAACCTTAATGAAACTGGCTGTGGGATGGTTGAAAACTCTGGAAATAAATTCGAAGTCTACTGTTTGTGTATTATAGTAGCATTATGAAACACACTGCAAGTATCTGCTGCTTGAAGTTAGTGGCAAAACTGCCTACTCTGTGGTATCAAGTGCCCAGCTAGAGAGGGGATCCCGCTGCCAAGGCCCCAGGGAGACCCCCCTCGCTGACGGCAGAGGAGCGGGGCCAGGCTGCTCATGGAGTTGGCTGCTCTTCAGTTTGGGAGGGTGGACAGCATGGTGCACTCCTTGTGGAAGGATGTTCTCCACTTGTGTGTGTGCCAGCACATTGCCTTGGTGAATGACCTTTTTTTTATTCATCCCATAATCAACATGTATTTTTCTTTTAAATAAAATTCATTCTTTGCTGTCTGTCACACAGTGGAAGTACAAAATGTAGTGTGACAATGGAAAAGACAGAAGTGGGATTAAAAAAACAGATCAGAAAGACATTGATGAAACAATATTTCTGAAAAAAAAGGCTGAGGGTTTTTGTCAGTTAGTAACTACTACTTGTTTCAAATACATGTTTATGATGAGAAGAGCACAAACAATCTCAGAATTTCACGTACAAGCTGCTGTTCATAGTTTTTTACATGAAGATGAAATCACAGTCAGAGAAAGTATTGACCATTACATGCAGGGTGTCAAAAGTGCCATTTGCAAGTTTCTAAAATAAATTCATTCCATTGAAAATGAGACTTCAAAATTCTGTGCAAATCACCATTTTTTTAAAGGAATGGAGGTAGGGGAAACTTGGTGGACTTTTCTTTAGTCCATTCTCCTAAATAATATGGCTTCAGAACATCTAGTTAGGGGTTTTTTTGATCTCTCTGCTGCTTCCATATTTTTCTTGTATACTGAAATATTTCCAGAACTCTCTGTTGTTTATTTCAGAGTGACTTCATCATTGGACTAAGTAAACAATAATGGTTGGACTTTATCTCTGAAGTAGTTTTCACAGTCTATGCTTGTTACTGCCATTCTTTCTGGGTATTAACAGTAACAATCATCTTCTCTGGCACCACCACCCATGCTGTCATGCTTCGTTCAATTAACGGGGTTGGTTTCTAAAGCAAGTTTTCAGCCCAACAGGCTGTCTGAATCTTCAGGGGCAGGTCGTAATAACACTTTTTGAATGGGGTTTGGGTTATAAATGTGTAAACTGGTGACCTAAGTGGTCTAAAGCAACTTACTGGGGAAAGAGGGAGAGAAGCATCCTGAACATTGTGAAATGATTATCGTAAAAGGAAACAGCAGATACAACCCTATGAGATTTTGCCTTCTGAATTATAAATGTTAAACAGTTCAGTGTAATTAGGCACATTCTGAGGAAAGATTTCATTGTGCAGATTGAAATTCCAGAGTTCACCTACATGGATTAGAGTGGTTTTGGCTGAGCCATCACAGCAGCACCGCTGGCTGGTGGAACCACTAGTTGGAGCAGCCCAGCACTGACACAAAAATGTGGGTAGATACCAAAGTTCCCATTTTCCACCTGCCAAGGTGCTGGTTTCCATGGAGATTCTCAGAGGGTGAATGAAATTCATGGCAGTGATGTTGCGTGGCTTGATACCATGATGCTGAGGGCAACATTGTAGGTAAAATGGTCATACAATAGTGCAGATGTGGTTGGTGAGAAGTAGGCTTAAAGTTTAAATTAGAGCTGGGTATAGATTAATTTGACTTATTGCGGCTGGGTTAAACCTGTGTTGTAACCAAGAGTTTTGTCTCAGACACTTGTCTATGAACAGAAGTCAAAGAGCTGTAGAATGGTTGTTTCTCAGTATTTCTCCCTGTAAATACTCTCAGGGTGGATCACGTGTCCCCAGAGGAAGTCAGTGCAGGATAAATGCAGTATATGAAATTCAGATGACTTTTCCATAACCTTCCTCCTGCAGAAGAGTCCAGGAACAGGCTGCATGTTCCTGGTGGGTTTGGTGGCACGCATCAGTGCCAGGGGATGTTTCTAGAGTGCATGTGTACAGACCCCTCCCTTCATTTAGACGCTGGTGTGGTTTCATACTGCTAAGAAGTCTGTTCCCCAAGCTGTGCTCAGAGGGATACTTAACTGCTCTTGGCATCCAGGGGTGTAGGGAGGGGCACTTGTACCTGGCAAAGCCCAAATGATCATCTCATCCTGATTACAGTGGATAATAGAGGTTCAGTCTTGGCTGAGACACCTCCAGTATCTGTACCCTACATGGTATGGCAGAGTGTAGGACCTTCAGTGCCCTAACAGTTCGTAGAACAAAATCCATAGGATGGAGAGTAAAATATGGGACTGATATTACTTTCCAGTCTATTCATACGAAAAACTGTATGAACAGCTGATTTGAAACATGACATAGTTATGGTTCATGGTTTATTGAGGAGCTGAGATTCAGTGTATCTCAGATGAACACTTCATTCTTTGCATTTGCAGAGGCCAGTGAATTTCAGCCTTGTCCAGTTAAGTATGCAGGTCTTAGGGTGTTCAAATTAAGAGAACTTTAACCAAAAGCACTAGTCAGTCTTCAGTAGCTTTAAGAGTGGAAAGAGGAGGAATATCAAGGCCAGTATAACAAAACTGAGAGAGTCAGCTACCTAATAAATTGTGTCAGGGAGCGGCAGGAGCAGGGCTGCTCCCTAGGGTCAGCAAGCCAGGAGCTGAGGGTGGCTGGAACATGGACAGGGCATGCCCTCACCAACAGGCCCAGCCAGGGAGTCAGAGCAGGGGACAGCCGTGGGTCCTGTTGGCCCTCCAGGGTCCATCAGGCAACAAGCAGGGGATCAAGTCAGGCCTAGAGCTGAGGCAGGAAAAACCAAACGATGCAACCGAAACAGGGCTGGGGTTCAGCACTGCTGCAGCATCACTGGGACAGGACTCTTGAGCTCAGCTGCAGGGAGGTCCTGGGCAGTGGGTGCTGGTGTGTGAAGCTGGCAGGTGGGCAAGTAGGTAAGTAAAAAAACTAGGTAAATCAAATAATACAGAAGTGTTAGGAATGGCTTTAATCATAATTAATAAATTGCAGGGTAATTCTGGCTTTCTGGGTGCAGTGTCTGTAAATGAATCACCTGGCACAAAACGGACGGGTACTTTATCAGTTCCGATCACGTGAGGCTTCTGTATCCCTCCTGCTCCGGGCAGGAAGATAACTCAAGCACAAGGAACTGGAACACTGCGATACTTGATTCATGTGGTTATCATTTTGATGGAGTGTCATTTTACCACAGCCACCTGTTCAAGGAAGAAAGAAAAAAAAGAATCCACTGGTATTTGGTATTAGCATATTTATTTCAGCAAGATTTGGCAATGGAAATCAGCTCTGAGGTGGGGAATAAGCACTGAGTTGTATTCAATAATTTGTACTCTTTTATGCCTAATATAGGAAACTTTACTGTTATTCTGGGAATCGTGTTTGTGCTGTGCTGGAGGAAGCTATGTTGTTAAGTAACTGACAATTAACTGAGAAGGGTAAAATAATAATTACGAAATTAGAATGAGTGTTTGTTCATAAAAGAACAGACACCTTTATAAGCTGTAATTATCTTTTTGCTAATTTGGTCTCTGACTGGCACACAAAGCATACAAAGGATGAAACTTCGCAGGTGTAACACCATTACAGTCAAAGCTCTGTGTTGGGGGTGAGGTTGGTACACTCCGTGTGTTGTAAAAGCAGGTCACACAGGGGGAAGTCCGATGGTATCAAGTGTCTGTCACTCTGGGAATGCCTACCTGTCAGCTAAAGAATAATCACAGCATCAGAAATCGCCTCATGTAGGCTCAGTTTCTGAGAGACTGGGGCTGAAGGTTGCCACGGTAACTTTGTATTTGAAAACAGCTCTCAACTTTGTCACCCCTGGACTCCTTTTGTGTTCTCGGTCCCTTTGTGGGACCTTAGTACACAAATACTCTCTGTCTCTTGTCCCAAAGAACATATAGTAAAGCCCTTATGTAAGGTGAGACGTGATGGAAATAAGATGCACACAAGTGATCATGAGATAAAGAACACGGTGATCCTGCAGAAGCCTTTGCTCAGTCAGATGAACACAGCTCCTGCAAAGTCCTTTGGTTTTTATTTGTGGGGAAGGATTGGGGTGGTTGGCTTCCTTTCGTTTCTTCAGTGCATACAAGCGTTTTGATTCAATTTATAGGAAGAATCAGGACAGAGCAAATGCAGTAACATGGTAAATGCACACATTTGCAGATAGGGGGTTAAAATACCTGAAGGCAAGCATAATAGTGCAGTTCATGGCAAAGCAAATGACAAAGTGGAAGAAGAGACCCTGTGTCTTTGCTTAACCCCATCTGACAGCTAAGCCCCACACAACTACTTGCTCACTTTCTTCTGCAGGATCAGGGAGAGAGTCAGAAGAGTAAACGTGAGAAAACTCATGGGATGAGATACAGGCAGTTTGACAGATAAAGCAAAAGCTGCACACAGAAGCAAAGCAGACCAAGGAATTAATTCCCCGCTTCCCATGGGCAGGCAGGTGTTCAGCCATCCCCAGGAAAGCAGGGCTCCATCACACCTAACAGTAATTTTGGAAGACAAGCGCTTTCACTCCATACATCCACCCATCCTCATTCTTTCTCCAGCTTTTTGTTGCTATGCATGACATCACAGCATATGGAATATCCCTTTGGTCGGTTGGGGTCACCTGTCCCAGCAGTGTCCCCTCCAATTCCTTGTGCACCCCTGGCCTCCTCACTGGTGGGATGGGGTGAGAAGCAGAAAAGGCCTTGGCTGTGTGTGAGCGCTGCTCAACAATAGCAAAACCATCTCTATATCATCAATGCCATTTCCAGCACCAGTACAAAACACAGCCCATCCCAGCTACTATGAAGAAAATTAACTCCATCCCAGCCAAATCCTGGCTATTCACGCAAGAGTTTCATGAACATCTTGAAGCGCCGATGGGAAGCTTGAATTTGGTGTTTTGTTAACAGTAACCAGTGAACTGACTCAAAGGGGATGTGTTATAGTGGAAAGAAAAAAGTGAAATCTCTGGCAGTAAGCAGTTTCTGCCCCCCCCCACCCCCCCTTCCCCAGCAATTACTGTGACATACAACAGAGTCTGGCACCAAGACAGGGCAGCGAAGGGCTTTGTATGAGGTTTATTTCAGCGGAAGAGCCAAGTTGTCAGGACACCATCCCTGGGGTATAAGCCAGAGGGGTAGACAGCATTGGCAATAGTGCTAGTAGCAGAGAGGTTTTGTCATCATTTTATACAGCATGGACCGGGTGGGGATAAGGAGGGTTGTGGTAGAGTGATTCCCTTCTTTTCTTACAGGTTATTTCGAGCAGCAGTGATGCACAATGATTCATTAGGCTGAAGGGCACGCTAGAGGGTCAGTTCTTTCATCATCTCTCAGTATGCACATAAAGCCGTTTGGAGATAGGATGAAGTGACATAATCTGAGGTAGGATACACACTCTGGCAATTTCAGGTTGACTGTCATGAAAGTAGGCCATCAACATATATATTTATTTCTTACGGTGAGGGCACATTTAGCCAAAGCATAGGAATTACAATTTATTATACATCACACTTTCTTTTTCTTTACAATTAGGCAATTTATGATAATGAGATATCTTTACAGGTGTTTAGCTTAAAAAATCATAAAGCTGTGGGTTGTTATTAGTGGGAAATGGCATAGACACCTTGATGTTTTTAATGGAGTTAAAGCAAAAATGTATGAAAATTGAGGGGAGAGATTGTTCTAGAACTAGCAAAATGCAATTTCACAGGAACAGTCTCATAATAACGAATTGTGTGACTAGAAAGAAATAATATGAGCAAAAAAACAAATGAATTTTGAGATGATTCACTGAAAGGAAGGAAGTGCTGGTAGTACAGAGCATGTGGGTAATGACAGAAAAACAAAAGGTAGAACTAATGACTAGTAACTTGTTTAGATTAAGAACGGAGACAAATGAGATGGAAGGCAGCATTTCTAAGGAATTTCAGTTTGGTAGAGGAGAAAGACGCCCTTCAGGTTTGGGCAGGGACTCCAGCTGGAGAAGTACCCATAGCAGTCACTTCCCTGTGAGTACCAGTATACACACAGTTGAAAAGCATTTACCACTTCCTTTTCTGTGCTGTGTGGTAACTTGATGTGTTCCGTTCTGAGCAGTGTTTCATACTTTCTGATACTCTAATGAGCGTTCTGCTTTGTGACTTCTTACCCTCTGTATTAAAATTTCTAAGTAGCTGATCAGAAAGAGATGAACCTAACAATCTAATGAACTGATTGGTGTTTTAATTAATTGTGCACATCTGATTAGTCAACAACCAAAGCTGATTTACCGTCCTTTCTTCTCCAGGCTCTGCACTGATAATGTTTTTTCAAGGCTGCTAAATAGATGCAGGAAGGCACTTGAAACTCAGATGTGACAGAGAGATTGCTTTGTAGGTTGGGGGAATCATCCTACTTAAGCAATCACGATCCTATTTGTTTGTTCCTCCAGGTTGATAGGATTGCTTATTGGTAGTCATGTATTTTTTTCTGGAACCTGATCTTTATTCATAGGATTTTCAGACTGGTAACTCCGATAAATATAACTATTTTACATTGTGTACCATCTGATTTTGGTAGTGATCTTTTTCACTTGATTCTAAAAACCAAAGCAAAAGAACTTTATAACTTTCCAATATTTTGCTTTATGAGACCTGAGAAGAAGAGCATTACTAATAAAGCTTTTTAATGTTTGAAACTCAAGGGCACCAACAAACAGAATTACTGAGCTCAGGTGCCTACCTGAATGAGAGGAATATGCAGTGTGTTATAATACCTGATCCAAAACTCTTTGGTTTGTTTTAGTGATAACAGCAACAATATTAAAATCAGCATAACAAATGCATAAGTGAAAATTAGAACATAAAAAGTAGGAAGTTTTGTCAAAATGGACCCCAGGATGCATTCATAATGGCAGTATTTGTATATGTACAACTAGTAAGACACATCTGAATTGTCCTCTAATCCAAGCAGAATGCCTGTCTAACATAGAGTGAGAAACCAAAGCAACAGTGTCATGAGATCTTGTCCCAAGATTTAAATTAGCCACTAAGCTCTGTTATTCTTTCTCTTTTTATTTGAGATACAGCTTTCATGTTTGCATAGACACACACATCTATGTATATCGTCGAACTAGGAGATCTCATTTTACCTTGCCTTCATTTCAAAGTGTCTACTTGTTTGGGAATGTAATTGTCTGCCCTGTTAACTGTAAAATTCCTGGGTTGATATCTGAATCACAGATTTGTCTTTCTGTATCATTTGGTAGAAGGAGTTTGACAATTGTGGCACAGCACTTTTTACTGCAGGAGCTTGCTTGCCCTCAACTGAATTTGTGTGACTAAAATATTAGGAGGTCCCTCAAATATATGGCCAGTGGGTCTGTTTGGCACATGGACTTTCTTCCATGTAGCATGCTGTTCACTGGACTTGTAAACTCCCTGTTTTGTCTGGGAGACTGACTGACTCCTGGCTGTTTCATTTCTATGTATGAACATAAAGAGACCCAGGTAATAACATCAACGAGATAGGGACCTATAATGTACTAATTAAAACTCTTCATTTATAGTGGACAATTAAAATGGACAGCAATTGAGACTTGCTGGAATCCAAGACAGTCAAATGACTGATAATGCAGGTATTAGACACCAAATCACTTTCCCTTTTGCTTCTGTGGAGTAGCACAGCCATATTCCTTCAGCAATGACCTGTGCTGAGCATGCTGCAGAGCAGCTTCTGAGTGCCTTATTAAAAAGGAGCAGAAGGTATCTCCAGAGAGTACAAACTCTCAGGACTTCTTGGGTTCAGAATTTATTGACAGGTGGAAGAAAGGAGGCACAAACTAGTCCTTTGAGAAAGCAAGACAGGTAAAAAATATTAAAAAAGCATAAACTAAAGTCTGTTTTACGTGGGGTTTGGTGGTAGTTTTCTGATTACAAAAACTATACTTGTGAAACTTTGCCCCAGGTTCTTTGGTTTTGGAGTTTTATTAAATAAGCAAACTGCTCCATTTGGAAAAACATCATGCTTATTTTTCACTGCTAATTTTATGTGATAGTCTGGTCCTATCCTATTTACTCTAGAGGTAAATATATCTCCCATAGCTAGGACATGCCTGCTGGAACTGAACAACTCAGGGTAAAACCTGGAAGCAGGTCAGGAATGCGTTTTGTCCCCATGTTGGATTCTGAAGGTGCACTTTTATCCTAATCAGCTCAGGCATTCAAAATATTTCTGACTGTATAGGAAAGAGGCTTGTGTGTATCTTTGAAAAGCACATGAGCTACATTGGGAATAAGCCAAGGGGAAAGAACTGTCAAACCCAAGAGTTTTTGTTTTCATTTGTTAGTACTAGTTGTTTCTTAAGCAAGGTCAAAGACATCAGAGGATGGCAAGAAATTTCACACACTATGTGAAGCTGGTGAAATTCCTTTTCACAAGTTTCAGGTATGAAAGAAAATTCTTTTCCCCAGCTGTTATATGTGCTAAAGTTCTGGCTGAAGGAGAGTGAATTTCCTTTACAAGATTGAAATCGTACTAGAGAAATAGCATTCAAAGGGGTTTACGAAGTGATCTCAGTAGTGTCAGACATGCTGATTAATACAGTCAGAATATTTTTAGACATTTAGTGAATTACTGGCTTTTATAGATAGTGTATTTCTCTGGTGCTTATTCTGAACTCTAAAGCGTTTTGCCTGCTTCTTCTCATTTGTTCTTATGAATGCAGGTGTAATGCTGAGTTTTTAATGAGAAGCCTACAAAAATAAAAAGGGGAATATTTTTCTTCTTCTGGAAGTATTTTTGCTAGGGCAGCTCGTGCAAGACAGAGACTTTCCCACAGAACTAAACAGTACAAATACAGAATTCATCTTTTAGTGGTAGAGAAAAGGAGACATAGAAACGATGAACAAATAACCTGAATTTTAATACTTTAGAAATTGCTTGAACAGTTGATGTAGAGTAAGAACATGAAAATAGACCAATTTGTAAGTACTTTAAGAAAACAATCTGTTAAATAGTAGGCAGAATGATGTTAATTGAAAAGCATTTATCTCTGATTAATGGCTTTGTTCTGAGTAAGGTAAGTTGAGCAGCAAAATGAAAAAAAAGGTGAGAATACTTTACAGTACTGAAGCATCTGAGACAATTTTTTAATTTTCACAATGGCCAGAGTGGATGACCAGGGGAGAAGAAATTAGGCCAGAAATACTGCCTCAGGCTATGCTCCCACCAGCCAGGTGTTTCTCTGGGTGCTGGTATGGGGGCATAATGCCATCATTCAAAGCCTCAGTGGCATCCTTCTCCACGAATTCCATAGGATCATAGAATGTGTTAGGTTGGAAGGGACCTTTAAAGTTCATCTAGTCCAACCTCCCTGCAGTATGCAGGACACCTTTAGCTAGATCAGGTCACTCAGAGCCCCATTAAGCCTGACCTTGAATGTCTCTTGGGTTGAGGCCTCCACTACATCTCTGGGCAACCTGTTCCAGTAATCTACCATCCTCATATGGAAGAACTTTTTCCTAATATCCAACTTAAATCTTCCCTTTTCAAGTTTAACACCATTACCCTTTGCTCCATGCCCTCGTGAACAGTTCTTCCTCACCTAATTCCCCCCAGAATTTGTCCTGTTGCCCTTGGCTTCATGCAAATGTTAAAAGCTGCAGTACCCTGCGGCAAGAAATTCTGTAGGACAGAAGCACCTGAACTCGTGTCAGAACAGTGAGTTCAGGTGCAAGGAACAACGCGGCTGCACCAGTGTGTGTGCCAAGTAGGTCGGCTGTGTGGAGAAGCAGTCAATGAGAAGCTGGTGAGAGAGCCAGCAGCGTAGTCTGGTTGCTCGCTCAGTGCCAGCTTTTGCTTCTTCCTGGGCTGCTCTACTCTGATTTGCAGGTACACCTCCATTTCTCTTAGTACTAGCAGTGGGGGACCGGGAACCCCTCTGGATTGTCCTTTCTCCTTCCATACTCAACTGTGCTTATTACTGTACAGAAAAATATCATTTAAGAAAAGGTAGGAAGTGTATGTCTCTGAGACCATCAGCTCTGAATACTGAATTACGATTCGGAAGCCATTGCTAAAATGCTGTACATCTCCTGCTTCTTCTCCATCTGTTGGTCAGCTATTCAGATTGCCTGCTCTCTCTGGGAAACTGAATGGCACCTCAGTGTTTCATTTGTACCTAAGATCAAAAGAAGAGACCCAAAATGGTTTTCAAGGTTAAATGCAGGATTCAGAATTTATAAGGCTGGGGCCTTTTCAGGTTTGCTTTCCCTCTTTGCCCCACCAACCTCTTGCTGGATCGCAGTCGTCTTGAAACAGATGTGTTTTCTTTGGTTTTGGTAACTCTCAATAGATTTCTCTTCTCTGAACTTGCTTCTCTTCGAGACCCTATACACTTTTATCAGCCACAGCTTCTTTTGGGTAGGACATCTGCAGCTCATCTTCACTCAACACTTTTTTTTTTCTTTTTTTTTAAGCCTTTTTTGTCTGATTCCATCTGGTGACACACAGTTTTCAACTGAAATTAAGAGTTCATTTCTATCCACCTTCCCCATGACCAGACTGACTTTATAAATTCTTGTATTCTCCCACTCTCTCTGTGACTTTCAATATGCTTGCTTCTGGCTAAATTCTTCCTAAGATGGAAGTGTGTACCCCTTCTCTGAATCTTTTTTACTTCTGCCATACCATTTTTGAGATGCAGGCACCAGAACTGCACACCAAAAGAAGGACGGTACCTGCCCTGCTATATTCTGGTTTACATGCCTTACCGTCCTTTTTGCCCATTTGGCTGCTGTTGAGTATTGAGCTGTCTCTCCATGGATGTTTCTTCTATTTCTGAGGTGTCAGTGGTCAGTTTGGAGCCCAACATGCTGTAAAGTAAACAAGAATAGATGGGATTTTTTTTCTCATGTACATCATCTTACATTGATCTTAAATTCATGCAGTACTTCTGCAGCAGCACTTAGTTTATTAATCTGAAAAAATAGTATCTTCAACAAACTTTGATTTCATTGTTCATCTGCTGTTGCTGATACGTTATAAATAAATCACTCCACTGGTGACCACCCTCCATTGTGAGAAGTGACCATTCATTTCCTGTATTTTAACACTTATCTATCCATCTTCCCATGGTTGCTTATTCTCACTGAAGTGCATTTGCTAGAGAAGTTGTCAAAAGTCTTTTGAAAAGGGAAATAAATACTATCAACCAATCTGCCACTTATCTAGCCCGCTTATTGCTTATGTATTTCATCTGCAAAGCGCAAAGCTGGGATTGCGAATCAGCCCTTCTGACTCCAACTAGCATCTCTCATTTATTCCTACATCCACTACTTCTGTATTTTATTATGGGTTGCTATAGTTTATTTTGTTCTTGTTTAAATTCATACAATCTTTTGCATTTCAGTGGAAAGGGGAGCCATTTGAATGTCTTAGGATTGACCAGATTGTTGCGTTCCCTCAGATAAGATTTCCGTGGTGCTTGGCTGCTGCTGCCAGGGCCACCACACCACCCTTGTGTGCAATGGGTCTTTAACAGATGTAGAGCTCTACTGGTGTTCAAAGCATCTGATTAAATTCTGGGAAAGATCCAAGTTGGAAATGTTACGATTCCAAATGAAGAAAAATGTCTTCACATTGACATCTTTAAACTTCAGCTTCTTCCCAAGGGCAGTAAGTAGGACGATATTTTAGATGTTGCAAACTGAACGAACACTGGTCAGACTGACTTTCACCTCCTGCCAGTAGAGCATTAAAAGCTGTATAGGCATAAACAGCTGAGTATTGACGAATGCAGTGATTTTTACGGAGCCAGAGACTGCCTCTCAGGGAAGTGAAATACCACATCAGAAATTTCCTACAGGTGGGATTTTTTTTAACCATAGTTTGAAGCATTTACTGAATGCACTGTATGCAATTCCGTGTATGTAAATAGAAGTTGTGCTGCAAATGAAAACACCTAGCAAAATTGGAGGGGGTGGAAGTTAGAAATACTTTTTGTTTCTTTCAGGTGAGGCTGTGGTTCATTGTACTGTGAACCCATACCAAAAATATTTTATGCCATAAAATTTTGATGGTATTTTAGAGAGACAGTTTCTTTCAAGATGTTTATTGCTGGTCATGTTCTTTTCTGCCAAATATCTCTTAAAAACATGTCAAAATAGCAAAAAATTACATTAGAAGTGAATTGTTTCGCAGATCACAGAGAGAGCAGTCATTAAAACCCAGTGTATTTAGGCTGAGGATTGGACATGCAGAAGCACATCAGTAAAAGGTACCTGTTGAGTGCTTGACTTGGTAGGCTAATTGCTCTGATGTTTTGAAAATTAAAAGTATGGCTGAATGATCAAAGCTAAATCACATTGTCATAGCATTTGATAGAAAGGTTAATAACCAAAACTGTGTCCATATTAGACTGTCAGTTGTTCGTCTAATTGCAAAGTATGTCTTTAAAGTAAAGTGAATACCTAAGAGATAAAAATCTGGGGACAAATTCCTTGATGATATAAAATGATCTTACTTTCTTAATTACAGTTGAGCTATTCTAATTGATAAGAGAAAAATTGCCAGAAAACACATGTTATTCTTAATCTACCTGAAGGATTGATAAACTATTACTTCTCTGAAGAGCAACTAGTAGATAAGAAGGCTATCAGTAGTACCATATAGCAAGAAGAAATCTTGCTAAAACTGCATTGAACTGTTGGTCAAATTGGGCAAAGTTGGAAGGTCAATCTGTGGCAGTGACTGAAAAATATATTTTAGTTAATTATTACTTTCATTTTAGTTAATTATTACTTTCAAACAATAGGCTGATTTTGTAGTCACTAAAAGACTAACAATTAAAAACTTAATAATGAAGATGAGCATCTTGTATTTTCCTATTTTTTGCCTCACTGCCTTGTTTAAATTTGTATGTTTTCTGAGAAATAGCTACTCTTATCAGCTAGTTTAGTTTTCAGCAGTAAGGGAAAAAAAGTGTTACTGTACAAATAATCGTAAAAAAATTAAAATTTGTCTGGAAGTTACAGTAGTAACCATAACAACTATGACTAATCTATTTGATATATATCCAGAGTCTTCCATTAATATTTACAAATAAGGCAGTGTGACTCAAGGTCTGCTCCGTTATAAACAGCCCTTAAAATCATACCATTGGCGAGGGGCTGCTGGTGACGGTGAGCACACGTGCTAGATATGTGTCTGGTCCTGGTTGCTTCTTTTTTTTGCTGTCACCATTCCTGTATTACACCCTTGCAGCGAAGAGCCTGAATGCCTACAGAAACAGCTGGAGGTACATGGAAATATTAATAGCTCGTACCTAATCATCTGCTACAGCAGAGAGACTCATCACCATTCACTGCAGCCTGTGATAGGACTGGAGATGCCAGCTTGCCACCAAGGCAAGGCTTTGTCCCCAAAGGAGAATGCTTAGCCAGTCAGACAGAAATAAAAATAAGCATCATCTCAGAAAGCATATGTAGGGGAGGCCAGTGTCAGCAATTTTTAATTTTGTTTTAATGTATGTCTTCTAAAAATCAGTGTGTAGCACATCAGTTGCAACTTGGTTATTTAGCACTCTCCCCAGGGCTTTCCCTTTGCAAGGTGTGCTCAGGAAAACATAAACATGGTTCCTACAACATTAAACCTTTTTTTTTTCTTTCATTCTCAGTTTATATAAACTTTTCATCCTTTCTCCTTCTGGTGGCTATTAGAACAAGTAGAAAGACGAAAAGGTTGAGACTGTGATGATTAGTCCCTCTTACACAAAACCTTTGGGAACAAAGGTATACTTTGGACATGTCTGAAGTTTCATACCAAAGATAACTTCTGCATTCCACCTTATTTAGGACATTGTACTTCCTTATATTGCATTAGTCCATAGCCAAAAATGTTACATATACCTGATATTAAATATACTTTGGTTTTTTATTATGGGTCTTTGAGAAAGACACATCTCAATTTCATCTTTGGTAAATACAGGTTATTTGTCCTGCATGACTGCAGTGAGATCTGCAGACCTGTAGCTGGTATGGGAAGGGTGATGCTTCTTGATATGATCTGAGCACCCTTAAAGAGTGCAGTTGCTTTAATTTTGCCTTTGAGATTTGTAGAACTGCCACTGGAAGTAATGTCAGTAGCTTGCTAAATATTCCCTTATCCAGAGGGCATGCGCCGCACCAAAGTGGTGATGCCTGGGTGATCTTTCCACTGTGTTCAGTGTCCCTCCCCTGGATAAGGCAGGTGAACTTAGTTATCCGAGAGTCATAAGGATATTGCTCAGAGCCTCCCACATTTTGTATGAGTGTATGGAAAACGACCGTAAAGGAGAAAGGAATTGCTTGGCAACACCCATCTTCCCCTACCTCAAATCCCACCACCTGTATGAAATAACTGAGGTAAGTGCCAGGTTTGACAGGGACTGGGCACGTGTTGCACAGTGCATTCCTCTATACTGCAAACTTCATATCCGTAGAGCATTGGATGGACACCCCTGATGTATGCTTGTGGGATCGTGCCTGTGTTGAGTTACCAGGTGATGACATTGATAGCTGTAACACATCCTACCATAAACTTGAGGCTCTTAACATTAGCTGGGTTTTAGAGGTCTGAGTGGGACATTCTGACTAAACTGTGAGTTGCTCTTCAGCACTCTGTGTTACTGGTATTCCTGTGTGAGTGGATTCCTTTTGCAATTTGTTTAACTGCTTTATGGAGGTCTAAAGGACTCCTTGTCCTGTTCAGTTCAAAATGCCAGCCTCACATACACCCTGTGAGTAGAATTTCCACCAAAAAAATCCAATTTACCAGGCAGTCAGTGTTTTGCTGGGCTACCTTTATAATGGAAAATATATTTTTTGCCAGAATACCTGTGCACTGTATCTCCATGTCTTTTCAAATATCCAGAAAAGATGGTTTCACCTGTTGGAGACTAACAGTGGATAAACGTCTGCCTACTTAGTGGGACATTTTACCAACAGTAGAGACTACTAATGCTTCAGTTTAAGGTTTGCACAGTGACCTGTAAATTCACAAACGACAAATCATGTCTTACTCCCTGTCACACTGACAGCTACAGCATGTTTAAGTTAACAATGAGAAATAAGAAAATTAAGATTTCCTTGACATCAATCTGGAACTTCCTTCTCACTCCTTCAATAGACATGAAATGGGAATAGTTAGGTAATGGGATGTATTTCTTGAGAAATAATCATATTATGATTCCTGCCAAAATGTTGATGCAAAGTTTAGATTTGGTTTGGTTGTCAAGCTATTTCCCATGTAAATAAATAATGCAAGATCTGGAGAGGAGTGCAGTAGGTATGAGTCAGTGCAGAAATTAGACAGAGACTTTTAAAAGAAAAGGAAAAGCAGTCGCAGGAATTCGGTGTATCCACCTCTTGATTACAGAAGCAACTGGAGCATAATGGGGAAGGATGATCACCAGAAGAACTGAACTCGACAGCTCCTGCACACGGGGCAAAGCAATGCATTGTCTCTGCGAGATGTGCCCCTGTGTGTCTGTACTACTTTATACAAAGGCCTCATATTCTTTGTTTAGCTGGAAATGAGCGAGTCAGACAGCTCGCAGCTCAGGGACTGTACGGTTGTCTGCATTGCTGACTTGGTGAGGAGGAGTTTCTGGTGAACTTTGAGAGGAGCTGAGAGGCTGCCAGTCTCTGCAGGCTCTGGAGAGTCAAGGTGACATGCATTTGGCCATGCTAGAGAGGAGAAATTACCTCGATGAAAATATAAGGCAGAATATATCTGTCCATTTCTACTGATGTCTAAGTCTATATATTTTGAAAACTTGCACTCAATATGTGTAGCTGCAGAAAATGAAGGAGCATGGACACATTATGTTAATACAGATTATTAAATCTAGTTCTGTTCAAAATGATTCAGAAATACTTCATTTTTTTTTTAAATATATATAGTCGTGCAAGGAAAGCTAGCGTGCTGAGAAAACTTCATCAGCATCCTATTGTAATTCGTGCAGTTAACCTTTCAGGGCAAGGTACAGAGTTCATGGACCAGAAGAAGAGCAAGACAACACAAAACTTGCAAGCCATTATAACGGGCACGCTTCCAACATGCAATGTTGGGGCGTACTGGGAGAGTCACAAGCAGAATGGAAAGGGTGAATTTTTGCTAGGCAGATAAAGGAATTCATTCTAGTGCTACTGGACTATATGTTTTTTGTTGGACTCTCTGCAGAGGTGAAGGAAACAGTATTGAATTAATTAGGGCAACTTATGTATGGGAGGGTAGAACTAATTAGGACAGTGTGGGAATGCAACTGTAGACATACAATCTTATGTGCTACGGGAGCAGAATCAATTAGGAACTTGCATTGGAAGGGGCTAGGAGATTGTCCAGTTGGAAGATTATTTGATTAGGAAAACTCTTTGGTGCTTTAAGGGAAAGGAAATCTCTTTTTTTTATTTTTTTTTAGGTGACAGGCAGAATAGGATGAAGTAGGTAGAGCAAAGAAAAAGTTGAAAAGAAACCTGTCCTTAAGTCCTCTCACCTTCTTTCATCTAGAATTCATTCCTCCCACCCAGGATTCTTGTCCTTTTTCCATCTTTAATGCAAAGGCAATTGAAAAGCATAAGAGGAAGAAAGTGCCTTGCATTCATCGTAAGTGAAAGGGCCAGTGGCTTTTCTTCTCTTTCCATATGTTGGAATGAAGTACATCGTGTGCTCTTTTCTGTTCTTCCTTTGTATAAATATTAGGAGCGGGGACAGAGTAGCTGTCGAGGAGCCCCCTGAGCAGAGGGTTGTCTTCCCTTATTGAAGGAGACTTTGTGAAAAGTTTTCCCCTGTTCCTGAGATTGATACTTCACCTCAAATCCAAATCTAAACTGCAGTGCAAATTTGAATGTAATTTTATTCTCAGGGAGGCTTGATGATAACAAGTATAGATTCTGTTTCTATGTGCTCATTCATACCTATCTGTTTCTTTATATATCAATATTTTGAGCTTTATGACAAACAATGCTTTTTAGTAAATTTTGTTTTTTTATAAATGTGTTCATAAGGCACTTTGGCACTGTCTGAGGAATACAATGATCATAATAAGCTGAGGTTTTAAATTTTGCAATGTAAACCAAGTTGTGAGTAACTATGTAAAGAGAAGATTGAGGCATTGATGTTCTCTCAAAGTCAGAGAGAAAAGGAAACACTTGTGAACTTGAGACACACGCAGTACCAGGTGGTTTATGTTATGCTTACATAATGTTTTTCTCTTAGGTTAAGAGCCCTAACTACTGGGCTTTTCAAATCCTAGGAGATTTCTTTGGCAAAGCATCTAGATTTTTCAAAGCCTGATTTATATGTACATATGCACATTTTAAAAACACTTTCTCACACTTACAAAATCTACTTTAGAAACTAAACAAAAATTGTCAGGCCTCCTTCAAATTTTAGGAGGCCCGGCCCAGGTGAGCGCGTGGTGCTCGGCCTATCAGCCCCTTCTTGTGGAGGCCCTGGTGACTTCCATTTGTTCCCCTCTGTGTTACATTTCCTGAGCTCGTTCACAGCTGTGTTCATTGTTCTCAGACCAGAACTGATGAAAGGTGAGAGAGAGAAAATAAAATAATTAAAACTCCAAGTGTTTTTTTATCTGTATGTTAACGGTGAGGAGGTTTCAGGAGGGAAGGTGCTGACCTTTGCTGTTGCCTTGCAGGAATGTCAGCTCTGCTGGAGAGGAGGCCCGCAGAAGAATGAGGGAGTGTGATGGCCTGACGGACGCATTGCTGTACGTGATCCAGTCTGCTCTGGGGAGCAGTGAAATTGATAGTAAGGTTTGTTATCTTTGTCTTTTCAGGAGCAAGAGATGCAGGTATTTGGGGTACACCAGGGCTATACAGTGACAGGTTTTTCTCCTAAATAAAAAAAAATGCATTGCAAAGGATGCCTTAGCAAAGCATTATTCAGCCCATCTCTTCTTTCCCTTTGTATTTTTGTGTGCAAAGTGTTGGGTTTGGGCATATCTGCGCAGCGTGTACAGGTAAGCATGTCATCCTGTTGCTTGGATTATTAAGGGAGAAAACATGATGCTGGTTGAAGAATATCAAATATGTCATATTTCCTGTAAACTTTCTTACATTGCTCAGCCAGGCTTACCTTAAAATTGATTTTCAGTACCCAGTGTGAGACAGAGCTGATAGCAGTGAGGTAGGTTCACAAGACAAACAAACAAAAAGGGCAATTAATAGGCAGCTTTGCAGTACTACCAACATTATTTCTTTGAAGAGGATCAATGAATGTTTTCTGTGGCAAGTGTTTTAAGGTACATTTTTGTGTTTACTTCTCTGAAAGTGCTCAAATATGAACATGCTTCTCCAAAGGTGAAAGGCACTGCCTATTTAATCAGACCTCAAGCATTTACAAATTGAAGATCTGTAATACATTAAAGTATTCCAAAAAAGAAAAAGCCTGGCTTTGAATACTTTTGCTTTTGGTATATGGTGCTGAATTAACTGCAGTTGCTGCTCTAGGGCAACCTTGGTCCATTTGCAAACCCTTAATTGTTGCAGAAGAGCAGCCTTTTATGCAGCAAGGCTGTAAAGCTCTCTGGGTTTGTGCGTCTGAATGATCTTTTACAAATAGTTTTCCATGAGCTTCTGTGGGTTAATAAGTTGGAGAGGGAACCTCCAGAACTTAGCCTGAACCAAACATGTAAAATTTGCTTGTGCATTCAGGTGAGGGAGAGAGGAACAATCAGTGGTTTGTAGCACATGGTCTTAGAATAATAGTGGGACTTTGTGCTTTAAAAGCAAGACACCACCTCAAAAAGCCCCACAACCCATCGGTTTTCCATTAGCAGCAGTTTAGCAGAGTAATGGACCATTGAGGAGGCCTAGCCACACAGTAGGCACTGCACTTGCAGCAGGATTCAGAGCAAGCTCAGCAGCATCTGCAGTCAGTTGCTTCCCACCCCTCCCTGCCACTTTCCACCACAAAAGCGGGGCCAGTTTATGACCCTTCTCACAGCTCATCTGCTTTTTCAGTACTGTCTTTATAGGTGACCTGTCTGATTTCAAGACTGTTTTACTGTTTAAAGGGCTTAACAAGAAGCACAGTAAGATCATCTGCTTTGCCTATTACCATTCATTTACGCTCTCATTTGTAGCAGTTATGACTGGTAACAACTGCAGGCTAAGTCATAAGATGAAAAAACGAGGACATGAGAGGAGAGTTATTCTTGCCTTAGTAGTTTTAACCTCTTGTCTTTAACTGTGTGACCGTTAAATACTGTGCAGATAAATACAAAACAGCATAGTGTAGCCTCTTACCTTGCATTTTTGTCCCAAAGAGGATCTTAATAATAAATTAAATAAGTAAATATATGGCTCTAAATCACTTTTTAAAAAAACTGGTTTCAAACATTGAACTTAAAAATAAAGTTATAAATGCTGTGTTCTGAATATCACAACAGTTGCTCTATTGGGCAACTGTTAGTGCTTATAATGCTGTTGGTGACTAAAAGCTGAACTAATGCAAAGCAGGTCCATGCTTTTACAGGCTCAGAAAAGGATGGAGGACCTGCAAGCACTTGCAGAGTTGTTGTTAAAGCTGTTCCTTGTGTTGATGAAGTTGAGTGCATAAATCTTAGCATTGCAAGCAGCTTAGCAGCAGAGTTTTTTGTAAATGTTTAATAAGAAAATGCTATGCTAATTCAAGTTAGTGTTAAAAATGAGTGATTTGGACATGGTTACTTGACAAAGTTACTGTTTGTAATTTTAGTTTGATCTATTAAAGAGTACTAAACTGATATTTAGTCCCTATATGATGACCTTGAAAGTTCAAATCTACAAGTCAAGAAAGTGAAGTTGGTCCCACCATGAGACTAGATCCAGTTATCTTGGCTTGTTGGAGTTTGCCTTGGTGAAGAAGGTATCATTTGCATTTGAGCCATGGAAGTTTGTTTGTCAGTTTTAGTTTGAGGTAACCTTTTCCTTGTGGTGGACTTGGCTTATTTGCTTTTGACATAATGAGAATTTTAAATGCAAAACTTACTATTACTAAAAAGGAGAAATAAAGAACACTCATCAACAAATGCAAAGCTTCAACTTCAGTGCACTATGGGTGTGCAGAAGTAAATATTAGCAGGAGTGAATAAAATTAACTTATGGAAATCTTAAAGGAAAGTATAAGAGGCAGCAAAGTTTTTTAAAATTGTGGTTACTATGAGGTCTACAAGTATTTCAAGTATGAAAAATGCACCAAGGGCACTTTCCAACACACACACGTATTTCTACATGTCTTGATGTCTTTGGCTAGACATTTCAAATTAGTACAAGTGTAATGTGAAACTTCATCTATTTTGAAAAATAAATAAATAGTCCTGTCTAGATGAGTCTGAATTCAGTATCATTTCTGGAATTTAAATGCCGTCTCAAAAACTGTGGGCCAAATTCATACCCAGCATAAGCTCATAGAGTATATGACAGTAAACAAATGCTCATCTGTTTCCCTCACTGGTGAGTGTGGCCGAGTAAGGCAGGGCCAAAAGCCTCACAGTCCTTCCATTCTGGGTTCATGGAGCAGCAGAGCTGGGATGTAGTGACTATCACTTCTTGTCTTTACAGAGCATTAGGAACAGTTGAAACAAAGACAGACACTAGCTCATATCCTTCTTGTAGTCAAACGAGATTGAACCAATTACATGACTAGTCTTCAAGCAAATCTTAACCAAACTTCTTTAAGACCAGCAGAAATTCCATTGAATTATCAGTGAATTTTTCAACCATTGGGTCTCAGTGCATTTCTGGATTCCTGCAAGCATCTGCAGAAGACAGCCTATTAGGGGGACAAGTGGAGGAAAGGGAAAGGCTACCCACAAGTGCTTGTGAAATGGAACTTGGATCCCATTGTTCTGGTAATTTGCATAGAATTGATGTCAGAAAAAGGTTGTTTTGGTTTAAAAAACAAAAAAAAAACCAAAAACCAAACAAAAACACAGAGACCACAACCTATTGCAATTTTCTATTTGTAGCAATTTCTATGCATTGAGGTGGAAGTTTGCTGACATTTTGTGTGTGTTCAGGTTCTCTTGATCACATTTTACCTCAGCTTCTGTTTCTCACGGGGCTTCAGCATGAAATTCAGAATGAAAATTAAAAAACTCACAGGAAAATATTACACAGAGTACTGATTTATTTCTATAAAAATTCTAAATCTCTGAAGCTATGGTTTGATGGGGACCACTCAGAAATTAGTAGGCAAGAATTGTGCTGGGAAAATGTATGTGTTTCTTCTGCTATGTATACAAAGTGAGCAAGGGATGATTTTTAACTTCTTTCTTCTATTGTTTTCTGTATTTTTTTTGTCAAACTTTCCAGACCGTTGAAAACTGTGTGTGTATTTTGAGGAACCTCTCATACAGGCTAGCTGCAGAAACATCTCAGGGACAGCAGATGGGAACAGATGAACTTGATGGATTACTCTGTGGTGATGCCAATGGAAAAGACGCAGAGAGTTCAGGGTGCTGGGGGAAGAAAAAGAAGAAAAAGAAATCACAGGATCAGGTAATGAAAGTTACTTGCAGCTGCATTGCGAGGAGTTCAAGTGCCCATCACTTAGAATATAAATAATGAATACACTGCGTTAGAAATAAAGTACATGATGCATAATATACAAAACTGTTGCCTTTGTTAATTGGCTGAGGGCTTAAAGCAAAGTATGGCTCTGGAGTGATGAAATATGTTTGTGTGAGAAAGTTGCACATGACGTGATGGCACCTGGAAACTCTAGTCACAGGTGCATTGTGAATGCCATAGGTACTGTAAACTGCTTAGTCTGTTAAAGGAAGCCATTCGTTATGAGAAGTCTTAACTTTCAGATGTAATCTGCATGTACTCTACACTGTGCTTCCACACGTGTGTGTAAAGAGGCCTTGATTGATGCACGCAAACATCAGGCTTCTATTTGTATACTTAGTTGCTTCAAAGTTAGTCTTGTACTTTCCTTCTGTGTGTTGAAAGAAGACTGTACAGGACAGGATCAGGCAATACGAGGGACTGCTAAAAAAATTCATATTTTGATATTTAATATCATTACCAAAAAAGATTGAGAAGTACAGTCTTGATAGTTTCCTCAAGTTACTTGAGATGCTGTCAGTTTTTATTCTAGGTGGGTTGACTTTAAAAGTACTTTTAGCTCCTTGTTTTTCCATTAACAACTTAAATATGGGGAATGCTAACAAATGATATTATGGAGAAAGACACTGTTCTGTGAGTACACACAGTGATGAGAACACAGCTAATGGTTCATGAACTTTTCCAAATGATCTGTGCTGGCAGCAGGTAGTTCTCCATCTCTTCCTAGACTTAGATTTTTCCATTTCACTTCTTTCTGTTTCAGATTGCTCAAAGAAAAGAATAGCTTCAATAAGCACAGGATATTTAAATAAATTAAATAAACTAATATTGATAATATCCCTGAGTTCATAAATGCAAATTGTGTTAATGTGTAAAAGTTATAGGAACATTAAGAAGATTCAGGTACTGAAAGTCACAGCACTATTGACTAGCAAGACTTTAATTTCACCTACTCTTCTAATTAAACACCCACCCACCAACACACACCCACGTGTGCTCCTGCACGCTGGACAAAGTCTTGTTACCTCTCTGAGTCTCGGGTTCAGACTTCTCACCCGGTACCACTGACTCTTCCATTGTTTCCGTCAGGCTTCTCTGCGCTTTAAAGGTGCCTTGTTAAAGATCTTTCCTCTCCTCCAGGCCAAAGAACTAATCTCTTCTGAGTGATTTCCTTTACTGTACACGTGCTTCTGCCTGTTTTTAGAGAGGTACAAATGTTCGTTAGTAGCATACAGCATGTTAAATGTCTCTCCAGATCTGCTTCTGTTTGTCTAATGGAAGAGTGTAACGTAATTTTTAAAACTCAAAGAGAAGTGAAACTATCTGTGTGTTTTCACATTTATGTTTACTAGACTTTTCTGCAGCAAGGAAATAAATTAGTCTTTCCAGAACTAATTTTGTAGTGTACAGGACAGCTTTGCCTTAGAAATATTTTTCTAATTAGTTCTTCTTTCATCTTACTTCCTTTAAATCTGTTCTCACCTGTGGTGATTACTCAGTTCAGAAGTGTCAGGGAGCCATGTGAGCCTTCCTCAAGGCATTATTTTCACCCTGTGTTCCTTTAGTGTTGCTGGGGGTACTGCATGCTTTAAAATATTCTGTCAAGTAAACTAGAATGCTGCTGAAACAGAGGTCTGTTAGCAAGACCCTCGTGCCAGAAACAGCTCTTCCAAGTTGGTCTCGTAAGTGGAAAAGAAAAACAGAAGAATGTTTTTCATGTAACTGCTGTGCATTTATTTTAATAGCATTGAGCTAGACCCCCAACTCAAAGTGGGGTCAGGGTCAAGGTAATGTGTTTGTCCAATTATTTTGCAAAAAATAAGCACACAATTGTATTCAGTTCGTCTTCTTTCTAGAAACCACCCAGTCCAATTATGTTTAAAAAACAAACAAAAAAAACCCCTACATTCCATTCCCCCACCCAAAAGAAAAGAAAACCCAAACAAACAATTTCTTTCTGCATCTTTGGCTCTGTCATTGTCTTGACGGCAGTACTACTAAAAGGTAGGATTAAGTGAAAACCTAGATCTTGTTCTTCTGGAATACTCTTCAGAAATACTCTGGGTTTTTTTCTGTTTATTGTTTCTGTATGTGTCTCAGGAAGATGCAGTGTTCTTGGGTGTTTTGTTGGGGCTGGGTCTTTTTCCAGGCAGGAGTCTCTAACAACCAGACATGTTGTGTTCCTCAGGTTAGTTAGAATTCATCCCATCTGTACTAAACTTATTAACCTTTTCTGAAGCTTGCAGGAGTATGTTTTCACGTGTCCTTCCCACCATACATTGTATCCCTGTGCTGACTGCTGCCCTGTGTATTCCACTTGTACATACTCTTGTATGGTAATCTCATCATTTTTCAGCAGGACTTTTAAATTTTTGCAGGTAATGCCTTTCATAATCTCTTTTCAATTGCAGTGGTTAAGCTACTACCTGCTGCTTGCTCAGTCTGTCAGAACAGATCTCATGCTCTCCTTGGGATTCTATTTTTAGAGTGCTCATTCCCTTAAGTGCCCCAGCAGGGAAGCATTTATCCTCTGAAATACCTTACAATACAGTTCTGAAGATCATGCTCATGATGGACAGTGTTTTTACGGGTAAATAAACAAAGGCATACCTTTGGAATCTTCATAGGATGGAAAAATGTAAAGCATCTGATACACTGAAAGCACTGCCCACCACCATGGATTTGGAACCTGGGGAAGGAAGCCTAAAAGAAATAGAAGACAAGAAAGATATAAAAGTAGCCAGTAACCTGCATGCCCAGTGAAGAGGCAGCATTGAAATTCAGGCTGGTTTTGATAGTTGTACATCCCAGAAAATACAAACGTAGTTACCTGCCAGAGAAGTTCTTCAAATGTATTTAAAAAATAAATATTTCTTTAGACTCCTTATTTTTGTCATTTGCAGATACAGAAAGTGGAGTTCAACCTAGTATGAAAACTCCAGTCACTTATTGGTGTGATTCCTTTAATACTTGATATATGTTTTGCCTGTCCTGTCAAGTGAAATGCAGGGCTTGAACACATCTCTAAGAATTGTGACACCTTGATACAAAGAAGGTTCCAGTTCTGCAGCCTGCTATGTTTTATGTGTTGAGAGTATAAGTATCCTTCTGGTTTTTCAGCGCCATGGGACTCTTATATAATAAAATAGACTGTTTCAATCTTCCTCAGAAGAAGATAAGGTTTACAGAACAGCATGGGGAAGAAAATACTCATATTTTAGTGAATGTCGTTGTCAAACGTTCCTTTTAAGATATACTTCTTCAGGCCTTCATTTACTTTCTCAGGTGTGTATTTTCTTGAACTCCTCCTCAGGTGTCTGATATGGACATTTATGGAGTGGTATTTAATTTTAAAATAAAAGCATTCAACTTACCTACAAGCTACTAGTAACAAAACTGCTGTAATTGGGCAATAATATCACATGTATCTTTTTGGAGCAGTGTAGGTGTAGATTAGAAATTAGGAAGAAGCTCTTCACTGTGAGGGTGGTGAGACACAGGAACAGGTTGCACAGAGAGAGGAGCTGGAGGCCCCATTCCTGGAGATATTCAAAGTCAGGCTTGATGAAGCTCTGAGCAGCCTGATCTACTTAAAGGTGTCCCTGTTTACCGCAGGGGAGTTAGACTAGATGGCCTTTAAAGGTCCCTTCCAACCTAATGCATTCTATGATTTTGGACAGCAGATGTGCACTAAGTTGCAGTTTTCTATACTTAAAAAAAATTGATATAAAGTTAGAGAGTTTGTTTCTTAAACTATAAAACAGGAGAAACCTGTAACATTTAAAGTCAATTTCTCACTGGTATTCTCTGTAAGGAAAATAGAAACTAATTTCTTTATTTTATGACTTAAGAAATTATTATCACTCTTCTTTAGGTTATGTGGTATTTCCACATAAGTTTTTTTGAGAAGAACAGAACTGAGTGGTAATATCGTGTGCAGTTCTTTGAAAGGCCTTTTAAGAACTAATTGGAGTATGTTTTTCATTTATGACACTGCTGGGTGATACTAATGGCAACTCTGGCACATCCTGAAATCAGATAAGAGAGGTTTCTTTGTTCAGCTCATAGTTAAGACTAATGTCACCTTTCAAATTACTCTACTTAAGGAGTTCCCTTAGGATGACAGGAAACAAGTGTTCTCCTCACTCCAGAATAAAGGTGAGTTTTGTTAAATGAGGCCGTGGTCCTTCCTCTCTGGTTCTTCACTGGGGTTCAGATGGGTACCTGATGTGTGTGCTTTGTCACACAAGTTTAGTGCTGAAAGAAGCCCAAACCTTCTAAAAATTTGCATGACAAGCCAGATATAGCATTGGTTTGGTTCTGCATTGGTGCATGCAGAAGAGCCCAAAGCAAAACTTCAATAACATCATCAAGAAAGATAAGTGAGATGCATCAGCCTTTGGTTCTGCCTCAGATCCCAAGGACTGTAATTCTCTCTGCTGCTTACCTGTGATCAGCTGTTACTGAGCCCTCACCCCACAAAGCTCCCCAGCTGTAGAGGCCTTCATCTCTGACCAGAGCACCATAGGCATTGACCTCTCTGCCTTGCATTGTGTCACTTTTCAGATGGAAATTAATTTTTCCACTTTAGAAAGTCTCGTCCCTTCTTTTGGTGCTTTTGCTGCTGCCAGCAGGTTTGTTCTTTCAGCTGTATGCAAACCATGGATTAGGGCAAAAAGCAGTTAGGGAAAATAACTTGTATGGTCCAATTTCATTAAAAGAGCCAGGGATTTGTCTTTAATCCTGACTGTATTTCTTGATATGCAGCCCATTATATACACATGTGGCACTATATCATTTCTTTCCTTTCTTTGCGAAGAAGAAACAGGCTGAGTCCTTGGCTTCACGCTCCTTTCCAGTTCCCCATCTGTGATCAATCTTGTCAGCCCAGAGTCTAGCCCAACATCTGATTTTTGATTGGAAGTGGCACTTCTGAAATGAGCCTGACCTTCTCTTTCACCTTCTGTCAGGAGCCTTAAGGTATATCAAGCAACATTTCAAGTTATGTATCATTATGAATTGACTGGCACAGCTCTTTAGCATGCTACCTAAATGGGCTGTAAATTCTTCTATCCAGGTGAAATAGCAGGTTTAAGGCAATAACATTTCAAAAAGAATAAAAAATAAAGCTGTCAGATATGCCTTTTTATGTGGTGAGACCAGGACTTGACCAAGTATCTTTCTGTATTCTACGAAGCCACAGCAAGTTAATAAGCACAGAAACAGGGGGATGGTGGTGGCTCCTGAGTTTAGCAAACAATCTAAACTAAGATTAGGGATGAAAGACTGTGTTGATGGTATGTTCTGCTCAGGGAGGATATTATTTCCATTTGTTGTTTCATTGTCTTGCACAACATGATTATGCCAAGTATTGCTTAGCAAGAAATCAACTATTGAGCCACTCCTTACAGAGCTTCTTAGCAATCATTTCTAAATTCTTGCTTGCCTGCACAAGAACATCTCATATACCCTGGGAATCTCTCAGTATCATGTATGAACCAAATTGTTTTCAAAGTCAAAATTACAGGGTTATAAATTCTAATTTGTATTTGTCAATTTGTTGAATGTTTTGCAAAGCCCATTAGCATCAGCTTCCTATGGAGGAGAGAGAAGATGCGGTGAGATTTCAAGGATTGTTATCCCTGGGCTGAACCCCATCCTGTTTTATTTGGAAGGGGGCTGGTTTTAGGCAAAGATAAGGGACACAAATCAAAATAATAATATTAAAAAGTATTGGCAATTACATTAAGAATGTAATATATAATCTGGAGTATAATTTAGATTTATTCACCTTAGTAATAACGATTCCAAACATTGCAATGTTTTGAAAGCATTCCAAATGCTTTTCCCAACATTGTTGCATCAAACTGGGGAGGTTACTGTTACTTATCCAATAAAATTTGTTGAATAATTTCCCAGTTTTGTTTGCAGTACAAGTTTCTGGACCACAGCAGCTCTTCTCTCTCCCAATCTACTCCCGTAGTTTATGTGTGAGTAGACACCTTCCTCAGGCCTGGATGAAATTTGACTCAATGTAAACAGTGGCATTCCTGCCTCCTTGATATTAGCTGCATGAATTCCCATCACCCCTGAAAGCAAGATCTGTGATTTTGTTGATTTTTTGTTGTTCAACTTCAGATTTCTGCCCTTGATAGCATTGGTCAGTGTCTCTTGGACAGTGGTTCCCATAAGAAATTTTTGGATTGACATTCCTAGAGACAGCTGGCATAGACTTCCATGGCCACTGGATATGCAGAATGAGAAATCTCTGTCTTCTGGGGGCAGAGGGAGTGGGAACGGTTTGTTTAGAAGCCTTTGAAATTTAAAAAGTGCATTTGGTGAGCACTGTTACATTGCTGATACAAAGAACACAGCTACAGCATGACGCTGGCTGTTTGAGACATTCTGATAATTGGAGTGATCAAGATGGTTTTAGTCATTGCAGAAGGGTTTTTGTTTTTTTTTTCCCCTAGATTTTCTTTTTTTAATAGTGATATTTTGCACAGGCTGTGGGAAACAAAACACTCATGTTTAATAAATGAAAATAAATCACATTTTATCACAGGTGAAAAAAACCCAACTATTGTCATGTGAGGCTCCTTTATAACAAACCTCACAAACTAGAGACTGGTAGTGCAAAAAAACAAAATACGGAGTTTGCAGTGTTGTTTCTGTATTGAAGCCTTTTCTGGTGTTCAGTATGTTTGCTCTATAAACATAGATTTGCTTTCATTAGAATGAGAGAAAAGCTGATAGATGTTCTGTTGTGTGGCATGGGGAAGCATCTAGACGAGTGATCTTTCTTCTCTCAAATTTCCTTAGTAATGTGAAAACTTTGGAAACTTTATTAAGAGTTACTCTTACTCTCTGAAGTCTGCTGTTCTTAGAGATCTTTATATTCAGCTTTTTCTTCTTCTTGACTTTCATCCTTTCTTTGCACCAGTTTCAGGAAATGAGAGATCTGTATCTCACCTACATAACGAACAGTGTGTCAGCTTCAACCACAATATATGTGGGCAATTTCAGCTGAAGGAGGGAAGCATGGAAGGAATATTTGTTTATGACTTTTTTTTTTTTCCCCTCCTTAGCTTGAGCCATGCCTTAGCCACCACTTTAATATCATTTTGGGGAAAATCTTTTTTTCCACTCAGACAGTTGATGTTTATGAAATACTGAATGGGTGAAGATCAGGGAAGTCTCCTTTGCAATAGCTTCTTCTCTGACCTGCGTCAGTCCTGCATGGCCTGCAACAGTTGAGCTGTACAGCTGCAAGCACTGGGCTCAGCTATGCAGAAGACAACTAAAGTCATTCAGCCCTTCAGTGAAGGGTGAGCTGAGATCACACATGCAGGAGCAGAGAGGAGCTGAAACACAGACGCAGGGAGCACGTGACAGGTCATGGTTGCTTGTGCCCTCCACCTGACAGAAAGCAGCCACAGGAGCATCTTTTCCATCACCCTTTGTGGCATGACCTTGAAGAGGCTCCCATAGGCACAGCATGTATGTCACACGTGGTTGGCTGTAACACCCTCCTTATGCATGCCACTCAGGAGCTCTGGGCACGCACACCAGGAGTGGTGCAGGACATTATGCCCTGTCACTGGATTTACGGCACCTTCACTGCACATGCGAGTGTGGTACCAAAGACTTCCATCACCCTTTACAAGGACCCTGAGGCATCACAATGTCTTGAGAAAAATGTCCTCCCCCACAATTGGTGATAAATTAATCCAATCACGAGCTGAAAGTGAGTAGCAAGAAGGGCAGGGAAATGCAGTGATTTGTCGCACTGGTTTTTTTTTTCAATGTTTTCTCATTACTGGGCAGAATGGCAAAACCACATTAAATATTAATGCAAGTATCATTTCTAGTGCTTTATAAGTACCAGCGTAGCATGAGCATGTACACCACCCTTTTTATGTCAGCTGATTTTCAGCAGTCTGGGATTATAAACACTGGAGCCTTAAAAAAAGTGTGCACATGTCTACAAAAATGTATCAGGCCAGTCTGATACATTTATTATATCACATGTACTTATTCCCCAAAATAATAAAGGTACCTTCTGCAAACACTCTTCGGTTGCATAATGTGTCCAAATTGGAATGAGATGGATGAAGATGTGAATTTGTGCCCTTGGACATCACAAGTCATTCATTAGCAGGTTTACTAAGGTACAAAGCCCAAATCTGACATGAGGTTGGATTTGACCCATAAGATGTGATTCTCCTTTGTTTCCAGCAGAATTCTGATCCTGCAAATGATAGAATTCAGAGCTAAAATGGGAAGCAGGTTTTATGTATTTTTTATGAGCTGACAAGAAGTCTTTTCTGGCAGGGGCGGTGATTTATATGGAGAAAAAAGGGGAATTGAGTTGCAGAGTGAAATCAGCCTGTTGGTTTAAAGGCAGAAATGTATTAAAAAAATTCAAAGGCACAGCCCTCTAGTAGTGTCATTGGGAAGGATTGTTGCTCCAGAAGGCAATTGTCCTGTAGTTTTTCAACTACCACTGGGTATTGCTGTGCCAGTTCTTTTGAACTATAGTAACTTTTGTCCTGTGCAGTGATTTTCTTATATGAACAGCTTTCTGGTTTTGAGTAACTGCTCATGGGTATTAAATGGTCCTGCTAGCTTTCCAGTTCGGTGGTTTTTCTGCTTTAATTTAGAAAAAGTAGCATTCTAGAATGTGGTAGATACCTAGCAAAGCCTTGCAGTAGTTAAGTTATGCTAATATTTCTTAGGTAAGACTTGACTGTTTATTCCCTTAAATTATATGTAGGCTTTTAAAGTTAGCTTAAATAAAATAATGATTTATACTTCCTGAAAACAAGAATCTAGGACTTTTCCCAATACAAGTATTATTGTGTTGTTTGACTCATTGCTAATTAAATCAGCTAGGAAAATTAACTGTTGCAGATACAAGCAAGGACTGAATTTGGCCTGTGTTATATTTTTATATGTCTAGTAGAAGGGTAATGTTATGGTATGCATTTTTAAATCTACATAATCACATGTACATTTCAGAGGTGTTAGAGATTGTATTCAAAAGTCGGGGCTTTTAACACCGTTAAACTGCTTTTAACACTGGTGTAAAGGCTATGAATTTTCTAAATCCTTTTATCTATCCAAAGCAAAGAAAAATACATATTACGTGTACAGATAAAAATCACATTAAAAATACCATTAAAAGTGCACTCCATGTGGTTTTTTGTTTTTAAAAAAGGGAAAAAATGTCCTTGAATTACCATTTTTTAAAGATGCTGCATGCTTAGGTGCAAGTATTGTGTATTCCACCGGAGAGGTTAATCTCTGTTTTGGAATAAAGTTTCCTTTTCTGGCAGAAGTAGATTCTGTGCAGTAACCTGCCTATTGTCCAGGTGTTAATGTTGCCAATTTTGCATATCAGGCTGGGGTTATTTTCATAGCAAGACTCTGTTTGTGAAGAGAGGAAGCGGCTGTTCTGTGAGAGGTGGTTCTACCTACCACATCAGAGTCTCAGACCATACAGCTGGCTGGCTGTATGGCTGAACGCCCCCAGAACTCGCACCATGAGAAGCCAGAAGAAATTGAGCAGTTGGAGAGGACTTGTCACACTTGGACCTTTCAGGAGATGGAGGGCTTATGGCCTTGCATGATTTAGTTTTCCACTTTGGTTTCCCCCCCCGCCTCTCGTGAGAAGAGAGGGAACGCAGAGAGCTGAGCAGTGTGGGAAAAAATTCTCTTCACGTGCAACTTGTAGATTTGCCTCTTTAAGATCCATTCCCGGTCACTGGGCTCCTCTTCCCACTCAGAAAAATAAATGCAGCGAAAAATTGTTTTCGTTATGTCAGCTAGCTAAAACACTGAGATTTCTGCCAATGCTGTAGCTCTTCTGGAAGGA
The DNA here is from genome assembly GCF_964237585.1 of Gallinula chloropus. Classification (NCBI taxonomy): domain Eukaryota; kingdom Metazoa; phylum Chordata; class Aves; order Gruiformes; family Rallidae; genus Gallinula; species Gallinula chloropus. The sequence goes on along the minus strand of NC_140086.1, from coordinate 77,737,655 downwards.
GTGTGGAGTAGTGAAATTGGGTTTCTCTATGAAAACTCACATGATGCACTAAGACTGAGAGTGGCTGCTTGCGGGCAGATGCCTTCACACGTAGCTGTTAGAGCTTCAACTCAGGCAGTTCTTGAGGATTTTTCTGTTCCTTGCTGACAATCTCATTTGTGCTTTCCAACAGTGGGATGGCGTAGGACCTCTCCCAGACTGTGCAGAACCACCCAAAGGAATCCAGATGCTGTGGCACCCTTCAATAGTCAAACCCTACCTCACACTTCTCTCTGAGTGCTCAAATCCAGACACGCTGGAAGGGGCAGCAGGGGCACTGCAGAACTTGGCTGCTGGGAGTTGGAAGGTAGGAATATTAACTTCATATGTCTTTCTTTTCAGTTTGGAAAAAACCCTGCAGAGGATGGCAGCTGGGTGATATGAATGTATCTGAATGCTTCTGTTAGCAGGATAACCCTCTGTTTTCACAGAAGTATCTGCAGTCACATTTGAGATAGTTCTCTGAATTGATATAGCTAGTCATATCATAGGACAAGTCAGCAGACAGTAGTGAAAATCACAGTGGTCAAGTCAAGTATGAGAAACGCCACTGAAAACCAGTATCAAAATGAGGAGAAGCAGCATCTTTATGAATCCACGGTGACAGAGCAATGAAAAATGAGCCAAAGATATCACCAGTGACAATCAAATGGAACCATATTGTTCTGTCAGTGCAGAAACTGGTTGACATTCTGTCTCTAAGAAAAAGCAAGCAAGAGCAGAGCAAGATATAAAACATGTGACACCAACACAAGTGATCTAACCATCTACATTTTAAAAAATTAAAAGAAGAAAATAAATCAACAATATGATTCTCATTGTACATAAGCATTCCATTCCAGCTGATCATATTTTTCAATTATAATAAGAAAAATTATTTTTCTCTCATTGTTTGCAGTGAATTGAGACAAATTTTTAAGAACTCCTCTGTTAGATTTTGAAAACATCTCTAAATTAAAACAAATCAATAAAATTCAAGATAACAGTTGAATCTTGTTTACTTTTTAGGGCAATTCCTTCATCGCTTTCCTGAGGGTAGACTGGTTTGATTGGATGAAAGTATGAACTATCTCATCCTGTTTTACAAAGATAATGCTTTAATATTAACTTAACTCTCAGGGGGAATTTTTCAGTTATATGAAAACAAACATGTAACAGCAAATGCAGCTATCAAAGTTAAGTCTCAGAAGGTATCCTGTTTGGTTTTAAGCATCTGGGCGTTCATGTGTGATATGTAAATACCAGTTTAATCAGGCATTTATTTTGAAATGATAGTCATGACACTAATACATTGGGTGTTTGGGGGTTTTTTAATCCATAAAGTTTTATTGGAAGTTGACTTGGCATGTTCAATAGATCTTCAGAGGCATGTGATTTTGGGGTTTGGATTTGGGTTTTTTTCAGCACTGCATTCCACCAAACTTCTAAAATGCCTTGGGCTATTACATTTCATTGACATGATATGAGTAACAAAGTATCTGTACAGTGATTTTTTTTTTTTTTTTTTTTTTTTGTGCCCTACAAAGTGCTACATACACACCATGTCTGAAAATCATTATGCTTTTATTATTCTCATATTGCAGACCACACCAGATTGTGTAATCCTGGCACAGAAACACCAGAGATGTATTTTATCCATCTGGGAATGGGTGTAGCCCCGGTCCAAATGAGAAAACAATGTAGGCATATTTGCCAGGACTAGTAGGAATGCTAAAATCGAAGTGGTGTCCCTTCTCCCATTTCTAATAAATTTATATACCTGTCACCCATTAGTTGGCAGAAGTGCACAAGGAGAGGAAGGCTCTGCAGAACTCTTTGGCAAGTATCAAGTTAGAAAAACTGATGTGAACTTTGATACTGTCTGTGCTGATACCATAAGAAGAGCTTAGTTGTTCTCATGTTGCTTTGTTTTTCTAAAGTTTCACCAATTCCATTGCAAATGATAAGCCGACACAGAATGAACATCGTTAATTTCACGTGTCATACTAGCCATTTTTGGGAGGAGAATAATCCTCTTTGGGGATTACAGAAGCATTGATGTTTCCACCTTTTGACCTCTCTTTTCCTCTCCCACAGACTTCTGGTTATAAAATGACCAAAATAAAAGACAGAAAACTCTTAAAGGAAGAAGTTATTTCTAAGGAAGATTTAATTTTTTTAAAATTCTTCCAATAAATTTTAATTGCATAAAGAATGGAGAATGGGACTTTTTTTTTTTTTACTTGAACTCTTTCAAGAAAAAAATTCACGATGGGCGGAAAGTGAAAAAAAAGAGCAAACTCCATTAAAATAAATAGTGTTGCTATTAATAGCAATAGCAATTGGGGGGTGGGGGGGTGTGTTCCAATTAACATTATTTTAATGCCAGAAGAATCCCAGAACACATGAGGCAGCCAGTGTGCTGGGCATGCTCACACACTTTTGAAGATACAGTCTCATCTGGGAAAAAAAACAGTGTGATTGATATACTTGCATAATTCTTTCCTAGCTGTGTTACCTTTTTGGTTCCTCTGGTACAAAGCTGTCTCTTCAGTGACCAAGAGGTAACACTTTTAACATAGGCATTGATTGCCTAACCAATGCTATTATGAAGGGAAAGTGAGCAGATAAAAGGAAGTTTGAATGATTTTTTTTTAAATTAAAAAAAAATGTGTAGGGAATTTAGATAAATATCTGCTTCTAGTATTAGCAGGTGATGTGTGTCTAAACCTGCTAGATTGCTTTTGAAAATCGCAAACACAGAAAGAAAGCAGCACTACACAGCTTCCATCATTAAAAACTGAGAGAGCCTGAAAGTTCTCATTATTTCAGGGAATATAGCTTCTCATTGACGCAATCACATAAAATCAACATATGCACAAAATAAATCTTAGTCTGTAGGACATTTTAGTACTGTTTCAGTTGGAGGAATTCCTTCTAAGACCAAATAGTAACAAAAAAGAAAGAAGTGTGTCACACACATATATTTGCATATAATTTTTCTGTGTCAAGACAACCACTTTGGACCAGACTCTTGCCATGTATTACCCCTCTGCAAAGTTATGGGTTGGTTTTGTTGGGTTTTTTTTTGGGGGGGGTGGTTTTTTTCACAAGTACCAATACGATATTTGGTCTGTTTGACTGTTATTAGAACCAAGACAATCTATAACGAAACAAAAAGGGAGCATGATGACAACAAATATGTTAGCAGGTCCAAATGAAAATTTACCAGTAAAACAGGATACTGATCTGAGGTGTGAGGAAGGGTGTTTTCAATACAAAAATTTAAGTTGGGATGGATAACATCTGTGTATCCTGACTTTGATGTGTATTCTGGTTCTGCAGAAGAGGTTGATAGTTGATACAAAAATCGGAGCTCATTTTGGAAGAGTCTGTTTCAGGCGAATATGGAAGTTCATTTATCTTGCTCTTCTGCACCAAGGTGTCGTTACATAGGGAGGACAGTAGTATTGGAATCTGAAGGAAGCAAACCCACTCCTTTCATGGAAGAATACACGTGTCTCATCACATATACTTATTTGATGCACCTATGTGTCATATGAATGGCTCTTCTGGAATGATACATAGAGAGGCATCCAAATATGCATGCTTTTGGGGAGGATTTGACAAATGAAGGTTTTCCACATCACTACCAAGATACCATTTTTGTTTAAGATCCAACTACTGCTTTGTTCAGTGGCCTGTGATAGTAGCAGTTGGTCACTGCATGTCCCCATGCTGATGGGGTCGGTGGCCACTAGCAGTATGTACTCTTGAGTACGTACGCAACCTGACAGCCTACAGATGGGGCTGTCAGCGCTGTATGTGCACACATCTACACCTTCTGCAGAACTCAGCTGCTACCTGGGTGAGCTTCTGTTTGAGGGGTCATTGCTTTCCAAAACATTTTTTCCCATAAAATCATAAATGGGGTAATTATACTGTATCCTACACTTCCTGCCTGTAGAAGGAGTAACACATTAAAAGGATGGCCATTGGTTTTGGGTTTGCTTTCTCTCACTGCCACTTTGAGATATACTTTTTCCAAAAGTAAACTTGTGTTGTTTTTTTTTTTAAATTATACTTAACATGAACTTTTATTTTAAAGTTTCTTAGTAATGTGAAATAAAAATCTAGGCAAATACATTCCTCATCAAGCTTAGCTGCAGTTTTCCCTGAGCAAATAAGGCTTGAGACAGACCTTTGGAATCAGTGGAGTCACTTTACCTCCCATTACGTATCTACTGTCACTGGCAGCTCTGTTAATTTTCTTTCCCACTTAATTTGGGTTTTTCCAGGGTTGTGCACAAATAATTCTTTAGGATTGCCAACTCAGCTGAATTATCCAGACACTTTCTCAGGAAACTTCAAACCTGAAATCCTTTCTGCAACCTCATATTGTTATTTGTCTTAATAATTAATTGAATTAAAAATATGAGGTATAAGATTACAAGATTCATACTGTAAAGGGAAATCTATATAGATCTTTTTAGATATTGTCATCGGTATTTTTCATAGATGGTGGGAATTAAAAGTGGCAAGGGTTGTATTTTTTTTTTAGTTTTCACCTTGGTCAATAGGGTATTAATACATTAAATCTACTGAGCATGTAAAAAGTTGTATGCAAAATGTCCAAGAGTTAAAAATGTCAAGAATCCAAGGTTATGTCCCTTTTGAACAAAATTTCCCTCTCAGGAAGAAAGGAGATACTGGGATATCTCTATTTTGCTATAGCCATATCTATCTGTTAGCTAAATCTACTGTGATGTCAGTTTGTCAGTCTGAGACATTTCTGCAATAGCTGTGGTTGTGAATGCACAGAATCACAGAAGGGCTGAGGTTGGCAGGGACCTCTGGAAGCCATCTGGTCCAACCCTCTGCTCCAGCAGGGTCACCTAGAGCCAATTGCCTAGGACCATACATAGACAGGTTTTTTTAATATCTCCAAGGATGGAGACTCTCTGGGGAACTTGTGCCAGTCCTCGGTCATCCTCACAGTGAAAAAGCCTTTCCTGCTGTGTTCTGCAAACCTCCTGTGTGTTTGTTCCTATTTCCTTGTGCCCTACTACCTTTTCTATTGCATGCAGTTAAAAACAAGGTGGTGTCACTACAAGGAGGATTTCCTTCATTTTGTCAAACCCTTAAAAATAATTTCTTCATTCATATACTCATGTTTTGTTAACTTATATAGGTAATACATAACTTTTGAAATCAGGGAAGAAGATCTACTGTATTTACATTGGCAGTGCAATGGCTTACATTATACCAGGTTGCACACCTGCCCTGGGCCTTGTTAGTCCCTTCTGTGTTGCCGTTTTCTGTCTCAGGTGCTTTTCAGACTTTAGAAGCTTCTGTCATATGCTTTATTTTCCACAGCATCTGTTAGTACCTTGGGCTCCTTAACACCAGGAACAAGTGCTGCTCTGTTGTGTGAGGCCATAGAATTGTTTGGCTAGTTCACTCTGCCTCCTTTCCATTCACTTCCATGTTTGATCGTACTCAGCAGGGAATGATGAGGCTTTTTGGTTAGACAGCTGAACGCCCCTGCCTTCAATCCCCATGAGGTACAGTACCCATGTGAATGGGGTTTATGGGTCATTGGCTTGATCTCTTGAGATAGCTAAATGAGATCTCAGTCTTTGTTCCTTAGGCAAGTAACTACATTTATTTTCTTAATTCCGTCCTAGAGAAATCTGAGCCTCATGGGAGCAAGAGTTCCATTAAGTTAGATAAGGAAACAGAAAACATTAAAGGGTCTGATTCAATCACAAGGTCAGTGCAGCTACTTCAAAAAGTAGTATGAAAAGTTTCAGGCTCCCTACCATCCAGTCACTTGCAGATAATAAGTAATTATTGTCTAAAGCAGCAGACATCTAGGTTATCAATCTTTCTCTTATCAGGCAAGGACATATGGTGGGTTCCGTGCCAGACTTTTCTGATGACTCTAGTTATTTACATATTAACCCTTTGGAATTTTATTGGGCTGTTCCAAAAGAAAGTTTTTTGGTTTGCAGTGAAAAGGCTTTCATTCATCATCTCCAAGATATCGCTTTTCAAAACCCTTATGTGACAGAATAGAGAAGGCCACTTGTAACACCTGCCCTAATCAGCAAAGGCAAACTTTTTAAGTAACCAGTGCATTATTCTGCCAGGAACTCTTACTTGAGTGGAATCCCCTTGTAGATAAGGCAACATTAATTAATACATACAGAGAAGCTTATTGGCTCTGTAGGAAGGAAAACAAGAGCCAAGGGACAGGACAATAATGAAGAAGCAAGACCTGCTGTTAAGACCTGTATTACAGGCATCAGAAGATCATCATGTGCATCGTCAATTAGAGGAATGGGAGTACGGTAGGTCATGGTGAATTCATGCTTCTTCCTTACTATACTCAATCACTTTGCCTTCCCATGAGATGTGTCACTTTTGTCTCAAAACCTCTCTTTTTTAATTGTATTATGTACAGTGTTTGGAAGAGTCATTGCAATGGCTCCCAGCTCATTTTGAATACACAGTACATACTAGTACTGCACAACCAGAATGGTAAGGTGCAAGGGCAGTTCCTTCTGAGCTTTACCTACCTCAAACATTCAACGTATCTTCTGTTTAGCACCATTGAAGTTTTCTCTAGTTTATTTATTTAAATGTATATCATTACCCACCAGATTTTTTTTCCTTTCTTTTTAAGCTTTAAGGTTTTGGAGCAAGAGGAAAGTACCTACTTACTACTTTTCTCTTGTCCTAGGACAGAGGTGTAGAGAACTTGCTAGTGGCCTATCGTTTCTGAGAAAAAAACCACTGCAGTCAAGCAGCAGAAAGTCTGTGGAAAGTGCTTGTATTCTTCAGAAACTGCAAAAAGAGAACCGAATTTGCAGACCCTTGCTCTCTGTCAGGTGGCATGACCTCACAGGGATCCCAGTAGAGTTACTTGACTAAAGTAGATCTGTAATTTTCTAAGTGGAATGTAAAAAACCTCTTTTTTTCCTTATGCATGCGCTTCATTGTATATGATCAAGCAAGAATATTGTTCTTTGATTGCTCGTTGATCTTTGATTATTCAACACTGAGTTCTCATCTGCAGTCTGTTGTTCCACTACTGTTAGCAGACAACCTCCTTCTAAGCCTCTCCTAGCAAATTCTGAATCTCTCTAAACTTCCTTGGGGTTTTTTTGTACTTTAGCTTGCTTTGTCATGCTTTCTGCCCTAATTTGGCTTTTACTTTGTAGTTTATTTCTTGGCAATGTTCTTTAATATTTGATATCTCGACTCTTTGAGTCACCGTGTTGACCTGTGCCAATATAATGGAAAGTCTAGTCAAAACTGAAGTATGTGATGGCAAAATATTGTGGGGGTACTCTGATAACACTGCTGGCAATGGCAGGAGAGTGAATCCATTCAAAATAGCAAGTGTATACAATCGTTGATATTCCTCCACAGTTTTTGGTGGGTTTATTTTGGTGAGGGTTTTTTTTTTTACCGTTTTCATTTAGTGCTGGAAATGTCTTTATTTTCTAGTTTGGTCTTCTGTGGTGGTGCTTCATTGGAGAATAAAGAGAAGAACAAACATATATATAACTGTATGAAACACTGAAAAGAGCTGACTAAACGCTTTTCAATTTTTCTGAAAAAATAAAAAAGCTTCATCTAGATTAATTACTCTTTTGTTGAGTTTCAGACTAATGTAATCTTAATCCCTGGAGGCATTCAGCTCTGGAAAGGGGCCTTTATAATAATAACCATGACAAACTAAAAAATAATTTTCCAGTTTACTGTATTTTTCTACTTAATTACCATGACAAAAATAAAAAGGGAATTACTAATGAAAGTGGACACAGAGATGCGCTGGATACCTTCAAAATGATGCATAGTAGTTATGCCCCCCGAATTCAATTATCTGTAAAGAGTATTCATGCACAGATTGTGGCTCCTCCGCTTGTCTCTGATAATTTAGCTGCAATCTGATGCAACAATAATGAATTTATTTTATTTTTTGGCTCCCTGTTCCCTCTAAGGTGCTTGCTGTTCTCATAGGAACCCATTGTCTTTACAAACTGAATAGTTATTTGATCGTTGACACTGCCACTGATTTGTGGAGTAACAGGATGATTAAATGTATTGGCAGAGTGCCTCATTTACCTACTGATAGGCAACAAATCCTTTGTCTCTTCTCTGGCTTTTTATGATTTTTTTTGTCTCTCATACTTCACTGAGCCCATATTAGCAGTTGACCTGTAATGTGGAAATGCAGGCGCGTTTCACGATGGCTTTAGGCAAACGAAAGGATCATCAGTCTATGCAAGAGCAAATCAATTTTTCCATTCTCTGTGAGAATAAAATAGCTGTTTTGAGGCATCTCAATTTGAGCATTCCTGAAATCCACACAGCGCAGTGTAATTGCTTGCAGAGACTTGTCCTAATTGGCAGCTTAAGGGAAAGAGGCCCAGACAGTTCTTGCCACTTTCCACATTGAAAGTTCTCTAGAGACTGTTGAAACAATTAATAGACATTTCTGTCTCTCTGCCTAAGGTGCATAACTTGAAAATGCAGATGAAATGATAGGAAATCACACACTGAGGAGTCTGTGAACTTTTCCCAAAGTGGATGGCGTTCTCTGGAAAGAGAAAGATGAGGGGAAAGATTGCACAGGGGAGGAGAGGATTTGTACATTCTTTTCTCTCCTTCTCCCATTGTTTTATGTATGTGTGTGCATGTGAGCGTCTGTAAAACATTATAGCTGAATTTTTCCCCTATGAAAACTTTGGAGCTGTAATTTTTACTATTGTGATCAAATTAATTGGTTCATTATGGATGCTGTAGGCTTTTATGTTAATTTATTCAGTAAGAACATTTATATTTTCTTTTTTTATAAATACAGAGTTATTTCAGTGTTTCTCCAACATCTTCTGTTCTCCCTAGGGTTAAAAAAAAAGAACCATTACTTGAATTGTTTCTTTTAGACTTGTTTTGGAATGGATGATGAAAATACTACAACCAAAGAAGTCTGCGTTAAACCTGGGCTTCATAAAACAAGTGCTTGTGTTTTCCCTTGGTAGCTGACTAAAAAACCAAAAACAAAACAAAGGAAAACTGTTTACTGAGGTTTTAATGTGGAGGGTTTTATAATATAAGATCATTTGAGATTCTCTCTGTTATTGAATAAATATAAGTGAGATATTTTTAAAAAACAAATGCTCCCCCTGGTTCCCTGTGCAATCCGTATTGGAGGTGCTTCATCTGTGATGTCCTTTCGCAGTGAATGACAGCATCTTTCAGTGTACTGTCTGCTATCTTGAACTTTCACCTCAACTGGCAGGCTCACTCCTTTCTCAAAGTAGTCCCACTGCTACCATGAACTCTCACTCCAGCAGTCACGTCACAATCACAGCAAACACAACGGAGGCTTCCCCTGGGAGAGGTGCACAAAATAGTGATGGGAGTCTCTTAAGTGCAGAAAGCTGTTGTTTTGGGTACTCCCAGCTGCAGGTGAGACTGTTTAACTGCTGGGTAAATGCATCTTTACTGAAATGGGAAACTTAGAAAGATTAAACTGTTCTCATTATTTTTTACCAGAGGCTTTTTATTAAAATCACAAGATTTCTTTTACCTGTGTATCTGATGATCATCCTGTACCCTGATTCTAGAGGAGAGATCGCAGACTAAGAATCCCACTGTCACTTCTCTCACCCAAGAGCTGTTTGCTTTGCTGCAGAGCGTGGTGGCACGTTTATGCTTTAGACATATTACGTTACTGTGCTTAGTGATGCTGCAAACTCCATGTCCTGTTCTTCCCTGGATTGAAAGCTTATTGTAACCACTACTGCTTTTGTCTACATCAAAGTTCAGCCAGCTAGCTTTTGTTACACGTTGTTACTACAGAGGAGAATTAATAAAATAATACTATCTAAATGCTGTTTTACTTTGCTTTTTCCCAAGTCCCCTGAATGACAAGTCCTGAGATGAATTTGCACTTTGTATATTGCAACCTTGTGGCTGTTGTCTGTATCTCCTGCTCTTACCAGAAAATATATGCTGGCTTTTGCTGTTCAGGACACCTGTCTGTAGCGTAAAGAGATGCCATTTTTTAAACTGAAGCACTTCAGCTGTGGTTGGTAGTGGCCATAGGCAGAGGTTAAGCACGGTCTGTTGTCAGTGTGTGCTTACTATTTTCAAATGCTTTGTTTCATGGAATTTGTTTTTGCTCTTTCTGTTTATGGAGAAATGCTATTGCACTGTAACTGTTCTGTAAGCAGTGGTGTTCCTTAAGGAATGTTTGTCAAAAGAGAATGGTTGTCGTGGTCTGAAAATCCTAAAGCTTATCATCCTGGCTTCTGAAATACATTAAATATTTCAAAGGCTAAGGACTTCCAGTACTTTGTGTTCACCTTCCAGATACGATATGAGGATAAGCATCCATGCCATAACACTGAAAGGAGGGAGAAGTTCTGATTCAGTGAATTCCTTTCAAATATCACTACAAGGAGCATTAATGTGGACTTTATGAAGATTACAGAGGAGAGTTCAGGATGTGGGAAGGAATATATGTCTAGTACATGGCTTGCCTTGAAGCAGGCTGTGCTAAGTAGACCTGCAGGTTTCTGAGCATCTCAAATCTGGTAATACCAGTAGATTTTAAAACCACACATGACAGGTTTGGGCTTCTTTGTATTTTCCCAGCTTCTGGAGCTAACAGCAAAATTGAAAGGAATCACAGAATCACAAGGTTGGAAAAGACCCTTGAAGATCATCAAGTCCAACCATTCCCATCCTAAGCTAAACCATATCCCTAAGTACCTCATCTACCCGTTTTTTAAACACATCCAGGGAAGGTGACTCAACCACCTCCCTGGGCAGCCTGTTCCAGGCCCCAACAACTCTTCCAGTAAAAAATTTTTTTCTAATATCTAATCTAAACCTGCCCTGGAGCAGCTTCTTGGTATTTTAGCGTAGCTAACCTTTCATTCCTTCAGATGCTGGGAACACCAAGTTGTGTGGGATTGGATGGACCTCTTAGTCAGGGCAGAGCATGCAGCACAGATCCCATCCATGGAGAGCTTCAGGAGCATGATAGTCTTCAGAGCTCTTGGAGATTTTTTTAGAAGTAAACAACTCTGTTCATCGTTTATGCTGTCAAATCTAAGGATGTTCACATGAGAACATGCTGCTTTGCTTTGAGATAAAGACAAGAACATGGCAGTGGTGTCATGACCAGCTGCCAAGTGGGACATGTCTACAGGCTTCTCCAATGCATTCAGCCCTGGGGTTTGTCCCGCAACCAGGCAATACGTGCAGCACAGCACTGCACAGGCCTGTGCCTGCCTCAAGTCAGCTCTTACTTGCCTGTCTAACTCATCAATGTACAACAGGCTTTCTGTTAGGACCACTGCAGGTGCCAAAACCAGGTGTACAGTTGTCTCGGTTTTGCTTCTGATAAGGTTGACAATCACAAGATGAATTGTAACAGTGATTTCATGTTTTGAGACTGAGTAGTCCTTATGGTGATAGCAAAGAAATACTCTGGCCTCTTGAATATGTTTTGTAATACATATTTTGTTATACAAATGTTGGTGAACAAGCATCTTTAGATGTTCCACAGAAAATGCTGACACAAAGCAAGTGGTCTGCAGACTTTGGCTATAAAAGTGTAACCAGGTGTGCTAGGAGTAAAGTCAATTCATCATTTAATATCTCTGCCACCATAAAAAATTACTGCAGATTTCCAAATCAAGTGTTTTCCCAGCATCATAAATGCAATTATTTCCCCTCTCATGAGTTTGCATCCACATGTTTCTGCACCCTTTACGCTGTACCTGTTATAACCTTATACTCCTGGTTTTCTGTAGTTGATTTCCCACTCTGTACCTCACGCTCTCCCATGTGTCTTTACAGTGGTCAGTGTATATCCGTGCTGCTGTCCGCAAGGAGAAAGGATTGCCAATCCTGGTGGAACTGCTTCGAATAGACAATGACCGGGTGGTATGTGCAGTCGCTACAGCTTTACGAAACATGGCCTTAGATGTCAGAAATAAGGAGTTAATAGGTACGTTCTTTCCAAGAAATCTGTATATTCTGGGGCTTTCAGTTTGGGGTTGTCTGTTTTTTTCCAGTTTACAGCAGAATGAGCACAATGAAAACAATTATTCTCACATTTCTAGCACAATTTCTTTAATTCTCTCTCTAATGTGTCATAGTCAGACTTTATGACAGCTTAGTGCTGTATTGCAAGGAATTGTTAAATTAATTAAACATCATGCAGTGTTTCATGATCTGTCATACAGTAATCCCTAGAATAAAAGCAATGGCTTTATTCTGCTTTAGCACTTCATTCCTAGGCTGGCAGCAGCACTTGCATCTTCCAGATCGAGGATCTAAGCAAAGCAGCCACTCCTGATCTTCAGGTTATCTTTTGCAAGTAATTTTCAGGTCAAGAAGTGAAAGATTATGAAGATTTATTTATAAAAATAATTTGCTGGTCAGATTGGTAGCTCCAGGAAGAGAGCACAGTTAGGGAAGAGTACAATAATTTCAGTTAAAACATTGTTGTGGGGTTTTTAAATTTTATTTATGTTTTTGGTGGGGTTTTTGAGCTGAAATTCGTTGAAACACTTTGTTGAACTTTTATTTTCATGTCTGTCTTTGAAAAATAATCACTTCCTTGATTTTGAACTATTTCAAGTCATGACAAAATTATTCCTACTCCTGTATATTAAGAGCATATTTTTATTCATTTTTGCTAACTTGTTAATTTGTTATCATTGCAGCATGCTTCTCCTCTGCTTTTAATTACAGAACTCCATAAATAGATACTTTGACCATAATATTTTACTGTTTGTATCCAGTGCTGTGTCAGGGTTAGTGCTTCATTGCAGCAGTGCTCTGCAAGGTGTAAAAAAAAGGCAATCACACCTCTAACGTGTTGCACAAACTAAAGAGACTTCACTGACAAAACCTTGTAAAGCAAATAGAGGTAGAGGTTGGTGAATAGTCTAAACCTGCTGTCATGGCCCAGGATTGAACGCAAGACTGGTGCTTTACCTGCAAGAGCAGCTTGCTTATTCAGCTTTTGCTCGTGTTATAGTTGTTAAAAGTGGCATGAAATTAGATTTGGTTTATGTACTGTGATCAGCTTTCAGGAAGCAGGATGCTGCATATGTGTCCTTAGTGAGGTTTTCTAGGAATTTTGAAGTAGAGAGTACTGCTGAAGCAAGTATATCAGGCCATCTAATTTGGATTAATAACAGCCTTTACTTTTTCCCTGATCATCTCACCTCCACATTCAGTCTACAGCATGTCATAGTCACTATTATTTAACATCTGACCCCTTTATTTGTGGAACTTCCTCTATAGGGTTCACAAACCACATTCATACTGAGTTATCTCCTATAATCTCTTATCCCTACTTATAACAAAAATCTCTTTACAATTGAATTTACAGAGTACAAATGTGTTTTGTAATACTGTGAATTAGGCTATATATGTTTGCTGTTTCTGCACTCTGTAATTTTTTAGTTCAAAGTTTTATTTCCTTCCCAAATCTGCACATTTCAATTAGGAAAGTAAGGCTATACATGTGAAATTGAGCTATCTTTATATGATGTGCAATTCAAAATACCAGGTAAATGATGGATAAGCTTGCACAACCTCAACATTTCAATATTTTACTAAATTCTCAAAGAACACATTATATAAACAAAGAGGAATTTTTAAAAGGTGGGAAAAGTCTGTTGAAAATAATTACCTCATAAATTTATTTATATGGCCAGCTTGTAATCGCTCTACAGTGCTGCTCAGATTTAAGTAATTCATGGGGTCATCCTGGGGAACTGTACTTCATGACTGCAATACAAATGTGGTGCAGTTTAAGAATCCAAGCGTGCCAATATGACAGGGAAGTTATGACTGTAATTCCTGAACCATTTCAGCTGTGATCTTTAAATGTTCATTTCTTTGGCTTTCATCATCCAACTTCAAAGAAACAGTAATAACGGTCATTATGGCTCTTGTTCTTTTTTATCAGATAAGGGTGCATCATAGAGCTGATTTTCAGAAACACTAAACATCCGGAGTGGTCAAGGATTTCAACTCACGTTGTAGGCGGTCCTTTTCTGTGAATATTAGAGTTCCACTTATTCTACGATGCCTTAGTTGTTGTTATGGAAAGGAGGACTCAAAAGGGGCTTCTCCAGGTTATTTACTCAAGCATCTTTCTGCCTAAGCAGAATTGACATCCTGTTTATCTTTCCTCTTTGCAGTTTCTGTTTGTCCATCATAGTCTTGTGGTGATGAGCTCTATCTCACAAATGGGAATTTGCCCCTTAAGATAACCTTTTTAAAGGTGCATTTTCCCACTGTATTAATACAGTAGATTTACATAAGCAGAATTAAGTTGGTTGCTGTTTTCAATGCATCTATAAAGCTTTCTTTTCAGTGGTGCTGTGGTTCCATTACCAGCTGACAAATTTTTACTAAAATGTGCCAGAGTGTGAAATATTTCTTGCTGCTGCTGCCAAACAGCCCATAAATCAGTGTGGAGGCATCTGGCAAATATAATAGAAAGTGTGCTAAAATCCAGACTCACCTGTACCGAACTACAAAACAAAGACAGACACCCCTTTTGTTCAGTAGCAGGAAGTTTCTTTTTAGATTTCATTGAATTGACCAGTCTGGTTTGTTTTTCACACAGATCTGTCAAGTGTGTTGTTATATTGCTAAAGGTTGGTGCCAGGCTTCTGTTGTCATTTATCTGAGCCATCCCCGTAACAGCATTTTCTTTATTTATAGTGGGGTCTTCTTTCTGGCTTTCATTTCAGGCATACTCCATGTCCTTAAAAGGACCTTCTCTCTTCTTCCCCTCCTCCATCACTTTTGCATTGTACCCTATGTGACTTTATCTTTCTCCTTCCCAAAATTAAATTGCACTCAAAGACATGCTAAATCTGGCCTACTTAGTACTGGCACTAGGTAATCCAGCACTGGGTTTTCCTTCTTGGGGCATACTGCTGTTCCTGGTCACAGCCAGACCGCAGTAATTCTATACTTGCTTTTCAGGACCCTCATCTGTATGAAATAGTACCCACCCTATGCTGCTTCTCAAGAGAGCACCCTATAGGAAGGTTTATCTGCCTTTCCTCTCTCCCAGCAGTGCCACAGCTGAGGGAAGTTGAAAAGACCCACTGCTGAGACTGACTGTTTCGGTCATATTTGGTTTCAGCAGTTGGGCTGCATGGCGCCACTGTGTCCCTCTGTACCCCAGCATCTTCCTGCTGCTTTTCATGTTCTCTGTAAGCATTTGGAAGGCTTGTTTTCCTTCCTCAAAGGAAGTTCCGTCTCTGCTAAGCTTCTCCATGGGGCCATTAACTTCATCCCTCATCCTCACTAGATGCCTCTGAGTTGCCAAAAAAATAATCTGGGGTTTTTTTGCTCTTGACTGTTCACTTAGGTAAATTAAAATCACTTTTGTCCCACGGACCCTCCTAGAGCTTTGTTGATGACCTCTGTGCAGTTATGTCATCTCCATGTTCCTTCCTTCTTCCTTTATCTTTCCCTCTCTCTCATCACTAAAAAGAGGAGGAGGAAGTAGAATAATAAACTCACCTTTATGTGCCCCTCAGTGCTACTTGAGCACCTTAATAATATGGCATTATTCTCCCTCTGCTAGGAATGTCATTTTTAACTTGAGGCTTACTTGCCAGACCTGCTGCTTCTGGCAGCACCGTGGCAGGATGCCAGTCAGGCCAACCAGACACTGGAGAGGTCCAACTGCTTTTCCTCAGTGAGTGCACCTACTGACTTATCCTTTAAAGCCATTCTTTGTTGGACCAATGTCCAAAAAATACTATTGTAGAATAGGCTTTTTTTCGTTAAATAGAGTAATCTTGGATCTTCTGGGTGGAACAGAAAGACTTGAAAATGAATCAGTCTCCTGTAAACAGCATCTTTGCAGGATAAATTGTTTTCTCACAGTCTGCTCCAGCAACCTTCAGTGGCTTTCTAATTCAAACACCTTCTACACAGTCCTCTGGGCTTCTAGGAATCTTTCTGTGGATCATCTGAGCCTGCACTGTAGACCTGTGTCCTACTTCAGGCAAAATCTCTTTTCCTTCCTGGAGTCACCCTGCCATCACTGGTGCAGCAGCCTCCCTCCTTGCTAGTCCCTCTCCCCTCTCTGCCTGTGAGAAGGCTTTCCAAACCGAGACCCCCCATTCGATCTTGGGGAATGATCCAGCATCATGTTTCTTTTATCTGAAACACAGCTAGCAGTTTTCTTCTCTGCTGCTGTCCATGATCTCTAACAAAAGAGATTATGAAACATACATTTAATTGAAAACTATGTGCCTTGTTATTCTGCCTGCCCAAGCAGGTACAGACTGTCCCTGTCAGTAAAATTTTCAAAGGATGAATCTCTGTCCCCAAAATTTGCATTTGTATTGTTCCTGTATATGCACAGCATTTACCTTTGATTTTAAATGTCAATTATTGTGACATTTCAACGTGCAGTAGGTGGTCTTTTGGAAGGATTAAGCTGATCTTTCTCATCTCCAGATAAAAAATTTGTCACTATTCGTGTACTGCAGAGTTTGTACAATATAGGGTTTGCCCTCTTGAAGTACAATTTGGAACTTGTATTAATGTTGCATTTCAAGCTGTTTAGCAGTAAGTCCATGGGTACATGCTTTGAATGCAGAGCTGGAGGTAAAATTTATAAAATTTTCACACACAGTTCTGTGCTTCGTGTCCTTCTGTCAAGTTTTCCCTTATTCTGTCAGTTTTCCCTCATCCTGAGAGTGGTTTCTAATGTTATTATGTGTCATTGTTGATTGGGACAGGTATTGTACTGCTATTTCAAGAGCACCATTCTTTCTCTTGGCTTATAGGCCTGTATTTTGGTGGTTAAATAAAAGATGTTTTTAGAGACTAGAAGTATTTTGATCACTCACCGTTGGAAAAAAATGGAGGAAAATTCTACCTAAAGATTTTTGTTGACTTCTTGTCCCATTTGGAATATATATCCTTATGTATCTCTTCCTTTCAAATACTTAGAGAATCCATGTGTCTGTCGAGGGCTTTGGATTTTAGGGAGCTTGATGAGATAAATTGAAGTGTTGCGATTCTTAAGACATCCTTTCTGTGGCTCTGGCTGTAAAAGCAAGATTCAGATGAGTGAAGTTAGTGGAACAATTTCTGCTGCCTTCACAAGGTTTTGGATAAAGTCCTGAAACAGGGCTTGCAGAAGGGGTCATTTTTTCATAATTGTTCCTGAGTTGGGGGGCTGCAAGGTGTCAGTACTGAATGCTTCTCAATTCCCTGCTTATCTGTCAGTAACGGAGTTATAAGGTATACACAAAATTCAAGGATGTTGAATCAATGAAATTGTTCCTTAACGTGTGTTGGAACCTGCTTAATCTTGCTAGGTGTCTAGAAGTTCATTGCCCCATATGAGACACCTGTATTGGTGGTATACTCCCTTATAGCTGACTGAGAGAGAGAGAGACTCCCAGAAAGTGATTTCTTTTATCCAACGTGATAAAATGGATCTCACCCTGTATTACTCTCTCACTATTGTTGAGTGATGAAAGCATTCTAGGCAGTGTGTAAATTGCCACTGAGTGTACACCTTGCCATCTCATGAGCAATGCGGATCTATTCGGGTGCCTGAAATAACTGGGGTTTCTTTCAAAGTTTTCTTGCTAAACTTGGGAAAGTTTGATTGAAATATGTATCAGGAGTTCACAACTCTAATGAATTGTGAAGCTCACAGAATAATGCAGGTTGGAAAGAACCTCAGGAGGTCATCTTGCCCAGCCTTGCACTCAAAGCAGGGTCAGGTACGTTATTTCAAAGTGTGATATCAATTTACATTTGGAAAGATTTGCTTTCAGCTGTTAGACTGGAAACACATCAGAAACATGTATTTGCATTCTTACAGCAGAATGTGACTCTTCTGGAGCATAAACAAATACATGTGTCTTAGAACATGGCCACTTCTGAAGATCATGACTTTTTCAGTAGCAGTAATAAATCCAAGTGAGAACAGCTCTCACTTTTGTAGTTGGAAGAACAGCAGCTATAAGAATTCTAAGTCCTAGTAATATGCATTGATGGAGAAGGGTTGGGAGATGATTAAATCAAATATGCAGCTTTCATCCTACTCAGAGTGTCTACATGCAGTTTTCTTTCCTTTTTAAATGTGAGCACCTCTGAATTTCTCACACATAGATCTGCAAGGATTTGGAAGACGCTGATTTTTTTTTTAATTGAATTTTTAATTGACTTATAAAGTATCTTAGTCACTGAAATGTTAAACTGACATAAATTTGCAATGCACAAGATGCCAGAAAGCATTAATCAAGAATCATGGACATTTCTTTGGAAGAAGGTGAAGCCAGAATGGCTTTTGCAAATTTTTAAATCTGTGTCAGTTTTTTTGCACTTCATTTGTTGTGTTTAATAGTTGAGCTGTGCAAAATGTATAATACAATAAATAAATACCTGAATTAGAAGGGGCTGTCACCAAGAAATTGATTTAGGAAGTGAAAGACATGGTCACGGGTTAATGGCTGGTCCTCCTTACTCTGTATCAGTGAAGAAAAACATTTTAGTTAAGGTAGTAAATGCATATTTAAGCTTTGATGTTTTATAACACCTATACTGCAAAGTCTAGACTCCGGGGTTTCTAGTGTTGTATGCATAAGTTATCTGAGAAATTAAAGTGATGAAAGTTTAAATGTTAAATACTTTTACCATTAGATTGTAAAAGCCTTGTGTCAAGGAGACATGACTGATGTGCCTTCATCCACTTGTGTGTTGCCTTTTGCCCCAGTTTATCTCAAATATATTTCTGACAAACAAACCTGGTAGAGAAGTTAGGAAAAGTTTCCTTCATCAGTCATTTCTTACTAACATTCTGAAATGAGGGGACTTAGGGGGAAAAACAGGGTTGGTCAAACTGAATTCTCGTTTTTTGCATCAAAGTCAAGATCAAGCATTTTCAAGACTAGATTATGTCTTTCTCATTTAAACTTCCCTATTGCCTAAGTTTGACTGTCTGGATTTAGAGGGATTTTTTTCTCAGCAGTGATCCATCTTAAAAAACTGATGGTTCATCTAGTCAGGTAGGCTGCTGCTATGGACAACAGAGAGTAAACGGCATCTCTACATGTTCATCCCACTCACCCCTGTCACTTGAATTCTTGGATCTTACAGTGGAATGGGGCCTGTGTGAGAACCTAGAGAAGTGGCCAGAGACACGCTGGCTAATTCTGTGTGAATGAAGGGAAGTATGTAGTATCCCATCAGAAGTTGTTCAGATACTACAGGAAAAGCACTTTAATTAGCTCAGTAGACTTTGCAAGGGCATTAGCATTTTTCACTGTCAGTCAAACCAAGAGAAATAACTGCATACAGGCTCAGATCCAGGAGAGCAAAGAATGTCACTTTCACAGATCTGTTTTTCACTGTTGTGCCAAGTCAAAGAGTCACACAACATTTAATTGCCATAAAATAAGTTCTAGGTGCTGCACGATAGTAACCACAACCCAGCCAGGTCAGCCATTCCCCACAGTAGGAATACCCTGTGAGGAAATGCCTGGAAAATGGCTTGGTTTCTATTTCAGATGCCAGTCTCAAGAGAGTCATCTTCAGTATTGCTCCATAACATCTTATCTAGATGATAGCAGTAATTTTAAATGATGTTTTAAGGTTCGTAAAACTTAAAGCCTTCATTATATGTTTTGTTAGTTTGTATTCACATGCAGTATTACTTAAGATTAAATTTGAGTGGAAGTCATAAAAATTACAAAATCTTGCAAAGGTGGTCCAGGAAAGCCTAAATTCAGTGTGACTGAAGAACAGCAAAAAACAAGCAGCCAAAGGATGTGTGTTTTCACTTCATTGATGCTCATTTCACACAAGAAAGTGCCCTAACCTGCACTGTAGAATTTTGTTTGAGACAAACAATTTCTGTTTGATTCTGTTCTTCTCCACAAGGTAGAAAGCAATTAAACTGTTACTGTATCCACTTTTCTCCCTCAGAAGATTGACATTTTGAACAATTCAATATTAATTTTCATCTCTCTATTCTCAGTATGTTCATGCTCAGAAGTACTACTTATCTTCTGAAAATTTGGAATTCTGATCTAAAGAGTGCATGTGATTCAGTCGTATATTCCATAAAATATACAAAGGTAGAAACTGACAAAGTAATTTCAAAAAGTAATTTTAAGTCCCTGAGGAATTATCCTAAATCTGCAAAGTGGTTTTGAAAATCCAAGTTCTTTGACAGCCTTATGTTAATAGATAACTGTATCAAAACAGATGTTTCCAGCCTGTTCTGTATTGGCTTCAACTCATGGAACAGTGAGCTAGTTTTACGCCTTGTAAGATGCAAAATAAACTTTTCTCCTGAAATCCTTATGATAGAAATTACATATATGGCATTTTTTACTAAAAGCACTTTTCTTTGAAGAAACTAGAACTCCTATTTATGACACATCTCAGTGAAAGGGTAGAGCATTGCAGACAAATTAGTGTTTGATAAGGGAATACAACATCCATTTCTTCTCACATGTGAAGACCCTGGGGATGCTGCATTGTAATTGCAAAATATGTTGGGGCTGGAGCTGGGAAAGGAAAAAAGCAAGAAAAAAAGAACAAATGAGTGTTGATTAAGTTTGTTTAAGCTCTCTGTAGGTTGCTTCCAGTGACATTAATAGCAGTTTTCTCTGTGCATCTTCATCCTTGCACTCTAAACTAGTTCCAAAGCATAGGTGATCCTAGTGTTAGACTTTGACTGTTCTAAAAAGAGAATTTGATTTCCTAGTTATTAGTTTCTGTATGGCATCTTCAGATGCTGCTCGTTTCTTACAGAATAATTGTTCTTCAGGAAGTATTTTGATGCAGGATTTGCTTGCTCGCAAGAGCTAAGTCACGCACTAGTTGCTTCCATCAGTCATGAGTTTTAGTGTTGAAGGCCCTTGATTCAGATAACATTATTAAAGCTTCAAATATCTTTTTGATTACAGAAAGCAGAATAATGGTCTTTTGCTGCAGCCTTTACGAATTAATTCTTGTGTTTCCTCAGTGACGTTGTACCTTTAGGTGTATGTAGTATCTTTAAAATGCACTGCCCAGAACTGGGGTGGAAGCACCGTCACTACATTTTAGCTTTTTGGCTTATTTCTGGGGTTCTTCTTTTGGATACTAGTTGAATAGTTGTCAGACTAAATCAGCTTGCACCCCTACTTACAAGCAATTAAAAAAAAAAGTCCAAATGCTTGTAACTGCTGGAATTGAATGGCAGCAGTTCTGTAATATGCAGTTGCAAAATATTAAAAGGGTAACAAGTTCTCATCATCTGAGATAAGTGAGGAAATAATCAATTTGCTGAGGGGCCCTATTATCATAATTCCATAAGGTAAAACTGTGATTCTGATACTTAATATCTCAATGGACTCAATTAAACAAAAATAAAGAAATTTAGTTTTCCTCCTAGGGAAGGCCTAGAGAACCCTTAGAATCAGCTTCAAAGCCCCATTGATCTCTTCATGGCATCTTTATGAAATTATTTGAAATCTAGTAGTACTGATACAATCTTTAGTATTACTATGTTTCTCATTTTCCTTTTGCTTCCTCTTGTGGCTGCATTATGCAAGAGATTGTGAGAACATGAAAAAGATACAATGACTACCCCCTAGAGTTAGTAATTTTATATGTGTATAATACTTCATAATGATAGATCGGACTTCAGGAATTGATCTAAGAAAGCATTTATATGCATCACTGCTTAAACCCGTGCTTTTTGTGTAGAAATGTAGTGTATATAATGCAAATTGGAAGATCAGGATGAGACAAAAGAATACAGCACTTTGTTAAAAGCTATAATGGAAGGCATTTCACTTTTAAAAAGAATATTTTACATACTATCCTGCCTATACTCCAGAATAAATATTTTGAACAAATTTATCAGAGAACCATCTCCACGAGACTTTTTTGAGAATTTTCATTAGATTGTGGACCCCTGCCTTACAGAAAGAAATGGAAATAATGTCTGTATTGTTGTGGATGGTTTATAAACCCTGATGAACACATAGGAAAAGAATCACTAACAAAATTCAAACATTATCTTTGTGGGCAATCTTAACTGTTAAGTTATTACTAACAGTCAATATATATACTATGAAACTCATGTGGGTACCAGTTTACCCCCTTTTAGTCTATGTAAGCCTAGAAGATTAAGTTAACTGGGTAACTTAAGAAAATGGATTTAAAAATTAAACTCACTTTCTCAGTTTGTAGGGAAAGCTTCAATCTGCCAGTGCACCAAGAGACAGTTTGATCTTACTGAATCGTTTGGGCTTGGAAAGGACCACTAGAGGTCAGCTAGTCCAACCTCCTGCTCCAGGAAGGTTCAGTAGGAGCAGGTTGTGAAGGACTTTGTCCAGCTGAAGAAGGGATGGAGATTGATCTATCTCCCTGGGCAACCTATTGTATTGTTCGACCTCCCTCATAGTAAAAATTTTCTTCCTTTTATCAGTTGGAATTTCCTGTGGGTTTTGCCTCTTTTTGTTAGACTGTGGAACTTGAAGATGAACTTTATTCCATCTTCTATACACTATCCCATTAAGTAGTTTTACACAACAGTAAGATCTCCCCTTAACCTTTTCTTGAGGCCCAGAAAATGCAATTCTTGTATGCCATGGAGTTTCAACCACGCGGCTGTCTCTGTGGTACTCCACTGAACTTGTCCCAATACTGCGATGTCTTCTTTGTACTGGGAAGACCAAAACTGGATATAGTCTACTGTCAGAATTATTTCAGTTGAGAAGAGTCATTTCTGTGATTGGTTGGCTAGATCAGTTGGTTATCTAACAAGGCTAGATATCTAGATCGGTTATCTAACACAGCCTGGGATGTGGTTGGACGTTTTTTCTGCAAGGGCACATTGTGGACTCTCGCTCAACTTGTCTACCAGCAACTGTAGGTTTTGGAGGGTTTTTTGAAAACCTGCTTTCCAACTGATTGACTCCTGGCCTGTGCTGGTGTAGGGTGTTATTTCATCTTGGGTGCAGGACTCTACATTCACCTTTGTTGAATGCCTTGGGTTAGGCTAGGATAGAGTTTAATTTTCATGCTAGCAGCTGGTGCAGTGCCTGTTTGGCAGTCAGGATGGAGCAGTGTTGATAACACACTGATGTTTTAGCTGTTGCTGAGCGGTCAGGGGCTTTTCAGCTTCTGATGCTGCCCTGTTAACAAGAAGGTGGGGGGCACCCAGGAAGCTGGGAGGGGACACAGCCAGGGCAGGTGACCCTAATTGGGCAAAGAGGGTATTTCATACCAGTTCCATCATGCTCAGCATAAAGAGGGGCTGGTGAGGGAGGGGCACATGGCTCCAGGATGCACTATTTGGGGTCGGTCCATTTTTGGGACGGCTCTGAGCGGTACAGTCTGAGCTGTTTAGCTCGATGAGAAACCACATCGTGTATCACCAGTTTTGTGTATTTTGCTATAAGGTCCTGTTATGGTTATTTCTTCCTTCCTTTGCTGTCCCAGTAAACCGTCCTTATCCCAGCCCATGAGGTTTTGCCTTTTTATTGTTTCCTTCCCACCCCTTTTTTTTCCTCCCCACGGGGAAGAAGTCAGCAAACATGTGTGGTGCTCAGCTGCCATCTGGAGCTAAATGATGGCATTGAACTTCAATGTTCATGTCCGTCTGTCCAGCTGAGTACCAGTCCTGCCCTCCAGTATGTTGACTACACCTCTTGTCTACAGTTTTTCTGAGAACATTTTCTGTTCTATCATTCAGGTTGTTAGTGAAGTTTTTAAACAGTATTGCCCCCAGTATCACCACCTGTGGTACACCACTAGTAACCATTTTCCAGTCAGATACCATACTGGTCATCACCACTTTTTGAGTCCAGCAGTCCAGCCAGCTTTCCACCCACAATATCATTCATTTAATATAGTCAAAATCTCAGTAAGCATGCTGTAGTAAGAAGTGGTTAAGCTGTTACTTCAAGCCATGCAGAGTAGACTCTGTAATTCCTAAATTACACGTGGATAAACACAACTTAAATGTGTTCAACCTCAGTGACATCATTGCATATACTCAAATTACTTCAGGACAAGTTTCACCAAATCTTAAACCACAGTTTCATTGTCACACTGTGTAAGGACCAGGATCAAATGACGTTATTGTGGAATCAAGGCCGTAGTAGGATACTTGCCACTAAATTCACTTAGACACAGTATTGCTTTATTGAACAAAGAGGGAATTGTAATAATAGCTCAAAATGTTCCTTTTTTAGTAAGGTACATTGCTTGCACATTTTAAAATGGAAGTACTGTGGAATGTCTTCAACTTTATCTTTGGAACTGATTACTTTAAAATCCATGGAAATAAATGTAGTTTCCTTAGCATTCAGTGGTGATTATTAAGCTATTATTAAACTAATCTTAGTAATCACATGTACACTAATAGGTTTGATCTGATATATAATTCAATTACACAGCAATAACATTAATTTTAAATTATTGCAGATACAGGGAAAAAATTGGTCATTGTAAGAAGTTTAATGAGTCTCAGTTCCAATGGCATTTTCATTCTCTCTTTTATTGTAACTTTCTTCAACTTTACATCTGTATATCATCCATAAAATTATCTCCATGTATAAATTGACAGAGAGTGTCTGTAAATTAATCTTTATATATACACATTTGCACACAAAACATCTATGTGTCTGTTTCTACGTATGTAGATTTTAATCTGACTTTACCTGCACCAGAGAGGAAGGGGAAGTGTGTTGAGGAACACACACGTGTATGGAAAGGTACTCCATTCATTTAAAAAACACATAGTATGGTACACAGTTGCAACAGCCTGAATAAAACTGAGTAGTTGTCAGCTTAACCTTATTCTCATGGAAGCTAAAAAGAATTTTTCCATCAGATGCCTGAGGAGCAGGATTCAACTCAGAGTAACAAAGCAGCATTACTGACATACAGTGAGTAGGCTGCATAGGTGCTCATCACTAGAACAATGTCAAACAATGGCAAGGTCTACTTTAAAACAATGAGTTAAGTGTGAGAGCAGCAAAAGTGAAAGTACAACTGGTTTTTACCACATTAGTAATATCTGGGTAATATTTTTAGGTGCTCCTTGGTGAATTAAGAACTAAATTTCTCCTTTCAGTCATGACATAGGCTCTAAGCAATTGTTTTAAAGGAATTAATAGTCTGTTTTGAAAAACAGAGTTGGATTCCAGTCCAGTCACTTTGGTCTTTTGAAAATGTTGCACTTTCCCCACTAAGTGTATTTCATAAAAATAAATTCTTATTAAAATATTACATTATACAAAAGAGTTCCTTTTTTAAATAGTGGAATTTCTCTTTTAACTCTGAAATTATAGGTTCTCATTTGATTCATTTAGCATGTTTAGGAAACTGTGGGTCCCTCACCTTAGACATGGTAACTCACCCTGAGGCAGTCAGTGGCAGAAGATATTCCTGCTCCTAGGCTCCCTCCAGGCTCTCATTAACACATCACTTCTACAGTCAAACCACTTGTGTAAGTCAGCACTCCCTGACTTACAGGTCAAAATAAGCTGGGTGAGCAAAAAATTACACTTTCCTGTCACAGATGAACTTTTGTTGAACAGAATGAGCTGAAACAAGTCATGTGAGCAGCAAGCATGAGGGATGAAAAGCTCTGACCTGACTCAGTAGTGCTTCTAAGGTTCGAAATGTGGTCATATTCTGATAAGCTTGAATACTTCTATGCCAGATGTCTGCCCACAGCCCAAAAGTTGTTTTATTTTGTTAAAAACCAGTCACTGTGAATCCTACTATAGTATTACTGCACCATTATAGACTTAAATAACTACAAATCCTCTCTTCTCTCTCCTCCTTGCACCCAAAAAACCCCCAGTTTTGGTAATTCCTTCATTACTTTACTAGAAAATTAGAATAACAAACCAGACAAGCTCCATTCCTCAGCTAGAGAATAGCAGTGTGCTTCAGAATACAATGATATCAGATAGGCTGCCAAGCCAATGTGTAATTTCCCTATGCAGGTATTAAATCTTCAGCAGTTAAAGGTGTTATCCTCTGATGTACAATACTGCACTGCAATGTCTAAATCAAGCCCCAAAGAAAAGGGCATGTCTCCTCCTCTCTTGTGAGCCACTAACAATCTGAGATACCAAGTACATCACAAGCAAAGCCTTTGAGACAGGGGTTCTGAAGATGGATTTTTGTGCATTATCCACTGTAGTTAAATCCATTCTTCCGCCTTGGGATTGAATATGTATATGCCTTATAGCGAAGAGCTCAGCCTCTTCCTAGGGAGACTGAAACTCATCTCATTCACTTGTAGCCCTATTTAAGCATCTTTCATTCTCTGGGACTTTTCTGATAAGCTATCCTCAGTTTACAGATACTTCAAAGCTGAGGCAACGTTATTAAAAAGAGAAAGAAAAAAAGAACTGCACCTTTAGTTCAAGCTTCAAACAAGACAAAAATTGATTAAGAGTCAGAGATTAGCATGGTTGTAACCATCTCCACATTCCTATGGAAATAAAGTGTTGCACCTTCCATTACCCTTTTTATTCTAAAATCTACTTAAAACTTAAGAGATCAGTAACTATTAGCCTGGCAGTATTAATAAGTCACTGCACGTAGGAGCCCTGTGGCAAGAGATTTGTGGTAGAGTTGCCACTGAAGTAAACAAGGAGAATTAAATACTTTAGGAGGCAAACACAACAAAATTGCATCTAGGAGTTGGAAGAGTTAATCTGTTCTCTACATTCGTTCAGTTATTCCTGATAGGGCAAACCATTTGCTCTTAGATGACTTCTTGAGTTAGTCATTGGCTTGTCTTACCTCGGCTTCCTCTTTGTCAGTGTCAGGGACAACTAATGTGCAGAAAATGCCTAGAGGTCATCACCTATAAAAGGCATTATAAGAAGCAAACTGTTATTACGAAATTGATGGAAGTACTTTCAGAAGCAATAGTACTAATCTGAAAGCTAGGATGACATAAACTTGGTTTATTACCAGTCCTGGGGCACATCTTAGATTAGATTGCAACAGGAACCCAGGAGAAAGCATCCAAGGTGAGCTGTTCACACACTAATCTTGCTGCAAAGACAGTGCCCTGGAGTATTGGCCCTTCAGTGTGTACATAACTCTTTCAGCGCAGTGGGTAGGGCAGGCACGTACTCCAGCTGGCAGTAGCAGCAGCTGACCCAGAAGCCAGGATTGCCAAATCGCCTGGAGGCAATGGACAAAGAGAAAGAAGAACCTCTATATTATGAAGAGGAGTGTAAGGGGGTGAGGTATCCCTTCTCTCTGCTGTTCTGGGATCTGAAAGGGAGCAGACAACAGGGAGAGTAAGAAAAGAAGCGTAGTATTCAAGTGAACTTTGGGAATTGTGTGGTTGGAAAATACTAGGAAAACAGATTCAGAGACCTAGATCTGGTGACTCAGATTGCTGAATCGGTCTTTTCTCTCATCTCACTTGCTTCATCTTCTTGAACATCTTGGTTTTTTCTTTCTTCCAAGTAACAGGAAGTTCATTCCTTTCGCAAGATCACGTTGCTTTATCTTCCAGTCAGTGTATTGCACTCATTCACAAACTGAGGGTTCTTTGTCTACATATACTTACAGGGCCTCAGAACCACAGAGACCACAAACAAAGGTCTCAAATCGTTATGATACCGAGGAAGACTAAGAATATAACCAAAAGCAGCTCTGATACTTTGATCGCAGAAGTTTTGAAAATAAGCTGTCTGCATAGGTTCCTGCCAGCCGTGACTCTCAGCCCACAACAGCAACAGATTTGCAGAATCAGCTGTAATTTCACCAGTTATTCTAAGGGGAAATTTAACTGTTGAATCAATGAATAGGCCTGTCGGTGAAAAGCACTGTGAGCCAGTCCCTCAATTACAACGCCTCCTCCTGCTCCATCAGTACATTATACAGAAGCTCAGTCAGTTAATAGTCCTGTCTCCCTCAGCACATCACAAGCCTGAACTTTGAGCTTAACTCTGCATCTGACCCTCCTCCACTTCAGAAAAAGCCAGCAATTTTCAAATCCTCTAAAACTTCAAACTGCTTTACAATAAAACCTTTCAGCAATGGTGCAAGGCCCTTTGAGCACACGTTTCAAAGTCATAGACCCAAACATAACCTCTTGACCAATGGAGCTCAACGTAAACCAGAGTTTCCATCAAAATTTCACGATCTTCATTAATCAATTTTGAAAGCACACAATTCATTGCAGCCTCCTGAGTTCGGCAGTGGAACAGATACCTTCACTGTACAGGTTCAACAAGTCTCAATAGCAACTAAATAAAGTTAATGCTGTGCAAAAAGCCGTTCCTTTAATCCCATCAGCTCTGAAGAATGAGAAGGAAGACAGCAGACGCACTGTTGCAGCCACAGTAAGAGGTGTATTTAGTAGCACTGGTGGTGTATTGAGCTCCACAGAGCCTAGAGTTAATGTTTTTATACAAGGAGCCATTCCAGAGGGAATAGAGCAAGAAATCTATTTAAAAATTCTTCCACCTCTGGACAAAGAGAAAGGTGAAGTGCTTCATACCCCCTTGGTAGTGTGGGCCTCATGGGATGAAATTCCTGAAGCCACTGGAGATGCATCCACTATATTGTGGCCCCAAACCCTGGCAGAACCCGTGTCTCCCTGGGGGATCCAAACTACTTTGTTGGAGCAAACTATGTCTCAGTCCTAACTGAACACTTACAAATATTGTTAGCTGACTGAGGAAATAATATTAAACTGAGATGGATCATACATATAAACTGAACCATGAACCACTGTATTTCAAGGCCAGAAAGAGAAGCTTGCAAGTAAATTAAGAAATACCAGCTGAACCATTTCTTTAAAATCTTCTGATTTTGGACACTTGACTCATGATTTTCTTTGTTCCAGTTCCATAGGGGAACTGTTGCCATAGGCCCTATGAAGACCTTATCCTGAACATGCAATGTGGCCGTATGTTCAAGTACATTGATTTTCCTGCCTTGATATCTGCAGCCAACAATAGAATCCTTCTGTGCCATATATGTAAGTCATTCATGAAGACAATTGCTAAGGATGATGCCAAGACAGTACAGTACCACAAAGAAGATAGCATTATACCTTGTTTGCAGATTGAAGAGGTATAATTGGCAGGGGATGACCTGCTGGAGAAAAGCTCAGTGGAGAAGGACCTGAGGTTCCTGGTTGATGACAGGTTGGCCATGAGCCAGCAGTGTGCCCTGGTGGCTAAGAGAGCCAATGTGATCCTGGGGTGCATCCGGAGGAGTGTAGCCAGCAGGTCAAAGGAGGGGATCCTCCCCCTCTACTCTGCCCTGGTCAGGCTCCACCTGGAGTATTGTGTCCAGTTCTGGGCTCCTTGGTATAAAAAGGACAGGGATCTCCTGGAGAGAGTCCAGAGAAGGGCTATGAAAATGATTAAGGGCCTGGAGCATCTCCCCTATGAGGAAAGGCTGAGTAAGTTGGGACTGTTCAGCCTTGAGAAGAGAAGACTAAGGGGGGACCTAATTAAAGTTTATAATTATCTGAAGCAGGGGATGCAGGGAGGAAATGGCCCAGCCCCTTTTCAGTGGTCTGTGAAGACAGGACAAGGGGCAATGGCTGCAAGTTGGAGCACAGGAAGTTTCGCACCAACGTGCGGAAGAACTTTTTCACAGTGAGGGTGACAGAGCCCTGGGACAGGCTGCCCAGGGAGGTGGTGGAGTCTCCTTCTCTGGAGATATTCAAGACCCGTCTGGATGCCTATCTGAGTGATATGTCCTAGGGAGCTGCTTTGGCAGGGGGGTTGGACCTGATGATCTCTTGAGGTCCCTTCCAACCCCTACAATTCTATCATTCTATGATAATCAGAGTAAATGAGTATACTATTGAAGCTGAGATAGCAGTCAGTTGGATTCATTCTAATTGGTCTGTATCTCCTCAAGTTCAGCTTTCAGAATACCTGTGGTATTCCTCCATAGGCATTGTGCAGAGTAGCATATTATCGATATGTTTTGCCAGGAATAATTGTTAATAGAGTCTTTATAGCTGTCTTTCTCACAGCAGCCTATCTTGTAACACATGCCTGTCTCCTGCTTCTCTTGGTCTTCCTGATCCTTTTCTGCAAAGTATTACTCAGTAGGTGGTTTTAATAATCTCCTTCCTGTGTTTAATATTATCCTCTTGCCTTTAGTGAATTCCATCTTCCTAAATAAAGATAACTGAATTCTAAGCCAGTCCTCAGGCTTTTTTCAGCCCCTGTTCCTTTCCCTTTCACCAGCTATGCTACTAACTGTGACACTGAATGGATAGAAGGTCCAGGTTAGAAGATCATCTACAGAATTTACTTCATACATTTTCTACAGAATTAATTCAATACACGGTTCTGTTTCAATGATAAACCTTTGGTAACTGTTCTGAGTAGCACCATCCAAACATCTTTCATCCTTTTCACAGGAGTTCCTGTTAGCTTTCTCATGAGAGTGTTAACGTGAGACTACTCTTGTAGGCTTCACTGGTGTCAAGACAAGTGAGATCAACAAGCTTTCATCCATGAGACCTTTTGCTGCAGGTTGTTTTCTTTAAACCGCAAAGTGTACAAATAGACCATATTTTACTGCTGTATTTGCATTTTAATAGGTGCAAAGCACCAACAGGTTACAAAAAAAAACCCCTAACAACCCTCTTGAAGCATTATAAGGGACCTCATGTCGTGGGACCGGTCATGCTTTTGAATAGTCTGCTCTTCATTTCTGAGTTCTTTCTGCATTGTTCCTCAGTCTTGCAGGCTTGTATGTCTGCAAGGATAAAGGCTAACATCGTGAGAGTAAACTGCAGTTGCTCTAGCAGTGCATTCCTCCCAGGGACATAATTTTATGCCTACTTTTCTTCCAAATTACAAAATGTTTGAAAAGTAGCAGTGAGTTTTAATTGCCACGACGAAAGAGGTGTTTGAGATAGCTAAAACATGTATTAATTTAAAATCTTAATGTACTAGTGGCTTGTGCTGAAGAAAGATTTGGGGTTTAAAGGTATATGCAGCTACATAGTAGAATGTGGTTGTAGCAATGTATAGAAATCATGTCTGTTCTATCAATAAACACGTTTATTTCCTGTGTATTTGCTAATCTTTCCACTTGCATATTGCTGCTGCTTTCATGTATCAGAATGTGCTCATACCAGAAAGAATGTGGTCTAGTATGGTCTTTATGTTGGAAAAATTCTGTTTAAAAATTTTACTCTGAGAGAAGAGACTAAATGTGCTTCTGCACACATGAAGACACACATGCATTATATTTAAATATTTATTCCATTATGAATAGTAGCCTTTTTAGCTGGAGAGCAGCAAAGGGACTGTACATACCATCCAGTGTATTTTAGCAACTCTATTGAAATACATGTATTTTTAAATGGTCATCTTCTGTTGATATGCAGTCGTCTGATGGCTTTGTACTGCTTGGTTTTGCATTTGCTTTGGGTAGGGAGGTTGGACTAGACAAACTCCAGATGTCCTTCCCAGTCTCGTTTATTCTGATTCTAGATGTAATTATTAAATTTACTTGGTATTAGTACATTTTTTTCATGTGGACCTAAACCCAAATATGTCTATGAATTATAAGGAGAGCATTATTGGACTCAGTCTCTGAAAGGAAAAATAATTCCAGGACAAAGAGAACTTGAACATAAATGACAGATTTATCTACTTTAATTTGTTTTCAGAAGAGGATTTCATGGCTCGGGAGTGGGCCATGTTCCAAGATATTCTCCAGGATGTTTACTTTTAATATTGAAATAAATATGTACCGAGGATATATTTCGGACATTTTCAAATATAAGAATAGGCTTGTCAATAAATCTGGAAGCCAAATATCCAATAGAATATCACATAATTGCTAAGAGCGTGCTTTAAATTAATGATTTTTAAAGAGTCTTTACTGTATAGTTTGTCTGCTATAAATTTCATCCAACAGGCCTGCAAATATTTTTATATTGCTGATTGCATTAGATATGGAGCTCATGTTTAAAGAAATGTGTGGCTGCACCATATTGCTATTAACTGTATCTCATTCAAACGCTGATATGCCAAGACTTAATATTCTCTTCCTTCCGTTATTTTTTGCACAAAGGTTTCATTTATCTGAGTGGATTTTTTTTTTTGAGAAGTAAGGCTATGATATTTACAATCCATTGAGTTTAGTGATGCCATTTAAATAGAGTATTTAGCATAATTGTCAAAGGGAAGACCAGTGCCATTTGCTAGTGCATTGCATCAGATCCATCACTGTCCTCCAGCTGCTTTACACTGGATTTGATTCATAGGCAGGAATTTTAATTGGGTGTTTCTGCTAAGTCAAATAAGCTGGGAACCAGCTTGTGCTGCAGACACACCATGGCTAACGGGAGCAAAATCTTTAATTTTCTCACATAGTGAAGACTAATGTTTGCTTGAGACAGTGATAAATGAAGCCTTACCGCGCTGCTCCTGCTCGGCTTTATGAGAGCAAGATCATGCCAAAAAAATGTGGTTTCTTTTTTGACAATTATAAATATTTCTTGTGGCAGTTTATTTTCTTGTTTTGCCAGATTATTATTGGATTTTGTTATGGGCTTGGACTTTGTGTGATAGTGGGGTCATGCTTTAAGAGTCTGAGATTGGAGTAGGGAGTCAGGGGAGAGGTAGGAGTTAGGAGCCTGGCTCAGGGTTAGTGGTCAGAGTTAATGTAAAGGCTGAACAAATGTGGTCTCACAGTTGATATCCCATCACCTGAATCATAGCCTCCAGCTCCTGCCTACACAAGTACTGAAGCACAAAGACCGTGCCATACCCCAAACCCCTGCCACATTCCCCTGTCCTGCTTCTCTTCTGCCCTCGTGGTGGCTGCCTGCACAGGCACTCTGTTGTCTCACAATGCCTGCTTGCTGCCCTGGCCAGTCAGCTTCTGCCAGCATGCTGTCCTCATAGCTGACTGCATAGCTCTTGCCTGTTGCCCCCACCTCAGCTTCAATGGCTTGGTTCTCACCATGGGCCTCTCCTCACCTCCCAGGCACAGGCGCCTGAGAGCTGGACTCAGGGGCAGGGGCAAAAAGGAGGGGGTTGGGCTTACGTTTTGAGCTTCTGTGTGGAGTTAGGGAGAGGGGCTTGAACTTGGCTTTCAGGAAAAGGGATTAGGCATTGGAGTCTGAGAGGGGCTTTGGGTGAGGCTTGGGGACTCTGCAAAGGGTTTGTGGTAAGCCAGGGTTAGGAGCAGCAATTCAAGGAAAGCAACCAGGGTGAGGGTTTAGGGTGGGGATAAGATAAAGGATTAGAGTTTTGGTCTTTGGCTTTCTGATGGGGCTTGATGTTAGGGATTAGAGAGGGGTACTGGGGTAAGGGTTAGGGGTCAGATTATGAGGGTTTAGGGTTAGTGGCCAGAGGTAGAGGAAGGGCATAAAAAAAATGTGGTCTTGCATTTGCTGTACTGACTAGATGACCATCGCTTTAACTGACAAGTAACAGCAAAAAAAATGTAATCATGAGTCAGTAGCATGTCCTGGCCATCTCCTGGGCTGTGTTAGGAGTGTTATCAGCAGATTAATGGAGGTGATTATTCCCCTCTGCTCAGCACTGCTGAGGCTACACATGGGGTAATTGGGCAAGTTGTGGGCTTCCCAGTACAAGAAAGACACAGATATAATGGAGAAAGTTCAATGAAGGGTCTCAAGGATGAAGGGTTGCAGCATCTCTCGTGTGAGAAGAGTCTGAGAGGGCTGTGTCTGTTCAGCCTAGAGAAGAAGAGTCTCAGGGGAATCTTATTCTTGTGTCTAAATGCTTGATGGGAGCATGTAAAGAGATCAGAGCCATACATATGGTGACGCCCAGTGTGAGGACAAGGGGTCCTGGGCACAGACTGAAGCTCAGGAAATTCCATCTGAATATAAGAAAACACCAAGCTGTCCCTACATTAAGCAGAGGGCTTGGACTAGATGATCTCTAGAGGATCCTGACAACCTCAGGTGTTCTCAGATTTATAAGGAAATTATTTGCATCAATTTTTGTTGCATTTTTGTTACCAGAAATATCAAGGTCTATAGTCAAGCCAGACTAAGCTAGGCATCTCATTCTTGCGTGGTTGCACCTCAGTTTTATACACATAGCCCTTTGGGGAACATAAGCAGAGATGGACTAGTCTTTCTAACATAGAGAACTTAGTCTTTTAAGTAATCCTGAATGACCCTGTTAGTTTATATATGCTGTCCTTCCATTTTATTCAGGACACAGGGTCTGGGTTCACTTTGCAAAATCCTGAGAAGTCCCAAGAAAGGAAAAAAAACCTCCTAGTCCCAAATTTACAGATTTTGTGGCATAAGGCAGTATATCAGCTCTGTGTACCAAAAGAATGTGCAGTGGTGGTGTTCAGAGTTCACCTGCTGTTTGGTAGATCTAATGGGCAACATGAGGAAAATAAATTGCCTCATTACTTACTCCTCTCAGGAGAAAAGTTACAGGATGTCTTAGATTTTGTGCTACTCAGGGTGCTCTTAAAGTGATATGTTTTATACATTATTTGGATTTCATAACTCAGGATTATTCTAGCAAATAATCAGAGTGCTAATTTTAATTAGAGGAAAATGCATACTATTAGCATGAGTCATATATTTGTGTGCAGAATTTTTCAAGGTGACACAACAGTTTCTCTTAAGAAGGGAACATGATATTCTGCAAGTTTAATTTTTCATTTGCAGTGGAGCAGTCTATCAAGAAGTAGCTTACATTTGGGAATATTGTCCTCTGTATCTCCTGTGGTTAGGAGGTCTATCTTGTATCTGACCTCTCACCTGCTCTGTCTGACTGAGAGCATTTTTTTTCTGCTTTGCTTTTTTGTTGTTGTTGTTAACATTTTTCTAGCACTTCAAACTTCATCTCCCATCCTTCCCCTGCAATGCAGAGTGTAGTTTATATTCTGCCATGTCACAGGGAAGTAGCAGAGCTGCTGATTACAAATAAAATTTTCCCTCTTGACTCCACCCTAGTCTTTCAGAGAACTCTGATCATTACAATATGGAGCCAGGGAGCCAGCTGGTGTCTGGCAGATCCTTTCTTTCCCCAAGTCTGGAGAGAGGAGAAGACTTTTGAAAGACCTGCTCAGTTCTTCCCCTCTTTTTAGGAGAAGCAGAGATTAGCCAACATTGCAGAGGTCTGAGAAAAGTGAACTTGAAGGGTCTAAGATGTTATGGGCTTTGCCTTAAGCAGACCTCCTCTGTCCATCTTG
Organism: Gallinula chloropus; assembly: GCF_964237585.1. Taxonomy (NCBI): domain Eukaryota; kingdom Metazoa; phylum Chordata; class Aves; order Gruiformes; family Rallidae; genus Gallinula; species Gallinula chloropus. Next base: position 77,702,363 of record NC_140086.1, on the reverse strand, counting down.
ATCTCCAAGAAGGGGATCAAGTTTGGTCTATCAAGTCAAGTATTTGAGTTCTCTGACTCTTACCATGTGGGCAACTGCATCCCCATGGAGGTAAGAGAAGGAACTTCAGTGAGTGGGCAGTCTTGAGAATCCTTCCTCTGTGTGAATAGATGGGTAGATGAGGTACTTAGGGATATGGTTTAGCATGGGACAGTGATGGTTGGACTCGATCTTAAAGGTCTTTTCCAACCTTGTTATTCTGTGTGTCACTCAGATGTAGGTGAGCACCAGTGACTCGGGTTAAAAAAGCAGTAATTTAGTGACACCAAGCATGCTCAGATGGATATCTGGGGGCAAGGTTTCTTTGAGGGCCACTAGAGAAAAGATTTGATCAGCTACTAGCCCGAAGATGCCACCTGGAGCTGTTACCTTGAAAGGAACAGCAAGTAGCATAACTCAAAAAAAAGTCCCATTCTGAACCCTTCAACTCCTACCTCCTTAGGAATCACAAACAGAAATATGCTGTAGTAGATCTGTACTCTGATGGAGGAGTCAGCACCAGGATTCCCAATTTCTTTAAATACCAACGAGCTCTACGGCAAAGAGCAGAGGAAGTTTTTTATGAGAAATGTAAAAATTAGTCATGTTGTAGTCAAATCAAAACATGTTATACATTAGTTAAGGAGGGTTATTGGATGCTGTTTTGCCCTTGCCATGAGAACACAAAGCTTAATTTCACTCTGCACCGTATCCTTGCTTACACACCTACTGTATTCAGGCCTTAAGCTGTAGTAGCTCCAGGTGAATGAAAATATAGAACTCTAGTATTGTTTGCTCTTTTTCAGGCGTCTGTGGTGCTAAGAACACAATGAGAACAGGAATTAAACTGAGTCAGAACATTAGTATTATCTGCAAAATTAATTGACCTCTAAAAGATACGAAGTAAAACAGACCCCCTGTCCACTTTTCTGCATGACCAGTGGGAGAGACTGCTAATAAATGTACCTATAGCTTCATTAGTACAGCCACTCATTATATGGTCTATTTTAGTTACACTGATGTGTTAGCAGGTCAACTGATAGACACCATACCTTGCCTTCATGAGATCTTTACTAACAACTCCAAATTGCAGAAAAAAAGCAAATACTGTTGTATACTCTTATCTTTTCATGGATAAATTGTCTTTGAAGTTTTTAAAAATATTTTTAAACAGCATTTTTTTTTCTGTTGCTGTTGTTTTACTTGTTCTTTTCCTTTTCCCTTCTGTCTATCTCCCAAACATTGACATTCGTGAAGTTAAGTGTATGGGTTCACTGAGCCTGAGATACTAACCAGGATTTTGTTACTAAGTATAAGTTATTTTCTTGTATAGAGCACAGTAAAGCAATGGGAAATACTGATCTGTATCCTCAGTATTGTGGTTTCACCATCGTGCACAGATTAATTAACTGTTCCACGTTGGTGATGACTTAAGAAATGTTTGAATATTGCAGTAATTAAGGAATGTATGAACATTGCAGTATGACTTGGATTGGTTTTGATATTTATTGGAAGAGTTGTTTTCGAAAGACACTTATCACTTTACAAATATTTCTATTCTACGTTTACATCTATACATCTTATTGTTGATAACAATATATCGTGAGGATCCATTTTAGTTTTACTTCTCTTTTAACATCTCTAAACGTAAGAATTTTTGCACGTTTCACCATCACATTGTTGTAACTGGGTATAAGGGCATGCAGAAAGAATCAGTCCTTCAGACCATACAGTGGGGACAAACTTGTTCAGGAGTATCAGGCAATATTATAACACGAGTGAAGAAGAAGAAAAATAGTAGCAAATAAATATCAATTGCTTCATGGATGGTTAAAGCAGGATAATGTCTGGTTTCAATTCACCCTGGCTACATCAGTCTCCTGTCAGAATCTTGTTCTGTTTTGAACACTAAGTAAAAACCAAAGTAAAAGAAAAGGAAAGCTCCTTCTTTAAGAATCCAATTTAATACCTTTCAATGCTGGTAGACAGGCTCATTAATTTCAGTGGGTGTTGGATCAGGACATAGGTCTTGAAGCCTAAACTTATTTTTCCAAAAATAGATTATATTTTATTTCTTCATTATGGCCTAATTTAAAGTCCCTTGAATCAGACTATTAACAAAATATTATTCTATCTCGGAAAATAATACACAATAAAACTGAAATTCTACTCAACAGTCACATAGCACTTTACCTCTTCAAAGCACTTTAGAAACACTGATTAATTATAACATTAATTAAATGACTATATTTTTTAAAATTCAGCCTTCCAAAAGCTCTTTTCTCTGCAGGGAGCAAGGAACAGGATAGCAAGGGACTAAAACCAGCTCCAGTAATCAGAAAACTTAGCCTGCAGCAATTATACTGAGGAATCACTTCCCTCTGCAGAATCTTTTTTACCTTGGGCTGGTGGGAAGACGAAAAGGGAAGATGACAGAGCAGTCTAAATGAGAAATAAATCTGTTCATGTGTAAAGGAGCTGATTAATTATATTTGGACTACCTGTGTCCATAGGTAGGCTGACGACTCCTTTCCATGCCTTTTCCAATTTGTATACCTCACAGGAAATGTAAATAAAATGAAGTACAAAGGAAATTATGTGAGTGATTGCCCATGAGGACTCCAACCGTTCACGCACAAGATCAAATTCCTTGGATCCAAGAACAATAAAGCCTGGATATGTCTTTTTTGTTCCCAGCCAACCTATCAAAGCTCAGACTGCAAAGAGGACAGCCAGAGCCACCCAAATACTTTTTTTTTTCTGGCTAGGGGAGAGGGAACAATGTAAGAGCAGTAATATCTATGGTTTGTGGCACTTTACCTTAAAAATGCTGCTGCTTTTGCTGCTGAGGATGGTGAATAGAAGCTTATTGATGGAGATTTTCCTCCTCCCATGGATTGGTGTATCAGATCAACACATAATTAGGCAGATCAAACTGGACTTGAACTGGCTCACTTTTATAGTCCCAATGTGGGTGAGACTATGCTTATACTTCTTCCCAAATTCATCTTCCAAAACCAGGCTGCAAGTCAGAGGATGCACCCTAAGTTGGTTGGTTTGCCTCTCCAGCATGAGAGAGGGGATAGGAACTGCTCAGCTGAAATGTGGATTAACATCCAAAGTAGAAGCTCTCCACTATGCTGTGTGAGAGGTGCTGTTCAGAAACAGGAACTCCATTTGGCCATGGTACATGTAAAGCCATTTCTGTGCCACTTTTCTGGTGATTCTGCTCCAAACATCTACTGCCCCATGGAAAGCTAGTTTCTTCTGTGGCAGTATTCATCCCATGAGAACTGCCAGAAAGACAACAGCAAAGGTGAGAGAGGCAGAGATGTGCAGCAGGGTTACAATACACTGCTCTAGTTTTGGCATTAGCGCCGATGGAGCCAGCTGAAGTGCTTCTTGACTCAAAGTGTAGACATGGATTTAGCCTTCAAAGTACATGTTGGGACAGATAACGCTGTATGAATTAGCAGTTTATGGCCAGCTAAAGAGCCTGGAAGTTCTTTAATCTCTAGGTCTTGAGACAGATGCTAATGTAAACTCTGAGTATCTGCAGTCTTGAGATGTGAGAGAAATGCACAATATGAAGGTGTTCAATTGAGATAGGAGTAAAATCAGTATGAGAGGTAACAACAGCAGATTAAATAGATAGTTGTCTGTGGAATTGGGATACACAGAACAGACAAGAGTAGTACAATAGCAATAGCTCTTAAATACACTGGTATCTTCAAGTCTAAAATGTATGCTTGTAAGCCAGCTAAAATTTCCTTTACTGAAGAACATTAAAAAGCAGGAGCTGGGAAGGTCATCATGGGCATGTGACAAAAACAGGATGAAACTGAGCATTAAACTGAAGGTGCTTACACCAATAGGAGAGAATGGGAAAGCTTGGCAGGTAAGGCAGAGCCAGAGATACATGCTTAAACACCGGATATGCAAGAGGTGGAGAAGGAACATGAAAGCCCAGCAGTTAAGACCCAAATAGCTGAGGGAGTACACCTCAAGAAAGAAAAAGTACCCATCATGTAACAGAGGGGAGAGGAGGCAGGTCTGAGAAGGTGAGTTGAAAGTAAGAAAAATGATCGGCCAGAAGAAGGCAGGAAATATGTGAAATGGAAAAGTTACATTTCTAGAAGCAGAGAAGCTGAAAGAGGAAGGTGGCTGGGTTAAAATGTGTCTAGAGAAAAGAAAGTCTGGAAGAATTCACGGATCTGAGAAAGCAGTGATTGCATCGCACCCGGTTGTGACTTCCCATGGCATCTTCAGGGTGAAAATACCAAAATGCTTCTCTCTTGTCTTTGTCCAGTGCTGCTCGCGACTGTGCATAGTGCTCTTCCACCCCTGTTATGTCTGTGCCCTTGTCATTCCCATCATGCCATACCTTTCTCTTGCAAAACACAGAACCTGCATCTTTCATGTTTAAAAAAAAAATAACAGTAAAAGCTTCTATATTGGTTGTCCTTTTTGATTCTTTTACAAGTCAATCTCAATTGACATTGCCAACACAGATACTGGTGGCTCAGATACTTTCATCACTCTATGAAAGTTTGAGGGTTTCTTCCCTGAAACTGTAAAAGACGACTGTTCCTGCTCCCTGTAGGGCTTTATATGCTGCACTAACCGTGGCTGAATTTATTCTTGATAAAAAAGATTTTTAAAAAAGAAAACCAGTGAATGGCACATAGCATACAATGCATCAGGGAAGATACTGTTCCTCTTTGTCCTTGTCCGCACCAAATAGCAATCTTATATCTTGAAATCTTGCTGCCTGTCATCAGAGGTGGTGGGAAAGTGAAAAGGGTGTATCATTCTTCTGAGGGGACGAGGGAATCTGAGGCTTCCACATGATCTTTTGTTCTGTCTCACCAGCGATGAGCAAGTGCACCTGGGTGCTTGGGGTCACAGGAGGGCATGTGTGTGTAACAGCTTTTATTCTGTCTTTTCTAAAATAATTTATTTCCACAGAGCCGTAAAGTTTAAGTTCAAATAAGCCTGTAAAGAAGGTGAAATCCAGCATTGTTCTTTAGCTCAAAGCACTCATTATTCCAACTTAATTGTCAGGCTAGGCTTAATGTGAAGCAGCTAAAGCAGCAGCTCCAGCTCACAAGTTTTGAGGTGCTTACTCAAAGCAGTCTAAGTTAACTAATCACTCATTCCCTTACAAGTGATTGAGCTGAGGTGATAAATTTTTTTTATAGGGATAATTGCAATACTGTAGACAATTAACATGTAGTGAAATATCTTCATATGCATTTACTCTGAAGTGCCAGAGATTACAAAAGTTTGTGCACACCCCCAACATAAAAAATAAAAGGACTTGGGTACCTAAAAACATTTTTGGCCAAACATTGAGATTCGGGTGTCTAAGGATAAGCATTGAAGACCATAGGGTATCCTATGTTTTTTCCATCTGCTTTTCCAGAAGACTGTGTATCTTCTGTAGGTCTGCTAACTGTGCAGGTATCTCAGGTATCTGAGGGAATTTAGAAGTTTTTTAGTCCCCTGTGTTTGGACACAAGATGCCCCATACATCCCTGTAAGTCTTTTAGTCTTTCCTTTCATACCTAAATCCCAAACTGATCCAAAATCCTCAGTTCTCTGACACTTTCTAGAAGTGGTGAGGCCGATGCATTTTTTGGGCACGTGCTTTTCAGTCCTACCACTCAGGGTTTTTTTCCACTTTCCTCTTCCAATGCTACTTCATGCATAGTGGTCTAAGGAACAAGAAACCAGAAACCAATCTGTTGTGATGAGCAGCATCACAGACCATTAGCTAGCACTGGCCAGGCAATGTGGGCTTGACATTACCTACTGCCTTTGAGTTTCATAAATCCCCTATGTCAGCAGCTTACATTGTGTCGAACCAGAAGTCACCAGACAGAGGGAAGGGAGAGTTGCTGCATACCAACCCTTGTGACATACAGTTCTTTCCCATGCACTGTGCACTGCAGTCAGCGATGCTACAGACTATATGTTACAGAGTGGGGTCAACAGCAAAGTAGTTGGCTGAGTGGCTGCAGTGAAAAGCCTGTCCGGAGGCAGTCATGTCATTCAGTGCTGAGTGAGAGGGCATTAAACTTTGTGATGGCAAATGACCCTTATTTCAGTTTGTCCTGCTATGTCTTCCGAAATGGGGGTTCTCATCTATAAACCAACATTGCCACATCAGATTTCTTCTTGGTCTTGACTCACCTACGTCTTTCCTGGTGCTCCCCCAAAGACTGAGGAGTAATCAGGGACAAATCTCTCTCAACTTCAGTACTGCAGCCTTTCTTGCATTCAAAAATACAGCTTTGTCTCCTTGCATCCACGGCCTTTGCTGCTGACCCAACAGCTCTGGCATTACCCTGCTTCATCTTCTTGGGTTTGCTGCCTCCTCTTTCCCACAAAAAGTGACCCAGTCTGACAGCATTTCGTACCTCAACCTATTTTTCCTTTAAAATTCAGGGTAGTTTTTCCAGCTCCAGTGTTTCAGTGGCAGAAGGAAACCTTCCTATGGAAACTATCAAACCTTAACCCTCTTAAATCATATGGGGTTCACTGCTACTCTGATGCCTACAAAATATCTTTTTGCTTAGGCAGTCTGAGTCCAGAGTTTGCTACCGATTCACACAGATTCACGTATGGTACTAAGGTGGGAAGGGGTTGGGGGGGAGGAGGCGGGTTGTAGGCTCTTACACCTCCTCTTGCACCTCAGTAAGTACTAGAAGATTTCCAGTGTTCAGAAGAGGGACAGGGTTCCTCTGGAACAGACAGACCTGTCAGCACAGTGTAGCACCTGAAAGGGGCACTTTCAGGTGCTACACTGCTGCCAGTGTGAATATCAGTTACACCTTAAAACAAGGGTATCTCACAAGAGAAAGTGTGGTGCACAAACAAACTATTTATCAGATGCAGTGGTGGTATTTCTGCCACTGCTACCATGTGATGAATGCACACTAATTTATTAGGCTATCAGTTGAATACACTGACTCATGATCAAAATTTGTTCCATCTGAATTAAGTAGACAGTTTTGGCATATTTATTAAGTAATGATTGAAAGTGATAATAAAAGCTCTCCCTGCAATACCACTTCCATGAAGATGGTGAAATGCTAAAGCTGAATGGTACTAAAGACACAAGGATGATGAAAAACTGCAAAACCCCAACAGGTCCATAAATGTAAGTGGGGTGCACATGTTAGAACAAAGAGAACAGAATTCACGTTCATTGTGAGGTAACAGACACCAGTAGTTCTGGAATAGGGATCTGTAGCACTGCAGCAAAGTATGGTGGCATTTTGCTGGTTGTATCTTATCTAGCTAGACAATGTGAATTACATGGTATCTTTGGGGGTGCGGGGGGGGGGAAGTAATGTGTTACTATTACTAGAGGAAGCCCTACCTGTAGGACAGGGTTTGTAGTTGGAATTAAAACCTGTTTAAGATTTCTTGTGTTTTCAGTCGGTTAATTTTCCTCTGGTTCTCTCAAACTAGGAACCATGTCAAAACTACTTAATAAATGTGCCAATGTGTCAGAGTCATTTTTCAGAGATGAGTGAAAATGGAAATGAAGTCAATGGGGTTACATCAGCAGTGAGTTTGGCTCAAGGCAATGGTAGGGAAGTATTTCCAGAAGTGGAACCTTATCTGTGATGATTTTGCTCTTGTTAAATCTACCAGAAGAATAGTTTGCTCTACGGTTTTGCTCTGAAGGCAGAATCTTTCTTAAGACAGCTATTAGTTTGATCCCACAAAGGGAAAAGTCTCCTGAGTTAAGCAAGGGAGGCAGGTACTGAGGTGTTAATGAGACTTTATCAGGCAAAGGAAGAAATGTTAAGTCTATGTTGTTGAAATGCTTAGTAAGCAAATGTTATCATATTGCAAAGAATTAGTCTATGGTGATAGATGAATCCTGATCTCAATAAAAAAGTGATGGAAGACTTAGAAAAATAAATTTTAAACACAGGAAAATGCATCCCAAACACCTACAAGACAATCCCTTTCCTGTGATGCTGCCCACAAATTGTGACTATGTAATGTCTTTCTTAATTTATGAGTGAAATTGAACCAAAAAACAGGATTTTTCCTTGTCAAGCTGGTGGTTATGTTTAATCATATTATGTAAATCCTCTCTAAAAGCATCAAATCAGTTTTGGGTCTTACAATGTGTAATATTGCTCAAATAAAAAAATCAGCTTATTTGTGGATTGAAGCAGTATGAACCCTAATGAAAATTAACAATGCTATGTATCTTATTATCATTACCATGCACATACTCCTCTCTTCCCAGAACCCTCATCAGTTCTCACTTCTTCACTTCAAGGAGGCTTCTTGAGCTATAAGCTGAATTCCCCACCCTTCCTACTAGTAGTGCTAGATAAAACTGCTGACAATACAAGACTAGTTTCCGTTATATTATAAGTTTCAGTCTGCTTCCAGAAGAGGTTCTTAACATTGAAAAATTCATTCTAAATGCAAACACTCTGCAGCTTGTCATGCAGAAGTCAAGGATCACATGTGTTGTCAGCTGTGTCTGGCTGACATAGCAGCATCTGTGCTTTCGTTGGCATTACTCAACAGTTACACCGCTCTAAACTAGAGCAGGCTTTCTGCTATAGCTAGTGCTAGAAAACCTGACTACTCTTCATGTCTGTTGTAAAGCAGCAGGAACACAATTGGGATAAGAGAAGTTAACTGATAACTGATTCTTTTGCTGTGAATGTAGTACGGTAATTTATTAACTCAGTATAGGTACAGATTCAGAAAGCACATTTGGAATGCAAACAAGTTACTGTGGAAAGTATTCTGCAGTATAAAAGAATACTCCTTAACTTTTAACTTCCATTAAACTCTATATTAAAGCAAATTCACTGCTTTTTCAATGTAAGTCCGTATGTTTTGAATTAAGTTAAAGTAAAGACACATTTTTATGGCTAAGGCAGGGTTTTTTCTCATCCCAAATATACTTTCAAATTGGTAGTAAAGTGTTCAAAGTATGAAAACCACAGAAAATAGGTTAATAGTTCCGCTTGTTAATAGGTTTTTAAGACCATGTAAATGGTAGCTTAGATCAACCCTACAGCACAGCCACTCCCCTCTTCTTCCAGCTGATGTGCCACCTTCTTGTGGTCAGCCTCTGGAAGGAGAGTGTGAGCCGTGATGCTTGTCTGTGCAGGGCACATGTGAGCAGCGTGGTTGGAGGTGGCAGTTCTGCCTTTCACTGCACCTCGGGGACAGGCCCAGGAGAAGAAGCCTGTCTCCCCCGCAGACAGCACCTGCCCTGGCATTGTCATTCCAGGTTCTGAGAGGTGGGAGTCTCCAAACCAGATGTTAGTTTGTGCAGCTGCCACAGCTGTAGTATGTTCACTAGATTTTAGTCTACAAAATGTGCACTGTGAGTCTGCTGGCACCTTGCATCCAAAGGCTGAATTTGAAGCAATTTGTAAGAGAAAACCCAAAACCACTCAGAATACATTTTTGTTTAAATATGCAACTGATGAAGAACTGGATAGTAGTGTTAAGCTAGGATTACTACAGCCACTCCGAATAAGGGGTGCTCCACTATCCCACTGGTTACACGTTACCTCCAACAAGCCTGGTTTCCTGATTTGAAGTATCCGACACTGATTTGCACTTTCCATGCTTAAGTGTGTGCACAGCAGAAATACTAGAGCTGCTGAGCATTAACATGTCTGGAATGCTTATACCTTGTTTGACTGTTTATCTTAGTTTTCCTTCAGAGCTTTAGCTTACTGTGAGAAGCATCTTGTGTGTCTAGGCATGTGTACTGGCAAGAATAGTGTTGCCTGGAGTGTTAGGACAGTTCCAGGAAAGGACTCCACTTGGGACAGCTATCGGGATTCCTTTATACCTAGAGCCAAGGAGCAAGATCTTTGGCTTCTAATGGAATGAATGATCATTGTCATCTGGTTCCACCAGAGGACTGGTGAGACGTTCCTTTGCACTTAAAGAGAGATACCAAAGAAATGAGGGACATCATTGGTGTGTTCTGGATGTTTGTACAGGGTAAAGCAGAAAGTCTCAGTGACCTGATTGATCTACTCGTACATGCTCTTGACCAGTGGCAAGCATGAGTAAAAGCTGTAGCAAGTGATGGCTTGGTTGGATTATTTTTTTAATATACACAAGCTTAATTTACTATATGCTACAGCCTGAAGTAAGCACCATAAGTAATAAGCAAATATTAATGTGTTCATATTACATACAACAGAGATGCAGATATAAATTGCATTTCAGGCTGATCCTGAACAGTGTGTCAAGCATTTGTAGGCAGAAGAAAAGAATTTCAGTTTGCTCAAACTAACCATTTCTAAAAGAGAGAGTGATGTTAACTTCCATACTACACCTGATATGAATACTATTCCTGAAAAGCCAATAATGCAAATGGCCAATTACATGTTAAGTTCAAAGAAGTAAAGATGTTTGAGGACAAGATTTGTATCTGAATTGCAGCACACCAGTAAGATTCAAATACAGCTGTACACATTTTGTTGCTAATGCCTTTTATAAATCAGGAGCGGGTTTACATCATACAGAGTTTTTAAGATCTCATATTACCACAAAATCTCTTTGATAACCTTTAAGTTTAACATTCCAGTACAGAGAATGTACTTTTTATCTCTACTAAGAATATTCTGTTCCAAATGACTGGCTGTGTTTCTACCACAGCAGGCAAATTGTGAGAAATAAAAATAATGGAACATTTGATAGTTAAGATGTGATTTTCCTCTTACCTCTGCTTTCAGACATTGATACACACAACTGAATTTATGAATTCAGAAATAATATTTTTAATAAGTACTCATAAATACTAATTGATCAGAATTTAAGTTATCAGAAAATCTGATTAAATTATCATATCGTATACAATAATCATACCTGATTATTTCATTCATAAAATGTAATGTAGATTAGATTACTAATTATATTTATTTTTCCCAATTTTCTTGTCCTTTTCATCCTGCATGATACACTCTCATGGTGATTGCTGTATGCAAATTCCTAGCACAGCTGCACTGAAGGTGATTCGATGTTCCTTCACTGACCTCAGCAACAACTTCATCAGGCCCTCCCTCTCTCTGATCTTGTCTGCATCTTGTTGAAGGACTGAGCTGCCATTTTACCATAACAGTGACCATCTAGAACGGGTGTGAGACTTGTCATATGTCTGTGCTGGTGCAAACCCTGCCCTACATTTTTTAAATCATATATATTAAATTATTATTTTATTTTTACTTTTTTTTAAGCCCTACATGACTTTCAGGTGCAATTTTTAAATAATCTTTTTTCACTGAATCATGAAAAAGGTAATAATCAACAAAATTTCTTTTTCATGTCTTCAGTTCAATGTGACCATTAGAAAAAATCCATTGCACCTTTCGTTTTATGAGATTTTAATTTCTGGAAATTAGCATTATACAAAATAAGTCCTTATTAATTATCAGGCAGGAATAGATGTCAGAAAGGCTTGCTTTCTGGTCAGTGCTGTGCATACAATGAAGGATGCAGCGCAGTGTCAATTCTGAGTACTGAATAAGCAATGAAGTCATAGAAACCCTAATAAGCCGAGTTACATTACTACATGCAGTATAGAATTAACCTTGTTTGGTGAAACTGGTCCTTCAGAGCAGACTTCTTCACAAATAACGTTGTCATTGGCTTTGCCTTCACTGTAGTGTTTCTAATAGCTGAGAAATTGTGTTTACTGTAACTTGAGTTCCGAGTTGTGTGATGGGATCCAAGCCAAGCTCTGTAAGTTGTGGTGTTCACATTATCTTCATACATATACTTGGCCTTTATTATCATCATCTCATTCTTCTAAGGGCATGATGTAGCCCACGCTGGAAGTCTCCAACTGATGTAAATTGAAAATACTAAGAGAGTCCCTAATGTGTGAAATGTTTGAACATGCAATCGTATAAATGTGCCTTGCTCCAGAATAGTGTCAGTAGCCAATGAGATTTCATGCAATGATGCAAATAGTGCTAATAGTCTTGCGTGTTTTCCCTGTACTTCTCCACCACCCTTTATTGCTCTGTCTTCTGAATTCTCCCTTCATTTTCTTTCAACAAAGGCAAGTATGCCATGAGGGATCTGGTCCACCGACTGCCAGGCGCTAACAACAGCAACAGCTCGGCAAGCAAGGCCATGTCTGATGACACCGTTACTGCCATTTGCTGCACTCTGCATGAAGTCATCACTAAAAACATGGAGAATGCCAAGGCCTTACGAGACGCAGGCGGCATTGAGAAACTGGTTGGCATATCTAAGAGTAAAGGAGACAAGTATGTTTTGCAAATCACCTTGCACCTTTTTTTAACATCTCCAGTAGTTACTACTAGTCCTGAATGTGTTTGCCTCCTCTGTGTGGTCCTGAGTCGAATACTTTAGTTTCAACAGAAATCATATGCCCAGTGTGAAAGGTGACAAGGAAACAGACAATACCAACAGCAAAAGTTTCTGCTGTGGTTTATTTTTTATGTACCTTCAGCAGTGCATGAAGTGCACTGAGTGTGCAGTTTAAGGAAGATTAATTATCTACATAAACCGCTACCTCTAAGCCCTTCCAGAAGATCCTGAAAAACATTAGGGACCAGAGCTGTTGGACTGAACCCTGCAGAAGGGTTGATGTGCAGGTGGAGGGATCCTGTGAAAGGAAGGGACCTCAGCACAGTTCTGTTACTTCTCCTCTTGCTCTGAGAACAAAGAATGCAAAGTCAGTGTCCCTCAGTGGCCTTTTCTTTGCCACCAGCTTGCTGGTAAGGTGGAGCATAGTAGGAACATGGGTCCGTGGATTTTCCCAATACCTTGCTTCTGAGAGAGCATTAGGATACCTGAAGGCTACTTTGTGAGGCACCAAAGCATGCAAAAAATGTACACACAACTGTGACATTTTCAGAGCAGCTATGGTTTCATCGTGTCTGTTTTCCTATGTACACACTCTTCATGAAGAGTTCAGTTATTATCCTTCCTTTGCCTAAAACCGATAGCCTGGTTCTCATATTTGGCAACCCGCAGAAGTGCAATGGGACTATGGCAGTTTGAAACCAAAAAGCCTTCACTGTAGCTGTCATCATACTGCCTACTGCAGCATCAGAGCTCTAAAAGAGCCCCACAAATCCAGGCCACCACTTGAAGGAAAAATTTATGCACCCTACATGTGATATGAGAACTCATGCTCACCGATGTGATCCGAGCATTGCCAATCTAATTTAGTCGCATCTTTTCCTCTATTGTCACCATTTTCTTTTCACACCAAATTCATTATTGAAACATTCTCACATTCTAATTGTAAAGGATAAGAAGTAGTAGCATAACAGTGTGACTGCAGTTGTTGGAACTCCCCATGCTCTGCAGATTTATTTACATTTGCATTTTTATTATTATTAAATCTATGTAAATTTTGATTTATATTTCCTAGATCAGATATACTAATACTGCAACCAGGTTTATATCCATTTCTCTTAAGTTGATTGTGTCTTTCCTCAGAATAATGCATTTTTCTACCTGTTCATTATCCATTAGAGGTTACAAGTACCTGTTGAGTCTGGAATTTTCAAAGTATCACAGGCAGTTTTAGGAGTACCCAAAGGTATAATTCCCTGTATAAGTATCCCTCATAAATGTGAAAGACTTATCTATGTTGAATGCAAGCATTTGTCCCAGGTAGCATTGAGTAATTCCAAAGTGCCCTCCCAAACCATGATAACATATCCCTCCTCTCCAGTACTCTGAGTTGCGATTCTGTGTTATTACTGCTGCAAGTTACACAGTTCTAGAACAAGAAAACCTGTCAACTCACAGTGCTATAAATGCCCATCTTAAGTGAAAGTTTAATTTTTCAGCTTTCAGAAATATTAGAATTCTGCACCATTGCTTTGCTTTGGTTTCTTATAGGTAATCGATTATTTAAAAACCATTATTGCTGGTTCATGAGCTGATAAGAAATTCCAGCATACTCAGATTAATACAGTAAAGTGTTTCAGTATGAATTTATCTTGACCAGTGTGAAACATATGCCTCTGCAAGTGCAGGTTACTAGCCTGGCCATGCATCCTGCTATAAAGCAGTGCCAGGAGCATTTTCCTGTATGACAGCACAAGAGAACTGATGTTCATAAGGTCACATTGGCCAAGCCGGTACTTGCTTCACTTCACTCCTGTTTCTCCTCAATACTCACAGTACAGTTGGTGCAGTTACTTTTCTGTTTACTCTGTGCTACCAACATCCCACCCCTACATTTGGGAGTATAATGAAAAGAATAGTGCTTGAGAGCATTTATCAAATACCTGTTTACTCACCAGTTACCCACCTACTGCTGTGCTCAGGGTGAGAGGTGGGGCTCAGGGGGAGTAGAAAAATGGAAAAAAACCACCAAGCAAATGACTAGGGAAATAGCATATAAGTTAATTGAATCAGTTGTGTCATGAACACTGTTTTACCAGCTTGAGTGTCAGCCTACCAATAGTCCTTCTCAGAGGTCTCAGGATACACCATAGCCTGACTCCTGAGAAGGCTTTCAGCCCAAACCAGTAACATATGCTGCTGTTTGTCTGGTTTCTCTTTGGTTTTACAATCCATGTGCCTTTTTGAGTAAAATGTGAATGACTTCAATGACTTCCCCAAACTCTAACAACCCTCTGTCCAGACTTTGTCCTTTGCAACGTTTCCTAACACTTTGCTGCTTTATGTATATTATTGGTACAGCAGAAGGACTTAACTGCACAGTGTATTCTTCCTTAGTGGGCTGGGTTACCTTCCTGGTCCTTTTCTATTTGACCCTTCTACAGTGAGCTGAATACTCTCTGATTTTTTTTTTAAAGTTACCTATCCCAAGAGGAATAGATTGCTCCAACTGATTATAACAGCTGTTTAGAGCTTCTTGCAAAATCTTTCTGAAGGGAAAGTCCATGTGAAGTTATATATGGTTTTCAACACAACATTACATTGCTGTCATTAAAAGGTAATCGTGTGAGCAAGATGCAAGTCCTCATTTGGATTCCTAATGAAATTTTCCATGACATTTTATAATCAGTTGTATTTCAGCATCTTGGCTTTGCACTTCAAAACCAGTTCTCATTACCCATCTAGAATGTTTCTTTTGGCCACTGCTAAGAGGCACTTACTGCATTGAGCATGCTGTCATGAGTTGCAGTTTGGCAGCTTATAGAGAACGAAATTCTGGCTCTACCTTCTTGTCCTTTGTGCCAAAAGTTGTAGCCAGGACATCTTCTTAAATGTACATAGTACCAGTTGGGTCCTCAACAGTTTTGCTGATTGCTGCCTATCCCATTCCTCTTAGTTTGCTCTTGGCATGAATCCTTGTTCTCAGTGTGCTAATGAACACATATTTTCCTCCTCGCTAAATAATTAGTACTATAGAAATTAAATGTATTATCCTTGCTTATAAACACGTTGATCTTAAACCAAAGATGATCTGAAACACACTTTAATTATGGGTTTAAATCCATAGCAATGCATATGAAAATTAGGATGAAGGGAGTCTTGTATTTAACAGTCTCTTTCTCACTCTTTTTCTCTCTCTCTCCCTCTCTAATATATGTATGTAACAGGCATTCGCCAAAAGTCGTGAAAGCAGCATCTCAGGTCCTCAATAGCATGTGGCAGTACAGAGACCTGAGAAGTCTCTACAAGAAGGTAAGGCTTGCTTTTTTTTCCTAGATTTATCGTCCTTTATGTGATTGCACAAATTTGGGGGCTGAGAGAATTTATACCAAAACGTTTATGTGAACCAGAAATTCACCTAGTTTAAAATTTCAGATACTTGGAGATACGAGTTTTGCCCTTGTCTCTTCTTCTAACAGAAATAACTTTTGAAAATACATGTGGTGGTGAAAAGGGGATCTGGATTTTTGAAAGACTTAATACAGAAAGTGCTGGATCTGACATCCTTGGAGTCCTCTGTTCATAAACAAACTTACACAAACTCTCCTACTGTACCTTTCCTTCTTAGACCTCCCTACCCTGTCCTAAGGAGGTTACCAGATTTCCAGCATGTCAGCTCCCAAATTTCCTCATGAGATTGCAAACAAGAGTATCTGAAGGAGTGGTGCTCAGGGACCAGTTATATGTAGAGCTGAGCTGAAACTTGATAGCTTCACTTCTATTCGGCTGGCATACAGTAGTATATATACATATACTTGGTTTTCAGACAGTGTGTGAAGCCTGTACCATACCATTCCCACAGGCCTGCTAATCTCTTAACAATGAATTGCTATATCCTGTGATATAACGTCCAGTACAGCTTGTAAAACATAAGTGTCTGCTTAGTAAATGGCAACGTTTAAGGTCATTCTTGCTGCATATTTCCAAACTGAATTGTACTCCATGTGAGTATCACCCTGCAGATATAGTTCTCACCCTGCAGATTTAGTTCTCAAAGTTCTTCTTGCTACATGGAATTTCACAGCTGATCTAATTGATATTTGTAATTGCAATATCAACAAAGACTGCGAAGACTTGATGTGGCACCAAAGTTCAGGTCTTAGTTGAGGCTGAGGCATAAGAATGGTGAATTAGGGAAGGTTCACAGCAACATTGTGCTCTATCTGTTTTGCACAAGAAAAGAACTTAGCTGCACGAAACGTATGCAGCAAATCTCAAATTGGCAGAAGCTGACCTTCTGTTTGAAATGCTGTTCTTTTGCATGCCTCATCCCGGCTTGTGTCAAGTCTGAGGAGTAAGGAAGATGGTTATTGAGTCTCTCCCATTGTTCACTTACAGTCTTTTCAATCAACCTTGGCAGCCCTAGGGATACCATATGCGAAGATGTTCCAAGTAACGAGCTGGTACTCAACTGTCCCATGAAGAGGTGGGAACAAATACGAGCTAGAGTAGGCTTTTCTTGACACGAGGCAGTCACACACACTGGAAGTGTGCACAGCCTGACTTCTGTGCATGTGGGTGGCTGCGCTGTAGAGTCTGAACTTTATTGCACCATAATCTCTTAGAGGTTCTTACAATGTCTGGCTCATTTCCAACCTTCTGTCTGTATATGTAAGCTGTGATGGAAAAGCAGTTTCTGGGGTTGCTCCATGCATGAGGTAATCCATGTGCCGCACGGCTGCTGAGTGTACTGCGACGTAAAGGACATTCTGTTGGCTGCCAATGCAAGTGCCTGATAATGTTCTTACATCCGAAGCATTCTTGGGTACTAAGTACCTTACATGCTCATCTGTGGCCACAAATACATACTTGTGGTATGGAAAATAGGGCAGGCTAGCTAGCCTTTGAGGTAGCTGCCAGGACACTCAGACCAAACAGATCGTCTATATTCTTAGGAGGCATTTAATTAATCTCTATATTGGCTAATTCCTACAGGCTTCACAAAATCTTAAAATGAAGGTCAGTCTCTACTACTTATCCATATATTCATTATATGCCATTACCTGTGCTGTTGAGCATTGTATAAATAAGGTTTCTTTTCATCAGAATGTTCAGATAGTTAATCTAAGATACTCCCCTTTGTTAAAAGATGTGCATTAATCTTTATAAAATCCATAATATTTATTAAATATGCGGAGAGTAGGCTGGCTGTTAAGCTGCCAGAGTTTCACCACTATTGGAGAAATAAACTTTGTATTACAAGAAATTGGAAAAGTTTGCATTATATTAATAAACAGCTAGTTATGTAATATAAAGATACTGGGTGAATGCAGCCTTTATTGTGTCCCATTAAAATACATGTGAACACACAGTTGATAGTGTAAAATGGTCTGTGCTTTACAGAATCTTGCATTTGCACAGCCTTTTGTTGAAGTGCAGGTAAATCCCATTCTATAACCATCAGCAATTTCTTCCCAGGTACCGAAGTACCTATACAATTGCTTCCAGAGAATTGGTGGCCTACAGAGAGGCACAATTTTGTATTGTAATACAAGGGAATTACAAGCATCACATGGTATTTAAGAAAAAGCATCAGCACTTACTGTTTGAGAAACAGCATAACCAAATAGTTTGAATTGTGGTATAATTTGGAGCTGCATGTTTACAGTAAAGTAAGTCAGGAGAGAGCAAAAGAATTATTAGCCTTTGTATTAATGGGAAAAGAAGGCAAAATAAGTTTACTACTGGTAGAGCAGTAGTATTTTCATTCCAAATATGACTGCATCAGCAGAAATGTGAAAACCTCATTCGTTTTTCTAATTTTGCTTGACATTACAAGAATCATCCTTTAGCAGGCAAAATATAACCTGCCCATCTAGACCTGGGGATTGGTGTGGCCACCTAATGACTTGCTGCACCTGGGAAGGACCAAAAACCAAGAAGTGCTTAGTCACCAATATGCCACTTGCAGCACTCTCCAATAAACTGTGGAGCGGAGGGAAATGCAGGAGTCAGAAACTAGCCTCCCACCTCCTACCAGTAGCAGGGCTGCCCTAAGCAATGCAATAGTTCCTACCTGCTCCAATCCCATCATGGATGAGCAGGGTCTCCAGCCTTAACCAAGGCTATAGTATTAACATACCTGTGTAGTGAAACCTAAGTTAAGCAGCCTCTAGGGACACTGTCAGAATCAACTGTTGAATAAACAATAGCCCAAATTTAACAGATTTTGGGGTGCTAGCTTCAGCTACGTTCCTTAAGAATAGTAGTGTGCACAGATTGCAGTGTCTGAGAGATAATTGCCTGTTTCTTTGGTCCATTCAAAGCCAAAAAGTACAGCAGCAGCTCCAACTGTTCATGTTAACTTCAGTGACCAAATCAAGCAACATACCCTGTCTCAAGGTCATAGTGTAGCTGTCATTTGACAACACAAAAATGTAAGGTCCTTTCCATCTTTTTTATCCTGGAAAATGCAAAATTTTTCCACAAGTCGGTGAGGTAGAAAGCATAGAAAATTAAATCTGGTAAGCCAAGTTAAGCTAGAGGTACAGGTGTTTCTGGAGAAGAGTTTCAGGCCAGCCCAGGTGCTGAGCTTAAAAAGAAAGGTAGAAGAGATGGACAGAACAAACCCTGCAAGCACTGTAGCTGACAGTCCAGAGCTCAGAGTTCTGGTACCCAGGAATTTCCCCACAGTGGTCTGATCCTCCACCCAGTGAAAGCAATGAGAAGGGCATACTGATTTCATAGGACCTTTCTGTAGGGCCTCAAAAGCAAGAGCTGGAACTTTTGCAGCAAATTGAAATTTACTGGGCAGACTGTCTAAGCAGTTTGCAGCATCCAGTGTGTTCCAGGATTCCCAAGATCCTATAAAAAAATTGTTTTCTTACTGCTTTTGTTCAGTTTGCTGGAGCAGGAACATTATTTATTAATAGCTAATGCAACAGGAGTTGCACTCTTTGAACTCTTGATCTCTCAAACAGCTTTTTATTCTCTAGAAAGCATACTTAGGTGGACACTAGCTTTTCTGGTGCAAGAGATTTCTGACTTCCTAGAGTTTGAGCTGCAAACTAAAGAAGGAGGAGGGGAGCATTGGCTTATTGGCTCAGTTTCCAGTTGGAAAGCTCTGTAAAGTCCACAATAGCTTACACACTCCTTTTGCGGAGCGATGTCACTCTCTGTACATTCCACTGCGGGTACTATTGAGTACAGTAGGATTTCCAGTTCATAGCTGTGTTGTGGGTTTAGTGGGACACATAGACCTGACAGAGCTGGCATGAAAAAGGCACTGAAAGTCAGTATTCCAATATGTGAGTGAAGTGACAGTGTTTACTGTCCTTTATAGGTTTGTGCTTTGGAGATCTTATAAAAAGCATAAATGTTTCCAGTCCTAAAATTATAGGGAGAAAAAAACCCACCAAACTTTGACAGACCAAGCAGAAGCAATGAATTCAGTCATCCCAGGAGTTTAACTTGCAGGTACTTCACAGGGAATAGTGGTTTATATGATGAGCAATGGCTGAAACAGAAATCTAATCTGAAAGCTTCCTACCAAGATGAAATCAAGGTTCAGGTTTAGCCCCATATAAACAACATTTAGATGATTTAGTGCAATTAGTTTATAAATATTGCTAAAGCTTAGCAAGTAAGAAAGAAGTGATTATCACAATTTTTCATTAGTAGATGAAATATTGTCTCCCAAAGAGTGACTTCAATGCCATGTCATTTTCTAACTTTATTGTTCCCTACAAATAAGACTTGCAGAATCATAGAACCATAGAATACCTGAGTGGGAAGGGACCCATAAGGATCATCGAGTCCAACTCCTGGCTCCACACAGGGCCAGCCAAGTCAGAGCATGTGACTGAGCGCATCGTCCAGATGCTTCTTGAACTCAGGCAAGCTCAGTGCTGTGACTCCTTCCCTGGGGAGCCTGTTCCAGTGCCCAACCTCTGTGTCAGTAAAGAACCTCTTCCTACTTAGATTTCCACAAATAATCATTTATCTTCCTCTGATTTTGGGAGTCCATTCCAAAATACTTAAAATCTGCTTTTCGAAAGTGCTTAATGGTCCCATAGTCCTGTGTGGGGGTCAGTGGTTCAGCACTTATGAAAAACAGGTAGGGGAGCTGTACCACTGATGCCTGTGTTCAGACTTGTTCAGGTGCCTTGGTAACCCATACAGTGAGTGGGAGAGTTAAATGTTGCTTGCTGTCTCCAGCTACCTAAGCCACGTGAAAGCAGCTACCAAGGTAATTCTAAGACACCTGTTTCCAGTGAAGAACACTAGACCCCACTCCAGTTTCTAGGGTATTAAATGGTTGAAGATTTGGGGACACCTTGAAGTACACAGCTGTAACTGTAAGACAGCAGAATTCCATTAGCTGGTAAACACGGTCTCAATATTCAAGAAAATAACCAAGTACTCTTAAACACAGATAGCTTGTTAAATTACATGAGGAAATTTGAGCAAAGGGCTTGTGCAAAATGTTAACATGAAAGAAAATTTATTAGCTAAACCCAAGCTTCAATTAAAATTAAATGTGTGTAATATTAAAGAGCTGGAGAAACTGTCAGGAATAATATGTTTTCTATTAATTGGTTTGCTTTGCCTAACCATTTAGGCTCCAGAAAAATATGTTGACATTCTATCATTATGTTTACACTTATTCTATCTTCCAGTATAAAAGTAGAGATCACAATGTATTTGTAGAAAATACTTTTCTGTTTATTATTGTAGATTTCTGTTCTGCACAGAATAATAGAAATGTCTGTCCTCTTCACCTCCCATATGAATAAAAACACAACCGGTTATTTGAAACTGGGGGGGGCTGTTAAAGTCCTTCAGTGTGTGGTGTGCCATTTACAACAGGGATACTATTATGACGAGCATTTAATGAAGTCAGAGTAGTCACTCAGAAGATGGCCTTGTCTGTCATTGGCTGGAAAAGATACTTAGAGTTGCCCAAAGCCTTAGAAGCAGTTAAGTCAGTCAGGATCTAGAACAGGACTCTCTTTTCATGTGACTTTCAGAATAATAAAATGATGACTTTGTGAGAAGGTCCTTTATTGCTAAATGTTCCATGAAAATTGCCAGCAATAAACTTCAAAACCCTAGTCAAGGAGTTTTAGAATCTAAACTCCTTTCTTAGGTAAAATATACCTACTCACCCTTTTAAAATGTTAATTACATCGTGCTATCATGTAGACTTGGAAGACATAATTTGGATTTTCTTCTGGAAAGGTTATCATCAGCCAGACATATCCCCGAAAGATGCTGTCTTTAGGTTAAATTTGTCTAGTGAAAAAGTCTGTGCAGAACTTAAATCCTACATTAAGGGTCTAAATTCCAAATCCAGAGAAATAATAGTTCCTCAAAAAAGTGGCTTGACTTGGAGGAACTATTCATGTGCTCAGATTGTTCGTAAGCATATGCATTTTGCAGTGCTGAACTTTAAGCAGGGCTTAATTTATTTCTACAAAAGGCAAGGCCTTTTTCAGATTAATATGTCACCCGTTTAGAAAGAAGGTGGATTAATTTAAGGTAAACCCACCCCCCACCCCCCCGTAATATAAAACTAGATTGTCATTATAGAAAGAGCCCATTTTTATTATATTAACTATGAAAATGCAAGTACCTGATTAATAAATGATTGACTGATTGATTGATTTATGGCAGTGGGCGGCCCCAAGCTTCAGTGTGACTGATGACAGAGGATTTTCACCAACCCACCACTCTGGGTCATGGCACGCTCAGCATACTCTCTCCCAGAGCCAAGAAACCAGAATCTATTCCCCAACCCAGGTATTCTGGCTGTCAGCTGACCAGTGTTGAATTGTTATGTTTCATGCATACTGAGATTTGTACCCAAAAGAGTGCTACAAGGAGACGTTTAAATCAGAAGTAACAAAGCCTTTCTAGAGTATAAATATTAACACTAATAGTTTCTTTTACGGAACACTGTAGGTTCAAGATGTAAAGGGTCTCACTTCACTTAGGAGAGCGTCCCTGTTCATTTCAGCCACGTGAGGAAGGCACACTGAGCTGTCCTCTCTCTGAGGATAGCATATGCCAGAGAGAGGGGCAAGAGTGTTCCATTCAGTTCTGACAAGCTTTCCAGCATCTCTGCAGTCTCTTGGTTGACTGTCCGAACCTTTCAGACAGCAAGGGCAAGGCGGTTATTGATAATCACTGTGTCGCAATAGCAGATTAAATTTATCAAGCACTTTGCTTTATTTTCTTGCCTAATGGCATTTCTCAGAAAAAAATGCAACAGTGAGAGGACCCCAGGTAAACTAGGATGTCTGTAGAGGAAGTCGTCCTGTCCAGCAGTTATTAAAATTCTTAAAATGCTAATTCTCAAAATCCATATTACTGAGGGCAGCGGAAATTTCCTTCAGACAGAAGTACAGTTGAAGAGAATTAGCACGACTGGACATTTTTTTATTCAAGGCACTATTTAATTTTAGGTATTAAAATTGCATTTCCTTAAGCAAGTGTAGTCCTTTGTTATCATCCTAATATATTTTTTTCATGTGTCTCTGTTGTTGCCAAAACAAAATACCTTCCACATCAGCACAGCATTAAAGTAACTCCATGTAGAAACTTTTACATATACAAATATATATGTGTCTCTATTATTTCTGATTAAATGTGTAGAGAAAACAGGAATTTACATTCTTTACTGCTGACACAAGACACAGTAGTTATGACATTTATTTCAGTTTATTTTCTTTTTCTACCAAATTTGTCTGGAAGAGAGAAGACAGCAGAGAAGATCTTATTTAAATGCTCTAGACAGAAGTATTTGTCAAGGTTAGGGTAAATCCTTTTAATTTCTAGCTAACAGGAATACAGTATTTAAAATGCCCAACATTTAGTCATCTGATAAATAAGTGGGAATTAGGCAAATTTATTTTATACCAAATTGATTTTAAATAAAGGAAACATGGAAATTTTCTATGGAATTAACATATTCAAGCCTTTTTAAAGTATCATCTGAGTAATGTTGGAAGATATTCCACAACCAATATAGCAAAAAAAAATTATAGTCTTCAAATGTACACTTTCTGGTTTTTCTTTCTTTTTCAGTGTTTCTTGCCTAAAAACATGTTATTCACATTAAAGTGAGCAGTGTCAATGTTGCTTTTTATAAAATGGCAATTCTGTTAAATACTTAATCATGAAATTGTCATTTGAATGAGTACCAGAGAAAAAGTTTGTTATTGATTTTTATGTGTGTGTTGAATTATTAGCTCTATGTTTCCCGCTATAGTTTCCAGTGTTCATGTAAGATAGGATTCCCTCTCCCAATGCATATGCAAATTTGAAGTATTTCTTCATTAAAATGAAGGCATATAATAGGAAATAATAGCTAGTAGCTGTGAACCAAAGAATAATCTTTTAATCTCTTTATGTTCTTTCTTAGAGGGCTTCTTCAGTGAGGATTGATACATTAATCTAGAATTTTATTTTGCTTTTTATCTTGATGCTGCTTTTTTTCAACATAGTTAACATTAGGCTGCATCACTGTATGTTATAAAATTATTATTTAAGTTACCTTTCTTTGCTTATACCTTCCCAGGGATATGTTTTTTAAGAATAATTCAAAACTTTGTCAAGTAAATTTTACATTTGCTGCTTTTTCATTGCCAGTTCCCTTGTTAAATAATATCCTGTTTGCCTATAAAATCGGAATGTACATATCATGAGCAAAATCATGAAGCCTAAAGAGGAGATAGTGCAAATAAATTGAGCTGAGCTACACATGTAAAAAACTTTGGCATGTGCCAAAGTTTTCAGAAGTATATGGACATGGCAAATGGAGTATAAACTGTTTAAATTAAATTTAAACAAAAAAAGGGGAGAGAGATTCTCAAAAATTTTTATAACATAAATGCATGTTTTCAACCAGCTGTATTATCATTCTAAATCATTTGGCTAGTTTTAAGAAAACTTCAGGAAAAAAGATAATATTTATATCTGAAATATTACAAAATATTGTCAAACAATGTTACTTCAATTTTATTTTAATACAGTTATCACTGCACTTGTGCAGTCAAGTAGATTGTATTCTGATTTTCTTAGCGAATCTGTCATATCAAATAATATTTTTTCTAGTTCCTTCTATAAGCCCTTTGAGTTTATTAACAGTACCAAAAATACTATAAAGATAAGGGATT
Organism: Gallinula chloropus; assembly: GCF_964237585.1. Taxonomy (NCBI): domain Eukaryota; kingdom Metazoa; phylum Chordata; class Aves; order Gruiformes; family Rallidae; genus Gallinula; species Gallinula chloropus. The sequence continues at coordinate 77,677,815 of NC_140086.1, read as the reverse complement.
GCCGTTATGTTTTTAATTTTTTTATATATATATTGCATAGCCTAAAGAGTATAGAAAATATTTTTAATCAAAAATATTAACATTCTTACCTATAGAACCATAGAATGGTTTGGTTTGGAAAAGACCTCAAAGATCATCTAGTTCCAACCCCCTGCCATGGGCAGGGACACCTTCCACTAGCCCAGGTTGCCCAAAGCCCCATCCAACCTGACCTTGGACACTGACAAGGAGGGGGCAGCTACAGCTTCCCTGGGCAACCTGTGCCAGGGCCTCACCACCCTCATCATAAAAAATTTCTTCCTAGTATCTAATATAAATCTACCCTCTTTTAGTTAAAACCCCATGTCCTATCACTGATAAATAGGAGTCCCTCTGCAGCTTTCCTGTAGGCCCCTTCCAGGTACCAAAAAGCTGCAATAAGGTTTCCCTGGAGCTTTCTCTTCTCCAGGCTGAACAACCCGCAACTCTATCAGCCTGTCTTTGTAGGAGGTGTGCCCCATCCCTCTGATCCATCTTGGTGGCCCTCCTCTGGACTCGCTCCAACAGCTCAGTATCTTCCTTGTACTGGGGACCCCAGAGCTGGACACAGTTTAATAGTATCATGGAATATCCTGAGTTGGAAGGGACCCATGAGGATCATAGAGTCTAACTCTTGGCTCCACACAGGGTCATCCAAGTCAGATCAGTACTCCAGGTGGGTTCTCACAAGAGCAGAGTACAGGGTCATAATCATGTCCCTTGACCTGCTGGTCACATATCCTGCAGCCCAGGATATGGTTGGCTTTCTGGCCTGCAAGCATACTTTGCCAGCTACTGATGAGCTTTACATAAATCATCACCACCAAGTCCTCCTCCTCAGGGCTGTTCTCAATCCATTTTCCATCCAGCCTGTAGTTGTGCTGGGAATTGTGCCAACCCGTGTCCAGGACATTGCATTTGTCCTTGTTGAACATCATAAGGTTTGCATGAGCCCATCTCTCTAGACTGGCAAGGTCCCTTTGGATGGCATCCCTTCCCTTCAGCGTGTTGACTGCACGACACAGCTTGGTGTCATTGGCAGACTTGCTGACTGTGCACTCAATCCCACTGTCAGTGTCTCTGACAAAGATGTAAATACAGTACCCATCCTAGTACTGACCCCTGAGGAAGTCCACTTGCCACTGGTCTCAGTGTGGACAGTAAGCCATTGATCACAACTGAGTGCAACCATCCAGCCAGTTCCTTATCCACCAAGTGGTCCATCTGTCAGATCCATGTCTTTCCAATTTAGAGACAAGAATGTCACGTGGGACAGTGTCAAATGCTTTGCACAAGTCCAAGTAGATGAGGTCTGTCACCTTCTATATGACAGTGACAACACAATGTAGTATCAAAATTCATGTTTCTGCCTGAGTTGTTACAGGGAGATGTTTTCAAATGTCTTATGCTTCTGAATCCTGTCATGTTTACTGTATATTAGACTTCATTCATTTTAATCATTTTGCATTTTGCATAGTTAAATACTTTGTGATACTCTCAGGAAAGGTTTATTTACTGTGCAGTATCACCTACAATTCCTTTAGTCACGTTTCAGTTATTTCAGTATTCCTGTGTTTCTTTCTAAAACTTTTTCCATGTTTACTGTTGTATTTAAAATATTAGCAGTAATCTAAAACACAGCCTGTGCTGAATTGAATATTCAATACTGATGGTAATATTTTCCTGAGAGGAGTCCTGTGTAGCTGGAGCAAGACCTTGCCCCTCCTTACACTATTTTTGTGTGGACTTTTTTCCTGGATGATACCCCAAATAATCAAATGTGATGAGTAAACTCAATTAAAGCCAAAGTATTCAACCCACTCCTTGCAAATATGTCTGTGTGATCATATATAGTCTTTTTTTCTGGTAAACATACCTTTTTATTTATATACATATACATGATAAAGTGTGTGTGCATCTAATACGTTCTCATGACACTGCATGGACCTTGAAGACATTGCCTTTAAACATGATGTCTGAACAAGGAGAGCCCATGAATGCCTAAAGGAGTAAACCTTAATAGTTTGAACTATAAGTTTAGAAAATATCTGCTGCTATGCTTGACTGTTCTTTTCCCATGAGGGCCTTAAGGCATGGTAGTGCTTTCCTTTAACATTCAGCATTGTGGCTAGATGTAATTCAGCAACCAGACTTAATAGTAATTCTTCTGAAACATCAATAAGAGGCGTGTGGAAGCTGACACCATGCTCAACCAAAAGCTACTAGACTCAAGAGGTGCTAAACAAATAAGAGAAGCATTGAAGTTTGTCCAAACAGTCTCTAGGATAAGCCATACGTATATACAGTGCTAAAGCATCCTTAGCATTGGTACAGTGAGTCTCATGGTAAGTTCTAGCTGACTTGTGTGGGAACCACTGGGTATTTTTGATTTCAAAACCCAAGTCCATTTTAAGGTTACTAAGTACAGATTTAGATGAGAAATTTAATCTCACAGTTGTGTAAAGTCTGTCTCTAAAGTACTCCACCTTTTTAACTTCTTTGAAGAAAGTTTAAAATGCAGCCCAGGAGTCAGTATCTTTGACTTAGAGCCTTCTCTCTGAAGGGAATTGTATAACTGAAGTTTCTGAAATATCCTTAGGGTAGAGATATGAGTAGGCATCCAGAATATGTAGGGTTATACATAAGTGGAAGGTCACATCTACAGAAATTTTCATCTCAAAAGTACTTGAATACAAAGAAGATACCTAAGAATATTGTCTTCATGTCTTTTGGGACTGGGAACATTTTTCTTCCACTTAAATAATGTATTAAAATTTTTTAAGCAGATATAAATAACTAATTAATGGCAAACAAAGCTTAGCTGGATTCAGATGTGCAATACTGAAAAGAACCCAAAAGACTTTTTTATCTAAAAGACTTTCACAAGTCTTCTAAAGATACATGCTCAGAGAAACCGGTTTTAATTCTTGTCAGTATTATCCTCCAAAATTAATTTAAGGAACATGATCTTTACTATTCAGAACTAAATATTAATTTTAATTAACTTGTATACTTGATGTTTGCATATCTAGGGTAAGACACAGGTGAAAGCACATGCATAGTAAAGAGTTGAGGTGAGAAACTTGGTTTCTCCCAGCAAAAGATCTGGTATGTTGCAGCTTATGGTTTTGCAAATTAATCAAATCAGTAGAACTTTTACTAGTAGTAAAAGCATACTCAAGAACCACAGAGGGGATGGAAATGAAATTAAATTATTATGGTAATCAAAGCATGTTTTCTTCTCAGAGGTGAATAGTCTTAACTATGGTGATCTGTCACATAACACTGGGCATCATCCGCTGGTGCTCCTGTGTGGTGCTCTACTTATGCCATCATCCTGCTCATTCTTCTGGGATTAAAAGTGGCCAGGGCAAGTAAATTCAAACAAAGTTCAATGAATTATTAAGATGGTGTATCAACATCCTACTTTCAGTTCTTTGATACTCTCACATGATCTAATAATGAGGGGGGAAAAAATGCTGGGAAGTCCTTATTTCTTCCCTCTTTGCTTTCTAAAACGGCTACAAAAATGGCCTAAATATGTCTGCCAGGCCAGACGCAAAGTAAGAAGCCTCCTGTTTGTAAGGAGTCACTTCTGTAGTGTGTGTGCTTTGTTCTCAATCGGTTTACTTCATTTGCTAGCTGATACAGTTCATCTTAATGAAAGAGCTGTAGCTTCTTCTTCCCACAGAGAGTAGAAATGTAAAATTTCACTGGCAGTTTCTAAATTTTTTTTTTTTACTTTTGGAGAAAGTTGTGGTTCCTCTAAATGAGAGTTGTAGGTTTTGGTGCAGTAGTGTGTTCTGTTGGAATTACAAATACCTGAGTTTCTGTATTGAATAAAAAACTCTTACAGAAAAAAAGAATATGCATTTCTCAATGTCTAAATGTGTTGGTAAACTACATATTCCAAGTGGTCTGTCTGTAAAACTCATACAGCTTAGCAATAAGCACTGGGATCTCGAAGTCTCTAGTTTAAGTGCATTTATACAAGAACTTTTGACCTAACACCAAGGACAGCATGAGTTTATCTAATGATTCTTCCAATTGGAGGCTGATTTTTCAGCCAGCTCAGTCAGGCAGCTACATGTTTGAATAAAATGATCCCCAGCTTTCAGCCATAGTGCTGCCACTCTTCAGGAAATGCAAAGTCCTCACAGCTCTTGATCACAGTCAGCATCATCAGTCCTACCGTGTTCTTCACCGTAAGAGACAATGGTGCAAATCTTATTCTGAGAAGTATTTTTTCATGTCTTACATTCACAGGTATAACTGAAAAGTTGTATTTGGTTGACTTTATGATTTAATGCATGCGAAGTAAGAGTAAGAGGTCTTGATAGGTTTCTAGTCTTTATAAGGACAGACCCTGGGCGTAAAGTAGTGTTTGTCCTACCCCTGAGATTTTGTGGTCAGGTGCTAGAGTGTACATTTCTAAGGCATAAACATGTTAAGATAGGTGAAACTGGATTGAAAATGACAGCAGAAGTCAAAAATTACTGTGAACACTTTCTTGGATGCAAGACTTTTTGTGCATGCGAGATACAAGGAAAAATAAATCTTTGCGATTCTAACAATTTAAATTATAGCTTATATACCTCATATAGGGGAAATTAGAGAAGATTAGAAATTTTAGCTGAAGGGCCAAAAACTACCTTCATTTCTTCTAAAATACATTAAAAAAATTATTTCTGTTTAAGGGGGAAAGTGATGCTTTGAAAAATGAATTTGTTTCATTTTATTGCAGTGTTTTGAAAGGTTTATTATTTAGCTGCATATAACCTCAGCAAAATGAATAATGAACTGTTCCATATCTGAAGTCTTGTCCTTCATGCTTTGCCTCACATACGATTCCCTTTTCTTATAGCTATTTTATTCATCAGATTAGGTCTTGTCATCTTTGCAACTTGCACAACAGGAAATCGATAATTAATTATGGACAGGTAAAGCAATGCCTCAGTGATTCCCTGAAACATCCCAGAGTCACACTGTATAAAACAACCGGGGATATGTTGCCGAGCTGTTTCTCACTCGGTTAGATTTGGCAAGTAATTAACGTATCTCTCTCTTAGCGTGTGTCTCTTCATGGCTAAAATCGAGGGATGAGATGTAAAATGATAGTAGAAGGTACTTGTTTGTAAAATGATAACACCACACACCAAGAGAGCGTTTGAAAAAGAGAAAACTGGCCAAGGCTGTCTGCGGCACTTGGACAGAAAAAACCTGGGTGATGCTCTCAGAAGAATGTAGTACCTGGGGCTCTGCGATGACAAGAGAAAAACAGGGAGAGAAAGTATTCCAGATGGTTTTGGGGTGGGAGGCTGACAATAGGAGAAAAATGGGTTTTCTTTCAGAGAAGCTGAAATGGAGGCTGGGAGGTACACAGCTTGTTTTGCAAAGAATGAGAATAACAACTGATTCTGAAAATCTCGTTCCAAAGAGCCTACAGCAAACTTTATAATCCTCATCCAGTGCCAGACAGTTTTGCTGTGGATAATGATAGTTTAACTAGGAACCCTTCTTTAAGCCTCATGCTGCCCTAAAATATGTATTTCTCTTTCCGCTTCTTAAGCAATTGAACTTCTGTTGTGCCTGGGATGCAGGAACAGTCACTTATAAGGAAAAGTCATTTGCACACTGAAATTCAGAGTAAAAAGGAGAGGAGTAGCGAGGTAAAGCCCAGAGCTGATCATAAGAGAGGAGGCTGAAGTGGTGTGTGTGTGTATCTCACAGCTGAGCCAGATGGCGAGTGGCAAGGCAACCCACCCCCAGCTTCAGGCACTGAGGCAGGGGCTGAGAGCCCCTGGGAGAGGCGGCTGCTCCCGTGGCAGCCCTGCCACCCATCTGGCTTGGTCCTTCCCAGCTGGCTGAGCCACCACTGCTTTGCTTTGGCTCAAGTGATGGCACTCCTCCCCTGGTGCACTCAGCAGGGTCTCAGTCCTCTCCCCTTAGTTATGTCTGTGCAAGGGAGGAGGAAATGGTCTTCATCCCAGGCTCCTGCAGCAGCAGGTGTCGTAGTCCCAATATACCTGTAGCCAGTAAGTAACTGGCATCATCATCAGAAGGTATGGGAGACAGGCTGTGTTTTTCTTTAACCACTTCAGATAAGTGGTCATACTGTGAGCATTTCCTGCACTTTCATCCAAATTATTACAGTAGTTTCAAATCCCCCAAACTTGAATAATATCTCTGCTTTAAGTTGTTTTCTGGTTTTCCTAAGGTGTGGGAATAAGGCTATGAACAATAATAAACTCCTTGAATTATGATGAGCTTCAATGATCCATGTCTTCTCTTTCTATCTGTTGATTTTGAAGGTCTGACTTAAAGCTCTTTGGGAGAGGAAGGGAATCAGGACAATTGGAGTTAGCAGCCCTTTGTCTTTTGAAGCTTCTGAAATTACTCCAGATTTCTTCATGCAGACTTAATGCAGAATTAGTTTGAAGGATTTACCCCAAAGAGCAATTACTGGTGTGTAAGCTGTGATGGAGAAATGTATTTATTCTTCCTCTTGTATTGAAAGAAAACAATATGATGATAAAATGAATCACAGAATGTGTTAGGTTGGAAGGGATTTCCAAAGGTCATTTAAGTCCAACCCCCCTGCAGTAAGCAGGGATGTTTTCACTAGATCAAGTTGCTCAGAACCAATTCAAGCCTGGCCTTGAATATCTCCAGGGATGAATAGGGCCTTCACTACCTCTTTGGGCAACCCTTTCCAGTGATCTACCTCCCCCATATTGAAGAACTTTTTCCTAATACCCAACCTAAATCTAGTTTTCTAGTTTAAAACCATTACCCCTTGTCCTACTGCTACTTGCCCTTGTGAATAAGGCCTTATCCCAGGCCTATATGTGGAGGTTGGTGGACATTTAAACCATATTATTGCAAAAATCCCGTTTAAGAGCTCCATGAGATACGTGTGTGGATCACCCCAACCTCGTTACCATTTTCATTTTCTCACCGCAGTCAAGTCACGCACATAACTTTCATATGTCAATGTATGTAGATAATTTGATCCAGTTTTAATTTCTGTTATGTCTTATTAGTGTTGTGACAACAAATTGCCAGTGAAGAATTGCCCAGACCTGTGTAAGTCTGATGAGCCTTGACTTAATTCACATCAGATTTATCTTTTACACTAGACAGTGTCACACTGGTGCACACCAGTCAGGATGTTTCATTTAACCTGACAGCAGTGCTTCAGCTTCTGAAAGATGCAACACCAGCAACGCAGAGCAATGTCTGGCTGAGTTTCAAAGTGAGCAGATCTTACACTGTGTACTTACAGGCACTTTGCCTTGTTGCTGTATCACCTGTTTCTAACGTGGTGGATCTAGCTGCCAGTTCCTGCACATGGTTGCCTCTCAGAACTTCACATTTCTACAGCTTACTACCAATGGATGACAAAACAAGTCTGACACTGCGTGCAAGTCATTTGGAAAAATGTCTACTCAGTTATTAAGTCACAACTGGACCAGGCCTGAAGCAAGTAGCAGGCTGGAGAGTTTGTAAAACTGAGGCAGGCAGGGCACAATATCCTCTGTAGTTTCTCCAGCTTTTAGCTGTCCATTATTGGATTTGTTGCATAGATTTTAGGGTGTTTTTCCCTAGTGGGACTTCTCTGCTTCTGAAAAGGTAGGACATCAGTGGCCAGGAGTCAGGCAGACGATGCTTTTCAGCATGGAGAGATACTGGTGCATTCAGCCACAGCCCAGTTTTTCTAAACCACTCAGGGCCTCTTAAGCCAGTGTCTTCTCAGCAGCTGATCAGCACAGTCACTCAGGGGGCAGGGTTTGTTCTGGTTTTTGCTGTGTGGCTGTTAGCGCATGAGCTGGCCTACCTGCGTGGGGTTTCTTTCTGAACAGATGCCATGAGGTCATCCAGGGTGAGCACCTCACGGAGGCGGGCAGTGTCGGTGCTCCTTCCCAACTCCACCACACATTGCCTGGCCACCTCGCTGCATCGGGTCTCCTCTCTTTCTGTGAATTCCTGAGGCAGGAGCTCTGGTTTCCATTGTGTCCACATGGTGTCAGTTCTCATCAGGGCCAAATGTCATTTAGTCTTCATAGTGTTACTGTTATACAAGTAAGATAAGGGTGTGTCTGGCGTCACCCGCCTCCGTAAACCATCTCCTCAAGTCAAGAACTCCGCTACCAGAGAGTTCTGAAAAATTGAAATTCTTGCAAACACAATAGAAATCTGCTTTCTCTTTCCCCCTAAGTTTTAAACACAAAACAAATCATATGGAAAACACAAATTATTTTTTCATATGATACCTATGCAGTAGGGTTTTGGCACAGTATGCTTAGTCACCCTGACAAAATAATTCTTTACCATTGAAGAAGAAAAATTATTTTCTGAAGAAAATTATTTATTTTCAGAATTACTTACAGTTGAGCAGGAGACAAAGGACCTGTTCGCTCCTTAAACCACAGAAAAGGTGATCAGTGACACTACAATATCACCTTTGTTTTCTACAGTGGTTATCCAAACTCTCCCCCAAATCTATTTCCCACAAACGTACCATCAGAAACATGTCCCTGCCAATCAACCTTTAGTGTTAGGACTTTTTGGAATATAACTGGGGGAGAACACAAACATTCATTTTAGTCAAAATACAGAGAAAAGCTCAGTGGAAGATACCTTGGAAGAGACAATATCGGCGTATTATGGTATTTCTGTGCTCGGGTTGTTCTGTGCCATCCTGCAGTGTGCGGTTGCCACCTATTAATTAATTACTGCCAGTTAACAAATGCATCCATTCTGCAACAGAATAGCATTGAGTTTCTTTCCAGTTTGTCAAATCTTTTTGTCTTCCTTTCCTAGATCATGTCTGTGGCTGGTAAATTGGTTTCTGAAACGCTGTCTCACACACTTCGCTTTTGAGTTAGCTTTCTTCTCTGCAGGACGCTGCTCTGTACTGTACCTTTAAGTACCCAAATCAATTTAATTAAATTTCATTACAGGCACTAGAGCTGAAACAAACTAATGGAAGCAGCCATCATGTCAGGTGGTATTTATCTCGGCATTAAATTGAAAATACTCCCTTTAGGCTCTTAAAAATTAGTTTCAATATTTAACACTAATAGCTTTTGGAATTGTTGATGGGGATAGTTTTAATGAATTTGTTACAAACTGTTTACCTTTCCAAGGAAAGAAGCCTGTTCCTTGCGGCAGAGGAGAGCTAGAGGTAGATCACTTAAAAATATTAGGGCTCTGAAATAGTGTGAGGTCTGGGAGCTGCTCATGATGCTCTTGGAAAACACCATGAAGATAGCAATAACCACAATTCAATTTGTTTTCTCGTGATACTTTCAAAGTATTTTGAATATCCTCTAAAAATGTAAAACGCATGATTTTGCATTATTACATTATATTATGGTACAGGAACAAAACATGAACAATTTAAACTCTACTTTGATTTCTGAACTAGCTGCTTCTAGTGTTTCTTTCTTTTTTTTTTTACATATCATCATTACCATAGTTCTAAAATGAAGCCACAGAATTTCTTCCAGTGTATCTTGGAGAAAATTGCAATGAGGAAAATGCATTGATTCGCTCTCATGTGTGAAAAAAGGACAGTTAATGTAACTAGACTACAGACACCCAGTTACAAGGATTTTTATAATCCTGGGGCTTCCCCATCTACTTATCCAAAATGTCCTTAGAAATTATTTAAAGTTTAAATTTTCACCATGAAAACAAGCAGTCTTACAATTTGGAAGCATTTTCATAGCCAGAATGCCATTTGCAATGTGAAAATAGAGGCACAGAAACAGACAGAACTGGTAGACAAATAGCCTAAAAAGTTGCTCAGAGTTTTCATATCTGTGTCATCTTACAGAACTTTCTGCATTTTAATTTTCCTCTCTGGGTGTGTCAGTACAGCCACATCTCAGCCTGCACTGGGAATATTTGCTACTCAGTGGCAGGAAAAAGTCAGTGGCATAATTCTGTATCCATGGTGAAACCACTGGAGAAAAACACTCTTAAAATGAGGGGCTGTATGGCCTTTTCACTCACCGCTGTCGCAATGTTTGTTCTTGCAGGATGGATGGTCACAGTATCACTTTGTAGCTTCATCTTCAACAATAGAAAGGGATCGGCAAAGACCGTACTCTTCATCACGCACGCCCTCCATCTCTCCCGTGCGCATGTCTCCTAACAACCGCTCAGGTAAGACCAGGATGTCAAAGCAAAGACAGAGGTAATCCATCGCTTGCATTTTCCTTCCCCCAGCAATGTCACTGGCCTACGGACTTGTGGTGGAAGGGCACAAAATATATTCTTTATTCTTACATGAGCTATCTGATCTAAAGAGGACATATGTTTTCTTGTAAAGTTTTAGAGAAGAAAGAATATTCCATAGCTTTTTTTTTGTTACGAATAGATCTCAGGGTAGTGGTGTTCACTTGTAGCAGGAGGAAAATTCTTTTACTTGCTCTGTTAGTCGTAAAAGCTGCCAAGCTGTTTGTGACAACTGCACACTGAGCAGAAGCCAAAGAATCCACATTATTTTTTGGTCAGCTTTTATTGTGAATATGTGTGTAAGTGTGCATACACGTGCCTGTGCAAGTTTCCCAAAGGGTTGACTACAGGTCTTCCTGTGCTGTTGATGGCATATTTACACCAGCTATCATTAATTCTGTGTGATCCATACAGTGAATTAACATAAACATTAATGTAAGCATGTGTCTTAATTTTTCAATTCTGAAATCAGGGCTTTTTTTTTTCTCTAAGCTAGAACATACCTTGGTTGATAAAACCATTCCCACTGAAAATCTATTCAGATAAACAAAATAAAGCAATCAGCCTTTCTGTATACTTTTTACTACTTGTTCAATCAAACACTGTCATTCCATAGGTACACCAAGAGTGTAGAGTTAAAGTTGGCTAAAAGTATTTTCGCCAACAGCATTGTGCCATAGTTTTGTTTTTAGGAAGATTGCTGAAGAATCACCGAAGAAATTCGCAAATTTATCCAGAAATACAGTGAGAGCTGCTATTTAGTTTTCAAACTCTGGCATTGCACAAGTCCATAGAGGGCTCTTGTTTGGTTTCTTCTTCTCCAAAATCTTGTTTTGACTTTAAGTGTAAGGCAATTGAAACATCTGGCCCTGAGGTATCAGTGCTGTCTTTGGCCAGAACTGTCTCCTCACTTCTGTTACTCGATTGCTTGAAAATCATGCTTAAGGAAATTTGGGGTGAAATCTTCCTGCCATCGCCAGTTACCATAAAACCAGAAAAGGACAAATATGGCTGTTTCTGAAGGAAGGGGAGCCAGTGTAATTACAGACCAGTTGCCTCCACTTCATTCTCAAAAACTGCTGGAACAAATAATTGCTGGAACAAAGAATCCCGCTCAGAGCATCTCAAAGATAATAGGAACATAAGGTACTGCTTGACTCTATGAGTATTTTTATGTAGAAGTACAAGTTACTGTCCGTCTGGTAGTATCCATATCAAATCCGAACATTGATATGATTTATTCTTACAAAATCCACCGGAATTCCTGCTACAACTATCTTGTAGCATAAAAATGAAATCTACTGTAATCAGTGAGACTGATTTACACAAGAATTTTATGGGCAAGCTAGCAAACAGTCCACAGTGTCAAGTGTAGGAAATACAAAACTGACTGAAAACCGTTCACAAAGAATGGCTACTGCTTATTGCCAGAGTAGGAGAAGGCTTGGCTTGAGGGGGTTGCTTTGGGCCCAGTACTCTTCAGGGGTTTCATTAATGACACAGATAATATAGAAAGGATGCCTATAACCTTTGTGGGTGATGTAAACCTGGGAGAGGCTCATGTACCTTGAAGGGCACTACTAGAATTGAGTGACCCTGAGAAATTGGAGGTACTGTCCAAAAGGGGGGAAGAAAGGTCCAATCCTTCAGAAATAAATTATAAGGAGAATGTCTGGTTAGACAGAAGTTCTTTAGAAGTGATTTAGAAATTTCTGACAGTTGCACCCATGAATCAGGAGATGGAGACATTAGGATAGGAGAAGCCACTGAACAGACTGAGATTGTTTAACTCAAACAAAAGAGACATGAGATGGGAGCAAGAGAAAAGGAATGCACCAAGTATTCAAGCACGTAACAGCCAGCTGTGAAGAGGAACGGTGTGAACTTCCACTACTTTCATAGCAGGAAAATGAAAATAATGAGCAGCAAGGAGCCAGTCTAGACATCAGGGAACATTTCCTAACAGTGGGGAAACAAAGCACTGGAACAGACTGCTTGGAGCAGTTACATGGTCTCTGTCATTAGAGATATTCAGTTTTAGATTAAAATCTGTCAAGAATTATTTTGGTATACCAGATTCAACCTTGGGGTAAAGAGTTGAACTAAATGAACTCACCATGTCCCATCCACGGTGGTTTGGTGATAAGGTGTTTTAACTAGTGTGGAGACCTCTCTGTCTTCCTTCCTGCGTTCCTAAAAAACAAGAGCAGAAAACCTTGATACCACTTTTCAATCTAATGTCAATAATGTCTAATGTTTTATGTCTGCTTCCAGTAAAATCCCCGAAAGAGGGTACTTCTGGATTTCAACACTTGCCAGAAAGCAGTTGTTCTCACACAGGAGGAAAGAGATAATTCCCACTGGGAACAGAGGGAGATGGGTTTTGTCTTTATTAATCAAGTTTTATTCAAAACACCAGAGTGCTTAAAAGCATTACCAGAGTATGTGAAACAAAATGCATCACTATATTAGCAACTTTTTTAAGGTTTGCATCCTGTTTTGTTTCCTGTTAGACTTCAAGTTGCCATTAGCTATTTGGTAACTTAATGGCATGTTTCTTTATATTGCTGGATTACCAGCTTTAGAATTACATCAATATTGACAAGCAATTTAAAAGCAATCCCCAATTCTAATGGCTTCATAAGAAAAAAACATCTGTCCCACATGTGTTCTGTAAAATCAGAGGCCAGGGCCAGCAGAACCGATCTAGGCAGAACTCACTTTGCTTCCTCACTCCTTAATTACTGTAAGTGGTTCCCTATTCCTTAACTAAAACACGTAACATAGTTTAGAGATGCTGAAAGACATAACTCACGATCAGTCTTCACAAATGAGCTCGTCTTACATTTTAAAATTTTTTCCCCTTTTTTTTAAAGCAAGGACATCATTAATGCTTTTGATGTTCTTTTGACTATCTGTGTGAAGGAAGGGATGCAGTGGAACTGAGCATCAGCAATTCATTTACTTTTGTACCACTTTGCCTTCGTGACACTCTGGGATGCTCTGCCACTCACCTTGTGCTCTCCTTCCTCTGCCCTCCACAGCAAGGAAAGTTCATTGTATCTACCAAAACCTAAGTGTATTGAAGTCAGTTTCCTTGTGCTGTAGAACACAGAAGAACTTGAAAGCCATTGTAATTTCCTCAATTCTTACCCTTTTCCTAGGCATCACAAGCCCTAAGTCATCATGATCAGAGCTGGTGCTCACCCTCGCATTCTCTAGCGCTTGACAATCAAGCACAAAATCAGTTCTCCTCCTGCTCACCTCACACTTTATTCCTTTTAGCCATACCACAAGTGTCGCTGATGAAGCATTAAGTTATAATAACAGCTTAAAGTAGCAGTTGTTTTTTAATGGCAGTTGTTCATGCATAGATATTTAAAGGCAGTTACCTTTAAGTGTAAGGCATTCTTTGCCATATGTTTTCTATGAAAAACACCTTTTTTTTCCTGTCCCCATTAGAATCATTTAATGGACTTGTTTATTTTCAACAGAGAAGGGAAGAAACCATTTCATAAGGGTTTTTCCACACAGTTTAAAGTTACTGGTCTTTTCAACACAAAAAAATAACCATTTTGAGGAAAAAATGGAAATGCCTATACCAGATTGCTTTGACAAGCTAAAAGAATTAAAAAGTGAAAGGGGAAAAAAATAGTATTGCACTTGTTTTTCCTTAAAGGTCATCTTAGATGTTGGGTCTAAGTGAAAAAAGTAAAATGTTCAGAGATAAAAAGATGTTTGGAGTTGATTGTTCTTTTCTTCCATAATGTGGTAGGTTTTTTTTCCAGCACCTTAACATTAGCAGGGTAACAAATGCAAACTTTACTGAAATGTTTACTCTAGAGTTAAACGCTGCGTTCAGTGATATGCAGTGGGAAAAAATAAATCCATTTTTGTGATCTAGCAAGTGCCCCAGCCTCACCTCGGGAAATGATCAGCCTAAAAGAAAGAAAAACAGACTATGAATCAACTGGAACAAACGCCACCTACCATGGAAGCAAGGGAGAACACACTTCTAGGAAAGACACCATGACAGGTGAGACTGTGCTTACTTGGCACACGTAGAAAACAGCTGTGATAAAGCACTGACTTTATGGGTTTGGCTGGGTTTACTTTACTACAGAGAAGAGTCAGCCTGCTTTGCTCAATTCCAAAGGTTTAGCTACCAAATATTCTATCATCATAAATACAATGCTGTGTGAAAATGATTTATGAAGACCCTGTTTCTTCACAGAAGAAAGGCTCTAAACACAATTTTACGTTCCAAGTTTGTTTCCATTTCAGAAGGGAGTTGGTAGTTCACTTTGAATTAACTCGTGGTGTTTTGGCAAGCATGAGAGTGGTTGATCGTGAGCAGTGACCCCTACATCTGCCTTGTGCAGGGAAGCACTTTCCGTGACCACTTGGCTTATTTTGCACGTCAGTCATTGCCAGCGATTTCAGTAGCGGCTTGCAGAGGCTGTCCCTGTTACATTCTCAGCTCTGCAGATTTAAATGCAAAATCTTCCTTGTGTATGTTATACAGCATCTATTGCAAGTTTCAGGGAAGGGCTCCTTTCCCTAGTGAGCTCGTTAACCTGTTAACTTTTCAATAATATAATTATAAAATCTCGAGTGCTTTGCCTTGTACTGCACCTCTTCGTTAACTCTCTTGCAAAACACATGTTGGTCATCATCATTACATGGGTTTATATAACATCTGTTGAATGTTTTCTTCCATTTATACACTGCTGAGCATCCTGACGTCCTCTCCTCCAAATGATACATCGGGGCAAGTGAAAAAATCACAGTGAGGAGTCACTCTGTGCTCTCTGAATGCCAGTTACCTTTTCCCATGCCCTGTGTAGAGGTCTTGCTCAGAGGCTGCCAGAACGGATTGTCTTTGTGTGCCTCAGCTCACTTGGGGACACCAGGAACATGCTGACTCAGTGTCAAGCCATCCATACTAGCATATTCAGGATACGGTGATACTCCTCCTACACCTACTGTCCTTTAAGCCATTGTGTAGTAACACCCAGCCTCTGACTTTGTGTGGAAGCACAATGCGGAAAACTAATTAGGATGGAAGTGAAAATCTGCAGAAGAGGAGTGGCAGTGAAGAGCACTGGAAGCCACACGAGTGAGAAGTGTTCGGAACGGCATCTGCGGCCTACTGCGTGAGATTGCTGCGGGTTCAGTCCAGGTACTGCTTTAATGTATCTGTAATATTTTGGCTGTTTCGTAGTCACTGCACAAGGTGGTTCTCTGAAACGCTTCAGTGGTCCCTCCGTGGGTCATTCTGAAGGACAGGACTGTGATTTATTTTCAGCACTTTGTCAGAATTCATGGAGAGGGAGTCTCATGAGTAAGAACAGCGGGGTGAAAAGACAGAAACTGCTGTAGTTGTATCTGCAAATTTAGACCACCAGATCATATCACAATGTTCACCAAAAAAGGTTTTCCTTGCAAGTAGTTGCATAGTTTTCCTTGTCTCTCTCCACACTTGTAAAAAATCGGGTGGGTTTTCCCACCAACCTACCCTCTTCCATTTTGTCCCTTGGTGTAGTGTTTTTTCTTCTCTCTTTCCTTCTTTCCATGTTTCCTTTCTCTTTCAATATAATTTTCAGTGCGTGAGATTTTTACTTCCCCAGCAACCTTTACTCAACTTTAATTTTTGCATCCTTTTCCTTTCAAATCTGCTTGTATTTTGTCTGTTCGTGATCTTTTGGGTGGGCTTTTAGTAAGGAAACTTTAAACTCTGAACATAATGCTCAGTTACCAATTATTTTTCCAGCTACTGATCTCAGTGAGAAAAATCAAAACCAAAATCAAATTGAAAAATTGTAACAATGTTTCACAGTCTTACAGGGAAAGAAAGCTGGAAAAGGACTTTTTACCAGGGCAGGCAGTTATAGAACAATGGGTAATGGGTTTAAACTGAAGGACGGCAGATTTAGGTTAGATACTAGGAAGAAATTCTTCCCTGTGAGGGCGGTGAGGCCCTGGCACAGGTTGCCCAGAGAAGCTGTGGCTGCCCCTTCCCTGGCAGTGTCCAAGGCCAGGTTGGATGGGGCTTTGGGCAACCTGAGCTGGGGGGGGTGTCCCTGCCCATGGCAGGGGGTTTAGAACTGGATGATCTTTGAGGTCCCTTCCAACCCAAACCAGACTGTAATTCTGTCACCACTGAACAAATGAGTATGGAATTAACAAATCACTTTCTCTCTCTTTCAGATCACCAGATCTCTGGATCATTTGGTCTAAACTCAAATTAAGGATCAAAGAAAATGACAGGAGGAGGCTTGCTTATCAACATTCACCATGACACTTGTGTAATATATTTGTAGCTCATTAAATAATAAATCTTTCATTAAAGAACAATATAATATCAGTATTGGTGATTTTAATTGTGAGACAGTTTGGCTTTACTTGGATGGTCTAATACAAGTTCATGCAGTGAGCTCCCTGCAATGCCTGTATTTCATTTGCTGCATCAGACAGTGCATTGCAACTAATGCATTCACACAACTGCCAGGACTGAGATAAATGTTTTTCCAGCTTCCACCTGGCGTGTACACATTTTGAGCTGCTCTTGGTTTTTTGTGTCAAGCTGATGTATTACACAAAGCTCTCTTTGACTTACGGATTTACACAGAATGTAAAGCCACAGCTGTAGTCCTAATTTATCCATGACTGTATCCATGCTCTTCTCCAAAGCTCTTCTCAGTTTATAGTTCAAAAATTTTATGACCTCTTGGCTGGGAGTGAAATGAAGGGGTTTTGATGGATTTTCGAAGTAGAAATGTTGGCGACTTGCCATTGTGGGGAGTTGTCAGGAAACCTCTGGGAAAAATGGAGAATCTGTGAAGTAAACAGTTCGGCTGAAGATGATAACTTATATTGATTTCATAAGGACAGCTAAAAAATAGAGGAACAATATCAAAGTTCTCATTGCCCTCTTCCCTTCACAGGTTTATGATGCCTTGTATATTTACTATCCATCTTCTCTTCTGTGTAGAAAATAATAACCAATAATAAAATGTTATCACCTGAAGTATATTTTTAAGGCAAAAACTATTATATTCCTTTAAAAAACCCAGAGGAACTATAAGTGCATGTTATAACGTTATTTATGCCGTGGTGTTTTCCTTCAGAACAGGGAAGATATGATTGCTGCATACTGCCATGGGACTCCCACTCTAAAGTTTCTTTTACTTTGTTAGCTCCCTCACTGAGCTAATACCTACCCCACCACCTGCACCCTGTATCTTCTCTTCCACCAGCAGAAACCCCTTCAGACTAATTTGGGCTGTCAGAAACCAATCTTCCACACTTTTGCCATTTAAACTTACTTGGAAGTCCCTCCACATTCAGAACACAACCGACCACCACATCTGTTACAATAGCTACAGATACACAGGCTACTTGAACTTATTGTTACTTTAAGAAACCATAATGCACTGATATCTTCTCTTATGCCCTTACCTCATCATTCACCGTGCAGGAAGGTGGCAGTGGTAGTGACAGGTAATGATCTCTGTTAGCTGAGATTTGTGAGGCACAGAAGTGCTTTCCCATACTGTTGTGAACTAAATTTTAGAAAATGAAGACCTGCTGCTTATGGCAGATAAAGCAGGTGATGCGATAGCAGATGAGGATGACTACCTGTCCAGCTGAGCTCTCCTTGCTTATAACAGTCTGTGTTTGTGAGGGCAAAAGGCTAGCACCTTGTTATTTCAATGTGTCTGTGTGTTGAGAATAAGTACTTAGAAAAACTGAAAGCTGAATGTTAAATGATGAATCAAGTACCTGGGATATATGGGGCCAGCTTTGGTCAGTGATACCTTTGTCACATAAACCATTGAGTGAAACAAATTTCAAAGCTGTTGTCAGCTTTGCAGAAAACTGCTGGGGGGAACTATATCATTTTATTTATTTATTTTAAACCAAGATCACCTTGATAACTGAACGGGGGAAAAAAGATGGTATTTTTCTGTAGTGTTCTTCATGCAGTGCAACCACAAAGTACATCATGTTGATGATAGCACTCATTTTAGAACCTTCATGATTTAATCTAGTAAAATGTACCTCTCGGTACTATCTTCTGCTGCTGTTTAGGTAGTGCATAAAATGCAGACATGCCCACGCACACTCGTCACTCCTCAAATCATTTCATCTGCAGCTACAATTCTCACATCTCTATAATGAAGTGTGGCTGCTGGAAACCCTCCATCTCCTGTTTTTTGTACCCCTTTCTCTTCTTTTGCCGTATTTTTAAAAAATCAAGACGTTTCATTAACCTCTCCGATAATGTTATTATGATGGTACTTGTACAATATTAACAGCAAAAAAAAAGAATAAATCAGATACTAACCACACAGTATCTGTCCATTCATCTAGCTCATTCTCTCCCTTCTTTCTTTTATATTTGCCCTCTGCTTTTGGACAGCAAGAGTCAACTGCTCACTGAAGCATGGCAGAGCAGGAATGGAGTTCCCAGGGATGCCGCCTGCGTGTTCAGAAGCAGGTACTGGAGCGGGGCTGCATGCACTGCTAGCAGCTACATTGCTTGACTTCCATTTCCTCCAGAGACAGAGCTATCTCAGCCTCCCGGCTAGACTAAGCCAAGATTTCTTGTTCTTGAACTCTTGGCATTCATTTCTGAACATCAGATGTGTCATTGTGTTTCTTTTTATTACATTAAGAGAAAAAATACTACTTTTTCTTTTCTTTTCTTTTTTTTTTTGGCATTTTAACCTTGTGAGTTTGTATCCACATCCCTGCAGCGAAAGCGGCGATGCAGACCTTGCAGCTATTTCCATCAGCTGAATTTACCCATTTTTCCGTCGCAGAATATGTGATCTGGGAGACTGTAAGTCTCCAACCTGGCATGTGACAATTCTGAGCACGTCAGTGCAAATTTCACAGTAGCGCATTGGACAGCTGTGCACCAGCTCTGGGCTCTTTCTGGGGTTTTAATAGTCATGGCTGTTAGTGGCACCTATGTGCAGTGTGCCGTTCTATATGCCTGTAAAAAGATGGATAGGTTGTGAGCCTCCTTAAGGTCTCTCTGCTTGTCTGCAGGAACACTGTATAAATTATCTGGTTGTTTTTCATCTGATTCTTCATAAACCCCTCCGATGTTGCACCTTACACCAACCTTTATTCTTGACATCAAACCACCATGAACGGTACCGTCCTGTCTGGGCCGAGTATGTTCAGTCATGCCCAACTGAAAACTTGCACATGTAAAACTTTAGCCCAGCTCATCTTGTCATTTCTCTACATGAAAACAAAATGGTTACAAGAAGTTCTGCCTCTGTTTATGAGAGTCCAATGCACAGTATGTCACTTTGACTTCTTTTGAAGAAGTAGCACCTCACAAAACGCATAGCTGAAACACTAACTCTCAGTATCTTTTGATCTTGAGGAGAGGAATCTCTGTGAACCCAGCTTCTTTTAGCACTGTGTGGGACAAGCAAAAAACTCAGAAAAAAGAGCATAAAGAAAGGTGGTATCGAGAAAAGATCTGGCAGCCATACTGCTGAGAATCAGCTAATCATGACAGACACTGCAAATAGTAATGCTGATGCAGATTCTTCTAATACCAGAGACTGTCATTGGGAGAGAGTTTTTCAAACACTAAAGCACAGGATGCTGCTGGAATATAAAAAAACACTGAAGTAACAGTCAAGTTGCATGCATCACTCAATTTAGGTGACAAAAAGCAGCCTGAACAGAGAGAAACTGCAGATCGACCCTTTGGCATGAACACCTATGACCAAAGGCAAACTACTGAAGCAATCATTTCCATCTGTTAACAGAATTTGTATTCTTTCCACCTTCAAAGCAAGCATCCTGCTGTAGTCCTTGGAGACCTCCAGAGCTCTTCATTTCCTACTGTCTTAATAACTGCTTCCAACTCTTCAAGAAACAAGATGTTTTTCAACCCTATTAGTTAATGGTTATGAAGTGAAAAATCTTCTTCCAGGTGCTAGGGCTCATCACCCCACAATATAAGCCCTGTCTTTATGCTCTTTCAAGAACAGGCTAGAGATCTTCAAGAACACCTACTAAGATCTGTAAAGAAGGATCATGGAGCGGTGCACCAAACCCTGACAAACTTCTAACCCCAGTGTGAAACCCATGGCAGATGGGAAAATCTGAATTGGCATGTTGAAATCAACTTTGACTGAAGACCATACTGTTCCTTTTTCCAGAGAGGCTGTGGTGGTGGCTGTAGAGATAGAGGCAGGTGCAAATGCTGGGATCCACGGTAGGAGGTTACCAAAGGAAGAAAGAGTGGTTACTTCTTCAGTAACTGTGGTTCTTCTTGGTGATGTGAATAGCATGGATCCCATACCGAGCGTTCAGCGCTGATGCTCAGTCTTCACCCTCAAAGTTTTTGAGTTATGAAGGTATTAAAAGCAACTTTTGGTGCCTCCAGGTTTTGTACCATTGCACAGAGACCCTAGAAGAATCGCATGAGCAACATGTTTCAACTCCACTGATGAGTCTGATTCACAACCACTCAACTTTTACTTTCAGGCACATGCTTTTA
The DNA here is from genome assembly GCF_964237585.1 of Gallinula chloropus. Lineage (NCBI taxonomy): Eukaryota > Metazoa > Chordata > Aves > Gruiformes > Rallidae > Gallinula > Gallinula chloropus. The sequence continues at coordinate 77,657,015 of NC_140086.1, read as the reverse complement.
TAATGAGAATCTTTGAGACAGCGTTGAATCATTTGTTATACTGTCTGGAAAGTTAATAATGCATGCCCAGTAAGAACCAGTGTGCAGCAGCCACACAAAACATTGCCCTCATACTCTTTCAAATATGACAAATAAATACAATTTTTCTAGCCCTACCAGGAAACTGAGCTTCAGCCACACATCCAAACCAAAGGGATCAGTGATGTCAGCCTTGTGGGGAATATCCTAAGCCTTTTATGTGTTGGGGAGGATGGGAGGCACGGTGGGAAATAAACTTTTGTAAAACTGTATGATGTAATCCTTGTCTTTAGATTTACTTGTGATTTCAAACTCATAGCTCAGTTTTGTCCATGAATTTTAGAGAAAAAAGTGACAGTAGTTCATGGATTTGAGATGATTTTGGCCAGACCTCTTCAGTATAGCTGCATATTGTTTCTTTGCATAACTCATTTTCCAGTTGCGTTTAATCACTTCTCCCATGAATAATTTCACTTTTCAGCAAAAGCACTCTGGGGAAAAATAATCCAGGATTTGGTGTAACAACATCCAACTGAAGCAAAAGGAAGGAAATTTTTCTTAATACCTACAACTGTTACCTGTTTAGAGTATGTGATGTAACATAACCATTCATAACCTGAAATATACTACTGAATGCTAACTGTATATGAATATTTATATATATATGTATATGTGAAACACACAAGGTTGGTACAAATGTGACGTAGTGCCTGTTACCATTAAGCATATACCATGTACATGCATGTGTATCGAAACAAAGACAATGACTGTTTAGTGGGAAGAAGATAAAAGGGAAGCAGATGCTTTTAAAGATTTTTGTGGTTGGGAAACAGGTGCTGTATCGTGTATTTAATGAAGCCTTCAGAATTCATTTTGATGCCAAAGAGATACTGTTGGTAAACTTTCTTTTTCCTTCCTTTTTTCTCTCTCCAGCTCAGAACACTGGAATCTCAACATTGTACAGGAATTCGTACGGTGCACCTGCTGAAGATATCAAACATAACCAGGTAAGTAGGGAGACTGAAGTCTTACTGTTCTGGATGGCACTATAACATCTTGTATGGAAAGTAAATAAAATGCCACAAAGATTGATAAATCTGGATTGGAGGGACATCTGCTAGTGCAGTTCCACTGCCTTCAAACAAGCTATGTTCTTTATGCTAATGAGTAATTTCAACCCAAGTTTCAAATAACATCCAACAGGTTACGACAGAATATGCACAGAAATTATCTGCAGTGTTTAAGCCTGTTACTGAATGAAATCCAGAGGGGTTTGGGGGTGGCACGGACTGCAAAAGCCAAGCTAGTCATTGGTATCTCATGATGACCTTTGCCAATGAATTGGTTTAAGCCCGGTCACATCGTGTTACTTGAGTATAGCCAGTTTAAAATCCAACACACTACTGACACTGTAGCAAAAGCCCTCAGATTTGCTGTTTAGTCACCCACATGATCAAGCATGGTTGCAACATGTCTTTTTGTTTGGCTGGTTTTTAATGTGTGCATCAGGGCATGGGCAAAAGAAAATCTAGCATTTCATTGGCAAGGACGCTTTCCCATGTGTCACATCCAGTTTTCCCACTTTCCCATCCAAACCATTAGGTCTATAACTTTGGGACTCTTTTAAAACTGTCCTGTGGCTGAAAACCAGAAAGCAAGCAGAAAATGTGCCTGGATAAGGTGGGCATTACAAAAGAGTAATTGGCAGCAGGGGTGCCAAGCTAATGCACTCCAAAAGCTGCAGTATTGACCTGTGTGGCATTCGAATAGCAGGTATGTCCAGCATAGTGTTTGCTCAGATCCCTGGGAAACAGACATTGTTTGCACCCATAGCCTTTTCTTAGAATCACAGGCTGGTTTAGGTTGGAAGGGAGCTTAAAGACCAATCTGTTCCAACCCCCTGCCATGGTCAGGGACACCCTCCACTAGACCAGGTTGCCCAAAGCCACATCCAGCCTGGCCTTGAACACTGCCAGGGAGGGGGCAGCCACAGCTTCTCTGGACAGCCTGTGCCAGGGCCTCACCGTCCTCACAGGGAAGAATTTCTTTCCAATACGTAATGTAACCCCGCCCCCTTTCAGATTGATGTCTTTACCCCTTGTCCTATCCCTACAAGCCCTTACAGTTTCATACATGCCCCTTTTGTTTCCTCATCATAAGTAATGCTATTCTATATATAATTATCATAACTTCTGTATGTAAAACACCAAAGCTACAGCATTTTTCAGCTAGAGAAAGGAGAGGGAAAAAACTTAAGGAAAGCACTGACAATCATTAGGAGTATTGGACAGGTAAAAATTTTTACTAGATTACCTGAAATTTAAGTTTAAGAGAGTGGTATTTAGCTTTTAGCCTACAAAAAAGATCAGAGAGTTACTGATATTCCGTGCCCTCGTTTCTCTTTATTGGTTTTGCTTTTTAAGCAGACAGTATTTCCTGTGGTGTGCCTTCTTTGTGTGAGCCAGTTCGGCACATGAAGGTGTTCTGCTTTTAATGCATTTAAAGAGATGAAGCCCTTCCAATTAATGCAGTATTTAGAGTAAATAAGAGCATTGTAACAGCAGGTGTACTCTTAAGTGCAGTCATGAATCAACTAATTTGATTTTTGGGGTGAGAGTTGGAGTGAAAGCAAAACAAACAAACAAAAAAACACCAAAAACCAAACCAAATTTTCCACCTTTTCCCACTCACTGTCAGTGAAATGTCAGGTTTATGATTGACATATCAAAGTAGTGTTCTTAGCTAGAAAATACATTGAAATACTACTTTAGTCACCTATTTTCTACTCAAAAATTGTCTGTCTCTAGCTTTTTGGCATATAAACAGGTTGCTTATTATCAATTTTTTCTCCTGTGTCCACAACTAAACACCCATATTTCAATATAGGAAGTGAAATGAGGTGCTCAAGGTCCTCTACACCTTGACAGTAGTCCTAGAAACAGAAGCTAGAGTAGTTGTGCACCTTTGTGCTGTTCTAATACTGGGCCATGTATTGTAAGGTCACTTGTAGGATTGTTGAAGGACACAGGCTGCAGGGTCCTGTGCAGACCTGCTATGAAAGAGTGTCACAGTTTGGGATATAGCACTGCAACTGTTCCTTTCTTCTTGAGGGAACGTTGCTAACTCTTCCAGAGCCAGCAGGATCTGGAAGGTCTTCTGACACCAGCATCTGAGCGTCAGTATTCCCAGTTGTGACTGTTTGAGGATTGAATGGATACAGGTACAAAGTCTGCCCCAACTCACAGAGGTGGCATAGAGTGGAAGGTAGAGTTCCACTAGAGTTACTTAATGTATGTTTATAAATTTCAGATTTTAATTAAGTCTCAGCCATAAAAACAGACTTGCTAGGGCTGCCTACAAAAAAACTTTATGGCAAACAGAGGTTACAGGACCACCTGAGATTTTTTTACTGCATATCATAAGTGTTTCAGCCTCAAAGTAACTTCCCAGAGTGCAGCATCAACACAAGATTGTCAGCATGAAGTGAGGAGATGGAAAGAAGGTGGTTCAGCTCGACAGCAGCAGAAGAACACATTTCAGGGCACTTGACTTGAAATTTTCTCATGTCAGTGCCCTAAAAGTTATGAATGGTTCTTAAAGATGTGGTGTCACTCCAAATCTCACCTGTGGCAAAGGCAGCTGGGAAATGTTAAGTGTCTTTGGAACGTGTATCACTTCCATTCAGGTGCCTCAATGCTGAGTTTTGGCCACTGTTGTTTGTATTAGATAGCTGCAAAACACCCATGCAACACTACAGGCTTGGGAGAGGTTGGCTGGAGAGCTGTCAGGAAGAGAAGGACCTGGGGGTGTTGGTTGACTGCAGGCTGAATATGAGCCAGCAGTGTGCCCGGGCAGCCAAGAAGGCCAATGGCATCTTGGCTTGTATCAAAACCAGTGTGGCCAGTAGGTCTAGGGAGGTAATTGTGCCCCTGTACTCGGCATTGGTGAGGCCGCACATTGAGTACTGTGTGCAGTTCTGGGCTCCCCACCATAAGAAGGACATTGAGGTCCTTGAGCAAGTGCAGAGAAGGGCAACCAGGCTGGTGAAGGGGCTGGAGGGCAAATCATATGAGGACCGGCTGAGGGAGCTGGGGCTGTTTAGCCTGGAGAAGAGGAGGCTGAGGGGAGACCTTATCACCACCTACAACTACCTGAAGGGAGGTTGTAGAGAGGTGGGTGATGGTCTCTTCAGCCAGGTGACAGAAGATAGAAAAGGGGAAATGGCACAAAGCTGTGCCAGGGCAGGTTTAGATTGGATATTAGAAAAACTTTTTTACTGAAAGAGTTGTCAGGGCCTGGAACAGGCTGCCCAGGGAGGGGGTTGAGTCACCTTCCCTGGGTGTGTTCAAAAAAAGGGTAGATGAGGTACTTAGGGATATGGTTTAGCATAGGATGGGAATGGTTGGGCTCGATGATCTTCAAAGGTCTCTTCCAACCTTGTGATTCTGTGATTCTGTGAAAGTTATACCCAGTCGATAGGTACAGAAGTAACTGGAGGCCACGCTCTGCTGATCCAGATTTAAATTCTTTTATAAGTAAACTAGCATCTGTTAGCAACAGTAACAATAAATAATAGATGTATTTAGTAAAAATATTAAATAAAGAAATGCAACGACAAGGCAAAGCTGTGGAATTATTTCACTACCAAGCAATGGCTTGAGCAGATGTTAAGATTACAGAGTGGTAAACACAGATAGACTTGCTCCTTCTTCCCTCTCGCTGCCCACATGAAGCTCTATCTAACAAGCTGTGGGTGTTGCTGTCTTTCAGGTTTCAACACAGCCAGTTCCACAGGAGCCCAGCAGAAAAGATTACGAACCATATCAGCCGTTTCAGAATTCAACAAGAAACTATGATGAGTCCTTCTTTGAGGACCAAGTGCATCATCGTCCACCTGCAAGCGAATACAACATGCACCTGGGACTAAAGTCAACTGGCAACTACGTCGACTTCTATTCAGCTGCTCGTCCCTATAGTGAACTTAACTATGAAACAAGCCACTATCCAGCCTCTCCCGACTCCTGGGTGTGAGACTTGGGCAGATACAAAAGCTCCAGGAACTGTGCATGTGCATGCATACCACAAGACATTTTTTTTCCTGCAAATTTAGTTTGTTAAAGCCTGTTCCATAGGAAGGCCCAGATAACCAGTATGGAAAAAAACTAAGAGATTTTTTTTAGAAGGCTAAAAGATGCGAAAGCTGAGCCTGGGAGTAATTAGAAAGAAATATATATACACATATATATTTTACAGTGTGGGGCAACTTTAGTGTTGTCCCGTAGAGTCTAAAGTTTGGTGCTGTATATTGAATGTGGCTGAAGGAAGGAGGGAGAACACGACAGTGGATGTGGGTCAAGAGTTAAGCACAAGTAACCGAGCAGCGTACATACTTTATGGGGAACAGCTTCTCACACTTTGTTTAATATCCTCATTCATTGTGAATCTAGGCTTCAAGTTGCATTTGGGGTTTCCTCTGTACAGCAAGATGTTTCTTGCCTTTTGTTAATGCATTGTTGTAAAGTATTTGATGTACATTACAGATAAAAAAAAAAAAACAAGTGCATTGTGTATATTACACCAATGCCACAGTGTTTCTTCATCTATGGTTCTAAATATTGCTTCAATTTCAAATTTTGAAAGATGTATGAATTTCCAGTTTTTTGTTTTCTTTTCCCCGGTGCGTTTTAACAAAAAAAAAAATCAAAAAAAAATCAAAAAAACAAAAAAGGAATATTTAGCAGTATTGTTCGTTCTGATATGTGAATTTGTTTGTGGCAACTAAAAAAAAAAAAAGGCATTCAGCAGTTTCTGACAATTAACATTCATCATTCCACACTCCTTGTCAACAAAGTGCTTTTTCACTGCCTAAAATTTTAGATGTAGATATTTGAAATAGATTTTTTTTCATTTATACCAGTTTTCTTTATGATGATACAGTGTTAAAAGAAAATAAATTACAATTGATCTGTCATCCATATTTGCTAAGAATGTCTATTTCCAAGAACCTACCATACAAATACACATTCTTACTTGTGTGTGTCCACGTATGCATAGTAGTCTGTGTGCGTGTGCGTGTATGTGTTTGAGCGTGTGCATCCGTGTGGCGTAAGACTTCTTTTCATCCAGTGTTTTTCCTTGTTCAAGCTTCAATTTTTTGGTTTGATTTTCAGTTTTTTTAAACAGTGGAAACTCCAGTATGTGCTTTCTCTTACTCACGTTCTTACCCATCGATAGCAATTCAAAGCCGTCAGGCCTCATACTCACAACGGAAGGGGTTTTCGGGGTTGGTTCTTTTTTTCGCTGACTCCTTCACCCTTAGGTGCCATTTCCTTTAAAATAGCGTCTCTTGATCTTCTCTTGAGGAAACATCATTACTCTCCAGCCACCAACCAGCAACTGCTCAAGGAAGGCAGAGTTTGATCTCGCCATCTCCCCGAGGGAACGGAAAACAAAAGACCAGACAGACTTAAGTCTGGAGCCTCCGAACTCCTGGGGTTATGGAAGGGTCCAACTCCTGAACCATTAGGACAATCATTTCTTTTAACCCATACCAAAAAGAAAACCCAGCACGCAAAACACATTCCTCAAATAAGATACTGACCATTTCCGTGCATTTAAAGTAAAACTCTGGAAAAAAAAAATAACGTAAGGGACTGAGATTTGTTTTATTATTATTATTATTTTTATTTTTTTTTTTTAATTAGAGAATCGAAAAGGAAGCTAGGCTGTGAGACCAGAAAAGCTGGCATATTCATCTTAGCTCTTGGAATTCTGGAAGTGAAGTAAAGAATCTAGCATTCCTTGATTTCTTTGATCCAGGCAACCCGTCGCAGTTTCCACAGCGCAAGACCCGCCACAAGTAGCGTAGTTGTAAATTGCTCAAATTACACTTAAGGAATTTGATTTAGGTTGCGAACATTTCTGTGGTTAGTCATTGTAGTCGTCTTACCATCACCCAGCACACTTCTGGCTGTGCATGGGGGGAGAAGTCTCTCGCGAGTCATCGCCTGCTCTATAGGCCGCAGCCCGAGTAGTTCACGCAGGCGGTCATTGTGACGTAGGATTGGTTTATCGGTAATCTAGGACTATAGTTTAATCTCTTTTGGCAGCTTTTCCCAGTGTACGATATGTAACCTTATCTGCTCTTTGTAGTAAACAGGGGGAAAAAAATCGCATGCAAAAAAATTTTTAACAAATTTAGGAAAAGGGTGGGTGGGAGGGGCACAGTGGGCCAGATGTATAGTGAGGTAGATAAAATATTATTCATAGTTTTGGACACAGGTTGTTTATATTTTATTTATTACATTGATTTTAATAAGATAAGTGACATTTGCAGTGCTCTTTTGAACAAAGCACGTTTTCAGTATAAAAACTTTTTTTTAAAATAAAGAATGTCACTGGCAATTTGAAGTTGTTCTTGACTGCCTGATAACCACCAGGCTGGCGCAGATCTCCAGGCGCGGGACTGCCGACAGGCCGAGGGGATCCGTCATTCTGTTTGAAGTTCTTAGGACAGGAGGTTTTTGTAAGTTGGATTTATTTCCGTTCTTCAAACTACTGAAGCGCCCACATTGCCCCCTTTCAGCTCCTCTTAGGAAATACTTGGAGTCAAGTGTTGACCATTGCTTAAGTGAGAGATTCTGGATCGATGGCGTGGCATAAAATACCTTTTGTCTATAGTTTGTGTTGTTCTGTTTCCATCCTTCTGTAGTGGCAAGTGCTCCTCCGACTGATAACGTTCACTCTTGCTGTACTGAGTTCTGAGAAGGTGTTGAATTGCCGGGCTTCTTTTCCAGGCTTGGAAATCCAACACTGCTGCCATGCTGAGCAAGATATGTATGATGCATTCTTTTTACTACTGAGGAAAGTATTATTACCTATTGCTGTTCCCTTCATTCTTGTACTAGGTCACACAAAGAAATAGAGAAGAAACAAAACTGTTCCAAAAAAAAAAAAATGTATAAAATGCAATTGATGTACTGTAAAATGTCAGATTTTTTCTTTTTTTTTCTTTTTTTTTAACAAGCTTCGTATTAGAATCTTGTTCAGCTGTGTAGAGCTATATAAATCTCACTGTTTTATTAAATGCTGTTTATGGTCTGGAAGGAATGGTTAACCTATCTCAAGATTAACAAATTTGCACTAACATGAGCAATATTGATTTGAAAAAAAATTTAATATTAATTCAATATTTAAAAGATAAACTATGATTTTAAAGGTATATTAACACTGAAAGTACATTTTGACAAATAACATATTTAAGCCCAAAATATAAATGGTTATGTCAGATAACACAAAAGAACTATAACAATATAGATTGAGAAAAAAAAAAAATGTGTTTCACTGTACATGTTGCTAACATGTACAAAGACAAACTCATATTGACATATTTTCTATTAATAAATCCTACTGTATTGTGGAGAATCGCTGGTCATAGTGCAATATGTTGAAACTCAGGGGTTGACCCCATAGACTGCTGCCTAACTTCACACAGCCAGCAAACCCTTGCCGCTTGTTTCCTTTAAACGTTAATTGGATAGCTAACTTAAAGTTCTCAAGTCATCTGCTTCCAACCCAGTCCCTCCCACCACCCACCACCACCCTCTCCATCAGGTTTGTGAGCACAACCTACTCTACAGCAGCAGCAAGCAAAGGGGGAAAAGGTATTTTTGAGAAGAGTGTCAACACCCAGTTCGCCCTGAATTCCGCTGCGAGAGCTCAGCTCACAAAGAGATAGCTTATCTACACCTGTAGAAATAAAAACCCCTAAAAAGTTCAAGGCTGGTGCCACTGGATAGGAACGTGGTCTGAAAAATATGATCTTGGCCCCAATGTTACATAGGCCACAGTCAAGAAGCGGAGAGCGAGACATTAATTTACTGCTGCATCGCTGGGAGTCCCGGCGTGCCATTGTATGTAGGGGCTGGGGGATAATTGATTCCTGGGATGGGGTTGCTTTAGCCTACAGAAGCATCTTGCCAAGGGTGCCTGTGAGACTAAAATCCAAAATGCTGAGCTTTTTTAATAGCTTGGCACAGCACAGGCTGTACGTAAGCCAGTGCGCTGCAGGGGAGGCTTTCGCCGCTCCCCCCGCCCCTCTTACTCATCCTCTCCAGCAGGCAGGAAGAGCTCCGAGTTGGATGCTATTGCTTGTATCATGGGCAGTGGTGAGAGGAGTGGGAGGAAAAACAAACAAGAGCCCTAAAAACACTCAGAGCTTGTGTATCAAGACACGCCCATAATTACAGTGTTATGGTCCCAGCAGATCTGACACACTGAAATCACCAAACTGTAGTAAGAAGCTAACGCAATGAACACTTAGTAGCAGCAGCATGATGCCTGCGAAGTTTCATGCCAGAGAAGTGGCAGTGAGCAGCAGAAGGCAACCACAGGTCACCATTGGGCACGTCCAGCTTCAGACAGAGGGAGATATTTGTCATGAGGGCAGTGACTGGAGAGGAGAGGGGCTGACAATCAAAGATTTTAAGACAGGGTTCAAGACTTTCAAGACTAGGTCAAAAAGACATTAGGCAGCTAAAATAGATGCACCTTTTAACAAACTCCTCTTTCCCTCCACCCCACCATCCTCAGTGGCAAAGTGTAGCCTTCCCAGTGGGTACACGGACACAGTGCACACAGGGGACCATCCCCTCAAGGACTCAGCTTGCAAAGGCCCCACACTGTCAGCCGAGCAGTACAGGTGTGTGGCTGAGCATACATCCATGCCCAGCACTGCCAGTGCTGGGGCTGGGCTGGCTGAGAAGCAGCTCCAGCCACTTGCATTTCAAAGCCTGGTGTTCTCCATGGAGGCCAGATGCAGGCTGGCATCTGTGAAAGGACCGTGCAGGGCCAGGTCTTCCCTGGAAGACTAGCCTGCTTTCCAGCAGTGACCCAAAGGCAGCTTCAGACATTCGGGATGAAAGCCGGAGATTGAAGATTCATCCCCAGGCATGGGGATTGAAGCCTCCAGCTGATACCTGCAGATAGGGTGCATCCTCCTCTTCCAGGCTAACTGGATAAACAAGTGAGAAAAGCCGAGACTCGGGCACCTCTTAATATGCCTGTGCTAGGACCACTGGTTCCTAACTCCTGCTCCACCCTTCTGAGGGACAAGCCCAACGGCTCCATCTAACACAGTCTTTTCCAGATCCTTCTGACCAGTGCCCCCCAGGGGGGTTTTGCATCATCTCAAATGGGTTACGTCAATGAAAAAATCATCATGCCATAATCCCCTGCGGGACCAGGAAGGCACCAGCAGGGGCACTGGTGCCAGCCAGGCACAGTACTCTAACAAGACACCATGCCAATGCATTAGTATTAAACCTAATTTCCAATCAAACCCACTTTTTCACTTTTAATGCCATTTCAAATGCTGTTTCCTTCCTGTGCAGGCATTAGTGTTGCTGCACCAGAAGAAAGCCCACACTAAACTCTTGCAAAGCCTTTAGCTCGCACCTAATTGTGAAAACAGCAGAGCTCCCTGGAAAGACTTCCCTCAGCTTCATCAAGCCATGGGTCAGGCCCAAAGTGAGAACAGGCTGATGCAACCTTCTCCAAGGATGAGCGCCTGCCAGCACACCAAAGGCTGCAACCTCCTAACAGCTAAAAGGAGAAGGAAAAAAAAAAGCGACTTAATTTCTAGTACCTGTCTGTCAAAATTTACTATGGAGCCTACAGCTCTCTGTAATTTTATTTTCACTGCTTTAAGAGAGTGACTTAGATAAAGGCGCTGGCAGTGACTGATTGTTGCAGTTAATTTCGGTAGTCAGATGAGTAGTTTCAGACACTGAAATACCTTTCTTTTCCAGACAGGCAAAACGCCACTAAATCTAGGGAAACAAAATAGCAGTGGTTGGTTTGCTGATTCACTATTTTTCACAAATTCAATTAATGTACAAATTCACATAAGTTTTTCCATTTATACATAGCCCAGTGGCTACAGGGGTTGATTGTTGCATAATTTACAGGAATGTTATATAGGCAAAAACATTGATAACTAAACACATCAAGACAGTAACTCATGCATCAAGGCTGAAGAGAAAATGGGTGGCAGAGAATCCAGACTACAATCAATTATTACCTCTGTTCAGCATCTCAGCATCACCTGATAGAGAAAAAATGAAGAGCATCTACTGTGTGAAACCTGACATCTCCCTTACCAAATGTAAGTCTCTTTCAAAAAAGACTTACACCCTTCCCCTCAAAAAAAAAAAAAAAGAAAAAGAAAAGGAAGAAAAAAAAAAAAGCCCAAACCTTTTGCACTACTACCCTGGGTTTGACTTTTTATTGGGGTGGCAGGAGAGGACAAGAATTTGTTTTATATGCTATACTTGAACAATACTGTCATTGTGTTTCTGCCCCAGGTCTGTGGCTGTGAGTAAGAGCACTGAGCATTAAGCAATAAGCAAATCAAAACATGCAAAGAGACATCCACATTAGAAAAAGATAATGTGAAAAGCACTGCTTGTGCTACCCTGCCCAGCAGCTCAGGCTCAGCCCCACGGGGAGTGGCTGGTTCTTTCGATATAAGAGCCTCCTGTGGCACAGACACCCCAGTGCTCAGACAGGAGTTAGACAAATGATCTGTTCCAAAGCTGATCAGGAAAGACCCACAGATTTTGGGGTGCCCTGGCAGCACTCGGGGCACCCTGCTGCCCATGGGATTGCTTTGCAGCAGCTTGTCCTCCTCTGGTTTGTTTCGGTTAGCTTAAGTCATCCAAAGGAACCTGCTTTGGCAGGGGTTTGGACTCAACGATCTCTGGAGGTCCCTTCCAATCCCTGAAATTCTGTGATCCCACAGTTCCTTTCTAATAGCGTAAGAGTTGTGAGAAACCACATTGGTTACCAAAGCCCAGGTAATGCTTGTGTGTCAGCAGCTCCTTCTGCTCTTGCAGGCACAGCTTGTCTGTGATGAAGAAAAAGGCAAAAACAAATCTCAGTTCACTGAGACCAATAATTTGGTGTCCTGAACAAAATTTGCAATCTGCTCAAATATGATTTTTTTTTTTTAAAGGAAGCTTTAAATCTGTCTGGTTTGCTGGCAGGTTGGAGCACGGGCAGGAGCTGACAGCCCTGAGCTAGGCTCAGTCTGGGCAGACAGGGAGAAGACGGTCTTTGAGCAGGAAGCTACAGACAGCCTGAGCTGGGGATATTCTGCTTACAGGTTACTGCACAGTCTCTGCAAGGAGGAGCGCTCCATGCCAGCGTACGGGCATCAGTAATGTCTTCTAATTTAGCAAGAAGGGAATGTAAAGTTGGAAGCCAGAAGCCAGGAGATTTAAAGACAGAATTCTTAACACAAGGGAAAGTGGGAACTACCCTCCCTACAGCTAAGGTCTGTAGTTTGGGAGGGTTTGGCTTGGTTTGTTGGGTTTTATTTTTACTTTCAATAATTAGAGTTTAGGGCAATAACATTTTTGATGCAGCTATCTGCGGGATGTGTTTTGACTAATTACAAAGAAAAATTCTATTTATTAACATTAATATATAGAATTGAAAATTAAGTTGGAGACAAGCTATTTTGCCCTCCTAAAATTTGATATATACGTGTAGGTTAAGATAATGATTTGGTTTAACAACACTGCAATGTAAGGCAAATTATATACTCTAATAGACTGTGAAATTCCAGATCTATCAGGGTAGCTGTGTATATTATCCATAGTTAATGAATGACTCTGCAAATCAGCAAAATTAAGGTTAAGCAGGTGTTAAAAGACAGGAGGATTTTGGAGCTGCTTCCTAAAGTGGCAAATGATGGCTGTCATTTGTCTTGTCTCTGCCATGCCACAGCTCAAGTGCGATGTTTGTCTGCTGTATTAACTTTGATTTAAGAAATAAAAGCAGGTTTATAAACCAGAACCGCTCCCGTCACAGCGCAGCCTGCTCTGCTGAGCTAAGGGATCCAAAAAAACGTAGGAAATTACCCATATAAACTTTTACTGTGTTTCCAATACCACGTCCAGAAATCGTGAATTATCCCAGAACGACCGGGACTCTTTCGCTCCCAGGGATTTACGCTGCACCTCGCCTTGCCGGTGGCGCCTCCAGCCTCTCGCGGGGCCATCTGTCAAGGCACCGCCGCAGCCCCGCGGTATGGCCAGCAGTATTTTCCTGAGCGCTCGGCACAGAGGTGTGTGCTTGGGAAGCAAAACAGCAGGGCTGGGTCTTGCTGCAACCAAAATCCTGATCCTTCTTCCAAGACCTTCATCCATCCCACGCAGGGATGGAGGGGTGGGAGAGCAGAAAGGGGATGTGACCGCCCTAACCTGCTATACGGAATAAATCACTGCCTGGAACTAGGAGCGTGTACAGCTGTTAAAAGATACCTTAGCTCTAGGGGTTTTTGGTGCATGGGCTCCAGTTTCATTATGTGATTTTGGCTGAAAGGCAATATAAGAAGAAATTTTTTTTACAGGAGGAGCACTTTGGGCCCATTTCAGCTTAGACAAACTCACTGGAAACATGGGGTAACTCTGGTAGCTACAATGTGACAGATGCTACTCACTCTTCAGTGCCATCTGGACAGACCTGGATTGCCTAAAAGCCTGAAAAGTACCCCACATGGAAAATTATTCTGGAGGGGAAAGGGTGCTAAGCAAGGAATGCTAAGTACTCTATGAACGTGGGATGGAGAGACAGCAAGATCGCTGGTTACTGGAGTGACCAGGGGGCTGTCCTGTAACAGGTATAAGTGGTATTTGTCATTTCCATGTGTTTGGAAGGCATTTCTGCTGAAAAAAGACAGCATGCTGAAGATCAGAGAAGGGTCTGTAACTGTAGGTGCATGGGTGGCTGGGCCAGGTAGGTGCCTGGGGTGAATAATTGCTCTAAGGTAAAGCAATAGCACCAGTCCTGGGTTGCAAAAGTTTCACTCTTAAAAAGAAAACTATCAAAACAGATTTCTTTGCTTATGACTTTTAGAAGTCAGCTGGCCCAACATGGGGCACAATTGCATGCTGAGATCGTCATTAGGTTCTCATTTTACTCCCCTACAGTAAAATATTTTAAGGCAATGGGTGCACCATGGCAAAGAGAGAAATTTAGCTAGTTGAATGCAAAAAAAGAGTTTTCAGCTTAATTTTTTCCCCATACCTCTGAAAGGTGCCGAAGACAGCATTTTGTTAGCAGCCTCCTTAAATATGCACTGCTCTCCTTACTGCCCATCATGTCCCTGCAGACTTGAGTCGTCATTGCACCTGGGTCAAAACCTAAGGTAAGATCTACTGCCAGGGAGAGCTGAAGTTAACTCAGGCTTAATGAAGTCAAACCAGTTTGATGCAATGGAAGAGATTTGCAAGGCAAAGGTACCAGGAGGGTTTAAAGTGCCCTTTGGAGAGAGCTCCCCTAAGTACTGCATGACTTCCCATGGGGCAGCAAGGAAGGCCAGCGGGCCTACAGGAGAGTAGGCAATGAATCTGTCAGGTCTTTGCTCAGCACTAGCCAGCTGTCTGCTAGGCAGGGAGTGCATTTGCCATGTGCTTTCCAAGGAGTTAAAACTTCCTTCAGCATGCCTGCTAATGCAGGCTCAAGACTTAATGAAATCAAAAGCTTTTAGGAAGGGAAGATGCAGCATGGTGCTCCTTCATGCTGGAATACAATTGGAAAAGAGTAGTCTGTAGAGCAAAAGCCGTGTTGAAGGCTAGGTCAAGCTGAGGGGAATTTCCATGAGGCAATGAAAGTATCAGCTGGAGATTTTCCTATATTCAGCATTTCTTCTTGACCTCAGTTTTCTAAAAGGAGAATGAGAGGACCTGTTGCCTATGACCTGCTGAAGCTGACTCTGTTTAGGACAGATGCTTTGAAATATAGACAGAATTTAGTCTAGACAGATGAGATCAAATACTGTTTTTCTCTTTTGTGCTCTTTATGAGGTTGTTATTGCACCCTGAAAGGATGATTAAAGGGGTTTTTATGTGTTTAATAATTTATCTACTTATTTAATTTCCTTAATGTTGATAGAGCTAAGTAGTACAATGTGGATTATATAGGTTTTTCTGGAACCAAATTATTTGTCTGCAATTTCTACGCTGAAGACTTTTATGCTTTACAGTGATAATGAAGTAATGCATAACTGGCTTTCTGTTGCTTTCAGGAAGCATCAAGGATGAATTGTGATCAATTCATAAAGTTCAATAGACACTGGAGCTCTGTTCTTTCTTAAACTGTTTTAATGATCTTCACATAAGTAAAAATGAGATCCTAAAACTGGATTTACATCAAGGGATGCCTAGAGCTCTTCATCCTGGGTAAAACTTGTTTATAGAATTCACTTGTTCATCCAATTAATTAAAGCCAATAAACATTTTGTGTTGCAGGGAGCATCTCTTGTTTTGGATTCCCCAGAGGTGATGAAAGCTGGAGGACTAAGTTCTGAGTTAGGACAAACATCCATTTGAATTGAGCTTTTGGGCTAGACGTGAGTTTTGTGAAAAGCACAGGCACAGGGACTTGTTAAAGAGAGTTTTTATAAGTTTCAGAAAGTCAATATTGCTTTTTAGTCCTGTAGGGAATCAGCAATCATTAGAAAAATCTTCCTTGCCCAAGTCTGCATTGCAAACTGTGAAGAATCTGTCCAGCAGTCCCCCAAGTCAGGCTTCAAAGCCCACAGTCCGTGATCCTCTTACAGTGATGCAACTGCAGCAAATTGTATTTGCTGGTTCTAACACCTGTTAGCGCAGGGAGACTTGTTTTGTCAATATATTCTCCAGAGAGACTCCTACAATGTGCCTGTGAGGACAGGTTGTTTTATGATGCGGCTTTGAGTCTGAACGTGCATTTGGTCCAAGGAAATCAGAACAGCAAGAAGGATTTGTGAAAACCACCATTCAGTTCCTGCGTATCATCCCTCCCACTAATTTAGCTCCCTTTTTTTTGCTAATATCCCAGACAAGAATAATTTCTTTTTCATGAGTAAATGATCTCCCTATGTATCTGTTCTAAAGGGTTAAGTAGCTTTTTCATCATGCTTGGGAACATAACTCTAACCTTGAATTTTTCATAAAAGCCTTTCCCTCTTTCAAGGGCGCGTTGACTAAATTCACCCAACTTGGTCGCGCCGATCTGCATATTAAAGAATTGTTTCTTCTTGCAGAAAAAAAACAGTGAGAGCCAAATCCATTGCTTTTGATGCCAACTGTAAGCTAGATTCATGCTAGAGAAAATAATTACAGAGACCAAAATAATATGTAACTTACTAGAGAACTAACATGGCAGTAGCTCGTCAGAGGGTTAAGAGCTTGAAGAGACAGTTCTGTTTCCAAGGCTTTTATCTTCTGACGGATGTCTGAAAAACAAAGTTGTTGTGAGAATACCTAATACCTAAATACCATGCTGTATGTGCAGAGCTGAGACAGAAGGGGATGGATTACACACATACAGAACCATATCACAAAAAAATCAAGCATCCTAAAGCCAATATTTGGTAGCCGTGTGCAGAACAAGTCTAGGGTTGGGTAAGTGCTGTGGGCCCTTCAGACAAAAAGATCAGCTTTTAGACCCAGCTTCCAGCCCCTATTGTCTCACTGTTAAAGTGCTGAAGTGGACACTATGATGTCTGTCTTATGAAGGATTTAATATGAAGCCTGACGGATGGTCATAATCAGATTGCTGTGTTTGTAAACTTGAGAGTTGAAGGTGGTGTAACAAAGCTGATTGACTGCTTCAAAAGATAGGTGGGAGACCCAAAGAGACACTTTACTGCCTGTCTATACATATGCTTTGCACACGTACTGGCTGCACTTTTCCTATTGAAAGGTGAGGAAAACAAACATGCCCATGATACATGTTATTTGCCTGTGTTTGAGGACCCAAATACATTTTTCCCTGTCAATCTGAGCTGCACTTAAACCACAGAGCCAAGGTGCAGTGAAAAACCAACCAGAAAGAAGCATTAGGACTGTTTCCACTCAGGTCTTGTCCTTTACTTCTGTATGTGGAGTATGCCTTTCACCACCTATGAAGGCTTCAGTCTTACCATCAATCTTACTCTAACTCATGCCTACATAAAGGAGTGTTGACATCATGAACATTTAGCTACCATGACATCACAAGCTTTTGCATGTCTCCTTAAGTAACAGCATGCTCTGTGGTATTTCCCTTCATATTTTCTCACTTGAGCACCTTTTGGTGCTCAGTTTTTTGTGAGAGGTAGCACATAAAAGGTTCTCCAAACCAACTTGCTTGTACTCACTACGTGAGCAAGTGCCTTTCCATTTCTGCAAAGACCATACTGGTAGCTCTTTCTTTTCTCTAGATTTCAAGAAAATACATACAGCACGCCTTCCATTGGCTCTGCTCTTTCCTACCATGAAACTGTCTAACACCTCTAAATTTTGGGTTCTTTACAGATGCTTTCAGTAATCTATGCCAAGGCCTCATATTCTGCAGCACCATTTCACTTGGATGATTTGTGCTGAGCTTAATACTTCTCCACATTTAAATACATACTCTTCATAGCTTTTACAACGTTGCTTTAGTACTTTCTCTGACTTAGGAAAGCAATCAAACATGCCTTCCATAACAAGTCACTTCAGCAAATGCATTGGCACTTCATCAAGAGACTTTCCCCACTTTCGTTTCCCTACCTGCTTTTATGACTTGCTACTTCTAAATACAGCCAACCTCATCCCAGTTGGATTTACATTATTTAATTCCTATCTTGCATTCCCTTTATGTGTTACTCTTGCAAAATAATCACTCCAAGCATTGCTAATTAATTCAGCATTCATTTCCAATATACCTTATTTACCTCTAACATAAGCAAGTGTGTTTGTATCCCTTATCATTTGTTCTCTTGCCTGGATGAGCTTGTAAATGATGATTTTTTTTCCTATGTCTTGAGTCTTCCCCTCCCTGGAGACCTGTAAAATTCACTGTTAGCTCTACTTTTAGCTGACACTGCTTCTTTGCCTTCCTTTTCTCTTGTCATATTCTCACTGTTCAAGTGATTGTCCCCCCTCTTTTCAAATCAACAGATATTTTTACTTGAGCTTTTCATAAACAAGTCTATTTTATTATCCAGTTCAGCTCCAACACTAGTATTGGGGGCGGGGGGGTGGGGGGGTGGTTTGGAGGAAATGTACAGTTTCTAGGCTGTCCCATTTACCTTAATTTACCTTAAACTGATCTGAGAGGTCATGTTAGTATCACCTGGAAAAGGGATTCCAGGCGGCAATGAATCCCTTTGCCCCAGTGACTGTAAGTAGCAAAACACTGTAACATGGATGAAGAATCAAGATAATGCAGAGCACACAGATAAAGATAATGAGCAGTTAACAAAATTTATTAAATTCCCAGAGCTTTAAAACTTTATACATCATTTTAATGGACAGAATTTTATTTTTTTCCCCCCAGATCTCATTAGCAAACACAAGTTCCCTTTGAAAGCCTGATCCCTGTTCTTTTTTCATGAAATATATCTTCTATCAATGCTGACAGCTGCACAGTGTGCTTGCAGCAAAGCCAGAGAAACCGGGCACCATATCCTGACTCACTCTGTTGTGGTTTTCCCACCCAAAATCCTCCGCTGCGTAACCCATGTTTTGTCTGGTTACTGTGCATAAAATTCAACAGGATAGTGGAGGGGTAAAATAAAAAATTGGCTTTCTGAAGAAGAGAAAAGATTAATCATCTCTGCAATGGCTCAGTGCTGCAGGAGAAAATCGTTTCGGTGGGGCGGCAGAAAGCACGCGCCCAACAGCCCCTTGCACCCAAGGAGAGGGAAACGGGATAACCTCTAATCAGAACATCTAAAGCGCTGTCGTTTCACTTGAATGTTAATTTAATTCTTTGACAAGGTTACCTTAATTAGTTGGCAGATGATAGAAAGAAACCTGACAGGTAAGCGTAACCTGACAGGTCTTGAAGCACAGCTCTCCCCTCTGCCTTTTCATTCTGCGGTAAAATTCGGGCTAGAGCATGCCTCGCCGTGAGGCAGTGTGTTGGCATGGAAGTTCCTGCACCAGCTGTTAGTTTCACTTTTCATGAGATTTTGGAGGCATACTTAGAACATTTTTAACAACGACAAAACCAACAGCAATGTGAAAGAGCTTAATTTTTAAAGTCAAGGTTGACCTTTTCCAGTTTTAGTCGGCAAATAGGAACTGACCGAGCCTTCCCAATCTGAGAATGGTTATTTCTCTCCAAAAGGGTGTGGGGGCCTGGCAATACATGAAAATGAAGTGACTTTCAGGGTCAGGGAGGAAAAAATTAAATAAGATGTGTTTAAGGTTAAAAAAAAAAACAAACCAACAAAACAAACCAAAAAAAGAGAATTGTAGAATCACAGAATCATAGGGGTTGGAAGGGACCTCAAGAGATCATCGGGTCCAAGGCCTCTGCCAAAGCAGGCTCCCTGAGAAGAATCTGTTCTATGCAAATCTGCTTTTTTTATTATTATTTAAACAATTATATAGTAGTTAATAACACAATTCATTGTATAATTAGAACAGCAGGCTTGCTCTTTTTCATCATGTCTTCTGGTGGTTACAACTATCCCTGAGAAAATGTGAATTACAGATATTCCTCCTGGGACTGCCCTCAGTGATTTGAGCTGGATCCTGCAGATATTTCTGCAGGTGAGTACTACATGGAGAGACCCACAGCTTAGCAGGACCATCTGTAGGTGTTAAGTTACACAGGGCTGTGAACTATTTCTATGATCAGTGTCCTAACTTCTGACACTGTTTATGAGGTGCAAAACATGCCTCCATAACCTGAAGGTGAACACAGCCCACTGCTTCCTTTCGTCCATCAGTTCCAGCCAAATCAATGGAATTCCTGTTTAAAACTACTTTTTTTCCCTTACGTTGACCTGGTTGTGTTCAGTGCCCGGAATCCGAATGGACATGATATTTAAAACCTCAAAAACTTCTTTATGATATTGAAGTTTCATAATGTCCTTTTGAATGGTAGCAAGCATGAGAGAAAGATGAAAGAAAGACGGAAAATCTCAGGTGGAACATTTTGGGGCACTACAGCTCAGCTGGGTGCATACTGCTGTGGGAGGGTTTTCCTTTGTTACTTTTATGGCACCTCAGCTGTAATATTAGACTCTGCTTCAGTAAAGCAGCTTGTAATTTCTCCGTTGAGACTTTTATAGCTTTTGGGCTCACCAAGGAGTCCTTTCTCTGACATCTGAAGTGTATTATACTGACAACAGGTAACATCCTCTCGGCGCAACTCGTTCTTGTCTCAAATTTTGAACTTCTCACATATTTGACCACAGGATAAAAATTCTTTATGTTGAGCTTAAGAAAATATTTCACTTTGAATCACTCACTATTTATGAGTCTTGTCCAGTTTGGCCCCAAGGGACATTCCTGTTTTCTGTGTACCACAGAAATGACCTTGCTCAGATCTGCGTGGGTGCCTGCTGCCTTTTCCAAAAGAAAACCTCTGTCAGAGGTTAGCACCGTAGCCATAAAACACCTGACATGGCAAGCAATGCCTCTTCATGTGGAGGATACTATTTCAGTATGGAAACCCTGCATTGTAGACTAGCATCCGTTTCCAGCCTTTCTTTTTCTCTATTTTATAAATCAAATTCTATATCAAATTTGATAAACAAATCAAACTTTTTTGCAAGAAGCATGCAATATATGCTGCATAGACCCCCATTTCCAAGGAAATGGCCCCTCCTGGGTCCAGCAGCTGTCACTATTTTCAGGCTCCTGCAAAAGGTCTATGTGACAGAGCCTTCACTTCTTGTTTGGTCACCAAGGAGAGGTGTTGTACCTAGAAACTGCCAGCTCACATCTCCTATAGGTGATATGTTTTGCATAAGTCCAGATGCTGGTCCAGAGATTAGGAGTGGCAGCCCAGGTCAGAAGTACCTTCACTGCTGAAAACATTTGCAGGGAACTGTAAACGTGTCAAACTGGGACTTGGTCTGGGTGCTGTTTTAGCTGGCTCGGGTGGGAAAACATTTCTTTCCCAACTGAAAACCTGAAAACCACCTGACCAAAGCCATAAGGAACTTGCAGGAAAGGAAACGGTGGTCTCCAGTTACCTGAAGATGGCTTTTTGCTGATAAGGTAGTCATTTAGGTAAGTGGTGTATATTTGGCATCACTCAACATGCTCCATTAAAGGAACCTGTCCCTCAGCAGAAAGATTGAGGTCTCCTGTGTAGCTGGAACAGTTCAGTGCACCTGACTGGGTCACAGTCATTTCCAAGTTTCATAAGGGAGAAATTACTTGACCATGTGACCAACATACAGGTGTACAGCCTTGTTTACTGTTACAAAATAATAAAGTTTGAAATAGTTTAGAGATTTAGTTTCCAGTGCTCAGAAAGTTCCTACTCTCTTACATTTTATTTTCATTTTATACCCTATCATCCTAATGTCTATTTACAGCACCCAGCTTGGAATCTATAAATAATAACCTCACTTTCAAAGCAAAATTTCCCTTCTAATGAAAAGAAAAAATAAAAGCTGTGGGTTTTTTAAAAATAAGAAAAGCCAAAACATTGAAATCCAAGGTTAAAGATGATGTTCAGTGATAAAGTGAAAATAAAATAAAATAAAGTTCAGATCTCTTTCAGAGTGCTAGTAAATAACTCTGCCTTGCCAGCCCTGCGTTATGCCCCAGTCCTGCTCCCCAGGGTCATATCCCTGTTTCATAGCAGGAAGCTGCTTCAGCATCCTGGTGCCCTTCCAAAACAAGAAGCATGCACAAAGGCAGAGGAAATCCGTGAGATTCTGAACAATGCCTGCTGGAAACAGTAAGAAGATTTGGGAAGCAGCATGTCCCAGGAAGCATCTTTGCCTATGAGGTAAGCACCCTCAACTTCTCTTGCTCACTTACACACCACGATTTTAAAATCCTGACTCTGGCAAATTATCACACTCCAGCCAGGGCAATTATCATCTGTAGTTTCGAGCCTACACTCACAACTGTTCAAAGAGTTCATGACAGTAATTAAGTGAATGAAGTTCTGGAGGCTCTGGTATAATTGTGAGAAGACAGAGTCCTCAGCCTCCTTTTGTAGTTAGACATTTTTTCAGCACTTGGCTAAAGTCTCACATAATTTGGACAAAAATAGATTTTATTAAACCCTCTGAACACATGCTTTGAAGAATTAACAACTTTGTACAAGTGAACAATTTTTATTTCCAGAAAAAAAAACACACTGTGTTTTTTAATTGAAAGGTCCTTCTGAGCTGACTGTCAGTTGGCACAACAATGTGAGAGAACTGGGAGAAGTCACTCACTGCCCACCCTTAGCGAATTGCCTCACACCACTTCAAATGGATGGGTTTTCTTAATTTCTCTTCAGAGGAGGGAAGAGTTTGGGCATTGCACTGGGCATATTGGCTAAATTATGTTTAGGAGTGCAGTCATGCTTTTGCTTACTGAGCTTGTACCTGACGGTAAAGAAGTGGCAGGCCACAGGTTCGGACAGGTTTTATTCAGATTTTACAATCTATTTCATCCAAGACACATTCATTTCACATACAACAATACATAAAATATTGCCAAAATGTTCACTAATTCTGTTGAAAAACAGATGAAAGACTTCCCTCCAAGGCATTTTTCTTTATTGGAAGGAGGAATATCTTTGGGATTTCTACCAAAGCTATTTAACTAGAAGTTTATACTGCAAGCACCCTGCTAATTGTGCAAGTCAATATAATGCTTTTGAGATGCTGTCTTAAGGGCAATTTCCCTACTGCAAAATGTTAAATACATATGGCTTCACAGGTGGCTTTATAGTAGTGCCATACAGATATGACAGTGATATACTGATAGGAGAGTAATTGTGAGAAATCCAAGTCCTTACAAGCTATTTTTCAAATCAACTACTGAGCTGCCTGAGAATTGGAGAGTCCAAGTTGGAGGAGGGCATGATTTGAAGTCTGTGTACACGTCAATAGAAGGCAGGTGCAATTGCACCTCTCCGTCATTGCTCTTAGTGAATACCTAACTTAGTTTTACGATTTGACTCTGTGAGTACATCATTAACCAGCACGAGGAAAATTAATCATGGTGCCCAATATAAACTTAGAGAGATCCACCACAGGAAAAAGAATTTGAGGAATGGGTCTGGAGGGTGGAGAAGAATTTAAAGGTACAAAGCAGCCACAGTACAGGCTGTTGGGCTGACAGGAATGCTGTAGTTCCAGAAAAAAAGAAAATAATTTTTTTTAAAAAACAGTTCCAAGTTCACAGCTGTCAGAGCACTGCAATTTTGGAGAAAGAGACAGGGGTGCTTCTTTGAGAAAGAAAATGAAATAGAAAATAAAGCAGATGAATTGTGTCTTGACTGGCAAGATAATGTGGGGGAGGTTCAGATGGGAAATTGCTTGCTTATTTTCAAAACAAAACAAAAAAAGAGAAGTTAAATCAGAGAAAACTCTTAAGCAGAATGCATTAGCTGATTATTATGGGGCTTTGTTTGAAGATCTAGAATATGCATGCATATTTGCTTCTACATGCATGTGAACATATACATTTGCATATATACATACAAATTTTAAAATATATTATATATATATATGTATGTATAGACACACGTTCAGTTCCATGCATTGCAGATGTCTCATTGTCAGCTCCTGACCTGATGCCTGCTTTGAGTACCAGTGGTCACCCTCTTTAAGAATGAGGTGGAATACTGAGGAGGAGATTAAGCAGTATGCTCTGTTACTCCAAATAAAAGGTAAATCACGTTAAACAGTCAAGCCATGCTTCCTGTTCCTTTCTACCTGCTGAGTATAACAGTGAACCTGGCCATAAGGCTTAATGTTTTTCCCTTTTACCAAATGGCCAGTGAAGTGAACCAAAGGTATATATAAAACAGTAATTGTAATGCACTTCTTTTGCATCCAAAACGTTGTGGTTTACAAATTCCTTTTCACACACAGAAAAATTATGGAAATAGAAACTCATCATTCCAGCTGTAAGATAAATTTCTCGGTCTGTCAAACACTAAATATAACACAAGGTGAAGATGTTTTACTGTTCCTTTATTTTTATTCTGTTCCCAGGTGGGGTGGAGGCCAGACACCCAGCAAAGCCACTCTATCACTCCCCTTTTCAGGCTGTGTGACTGTGGCTGATGGGCTCTGCCTTGGTCAGCAATGAGTCCGGCCTTGAGCTGGCTGGTGTTTACTCTCTGGGGCCTGCAGAGAGCTTCTGGCTGCTTCTTGGAGAAGCCACCCCTGCAGCCCTGCCCTCTTCCACACAAAACCACAACACCAGGCTTTATTCTATTTAAAACATTATGGAAATTGTAAACTGGAAAAATAGCTCTAGAATGAATCACTGCAGAGAATTTCACAGTGTACTGCATGAAAATTTTATCAAAGAAATGCTTGAACCTCACTAGCCCTTTGCAAGACCCGTGAATCTCTTTTACAATCTTTTTATCAACACTTGTTTCTGATGGAAAATGCTCTCGAATATGCTACCATGAGACTGAGTCTGTGCATGTTATTATCAATTCAAAGTCAGAAGTATTACACACAAATGTACTGTTAGTTAGTTTTCCCCTTGTTTAAAAATATAAAATTAAACATGTAAGTATAGTAGGAAGAGAGGAGGCAATGAAAAAGCCAAAAAGATCTTGTTTCTGAAACCCATTTCCATTTGAAAATCCATTTTCACTTTTTTTTTCTTTCAGGAAATTGGATAATTGAATCAAAATCATTGATATCACATAATTCTCATTATGCTATATTAATTTGAAATCCCCTTGCTAACCTTTCCTTTAAGAGCTTTAATTGAAAACTTGCATTCTGCATAAGCACGTAACGCTTAACACAGCCAGGCCTATAGTCAAAACAAGATGGTTTACCAAAACTTAAATTCTGTATAGGTTATTCATAGGTTATTTAGTCTATGAATAAACTGTACTAAATCAGTGACTGGACCCTGTGCTGTAGCACTGAGGTGGCAAGTTGAGGATAATGGTTTGATTTTGTGAAGGTTTATCAGTACTATTGAGACCTCCTGGATGAAAAACTTACTCAGTGCTGCAACGTTCTTGGTAAATTCAGACCAAAGATGTATTTAAAAATTACACATATTCCATGAATTATTCGCTTCTATGGCTGTTGCCAAATCAGTAGAGAGAAACATAATTGCAAATTTGAATGAATATTCATATGGCACAAATAAACAATGAATACTCATCATGGCAAGCTGACAAAAATGATGCTAAAATTATGTTGAAATTGGGTTTGGAACAAATTCAAAATTCATAGCCTGTTGGCAAATAGTTTGCTGAAAGAAAAAGAGCTACAATTGTCATAAAATCATTTGTATACTTCACTTGTTGCACCGCGTTAGTTTATTTAGCCATAAGGACTCCAAGACTTTCAAGTCTGAAATCAATTCCTATGTGAAATAAACAGGTTTTACAAGATATGCTGATAAATTGTCTTTGGCTCCCATCATTAACCCTCTTATCAAGACAGATGAACCAGCCTGGTCTACAGACTTTCTTATTTAAACACTATTTCATCTTTTTGGACATCACTATTGGAAATTAAAACATATTAATTTTGAATTCCTGTTCCAGTACTGAACCCAAGCTGATAATTCATTGTCTTTCTTTTTATGTCAGCTGATGTTTAAGGTGGAAGTAAAACAGGCAGCTGTCCCTATCCTGGCCTGACTTTTTCATACTTTTTAGTTCAAAAATCTCTAGCACCCAGTATACCCCTCAGCCAGACTCTAAGTCACTCAACTCTTGCTTGGCTTCCCCATCAGAAGGCTTTCATTACAAAGATATCCACTTTTTCTTTTGTTCTCATTGTGCCCCTTCCAGCACCAGTTTATTACCTACTCTATCAACGCATTTTACTTGAAATAGTCCAGGCAGACAGCTGCATTGGCAGGTGCCCAATTTGCCTGAGATGGATTTATCATTCTGAGATTGCACGTTTCATAGAAGGAAGCTGAGGACATTTCTAGAGACCTTTAAGTTTGTGTTTTTATTAACAATACTTAATTTCTTTGGTTTTGAAATTCACAACTTATTTTACCTTGTCTGAGTCGCTACTGAATAGAATAAAGGCAGATACATAAAAAAAACCCAAACCCACAAGCAAAACAAAAATACAACTAGAGGCAGATTTGAGCACACAAAAAGTGGTAACAAGATGCAAATATATGAGTTGAGCCACAGCTCAGGCCCAATGACTGAATTGATGACAATGTGTACTTTATCATGTGGTATGAAGAGTACCTACTTGTCACCATATCCCTGGACTTCCTACCACAGTGTCACTGTGGTCCTAAAATGAGGGACTGTACTGTGCACTTAACTAAGAAAACAACTAGGAGACTATTTTTCAAGCATCTACAGCCATCACATTGTCAAAATGTGTTTCTTTCTTCAAACCAATAATCTTGCAAATAAAAGCAAGAGGCTGAAACACTAGACTCTATTATAATGACTTCACCCACAAGATCTCTGCAAACTCAGCAAAGCTCCAGCTAATTACTACAGTCTTACAACGTGAAGATGAAGATATTGTGAGACTGCTTAGAGGAAGATCTCTTTAGAAAGGCAGTCTGGAAGGAAGGCAGGAGTTGAAAACCAGCCATGAAGCCATCATTTTGAGCTTAATTAAAAAAAAAAAGAAACTGTTCTCTCAAAAAACCAACCCTGTTATTGAGACATTGAGAAGTAGTTGGGGAATATTTCCAACTCCATTTGATGACAGCCGAAATCTTGTAGGTATTTGAAAAAAGTCACAAAATTGATTGAATGCTCACTATTCCTACTGAATCTTTACCTGTCTCAGTATCTCCTTGGCTGCCCCCTTTCAGGTGTCGCAACCCTCTTGGTACCTTTGTGCTGTCCCCATTTGCAAATGCAAGCAGTGGAGTTTTGTGTTGCAATGAACCTGGGGTTTTCTGAGTTTAAAAACTGCTTGGGGAATTCTCTGCAGGAAAAGGTCCAGGCAAATCCTCCTCACATTTGTACACCATCTGGAGTCCTGTCACATGCGGTTTTGAGCATAAGGTGGTAAATGCTGAAGGGCCTTTGTCCCATTAGACTTCAATTTACATGTCCTTGCTCTCTAAGTGTCTCTGGGCAGCATTGTTTCCAAGAAACATATCTGGAGGTCTCCAGCCCATCCTCTTCCCCTGACCTTGTGCTCTCATCAAAGGGTAACCAAGGAGTGCATTAGCTCTCTTTCACAGCGTTGCACACAAATCACCAGCATTCCCAAAACTCAATGGCCCATTCCAACTGGCTCATGACAAAACCATCCCTTTTTTTTTCTCAGAAACAAATCCAAGGGCAGCAGTTAAGCATAAAACACTGTCACACTGTAAAACTAAAGTCCTTACATAGTTTGCATTACCTGGAGCCTGATGGCTAACCTGTGCAGTAGCCTCTAGTGAACTTCTCTGACATCAGTGGGTCTTAGATCTCTCATTTCAAAACTACAGCTGTTGCTAAGATCTCATCAGGCAAAACCTTTGTTTTTTTTGTTTTTTTTTTTAATTTAGAGGTGACATTCACAGAATCACAGAATCCTGTCACTCAGCATCAGTGAAAAGAGACTGGCCTCATCTTCTTGGCACCCATCCTTTGGGTATTTATGAACACTGATCAGATCTCCTCTCAGCCTTCTCTTCTCCAGGCTGAACAGACCCAGGTCTCTCTGCCTTTATTCATAAGAGTGATGCTCCATTGCCTTAATCATGCTTGCAGCCCTTCGTTGGACTTTCCAGTACTTTCCTTTCTCCGTGGAATTGGGGAGCCCAAAATATTGCTTGTGACTTTGCAGACTGGATGAGTCTGACATGAGTCTCTCATCTGCATGTGGGATGAACCCTACAACACTTGTGCTACCTGTTTGCTCTCTTCCTTTTTTGGGGTGATGACAGCAACTAGGTTGCCAAGATAAGGTTTTTTTTTCGCTGTTTGGTTTTATCGCCAACACTGAAACATATGTTCCCTAGCTTTAAGTCAGTCACAGATCATTTTGGTTTCACTTTCTTTGGTACATCCTGTAAACACAGAAAAAACTAGTAAAACCATCAGAATTAAACACTGAAGGCACCCTCTGCACCCTCTGCATCACTCATTTTGGCAGCTGCTATTTGCAGACCCTGAGAAAGTGGCTGTTTTCAGTCCCCAAGGTGTCCTCCTGGCTTCTGGAGAGGTTCAGCTTTCTTGGAGATTCCAAGTACTGCTTCATGCTTTGCAGGCCATTTCTCTAGGTGGGTTTTTTTGTTGTTGTTGTGGTTTAGTTTTGTTGTGTTTTGTTTTCTCTAGCTGCACACCAGTTTTGGTGATCATCGGAGATCTGACACAGTTGAGCTGCCTGAAGTGTGAGTTGCACCTGAGCACTATGCAGAGGAGTGACCTACTGGTACCAGTGCCAGGCATGCTTAGCCCTTACTCCCCTGCTGCTGGGACCATTATTTTCACTGATACAGTGGGATTTTTTTTTTTGCTACTGCAAATACACTGAACAACTTTCAGGAAAGTCTTTTTACTTGAAAATCATGCTACTTTTTCTTTTTTTTCTTTTTTTTTGTTGGTTTTGTTTTGCTTTGGGTTGGGTTTTGTCCCTTTTTTTCCAGCTTGACGACTTTTGCAGTATGTCACATACAAAATCTCCACGACCCTTCCAGAGAAACCCCATTCATTTTCACTTAAAGAAAGCACTACTGCTCCCTTTCTTTACATTTGTATCTACAGTCCTCTTTCTTGTCAAAGCAGACACATTCTGCTGTAGCACAGGAGGTCGAAGTGGCTGATGCTTAAAAAAATAGAATAGCCTCTCCTCTTGACATCTGATGGAGAGAAGAGATTAATAAAACAGATCCATGAAGCGTGTCTTGTTTTAATGTATCTCTGGGGATATTTCTACTGTTCTTCCTTTATTCTGTACTCTTTTAAACCAGTTAATCCATTGTTCAGAAGTGAGGAGGGTTAGTTCACTGAGCAACTGTCAGTTTAATTTCATTTCCCCCCATTTTCTGAATAGGAATGCAAGCCAATGCTTCTAAAACCTTAACTGGGCCCTTACTGGTGCCAGTTAGGTCCTGGCATAGATAGAGAAAAACAGGAATGTTGCAGATGCCATATATCCTCTCATCCAAGGTAGCTGCTCTTTACAAAGAGCCACGAGGACGTGTGGACTGTCTTGTTGCATTATCTATGTATGAGCTGACAGAAAAGGATGTCAGATTGCCCAGGAACTTTGGATGCTGACTAGGGTAGGAGAGTAGGTCTATAACATAAAGCATTTAAAATTTAGCAGATTTTGTAATGCATTTTCCCCTATAAGAACATAAAACCGTTTCTGAATTTGCTAAGATTTGTTCAAACTGCTCAGATTTTGCAGAAACAGTGTGAGTTTGTTGAGGCTACAGGGGAAACAATTACATGTCTTCCAGAAACATCAGTAGCAATTAAAGTCTCTCTAAACCAAAGTCCCAGCAAAACATTTCTTATAGTCATGATTTCACGTAGAAGTAATATGGTAGGTGAGTTATCAGTCATTCCCTTTTAATTTAGAGATTCAGCACTAGGAATAACTCTTGGCAACACTATTGTGCAGTATCTTAAAGACCCATGTCAATAGTGCTTCATAGTATACTATCCATTCTTAATAAGAGGGTCACGGAGAGGAGGAAAATCAGAACAGCAAAACATGTCTAAATCTTCAAGAATTTATTAAACTAGAAACTCAAAGTTTTTAAAAAAAGAAAGCCTCTTTCATGCAGTGGCTAGAAGTGCTGTCTTAGATCTTACATTGTTAAATACAAGAGTAGATGCAATCCTAAATTAGAGAGAAAACAGCAGTAACCCTCTATAACTTCTATTAGTCTGGCTGTTGAAAGCCTGGGTTTTCTGTCAGGGTGGAAAGTTGTAAAAATTTGTGTATTCATACAAAACCATGCACGTTGTCACAACCTAGGGTTTCATTTCTAGTTTGTAATTACAAAAGGCTTTCCGACCATTAGATTGAGGACTTCGCTTGTGCTGCTGGAGATTTTACTGGTCATCGTTCATTGTCTCTCAGTAGCACACAGCTCAACTCTGGCAGTATGGGTTCTCAAGCTGCTCTGTTATAGAAGCAAAAGAAAAATCATTCCATACCATGGCAGACAATAAGAAACAGCAAAAGTTGGCTGACGTGACCATTGGAGAGATAGAGTCAAGAAAATGTTTACATGAAGGAAGCTTACAAATATGCCTGCTTAATGAAGTCCATCAGCTTTCTTTTGTGAGCCAAAAATTGCTCTGAAGGAACTGAACACAGCAACCTTTCCTGAATTCATAATAACCACAGTTAAGGAAGCAGAAGTAAATGCATTTGCATTTATGGAAGTTACCTTCCACCGCCTGCCCTTTAAAGTCTTTGCCCTTGTGGAAAATGACAGCAAGACGTTGTGAATTAATTCCCTTCTTCCACATGGGGAAGGGAATAACTGTGCCAGAAAACAAACCAACCAACCCAAGTCATACTGTGATTAACAAATTATACACAGAAAGAATCTCGTCCTGTCTTCAGGGATTAGCTGACAAATACTCCTCTTGATGTTGCCCTAATTGGTGGATAGGCTCATGTCTGGGCTGGATGACCTACTTCACTCCATGCCATTCATAATGATTTCCATGAATTCAGAATATGCAAAACAATTTCTATTTTTTTGTTACATTTTGCTGATTATGGAATAAATAATGTGTCCTCCTGCTTGCATTTTATAGACTGATGGTGATGAGAACTCCCAATTACCTTCACTGTAGTCTGTATTAAGAACGTATGAAATGCCTGATGGGCTTGGAATAACAGTTCACTTCTTAGAGGTGGCAAACCACTGCTACTGTACGCAGACCACCCTTGTCATATCCCTCCAGCATTCAGGACTGTGTGTAAGAGATGTTAGAGGGTACACAAACCTGCTCGTTCCCTTTAATGTGTGTATGGACCTGCTTACCCTGAATTTGACTACTCCCCTCTCCCCTTTGGACCTGCTGACAGCATCTGCTTCCACAGCACCCCACAGCTACAAACCCCAGATGGTCACCATGAGAGTTTCCTCCAGCATCCCAAATGCCAGTATTTCATGGTATCTGATTAACAGCCCAGTTCTGCACTCGCTCCACCTGCTGCCTTTGTGATTTTGCAAAGCTCAGTTGTAGACCACATTTGCCTCCTCCTGTACTTACTGAAGAGCTGCAGCCTCTTTTGTCACTCCTTACGAAGCAACCCCTGCATCACTTTGATTGCAGCAGTTTTACTTCTCTGTACCTTCTCTAATACCACATGTCCTTAAATTGTGGCATTCCAAACACTTTTCCAGATGATGCCCAGAGCCTTGCTGACTTTTCTGGCTGCTGCCAGGTCACTGCTTTTGGAAGAACAGTAAGCAATGGCTCCATGAACTCTTCCCTGAGTTGTATCTGTCTGTCCAGAGTCGCAACAATATTTTGTTCCCTTATCATATCTTCTCTTAATCTCCTGTTGCCCTTCTCAAGCCCACTGCTTCCATATCACATGTTACCTTTGAAATGCAGCAGTAAAGTCTGATCGGACTACCCTGGGCAAGGAGACCGAGACATGTGGCATTTCTGAAATATTTTTACATTCCACTGTTGATTGTTCCTTGCATCAGAAATTTTGTTTGGTATAGAAACTATGTGTTGCTTGACATACAGAGTATGCCTTAAGTAGCTTCTTCATTTTATAGCTCAAAATCTTAGCATATCCAGAAATGATGGAGTATCATCTTCTTTGGATGGTACCAAATGATAAATTTTTCTACAGTTTGAAGCTCTTCACAAGCACTTCTAAAATACAGAACAACATATTGTACCCTCTTATTCACTTCCTTTCCACTTCTAAACCAGTTAAGACCTCAAACAGGTCTATTTGGACCAGCTGTATATATATCCATGGATTTCTACCTTGCTCTTTATCTGTGGAAATGGTTTTGTTCATGCTAGGGATTCTTGCAAACATTACACCACTTATCACAACACTTACCCTTTAAACCACTGGGGTGCTGGAACAAGTGCATGAAGGCTATCAGTAGGCTTCAAGAAATATTGGCCCAAAGAACTTGCTGCCTAGCCCATCTACACAGTGTATATCATGAGAGAGTAGGAATACACAAAAGTGATTCACAAAGGAAGGATGGAAAGTGTGCCTAGAAAGATTTTTTAAATCTAAATAATTAAGAAACTATTTTTAAAGGCTAGGGAGCCATAGCCATTTTTAGAAGATGGAAGTGAAAAGGTAATAGGTAATGAAAGAACACAGAATATTGCCAGGAGAAAGAAAAGAATTCATCTGAGTCTGAGACATGATGGTTTTCCAAGGAATGTTGAAAGCAATAAAAGTGCTGATAATAGATAAACTGAAAAGTAAATCAAAGTGTCTTTTCACTGTTTTTCTTTTATTCTTCTGTAAAGCTTTGTGATTTCTTATCATATATAGAGTATATCCTGTATTTGTACACTATATATTGTATATTACATATTTCCATAAATATAACTCAGCATTCACATATATTCCTAATTACATGTGTGTAATATAGGGTTCATAAAATATTTTAAAATATATATGAACTTTTCCTTTAGATTACACTCTTGCAAGAGTTGCTAAGCAAGACAGATTTTTTTTCTACCTACTTTAGGAGAGCAATATATGAGGAGGGTAGTTCAACCAAGTACAAAGATGAAGACCCTAAAGGGCATTTTAAGATAATCAGCTTCACGTCCCCCACATTACATTTAACCAAATACAGTCATGAAGATACTTGTGACTATGGTTGAAATTCACACCTTTGCAGGCTCCCTGACACCCATTTCTTGCCAATACTGAAACAGCATCCAATGACGTTCCATTTTCCTTACAAACCCTAATGAGGTAAATCTTCTCTTTGCTAGCCTTTCCACATCACAAGATTTTTCTCTAAAGTTGACTTCCACTCATCAGCTGCCTTTCTGCATAAAGGAGTCCCTGAGTGGAGGCAATACTGATAGCCGTGCCCTCCCTAAACAGTGACTGCCAAAAAACCCCCTGCCTCTGAAATGAGTTGCCAGCTGGACTTTTCTTTTGATCTGGGTCTGCTCTTTGATTAGCAGTTGGCCTCCCTTCCCCAGCTTGCCTGTGGCACCTTCAAACATCTGTTGCATTAAAGCGGTCGCATCATGGAGCGTACTGGGGATTGGCCTTAAGCCCCACTGTCTCTTAAGAAGAAAGACTGCCTGCCCTATTAAATGAGCAGAAGGTGCTTTCATTGACATTTTAGAAAATTTTAGGAAGCATTCTTTATTTTTAATCAGTTTTCTTGGGAAGAAGCAAAGCACTATCTCTATTCAAGTCAAGTATAGGCCTCCTAGCCACGGACCGAAGGGGAGCACAAATCAGGGCTCTTGGCAGCTAAGTGAATGCATGTAACTGCATCTTCTATTCACTTCCAAGGAAGTTGTTTGTCTAGACTTTCATTCAGTGCTGTGAGAAAGCAAGGCAAACGGCACTGCTGTGTCTCAGTGCTCTTCTGTACATTTATCACGTCTTCAGTCTTACAGAATAAACCAGGGCATTGCATATGAACTTTGTTGACAGTGCAACAGCTCCTGTACCATTAGACACTTTCTAATAGCTTGTCTAGGCTGTCTACTGGGCTGCATGCCTTCCATCATCTGTCTGGCAACTGATTGGCTTCAAGGGAAGGCTTGCAATTTGTAAGACCTTGGACTACCGTTCCACAGTTTCCCGTCAACTGGAGTAGCCGAATAACTCCGTTACGCAGGCTCCTTCGGATGCCACCTATGAGGAACGCAGTTGCAGGCAGTGGTGCAGGCAATTCAGGAAGCAGAGCCCATCCCCAGCTGTGACGGATGCCTCAGAGCACAAAATGTGTTGCTGTTTCTTGAGACAGTTCTCCACTGTAGATTTGGACATATGGAGCAACAGATTGGTGGACAGGGAAACTAGTTAAGTTCCTCTGTAAGTTTACTGACTTTAAGTCTGATCAGTCTTCCTGAATGATGATGAACATATTTGCTGTTGAAAGGGTACAGTTTCAGGTCGACTTTCAAGTGAAGTGTCATCGTTTTGTGATCTCTGGACAGATTGTTATCTGGGAATGTTTGTGCAGGCTGCTGGTAAGCTAATGTCATTACTGCTAAGCGTTCTGCTTGGGTGATGTTTAGCATATTTTCTCTTTGAAATGGTTGTAGGTTGCAGGCCTACTTGTTAGAAAGACAGCACCTCTCTGTGCTCCTGAGGAAAACGAATTTGGCACTGCAAATCATATTTAGCTCTGTAATGCTACAAAGGATATTAAATCCATCAAAGTCTTTCTAAATAGCCTGTTTTGCAAGAAAATGCCTACCTTTTAGCACTAATGCAAAGTAGAAATTAACAGAGCACAGGCACTAATTAATAGAACAATAATTTTAAAAAAACTCCAGGCCCACGTCTCAGGATTCCTTTTATATCTTTTTCTTTTTCTTGGTTTGTTTTTTGGGTATTTTTTGTTTGTATGTTTGTTTGTTCATTTTTGTTATTGTTTTGTTTTGTTTTTAATCTGGGATCTTGTCTTCCACATCTGTTCGGTGCATGATCATCTTGTTTGGAAATTGAAATTCAAAACTATAAGCCTATACAGTTCAGTAGTTGCAATGACCAAGCACACAGCCTGCCTAGTGAAAAAGAGAAATGCAAGACAATGAAGGTAGGAGATGGAAAGCCATGAGACAGCAAAGACAAACATTATTGATGGGTTAGAAACCATCCTAAATAACTTTGCAGATGTCACCAAGAAGAGCAGGAGTGTTGATTTGCTTGAGGGATCCAGATAGGGCGGACTGGACTGCAGAGGGATCTGGATAGAGTGGACTGATGAGACAAGGCCAATTGCATGAGGTTCAACAGGGCCACGTGCTGGATCCTGTCTCTGGGTTACAACAACCCCATGCAATGCTACAGATTGGTGGAAATCTGTCTGGTGGAAAACAACCTGGATTTATTTGTCACTAACCAGCTGAATATGAGCCAGCAGAGTGCCCAGGTGGCAAAGAAGACCAACAGCATCCTGGCTTCTATCAGGAATAGTGTGGCCAGTGGGATTGGGGAAGTGATCATCCCCCTGTACTGGTGAGGCTGCATGCCAAGTATTGTGTTCGGTTTTGAGCCCTTCACTGTAAGAAGGACATTGAGGTGCTGGAGCAGGTCCAGAGAAGGGCAACGAAGCTGGTAAAGGGTCTAGAGCACAAGTCTTATCCTCATAAGGCTACAGGAACTTGGGTTGATTAGTCTGAAGGAAAGGAGGCTGAGGGGAGACCTTATGGCTCTCTACAACCACCGGAAAGGAGGTGGGTGTTGGTCTCTTCTCCAAAGTAACTAGCATGGAATTGGAGTTGTGCTGGGGGATGTTTAGAGTGGATATGAGGAAAAACCCCTACAAATCTGTTAATCTGTGAAAGTGTTGTCAAGCACTGGAACAGGCTGCCCAGGGAAATGGTTGAGTCCTCATTCCAGAGGTAATTAAAAGACATGTAGATATGGTGCTTAGGGACAAGGTTTAATGGTTGGACTTGGCAGTGCTGGGTTAATGATTGAGCTTGATGATCTTAAAGGTCCTTTCCAACCATGATGAGTCTATGATTCTATAGTACACTGGAAAACAGAGCACAGTATAGGGTCACAGTTTCTTCCCAATGTGACTGGGTACTTGAAGTTGTTATGAAACATATTTGCAGATGCAGAAAAGCATAACTGCAGGGTGTTTGGAAGCCATCTGTCTTCTAAATAATCATCAAAGGAATGAAAGAAAAAATACCCAAAGAACATCCAGAGATATGGAAATCTTTGTTGCCTGCCTGATTCCACTTGTACGTAAGAAGTAAGCTACCCAGGTCCCAAATGGATCTCCTGAGAGGTGGTAAGCAGGAGGACTTCCTTCTGAACACACAGAAACTCAAACATCTGAAGATCTGATTCTCTGAGTACAGCCTACAAGCACCTAATAAAGACCTGCTTAAACTGTACAGGAGGAGAAAGAAGAGCCTGGAGTCACAAATGCTCCATTGATCCACGCAGCAAAGAGGATGTAGACAGCATAATATGCAGACAGTAAACGGAATATCTATTTGCTTAATGATGAGCAACTATCTATATAAGCTGCTTTTGGAATAATGTGTTTCAAATTTGAAACTGCCTGATTAGGTTATGAATAGGCCCCATGTGGCACACCATTTGGTTGTCTTTTTAGAAATTAAGGAGTCAGGCTTGGAAAGATTTTGCTGCACTTTCAGTAGTTTACCTTTTGGTAGACATTACAGAAAATAATTTGCAGGGTCCACAGGGACTGCATATTACACAGTGCATAAGACAAACAAATGGATACCATTTAAAACAAGGAAGGAAAGTGCAGAGAGCTGATATGAAAAAGTCAGAAACTTACTTTGCTTTTATACTACTTCAAATTGCAGAAGAGGGAAGAAGCAAAAGGGAAATTTTTGAGGAATTAAATGAATGGTATGTAAAATGGAAAAGAGTAAATGCCCTTGTGAAACTTAAAACTCTGTATTCACAGAATCACAGAATCATAGGGGTTGGAAGGGACCTCCAGAGATCATCGGGTCCAACCCCCTGCCAAAGCAGGTTCCCTAGGACAGGTCACACAGGGAGGTGTCCAGACGGGTCTTGAATATCTCCGGAGAAGGAGACTCCACCACCTCCCTGGGCAACCTGTGCCAGGGCTTTGTCACCCTCACTGTAAAGTTCTTCTGCATGTTGGTGCAGAACTTCCTGTGCTCCAGCTTGAGGCCATTGGCCCTTGTCCTGTCCCCACAGACCACTGAGAAGAGGCTGGCTATATTTGAATAACGCTCCTGGTGTGTTAACCTGTGTATTTGTGTGAAGAGTAGTGGAAACGTCAAGTAATGTATCAACGTAATTCCCCAGGAATATTAGTGGTGTGGAAGGAAAATATATTTTGGTGGTATTAAGAAAACTGACTTTAAAGACAGGAGACAGCAGATGATGGACAAATTTATTTTCTCTGAGAGGGGACCGTGCCGTACGTGGTCTATCTGGAGGGAGCCTGTGCAGTGTTGTCCTTTCAGATACCCTGACATCAGAACTGTAGGACAGCGCAGTAAGACCACAGTGGCCTTTCACAGCAAGCATCATTTTCAGATAACCCCTCTGGAGTGTTGAGGTTCACATGCCCAACAGCCAGGTGGGAATCATATTGAGAGCTTCTTCCTTTTTTGTGGAATATTAGGGTCTTCTGCTGAGGGTCCTAGAGAAAGTTTTGTGAAAAACAAATACACCCTCTTAGGTTGTCCTTCATTCCCAGAAGTGACTGTTCTCCTTAGGAGTGTACAAGCCAGGTACATTTAAAACAAACTCAGGGAACAAACTATGCCTTTTTTTGCATCCAGCTCTTTTAGTGCTTCCTCAACGAATCTTCACATGCTGCTGAGGAGAGCAATCTCTTCTGGGAACCAAGACTACCTCTTTGTGGATAAAGCCTGGCTTTTACACCTAGATTTTAATCACAAACACTAAATCCTTCCATGGCAACAGTAGCAATCAAACCCTTCTACATGTCCTTCTACCTCCACACAAGAGCAGGTTTGCTGGGGGTACTTGTGACCCTGTGGAGGACCAGACTGGAGCAGTCCGGGCCTGAGAGACTGAGAGATGTTCTATGATGTATGACTGCACCCCATAGAAGGGACCCACGCTGGGACAGATGGTGAAGAGCTGAAGCCCTGTGGGAAAGGACTTGCGTTGGAGAAGTACTCATGTTGGAGAAGTTTGTGGAGGACTGTCTCCTGTGGGTGGGACCCAGCACTGGAGCAGGGGAAGGGCATAAGGAATGCCTCTCCTGCCCCCTCCCCCACTAAGACAGAACTGACCAAAACCTCCACTTCCACCACCCCCCCAACCCATGCCACCCTGGGGGTGAAGAAGGAAGGGGTGGGGGAGGTGTTTTAAAATCTGGCCGCACTTCTCATTACCCAGCTCTGGTGTCACTGGGTGTGCAGTGCAGTGTAATACATTAGAGTTTTCTTTCCTTTATTCTGTGCTGAGTCTGTTGTGCCCATGACGCTGATCATGGAATGATCTCTCCCTGTGCTTATCTCGACTCCTGAGCCTCTTAATAGACATTTTCTCCCCTGTCCAGCTCAAAAAAGGGGAGTGATAGAGCAGCTTTGGTAGGTGTCTGGCCTCCAGCCAGGGCCAAACCACCATAACTGGATAGAAGACAACAACAAATGTTTGTCTGCCTGGAATACAGGGGGAGGTTAATGCTTATTTGATCAGAATGAAAGGAGGTGTCTCCTATGTTTTCTACATGTATATCTTCATATCTGTACTCTGGATTGTGACACCCTGCCTTGAAAGATTTGTTCATGGGCCCTGTGATGGAAAGTTGGGGGGGGACGGAACAGAAGAAACTTTAGACAGAAGCAGCTGTGCTAGGATGAAATGCAGTGGGTCCTCCATTCTTTAGAAAGTGGGGCTGTCAGAAACACCTTGCTGTCAACACTGAGCAATGGTAAAAAGCCAAAATGAAGAGCTAGAGCGCTGTAGTGAATAGTGCTTGCATTAACAATCAGAGCATGTAGCTGGACTCCTTCCCTTGCCAGAGACTAGGCAATAAATGAAATTTCAAGGGTCTGATGCGCAAAAATTCCAAGGTCACTCAACCTGAATAGGATAAATTATAATAAGCTTCACTATAAATAGCAATTCAGTGACCTGTTGTTGCAATTCTGGGTGAGTTATCAGTGATGAATTTTCAAGTATTCCCCATTAAGAATATTATGCAGCATGTTGAATTTCAGTCTGTAGAGGATGAAGCTCTTTCTCTTCCTCAGACACAGGGGTGAGACACATCCCATCAAACTGCAGCCATTTGCAAGACACATAGTTTAAGCTAGTTATTTAGGCTTCCTCTGTAATAAGGAGGAATTCATCTCACTTTTGGATGAATTGTCCCCTGGAGATGCCTATTTTCTTTCCTGTTAATTATGAAGGGAGATTACAGGACCGTCCTTAAAACAAGGATCTGTCTTTTAGGATGATAAAGCATAAATTCCATGATTATGCTTATTGATAGCTACTGTCAGTATAGTCACTAGTCACGACCCTACAAGATTAATAAAGGATAATACTTATGCTAGACAAAAATATTTTAAACAGAAATCTTGCTAAATTCACACAGGAAGAAAAGGACAAGCTGATGACAAATATCTAGCAAACGAGAAGGTATTCAAAAAAGGACCACTGAGTGGAGGCAGCCACATGAGCTGGTTCTCCTTTCCTCCATCTGGGAGGTTAAAGATGTTATATTTGTGGGGTTGTTGTCTGTAGTGTTAATGACTAATAAAACTGACACAACAGGTGACCCTCAATGTCTAACAGTCTCCAAGAGCAGAAATTGTCCTAAGAAGAAAGGTAAAACCATATTATAGTCTTCTCATTACAGGAGTTGAGGCTTTTAAAATAAGACTTCAGAGGGGAGAAAAGAGCAAGAAAAAAACACAGAAAAACATGACAGGTGACAGCCTTCACTGCTGCTTCTCGTTAGACTCAGGAGTGTCAAGGCCTAAGCCTTCTCTCATGGTAACATACATGAACATAATTCCACTGTAGTCATATTCATCTTTCTTTAAAAAAATGCAGGGACACTTAACATTATCAGGAGTACAGGCCTTTTTCTTTGATTGACTACAAGTTTTATATCTCAGCAACCACAATGAATTCAGTGTAAATATCCCTAACTTTTTACAGTACAGACAAGAAGAAACAGATAAATGTGAATATTTATTCTTTATAGAATCACAGTCTGGTTTGGGTTGGAAAGGCCCTCAAAGATCATCCGGTTCTAATCCCCTGCCATGGGCAGGGACACCCTCTGCTAGCTCAGGTTGCCCAAAGCCCCATCCAACCTGGCCTTGAATACTGCCAGGGAGGGGGCAGCCACAGCTTCTCTGGGCAGCCTGTGCCAAGGCCTCGCCGGCCTCACAGGGAGGAATTTCTTCCTTGTACCTAATCTAAATCTACCCTCTTTTAGTTTAAACCCATTACTCCTTGTCATTCCACTATGCTCCTTGGTAAACAGTCCCTCTACAGCTTTCCTGTAGGCCCCTTTAGGTACTGGAAAGCTGCTGTAAGGTCTCCCTGGATCCTTCTCTTCTCCAGGCTGAACAAGCCCAATTGTGTCAATCTGTCTTTGTAGGAGAGGTGCTCCAGCGCTCTGATCATCATGGCTTGGAGAAAAATTATTTAAATAATTTTAATCAGAAACGATTTAAGTAAGGCATAGTCTCTCTTGGGTTCTCCATGATACAGTATGAGAATGAACTTGCACTGTTTAATATCAATTTGCTGCTAAACACAGTCTCTTCTGACTTCAGTGTGACTCATTAATAGCAAATTAATCAAATCTGGACTTGTTTGTTTGCTCTTTAAAATGATTTAGTCATACATATCTCATTTAGAAAGTAATTTAATAACAGAGGTAAAGTAACAGTTAACACCAAAAGAGTCATGCTTCAGTGTGAGCCAGATTGTTTAGATCAATTGGCTTATGAAGGCAACATGCAGTATTTAAAAATGCAGACCTATTACCTTACTCTTTTTGGATCAATAGCTTCAATGAGTTCCTAATAACAAGTTCCAAAAAAGCATATTCCAAAGAAGCGCTCAGACAGAAGTTTCTTATCATGTTGATTTATGAAAAAAAATGTTTGGATTCAATACACAATTTTAATACACAATTTATCAAAAAGTCAGTATGGGAACGATTAATACTAATTTACAAAATCTGAGTCACTGGAGCTACTCCGGTTCTTTCCTGTGATGGATGTATCTCTAAACATGGGAGTGCACTACAGAATAGGAAAAGTACTCTGCAACATGAGAATCAATCTCTTCTACTAAAATGTATGCTTTAAAAGCACACTGCAATTAGTATGGGAAAGGTGAATCTAATGAAGGAAAGCTGTCACTTGTATGTTCACATTGGAATGATTCATGCTGCTATATGAAAAACCTTCATGTTTCAGCAGGCACAAAAATAGGACCCAGCTGGGATAAAATGGAACCTTTTTTTTTTTTTCCCCAGGTTATGATTTTCATTTCCACATTGCATAATTTGAGGGTTCTATAAGGTTGTGTTTACAGGAGGAATCACCACCATCTCAACTCTCCCATATTCTCTGTGCTGACCTCACCCTCCCTGGCCTGCCGTCACGCGTTCAGCATCCATACCATGCTTCTTTACCTGCCACAAATGCCCTCAGCTCTGCAGACTCTCTCACACATCCTCACGCATCTCACTAAGACTCTACTTCCTTCAGATCTACCAGTAGCCTTTGTTTCACCAAACCCTCAGATGAAAACAAAGCAGAAACTGGAATGCTTCCCCACTAAAGATGTGCTTTTTATATGGTGGTTTTATACACACAGAAGGCCAAGAAAAAGCAGTGGCATCGTGTATAGCTGACAGGATACGGGATCTTGGCTCCATCTGTTTTCACAGAGACATGCAGTGGGTCAAACCAAACATCTGTCTAGGGCAAGATCCTGAGACCAGCAGCAGCCAACAGCATATGTACATGGAAAGGTCTATAAAATAATGTACAACAAGGGCAATATTTTTTTTTTAAAGTTTTCTCCTAGCTACAGCCCTGCAAATATGATCTTTGACAATAAAAAGTAAAAGGCCATGTAGGCTTTAGCCACAGCAGCAGTTGCCTGGTGGCCACATGCCTGTGTCCTCCCTGCATTGGCTTTGCTCTGGGATCACCCAGGCAGAGGGCTGACACTCTCACCCAGTCACTGGGGAAGACAGCCCATCCGGCGTAATAGGGCTGGGGGAGGCAGGCTGTGGTAAGACACTACATAAAAATATCCCCAAAGAGACCCAGTGCTGAGGAGGAAGGGACCCCAATCATGAACCTCCCCCACCAAAGACCTTGGGACACTGGAGACTTGTTGCAACCCCACTTTCATGAGGAAGACTGGGGTCTTTTACCTTAGCACCTAAAGGGAGCTTGGAAGATTTCTTACAGCATCAGAGAAAAGGAGGAGATGCCAATAAGTCTTCTTGTAAAACAGTTTAACTGTATTACTAACAAGCCTTCTCTATATTAATTTGGGGCTCAGAGTGCACGTTGCTG
Organism: Gallinula chloropus; assembly: GCF_964237585.1. NCBI lineage: Eukaryota > Metazoa > Chordata > Aves > Gruiformes > Rallidae > Gallinula > Gallinula chloropus. The sequence goes on along the minus strand of NC_140086.1, from coordinate 77,614,859 downwards.
CAAATGCACTAGCAATTTGGATTATTAGGCTGTTAAAACATTAATAGGGCTGATGCTAAACAGTGTTCCCTTTTGCCAATAACAAGGTTTTGAGTGTAAATAGATTCTGAGTGTAAACAGCTTCCAGCAAATTGCCATCCCTCTAGGGACTTCCTGAACCAGAACTATAGTTGGTAGCTGTGAATGGACTGTTTCTACCATGATTTTGTCCAGTTACTTTTTAAACCACCCAGGTCACCCCTCTTGCAAGGTTGGGCATACGTCATATGTGATCTCACAAAAAAACAGGGCTTTGGTGCATGTGTGTTGTGTAATCCTGCTTTGCTTTACATCACAGTAAAATGGAAATTCCCTTAATCTCATTAAGAAACTTCTGTTATTGTGAAGATGTGTGAGAACATACAACTGTGCATATCATTACAGTATCCACACCAACATCTTTTTCGTGCCCAAAAAAAAAGCTTTATTTATGCTGTTATCCAGCCTTGTGGAGTGGTTGATTTGGGTTTTATAATGTAGCTGTGCTGGAAGCTGAAGTGCACTCAGGCTTCTTGTAGGCAGCACATCACCTCCAGATGCAGGAGACAGGAGATGGGCTTTGAATGGAATCTGGAATTCCTGAAGGAGGAAACAATGTTTGAGACATCTGACCTTAGTGGTCATCCTTGGTGTATGGAAACCACAGGGCAGCACAACAAAAATCTGTCAGATCAGCTGAACCAAAGAAACAAACGTGCTCAGTGCTCACTGGGGACTCCCCCCGTGTTTGTATGCTGCAAGCCATAGCTTTTCATCCACAGGCTGGTTTGTGGAGGACACTGTTTCTCCTCCCTTGAAAATCAGTCAGGCATGACTCCCTTGTTAGAATATCCAAACACAAAATGTGGCATAAGTAATTTGCCACTGAGTTGTGCCTCTGCCCTGGGCAATACACTCTTAAAGGCAGTGAGCGAAATGCAGCTGCCACCAAAACTTCTCTGCAGTTCTTTATGAAACAATCTTGTGGACCCTCTCTGCCTGGGCAGCAAGCAGCAGGGGCAGAGACCCAGGACACTTCATCAAAAGCATTATGAACATGTCTATTTTCCCCGGGCAGCTGAAGAATAGGATTTTACTGAAAGCTCCGCTCTATTCATTATCGGGAAAAATTCCCCGCCAGTTTTAACAATGATTGGAAGATAGCTATGTTGTGGCAGCACTGAGCTAGACCTTAGGAGAACAGCATTTACCTGATGGCTCATCTTTCCTCATTCTAAGCAGTCTTTGGTGAATCACGGCATGTGTCCCTGTCTAGGTTTTCCACTATATATACTCTCTTTCTTCCGTTCTTTGTCTGCCTTTGGCTGCCCATTCATTACAGCAATGACTCGCCTTTCTATGGGTGGCAGCAGACACAGCAGTGACAGAGCTTCTGGCACTGCTAAATGTTGTCATTATACAGAAACCCACCGGTGTTCAGCCAACCTTGTTCGATGTAACAGCAATCACTGGAAGGCCTATACTAACCCTTCTGTTTGAAGAAGGCAGAAATGTTATTGTGTATGGCCTTATTTCAGGAAAACACCCTTATTTTGAACACCCTGTGCCTAAAGCGCTTAAAGTAGAAGGCAAAATTGAAAAGTGAACTGTTGAAATAGTCCTGATCAGGAGAAATGTAATACAGTTCTTCCAGGAAATTAACATTGTGCTTATAGCCCCCATGGGTAGATGAACTATAATGGCTTTTTGACTGCAGAGGGTAAAAAAAACCCTCTTCTTTGTGGTACAGGCTGGTGCACGGATCAAAGAATCGTATCACATTGATGGAAAAGGAGCTCTGACGGCCATCTAGCCCTACATGCCACTCAAAAGCAAAAACATCACCGACACGGTGTCAGGTCAGCCACAGCTTCACCAGGCCAGCTCTTCAAAAATCTTCAAAGTTTCCACCATTGAGCTCTTCCTGTCCTGCACCGACCTCTTTGTGAAGCTTGTCCTCAAATCCACCCAAACCTCCCAAGACACGCCGTGTGGCCATTGCGCCTTGCCGAATCACCTGCGGCTGCTCTGCACGGCCTCTGTGGCCTGCCCTGCCCTGTGGGCCACCATTTCACGGCCTTTCGTTTTCTTCTCTTTCAGACTGCAGAAGCCCAGTGCCCCAGGATGCTGAATGTCCTGGACAGTGAAACCTGGCAGCACCACACCTTTATTTAATCCTGCTAAATTAGTGAACAGACCTCTTAGTGAAACCCAGGTGAGAAAAGCAAACAAAAACCCCCAACCAATCAGAAAACAGCTTGAGTTTTCTTAAGCTTCTGTGGAATAGGCTCTCTCACACAAAATCGGAGTGATTTTGCCCCAACCAAGCAACTTCACAGTACTGTCTCCTGAATCTGCAGTTTGCATTTTAATGGGTTTGGTAGCACTGAAACAGTGCATCATTTGCTATTTGCATATTAAGTGCAACAAGCATATCTCCACATAGTACAGCAGTGTGGCTATGCATTATAAAGGATCCAGCATCTACATAATACATATAAAAAGACATATTTGCATGCAGGCAACCAACCACATAATACAGGTTTTAAAAGTGATAAACTCCGAAAGAACGGTGGGATAATGGGTTCAAATACGTACAGAAATGACTGAGTCAATTCCAACATTGGTTTAGTGGTCTGGAGCCATGCTGATATACCTTAACAATATGCTTCCTTCCATCTGCAACAGGCACCGGTTCTATTCCTGCTCAGCACAAACACATCTTCACGTAGTTCACGTAGTTTAGGTTGAACTCTGTGGCAAACCAGATCACAATATCTGCTGTTTCTGCAGTATTTTCACGTTTTTCACAAGCCATCTGCAGTAATTGACAGTATACTGCAGCTGTAAAACTGGTTTTTTGGTGTGCTTTAGATTTGCTGCCTTGCAGCTCCACATGCGTTACCTTTGTAAATTTTCACAGGTCATCCTCTGAACCGTGTCTGTCGGTGTATTTATTGTGAGAGGTTCTCATCACACGGCATCTCCTCTGTTTCCAGACAGGCATGTGATGATCAGTTCCCTGGAAAAAGTTGTCTTCTGATCTTTTGACTGTCTGATCTTTGTCTGGGGTGGCCAAAGGTATTCAATTAGAGAGACCGTTTAGTTTAGATCTTTAACGCCATAAGGGGCAACAAGACTTTTCTCATCCCTAAAGGGGAGCATGTAGAGTACCAGCTGGCCTACCACCCCACGGCAGCGCCTAAGCAACGCACACCTTCATGCTTCAAAAAGCTCCTTCTTATGGGCTGCAAGCATATAATTTCCAATGCTGATCCAGTCACAGGAACCACAGGCACCAGTGTGCGCTGCAGGGACGGTGAAGCTAGACAGAGGGCGAGACTGAGGGCACGTCCTTGTCACCAGCTTAGAGTACACTCAAGAGAAATGAAGGAGTGGTGTCCTTAGAAGCTGTTCACCCCATGAAGCCTCTGTCGGTACTGCACCACTTAGACAAACGGCCAGGCACAGCACCCCAGGTCACTGAATTCACCCTCTGCTTTTCTCTTCAGGTTGACACATAGAAGCATTGGACTCTCTTGTCCAGTACCAATCCTTCCCATCTTCAAATAGCCAGTTATGCAGGACAGCTCACTTTAGCCACCCTTACGAGAATATTGTGCCTCCTGTACTGTTATTTACATTTATTTCTTCATGGACAATCCTCTATATAAAAATCCGACTGATAAAACAAGAAGTAGCATGTTGGGGGGATTTTAAAAGCTGCCCTTTCTGGCTATGTGCAATTGCTTTGAGCATCTTCATTTTCTCTAGTTGTGAAACATGGTTCTCAAATTCTGGGGAAGGCTGTGAGCTGAAATTTCATAATCTCTCCCTGTGTGAGAAGAATCTTACTGAAGGAGTGCATTTTCACTAGCAGGGAAAAGAAAGGGGAGAGAACCTGTTAAATGAGGTGAAAGCAGGGGGTAGATTTATATTGTAAGACTTTTGAATTTTGTTTTCAAACGCAGATCTTTATCTGCTGTTCAAAACAAGAAAATAATTTCCTCTGGTCTCAGTGAAATCCCAAAATGATGGCAACCTGCTGCCTGCTGCTGCTTTACTTCAATGGAACCTTCTAACAGCAACTCCCTTTCAGGAAAGCCCTTTTATGTCTGAGGTGGGGACAAAATAAGCTCATTAGCACATTTTCTTTGTACACTAGGGATGCTCTTCTGTGTCAGTCCACGATGTGGGGAGAGGAACTATGTGGTTTCTGGGACATCAGGGTTGTCCAGTTTCATTTTTCCTTCCCTTGTGATTAGGAAATAGTCTTAAAAGTGAGGCTAGAAGAGGCCAAAAAGGGCAGAATGAGAGAAGTAGGACTTTGTGTTCAGTCTCCAAGAGCTTTATTGCACACGAGATTTGGAGGCTGTGTGTTTGCCCTTTTTACCTTGCTTTGCTGGTGTTCATGACTTTCTTTTCAGCCTGACAGAACTTAATGTCCATTACCAGGATTTTTTTTCTCTGAATTTGGCTACCAAGCTAAACAACCTACATTGAAAATGTATACTGATGTTAATGATAAGCCAGCTAGAAAGCATTCCCTAAAGGAAAAAAAAAAAGGTATATGGAACAGGGCTTCATAAAAATCTGGAGGCTTCTGTATAATTTTTTTCCAAAGATCGTGAAAAACATTGGCTTAGAGTAACATCCCTCCACCCCCAAATAACCTTAGCAGGCCTGGGCTTGTGAATTCTTTAAATTGGTGTCAATCTTCTTACTCCTTTCCTGGCCAATAAAGCACCTGAGTGTTTTATTCCTTTTCCCACAAGAGGGTTTGTTGGAGACTCAGTTTCTAACTCCATAAAGTTTCTCGAGTCTGGCTGCGATTCAACAAATTATTGGCTAGAGGAAAATTACTGAAGCTCATCATGACAACATTGTTCATCACATTAAACAGTGTTGCTGAAGGGAGAAAAAAGTTGTACTTCCAAGACAATGCACCTGCAGAGAATTAGCTGATAAATGAATAACAGACACGTGGCTGAAAACATTAATGGGCAAACATATTTTTAAGAACAACTTGGATTTTTTGCAACGAACTCTAGATGGCTTGCCTGCATTATCTTAGCAGTTAAAATGGCAGTCCAAAGAAGCAACACTACACTTAGTGCCACAGGAAGCAAATTGATCAGACATTTTTCCCTCTCGTGTGATATTTGATGGTTCTTGTCCCCGTCATTTTGCCACTGACGTAAGTATTGCACAAAGAAATCTTCATGGCTGGTGATTCTTTTCCACTCCCACAGAAAAGTGGGAGCATGTAAGTACTTGGCTAAAAGGGGCAATAAATCTCTGTGTTATTTATAGAACCATAGAATACCCTGAGTGGGAAGGGACCCACAAGGATCATCGAGTCCAACCCCTGGCTCCACACAGGGCCAGCCAAGTCAGAGTGTGTGACTGAGCGCATTGTCCAGTTGCTTCTTGAACTCAGCCAAGCTCGTTGCTGCTACCCCTTCCTTGGGGAGCCTCTTCCAGTGCCAGACCATCTCTCAGTAAAGAGCCTCTTCCTAATGTCCAACCTAAACCTCTCCTGTCGCCACTTCATACCATTCCCTTGGGTTCTATCGCTGGTCACCAAAGAGAGGAGATGGGTGCCTGCCACTTCGCTCCCCCTTGTCAGGAAGCCGTAGACTGGGATGAGGTCTCCCCTCAGCCATCTCCAGGGTGAACAAACCAAGGGGCTTCAGCCTCTTCTTGCAAGTCTTCCCCTCCATACCCTTCACCATCCTTGTTGCCCTCTTTTGGACACTCCAATATTTTTGTGCCCCTCTGGTACTGTGGCATCCAAAACTGCATGCAGCACTCAAAGTGAGTCTGCACCAGCACAGTGTACTTCCTATACATCCTTCCTTCAATTAAAAATGCAAGTTTATGCTGATTATTTTATATTTATACTACAGTTGCAGTAAAAGATACAGCATTCTATTGCTGGATGCTCAGCAGTATTACTTGGATGTCTAACTCCTGGGCCATGGTTGTTGTGCAGTGCCTGAAATGAGAGCAGGCTGGGTGCAGGCTGATGAGGCAGTCAAGCATCCAAGTACATTGTTTCCTGCAGCACCCCTGATTCCCATGGTGCAGCTGTTGGTAAGTATGTGGTTAGTAAAACAGGAGCCTGAAGGAAGAAAAAGAAACGATGACCCAGTAGAACGATGCCATGGAGAATCATAGAATCATCATAGAATCATAGAATGGCATGGGTTGGAAGGGACCCCAAGGATCATGGAGTTCTAATCCCCCTGCCTCAGGCAGGCCCACCAACTTCCAGCCTGGATCTACACAAGGCTGCCCAGGGCCCCATCCAACCTGGCCTTGAACACTTCCAGGGACGGGGCATCCACCACCTCTCTGGGCAGCCTGTTCCAGCACCTCACCACTCTTTCTGTAAAAAACTTCCCCCTAATATCTAACCTAAACCTTCCTTCCTTTAGTTTTAATCCATTCCCCCTTGTCCTGCCATTATCTACCCTTCTGAAAGGTTGATTCCCCTCCTGTTTGTATGTTCCCTTTAGGTACTGGAAGGCTGCAATGAGGTCCCCCTGCAGCCTTCTCTTCTCCAGGCTGAACAAGCCCAGCTCCCCAGCCACCTCTTTGAGGTGCTCCAGCCCTCTAATCATCTTTGTGGCCCTCCTCTGAACCCTCTCCAATAGTTCTACATCACTCAACCTCCTGCTGGAGAATTCCTATGTGATACTCACGATTAAACTTTCCAGGGCAATTAGTTCCTTGGTACCCAAACCCAAGCACAGAAAGGGCCAGGTTTGCTGAAGTGTTGTTCTCTGAAAACAGTGACTAAGAAATCTTGCGACTGGGTGATGAACTGCTGTGAGAAAAAAAGGATTAAGAAAGTAATGAAACTCTTTGCCAGTCAGATTCATGGTAATTTTTTAACTCAAAATGCAAACAGAGGAATTTGTGGAAATGTCTGGAAAGCAGTGTGGTCTGCGAATGTCTGGGAAACAATACATCTTTCTAACCATCTTTCTGTGTCTATACCCCAGATCCTCTTAAGGGATCTAACCAGGGTTGGATCTTCTGTGCCAGATCTTTCTCACACCCATCCTCACCTTTTTATCTTCCAGGTGCATTCTTCCTTTCACCTCACCACCTTAATTTATTCCCCGTTGGTTCCTCTCGCCTACAGCCTCCTACTTCTTCTCTTTAATCTTTCTTCTGTGATGTTATTTACACTGTACTCCAAATCTTTCCTCTCTCCACATCACAACTTGTATTATTTCCTCCATTTCTTTCATTCCTTGGCATCAATAGAGTAGCATCAAATTCAGTAATTGTCAGGAAAGTTTTGATCATTCCCCGAGTCCCCATTATGTGTAGTCCCCTTGCTGAGATAAATCAACCTCAATTGACTTAAATTTTCTCCTTTCTGTGGGAACATGTAGTATGTCTGATATCCAGATGTCTAACCTGAATCTTTCCTCCTGAGTTTAAACCTATTACTTTATCCCCTGCCTATTACAGACATAGAGAAGAGCTTATTCACTTGCTTTTTGCAGCAACATCTTTACACATCCAACGACTGTTATTACGCCTCTCCTTGACATTTTCCTCTCTAGATTAAATAACCTCAACTGACTTAACTTTTCCCTGTAGGTGATGTTTTCCAGTGCTCTCATTGTTCTCCCAAAAATGCTTTTTTGCACATTCTTTTTAAAGCTTGTCACCAAAAAAGTGGACGTAGTACTCCTGCTGAGGCCCTGACGATGCTGACTGCAGTGGAATTTGGTCTTTTCAGCTATAATCCCTTCTTTCTCTACCTATATAGAGAGACATAAGAATAGAAAATATATCTCAGTATAGTTGGTTTGCTGCTTTTTTTAACATTTTTTTAGCAATAACATAACACTGCTGGCATGTTTTTCACTGTAAAATGTTTTCTTCCCTCCAATTCGTGTTCCTCCTCTGTTTACACAAAGGATTGTTCCTGCCTAAGTGTTTTACTTCTCATTACTGAATGGTACTGTCTTCTTTGCAAAATATTCCTCCAATTCAATAAAGTTATCCAGAATCCTGGATTTCCTTTAAGGTCCTTCCTAGTTTGACTTTACCGTCCATTTCTTCTGCTGCCACATTTTCTGTTCCCAAATTTCTTGATCCAGATCATTCATGAAAATGTTAAAAAACTCTCTACACAGATCAACCCTTAGTGGAACACTGCTTGACATATTTTCTCCTAATTTGACAGTAAATTCTCATTATGACAGCCTCTCATTTTCTAGACAGTTTTTCCCCTGTATAAAAATAATCCATGTAGTAGTCTGTGTTTCTTTAACTTACTTGTAGACAGCAATGGAGGGCAATGTCCTTCTAAAATCAAGTTATATGAAAGGTGATGCTTCCATCATATACACAAGACCTCTAATTCTGGCATAAAATAAAACCTGACTGGGTTACAGTTGTGTTTAAACTTTTAAACTTGGGTTTAAAAAAAAGGTAGATGAGGTAGTTAGGTATAGGGTTTAGCATAGGATGGGAAAGTTTGGACTTGATGATCTTAAAGGTCTTTCCCAACCTTGTGATTCTGTGATTCTGCCAAGTTTATGTTGGACATGCCACCTCATCTCACTGTGTTCTAGGTGTTTGTGTGCAGTTTGCGTGATTCCTTTTGTAAGTGAGGTCTCTCAGCTCCCTCTATGTCAGCACAGGCGTCCATTAGAGCCTTTGTTCACAGCAGCAGTATTTCTGGCAGCCGCTGTTAGTATCACCACATGCTGTTCCTTGCACACAGACCCCACAAAACCAGTGGAGAGGCAGCTAAAGGAAGTGAGCAACTTTGGCAGTTGGTGTCTGCTGCGCTTGTGGTTTACTGCATTGATTTGCACTGCCCTGTTCCACAGCCTTGTCCTGGCTGTGGCAGCCTGAGTCAGGAGTGAGCTCTGGATGGAGCAGAAGGATATGCTTCCCCATGAGCCATGGGGCATGGCCAGGGGAAAGGTTGAGGGACCGCACGGGCCCAGCTGAAGGGAGGCAGGGAGCAGGCAGGCAGGCAACGAGGAGCCTCCAGAGTGGCCAAGGAGGCTGCTGAAAAAAGCAAAAAGCAGATGGACAGGTAACAGCAAGAGAGTGTTTCCTACAGAGCCAGAGGAGATGGTCTTTGCAGAACCAGGAGTTAACAAGTAGAAAGACTGTGAGAAGGGACTTGGCCTGCAAGGGTATGGTGGTGGTGGTGAGGTGAAGACTTGTGAAAAAGGCCTTTTATTTCTGGTTCTTACCCTGACATGTCTTCACTTTAAACAGTGTAACCTTTTAGCTTGTGGTGCAACCTGAATTTAGCTTCTGATTCACTGACCACAAGAAAAGGTCTGATACTGCCATCTTGGTACCCTTTGTGGTATAAGGTGTCATTCTAGTACTCATGAAACTTCAGCTCCTAATTCTTCATCACTCCATACCAACCAGCTCCCTCTAAATATTTCAGGCAATGCTCTGTTTATGATCAGCCCTGCCTGATTTTTCCTTTTCACAACACCACAACTGACAGTGACTGGCATATGAGTATGAAATGCAGGGACTTTCATTAAGGAAGCTCTAGAAGGCTCACAACCCTCAGGAAGCTCCAGCATACTCTGATCATGGGAAGCCGTAGGGAAGCATTACTTAGATTTGTATATCTAATATTCTATTTATGAATTAGATATCCTCCAAATTTAAGATAATATCTATTAGCTGTCACATGCATAAGCATATGTAAAATCAAATTTTTCTCACCTAAGGATGACAGACCAACACCAACCCCTTGTCATTAAAAGAGGCCCCAGGAGTTAGACTGGCTACTCATAGGACTGCCTGGGAATAGGAAGGCAGGGAGGTGGCAACCATGACTTTTGGAAGTTCTCCATCTCATGGAGAACCTGGCACCTCTGGGGTAGCAGAAGCAGCCATCCTGACTTTTTAGGGTTGAGTATTGGCAAAATAGGCAACCTTCTCCTTCTCCCCTCTCACCCAGTGAACATTTTGCTTCCCCATGCCTTTAATGAGAAGGTAGATAACTACTTTGTCTAGGGCCATACCCACCATGGGACTTTAGTTATGGGTAATTTTACAGCATCTTCATGGAGTCCGTCATACCCCAAAAGCGTGCCATATACTCACATATCTCCTGCCCTGTTGATTTTGAGAAGTTTGGAAAAAGGTTAGGAAGATGACAGACTCCACACACAAAGTATTTCTGTGCTTGAAGCATGCAAAAAAAAAAAGAGTTTAGTGGTGGAAGGATTAAAAATACTTCCTTTTCTTCCACAGGGTTTCTCTGATGTGATAGTCCTCACACATTCTCTTAGGTTTGGGTTTTTTTTTTTTTTTACTTTCAAGCTTCTTTGATATCTTTAGATATGTAAGTATACTAAGTAAAACTGTAGCCACAAGGACATGAAGTCAATGTTTATTTGCAACAAGAGACTGATGGTTTTATGCTGGGCAGAGATTTTCTCCAAGAGGAATCTCACGAGTCTGTGGGCAAAGATTTTTGTAGCAAGTCAAAACCCAGGCAGCTCAGTGAGCGCCTAAAAATGCGGCCTGCAAAGAATGAGCACAAAATTAAACCCTCAGTACCTCAGCAAAGCACACCAGATCTTTCTCATATTATTTGCACGGCTCTTCAAATCTTTCCCTTCAGTGGCAGCTCAGAAAAGCTTCAGTTCTGCAGACTGATATGCTCAGAAGACCCTGTGCTGGGCAGAGCCTCCTCAAATACTGTAGCTTCTAGAAGCGCAAGGCAGTTCTTCAATCATTATCAGGTAGAATTTAATGTTTAGGAAGTCCTTTTTGATTAGGAATTTCTATGTTGAAACCTCTGGAAAACACAGCAAATACACCAAGAAACTCAGTGGCAAATGTCCCAGTTTTGGGTGGGATAGACTGAATTTTCTTTCTAGTGTCCAGAATAGTGCTCTGGTTTGGATGTAGAATGAGACTAATGTTGATAGCACACTGATGTATTAGTTGTTGCTGGGTAGTTGTAGTGCTTACACTAAGCCAGAGACTTCTCAGCTTCTCACGCCCTGCCAGGTGCACAAGAAGCTGGGAGAACACAGCCAGGACAGCCGGCCTGGGCTGGCCAGAGGGATATTCCCTGCCATGCAGCATCACGCTACTGATAGAACTGGGGAAGGGAGCCAGGAGGCAGGTTTGCTGCTCGAAAACAGACTGGGTATTGTTGGGTTTTTTCCACGGATGTTGAGCAATTGCTTTTGTGCATCACTTTATTAATAATAATATTGTCATTCTTCTTATCCTATTAAACTGCCTTTATCTCAACAGATGAGGTTTTGTTCCATTATCTTCCCTATCCCCTTGAAGGGGAGGGGTGAGCGAGCGGCTGCGTGGTGCTCAGTTACCAGCTGGGGTTAAACCACAACAGCAAATTATCACTTTCTAAGCCTCACATTTAAGATCTGTTCACTGATACCCTTGCATATATTCCTTTTTAGGGTCACAACATCTGAGACTATCTGTCACTATCACTTACAGCAGCGATGATTACTGCATCATAGAGGCTTTAGAGTCTCAACAGGGAGGATTTAATTCTTTCAAGAGGAAACATGGATAATATCCCTCCAAGCAGAAAGTCCAGCAAGTCACTAAGTTCTCATTACAGGGATTTTCTGTAGGAGAAAATTTTGCACGTTGGCCTGAAGCTGCCTCAGATGTGCACTTATGGTCCCTGGCACTCTCTATCAGAAACAGGGCAGCCGAGAGTGAAGATGATGATTGCATTCTGGTTGCAGATTAGCTTGAAACAAGATTTCACTAAGTCATGGGTGCTAGAGGGTTTCTCTTGGTTATTGTAGTCATGATGTGTGTGTACTGCAGGATGCAGATTGTTCTACACAGGCTCCCAGGCATTAGAGAGGTTATGGAAAGTAATCTTTTTGGCAGCAGCAGCCTTTGTTGATTGCAAAAACTGTAAATGCTAGGGGCTACTCCAGGAAATAGCATATTTCATCCTTTGGAGTCTTGAGAGTGCAGGCAGGCTTGGTCTGGGCTCAGTGACTTATTTCATCTCAAATAAGGGAAGTGGAGTCAGCACCGGTGCTGTTATCTCCTACGCCAAACTATTCACGCAAAAGAATTCTTATCAGGAAAGAAAAAAAAAGTCACTATAAAATAATAGTTTTAGCCTTAAAGTATTGCTTCTGCTATAAAATACATTCTTGTAGCTTAGGGAGCACTTTAACTTTGCCCTTTTATGATTTTAGAAACTTTTAATATCTGATTTGTTCTTCTAGCATAAATGTGTCTTTTCTTTCTACATCATGCACGTACAAAGTATTAAATGTCTAAACTAATGATATCTTGCAAAATAGCATAATTCAAGTATTTGTGAATTATCAAATATCCATGTGAATTTTCTTAATAACTGGGCAAGGCTGAAAACAAACACCATTTGTATTATAGAGGCAAAACAACATAGCAATTACTCTGCAGTTCCTTCTCTGGTAAGACACTATGTTTGGAGTTTTTTTAAAGAAATTGCAAATGTTACTAGGACAATGTGTACTTAATGTGAGAATTCGGTTATACCATTGACATTGTTACACTGTGTGAGCCACATCAGTCTATGCTATTATTTTTGTTTGTCAGGTCTAACCTGAGAGTACTATGGCAAGTAAATAAGGGAATAACTGAAGCTTCAGACACGTGGAGTGCTTTAGCATCTTTGTTTAAAACATGGACACACTGAGTTTTTTCAAAACATTTCATTATATTTATGTTAATATAGCAATTACTGATTAACTAAAAGTATGCCATCATATTAGCTCCATCAAATGGCTGAGGAACGGATTGGGAAGTCATTAAGTCAATGGAGGAAAAGGAGGATTTTGCAGCCGTTCTCTTCCATCCACTCTGCTTTCATCTGCTCTTTCTTAGCCTGGGCTAATTCAGAAACCTGTTTCATGGATCAAGCCTTCAGCACAAATGGGGCTGTTTTGAAGTTCCTTACAACCACACACACACACACGCTCACATACACTCACAGCACTCACAGAGGAGAAGAGTAAGGCAGAAGGTCAAATAACTGCAACACCAGAATAATTATTTCCCAGTCCCTGCAGTATTACTAAGAGGGGTGTCCATTTCCCCTTTGCATGTCAGGGGAAAGCACGCTACACTCTTGGCAGCCTACGCCTGCCATGGAATAGAAGGGGACTGCCTTCCCAGATACAAAACCCAGATCGTGCAGCAATGACTCAGACCTGAGTTCAAACATGCACATAGAAGCTGAGGAGGATTCTGAGGGAGCTATTGCTTTACAAAACTAATTGTTGATGTCTACAGAGCAACTATACACAGCTTCCGCTGCTAAGATGATCAGTAGTTGGCAGGTCCTTCTCAAAGAGTTCTACTTACCCAGGAATGTATGTCTTTTTACCCTGTTTACCTCCATAGCGAAACTGGAACTCTTCAAAAGCCCCTACCTGCATCATAAATAGTAAAACTTGCTTCTTCTTAGAGGCCTGAATTTATTGTTACATCTTGACATCAACAAATCTAATGATGGCGTGTAGTGATAATACAAATGGTAGAAGAGCTCTCAAATTCACCTGCTTGACTTGGACTATAAAACCAGAATTCTGCGGATTTATCATCCTCTCTGTTTACCTCTAGACAGTGAAGTCTTTAGGTTGAAATTTCCACCCATAATACAGGATTTTCTATCTTTGTTCATCAAATTACCTCATTTAAATACCTTTGTCTACTGGGTTTTGTAAAAATAGCTTTACTTTAAGTAAGAGTTGGAAATCTAAATTACCTGGCACTCTCTTGCTAAAATTTCCAAAGACAGTTAGATTAGTTGGGAATACTGGGAATGCTTCCTCTTTTTTTTTTTTCTTCCAATAGATCTATAACAAGGATCACAAACGTAAAGAATTTAGGGTATCTCTATAAAATTTGTGAAATCCAGCTGGGACAACTTGCCAGAAAGGGGGGCTGTGACTTTCAAATTATTCCTCCAAACCTCTTTCAAAGCCCATTTCACAGTTCTTGCCTCTTTTTTTCTATTTGTGCCTAACAGCTGCCAGGTCTTTACACGTTATCATTCTCCTGTGCTTTTCTCCTCTACCCCTTTATCATCCTCTGATTTCAGCACTGAAAGATAAGCTTTACTGAAGCTTGCATACCTGGCATTTGGTCTTTAAGTAAGGAGCTTGATTTTCAAAGGTACTGGACACTTTCTGCTTTTGCAGGGGTTGAGGGAGTTGCTGTGGAATTACTTCATTGACATTTTGTGAGAATAGCACAGTAGCATCCCCCTCAAACACCAGCCTTACCATGGTGGATTTTCTTTGCATCACTATCTCACAGTTCACTAACCCCAGCTCCTCCTTGGTTTGTAAAGCTCCCCCTGTTTGGAAGAACATGTCCTGGGCTAAATTTGCCACCAAGAGGATCTGCAACATCTTCCCTCACTAGACAGGGTTTAGTGCCTTGTGTTTTGGGATCACCTCAGATATGGTGCAACAGTGACACTTTGTATTATTCTGCCATGAAAACAGAAGGCTGTCAGAAGCTTTGTCTAGAGCCCACACCCTATGCTCGGCAGCTGCGTTTCAGCTGAGGCTTGACATGAGATCTGCATCTTCATTACAGAAAGTTTTGGTGATCATTGTCAGCTGAGCCTGGTTACTGCTCTGCTCTGCTCTTCTTCAGGCTCATTGCACTACCCTGCTATCATCCTCAGCCCTCAGCTTGCCTTCCCTTGTGGAGCAGCCTACTCTGACAGGAAATTTAATACAGATTAAATTTAGCCCCATCCCTTGAACCAAGTTCTTTTATTGTATTTTTGTTTCAAAACTTTCTAACACCTACACCATACTAAGAAATTACCAAAAGGTGGTAAATGGAAACAGAATTTGCTTCACAACTGCACAAAATCTTTCTCTTAGCCCTTGTGATCCAAAATGCACCAGCTAAAATACATTGACTCAGATGTTGGCTTCCACATGAGGCTCCACAAAGAAGAAAGGTTTCCTTACAGAGTGTCCTGTAAGCCTTTCCCCTGAATACTTCCAGCTTCTAAAGAGAAGGGGAAAAAAAAAGTCTATTTTCCTCCAGAAATGCTAGAACCTAATTAATTGTAACTCTGTCTTTACTGCATAGTAGTAAGACACGTACTGGTTACAGCAAAAAAGCGTTACTACTACAGACTTGGCAATTAAGCAACAGTGCACAAGAGGACCCAGACATGATGCCGTACTCTGAAATCCTGAAGCAAAATTATGCTCTCTACATTTGTGAAACCTCAGTTGTAATAATACAAAGGATGTCAATTCACAGAAGCCAAAATTCCAGTTAGGCAATGTTCTCCATTTCCTAGAAACCACCTGTGGAAACCATGCCCATCTCTAAATTAGAGAGTTGTCAGTGCAGTGGAGCAGACTGAAAGGTGCACTTGCAGTTAAAAAATGGCCGTGTCCCAAACCAATCCAATAAGCAGAAGATGGGCTTATCTGTAAGGACAAAATTGGAACATCCAAAGGTTTTAAGCATGTGTATGAAAGTAAGAATCAAGCACATGTGAAACATCACATAGCAAAATCCTTTGTGTCTAATTCCCAATGCTGCCTCACACATCTCTGGCATAGTACATTGCTTGGCTGTTGTCTGGTATTTTTTCAGCAAGGTCCTGAAAACAGAGAGAGAAAATAATCTATTCATTAACTCCAGCCATTGCTGGATTGAACACTGTCAATCTGTGACCGCTGTCTAGATGAGGGTAGTAGCTGGAAAGAGGTTACACCAGGTCAGTCATTTGGGCTCTTTACTCAGAATGCTGGGCTAAACAGCTGCTCATGGGATTACTCGCAAACAAGACTGTAAAAAGAAGACATTCAAAAGGTAATCTGCATACTATTTTAGGAACAAAACTAAATCCTCCAATTTTGAATAATCTGTAGTGGTTGTTATGCTGCCTTTGCTTTGGCAACAGTCTCAAAGTTAATTACCTTTTTTTATTCCAGTTTTTCACACATCATTTCAACTACAGTAATTTTACCTTTGATGCTCTTTTTAGCTGCTCACCAGTTCCAGCAGCCATCTTGCATTAGATTGTGTTCCTGACAGGGATTTTTCAATAGGTTTTGACTTCGTTTGGGCTAAACATTTCACTCTCTTTCCTTGACTGGAGACAACATTTTTATGATTAGATGCCTTAAGGATCTGTGCTACACTAAATAAAAAACAAAAAAAACCCAAAAAAAGTTCTTTGATGCACAGAAAAAACGATAAAACTGTCATGTTGGTTGAGACTCATTCATAGTTCTACTTTTCAATTTATTACAACTTTGCTGCGTGTTTCAGAAAAAATGGGACATGAGAAAAAAAAGCATCAAGGCCAAGCTAGTGGCATTGTGTCCAGTATCTGCTTTCTAGACTAACAAGTTTGCTGTGACAAAACAATGAAAAGTTTATACTGAGATCAGAACATCTTGGCCTCTAGTCGTCTGGACACTGATGCACTAAAAATCTTGTATTAAATTCAAAGCCTGTAAATATATGTACTGAAAGTGTAAGATTGTAAAATAGAATCAAGATGTGTTCTGTACAATATTCTAAACTGTACTGCAAGATTTCCAGCCAGATTTATGCAAGCAAGAACCTTCATTACTTCAAAACCTTATATGATCTCTACCATCAACACCCAGAATGTTTTTAACTGGGCTCCACTCTTTGCCATCTGAGGACCTTCCAGTAGAGCGTGAAGCAATTTGACTAACATCTGTCACAACTTTTTCTTCTCATACTCTTAAATCTTGCACACTGGTGTCATGAAGCCATCAATGAGGTAGAATACAGAAGTTTGTTCAGTCTTAGGTTCTCTGTATAATCCATGGAGACAGAGGGGTACATGCCTAAGGGGTCCACATAAGCCAGCTGGCTGGCTCTGCCAGGCAGCTAGCTTACCTAACCAAAAGGATGAGGGAGGGGGTGTGTGGATTGGGGGGCAGCTGAGATGCTGAGATGTCTGTCTGGCATTTTGCCTTCTTTAGAGCTGAGCTGGAAGCCTTACCCTAATGAAGAGGAAGGTGCCTGGCTCCCTTCAGGCTCTTGCATCCTCTCCCAGGATCAGGTGCCAAAGGCAGTATCTCATGGAGAAAATATAAGAGGACAGAAGTAGATTGTATGTGACAGCTTGGTTACTGAAGTGGGAGATTCTGGTTCAGCTCTCTCTTGATATACCTCTTACAAAGGAAAATGTTTTGACCATGCCCCTCAGAGAATCCCTAAAGAAGTGCAAGCCTTACCAAAGTGTGTTGTATTGCACTGGAGATGATGGCTGTGTAAAAGGATGTATTTTGCTATAGCAATCTTTTCCCACCTTCTTTAGACATGAAGAAGTTCTTCACTATGAGGGTGGGGGCACTGGAACAGGCTGCCCAGAGAGATGGTGGAGACCCCATCCCTGGAGACCTTCAAGGTCAGGCTTGATGAAGCTCTTGAGCAACCTGATCTAGTTAAAGGTGTCCCTGCTCACTGCAGGGAAGTTTGACTAGATGGGCTTTAAATGTCCCTTCCAACCTAACGCAGCCTATGATTCTATGATTCTTCTTGGGAAGGGGTGCAATGATTTGGAAGCCACCAAACCATAGCATTCTGGTGTAAAAGACTGTGGGTCATACTCTACTTCTCATTACAGTAATTGCACCTCACATGAAAGTACTAAAAAGAGAATAAATATGCCTCTAACATACTGATTGGGCTACCTGCTTAAGGAGAAAGCAATTGCACGTCACTTTAACAGGTCAGTGGGGGCGCAGCTGAAGCTTTGCCTTTTGAACCCTATTTGAGCTCTTCAGTGAATACGTCTCTTACTTGTCCAATATTGTAACTAGTTTTTCTTCCCTTCTGATATCATACCCTGCAGCCTAATATTTTTTAAACAATTTTCAGACTTTTTTTTTTTCCTAACAAGTCTCTTTGAATGGTCTTCATTATTTTACCTCTTTTTTTCTCATAATTCTAATAGACTTTCTTTCCAGCATCGGTTCCATCTTGAATTCATTCTTCACATAGGTAAGAAGTGAGACATTATCAACAGAAGCTTCTCCTACTGGAAACACTTTGAGATTTTTTATTTTTTTGTTTTTTTAATGATAATCATGGCCTTCTTTTTTTTCAATCTGGACTACAATCAAATAATGGAGCATGCTGCATTTATTGAATTATATATCTTTTAGCTAGGGAATCTCCAATGTTGCCTGTTTTGTAAGAAGTCTCCTGAATGAGTAAAGCTCCAGAGTGGTTGTGATTTGCTTCATGTCTCTGCCAAAATCCTAGAAAATAAAAATAGGAATTATGTTAGAGGAAGGCCAAGCATTTTTAGCAACCTTTGATAAAGCTTGCAGCAGAAATATGCCTTTTGTTAATAACTTCTTCTTTCTGCTAGCTGTAACATTTTCCATAGGTTACATCTGGTATTTTTCAATTAAATCAAAAGTAAAACACAACCATCTTACTTCTCACAGATGTTTTCTCTTACCACATGCTTATATTTTTGTTCTGCTGGTCTTCCCCACCTGTCTGTTGATCTTTATGCTTATTCTTGGCTCTTACCTTAGCTTGGTCCAGTCCTTCAAGCATTCCTCCATGTGCTTGACATTAGGGCCCTGACAAAGTAGAAACATAAATGCCAAAGTGGCTGGAGCACTGGCCTAGAAATATTTTTAGGAAATAGGACATACTTCTGCTTCACAAGCATTCTTCTCACAGAGTAGAGCCTCACTCTGACTTGAGTACCTGTGATTGCAAAATAAGCAATTTTATAAACCACCTCAAAAGAAGAATTTTTGCCTGATTCTTGAGGTAGGAACTTCTTTTCCCAGCTACCTATCAGAGTGCCTGGTACAAGTGGCTGGTTCTTGCCATGTTGAATGGGCACAGCAAGAAATTTCATAAATTTATGGACTTAATCCAGAAGAGTTATATGCTTTAATGTTTATCTAAACAACAAATAACTACTGGAAAACCTTAAAATTGGTTTTAACAAAAATCAGAAGAAAGACACACATGCTTCCATGAGCACAAAGATCAGTTAAAAGAAATATATCTGTGTTTGTCCTTTCAAAACTTTAAGGAAGATGTTGATTCCAGGAAGATGGATCCTTAACCTGGACTCTACACTTCAGTGCAAAACTGAGGTATGGATTACTGTGGTCATTTTTCATCAGTTAAGGCACTTGAATTTGCAGTAGCAGTAGCAATAGTAGTATTCCTGTGTCCTGTAGCTAGTGAAATGCAGGACTTGTTGGAATGTTAGATACTAAGTTTACACATTAGCTGTAGGAAAAAAAATCCTTTTAAATTGTAATTTAATTTCTCTACATCCTTTACAAGATGAGATATTATGTAGACAGAGTAAGGAGTTTTGGTGTTAAGGAAAATCACTGCTGAGCTGCTCTTAGCACTGTTAAATATAGAGCACAATTTCAATACCTAAAGCAGTTCTCTGTCCTTTCTGGCAGGCACACACCTGGCCCTGCTGTGTGCTGAAATGGAAAGATATTTGCGTGCTGTTAAATAAAAAAGAGGAATTTTCTGCTGTGAGAAGTGACAAAGATGACTTAAATGTGTATTAGGAAGTACCTTCTGCCTTTTAGATCAGAGACCATTTACACCAGAGTAAAAAGGGTGCTGCAGATAAGTTAGGCCTCTGGGAAATATTTCAATTGTCTCCAAATAAACACTTTGTGACCTTTTTAGGACTCTTCAGTGTCTTGTATGCAGTCTACCTCTGTAAGACCTGTATGTACAGTGATGGAGAAAAATGAGCATTCCGCGAATAAATTCCTTCTCTACTAACTTTTATTTCCCCTTAGTCAAGCATAAACCTTCACTTAAGGCTGTCAGATAAGATTATTGATCTGGGTCTGACAGCATAACTCTAGCCAGCCCAGGAATAACTAAAAAGTCGAGTCTTTCCTTTTCCTTGCTTTCAATTTAAATTTGATTTTAAAGGTTGGTAAAGAATGGAGGAAAAGGTAGCAAAGTCCTGAGGGTAAAGCGTATTATCGAAGTAGAATCATGTTTTTTGTGGCTCACAAGCTGAGGAGCTCTCCTGGAAGAGTGTACATGTGGCCATACACCTCCCCAAACCTGGAGGGTTTGGCATACTGTGCTGATTAAGTAAAGACACAAAGACAAAAGGCACTAAAATTTGAGCAAAAATTGGAGTACCAGTGATGAATGAAGTCTGGCAGGAACATCTTTCACCATGATCTGGTGACTTGCCCTGTGCATTTGAGGAGGTCAACATCCCTTGTCTATCTTCTCTGCTTTTGTCAATTCTTGCACAAATAACATTGTGTGTTCTGAAAAACTTATTCATGAAGTTCTGTACCTTGGTTTAGTGTCAGGCTGTAGTCTTGTTTTGACATATGGCACTCTGTAGTAAAGAAAATATTTCTGCAAGTTTAGTATAATGAAGAAAGACTCATCTTTTACAAAGGCACTATGGATATCCTGGAGGATTATTTATTAACTGGTATTTTTATTGCAGCTACTGCAAACTCCAAAGATTTTATTCCATTGATTTCTGAGGGAATTTGCTTGAGTAAAATAAATGATGAAGCTTGAGTAAAGACATGATATGAATTCCACATTTCTAACTTGAGGGAGAGCTGGCTTGCAGCTTTGCAGAACTACATGCATAGTTAAATTTTTCTGTTCAGGTGAATCATAGAATCACAGATTGGTTTAGGTTGGAAGGACCTTAAAGATCATTTAGTTCCAACCTCCCTACCACGGGCAGGGACACCTTCCATTGACACCTGCCATTCTGAGGCAAAAAAATCATTTTTCCACAGAAAAATGACCATCTTAAATAGGAGAAAGAGCCTTGCACTGGCAAATAAGAGCAGATCTACTAGGTTGGTGCAACAATTTCTCTCTTATATGTGACAGTGACCAAAATTTGGAAAAACAGACTGAAACTTAGGACAGAGAGAAAACCAGAGCAATCATATTGCAACTCATTTAGTTACAACTAAAATACTCATTTAGTTACAACTAGCACAAGGCTTGGTGGGCAGCTGTCAGCAGAGGGTCTCAGCAGAGCTGGTAAGAGCCATGGCACCAGTTGTCTGGTGGCCATGTGCCTGTGTCCTCTGCACGCTGGCTTTGCTCTGGGAAAGGCTGGGGCTGGGTGCTGGCACTCATACCTAGTCACTGCAGGAAAAAACTTCATCCTGTCTGACATAATGGCACTGGGGAAGGGAAGCATGTGGCTTCCAAACTTTGCATGGGAAGCGGGAAGGAGGCTGACTGTGATAGGAAAACTTACACAAACAACCCTGAGCAGACCCCAGGATGAGGACAGAGGGACATCCCTATCACAGACATCACACTGCAAGCAGGCAAGACCTGAGAACACCAATGACTTGTCTGACTTCCACCACTCCTCTAGAGGAAGACTCAAGTCTTTATTTTGGTACCCAGAGGGACATCGGAAGGGTGAGCACACCACCAGTGAAGAGATAGGTATCAAGTTTTCTCCTCCGATTTTAACCACATTATCAATGAGACTTTTTTTTCTATTAACTATATATATATATATATATATTTACAAGTAGACTGTTAAAACACTAACTGGGCTAACAATAAAGGCTTGGTTCCACATATATGCCTACAACAAGATTTTGATTGTAACGATGTGCTCTGTTTCCCCAAATTCTCTCCCAGCTTTCCACAGTTGGGACCACTTGAGTCATGTAATGACTTGGTACTCAATAATTTTCAGTTAATTACTTTTCTTCCCCACAGAATTGTCCAGTTGACCCGTAACTCACAGAAAATTCCAGCATTCACACTGTCTGATGGAAAGGCATTTGGAAGGTGAGCTACACGATGCATGAAAAACTGCCCTCGTGTTTGTTATGGATTTGCCATTGGCTCACTTCATCCAATGCAAGTAGCAAACACTACCCCACTAGTGGTTCCTTCTCTGTCTGCCACTGGCTGACCTCCTTTCCTCCATCTCTTGGGGCATTTGGTTTGTACCACATCTCTCACCACACAGGTCTCCTTTTTGACCTTCCTGTAGCCTGGCAGGAGCCTCACGGCTTCCTTTTTCTTCCCTTCCCTAGAGGATGCAGGAGGGTTGGCTCTGCAGGTATCAGTATCTGCACCTCCTGCAGCTAGTCTGTTATTAAGAGGCTGCCTTGCAAAAATGACTGTCACGTCTGGGATCCCTGTTGCTATTTTTAGCTGGGAGCTCAAGGCTTGAGATGTCATGAAAAATTACCTTCCCAAGAAAAACAGCATTTGCAGATTAGCATAGTAAAGTAGGAATGACTCCTGCTTTTAGGAGTCCTGTTTGGGTGGCAGGTTTCTGTGTACAGGAAATATCAAATGCAGGGAATCATAAGAGATGTTTAAAAATTGCCATTTTTCCAACACAAAGTGTTCGATGTATTCAGTCAATCAGAGGACACTTCTGAGGGTCTTCAAATACAGAGAAGACTCAAATTGTGTAGTGTATGTCTCACCAAAGCTGAATGCTAAAAAACAGCTTCTGCAGAAGAGAAGCAAGGACTTAGAGTCAGATTGCCTGAGCCAGTGCACTGACTGCAGAGCCGCTGAGGAGGAGCAGGTGGAAGTGGAGAGGAATGGCAGCTGTCGCTGCCGTCGGAGCAGGTAGCCAGCCACTAAATGCTCTGAGGCGTTTAAGACCCTGTTGACAGGGTCCCTCTGGCAAAATAGGTGGGTCTAATGGGTGCTAACAGGATTTATGCATGAATAGGTTTGGAGAGGGTCTGTCCTGTCAAGATTGAGACACTTTCTAAATTTGCTCACAAGCAGAAACGCACGCATAACATGAATATTTAAAAACAAAACAAACAAAAACCCAAACCAAAACAGTAACTTTGAGGGAGTTAGGCATGAAGAGAGCACAGGTTTTTGAGGACTACAATGATAGTCTTAGATACCTAAATCCTGTCAGAGTGGTTATGTGGGTCTTCTTGTAAACATCTTTTCCCAGCTTTCCAGAGTGGTGAGAAGAAGGAAAAATCATGCTGCCGTGTAACAGTGAGGACTAATTATGTATTTCTTATAGAAGTGAAGAAAGAAGAGTCACTTTTTAAAGACACAAAGATTTCAGGAAATGCATTGTGCCAATTAGATTTAGTGGTACTACCAGGAAATATAATTGTATTATTCAATTATCAGTCATATTTGTAGCCATTAGTTTCCCTGGAAACTTGTCAAAGCTTTAGAGTACAGCTGTCAAGGCAAAAACCGCAGAAAAGGAATACTTTAAAAACAATTTGCAATCGACCTTTAAATGTTATTTTCATCAATGAGACTAACAATGTGGAAGATTTCTCAGAATAAGTATCTTATGCCTGACTAAGATTATATAGTATACACTCCCTGTGTTTTACTTGATATACCTCCATATTTTTATTTTTTATATATTTATTTTCTGTGTATGCATACATATGCACATATATTATATGTATATATTACATCAGATATGTCTTTTACCAGCAGTAGGTTTCCAAAAATAATTTGGGACAAAATTAGGATGTAAATATTAGAAACAGGGGCATTCATGTGTCTTGCTCCAGATCTAATAATGATCTTAGCAAGGGTGACAATGAAATTTCTCCCTTAGCTGCTTAGTAGACTTTGATTGGTTTGTTTGCTGCCCTCCTCTCATGCACCAAGTGCTGGCCACTGCTGGAAGTGGGATTTTTGGACTTGGACTGAAATATATACTTCATATAGTCTTGCAGCTGCTTGGCTCCTGTGCAACAAAAACACAGTAAGGGGGGACTTAATAAATAATTTAATCTGAGTCTTACTATGCTCAAATAAATGAGAGTTTCATGCATGGAGGGAAAGATTAGATTGCAAGTGCATTACTCAGGATGTACACAGGACATACATAACATAAATTTGTTTTTATACAAGATAAATGTAATTCACAATTTTTTTCTACTTCAGCAAGCAAGAGCTGGATATTTTGCAGGTATTGGCTGCTAATTAAAATTGGTTTGTACATGATTTTAGAGACTAGTATAACATTACAGAGGGAAACATTCAACAAGAGTTGCTAGTTTATAATCCTGAGTTACAGTATTGTAAAGAAATCTGTACTGCCCTTAAATGTGTTCTTTTTCCTACTTTTTCTGCTTTAGCTCTTCTTTCCACACCTGTTTTGTTTATGTGTGTGGTATCTGAAAAAAACCCTACACTTTTCTAATTAGATCTTTACAGAAACACTAAGAAGAAAGGTTTGGAGCTAACTACTTTAGGATAATAATCTAAATTGTCTGGTAGAGCCTTTATTCCAGAATGGGTTCAAAATGCAGCACAACTTGCTAATCAAAGAAAGGGAGAAAAAGCTTCTAACACTCAAATACAAAACAATGATTGCAATTTTTATAGCATCGTCATTTGCTATTGATTATTCCCTGGGAACACCAGTCTAATAGATGGAGGGGCAGTCTTCTAACCTCTGTGTGTGTGTGTGGCTTAGATATATTTAAATACATGCTACAAGGGGAACACACTGTGGGGAATGTTGCAATGAACACAGGTTCAGCAACTCTACCGATAAATATGACAAAGAGTATTTTACAATCCATGTTTCAAAAACATCTAGTAAAATGTAATAAAAGAAAAAGTAAGGATAATAAAAGTGTAGGCACATGATGTTACCAATTTAATGACGTTCATTCCTTTTATTAGTAGCAATCCCACAGATGCCTGAGGAAGCACATTTGCCTTTGTTAAAACAAATGCACTCTAGAAACTGTTCTGACATCCATCATTAAAGCATTTTATGTGAGTAGTCTTTCTTACTGTATTATTAAACCATTCATTAACATCATAGATAAAAACTCCATTCCGCTGAGAATCTGCCATGGCGTTACAGAAACGTACCCTGCTTGGCAATGATGAAATATGCCGTGACAGGAAAACAATAACACAATGTAACTTAACATTAGGCTTTTCAAATTGTAGAATATTTCTATTGTGCTACTTAGAATATATACCAAACTCAATTTCCTAAATAAATAACTAAATTCCATTCGAACCAGCATTGCATCTTGGCAGTGCAGCCTATGAAGTGATTGTTAAGACATGACGGAAAACAAAGATGGAAAACGCCATAGTACAGCACTCACTGCGCTGTCTCCATGTCATTTTAAGCTCCTGACACGGTTCTTAAATGTGCCTGGACAGCCTGAACTGTATCTCTGTTACTGAGCAAACAGCAAATGACTGCACTTACAACACCTGAAGCTGCACAGGGTTCAGTGAGCGATATATTTAGGCATAAAGGAGGACATCACCAGCCCCTTCTTTCTTCAGTATACTACAGGGAAAACTCTATTTTCAAAACTAGGCTTTATAGGCAATTTCCCATACAGTTACTGCAGTGTTTAAGCACCTCACAGCCTTCATCACCTCTTGTAGTGTCCCTGTGGCATAGAAAAATGCACCTTGGAAACTAATATAAAACACAATCACTGAATCAGACAGTCACTGAAACTGGAAGGACCTCTGAAGATTCTCTAGTCCAAATCCCCTGCTGAAAACAGTTACCTAGAGCAGGTTGCTCAAAGACATGTCCAGTGAGCTTTTGATTTCTCCATGGATGGATACTCCACGACCTCTCTGCACAAGTTCCAGTGCTCTCTCAGCCTCACAGTAAAAAAAAAAAAAAAAAAAGGTTTTTCCTAGGTTTAAGTAAAATGTCCTGTGTGCCACTTTGTGCCCATTGCCTCTTGTCCTGTCACTGGGTACTACTGAGAAAAGTGTGACTTCATCTTGCCTACATCCTCCTTTCAGGTATTTATATGGATTGATGAGATCCCCTCTGAGCCTTCCCTTCTCCAGACTGAACAGTACTGGTTCTTTCACCCTCTCCTCATATCATTACATACCTTAACCATCTTTGTGGCTCCACTCTTGCTCCAGTAAGTACCTGTTTTTCTTATACTGGGGAGCCCAGAATTGGACCCAGAACTCCAGATGTGGCCTCACTAGTGCTCAGCAGAGTGAAAGGATAATCTCCATCAACCTGTTGGCAATGTTCTTCCTAACGCAGTCCAAGAGGCTGTTGGCTTTTTTTCGCTTCAAAGGTACATTTCTGATTTGTGCTCAACTTCTTGTCCATCAGGATCCCCAGATCCTTCTCTGCCAAGCTGCTTTCCTGTACTATTGCATATAGCTATTCCTACCCAGGTGTAGAGCAAGGCATTTTCGCTTGGACTTGATGGGGTTCCTCTCTTCCTATTTGTGCAGCCTGTCAAGGTGCTTCTAAAAGGCAATGCAAGCATCTGTAATATTAACCACTCCTCCCAATTTTATGTTACAAGTCTGCAAACTCACCAATTGTGCACTCAATCCCATCATCCAGGATACTAATGAAGAGGTTAAACAGAATTGGACCCAGTATTGACCCAAGGAACACACCAGCAGTGACTGGCCTCCTGCCAGGCTTTGTGCCACTGATCACAACACTTTCAGCTCAGCAGTTCTGCCAGTTTTCACTCTAGCTCGCTGTGTAGTTATCAGACTTACACTTCATCAGCTTGTCTATGAGAATGTTATGAGATACATTGCCAAAAGCCTTATTAAAGCTGAGGTAAGCCAAGTTGATCATCTCACTGCAGAAGGCTATCAGGTTGTTTAAGCTTCCTGCCCTTCATAGATCCAGAAATGTTTTTGGGGATTACTTGTTCTATCATCTTCCTAAGGATCAAGGTGAGGCTGACTAGTCTGTAGTTCTCTGCACCATCAATCAGTAAAGACTGAAGCAAAGACAGCACTGAGTAGCCTGGGCTTTTATGTGCCCCTTTGTCACATTAAATGGGTAAAGTAATTTGGCAGACAATAAACACCCTAGCATTCCAGCTTGTCCTCTGATACCAGAGGGTCTGGGAACAGCTACGTTTAGATTCTGAGTGATTCCAAACTCAGTACTGTAAGTCTGGTTGCATTCAATACACCAAACTATCACAATTGCAGGTGCAATAAATCTTGTGAGGCCTTCAGGTGTCTTTCTCCAGAACCCATGAGATTCTTCCAAAGCCTGATCTATTGAAGCCTGTGGCTTTGGTCCTGCTCTTAGCCTTGCTCTTCACAAGATCCTGAACTCCCCTATCTCTCGTCACTGCAACCAGATCTACTCATTATCCTCATATCCTCTACAAATTCTTCCTTGTTTATAAATATCAGGACCAGCAGCATGTCTCTCCTTGTTGGTTCCTCAGTCTTCTGTACAAGTAAGTTGTCACCAATGCACTCCATAAACCTATTGAAATGCTTGTAGCCTGTTCGATTGTCATTCTAGGAGGTATCAAGGTGATTAAAAAGCCCAAGAGGACCACAGCCTGAGAATGTAAAGCTTCCTCCAGTTGTCAGAATAAAGGCTCATCACCTTCTTCTTCTTTATAAGAAAGATCACAACAGACACCAACATCACCCATGTTGGTCTGCTCACATCCATACGCTGTCACTGGCCCCTCACCCAGCTGTAGGCGTAGCTCCATGCATTCCAGCTGTTCTTTCACATACAGGACAACTCCTCCATCTCACCTTCCCAGCCTGTCTTTCCTGAAGAGTCTTTATCGGTCCATCACAACACAAAACTAATAATATCTGAGCAGCAATGTGAGCCCTCGCCCACAGAAACTTAGGGACCATGAGAACTTCACTCTTAAGAAACTTCCAGGTCTGAGGATCTGAGATAGCTCCATGAACAGGAAACAGATCAGCAGGGTTTTGAGAATGTTGGTGTTTGACTTGGCATCTTGCTGCTCACAACCATGCCAGGTACAGCAGAGCCCTGTGCTAGCATGGTGTTCTGCCCAGGCTGAATGGACTTGTTTGTCACCTGAAGCGGTGCTATAGCAGAGGGCAAGAGTTACTGCTATATTACAAGGAAATACTGGAGGAAATCCAACTCGTAGTTTTAGTATGTTCTCCAAAATGGTAAAAATTAGATGTAAAATGAGGCTACACTGTGGATACACGAGGGTGACCTTATGTGGAGAGAACATACATGAAAAACAGAAGAGATATAGATCCAGTCCTTTGAAAACTGATACAAATCTTGGACTTGTTCAGTTGGTATAAAACATCCATTCTTTACAGGCTTTTGAAGTTCTTCACAGATTCACAGAATTGTAGGGGTTGGAAGGGATCTCCAGAGATCATCGAATCCAACCCCCCTGCCAAAGCAGGTTCCCTAGAAAACAACAATTCTTCAACAATTTTAACAAGCTGAAGCTCAGTTCCACCCTATCTAGAAAAAAATAAGATGCAATGTAAAAGCTAAGCTTATTTCAAAGGACTTGTAAAAGCAGAAACATTATTCAGTAGATCTGATGAAAACACCACGAAGAGTCTGGGGATTTTGTCAACTTCTATCAAACATTGCTTACTATTCCATAAAGACCCATCCTTTAGTTACAAAAAGATTCTGTAGGATCTAGTATTTGTCATATTATATCATGTAGACCTATAAAAATCTTAAAATTTAAACAATCCACAGTGTTTGTTCAAACAGATTGTGATCTGAATTACTGCTTACAAAATCTCTGGGAGAACATCTTGCATTTTCATGGAAAACACTGAAAACAACACCCACACATAACAGACATCAGATTTATTACCATTTAAAGGACAATCGTTGCAATAATTATCAGAGGATTGATGACTTAATCACTGGGCAGATTCAAAAGGGAAAACTAAAGAGACTGCATTGAATTGTAGAGATCAACACATTATCTTTTACATTTTCATTTGTATACTGATGTTAAGTTTACCAAGTACCATTATAGCGATTTTCCTCACTGTTTACAAAATGTAGGACATGTACAGTAGTAAGAACCTCTTGTCAGTGTAGCAGTATTTTGCTTCTGGCAAGACTGTAGCTCCATTTAATATCTTTAAGTTAACACTGTATGTTTAATATATAGCTTTCTCCAGCTTAAAGAGATCTTCAGGTCAGTTTATTAACAACTTGAAACTCTAAATCTGAAATGGGCACAAACTTTATAACATCAAAATACATTGTTGTGATCCACAATATCCTATTATCATTCTGATATTATTGGGGGAAGGGTTTGTAGAAAGACATTTATATGTTTATATTTTACTTGGATTTCCTGAATTTATCTAGAAAAATGGTATATAAAACATAAAATACTATTAATTAAAAATTTAAATGTGTAATAAATGTATGTAGCATTATCTCCTTTATATCAAAATTGCCTTTGAAGTGTAAAAGCCATGGCACCCAGTTTAATGGTAGAAAAGTAGCAGCTGGTATGGTTCCCAAGGTAGAACCATTAATCTTAGATCTCAGAGCAAAAAACTACTGTGGAATCTTTTTTTTTATTCTTTTTTTTTTTTCTCTAGCCAAAGGAATTTGATTTTGTGCAGTGAGGGACTAAAAATTTGATTAAACTGCCTCTGAGTGCAAAGACTTTTTGTTCATATTTGAAAAAAAAAGCAATAAAAATGAACTTGGTATTGGACGGCTTTGATTTCTGATAGACTCAGTCCTCTGAGACCTAACCATCAGTTATCTAACTGCCAGTGCCTAATCCTCACTGCTGAGGCCACGGCTAGGCTTCGTGGTCTATTAAAGCACAGCTTAGAAGTCTGGCAGAGGGCATTTACACTGCAAAGCTGCCAAGCTTTACAATGGGAGCAGAATGAAAAACATATCAGCTGATGATCGACCGACCATTTGCTAAACAATTTACAGTTCAGATCGCTCTACTGGAGCAATAATAGTTTCAAAAACTCCCTTCATAAAGCCAGCCAGGGCACCGAACAGCTCCCGTTTGCAGAAGTTCAGTCCAGAGTTGCTACATGGAAACCTCCTCTCTTTAACCAGAAAGCCCATCTGAAACGCATCCTTCACCTTCAGGAGAGGCGGGAAATCGGAGCATCAAAAAGTTAACCTCGGGAATGATGGCTGTGGAAGCTCAGTTTGCAAGGGCAGCTTTCCAAGAAGGTGAGCCAGTCTGTAAATGCATCAAATCTTGCTGCTACAGACCTCCCGTGGTCCCTGCTCTCTGCTACATATTGTGTCATGTCCTGGGGCAGCACTATATGTACACAACGATTAGGAGAGGTGTGTAGGACACACAGCAGGAAGGCTGGCTTCTTGAAGTATGATTTAGGCTAAGAAGGCACTCTCACAGGCCAATTCCTGTCTGGAAATCAATTGGTAAGGTCCCTTTGAATTCTGTCTTATACATGGGGACCAGCAGTGAGACCAAATGAGACGAAGGGCAGACGTACTGCTCACTCAGTGTCAGCATACTGTCCACTGAAGTGCAGTAATGACTCTCTGTCATTCCTGAATCCCATCATCACCTAGATCCCTTCTTGTCTGGTCACGAGGGCAAATGTCGTGGCACAATTGGTATGCATTCAGCTGAGCACTTCCTCCCCAAAACAGTGTGTGCTGACACACAATGCCAGCTAAGAACAGTTCCTGGCCCTTGATAACAGTCCAGACAGCCATCAAGCAGTGCCCTGTGAACCTGTGCCCTTCCCCTGTTGTCATCCCATTTCCCATTGGAACCATGTGGGGTGGTGGTGCCAGGCTTCCAGCAGGCCTGAGTCTTTGCAGCATCAATCCGTGAGGCTGAAAAGCTGTTGAAGTGCTTAAATTTGAGGGAGCTGTAAGTAGAGCTGCCTTTCATCAGAGGAGGGGAAAGAAGGTCTTGGACCATGCCCAAGGCCTCACTGGTTGGTCCAGCATTAGTAGCTTTTGCTCCTCTGAGGAACAGTGCAGAGTATGTTTACAAATGAAGTAAACTGCACATCACCTTGGAGCTGAGCATGTAACTCCCAAAACCAGGCATACCTTTTTTCCTGCAACAGTTGTGGTGGGCTGACCCTGGCTACACACTACGTGCCCACCAAGCACCTAGTGTCACTCCCCTCCTCAGCTGGACAGGGGAGAGAAAATACAACAAGAGGCTCCTGGGTTGAGATAAAGATGGGGAGAGATCACTCACCAATTACTATAACAGGCCAAACAGTCTCAATTTTGGGAAAAATTAATTTATTACCAATCAAATCAGAGTAGGATAATGAGACTTAAAAACTAAATCTTAAAACACCTCCTCCCACCCCTCCCTTCTTCCCAGGATCAACTTTATTCACAGTTCCTCCTGCCCCTCAGCAGCACAGGAGGATGAGTAATGGAGTTGCAGTCAGTTCATCACGTTGACTCTGTTGCTCCTTCCTTCTCAGGGAGAAGACTCCTCACACTCTTCCCTGGCTCCAGCATGAGGTCCCTCTCATGGGAGACAGTCTTCCACCAACTTCTCCACCGTGGGTCCCTTCCACAGGGTGCAGCCCTTCAAGATTGCTCCAGCGTGAGTCCCCCACAAGGTGACAAGTACTGTCAGCAAACCTGCCTCAGCCTGGGCTCTTTTCTACATGGGACCATGGGTCTTGACAGGAGCTCTCTCTAGCGCGGGCTTACGACAGGGTCACAGCCTCCTTCAGGCACACACCTGCTCTAGTGTGGGGTCCTCCATGGGCTGCAGGGGACAGCCTGCCTCACCATGGTCTTCTCTATGCAGGTGCTGCAAGGGTATCTCTGCTCCAGCACCTGGAGCACCTCCTGCCCCTTCTTCTTCACTGACCCGGCCATCTACAGAGCTGTTCCTCACACATGTTCTCACTCCTTTCTTCTGACTGCTGCTGGTGTTGCACAGGTTTTTCTTGCCCTTCATAATTCTGTTACCCCAGAGGCGCTACCACTGTCACTGATGGGCTCAGCCTTGGCCAGTGGTGGGTCTGTCTTGGCACTGGCTGGCATTGGCTCTGTCAGATACAGGGGAAGCTTCTTAGCAGCTTCTTGCAGAACTCATACTTGCAGCACCCTGCCCCCTCCCCCCAAAAAAAGAACCCCAAACAAATGCAAACCCAACAGAAGCTCCACACATTCTAGTTCCTACTCCAAAATTATTAGACCTTTTGCTACTTCACAAAGTTGCCAGTGACCCCAAGCAAAAGCTTTCATGTTCCTGAATGAAAATGTTGCTGTGTTATGTGCTTGGGCAAAAGATCAAATTCTTCTGTGGTGTGTCCTTCAAAGGGAATGGTAGTTTGAAGCAGTGATACATTACACAAACAGCACCAAAGCGTGGAGGAGAGGGGCTTCATACACTAGAGGACATCTCAAATATTTCCTCTGGTCTACAGAGAGAAAAATAAATAATTTGCATTTCTGCAAGCACTTAACAGCACTCTGGCATCAGAGAGATTGCTATCCAGCATACGATAAGGTTAACTAAGTCTAGCCTGTTAAGGAGTGAACACTGCTCCACAATGAAGCTCCAATTTTGGGATGCTGAAGGGGGTTCCACTTCATAGTGTTTTCATGCAGCTTATAGCGTGAAGTAGAGAAAGCCTGGCCCACCTAGGACCTCAGTGCACCTCAAAGGCTAATATGCTATACTTTGGTGACTTTGTTGAATAATGTGTGAGATTCGGATACAAAGAGGGAGGGAAAGGATAATTACATGTATCAGTTTTTGGCATCCTCATCAATAGTCATATCAGAGGCACCAGCTTTAGGCACACACTACTGCTTCAGTGACCATTCAAATGGCTACACAGGTATCTGGAATTGGAAGATTTCAACACAATACTATTGTCAATTTACAATACTGTATTTAATTGTAGTTGACAGAGCTGTGATAGTCTACACCACTCAAGGATATTAAGTATGAAGAGCCTGTCTTACTAAAAGCTGGTGCTTTAAAATAGGAATAATGGCTTTGGGACCCCCTCTAAAACCTGTCACACTTGAAATTCTCTTTTTGACCAGTGAAAGATGTATTATTCGTAACACCTAAGGACTGGTTCCATGAAAAACTAAGTCATGGCACTTAAAGCTTCTGTTCAATTTATCAGACATATGACCCAAGTATCAGGACATATATAGAGTAGGAAATGTCAGGAAAGCAAGAAGAATGTTTGGCAAGAAGTGAAGGCTCAGACTGAGTATTTACTACATCTTGAAATCAAGTAGGGCAGTCGCTACAGAGAATTTTCTGAAATAAAATGCGCTAACTAAAGAGCTGCTTTGCTAGATTGTAACTACTTAGCAGAGTAATTTGACAGCAAAAGGCCCATTTATATTTTCACAAATTAACTTAATTGTGTATTTAATTAAATACTGTGAGACTGTGGTCCTGTGTTAAAAAATGCAGCTGGTCAATGCTTTCCCTGAAGATAGGGAAGTCCCTGAAGATCTGTAACTGTTAGTTATTGAGGGGTGATTAAGCACGACAATGAAATATTCAAGCGCAGGAACTCTAAATAAATCAAATGTCAAAGGCATAATGAGAAAAGATACAAATTAATTTTTATTGCAAAGAGTGAATTTTTAGAAAATATCACAAAGCAATGAAGCTATGTGCAGCAGGGAGGCGTCTCAGTCTGACCACAGGCTACCGTTTATCACGACTGCCAGAAGACATCATCAACACCGCTCCAGGTCCAAAAAAACTTCTGGACTCAGGCAAGAATACACTGCCTGGCTTGTACTTCACCTCCCAGGATGAGTTAAAGTTAAAGCTGCTATCACATCAAGCCTCTGGGCAGCCTCTGCCCAGACATTATTTCAGTCACACAGTGAATCCTGCTTCTCTGGATCTTCTCCTCAATGACATCCCCCAAGATGACATGGTACCCAAAGGGATGGTTCACTCACTGAAACGCTCAGAGCCCTGCACGGCAGTTTGGTTTGAACTGAACGTATACACAGCACGTGGTGAAAGAAACGTCACAGAATCAACCCTTAAATACTGTGAGGGAGAGGACTGACTGCTCACCCCAGCTGTGGTCATCCTGGGTCAGCTAATGAGGCAGCAAGGACAACCTAACCGCGCTAGCAGAGACAATGAGACAGCAGATATGGGCCTCCTACCTCAGACAGAGGGCTGCTACCAGTCATTTGCAGAGGGGCTTTAAGCCAGATAACAAACCCATGGGTGCCCTCATTCAAGCCTGGTCACCAGCACAAGTGCTTCAGCACACCGTGAGGGAAACCAGCAGTCCCAGCCCAGCCAGCAGCTCGTAACTTTGAGTTGTGCATTGATGGGACACAGAAAATCAAGTAATCCCAACAAAAAGGAACAGCCAGCTGTTGGGCTGGACTCAGTTGACCACCACACAACCACACTGCTTCAGGGCAAAAAAAAAGACAAAATGTATAGTGAGTTAAGTATGGCAAAGTGGAAAAAAACCCTAAGAGGTACCTGAAACAGGCCAGTCTTGACAGCAAGGATTTAAATGGTAAAAGACTAGGTAAGACTTTAGCGTTAACAGTCACTTCTTGTGCAATATTTCTGTAATGTGTTTTTTGTGTCCTCCCCTTTGGCGAGCAACCTCCACCTTCCAGACAGCCTACCGGGAAGCTTGGCTCTCATGCAGCCAGACAAGCCACAGTTTTGGTGAGAGAGTGAGAAACATCACCTGCTTTAGGCACCTCTTAGTCTGTTGTAGGCTCAGATGGGAGAACACACCAAATCCTCCAAGGCTGGGAGTCCATAGGACGCACATCAGTGGGTACTAATTAGAGCCTCCCCATTGGAGCCACAACCCACACGTTTGGGCAGTGGCTGTGTCACACCTGAGTAAGCACCTGGTTTTCAGACAAAGGCTGACAGCTGCCTAGATGATATTACATCTCAAGCAAATGCTTTTTGGGCCCTTTCCTTGCTGCCAAAACCCTCCCGTGTCTTTGATGCACTTGTGGATTTTTTTTCTGACTTGGAACAGAAGAGTTGCATTTAAATTGATTTAAATATTTAATATCTGTCTTTCACAGAGCGAATAGCAATGCTCTCCAAACTTTCTTAGTTATGTGCCTTCAGGAGTGCTTTTTTCAGTCTCCCCTGTTGCTGTCAGCCGAACGTGAGAAACGTGGACTACTGGTAGCGAGCGTGTGAGCTGTTCCTTCTGAGTTGTGAGGCTTCAGACACATTTCTTTGGTGTATACTGCTCTGTCTGACCTCCTCTTTCTTCTAAATGATACTGAAACTATTATCACTGGCTCGGTCTCCCCCTCCCTATTGTTCCTTTCTTCCCAAGCTCTTTTTCCCCCTGACAATTCGACTTTCTAAGTTTCTGTGCTGTAATTTTAATCTTTCCTGTGGTTTTCTAGACTTTTCTTCAAAGGCCATAAGGTCCTTCCTCACAGGTTCTTCCTGCTGCAATACAGAGAGTTCCCCAGGCTTATCTAATTAATGTGTCTTGCATAAGTTTGTAGCAATTTAACCAAAATGAATGAAAATTTGTGTTAAATTACCAGAGCTCAGGGGCCTGCACTTCTGACTTTTTATTTGGGTAACTGACAGAGCCTAAAGAAGGACCATAAATGCCTGAGTGTTGCTCACCATGCGGTAGTATTTTAATCTTCAGACTTAAATCTGTCCACAAAATGTCTTTTGTGTTTTCTTGCTGCTTTTATCCAGCAGCCTCAAAGCATTCTGCAAAAAAAAAAAAAAAAAAAAAAAAGCACAGTCTAGTGTCGTGTCAGGGTGTTTTTAAGAGGCAAATAAACATGAAGGTGCACACAGTGAAGCCCATTTACCTGGGGTGCGGGGATGGAAAGTGAAGTAGCTCAGTAACAGACTGGCACTAAGTGTCAGTCACTCTACTCAGAGGAAGCGCTGCCAAGTGCATGTTACGATTCCTCTAATGAAGGGTAACGCGCATCCTTCTTCGGCTGGGAGGATGATGTGCCAGCCATCTGGCCCAAAGGCTGCCCAGTGCCTCTGACTGGTAAATCTGTCTGAACTGTGGGGAATGATGGACACTAACTGGCAAGGAAGATTTCCTCCCTGGCATACATCAGCCATCTCCTGCTATTTTGAGAAGTAAGCAGGGCTCCTGCTGTGTTGTTTATGCAGCTGGAAATGGAGTTTTTATGCTTTACGCTTTCCCCCTGACCAACACAAGATTTGCTGGGGCCCAGCGTAACTTTCCAGGAGCCATGTGATACAAGCCGGGCCGTCAGGAGTAACAGCAGTGAGTCCCAGTTGCCAGTAGGTGTGCCACCAGCCTATGCAAACACCATGCAAAGGACTGCTCTGGGCTTTTCTTTTTCTCCCTTTTAATCCGGAATGTGTTCAGACCTCTGAGGAATTGTTAGCTTCGGTATCAGCTGTTTCCCCAGCTGTTTCTTCATAGAAAAAACTTGTAAAATCTGGACTGTGCCTTCGAAAGCATCCCAGTAAGAACCTGTAACACCACGGCAGTAAAGAAAATGCAAAATACTCTTTGAGCCACTGAAGCTCTGTAAGCAACCCTAACGGATTTCCACAAAACCAAGTTCTGTTTCAAGCAATGGCAGACTAAGAAAACCTATCTCACTGGCTAAGGTCTGCCTCCTCTTTTTTTCCCCCCAATCATCATCCTACATTGATTTTTTTGATGAAAAAAAAAAGTAAAATTAATTAAAAATGCTGCTAAAGCAGAAAAGAATATTTTAGACATGCAATCTTCTGATTTCTCTCCAGCAACATCATCTTAGGTAATGGCTTATCATGTAACATTTGCTTTATTTTCTCTTTAACAGTAGGATATTTCCAAACTTGTGCATCCCATCTGTATCCGTTTTCACAATGACTGAACAAACGCAATTAGTCTGCAGTCAGCCATGTAATGCTCTCCTACTACTACCACTAGGTATTTTTAGTCCATGGGTTCCCTTATTTCCCAGCTATGCCTTGTTCCTTTTCCTATCTAACATTTATTATCAGGGTTGCTTTTTTCCATTCACTGCCATTCGGTGTTACTGAAAGACTCACGTATGTTTTATCTTTTTGTATTTCTCTCATAGTCACCTCATTATAACACACAGATGGTTGAAAAAGGAGGATTTTTTCAGCAAAATGATTGCAAAATTTGCCCTTTACT
Source organism: Gallinula chloropus (assembly GCF_964237585.1). Classification (NCBI taxonomy): domain Eukaryota; kingdom Metazoa; phylum Chordata; class Aves; order Gruiformes; family Rallidae; genus Gallinula; species Gallinula chloropus. The sequence goes on along the minus strand of NC_140086.1, from coordinate 77,577,890 downwards.
TCTCCTCAACTTCTGTACTTCGCATTATTTCCTAGCTCCCTACAGCCTGCCTTCGACCCAGACTTCCTTCCCCTGGTTACTGTTTTTACAAAGATACACAAATTGCTGGAGAAGAGAAAATCTCCGTGTCAACCTACTGAGAAAGGAGCTCTGTCTCCCTCTCCCACAACAGATTTTCAATGATCCGCCCACCTCGCAGCAGGATGCAACATTGATTTTTGGGGGGGTTTTTTGAAGTCCATATTGCAGTTCTCTTATGTGCTGAACAGAGCAGAGGAGCACGTGACTTGGTGTATGCTCTTCTTTGCCTACAACACAGACACCCAGCAGCCTTTCTGACTCTGCTTCCATCTGTTAAAGGCAAAGACACGTCACTGAATCTTCCTTCGTCCTTCAGAGTGTTAAACCTGACATGCTTTAAACTCTCTGAATTTGTCAACTGGCTACTTCACCGAGCTAAATGTGATGTTTCTCTGCCTGTATCAATGATCTTGGCTTTCCTTAATGCTGCTTGTTGAAGAGGCCTTTCTGTCTTCCAGTGTCTTTAATTCCTGATTTTGTAGTTTGATTTTATGCTATGTGTATGGAATTTCGGGGTTGCTTGTGATGTTTTTGGTGGTTGGCTGGTTGTTGTATAAGGCAGTCAACTTTTCTTAATTCTTGCTTCTTTTTCAAAGTACTTCTGTGAAAAATAGTGAATCCTCAGTTATACATTCTCAACAGTTAAATACTTGTGTCAGGTTTGTCTCTAATATGGACAGGACACATGCTGAAAGCCTTCTTTACAACAGAAAGATGCACTGATTTAATTTTAACCAGGTGTTAAACCAATCTAGTTTAACTAATGGAAATTCTTGTGTAGTTTTTCTTACTTGGTATAGCATACACAAGGTTTTCATTGTCCTGAATTAAAAAAAAATAAATAGGTTTAATCTCAAATAGGAATGTCTGTACTATTTATTTAAAACTGCACACCTAAACAGACTGGTGTGACTTTCTCATGGAGAAAAGGCTTTAAACTATACCCAGTAAGATATGCATACATATACAGTTCCCTAGAGTATTTTTTCTTCTATACTGTCAGTTCCCCAAATCTTCCCCACTTACTATCTCTGATTGCAAGCACAGTTTTTCAGTTGTTTCCCAAAACAGAAACTTGCCTGAATTTCATTGCAACTTTTGGGGACCTCAACAATCTCTAAAAATGCTCTTGCTTTTACACTTCCTATTCACCAGTTCCCATTTCCCTTTTTACTCTCCTCTTTCCACACTGTCTCTGCAGATTGCACTGGTTCTAGAGCAATTTTGAGCATTTTGTCTACAGCACCTCCCTTCAAAAATGTAACCAAGCTTCTAGGAGTATCTTGAGAATATGATTTTTTTCTCCCTGACACATTCCTACCTTTTAATAGAGAATGTACTAGCAGAAGAAATACTCTGACAGCGAATAGAAAATTAAATGGGTTTCTACCTCTAGATTTGCCTAAGTTATATTCAGAGGCAGGATATACTGAAGAAGTAGCAGAAATGCAACAAGCCTGAATCTTTCATTGCCTTAGAGAATAGCCAAGCTTAGCAGCAGTGATTTCATCTCTAAATCCAAAATCTTCAGCTGGAAATACTTCCCTCACTTCCTTTTGAACAGGTTCAAAAATCTTTTCTGCCTTCACCTCACCTCTCTTCCCAGCAGAAGAAATTGTTCTGGTTTCTCAGTCAGCCTATTTTCAGCAGGCATTTCAGTCTGCACCCTCAGCTCAGGTTCACGTGCGTGAGCCACTTAGAGCAGACCCGATAGGGTATTACTATCGTCTTTTCTCTTCCCCCCTTATGCATAGGCATATTTGCTATTACATTTCCTTCCCTTTGATATCAGATTAGTGAAGCTACATTAATTATTCATTCCTCTAGGCGACAAATGCTCTGTGTTCAATAGTTGATTGGCCCGGTTCTTTAAGCTCAATAGAGATGTTAGTTTTAGCTATTCCAGGGAGGACAAAGGAGAAAAGATACCCCGGTAAGAGTTCAAATATTTATAACAGATCATTTTCCTACTGATTCTCAGACTGCTGCATGCCTTTCGCTTTAGGAAAGCTGACATTTAAAAGATCTTTTCATTCAGTGTTAGGAAATGCTGTGACACCCAAACTGCCAGAATTCTTGGGTTAAGCATTCTCTTCCACTATTCTGCCGCTTCCCTGACTAGTGCTGGTCACCAGAAAATGCTTCTTTCACTTAAACCTCTATTTGACAAGCTTCAGAAAGGAGGAAAAAAACCCATGCATTGGGATGCTGGGCATTGCAAGACTATTTCGATAAACTGGTTCCTAAGGTTAGCTGCACCTATGGGATTCAGTCATTAGCTATTTATCATGAAACCATCCTTAATTCAAGCCAGCCTAACGTAACAGGCAAGAAACATTTTTGCCTACAGAATTTGAAATAGGTGGTTGCAAAACAGTGCCAAAAGGAAATGGAAAACACATGTAGATCTTTGGTCATTATTTATGTTGGCTCTAAAGTTTCTTCTCACCCATTACGAGGGAGCTGAGAGACTGTTAGAAATTCACTAGACTGAGGATCTAGCCTCGAGGTAACTACATTCTCAGGTTGGGTTCATGGAAGGGGATCTTGGCTCAGGGAAGAATGTTACTTTTCATAAAATGTCCCTCTAAACACATTTTAAGCATGTGTTTAAAATCAAATTTCTCTTCCCACAAAATTGTGAACCTTTCACTTCTTAAGCAAAAGGTGATCCTTCACTGAGGAGCTTTCTCTTGGCTGGTAATAGCCCTCGGCTCTTCGGAAATGCTTCTTTCTTTTTTCTCAAACCAGGCATAGTCATCTCCTTGGCTTGAGTATTAGCAAACTGTTAATCAGTTTATCACCAGCTGATACACTTCTCTTCCTATCTGATTGAAACTAAAAATACTTCTGAAAGTCAGTGTTTATTATCTCTTTAACCAGAAGGGTTTTATTCACATAGTGCTTCGCCCACATTTTACACAAACAGAACAATGGACTATGCCACATCTCTCTGTCAGATACAATCACTGGGCCAGACACAACCAAGGTCTGCCCCATAGGGTAAGACAGGCATGGGATGTTTGAAGAGCATCTACAGCTGACAGCTACATTCACAGCACAGGGTTTGATTTACTTTTGGTCTGTGATGCAACTAATTGGGGTCAGTGCAGCACTTCTCAGACATTGCAGCAAGACCCCCAAGGCCACTGCAGGAACAGATGAGTCCTGCAGGCACAAGCTACCTTTGCTGGAGTCCCAGCATTTGCCAAGCAGATGCTCAGGCTAAAGCCCTTCGCAGCTGAGAGGACAACAGAGATGTCCAGGTGGAACAAGGAGTGTGGGCAACAGGCTGCAAAAGCCACTCCAATAGATGGAGTAGAAGTGCTGGTGAATTGTGTAAGATTTCTTGTTTGGCATTTTTTATTTTGTTTTTTCCCTACAGACTTGTGAGTCATGAGATACGAGAAATGCCCATGAGAATAAAAAGCAGCTCGAGTGTTTTCATATATATTTAATTTGCTGGGAGGAAGTTTGATGCAGTAGAACTTTATTCCAGGATTGTCTCCAAAGGACGAACAAGGTTATGTGAACAGAAGTCAGGCAAAACAACAGGTATTTAACTCATGTACAGGACTGAGCAGAGCAAAGAAACTAAGCATTTCCTCCTGAACAATCTGTTGGTGGAGCGTTTTCCATCAGCTGTTCAGAGTTGCTTGCAATATGGAGGACTGGTCAATATTCTGGAAAGACACATGGAACTGGATAATATGAAGCTATTTTCATTGCTGCATTTGGAAAAAAAAAAGCAATACAGTAGAGAAAGGAGAAGCCAGAGCTCACAACACTCATTACAGAAGCCGAGGCAGGCCATATGGAGGCTCTGAATAGATGAGTTTTTAACCTGAGATTGAATTTAGATAAGAATTAACTGATGGACAGAGGACATCGGAGTGAAGTGTAACTTGTGGGTGTTGATAATGACAGCAAAAGTGTAGCTTAGTTTCAAGGCAGAGTGCTGTCTTTTAGACAGCTTATAAACTTGCACATTGCTGTGCCAGATGCCGTTTTGGAAACTGAGATTAAGTTTGTGCCATGGAAAAGGGCAAGAAGGATGATAAGGAGTAGGTGAAAAGGGCAAGGAAGGAGCAATAATCCTTGGACAGAAGGATGATAGTTTGGAGCACCAGAACTTTCCTAGTTTATCTGTATGAACTTGAGGCTCTGTTTCAGGATGACCCTCAGAGACAAAATTTCTAGCAGAGTTGTCCTTGTGGGGGAACCAGGAGTACTGTAACACCCGAGGATTTAAAATCAGTAAAGGGCTGGAAAGAAAAGGCCTATAAAAAATAATAAATGGGGCAGCTGCAATGAGGATTATGGGTCACTTTACTCCTCTAGGACAGATATTGACAAAAGGATGTGATGGATTCAGAACAATCCATTCAGCCTCCCCCTCTTATCCTCGCAGAGTGTCCATAAATGATGGTGGTGACCCTCAATTAGTTCTTTGATACACATTCTCTTTGACCTAGCAGTATCAGTCATTCTTCCCCACAGCCTTGTAGCATGGCTTGCAGATTGTAAGACCAAATTGGTATTTCAGCTATTACCAGCTCACCATCATGATTTCAATTTGCTGGGATTCAAGATTCAGGGACAGTCTTTCTTCAAGAAAGCAACGACAATAGGTTGCTCGGCAGCCAGTACAGCCTCTGGTGATTCATCAAAACGCAGTACGGGCAGTGAAATGGGAAGTGGAAAGCCCCTGGCAGCCTGCTGTCCTCGGGGCTTTGCCAAAAGGGCAGGAGGAAAGGACACCAGTACACAGCAGCGTGGAAGCAGCCTGTGGTAGCAGGGAGGGAAGAAGTCCCTATGGCCACAACCGAGCACAGAGGGTTTCTGCCTCGGGGAAGCCGGACACCTGTACAGGAACACCCCACGCTGCCACAGAAGAGGCAGACCAAAGTCAGAAGGACAAGGGGGCCAAGAAGGACCATACAAACAATTGCAGAAACTGCTGGGGTACACTTAGATCTTGTATGCACAGTGGTAGTGATTGCACAAAGGCACGGTGCACTAACCACTGCAAAATTTGATGGTCATATCCAAAAGAGGCTTATTTGTTAACAAGCAACATGTTTCACCACAACATAAACGTGTAAGGAGTGTGTGGTGCAGTGCTGATGGTACTACCACCTGTTCCACATTAAGGACATAGTATGTCTCAGTGAGCATATCTGAGGCAATTAATTCCAACTGTAGGACAACACATTTGTTTGAGAAACAGCTCCTCAACCTGTAGATTGCTCAAGGCACTGCCTTTGTCCCTGTGGATCTCAAGTAAGGGACAAGTCAAGGGATGCAGGCCTGTTTCGCACCAGAGATATAGAAGACCTACAGAAGCACATTTTGAGGAGTATTTTGAGGTTCTCAGGACAGGTAAATCTGGAGGATAGTTACCACTGCAATGCATATATATATATATATAGTGCAACCTGGATTTCCTCGTTGAGTAGGGCCTGGCAACATCCACTAGAGAAGGTCAGTCCATAGCCATTGCTCCCAGTACAGGGCTGATGGAGGAGTCCCAGCTCACAAGCTGGGACTAAGAGATGGTCAGCCCTGGATTTCCTGGAAACAAGTGGAGAGAATACGGGCCTCATACATACGGGCACTTACAGTGCTTCACTCATTAGGCTAGACAGACCTTTACATGGCTATTAGTTATGTAGCATGTGATACATACTCAAGTGTATCTTATTGCTCTGTTGGGAGTTTTGAGAAGAAACTGAAGTCATTCCTGATGTGACAGTCCAACTGGTCTCTCCATAACTCCTGCAAATGAAACAAATATAGCTGTATGTATTTTATTTTTTTTAATATAAAAATATGTTTACACACAGTCTGATGACATATCCAAAATACATTTAGGTCTTCACTTTAGATAGTATTTCTATTGTATTTTATTAGATATAGTTCTGCACATGTAAATATGTATTATCTAATTACATGTTTACATACTAAAATATACTATGTGCAGGGATGGAGTTAGTAAAGCTAAAGTTTAGTTGGATGAGAAACTAGCATGGCTAGGAAAGGTGTATTAAGAACGACTTCTGTAAGAACACTGGGAGCAAAAAGAAGGCTAAGGAAAACTTAGAATTGCTCTAGGTCCTAGTGACCTAGTGACAATGGATATGGAGAAGGTGAAGTCCTCTGTGCTTTTTCACCTCAGTTTTTACTGGTACGTTCTTCCCTCAGATGTACCAGAAACAAAGTAACAGTCAGTGGAACTGAAGTATTATTCGTGGTAGAGGGTAACTAGCAGAGTTAGGGATCACTTAAGCCAGCCGGACACACATGAGACTTTATGGGCTGCACCCAACAGTGCTGGGACAGCTGGCTGCTGTCATTGCAAAATCTCTACCACCTTTGAGAGGTCATGGCCATCACAAGTGGGTTTCTGAAGACTGGGGAAGACAAATGTCACATTGCTCTTCAAGAGGGGCAAAAAGGAAAATCTGGAGAAATACAGGGCAGTCAGTCATGCATGGAAGAGTTGGGAAACAAATTTTCCTGGAAGCCAGAATCTAGGGTTACAGGTGCTAAGCAGGTGCTAGCACAACCTCATCATAGGTCAGCACCTTTCATTTCCTGACAAGATGCCTGTCTCAGAGCTTAAAACATGACTGGAGTCACCACTCAGCTTCCCACAGCACTGTGGTGGGCTGATCCAGCCCAGCAGTCAAGCACCCCACACAGCTGCTGACCCCCTCTCTCCCACTCACTGCCAATCACAGGGTGGGTAGAAGAGAAAGCCTTGAAGCTGTCTAAGCACTGCTCAGCAATAGCCAACACTGTGCTGTGTTATCAACACAGTTTTGGTCACAAATCAGTGGCACTTTACAGGCTGCTATGACAAGAATGACCTCCATCCCAGCCAGAGCCAGTGCAAGCATGAAAAAATCTTCTTATAATATTCTGATAAACACTTAACACAGGATAATGGTTGAACATAATACGAGGCTGCTGTAGAAAGTATAAAAAATGTTATGCTAGCAACTAAAATAAATTAATTTAAATTGGGTAGTCTGGAGAAGTGGAAAAAATGGAAAAATGGTAAACAAATTGAATCTTTATGCAAAGAAAAATATAGACGCATACTTTAAAAATGTCTTCTAACCTTAGGCTCTTGGCAAGCATTTTGAAAATATACTCATTAAAACTGACATAAGTCCGGTACACCACTGAAAAGCAAAAAAACAACCCTTCCACCATTGTTCAAATGCAGCAGTTTCTTAAGGAGAGGTCATAAGACTTTCCAACCCTAAAGAATGCCGATACTTTGCATTCTTTTCATGTAGAAAGAAAGAGGACTGGAGAGATAACAGGAGAAAAAATGTGTTAGCCTTATACCCTTGAGCTGTGATGAAATACCAGTCTACTTACATTTAATTATGTTCAGTTTATAACAAAGCATTCAGCAGAAAACATCAATAAGAATGTTGACACATTCAGACTCCTTCTAATAAGAATGAAGAAGAATTATAGTTGGAAACTTGGCATCTAGAAATCAACTGAAAAGGGATTTTTGCTCTTTAGCAATTAGTTCTCTCTGTAACATAACATAGTATTTCTAAAGGAAAATTATTGGGCAGATTTACAACTGAGCTATGTGTTAAGATCAGTTCAAAGATTAAAAAAACAACTACATTACTCTAGACAAAGACACATTTGGACTAAATATACACCACAATATATATTATCTTGTTGTCTATTACTTAATGTTCTCTGGAAGGAACATACATAAATAATGCATAAAACCCTCAACTTTGCAATTGATAGGTTTGCTGCAAAGTTAACAGAAATCTTAGGTCAACTACCAAGGGTCTGAAGCTCAAGTATTAGATGTTCCAGGAGGAAAAAGCAGTTTTTAGAGTAGGTCTAGCTATCTCTTGGAAAGATAAAGCAGGGTCAGCTAAAGCCTTTCCCAGGTATTGTTACAGTGGGAAGCTGAGTAGAAACTTCCCTCGTGTTTGAAGAGTGGCTGCTTGTGCCTACACCACCCCAGGAGTCACTGAAAGGCGCTGACCCATGATGAGCTTGTGTCAACAGCAGCTGTTTAGCACCCATAACAGACAATCCTACAGCCTTAAAATGTTGTTTCAGCTAGAGCCAACTGCCCACACTTGGGTACACGCAACACTCTCTTTGAAGCCAGGAACAACTTCTATGAGACAGCAGGAAGAACCTGAAGATAACTGAAATCAATGAAGTTTGGTGTTATTTACCATGGATGTGGTATCTGACCCTAAATGTGAAATATGGGCACTAAGCAACCATCACTTTTGTAATGAGTGCTTACTGCAAGCCTTGTAGTCAGCCAGCTTCTCAGTTCCCATCACAACCACACAAAAATCCCAATATGCTGATGTTAACTGCTTTTAGAAATAAAACGTAGCGAAAAAACCCACCAAAACCAGTGTGCTTGGAAACACTAAAAGTTAAATTAGCTTGACTTTTATTAGTTTTCACTTTTGAACCAACGTTAATTCTTTCCTCTACTGAATCCGCACAGCTTCCACAGGTCCACATCAGTTGCTACCTCGAAGACAGAATGGGATGGGAAACACTGGAGCAGAGAAGTGGTAAGGCCCAAAGCTGAGTCCAACACCCAATTCTCCCAACCCTCGTTCAAGAGCCGTGCCAGTAGCTCCCAGAAGCAATCACAGTCCCCATTCCCACACTGAGGCCTCCATGTGACTCAGAAATCCAAGAGGAGGTGCACACTTACATTCATGTAGAGGGAAGTCTTGTCATCTACAGAGGTAGAAGAACAAGACCCTTGAACTGGCAGCAGTAATGTGCCCAATACCTGTAATGATAAAAACAAGCAATGTCTTTAGTTAAATCCCAGATTAAGGACAGAGAACTGTCTCAAGAGGCCTGGCTTCTGTTTTCATCTCTGCTGCTAGTTTGGCTTTGGCAACCTATTTTTACCTCTCTGTACTTCCATTTACCCAATATAAAGCTGGGGATAATGAAAATGATGGTCTTTATGCAGAAAGCTGAGATAGCTGAACGAAAAAAACCTCCAAAGGATGGCTTTTATTTTCCCTGTTACACTAGACATCTTCCTGCCTCCTCTCCCTCCCTTCCTACTTTCCTTCTTTCTTTCTCTTTCCCTCTCTTTCTTCTTCTCTTTGTCCTCCTTCCTCCCTTCCTTCTCTGGAATCTATAAGTGGTTTTAATAATCTTCTGTATCAGAACACTTTCGCAGTGTTATCACTGTGAGTAGTGTCCTAAGGCAGGATTGAATTGCACTGGATCAGAGGGAGAATAAATAGTGGCATTTTGTAGCACAAAGTTTCTGTAACATCACAGAGGTTTATTCACTTTGTTTTCCTTTATTTTCCTTTTAGTACACAATTATAAAGATTTTAATGAAAGGAGATAAATTTTAGCTTAATGTGAGCCATATCGAGATAGTGGTTTCCATTCCAGTTTTCCCTACAGGCAGAACTCTCCCACGAGGTCACTATAATAATAGTGACCGTAAACAACAGTGGAGAGAGGCAGATGTCGGAACTAGTAGTTGCATTTAACTAGTAACAGAGAACCAGAATGCTTTTGGGAAAAGGCATACTGAGCAACTTCTTCACTTGCTAGAAACCCCTTGAATTTGATTCACGTCTCAGCAGTAATCCACTGTACTGAGGAATTGCTTGTTGTGCTGATTTAATGCCTGATAACAGCCCAAAAATCTGAACTTTATGACAATGTAACATAAGAATGGCAATACAAGGAAGGTTTCCACATTTCTTCATAAAAACATCATTCCACCTTTCTGATGAGCTAGGACTGTTGTACACTTTTTAGCAGAAACGTTTCCAAGGAAATTTAATAAAACAGTAAGATTAAAAAGCAGTTCAATTTTACAATTGCATTACGATTCAGTTCAGTAACTTTTAACACTCGACAGATTTATGTGCTTGCCCCAGTGGGAACTTACTCCAATTCTAAAGAAAAAAATAGTTTTCTAGGTCTTCTTAGAAAACTGAATTAGTAAATCCAGTGAGTAACTAAAGACCTGTTCCTTGTCAAAGCAACAGTGTGGTTAAAGAGTAACAACACGGAATCAATCAGATTATCAAGATACGGAGAAACCAGCAAACACTGGCAACCCCGGTGACTTCAATCAAGGCAGCAACAGCCAGATGGATACTAAAGCACATGTCACTTTCTCACCCAAAATTTACTTGTTTTCTTACACCAACTATTGTCCCAGATCTGCATGCTACAACAAAATCACCTTGTTCTTGGATGGCAGCCCACACAGTCTCTGTAGTTTTCCTAGCCAACCGTAGTCTTCAAAACTGTGTCTTTTTCTTAATCCAGAGTAGCACCGGATGGAAAAAAACCCAACCATTATTTGGCTTTTGATAGATATTTCTCTATGTATTTCAACGGAAGCAGAAAAGCAGGGAACTTTCCTGTCGTGTGACTGTATCAGACTGTAAACCCATTGTTTTAAGCAGTGGGTAGCCAACACATACAGGTGAAAATCTGCAAGCTCAAAATATCAGAGTGAAAGTTCACGTTCTAAAGAAAACCCTGTAGTTCGTCTATAATTTCTGACAAACTATCATCATGCTACCCTAAAAATGTCATGAGGGATTAGAACAACATGAAGAACTGACATTTTTATTAACTGGCTGGGAAAAAAAAAAAGGAGAAAAATAATTTCACTTAATTTCTTGGTGCTTTTAAATCTTTAAAAATAGAATCTTAAAACGTGCTTTTGAAGCCAACTAGCCCAACTTTCAAAACAACTGATTGTTTTCAGGAGAAACTATTTTGGATGCATTATAAAAAACAGCTAGTAGTTTTAATCTGTAAATTTGGAAAAAAAAAAACAACCCTACCTACTGAGAGAGTTTTGCCCACCTCACAGCTAAATACAGAGCTGTGCATGTGTGTGCTGGAAATGACGGTAGAAGTCAAGGTTGTGGCCAAACATTTAGCTGCCTTTTAAATGTTCAGCGACTGTAGGTTGAATTATTGTAATTTCCCCCTGACGTGAACCCAGAAATGGCTTTTCTACGTGTTTCAGTATTTCCAGAAAGAACTCAAAGCTTTACTGCCGTCCACAGTGAAAGCACCAAAATTGCAGCCATCTGTTAAGCACTGGGGAGTATTTTCAAAATAGACATAAATGGTGTCCTAATCATAGCTCAACAGACTGCCTATTTTTAAAATAGACTGCTTACTGAACATACTTTGGGCTATAAAGCGCAAAAATAAGAACCTAGCATTACTGTCAGAAGTGTTATGAAGGGCTAACTGCAAGTGAAAATAGTTTTTATATGCATGCTCCCCTTCCCCTCCCCCCCCCATCTAATCTCTTTACATGCTTTAAGCCTAGCCTTTAGGATCTGCAAGGGGCTCTTCTCCTATTTTGGGGTTTGGTTTGTTGTGGGTTTTTTTAATGTGGGAGCTGGGATTTTTGCCTGTGCTGTCACCACAAAAGACGTAGCTTCTTCCTGCTTGCTATTTTAGTTAAAATTAGTAGTAGCTGGAGAGTACTCCTTTCTTGGTTGTGCTGGATAATGCCTGAGATACTCGAGATGTGCTTTATGAGCTCTTACCTATTAATTGAAGAGGTGTGCTGTGGAATCCTTCACAAAAATGTTCGTATTCTAAAATATCCACCAGTTTTCAAAACACGTTAAAACATGAAATAAAAACATTCTGAGCAGCCTGGTTTATTTACTCTTCCCTCACCGTGCTGCTGCGTTTCAGTGCCTTGTCTTGCAATGCTGTCATTCACCAATCTTCCAGTAGAGACTTGCCTTTGGTACAAGGGCTGGGAAAGGGGTGTCAGGACCAGGCGTGGCTGATTTGGCAAAGGAAACGACTCCACGGCCAACTTCTTGTAAAAACTCTGCCTGTTTTCCTCTGAGGTTTCCCACAGTTGCTCCCATTTACGTACACTGGTACAAACAGCAGGACTGGTGGAAACAACAAAATGACTGCCAACTGGCATCTTAATGCCTGTCATAAATGAAGAATACCTTTGTATTTCTTGTACGCTGGAATAGCCAGGAAAGGCACTGCTACTAATACATGGCAATGCCGCCAGCTGGAGAGATGCACATTGCCAAGGAAACATTCAGTCCGCTTCACAAAAGTGAGACCTCACGTACAACCTTTACTGTATCTCCTTCTTAAAGTGCTTGATTTTACAAGCTGCAATTTCATTTATTTATTCATTTTTAATATAGGACTTTTGTCTCCTTTTTGCTTCTCTTGCAACATTTAAAAAACAATAATGAAATAAATAACTGAGAATGAAATTCTATCCCATGGTATCATACTGACACCTATATAACTCTTCTGCAAGCACAGATTTGCACAGGCCCCCACTGCTTGAAGAAACAAGTAATGGTATGTTCTGACAGGGACAGCAAGACCTGAGAACCTCCAGGCTCTGGAAAGCAGCGAGAAGATCCCTCTCTCTCCCTCCTGAAAGCCTCAGCCTCCTTGCATTACCTCCTGCCTCACCTACCTTCAACGTGTCCTCCCTGCCCCTGGGCTTCTCATCCTCACCTCACCAACCAGTTATGGTTTAGACTTCATTGCTTGAGGGAAGATGTTTCTTTCTCCCACCCTGGCACTTGCTCTGCTTCTGCAATTCTTGTGTCACCTCTCCACTGCCCCCTACTCAACTTTCTGTCTTCATCCTCTTCCCCAGTCAGGCCAAGTCCTCCTGTGCCTTGGTTTTTCCTGTTTCCATCTCTCTTCCTCTCTCCTAGTCCTTGCTCCTTCTGCACCAGTATGGCTTGCCTTGGGATGTCAGCTTCCAGGCCCAACACACAGTGGCTGCATTTGCAGAAAATACCCTGTTTTAGCCCTGTGTTTCAAAGACATACAAGGACAGATGTTGTATTTTAGCAGTGAAGGCACAGCAAGCCTTCATAGAAGTACTTGTGTTAATGGTGACATGCAAAGTCTTGTGATATTAGGAAACGTTTCCAGCTCTCATCAGAACCAACAAAGTACATTTTTGAACCAATTGTTCTTCCCAGTGCACCTCCATGTTATCACATCCTTGCACTGAAATACGAAATCATTACTGATTCTTAGAGGGAAAAAAAAACACATTAACTTGTAGGGTTTTAATGTCATAAAGCACTTTTCTTTAATTTCAATTCTATAACAGCTGGTTGATGTCCAAGAGCAAAAATTCATAGTGACTCTAGTAGCCAGCACAGGGAAGTCAAAACCTGGGAAAACCAAGAATAACTGAGAATATAATCTTTTAGTTTTAATCTAGAGGACAGTAGACAAAGAAGCATTAAACATCTCATTTTAGGAGATAATTCTGCCATGGAAAAAAATTATAATCTGAATAGACTTTGACAGAGACTGGAAAGGGAATTGAAGTCATTTGTGTTAGGCTACACAGAAGTGACAGAGCTGAAAATATAATCTGAGACTCTGAAGTGCCTTCTGTGTAAAGAAATTTAAATTACTCAGCAGCGAAGTGCAAGAACTTAGTAACAGCACTTTTACAACATTTTCTCATGCAGGCTGTTAAGGATATTATGATGTGATTACAGTTTGGCCTGTTGCCAAATCCCCCACCCTGAATATTTACCTGTTGCTTATATTTTGAGAATGGTAATATAATTGTAACAAAGAGTGATAGTAAATAACTCAAGTATGACTACCTTAATTTCCCTAGAACAGAACCTGGATGCTGCATTGCTACAGCACTTCTGTGGGGCTTCAACTTCCAACCATTTTTTACTGTGAGGGTGCTGAGGCCCTGGCACAGGCTGCCCAGAGAAGCTGTGGCTGCCCCCTCCCTGGCAGTGTCCAAGGCCAGGTTGGATGGGGCTTTGGGCAACCTGGTCTAGGGATGGTTGTCCCTGCCCATGGCAGGGGATTAGAACTGGATGATCTTTGAGGTCCTTTCCAACCCAAACCATCCCGTGATTCTGTGTTTCTATGATTCTCACTCATCCTTTGGGGGACTTGCTTTGGGATCTGATTAATGTTTATAAATATCTCTAGTGTAAATAAATATCTCACTGAGGGAAATATCCAGCCTCTTTTCAGTGGTCTGTGGGGACAGGACAAGGGCCAATGGCCTCAAGTCGGAGCACAGGAAGTTCCACACCACTTTTTCAGGGTGAGGGTGACAGAGCCCTCGCACAGACCACCCAGGGAGGTTGTGGAGTCTCCATCTCTGGAGATATTCAAGACCCATCTGGATGCCTACTTGTGCGACCAGTCACAGGGAACCTTCTTTGGCAGGGGGTGTGCACTCTTTTCTCTGGAGGTCCCTTCCAACCCCTGCAATTCTGTGAATCTTTCCTTATATCAAATCATAAAAGAAAACCAGAAGAGCCAGTTGAGGTCTACACTTTCCTGCTAATACGATTAATTTAGATATCATGGTCCGTGCCTTTCCACATCACTTGGGGAAGGTAACTGAAGTGTTTGAAAAACGCCTCAAACCGGTGTGACTCAGCACTGGGACTTCAACACACACACCCCTTCACACATGCCAGGCTTGGCAGGAGGAAACACGAGTGGAAGACGTGAATTGCCAATTAGTCACTAATGAAAAGTATTATTTGAAGTGTACGAGCACGCAATTCAGATTCGCGCTAATTGCCTGCGCCGTTTCCTCGCAGCAATTAGATTAAAAAAGGTGCATCGCCCTCCAAAATTGCCTCAGCAAGGGAGATGTTACAGGCGGGCTGCGGCAGGAGCCCAGCCGCAGGGAGCCCGGCGCGCTGGTGCTGCTCAGGGGAAAAGGAAACGACAGGCTGGCCCCGGCAGCCAGGCAGTTTCGCAACACCCACTTCACGCTCAGCAGTGGCAAAAAAGGGTCACTCCGAATTTAAAAAACAAAACCAACCCAAACCAGCCTCTAGGTAAACAAGCGAGGCTGCGATGGGCTGACAGGGCAGGCGCCGGGCCAAGAACTGGCTGTAACTCCCCGGCAAGCCGCGGGTGGAGGGTCCCGCCGCACCACGACGCGGGATGGCGGACAGGAGAGGGTGGCAGCTGCCCTGGCCCCTGTCCTCCTGCCCCCCGCCCCAACCTCCCCGGAGCCCCGCCCCGGCCTCCCCCTGCGTTCGCGGCAGCCCTGCGGGCGAAGGCGGGTCACGGTTCGCTCCCCCTCCCCCGCTGGCTGGCGGCGGCGGCAGCGCGGGCACGCCTTCGATGGGCGCGTCCTGGCGGCGGCGCCCGGCGGCCACGTTGACAGGGCGGGAGCGGGGCCGCGCCGCTGTACCGTACCGTAGCGCGGGGCAGGCTGGGCGCTTGGCCGTGGCTTGGTGTCGGGGTGCGGGTGCCCAGTGCGGAGCGGGGCCGCTGCCGCAGTAAAAATGTCTTCGCCTCCCCAAGAGAAAGCAGAGACGCGGGCCGGACGCCCTCCTGCTGGTACGGCCGCCGGTTACCGTCTCTCCGCTCTTTCTCTTCCCGCTCCTGGGGACGGGATGGGACGGGGGGCCGGGGCGGCCTGGGCAGCCGCGGGCCGGCGGAGCCGGGGAGGGCCGAGAGCCTCCGGGAGACCCCGGTCGGGCGCTGGTTCCTCGCGAAGTCCCCGGGTTGCCGGCGCCGGTTGCTGCCCGGGGCTGAGGAGGGCGAGGGCGGTGTCGGGCGGGTCCCGCCGCCGCTGCCGGGGGGTGTGAGCCGCGGCTGGTTCCCCCGCGTTCCTCTGCTCGGGCACTGCCGCCTAAAGCAACGTCTGACCCGGCTTTTTGGCCCTGGGGGTTATGCAGGGGTCCCCCTCCTGATCGCTGCCTGCCGCTCCCCCTCTCCCTCAGCTCTCCGTGGCCTCTGGCAGCCTTCCCCCGTAGCGGGGGGAGTCAGTCCCTGCCTTGGATGCTCTGGCTGCTGACGAATCGTCGTCTGGTTTGTGCTGTTTGGCATCTCCAGCTTCTGACCTGGGGGACAGATGGCGTTGTCTTCAGTGGCCCTCACTGTCAGGGCATCCCATCCTCTAAGGGTGGTGAAGGCCTATGAATCCACCACCTGGGATTGATAGAGGTGGGAAGGGAAGAGGAGCAGCACATGTGGCCAAGTGTGAACAGGCAAACTAGAAGTTAATCATACTCTGTGCATCCATTTTGTCTGTGGGTGTTAGGGTGCAAGTGCTAGAGCGGGCTGCAGGCTCCTGGCTTTAACTCTGGAGGCCGGCAGGGTAGGAAACAAGCTGCTTTCTATCTGCTCAGCCAAGAAGCTCCGGCACCTTCCACCCGCTGCTGTGCCCTCACGGGTGGGCAGAGCAGCAAGTGGTCAGGTCGGAGTTGCATTTTGCCTTCAGTGGGGCACTGGCCTCCTGCTGTCCGTAGGCAGCAGCTCCTCTCTACACAGGTGGAGTTCGGTTGCTCGCAGTATCCAAATTGTCTTGTTCCTTCACTCACTGTTGGTTTTTCTCCTTTATTACAGCTTTCTTATAAAAGGGAACTTTGGTCTCTGCAGCAGCAAGCTTTCATGTTTTCTAGTGTATTCCTGGTGGAATAAGTGTTGGGGTTTCAGTCAAAAAATGATGATGTTCTTAATTCACAAATGGTTAGCTTTATATTCAAATCAACTGATGAGATTTAACACTAATTTGAAAACCCTAACTGAATTCTGCCTCCTCTATAAATGAGGACATGAAATTCCTTTCTATAGGTACTAGAAGTGAGAAATAATGGCTTAACTTTGCATTGGCAGGTGGAGTTCAGCAGTACAGTTAAGCCAGTGGCTGAGCACTTGTCCCACTTGTGCAGCCTCCCTTGTCATGGTGTTAGGTCTTACCAGGCCTCCTGGTGAGCTGCTTCAGGAAACTAAACCGAAGCTCCTTTCCCAGTGCTTCCCATAGCTTTCGCTGCAGTTTTCCTATGTGTTGTTAGCCCTCGCTGACTGACTGTGTGCAGTCTGTTAGCTTCCCCTCTGCATTGATCTTTCACAGAGGGGGAAGAAAAAAAAAGGACTTGAAAAGACAAAGGATAATAAAAAGGAAAGAAACCTCAGGCTGGTAACAGGGTACACGAAGCGACTTTGAACTCTTTTCTGAAACTTATGAGGGTCCAAACTTAAGCTTTATTAAATATCCATCTGTCAGTGAGATCAGTGTATCTGAAATATGTTGTTGAGTCCGTTTGTACATCTTGCAGTCCCTCTGAAGAGGTCTGCATAATTAGGCTTCTAGCTGTTCATTTTTTCTAGTAGATACTGTGAAGGAATAAGGCAAAGTGATTGTGTTAATAGTTTATTTCTGAAGCTTTATAGTAGGATTGTGAAAATAGTTATGTGCTCTTTCCTAAATTAAAAAAATATTGCTGTGAGCCAAGGTTTCTGTGAAAGGAAGGTATATAATAACTCTTACTCCGTTCTTGTTTTGTCAGACTCTAATGTATGTTCCCTTTAACTTGCAGAATGGCATATTTTGCTTTTCCCTCTGTCCTGGCTTTTCATACATCTTACCAGTGTAATGGAATCTGTTATACGCTGCATAAGGCATGTATTTTGTGTTAATATTTAATAAGATGCTCAAGGAAAATGAGAAGCTGTTAGAGCTCCTATTTATACTCTGGATTTCTAAAAGTTCCTGTCCGGCTGCTGTGACCAGCAGACGATTTGGGTTGAGTTGTAAGATTTCCCCAAGAAGGACTGCCTCCAGTCCGCAGCCTGGGGAAGCCAGAGCCAGTGCTGAGCTGTGATACTTGGTGCTTAGGTACTTGGTCCTTCCTGTGGCTCGGTGGGGTTGGTTTCAGAATTGAGTCTCAGAAACTGGGAGCAGTCTCAACGATGCACGGTAGTGAGGGGGGAAAAAACAGGGTAAATAGATTGAAGATGTTTGCTGACTCCAGATCATCTTGAATGGGAATTGATTAACACAGTTGTTCAGTGCATTTCCATACCCTGAAGAGGAGCGCAGACTGGCATTCACAGGACAAATGGGGAAACAATGACAGATAATAAACCTCAGCTCTTATCCAGAGGTGGCCCAAGCAGACTTGTGCAGCTGCTTTTCTTGGAGCAGGCTGGCAGATGATCCCCTCTCTATTTCACGCTGTAGAAGCCGGTGGCCTCTCTTGTCTGTCCTGCACTGGGGGAGCCGTTCCTGACCCCCCCCCTCCCCCCCTGCTTTAGCACAGGTCCCACCCAGCCTCTTCTGAGCAACTGCCTCTCTAGGTCCCTCTTCAGCAGGAGGAACTGCATTCTGCCTCATCTCAGCATGATGTCACTGACACAGTCCTTTCCTGGGCACTGATTTCTGGCCATGTTCTGGAAGGTAGTTACCAGCTATTTAAATCCTCTCTGCAGGATTTACTATAAGGAAATCTGACCTGTTATTCTTTTAAGAATTACTGTTAAGTGACAAAATCACTGTGGTAAGCATCTGTCGTATTATATAGTAAATGCTAGGCAAGTAAGAAATAGATGAATCCTCCTAAGTCCCAAGAAAATCTCACAAATGGAGTGGGTTTTACTTTAGCTTGGTGGATGTAATCATTGTTTCTTCTCTCTGTCTAACCCTGAGGTAGTGTAGCTTGGTTGAAACCTTTTGAAAAGGAAAGGCAATTACATTGCCAGGGTATTTCTCTTCTTAAACTGGGTATGAGCAGGCTGTGTCACAGGTGGCAGAGACACACATCAGCTATATGCACACTCTTGATCTCAGAAATGCAAATTGTTACTGCAGTCACTTGCTGGAGTTGTCTTCCAGCTGCACAGTAGCCCTGGGTTAACCAAAGATTGTTCATTTAGGCACAAATGTACTTTAGCTCTCTGTACTGTGCCCGCTGATATTTGTGCAAAAAATCAGATTATTAAAATGATGAAGTTACTGCATTGGTCAGTTACTATTAGGCCTTTTAATTATCTGGTTATTTGCTTTTTAATCACTTTCAATGCTAGATACAGACAAATCTGAGTGTGTCAGATGCATATCTTTGCCAGTGACAGCTAAAGAGAAAAAAAGAGGCTGCTGGCCTGATGATAAACAGTATGAGAGGAGAGGGACTTTTTTAGACTGTTGAAGTTAGCACTTAAGTCTTTGGATATGGTTTTCTTTAGTTTTCTGTTAGATGGTGAAAAACATGGAAGGTGCATGCATTGCTGAGGAGCGCTGCTGGTGACTTGGCAGGTGTTGCTGTGGAGACAGCATCTTCCACAGAAAGGAATTTGAAAGGGAACTAGTAAGGACTGATTGTGCAATGATGTTAAATTTATATATTGATGTAAATAAAACATAGCAATCACTTCAACTGAGCTGTTAGAGCAAGGCAGCACTTGACAGAACACAGAGTGTTTGCTTATGCAAACAAACTTAAATTTCTAAGGAGTTTGCATCAAGAAAAATCAGTAGGAATTTAAATTTTTGTTTCATTTCTATAACTACATGTTTGTTGCTTAACCTTTCTGCCTTTCCTTGTCCCACTTAAAACCTTTCTCACCAATTTCAGTGAGTTGTATGCTGGAGAGAGAACGTAAAATGACTGGTGTTTTGTATTTTGGGTTTGGTTTTTTTTAATGAATGGTAAGGGTACATAGTTTTGGCAGGGTTTAAAAGACATTTTGTTGGTTTAGTCTGTTGATCTCCTGTCTTTAGTTAATGTCATTTATTGAATCAGAAGCTTATCTTTCAAATATCATGCACAGTTTAAGATCTGTTTTAAAAAAATTAAAATCCCAGGGTCAAAGAGCTGTGACTTTCTCCTAGGGCAGTGATGTCACTTTCTCTTCACTGCCTGCCCTCACCTGGACTGTATAATTTATGCCCTGGAGTGTCCTTTCCAGTGCTGACCTGGTTAGGAACTGAGAACTAAACCTGTTTCAGGTGCCAGGGACTGGCACTGAAGCGCTGAGGTGCCCTGGTGTCCCTGTGGCTGGGCAGAGGAGGGCTCTCCTTCCCCAGCCGTGTTGGCAAGCCGCGCCAGCTCCCGCACGGCGCTGCTCTGGTATCCTGCTTGCTCGGGCTGCGACATCTCCAGTGCCAAGGTTGTCCATGGACTTGCTGTGTTGCAGCAGGTTTGTGTTTTGCACAAACCAATGAGCCTGTCAGGGGTTTTATTGACTCCTAACTGCTATAGTGGTTTTCTGATGTGGTTTCTGATGGCAACGTAAGCCATCCAATAGGCTAACGAGATGCGTCCTCTTACCTTATGCTGTCTTGCAAGCGTGTATAGCAATGGTTAAGGCACACATGCACACACACACACAAAGTACAATACTAAAACTGAAAGCAGATCAAGAGCAGCCTGCCTGTTGCTCTGTTTAGTAGCTGCAATGTTAGGCCTGGCTTTGTTCCTATTTTATATTTCACTTTGGAGGGGATACATGATAAACATAAATGGATTTGCTTTCACGTCTTGGTTTATGTTTCAAAGGGATGCTCTCACATTGGCATAATTTCTAATACTAAATCATGACAAGGATTTGAAATATGGTAAATGCTTATGTTTTGCAAAATAAAAAGCTCTGTTCTCAATGCAGTTTGACTCCTATGCTTTGCTTTTTATTGTACCATTGATGAAGTATTTCCTTGTATAAATGCTATTATTATACCTGTAGTTGTTAATGTATAATAAGTGAAGTTCTTCATCCCTTCCTGTTTTATGGGGGTATTTAACACTAACATTTGTGGCCTTTTGCTTAGTGTTAGGCAAGCTGTCACCTCCATTTCTTCTGACTGCTGCAAGTTTACAGGGATGAGGGAAACTTAGAACAGAGTTGAGTTTTCTAAAATGGTATTGGAAGCAGGTGGTAAAATGAGCTGCAGTTTCTCAGGATGAGCAAAGATGGCATGACGTGAAAGAGAAAGGCAGATGCAGTCCTGAAGTAGCTGTTCCTCACACTTTCCATTTTAAGCACTTTATGCCCCTTTTCCAAACTTTGATTACTATTAAACTATTTTTTAAAGCATTATGGGGGGGAAGAAATGGGAAAATCATCCTTACAACATTCTACTCTTATGCTGATTTGACTGAAGTTTGTTGTCTCTAATTTTTGTTCCAGTGAAAGCTGGTGGGATGCGGATTGTGCAGAAACACCCACACAATTCTGATGCCAAAGAAGAAAAAGATAAGGATGACCAAGACTGGGAAACCAGCAGGTGAACATTTTGATTTGTTGCATGTGCTACAGCAAATTTCCATGCCCTTGAACCTTATCACCATTTTTGTTTTCTTTGCAGATAGCCAACCAATGATACAGTTAGTTTTTTATCATAAACTTGATTTAAAGTGGTAGCAAGCTATATGCTCCTTCAAAAGAATTGGGGAATTTGGGAATTTTTGCTATGCTGAACCTCCTTTAAATGATCCTGCCAGGTAAGAGGAGGTTAGAGAAACAAAGTACAGTTAGACATCAGCTATTCTAAAATCTCTGAACGTCACACTGTGCAGAAATACAGAGATTAGGCACATTTGATCACAAGCATTAGGCTGTCAGTCTGCATATGAGGTCATCTTGTTGTGTGCTAGATGATTGATTCTACCCTTTGGCCCGTATTCCTGTCTCTGTGAAGTACTCGACAATATGGTAAAAAGAAATGCTATTAATATTATTTGCTTTTATTTTAGGTGGGAATTTCAGCCATTTAAGTGGTGGAGGATACCAAACCAAACAGTTGTTACCGTAGATTAATGAATCTCCTTAAAACTGCTAGTAGACATGAGAAGCATGGGGGTTCAGTGAGTTGTTGCTTGCTGTATTCCTGTTTATAAAAAAAGCTACATCTTTTTGTGCTGCTTTCCTTGGCTAGCTGCTTTTCTTTGTAGTCAAGTCTATATTTACCTGAAATCCTTAAGTGTACTAGCTTATTGCATGGGTTTGTCCTTGCTGTTTGCTCAAGGCAAAAAAAAAAAAAAAATCAGAGCACTGGTCTTGTGCTTAAGTAGAGTGACTTACACCATGTTTATTTTACACGTAAAGCAATGGCTGTAAGTAGGCATTGTGAAAATGTCTGTGTAAATAAGAACGAACATGTTTGTTTACTAAATCACAGCTTAAATAGGAAACACATTTATGAGAAGGGAAAAGTAATTTTAATTAATATATTCAAATGGAAGGCAGGGGAATTGAATTTTATGCTATTTCTTTATTAAGCAAGTCAGTCACCTTGTATTTCTCTTTAGTGGAACAGAAGTTATAACAGAGCCTGTACTGCAGTCAACCTTTGTCCAAAGGAAGGAATCATATCTTACGGTCAATTTAAACTTTGCCTGGGGATGCATCCTCTTATTTTAGGTGTGGTATATATTTGTTTATTCTTGCCAACCTCATAGTGAAGGTTAAAGAATCCAAATGAGAAGACTTAATATGCCTCTTCACATACACAAGCTTCCATTACCATATACGTAGCTATTCCTTCAAACAAGGTTGTAGTTTTCCCCTCTTGCTCAAACAGTGTAGGGCAAAGTTAAAATTTAACCCTGATGCCTGTGTCAGCTTTAGCAGGTGCTGTGGCTCACTAGAAGCAGATCAGTAGGAGGAAACAGTTGGTACTGAAGGTTGCATGTGTTTTGGAGGCTACTTAGTCACATCTTTTGGATTGAAGGACCAATCCTAGCTGGTGTATGTTAGGTGTTCCCTTGGTCTGCCTGTTCCAGTGTAGCATCATCTGCAGGGAGTCCAGGTCAGGTGCTCTGAGACCAATCCACAGCGCAAAACAATAGAGTGCTAACAAATACACACTATATTAATGTTGTAAAGCTGGTCTGTGAGCAACTTTTATGCTTTAAAGGCAGAGGAGAAAGTTTAATGACCTCTAGAGCTACCTTATTAAATAGGGAATAGTTAGCTGGTCCACCTCATAAAATCCATTCCCACAGCCACCTCATCATTTTATTGTCAAAATATGTGTGTACAGTGTGCTTTTTCACTTTGGTTTTCTGGTAGAGGATCCATTATCAGCCTGTATTAGGCACATGTGCATATAGTTATTCTCCAGCGTGTACATTAATGCAAAACGCATTGGTCTGAACTTTTTATGTCTTTGATTTAATCCTCCTGAGAAAGAAAGCAGCAGGAGGGACGTAGTTAGATGGGAACCAGCATGAATTATAAAACAAAACTCTAAGTCGGTTTACAAGTCTGAGAGAAGTTCTCTTCCTGGTAGGACTGGGAAACCTTTGTGTCTGCGAGGGAAAAGGTTTAATGTGCCTGTTGTTGGCTCCTATGGGAATAGTTTTGCAGCCGGTGGCTGTACAAGCTATAGATGTGAGCAAGAAGTTATTTAACCGTAGACAGAATAAGCAAACTCCACAGGCCATAGTACATGAAGTTGTTGTTGTTGTTTGTCAAAATTAAATTACATTTGCAGCATGTCAGCTGCTTTTGTGCTGGAAGGTGCAGTCCCCTGGAGTTTCTGTGTGTCTGCTCCTGGTGATTCATGGTGCCCTTCTAAAACACTTGGATTCCCGATGCCTGTGGAGGGAGGTTTATCAGAAGGTGGGGGTGGGTTTGTCAGGATGAGTAGAAGAGGCCACTAGCATTCAGTTCTGGTTTCTCCAGCACTGATATATGTATGTCTTGATCGTTGCTAGCTGGTATTTTACGTCCCTTTGCTAAGCAAGTGGACATCTGTGTTTTTCACTTTCCACTCTCACGGCTTTAGGCTTTGCCATTTTAAGGTAGTATCGTTGATATGATGCAATCTCCCTGTTGTTTTCAAAGCCAGAAGAAGCAAACAGACCTTCAGGCAATTATTACCGGGTGATATGGGCAGCTGACAATGATGTGAGAGAAAATGATAAAGCAGAGAAGAGTAATTTGTGCATGCCTTTGAAGGGGAAGGCTAGGATGATTGAGAGATTATTTTAATCTCATTGCAGGCTTAGTTGAGGACAGATTAGTAGAACTGGCAGTAAATTGTGGCAGTAGGTATTGAGCTGTCCTGAGGTGTCCCAGTCTTCCCTGGAAACTCCAGGAATACGTGTCTTCCTCACGATGGCACAGATCTGAGCAGCTGCTCAGCAAGAAAGCTTTCGGCTAGAATCCATGGAAGTACTTGTGGCTTTGCAGACAGCTGGCATTGTTTTTGCAGCGTGCTTGCAGAAAAAGACATTGGGTCAGTGTTTCTAGTCTTAATGTAAACAAAGCCAATCCTGGTAAACACCCCTGAGCTAACTAACTGTGCTGTAATAAAGGTGACTTTAAAGTAACATTCACCATGTACATCTCCTTTGACATTTGTTTTTCTCAGTTATTTAGCAACTTGTAATCCAGTTACTGCAATTTACTCTGCAGAGTATTTTATTCAGTTCTGGTTCCTGAAATAAAGTTGTTATGACAACCTGCCATTTCATGAACTGGTAGACTGACTTGTCATGATGGTGATTTGTGGTCCCTTAAAACAATATATGGTAAGATAATTTTATATGAATTTAAACTTTTCCTACAATGCGGTGCTCAGCCTCGAGCAGTAACAGAAATGATTTTATATATCTGGTATAAATAGAGTTTTACTTGGGGGAACAGCTGGATACGATTATATGGAGAAGACCTGGTGAAAGAAGGGACGAGTTGCATCATTTGATTTAGGTGAATGAAAAAAAGGTGTGTGGCATCCAGAGCCAATGGTGCTGCTGTGGTAAACTTGACTGTGAGGTGGGGCGCTCGGCCTGTGTGTTCTTCAGAACACCAGTGATTTTGATCCTCCTGGTTGGAGATAGGATAAAGGCCAGGTAAACTTCTGATCTATTGCTGACTTTTTTATGTTTCTGTAACTGCTTAAGACTTGTGTAATTTGTTTTTTGTATATAATTGTAGTATTGATTGATTGACAGTCATCTACAGAGGGGTTCTGCACATAGTTTGGCCAGTCCCAAGCACAACTACAGGCTGGGCAGTGAATAATCCATTCACTCTCAATCCGAGAGCAGCCCTGAGGAGAAGGACTTTGGAGTGTTGAATTGATGTAAAGCTCAACATGAGCCATCTATGTGCCCAGAAAGGCAACTGTATCCTGGCCTGCATTAAAAGAAGCGTGACCAGCAGGTCGAGAGGGAGGTGATTCTCCCCCTCTACTCTGCTCCTGTGAGATCCTACCTGGAGTACTAGGGTCAGCTCTGAGGTCCCCAACATAAGGATATCGAGCTGTTGGAGTGAGTCCAGAGGAGGACCATGAAGATGATGAGAGGGCTGGAGCACCTCTTCTACAAAGACAGGCTGAGAGAGTTGGGCTTATTTAGCCAGGAGAAGGCTCCAGGGAGACATTATTGCAGAAAATTGGAGAGGGACTCCTTTATCAGGGAGTGTAGTGATAGGACAAGGGGCTATGGCTTTAAACTAAAAGAGGGTATATTTAAATTGGATATGAGGAAGAAATTTTTTATGGAGACTATGGTGAGGACCTGGCACAGGTGGCCCAAAGAAGCTGGGGCTGCCCCCTCCCTGGTGCTGGGTGGGGCTTTGGGCAACCTAGTCTAATGGAAAGTGTCCCTGCCCATGGCAGGGGGTTGGAACTAGATGATCTTTGAGGTCCTTTCCAATCCAAACCATTCTGTGATTTTATGATTGCTGCTAGCAGGTTGGTGTTTTGTGATGCTAGATGAAGGTGAAACACATAATTAGAGGTAGGGTTATGAATAGAAACTATCATTTTTCAGAATTTTATGTTGTTATAGAAAATATTTGGAATAAGTAGGCTACTCGTAATTCTGGGCTTTATTAGAAGTTTAACTGAGATTTGCAGTATCACACTCCTGTGCCAGCATCTCACTCTAACCATAGTAAATACTCTAGGAAGACAGGTAACTTGAAGTGAAAGCTGCTGGTTCACTTTTGCACAAGAGCTTCATTAACTGTCACTCCAGGCCCACAAGGAGAAGAAACTATAATTATATATCAGCATCTGGATTGAAAACAGTATCTAAAGCAAATATCTGGTTCATCTTGTCTTTTAACAAACAGGGGAAACTGCAAAGGCTTTCACGTCTAAAATTTCTTTCTTCTCTTTTGTTATATTTCTGAAACAAAGTGGATAATTACAGTGATTTAATTACTGAATACAAATGCAGTAGGGTGGTTTCTCAGTGTACAAATGTGAATTGTATATGTTTTGTATCTGAAACATACCTGGAGATTGTGAATCCAACATTAGGTCTGACTTCCCTGCTAGCTCTAGAAAGATCAAACTCTGCAGCCTGGATTTTAATCCAGTTTAGGATGTGGATATTGGTGTTGGTTATATTCGTTGTGCAAAAGAAAAAAGAATATAACTTAGAATGGGGTGACTCAAAGCAAAATCATTCTAAGGAAGCATATGGGTGTCCATATGTCAAAGAGCCAGTCTCAGTACTTATTCAGTTACAAGGTGAAGGAGGAGTTGTCAAAGCTCCCTGTCATCCTTCAGGTATGTCTCTGTGTTACTTGTAAAGTCTGAATATGGTGGTTAAGCTGCAGCTGCTTTCTTTTTGCTTTTTTTTTCAAGGCCAGTGGAAATCTCAGAAAATTTAGGCTGTGGGTATTTACTTTCATTCAAGAGTAAATTTGTTTTTCCTTTCCCATGTTTCACTCTGCTGCAGCTGACAAGACGTAAGCCACAGGCATTATTTCCATTTTCCGTTTGCCTCTGAAGACACTGCTGTCATTGAATCATATGTAATGTTTGCCTTGTGATGACCCTTGTGCCAATGCCTGACAAAATTTAGGAAATAGAAAACACACTATATATACATATATATATATATATACAACTCTTTAGAGCAGGTTTGTATGTTTGTTTACACCCTAACCATGGAAATGCTTGAAATTGTTTCTACTCCTTGTATTCCACTCTGTTTTTTCTGGGGTTTTTAGCTGGGGCAGAAACTGTGGAGTCCAAGTCCCGACCCTTTAACTTGGGGACAGCGGCCCTTCAGCGCAGCCAAGACCTGGGAAATGATGTCTGGTATTCAGCTTGCTTGTGCACAGGTGCTGTGGGAGGTAGTTTGCATCATGGATGAAGGTGTTTAAGTCCAGCTATTTCTAATCCTGTCTGTTGTAAAGACAATGGCTGTTTGACAGAGGGAGATCTTGGGAGTTCTAAGCAAGGGGAAAAAGTGAGATACGTTCAGTGCTGTTTTGAAGTGAGATGCCATTTTATGCTTTACCATATAAAAACTGAAACTTGATTAAATATTTGGGTATAATGGGCATGACTCTTATGAGTGTTTATTAACATCTTTGGCCTCTCATTACTCTGATGTGGAGCTTTGGAGCCAGTTGGCCTTAGAGGGTGAAATGTCTGGGGGAAATGCACTGAAAAAGCAGCCTGGCTGTGAATGCCATGCTTGCAGCTTCTGGGAATGATGCAAACAGCAGCAAGTATTGGGCGTTATCCCACTGCCAAGCTCGAGAATGGTGTGACTCTAACGTGGTTAAATATTCCAGAGGCTAAAAGGTAGTTCTGCTGGCAAAAGAGCTGTAAAAAAATTTGCAACTATGATTTTGTAGTATTATTAAGCAGAGTACAGAACATAGCACAGTGAAGGAAACAGCTGCCTACCTTATCCAAAATATCTTTATTTTCCAAAAAGATTCTGTGCTTAGAGCTGTTTTTTTTCCCCTCCTCTCTCTTATCTTTGTTATTCTGGATTTAAATTCACTTCACAGTTAAGGGAATAGCTTCTTAATAGTATCACACACTTCTCCCTTATGCAGGTAATACTGCCTTCAGAAGCACTTCGTTATTCATCTTTGTGTCTTCATCTTTTGCACAGAGTTTTTGTCATAGCCGGTGCTTGTCTAATAAAGTTTATAGATGCATAATTTGTTTAATTATGAAAACCAACCCCAATATTAGCAATTTTCACATGATTTTCAGGACAATACCTTCTGCAGGTGGCCAGTTGCTTGGAGAAGTAGCACAGTAATTTTCTGTGACCTGTGTAGAATCATGTCAAATGCATGTGTGGTTACAGATTTAACTATAGAGACTAGAATGTGTAATACTGATTTTTTTTTTTAATTCAGAATTACTTTAAGGCGAGAAAAGAGGCTGTGAATGCCTCTGTTTAAGAAGTGAAAATACCCATGAATGTAGGGAATGGAAAAAAAGCTAGATGAGATTATGAATGAAGCTTTCTCATACAGGAAGATGTGAGTCTTTCTGAAATACTGTTTCATGCTTCCAGTATTTCTTGATGATTGAAGTAGTAGGTTGATAAATCCATCAGTGTAAGTGGTAGTTATGATATTATATGGATAGCTCTTTTCATATTCCTGAAGTACTGTGTGCATGTGTGAAAGAACTAAAAGAGATCTGATATTTCCCCTCTGAAAGTGAACAGAAGATACACCATCCAGCTCGGTGAGAGCCGGGTTCAGTCCCAAAGAAGCATATGCTGTCCTATGAAAGTAGCTGGAAAGCAAGAGTCGAATCGTCAGCCAGGCTGGTGTAATAAAAAGATTTTAGAAGAATGAAAGTCTGTAATTTGTATTCTGTGTGATGAGGAAAGTGAGAAAAGCTTAGTCATATGTGAGAGGAAAATGGATGGGAAGGGAGGTAGTATCTTGTGAGTGTGACACCGCTTAGTTAGCATGGCATTCCATGTCTGTATGGAAAAGTAAAGTATCTTAAGCTAATACCTGGGGTAGTGACATCTTTCTGAAGTAGTGGAATGGATGGGATGAAGGTCACTGGGCCAATCTGAAAGCAAAGACAGCATTGAAACAGGTATTACATAGGCATTATAAAGCATAAAAATGTCCAAACCCAAAAGTATAATCAAATGCTTTTCATTATGTCAACTAAGCCCAAATCTGTATTATTTAAATTTTCAACAACGTAGAAGGCATTTCTAAAGCTAAAGGTATGAATTTCTACTAGAAAAAGCTGCCAGAGGACCAGATGCTACTAGTTTATTTAGAATCAAAACCCTATGTTTGAAGTGAAGTCACCATGAGTTGAAAATGAGTAGGAGGTGTGTGAGATTGACACCATGTGTGCCAAGGATGAAGTGGGGACGGGGGGTGGAATCTAGTGTTTCAAGTAGTGCCTTCATCTCTCTTAAGCTGCTTCTCCCTCAGCTACAGCAGGCAATGAACTTTGAAGAAGTTTAATATTAAAATAAACTTTTGAGTTATCATTTGTTAACTGTTACTGGGCCAAATGAGGATATTTCAGTCAGCTACTCCCAGAACACTGATACTAGAATCAGGAGATACACGGGAAATAATTAGACAACACTGAAAACATTTCTTGTATTATCATCAGAGTTTATTTAGTCTGCTGTAGCAGGTGATGGAACTGTTCATTGCAGCGCATTACTTTGTGCCAAAGTGCTTGCTGCAGTAGGTTTGCTACCTTCTGATTTTATTGTTACGATTCAATGATTGCATCTTGGCCACACACATCCTGTTAAATAAATGGCAATTAGTAAAAAATACTTTAGCAGCATTCACACAAATCTCACGTCTTACGAGTTTCAGTTTCTGTGGGGGACACTCCTTAGAATATATATAACACAGTGAACCTGGAGCTGTTAACGTATTTAAAGAGGAGCTGTTTTTGTTTCTGCAGGGTACAGCCAAACTGGTTTGTACTTTTCCCTAATGATCTTGAAACTTTTTTTTTTTCCGGATTGTTAGAGCCATAATTAAATAGTAGGCTAGCTCTCAATTAGGAAGAGACCCATGGCATGCTTCATCTAGCACTCCATATTGCAGTACTGAATCCGACAGCTCTAGAGTCCCAGTGTTTTTAGTTTCATGGTGTCTTTTGTAGCAGGTGGCCTCTGCCTTCCCCAAGTCTCAAAGAATTAATTCGGATTGGGTTCTTGTGGCTTGCTTTGGGATTCTCTCTGGTCTGGGGGGAGGTAGCATTAAGCTTGCAAATGACAACATGCTTGGGGCTCTTACTAGGTTTGGTGTCTTCTCAAATTGTAATTAGACTCTGGGGAACATGACATACTGAGGACTGTGGTTAAGACAGACCACAGAATCATGGAAGTGTAAGGGTTGAAAGAGGCCTCTGGAGACCATCTAGTCCAACCCCCCTGCTAAAGCAGCATCACCTGGGGCAGGTTACACATTATCATGTCCTGGTGGGTTTTGAGTATCTCTGGAGAAGGAGATTCCACAACCTATCTGGGCAGCCCATGCCAGTGCTCCATCACCCTCACAGTGAAGAAGCTTTTCCTTATATTGTGCTGGAACTTCCTGGCTTTGCCCATTGCCCCTTGTCCCATTGCTGGACACCACTGAAAAGAATCTGGCCCCATCATCTAGACATCCACCATTTACCAATGGCCAAGATTCCCTCTCAGTCTTGTCTTCTCCAAGCTAAGCAGCCACAACTCTCTCAGGCTTTGCCTATAGGACAGATGCTCCCGTTTCTTAATTACACTCACAGCCTTCCACTGGACTCTTTCTAGCAGTTCCCTGTCTGTCTTGAACTGAGGAGCCCAGAACTGGACACAGCACTCCAGGTGTGGCCTCAACCAGGGCAGAGTAGAGCAGAAGGAGAACGTCCCTCGACCTGCTGACCACGCTCTCTTTAATGCACCCCTGGATGTCATTGGCCTTCTTGGCCATGAGAACATGTTGCTGGTTAATGGAGAGCTTGCTGTTGATCAGGACTCCCAGGTCCTTCTCAGAGCTGTTTGCCAGCAGGTCGACCCCTAACCTGTACTGGTGCCTGGGGTTATTCCTCACGGGCTGCGAGACTCTACGTGTGCCCTTCTTGAATTTCGTTTCATTCCTCCCCACCCAGCTGTCCAGCCTGTTGCAGTTTCGCTGAATGGCAGCACAGCCTTCTGGTATGTCAGCCATTCCTCCCAGTTTAATATCATCAGAGGCTGGTTTGGGGTGGGGTTTTTTTTGGTACTTTGCAGTGCTGAAAGCTTGTCATTGCTTGCCAAAGTCTACTCTAAGGCCTTTTTTTAACCAGAAAAAAATGCATGTAGAGCTTCAGGTGTTACAGTGGAAGAGCTAGGCCTCATATTGGGACATGGGCTGATAAACTGTGTTTCCTGTTTGGTAGTTGTCAGGATGATTGAGAGTACTTTGTGTTACTTTATGAAAGCTACCATCGCTAGATTTTTTAAAATTTTGGTTTTAATTTGATAATATGAAAGATTTTTCCTAATAAGCAGCTGCATAGCCTGTATTGTATTAGACTTTTGACGTTGTGGGGCACTAATGAATTAAATGAACAGCCCTGTTTAAAACAGTGCTTTTGGACATGACAATGAAATTTCAGCAAACTGAACTGAGTATCTTCTGTGATTCTTTTCTCTCTGGGGCCACGCTAACTTGTGCTTCTAGAGGAGGAGTGTGTGTCGCGTGTGCTGGTTTATATCAGCAGTCACACTAAGAACATTGCCACAAATTCTTCCACATAGGCAGCTTTAGACTAAATGAAACTTGGCATTCTTACCACTTTGAAAACTGCTGTGGAATTAATTTCATGTTTTCAGACACTACACAATTCTGTTTCTGCTGGTGTTTGAAAGATTTTATTCTTCCAGTTTACAATTTGAAAAAAAAAAAAAAAAGGCCTCAAAAACTTGTAAGGAGCAGAGCTTCTGTCCTGCTGTTCTCTCCAAACATTAGGCCTTGTGGCTGATAACACCAGCTGGTCTGGTTTCTTCCTTGTGTGGGTATAGTTTGTATGACCTGTACATCGCTTTCAAGTTCATACTTCATTTTTCCTTCCTATCTAGTAAGCAAGCACATTTACAGCGGGCTTGCAGTACGGCTGCTAATGTATTATTTATTCCTCCTGCTGCCCTTTGGAGTGTTTCCCTTTGTGACACCTTGTTTCGCAGTCTTCATGGTGTTATTTCATGTTGTGTTATACCCTTGAAATGATTTCTTTATTAGTGATTGCCAGTCGTCCTCTTCCTGATGTGTTTTCCCAAAATCACTTCTTTTTTTTTTTCTTACCATGTTGAGACTTGACATGTAAGTTATCCCTCTTTCTGTGCAGAGCTGAATACTTTAGCTGCTCTGGTCTGACAATCAGGTACTGGCCCTTTTCTGTGTTGCACTGAGAAATAAAACCGGTGATGAGGAGCTGCAGAGTTCGAATGGAAATAGCTGTGTAATGGACATGGATGTTTTAAAGCGGCGATGTGTCATTTTTGTGTTTGGCTATTCCGGTTACTGATCCTCAAGAGTCTCTCTTGCTGTATCCCATGGTAACTCAGTTTAATGAGTCTTGTTGGCATTTTTTGGAAAACTGTGCATAGCAAATAGGCTAGAAGGCTTTTATTATTTTTTTTATTGCTTTGATCGTTGTTACAGGTTTTAATACCTTTTACTGGGAAGAGCAGATTAGCCAAGTTAATGAACAGTGTTTTTCCCCACCAATAGTAGGAGGGAAGGGAAGATAGCTGTTAGCAGTTAATGCACCAGATTTTGTCTTCCTCTCCAGCATTTTTTGTTTTTCAGATTTATGTAGGTTTACAACTAGTGGCTTTTTAAGACACTGTATATAGTTCACACCTCTCCCTGCCTGTGGCCGTGTTTTCTAAAACAATATAGAACTATTATTAATACAATGAAGGAAAGGGGGAGGTAATAATGACCCTACTACAATCTCTTCCTTCCTTTTCTGTTTTAAAGCATTTGAATGTGGGTGCAGGGCCAGCATGAAGCACTGCCTGTCCTTGCCTGCCCGTGTGGCAGTCTGCAACAGAAGGTACTTTGGGGCAGTGTACAAGAAGGACCAATGTAGAATGAGCGCAGTGAACTCTCCCAGCATCTAGCAATCCAAATTACTGCTTAGAAACTTGGTGATGATATAAAGCTACCACCACTGGACATGGCTCCTATTTCTCTAGCTCTTTTTTAAGCATATGTACATTCTACCCCCTTGATAATGGCCTTGCTGTGGAGGGAGTGCCACAGTCTGTGTAATGTATGCTGCAGAAAGTGTTCTCTTTTGGCTTGCCTGATAACCTTTTCCTGTGCCCTCCAAGTCTAAGAAAGTCACTATTTCTTAGTAGAAATAGTGAATAACTATTCTTTTTTCCCTCCAGATCTCTCTTAGGTTTTTGTTTTGTTTTGTGGGATAACTAGAATTGCAGTGTGGAGGGTAAAAGCGTGCTGCACACTTGCACAGGGGCGTAATTCTGGTTTTCTGCTGCTTCTCCTCTTAATTGTTCTTGTGTTCCAGTTGCCTTTTAAGCTGCCTTTAGGGTATTTAGCTGCTGATTTCAAAAATCTTTCGATGACAATTCCAACGTTCAGTTTTGACTTCAGTAGCTGTTCTGGAGCCCATCGTTATGTATGTACAGTTAGGATTGTTTTTCCCAGTGTGTATACTCTGCATTTGTCAAGGTGTCATCTTTCCCTCTTGCTTCGTTGTTCCGTCGTTCCTCTGAGGTCCTTTGTAACAGCACACAGTCAGGTTTTTTTATCCTCTATAATTAATTCACTAACATTTGCATATATTCTCATCTCCCTATTCAGACCTCTTCTCCAGATTCTTGTAGGAACCTACTGTTAATCTCCATCAGTGTGATATTTGATTTATTCCTATGCTTTAGTTCCAGTTTCTGATCCTCGAGGGTGTTTTCTGCCATATCCCTTGGCAAGTCAGTTTATTTAACGAGGAGGGAGCATTGTTTGCATTTTTTTGGAATCCTGTGCATACCAAATAGACTGGAAGATTTTTTTCTTCGCTTGATCATTCATTCAGATTTTAATACCAGTCATATAAAAATACTTAGCCAACATACATAACCTCCATTTTGGAGTAACTTTACAGTAATTTTACTTTGAAAACACACTCATTTTCTTCTAGAAAATCCTGAGCTAAAGCTTTGGAACATTGTCATACTTACTAGTTGGCATGCAAAAATATGCAAACAAAGGAATTAAGTAGTAGATTCATGTGCTGAATCTAATTCGACATTCACATTGCTGGAAACAAATTAACTCTTTATTAAATATTTCCTTTTCTAAATTATTTTGCTTTCAGGGAGAGATACTTTGACAAGTAAATAGCTTCTGTTAGATAAAGGTATTGGTGGGTTTTTTAATTTTTAGTTAAACTTCATGATGTTACCACACAATGTGGTGAAAAAGATTATTAAATGAGCAAAGTGTCTGTACAAGGAACCTAACAGCAGAATTTCTAACAGAAGTAATTTTGATTTTTTTCCCAGCTTCTATAATCAACTTTTCTAACACTGAAGCTACTGAATCTTTGTGGTTTTAGTCTGCCATAATTGCAGTGAGTGTTTGCTGCCATGAGATTCCATGGCCCGTTTCACCTTTCAGCAGAAAAGGCGGTGTTGGGCCAGGCTTCTGGGTGGATATTCATGGATTAGGATTTGAATGAATAAACAAAATCTGTATTTATGGAAAGGGCAGACATATGACTTCAAATATGCAAACAGTAAAAGCATTGATTGTTGTCAGAGTCTTCAGCAAGGAAGTAAACAGTGAAATCTTCGAGTCTTCAGGAGATATGGAGCTGTTTGGCTCAGTTAAATGGTGAGGAACTCTAGAAAGACACTACTAAACTCCTCAAGAAGGAAATTCAGGGAAAATAGTTTGTTGAGGGCTACTAAGTACAAGGACATAGCCTCTGGCTTAGGAAGTTCTGAGCAGCAGATTTCTGGATGGTGCTCTCAGGAGCACTCTCCTGCATGTGTTGTCCTCATCTCCTTCTCCACATACATGTGTTGGGAGGAAATGGTGATCTATAAGCAATTTATGTATTGAAACTGAGTAAGAGAAGTACTTGGGAATCTGGCTTCTCAGTGGACTTGGTGGCATTAAGGGAGCAATCCTGTATAGTACTGCTGCAGTACTTTGCAAAACATTTGTGTTTGACTTTTAGGGACTTGAAAAGCTGGAAGCACCTTCTAGGGAGGCATTTTTAAACTGATTTCCAAATTATTCTAACAAATTGCTGCTTTTCTTACCCATGTTTTAAGTAGCATCAGTAGTCTAGACTCTTAGCTGGTGTTACCAGGCCTGCTTGCTTAGCCTCAGATGAGGATCTGGTCTCTATATCCTACGCTTACTTAGTTTGTAGCATGTCTGCAGGCTCTGTAGCAAACTTAGGGAACTCAAAAGCAGTGTTCTCTGGATTCACCACTGTTGCACGTGATGGTATTAATACCTCTAATCTTGCAAAATTCCCTAGGCAAAAAGGGCTAGAGAAAATGTAAATCTAATTGCTCAGACATAACCCTGATGCTGTTTACAGTACCTCAGGAAATCTCTCCTGAATAGATTCTGAGAATTAGTCTGGGGGGTTGAATTGGAGATGTATGTGTGTTTGTTTTGGTTTGGTTTTTTTAAGACTTGATTGCCAAGGAATGCTTCCAGGAGCTCAGTTTCGGCGTAGCAGTGTGAGAGTTAGCACCTTAACTCCCCTACGCTTTGCTTAGATTTGTATCCATTATCTTTAATATGTAGCATAAATTTGATATGATTCATTCTTTCCTGGTTTCTTCAGACTGTAGTCATGGGCATAAATATAGACTGAGCTTTTCTAGCAGATACAAAAAAAAAAAAGAAAGGAAAGCAAAGGGAGTCGACTAGCCTTGACTTATGTGCTTTTCAGTTTGATTTAATCTTTCTTAAGATGGAGATAAGAGTTGCAGTGTTAGTTGATAATTCATGGTCTGCCAAAATCAGATTGACTAAAAGGGGGGAAAAAACCCACATAAACTCATGGCTTAGCTCTTGAAATATGGAAAAGGAAGGAAATGTGAGAGTTGACTGAAAAAATAATTTTACCACAAACTTGGCAGAGATTCTGTGGAGAAATGTCTGTGTTTTTCCAGTTGAAAACTGAGAAAACAACCTGGTAGATACAGATGAAAAATTGAAGTACCACATGTTAGTCTAACTAGCATAGTTTCTGCAAATAAATTCTAATGAGACTAGGCAATCTTTGGATAGTTATCAAGACATGGATGGTTTTGATCTAAAAGTTTAATTTGGTTCTGCACATCTGTCACTTACTTTCACTTCCCTAAAGTAAACTGTTGGAAGGGGTGAAATATTGCTGTATGGGAAGAAGCCTGCAAAAGCAGGCAGAGTAGGGTTGCTTTAATCCAGTGTGTGGTACTCGATGTTCATGACTTTTTGTAGTCAGTAATGAGTTTCTCTTCACCCCCTGCGCTCCTGGTGTGGTAATTTTCATTTAGGATGCAAGCCTGTGATCCATCTGCTGCTAGGCATCTTAAAATTTGGATATGATCTTGCTCTGGAGATGGTGTCCTGGAAGAGTTCACATTTGGTAGAAGCAGTACTGGCAGCATAAATACTGACCTCTGTGGTAGCGCTCGGCAGCTGGTAGTTACAAGCAATCCTGAAACAACCGGATCTGACATCCGTCACGTGTCCAGGCAGTAACTGGGACCTGAGACACTTTACCAGTGGTGTGAAGAAGTAAATCTCTAAGCTAGAACAACAGCAGCATTTCCTGGGGCAGGAAGAGTCCTCTGCAGCCTCTTGTCTCAGGGCGTTGGCAAGGCTGGTGAGCACTGAAGGTCAGTTTTGGAAATCCCATTGTTGGAGATACTTGAAAGTTGAGGGATCAAGGCACAGCAAGGTTGCCCCACTTCAAGCAGGAGGTTGGACTGATTGCTTTCAAGCTCATTCCAATTTAAATTATTCTGTGGTAATGTGAAATAAGAAGGATCTATCAGAAGTACCATTACATCACTTAGAGGGGTGGTATGGAATGCTTCTGTTTGCCCTCTTCCATAGTGCAAGACTGGAACATCCAGTGAAAACACAAGGTAATGAAAGGAACTATATTTGTCATGTGGCCTTTCTCAGAGAAGCTACAAAGACATCACTGATTTTTTTTTTCTGGGTGTCCTAGCAAACTGACTGGTTCTTGTGTGTGTGTGGAGAGAGGGGGTTTTTTGATCAAATTACCCCAGCAGTGTGAGAAGCTGAGAGATCCCTTCAGTTGCACTGTAGTCACTGCCTCACCTCACACTTCTGAGCGGCTGGCAGCCTGGCTTCTGTCTGAAATACTCATGTGGTGTCTTGACTGGATTCCTGTCTCTGGCATGCTAGTAGGGAGAGAAAGAAAGGTGGAGGTGGAGACAGTGTGCTGTCAGTGGAGTCAGACAACTGGTAAAACAGTTAAATCTCTCTTCTGTAGCAGGAGCTCTACTTGTTACAAGCATCACTTTGGTTGGTGCCCTGGCCTTGAGCTAACACAGTTTTGTGCTGGTCAACAGATAAATGACTGAAGTGTAGCTGCACCCAGAATGTGAATTAACTTCCTTCCCCCACTTCTACCAGTAAGGAGGAAGTTGTTGAGGAGGTTTACTCTCCAGGCCAGCCAGGAACCAGCTTGTAGTGCTTTTGGATTTGCAGACTATACTGCTATCCCTCTAATTCCAACATGAGATGCCCTCTTAAGAGAACTGAAGACCTCATTGGGGGATAAAGCTGATTTCTTTCTCTCTCCTCAGGTTTCAGTAGCTGGGAATAATTCGGTTCATATGAGCCCCATTATGTGTTAGAAACAACAACAGTGTTATCATCTTATAGTAAAAAAAAAAAAAGCAGCATAAATGTTTACTTCTCTGAGCAGCCTCTGAAAAACATTGGCTGTGGGATTGTGTTCCTACCTGTCTGTGATCATCCAAGAGGAATTGCAAGCAATTGTTCTTTTGCCCCAGGGACCATTTCAGATTTTACCTGTGGGTATTTGCAGAGTCTCCTACTCTGGGTAATATATGAACAAATTCTTCAGGGACTCGGGCAAGTTCAAAGGACAGCAGGCTGGCTTCAACTCAGCCCAGGTGAGATGAAATATTACTGAGAAGCCCTGTAAGGTAATCAAGTTGCTGTTATGATCTTGGGGTAAGCAGAGGTGCCAGCTTTAAACACTTCTTTTCCCCTCTGTATCTGCATTTAAACTTAGGACTTTTGCTCCCTACTGCAGAGGTATCACCACTGAAGTACAAATAATCTTCCTCTGCTGCAGTGTGCTCCAACAAGGCCCACTGAGAAGCTGTATCCAGTGCTTGAATCCACAATTAATTTATTATCTTAAGCTTAATGCCACTGGCCTGTCAAGATCTGTGTTGGTTGTTACTGAATTTCATGAACCAAATGAGGAGTTTTGTTTTAATCTCTTAAGTCCTGAATGTTTTTGTTCTTCATTACCTGTTACGGAGTAAACACAGCTACTGAACCTGAGATACCTTGAAAAAATATAAAGTGCTCTTGTGGCATGGGGAGGTTATGAAAATCTGTCTGATGTACTTCAAATCTGTTAAATAAGAGAAAGATCAGCTTTGCCAGGTACTTAGGCACTTCCTGCCTAAGAGAGCAGGGCTGAGTTGAGGTTGATGGGCAGGCTTAACAGGCTGGAGTAGTGGGCCTGGAAGTGTGAACCTCATGAAGCTTAACCAAGTGCAAGGTCTGCCTATGGGC
This sequence comes from Gallinula chloropus, assembly GCF_964237585.1. Taxonomy (NCBI): domain Eukaryota; kingdom Metazoa; phylum Chordata; class Aves; order Gruiformes; family Rallidae; genus Gallinula; species Gallinula chloropus. Next base: position 77,539,493 of record NC_140086.1, on the reverse strand, counting down.
AGGACAGTTGCCAGTATTGGTACAGGCTGGGTGGTGCATGGGTTGAGAGCAGCCCTGCAGAGAAAGGACCTGGGGAAACTGGTAGATGGGAAGTTGAACGGGAACCAGAAATGTGTGCTTGTGGCCCAGAAAGCTAATAGTGTCTCAGGCTGCATCAAAACCAGTGTGGCCAGCAGGTCAAGGGAGGTGATTCTGCCCCTCTACTCAGCTTGCATGAGACCCTGTGTGGAGTACTGTGTCCAGCTCTGGAGTCCCCAGCACAAGAAAGACGTGGACCTGTTGGAGCAAGTCCAGAGGAGGCCATGAAGATGAACAGAAGGCTGAAGCACCTCTCCTGTGAGGACAGACTGACTTGGGTTTGTTCAGCCTGGAGAAGAGAAGGCTCCAGGGAGACCTGTTGCAGCCTTTCAGTGTATATAAAGGGGTCTTACAAGAAAGATGGGGACAGACTTTTTAATAGGGCTTGTAGTAGCAGTACAGGGGCAGTGGTTTTAAACCTAAAGAGGGTAGCTTTAAATTAGATACATGGAAGAATTTTTATTTTTTTCTGTAGTGAGGGTGGTGAGGCACTGAAACAGGTTTCCCAGAGAAGTTGTGGATGCCCCATTGCTGGAAGTGTTCAAAACTGGGTTGGATGGGGCTTTGAACAACCTGATTGAAGCGACCTTAAAGATGTCCCAGCCCATGTCAGGGTGGGGTGGACTTAATAGCCTTTAAAGGTCCTTTCTAACCCAAACCATTTTGTGAGTAAATGTCTACAGGTAGTACTTTGATTATATTGGTTTATATTTTGTGGGGTGAAACTTCATGCCACTGGGTATTTTTAAAAGCCCAAGCCAAAAAGCAGAATGCTTGGCGGAATCAGGTTTGACCTAGAAACTTCCTGTCGTTGCAGACAAGGGCTTTGGAGGGTTTAAAAAGAAAGACTTACAATAGCAATGTTTACATTCTTATTTATGTATATATTATCTTTCTTAAAATACGCCAGCCTTCTTGTGATACAGTAGGAAGAAATTTCCTTACCAGATTCTTGTATACTGTGCTTACTGTTGTGTCTCTGATACCTCTTCCTGAGGCAAGATGAGAGGGAATGCTGGCTGATAATGAATTAAAAATGCCAAGTCTTCAAGGCTAATTTTTCTGGCATTTCTTTGTGTGTTTCTTTTCACTCAGACATGGGAAGACAGCTGTCTGTCAGTGTCCTGGTTTCTGGTAGCTACACATGAGGTGTCCTCACTGCATTACTTTGGTTAGTGTATTCAGTCCTGGAGATGCTTTTTAGATGTCAGTTGCAAAAGGGTAAGGGGATGGATAGATGGAGAATCTGAGGGTAAGAAATTAAATATAGAGGGTACAGTGCTTATTGTCAGTTCAACAGAGGGTGTTGTGATCCTTCTTTAACAGACTAATGCTGGCAAGTTTTCTCCCATTCTGTTCGTACACATTCACAGCTACGCCAGTGAATGGCAAGAACACCCAAGGCCAGATTTCATGTCTGCTTCTCTAGGGAGGGGGGGGAAATCTTTGTGTGTGCTACCTGAGGGTAAGTCAGAGATTTGCTGTGTTTGCAGTGAGAATTTGGGGATGGCTGGAGGAGCAGTAGCACCTAGCAGGAAGACAGTTTCACAAAGCTGTATACTTGATGAAGGAGGTATCTTAAAATAGAAGAGGTATGTGGTTTAGTTAAATTAACACATGTTCTTTCACCAAAGGACTGCCTGTCAGGTTTAATTTGAAATGAAACTAATTATTAATCTGACAGCTTGATGTGCTGGGAGACACAATAAATACATTGGTACCAAAATCATTTTCAGCTCTACTGTCTAACTGTTGTTTGACTTAATGAGAAAGGAAGAGCTGAAATATGCATGTTTTTAGGAACAGCTGCCTATAAATTTTGCTTATGTAGAAATAATGCAAGTTTTTGTGCTCTTTTTATCAAATGCTTAAAAAAACCTGTTCTACTCTTCATAATCTTTGCTAATTAGCATAGGCACAAAAAATATTGCTTGTTCTGGCAACGTGTTAGCATGTTTATCCTGATATGTTTGGTCGTGTTATTATTTTCTTCCTTATTCCAGTGTATCCGGGACAGAGAACAAGCCAAATTCCCTCAACTATCAAGATGTAGAACTGAAGCATTAATTTGCATTTTTGGTCATAAGAGATTTCATTAGAATCACTTGAAGTTTCAAGATCTAATTGCAAGCTTAGTTTACAATTGGTATTAAAAGGACAGCAAGGTCACTTTCTCTGATCAAAGCAAAGACTGAAAAGAACTGCTTGGCAACTGGCATAGGTAAACTTGGAACCAATTGCATGAATCATCAAAGTTTTATCGTTATCACTTCCAACTAGTGTAATTAGGCATTTACCTTTTAGGGAGCCACAGAATGCAGTCAGTTCTCTCCAAAATTAAAAGAAGCTTGCCAAATACTGCTGAGAGACTGGCTTTGAAACAGAAAAGACAGTGGTTTCTCAGGAAGGTAAGACTTGAGGCACCAATCTGGATTAAGCGTTGTCTTTGCAGGCGGCTGTCTTCACTGCTGCCACCAGTTTCTTATCTCTGTTTTGTTCTTGCAGTTGTTGAGATTTTCTGAAGAGATGACAAAACACTTACCAGCTCTCGCCTTCTGACGGCGGCCAAAGCTGCACAACCCCTATCAGAAAGGTGTTCAGCAGAACTTTTAAGTTGACAAATACATGCAGGCCCTTGTTTCTTTCCTGAAGAGTTGCTTTTTCTCTCTCTTTGCAATCTGCTGTCAGCTCTGGAGTGGTACCAGCTCGCGGCAGCAGGGAAGTATTCCGCTTCCTGACGTTCCTTTTGGATCCTGCAATGGGAAGTAAATCAACAGAGGATCCTGACTAGAGAAATATCCAGGGACTTAGGTCTCCAAGCAGTAATTTATCAGAGCTAGATAATAAGAGGAAGAATTAAAGATCCTGAGGGGATGAATATCTTTCTAGGACAAAGGAAGGAGACTCAGGGAGTAGGAGGTGGCTGTAATTGTCTGAAAAGATAACAGGAAGGTGGAGTTGTCTGTGAGAGAGAGACATGGACTGCACTTGGTAGGGCAGAAATCTGGGTGAGAGACCCGGTGAAATTAATAAGGAGCTAGGGAGAAAGGGGGAGAGGGAGGAGGAGATCAAAATCAAGATTCAAAGTGGAATGACAGTAGGAATTAATCTTAAGAAACAGAAGGGAGTGCAGAAAAGCCTATTTGCTACTAATTCTGCTGTTCCTTTGTGCCCAGGAACTAGAGACAAAATATTAGCAATATCCTTACCTCATGCAGCGCTGTCCAGCAGAGGATGACAGCTCATTACTACCATCACTTACCCTTCTGGCTTAAGTAACTAATATTCTTAGTGAATATAACAATATACAAATCTTCACCAGTGTGATGGTCAATATGATGCTGTGTCCCACTTTGCTTTTTAAAAGCACACTTGCAGAAGGTTCACTATCCCATGCAGGTTCACTATCTAATGAGTTATGTGTAACCCTGTATGCCTTGTAAAAGTGATCTTCAGAAGAACAAAAAAAGCTATTTCCCTTTTCCTTACCCTGCTGCAGGAAAGACTTCAGATAGCCTGAATATTACTAGGTGAAACTAAGCTCAAATAAAGATATTTGAAAAATCTACCTAACCTTCATTAAGCTTTGATTTGGTGGGTAACTCTAAAAGTAGCAGGAACTGCTGAAAACCTGTCCATTCTTTCAGACATGTTTGTGAAGGTACTAACTCAGACTTAGTTTCTCATAATTATTAGACCATCACACTTAAATGATGCCAACCAGAAGCTTTTTAAGTGCAAAAGTTGTCTTAAGGTAAGAGCAAGACTTCAAACAAACCACCCCCCCAAAAAAAAAACCCAAACCAACAACCCAAACCTAAGAATTTGGGTCAAATCTGTTCCTTCTACATGGTCACTGATGGATTTCAGTTGTATGCTGCTCTCCAAATTTTCTTCAGAACTTGCTTTATTTCACAGAATTTATGCTATTAAACAGCTACTCACTCAACCTTTTATAATCCCCATTGAATTTCCTGTAGCTCTAGTTCCTATTTAATACAATTTAAAAATCTTTTTTTCACAGCAATCTCTGAATAATTTCCTCATGGGCTTTTTCATCATGTGGTGCTTCCAGCATCAGTTTATTTTTAAGACATTCTTCAGGTATGAAGAGGCTGAGTTTAACGTTTAAGTGCAGAGAGTACAGCTAATTGGCTGGCTAGCTTGATGCTGAGACCCAGTCATAGTAGAATACTTAGGTTCCTGTAGTTTTTTGTATCTTCCAACAGTAAATCCTGTTGCCTTTATTTGCATTGGCCATTCTTTCATCGAATCGAGGATCTCAAGTTGGACCCATTTTTAAAACAAAGTGTGAAAAGTTTGGTTATATGATTTGCTAAGTATAGCTTTGGCACATTCTCTGGGGAATCACTGGACTATCTTAGCACTAGATGTTTTCTTTCTTGAGCATTCCTTAGTTTATTTGCTAAGCCCTTTCCAACTGCTACAGCAAGGGGATCTCCTTCTGCACAATCTTCATTCATCACCGGAGGTCTGTTCTGTTTGCTGAAGAAAGACAGAATTGTATGAGGATAAATTATGAAAGAAATCCATTTAGCATTCAGTGTAATTTGGGAATTCTGTTTATTAACTCCTTGTTAATAGACAAACTGAGTAGAATCTTCTAAATTCCATTAAGTAGCATCCAGTTTATACTCACTTTGATCCCACCCTTCTGTCAGTTTCACAGCCTCTTTCATTTCAAACAGTGTATGTGTCATTAGCAGAATTTGCTTTTCTACCTGGTTACATGCTAGTTGGGACTATAAATTAATTTTGGAGATGACTGCAGATGTATTTTGACAGCAAAGGCAATGGTGAGACTTCAGAAATCTCTCGGCTGATTGCTAAGATGGATGGGAATAGATGAAGACAAAGAGCTGCTGATGAGATGAATGGCAGAGAAGTGATCACTGTGTGCTTCTCTAGTCATTGGCACTTTTGCTTTTGGTCACTATTAGCAACAGTCTGCCTGGTGCCCTTTGCCTGGTTTAAAGTGGTATATGTCTAAGCTTCTTATAAACCATAGCATCTTATGAACACAGTCTGGGCTCTGGATCATGGGATAATTCAGGTTCGAATTAGTCTCTAGTCTAGGCCCAAAGCAAGGTTAAGTATGAAGTCAGTCCACAATGAATATTCAAGGCTTTATCCAGCCAGGTCTTGAAAACTTCCAAAGGTGGAGGCTACATACTCCCTGCTGCATAACTGTGCTTCTGGTAAGTTTCTCAGCCAATCTGAACCTCCCTTGTTTCAGTTTACCCCCACTGTCTCTCCTTGGACAGCCATGCACCACTCTTCAGAGCCTGGATCTGTCTTCTTGTTAACCTTCTTGTAGGCACTGGCAGGCTGCTGTTGGGTTTCCCCAAACCCTTCCTTCCTGCAGGCTGAGCAAACCCAGTTCCTTGAGTTCCCTCACAGGGTACGTGACCCTGAGCATCCTGATGGCCTCCACTGAGCTTGCTCCGGTTCTAGTGGGGGCCCTGAACTAGAGGCAGCATTCCAGATATGATTTGGTGAGCGCTCAGCAATGGGGGATGATCTTCAGCAAAAAATACTGCTTTATGTTCTGCTGGCTCATGTTCAGTTTGCTGTTCACCGGGACTCCAGGAAAGAAATGTAGTGTATTACATGTAAAACTTAGCCTGATCTGTTCTTTGGCCTTATCATCTATAGTCTGTATTTCATCACTTAGCACTCTGTGTTAGGTTTCTCTCCACATTAGTTTCAGGGATCATTACTTGCCTTTCACAAATCCCAGTCTTTGGTCTTTTTTGTCTTCATCTGTTCCTGCCTGGCCTGTGAAGCTCATATTGACTGCACTCAGATCTCCTGGGATTTTCCTCTCTAACAGTGTATAGAAGGGATGACACACAGAAGCAATGAAGATAAAGCATAGCTGGTGTTTTATGTGTTGTTTTTGGGGATATTGCTGTCTGCCAAAATTGCAGGACAGTCCCATTTGGCCCATGAAGCTTTGAGGAATCTCGTACAGGGTGAACTGTATTTTCTCTACTTTAGCACATGTGTAGCAAACACATGTGAGCACAAATTGCAGAAGGGTAGGGGTTGAATGCTAAAGCAGCATCACCTAGAGCAGGCTGCACAGGATCACGTCCAGGTAGGTTTTGAGTGTCTCTGGAGAAGGAGACTCCACAACCTCTCTGGGCAGCCTGTGCCAGTGCTCTGTCACCCTCAAAGTGAGGTTTCTCCTCATGTTGAGGTGGAGCTTCCAGTCTTCCAGTTTGTGCCTGTTGTGCCTTGTCCTGTCACTGAAAAGAGTCTGGCCCTATGCTCTAGATATCCACCCTTTTCATATTTGTAAGTATTGATGAGATCCCCTCTGGGTCCTCTTTTCTCTGTGCTAAACAACCCCGGCTCTCTCAGGCTTTTCCTGTAGGAGATGCTCCAGTCTTCTAATCACCCTCGTAGCCCTTCACTGGACTCTCTCCAGCAGTTCCCTGTCTTGAACTGGGGAGCCCAGAACTGGACACAGCACTCCAGGTGTGGCCTCAAGCAGGGCAGAGTAGAGGGGGAGGAGAACGTCCCGCGACCTGCTGACCATGCTGTTTTTAATGCACCCCAGGTCACCATTGGCCTTCTTGGCCATGAGGTCACATTGATGGTTCATGGAGAGCTTGCTGTCCACCAGGACCCCCAGGTCCTTCTCAGAGCTGTTTGCCAGCAGGTCAACCCCTAACCTCTACTTTGTGTGGTAGAGATTTCTTCTTCCTGCAGAGGGTAGGCAGCTGTATTGCTGTGGAAGAAGTCAAGTCCTGGTGGGAAATGACTCAGGTGTACTGTCAGTCATGCATGAATATTTCAAGAAGTATCAGGGTAAGATTTTTAAAAAGTTAAGGGGTAACTGACTCTGAATTCTGTATAGCTAGAAGTATTCCAGTAATAAATGTCATGTGAGTCCAACTCCATTCCTTCTGCTGTACATCTCTCTAAGGTCTTATTTTTGCATTTATCTTCTCTTAGCCGATGACATTCCAAAAACCACATGATCACAGAAAACAGCTCTTACCTAAAAAGTGGTGGAATGATTAGCTATCTGGGAGAGACAGAGTATTTCTTGTGCTTTATGAAAATCAGAGGTAGTGGTGTAGAACATGTGAGGCTACTTGACATGGATAAGGGATTCAGTACAGCACATTAAGAGTTGCCCAGCTAGCGTTGGATTTATTTTTTGCATTGGATTAATAGACCTGAGTGCACAGAAAAACAGGTCTGACATTACATTAGTGTGGTTTTTTTCTTCAGATAATAAGTTGTGAAGATCTGGACTGTTTTGTAAACATAAGGATAACTTGTCATGGACAGAAAGTTTAGTTCAAAGCTTTGTGTTTTCAGCTGGAAAAAAAAGTTGGCACTGTGTCTTATAGTAAAGGAAATATGTTAGTTGGAGTGTTGATATCAGTCTCATTTAGGAAATGAGCATTTTTTCCTGGCTATGAAAATTATCTCAACCAGAGCAAGCTTTGATATGAAGCGTATTATGTATTCCTTTTTAAGGAGATGTTGTGGGTTCCTGTGTCCAAGCTATAAACAGAATGAAGCATCCCAGGCCCGTTATAATAAAAGGCAGTTCCTAGGCACTGATTTAATTTGTTTGCCTCTGTGCATTTAATGCAGTTCCAGAATTATTTCTATGGTGTCACTTTTATTGTTGGTCCCTTAGTCTCTACTTGCAGAACTGGATTTTTAAAGTCTCTGTGATTTACAGTGGTAACTCTGACAGAGACTTTGCTGCTTCTATCACCACTCGAGTCTCCCACAGAGTGGGGTTAAATAGCAACCACCCAACCTTTGGACAGCTTTATACCATTTATTTTAGGGTGAAAACACTAATGAAAGAAAAAAATCACTTTGCAAGTTAATTTTCGCTGGACTTGATTAGGATGCTGCTGAGTCATCAGTCTTCTGTTAAGTTCTTAATGTCTCTTAATCCACGCAGTTTCTGGAAGATGAACAGTATTGACTCTGGAGGTCCATGCTTTCCAATTTGTTTACCTTCCAGGAATTTTATGTGAGTCTTCCCCAGGTGGTTTGTATCAGCAATACGGTACTTTTTTAGTGTTACATGTACACCTTACTTCAAATATGTGTCCATATAATTCCTGAAGTTCCCATACTCCAGAACTCTCTTCTCTGTTAGACAATGTATTAGAGTGGTGGAATTGTTTTAAACAGGAGTTGATAAATGCAAGGAAGGTGGACATTGAATACTGTTGTGCAAGCAGCAGTATGTAAAAACTGGTTTTGTAGGTAATAGCTTTTAAGGCATCTATATCAAAAGGGGTTTAGTGGGGCAAATGTAGTATGTGCTGAAGTTCACTGTTCTGCTGCTTTTCTTAGAGGAACATACGTAGGTAATTCTAAACCATAAAAAATAAATGTGGATACCATCATCTCTTCATGAGTTCACAGTTCAGTAATTATCTTTGGTATTTTTTGCAGAATATTCACTGCATAATCTATGTCTCTACTTGGAAAGTTTTGATTATATGGAACTGTATTTGGCACTTAAAGGACTCAGATTAAAGCTAAATGAAAGTAAAGTCTTTTGAAGGAGTTATCTTATTCCTAATTTTGACATGTCAGTCTCATCCTTACAGTAACTTTTATTTTCATGAAGCACTTAAGAGAAACTCTTGGAGTAAGAATTTAATTTCTTCCAAGAAAGGAAAGAAGAAAATACCTGATGTTTATAAGCATCAAAAAAAAGATACTCAGAAGGAGCTTGAGAGCTGCAGGCTGGATAGACTCACCTTGGCCTCTGGGAATATGATAGAACAGCTAATCCTGGAAACCATTTCCAGGCACCAGGACAAGAAGGTGATAGGTGTGATCAGCATGGATTCACCAAAGGGAAGTCATGCTTGACAAACTTGATAAACTTCTGTGGTGAAAATACCAGCTTGCTAGATGAGGGGAGAGCCTTGGATATTGTCTACCTAGACTTCAGTAAGGCTTCCAATGCTGCCTGCCATAAGATCTTCATAGAGAAGACATGATGAAATATGAGCTGGATGAGCAGACAGCAAGATCAACTGAAAACTGGCTGAATGGTTGGTCCCAGTGATCAGTGGTATGAAGTCTAATTGGAGCTTAGTAATTACCAGTTTACCCTGGGGTAAGTACTGGGTCTGGTCCAGTCTTGTTCAACATCTTTGTTAATCATCTGGGCGATGGGGCAGAGTGTACCCCATAGCAGTTTTTCAGATGACACCAAACTGGGAGAAGTGGCTGATAAACCCGAATTCAGTTCTGGGCTTCTTAGTAGAAGAGAGAGGTGGAACTACTGGAGACAGTCCAGTTGGTGAGGGGCCACAAAGATGATGAGACTGGAGCATCTCTCCTTTGAAAGAGACTGAAAATGCTGGGAGTGGTTAGCCAAGGAGAGTTTATGTATAAATACCTGAAAGGAGAGTGCAAAGAAGATGGAACCAGGCGCTTTTCAGTAGTGCCCAGCGACAGGACCAGAGGAAATGGGCACAAACGGGAACACGGGAGGCTCCATCTGAGCTTCAGGAAACACACACACCCCCACACCCCGCCCCCACAGTGCAGGTAGGTGACCAAGCATTGTCACAGGTTGCCCAGAAGCTGCTCAGGTCCTTGGAGATGCTCATCAGATGTCTGGGTGTGGTACTGAGCAGCCTGCTCTAGGTGGCTCAGCTTGAGCAGGCGCTAGGAGCAGGTGACCTCCAGAGGTCCCTGCCAACTGTTCTGCTGTTCTGTTGTGGGCTGTAATTAGAGTTCTGTAATTCATTTTATTAGTTCTTTCAGTGCTGTTTGTTTTTCTGACTTGGCTCTTCTAGTTCTTAAAAATAAGCAGAAACCTTGAAGATAGTTTTGTTTTACAAACTCTGTAAATATTGTGTCCATGGAATAGGTTAGGAATGAGTGTTTCCAATGCTCTGAGCAGACTTTAAGAGACTTAGATTGAAGGGGTGGTATATTGAATATGTTGTCCAAGACAACAATTTTAAATCAATCCAAAGTGTAGTGACAGGCCTTCAGTAGGAGTGGTCTTGAAGGAAAGCACTTGTCCTTTGTGCCAGTGTCTGGGAGGAGCCACCCAGGCAGCACATACTAGAGACTGGATGACCAGGAGAACCACCTAGCCTTTTCAGAGTGACACCTTACACAGGCATCCCCAGATGTTACAAATTGGGTTGGTGAGACAATGAGACACCACCTCATGGTTATCTCTACAGCTTTACTGTCCAAACTGTCTGATCTGAGTTCTGATCAACAGGCTGCCAGCATCGAATTAGTGTGTTTTGTGTGCAAAATAAAAATAAATTATATCATATATATATGCGGTGACATGCTCCACAAGAGGAAGAAGCCAGTGATCTTCAGAGTGGAACAAGCTGCAGCCTGACATGGGCATTTAGACCTCCAGAGATGGCCTGCCCTGAGCACTGAACCCTGCGTCACTGAGTGATGTCAGTGTTCTCTGGGGCCTGGTGTCTGCTCATGGGCACTGCTGACAGAGCCTAAGCTGTACTCAGAGAGGCCACATGGGGGGCTACTGAAGGTCCAGGGAGAAGGTCACCTCAGCAATGGTGTTTGAGTTGGGCTCTGCTTGCATTGCCTGTTCTGTATTTAAAATGACTGTGACCTTTTGGGCTGTCAAGTTCACATTTTTGTGCAGTGCTCTGTATTCCCTTATTGCAACCAAATTTTTAATAGAAAGATATTGATTAGCCACTGAAAGCTAGACTGCATAGACTGCAAGCCAAGGTTGTGTGCCAGGGTTTGGTCTCTCCTGTTTAATCTATGCATTCATGCTCAGATCCTTCTGATTTCCCCCCAGGGGCTGTGTCGGGTGCCTCCCTTTTGTCACGCTGCTCTGGCAGTGCTACACAGCCCAAGCTACACATTCTGCTGAACATTCAAAAGCGGTTCCTCAAGTGCAAGTGCCGTACTCTATACTCCCCATTCAATTTTCAGAGGTATAGTGTTCCTGTTTAAATCAAGCGAGATTGTGAATGCCTAACCCCTTTGGGAATTGTAGCAGGCTATATTAATGAAAATACCCTGACTTCAAGCTTACAAACTGCTTTTGAAATTCTTCCATTATGTGCACAATAGCAGAGATGCTGAATAGGGTTTCCTTAGATTTTCCAAGGACGTAACACCAAATTGCACCTTTACATTGCTATGTTAATATTTTGATCTGATCCGAAACCTGACCTACCTGAAATAATTACAAGCCTTCCTGAAGTTCTAAATATGCATTTTTCATTAAAAAACCTACCACTGAGTAGTCACACCTGTCAGCCTGGTTTAAGTTTTTAATTAATTTGTTCCTCAAGATTACCATACCTGAAAGAAACGGTAACAGCTGATCAAATTGCTTCACATGCCAAGAGTGACAGTGAGATAACACTGAGCGAAATCAAAATGAGACTTCCTGAGCATTCACTGGTTGATGAGAAGGCTATGAGAAGCTGCTTGCCAGTCTGCGAGGCCTAGAGAAAGAGGGATGGGAATTACTTCAAGGTGGACTTTCTTTGTAGTGGCCTGATTTAGCTCTTGTTTCCATTAGTGTTTCCTTTCTCTGTAACCCTGCTGTTACTGGAAGCTCTGCAAAGCCAGCATGGATTAAAATCAGCATGACTTCTCTTACTTCCACAGATGATCGTAGCTCGCCCTTTGACACAACACTAGGTATATCATTTCTGTCACACATCATGGTTGTACCATGCCAGCACAGAGCAGGTATGAAGGCTGGGTAGTTTCCCATATTTTCCTTCTGCTCTGGACAGCTGTGGGCTTCCTATTTCAAATGCTCAAGTCATAACCTTTGGATTCATAAAAGACTGAGTGTCTCCAGTGGTCTGTATGGGAACTAGGGTTCTAGAGGTACCAGAATTCATGCATAGATGCCTAGTGGTTTATTATTCCCAATGGCATATCTGTGGGTTTTGTAACAGTTGCAGATCCATCTTTTGGTACACTCCATCAGGAGAATGAGAATGCTCCTTCTCTCTGCATAGTCTCCAGAACACTTGGACCCTTTCCCCATATGACATCAATAAAATGCATTGGGGAGGATGGCACACGTGTGACTGTAGTTAGCCCACCCACACAGAAAGGGGGAGGAGAGGAAATGTTTGTGTGCCAGTGCTGTCTCCCTCTGTACGCTTGACAAGGTCGTAGCCGAGCTCTTTGGGTCAGGTGGTAAGCTCATGGCAACGTGCCTGTTACTGGGACCCCGCGGTGTCCACACCAAAGCACCACACCATGAGCAAATCAGGGGCCATTAAGCACTGTCTTTTCATGTGTTTTCTCTAGCACTGCTAATACAAAACAGGATGCCTAGTTCTTGTAACATGGAGTGTAACCCTGGATGTCTCTTCTGCTCTGCCATCTAGGCCCATCACAGGATTTCCACTGTGTTTTAGGAGATTTGTTCTGATACTTATTCAGCAGTAGTGCCAAAGGAGAGGATCCTCTTTTTCCTTCCTTTTTCTCTTCCCCTTTCTCCATCCTTTCCTTCCTGTAGTTTCCTCTCCTATACTGCTTCTGCCCAATACTCATAAAATTCTTGAGCTATCTGCCCTTGTCCTCTTACCTCCACTCATAGATCAAGTAGCATGATTGCATTGTGCTTTTTCTCAACTGTGGATTGTGCTATTACCCTCTCCATGTTGCATCAGGAAATGTTCCTGTTCTTCAGAGCAGAGCTCTGTAACAAGCTTGCTTTTCCAGCTCAAAGCTCCTGGACACTTCTTTACTATCTAATTCCCTTGATGTTTTACAGTAATGAACGAGGATTGCTGCTGTAGAATTTGTGGAAATTTCTCTTTCTTTGCAATTGGAAGTAGCTAGAAGAGATCCCTCTGATAGACAAAAATGAAATTAAACTTCAGTTTGCAGCTGGCCATTATGTTGCAGCAATAGCATTGCTGTCATCTGGGTGCCTGGGGTATGTCTCCATGGACGACTTCTCTATAAAGATTTTAAATAAATATGACAGAAGCCCAATACCCTTCTGTCAATTTTAATGTCATAGCAGCAAGTATTCCGAGCAACTATACACAAGAGGTCTGTCTTCTCTCCTGAAAGTGTGGGTTAATAATAGGAATGCCACATTGGCTAATACAGAATTTTGCAATAAATATAAAGGAAGAAAATTAGAAAATGGTTTGGCCTTTTGATAAATTAAGGGTGTTCTCCCTACACCTGGCCTTTTCAGATTTTTTTTTGTGGTGATAAACTCAAAATGAATGGGCAGGTATCTGACATAAAAGGAGTGTGCAAACTGGTTTGCTGGTTAAGAGTTGGCACATACCCGTTTTATCAAGTGTCATCTCAGGAAGTAACATGAAAGGAGGATTATCATTATAGCTGAATGCAACTAAAAGCAGTAAAAGTATTAGGTATACATTTGACTTCTTGTGTTCTTATTTTAGGTTCTTAAACATGAATTTCAGGTTGTGGCTGAAAACCTGTATTAATCCACCTTACTAACTGTATTTTTTTCAGCCCCCATCGGACAGTGAATATTCATTGGACCCCCAGCATTATGTGGCTGGGAGCAGCCTGAATTGTAGTCCAGCCCCACCACTTAATTTGTACTTACCATGTGTTAGGTGTTCTGGGAATCACTGTGAGACTGAGAAAGAGTGACCATAGATGGACACTATTTCCCAGAATATGCTATTGGTATATCTAGCTTGTTGCTTTCCACTGATCTTCGCTATTTTATGTTCCAGAATGTATATCTAAATAACAAGTTCAAATAACATCTCTAATTTTCAACTAAATGAAAACTTAGACATTTTTTTCTAAGACTTATCTGTGTTGCAAGTTATGAAACCAGAATTTAGAACCTTTAATGGAGTGAGAGACTTTTCTCCACATACGTGTCTCTGAGACACACAGTATGATTTCTACTCTCTTTGGCTCTCATTGTTCACACTCTTTCATGGTACACTCTCCAGATGAGAGCAGGTTAACCATTTGAATCCCTTCATCGTGGTATTTGATTCAGCATCTCCAGCTGGTATATGTGTAATTTTCTGCTGAAGTCTTTGATAAAAAAGAAGAAAGTTAAGATCCAAAATGGTGCAGTTCCTCTGAAGTGTTTTTAAGACTTCTCATTGCAGAGGTTTTCAGGTGCTTTAGAGATCATGTGAATTCAGAAGAGTTCAGCTGAATCAGGCAGTGCATCATCTTACACTCCAGTCTGCAGCAAAATTTGGTTGCTACAAATTCCTTATTTTCTCTGTTTACATGTGAAGTGATTATGCTGTAAGTTACAGGTGTTTTCTCAAGAAAGCACTGGCTTTGGAGATCTGTTATACCAAGTCATCACTCCTTAGAAAAGAAACAGTTTGGTGATTAACTTAATGTTGCACACAGTTATCATGTTGTTGTTTAAAATGACAAAAAACTTTATTGCTTTGGGAAGCAGCCCTTGGGGGCTGAGAGGCTGTTAGAGGTAGCAGAGGGATGGAGAGAAGGACCAGGTCATCATCTCCCCTGTACCCTCTGCCAGAAAACAGCATTTTAAAATTTCCTCTGGTTGCTGCTCCTGCAGGTCTTGGGCTCCCTCTAACCACTTGCTTTTGTAATGAAAACTGAATGGGGATGTGTTTTATACTGAATTCTTAAAATAGAGTCAGCATGACACAGAGGTTTAGCTATATGTTCCGAAGTCTTAGTGGGGAGGAGGGAAATAAGAAAAGGTAATGGAACCAAGAGGTAATGAGATATAGAGTTTGGGGGGGGGGTTGTGTGTAGTGTAAATGTCTCATATTTACAAAATGTTTCTTCAAAATGTGAAAATCTGAAAAGAATAAGCTGTCAGTAAGTCATACTGACATTATGAAAAGTGATGCAGTATAGTGTTCACACATGTGTACACCTGGCTACATGTATGATAGAAGATGCACTTGTTGTGGCAGTTATTATTTCCACCTAATAATAGTTTGAAAATCTCATTGTGGTGTCATACGTTTTCGTTAATTTTCACACCAATCTGTTGGGACTCCATTACTCTTTTGAACTACATAAAGTAAAAGTGACCTCTGAATTTGCATGTTAATAGACTTTTACAAAAGTCATATCCTGGTTCATTAGCAAATAAAAAGCAATTAAAATGTTTATATGTCTAAGTACACAGAGGATGACAGAAATGGCTTTTTGAAGCATACAGAGGAGCCAAGGAATCAGCAGAAAAAAAGTTCTTGCTAATCTCACCTAAATTGATACTTAAGACAGGTGCACTCTACTTTTGAAATAAGAAGTACGTTTTACTTATGCCTGTTGTCCCTGTTACCAGAGATGAGTAGGCTGATGGCTTCTTAAGTCAACTCCCATTACTATGTTGTCACTGGTTACAACATCCAGACAGTGGCCAGAGGTACAACCACGACGCAGATGTTTTGGAAAGACTCTGTTCTTGCTGAAGACACCCTTCATCTGGAGCTACAGAAGCGTAACTTCAGACAGCACTCCAGCCAGAGCTGTGCCACTGGGCAGTGGATAGAGTGAATCATTTTTAGTGTCTCTCTATTTTCTGTTGTGCTCTCCACAGGAAAGGCCAGTACAAAATACTAGCCCAGGCTACCAGCACAAAGCACCAACAGCATCGCTGTCTAATTAAACTCAGCAGAGATTGTGCATGCCTGCTTCCTTGTCCTTCCTTGGAGAGACGGATCTGTTTGTCCCGTAGAAGCAAAGTGAAGAGGCAAAGCTACCTATGCAACACTAGCAGGAAACACATGTAATCTAACCCTGTTGGGTATGGTAGAAGGAAATGTTGCCACAAGGTTAGCTGCCATCTTGTAGGCACTGTAGTACTTCTTTAAGGAAATGAACTGCTTTGGCTATTATTAAAGCAATTAAAAGCCATTCAAACAAATGGAGCACAAGGGCGTGACAGAGCTAACAGACCCAACTAGAAAATTAGCAGTAGTTTTTGTTGGATTAACAGAAAAATCACTAGTGGTATTGACATTCAGGAGTTTGTAGTTGGTTTAAGATTTCTCTGTGCCACTGAAATGAATGGGTGCTACTGTAGAACTGTATTCGGATTTAACAGCACGTTGATCTGTTACCCGTTTGCATTGTCACAGCTTTTATTATGGCTTTTAAAAGCCAGGCACTTATTTTACAGCAAGTGAAAGCTTGCCATCTAGGAACTCCTCTTGAAATCCTTCAGATTGTAATGCTTTGAATCCCATTGCTATTGATTTCTTCAAGGTCGGATTTCCATGTATTTTCTTGGTAGCAAGTTCTGGGCCTGCTGAATTCAGTGGAAGTTTTGCAGATGATTGTAATAATATCTGATGTTGACCTCCTGCCTTAAATTCTTAAGATAATTATGGAGGAAACAGCTTGTTCGGATTGTATTCAGGTGACTGGATGTTTCTAGATGGAAAATTAAGATGCTGCCTTTCCAGCTGCCATAGCTCAGTAGCAGGCATGGTAATGGTAGTGGAGGAATGAAGTGGTTGGTTTCTCTCAGGGCAACGGAAGTCAGTTTCCCTGTGGAGAAATTTAATTTCACCAAGTTCATTTAAACAAAGATGAGCCCTTGTCTGAAGCCCTTCTAGAGAACTGTGTTTCTTGTCTTTTATCAGATTAAAAACCTAGCTGGGCTAAGGTTGTTAGGGGGTTAAGTGGTTTCTTAGTATTAAAAGTAAGCCGTTAAGTTGAAAACAGGTTTTTTTTTTAGTTCTGTCTTCTGTTGCTCCTTTATGAGCTATAAATGTAAGATTGGATACTTAAAGAACACTTCCTTTGTTTTCTGTGTCGGAAGAGGAGTCCCAGGATCTAGGATTTACTGCTCTCTTATTCCTGTGCTGAGATTTATGCAATTAGAAATGCTACTTGCCACTGGAAAACAGGGAGAATTGTGTCAATAACTTTGGCAGGGTTTGAACTAAAGCAAGTTCCTGGCCAATACAGCTGGCTCAAACGATCTTCAGCACACGATCTGATACTACCAGAGTATCTTCATGACCTTCCTCAGTGACCTTTATCATGCTCAGAGCTTTCCCAGGAGCAGCCTTGAAATAGGCAGGAACTTCATCACAGTCTTTTCTGCTGTGGCAGAGGCACGAACAGCCAGAGAAGTGAAAAAAATACTAATTTCAGTCTGCATTTCCTTTGGAGAGCTTCACATAACAGGGTATGACTGCAGAATGGAACCTGTTCTGAATGGAGTAAAACTCTGTTGAGAAGTCTCCTCAGAACAGTGCTGTGGCTGCAGAAGGTGATGTAGCATCTGTGCAGACGCATGCATGTTGGACTTTGTGTCTGCAGTGTAGTCTGGGGTAATGAGAAATGATGCTGCAGTTGTTCAAAGCAGTAGGACAGTGAAAGATGCACATGGGCTTCATAGTTAATAGCTCGAGACATCGGAAAGCAAGATTTGGGTTTGAAGAGGAAAGGTTGGGGGTTGCTGAGCCACTGGTATCCTCGGTATGGATGCGTGCTGCTGTTGCAGGATGGGGGTACATGCAGCACTTGACTAGTACATGGAAGATTTGCTCCTCTCCCCCCATGGTCTTTGCTGACCATTTTGCAGCTGTTGAAAGCCTGCGCTCCTTCATTCCTTATTGCAGGGTTTCCTGCAGCTGTGTCACTGTGTCAGGACTGCTTGCTTCGTGCCAGTTCTCATCGCTCTCATTTTTCCACAGTTAAGTGGCTGCAGACAGTAAGTGGGCTACTGCTGCAGTCGCTGCCTGTGAGAAGTTTGTCATTGATGTTCACTAAGAGCTAATGTAGGTGCTGTGATAACAGGGTTGAACTCTAATAAATGAACCAGCAGTTAGAGAATTATGGACTATTTCTAAACCCTCTGAGTCTTTCGAAAAGGTGAAATACTTAAATCTTCATTTTGTGATCAGAAGAAGGCATGAAAGAGAAATTTACTCTCGGATAGCAATGTCATGTACAACAATATAGGTAAGAGATGGTGGATATCTTTCTTAAATAATTTTATTTTATGGCTAACACATGCACTAAAAACAAAGATGAATGAGAGGCTGGTGAGATTAATCAGGTTGTATGCTGCAGTGCATCCACAGTGAATGTAAGAACAATGAATGTCAATCAGTTGCTATTACATATAATGGCTAGTGATTTACCACCTCATTAAAAGATCAGGACACCTAATTTGCTTGTGTGTGAATAGCAAAACAAATAGTCATTAAAATTTCCTGATAGGGTTTTGAGGTCTTCCTTCAAACTTGCCTTAATTTTGCCTGTATGGGAAGAGGAACAATTTAGGAGAATGGGGTATATTGGGGCACAGACTAACATTCTGCATTGAGAAAGCTGTTTTCCAAAAGTACTGTCTGTAGGGATGTGTATGAATTCACGTGTGTATATGTACTGCATTTCATCAAGATCTGGCGTCAAGGGGAAGTACTGCTTTTTGCTTATTTTCAGATTTGCCACAGCACCTGAATTTGAGGCAGTTCACTACGTACTGTAGATGACACTCAGAGGTTCAACAGTGCCATCCTGTGGGTGATCTTACAGGTTCGAAAGCCATGGCAGATAAACGAATGACCTCAACTGGATAAATTATCATAGAAGATCAGATACTGTATGTCCCCATGCAATCAGCTAGAATATTTCCCTCCGGTAGTCAGTCAGACTAATTATTACTTTTCTGTCCAGAAAATTAATAACCTAAATGTATTATAACGAATGGGAAAGTATTTCAGGCGAGCTGATGAGCGGTGTGCTTGTTAGTTCGACTTTGTTGCTGAGAAATGTGGGTTTAATCATCTCGGTGTGTTTTTAATCATCTTGGAATTTATTTTCACAGACAATGCCAAAATCAAAGGCAACTATGGAAATTCAAATAAGCACCCCTATAAAGAAGTATCTGGGCATCTTTAAAGAGGCATTAGACTGAAACTAAGACTAGTTAGCTTTTATGTTTCATAACCAGAAAATATCAATTCCCGAGCAGCCTTGAAGATTAAGCTGGGTGGTTTGAGCAACTGGCCAAAATACATCTAATTCCAGGAAGATAAGGGCAGGATTAAATTCTGAAGTCTTGTTGACTGAAGATGAAATTCTGCTTCGAATATTTTGAGAACTTTCTGCTCACAGATGGAATATCATGCCAGGACAAGGTAGAAGATAGCAAAACTTGCTCTAATTAGGCAACAGTTGGGGGATCAGTGGGTAACTGCAGATCATCCTATTTCATAAATGTTTTTACATTATGCTTGCCTAAGCAACTTGTTAACAAGAGTGATTGATGTGCTTGTTTGGAAATGAGCAAGGAAATAAAGGACAAGCTGCTCAGTAGAAGGTTCTG
Source organism: Gallinula chloropus (assembly GCF_964237585.1). NCBI lineage: Eukaryota > Metazoa > Chordata > Aves > Gruiformes > Rallidae > Gallinula > Gallinula chloropus. Next base: position 77,520,100 of record NC_140086.1, on the reverse strand, counting down.
TTCATTTTTCAAAGCCCTGCTGTTTCGGGGTGCCAGAAGGGTGAGGTGCATGCTGTCTGTGATTCAGAGAGTTGGGCGCAGCTCCAGGCGCTGCCTGGGTGCCTCTTGAGCCTGCAGCCTGGCAGGGGGAATTTCTTTGCTTTTCCCAGCTGAAGGCCAACTGTGACATCCTGTACATGCCACTGGATGGCTTGATTGAAGGAAGGAAACTCCAGGTTGCAGACTGTACCATTGACCTGTGGTAGTTAGAAACTGTGACATGATTTGTGGTTCCTAAGTCTTTGAAAAACATGTCATGCTATTATTTATGTATTTTACATGTCTCCTTGCCAGGTCTACTTAAACATCAAAAGGTGATTGCCAGTGATAAGACATACCATTTAAATTTCATGAGTACGAAAAGACAAATATGAAACATTTCCATTTAGACTGTGTTTAATGTAGTTTTAAATATTTTAATTTTTTTTTACCTATTTTGACAAAGACTCTTTTCAGGAGAACCTTTTTTCAGGAGGTTCTGCATTTCATTCTAAGATATTTTAAAGGTATCAGCTATTAATAGTTTTAAATGTGTGTCTACTACTTTGTTCAAGTGTTGCACATACTATAAAGAAGGTAAATGAGAACAACGTTCTCCACTCTTGTGTATACTGTATACAAATAATTGTTAGCTCTTTCCTCATGTAGAAAGGTCTCCACGCTCTCACAGCTATTTCTGCTTTCATTCTTTACTGTTGCTGTTCCTGGACTGAATACGGTGCTTTAAATGAGGTATACTGTGAGGTACTGTTTTTCCATTGCATTTTCTCATTCTTTACTTAGTCTTAGCACGTTGTTTTGGTGTTCCTGCTCACCAGTGGACACAGAGTGCTACCCTTCTATACCAGCTGGCTGCAGTGAGACCCATTTCCCATTTCAGGAGCTTTTACAGTTTGTGTGGAAAGGAATGATGCGTATGTGTGGTTCTCTCTCCTGCTTTGTCAGCTCTAAACGGAGGCTTTTGGTTTGGATTTCACGGTGAGGGATGCTCATAGCCCGTCCTCCGGGTCGGATCTGCCATCCCACCTGCCCTGGGAACTGTCATCAGATTCAGATCCAGATCCATCCCATCAGGTGATGGTGTGGTAGGCAATTCAGGTGCTGTGGATGGGAGAGTGGCTGCAGGTGTTCACTCCCCTCACCCCACCACTGCAGCTCTGGGAACAGACTGTGATCTTTCCTGAATTTGGGACCACTCTGAAAGAGCGGTGAACCCGAGTAGCCTCCCTATGTACCCGGGTGCGTGCGTGCGCCGCGCTATGGGTGGATTTACCCGATAACTGTCGAATTCCCTCTGAACTTAGAAAACTAACTTATCCCATTCCTCTAATTTAAATCAAGATAGATAAATTCTCTTCTCTGTAGGAGATTTCACAGTAATTCCAAAGTCACTCTGTTGGTCTTTACAGTATGTCTGTTAGACTTCAGTTTAACCAATCCCTCTAAGGTGAAGGCATAAGATTTTAGTATTATTAATGCCTCATTCCGCCTAGCTAATGATCTTTTCAAGTATTTTCATTTTTTTTTGTGATTTACTTCTAATGCCAGATAAAGCCCTTATTTAAGTATTATGAAATAGTAGAAATCTTTATTTTATTGGAATACAATCAGGATAAATGAATCCAGTAGAGAATCTGATGTTAAACAGGTGCAGTTCTTAGCAGCATTGCCCATGTAAAATCAGGGCAAGTTCTTTGAACACTCAGATCTTGACAGATGTGTTCATTTTCTCCATATGTTGTAATAAAATAAGGATTTGCTCTGGAAGTATTGACACACACTCTAAACAGGCTTGGCAAACTCACCATCGCATTCCTTGTGGAATATTGGCTGTGGCTATTACTTAACTTTAAATGTGTGCATTAAATATCTGCAAAGCACATATATGCACAAACAAAATCCGTTTTTTGTCAGAAAGTAATATTTTTTTTTGCTTTCTTGTTTACTGATGCCTAGACAAAGGAGTGCTGCATCGTCAAAACAACATCTGTCAAACTGATTTTCATCAGATTAAGTATATCCTCAAAGCAACCATCGCAGCTTACAAAATACTGGAAATGTAGGTTGTGCTTTGCCATAAAACACCAATACAATTTAAAGCACTTGAAAGTGCTTTACAGACGTAGCAGTGATAGTACTCTCCAGTTTTGGTTCTATTTTTGATAGGTCCTTGGGAAAGATAGTGACATTGCAACACGGCAGTCCCAGTAGATTACAGAACTATGGCCCTGGCAGCGAACCTGGATCGACAAATGCCAATGGTTTGAGAGTCTGGCAGCAGAGATTGAATTTATTGCAAAGAAGTTCACGTGTAGAAAGATTTCTTCCATTAAGAATGAACTCATTGTGAATCAGTGACTGATTATCCAGGCCTTTCTCTGATCAGTTCAATTTTTCAGTAGTATGGATGTGTGGTTATATGTGGTTTAGCCTGATTCTGGTTCTATAGACCATCAAAGTTAACTGATCATATTAAGTTTCTAAAGATCTTTTCTGGGACAATATAATCCAGTAAAAATGGGAGGAAAGTCAGTTGTTTTAACATCGAACGTAAATAAATACAGGCACCCTCAATCACTCACGTTTCTGGCCAGCTTTCTGTCTTTCTTCCTGCTAGGGAATAATTAATGCATGAAAATGAGCTTCCTAATAGGCTGGTGTGTCTTCATAGGAGTGGAGCATTTTGCCTGTGTAATCAGTTCTAAGTCAAGACGCGAAGCCTCATAACAGCGAGCGCCTGCGGTCCAGTGTGGGAGCTCAGGTCAACCAGGAATGAATGCCGGGATTTCCGTGAAAGATCTTTGTGGGTGGGGAGCAGAGACACTCGAGCTGGAAGCCGTGTCAGCGTTTCCATTAGTACTTCCATTTGGAAGTTGGACATCTAGCATAATACAGTAAGAGTCCAGTCAGAAAGCTGTGGAGACACGAACACGGGTGCAAGTCGATGACAAGCCTGTTCCAGCTGTATTTGCGTGTAGATACATTTTTACTGCTCTGGTTTCCCATTAGGCTGTTCCCTATGCATCTGTGAATTGCCCTGTGCTATCCTAAAATGTACCAGGTAAACCTTCCATGAGTTAGTACAAGGGATTTAGTACTTATCACACACACAGGATAACCCTGTGTGTCCTGTTCCTAGAACATTGCAGCTGAAGACCCTCCCAGAACCAATTGCGTGACATGAGACTAAATATTTTATTTCATTACACAGTTAACTGAAGGATATAGTTTTTACCAGGAAAATAGCATTGCTGGGTTTTGTTTTCTTTATAAAGATGTGCTGATTAATTCTTTCGTACGACCTGAAACACAAACCTCAAACTGTTTTTTTAACTTAACTGAGCCTAAAATTATTCTTACAGTATCTTCAGCCTAGATCCTTAAACAACAGAACATATTGTTAAGGAAAATAAGAATGAAAATGTACCAAATATTCTAACTTTATCCAGCTTTATTGTGTACCCAGGGACCCTGTCACTTGCAAGCTCAATCCTTTGAATATTAATAGCGTCAAATTTTGGTCAGGAGACCAGGATTTCTGAGAACACTTAGGATTGGCGGCGGGAAAATCTGTGTTTGAAACAGCCATTGTGCAAGAGATTCCTTCCAGTTGGCATTTTTGGCCAAACCCATGGAGCATTTAACTTCTTGTTTAGAGCAACAAGCAGAGAGCAGACAGTAGAGCCTGGCGCGCAGCAGACAAGCTGTAGCACGTTCAGCAAACGCCGGCTCTTTTTGGGAAATGTTGATTTGAATTTCATGCATCATCCAAGCACAGCAAACACTGAAAGGTCATAGTAAGAATATAAGGAAAAAATCCATTTTATTTGAATTTCTCCCTCTCCAATACTGTTAATAACACAATGTCAAACAAATAGCTGTTTCTTCGAGTGTGACTAAAGCCAGATTCTAGGTACAGTTGAAGAATAACTTGCCACACTTTTTTCCCCCCCCATTTGCTGTTCATTTCCTTTATAATGTCACAGTGTTAGTAGTTTATGAATGGTACCTTGAGCCACTGCAGTACGTCTGTGTTTTCTCAGAGTTGTTTCTTTGTTCCTCAGCATCCAGGAAATCTCACGCAGACTGTAACGTACTAATTGGCTCAATTATCAGTGAGGATGAAATGAAAAGTTTGCTATTGATCTTTACTCGTTATTAGCTTATACTAACTGAAAATTAGATTGCAGAAGTCTAATACAGTATCAAGGTATTCTTTCTCATTACAGGAAATACCGCTGGTGCTCATACCTGGAGGCATTTCAGAGCAGAACTTCCTACTTTTCTCCTTCTCTCTAATCTTGCCTTTCTGACTTCCAAAAAATTTCTCAAAGGGATGATGGCTCCTGTTAGATAACCAGGATGTTCAGAGGCTGTGTAGCAATGCAGTGACTGAAGCAGGGCTCAGGCAATATTTATTAGACTATTATATCAAGATGTAATACTGTGCTGCTTGCTACCTTAACTTCACATAACATATTAATAAATCTTTGCAGGCAGTCTAGTGGTAATAAAGTGCATGATAATAATCAGCATCATTGCTCTAATAAGTCATTTGGTTTGTGTTTTTCCAACCTTGTCAACCATAACACCACAGGGTAGGGATCCTTCTCATTGTCCACGTTAATGGAGCCCCTGCTCTGAGTCCTGGGTTATGGACATGCTCAGAGGGTGGCACAGCTTTACCTCCACCCCCTCCTTCCCTTTGCAGTGCCTCAGGTTACGTGGTTTTCTTACAGAAGTATGACCTCTATTGTGGAGATTTGCTGGAGCTCCTGTTCCCAGTCCTTCTGCAGACTCCATGCAGACGTTTGGGTTTACTTGCCCAGGAGACCACTGCAGCTGCTGAGCATTTATAATTTAGAGACTGTGGTGGTGCCCACTGCCCGGGTGACCCATTAGATGTAGCCATGCTTTGGCCTCCATGTGGCAGTGGTCAGTTGAAGAGATGGGTGAGCCCTGCTGACCAAGTTGAATTCTGCCCTTGGAGAATCTGTTCCTGTTAGCATGCATGAAGGTCTCAAAATGAAAAAGCAGTACAGACTTTGCTTCGTGTTTTTAAGATTTTGTTTTTATTGCAGACATGATTCTACTTCTGTGTAATAGAGTAGATAAATATCTGCTTGAAAAATCTGTGATTTGAAGTACTGGGTGTTGTTTTTTTCTGAGACTCACAATCTTAATCCATTGATTGACAGATATGAACTTGACTTTTATTCTCCATCACAGCAGTGAGTTTAGTCCAGCTACAGTTTTCATTGTTGCAGTACAAATACACTAAAGTACTGCTGGCAGCTTATATATAAAATTTGAGGATTAAGCAAGCAATGCAAACAAACAAAGACTCTTGGCTTTGAGCAAGGAACAGGGTGTTAGGCTAGCCTGTTACTGCTGTCACAACAAACAGGAAGTAATAGCAGCCAAAGCTTACAGGTCTGTTCTTGGCTGCACTAAGTACTAGTAAGCCAGTAGTCATTTGAAGAGGAAATTTGTCATGTCTATTTGAAGTGTTCTGTAACTTGCCAGCAATGCCACTTTTTGTTTTAGTTCGTTGTATATGTGATGTATTTTTCATTTATGTCTTCTAATATTTTGTATAAATTATCTCTTTTTTTTTTTTCTTTTTTTTCTTTTTCCAGCCCGCCTAAACCAACGGTGTTCATCTCTGGTGTCATTGCTAGGGTAAGACTATCATTAAATTACTTTTGATCACAGAAAAATTATAGTAGGCTTTTCAGAATTATCACTGATCAGGGCAGAAATAACCTTTTCCATTCCCCTTTGTCCCTCATGTTTTGTGCATTTGTGTGGGCCCCTTTGAGCATTCTTTTTGGGTTTTGTTGTGAAATTGAAATTATTTATTACTTCCACAGTTTTCCTTTGAATTTTAGCACTTTAAGTGTCTTGGATCCCACTTTCATACCTTAAGCCAGGTATTGCTGCATTCATTTCCTTTGAAAGTGGCTGTGTGCTAAATGTGCTGCTACGGCTTGGTCTGTGGTGAGGAGTGACACTCGTGTTTGAAGATCCCTGTTTCAGCTGCCATGTGTGTCTTGAGGTACTTGGGATTCAAGGCACCATTCCCTGGATCTTAACAGCAGGCAGGACCTGGAAATCAATCAGCTCAGTCATTAGTATTAGCTAGCCATTAATCACCTGATCAGTAATTCGTGCCTTGTGCGTTGTGACAGGTGGCGTTTTATCGCAGCTTTACACGGTGGTGTAAGGTACTAGAGATGTGCCTTAACAATCACCAACAGAACTGCAGCCCCCTCTCTTTCTTCTCTCTTACCCTACCCCACCCCCTTCCTTCTCTCCCAGCCACCCCCAGCCACCCGGAGCAATCTGAGGTCTGTTGGAACGCAAGGGGGTTTAACCTCTGCCAAATTAGTCTGTCTGGTTGTGGATAGTGACAGGTGGTGGCCTTACATCGTTGGCACCTCTAATGGGTTTTCCTGGAAGGTGCTGTGCTTGTGTCACACTACACAGGGGGAAAGAGTGAGTGATGTCACGTGCCCTGGGCTGTAAAGGTAGCAGGCAGGCACTGCTGTATTACCGCACCTCTGGCTGCAATAAGATGGGTACCAATTTAGGGATTTAGATGCCTAACTACTTCTAACTAATTATGGCATTAATGTTCTACTGTTTTGATAGCACTTTAACAGTCATAGGGCACTGGTGTTTTTTAATGAGTTGCCTCCAGTTCAGTAGGCATCCAAGAGTCAACATGGAAGGAAACTATTTTGTTACTTTTGTAACTTGTCTCTCTGTTAGCTAATCAGTTACTTGATAGTAGCTTATATGTTTATCCTTACATATTTATACTTAACCTCAGTAAGCTGTCAGCTCCAGGTTTGTTTATTTAACCTATGAAGAGCAAACTTGGTCTATCATTTTCTGAGACTTTATAGCTCCCAAATGTATATGAAAATGTCTTCTGTTATGTGATAAACAAACCCTTGCAATGCTGTTTTGAACCCAGAGTAATTTTCCAATCATATTTTAAAATTCTCTGGTATATAATATTTCTCATCAGCGTCAAGTAGAAGTCTATATATCTGTTCTGTGTCTTATCAGTTGGGAGGCTCCTCATGAGGCTGCATGTGGAAGGCACCAAATTGAGAGGAACACCTAATAGGTTTGAGAACAGGGCTGTTACGTTGAGGGAGGAGGACAGGCTGTGGAAGAATGGCAGGCAGCAGCTGCATGTGAGCCAGCCACATGCAAGACACGAAGAAAGCCAAGGGCATCCTCGCCAGCACTAACAGGAAAGTAGCTGGTAGATAGAAGGAAGTGTTATTCCCCTCTGCTTAGCACGCTTTAGACCATATATGGAATAGTTCACCCAGTTTTGGACACCTGAGTGTATGAAAGATGTTGATAAAGCAGAGTGAGTTCACTGGAAGGCCACCAAGGTGGTCAGGGAGCATGTGCCCTGGGAGGAGAGGCTGAGGGAACAGGCCTTGTTTAGCATGGAGAAGAGATGGTATCAGTAAGACCTAATGGCAGCCACTACAAGGAAGCTACTGGGAAGATGGAGCCATGCTGTTTGGTGTGCATGACAGGCTTACAAGAGACAACAGACACAAATTGAAATGGAAGGGCCAGACTAGACGCAAAAAAACCCCAACCTTTTGACTGTGAGGACATTCAGGCAGGGAAGCAAGTTGCCTGGAGGAGCTATTCACTCTCTGTCCTTTGAGGTTTTCAAGACCTGACTGGATAAAAGCTTTGAATAAGTTGGTCTGATCTCCTAGCTAGTTCTGCTTTGAGCAGAAGCTTAGGCTGAAGACGTCCTGAGGTCCCTTACAAACTGAATTATTCTGTGGTACTTTGATTCTAAGCATGGGCATTTCCTGCTAACACTTGCAGTCCGATTCTGTCATCTGCTCAACTGCTACAGTACCCACGAGTCATAGAAGATCTGCATTCACATCATCTGTTCGGGACAACAAGGTGTTGAGGGGTCAGCAAGGTATGGAGAAGGCAAACAGCAGCATTTGGGAAAGGAGGTAGAAAATGTCAAGCCTGAGAAGATGAGATCTCTGAAAACTGGATGCAATTTAGAGTAGAGAAAAAAGTGAAAATATGTTAAAAGTTAATCTAGTGATTAAGATTTTAAACAAAATTTAATAAAAATGCCAGAACAGAAAGGGAGAATTTGGATTAGATGGAAATGTGGTCAGGTGTGAAACAGGCCATCTGAAATGTCAGCTTTGTACAATATACCTCTGTGTACGGTTGTCACTTCGTGAGCTGATTGAATGCCAGGGGTTCCTGGCTTATGTGTTTGTCCCTGTTTCTAAAGAGGGAAGCTGTGGTTATCTTCCTCTTGTCTCTGAGCACTCACAGTAGTTTGTTTCCCGTTGCTTTTTCAAACCTCATGGGACTGACCCAGCAGTGGCCGCTGTAAATGCTGCTGGTGTAAGGGTTACACCTGGGCCAAGCTGCCCAGCAGCAGCTCGGGAGGGCTGATGCTCATGGACCTGGTTAAAAGACCATGTTGAACTTAATAGCTAGCCACTCCTCACACTTGAGACAAAAGCAGTTTGGGATCCTGCCTTGCTTCCTACAGAGCTGGCATTCCTACTGTAGGCTTTCTAGTGAAGGTAGCTTTTTGCACTGCCTTACCTTGTTTGTAAAATAGCCTCCTTTTTCTGGTTGCTTGTGGAGACAAAACAGGTCAAGGAGGCCTGACCATACAGAGCCAGTGAAGGTGACTTAGCGTGAGGAGCTGTTAACCACTGAAGATAGGAATGTATTTTTCTATACCTTGGGTCACTCACTCTGAGATACTGTGCTCCTGGATGGTGTGTGGAATTGGAAGAAGTGGCCTGCAATACAAGAAAGATGTGGAACTGTTGGAGAGGGTTCAGAGGAGGGTCACAAAGATGATTAGAGGGCTGGAGCACCTCCCCTATGAAGAGAGGCTGAGGGAGCTGGGCTGGGCTTGTTCAGCCTGGAGAAGAGAAGGCTGTGGGGGGACCTTATTGCAGCCTTCCAGTACCTGAAGGGAACATACAAACAGGAAGGGAATCAACTTTTTAAAAGGATAGACAATGGCAGGACAAGGGGGAATGGATTGAAGCTAAAGGAGGGAATGTTTAGATTAGATATTAGGGGAAGTTTTTTACAGAAAGAGTGGTGAGGGGCTGGAACAGGCTGCCCAGAGAGGTGGTGGATGCCCCGTCCCTGGAGGTGTTCAAGGCCAGGTTGGATGGGGCCCTGGGCAACCTTGTGTAGATCCAGGCTGGAGGTTGGTGGCCCTGCCTGTGGCAGGGGGGTTGGAGCTCTATGATCCTTGGGGTCCCTTCCAACTCAGACCATTCTATGATTCTATGAAACTCAGGTAAGAGAAATTTTGAAGTTGGCTAAAAGGCAAGATGGGATGCACACGGGGGCACTTCAGAGGAACACACAACAGTGTTTCCCATCTGCTCTTCCCCTTTTCTAAGAGCTTAACATCCACTTGAACTGGACAGTATGCTTTTAAGATATCTCACATTGTTCCCGGTGTGTTGTTGGAACAGGGTGACAAGGACTTCCCGCCGGCTGCGGCTCAGGTGGCTCATCAGAAACCACATCCTTCGGTGGAAAAGCTTCCTCACCCACAGCACATCAAGCAGCACATCCACCAGCCTCGCAAGTGAGCTCTCCAGAGGAATCTCAACCCAGCAGCCACCACTGAAGAAGTTTTCGAGACAAAACCCTTTAGGATTCACACTCTCCAATCAGTACAATTGACCTCTAAAATACTATGCTTTTTCTTTTACTTTAATTCTCATGGGTTAATGAACATGAAGACGTCCTCCAGTTGTTGTCCCAGATGGGAAATTCTCTATAAAGTATTTGCTGATTAGGGGTGGGGTTTTTTATAAGGTTTTCTTATTGCCAAGATAAAACTTTAGTATAAATAGTATGATTAATGAGCTTAAAACTTGTACTTTTAGTTGTGGCATTGCAATAGGAGATAGTTAACGTAGTTTTTATGCTAAGCTGGTAAGGAAAAATAGCCAATTTGTACTGGTACCTTTACTGTCTGGAGGGAGTTTGTTGTGTGTGTTGAGGCAGAAATCAGAGGTTGTCTTGATTATGTAGAACCCTTGCAGCCTTCAGTATCCTTTGGTGTTACACCCCAGTGACTGAGCCCTCTGATTTCAACTCGTGAGATGATAAAAAGGCCCAAAAACATTTTCAAGCGGACAGAAATCCAGCTGAATCTTCTTTACAGTCTTGCTGAGGGTCTTCCATTTTGGAGGCCTGTGGGTTTGGAGAGGGCAGAGAAATCAGAGTTTGAAGAACATTGCTGCAGCAGGCAACTCATTTGTGATCTCGTAGGTCTCGTTGGGGGCTGTATTTTTTGAGGACAGGATTTCTCAATTCCAATAGCCAGCTGAAAGAGCTCAGGACCCTCCAGTGAACTGGCAAAAGATCTGTTTTATTTTTTAACTTAGAGTTTGAGAGCCCTGATTGAAATTAAGAAATGCCATTAGTAGGCGTCTGTAACTTTATGACCTAACCTCTGTTGCACATTTTATTTGTTTCCCAGCCTTACTGTGAATAAGGACAGTAGTGATATGAAGGAATAAAAAGGTAACTTTTCAAAAACAGGAATTGGATTGACTTGGGCTACATAATTAAATCTTTTGATTGCCCAGTACAACATCAGTTAGCTCTGTCATTTTCCTTCTGCAACTCATCTCTGTAAAACCCAGGAAAATATTTTTATTTACATTCCACCCACTTTTTTTTTTAAGTGTACTTGTGTTTTTAATGGACTATAAATACAGTGCAGCCTTTAGTACTCTCTATGTTTATAAAACTTCCCATAACGTCAAAAGAAGTGGGTACCAGAGCTCACACTGCAAACATTCACCTGGCAGATCAGTGACAGTTTGAGTTTACCAACACATTTATAAATAAAATCCAATAGTGCAGAAAAACAGGGGGGAGATTTTAAAAGTACAATTTAAAAAAAAACTTTCTGCAGATTAGATAATTGTTTCCTGAGTAGCTGATTTCACACAAAAGCCTGTGAAACACGGCCCGTTTCACAAATGGAATAACTCACTTTGTGTGGGTGAGAGGAACATGGCATTTCCATCTCTTCACAGGCTTGGAATGGAAATGATGTTCTGCAAAGACTAGACAGGGATATTTTTATTCTATACCCAAGAAAAGATGAACAGTCTGTATATGCAGTCCTTGTTTTCAGTTTAATTAGATAGCCGCACTTGCCTTAAGGAACGAGCGTTGTTTATAGGACATTAGAGTATGCATACTTCTAAAAACATGCTTCCTGGTTCTGTTGTTGGTGTGTCTGAGGCCTTGCTTGTAGCTACTCGTGAGGGCAGCGTGGTTGAGCACCGTGGAATATCTGCATGAGGTGATTTGCTGGCAGGACAGTTTGAAGATTAGGGACAGAAAGGGGCGGGGGGGGGGGGTGGCATCTCGCTTGTCATGCAGCCGGTAGCTGTCAGTGTGCTACGTCAGCAGGGAAGCAGATCAGCACAGCTGCTTAGTGCTGGTAACTGCTGGCTTGAGAGTGAGTTGAGTTGTGCTTACAGCTGAAGTCGTATCTAGATTCCTGCTGTAGTCAAATGGTGACGTAGCCAATGCAGTTGGTAGAGTTCAGGTACAGTGTCCTTGGCCAAAGGGAAGTATCTTTCAGGATGAGCTGGATCACCACAGTGGAAAACTAAAGCACATGATTAGGTGGGGTTGGGTACCCCTACTCTGTGTGTAGTCATGGCTGGTAGAAATACATCCTTCTCCCTTCTGAAAGCCATACCATGTTTCCATTCTCACGCTAAAAGCCGGGAACATGGATGCTTCTGCGTTGTGAACTACTGCTGCCGGTTGTTGATGCGGTGCGTACAGCTTGTACACAGACAACACCTGCATTTCCTCTTTGATGACTAGATGGGGTGTAAGTCTGTGCAATGCATATGACTCTCAAGATCGCTTTAGTGGCATTTAGAGCACAAGAATTCCTATATGGTTAGAAAATGTCTGTATAAAAGTGTATTATCTATCGTTGGGAGGTACCTGTGTTTATACATAGGTGTCCTTACCAAAGCATTACCTTGCCCAAAATAATCGTAACTGGTGATCTGGATTGCCTGCTGATGGGTACTGATACCTTTAAAACATGCTATGGTAACGTACCAGCACGGGAGATGTTCAGATGTTCTGTTCCAATGGTTGCAAAAGAATGTTTCTGTAATTGTCAGTGTGGCCATAATGCAACAATAAAGCATGAAGTTGTACACTGGGCTCATTTTTCTGTAAGTACGATGTAAATCAGCAGGGTGTGGTTTTGTGGGGTTTATGGGATTTTATTGCAGAATGCTGCACGATGAATCAACATTTTATAGACAGTGAAATTTATTAGGAAGCTTTATGACCTGGTATATGAGCTGTTTTGGTTAGTCCAGTCTCATTTGAAATAAAAACTAGATGCTATCAGCTAGAACGGGAGTTGCTGTTTTCCACTATGAAATTGGAGATCCTCAGTTGATTTTCACAAAGTTATAGAATCTAAACCTGAGAATAAATCATTATTGTAAAGGAAATCAAATTTAGCATTTCCCATTGCTTTTCAAGTTACAATCTTCTTTCAGAAGAAGCAGGTATCATAATTAGAAGAGGTGGCAAGCTTCTCATAAAACTGCTGTCAACACTGCACAGTACATACTGTAACTTGGAAGGTTTGTGGTACTCTGGGCATCCCATATTTAGTGTATGTGTAGCGTGTATATAATACAAATGTATGTGATACAGTGCAGACATAATAGGTTTACTGCCCTGGGACTATTGCAGTGTGTTACATCCTTAGACTCTGCACTCAAACAATGTAGCATATAATTGCAAAATGTCTTGTTTCATTAAAATTTGGGGAAAATACGTGTGTGTGACATCTGGCATGCTGCTGATGGAGTTGCCCATAATTATTCCACGTTCCATGGCCTTGCTATCAGCAGTATTGCAAATGTGACTAGTAATTACAAATTATTTACTCCTAATTTGAACGGTATGGTTTACCCTCTTGCCATCAGATGTCTCAAGACATAAGTCTTGCACTTTTATCCATGGATCACCACATGCTCCTGGCTGTTTCATGAAAATATTCACAGCAATCCATTTCATACAAAGGTGAAGGGGATGGACCTGAAGTGCATTTTTGTCCCTTGGGAATAACTTTATTCAGAATATGCTCACCATCTTCATGAAGGAGGGAGGTGTGGGTTTTATGAACCACTTCTCATGTCCCCTTCAGATTCAGGTATATCAGGTTTTAAATGAGATTTAAATCTAGGCCAATGCCTTTAGCTGCAAGATTAAGGTATGTTAATTGCATTTTAGGAAAGGTGGGGATGTCAGTAAGGTTACAGTTACTTTTACAGCAGGAAGAGATGTTGCTGGTCAGGTGCTGCAATACGAAAAGAATTAAGAAGATAAATCTCTGTTCTGGTTGAATTATTTTTTTTCTCACAAGCCTTCCCCCTCACAAGGCAAAGATACGAACTGTAACGGGTTATAGCTAACGCTACCTGCTCTGTCAGTAAGAGGAACCCAGATCACAGTGACTGGAGAAGCATCGATGAAAAGAAACTGAGTCGAGTCCACTGCAGTAGATTTTCATCAGGTTTCTTCAACAGGTGGGTAAAATAAATCTGTGTTTCAGGTGTAGCCTTTGGTAAGTGCTGCAGATGACTGTACTCTGTATCATTAATGAAGGTAATCACAAAGTACCTGATTTGCTTTCCTAAAGAATTCTTTTTCCCTCAGGATTTCCGTCACGCCTCTGGCATGCACACTGTTTTCAGAAAGGTGAGGGGGTTGTATTTTCCCTGCTGCCATGTTCTTGGGTCTCCTTCAAGAACGTGTGTTTGCTTTCCTCATGGGAGAGGAGGCTGCGCCTGGCGCGCGCTGCGTCCAGTCTCTACGCAAAGCGGTCGCGCCAGCACAGGGAGTCGGAGAGAGACGGGCTGTGTGCCACCCAGCGCCCCGGGAGCAAAGCTCTGGGGCAAGGGGCTGTTTCCCGTCAGGGTGCCAATCAGAGGTGAGAAGAAGAATGCAGCCTGTGAGTGCTTGGAGCTGACAGGCCTGCGTGGATGCTGACAGGAGTTTGTGAAATGCACTCCCAGAGCTGCCAGGGACAAAGCCGAGGCGCGGGGACTGAAGCCACCGCAAGCACGGATCTCGGGAGTGACCTTGAAAGCAGCCCTGTAAGACAATCTCTGCTGTCCAGCTTCTGTCGGGGATATTTTTAGAAAACTGGAATGGTTGGCATTCTGTAGGTCGCTTGTGGCTTTAGGAAAAGAAAAGCATTTCTAATCCACAGTGATTTTAAGGATTATAAAAACTGTTTAGCAGCTAACGAGCTGCAAGCTCTCTGTTGGCAGCAGCAGGGGCACATGCATTACCTTCGGTGTATTCTCACCTTGCTGTGACCAAAGCTGGTTCAGCACAGTGGGTTTTATCCTCCTCTCTGGCAGGCTATGCAGGCTGGGAGGGTAACTGTTGCATGAGCTGGTTTTGGTAGGCTGTCTCAGGTGTCGTGATGGATGACTGATACCCTGTTAAGAAGGATAATGACATCACCTCCTTACCTATGGAGGAGCGAGTGCACTGGAGAGCACAGCAACTACCTGGCTTCCCTGTTAACCCCAAAGAGTCTCTTGAAATACAAAAGCAGTGGGTCTGGTTAAAATTAAAAGCAAACTGTTAGCTGCTAATCTCTGTGTGCTGCCAGCAGCTGAAGTAGCTGATATCTCCTTGGCTCTCAGACCTGACTGAAACTACAGATCTGTTCATGCCTTTTAGAGTAAAATTGTACCAGCGTGCCCGTGTGCGGAGGAATGGGTCTGAAGGAAGATGGATGTTCTTTCTCTCCTTGTTTCCACGCTTACTGGTGAGCCTACTGTATCTGGGAGCTTTGCTTAGTATTTTAAAAGTTGTTTCTATAGTCGTGTACATGTGATCTTGGGCTTCATTTTTCAAGTGATGCATCACTCTCTGCGGTGACTGTTTCACTTCTGTTGACTTCATGGTTCATTTCTTTTAAAAACCTGTTCTAATCCTTGATTGTTTCTGTGAATTAAGAGCAGGTTTTCACAGACAGGAGCTGTGGGCAGCAGGTTCCTGCTAAGAGACTCCTAACGATGATTGAAGTCAAGTGGTAAGAGCTCATGGAAGTGGTTGGGGAGGGAGGGGATATAAAACATGGGGCAGCCTTCAGCTGCTGGGGAAGGCCCAGGAGGTAGGGGGCAGTTGTCTTGAGCCAGCAGGGACCTGATTTTTTTCACCTCCATCTGTTGCCCTGGCATCTGTTACCGAAGTGTCATGGGAGCATGGGCTGAGTGGAGCTAGGCTCCTTGGTGCTGACCCAAGCAGGTCTGTCCCCCTGGCAGGGGTGGTTCAGGTGGCTTTGCAGCATGGCAGTGGGGACCTTTGAGGAAGCAAAAGGTCTTGTAGCTTTGCCTCTTGAAGACCAGCAGAACGGGGCACATGCTGGTGGAATGTTGTGCGCTGCTTTTTATTTTGTGATGTACTTCCATCTGCAGGGACCAGGAGCTGCAACTCAAGCACTAAACCCTCAAGTATTAAAGCCAGTAAGGGTATCGGCACTGAAGTGGATTCGGGGGTGCTCTGTAAAGCTGTTGTTAGAAGATGATGAGAGAAAAGAAACTGAGCTATCATCTCATTTCATAACTGGTGTTTCTTACGCTGCTCAGTGACCTCAATTTCCACTGCCTAATTGCATACTGAAAGTACAATTCATTGATTTGTAAATCTACATGTCCTTGAATCTCTTTGCGTGTGAGAGACCTTTGGAGGAGCAAAAAATCTGCAAATGCAGAGATATTTTAACACTTCTGGTTCTTTAAACTTGCAGGTTTTAGTATAAAAAAATTGATCTTACCTCTCTCTGTTGCAAAAGCCAGCAAAGGGTGCATGCACGTGTGGGATGTGAAATTGAGACATGTTCTAGTTGAACTGAAAGCTAATTAATATTCATGTGTGAGTTTGTATCTACCTATTCAGAATCTATAATAATCATGGCAGAGGCATTAGGCTGCGTGAGATCAGATTCCTTGGAACACAAGAGTTTGGGTGAACACCTTTCACATCCTTCTTGTAGGTAGCACTTCACCATCTTGAATCCAAGTTGCTAATGAAAGAACTACATTAGAGGCTGACTCCTTACCTAATTTCTTCTCTCTGGGTAAAGGATAACAAATATCAAACGCAAGGATGCTCTTTTAGGGCCTGATCTATCACCCAGAACAGAATAAACGCTGCCCCTCTGCTGATGAGACAACTGTGACAGCTGGAGGGATCTGGAATGAAAGGCTGAAGCCTTAAATGCACTTTTCAACTGAGGTTATTATGGGGCTGTTCATGGAAGACCTAGTCTCTCTTTCCACCCCCCAGGCAGCTCCTGCAGCGTGCGCACGGGAAGCCTAGGCTGGCAGGACGAGAGCTCTGCTCTGCATGCTAATAGCTGCCCTGCCCTGAGCCCATTCTTGCTAAGGTTGTTATTTATGGGAGGTATAGAGTGCGATCCGACTGCTGATGGTGACTGGTGGCGTTCCCCTCTCCCAGGATGGTGTGTTCAGTTTGTTTACGGACACGGGTCTCCCTGGCTGTCGTCCCGCACAGCGCGTGTCGCTCGCTGATGGCCCATCCTTTGCAGCAGGCATGGCTTTGTGGGAGCTGAAAGAGCAGGATCTGTGCCTTTAACATACAGAATGTGTTACCAATGGCATCTAAGTAGATCTCTCCTGGGAGATTTCAGATCCCTACAGGTGTAGGTTAAATAATCTTTAAGATGGGATATTTTCCCATCCTGTGCAGGCCACAGATCTTTCAGAGTGGATTAAGAGAGTCCTGCTAACTTCAGTGATACTTTCTGAGATGCAAAGCTAACTTCAGCTCTGTTCTGTAGTACTGGAATGTCAGAACAGATCTTTCATATGAACTGGAGACCTCCAGACATCTGTCTTCTCAGGGACTGCCGGGCACGTCAACCTGCAAAGCGGTGGAGGAGGAAGCTTGCGGGCAGGTTCCTTTGCTTCACCTGAGCTGTGTTAGTGGAGCTCTGCAAAGGACTGTCATGCCTTCATGTCCCATCTTCAGCCTGTGGCTTGGGGGCTGCTAAACTGGCTTTTTTTTTAATACTGGTTTCTGGGCCTTTTGCTGGCACCACGATGTGTTGTAAAGCCCTGGGTTAAGGGAGGGAAATGAAATTTGTCACATCGAGTATGACCCCAGCCTGTTGTGTAGGTCTTGTAATTTCAAAAATAGGGGACTGGAGTTCAGCTGAGCTGCTTGGAAGAAGCAGCAGCTGCTTATGCATTGCTCCTCTCTGGAACAGCAAGTTTAGAAGAAGTAGGAGTGAAAACCAGAGTTACTTTGTAAACAGTTGAACAGAATGCTGCGGAGTAAATCAGCTTACTAGATAGGAAGGGGACAAAATCACTTATAACACAGAGGTGTACATGTACATCTTTACATACAGGTGTTGGATATTACCTGATTTTAATAACAAAGGGAAAATGCCCTACTTTTGCAGTTCCTCATAAAGGAGTGTACAGGAAGTCTCAGTCCTACTACAACTCTTTTTTGAGGGGTGACATAAACCCCGTCCTGATTTACAAAGGCAGTCCAAGGGTTACTGCTCTGCAGTTTCTCCTTCACGTATCTGTTGCTTTGCCTAAATCATAAAAGACTGCAAAGATACCTGCTCAGCCTGGGGGTACTATTGAAACGCTTTTAATAGTCAGAATCAAGCAGGAACTTCACTCTTGATTTATTGTCCTTTATGTTCTGAAAATACAAATGTTTCTGTGGCTGTTCATAAGGCTGAGATTATAGAGTGAAAAGATTAAAGCACAGCACTTCAGGAAGAAGAGCTGCACCAATTACCCCAAGAAGCAATTCTGAATAGCATCAGTGACCTAGCACTGCTACTCTGAAACGTGTCTACATAAAGATGGAACCTTTGTGTTTGTTATGGGCCTTGGCATTTTGATAGCTTGCAATATGTACTCAAGGTAAAATGCTAGAGCTGATGTAAATGGAGAATATAGCTTGGATAGTGTTATAGTTCTAATGGGTAATAGAAGCTACAAGCCCTGGGTGTTCTCAGCCATGGTTGCTGGCATTAATAACAATACAGCTGAAGACTCTGCTTTTCATCAGCTGTGCAGCAAAAACTCTCCCAGTGTAAAGGAGAGTTGAACCTGGTTCTGCTCTGCAAACATAACAGAACTGCTCCTTAAGAACAAATCTTTGGTCCCAGTGCAGCTTGCCAGCAGCATCATCTGGAGCTGGCTGGGGCATTGCTTCAGCGTGATCAGAGCAGATTGGGGTGAGACTTCTGGCTTCACAGCCTTTCCCATCAGCAACAAGAGAGGAAAGGAGGAGAGAGAGAGAGATTCTTCGAAAACATCAGCTGGGAGGTAGGAGGAGGGACTTTAACTCATAAGCAAAAGCTGTTGGACCTGGAATCCCTCAGAGGCAGCAGTTCCTGTCTGCTGCACTCTCACGGACAGACTGTCCCACCACACCGTGTCCTGGCTCCTGCCTGTGCCTTGCAAACTCCCAGGTTGAATTTGGTATAGCAACTGGTACTGCTCTGTGGTGAGCTGGGTGTCTTAGAGGTGAGACCTTGTCCAGGTGTGGGTAGGTGCCTGAGAGCAGTGGCTGGCAGAGTATCCAGGGGAGACACCTCAAGCCAAACATGGACCTTTTCACTCCCTACAACTGCCTCTCAGCACTGAGGTGTTTGCTGTAGAGTCGCTGAGGGATCACTTGGTAGGTGAACAGAATTTGGGGAAGACACTAATGAAAGATCATGGTAGCAGCTGGGCTGAGCTAACCTTGATATTTTGAGAGGGAAATGCTACGGTCCTCTTGGAAATGCACCCTGGAAGTGTTGAAGTTGGTTCTGGAAGGGACAGAAATGAGACCTCTTGAGGAAGGTGCAAATCAGAAAAGAGATAAATGCAGTTCATATCATTATGCAGGACTACTTTGTCTGCAGCATGTGGAATAAGCAAACAATGAGCACATACTCTGTGGATGCATCAACTGTGACAGGGATGAAACACGCACATGCCTGCCCTGCAGCGTTCCCTTGTCTGGCCCCAGCGTTTCTGTAAACACAGATCACATTTTCTTCGCCCTTCCCTTCAGCTCTTGTGGAAGAGGTCACCACACTGGCTTGCATGGTCTTCTGGTGACTCCTGTCTCCACTGTGCCACCTCCCTGAAACTTACTGCTGCTGGGGGAGCTAGGGATGCTCCCAGCTGGGCATCGCTGCTGGCGACATCCTAGATGAGAGCCTCTCAGCAGGGGGAGAAGCAGCAGTGCCAAAAAGGTGCCTTTGTTTTGCTCATAAATTTCCCCTGGAGTCAGAGGAATTGGGAGAATCTGGGCATGACAGAGATTTGTACATCAGGGGGAAAAAATACCCAAAAGAAAAGGATTTTCAAGGCTGCCTTTGAGCACCAACAAACCCTAAAAGAGGTTATGAAGTATCAGAAAGTGGTTTTGAGTGTTCTTGACAGCCTTTCCTATTAAGAGGTGAGTCTCTCTGGTGTTCTGTCCTAGTCAGTTACATGGATGATGCAGTGGACAGCCTTTGGTCTGAGCTGGAGACCAGCAGGGAAGACCAGAATATGATCCCTGTACCCTTCCTTGCTGAGGGTTTCTGAGGTTCACACCTGAACGTTATTGGTGTAGGAGTTTGGAGAGACACCATGAGGGACACTTCTCAGTGCCTTGAATGGTTTCCAGGCTCGGGCAGCTCGGAGAGCCCCAGCACGTGGGGCGTTTCTGGTGACCAGTGTCGTGCAGCCATCAGGCTGTTCCTGGGAAGGCTTGCTGCTGGTGAGCAGTGACAGGAGAAGGGGGAACAAGAGTGTTTCAGTCTGGACCATGGGATAGGTTTTGAGTTTGCACCACACATACAGTGTGTGGGGTTACACACCAGGTGTGCCTGCAGCTACTGGCGATGCTTACGAGTAGCCCCGTAGAAGCACCCACTGGATCGCTCAGTAGCCAGAGCTCACAGCAATGCCTACAGCATGCTGTTTAGAACGTGAGCTCAGGTTTTCAGGGATCCAGATTTCTAGCCCACTTCAGTGGAGGCTTTTGTTACTTTTCATGGAAATCGATTGCTTACCAGTATAACACCTGCAGTTACTGTTACAGTTTAACAGGGTTTCCCTGTGGAAACAGACATGGAAAAGCCTCAAAGCAGCTACATGCCCTGCCAGCATCCCTGCATTCATTGCCTATCCATAGGTATTTTCTCAAGGGAAAGACACTGACAGAATTGAAATTTGCAGAAACATTTTGCCAGGAATCCTGGGAAAGGCATGAGTGGCTCCCAAAGTCTGTCACAGGCACAGACCTTGCTGCCGAGGTCTGGGTGTGGCATGGGGCTCAAGAGTTGCCACTTCCCCTCTCTCCTGCCGTGGTTTTCTTGATGCCATCTTGAAACTGTGAGCAGAGGAACCAGCACCCTGGTAATACTGGTTGGCCAGCAGCCTAAAACTCTCTCTTAGACAAAAAAGTATGCTTTGTGCATCTTAGTGGTATTATTGGCTCTGAAACCCAAAGCTGGTGATTGGCAGCATCGTTAAAGCTGAAGCTGAAGCCAGGGTAAAATGCATTTGGGTTTGTATCAAATTAAAAGGTCTGACCACTGCACTGACCGTAGTGCAACTTCTTGTATTTAGTTCAGTAACTTGGTATGAGTCAGATGAACAAGTGCTGTTTCCTCCAGCCTGCGACAGAGCCTGGGCTCAGCTGGCTGTGTGAGGCGTCCCCAGAGCCTAGTTTACCACCTTCTGCTTCAAGCTCATCCGTCGTGACTCACTCTCAGTGCCTAGGAAGTTTCCACAATCCCATCCAAACATCACCTCCCTCAGCTGCCCTTTTGGACAAGTTCAGAGGAACTGAGACGAGCTGATGCTTGAACACTGCACACCCTGTTGAAAGCCTGCTCTTCTCCTAAAGCATTTATCATCCATCCTCACGGCACAAACTTTATTTCCAGGTGTCTAGGCTGGGTTTGATAACTGGGACACGACTGGTGTGCCTGCTCTGGCACAGGGGAGAGGCCTTCAGGCCACCAGCTTTCTGCTCTTTCCCAGACCTAGAAACCCGAAGGCTATTTTGGGTGGGTACAAAGCCATACTTGCATCGAAAATTCATGTCCGTATATTAATGGGATTATTAAGAAACCTGGTGGGATGTTATCACTGTTAAATTAGAACCTGGCTTGGGTAGACATTCTGCTGCTGTGTTGCTGCTGCCGCTTCTCCCTTCTCCTGCCCCAGGTTCATTTAAATTCCTTCTCCGTGTTGCTCCCTGATGCGTCTTCTTGGCTGGCACGAGGCTTTTGGAAGAGCCTAGCTAATGGGAAGTGGCAACACAGGGATTTAGTGGCATTTAGGCTATATGGGTTTGGCTTTAGCTTTCATAACTTCATAAATCTGTTAAACACCCCACTGGAATCTCCAAAAGCTGGAGCTCTTCAGGAAAGTGCAGTGTGATGATGTGGTACGTGAGGCAAAGCCTTGCATTTCTAGGCGAAGCTTTCGGTGTGCTGTTTGCAGTGCAGCAAATACACACTCACTTGAGGAAAGCACTTGACAGGAAAATAGGGAAAACAGGCCAAAGACACTGCTGGCTTCCTGTTTCTCTGCAGGAAGCGGTTTTGGGGTTTTTTTTCTCCTTCTGTGAGTTTTGCAGGATGATACCTTTCATGGTTTGTATCTGTGCTGTGGGGAATGCATGAGCAAGCACACTCACCCTTCTTTGTCTTCAGAAGCTGCAGGGGTTCAGCCACCTCCCAGCTGTGAGCCGCTGGATGTGTCTGACCTCACCTTTACCTGACACCTGCAGACACCTTGAGGATCGCCCCTGTCCCCCAGACTGCCTCTATAAACAACTTTATGTGGCTTTCCAAAGCCAGTAGATGACACGTGCTCTGTTTGCTTGATTCACGTAGTTTCGTTTCTGTGGGTTTCCCCACCCATCCCTCTTCCCTCATTCCCTGATAACTAGTGGCTGCCCTGAGGAGGTAACTTGGGATTTAGGAAAATATTTCTGTTTAATTGATGGGGAAACTGAGGCACAGAGGAGACAAGGCTGGCTGGAACAAGCCCTGTGGTCCGTGCAGCATGAGTCAACAGCTGCAGCTTTGATGCTTCTGGGGTTACCGGTCTGGCAATGTTGGCTTCCATCTGCTTCCCTCTCTCCGTGTTTTCTTCGGCTGTAGCCCCAGTGGTGGTGGTGGCTTCCTTCCTCCTACTCATCCTCACTTTGGTCATATCCTGATGACCGTATGAGCTGTCAGAGCATGTCCAGAGGAGGGACACAAAAATGTTCTCCTATGAAGACAGGCTGAGAGCGTTGTGGTTGTTCAGCCTGGGGAAGAGAAGGCTCGGGGGGTACTTACAGCAGCCTTCCAATACCTGAAAGGTGCCTACAGGAAAGCTGGGGAAGAACTGTCCATGAAGGCATGTAGCAGTAGGACAAGGGACAATGGTTTTAAACCAGAAAAGGGGAGATTTAGGTTGGATATTCAGAAAAGTTCTTCAATATAAGGGTGGTAGATCACTGCAACAGGTTTCCCAGAGAGGTGGTTGAGGCCCCATCCATCCCTGGAGACATTCAGAGTCAGGCTTGACGGGGCTCTGAGCAACCTGATCTGGTTAAAGGTGTCCCTGCTTGCTGCAGGGGGCGTGGACTAGATGACCTTTAAAGGTCCCTTCCAACCTAACGTATTCTGGGATTCTGTGATTTCTGTAATCCTAATTAACTGGGGTACAACACTCAACTGGGATGACTGGTGTAGGGGAGAAAGAGCCAGAGCTTGCCTCCTAGGTGTGTAGATTTTTCCTACCACACTGACAGTGTTTCTGTGGTTTTTTTCTTTCTTGTGCCAACAGACAGATCCTGAAGCTGAGACTTTCTTTTTCCCCAGTGACTAAAAAGAGCTGCAATTGTGGATCTGCTCTACACCTGGCAGTTGAAAACCATGCTTGGAGATAAAGAAGGAATAGAGGTCTCCGAGCAAGCCCCAAGTTTAGTGTCTGGGAGGTGGGCTGTTCTTCTGCAGTATGTGGTGAAATCCCACGACTGGCTTCTCTACAAGCTCCTTTGTAGGAGGCAGCCTTGGGAAGACCTGCAGACAGGGAATTATTATAATCCAGCCTGGATGTCGCAAAAGCATGGATTAATATTTCATCTTTTGCCTCTGACTTGTCAGGCTCGTTTTGTTCCTGAGCTTGGGGCTGCGATCCTCAAAAGGCAGCCCTGAATTAAAGATTAAACTTGATGGAAAGAGAGCAGCTCTCCGCGGAGGACGGTGGCGATGCCGTTCTTACCCGGGGCTGCGTGCGGGGGTTTGGAGTTTCCCCAATCCAAACAGCTGCAGGGTGGTGCTGGGGGCGGGCGAGGGGCAGGGCCTGGGGCAGCCGCAAGCCACGTCGGGGGCCGTGGGGCTGATCCTTAGCCCAAGGCGAGCGAGAGGCACCGGACTGCTCCAGGAGGTGCTGTGAGCTCTGCGCTGTGTGGGGGGGCTGGTCAGTGGGGGACAGTGAGACAGGGGAGAGGCGCTTCTCCGTCCTGCCGGGAAAATGAAAGCCGCAAGGAAACCGGAAGGGGTCGGCAGACCCAGGTCGAGGATACAGCAGCCCCCTGACCCGTGGTGGGCACCGCTCTCCCCCGAAAAGCGATTTAATAGCTGCCACAGCCTCCTGGGCAGAAACTCTGATATCGGGATGAAGGATTTCTAGCACTTTAACCACAGAGTCACGCAGAATTGCAGGGGTTGGAAGGGACCTCAAGAGATCATAGAGTCCAACCCCGAAATGTGAAGCCGGTTCTGACTAAATCAAATTAATATTAACCTGATTAAAACCAGTCCAAGGGGACCATGCGCTTTTCTTCAGCTTAACTCTTCACTTAAATCAGTTCAACTGCTTTTTTATTTTGGGTCTTGTTTTGAAACACAAGACAAGGCCTCCCCACGGTACCTGGCTGTTTCTTCTTTGGGCAGCTGACATGCAGTTTGAGTCCAGCACTTTATCCTTGGCTTTCTCTGAGTGCAACAGCTTAGTCATGGGAACCCTAAGGCAGCTCAGGGTATTGAGAAAGCTCAGGTTCCTAAATGGGCAAGCTGTTGGGCAAGCAATCACCCAATAAAGTGCAGAACCCAGTTTGAGAATGCAACCAAAGCTACTGCTGATAAGACACCGTGACCGAGATGGCCACTGTCACACAACAGCCTGAAGCCCAGTCCCTGTGGCTCGGTGGTAGCTGCCCAAGTTTCTTCTGGTGAAGAGCAGGTGCCGACTCAGGAGCGCTGGTGCAGGAAACCCTATGCAAGCCCAAAAAGGCTCTTGCAGGAAGCAAGTCTCATAGTGGCTGGGAAACCACAGGCAAAGACTGCTCATTCTGCCCAGCATTATTAAAAAAGAGCTAATGCATTGATCACATGAAGAATAAAAACCAGGTTCCACAGAGCACAAGTGAAAAGAGATTGTGTAGAACATCTGTGAAGGGGTTTTTTTTTAACTGAGCATGTTCGTTGAATCAGAGTTTGCAGAACAAATTTTCAAGAGCCAAACAAAGCAGCGTGAATGTGCCTGGTCTGCTCAGTTCTATTGCTTACCAAACAAGTCTTGGCTTATTTTGCATATAACAAAACACTTTGGGAGGCTGAGACAACTGCAGCTTTTTGGAAAAGGGAACCAGGTGGTCAGAGCCACCGCTTACCCCACCACATATCCCTTGGATGGAAATGGACAAACCCTGAACGACAGCTATTCCACTGCGCTTCCCTGGGAAAGCAGCCAAGCTGGAAACACGTCCTGTGTGATCTCAGTGCAGCTACTACGTCTGTGTGTGTTCATCTGAAATGCTGCTGCACCTTGTTTTGGAACAGAACTTCTAGTGGGGCCCTTACTTACCCGCACTGCTTGTTCGATTCGTGTCACGCGAACGCTGTCAGGCAGCAACGCTGAGCGTCCCCGCGCTACCGGCTGCTGCGAGGGGCTGGCTTAGCATCGGGCAGGAAGCCCGAGGAAACCTGAGCTCCTGTTGCTGCATGTGGCCAGGAAGTAAATACTTTGCCACCTCTTGTCAGTAGAAGCCTGTGTGTAGGTAGCCAGAAAGCATCTTTGGTGGTCAACGCTGCCCCAGGCAGATTTTGGTTCCTATGGCACAAACAGTAACAGTATCATACACGGGCACATGCACAGGTGCAAGGGAGGTGTTCAAGCAGTTCCTGGGCTCCTCTGGAGACCCTCATGTAGAGAAGCTTGCTGCCCTGTGAGAAATGGCTGAACACACCCAGGACGGCGCCAGCAAGCATGGATTTTGCACGTCTGCCTCTGGAGGGTTTGTGCTGAGTGTTTGTTTGCTTGGGAGGAAGGGCTTGGGCAAAGCGGCACACTGCCATTCATGGGGGAAGCTGCTGGGATGGGATGGGATGGGATGGGGTGGGACAGGAACTGCCCAACCTCATTTTCCCAACCTCTTCTCTCTTCCCAGCTGTGGACCAAACCAGCAACATTTGGCCCACTAATTATCCACGAACCTCTGCCCAGTTTTGTGGCTGTGAAAGAATGCTGCGAACACTGTAAATCCAAATGTGCCAGGAGAAGTGCCAAATTTAAACCTGACTAGGCAAAATTAATATGCATAATAACTTTAATTACCCTGTGAAGTACGATTTTTCACAGAAGCCCGTGCAGGCATTTCATGGTGCTCAGTGAAAAGGCAGCTGGTCTGTTTTCTCTGTAGCCTCTGTATTATACCCTGAATTATTTGTTCCTCTCACAGAACAATAATTTAATGCTAGTTTTCTTAGAGGCATTTATCATTAACATACTTGAGTGCTTCATATTATCACTGGGAGGTGAGGGGCTTTGTACATGCATATATCTTATAAATTTATAAACATTTATCTCTCACAGAATCATAGGCTGTGTTAGGTTGGAAGGGATCTTTAAAGGCCATCTAGTCCAACCCCCCTGCAGTAAGCAGGGACACCTTTAACTAGACGGTGTTTTATACATGTTATATACATGTAGCATTTATTACTTTATCTGTGAGCGATGTACATGTATGACTGTGTTACCAATAGGTAGTTTTATAGGTGTGGTTTCACAGAATCACAGAATGGTTTGGGTTGGAAGGGACCTTCCCATCCCTGGCAGTTTTCAAGGCCAGGTTGGATGGGGCATTGGGCAACCTGTTCTATTGGAGGGTGTCCCTGCCCATGGCAGAGAGGGTGAAACTGGATGGTATTTGAGGTCTCTCCAACCAAGACAGTCTCACCCCCTCCCTGCTCCCCGGCTCCAGAAATTTTGCCCAGCTCATTAAACTGGCAGAATACTAATCCAGCAAAAATGACAGGTTTGCTGGGGGTGAGCAGGCACACGTGGGCAGGAGAGAGGGGCATGACTGCCCTTTCCAGCTTGTTGCCCACCTGCAGCCTCCGGATATCTGGCAGACTGTGGAGTGCGAAGTCACCTGCACATTGGCATGGCCTAAATTGGGTCCTAATTCCAGTCACAGCTTTTGGAGGTTTCCTGCTGGAATCCAGATGCTTTAAAAAAGAAACACCCCAAAGAACGCTGTGCATCTGCATGCCATTTTCCCATTCAAGGTATTTTCCAGCCAGCTGCTTTAGTATCTGTCCCTTAGCTGGGCAGCACGAGCATTCAGGACCATTAAGACAAAGGCAGTCAGTGAGGAGGCTCAGTGAGGATTTTTGTTGAGGCTTAAGGAACAGTTTTCATTGGCCTAAAAATCTCTGATAGGGCAATGCATAGTGACATGAGGAGCCACCTGTAATACTGGGTTTCCACCTGAAAACCTTTCCACATCGTTGGCGTCGTTCCCACTGGTGTGCCACACTGCAGCCTGGCATCCAAGGCAGGTAGAAGAATTGTCATCCCCTTCCCCGCTGTGGGAGCATCCTCCTGCAGCAGTGCCCACAGGGGCTCCAGCTGCCAGGAGTGGCTACCGAGGGCTCGCATGTTTTTTTTGGGAGATAAACTGTCCTGCTTGAGCGACCAGGAGCAGCCTGAAGCTGGCATTTCATAGCTGTGGGTCTCTCATGGGGAATAAAAAGCAAACACAAACCAACAACACACAAACCAAACCACACTCCTTGTGCTAAAAGTCCAACAGAAGTCAAATCCTCCTCAGGGGCAGCAGCTCAAGAGGGACGGACAGCTGGAGGACAGACAGGGGTGTGCCCTCCCCAGCTACGGTCCCTTTGCCAGGGGTTTCCAGCAGCATGTTGTGCAGGAGCTTTGCCCGCTGCAGTCTTCAGAGGGACAATAAATAAAGCCAGCGGCATCTTTCATGTGATGGAGATGAAGAGAAGGAGTAAGACGGCCCAAGGGGCAGCAAAGCAGCAGGGGAGGAAGGCAGTGAGGAGCCAGAGACACCTGTGCCTGTGCTTCCCAACCTAACAAGCACAAAGACTTACCAGAGATGCACGAAATGGATCCACGCTGCCCACCGGGATGCTGGGGGGCTGCCGGCTCGCAGCAGAGCAATGTGGCTGTGGGGATCTCCAGCCAGCCAAGGCCTGATTTTGGGACAAACACACAGGTTTCTTTCACTTGTAGGGCAGAATTCCCAAGGAGTGGAAGGTAACCCGCAATGGCTCCTTCCAGGGAAACCAAACTGCTTTCAGATGTTGCTGCTCAGCCCATCGGTGAAAGTGGGTGGGCTTTTTTATCTGCTGAAAACTGAGCAGCAGCATCCCCGAGCCCTTCTGAAGAATAAAGTCACCAAATAAGTTTAACAGCTTGTGCCTCTTTTAATGGAAATATCACATCTTTATGCACATACACGCAGTAAAGTACAAAGGGTTAGAAAACAGGCTTCATTTTCAGCCCCTAACTCTACCGTGCTGTACGTTAATCCCTGAGAGCACCTGTCAGTTGTATCTCTCTCACAAGCGATACTGAGAGTGCAAATCCAAGCGTTCACCTGCAGCACAGGTTGTTTTTCAGATACTGAATCCAAGTGCTAAAGCTTCAGTACACTGGGCTGGCAGTAAACACAAACTAATAGTTAAACCATTCAATCCAGTCTGCCAATTCAAAAACCCATCCTAGTCCCTCTGCAACAGGCAGCTGAAAGATTGTCTTCCTACCCTCCAAAGAAATTAATTCAGCTTATATTCTGGTCACACCAAACCCATTACAGAATCAGTGCCTACGGATCGCACAGCGCTGATGCACTTGCAGACTAAAACCCTCTTTGCATTCACAGGGCTGGGGAGGTTTATTAGTGGGGTGGTATTCCTCCAGCTCTGCCCTGGGAGGCTACCTGGCAATACAGCCTAGCCAGCACAGCTTCTCCAGCCAGAGACGGGCAGCGCAGAAAGATCCTGGTTGGACCCCTCTATCTGCCAGACCCTCTGTGAAGCCCTGACCCCTCTGACGCCGCCAGCCAAGCCCATCTAGTTTTCAGTCACCAAGTGAATTCATTTCTCCCATGACACACAGAGTTTCATTACAAGTTCAGTGAGACCGTGGCCAGCCTTTGGGCCATGGGACTGAAGGATGGAAAGGTTTCCCTGCTTTTTAATTGAAGGGAGATGTTGGTGACAGCAGCGGCTGGGGTCTGCCTGGACACTAGCAGAGCAATGCTGTTAGGACACACCTCAGCAGACTTCATTCCAAATGGGAGCAAAACCTGAGCAAAAACATAGTGGGAGTATGTGCTCTATGACTTACTGCTTGTGTTTGACCTCCACTTTTATGGATGTGGTCTTTTTTCAGCAGGCAGCAGGTTTACAGACCTTCTTTGTCCTTACCTGCCAGGGTTTGGCATGCCATTTAGACCAAACGAAGCCTTAAGGTGGACCACAAGACTCTGCAGCAACCTGTAGGAACTGCCACTTTGAGATGCACTCATGTACTAGGGAAGTTTTTTCTCCCACTGCTGAGACAGAGGGGTGAAGTACTATCCTCTCTGGGCACCCAGAGGCGTACTACCAAAGCTCACCATAACATCCAGCCACGGTTTCCTAACGTCAGTGGCCGAGCTGCCTGATGCTCCATCTCGGGCTGGATGTTCACAGTACATGGCTGGACTTGATACCTGGGAAAACTGCTTGAGCTTCTGGAAGCTACGTAATTTTTCAGTCCTGGCTATTGTATGGAAAAGCTCACGATACACTCAGTGTGGGTTTTTTCTTAATAGGAACTTTAATATCAACCTAAAAAACCCCAAAAGCCCCCATGTGGCTCACCATCTCCCTTATTTCACAGTTAAATGCGATGACAGAAAAATTCCCTGAGACTAAAGAGGAGACAACAGGTAGCAGCTAAGGGAAACTTAATAGGGGAGGCAAATCTTAGATGAGGCGACATTCAAAAAAATTAGCCCAGCTTCTCTGTTGCTCCAAAGAAATCAGTCCCTGCCCCTGATTTATACTTGCAAAGGATGGGAATAGAACAGCTACAGAAATATTTCATGTGCAGCCCTTTTTATATTCAACAGAACACCAGCATGAAGAACTGCATCCATACAGACTGTATAAAGCTGTACAGCTTAATATCTACCCTGTCTTAAACCTTGATTACTGGAGTTAAAATAAAGTGCTTAGTATATTCGAAACAACTGTAGACCTGGGTTTTCACTGCCCATCAACATCGTGGGATATTTTAGACTCTTCCTAATTACTATAGAACCTTGCAGTACACCTACCTAAGCAAGGAGAGGGAGGAATGTCTAGCATCAAAAGCACAACTCCGTATTTTTCTCCATTACAAAAGGTAGACACACAAAACACGACCCTTTCCCACACGTGGTGTTTTCCAAGCTCTTGGTCATTCACCTGGGACTGGAAAAAAAGAAACTGCAGAAGGACTGCACCATTTAAAACTTCCTGTCCACAGCAGACGGGTAAACTCAGCGAGTCTTCCAGCTCAAAACGCCTTTCCCAAGGCTCCACCACCAGACACGCTGTGCCACAGCCCTTGCCCTGTTCCTACACCTTAAAGGCAGTATCCCAGCTCGGAGAGCAGTGAGCGTGCCTTGGAAGGCATGCAGTCTGTTATCTTGCTCAGATAACAAGACCAACGGCTCTAAAACCTTCTGGAAACTGCCTTGAAATCAGGTCCTGGATCTTGCAGGGGACACCTGCCTCTGCTTTTGAGCGTCTGCTGCTTTTTTCTTCTCCTGTTCCTCTGCCTTCTTCCGCTCCTCTTTTAGCTCCTTGTATCTCCATTTGGGAATCTGCAAGTAGGGGTCGTCCTTCGCGCTGCTCCTCCTCCTCGCCTTCTCTGGCTGGAAGGTGGGTGGAGGAGCCTTGCTGATACGGACTTTGGGGATGACAAATCCCGGCCGGACGCTGCTCCGTCTGAGCAGGTGGAGTGGCAAGAGGCTTGCTTTCCTGGTGGCTACCGTGTTCACTTGGGAGACTGCCAGGCTGATGGGCTGCAGGCTGGCTCGCCGGTCCTTCTTCTTGGGGATCAGCGTGACTTTGGAGTTCTGAAAGAGCTTCTTGTAGCTGCTAAAGTGGTCTTTGTCCTGAGACCGGATCTCCTCGGCTCTCTGCTTCCGGAGGATTTCTTGCACCGCCAGTCTGCGTTTCCCCACGGAAGGTGGGCTGCCAGGGCACACAGTCCGGCATGACAGAGCAATGAAGGGGCTGCTCAAGCTTGTTGTCACCTTCACCATGTGGTCGAGGACCCCGTCTTCTTCTGGGCCATAGAAAGACCTGAACGAGACAGCTGCCCTCACGCAGTCAGAAATCCTCTGCAAACAGCTTTTTGGCTCTGCAGCCTTGGCAAGAAGTTCTTTCATCTTTGGCCATTCTGGTTTATATTGATCACAGAACTGTTCTGGGCATGGCCTGTCCATCAGCTTTTGCATGATGAAGGCAGCTTCTGACCTTCCCGTGTAACAAGCCCACTCCCACGAAGTCAGCCCGCGGCTTGGGTCGGTCGCGTGAACATTTGCCCCTCAAAGAGAAGAGAAACAGCCAATGTCAGTGAATGAAACTTCCCACTCTTCTCTTGCTGTGATCAGAGGGGAGCCAGGCAGATCCCTGTGTCACATGCAGCGCGCTACAACAGCTGTGTCAAAGTGAGCAGGGAGTAAGCTGGCACCAACCAGAAGGAATCTCAAGAGACACGATGAGAATTCCGCGGCAGCATCGCGCTCTCTGCATCGCGCCCGCGTGACCCCAGATACACCCCTGGGCACACACACACCCCTTGGGGGGCATCTGGGTGAGTGACTGACACCGACAGAAGAGCGAGGAGGGGTGAATACTCTGGTTTCAGGCACTCACATCCTTGAGCTGCAAATCCTCCGGGTTCTATTCTGACTACAGGCTGGGGCTGCTCACAGAGGGAGCTGTGCACGCTCTACCATGTCGGCTGTTCAGCAGCAGGTTCCCTGGGACAGGCACAGGCACCCTGCGCACCTGCCTTCAACAGAACCGAGCTCTCTAACATTCAGTGGTGGCTTGCACATATCACTGGCCCTGTAGATGATTCCTGGATTTCTTTATAGAATGTCAAGCTGGGGTATGAATGGGCTACAGCATTTGTCTTTCTGAAGGGCTCGTCTGTCAGCTGAAGCACCATTTTCAAACAGCCAACACAAAACTGACCTACACAGATCTTGCCACAAACGACAAGACATTCTGTCACTCTTGCTTTGGAAGAGGGAGATGTCCAGAGACTAACACCTGAGGAAAAGGCCAGAGAAACATCACAATGTTTTCAGCATGTACTATACTGGTGACAGCATTTGAAACTAGCATAAGGGGGACTAGGTACAAGGAATGGGAACCAGGAACCAGTGTGCAGTGGCTCCAGTATAACCTTTTCCCTAAAAAGGATGTTTTGTTGTTACAGACAAACAAGTGGGGGAAAGAGAGCATGGGGAAAGTGTTCAAAAGTTCAGTTTTAACTCTATTTAGTACCAG
Organism: Gallinula chloropus; assembly: GCF_964237585.1. NCBI lineage: Eukaryota > Metazoa > Chordata > Aves > Gruiformes > Rallidae > Gallinula > Gallinula chloropus. The sequence continues at coordinate 77,488,056 of NC_140086.1, read as the reverse complement.
CTGATTTCTAAGTCTGGAAAAAAATCCCTAAAAGGATGCTAGAGACACAGACTGAGTGAGTATGTGGCTGGAGACACCCTAAGCAACCTGAGCTGATCTGAAGTGAATTTTGCAGAAACGGTCACTCAGAGAGAAACCATGGGGACTCGGCAGGGAGCCAAGCATGGGGCCCAGGCTGGAGGGTAAAGAGAAAGCAAAGAAGAGGAAGATATCATCAGATCAACAGTTTGTTAGCTGCGAAATGAAGAAAGGATTGTGAGATCTCCAAGGCAGCAGCATTTGACAAAATTCATGAGTTCAGAAGCTCCAGACAAACCAATGAGAGAAGGAAGAAAGACACAAAGACACATCCTCCTGCTCCACTAGACTAGCTTTGAACCAGCCTAGCCAAATTTCCTGCCACTGAATCTCTCCCTTCTCAGGCTAGTCTCTTGTCCTGTGCCCTTCCTCACAGCTGTCTGTCTCTTTGTTCCTTCTCACTAGAGCTGAATGGGAACATGGCAGATTACATGGAAGTTGTTTCTTCATTGTACACAAAACGGGCAAGGCTTTACTAAAGGAAGCACTGTTAAAGGAACTGTCTTCAAATATAAATTTTAATGTACAGTATGCTCTGCTTATAGAGAAGCAAAGGTGTAGAATGGTTTCATAGCATGGTTTCAGTTGGAAAAGACCTTCAAGATCATCAGGTCCAACTGTATAGAGAGCTGCTTACCATTATCTTCAAGAAGACATGTCAGCTCTGATACGGTGCAGCCGTGGGACCTTGGATCAGACTTGTGCAAAAAGATCTGTGTGAGAGGGGGGTCGATGGGGGCTCCCCACCTTTGCCGGGGAGTGCACTGAAGCTCAGACACTCAGCTCTAATCCTTGCCTGAGCTTTGCTGCAGCTGTGCCTGTGCCAAGCCACGTGCCTAGCTCATACCAACACTGACCCACAGACTTCATTTCTTGTTTTGACCTCAGACCTACCTTGTCACCATGGACTTGCCTGTCAAACACTGCAGTACCCACTGATCCTGGTCATTGTCACCAGCCCTGCTCTGTTTCTTCATGAAGCACCTTTGCTGGTGCAGCTAGTGCTTCTGTGGGCCTTGCTGGCACCCTCTGCTCACCTTGGAGGAGAAGCTCACCCCTGCTGCTCCCTGACAGATGCGTACCTGGGTGTTTCGGAAACTTTATCTCAGAAAACAATACCACAGAGTATTGAAATCCTGATCTTCCATCAGAAATCGATGCTGACTTTGTACCCTGTATCACAACATCTCCTCTAAGGCATGATTTACTATAGTGGTATTGATTTTCTGTACAAATCAGGAGAAGTTTCTGAACAAACCCGTGATTCAGCAGAATCATCTAGCCTCATCTAGAAGAGACATGAATGGCCGTGTCCCTTTTTAGAATGACAGCAGTCTTACTGAACTAATTGTCCACTCAGTGCAAGTACAGCCTATGAGCTTGCTTTTAGGAATATTGCATTTGCCACTTGCCTTGGTTTTCCTACGAAAGCTGCCCCAAAGATCGTTTCCAGTACGCCTAGTTTGAATGCAAACACCTCTTTGGGGTGTATGTGTATATACATATATAGATATATATCACATATATATATCTTTACACTCTCTCTCTCTATATATATATATGTATATATATAAAGATATATATAGGAGATATATATATCTCCTATACACACACACACACACATATATATATATTCTATTTAATTAAGAAGGTTTAATGTCCCTTGAGATGCCAAACCGCTACCCTGAGTTTGCAGACAGGGAATGAAGAGTGCAGGCCTCTGTTACTGACCTGGTTTGTATGCAGTATTTAAAGCCCAGCCCCCAGATCCACAGCCACTCCAAGGACTTTCCTAAAGCAGCCCTGAGTTTACCCTGGAGATCACAGCAGGGCTTGACACGTGCATTCCAACCAGCACTCCTCTGCCTGTGCTCAGGGCTGGCTCACTGGCTGGCTGCTGGCAGCAGCGCGGCCCTGGCAGCGCAGCGGCCTGCGACAAGCTGCCGGTGGGCTGCCAGGTTCCCCACCCCCCCACTCCCTCGCTGTGCTGTGCACTCATGAATGGCCAGTTCACATGTTCAAAAGATTCACTGGGGAAGAGCAAACGTTATGGCCAAGTGTCTGAGAGCGCCTTCATCTTGTAGTGATTGACCTTGGCCACCCTCCTGGAACTCAAATTTTGGAAGGAGCAGTTGCTTTGACAGTCCAGCTCCAACCACCTGCCATGCAGTGCCGTTACCTCTTCCCCGTCTGGCAGTGTTAAGCTCAGGCTTAGGGGGCTAGGAAGGTGAGCTGTTTCCCTTCATGGGCCTCCTGCAATGCCCTAAGTAGGTGCCAGTCAATAGAGGTGCCGCCCAAGCCACTAACAGCCACTGGGTTTAAAAGCCCAAGTTCCAAAGACACATACCTGCTTTGCAGCTACCCACTAAGTAGACCCACCATGGGCTGTTTTACCCCTAGATTTCCATGCAGTCTTTCATTAGACATAAAAGTTTGATGTTTTATTTGTGAAATTGATTTTTTTTTCCACCAAATCTTTTAATAATTTCTTCCTTCAGCAAACTGCCACGTTATTGTCAGCAGCCACTCAGTGTCCCTTTGGTCCCAAACTACTTCTAAATCCATTACAAACGAGCAACCCCCTCCCTCCTCAGGCTTTACAGTGCTATAAAATAATAAGGTATTGCAATGGGTGCTGGCAATCTACCACACTTCCTTTGTGGCCTTCTTTTGAGCAGCCAACAAGCTGACAGAACTTTCCGTAGGTAAATTCCCTAAGGAGGCTGGCAAAGCTGTTTTCTGGCTGGCTGAAGGTCTGTTCTCCCTGATACTCTCTTTTCTAATAGATCATGAAACAAGAAGGTGGTCATCCAGATGCTAGAGGCAGCAACCACACAGTGAGCTTTAATATCAATACTTTCTGTACATGAAGTAGGATAACAAGGACTAAGCTGTCTTACAAAAATGGAAAGATCATGAAATAGCTTCTAGTGACCAAAACAGAAAGAATAAGCTTCCACCAGATCTCCAGTGGTAATAATAGAAAGTCATGGTACTGTAAGGTCAGCCTGACAAATTGTAAGGTCTTGGGATTGAAGTTTCATTTTCAGTGATAGTTTATAAAGGGCACTGGGAAGTTCTGAACTAGCATCTGCACAAAGGATGTGTTAGTCCAGAAAGCGCACCTGTGTCTGGAAGTGCTCTATCTCTGACAGTCATTTCATAATTTTCTTTCATAAAAGCAAAATCTTTAACTCCAAGATGAATGATCTGATTCCAAAGCCTTGATCCCAGTAAAAGAGGCTGCAGAACCTTGCAGAAAATAACATGCCAGCTGCCACATCATCCACACATTTTCTATGTCATATCAACATCTGAAACTGAATGTTATGAACATGAATGAGAGCAGTACCACCATGCTCGATAAATGCCTGTGACCAAAAATACCCAGACAATGAGGGGTTAGACTTCTGTGAGAGCAAAAGGGCTGAATTAAACTGCTCATTCAAGACCTCTCTCAGTGAAATGGACCTGCAGGATTCTTGGTCTAGCCAGTAACAATAGCCATATGCAGCCTGTTATAACTTCCATAATATTCAATTTGTGTCAAATATCTGCAACTGTAATACAAGAATATATACTAATATAAGGTAGCTATTTAATTATTAGCTGATATTGATATAATAAATAGATAATATAATAAAAACATAGGACATCATGGCTAAAAGCTGCTGTATGCTGGGAGTGCTCCTGCAGAGACTGCCTCTCGCCCAATGCCCCTCACCCTCTGAGTTTCCTCTCCATAACCCCTTTGCCTCGCAACGTATACAGCTGGAAATTCAAACACCCTTGAAAGCCAACAGCAGGAAACATATGTCCTGTTTCCAGATCTGAACACAGGCAGGTGGGAAGAGGTGGACCTGCTCACTCCCTGTACCACAACTCCCTCCTTGCAGCAGATGCAGACCTGCTGATGCCTTGTTGCCCATAAACCTGGAGACCCAACTCAGATCTGTAGAAGGGTTAGAAAGAGAGGTTATTCCCTATGTCACCAGGTTTCCCACCAATATCCCCTGTGGGACATGAACTCTACACTCAACTCTACTCACAAAAGTCAGAACCCCCAATACTGTCTGCTCTCTGCCCCAGGACCTGCCACAATTTTCCAGGGAGAGGTGGAGGTCTGGCTATGGTCCCACCACCCTCACACACCCTTGCACTGTCACACCCACAGAACTGGCAGCCAGAGAGCTGCATGTCTTTCCCAGCTGGGTCATGAACTTCACTAACTCCTCTGCAAATCTTGATGATCAGGTTCCCTGAACTCTCTTGGAGACAATGAATCTCACCCTGAGAGTTCCTGGAGAGATCCTGGTTGAATTTACATGGGCAAACTGAGTGCTCCTGCACCTGCAGCATGTGGCCTCACTGCCTTGTCTATGACTTACTTAAACGCTAGACCCATTTCCAGGGAAGGCTGCCCCACACCTCTCAGAGTAAATGCCCCAAAAGACAATTTTCTTCTTGGTGTTTGCACATGACTATCTAGCACTTCACAAGCAGATGGTGATGAAGAAGCAGCAAAGCAGTTTGCATACCTGCCAGCATCAAGGCTTTCACGCATTCGGTCCGGCCCTGCATTGCAGATTTCATCAGCGCTGTGAATCCAAACACGTTCCTCTTCTCAATATCAAGCCCAGGAAAATAATTCAACAAATAGTTTGTAATGGTTATGTGCCCTTTGAAGAGATGAAAAAGCAGAGAAAATATGTTACAGAAGTAAGGAGCTTTCTCAAGGTTAAAACAAAAAATGACTCCTGCTGGTTTGGTAAGTGGAATAACGGAGATAACTAATAAGTTCACTTTTCTTCGTACCTTCTTCTGCTCACTGCAGTCACTAGCCTTAGGGTTAAGCAGCACTGAGTTGTGACCAGAGTATTGGGCTAGGAGCCGGGAAACCTGGGTTCCCACCTTCCCTCACGTTGCTCTCCTCTCTGAAGACTCAGTTTAAGTAGAGGGATTAATTGAAAACCAGAGATGGTGACTCCAAGCTTGCAAGTGGCCTCAGTTTCTTGATTCAGTGAGCAGCACTGCCAAGGGAGTTCCTACAGCTTATGGAAGTAAGCCCCATCACCCAGGGAAAGTGTCTGCAAAGGTGCAGCTTGTGCACTCCCCTGGTGAATGTGAGCCTCGCTGTAACAGTGCTTCATTAAAAAGTGATGCCAGCGGTGGTAACGAGCTGCGCCAGGCCCGATACCAGACAAAGGAACACTTTGTGCAGAACCCCCCACGCTTTTATTTCTCCACCTGACAGTGGAAAGCCACTTGCCCCCTCTCTCCAGGGACGGGAAAACAGGGCTGGCATCCAGTTCTGGTAGCAAAATGAAGGGCCTGAGTTCTGTTTGTGAAGGCCACTGTTGTTCACGAGCCCCGTGCGCGGGGTGGCTGGCGTTAGCGAGGGCACGCTGAGTAGCTGCCGACAGCCGCTGGCTGAGCGGCTGCAAGACCAATTAAAACATCAAGTCTTTATAATTGGACTATCAGAAAAAGATGAGTATCTAGTGCCATTATGACTCATTCAAAACAGTTTTCCCTTCACTTGTCATTCATTTTATGATGCTTTGACGCCCTATAAAATAATGCAGTCTGTCAGGCAGCTGCAACAATCACAATTTAATTACTGGGAGCTGTAAAAATATTCTCTCATCTCACTCTTCAGTCCAGCTGAATATTCTGTGATGCATGCCATTCAAATTCATCTAGAAACGTTACTGAAGCAGATTATAATTCATACAGGCCCATTTTTAAAGTCTGTAGTGTCACATCTGGTACAGCTTTCATCAGCAGTGGCTTTGTACCAACACAGTCCTGCATCCACTTTGGAAAGCACATTAAGAAAATCTTTACCAATCTATTTAAGAGGTTTTCTAGGTGTTACTCCTCATGCTGGACTGTTACCTCGCTGCATAACTGGAAACTCTCCTGAAACCTGAGCAGATGTAGAGACAGCGCAGGTCAGCTTAGCAGTGCCAATGAAAACCAAACAAGTTGCTCCCTGAACCCTGCACAAATGAAATGTAAAGATGTGACAAACCACAAGGCAGCGAAAGGGACCTGGGTTCAGGGCAGGATCAAGTGACCTGGTCCCGCTTACTCAACGCAGAGGTTTCAGCTTCACTGACTTCATGGCATAAGATCAAATCCCAGCAGGGTTTTGGTTACTGACAGGAGAATCCTTGTACCCAAACTGTTTTGCAGCACATGCTCTGTTTCACTGATGCCTCCTCATGAAGGTTTTGGAACAGCTGAAATACTTTTTGACCACAGAAACCAGAGACAGAAATTGAAACATGGTGAAATAACAAAATGGAAGATTTTTCACCATTTATTACATTAGTAAAGATGTTCTTCCCTTTGCCAAAAGTGTAGCTGATGTAAGAGATGCTTTGCAAATCCGGGATGATCCTAAGAATCAATCCTGAAAGACCTTGCTCAGCCAAAACTCTTCAGGGGACTACAGATGGCCTCCAATGAGACAGGGGAAAAAAAACAGCAATAAAGTAACAAAGAAAATGAAGAGGTTTGTGATTCTCAGAAGTTTTGTGTCTCAGGGATTCCTGAAAACCAGTTTTAATCTGCAGGAGCTTCTGTCCTCTCAGGTTTGCATCAAATTTCAGGTTCAAACGGATACCAAATTCAAAGCAAACTCCGAACTGCCAAGTTTTTGTTCAAACTCTGTCGTGTGCTTTTGATTTAAGGCCATGAAGTTTGCTTCAGTTCTCCCACGTCTGGGTGAACTGAAAGCGTGTATCTAAATCATAAACCAGGTGACTCTTCCACAATTTAAAGTCTGCTATGAAAGGTGGATGCAGCTCTACAATAAATTAGCCTGGCCTCAGCCAGCTTGGTCATAATGAATTTGCATCAGGCTCTTAGTGTTTGTAAGCCAGATCTATCCTCTACCAGAACTGGCATGCTGAGGGTACACTTCTTCGCCTTGTGAGCTGTATTTAGAGATCAGCACAGATGTCTGCACTAGCTTAATTCACTTAATTGCTGCCACAGAGGAAATGCATATAATGCTGACAATATTACCTAATAATCTATGTAAGGCAGGCAGAAGGGTAGGCTGCATAGTAAGGAACATGCTCTGTCATACAGTGTCCCAGTTCCAAGTTGAACCCACACAAAGCCTGGGTTCGGTCTGTGGGTGGTGAATGCTTCCTGATGGGTGGGGGGAACTGACAACACCCAGAACCCTTCATCCTCTGGATGCTTTGGGTGGTTGTGTTCTCATGTCTCTCTCCCTTAATAAGCAGAAATTGGGATAACCTGGCATTTTGTGTTCCCAGCTCTACAGCCTACCCCCAGACTGGTCCCTGTAACATAAACATCTATGCTGTGTGAGCAAATATGACTGCCAGACCACCAGTGATGCCAATCGCCATGGGCAGCCACTGATGTAACTGTGTCCTCAGCAGCAGCAGAACTGAATGGGAAAAAGTAATTTTCCTCCCTCTTACCTTGAAACCTTCCTGCCTTCCTTCCTTCCCTCCTTCCTCCCTCCCTCCCTCCCTCCCTCCCTCTTGTTATTTCAATCTCTTGTGAGCATCGATCTCCCATTTTCCCTGCCTTGCCCTTATTCTGACACTTAATGATTTTGCCTCACCCCCCAATTCTGGGCACCACCAGCTGCAGGCTGCAACAAATTAACAGTTTGGGATGGCAAGATCCCTTTGAGAAGAGATCTCAGGTCTGGAAGAAATATTGAGAGGGCAGAGTAAACAGACGAATTTTCAAGCCTGAAATTTAAACACTGAGCTGTGCATTTTGCACTTATTTTCCTATGCTAATGAGCTTATTAAGAAAGTGCTGCTTTTCACTGATCCTTCCAGCCTGACTTTCTCAGGCCAGCCCGACTTTCTCAGGCCAGCCCATGCAGAAAAGCTTCAGCTTTAGATACTCTTAAAGTGAGGATCTTAAATTATCAAGAGCAATTAACATGAGGACCTGACTTCTCTTCTGAGACCAGCCAGTCCTTACAATAACTCTCTTTAGATCAAGCTGATGATCAGATTTGAGTGTCACTTCTGGGTGGTCGTGAAATGGCATTGAGCGAGCGTGGACTGAAATCTCCTCCAGCAGAAGTCATCTCCCTCAGTACCTGGCCCTAGGGTGACAGAGGCAGCCCCTGAAACACACAACGACCCCTCAAGGGTCATTTTCCCCTCCAGCTCCTCCCCAGGGTCTGGCTGTAGGTGATGGCCCACCCAGTCAGCAAGTCAGGACAGATAGGGCTGTGCTGTCTGGAACCTCCCAGTATCACCTCGGGATCGGATGCAATCATGTGGGTTTGCTATTAGATGACCTACAGGGAAAACAATACTTTCTGTATAAATAACAGGGATCTCCTGGAATCATTTATTTTGCAACAATATTTTTATTCCCCTGGTTAAAGGGTGAAGAAAAACAAATAAACCCTCCACTAAAGGGAAGCTCACAGGAGCTTTGCTTGCAGTTCTTTACGATACACCGCTCAGCAGTTCTACTTCACATTTAGCAATAATTAAACATGGCCCCATAGCTCCTCTGGTTGCACTGGTAACCTCACAGTGATCTGCACTACAGAGGTGTCTTGTGATAATGAATTAAATAACTGGTGTCAAGACAGTAGCTCAGGATTATCACAGGCAGGGGAAAGCATCCAAGCTGCAGGGAGTCTGTATAACCTTCTGCTGACTGCAGTTATTTCCAGTTGCTCTGGGTATCGATAGCAAGTACTGGCAGAGAGTGTCAAGTCAATGTCAGCCCTCTGGATTAATTCTGAGCTTGTTATTATGAGTTACAAAGGTCAGGAAAGAATCAGTGCTAAAGTTAAACTTTTCCATGGTCCAAATTTACATTAGGGCAGTTCTGGAGACTTCTCCCCTTCGTCTGGACGCCGCCATACTCATGGCTTTGCTATGAAAGTGGCACCTCTGGTCCCAGTTCTTTCTTCCAGTATTCCAGACCTATCTCATTGTGGCTTCTTTAGCAGAGTTTGCTTTTTGGTGTAACACAAAGCAAAGTTCAGTATTATCTGAAATGTCTATTGGCAATATCACTCAACTAAAACCAAAACCTAACTGCTCCAATCTTCAGACACAGCTGAAGCGGACATGGGATATCCACTGATGTCCCTCAATGGAAACTTGTTCCCTCCACCCAGAGAAGAGCAGACAGGGTCTGGGAGGGAATACTATATCCCATGAACTCCCACGAGCATCCCGTGTTCTTCATCAGAGAGAAGGCACAGTAAAGGCCAAGTACACACTTCCTCATACAGTGACAGCCTGTGAGGCACACACCTGATGGATGCAAAGGTAACCACAGATGGATGCAGTGCCAGGGAGCCCATGGAACAGCTTTTTGACCACAAAGGGATGGCCACCTTGACCAATTTTGTCCTGATTTCACAGGCTTCAGCATTTTGCTGAGCTTGTAAGAGAAAACTTTAAGCTTCCCTTTAAGGTTCAAGCACAGTGTTAAGAGTTTTAACAGAAATAATGGACTGATTGCTTTTTTAACAGTACACATGAAACTAGTAACTCTTTTGGGAGCCTCTCTTAACATTTATGTGATCTGTTACACTTGTTCACTGAATATTACCACGCTGGGTGGGATAAAAGAAAACCCAGGGATAAACTCTGCTCTCGCTCAGCTCTGCATCAGGATTAACATGGTCAATTAACACGTCAGTATAATCAGTCTGCTATAAAAGCAGCATTGACAAACACCAAACCCTACTGGGACCATATAAATAGGGGTGGGTTTTTTTGCTTTTAACTCTGGAGTGGTTGAAGAATGCCTTGACAGCTACGATATTTCTTAATGCTGATACATTTCCCTACAGTCAGCAGTTACTACAGACTCACTGAGGTAGGTGCAACAAGCATGAGAGAAGGGGTGCCACGAGCACACTGTGTGACCACAGTGCTCACTGGTTGCTTGCCAGGGCAAGCACAGGAAAAGAAGCTTAATGAAGCAAACTAGTACAGCACTGCACACTTGGGGCAAGATTTTCATTATTTCTAAGTGAAAATAGTTAATGGCACCTACTAGAAATGTATAGCTTTTCCTGTCATGATCTATTGGATAAATATTAGTGTAGATTAATTAGCTCAAAGACAACCATGACAAACTTATTTGGGAGTGGGCTCGGACAGGATTATTTTATGCAGACTAAATGCTTTTAGGGCTTTGACAGAAATAGTAAAAATAACAGCCACAACTCACACTCCTTCTAAGACCCTGTATGTAAGAGGTGAAACCAAGAGCCTTACCTGCCTGTGCAGCTGTAATTAGAGCCGTGTTCCCTTCGTTGTCCTGCCAGTTCACATCAAGGTGAGGGCATTGTGCTAAGGCTATTACAATATCCACGTAACCTTGGTAACAGGCAACGATAAGACCATTCTGTAAGTAAAATATAAAGAGAGTGAGGTTTACCAGACTCAGAAAATTTCACTGAGGAATCATACCAGTCTTTGCTTTTTTGTTCTTCTCCTGGAATGAAAACTGGGAAGATATCAGCATAACTAGTGATTAGCTCCAGGCACAACGTTCAGATCCAAACCACCACTTTTTATCTCTGCCCTCTGGCGAGTAACATTTGGTATTCCTCAGAAATACCTAAGAGAGTAGATACTATATTATGCTACTTGGAAAGTAACTGTTTATAAATGGCTTATGCTTATACGACTATATAATCTAGATCCAAATGAGAATAAATCAGATTTTATTATATAATAAAATGAACCCAGCAGGTAAGATGAACTGGATCTGATCTGAATATTAATTCTCTGCAAAACAGCTACTTGTTCTCTGAAGAGGAAGTGGTTGGCATGAGTCGTGTTCACAGTGCCTGTTGCTATCTTTAAATACTTCAGGTTTCCCATTACAACCAGACCTCTTTTATAATCGTAAATAAAATAAAATTGCTTCTAGAGTTCCTTTTTAATGTGCTTTATGACAGCTGGAAGCTGTAAAACTTCCAGGACGAAGCCAAGCCAGAAGGTAAACCTTGTAACTCAGCTTGGTACCCAGCTAGGGTTTCCCACAGAGGCAAACTGACAGCCTCCCTAAAATACATACAAATACTCTTGTCGTTAATTACATGGAACTACAGTACTTAATCCTGGCTGCTCTCTTGACCACTAGAATTAAAAACACTATCTCTGATGTTCAGGATTACTTGGGCAGCCCAGTGTCCATCTGCACGTGGCTGATTGGTGTAGAGGAGGGCAGGGGCAGATAAAGCAGTTCTCCCCGTGCTTCCTCTTCACTGCCAGCTCATGATTCAGTCATCCTGAGCTCAGCATTGCTACCGGACTATTGAAAAGATAAGGGCAGAGACACAAGTATCAACCTCTCTGGTAACCCTTCCTGTCTAAAACACACTCACACAGACGTGCTGCAAGTTCATAACCACAGAAGACCAGCAAGGACAACCCAGTTATGAAAACTGAATGGCCCACCCTGACTCCTTCACCATTTTTCTAAGCTGCTTTTGCATAAACACTCTTTTTCTCTCAATTCCCCATGGATGCTACTGAGACAGAGCCATTCACCTAATGACAACAGCTGCAGTTGCTGATCTGTTGTCATTAGAACTAGTTAGTTAAATATTTCAATGTCCCACCTTTCTTATTCTGGATAGCCCTATTGGTTTAGGTGGCACAGAGCTTCATTAAGAACCAGGGGCAATGCCAAATCTTTGGGATGCTCACAAGATATGTACACTATTTCTCAACTACATCTTTTGATAAAATTATTACTCTGATTTCTTCCAGTCTCTATTCACTCTTGTCCTCAGTATGAAACAACAGCCGCCACTGCTTTATAAAGAGCATCTCCATTTCCTTATAGAGCACCTGTAGTACTTCATTCTGTTGAAATTGTACAGAGGATTCTGCTTAAAAATACACACACACACACACACACACACACACACACACACACACACAGAGATATCTAAGTACACGTCACCTGAAATAGGTAACTAAAAAGTAGGTACTCTCCTGGTGGGATTGTTCAAATTAATCCAAGTTTTACTACAATGCCGTAATTCTTAGCTTTAAAAAGAATTGTATTGCTGTCCACTTGGTAAGGACTTGAGCACCATTTTAATTCTTTAATAATTTCATTTTTCACCTGATGCTCAAGATAGAGATCTCTACAGTTCCAAAAGCTCTGAAGATTTAAAGCACCACCCAAGCACTCAAAAAAATGTCAGTTACTAATGACAGCAGAAAACTAAGTGTGGAACCGGTTGGAGACCTACAATTCTTGGCAATAAGAAGGTAGATCCTATTCTTCACTGAAAAACTTGGTGCTTCTGAAGGGCAGCATTTTCAAAAACCTGTAAGAATATCCTAGGGGAGTTTTCACTGCTAATGGAAAACTGTTTCACTACAAGTCTGAAGGATATTTTCACAATATATTTTAAGAGAACTTTTTTTTTTACTAAAAGTATTTACCAGTTCTTTAAAAAAAAGTGGGGTTTTGCTCTCTTTAAAAGGAAAACAAACTGTAAAACGAACAGTAATAGATGTCAAACATTAAATCTTTTTTGTGAGAGGCTTTTGCATGACAGTATTCAGGGGCTTTTGTCCTACTTTAGTGGGTACCTCCATCAGACAGGGTGCTTAAGGCATATCCAATACACACTGGCACTCTGATTTCAGCAGATAGGAACACAAACGATCCCAAAATCAATCTCATTCACTGCTCTGAGTTTACAAACCAGGAGGATTACTTAGGTATCAACATCTAAAGTTTATTTTCAAACGATGCTATCAAAGACTGCTTGCTTAGGGATAAGGAAAGGCAACAGAGAGTAGGAGCTTTCCGTGGGATTACATGATGCAGCAACATGGAAAATCATTCTTGGAGGACAGCTGTATGAATCTGAGGTGTTTCAGGTAAGAGTGTGAGAAGCTGGTATCCGATGGAGCCTGCCCAGCACTCTGTGGCTGAGAAGCAAAATGCGCAGTCGCATGAGGACATAAAAACAAGTGGCTCAGCTGCCATGCAGGTCCCAGTGGCATTCAGGGCTGTCAAGCTGATACAAGGGCTCTCTGGTCACCCTCGCTGGTTACGCGTCTCTTAGGGAGGTGGTGAGACAGGCCTCTTGCTGAGGGACCACATTCCTCTTGTGAACATGTCAGGCATCGAAATGAGGTGCAGGAGGCTACAGCTTTAGAATAAAAATTGCAATAAGCCCTTGGATTCATCAGTTATTTCCCAATCCCTGGATCAGTGATCCCATGATAATGTGCTAATGTGTAGTTTCAGGTTGATTTTTGTTTGGGGGCTAGGGGTGGGTTCCCCTGCTTTTGTCTCTTTGCATCCATTTCTGGCCCCGTGTTCTCCTTGCTGGAAGTCAGAACAAGGGGATTCGCCAGGATACACCATCGGTCAGTTGCACCGTGTGTTATTAGTTGAGACTCTTTAACTTCATGTACCTATAAATACTGTAACCCACAGCCACAATATGTTACTAGCCCTTTCAACAATCTCAATTGATAAATGTAACTGATGATACAAAACTGTTTCCAGCAAACTGCTTTCTGAAGCAACTGGCAAAGCAGCAGCCTGTATGGCAGGAGTCTGCAGGAAATACAGCTGTGTGCTTAAAGCTTTTTTAAAAAAACAGTGTAAATTAATTTTAGCTTGAAAATTCTGAATATGAGTCACACGGTTACCCTCAGAAAGATGACGACATTTCATGTCATTAGTGTCCCACCAAGGCATCAATTATTTTGGTCCTCAAGTAAAGGGTCACAGTGCAATTGTGGTCAGTGTATGTAGGGAAAAAATTAAATTGAATATTGCTATTATTTTGTCAGTTAAGATCAGTTCTCAGGCACAGTCACCATATGTGAATACTTTAGGAGAAGACAGATTGACAATCCTTAAATACATGTACCCGTCTTGAGTCTTCAACCTTTCTCCTTCAACCATATCCCTTTTCCTCTCTTCCCTTTCATATATCCTCAGCCACCACTTACTTTAAATCACAGTGAGAACTCAAACTGTCCCAATTAACACAGCATAATAATGATAATAATAATAATGATGATAGAAGTACGCACAACTGTACATACATTACAGCATGCAGGCACAGTGTCCCTACTTTTCCAGGGCTGCTGGGTTAGCTAAGACCTGCTCTCTCCCGTTCAGCAGCCAGGGTTGCTGCCCATCATTCTCCCAGATCAATGAAACAGAACAGGCAAAAAAAAATCTGCTTTGATCCTCTGTGCAGAAGAGACTGCAAACATGAAACAGCCCCAGTGCCTTTGGATTATAGGAAAAAGGATTTGTTCTTTACAAGGGACCAGGGCTGCTGGGTCCTCTGAGTTTTGTGACAGAAGCTGTTTCATTTCTTGCATACCGCGCACAGAGCCTGCTTGACAAACAAAACACCATGGGTCACCCATCATATCAACTACATCAACATTTACTGTAGATTTTTCTACATAATGGGGGGAGGGGGTTGAAATTCAGCTCAGCAACAGGTTAGGTTTGTTTTTTCCTCCAAGAAGGAATGCTGCCAGGCGCTGAGGGCTCTGTCTTTCCTCTGTGGAATATCTGGCATTTCACAGAGCTTCCCCACAGCTTTTCTACAGTATATGACATACACAGCTTTTATGTAACTAGCACAGTTTTGAAATACTCCCTGTTGTTTTGCAGTGACAGAGCAAAATTAACAATGCTTTATTTAGAATACATGGCAAAACAGTCAGTCTGGGATGAATTACTTATTTTCCATATATTCTAAAGAAACTGTCTAAATAAAATGTAACTGATTTTCTTAATTTCATCCCTTAATCTTTGAATGGGCATTTCAGGAGCGGAACTGCCTGAAGTCAATGAGATGTTGCAACACCTTCGTTGAGCAGTGTTTACAAATTATTAAGAGTTTCATAGTGCTCTTGTGTAATCTGACTACAAGTATTGTATTAAAATTCCCTACAAAAGCATAAATTTGAAATTTGCGTGTTTGAAATAGAATAAATAGTCTTGGGAAACTTTTGATTCCTTTTAGACATATTTCTTGACATGCCTTTGATTTCATCTCAGCTTGGAATAGTGCTGCCACTATAAAAATAAACTCTGCTTTGCTCAGCTGTGCTGGCTAATGACATAACAATGTCTGATTAAGTGAGGTCATGGATATCTCAGGAGACAATTTTATAAATCAGAGGTTATGACAAAATTACAGATGTAAGGCTGTTTGTACACTAAATCATCACAGATAATAGAGATCACAAGAAATACCAGAGGATCAATAACGAACTCAAGCTGAACAGCAGAGCAAATCACATACAGCATATGCAATTATTTTAGCGTCTTAAAAGATCTCTTCAGGCAACTTATTTCCCACCAAGGTGCTGAGAATGAAAAGAACTTATTATAGCTTTTCACCTATTATCCCAGACAAAAATGGGTCTGGCAAAAGACTGAATTGACATTACTCATTGCTTTTCATAAGCACTGTGATAAACATCTGCCCAGTTTGCTTTGCATGCATCTGTAAGTATTAATGACAATTCTGAAAGGTTGATTTAACAGCAGCGATTAAAACTGCATGTAATTGAATTAAAGGAGATAATGATTCATTGTAATCCATAACCATATGCAGGGACAATTATGAAAATGATGTCTCCTTTAAAAGCATATTTCACAAACAATTGTATGAGTAACAGCAGAGGAAGAGCAATAGAACATAAAGGAATACAAAGTTGTCTTTAACCATTTTCTTGTTGAATGACTAACATAATAATTCATATATTTAATCTTTTGTGTTATCTATACCTCACTATTATAACACAACTATATACAACTGTCACTCACTATAACATAACTCACATACAAAGCAAAACCAAAAAAAAAAAAAAAAACTAGGTCAAGTATTTAAAAATAAATCTCCTAAAATTATTTGTGGGAAATTTTGATCTCCACTAAAAACTCTACAAATCTGTGTAACTTGGGCTAACAGGGATTCTATATTTACATCATGCTACAGAAGAGTAAAATGTAGCAGGGAGCACCACTATCTGCTATATAATAATTTGCATTTAATGCACAAAACCTCCCAGCCTGCACAAAGCAACCCGAGAAACTTTCAGAAATGGCTTGAGCTTATGCTATAATTGGTTTAGCTGATTAGTTCAACTGCAACTGAGATGAGGTAATTATTCAGGTCATCAGTCCCATGAAAAGTGGTGTTTATGTGCTACAGAAACCCATCAAGCACATAAGCTTTAATATTATCTGCGCAAGATAATTCAGACTGACCTTTTAGAGAAAGGGCAGCAACAGCGTAGTCACACACACACTCATATTGGGGAAGCAACAAAAACATTTAAATTAATTTTGTCCGACTGTTGCTTGGACAAAACCCCAGGTGCCTGGAGGGGGGAGATGCTGACTCTGCTGGGAGAAGCGATCGGACAAATGCAAGAGTATTCGAGCAGGGACAGCATGCAAAACTCTCAGCCCTCTCTGCGGAGGAGCCCAGTAGCCTGAAGCACCATCTTGTATCCAAAATCAAGCTTAAATGGCACTGCCCCCTCCACTGCCTGAATAATGATGGCACAGAGTTGTCACCTTCGCTTCACAGCGTTATGAGTGCTCACAGATTCCTTTCACAGTGCGAACTGCACTCTGCTGGCTAAAATCACAGGCCACTCTGTGGACATGCAGATGATAACCCACCATTTTTCCCCTTCATTTTGTGGGATACATTCTGCTTCACTTATTTCGTAAATGCCTCTTGTATCAGTCAGGCCACATGCCTTTAAGTAAAGGTGTAGCTTAGTATATATATCATCTCTGCAGAAGGCCTTACTTAATCCATTCTAATCCAAATCTCCATGATCACCTCTAAAAATAGTCCCAGGAAAGTTCATTTTACTATGCCTGCAAAAGCTTGCATTACACAACAGTGAAAATCAGTGCCACTTGTGTAATAAATCACGCAACAACAACAAAAAAGGTAATAAAATTAGCACGACTTTCCTTATTTACTAACATGTACGTTGTCTGAATGGGTTTCAGCATCACTAGTGATGTAAACAGCTGGCAGAAACCTCAGGAAGCTACTGCCAAGGGCCATTAGGGACACACAAGGCAAATGAACGCATGCCACATAGCCAGAGATATTCCAGTGGGTGGGATATACAGGATATATTTATCAAATGGCAAGAAGGAGATATGCTTATGAAGGATTAATCATTCTCTATTCTTTTATTTTTCTTTCATATCAAGACACATAATAAAAGCAAATAATTTAATGGGAAATCAAAACCCCTTGATCTGATGGTGTCCTCAGCTCCCTCACTGCCTGATGTCTCCTCCCAACACTGGCCACCTAGCAGCCTCTTGACATGGCTCCCTCGGCCAAAGCCGATGTGGGGAGAAGACAATTGAAGAGGCAGATGATTGTATATTGACCCCACGGGAAACCTGATGGGAGAAAAACTGGACCATTAGACCAAAAACAACCACTCTTTTTTCTCCTCACTCCTGCAGGGAGTTCACACCTTCCCATGAGGCAAACCCCAGGTGAGACAGCACCCGGTTGCTCAGGAGCGCTTCACCGCACCCCACCCCTCCAGGGATCCTCGGGGAGCTGCAGAAAGCAACCTCTCTCTCTCTCATGCTCCTTCACCCACAGCATCTGCTGCCACGTCTCACCCTGAACAAGCCTCTCCCAAACCTCCAAAGGGCTGGGGGGCTGCTGAAGTACAGAAGGCTGTACTGACAGCCAGCGCTCTCTGGCACCTCCTCTCCCGACCACAGGAGCAAAGGGTCGCTTGTTCCTCTCTGTACCGCATCCTCTCAGCCATCCTTTTCACTGCAGAAGGAGGCCAGAAGCAGAGGACCCTCAGGATTACTTCTAGCAGTGGTTAACAGCCCCTCCAAAAAAAAAACCCAAAAATGAGCTAAGGGACACTGTGTCGATGGAGTTGCAGGAGGCCTGGGCTTATGGTTTTAAGCTTTGCAGTATGTGTGAGATCTCTGGTCACCAGTAAACACGGTGTCATTTTGAAAAGGGAAGATGTTAGGAAACTGTAAGGAGCTACTGTTTAATAAAAATAAAATACACTTAAAGGAAATGTCGGGTCACATGGTGGAGTTTAACATCATTATCCGTACATTAAAAAGAAATTAGATTCAATAACATAGCAAATCAACCCAGGATTGCATTTTTGGGGAAGGGTTCTGTGTTCTCTTTATGGGGTGTCTGTCTGTAAAGGGCAAAAAATACTGTGGGAAGATAGTAGGGAAATTAACACAAATTTTATCAGGTTAAATTTCACATTTTCAGTTTATTTGGACTGTCATGTTAGATACAATTACTAAATAGTGATGATCCCTGACAAATAATGCAGCCTTACTAATCCTAGCTTTCCTGTTTGTATAGCACATACTAATCAGTGCTAATACTGTCAAATGTTAGTGGTAAGTTTTGATAGTGTTGACAGTAATAACACATGATACATGGCAGCCAAATTTATACATTCCTCTCTGCTGTGCCTGTTTTTCGATATCTATGCTACATGCAGGTCGCTCTTCTCTTGCTTAAAAGTAGGGGAATAGATATTTCTAAGAAAGAAGAGGTGTGACTTCAGAAAACAAGGTAAATTATGCACTGCACTTTAACGGGGGGAGGGGATGCTGGTGTAAACCCAGAGGGGATTTCTACCACAGATCCCACCTTAAGGTGCTCTAAACAGTAACAACCCCAGCCATTGACTGCAGAGAGCTGGGGGAGGCAACATCACAGACACCCACCAACCTCAGGACCCTGCCCTAGTGAGCTGATCTTAATTTCCTTTCTTTGCCTTTCACAGCTATGCAAGGTTCAATGAGGCTTCCAAGGGCTGCAAACCATCCCGTGATAATGTATTTCCAGATCTTTTAACAAACAGCACATGGTGGTGCTTTGCTTGGAAGGGGTGTTTCCAGTGAGCGACAGATTTAAAACAGCAAAGTGTTGGCTGCTTCCCCCTGCGAATGTTCAAGGCTGGGAGCTCCTGCTGCTCTGGGAAGTTGCTGCACGAAGCCACCATGGGTTGGAAACCACTGAGAGAAAATGAGTTTGTAACTAGACTCAGACTACAGCTTTTGTGGAAATAACTACATGGAAAACATTTTTGGAGAATCTCTTGATTGCCAGATTACTTCAAAATCCAATGTTAGAACAATAGTCTTCCAATCGATTATATGATTGAAGCATTTTGTTATTTGGGTTTTTTTGGATTTTTCAGAAAGGCAAAACCTGTAAGAGTTAAAACGATGGTCAAAGGAGGGCTGCCTAGCAGCATAAGCCAGGTGGGACTGACAGGACTTGTACCCAGTGCACCCTCTCACCACATAAGACCTTTTAGGAACATTCAGAAAACAGTTCAGATCTGAACTCCAAGCACTGGGCCTGATCGATACTGCCATTAACTCGCCTGCTGGTTTCTAAATATACATATTTTCACACACATTGAAGATAAAATGGAGAGTTTGCAGCATTTTAAAAACCTACCTTGTAGTGCATTGAGAAGCCATTTGAAATGCATGTTGTGCACTGACATAACTCTGTCAAAAAGCACTCCCTTTGGCCTTAAGGCACACGATTCAGCTCCTCTCCATCCGTTTAATAGATATATTTTCCTTTCTGTTATGTTCTGTCAGAGACAGGATGACCATAGCTTAGGTCAGTTTTAAGAGGCTAAAGGGAGGGTGAATACATAGAGGGTTTTTTCAGGCGACCTCTCCAAAGGTAAAGGCTCACAAAAATCTGTGTAAGCAGTAACTTTCAGTTCAACACTGGCTAAAAGATAAATGTACAGCCTTCTACTCTGTCATAATCTATCATTGTATCTAATCCATCTCTTCCATAAGCAGCACTTTATAAAGGCCCCAGCACATTTTAAACCGACGAGACTGGGCCTGGGATGAGCCTGCAAGCACCCTCTTGTGGCAACGAGCTCCGGAAACCGGTTCGATTAGGAAAGGCCTTTCCAAGGAGTTTCAGTTCCTTTCCTCCGACCCCTGTAAATTCATTTTGCTTGTGTCTCTCCGAGCCTCTTGGTTGTGGAATCTCACCAGGCTCAAACAAAAAGCCCAGGAAGGCCTCTGTCCATCGGTGGCTAATTGCCGATGGGGGAAAAAAAAATAAAGGGTCTCTTTCCTCAGAAGGAAATTTGATGAAGAAAAAACCCCATCAGAGTGAAAGCTGTTCCTTGCTGAAGCCCTGTGCTCACCAAGAAGAGCAACTGCATACCTTTTTTTGGGACACAAGGAGGGGGACACACACGACACTTCCCTCATGCTACACACAACACTACGTAACACCCCGCCCTCCCCCAAAAGTACCAGCCTACTGCCCCACTCTCTGTCAATAAAGAAGCTGTGAGAGCAATACAAGCACAGTCACCATGCCATTCACCAGTATGTTGCATAACAACATCAGTGGGTAAGTAACACCCTCATTGTGTCTTCTTTCCAACCACCCCAGTGCTCAGCCTTTTGACTCTTATTGCTTCCTTTTCTACAACACTTCTAAAATAAACCCTCCCTATTGATCTTGGATATTCTAATAATAAGCCTTATTGATCCTGGAACTGACCTGAATCAACTAGGAAACTGCACTAAACTTTCTCCCTCCAGTGAAAAGAGAGAGGGAAAAAGACCAGCTGCCCTTGCACTGCCGAAGGGCAAATGATTCCCAGGTGACAGCTATGTATTAGTACTAAGCCTCCAGGATTCACCTTACATACTACAGTCGAGAGGTGTTATCAAACAGCAGCAGTCAGCATCCTCTTTTCAACCAAGAGGATAATGTGGTAACAACAATCCGTAGCTGTTCCTGAAAATGCAAGGTGAATACTGATGTTCAGGAAGAAATGCCTGTTGAAGTATTGTTGGGAGACATGAAAGAGGTTCTCCAGCTGGGCCAAGTGTTACTATTTTACTCCTATCAAGAAAGGATCCCACTGATGGGATAGCATTAGCTTGTCTCTTCAGATTATCATTAACTAGTGCAAGTGACAATGGCTCTTTGGATGCAAACTGTCCAGGTTCTTGAAAGCCCTTTTCATTACACTTTCCACAATGAAAGAGCTTCCTTTATCTAGGATATGCATCTTTTTTTACCTAGACTGGCTTACATCTCAGTTGTGCCCCTTTCTGAGTTTTTTTCCCAGCTCTAACAAGGCAAAATAATTCTTTCTGCCTAAATATGAAAGAGGTGTCCTGGTTCTCCTTAGAAAAAAAGCCTTTTTGAGCAGTAGATGTGGTGAATTCATTTGTGGTGAATTGATGGGAGGTATCTGTTTTCACTCTGAGACCTAAAGTGGATTTTGGTATGTATGGATTAGTGTCAACTCTCATGATCCTAAAGGGTTGCAATCCTGTAATCCCAGAGCTCCATGCAATGCAGCTACTGTGGAATTTCACAGATGACCATGTTGGAGGCTATAAACTGGGTTTACCTAAGTATTACTCCTTGGATTCATGTTTATGAAACTTGGAGGGAAGCAGCACAGTTTCTGACTTCGTAGGAAGTCTTTCATTCCTTCCCACCTGTACACTGCTTATTACCAACGTTCCACAAATGGCACTGAAAAGTGGGACTCCACAAAGAAAGAGAGAAGAGGCACTAATATCTGTAATTTTTATTAACGTAGCCTTGACAAATTCACAGTGTCTGAATACTGGAGATACTCAGTTCTGGATCAAAACACTACCTTCAAAGAAAGTGTGCAAATTTCAACTAATTCACAGTGAACTAGCATTGCTAATACTGAACAGTGCAAATTTTATGACCAAATATTTCAACTTTTATAATTGCTAGAAACACTAACAACTATGGTGGCATTTTAAATTACAGCAGAACATGTGGATTATGTTTCAGTAAGGCTTTCCTAGTTTTTATGCAAATACACTTCAGGTCAAGGGGGTTTAACAAGAGGGTTGTGCTTTTGTGACTTACACTGATGGCTCCATAATGCTCACGGCTGGTTAGACAGCAAGAACAAACTCCTGTTATAAAAACAAGCAAACTACAGTTCTGTCTTACTTCAGGAAGAAAGTAACTGATAGGCTGCATTCAGCCACTGGAGGGGAAATCCAGCATGCATCCAACTTCCCAATAAGCAATGGTTCCTTCCTGAAGGTTTAGCATCACCCTGTGAAAGTGCATCTATTTTAACAACGGGCAGAATCATATTTGTGAAAGATCAGAGGCTAGCACGCCGCTAAATTAGAACACTGCTGCCACTGGCTTGCAAGCCCTAGTGAGCAGCCTCTCATTAATTTAGTGCTGTATTTAGGGAATGGGCTCGTCTACAGTGATGCTAATCTGCAAGAGGCTCAGCCTGGGTTTTTTGTTTGAGAAAACACACTGTGGCATGGAATTAATTTGTTCAGAGGGACCTTTTTTGCTCTGGTAGTTCACGGGGTTTTGTAGATTCAACTTTTAGCATATCCTGAAGAAATGTGTTTCTAAAGCAGCTTTTTCTGTAAAGTGTGTGTTTCCATTTTAAATCACTCCCTTTTATTATCTCAGTTGGCTAAACATTCACCATCCACTGCAGCTGTAACAGGTATGAGTATGTGAGCAGACAGCTCAACAATGGCAAAAATCATGTTGGAATATCCAAGTGAGACACAGTCACATCACCATCTTACCCATCTTGAGTCAACTACAGTACTTGCAGCTTGAATTTAATAAGCAAAAGCAGCACATGTTTGTACTGCATGTCACTGCCTGGTGGCAAGGGCTGAGTGGGGCTCTACCTGCCATTGCCAGGTGTGGCTCTACTTGTCTTACCTTTTCTACAGAGACTGTGAGCACCCAGTTTACCCCAGCTGAGTATCCAGCTCTGTGCAGTAAAGGCAGGAAGGCATCTTTTGCCTCTGTGTTTGGACCTAAGAATCTCATCTTCTAATGAATACACCCTATTCATCAAAATAATAGAGAAACATAAGGAGGGATTGAACGTTAATATACTGTTGAATTTGAAATAGATAAGATAGGATTAATTATCTGACAAAAAAAGGAAGGAGGAACACATTCACATTTATATTCAGATGTCTGGAATTACTAGAGATGACCTGTCTTTACGAAAAAACTGCTAACTCATTAACACAATATATCCACTTTATAGAGCGGTTTCAGTCAAACAATTGAGAAACTATTCTTCTTCTACTTCATAAAATCAGGGAATATTTGGGTAAACTGCAAAAAGGTTTCTCTTGAGTCAGGACTACAGGTATTCATATAAGCAATCTGCTTTTTAATATAAGGACCTGTGTCTGTGATAGAACCAGTGGACGTTTAAAACAGTTTTCTCAACAGAAGAACACCTTCTGCTGAAAAGAAACATGCTACAAAGAAAGCAGTATGTAGCAAGCACATCTGATGGAGGGGGTTTCTCGGATATCTCTGCAGGTGAACTTGACCCATCTCCGTGCCCTGCAGCAGAGAGAGTCTTTGGGTATATCAAGACATTGCTTGACTGCAGGATGGCATTTTTGTTGATAAAGGCTCACTAATGAGAGCAGTATCTGAGCATGCTGAGGGACCTTTGAATTATGCTCCAGGCCCCTGGAGGAAAGAAAAAAAAAAAAAAGATGGCCAGCCTACAGGGAATTTTCAACATACAGCTGGAAACTTAAAACTTATCACAGAAGTTTTCCAGTCTCTCCAGCTGAAGATTTGTAAATAAATACCTTTATACAAAATAAAAGGATACAGAAAAACATTGGGCACCTGACTCCTTCCACCTCCAGTTGTGACATCTTTTACTGTTCACAAGAAGACTGTCCCCTGTTGCATTCAATGTCGACCAAACATCATAGTAATTATCAGGCCAGCAATTTCACCTAACTAAGCAATTAGCTGCAGCCGTATTATTTGTGACCTGGAAAAAACTTTGGGCTCACACATCCACAACGGTCTGTGTCGCTTTCCTGGATCTCTGTGAGCAGGAGGATACTTCCCATCAGCTCAGTACGGCGCGAGGTCACACAAGCTGTCATGGCTGATGTGCTGCTGCTAGAGAGCTCCACTGAAGCAAACAGGCTGGCAAGCTCAGAAAATTGGAAGTGTATTCCTACTAAAGTTATAAACCAAGGGGCACCAACAGCAGCAGAGATTCCTGTATAGTAAATGAGAGCCTTTGGTAGAAATGGACTTGGCTGCTTAAAGAGACCTGCCCATTAAAACACCAGAGGTGACCTGTAAACACAATTATCTTCATTTTTGTGGTGCCCAACTCCAAAGCAAGGGAATTTTCTAATAGATGGGAACAAAGAAGCATATTTACTTAGAAGAAATATTGCAAAGAAGATTCCATAATATTTGTACAATTTTTTCTCTTTCATAATGATGAAAAGCATGGTAGTAAGGGAACTCTCCAACCAATAGGTAAGCATAGTGTGGTTAGCAGTAAGCAGAAATACTAAGAATAAAAAGCTGGAATGAAGAGGTATTTCTGTATTCCAAAGGAAGATAGTACATGGTGGTGTAACCAAATGCTCTATTATAAAATTGGCGGTTTGTTTTTAGCAACATATGACATTCTTAGTGTACGTTTTCAGCTGTGCAACCTAATACATCACACTGCACAGAAATAATATGCACTGCATATTACCCCCCCCCCACACCCAAAGGAATAACAGTAAGTTTTATAAAGTTAGTCATTGATTTAGCTGTCACTCACAGGCCACACTTGTGGACAAATTGAGCAGTTTTACAGGAGGCTGAGGCAAAACCTGAAGACTGGCATTTCTAGAATTGATTGATGATTAATATATCCAACCACAATTAAGATGCTAAATGGCAAATATTTTGTCTACATCTTGGCTTCTTCTACAAGCTTGGCTTCTTTTTGTTTCATGATACTGAATACATGTGGCACTACCTGTCCCTTCTTCAGCAGCAGACTTTCAGGAGCATCCTTAAACCCATCTGTGCACAGTCCAAGAACAGTATATCTCAGCAGCATGAAACCTCCCAGCTTCAAGTAGAGCTGCCCACAAAGCTGAGCTGAGTGCACCAGCAGCACAACCTGCTGCCAGAGCTTGCTCTTCTGTTGCCCTTTGGATGGACACAGGGTTCAGGAGCATCAAACACTGCCCCTCATTACCACCAAATCTACATGTGTGTTGTTTCTTCAGCCATAATCTCTAGAAGCAAATGCACTGAGGTCTGTATTTTCTATTCTGCTTTTTTTTTTAAATCCTCTAATGTGCATTTTCTCATCCAGAGCTGAATTTTTCATTCCCCAGGACTAACTTTCCCACCTCCTTCTTTTGCCAAAGAAAAGAAACACAACTAATGCTTTCAGTTTTGAAAAAGTAAGACGTGATGTGTTAATGATGTAGCTTTCAAAGCCTCAGAGACTTTCATTTCACAGAGAACTTTCCACTTGCTACGGAAGTCCATCAGACTGTGCCCAGCACCACCAAGGGAGAACCAAAATCCCTTTCCACGCCTCAGGAAGGACATACAGGTCAGATGAAATTGCATCAGCTACGCAAAGGTAATGACTCATACAAGAGCAGTAAACTGAAGGAGATGTGTACCTTAACAACTTTGAAGAAAACTCTTTTTCAGGTTATGATCCTTTCTATTTTTGACTCAGGTTTTCCACCTCCCTCCCTTAAAAGTGTGTGCTAACTCATCTTACTCAGCTGGATATTAGAAAGCACAGGGAGGAAATATCAAGGTCATGCCTCTATTAGAAGACTGAGAACTTGTAATTTCCTTCTCTTTTTTTTTTTTTTAGCTCATGTACAAGCAAAACAGTTTTTACACTGATACCAAAGGACGTTCCTCCGCCCCCCCCCCCGACATGTTCTTAAAGATCCTTCCTCCTCCCGATATTTGTTATAGAGATCAGAAGTATTCAGGACATTTAGTTGGCAGCATTAACCTGTGTTGCCACACAGTTACCATCTGTGCCTAACAGGGTGGCTGAATTTGTGGGGCTAGCACAAGAGGGCAGGAGTTTCTACTGATCTAACGTCAAGTAACTAAAACCCCAAAATGATTTTAGCATTTTGGGGTGACATCTGATAGCTAGGGGATTCCATAGCTTTAATGCCAGCAGAAAAGAGAGTGAGAGACCTCAGATACAAAACATACTGGGGAACACAATCACCTTCCTGGAAACCTCCATGTAATTACTGCTTTAATGCCAGCAGAAAAGGGAGTGAGAGACCTCAGATACAAAACATACTGGGGAACACAATCACCTTCCTGGAAACCTCCATGTAATTACTGCTTTAATGCCAGCAGAAAAGGGAGTGAGAGACCTCAGATACAAAACATACTGGGGAACACAATCACCTTCCTGGAAACCTCCATGTAATTACTACTTTTCTTATTTGAACTAAGATCTTGGGAGGACAGTCTGTTCACTGCACGCCTGTGATCTGTGCGATGCGAGGTAACAATCCCATAGCTGCATGTTGAGATACCCCAGCTCCACTCACACCCACCCTTGAATGGAGCCTCTGCTCATAAATCAACCGCACCGACTGTAATAAGCATAAACTAGGTCAAGCTAAAAACGTCCACGGAAAGATAAAATGACAATAGCAAGTGGAAAGCATTTCACAATCTTGCATCTTAGAGAAAAATAATTTGGGTAATAAATTTTAAGAAAGAAGCTGACATTTATTCACAGTCTTTTCTTTTTCTTGTTGTCCTGGGATGCTTATATTGCTTACTGCCTCTAAAATGTCTCATACGAGTATATTTCAATGTTTGCTTCATGTCATATCACTAACAGGATGAGTGGGAGCTCATGTATGGTGAGAAGGGAAGGACTAGAGCATCTGCTCATACTTCTAGAAATCAAAAGCAACGTTTTGAAAGTCATCAGGCAACTTTATTGCAACAAGTCTGATTTGGTAAGGCAGCTCTTGCAGGTTTAATTATCTTGCTTTTGCAGGGTGTTTTCCACATACATATATTGGATCCAATACACTTCATGGGAACTTACATGGAGATAAGCATTGTAAATGCACCAAGACATCCGAATTCAGTAAACTGCATACATGTTACTTTAATTTGAGTAAGGTACTAACATGATGCCCACGTACCCAGCACTCATACATGTCACCAGGCACGGTCATGCCTGTTCCATCCTCACAAGAGGAAAAATCTTCCAGGCTGGGAAATGCCCGTGGCCACCACAGCAGTGCAAAGCAAAGCACAACACACAGGACCCTCCTTTCCACACAGAATAAACAGGTGGCAAGGAAGATTCGGTCCCACCCTATGCAGATGGTGGCATAGAGGCAGGCTGGTGTGGACCCCATCATGCTGTCTGGTGCAGGCTCGGGAGTGCCTGAGCATCTGCACCCAGCCACCCCTTGCAGGCTGAAGGATGGCCCCTGCTTGGGGGACTGCACTGATTTCCTCTCCCCCGGGTATGAGGAAGGCACCTTGACTCTGTTCCCAGGGACAGAAATTAAGTGCTTACTTTCCCTGCCACCCGTGAAACAGCAGAAGGTTTCACGTGCCCCCTCAAACCGCCAACCGTGGTTTCCCTCCAGGAACCACGTGTGGCTTATTCCACACGGCAGAGCTGTGTCTCTGGCATGGTTACACTGCCCAGCCTCCCATCTGGACAGGACTTGCTGGACATGGTGGTGACCAACTGCCTGCAGCACGGCAGGGAAAATGACCTGATGCTTCCCAGGCATCATTTCCCTCCAGCTGCTGTTGCCCTTCTACTGTGCTTGCACTTTTTACTACCTCGGAAGGGCTTTGTAAGTCTACCACTAAAGTTTCATTAATATTTGTAATACTTCATTTTCCAAAGCCAACCCAATGCCTGTTATAGAAAACCTTCTTTTGTAGACAGGAAGATATTTTAAATTAACTCCTTTACAGACCTGAGCTTGGACTCTTACCTTCTCTTGAAAACTTTCAAACCCATATGATACTTCCAGATATGCAGATTTTTCCTACCACCTTCTACAGAACATCTTCCCTTTTCTTTTATCCACATCTAAAGTCATATCCTTCCCATGCTTCCTAGCCAAATGGTAAACTGGCCGGCAGAGCCTTTTTTTTATATGAGCTACAAATAGCAGGATGGCTAGCTTTCCTAACAAAACAAACAAAAAGAGGCAAAAAAAACCCCACCTCTCTCTAAAAGGCTGCTTTTATGAATTTATTTAACATCTTAGAAGCCACTTTTCCTCTTCAAAAAACCTGTAACTGTGGCTTACATGTACACCTGCCTCTCCAGTATTAAGAGAGACAAAACTTCCCCAAGGGCCCAATTCTGAGCTGTGGTGGCTGCTGCTAGCGTCCCTCCTCACCAGCGGTCAGTCTGTCTACACACAGACTGTCCCAAAGATTGGACCTCACTTATTAAGAGGCAAAGAGACAAAAGACTCCAAAAAAAAAAAACAAAAACAGCCCCACCTATGTGAGAGGGTGTTACAGGATTGGGCTCAAAATGTGTGATACGTCTGAAACACGTGAAGCAACAAAAGCCCAGCCATGAGTCACTGCCCTTTTGCATCAGCTTGCTTTCAAGTTGCTCCCCGTGGAATTTAACAGACATAATAGAAAATAATAGAACTGAAAAATGGGAACTATTTCCATAGTGTAGGTTTTTCCCACAGTGGATACAATTTGAATTGCTAATTCACTGCCAGATGTGCTACTACAAACTCTGTGACAACCACTCTCTTCCTAAAGTACTTAATTATTTCTTATTGTGACACACTGGGTGTGCTGCAGGCCTATATTTAGCCCAGGTTGGGGTGTAGGGGGGTTGTTTTCAGTTTTAATGAAAGAACCCTTAGAAACGGTAAATTCAAACCTGTGTGGCCTAACATGTTGAATAATTTAAAAGGGTAACCTTCTGAAAGCAACATTATTTATGAAAACATTAAAAGTCAACTCCTGTCTCCAGTAAAGCCCATGGGAGTTCTTCATTGATTTAAAATCCTCCAGAGATTTTCTTTTCTATTTAAAAAATATCTACCAGTACCTTTTAGTAAGTGGCCCTTGTTCAGTCACAAAAGTTAAGCCCAATCCCACAGTGCAACAGGCTACATAGGAGGAATATGCAGAAAAACAGCAGGCAAGATATATTTTTAGGTGAACTGCTAAAAAACTAGCCAGGATGGAATGACTTGTATAAACAACGTGTGAGAACCGAAAAAGGTACCAAAATCAATGACAAAAACCACAAATTTGGGGAAAACTGGAGCATCATGTTAACTATGCCATCCTACCTGAAAACTTCCTCATCGTATCTGAAATCAGTGCACAGCATTTACAAACAGGTATGACAGACAAAATAGGAGAACCACCTGGATTCAGAGGAAGCCTGGTTTCAGGTGCTGGCTGTCTCTGTTACACAGCAATCGTTAACAAAATGTATAGTGGGGCTTTGGGTTTTTTATCTTTCAGTCTACCTCTTCTTGAGTAGTAGAACAGATTTTCAACACAATAGTACCTGCTGAAGTATCTGGACAGATCCAAATAGATATTCTGATTACTTCTGCTCCTTATTCAACATTTGTTAGTATTTGTTTTCATAGTTCACATTATTGCCAAGCACACACAAGACCATATGACTAGAATTAATATGATGATGAGTGGTCCTTGTGTCACATGTAAAAGTGAACCTAGCTCAAAGCCTTTTATGAAACCCAACAACAAACCTGCCTGAGTGAAAAGGGCATGACCCAACAAGGGGCTAAGCATCCTCATCCCTGCCTTCCCACTGGGCAGCGCTCAGTCCAGGAGCCACAGCCCACATCACTGCTTCCTGCAGTAGCAGGATCTGAAGGGAACTCAAAGTTAAGCTCTTGGCAATACTGAAAGGTGATTTTGATGACCCTTTTCCAACATACTGGAAGCCCCCTTCCTGCTACAGGCTACTGAAACTCAACAGGACCCAGTTCTTCAGAGCAATCAGGTGCTTCTTAGCAGTGCCATGTTTCAACTTCCATTTCATTCCTGAGAAATAGTCTTGGCATGCACTTTGCTTCAGGTCCAGCATGAAGCCTGAGAAGTGACTTCTATACAGAGTAGTATCCTAATTCAAGGAGCATTCCTTACCCAAAGATTTGAAACATTAAAGTGTTTGTGCTACCTTAGAACCATGGGGAAGTGCTACTGGGAATGTGTTTTTTTCTGTAGGTTAGAAATCTTTGCTTTTAAGGAATGGATGGTAGAAGAACAACAGTGCCCAGAGATTAATCAGTTCCACTAGTATGTATATGGGTACATCAAGTACCAGTAGAGCTGCTGGGATCAAAAGGATACACGGGTTCTCCATGTAGTAACATATTCTTTACGTATGTCACTGGACACTGAAACTAATTGAACAGCTCGAAAATGAATGCCTGAATACCCCTACAAAACAGTAAGGAGCCACAGCTCATTT
The DNA here is from genome assembly GCF_964237585.1 of Gallinula chloropus. Taxonomy (NCBI): domain Eukaryota; kingdom Metazoa; phylum Chordata; class Aves; order Gruiformes; family Rallidae; genus Gallinula; species Gallinula chloropus. The sequence goes on along the minus strand of NC_140086.1, from coordinate 77,457,565 downwards.
AGTTTTGGTCGTATCATATCCTCTAAAAGAAAAAAAAATACAACATCTCCTCATGAATTCAGATACAGCATGCAAAATGCAGGGCAGTGAGAAGAGCAAATGGAAGCTTTTGGGATTGTAAACTTCTGTATGGTTTCCTACTGAGGGAAGATGCCCTCTACTTCTTAACCTCTCATTCTGAATTTGCAACAGCCATGGTGCCCACATCCCAGATGTGGGATCTCTAAAATCACTTTTTTAAAACTTATTCATACTCAAAACAGTTACTAAGCTCCCAGTTTTGTGGCTGGTTTCTGCTTAGGGGTGAATTGTAAATACAACCAAAAATCAAGTGCCTGTCCCTTCAAAAACTCCTTGCTTTCCTCCTCTCTGGGATAAAGGGCTGACCACCTCTGACAGGTTTCAGGCCACAGGAACTCTGTCACAGGTGTGAATATACCCTGGAAAGAAGAAGCAGGCTCAGCTCTGCCTCTGAGGACTCACAGTCCAAAGCCAGGCTAGCTGGAGCACCCCTCAATAACCACGGAGCCACACACAGGAGTGAGCTGAAAACTCTCAGTTCTGCTGCTTCTGGGGTTTTTTCACTCTTAAATCTGTTACCCCAGAGGTGCTACCACCATCATGGATTGGCTCGGCCTTGGTCAGCAGTGGGTCTGTCCTTGAGCCAGCTGTCATTGGCCCTGTTGGGCCTAGGGGAAGCTTCTAGCTGCTTCTTGCAGAAGCCCCTCCTGTTAGCCCCCCACACTCATGACCAAAACCTTGCCACACAAACCCAAAACAACTAAGTACAAATTGCATCTTACCACCTGTCTGTTATTGTATCCTACTACCATCTATCCTCCTGCATGGAGGATGCAGCAGGTCTGGTCACACATTTCCAGTTGTCTGCTGAAGACCCACATCTCTATCCTTTGTGTCTAAGCACCCTCATGGTCCTTATTAATTGTTCTCTTCACTCCACAGAAATCATGCTCTGTGCATGTACCTCTTCAGTTCAGTTCTCTCCAGTTTTCTGTGACAGATTTACAAAGGCATTACTCATCTGCCACTTAGACAGAGGCAGGCAAGGGCAGGCAGACAGCTAACCTGCCCGTGCTCTTCTGACAATGCCTCTGAGTGCCTAACCCTATCGACCTGGTCCGTACCCTGGTTAGCTCACCCCATTCTCTTAGCCAACTGACTTCATATTTTCCATTGTCTGCCTGCTCCTTGCTGATGGCTTCCCTTCAGGCATAATTATGGTATTTGAAAGCTTCCCAATTTATTTCTGTGTTTTGACAACACTTATTCCTTGCCTTTCGCTCGCTCACCCCTTTTTTAAACACATGTATTTCCAGGGAGTTTTTTTCAGTGTATGTGGGTACTTCTCTACTTTTTTGAAGGATTTAAAGCAGATTCTTTGCCACTAGAATCTTTTCTTAAAACTGTTTCCACCCTAAAAAAAATCCCTTTTATGGTATAGTGTCACAATATTAAGTTTAAATACAATCCTTCCCACAAAAATACCTTGTGTGAGAGATTAGGAGAGAACTGAAACTGCCTATAAAAACAGGACAAAGTTCCCAGCACTGTAGCAGATGACATTCCTCACATCTTTTCTCTGACATGGGATGACTTACGCTGTATGCCATGACGACTGAAAAGCAGCACGTGACAAGATCTTTATCCCTCACCACAAAATGCTGGAACTCATAATTTCTTTTTATTTTTGCAAGTCAACATTGTGAAGATAAGAGAAATAATAAAAAGGGGTTAAAGAAGCATTACACAAGCTCTGGCACTTTGTGTGATGCATGACTTTCCAGAAGAGCATTATCCAGCACAGTAATCCCTACCTGGGAAGCGGGAACTGAAGCACTGGCACCCTGTCCTACTCAGGCAGTCACAATTTTAGGAGTGCAGCCCTCTGGCAAAGACAAATTTGGGTGTCAACTCCGTGAAGGACTCGCTGTGCATCCCCCTGTGAATCTCTGAAGGGTAGTGCTCCCTAAGCTAGCTGAGTCGCCTGTCTCACTGTGGCAGCACACAGCCTGCGGGCTGCTTTGCCTTGCTGAGGAACAGTCGGCAGCGTAGGGCACGGAGACCAGTGTGACACTTCTGATGCTTCCAGCGCCATCATGGGTCCAATGAGGAGCCTAGGCAAGTGATGCCATCCTGAAACATCCTTGTACAGCCAGCAATGGGCAAACGAACCTGGGCTGCCTTCAGAGAAACACCTCCGCTTGATTCAGGGGCTTGCCCTCTGATGCTCTCCAATGCACCGTGTCCACATCAGGAGGTATGCACGATGCCCACACAAGCAGTCTCATGTGCCCAATCTCTGCAAACTGCCTCCAAAAGTCATCAGATGGGGGCTCTTTGGCGTGGGGTGAGGGGACAGCGGTTAAGAGCATGAGCATAGTAACATAGACACCTGAATTACTCTCTGGAGAAACGCACTGCTCTCCGCTGAGGAGAGGAGGAGAGCAGGAAAACCATCTTCCTAATTCATGCACTACACCACAGTGTAAACTGCTCCCCAAAAAACTTCTTTCTTACTCCTACTTCTCCAGGTTTACTTCCATGGCTGATATAACCCTACATTCTCACAAGGTTTTCAAGCAGGTTTCTAGCCAGGACATCGCTGCTTTATTGTAACAGCAACTTCCAGGCTTATGATGCATCGTTGTCCCTCCCCAGGTTATTCTTCATTTGTTTTTTTCTCTTTAGCCTTAGAAGGGAAATCAAAAGAAATACAGATCAAGAACAACAACAACGACCTCCAAAACTCTCTTTTCTTCCTTCAGCAGTAAAAGGAGAGAAGAAAAAACAAACAAATCCAGACCCACTCAGTGACAGAGCTGCAGAATTACATGCCTCAAAGGAAGACTTATTCCAGAGCAATGCTGATCAACAGCATTCCATATAAAGCATTATTGGGTAGTTAACTGTGCTCCTGTATGGATTTGGGAATGTTTCCTGGAAGGAGAAGAAAGACTTTATAAGCTGAGCCACATAGATTATTTTGCCTTCGCACCTTTTAAGGGGACAAACCAAAGATCACAAATATACAAACTCTGCTATATAATGGTCTATTTCCGATAATAAACTGGTTCAATTGCAAATTGGTTCCTAGCTATCTATGGGACTGGGTGAAAGATTCATTGAACGATGATGTAAGAAATGAAAAGCTGAAAAAGACTACAACAGAATACTTTCACAAATATATCAAATCTAAAATACAGAGTTACAGGATGCCCACCAAAACAGCACAGGGATGGTTAACACAAAGCCTTTCTATGGGTGAGCTGCAGTGATTATTTTCAATCTGATGTGAGAATGTTCTTTGCCTTCTTTTCTCTCTGTCACTCCCATCCCTTACTGCCTTCTCTATTGTCATGGCAAATTTCTAAATCTGCTTTCATTCTGCTGTTAGGTAACACCCGAGTTTAAAACTCTGTCTTTCTAAGCACATATGATTCTGGTCTCCAGGGAAGATTTAATAAGAAGTGGTGTTAAACTTCTGGGGTGCAAATGCCTGAAATTCTAGAAATGCAGCTTAGTAAAGCGGCAAAACCCGTCCCCACAGCACGTGGAGAAAAGCATTTCCCAGATCACACTCTGGTCTCTGCCAGATGGGGAGATTTCATATGATCTACAGTTACAGAGTACATTACATGCTGCCACAGCTATTTTCCCAAATACTCCAGTAGGAAAGGAAACAAGCAGTACCACACCAGGCTTTCAGGACTCCATATAGAGACAGCAGGGCAACCGAAGGCGCAGGGATGAACCCTTTGGAGACCCTGTGCAGACAGTGATAGATAAACTGCTGTTGTCTTGACAGGAATGAAAACCTGGGCAGGTACCGGTCTTCAGGCTACATGTAGTGACTAATAAATCAGATGTTGTGGAGTCTGGTGTACAGCAGGAAGGTGGATTAAATGAAAAACCATCCCTGGCAGGTGGTTCCACAGTTCACGCACAGAGCACTAGAAAAATACGTTTCTGCAGAAGCCACATGACAAGCCACTACCCAGGCTTGGAAAATTGACTCCAAAGAGAGAATTGATGTATTTTGATAAAGAGGATGGACAACAATAAGTAAGGCTATCTCTGGATCTTAGGGGTTTTGGAAAGAACTCCTTCTGAATCTTAAAGTCATACATTCACAGTTTAGGGATGAAGTAAAAAGTTTGGGGAAAAAAAAAAAGGCAAAACTCCAGCTGTATGTATGCAAATTGATCTAAAATATTTAATCATCAAAAAGCTTCTCCTTTCTCTAATTTCTTTTGAGTTGTATTTAATTATATTCAGAATCAAACTATGGTATAGTCTTACTACCACCACCTGTTACATTTTTTGTCTATTAAAAATATATATATTGTGCAAACGAAACTGTACTGTACATGCTTAACAGATGCCGTCAGATCAGGCTTATGAAAATTGTTAGCATACTCAGTTGGACAGCCCTCCCTTCACCATCCCACTTCTCAAAAAGTCAGGTATTTTTCCCTCTCTCTCCTGCCTCACAGAAAAGAAACAAGATCTTAGAATAAACAAAAGCTCATCTTCTTTATTCACAGTGCTTAAAAAAATAAGAGTAGAAAGAGAAAAGAAAAGGGGCTTTGCAAGAAATGCATGCTGGATAGCATTGTTAACAAGCATTTGCCAGATGAAAGGAGATGCTGAAAGCTAAAGGTATAGGTTTCAGCAAATGAAAACTTCCATCAGCGGAAGCAGTTGTCCTGGTTTTCAGCTGGGATAGAGTTAATTTTCACAAGAAGCTGGGAGGGGGCACAGCCTGGACAGCTGACCCAAACTGGCCAAAGGGATATTCCATACCATGACGTCATGATCAGCACATGAAGGAGGGCTGGCCGGGGAGAAGCCAATGCAACCAGCTGGGCATTGGTGCTGGGCAGTGAGCAAACGGCATTGTGTGTCACCAGCAGTGGATACTCCAAGCCCTGCCACTGCTGTTCCCCCCTCCCTGTGCTGTCCCAGCACACTGCCCTTACCCCACCCTGCCTTTGCCTGCCCCTTCTCCTGCCCGTCCCGCCCGGGGATGGAGTGTGGAGCGAGCAGCTGTGTGGTGCTCAGCTGCCCCATGGGGTGTATGCAAGTTGTTCACTGGCTTTTTGGCAGTAAAACTAATTTTTCTTTATGGGTAATGTGCAATGACTTTGTATGACGTGCAAAGTCAAGAGCTGCAAAAATTCCACTGAAAGGGCAATAAAAGACCTGAGCAAAACCTCTTATTGGGTAAAATTATCTGAAAAAGGTGGTTTTCCACTGCAAAATAACATGAATTTGTCCTGATGTTCCCCGTGGGGATGTCGGGACTGCAGTCACACCTGATGTTTCAGCTTCCTGGCAGAAGAGTTGCTTTCCTCCCATTCACATCTGCCTGGAAGTCAGACTGACCTTCTCTGTGCTGCTGTGATGAGGGCACTTTGTGAGCATTCATATCCCCTCATCCAGGGAGAGAAACTGGATTCATGTCTCCCACATCATTACTGAGGCTTCCAGAAGTTGCTGAATTACGGAACCTCTTTTACTTTCATCAGAAATGCAGAAAACTGAGTTTTATGTTAAAGTTTAATTTCAAGTCAAATGGAGTATTTGCTTATGTAGAGAAGAATATTTTGCCTGGTTGGTTGGGTTTTTTTTTTAACAGTATGAACAAATAAAAGCAACTTTCACTTCGGACTCAAACTACAATGTTGTTTCTTTTCTGTGAAGCTGGAGACATGAAGAGTAATTTGCTTTTTGGGAAGTGGGATGGAGAAGGGAGTGCTGTCCTAGCAGGTAAATTCCCTGTTTTCACAACCCTGCTCTGATCACCTCCGCAGAAGGTGATGAGGCTGAACTTGCTTTTATCCCCCAACTCAGGTCTGCACGACCCAGCCCTGAAACGGAGGATGCCTCCAGCTTCACAGCCCACTGCATACCCTCTGCGGGGTGGGAAACCCACCTTCGTTTCAGAAGGGAGAGCTGTGGGGCACTTGCTTTTTTATGTCACACATACGGCAGGGCAAAATCTCCCCCACCATCACACATTTGAGGCACACCAAATCAACAGGCTTCAGCAGAGGTGAGTGCCCACAAGTTCCCGGGCTGGGTTTGGGCTCATGCTGAGGTTCACACCTCATAGATAGATGTTATCTGCAACATCCTCAAAATCTCCTGTAATGCACGTTTGGATCTCCCATGTGACTAAGAAGATATGTTGGCTTGGGCAGAAAGTTGATTTAAAACATTTCTACCCTCTGCTGCTCATTCCCACCCCCATGCCTTATTTTGCTGCCCCCTCGGATGTGTTAATACAACTTCTTGTGTTTGTATCTTTTGCAGGAGTATCAGATCACTAAAAATCTGTATTAAAAGCAATCCTTTGGGTGGGGAAATAAAGCTGTTTTGTAGGAAAAGTCCTGTAAGTACACATATCTAAGGCACAAAAAAAGCTCCCCCCTAAACAGCCGCAAACCCTAATTATTGCATTACTTTTGATGCAAAGACCACCTGCTTTGTTGGAATGTACAAGTCGGTTGTCCAACTAAGACCACTCTGGCTTTCTTTCAAAACATTCCTGTCACGGACTAGTTGTGGAAAACGTTTTAAGATTGCTTATGCAAACTACAAGTAAAAATCTTAGTTTTGATATAAATTGCAGTAATACTGGTGAGAGGAGCTGCTGCTGATAATCTTCAGTACTGTTGCTCAAATGTCTGTTACACATCACCCTAGAAATCTTCCCCAAGTTTTCATCACCTGCTTTAGGGAAGTACACTTCGGTCCCTGCAGTTAACTTAAGAAGGAGGCAAAACCTGAACACCAAACCTTGTACTGACACAAAAGCTAAAGCCAGGCCACCAGCCACACAAAAACAAGCACCGAGAGAACTCCCGAAAGTCTGATTTGGGCACAGTAGTGCCCTGAGGCATTCTAGGAACTGGGAGCAAACCTGCGTTTTGGGGGGGAGCGAAATGAACAAAGCCAAACCAAAAAACCAAGGAAACCACAAACTTTGCGTGGTTGTTCCAGTGACCTGGTGTGAGGAGGGGGCCGGGCTGCCCGACAAAGGGGGAAGGCTGAGCCGGGTTGAACACGGGAGTTCTCAGCGATCCCGCTCTCCCCACTGAAACGCGGGAAAGCAAGACCCAGCTCAAAAGTGCCGTCGGGAAAACTGGGATCCCAACCTTCCTCCCGTCCCACACGCCAGGCTCTTCCTCTGCCAAAGCCGGAAAGCCACGTCTGGCAGGGAGAAGCCTCGAGCCTTCCTCCCGTCCCGGCAGCGCGGGGTCCCGTCCCCCAGGGGACTGCAGACCAGCGCCCCTTCCCACGAACGCGGTGTTACCCCGGCCCCCGGCTCTGCTCCCGGCGGGGGTGGGGCTGGCGCGCCGGCGGGGTGCCCGCGGCTGCCGGGGTCGCGGCGCGGCATGCTCACCCGGCGGTTGCGGTCGGTCTCCCGCACCTCCTCCTCCTCGGGGCCTTGGCGGATGAGAGCTCTGAGCACCACGGCGTTGTTGGTGCAGCAGGCTCGGAAGAGGCTGAGCGCCTCGGGGCTGTCGCGCTCCTCCCGCTCCAGAGACCAGCGGTCCTCCTCCTCCTCGTCCTCCAGCCCCCCCGGCGGGTAGAAGGAGTCGTCCGAGGCGATGCTGCAGGTGTCCGGCAGCTCGGAGAAGTCCTCGTACTCCTCGAAGTCCTCTTCCTCCTCGTACTCCTCCTCGTCCTCTTCCTCGTCCGGCCCCTCGGCGGCTGCCCCTGCCGCCCCCTGCTCCGAGCCGCTCTCCGCCTCGGCGCTCGGCATCTCCTTCTCGGCCGCCGGCGCGGGGCAGACCCGCTCCCCGGCCAGCTGTTCCCCGTCCCCCGACAGCAGCACCATGGTGGCCCCGGGGCCGGGACGCGGGAGCTCCCCTCCGCCCCGAGCGGCGCCCGGCCCCGCGGCCAGCGGCTCCGGTTCCGCCGGGCCGCCCTCGCCTGCCGGCCGCGGGGCACTGCCCGGGGGGGCGCTCACGGCGGCCGGCGCCCCCGGCAGCCCCCGCCCGCCCGCCGAGCGCTGCCCCGCCGGCAGCTGCGGCTCTTCCCCGTGCAAACCGGCGGCGGGCTGGGGATGTCTTTGCCCCCCCTCACGCAAGTTTGAAGCCCCTCCCGCAGGTCGTCCCGCCGCAGCCCGGAGGCCGGCCGCCCCTGTCCCGGGGCATGCTGCCGCTCGAGGTTTCCCTGGGGAGGGGCCGATCCGGGCCCGGCGGAGCGGAGGCTGCGATGAGCGGGGAGAGGCCGCCGGCGAGCAGGGCAGGTCTGGGGAGAGGAAGCAGTTAGCAAACTCCGGTCCCGTAATCCGCTCAGCATCTCTCTGAGAAGATTTGGGCTCCGGCTTAGCGCGCTGACATCAGGGGCGCGGTGCACAAGCGGTGTGCGTGGGGAGCGGGCGGGCGGGCGGCTGCCGCGGCGGCTCCTGACGCGCCGCGCAACGGAACTGCAGCCGACAGGTGGGAAAGCCGGATTCCCCAGCGCGCCGCCGAGCGCCCCGCCGGGCCTCAGTCCCGGGCCGCCCCGCCGGGCCACCGGGGCCTCGCATCTCGGCGGCGGGCGAGCTTCTCTGCGGAGAGACCGCCCGCTGCAAAGCCCACCCGCGAGCGGGAGAGGGGCCGGCGGGACGCGGGGCAGGTGGGGGAGAGGCTGCCCCGGGCCCTGTGGGCCCCAAAGGTGTGATTCCAGCGGCGCGGGGGAAGCTGTTCGGGAGTACAGTTACCCTGCCTGGCATTCATCTCTCCGCAGAAATACTGAAACCAAGGAAAATGATTACACAGAATTTGAATGCTTTGGGGGAAAGCTTACTTTAAAGCAAATGATTAATTAAATCACGTAACGCAGGCCCTGACAGGTCACCCACCGACTGTAGTGATGTCAGGCACATCCTTTTCATGGAAGGCACTGGGGGATTAGGCTGAGAGGGATAATGCGTGTATAAATGGAGCTCCCGCTCTGCCACACTTCTTCTGAAACCTTTTTCCCTTTCAGACGCCAGGGATTAGCACTGTTCTCGGGCAGGGAGATGGCGGGGGGGAAGCCCTTTGGCCAGCAAAACAGGATTATTTGGTTGCTTGAGCAGCACTTTGAAACAAACCTCACCTGTATGATACACTTCAGCAGGTGAATGGACATCCAGGGTCTGAGCCCCCACCTGCCTGACAGGAGAGAGGCGAGCAGCTGTTTCTGCCTGAGGTGAGGTGCAGTATCACACGCGCTTTTCCCCCACGAGAAGTCATGAACGGAAGGTAAAATGCAGCCGTGAGTGAAGGGGCCTGAGTAGTCAGAGTTTGCAGTCAAGAAAACACTGTGTGGACCAGACGTCACGGGTGATACAAAGCCCACAGGCTTCTCGCTGATCTCTAACTGGTGGGGTTAGCCCAGAGAAGGATATCTGTAATCAGAATTAGTAATAAATAGCTTCCCTGATTGGCTGCCTCTCCAAAGAAGGTAAACTGGGAAGAAAGGAGATTAAACTATTCTCTCACCTCCAGACACCTCTGAGATCACAGCTGACGTATATCACCAGACACATTCATGCTGATGCTGCCAGTCTTGCTATTTCTTTGTGTAAAGAAAGCCCCTTACTCTGATAGTGCTGTATGTGCCAGTTCCTAAATCAGATGCTTCCGAGCTGGCTCTACCTGCAGCACAACAGCTCCACAGGATTAACTGCTTGCTCTTACTGCCTGTCAATTCGTTAGGCATTTGCATTCACAAAAGTTTAAGGACTCCATTCAGTGAACTTTGTGTTTCCAACTCAGCTAGTGTGGCCACTGATCTGCTCAACAGAATGTTGTTTCTTGGTGTCTCACTCCCATTCTGGAAGAACTTTATTTTCCCTCGAGACCCTGCAGCTGGCAGGGAGCATTTGCACAGCTCTCAGTGTGAGTGGATAATAAAAGCTCAGGAAGACATTTGGCTCTGGTAACTTTGAAGAGCAGAAAAATAAAAAAACCACCAAATTCTACCTAGAGTGGAACAAAAATTTTTTTTGGGGGGGGACTGGAGATTCAATTCATCTACAAGAACTGATTGAGCAGTGTGCTTTGTTTCCAACACGAGAATAAAGATTTACTTCGTTTAATAGATTGGTTTTAGTTGTGGGGTTATTTAATGTAAAATATGTTAACAAAGATAGAGGTAGCAATAACTTTGAGCAGCAAAAAAATACCCCTCCACCTGATTCTAACTACAGGGAAACAGCAGTTATTTCAATATAAGGAAAAAAAAAATGTTTGATTCTGAATATTCAGGCTCTTTTTATCCTCTGAGCAGAGTTTACTTTATTGGCTTATTAATGGAGCAGAAATCCATTGCTCTCGCTCCCAGAGCTGTAGCGGTTCTGCGGGGACCTAAGATGAAACCTGTTTCCTCTTGCCTAAGCTCGAGGCTTTCATCCTGCCCCTCAAAGAGCAGTGCTGTGTTGCCTGAGCGTTCAAAGCAAGGCGCCAGGCTAGCACAGAGCAGGCGCTGCGTGTGCCAGCGAATTTTTCACTTCCACATCTGCTGGCGAGACCTGCGGTTCAAACGATCTAATCGTGGTGCAGCTTGACAAGAAGCTGCCACAGAAAGGTGCAGCTAACTGGGCATAAACTGTTACATGGTTCCCCTAAGATGAGGCTGCAGCTGGTTGTCTTGTCAGCGTAGAGGCTGCCGTCAGGGCTAGCCCGCTTGGGCATGGTTGTAGGCTTAAAATAGATTATGTCTGGTTTCTCAGCTACTTCAGGGACGTGGCTTGTAGGTGGCAGACAGGCTTTCTTGTAGCTTGTGCTTCAGCCTGCAAATCAAATTAAAACAATGTGAAGAAAGGCCGTGGGATAAGCCTGCAAAAAGCTTTCAAATTATCAAAAAAACAAACAAACAAACAAAAAAGCTGTTTTCATGGCATTTCTAAGAGGACAGGCTCAAACCTTTCATCTAGGAAAGATGCCAGTTAACGTCACTGCAGTCAAATGCTGGTATTTATAAATTTTGTAATTAAAGTGAAGAAATAAAGATTATAATCTTAAAGCAAATAGCCCAGAATTATTACTCATTATCATCACCACTATCTCATCAAAATTTATTGCTGGGAATTAACAAGGCAGGAAATTAAAATATCCAGAGCCGATCAGACCTGTCCCTGAGCAGACAGAGCTTCCCTTAAAGAAATCAGTTTTCTAGAATGACTATAGTATTGAGTGTCCCCAACTTGCCTCATTAAGGTTTGTAAGTCACTTCATTTATAAACAGTTCTGAGATTGAGATTTAATGACATTCATGTGCAACAGTAAAACTATTATGAAGATTAAGTGAGTGTTAGGCGCCCTTCTCACATTCAATAATTTAATCTAAGGAAAAAATTAACAAGACATGGAAATTTATTGCCAGTATTCTTAAAAGTGGAATCTAGTCAGACCAAAAACATTGGTTTTCTTAATAAAATAAACCCAAAGATTGTTTAGGTATCTGAAATTTCTGATGAACAAGAATGTTTTGTATCTATGCATTCACTTTTGAAATTCTGAGTGTATTTATCTCTTCCTTAGTTTATCTGCCTATAAAAACCTACTAGACGAGAATCTGAGGCTTAGTTAGCATTTGTTGGTGAGGCATTCATGCTGTTCATGCACCTTCCCACAAACTGGCAACAGAAGGGGTTTCTGTGACTCAGGGGATTTATAAATTCTCAGTTGCACATCAGATAGGCTTTTCTGCAGCCATTTGGCTCTTCACCAGTTACTTTGTCCCTTCCTTCCTTCCTTCCTTCCTTCCTTCCTTCCTTCCTTCCTTCCTTCCTTCCTTCCTTCCTTCCTTCCTTCCTTCCTTCCTTCCTTCCTTCCTTCCTTCCTTCCTTCCTTCCTTCCTTCCTTCCTTCCTTCCTTCCTTCCTTCCTTCCTTCCTTCCTTCCTTCCTTCCTTCCTTCCTTCCTTCCTTCCTTCCTTCCTTCCTTCCTTCCTTCCTTCCTTCCTTCCTTCCTTCCTTCCTTCCTTCCTTCCTTCCTTCCTTCCTTCCTTCCTTCCTTCCTTCCTTCCTTCCTTCCTTCCTTCTCTATTTTTGAGGTGCATGCAAGTGGGCACTGGGCCGCTCTTTGGCACTTCCACCAGAACCACCAAAGAAGGAAACCTCCCGTGAGCCATCTGCCTTCACAGGCAGGAGAGGAGCTGAAGCCTCCAACAGGCCAATGCAGGGAACGGGTTTGGTGCCGTGACCTAAGCCAGCATCACCCCAGTGCTAACCCAATCCATCTTCTCCGTCACAACAGGTACCTCCACGGGCCCTGAGGGCAGCAAGGTGCTGGAAGAGATGGGGTGTTGCTTTTCACTGACAGCATCTCTTTGGATTTTTTTCTCTTTCGAGGCAGACTGATAGCAGCTTGTGCTCTCAGCATTACCACCTCCAGCGCTTGCGGAGGTCCTCAAAACAGACTGGTCACAGCTTCAAACACCGGCTGCTTCGAGTTACTCTCAATACAATATTTATGCACGGATGCAAGCAAACCGGTTCCTGGAGTTGTGGAGTTCTTGGCAGGGCTGGCAGACTAATAAATCCAACCCCATGTTTATGATGCCAAATAACATATTCTTTATTTGGATGCTTTGCTGGGCCTGTAGCAGGACTGTAAGCGGGCGAACTGGTGAGAGGCATGCAAGTGCAATTAAACTAGTCAGAAGACATCAGGTGACAGTATACCTGAGTGCTACTGCTGGTGACTGCTATATCTGAAGGAGATATTCAAGGTAAATATTAACAATTAAGTTGAAGAGATCTCTGGGGAAACGTTTCCTGTCAATTAGAGTCAAAGAGAGACAGCAGTTGTTTCCGTATTTACCAGTTGGGGAAGGTAGGTAGGGGGAGTGTTTAAAAACTAACAGATTTAGCAGAACTTATTAAGACTACCCCACTTACAAAGTCCTTTGGCAGGAGCAGGGTTGGAGCCTCTGTTTTCCTAAGCCCTAGCCAAGATCTGATGTGAAATCCTGCTTCATCTGAGAAGTAACATCTGCTGAGGAGTTACGGGTGGAAGTTGCAATGTGTTTCCTAGAAACCAGATAGGCTTGAGGTGAATGAGGAGAGTGAAGCCAGAGAATAAGAAATATTAGCAATCAACTTGCTAAATGTCAGTGTTCTCTCAGTTGCTGGTATCTTCCAGCTGGTGCTCAGTTAGATTAAACGTTGTTTAAAGTACCCGTAATAGCAGCCCACCGGTGTCTCTGTGCAGTTAATACAGGGGAGGAACAGAAGTTTGATACTGGTTCTCATAATTTCGTTTACTAGCTATGAATGGAAATAATCAGTGCTCTGCTTTTAACATGAATCTGTATTTTGTCTCTACTTGAAATCAGAAGTGTGGCCTGTTCTAGAAAAACACTGTTTCCTCAAGGTGCTGTTTGGGGTCTGGCTAATGGCAGTTGAGCTCATAGCTGCAACTTGCGAGCCCTGCCAGCGCTGAGCTCCCCGAGGGCAGCAGCAGTTATGGCATGTGGGTGTCTCAGAATAAATTCTGCAGTTCCCTGGTAGCGAGCAGCATCTGGAAGGTGGGCACCAACCCCTCATGCACTGTGTGGGGAGGCTTAGCTTCACTGGGGGGAGTTTGGAAGCCACTTAATTACCTATTAGTACTACTACTACTATTACTGGGGTGTTTTTTTGGTTTTTTTGGTTTTTTTTTTTCTCAGGACTGTGAAGAACGATTGTTGTGGCATTGGTAAGGCACAACAAATATGCTAATGCTGGGGTTTTGTATGTTGTTTTGGTATTTTTGAAGGTGGTGGGCAGAAGGCTGACTGTGGAGGAGCCAATGCAAGTGATGGATAGAGCTTGAGCTTCCAGAGACCTGCCCTTTTCAAACATGTGCTACTGTTGACTGTGCTAATGGTGGAGATTCTTGAGGCTTTGCAATCGTTACCCAGTGTGGAACTTCTGTTTTCATATTTCTCTTTGTTCCTGCCTTAAGAAATTCCTTGGAAGAAAACTGATGAACGTATATTGTTACTGTTCAGATGTTGGTTTATTAAAACGCTGCGGGAAAACAGATGTTTGAATAAGGTCTTTGTGCAGGGCCCTGCTACCTCTGAAGACTAGACTACATGAATCTCCACTTTAAAGTACTGTTTTCTTTTTACTTTGCATATCATTTCTTAAAATGTTACATATGCACATAATACTATGGAAATATTTGTTGCTTGAAATGTCAATGGCTGTCTTTTTGTTGGATGAAAACTAATGAAGATTGAGACTAGGAGAGCAAGACGTTTCTCAGTTGATAAGTTTCATTTTCTTTTCCTGTATTTTGATAGCATTTACCAAAATAACATGGTAAATGGAAATTAACATGGAAAGTAACATGGAAATTAACATGTGTATAAAAATTATTAGGGAAAAATGGCTGTATATTTTCCATGACTCAATTGTAATTATTGGATCATCAGGCTTTTGTTTAACTGGATTAGTGTGCATGAGAATTTATTTATGAACTATTATTTTTCCTTTTGAACTCTAGTGTAGCAGAGGGTTCCCTGAATACTGTGTGAAAACATTTCACTTAGCTGGCTATCTAAAATAAATAAGTAATGATATCTTCACACCAAAATCTTTTGTCCCTCCCTATAGGAATTTCTTTCCACATGGAATAAACCATGCATTTCCTTCACTTTTTTTCCCCCTAAAATTATCCCTCTTCCTTTTTTGTCACATTATGCAACCAAAAATAGGTTGGGTTGATAGGGGTATGAATAAGCCTGCTGATGCTATTCCATATGGAGGAAACACATAGTGTGTCTACCCTCACACTTCCAAAGCTTAAGATCAAGTCATTCCTCTCATACAGATTCACTGCAGGACAGTGGGGGCTTCCAGCCTTTCCATCCCAAAACTTCTCCTCCTGACCGACTGTAACGTTCCATCTGTCTGCTCCCGAGATGTTTGGGGCCTAAGAACATTACAGGTTTGTAAAGGTGAACCTACACCTCTGTTTGGCTTCAAGCCATGGAAGTAACCACAGATACGTGTCCATCTAGCCTTACTGATGCCCCACAACAGTAAACTGTGGAAGAGTCAGTGCTGAATTCATCCTGATTCTAATTTTTCTAGAAAACCTCAGGGAAAGCCTTAATATGTGACCCAGTTTCGGTTTCTGAAATATTACGTTTTTAATCCTCTTTCAGTTCTGCCTAATTCAAACTGGGGGTTGGACAGTGCTATCTAATGCTATCCCATACTGGAGAAACACTGATGCAAAAGCAGAAATAACTTCACAAAGTGAAGAAATTAAGGGGAAGCTCTGGAAGAATGAGATGGTATTTAAGAATACGTCATATTACTATCCATCCTCCTGCGAGAATTTGGAGTGCTTAGGAGTATAATGTGCATTGAGTGGCATGTTTCAGCAAAGCATCTCAGCTCACGTTGTAAAGGTAAATATCATGCTCATTTTATAGGTGCTGAAATGGAATTGGAGACTGTTCAGAGGCAGCAGAGCCCTGTGTAACACAGCTTCAGACATACAGATGTCATATTTTGGCACTACTGAAATAATTTACATGACTCACAGCTTAAATGGCTTGTCCAGATCTGTGTAGCCAGGTGGATGGGGAATCGGGTAAGGCTCCTCACTGAGACCTTTAGAGATACCTATCTCAATACATGCGGTGGTAGCTCCACCAAGGGCTACAAGTGGTCATCTTGGAAACACTCCTCTTTTCAGATCATAACGAATGCTGGCCAGCAAATATAAGTGGGACTTTATTACAAACACAGTTATATTCACTATATATTGAATTTTTCTCTGTTTCTTCTACATTCTTAAGTATAAACCAGGACACTGAGAAACAGAGGTGTCCAGCGAGGCCTTGTGGGTAGAAGGCCGCTTTCTTGCGTCAGTACAGGCTTTCGGCCTTTGCGTTTGTTTCTTCATGCAGTACGAAAATAATAACACCCTATATTTGGAAATGTAATTCCTCATGTGTGCAGTGAATCATGCTCAGAGGATTTCTTGTTTTCCCTCTCCTGCCTCTTCATGAGATAATTGGTCTTTCTGGTGTTAACCGGTGTTTCACCGGACTCTGCAATCATGCCATTAACTAGAGGCAAATATGCTTAAATATTCTGTAAAGGCTTCATTCCTGTGTTCAAGTGATTTAGAGAATTAGTGCCCTGAGAAATACATGTGTGGCTGGGAAACATTTTGGAAACTCCTGCAGTAACTGTGGGGCTATTATTATTTTCATATTGTGCACATTATCTATTAGGTTTCCTTGCCTCTAACAGGCTCATACTTATTTTCTTCTTTGCAGAAATGCGATGCTCTTCAGGGAGATTATTTGTTTAATGTCTTCCTGGAATCATTTAAATTGCCATACTGTCGGGTTAAAATAAATAGCTGTTCATCTTGCCCAACAGTTCCCTTGTTTTCATAACGTGGTTTTCACACATCACAAGCATCGTGGGATTTATCCCATGAGATGCTCAAGTGCAAGCAGATTATCTGTAAAACACACCTCTTCAGAACCCGTACCTCCCCTGTGATCATTATTTAAGCAATTTTAAATATCTTAACTCACTCTCTTGCCTCTGTTTTTATCAGAATTCTGGTATTTCCCTTAATTTGCTACAGAAAAAGTTAGAGGGGTAGATGACACTGGCTGCACTTCTGTGGTAAATTCGATGCAGTTCCATCGGGTTCAGTTTGGTTACTATCTGTACTCTTCTGTATGGATATAGTGGATTAAAAGGAAGAGCTGTCACTGTTCAAAGCATGTTCAGCCACAGAGGGCACATACAGGGGGTCTTTCTGACCCCTTTACAGAGCTAGTTATGGATATTGCACTGTCTCCTTCCTGTGCTCTTCTCATTGCCTGTATTTTCTTTACAACTCCAAATGAAGCCCGTCACTGATTCAGTCTAGGAAATAGATGCTTCCATGTGGTGGCATTTTCTTTGGAAATGTCCTGTGAGAGTAGTGTAATTTCCTTTTGATTGCCTCTTGCATATCCAGCAACAAGAAAGTCTTTAACTTCCTCTGTAATACGGCAGCATCGAGGGATGAAATTTCCATAGTCAAACTGCTTCAGAAGCGGCAATTAATAATCAGAAGACACCGAGATAGGTAAATATTGTTATCTCTGCGTTTCAGTTGGTGAAACTGAAATAAAGAGGCCAAGGTCAACGTCTTCCAATTTAAAAGCTATGGTTGGGCTGTGACAGCTAAAGCAATGACATGATTTGCAAACTTTTGAAATTTATAAAATCAAAAGGACTGCACGTTCTTGGGAATCCTGGAAATCTGAGAACTTATTTATATGCCAGAAGTGTTGTAGCCAAATTAAACATTTTTGCTTTAATGATTAGGGCAATGTTAGGTCATGGTCAAAGATGTCCTGAATCTTTTTTAGGTTTTGGGGTTTTGGAGTTTTTTCTTATGTTCAGCAGTAGATATTTGCATTTAAATTACCTCCCCTCTGTTTATTTGCACTTGTGTAGTACCAAGTTCTTGGGAGGAAATTTTCCTTAAACATCTTGGTTTCCCCTAAAGAGAAGTTGTATTTAGATTTCTTTGGTTTCCTTTGCTACAGTTTGTCTCACACTGATGAAGGAACTCACACATAAAAGGAAAAAGAAATAAATGTATCATCTACTCTGTGCGTGTCTGTGGACAGGATGAAAACATGGACTACCCTGATGAAGAGAGAAGAGGGAAGTTAAGAGCATCCTGCTTTCCCAGAGGACAGTTTAAGGGAAGGGAGAGGGCCAGACAACTCTGCTCTCCAGAAGAGGGTTTCCACTCGATTCTTTTCCAATTTCTGGTCCTTTCAATTCTGGTCCTTTTAATACTTCCCCTCACATCAAGACATGTGGCCACAGCAGAGGTTTCTCTATGACACATGAAAATATAGACATGACACAGAAAATATAGTTCTGCTGCCTAATTAAGCATTCAGTGGTGGAAGAAGACAGACACTTCCTTTATCTCAGCTCTGCATTCACAAGATCTGAGTCCCCCTCATACTGTATCTTTCTCTTTCCTTGGCAGAGGACTAGAGACTCCAGTCAGGTATCTCCTTTCTGGTTATTGCCTGGAGGTGGCACGTCCTGCCGGGAGGCACTGAGCATCCTCGGCATGTTCTGCCCCACATGTTCTGACCAGTTGGTAAGGGGGGAAACGAGCTGGAAGCCACTGCTGGGACGGGTGACAACTGTCCTGTCAGAAGCCTGGAGACGGTATTTTGGCAATCCGGGAAAGGTACAGCCTTTGCCTTAATTGTGAACTTGTTTTGTTATTTGACTTGTAAATGTTTCATTGCACCAGTTGCCATATTAACTTTACAAGCAACATAATGAAGCGTAATTGGCACAAGGGCCCAGTGTGAACTAATTGATCTGGAAAAAAACCCATTTCAGAACGCAAGCGGGAAACATAAGCCTTGA
The DNA here is from genome assembly GCF_964237585.1 of Gallinula chloropus. Classification (NCBI taxonomy): domain Eukaryota; kingdom Metazoa; phylum Chordata; class Aves; order Gruiformes; family Rallidae; genus Gallinula; species Gallinula chloropus. The sequence goes on along the minus strand of NC_140086.1, from coordinate 77,439,142 downwards.
CTTTCCCTAGATATTTCCAGGAGGGATTTTATTTACCAATAGTGAGAGAGTGCTGAGAACTTGCTAGCAAGCTGATTTAATTTTTGTTGTTGTTGATTGGTCTATAAAAATGGCACCTTGCTTATCACCTAGCAATGAGATTTACCAGCATGGACTTGTATATTGAGCTGTGTTTGACAGCGAACCCTGCTGAAAATGTTTTTTTTTTTCATGAATAATAGGACAAACATATTTAAAAAAGAAACCCCGTTGCTAATTTTTGTTGCAAAGGTAGATATCTTCAAACAAGGTTACTGAGATAGGGAAACCTGTTCTAGCTATTAAAAAAACCCTGTCAGCACTGCTGTAGGATTTTGCATTGTGCTAGGCTGTACAGCATGCTTTAAAGTTAAACCACCAGAGATAAGTTTTTGCCAATCAAAAAATAATGACACAGCCTTCAGCTTCAAAACCCTTCAGCTGCACCTCTCTTCCATCCTTAGCTAAAGCAAAAAGTACATTTTTCAATACTGAAAACCAACAACAGTAACAAAAAAGAGAGATCTAATGTTTGGTTTTACAAATTTGCCTTTTGTTTATGCACGTTAAAGGTAACTCTGGGACTGTGATAGCCTATAAACCCCTCCTTGTGTTAGAACCAAAAGCATCCCTTGTGGCTCTGTAATAAATAAATAAATAAATCTGGGGGTTTAGAACTATAGCTGTGAAAGATAATGGAATGCCCTTTAAATAGCTGAGAAATACTGTGATTTAAATGAGGACTTGTTACAGCAATCTTGGTGAGATTCAGTTGTGTTTATGTGCACAAAACACCATTATCCTTCTGCAGAGAGGATCCTTTGCCGATGCCACTGGGACAACTCCTGTAGGCAGACGCGACAGCATGTAATGGGCAGAGTTTTGGGTAATAGGTTCATCTCGGCTCATATTCATGTTTTTGATGGGTGTCATTGTTTTTTTGCCACAGAAAGTACTTCTAAATATTTGAACAGCACAGTCAGAAGGCTCCTGACACTCTCAGAGAGCAGCATGAGGGAGCTTTCCTGTGATTTTACAGCCAAGAGAGCGGGAAGTGAAGCCAGCACAGTCCCTCTAGTGATGGGGAGGCAGGCTGAGGGCTCCCCTGCCTGAGGGGGACTGAGAAGAGACAAACATGTGAACCGAAGGGAGAGCCACGTCACCCAGCTTGCCTTTGAGCAGGTTACATTCTCTTTCTCTCCTGGAGTGACAGCAGTGGGTCTTTACTGGGATTCAGAGTTCCTTCTAGTGGCATCCTCCATGCTCTTCACCCCTTAGCAGGCAAGACAAAAGATGTAGAAAACACATCAGGACTGTGAGAGATGCAGAGCTGAGCACTCTGAGAGCCAAACTCAATTTGCAGGTGATTTCCCCACTGAAATGTCTGGGAGTGAGTCATGTTGGGCTGTGTATGCCGAGTGCTGTGCTGGCACAAGCGCTGCCGTAGGTAGCGTTTCTTTTCCTGTGTGGTGGTGCGTTGGCTCAGCACAGATGATGCAAACCCCTGCCAGTGAAACACCTGGCTTCATGCAATGGGTGGGTGTGCAGGAAGAGTGGATGGGGTGGGCCAGAATAAGGAGACCTCCCCAGCCCACCACCAAAGCTCAAAACCACACCAGGCAGAGGGTACATCTGGCCTGTCAGCAGGGATTTGAGAGGAAATGAATGTTAACCATTCATTAAGTAAATCAATAACCTTCTCTCTAAATTGCTGCGAAGCCTGTTGCGACGAGAGGGAAGGGTGCAGCCAGCCAGTATGCTTTATCAACCGTATTGGCTGACCCATCTTGTAGCCTGGGAATCATGTCTCTTTCTCAGTCCCAGGAACATTGAATCCTTATCACACCTCCTGCTCCCACATCTTGTGACCATGCTGTATGATACACAAAATACACTGACGGATTGTTGCCCCTTCTGTTCTCACCAAGACGGCGTGGGGCCTGGTCTTACTAAGCTACACAGGCGACTGCTTGGACAACTGCTCCATAGGCTCATGGCCTTGCTGCTCAAGCCATTCTGCAACACTAAATTACAGCATTTGAGCTAATTAAGCAGGCCACACTACTCTAGCGTGCTCCTCAGGTTTGGTTGGGAAGCAAGGCATGGTGCTGACAAAGGGTCCACATGTCTCTGGAGAGCAAGAGGAGGACTATCTTCAGCATGTCAATACCTAGGCTGGAGACTGAAGCAGGGATTACCTCCCAGGGTAGGGAGGCTGCCGACACAAGCTGGGGGGGGTTGGTTCCAGAGCAGGTTTTAGTGAAGGCTGATGGTGAAAGACATGTTAATGGGCTTTGGAAAGCTTTGAGGTCCACTGGGACACACTTCTGACAAGATTCATGGGAGTTGGAAAAGTCCCTATGAATAACAAGAACAGACTCTGGTCCTCTGAAACCAACTGTCTTGGTTTCCAGTGGAGTCTCATGATGTTCCCATTATTTTGCTCAAAGTCAGAGCTCCTGAAATCACCTGCTGACATTGAAATCACATTTCTAACCTAGAAAGGTGAGTAAAGGGAACAATAAGTACTCTGTTTTAAATACCTGATGATTTAATATCTGGTGATTTGTGTTGCTGAGTACAAGATATTTGAAAGCTTGAGTGTGGCGGTCCCTGAATTCTGTGACACGTTCCCTATAAAATGATGCACAAATTGAGAGCAGTCCCCAAAGTCCCAGCTTGTCTGAACTAATTCTGCTGCAATCTGGGATACAGATCCCACTTTCCCAATGATTGCTCGATGACTTTGCAAGTTATCTATGAGTTAGGAAAAACCCTGAATAATTTGAAATGTAGCAGTTGGGAAACAGGTGTCTGGAAGAACAGCTGGCTGACAGCTCTGGTGAGGAATGTGTGTTTACTGGTTAGAGGTAAAACAGGCAATCCCATGCCACATTGCCCCATTGTTCTGCTACACAGGCAGAATACACTTTTAGAAATAATAGGCAGTGCAGCATCTGTAACCCAAGGAGTTCTTGGTTGCACTTAATTCCAAGTTCTACACTTCAAGCTTTTCATGTGAGGCCCAAGGACATAATAAAGTGACTTCATATGTCCAGCCTTTCATTACTGGGGAGCAGGTTTCATTAGCTATAGATCTGTGCTGGACTTTGAGAGAAGTTTCTGCAGTTGGTGATCAATATCACACCTTCTGTAAGAGAGATTCAGCCTCTTGGGCCCTGATGTAATTAAGGCAGCCTAACACTTTCCCATTATCAGGGACCTCGTTCTGTTACTTAAAAATTCATCAAGTTTTAAATGCTCAAGCAAAATGCCTTAGGTCTTAGGAAAGTTGTTTTTATGACTTTGGGGGTTTTATTGTTACCCTTATTTGATTTGCTGCTTTCAAGAAGGGAGAAGGAGAAAGGACAAGGTGCTGTTCTGGCACGTTAAGAAAACAACTCTGGTGTCCTCTTTGAAATTTGTTTTTCTGTAAATGTTTTGATGACTTCTTTTTCCCATGCAGTGCAGTTTTCCAGCCCTTTGAACCAAGCCTACTAGTGATCACTCACGGTGTGTTCCTGGTTTTCAGAGGGTCTCAGTTCCTTCTTGTCAAAGTCCTTGATCCATTTTTCAAAAACACTGATGATTCACCGCTGCACCTGAAACACACCCGTGCTAAAGAGAGGGAGCATCCTGTAAAATTCCTAAGGGAAAGATGAAGGTTAATTAGGCACATGTGTTATGTATCTAAACACATTGAAATTGCTTGCCTTCTAGGCATTGTCAAAATACAGGTCCTAAGCACCTCCGGGATGTACTCTCAATTTGCAGGCACACACGACCCCTGTCTCCTTGTGCTTCATCTCCTTTGAAAAAGCTTTTTAAGTGTGTGACAGGATTTATTTCGCAGTGAACCATTCTCTTTAAAAAGCCAGGCTTTACTTCACTTACATTACTCCATTTTTTCCCACCTTTTTCACCAGGAAATGTAAAAGTTAAGGTGAGATGGGGATTAAAATAGTTTCTGAACTATCTTAATAAAATCTGAATTTCACAGATTCACTGAATTGGATTGCAGGGGTTGGAAGGGACCTCCAGAGATCATCAGATCCAACCCCCCTGCCAAAGCAGGTTCCCTAGGACAGGCTGCACAGGTAGACATCCAGACAGGTCTTGAACATCTCCAGAGAAGGGGACTCCGCAACCCTCCTGGGCAGCCTGTCCCAGGGCTCTGTCACCCTCACCCTGAAAAAGTTCTTCTGCATATTGGTGTGGAACTTCCTGTGCTCCAACTTGAGGTCGTTGCCTGTTCTGTCCTCACAGACCACTGAAAAGAGGCTGGCTATTTCCCCCTGTCCCACACTTCAGATATTTATAAACATTAATCAGATCCCCTCTCAGTCTTCTTTTCTCCAGGCTGAACAGCCCCAGTTCATTGAGCCTTTCCTCGTAAGGGAGATGCTCCAGGCCCTTAATTTCTGCTGGATTGCCTTCACTTTAAGGAAACTCCTGTTTTTACCAGCCCCCCACCTACAAAAACGTAGCTCAGAAATTTTTTAACCATGACTCCTCACGTGCCTGGCACTGCACTGTGGTCCCTAATCAGGCAGTGACGTGATTTGGCCTTCCTACCTGTGGTGTGAGCAGCACAGGTAGGAGCTCAGATCCCGTGGGATGGGCTAAGTAGGATCTCCTCCTCTGTGCAAAGCAGCTTCTTTGAGAGGAGGCGACGTACATGCTGCTCCCTGCCAGTCCGTTACACAAGAATTTGTGAGACATCTGTGGATTACTGGCATGAGGATGCTTGGATTATGTAACGGTACACGGCTTCCAGGCAGCACTTCTCATGGGTAGGTGATAAAGTGCTAACACACACACAGATTAAAAACCCAAGAGGTCAGTACCATTGTCCTCAATCTACATACTGTGTGGCTGGCTTTGAGGAAAGAGCCTTTTGTTGAGGTCAGAACAGTGGCAAAGGAGGAGGCAGCTTGTGTGAAGATTTAAAACTCTTGAGCAGTGTGCCTGAGTGAATGAGGCTTACTTACTTACCTGTTTCACACTTAAGACCTATGTCTGGATCTGAAACGTGCCTCAGTTACCATTGTGCCATCTTCCATTCACAAAATTAAATACTGCTAGTTATCTGCCTGTCTCTGACGTATATTGGGCTGCAGAAGCAGCAGTCCCTATAACTTGGTTTCCTTCATGCTTTTCATGCTAAGACCCTGTCTTGAGTCACGTGTAGTCTCTGTGTGTGTGTGTGTGTGTGTGTGTGTGTGTCCAAGCACGTGCACACATGCAGGCTGGGATCTTCAAAGCTATCTCAACCTGATCTTGAAAAACCTTTTAGAAAAAAGACCTTTTGCAAAAATAAGTCAGGGAAAATATTTTTAGGCATATGTATCATGGGGGGAGTTTCAGGCTTTAAATTTGTTATGTCGGTGTCTGTACTCCACGTATGCCCCATCCCCACCAGGCCTCTGCTTTAGCCCCTATGAAATGAAACAAGACCACTTTCTTCCTGCAGTTTTTCCCGTGGTTTGCTTTTTTGGCCTGCAAGCCCTTGAGACCAGAATCTCTGACTTAAACACACTGTCTGGCTTGTCTGGGCCCCAGTGTTATTCCAGAAACTTGCTGTAGCTTCACTACAAGAGATTTATATGATTTTGATATAGGTTCTTTGATCAGCATTTCAGAATGTACTGAAAGAAAAATACGCTTAGGAAGAGGAGTGTATCTCAAAGGGATGATCATTTGTTTGACCTTAATCTGTCATTGGCAAAGCTTCCAGGCTACACTGTATTAGCAGATGGATAATCGGCTCCAGCTGAAATTACTTGCACAGTTAAGTAGTTTATTTTCTCATTTTCCTACAGAGAGAGTCTCTAAGAGCAGGGCTGGCACATCAGTGCTCACGTACATTCCCGTACTAACGTGTTGGGCTCATTGTTTCAACTGCTTGAGTGAGGACCTGAGGTGTTGCCATCTATTCTCCAGTGCTTTGTGCAAGGAACAAAAGCAGGATCCAGGTCACTGTTGCTTTCCTTTTTTGTGGGGGAGCCTGGCACAAAAGTGCAGCACCTACTTCTGCCTCATTTGAGACCTATTTGAAAGGACACGAGGAAGGAGGTTTTTCAACGACTTCACTGGATTTTGAATCATCTTCAGGGTTTGGGTTTTCTTTGGGGTTTATTGGTTAGAGTAGCCTGCAGATCTTCTCTGTATTGAGCTTTCCAGTGATGTTGTTGTGTCGTATAGAGAGAAATAATTAAAACAGAAATTTACCATAGCAGTAAGCAAAATCAGAGGTTCGGAAGAAATGGGATTCAGATGATAAAATCACAGAAAACTATAGAATGAGCGCTCATTCTGCATGCATGCACTCTTATTGCTCCTAACTTTTGTTAAGAGGTTAAAGAGGGCTCTTATGAAGACTTCTATAAAAGTGTAAGCAACAAGAAAACCAGGAATCATCACTGCTGCTAATTACACAGCTTCTGATGACTCTGACATCTCTGGAAAGGAATTCCTCGCACCATGACTGAATCAGATTTGCATGTTGTTTTGTCAAGATGACTATTCCCCTAAATTATTCGACTATTATTACAGCAGAATTAAGTGGTGTGCCATTCTTGTCTGTGTCCAAAGCATAGCATCTTATTTGAATACATTTGATCTAGAGTGATGTTGATCATCAGTTAAAACAATGTAGAAAAAAATGTGCACAAACTTAAGTGTCACATCCAAGAGTTTTACTGGGGAATAATGGATTTATTTAGGCAGAAATGACACAGAGATATTTGCATCTAATGAATTATAATACAGACATTAAGTAGTTACAGAAATGTTTTATTTTTGGTGTGGTAGAAAATTGTCATTTGAAGTTGACTTCATGCCTTGACATATAAACCTGACATAACTGTTACCAATGACATGGGGTAATTTTAATGAACATAACTGAAAAAAAATTAAAAGCAGGTTAGTTTTGGAACTCCCATCTCAATTATATGAATTCTGCCTATATTAACCCCAGACAAAAGAAATTAATTCTTAGTAGAACCATAGGTAAATGACATTTGAAGAAAACTGAAGAAGAGCAGCAGTTCCTCTTCTTGAAGTTGTAGAATCTGAATAAGAAAGGGATTTTTAATTCTTTTTTTTTTAATTTAAATAAGGAAAAGCTGTAGCAGCTGGAGAAATGGCCACAGATTTTGCAAGGATGTTCAGACAATCTAGATTTTGTGGCATAAAGAAAAGCAATTCGGGAACAGACAAAATGAAGCCAACACTGTGGAGACAAATATGGGCTGGTGGTGCTAGTCTTCCAAATTATTTCGTGTATGAGTTGCTGTGTTCTGTAACTACTTAATATTTAGATACTATCAAGTTTTTTGGAGTTTGCTTACTCTGTTGCTACTCCAGTTATTGAAACACTGGACCTTAGCACTGGCCTGAGATTCCTGCCAGGAGGAATTGTCCCTAAAGCTATTTGACCATCCTGTTTTATGTCCACATTACAGGTGAGAATTAAGCAATTTTTATTTGGAGTGCGGCAGACCTCAGTGGCACAAAGTGAGGAGAATTGCCTATTTCTTGTGAGAATTATTTGGAGACTGCTGTTGGTCTGATCTGCTCAGGATTCATCTACGGGCAGGGAGAAAAGGTGCTGGAGTAGACATACAAACTGTGAGTTGGCCAAGAAGGCCAATGGCATCCTGGCCTGTGTCAGGAACAGTGTGACCAGCAGAACCAGGAAAGTGATTGTTCCATTATACTCTGCCCTGGTGAGGCCATACCTCGAGTGCTGTGCTCAGTTTTGGGCCCTTCACTACAAGAAGGATGTTGAGATGCAGGAGTGTGCCCAGAGAAGAGCAATGAAGCTGGTGAAGGGTCTGGAGCACAAGTCCTGTGAGGAGTGGCTGAGGGAGCTGGGGCTTCTTACTCTTGAAAAAAGGAGGCTGAGGGGAGACCTTATCGCTCCCTGGAACTACCTGTAAGGCACTTGCAGAGATGTCAGGGTCGGGCTCTTCTCGCGGGTGACAAGTGATAGGAAGAGAGGGAATGACTTGAAATTGCACCAGAGGAGATTTAGGTCAGATATCAGGAAGAATTTCTTTACTGAAAGGGCTGTTAGGCACTGGAACAGGCTGCCCAGGGTGGTGGTGGAGTCACCGACCCTGGAGATATTTAAAAGACAAGTGGATGTTGTGCTTAAGGACATGATCTAGAGGTGGGCTAGGCAGGGTTAGGTTATGGTTGGACTTGGTGATCTAAAGGGTCTCTTCCAGCCCAGGTGATTCTGTGATTCTAAATGCAGTAAGATTGATGTAACTAGTTATTCACTATAGAGGCATGTGACATTTTAAAAAAGAAAAAAAAAAAATAATTTTTTTTGTTATTCTTCTGGCAACCTCGTAATGTGATGTCTGTTGTTCCACTGTAAATAATTATATTCTTAGTTGAGTGGCTGAATTAAGTATGAAATCATGAATTTTTTTGTTTACTGCAGAATAAAGCATGGAAATGACAAAAATACTTGCAAAAACTACATGAAACTGTTTTTGATGGACTTAAAATTTACAGGCAACATTTGCTCTAGTTCTGGACTTTGCATAAATCAGCATGCAGTGGCATTTTCTTAATGTCACTAATGACATTTTGGCCCAGAGGGTCTCAGCTGACTTTGTTCACTACAGAATTGTACACGGCGTGTCCTAAGGGCAGCTACTGCATCACTGTGTTTGTTTACATTACTCTTTAAGCTGCCATCCCCAGCAAGTGTAATTAGTTGTCCAGTGAAACAAGATCTTTCATTATCATCTTTCCTAATGCTTAATCTAAGAATAGTTCTCTGGGATATTTGTTATGTATGGAGTTGTTGTGGTTTAACCCAGCAGGCAGCTAAACACCACACAGCTGTTCACTCATCCCCCAACACACACATTCCTCAGTGGGATGGGGGAGAGAATTGGGAGGGAAAAGTAAAATTCATGAGCTGAGATAAAGACAGTTTAATAGGACAGAAAAGGAAGAGGAAATAATAATTATGGTAAAAGAATATACAAAACTAGTGATGCACAATTGCTCACCACCCGCTGACCGATGTTCAACCAGTTCCTGAGCAGCAGCCCCCCCAAACAGGTTTTCCCCTCGTTTATATGCTGAGCACGACATATGGTATGGAATATCCCTTTGGCCAGTTTGGGTGCTGGCTGTGCTCCCTCCCAGCTTCTCGTGCACCCCAGCCTCCTCGATGCTGGGGTGGTGTGAGAAGATGGGAAGTCCTGGACTTAGTATAAGTGCTGCTTAGCAACAACTAAAACATCAGTGTGTTATCAACATTATTCTCATCCTAAATCCAAAACGCAGCACTACACCAGCTCCTAAGAAGAAAATTAACTATCCCAGATGAAACCAGAACAGCAGCAAACGAAATGCTTTCTTCTCAGTGTGGTGAATAAAGTTACTGTTGTCAAATGCTGAATGATGAAAGACACAGTTTACCCCAAGGCACTGTTTTCAGTGGATAAATGAGGGAAACTGGACACTGATTTGATGCATTGTTGTTGAGGTTGTATGGCAAACTTAGCGAAGAATGTATTATTCCAGGCTGTTACAGGATTATGTCAGCCAAAGGGACAGCTAAGAAAGTAAAAAATCTCTTTCCAGGGGGAAGACAACCCCATTGAGTATCTGATAACAACAGTATCTGCTGTTACTCAAGCGATGCTGATGGGTGAAGGCAAGGTCAGTGTAGGCTAGCTGAACCCTGATATGCTCTATACTGATGTATACAGGAGGGAAGTCTGGTAACATCACTAGCCACCTTACCGTGCTCTGGAGAACAAGAGGAGTGTACCTACTGTAACAGAGGTATGTCTTCATCACAGCATCCGGGCAGACGGTGTGCTTTTCGGTGCCAGCTCTCAGAGCTTCGAGGGTAGGATAGGAGTAAAAAGTGCTCCCAACAGAGTGTGTTAGGTTTTAACAAAATGTCAAAATTCCTTATGAATCAGACTTGCATTAGGACTTGTGGACACAGACCACTTCAAGGGTGTTGTGAAGCTGCACCCAGGATGTCTGGCCTCCTACCCATAGGACAGACCAGACATGACACTGAGTGCAAGCAACAGTTTAGGCCAGTGCTGTGCTTACCCGACCTCGGTGGTTTGGTTTTGTCCAGTGAATGAATATTGCCCTCTTCCCTCTGACAAGGTTGGTGTCTGCCTGGACAGAGGGGATATGCTGTCACCCAATGTGTGGTGCCTTTTGGCACATCATACTTGTAAGGCCTTGCTGTCTTGTTTCTTCACAGCACGCACTATGTTAGTGTTAGTACTGAGATCCTACTGATCTCGGAATAGTGTCATAAAAAAGTGCACTGAGGGCCAAAGGATGTAAAAAACCGAAGTATCTGACTTCTGAGAAGGGCTTCAGTGCACAGGCCCCGTGCTTTCTGCATGCCACAAAGATTAATTATTGTTCAGGCAAAACCAGTGTCTCTGAACAGCATGTTCCCCGGGAGGTTGATATGCTCCCCAGTTTAATTGGGTTACTGATTCCCTTGCCATTAAGAAGAATCAGTTTTAGCTGGAGAGTAAGGCAGTAAAAGAGGTGACAGAGCAGCTCGTTAGCCAGGGCACTCTGGCTCACGACTTGGCTTCCGTAGGCAGAGAAGGTGGAAGAGGCAGTAGAAACTACGGATGTGGAGCCGGGCAAGCGGGAAGGCAGTCCTGACATTTCTCTCTGAATCAAGGTGGTGAGCCCAGTCTGTGTGTGCTATGTTTGACTGATAAAAGATAATGCCTTGCCAATATTTTCAAGAAAATGAGGAACAGGGGGGGTTGTTTGATCAAAAATAAATTTCTCAAATAATAATAAGCAAAACATGCATTTTACCAGGCTGGCACCAATGCGAAGAAAGGGAGCAAGTTAGCACTGAGATTCTGATGTGAGCAGGTTGGACCAGGGCAGAGGTAACTACAGCGCTCAATGCTCCCCCTGTAAAATGCCCTTCCCTTCTTGTCTGAACCTAGCTGCCCAGTTTTCATTTTAATTACACTGTTGAACAACTCTGCTGCAGCTGGAGTAGCTGGAAGGAAAGACAATTCACCTCCTCGCTTGAACTGCTCATCTGTCATGGCAGAATCTATGGAGTAAGGAGATGAAGTCTGGCATGTAGCACTTGGCACAAGCAGAGGACAATTTGCCTTGGATTGTGCCCCAAATAAAAGTCATGCAGTCTCTGGACTGCTGGTGTAACGTTGTCCTTCCCCCTAATTAGGTAAAAAACCCTAATCCATTCTAGAGCATGCACAGTTTAAACACATGTTTGGGAGTATTCATTAACCATAGCCTTGGTATGTACAGATGGAGATGAAAGAAGTGACTCATGGCCCTATTCACCTCTTCTTGCCCTGAATCCTCTGGCAGTTGTGCTTCTTTCCTACAGGGTAAGTGTTTCACTGCAAGTAGTGGAGAACCTCAGGCTCAGCACATGCTTGTTCTTTATGCCCTCATAGGATCTCTGTCTCAACTGGAGAGCTTCTGAGGAGAGGCTGGGCATGGCATTAGCCTGACACCAGGAAATTTGCAGGAGACCTCAGATGAGCAGTAATCCATCATGCTTCAAATTTATTCATACCCCCTCAAGCAGCCAGGTTGGAAGCTACACGTGTGTCCTGGTTCTGGCCAGACCAGAGTTAACCTCCTCAAGCAACCAGCCCAGGTGAGCTGAGTCAGCCCAGGCTGTTTCCATGCCACCTGACATCACTCCCCCATAAAAGGGCTGGTTGGGGAGGGGTGCCCTTGGGTGCCTCCAGGGCAGTCTGAGTGTGCCTGGGGTGCTGGGTCAGTTCTTGTGTTGTGCAGCACTCTAATTGTCGGGTCAATAAGGTACTCTGTTATCACTGGGTATAAGTGAAATTCACAGTGGGCAGTTATTGTTCCCCTTTCAGGGTGCTTTTGTCAGCAAACTATCCTTATCCCAACCCAGGGAGGCTCCTCTGGGACTGAGCAAGCGGCACGTAGTGCTCAGCCACTGCCTGGGGCTGAACCACCACAATGTGAAAGCAAAAAAGATGCACCAGTGGCGGGCGAGTCTCCACAGCGCTGGACAAGGGTTGTGTAAGCAAAGGCCTTTCCCTGGGTTGGGGCTCACACAGTCTGCCCAACAGCTTTGACAGTTCCTACCCCTGGCGATGTTGCAGTGGTTACTTAACAGGTTAGCAGGAGATGGCTGCGGGGGTTCATGCTGTGCAGACCTCCCTCCTGTGTGGCTGTATCTGGATCGCTGGCTCTTTCTGGGCCTCCTTTCTCTAACTACACACGTGTGAGTAGCAGCAGCTCTCAGGTGACTTAAAGGGGAGATGGGTTAATGAATGTGACACGCTGAAGTGTCATGGAGGAATGGCAAGGGGAACACAAATGACGCTGTTTCTACCAACACAGATTTTTTTTAACCGGACCCTGATGCCAGTGGGATTTCTCCACGTGTTCCTTCCGTGTTTAGGTGAGCATAATAAAAATCAAATGAACTCTGATGTGCATAGTTTGAGTCTTGTTTTTCCCTCTGTTTTCAAGAAAGCCACTGTCAGCTCGGCGTTAACGTGTTCTTCACAGCCTTCCATGAGAGGCGACAGCTTAATTTCTGATTTAATGAAGAAGCAAAACATGGCTTTTTTTGTCAAATCATCTTGAAATACTACACAGAGGGAAAAGCCAGATGCCCAGCTATGGCACTTTGTTTCTTGGCTGAATACCTGGAAAGTGAAGGAAAATAGCTTTAATAATAGAAGAAGATGTTAAGGGGAAGTCTTTCCCAAGCAATTAGATTCTTTCACAGTAATGCTTTCTTGAAAGATAATCTGATTAAATTCTTTTGGTCAGGAGCCTATTTTTAATTACATACCCTAAGGATAGCTCCAAGAGATAAAACACTTCGCTCACTTGGTTTTAATGGCTGTCACTAAACCCTGAATGATTCATATGATCAGAGAAGCTCAATTTGTGCATAAATCCTAACTCATCCCAGCGTGAAACTATGGCTGGGCAGAGATCTTTATTCAGTCATGGTGACTGGGAGAAATTCCTGGAGAAGTGCCACATTCTCACTGTGTGGGTGAGCAGGCACTGGCACAGGTTGCCCAGAGAGGTCATGGAGTCTCTTGTTCCTGGAGATACTAAAAAGCTGCCTGCACATGACTGTGGGCACTGTGCTGCAGATGGACCTGGTTTTGATCAAGGGGTTGGACCAGATTATTTTCAGAGGTCCCTTCCAACCCCGACCTTCGTGTGAGTCTTCCTGTTACTGCCTCAGGGCTTTCTGATGGCAAAATGAGAAATTTCCCAATTTTATTTCACTTCAAATTTTTAACTGCATCGGAAAAGTAAATTTGCAGATTTCTACCTCAAGACAATGCTCTAATGAGAATATGCTCGTTACAGATGGAGGTGTCTGAGCCCATTAGCTGTGGGTGTATCTGAAAAACAGTTCTTAGAGCATGTGGGTACAACACCCACGCCCCATTCCCTCTTCTTCAGTCACTCAGTACCGGTGCAATTTCCCTCCCCCCCTTTTCTGGGCCACATGCCCAGGCAGCAGACCAGAGCATTAAGGCACCCCATTAAAGAGCCTGGCTCTTACTTTGCTTGGGAACAGTAGCAGCCTGGTACTTGGACCATGACGTTCTTGCTGCCTTATTGTTTGGGAACAATAATGACAATTTATCACCTCCTGACGGCCTGGTACACCTGTAGCTGGGCCGTGGCCCAAAACAGGGTGATGCCAGAAAAGGTCTGAGACTGTGCAACTGGTGGAAAACACCAGAATATTTTGCCATCCAAGCTGGGTTGAAATGGAAGAGTACCTGACAAAAGTCAGTTGCTTCAATCCTACAAACAGAGATGCTAAATGAGACCCTTTGAGCTCTCCTGGGTCACAGCGGCCTGTGACCGGCATCTCCCCAGACCTGGGGCAGCACTCCTTGAGGAACGTCTGCTGACAAAGCCAACAGAAGGCCAGGGTGCAGTCAGCCTCCTCGAATATCAACCATCACCCGCTGAGGAATGTGGAAATTTTACCTGTAAGATAGCATCCTTTGATCACCTCTCTGCCTACCTGTGTGTTTAAACATACACACCTCCCTTTATGAGTGTGGGTGTTGTGTCTCTGGGCCCAAGCATTTCTGTCTGTCTGTGTGCACCTGAATATTTTGTGTCTATATATTTTTGTGGAATAATTGCTGGGGGTAACTTAGAAACTAAACTTAGAAACTAAACATTTGAAGGAGCGGTTCTGCATTCACGAAACATGCAACTGATACGCCGAGCATCCTTGTCACCATAAGTTCCTAAACATCCTTCCTCACAGTAAGTTCCAGGCAATCCTGAAGGTTGGTAATGTGAGGGGAGCTTGACATTCTAACCCTGAGAGAGCTGCACAGAGGCTGGGGCAGAGTGGAGACATCGTGGCCAGGCTCTGTGGTAACACAGGAGCTTAGAGGTTAGAGGGGACAGACAAGCTGCCTGTTTGCTACCCTGATCCCACAATCTGCCATGTATTTGACAAAACGCTGTCCTTGAGTAAACTTTGTCCATTACAGCATCACTAATAAAAAAAGCACACACTCTTTTAGGTGTGGCCCTGGTAGTTTATGGAATGTGACTGGAACGAAGGTTTATTGTGATATGGATTCACAAGTGTGCAACTGGAATTATAATGATAAATTTATAATGATTATAAATCAATTGCTACACTTAGCACATCAACTGTCCCATACCTCTCATAAGTTTTCCTGGATCGGACTGGGCAGATCCTTATCTTGTGACTTTGCTGAGAAAGGACCATTTTCTTAATATTTAGACCAACAACTGCCTTTTGGTGGACGAGCACTATTGGTTCTGTGAGCGTTGGTGATCATGTCCAAATTAGTGAGGCACTGGAATGGGTTAGTGAGGCCATGGCACAGGGTGCCCAGAGAGGCTGTGGAAGCCCCATCCCTGGAGGCATTTAAGGCCAGGTTGGATGGGGCTTTGGGCAAACAGAGCTAATGAGAGTGTCATTGCCCATGGCTGGGGGTTGGAACTAGATGGTCTTCGAGGTCCCTTCCAACCCAAACCAGTCTGTGATTCTATAGTACAGAGTAAAAGGACAGATTAGGTAACACACTGCCTTGTGAAGAGAAGCCTGTGGTTTGAAACATAAATACTGAGACCCTGAGGAGCAATTAGCACACAAGCTGGATGTACACATTTTCTAGTCCAAAGTGCTGTATTCCACTGCTAAACATATTGTAAAAATCACAGAAAAGAAAAAAAGAATGCCTTAAATGACCGTTATAGAGTGTTAAGCTTGCTTCAACGGGACAGTTTTATACCTACAAGACAACCAGAGTCCTATGAAAGAATCAAGGGAAAAATTAACATCAGAAGAAAGAAAACTCACTGCTGTGGAAACAAGTCATCAGCAATCCGGCAGCGCTGCAGCACTGCAGCCAAACCATCCCATTTGGCTGTGGGCCTGCTGGTTGTGACCATTTTCAGCATGTGGCTGGTTGTCATAACTCAGATTTGGTATTTTTTTCCTTCACACTGTAGGTTAAATCCCGATCACTCTTTATATCTGTCACCAGGTATATCACACTTGAATAGTAAAAATAAGCTGTTGCTCACAGGGTATCTTCAAGGTCGAGCTACACATTATTTAGTTACGTATGCAATAATGTCCTGAACTAAGGCCTATACATTGCTTTTAACTAAAAGCAGGGTAGCTGCATATGATCAGCACCTTTGTTCAAGCTTAGTAAAAGACAAATGGGCTTGATTATTAAAGTACCTACTGGAATACTCACTTTAATCAGAAACTTCACGTCAATTGTTTTAAGATATCAAAGAGATCAGGAAAAACGGAGGTTCACTGATTGCTTATTAGCAGCATTCAAACCTTGTCGGCTTTTGCGCCGCAAACTTTGCTTTGGTAGATCAAATAATTTCTTGGTTCCTAATCCAGAAGTTATTTTCTTGAGGAGCTTTCAGGAAACAAAGGTTCATAGCCAGTGGAAAGGTCTTGCCTGTATTTCTATATGGAACACAAATACGTTGTGTGACCTGGGGAAACTCATTATAGTGTTGATTGCATCACTTTCCTCAAAGAAATTGAATACATCCTTTGCTTTTATTTACTTGGGGAATTATTTCATCAATACTTGTAAACAACAAATGCTCAGTGGAAGCTAAGGCACAATACTGTTTCTTTAGAATTTTTTTTGGAGCACAACAATACGAAGTTAAATTTGAAACAGATGAAGGTTTATAATTTGGCTTCGAGGTGAATTGCATTTTCCAGGCTTGGCAACGTTTGCTGATGTTGAGCCCATGTGTCAGCCCCAAATTAAAGTAAACTCACTGTACCACCTACACTATGGCCACCTCTATTTTTAGGGTTGGTGAGTGCATGGCCAGCATGCTAAGTTAGCCACACATAATGTAAACCTCCTCAGCTGCTGAGCTCATTTAAAGTGCACGTATAACACCAGGAGATGAAGCCCATCACTCTCCTTACAGAGGCCAAACCTCCAGGGCTGCTGAGCGGCTGCCCGTTTGACGCAGTGTGGCCATCCATGGTACATGACCTGTGGGGCCACACCTCTGTGTTAAGCCTCTCAGCCTGTGCTGTGAGAGGCAGAGGAGGTTTTTCTTAATGCTGTGTCGTGGGTGAAAATGTTTGACACAGTTATGATTTAGTAGCAATTAGTATGAGTTAAATCAAAGGTTGAATTTTAGCAGTGTTCAATGATAGACTAATTTAAAGATTTAGAAGTAATTCACTAAAATATATTATGATCAAACCAGCGACTTAATTACAGATCTGAAGATGACAAGGCTCTGACTAGATGACTAGATTATATTGTATCTTAAATTGTATAGGTACATAGATATATAGATATGCATATATATTGTGTTAGGGGTTAAGATATGCCCAATTTATCATAGTTCCGGTCATGTTCCCTGCACTGAACCACCACAATTATGGATTCACAGATAACAAAATACACCTTCAGTCCAGTCCTATTCCATAAACTATCAGGGCTGCACCTAAAAGACTGTGTGTGTTTCGGTATTACAGTGACACTGTAGTGGGCAAAGTTTACTCAAGGACAGCAGTTTGTCAAATACATGATTGCCAGGTGAATAGTATTGCAGTGAGCCTCTGGACACCCTGGGAAGTGTCCCAGGTATGCTGCGCTCTTCCTCTAACTTGGAAATGGTTATTCACAGCCAGCAGCTGCACTGAGACTACGGAGAAAAGATCGACTCCTCTAACATGCCTCTGGTTTCTGCCCTCTGGACAGATGAGTCCCTAAAGCACCGCTCTTAGTAGTGGTCTGAAAATTGTCATTAATTACCATAATTTGCTTGTACTGACTTTACTGCAGGGCAAAATGCCTCGGGGAAGTTGTGGGATTTGTTTGCCCATAGTGGCTGATGCCGGTGAAACTGCCGCACGCTGCCTCCTGTTACACGGATAGGTCGGTGGCAGCAGGAAGGGAGTTTTGCCCCGTGCAATGCCATGTTTTGTTCCTCTGTTTCTGACTTTGCAGCTGGGGGCCAGGGGAGTCATGTGTGAGACAGTGTGGGCCACAGCCTGCTGGTCCTCCAGTCCGCCCCCTTGTTTTGCTGCCTGTGTGAGAACCACGAAGACCCATGTGCACCATGAGCCCTTTCCCAGGTATTTCGGAATACAGAGCATGTATTCCAAATATGCACCAGAGTACCTATTCCAGTATGCACAAGGCACTCACTTTCCTGGTTGCGTAGTCAGGCATTTTCTGACGTGAAAGATCTGAGTAAGGCCTATTTATTGCTGCTGTCGTAGGTAGCACCAATTAAAATAGCCCTCGGGAATCCCTGTGTCTCATCACTCAAAAGTGCACTCTGACTACTTCTTTTCTTCGACATCGAAAAGGGAGAGCCTGGACTTCCTTCTTTCCCCTCACCCCCAGCCCCTCCACCCCAGAAAAAAAGGCTTGGCTGGAGTAGCTGGTATTTCCATGGTATCCAGCATTTGATGCAGCTATCGCAACATAATGAAAATTAGGTGTTTGGGTTCTTCCATTAGCTCTGAATGTGCATAGCTAAAAGTGTGGGGAAATGAAAGTCTGGGGAGGGAAAACAGTGTCTTCATTTATGATAGGTTTGTTGGGTTTTTTTAATTTATAAAGCCTTGTAGGATTTTTTTTGCTACTCTTAAGGTAGGTGAGATGCAGCAAGACATCTCTGAGCTCTGCGCTCTTGTTTTTTTCAACACTGGGTATAGTAAGACTTTTTCAAAACTGAATTGCTGCCAGCTAACCTAAATTGGGGCTGTGCTTTGAGGAAACCAATTCCCCAGCAAGTGTGGGCACAGCCTGTTGAGGAATGGTAGCTCTTCCTCTCTGTCCATCTGCCAGCTGCCTCAGCCCACAGTCTGCTATATTCCCAGCAGGGAAATAACTAACGAGCTTCAAAACAAGAGAGCAAAATAGTTGAACATATTTTGAAATAGCAAAGCCATTAAACAGCGATTTAGAAAATGCCATCATATTGGCTATCACAGCTGAAAAAGAGAAAAGCAAGCTTAGTATTAGCCTTTGTGATACTTACAGGGCAGGTAAGAAATCATTCCTGGGCCAAGTTTATCTTCTAACATGACCCGTGAGAAGTACATAAAGCAACACATATGGCAGCTTAAAACTCAGTCCATTTGAAAGAAAAGGAGTAAAGGATTACGGTGAGTGTGATGAGAAGTTAAATAGTCTGTCCCCCCATAGCCTTTTCAATAAAAGCACTGAAAGCTTTGTTTTCTCTGAAAAATCTACACGTTGGATGCAATTTACTCTATCTGACGTGGTGATGTGCTGTTTCTCATTCTTTCTATGCATCTGTATATGAAAGGAGGATATTTTTTTCTCCTATACCAGCACTTGGAAGTTATTTGTACTGCTACGCACGCAGAATACGAGATCTCGGAGTACTATTCATCCTGGGCAA
This sequence comes from Gallinula chloropus, assembly GCF_964237585.1. Lineage (NCBI taxonomy): Eukaryota > Metazoa > Chordata > Aves > Gruiformes > Rallidae > Gallinula > Gallinula chloropus. Next base: position 77,420,149 of record NC_140086.1, on the reverse strand, counting down.
TATCACATTTTCCCCTCTGGCTGCTTTTCTCCTTACCTCTCGTCCAGCCTGACAGCGAGCGCAGTGCTGCTGTCAGGTCTCATTGTTGCTACCAAAAGGTCTCCTTTCTGGTGTGAGACAGGCGGAGTACCACTCTGCGCAGGGCAGCTCGGGAGGAGCGGAGCCCAACAGCGCTGTAACGCAGAGTCTGGCTTGCAGAGAATGCTAAGAACGTTTAGTGACGGTCTTCATAGTTACAGAGCTGAGCCAGAACTGAAAAAGTGAGATTTCTTTAGGAATCCCTGTGATGTTTTTACTCACAGTGGCAAGGGGAGGTGCGACCCACCTGCACCTGAGGCAGTGACACCCCCCCCCAACTCCCCAAGGGGATGTCCCAGTGTGGTCAGGCTGAATTTGCATCTGGGCTCTGCTGGCCAGCCACATCATTGCCGTCAGCAAGCCTTCTGCCTCCCTGCCTCCGCTCTCCATTTGTCAAACAAGATTAATTGCAATCAGATTTTCCTTCCCGCTACTGAGATTAGAAGGGTAAAGCCAAGCGTGTCTGTGAGGGACTAGGGTGGCATGCTGTTAAGAAAGCGTTTTGTGGCCTTTGTGGAAGTCTGTCTTCAGCAGCACGTGGTCAGTCAGGAACGTCCCTGATCTCCCACGACCCTTCTCCATCGGGGAAACCAAGAGCATAATCTCATTAGCTCATCTGTGCCGCTGTGCCTTTGCGTTCTGCCTGCACGGCGTTCTGCAGGGGAGCAATGAAACCTGTCACAGGGGAACATGGCTTAAAGCCTTGCTTTCCTTTCCATAAGATTCCTCCCCAGTGCTGCTCCCAGGTTTCTACAGGAGATAAGAGGGTTTTGGTGACTGTGTTTTTATTCCCTCTCTCAGGATTTTTCTCTTGCACTTGTGGGATTCTCTGAGCCCCGTAACACCAGCCCTGTGATGCTAGTTACTACACCTAGTGTACTGTCTTCTGAAGTTCAAGCACACAGGTACAAAGATACTGCACTCTAACCACCAGCCAAAAGCAAAGGTTTTCCACACGTAGCCCGAGTGTGTGAAGTCTCACTGTCCCATCAACATGGGGTTTATGGCTGGCCACCAAGGAGGTAACATGGACTCCAGGGTGCCATCTGCTTGCGCACAGGAGTAAATATTACTGGTGTCAGTTCAGTATCCAGCTAAACTGTACGTACAAGTTTCTAGCACTGGAGTTCCCACAGCTTTTTGGGCATCAGCTTATTCCAGACCTCTTCCATTTTTGATAGGGCAGTGTACAACCTAGGTGTATACCTAAAGCAGGAGCCTTACAAGCATGCCACAGAACATAAGAAGTGCTTGCAGGATTACTCATAGGTCCTGTTCGCTATCCTCCTCTTCACGGGGTCCAGCACAGAACTCACCTATTATGCAGCTGTCTGCTGCAAGCTTGTGTTCAGTTCATGGTTCACTGCAATTCCCAGACCCTTTTCTCCAACACTTCCTAGATTATTTGGTCCCAACTTCATCCTCTTTGGTTTTTTTCCCCTCCTTTCCCAGTCTGTTTCTCCTATTTGTTAACTTTAAATTCAAATTTGGCCCCTGGTATATTTGGGGGAAGGAGGCAAAACACTGATGTCCTGAATGGGGTGAATATGGGCACAGTAACTGCACATCCCTTGGAAACTGGTAAAAGCGTGTTAAGAGGAGAATTTGAGACTTGCCAGCATTGCGCTGTCTGCTCTACATTGGCAGTGGGAGAGAGAAGTAGTGACTACAAACTTCATTTAAAATCTAAAAGATCAGCACAGTCAGTTGGAGCTGAGCCGGGCTTCTGCCCCCGGCTGCCCAAGGACGTCAGAACACGCAGAATCTGGCAGGTTGCACCCAGACACGCTCCAGCACACGCTGTCAGCGTGTGCCTCTTTCCTTTTGATTCAAAGTCACTGAAACTACAAAGCAAGGCCTGCTCAGAGATAAGCAGGCCTTTGCTGCTTTGCTGGATGAGGCCCTCAATCAATCTTTCCATGAGGTGTGAATACAGGAATAAAAGCAAGGTTACCTACTACCAGGTTTTTCTGCCTCCTAGTGAGAAGGATGAACTTCTGGGGTTCACACCTGTATTGGGCTGGCAGGACAAAGAGCAGGTTGTTACAGTAGCTCAGTACCGGCCCTTAAGTGAAGAGCAACGTGTGCTTTTCAGAGAGGCCCTCAGGGTAAACACGCAGAATAAGGAGGCTGCACTTTTTAGTCTTGCTTTCAGTAGAAATGTCACCTCACACCAGCATTTAGCAGCGGCTATGGTAGCCTGGTTATCTGGAAGGCTCTAACAGCTTAGCCTGGTTGAGCTCCTTTGCAGAGCTTCCCCTAGCTGTGGGACCATCTGTTACCCACCTCACTGGTACTTTTTCTTCCCTTGATTGGTTTCACACAGGCCCTTTAGTTAATTTTGAGTTAAGGTTGTTTGGAGAAAAATCACAGTGTCATCTGCAGTTGTGTTCCCCCTTCCACCCCCACCCCCCCTCCCAATTTGATGGAAAACATCCCATGATGAAAAGCATCACTGAATTCCCTCAGTGGAAAAAGGGGGCATGGGGGATTTTCTCCAAAGCTGGAAGGTTTCTGCAGGTAAGCCTATAAAACCTGCAGAAGAGAGTAATGATTACAAGCCTTTACTGCCTTCCTAGGTGACCTCCAGTATTTTTTCCATTAGACAGAACAGCTCAAAAAATCAAGTCTCTTTACTCATACAGTTGACCTTTTATGCCTATATGCACATACATTCATACATATATATGTGTGTATATATATACATGCTGTTGACCTTTTAAATATATACATAAATAATATATAAGCTTTAAGTATACATTATATATGTGTGTGTGTGTGATATTAAAACTCACCCAAATCAGTCTCATTTCCTTGGGGATTTTCTCTTTAATTTAAAAATCTCTGGCTTCCAACTCATACAGCTCATGAGTGAGGCTGTAGAAGGATAAGGGAAAGGAAGAGATATTGGACAATTCCTAGGAGCCTCTTGGAAAAGAACCCACAATCTTTGTTCCTGGAAATTGTTTGGTTTGGTTTGTTGTTTGGTTGGGGTTGTTTTTATAATTTCTGACTCCAAGCAAGAGCTAGAGAATGCTGGCCTAGGGAATCGCTACTGTGGAGAAGATTTTTAGAAGCAGTAGGTCAGAAACAGAAGAGCGATGCCAGGCTCATGGAACCTTGACTCACTTCTACTGTCATTTTGTCACAACAAACCGAGTCCTGTGAAGTCCTCTGGGCTTTAAACAATTCACATTTCAAACTGAGGGGGGGGGAAAAAAAGAAAATATCAAGGAATAGCTTTCAAATAATATCCTCTGTATTGTCTGAAATACTGTTGCAATAGGCCAAACCATTGACAAGTACAGGAGCAATCTTACTTTGAGATGTTAATTTCCAAAGCCAACACCAGTCACCTGCTGGCTGCAGGAAAGGGGCTTTTGCAGAAGTGCTCATTGCACGTTTCTGCTGTGGGATTTGTCTGAGATCAGCCATTCTGCCTGTCCCACCCTGCCTTCAGTCTGAGTTTGGCCTGAGCCCCTTCGGTTGAAATGCTCTCATATCTCCAGTTCACAGCCCCTGAGAAGAAAGCAGAAGCAGCACAAATGTCAGCCTGGAAGGATTTCCATTTTGGCTGGGTGTAGGTCACCACACGGCTCAGGCTGACTGGGGAGCCCCTCAGACGGGGGATTTGGAGAGCTGTTATGTCCCTCCTGTCCACCCTCTTAGGTCCAGACCATAGGTACCCACCTGCAGCCCCAGCCCCTGTGTCCTGGTCTGCTCCCCAAGCCTGTGTGGGGCCTCCAGGACAGTGGGAGAACCAGAGGAGAGCACTTAGCTGCTTGCTGGTGGGACAAAGGATTCCAGGGTCCCTAGTGGGGTTGGGAAACAAAACCTCAAAGAAATGGGACAAGGCAGAGTGAAGGAGGTGCTCTGGGCCTATGCCAGGAGGAGGTTGAGGGCTACCCCGATGATGTAAAGGCACCAGAGCTCTCCAGAAGCTAAGGAAAGGGCTTGTGCAACTGATGCATCATCAAACTATCCCTGCACCCATACTGCTGTGCCTTTCCTAAGCAGTGAAGCGGGAGATCCCCCACTGATGCCTGCAGCCGGCAGAGATGCGACAAAGGCTCACAGGAGAACGCCGCGAACAAGATGTTTTTAGGAAAGGGAACAGCACCTCGGTGCACCCTGTGCCAGCAGCCAGCTCTGTGGGGCTTTGCCCACACAGAGTGTTGGGCCATGGCAAGGGAAGTGCTCCAGAGCTGCTCCCATTCCAAAACATCCCCTGTTCTCCTCCCTGTGCTTAACACAAACCACTTCTCCATGAAAACCTCCTGAGGCACTCGGTGAGTGCTGCCCCATGCCCCGGGCAGCGCCCCTTGCCCCTCTTTCCAGGAGGAGCCCTTGTTCATCAGACACTTTCCAGCTTTGCACCTGCCATGGGCAACTGGGATTTCGAAGAAAGGATGGATTGGTTTTTGGCTCTTACACCAGGTATTGCTTGCTGGGGTAAACTGGTGGTGGCCTTGTTTATCGGTGTGACCAGACTGCGAGCAGCAAGAACCCCTGGGTGCAACCCACAGCATCATGCCATAAAGCAAAAACCCACATGGGCTCTGTTAATCAGGCTTGCTTTCTGTGAGTGCAAGGAGCCACAGCTAAGGCTTTTTTTAGCAACTGTGTGTTTGCAACTTGCTGGGCCACTGCCCCTACGGATCCCAAGGTGAGGAGACAGAGGGGGCAGCCAAGTAGCTCTGCTCTGCCACCTACCTTAGTGCTGCTGCCTGGGTGATGTCACCCAAGCAATGCCATGAGGAACAAGGGGGAAGCTCGGCTGTCGGGAACAGGATCCCCAGTCTTCAGCACTGGGGTTTTTGTCTGCAACCAAAAATCTGCCTGCTTTCCAGGATCTCATATTTTTCAATGGCATGCTGTAGCAGTTGCTTTCTTCCAATACCAAGTGAGGAATTTAAGTGCAGAGACAAGGCCATTATACTTTGTGTCAGTATCTGCTTTAAATCAGCATTTCTACCTGAGTCCTCTTCTGGTTTCCCATATAGGCACCTACAGCCTAGGAAAGGCAGGACTGCATTTAGGTATCCTGGCTTCCCTGCATCTCCATCCCTGTCAGGCGTGCAAATATCCTTCCTCTTTTTTCAGTGAGACCCTGCCGGGCTTGGGACTGGGGCAGGAGGTACGGCTTCAGAACAACTCCAAATCCCCCAGAGACAGCCATGCAGATTTTCAGAGGGACCCCTTCCAGCCCTGGGCTCTTATCCTGCTTCTAATCACGGCCGTTCCCATTAAGACTCTGCCCCCGGAGCCAGGAATAGACCAGAGTAATCCCGGCGCTCGGTAGCCTTACGGAGAGTCCTGCAACCCGTCCTAGCTCAGCTCATCCTGCCAGGCCTCGCCACACACAGTACTACGGGAACGAGCTGGCCCCCACCCGCCAGGGCCCGGCTGCTCTCCACGCGTGCCTCAGGCACCAGAGGCTGCAGCGCCCTCCGTGCACCCTCAGCTACAGTTCCTGCGTTGGAGTTTGCAGCTTAAATGATGTAGCTTAAAAGCAGCTCACAGCTGGCGACTCTTTGTGTGTATCAGGTGGACCCTGGATGGGTTATTGACTTGCTTTCGCTCTGCTAACGGTGTTTGCTGATGTGAATGGAGCTGTTGGCTTAAGAGCTCTCCTGTTAGTGTTTCTGTATTGCTCCTGCTGAGGCAGGTGAGAGGCACACCCGAGGTGGAACACTTGAATGTGCAGCACGTTTGAGAGGCACAGAGCACAGGTGAGGTTCTGCCCGAGTGCCGGGAAAGTGGAACAAACAGCAGCCTGGAGAAAACAGCCTTATTCTTCGTGCAGTCTTGCAGGGAAGCCCGTGCCAGGGTGCCACATGTGGGTGCTGGGACAGAAGATGCGCCCAGTGAAGTCAGTGAGGGCAGAAGCTTGTCCTTTTTACTGAGGGAACTGGGCTTGTTCAGCCTGGAGAAGAGAAGGCTGCGGGGGGACCTCATTGCAGCCTTCCAGTACGTGAAGGGAGCTTATAGGCAGGAGGTGGTTCGACTTTTTAAAAGAGCAGATAATGGCAGGACAAGGGGGAATGGACTAAAGCTAAAGGAGGGAAGGTTTAGATTAGATATTAGAGGAAGTTTTTTACAGAAAGAGTGGTGAGGGGCTGGAACAGGCTGCCCAGAGAGGTGGTGGATTCCCCGTCCCTGGAAGTGTTCAAGGCCAGGTTGGATGGGGCCCTGGGCAACCTTGTCTAGATAATGCTTGGAGGTTGGTGGCCCTGCCTGTGGCAGGGGGGTTGGAGCTCTATGATCCTTGGGGTCCCTTCCAACCCAGACCATTCTATGATTCTATGATTCTATGATTCTATGATTCTATGATTCTACTACAGTGAGGTCACTGCTTGCCTTGTGAAGTCACAGCACCCAGTCAGAGAAACACTGCCAAAACAACAGCAGGCTGAGCAAAACAGGGTGTTTGGCTTGGCTGGGGAACATCTCTGGTCGGGAGGTAATGCCACAGCAGCACAGGGGAGTGGTTCCTGCTTTTCAGTGAAGGCTTTGAGTATCGGTGAACAGCATCAGAGAGCCCTGGGAGCACACAGCTGGGATGGGGATGGGGATGCTGAAGAGCTGGGGACAATCGCAGAACCACAGGCCTGACGGGAGGAAATGAGGGGAAAGCCTGCAAAGAAGTAACAGAGGGTGGAAAGAAGCCTGCACTGAGGAACAGAGGGATGTGGAGAGCACAGCCTGTGTGGTGGGCACTGTACTTAAACTGCAAACTCATGGTGGCTCCTGTGTGTGTGCAGGGTCAAGAGGAACTGGCCGGGATGTGGAGTCTGATGCTTGTAACTCAGGCATGCACAGGCCATTTCTGACCCCAGGTGAGCAGCACTTCTGTTCCACGTCCCAGCGGAGAGTGGGGTGATGTCACTGGGATGCAGCTGGGGTGCAGTTTTTGTGCTGAGCCTGATGAAATCTCACCACTGATGAGCTCAGCAAATACAGTGATCTTGAATTATCGGTCCCTGTGAGAGGGAAAGCCACATTGTGTTTTTCCCATGGGCAGGTATTGAGCGGGGCCTCCATTTCTCCCCAGCCTTCGCTTTTCACTTCTCCCCGCCCCCACACGCTAGGGAAGCCTGAGATATGGTGTGACCATCTGAGCATCTGCCAGTCCCTTCAAAGGGCATCTGTAATCCCCTGTGCTAATCTTCCTGCAAGAGGAAGGGTGCTTGTAGGCAGTGCTTGCAAATCCACACCCAAAACATTAAGCTTGTTATAAAACCAGGCCTGTTGTGTCTGCTGACTCTTGTTTCCAAATAAATTGTTGCAGGTGAGTAAGTTTATCCTTCCTGTGGACTTCCTTTGAAATGTACCTTCAGCTTAAGGTAGCACAGCTTGTTTCACACACCCTCCTTGAGACGCAGTGGCAGCACCCAGGAACTGCTGTCATTATTCACTGCACTAATGGTGCTGAACGTGATGGGCCACAGCTTTGAAGCGACCTCTGAAAGCTGCACAAGCCTGCAGATGCAGCAAAAGCAGGTGGCTTGATCCACGTGTGTCTGGACATCACACGCTGGCCCCATGCAAGGAAGGGCCTGGGGTGTACACTGGGACCCCAGGAGAGGGGCTGAAGTTCCCTACACCAGCACGGAGTGGGGCACACTTACGACTGCCCACAGAGCAAATGCAAGGGGGGCTTTAGCATCAGCTGAAACATGTGGTTGGTTGACAGATGACTTCTGTGTTGCTCTCAACCTTTTTGAAACACTGTTAAGTCCTGAGAGCGCTGTCAGGTCTGCACTTACTCAGGTCACCGTTGCCTTGCCCCACGTGGCAGTTCATCTGCTGGGGTGTGGCAGGGCTCCAGCTGACCATGGTGCTGGAATGGAGGACTGGTGCTCAGCTGGCTCCTCTGGCAGCAGGAAGTGCTTCAGAGGTTGCATTGGCACAAAGGAAGGAACGGTGTCCCTCCCTGGAAGGCACTTCCATGCATCCTCCTGGACAAAGGGCTGGGTGGGCAGCAAGGAGACTCCCTGCTCCAGCTGATGTTTGGTGGGTGACCAGCTGGGCAGGGTGCCCGTGCTCAGGAAGCATAATCCTGTTCATGCACACCGCCACAGGCAGCAGAGACCAGAGGACAAAGGCCTGGCAGAAAGCTGGGACAGCGACATGCAGAGAAGCTCCTGCCTGCTGCTGAATCCCTGGATACATTCACGGCGGGAGGGAAATGTAATTGGGGTAACACCTCTCAGCCACACAGCAAATGAGGGAACACCTGCTTCATCAGCTCTTGCTCTGAGGTGGGGACCCATTACTGTGGAAAATGAAGCAAACAGGCAGTAAAGCACATGTTCTCTGGGGTGGGTGCATCTTACTGGTGCCTCTGCTGTCCTCTGACCACTGGACACTCTGACCTGCTCTCAGAACTTCCCACAGAAGCACTGGCCACCTCCGATGAACACAACCAGCACTTACGGCTTTGACACAGGAAGCGCCTCTCTGGTGCCCTCCACACCTCTCCCAAACCCAGCACCCCTGTCCTCACACAGATGCCTTTGGGGCTGCAGCCTGAGGTTCTGTGCAATCCCCAGTGCCTGTGGGTATTGCCAGGAGGGCTGCATGCTGATATGGGATGGCACCTGATGTCGGGTGTGGTGGGCTGACCCTGGCTGGAGGCCAGGTGCCTGCCAAACCCCTCTGTCACTGCCCTCCTTAGCTGGACAGAGGAGGCAAAATACAACAGAAGACTCCTGGGCTGAGACAAGGACAGGGAGAGACGGCTCATTGGTTACTGTAACAGGCTAAACAGACTCCATTTCAGGAAAAAATAATTTAATTTATTACCAATCAAATCAGAGCAGAATAACGAGAAATAAAAATTGAATCTTAAAAGCCCTACCCCTTCTTCTCAGGCTCAACTTTATTCCCTATTTCTCCACCTCCTCCTCCACAGTAGCACAGGGAGACAGGGAATGGGGTTTTTTTGTGGTCAGTCCATCACACGTCTCTGTTGCTCCTTCCTCCTCAGGGGGAGGACTCCCCACACTCTTGCCTTGCTCCTACGGGGTTCCTCCCATGGGAGACAGTCCTCCACCAATTTCTACAGTGTGGGCACCTCCCATGGGGTGCAGAACCTCAGGACAAGACTACTCCAGTCCCCCACAGGGTCACAAGTCCTGCCAACAAACCTTGCTCCAGCGTGGGATCCTGGGTTCCTCTCTCCACAGGGCTGCAGGTCTTGCAAGGAGCCCTCTCTAGCGTGGGCTTACCAACCAGGTGTCAGAACCTTCTTTAGGCACCCACCTGCTCTGGCATGGGGTCCTCCATGGGCTGCAGGTGGGATCTCTGTTCCCCACCATCTGCCATGGGCTGCAGGGGCCAGCCTGCCTCACCATGGTCTTCTCTATGCAGTGCTGCAAGGGAATCTTTGCTCCAGCACCTGGAGCACTTCCTGCCCCTTCTTCTTCACTGACCTGGCCGTCTACAGAGCTGTTCCTCACACATGTTCTCACTCCTTTCTTCTAACTGCTGCTGGTGTTGCAGTTTTTTCTTGCCCTTCATAATTCTGTTACCCCAGAGGCGCTACCACTGTCACTGATGGGCTCAGCCTTGGCCAGTGGTGGGTCTGTCTTGGCGCTGGCTGGCATTGGCTCTGTCAGATACAGGGGAAACTTCTAGCAACTTTTCGCAGAGGCCACCCCTGCAGCCTCTCTGCTACCAAAACCTTACCTTGGCAAACCAAATACACCAGGCTGCCTCTTTGTTGGCCTCAGCTGGCTGACCTCGGTGGTGGCTTTGTAACCCCAGAGTGCAGCAGCCTGAAGTGCCATCTGAACTCTGTGCAGCATGGGCTCTCTTGCTCAGCCCACAGTCACCACCAAGGAGCCATCTCTTTCTGAGCTGCAAGCTCAGGCAGGGTCTGAGGCACTGGCCAGAAGTTGCCAACTTCCACATTTACTGAGTCTTGCTCACGTTTCAGCTTAATTGGATGCTCAATCATAACAAGTGTGAAACAAATGACAGCGGATACCTGCCAGGCCATTAGCAACTTGGGTGGAAAAGGCAGGTGAGGAACCTCAGCCGTGCACAGGCAGAGGGTATTGCCCAGCCAGAACGTTCCAAGCAAAGGAATGGTGGAGGAAACAGGCAAAGGATCAAGGGAGCAGGCAAAGGATCACAGATCACAGCGCAGCAGCTGTGAGTGCGACAGGGTTTAAACAGAAAACCCCTTGCAGGCTGGGAAACACACATATCAATGCTTCAGCCTGCATGATGAGATGGGATTTACTCCTGGCCATTTAATGGTGAATTTCCAGCTCTGTCAAGTGAGAATGTTTTCTGTCAATAGTCCTGCAGCGATAGTCCTGTCACTATGTTTAAGCAGAGATGTACCTTCTATACAGATCCAGCACATGGAGACAACAGCAAGCTTTCAATTTCTTTATCTTTAAAGATAAGGTTGATAACCAACCTGATAAGCCTATCTAAATCTGATGAATCCATGAGAAATCACAGGGAGATACAGAAAGAGGAGTCAATAAGGCATTAACAGATGCTAGAGTTGCCGCCCGTAAATCAATTTGGAAGTGTCCAATGTGCTGCAGTTTGTAAAATATACCTTAGGCTGTAATTGTGACCTGGACTAAGTTAGGAAAGAATAAGCAGCAAGAGCCAGGAGTGAAGGACCTGCAGAAGGCTCTGAGCAGTGCAGAGCTGAAGGAATAAATCAGCTCCATTGCTCTAGCTGAGGAACCAGTGAGGTCTGAGCAGCCTCCGACTTCTCTGGTTGCCCCACGCCAGTGCTTTGGGATGAGCTGGAAGGACAGCAAAACTGGAACTGGGAGAGCAAACAATGAAAATTAAACTGCTCTGGTGAAGGGAATTCTGAAAACATCAGCCTATGCCCTGAAGAATATTGCTATAAATTGATTCATGTGTGCTAGAAAAATTCACCTCATGTCCCTGTAGGTAACAAAGCTGATTCAGCTGAACCTGTGCTATAGATTTTGAGTGTGGTGTCTTAGCTGAAGTCTGAAAGAGCAGGGAGTAATGGCAGCAATGACAAGAAAACCCTGAGATTCAAGTGTCTGTGCGTTTCATCTTTACAAAATCTCTCTCTAGCTGAGTAGCTGTTGCTGAGTGACGCCCACGCTATCAGCCTGGGTACCACAGGTCCTCCCCTGGAGAAAATGGGTTTGACATGTGGGCTCCAGGGGCAAGGGAGAAGCAGCAGCATCACTACAAAGGCAAGTGAGCAGAGGTGCTCTGGGATGAGTACTGTCCATCTCATCACAAGGGTGCCGGGGCACCCCCCTCCCTGCCCCATTCAAGGCACCCCATTTCTGTGGTCCGATGGGTGAGTGTTAACGAAGCAGCTGCGGTTCAAGCCCCCCCCCCCCCAGAAACGAGGTGGTTTCTGCATGGTGTGTGCCCTGGAGGGAGTAATCTGCTCCAGACTGTGGTCTGCCATGCCCTTTGCTAGGCTAGATGCTGAGAACTTGTTTGCAACTTTGCCAAATACCTTGGGGTGGAGCCCAGCAAAAATCTGTCACAGCTGCAGGTCAAAAGCTGTCTTTTCTGCCTGCCAGGCCTTCATGAGCTGTTTGGCATCACAAACCAGGCTGCTTCCCTTTTGGCTTTTGGGTAGTCCCAAGAAGTTCGTTTTTGTCCTTCAGCTTGCTTTCCCCAGCTCCCTGGCCCTTTCACTGCCCAGAAATGTGCATGCTGACCACAGTAAGACCTGAAAAAGCCATTATGAAGCTTATTTTATTTATCTCTGCCAGAAGAATGTTAAAAAGAATATGTGGAAGACCTTTTTCAGGGTGAGGGTGAAAGAGCCCTGGCACAGGCTGCCCAGGGGGGTTGTGGAGTCTCCTTCTCCGTAGATATTCAAGACCCATCTGGACACCTACCTGTGCGGCCTGTCCTAGGGAACCTGCTTTAGCAGGGGGGTTGGACTCGATGATCTCTGGAGGTCCCTTCCAACCCCTGCAATTCTGTGATTCTGTGAATGAATAATTTGAGATTTCACAGATTTTTTTCATCATTTCCAGGAAGAACTGTGAACACAGCACAACCCTGAGTAATGTTTTGTATGTAAGGAATAGAGGGAGCACTAAATATGAAAAGTCTTCTCTGCCATGTTAGAGAAAAATAATTTTATTCAAGTAGGCAGTATACATCTAAATATTCAAGTGGCTGCAGGAAGCCTGCAAGGCTTTGTTATCAGTGAAAGGAAAAAAATCCCCGAGCTGCAGGTGAGGGATGCACCTCCCCATGTGATATGTGATCCATGGGGGGAAGGGTGCTGCCACTCATGAACCTCCCACTCCTGGTGGATATCCACTAAAATGTTTGACCCATAGGAGAAGAGTGCTTTCAGCTAGATGGTCCCTGATGTGCCAACAGCTGGATTATCTAACCTGTATAAGTTCAGTCTGGTGTTTAAGGAATTCCCTAGGGGCACTGTACGGTTGTTACGTTGGCATCAAGGGCTGCGCTGTTTCCATGTCAGGCCTCCTGCTTACCCTGTGGGTTACGGTTGCTTTGCTGCACTGTGAGGATATCTGGGGCTGCCACCCACAAGAACATGCTCTGGAGATCAATATTGCCCAGATATTGATCTGCCTCTAGAAAAGCACCACGCTGCCAGCACAGTCAGTGTCACAGCTCTGCAACGGGGCCAGGCCATGTCCCTGTGGCCCCTTCCGGGAAGCTGCAACCTGGCAGCGGTCCTACCTGGGGAAACGCAGCTGTGGGATTTCCTCCCTCCTCCTCCTCCTCAGGAGGAACCATGGAGACTGGGATGTGTGAAACATGACGGTATTAATCATGCTGTTAATGGTATGGTAAAGGAGAAGAGGGTATGCCACAGACTGGAGAGAGATCAGCTGGGAAAGATGATGTAGCTGGAAGTCTGTGACTTGTTTGGATGGGAAACCAACATAAGCGTGCTACTGCTGGGAAGGGAAAGCGATCTGGGAGCTTACCTAAGCTGGTGGCCTTTGTCTCCCATCAGTCACTTTGCTCCCAGAAAGGCCACGGCCAGAATACACAGTAGCTTATACAAGGACCCTACCCCAGCTTATTACCCTTATTACTACTTACACCCTGTAGTATCCTGCACTACAAAAAGGCCGTGGTTTATCTGTTGTCCTCGATTTTCTTATAAGGACGCAGACACTATCTGCTGAGCACTCGGTCTCCACGTGGCAGCCATTACTTGGTTAGTCAAGGCATGTCCTCTGCAGCCCAGCGTGGGTGAGCTGTGCCGTTACCTGCATGCTGGGGGGACAGACTTCCTAGCACCAGCTGCCCCCTACCACAGGACGGAGGCTTCTCCCAGAGCTCCAGAAAGGAAAATGTTCACCCCCATGGGTTTGTTCCTCAGGTGTTTCCCCAAATCCATAAAGGGTGGAAGTGGGGGGAGAAGGAACAATAGTTTTGGATTGGTTTATGATCCCAGAATCCAGCATTTTTTAGGGGAAATTAAACCCCTAAGATAATTTTGTATCATTCAGAATGTTGGGGTTTAGTGGAGGAAAACGTCTATTCTGATTGTGATTCTTAACTACCAATTTAATTTATAAATTAAAAAATCCCGGGATGTTTAACCTTTACTCTTTAAAAAAACACCCCAAAACCCAACAACTGCTCAGGTGCTTTGTCAAACTTCTGCAATTCTGAATAAATGGCATTTTGTAGTGGAGATGGTCAGAACAGTTTTGCCCAGCTGCTCTTATTACTCTTTTGATAGAATGAGCAAGAGGACAGCAGGAATGAAGTTGGAAGGGCAGCTGGGAAGTCTGCCACTGGAAGTATTCTGTGTCATGTAAAGTCGAAGATCCTCAGGCAAACATAGCTAGAGAGAGCAAATCTCTCAAAGGGCTAAAATCCCAGCTGAGCCTCCAATTCACTGCGCAGGAGAGAAAGGGCTGTAATCTGCTAACGAAAGCAGATGTACGAGAGTCATTCTGGCAGCTACATCTGTCATGGTTCCACCTCCCCACCCCACCCCACCCCCCTGCCTTGTTAAGCCCACTCTCCCTTCTAGTCATATGTGCTTTTCTCAGAGATGACAAAAATAGGCGAGCACAAATGTCAATCACACAAAATCTATTCCTTAGGACAGGCAGTCTTTCCTTGTCCTACCTTAAGGTCTTACTGAGCCCTAAGGCTCCCTCATTCCTTAAGGAAAAGGCTCTCGTTGCTCTGGCTGGGAGTCTCTGGGGTGCTGCAACACACACAGGCGCAGCGCTGGGGAGACATGCTGGTCCTGGCCCTGCACTGGGCACCCCTCAGGCTCCCTGCACTTTGCTCCTCACCGTGCACAGAGGGGCACCAGGGACCGAACGGCTATGAGGAAACTGATGTTGCTCCCGCCGCATTGTGGAGCTCCACGTGTTCTGAGGGGCTCTGCAGCACCCAGGGTGGCACCAGCTGCACGCGTAAGGGAAACCGGCCCTTGCTCAGGCCTGGTTGCTATGAAGCTCCATCTGGCCACTGCTGTAAAAGATAACAGGAAGAAGGGCTATAAATAGGTTAATAACAAAAGGAGAGCCAGGGAGAATCCCCCACCTTCACTGGATGTGGGGGGAACCATTGTGATGGAGGATGAAGAAAAGGCTGAGGTACTTCATGCTTTTTTTGCCTCAGTCTTTAGTAAGTCTTCCAGGTTCCCAGGCCTTTTAGCTGACAGCCGGCTGAATGTGAGCCAGCAGTGTGCCCAGGTGGCCAAGAAGGCCAACAGCATCCTGGCCTGTACCAGGAACAGCATGGCCAGCAGGACCAGGGAAGTGACAGTTCCGTTGTACTCAGTGCTGGTGAGGCCACACCTCGAGTGCTGTGCCCAGTTTTGGGCCCCTCACTACAGAAGGACGTTGAGATGCTGGAGTGTGCCCAGAGGAGGGTGACGATGCTGGTGAAGGGTCTGGAGCACAAGCCCTCTGAGGAGTGGCTGAGGGAGCTGCAGCTTTTTAGTCTTGAGAGGAGGCTGAGAGGACATCTTATCGCTCCCTGGAACTACCTGTAAGGCACTTGCAGGGATGTCGGGGTCGGTCTTTTCCCTCGGGTGACAAGTGATAGGCTGAGAGGGGATGGCTTGAAATTGCACCAGGGGAGATTTAGGTCAGGTATCAGGAAAAATGTCTTTGCTGAAAGGGCTGTCAGGCACTGGAACAGGCTGCTCAGGGAGGCGGTGGAGTCACCGACCCTGGAGGTATTTAAAAGGCGTGTGAAGTGCTTCAGGACATGGTCTGGAGGTAGATTGGGCAGGGTTAGGCTGGGGTTGGACTCGATGATGCTCAGGGTCTCTTCCAGCCCAGGCGGTTCTGCGATGCTGGCAGCGCACAGCCCGCCCAGCGGTTGCTCTGGCCCTTCGCAGCCCAGCGCCCAGGAAGGAGCAGGGAGATACGCGTGCCTCGCCACACAACAGCTGCTGCTGGACCGCCGCTCCCCAGAGAGGCGGCGCGGAGCGGGGCCTGGGGCCGCCCCGCCGCTGCTCAGGCCCGGCAGCGGGTGTCCCGCTGCGGGCGCTTCCCTCAGCCTGCCGGCCCAGGCCCGGGCGCCCGCACTACGCAGCCCCCTCCGCCCGGGCTGGGGCACCCGGTGCCGCTGCCGGTGCCCGCCGGGCCTCGGCCCCGCGCAGAGCTGCCCCCGCCAGCCCTCAGTGACAGGGCGCGTCTCTGGGGCACGACCGCGGGCACCCGGGCCCAGCCCCCGCACCGGGCCCGCGGCCCCTCCCCACTGCTGTTACTCCTTCCCGCCAGCAGGCGACGCCCTTTCCCCCCGTTCGCCGCGCGGGGGTCCTGGCGATGTGGCGGCTGCCCCGGGGGCCGCCTGCACGGAGGTGACGACAGGCGGAGGGCCAGCGCGCCCCGTGCCGCCTGTCCGCCCTGGCTTTTCCTCTGAGATCCAGCCACGCCGCACCCGGCGTACCTGCAGCCCCTCCCCGCGAAAGGAAGGAGCGGGGCTGCCGCCTATAACGCGCAGGCAAGCGCGTCGGGCTTTCCTTTGAACTAACCGCCAGGCAAGATGGCTCCGCAACCCCAGGGTCTTCTGCAGCAGCGGACGCCCTCAGTAAACATGGCACCGGCTCCGCCCCCCGCATCGCGGGACCTCGGCGGCCGCTCCGCCCACGCCGCGATGGCCGCTCCCTGTGCGGTGTGGCTCGGGGACCCGGTGAGGCGGCAGCGGGGGCTGCGCTGGGGGAAGGGGAAGGGGAAGGGGAAGGGGAAGGGGAAGGGGAAGGGGAAGGGGAAGGGGAAAGGGTCTGCGCTGGGGGAAGGGGGCTGCGCTGGGGGGAAGGGTGTCGCGCTGGGGGAAGAGGGCTGCGCTGGGGGGAAGGGGGCTGCGCTGGGGGAAGGGGGCTGCGGGGGCAGCGGTGGGGGCTGACTCGTGTCCCGCTGGCAGGTGGAGCGGGTGCCCTGTCCCTACGACGTCCATCACCGCGTCCCCCGGGCGTCGCTGGAGAGACACGCCGCGTCCTGCCGGCTCCGCAAGATGGGCTACTCCGCCGAGGAGGAGGTGGGCACCGGGGCCGGCTCCGAGCGGGTCACCCGGCTGCGGGGCACATGAGGCTGGCGCCTGCCCGGCCGAGCGGGCGGCAGCGGCCTGAGGCGGTGGGGCGGGCCGGGCCGGGGGGGTCCCTGCTGGCGGGGGTCGACCCGGCGGCCGAGCCCGGAGCCGGTGTCGCTGCGGGTGGCCCCGGGGCTTTGACCGAGCCGCTTGGTCCCGCAGGCTGAGATGTACGACTCCAGCTTTTTCTACGAAAACCTGAAGGTTCCCACCGTCGCCATGGGTGAGCGGCAGCGGGCGCTGCGTGAGGGGACGCTTGGGGGAAGGGGGCATCGCGGAGGGTGGGGTTCGAGGATGGAGCCGGGTCCGGGTCCTTAGGGTAGCGCACACACGTCCCTTGCCAGCCAAAATTTCCTCAAGGCCTCTTAAAAGAGTGTTCTAATTGTGTAGGTGTGTTTTCTCACCCCCGTGTTGTGCCTTGATATACACTCGCTATGCTTCTGTCACTCTGTAATGCTGCTGTGTGTGTCAGTCCTGTGTTTTCATCTTAAAATCCAAGTAGTTTGTTTACTATTTTTTTAACTACTTAGGTTATTTTCTAGTTTCCGTGTCCTCCTTGTGCAGAAAAAGCATATCAAAATGCATGCTTAGAAGGTGGAAAAACTGGCTGGAGAGTTTGGGGCTACAGTACTAGTAAAGAATACAGTTGTAACATACATGTATTTCTTTTTCCATCTCCATATAACCTGGAATACCCTTCTTCTACCCACCCCCCAGTTAAAATATGGAATGGATGAAAATGGTATTTTCAGTTCAGACCTTGCCTTTTGCAAGAGTAAAACCACAGTGTTCTGTAACGTACCATAAGACTCGTAA
Organism: Gallinula chloropus; assembly: GCF_964237585.1. Classification (NCBI taxonomy): domain Eukaryota; kingdom Metazoa; phylum Chordata; class Aves; order Gruiformes; family Rallidae; genus Gallinula; species Gallinula chloropus. The sequence continues at coordinate 77,402,716 of NC_140086.1, read as the reverse complement.
CAAAGGTTGGGGAATAAAGACCTTGGGGAATAAAGACTGACTCTGCCAAGTACTGGATGTAAGAGTTCAGTGAGTTTCTGCCCTCTCTACCTGCAGATAAAGATCTGCAGTTCCACATTGTCAAGCAAGCCAGAGCTCAAAGCGCGAAAGAAGGTACCGGCTACAGTGAAGGTAAGTAGCAAGAAGATGCTGAGGCAGCTTCCTCAGCTCTTGTGTGGAGAGCTGCTCTTGTCTTCCCCCCCACCACCCCCCCCCCCAGCTTCCTTGGTTCTGCTTGTGGCCTGCTGTGAGAAAGGTTTTAAATCTATTTTTAATATCTCTTCCCGTTTATATTAGGGAGCATATCTACTTTCTCTGCTTGGGGCAACCAGAATTTGAGTCTGTTGTATGCACGCTTCTAGTCCTCACTCAACGCTGCAAAATCCAGGGGTTTCTTAAAGCTCTAGTCGTTTACTTCCCATCCTACTAGAAACACTGTGCTTTCTCCCCCCACGTTTTCTGATATTTGGTGCTTTGTGGCCCAAATTCTTCTCTTGCTGCCTCCGGCCTTGTTCTTCAAGTGATGGGGTGGGGAGGAGGAGTGGATTAATTTTTATCTGGAGCCTACGGCTTGGAAATTCCTGCAGTGCCTGAAAAATATGGTGTTTTTGGCCCATGGTGTTTTAGTTTGGTAGACTTGTAACTATGGGAGAAGTGTGTTTGTTTGTTCTGCTCTCCTGCCTTGCCAGACAAATACAGCAGTACCTGCTCAGGCATGGAATTTCGTCTTGTCTTTGCTTCTCTGGCATAGCAAATTGAGCCTTAAGAGACAGTTGCTTGGGAAGGAGTTTTCCTGTGATGGGTGCTGTGTTTGGAGTGTTGTCAGGTGCATGTTCTTTGGAAGAAAGTGGTAACTTGTTAATTTGACACCAACACATCCAAGTAGAGAAGAAGCAGATTCACTTTTTATGGAGTGGTTGCATCGCACAGGTACATCAGCGAGCCACTAGGTGCCAGTGTTTGCCTTCTGGATTTCTCTGCAAGCTGGTATCTCCCTGAAGATAACATTAAAATAGCGTGGAATGGTTTTCATGAGGGTATCTTGGCCTATTTGAAGATTTACCATCTTGGAATTGTTTGTGTAATTAAAAGTCCTTGGCAACATTTGTTAAATGGAACTCGTATTTCATTGTAAATTTCCTTTTGACTAACAGTCAAGTGGGTTTCTTTCTTTGTTTTTAAAATTCTCACCATGTCTTGACTACTGGAACATTAGAATAGCTCTATAATAAGGCAGGAAGGCTGGTCTTCATCACAAGTTACGGAATTCCTGTAAAATCACAAGCGTGGAACTCTTAGGGCGCTTCTGCGGGCTTCTGTGACACAGCAAGAACAGTTTCATGTTTAAGTACCTTAGTTCAGGTTAGAAAGTTACCTGGTTTAGGTTCCCAGTGCAGTAAGGAGGAAACCTTGTGGTTTAGGTTGGTTGTTGTAAATTAGAGTTACTCTGATTCCTCTTGCTCAGAACCTGTAGCGAGAGCAGGATGTGAAGGGCTGCCCAGCTCCCATCATGACCTAGCGAAGCGGTAGCTTTGCTGCTGGGAGGGCTCCTCTGCACTCCCTGCCCTGCCTTAGGCACCGGCTCTTCTGTCTGCCTGGAGACAGAGGTCCGTGTGGGGTTGTGCCTGGCAGGGGGAAGGTTGGGCTGTGGGGAGCAGGATTATGGAGGTCAGGTCAGTGGCTGTGGGGAACTGGATGTTCTCGAGTAAAAGACTTTTCTGCGGGCAGTATCATAGAATACTCTGCCCTGCATCTTTAGGGAAGTCGCTTTGCTGCTGTTGCAGTGGATTTGTTGGATTTATTATTTAATGGATTTATTGTTTGGAGGATTTGTGTTTAATCCAGGGAATTGGAAGAGTGAGTGTGGGGCCTGTCACAGAATCACAGACTGGTTTTGGTTGGAAGGGACCTCAAAGATCATCTAGTTTCAACCCTCCTGCCATGGGCAGAGACACCCTCCACTAGACCAGGTTGCCCCAAACCCCATCCAACCTGGCCTTGGACACTGCCAGGGAGGGGGCAGCCACAGCTTCTCTGAGCAGCCTGTGTCAGGGCCTCACAGGCTTCACAGGGAAGAATTTCTTCCTAATGTCTCATCTAAACCTGCCCTCTCTCACCTTAAAGCCATTCCCCCTTGACCTGTCACTACACTCTGTGATAAACAGACCCTCTCCCATTCACTCAGTTCGTCCCCATCATTTGGGGAAAGAAGAGTGTGCAGGCAGCGTGTCTGCTTTCATGAAGTTGGGCATCTGAACTAATCTGGTGCATTTTGAAGGTGCTTTTGTAGCCCTTTAGGTATCGGTGCCTCTGGCAGTCTGTTATAAAAGCTCTGTAGAGAAAGTGACAGTGTGAGTGGGAATGGTTTGCACAGCGCCCAGCTACCTAGTCTCCTAGGAGCTTTTGTTCTCCCTGGCAGAACAGCCGCTGTTTTGCAGTTGGCACTTTACAGAACATTTTGGGAGGAAGACAAAACCACACGTTAGAGTTGCAGCTTCCTTTCTCTTGCTTTAGCTTGTGAGCCAAGAGCTGAAATTGATGGGACAGTACAGTGTGTCCTTCTGATCCATTCCAGTACAATCCCTTCGCTGTTAGTTACGGGAAAACCTGTGTGGGGCTGGGGAGGAATTTGGGCCTTTTCTTTTGTTTTTCTTTGAGCAATATTTATCCTTTCAAATTAAGGAGGATGAAAATTCTTAGAGATTTGTAGGGGAAGGATGAAAACAGTATGGGCATCTGCTGCATTGCTGCTTGTTTGAGCTTCTCTGTGTTTTCCTGTGTGCATAGGCTGTGTTACTAATAACAGCTGTTTGTTCAACCTCCAGGATCTTACTCATTGCTGCCTGTAGAAGTTCCTCAGAATCACAAGCGTTTCACCTGTGACCTGACTCAAGCCGACCGCCTTGCTCTTTATGATTATGTTGTTGAGGAAACAAAGAAACAGAGGTCTAGATCCCAAACCGTGGAGAACGACAGTGACCTCTTTGTGGATTTAGCAGCAAAAATCACCCAAGGTTTGGAGAATCCTCTGTTGCTGAACTTAACCCCCAGAACTTTCATTTTAGGTAGATAGATGAGTTTTGTTCCAAGCTGATAGGACATGCTTGTGCTATTTTTACTGTGAAAAGCACACTCACAGCGAAGAGCTGGCATCAAGAAGCGTTGGCTTGGTAGCTTTTATGTTGTCTCCCCCTGAGAGCACCTCAGTGCTCTGCTCTTGGTACACACACGCTGTATCTTAGCGGGTGGATCTTTCGTCTTTGCTGCAGCTGCCTTCAGGTTGCTTCCTGCTGCCAACTTACTGTGCAGCTTGGAACAGTGTTTGCTGTAAGAGATGATGAGATTAAAGATCGCTTAAGAGTAAGAGCTGAACAAGAAAGGTTGGCGGTCGTCTGATGGAGTTCTTGAGCAATATAGAAATGGGTGTATTGGACCAAGGCCTCTCATCCCTGTTGAGTCATGCTGGTCTGCAACTGTACCAAGTGCAGCATAAGCATCTGTGTTACCCTGTGGGCCCTGCCGTGCCTGGGAGGCAGGAGATGGTGTTTGTCATCCACACAGGTAAATGTTTTACAGAATCTGCTTTCTCTGTGGCTTACTGCAATACTGGCTTTACAAACAGGGCCTGTGTGTTGCAGGTGTAGGAACCAGCTCACAAGCCTGTCTATTGATTTGCATCACTGTCAGGAGACTGAGAGTGCGTAACATTTGCTCGGGGGCTTTTTATTCCTGTGTAAGCTGCTAGCAAGGAGGTCAGGGGGGACGCGTGTGCTAAATAGCGGCTAAGCTTTAGAAAGAACACCATGTATTTGACGTTTCAGACTTACTACTAAAGCACCAGCCATGCACACCTGCAAGTGTGTGTGTGTCCTGCTGCTAATGAGCATTTGCATCATTTCCAATTGTTTGCTAGATGACAGCCAGAAGGGTCCCAAGTCCCATCTCGAAATCCTGGCGGAAATGCGAGACTACAAAAGGCGGCGGCAGTCGTACAGGGCTAAGAACGTTCATATAACAAAGAAGTCTTACACTGAGGTGAGAATCTGAAATGTTTGGGGTTTTCTTCCCACAAAATTGCTTACTGTGCATCAACATGAACGGTAATACACCCTGTCAGACAAAGAAAAGGTGTCTCTGTTTCTGGTGCCCTGCTTTATTGGAGTTGCGAACCACAGAGGAATCTCTTCCTGGGTTTTGTTTGTTGCAGTTGAGATACAAAGACCACAACCCTTCCTGACTGTTAGATTTTGAGTGTGAAAGTGCCTGCAAGCTCCAACTGACTGTCTGTTGTCAAGTGGAGCCAGTTCTGCAAGCAAGGCTTTCCATTGGAACCTCTGATGTATAAGGTTTAGGCGGGGGGGGATTTTATTTTTTGGAGGTGTTTACCTTCTGCTGCCTGGTTGCTAGTTCAGGCCACTACCATGACATGCTGCTTTTCTTTGTTTTTAATAACCTATCTTAATCTCCAGGTGATTCGGGATGTGATTGGTGTGCATATGGAAGAACTCAGCAACCAGTGGCAGGAGGAGAACAGGCTGGATAATGCAGAGATATGTGAAGGAGGGAAGTCAAAGTCTTCGGGAAGGTATGTCACAGCTGGCAAATTCCTCAGGGATGGCAGCAGCCTGATAGCCTGTAATGTTATCCTGTTACCCCTTTCTAATAGGACACAGACCATGGTTGGCTGAGACATACACACCCTTTAGTTATACTAATTCTGTTAAGCTCTTGGCTGGTAAGCTCTGTCCACATGAAAGATGGGGGAGGAAAATGAATTACTAACTTTCAGGGGTGAGGAGATAAGTTGCAGGTGAACAGGTGGTTTCTGGGGAAGCTGGGCAATTAATAGCATTCCTTCTGTCCAAATACATGCATATATATATATATATATATGTATGTATGTGATAGCTAGGGACAAAAGGCTGCTTGAAAGTACAAGTACACACTTTCTTCCCCTTCCTACCATGTGACAGGAAAGGCTGTGTTCCACATAAAATATCCCAGACAAAATGCTTTCATAACTTTGTAAATGTGGGGACCCTTGACAGTGCTTACCCCTGTGGATGCTGCTGTGCTAACTCGGTGTGTGGCTTGTGCATACGTGTTTCTTCCTCTGTCAGGCAGCACTGCACGCTCTTCCAAACGTTCGTTGCTGAACTTACAACTAGGTCACGATTCCCTGTTTGTCTATGTGCTTCTTTAAGATGAAAATGTTGCTGAAACAAAAGGTTTGGTTCCAGCATTGAAGTGCAGGTGAATGATGCAAAGGGTCTAGAGGAGATCAGGCTTGCTGGGTTTTCCAGCTGTTGACAGGAGCTGAAGGAAGCTGGTTAAAAGCAAAACAGAACAAAGATGCCTATTCCATGAGCAGAGGTGATAAGGCTGAGAGGCAGCCTATGTAAGAAATAACTGGATTAAACAGTGGGGTGAGATGTGCTCGTACAGATGCAGGGACTTTGGGCCTCTCTTAGGAGATAGTGTGTTTCTTAGGGAGGTGGGCTTAATGCAAGGTGTATCCTCTGTTTTACACCATTGGTAGGTCACTGTATTACAAAACTGGTACAGAAAACCCGTGAAGCTATTTTATTGGATAAAATCAATGGCTTTTTCTTTCCAGAAAGGAGGAGAGGCGCTCAGCTTCGGTGGACTCACGGCAGTCTGGGGGAAGCGGTAAGGACACTGAACGCTCTCGACACAGGAGGGAGGGCAGCAGGAGTCCAAACAAACGGAAAAGGAGTCGTGAAAGAGGCAAAGACAGAGATTCTCGGAGGAAAAGAGAAAGGTGAGGAGAAATAGAGACAGATGACAACTCCTTCTGAATCGGGCAGCTGTAGCCTTTCTCTCTGAGAAGTTAGTGCTGAGAATTAGAATATCTGGAGCAGCTGAAAAGCTGGGCTGATCCCATATACAGTATAACAAGCCAGAGGCGTGAGGCTACTACTACTAGACAGAAATCGCTGTGAGATCATAAACTGTGATCCAGACTGCAGAATTTACTGAATTTCATCTGAAAGGTGACACTTTCAACAGCACACTACAGGGTTAGTGTAGAAGTGTCACAGGCTGGTTTACTTCCTTGATCAACATACGCGTTACCATATGCACAGGGAACCTATTTTCCATTTAACATAAACTGAAGTGTGCTTGTCATGTCTAATCCTCTGCTCTAGATTGCACTGGGAATAAATAGGGTTATTTGTTTCACTAATGTCATAGAATCACCATTTAGGTTGCAAAAGGCCTTGGTGGTCATGAGATCCAACTATTAACCCAGCGCTGCCAAGTCCTCCACTAAATCCTGTTGCTAAGCACCACATCTGCACATCTTTAAAATACCTCCAGGGATGTGGACTCAACCACTTCCCTGGCCAGCCTGTTCCAGTGCTTGGCAACCTTTTGCATGAAGAAATTTTTCCTCATATCCAATCTATCCCTCCCTGGCACAACTTCCATTTCTTTTTATCCTATTGTTTCTTACTTAGGAAAGAGATACCCACCTGGCTACAACCTCCTCTCAGGTAGCTGTAAGGAATGATAAGGTCTCCCCTCAGTCTCTTCTTCTGCAGGTTAAACAACCCCAGTTCCCTCAGCTGCTCCTCATAAGGCTTGTGCTCCAAACATTTACCAGCTTCATCGCCCTTTGGACTCAATCCAGCACCTCAATGTCTCTCTGGCAGTGAGGGGTCCAAAACTGAGCACAGCACTCAAGGTGCGGCCTCACCAGAGCCAAGTATAATGGCACAATCATTTCCCTGGTCTTGCTGGCCACACTATTCCTGATACAGACCAGGATGCCACTGGCCTTCTCGGCCACCTGGGCACACTGCTTGTTCAGGCAGCAATGTAACAACACCTACATGCAGTCACTTGACTAGTTTTTCTGTTGCTGCCTCAAAACAATGCTGTTGCTCTTCAGTAGTTCTGGACATATCTTTAGGCAAAAGAAAACAATACCATCAAGCAGCGCACGTTTGCATCTGCAAGACTGAAGCTGTTTGAGCAGAGACAGGGTCTTGTGCAGAAGAATTGCTGCCTTGTCCCTAGTGTGTAGGAAAGAAATACTGTAGATAACAGCATGGATGGGATGCTTGCTTGTCTCAAAATTGGCTTCATTACACAGCGGTGCCATTCATCCTAAGCTAATTGCCACTATAGCTCTGCCTGACAAGACTTTAATTAAAACAGCATGGGAAAGAGGCTGCCTTAAAATAGTTTACTTACTTTCCTTGGGAGAGAACGATTATATTCAATGAAAGCTTTTGGTTGCCCAAGGTTTTTTGGGGAGTGGGGGGTGGTTATTGTTGGTTATTTCCCCTTCAGACTCTCAGTCTGCACCTAACAGCTCACATGACGTTTGTGTGTTTGTTTCAGGGATGAAGACAAATACCACAGCCACAAAAGAAGAAAGTAGAATCAAGAACCTGAGCACTTTTTGTCAGCTGTTCAAAAAAATTACCTGCACAGGAACTGTTGTTACAGCTGTTTGGCCAGGGACAGTAATACAGCCTATGTAATATTGGTGTTGCATCACAGCTGGCTCAGAGACAGCAGTTGGTGGGTACAGAAGAGAGCTAATCCCTGGCATCTAGAATCAGCTAGAACTGGAAAAGGCATGAAGAAAGCCTTCCTTGTACACTCCCACCCGACACTGTCACTTCTGGGAACAGTGTTCCAAAAAAAAAAAACAGTGCTTGCTGTCTAGTTACAGCATCTACCAGAGGTGAGAGGGTGGATTTCAGAGTTTTCCAACAACCTAAAGTATCTTCAGCTGCAGCTAGTGGTAAAAGGACAATAATGGGAAAGTTACTGTTCCCAGGGTCATGCTTAAAGAAATTTAGGACCAATGTCATCTGGCAAAGATGAGAATACAGCTTTCCACAGAAAGCAGCAGGGTACCAAGGACACTTGCAATGCTACTGATTACCGTTTTTCAAACAGGGGCTGTGTACCCATTTCTTTCCAGAAGTAACCAAGAGGAGTTCCCATCCTGCACACTAATGTGTAAGTATTAGCAGTAGAGGTTGGTGAAACAGTTAAGACATGTAGGTGCATAATAAGGGAGTGCAGGAGGATTCCACTTCAGTGATATTTTTATTGTATCAATTTCTGGTCTTGTTAATGCCTCAAACAGTGTGCCTGCAGCACAGTCACTTGTCATCAGTCAAGCTTGTTACTTCAACAGCTTAAGTAGCTATGAAAGAACAAGGTTGTGGATCCATCTTTCCTAGAGTACTTTCTTGTGCTTGATGGAGTTGCCAGGAGAGGGTGCTGCTGGTTTTGGCTGCCACTGGTACTGGAATCTCTCCAGTGTTACTGAAGCCACTACTATGCTGTTTCTCATCTCAGTCCACCCCTCCCCCCAAGTGTGATTATCTGTCACTAAATATGTAGTCTAATTCTGGTTGGTTTAGACATCTGTACCTACTACAGCTGTTCGACTCAGAACCAAACTGGACTCCCACAGGCCTTTCTCACCTACATGACAAATGCAGTAGCTTTTCCAAGAGGTATTTTAAAACAGACCTTAGACAAGTGGATCCAAGAATGGAAAAGGATATGTAACTTCTCAAAGGGTCCTAATTTGAGGGGAAAACAACATGCAGCTATTGCTGTCTGTTATTGAGTTGAGGTTCTAAGGGCTCAGGTTCCCCTGAAGTTCTCTTGAGTAAGGTCTGGTAGAACTCGTAGTTTATTAGAGCTTGTTCATGCAGAGAAGGTAGTCAGAAGACAAACTGTACCTGTGTTAAGAGTCTAAGTCAGTGCTATCCCAAAGTGTAATGAGAAGTACACCAGTTAGAGCTGTCCTGTCTTCTCTAAGTTTAACTCTGCGTTTTACTTTCCTTACAATCACTTGTGAGGTATAGGTGAGAAGATCCATAACAAAATACATTTTACTCAGTGTAGAAGGTATCACTCCCTCGATGTGTGAGCATCAGTGTTTGAGAGGCAGGAGAACAGTGGAACTGTAACATCCACTGAAGACCATTTCAAGAGTGGGATGAAGAGAAGGAAGTGCCAGAGAAGAGAATCTTGTATTGCCATGTGCAAATAACAGTCTTTTGAACAGAAACATTCTTGCAGGTGTTTATTCCTTTCCCCCCGGCCCCCTCTGACCTGGTGAGAAGAGCAGGCTGGATCACAACAGTGTGGAGGGTTGGGTCACAAAGTTTCTCAGCAGCACCATGCCACTTTGTTGGTCGCTGGAGAAGAACAAAGCAGATGTTTCAGAACAACACTAACATGGCAAATCCTTGTGTGTTGGGCAAGATACAATTGAGAGTTACACTAATAGCAAGAGTGCCATTAGTGAAAAGTTCTTGCTGAAAGTTGTCAGTTGGGTAACTAATGACAAAATGAGGCAGTTCCTTTGTGTACATGTGCATCTCTGAGAGCCCATGTGTGCAGAGCTGATTGATAGCAATCTGAGACAGAGACTGGTTCCAGATGATGGTCAGGAGCATCAGCGTCTGTCTGCAAACGCACCACACAGGCAGCACTCGAAGGAAGAGCCTGTTGCTGAGTCTTTTAAAGTCATTTCCCAATAAAGTGCATTTTGTGTGACCAGATAGAACGAGTATGAGTTTATCTCAGGGCTGGATTTGAAGACACCATAGTTTTCACACATCCCTCACGCTAATCCCAGCAGGGATAGATGCCGTAGCTTGATGGAGTCTTTCCTCCATCCACTAAAATGTGAGGAGGTTTTGACAATGAATTTTGTGGGCATGAGACTTCACCTACCCAACCCAGGTCTATTAGAGATGAGAGTTTTACCTGTAGCAGTTACTATGACTTGGGCCTAGTTAGCAGAGCTGTTAGCACGAGCCTGTGCATTACAAGTTCTGCTTTTGCCAACTTTTACAACAGCAAGAACAGTGTTGTGGTGCTGAAGAAGAAAGGTGCCCATGCTATGCAGATACCCTATTGATCATGATGAAGTGCAGGTGTCCAGAAGCATTCAGGACAAACAAGCTGCAAGCACTGACGATGGTGACAGCGCATCAGAAACTGGCAGCACACTTTGAACGGACTGATCATCAACAGGGTGTTCTCCACCCAATCCTGTAAGAAGGACACCTAATAATACTGGGGTAACCAGAGTACAAAACCCAAACCAGCGCTGGTTCCAAGGGCTCCTGACCACACACGAGCATTTGGGACCATCTTGCCAACCCCCAGGGCACTGGAGAGCACTCAGGGGACCCACACTAGGACCACACACAGCACGGTTGGTACTACTGCCTGCCTGACTTTTCTGCTGGACTGCATGCTTTGAAGTCATTACAGAAAAGGAAAGTCACGGAGTAAGTCAGGACCTGGACTCAATGATCCTTATGGGTCCTCTCAGTAAATTCCCCCTCAGTATCTTCTATGATTCTATTCTACAGTTTGTGGAATCCATAAACTTGTATATATCTGCAATTAAAGTATACTGGGATCCAAATCCACGTAGCCTTCACACCGCCACTTGGTCTTCATTGTTTGAAAGGTGAGCATATGACATAGAGGCTCAAATACTAATGGCGTACAGGCTGCCTGAGATCCTCCAAGTCCTCAGAAATAGCACAGAGATTTTTAACTCCAGGTTTCATAGTACATATATGTGTGTGTGTATGTGTGTATATGTATGTACAGAGACAGTATACCATTAAGGTGATCCATACGCTCCCTTCGTGCCCAGTCCCAGCGCTCCCACCTGCCCCAGAGTGTGCTCTATGCAGTTTAGCAGTAAGGCCTTTGACACCACACTGAAAAGGCTCTATAGATAATTACCTGGCCTTGATATAGGAGAAACATGTCATTCACAGAGGTTCATCATCTGCTAACAAACTACTGGACAAAGTAGTTTTCAACCTGTGCGTCTCCTGCTGTGGAGAACTTGTCAGTTCATGGCAACTGAAGCCTTGAAAAGCCAGAGTCAAAGCTAAATAGCCTTGGTGACTTAAGCAAGTATTCTGTATTGCAGTGCTGGGCACAGATGATGTCACTCCTGTCACTGACAGGACTGATCATAAACTATAAACCAAGCTCAGAGCAAGCAGAAAGAAACAGAACAGAGTAGAAACCTACCCCACCAGCCCAGCTTGGTACAAATAGCAAAACAGGATGGGACTATGTCATGTCCTTGTCCTTTATATCCATGGAAGGCAACAAACCCAAGGACCATGCCAGGAAGGACAATTTGCCACCACAAAAATTGAAGAGCCAGGCCATTTAAGATCAAGTACATACTAAATGTTTTCTCAATAAAGTTTCTAGGGAGAAGTAATTAAGGAGAAGTGTGATATAAACTTCATGTTTCAAGGGGGAATCCCCAGTTTCTCTGATTTATAATCTATGTTAAAACAAGAGAGCAGCCCATAAGATGCTGCTGATTCCAGTTCCAGTAAGAGGCAGATAATATAAGTCTGTATAGAACTGCTTCCTACAGAAAACACTATACCACCCCATAGTGACTTCAGTATTTCAAAGGTGGGTGGATAAATAGCAATTTATCATTTACCAGTCCAAACCCCAATGTTGACCACTTAACAAAGAATAACTGTGTACACCTTTGATACAGTCTTAGTCAAACTTTACTCCTGTACCCAAAATGAAGTTTAAAAGCTTTATGAAATTAAAGGTTTATGGGGAACCCAGGAGCAGTCCCACACATTACAATTCCACACACGGAGTGTTACTTACGCTTGCTCTTTAATTTTGTGGAGGAAGGCTTCAGTTGTCTCCTCTGGTATCTCTCCATCGATGCTGGCCAGATAGGAGTAGAGGAACGAGAACGTTTCAAAGGGAATGCGAGCCGCTCCACCTTCCGGGTCCCTCGTTAAGATTTCACAGGCGTGTTTCATTGAACTCAGTAACGACTGTAGTGGGGGGTTAGTTGAGAAATGAGAGGAACAGTGTCAGAGCCACGAACATCCTTTGCACACCATGACAAAATCCACACAGTAAGTCACTAAAAGCCAGTGTAAATGAGATAAAGGCTTGATCATTGTTACCTAGGTCTCAACCCCAAATTTCCCCTCCAGTGCAGGCACAGGGATGGAAACAATAATGAAATTCTAGTAAAAAATGGGTTAAAAAAAAACCAAAACCAGAATCCCATGATGTGTCAAGACTGCATGGGGAGTATCATGAGTGTGGCCAAACTGCTCTATTCTGCTGCTGTAAAAGCTAAAACATCACTGTACCTAGCTATAGTATGTACATATATGTATTCCCATGTATCGCCTTGATAAATCTAAATGAAGTCTCAGGAGCAGTTAAAACAGACGTATCTACAATACCCAGAAAATTCATATGTTTCAGGCAATATATTTTGCTATGACATAATAAATACTATATGATACTAATTTTCAGGAGTGTTATACACAAGCTCCATTTTAGTAGCTAGCCGAAAACACGCTGAGGCAAAAAGCATTTGGACAGTGTTTCAGTTTAGTCAAAGCCAAATAGCATCCCAGTTCCCTTTAGAGCAAACATGACTCAAAGTATTAATTCCAAATATACTTTAAAAAAACCTTTATTTGATACAGTGTCTATAATCCATTCCACACAGGGAAACGTGTGGAAAAATTCAGCATGGAGCTTCATGGAGTTAAAGACTGGTTGGATGCCATTAAACCAAAGAAGTAAACAAAAAGAAAACACAGAGGCCTTTCTTAACCCAAGAGGTAATCTTTTTGCTGTAACTTTTTAAAAATTTATCCTTACATCTTCACTAAAAAGCAAGCAATGACTCTTTACAAAGACAAGTATTTCCTAACAGTAGAACAGCAATATTTAAAATAAATGCAGTATCTGTTCAAGATCTAGAGCACAGGCCAGAGAGGTGTCATTTTATAATCCCCTAATAGTTTTACTTCACAGTTCCTCCCCTGGAAGGCCTCTGTGGGGTTGGAGGGGCAGCTGATGGCAGCAGGCTCAGCACTGGCCTTCCAGCCTCCGCAGTTTGGTAGCGTGTTAGTGCTGCTGCCACTCACAGCACAGCAAAGTTATTCACACTGATTTACCCACTTTCCAAAAGCAGCAGGCTGCTTCTCTGCTCACTTCTCCAAGGATGTAAGAACACAGCAGTGCTTTACGGAAAGATACTTTACATGACTGGTGTTTCTAAGAAACTCTGAACCACAGACTGGTTTGGGTTGGAAGGGACCTCAAAGACCATCTAGTTCCAACCCCCTGCCATGGGCAGGGACACCCTCGCTAGCTCGGGTTGCCCAGAGCCCCATCCAACCTGGCCTTGCACACTGCCACCACTCTCACAGGGAAGAATTTCTTCCTAATACCTAAGCTAAATCTACCCTCCTCCAGCTGAAAGCCATTACCCCTTGTCCTATCACTCATGCCCTTGTAAACAGTCCCTCTCCATCTTTCCTCTAGGCCCCTTTAGGTACTGGAAGGTTGGTCTAAGGACTCTCTTCTCCAGGCTGAACAAGCCCAACTCTCACAGCCTGTCTTCAGAGGAGAGGTGCTCCAGCCCTCTGATCACCCATGACCCTGTTAAACTATGAACACAATTTACAGCTGCAGGAAAATGAATGTGAATTGCTTGTGTGTGCCTTTCTCTCTGGTTTAGGAAACTGAAGTTTAGGTTTCAGTATGTAGAGTGGAAATTAAATCACTCAGTATCACAAAGGATGGATTGATGGAGGTAAATTTAGACTTTAGCTTTTTCAGAATAATATTCCTGTCACTGTGTTTCTGTTTTCATATTTTTTAATAAGTAAACTTGCTGTTACTTTTTTTTTAATTAAGAGAAGAACCCAAAGTACAAAATCACTTTGGGGGGGATTGGAATCAATAAATGCAGAGTTGAAATAAATATATATATATACATACACACATACACACAATTGCATCACCAGGTCAGTTTAACATTCAGAGCTTCCAGATATTGCAAGTGTCTCAAAATATCAACATATATATTCTTTTTAGTACCCCTTCTTCCCTACTATGTTATTAAAAATATTACACTTCATAAGAACATCATCTTTGTGCTCTTTATAATACTGAGCTCTGTTGAAATGTGCTGCTGAGATTTTATTACTGACATTAAAAGAACTAAATGTAGATTTAGCAACATTAACTGCTTCTGTGAAAAATGTAACTGACTACACAATGAATTACAAATAGATGTTTTAATTCCTCTTTCCAGTTCCCCTCTGTGGACATTTACACTGATGCATGGGAACACCATTCCTCCTATCGCCCTCTCTCACAGTCCAAGCTCCCTGTGAACACACTTACTCTTCTACTGCCCCCCCCCCAGTCAGCGTCAGACATAGTCCCCTCTTTCTGGTTAAGCTCCCCTGACCAGAACCTGATGGGTAACAGAAGTAAACACACAAGCCACTTGGCCAGCTGCTGCAAAAGCAATCACTGTTCCCCAAAGTCCAGTTGCATTAATTGTTCTATGATTTACCTCATATGCACTCATATATGACCATTTGGATACTGGGGCTCCTGCTGTGAACGTACCTCTCCCAGCACGCTGCACCCAAGTGCCAGAACCTTCATCCATTCCACTTCCTCACCAAAGTCATCCAACTGCAGGATGGCTTTCAGCTGCTCCTCTGGCAAGCACAAGTGCCTCCATTTTTCCTTCAGCTCTGCAACACTCACCATGCCTTTGGGAGAAAGCTTTAAACAAAGACAGGGCACCACAATAAGAACTCCAAAACACAGACAGCCCCTCTCCAAAATACATCAAATACTTGACAGTCTCCCCAGCCATCCCCAAAACATTAGCTAGCACCCTCAAATGCACAGTGAATTTCATGAAGTGCAGTTTGTACCTGTTTGTGCAAGACTTTAAGGAGTCCTGGAGTCAAACCAGCGTCTCTCTTCTCCCTTGCTAAAGGCATTTCAATCCTCTCCTTGACGGGAAGGGGCTCGCCTTTTGACAGCGCTGAAAAATACCTGGGGGAATGGGAAGAGCCAGACACCTCAGTGCCCGTGGCTGCTACAAGCTGCACAGAACTAAAGCTTCTACAGTTCAGTAAACAAGTCCGTGTGCACTCCTGTGCAGGAGTGGCAGTACAGCTCCCATCTCCCCGTGCCCAGGTACCACCTCTATTTTTAGTGGAAACCAAACCTCTAGGTGTTACACATTCCTTTCTACAATGCTCTAATTCTTAAGGCATTTTGCTTATTTTGTGCCTGATATTACCAGCCCTTCTTGGCAAAGCCAGAGAGGGATACAGTAACATCAGAGCGTGCTTCCAACCAAAGTGCAGGCTTTCCCCATTTGATTGATGAGCACTTGAGGGCTCATTCGTTTAACATTCCCCTCACATGCCCTCTTGAAAAGCACAACTGGGTATTTATGCTGTGACTGTCTCATCAGCATTTCTGCTAGTTCTGTCTGCTCCAAGAAAATATTTAAGCACAGAGCAGACAGGGAATTAGATGTGTGCCCTTTCAACCATCAGGCTGCCACTGCCTTAAGAGCAACCACCTCTGCCCTAACTGGCCAGCAATCTGCACCAGGCAAGGACAATTCCATTTTCATCCAGCCAGCAGCGGGTCTAACCTCAGGGTTTCTCCACTCATCCCCTCTCACTTACCCTGGCCACCCATGTCTGTGCCCAGGCCACCCCACTGCTGTGCAAACACTCACCGACAGGCACAGCGAGCAGCACTGCGGTACCCAGTTAATATGCAGAGATGCTCAGTGGGTGTGTAATGCCTGGGCTGTTTTTCCGACGGATCCATTTCCCTGTCTGATTGTTCACAGGGACAAGCACTGCAATGCCAGCTGCCTGGGTGAAACCACAGCCTTGATCTGCTGCTGGTGGCTCCCAGACGCAGACCTGGGTGCCCTCGCACAAGAGCACATTCCAGAAAGGGGTACGCAATGGGTAGCAGCCCCCAACCCATCTGCGGGGTACCCTCTGACCAACCTGGTGCAGCCTCTAAGCAGAGGGCAGGGTCTGGCAGTGGCGTGGCCGTGGCAGTGCCACACAGCCCCTCTCTCACCAGCCCCACGTCCCAGCAGGCTCAAGCGACCTGATGGTGGCCACTTTGGACTATGCAGCTGGGGCATGTTCCCTGCGCATCCATCTCCCTGAGGCACGCCCACTCCACCCCCATCATGTTCCTAAAACACCCCACGCTGTCCTAAGGTGTTCCTGCTGCCTTTCTGCAACGCTGCAGCTCCAGGAAGCTGGGAGGGGATACAGCCAGGACAGGTGACCCAAACCGGCCAAAGAGGGTGTTCCATGCCAATCACATGATGCTCAGCATAAAGGGGGGCTGGTGGGAGGAGGAGCACATGGCTCCAGGACACTCAGTTTTTTGGAGACAGTCCAACTTCAGGACAGCTCTGAGCTGTATGGCCTGAGTTGTGTGGTTTGGTGAGAAACTGCACTGGGTATCACCAGTTTTGTGTATTTTGCTATTAAGTCCTGTTACTGTTATTTCTCTCTCTGCTGTCCCAGTAAACTGTCCTTATCCTGAGATTTGGTTTTGGTTTTCTTTTCCCTTCCCTCCACCCCCCACCCTCCCCTTAGAGAGAGCAGCTGCATGGTGCTCAGCTTCTGGCTGGAGCAAAACGATGACACTAAGCAAAATTACAAATTAGAAAGCTATTTTCTAGGTTTCCTTTAAGCTCCAAGAATTAAGTCTCATGTTAAAAAAAAATGTATTTTTTCATGTGGAAATCAAACTATTTTGGAAATAGACCGGTCCTAAACCTCAATGAAATATAAAATAAATCAAGTACTACAGTATCTTTAAAAGGCTTACGTGCTGCATTAATGTATAGAAGCATATATGTAATATACAGGGCAGTTTAATTTTCAAAGCCAGCTCCAGTGTACAAAAACCAGGAGCAGTGAGATTCTGTGGGTCCATAAGCACATCACTACTTCATCATGTGATCGTCATACTTACGCAGCTGCCCACTGCAAAAGATCCTGAGGTTGAGTCCTAATAGCAGCTTTAGTAAATTGCTTCAGGATATCAGGTAGCTCAGGGGGGATTTTGATCTGCTGAGCACAAAATATGGTTTCTGGAAGAGGCATGGTCTGCTCCTGTTCAGTTATGAGGAGCTGAAATAAATAATAGTAAAACAGGAGTTCACAGATGCAGAATGTCACTGAAAAACTGTACGGGCACATGAGAGCCAACCGCGCTTGCACCCAGACTCCCTCCGGTCCTACTCGACAGCTGGAGCTACTGGAGAACTGACTGCCTCAGAAGGACAAGTAGACGAGCACTGTGCCTCCCTAGGAAACTTAAACTTGATGGCAACACCAAGTAAAAGACTGGAGCTTGGACACCAACCACAGCTCCAGGCAAGGAGCCACTCCACACGTCAAGATGAAAGCTAGCTATGCTGACAACCCACCGCTGCACGACGAGGAGGGGCCTTGTCATTTTTGTACAGAAGCTAAGAGTGTGCAGACTGCCAACTTTCTAATATGTTTATATATATAAACAAACACACAACGATGTAGCAAAAAGTTAGTAATTTGTGCTCCTGTCAGACTCCACATCACAAAATTAGCGAGGAACAAAACACTCAGGTGTGCTGCAGTTAAGCACTGTGCTTCACT
The DNA here is from genome assembly GCF_964237585.1 of Gallinula chloropus. Classification (NCBI taxonomy): domain Eukaryota; kingdom Metazoa; phylum Chordata; class Aves; order Gruiformes; family Rallidae; genus Gallinula; species Gallinula chloropus. The sequence goes on along the minus strand of NC_140086.1, from coordinate 77,385,119 downwards.
CATAGAACTAACTCTGCAGGTAGGTCTGTCTCATTCACCGTGTAACTTATTTGTTGCAAGGAACCCTGGTACCCAGCACCTAAGCAAAGGGACAGATATTGTATACTCCTTCTCCCATTATAGCCATGGAGCACACGTGGTGGGAAATCTGGGTGCTCATCACTGCAAGCACCAACTACAGCCTGCTTAAGTTGATTCAGCATGAAGAGCTCAAAACATGTCAGATATTTGCAGGGGGGAAGAAAGGTGAAAGCAAGAGTATCAAGAAATTAATCAGTGTAACACTATCCTTTATCCCTTTAGGGTTTTTTATTTCTAATTTTTGAGATGAAAATAAGAGTATCTGGCAGGTGATGTCTATCATGTGATTACCGCTATATTGGGGAAAATAAAGTCAGTGATGGAAAAATGGGACTGCCATGACTCAAGGCTCCTTTGGGGATCAAACCATACTCAGAGCTTCGTTTCTGGAGCAATGCAGACAGGGTACCGCATCTTCATTACTCTAATGCAGCAAATATGCATTGGGGACAGACGTCAGAGCACCTATTTAATTACTACATCAGTCATGCACTTTCAGTAATGATTCAAAAATGCAGCTCTAGCCAAGGAACTAAGGCTGAAGGCAAAAACTTGGTAATTGAGGATGAACTAAGGAACAGATAGACCTTGATGAAGGCATGCGTGTGTGTACGCATGTGCCCCTGGGAAGTAGTCAAAGAAAATATAACTAATCAGGGAAGAAAAAAGGCAGGGGTGGGGAGTGAGACCTGCTTTCCCATGGTAAGCCATTAATCATGGAGTCACGGAAGGGCTGAGGTCGGCAGGGGCCTCTGGAGACCATCTGGTCGAGCCCCCTGCTCAAGCTGGGCCACCCAGGGCCAGCTGCCCAGGAGCAAGTCCAGGCAGGTTTTGAGTTATCTCCAGAGCAGGAGACTCCAGAACCTCTCAGGGCTGCCTGTGCCAGTGCTCTGCCACCCTCACGGTGTAGAATGGTCACCTGATGCCCATGAACGCACCCGGTGAGCGGGGAGGAGCGCGGGCAGGCCTGTCAGCCTTCGCAGCTTTTCCCACTGCCCCGGGGCATCACTCACCATTTGCCCGCTAGCAGGTGTTACCTTCCCGCTAAACACAGAGGCCACCTCATCCCTCTCCTCTCCTGGTCACCTTTACTTTCTCTCTCCCCCTCCACATACCCCAAACCAGCCCGGGTGCTGCAGCTCCCTCCCCAGACCCGCAGGCAGGGAGCGGCGGGACAGCGGCCCTGTGTCGGAAGGGAGCGCGGCTGGCCAACGCCCGGCCTCAGGAGCGGCCCGTACCGCCAGCTAAACGCCGGCTGCCCGCTCCCTCCTCCGGGCCGCCTCGCTGCCTCGCCGCGACCCTTCGCAGGCCGCCACCAGCCGCCGGCGCCTGGGGAAGCGCAGCCTCCGTCCCTTGGGACACCCCCCCGCGCCCACTCACAAGGGCAGCACCCGGCCGAACCGCTATCGCTGCGCCAGGCCTGGGCAGGGCGCCTCACCTCTCCCTGTGCCGCCGTGCTCCGCGGCCCCGCTGCCCGGCAACGGGGGCGGAGGGGAGAGGAGGGGTGGGTATGTGCTGGGAGGCCGGCGCTTGCTTAACGGGGTAAGGCGGCGGCCAGGCGAAGGAAGGGGGCTTTTGCCGACGTTGCAGGGCAGCACCTGGTTTCGAGAAATGTACGAAGAGACCTGAAACACCTGAACACCCTCACGGGCAGAGCCGGGAGGCTGCTGGAATGGTCGCCCAGGCTCCCTGCAGCCCACTGCCCCCCGCCCCTGCCCCCCGTGTTCCTCAGCCGTGAGGCCATACCGCTGGGTGCACAGGCACAGCGCGGCCCATCTCCCCGTCCTGCCTTTGGCTCTCCTACCGCCGTTACAGGCTCGGATCAGATGTGAACAAACGCTGCGTGCGTGGGGCAGCCTCTCCGCCATTCCCGGCACTTGTGGTGGCTGCTGCCTCAAGGGAGAGCTCAACCAGAAGCACAACTGCAGCTGAGCCGCCACAGGGCTGGAAATCCAGGACAGCAATGGCACCCAGGGCCTGCCCCATGCTGCACAGTGCAGCACCCACTGCTCCAAACCGGGCAGGGTCAGGGCTTCACAAGGCAGCAAGGGCTGCCCCACTGCCCCAGAACGCCAAGGAGACCAAGTGCCCCTCTCTGCTGCAAAGCCTTGGTAGGGCGTTACAAACCCACTGCTTTCCCCACCATGGCCTCTGTAAGGACATTAGCAAGTGGCAGGCAGAGCAATGCCTCCCCTCCCACCCTCTAACTCGGGCTCTAAGTAGCACAAGCACTCAAATGAACTTGGTAATAGGATTATCCACTTCAGAAAGCCTTCACAAGCCCTTCCTCCAAAGAAACTTAGATGCTGCACACTTGAAACAGGCCAAGCCATTACTGAAAAAGACTGCAATCTTATTTGAAGCCAGCCCTCCTTAATCCACACTGTATCCCCACTGGTGAATGCGTAAGGCCATGCAGGGCCAAGATAAAATAGTCTCTGGAAAACAAAAAGCACACATTTTAACAATGGTTTAGTCATTCATAAAATGTGAAAACTGCGCAGGCTCCAGGCCAAGTATTGAGCCTCGGTACTTTGCAGACACCTCCAGCTACAGGTAAACAGCAAACCCCTGACAGATCATGACATACCTGTTCTTTAAATGAGTAAGACCACTCTAGGAAACAGTACCTGTGGCACGCATTATCCTGCTGGGGTTTATGGAATGAAATTAATTTCACAACGCAGTTTTCCAAAGGTGTCTAGGGGTAACATGGAAACAACAGAAATTTTGTATTCTCTATGATCCCTGGACACACATAGAACTATCCTAAAGATGCTCAAAAAGTAAACCTTGCACCCTCATTTCTTCCAGCTGTTTGGTCCAGTGCTGGTAAAGCTGGAAAGCTGCCAGAGCATATTATGTGAAACAGGAGCATGTAATTGGAAAGTTTTCCTATGACTATTTCATTGAAACTCTGTGTTTTGAAAACAATGTGAGTTGCAAACTGATGGAAAAAGCAAAAGGCTAAAACTGTAATACAAGAATGAAAAATGATTGGAAAATGAGACCAGTTAATTGCATACTGCTCTAGAACATGCTTCATCTATAAAGGCATAACTGAATTCAGTTTTGAATAAATACTTACATGTAACAAAAATGAACAAGATGTACTGCATCAAGTAATAAAAAAAACAACTGTGGGGGACATGCCAAAAGAGGGCCGTGGGCACTGTTCTCCTCTCTCCTTTGACTCCAGCTGGCCAGAGATTGTCATATACTTGACTGGAGGGTGGAGGGGAGAAAAAGAAAAACCAAAACCCAGCAGTTACACAAGTTACTATTGTCTTTACTACACAGTGTCCAGATTTACAAGCAGAACCATGTGTCCTGCACATTTTCCACTTGTTAGTCCCATATTAACAATACACAAATTTATGTGCGTAATTACTCGTGTTGGTTAAAGTTTGGCATATTGGGGTATCACCGAGTCCTTTTTAAGAAGTCACTCATGCTTCAGGGAACTAATAATTTTAGCTAAAAATAACATGCTTTTCACATGCAGCTATACTAAAACATCTGCCTACAGACTACTGCAGTTCATGGATATGTGAAAGGAAGGAGACAATCCATAACAAACTAGAAAGAGTAAATCATAGAATCACAGAATCTCCTGAGCTGGGAGGGATCCATAAGGATCATTGAGTCCAAATCCTGGCTCCCCTCAGGGCCAGCCAAATCAGAGTGTGGGACTGAGCGCATCGTCCGGATACTTCTTGACCTCAGCCAAGGTCGGTGCTGTGACCCCTTCCCTGGGGAGCCTGTTCCAGTGCCCGACCACCCTCTCAGTATAGAACCCCTTCCTAATGTCCAACCTAAACCTCCCCTATCACAGCTTTGTACTGTTCCCTCAGGTTTTATCGCTGGTCACCAAAGAGAGGAGATTAGCGCCTGACCCTTCACTCCCCCTCATCAGGAAGCCACAGACTGCAATAAGGTCTCCCCTCAGTCTCCTCCAGGCTGAACAGACCAAGGGGCTTCAGCCTCTCCTCATAAGACCTCCCCTCCAGACCCTTCACCGTCCTCATTTGCCTCCTCTGGACTCTCTCCAGTATTTTTCTGTCCCTCTTGCACTGTGGCGCCCAAAACTGCTCACAGCACTCGAGGTGAGGCCGCACCAGCACAGTGTACAGCGGGACAGTCACCTCCCTGGACCAGCTGGCAATGCTGTGCTGGCTGCACCCCAGGATGTGGTTGGCCCTCCTGTCTGGGAATAACTTCTGAGATAGTTGATGAGTAAAATTAAGATCAAAAGGTAGCTGAGGGAGGGAGGCTTCAGTTTCAAGGGCTGGTGGTATGACAACAGTTGCTAACTATATGCAGGTTAATGCAAGGTTGCTTAGGGAAACCTGGGATTACACAGGTAAGTGATGCAGCTGTTAGGTCAACAAATCCCTTTCAAGAAGGAAGAAAAAGAGATCACAGGCAGTAACAGAGAGGGACAATGATGAGTCCTGTAGAGTGTCTGGGCCCAAAGTTATGAAGGTTGTAAGGCTTAAACCAGTTTCGGTTGGGAAAATGCTGATGCAACTCTATGAAGACACAGGGATTAAGTATACAAGTGGAGCTTCAGGGAAATGAACAACTCAATCTTCTTAGATCCTGAATACTCTCACCCATTTTACTGATTATTCTTTATATAAAACAACCACAGCATTTACCAGTATACCCTGGACACATTGGTTGCTTTATAGCAGCGTTACCAGATTTCAGCTTTGAAATTCTTCCTGTGCCCATGACTCCTGGCCACGACTAGCTGAAGTATCCCATAGGTACTTCATCATGAAGCAGCAGCATTTTGGGATTTAGCACATGCTGTACCCAGCTCCAGCAGGCCACTTACACCATTTGCACCCCCTGAACATGGCACGCCAATGCAGATCATCACTGTCTGGGTTCAAATACGTAAACCTATTTAATATAAACAAATAACGGGCTCCTTTTGTAAGCAAGGATGGCTGTTCTCTATAGCTAAAGCTAGTGTCGTTTTCCAGGAGCAGGAACACTCCTGGAAAGCCAAATGATTTATGTAAAGCAGACAAGTAAGGTTAAGTGACTCCTTCATCCCAACCTGATGTCTGACAACTCCATATACATTTAAATTTCCCCCAAACAGGGGAAAAAAAGCATGCCTGTGCAGCTTGGGCATTGGCAGCCACTCAACAAGTTAGTGCAGTAGCAGAGAAAACACCATGCAGAGCTGTGAAATAATCATCTTGTCGCTCCACCCCTCAGTATCATACTGAATTAAAAACAATCAGCTTATTTTGGAACAATATCTGACCTTTGGAAATACCATCTTCCAAAAATGTCCATTATTGAGTAACATTGCTTTTGGCATGTCGTTTCTCAACATATGGTGACTTCTAAATGAACACATCAAAACCCAAAGCACATCTTCTCTAGAGTAATCTCAGACTTAATAAAATTGCTGTTAACCATGCACTTCTTCAGTTCCCATTAACTGAAATCTCAGAGTAAGAGAGCCCTGAACTAACTTACCATTGTGCTTGGTAAAAGTAGTTTCCTTACACGTTTCAGAACACAGCTTCCTTTTTTCACATCCTGAACATCATTCTACTACCAAGGCTGCTCCCTGTTGAATGTTTGTTTTCTCTACCCCTTCTAAGTCCCCCACTCATGGCCAGGCAGCACAGTTCCCAATCACACAGCAAGCAGCACACAAACACTGACCCTGCCACAAAGAATTTCCAATCTAGATATAAACCGACAGACAGAGGAGCATGAGGAGACCAAACCACACTGATCCACGTGCCAGGCAGTGGGATCAACAAGCCACAGTCACATGTGCTTCTTTTTAAAGGTAAACAGCTTGGTACAGAGTTCTCTGAATAACAGTAGGGCTGCTGTGCAGATTTTTATGAAGACCTTTGCTGAAGCTTAGGGGAAAGCAGGTAAAGAATTAATGCACTCAGCTGACAGGTGATTCAATTACTGTACCTGGTATCTTACTGAGGAAGTTACTGACAGAAAACAGTTATAGGTTCCAGAGGGCATGCAGAACTAAAAGCTAGTAACTTAGGGCTTACCTAGAGGAGAAGGGGGAGTCAGAGAAAGGATGCAGAGTTTTAACTCAATATAAAATCATCTGTGTAAAAACAGGCAAAGCCATGCTGCAATTAACTTCTTCCAGTACACAAAAGCTAGCTACGGAGCCACCTGTCAGTTCTTGGAGGAAGGCCTGAGGAACTACTGACAGCATTAGATACTCCGCACCACAAAGGGGATACAGTTAAGCCAGTACACATCTCCCACCCCTCCATTCAGGAGCCAAGGTCAACACAAATTGTGGTGAAGGCACACATGCAGACAGACAGAATTCCGTCCCCACCTGAAGAGTAATCACAGAATCATAGCAGTTGGAAGGGACCTCCAGAGATCATTGGGTCCAGCCCCTCTGCCAAAGCAGGTTCCCTAGGACAGGTCCCACAGGTAGGTGTCCAGATGGATCTTGAATATCTCCAGAGAAGGAGACTCCACAACCTCCCTGGGCAAGATGTAACGTTAAGACCGCTGCACGGCTCTAGCACACGTGGAAGCCGCTGGCACAGAGCTTGTCAGCTGCCTCAGGAAGAGTCAGACAACTTACACGCTCGCTATCAAGTTTCTGTCCCAGAGGAGCACACACAGCACAGTAAGGCAAATTATTCCAATTTAAACCAGCAGAAAAGTAGTGCTATGTAATTACTATTCTATACCACCTCTGCCTTCTTTCCCAAAACACACATAGAAGCAAGGAGATAAGGAGATGAGGGGGGTTTTGTGGGAAGTTCACAATGCTTGTCGCTTCACCTGGGATCTATAAAGCGGTGCAAAAACAAGCACCACAGTTGGATTTGAAACCAGCTCTCCGTTACAAAGGGTGAGTACAGACAGTGTAACCCCCATTAAAACAGCTATCACATCACACGAATGGCTCGATGCGGTTTTTCTCTGTATAACAGTAGCAAGAACCAGCACAAACGCTTTTTCTTAATAAATTTTAATGTTAAGACCAGTTTGTCTGGATAAAAACCATGAAGTTACAAGAACCACACTCCTGTAAGTTCTGCGTGATGCGCAGTAGTGCTCACAATATTTGAGTGGCAAGACCATTTCGGAACCAGTTATGAAAGGGATGTCAAAGACAGAGTCTTGGCATGAAGTAAGAATGCACGTTACCAGTGAATCTAATCTTGTGAAGATGTAGCTGTCCCACAACGTACACCACTGTAAACAGTCAAATGCAATATTTATGCACATCAAAAATATATGGGGAAAATACTCAGTTTAGCATTTAGTCAGCAACAGTGAATGAGAAATATTTTGGTTATTTTTTTATGATTTAATTTAACTGGGAATTTCCTAAGAAATCACTCCAAAGAGGACAACAGTGATTTTGTAAAATAGTAGTTTCTGACTTGCTGATAGTGACAGCCAAATCCCCCTACCACTAGATTCAGATGCATTTGGCTTGTGCTCAGTGCCTTAGAACATGAGTCCAGACACCAAAAAACACACTACCACCATCACAGCCTGGACCACATTAGCTGAAAAACACTCTAGATCAGAGATGCAACATCAGTAAGAGATGACACTCTCAAAGCACCTGCTGGAATCTCAAGTATGAATTATATACACATGCAGTTAAGTACAGAATACTGAGGGACAGTGTACCGGGTCACGAGTTACATGTTCCATCAACTTCCTGATTAGTGTGATGGATCCTCACATTGTCCCCATTTAATCTAGGAAAGATACTGCAATCCAAGCATGTGATTTGATGCTACTTAAAGCTCTGTGATACTGTTACGTATTTTCTTTAAAATATCTACATAAAAAACCCCAAAACATTACTGCAAAAGACTTCTATCTACATATAGAAAGGACACAGACTTGATTAGGTGGCTCTTGTTTGACTGTGTCCTTGCAAAGAAATCTGCTAACTTTTCCTTGCCTGTTTTAATAGCATCTGTGTTTTCCTGCCTCACAGGCAATGCAGTGAGAGGCAAGAATCACTTCTCTCAATATTACTTCCATAAAAATTCACAGTGACCAATTCTGAAAGAAAAGAGATCTATTTTTTGTTGTGGTGGTGCTGGGTTTTTTCTCCTTTCTTTAAGTAATTGTGCAATGTAAAATTCATACTACAATTTGCAACTTTGGTAACTTAGAGGAAAAAAGATTTCAAGCTCTTTAGTTAAGGACCAGGTTAGTATGCTGCTTATGCTACGTTCTTTGTTTCTGTGCAAACACATCAGAAAAGGTTCAGCACTCCTCTTGAGGGACTGAAAAATCCCATTACTGATGAGAAGTCGGCTATAATTTGTGAACCTATCTAATTTTCCTTGGTAGCTTTACATGCTTCTATCACCTAGCCTTACTAGATTTTGTACTTCCTGTCTCAGTTCCCAAAAGAAAACCCAGCTGAGCCTCACCAAGTACATCTGAATTCTCAGAAGAGGAAATATTTTATTGATTTAACAGCAACTGTACAATATTACAAACTCAGACACATGAAAAACAATTAGGCAATAGAAAAATGTACAACAGCTTTGGTGTTATACAAAATAATAAAAAAGACTTGACAGCAAGATACATAGTTCATTATGTTCTCACCACAGCCACTTTGTTTCCGACTGTAAGACAGTGACTTACTTCTGATATTCTGTGTGGCCTTTTCCACTTGTGAAAAAACCATCCTATCTTACTACAATAAGAGCTGTTATGAACACCATAAAGTAAGCTCCAAATTTTATAAAAACCATCTTGCCTCTTTGCACTATTGCTTTGTGGCACATTGTCAACAGAACAGCAGTCCAAAATAAAGTGACAACTAGATTTAATAAATTAATATACTTTTTTTTTTAAAGATGTACAATGCACATTCTTTTTAATCCAAGGTTTTAGGGTGTCAGGATACTTCTATTTACACATGTGCAGACCTCAGACAGCATTGATAACATCAGAAAATGCAGATAAGGTAGAGAGCCTTAACTGCTATCTGGATGCTACTAACAGAATCCAAAACAATGCTGAGAGTATTATTGAGATACCCAAAGACTGAAGAGTCTATGAAAAAAAAGACATGTAAAGGCAAAGGGAAGGTCAAGATGTTTAATATGACCATCTATTCTTGTGAAGACTGAGGTGGAGTTGTTGATGTGCCTTGTTTACCAGACTTCCGTTCGTAATTCACAAGTCGCTGCCCAACAAGGTACCTGGGGTTATGGCAAAAACAGCCAGAAGTTAGCAAACGTTAGTACCGTTCTGTAACACAAACCCACCACCCTCTTCACTGCCCAAGCAGCTTTCTTATCTCAGCAAAAGTTACTCTATAAGTAATCTGTCCCCCCTTAACAGTCTTCAACCATTCTTCTCTTTTTCCTCACCATTCAGGAATTTCGTAGTGGAATACAGGGATTACAGGCTTGTGCTTGCACCCTTAGCTTTGGTAGTCCTGCAGTTCAAATCTATATAAACCGAATTAAAGTTTGAAGTGTAGTATGTCTGTATTATTTATATACCCAGCCCCTACGCTGGATGATTCTTTTAAGAGCATCTTTGCAGCATCTGAATCCCTGCCTCTTGAACATCTGGAACAACCCAGCTATACAACAAAATCAAAGTGCTAATGAGGTTTTAAGTTCAAGAAAGAATCTGCCACAATGCAGAACATGCATTCGGCAAGAGAGGCTCAGCTCATGTTTCCAGTGAAAACCACTCTGGTTGAAAAACAAAAAACCTAACAAAGACTTGTATGTTTCTATAATGTATTACATCAAAAATTTAATTAAGCACATTTCTAAACCAGAAATCTCTACTGGCTATCATGACTATGTTTGCTCACTTCCCAAAGTGAGATCATTAAGTTGTACAATCTTCTTGTTATAAGATTTAATAATTTATTATCAAAGTAATTTCCACTTATATTTTCACAGCTCTGTGTACTGTCTACATGCCTTATTTACACAAGCAAGCAACTTGTAACACTAACACAAGTTGCAATTCCAGCCCTGTTCTAACATTTGGCTCAAAACCTGTTTCTCAATGTAACTGCCAGCTATACACACTACAGGAGGCCAGATACCACAGAACATGTTATGAAGGCAAGTGGCAAAGAGTATTTCAATCAGCTGATCAAATTAAAGGTGTTTAAATATAAATTGATCTGCTGAGAGTTTAGTTTTAGTTACAGCTCTTAATATTTCTAGAAACTACTAATTTCACATTTATACCAAACAATGTATAGGTCATTTCCTAACATTTAAGATTCAAATAAGGTTTTAGGTTTGACTCCTTATGTAGTTAGTGGAAAGCAAAATCATTCTAGGGTAACTCAGGACAAAACAAAACAAGCTCATTTATTTGTTTTCAATACAAAAGAAGCCTTGAAACACTTAATGACTGGGGTCCAAAATAACCAACACATAAATTGATTAGGGTGATGAGATAAGGTAGTAAGTGTAACAGAAGAAAAGCTCAGAAACTAAGCAGGATAACCAGAAAAACTAACACTTTATCAGGCATCTAAGTAACACAGAATAATAATTACTGAAGACATCAGAAAACACTACAAGATATGGTAAAGACAAACCTCTAGCAAATCACATTAATAGGATAATTGGACTAATGAGTAAAAAAAGTAAGTTATGCAGAAAAGGTTGGAGAAATGGTTTTATTTCCAGATATGTCATAATTATTATATTCACTTGTCCTTTATGACTACAGAGGGGGAGACAAACAAGCAATCAGCTTTGTAAGTTGGACAGAGTGGAGTGCCCTCAATTCATACAGTCTAGTCCTATGTTTATCTACCTGAGCCACAAAGAAAACATTTGCCTGCAACAGCTTAAACAGGTCTCCCTCAGTTTGTCTAGAAAGCTTCTTAAAATCCCTTATAGCCCTAAATACCTACACCACCTGAATTCAATCTGAAGCTGTTACCACAATTTAAAGTGGAAGAAATAAAAGTCCCATGCTATATACTCACTTGTCATTTTTAATATGTTCGTAAAGGCGCTTGAACTGTCGGACTTGGAAGGAGAGAATTCCCATCAGAACCACCACCATAAGCAGGAAAGGGTAAATCCGTCGCTGAACCAGGTTTTGCATCTCAGCAGTAACTCCTGCAAAAGAGAGGCACAGCCTTCACAATCTCACACTGCTAAACTCACACAGGCATTTCTGCCACTGTACCAGCAGAAATGTCCTTTTTGTTACGCTGTAACTTCAGTAGAAGTGTCGTGAAATCAACAACACATCCATTTATCTCTGAGATCTCACATGACAGCTGCTGTGCTTTTTCATCTAAAGCACCAATGCTGGAAGTTTTCATTTAACACAGTGAAAATTCCATAGTAAAAATCCACAGTAAAAAAAAAAAAAGAATTGGCTTGTGAGGTCTTATTGTCTTCTGGACACCTCGTATCAGAAACAAGTTGAGACTATAAAATCCTGCAATCAAGTGAGGTGTTAAAGAACAAAATGGATTCTTGATGTTAATCTGATGTCAGCATGCAGTTAACATCAGAGTTAGCTAGCAACAATGACAACTGTTGATGAAAAGGCTCATCTCCCCGCTTCTAATAAAATTGTTTCCCTCAGTTATGAGACAGGAAAGTCTGAAAAAAGCCCACCAACATAGCTTACATTTTATTTTAATACTGAAAACCTCAAAACAAACCCTTTTTTCCCCACCTGTTCTATGCTTCCTTTAGAATCTGACAAGTCAAAAAAAGTAGCCCCTGTATGGATAGCTCTTAAAGAGACTAAAATTAAAGGCTGATTGTCCAAAGACGACATGAATTTATCATCCCTTTCCCAAACTAGCTAAATACCCATGTTTCTGTCATTAGGTATTAGGCAGTCCCGTACTCTTGGTGTATTCTGCATTTGTTTTATTTAAAAAGCTTGTCATAATAAGGTATTGCATTTCTTCAAAACACCTAGACATTTAAAATGACACAGGAATCCTTAAGCATTTAAATTTGCTGGCAGAGTAGTGGGATTGGTTTGGGACTGGGTTTTTTATTTTTTCTTTAAATAACTTAGAGCTTGAAGTTCTACGTCCACAGATATATTTACATTGCCCTAAACCATCAGATGGTAAACAGGTACTCTGAATGTATACATACCCAACAGAGGTACAACACCAGAGGCTATGATGTATGGTACACACAGGGAAAGTAACAGAACAGAGATGACAGGTGCTGCCAGTTTTCGGATTATGAAGTGTAAATCAATGTTCCGAATCCCATTTGCATATACCTAAAAGGAACAAGTTAGAAGGAGAATGGATCGATCATGAAAGCCATGCTTTGCACTTACAGTAATAATTAAAAGGTTTTACAAAATTCTCCTTATGAGAGGAAAAGGGTGTTCCCAACTGGAAGAAAACCACGATAGCCACAGGCAAAGGAAAAACTCTGCTAATCTGCATCAGCAGACTTCCAGGAAATAATTTAAATCGTGCCAGGAGAGCATCTTAGTCTGGAGGAGCGTTGGGATTTTATTGGAGGAGTGGAAGGGGCCAGCTGAAAGATTGCTAGAGCTGTGGATGGTGTTTTTGTGGGTGACTTGGGATCACTTGTTGTTAAATTACTGAAAGAGGATCCCGTACACGCTAACAAAACAAATATATCTAATTTGGTAACACAGGCAGAAAATAAGATCCTATTTTGTACTTGGCTGGGCAGCCCAGAGCCTCTGTATGTGGGGTCTTTGCCTGAAGACAGGGCCTTGCCAACGTGCTAGACTGAAGATGGGAAAAGAAAGGCCGATCTCAAATAACTACAACATAAAGCTAGACAATGGCCTGTGTCCCACAGCCTGGCTATAACAATTTATAAGAATGGCTCCAGTGTGTGTGTATAAAACAGGTCCAGGGAGAGCATTCAAAAGAAGGAAGAGCCGTGGTATAACATACTAAGGCTACTTTTCTGCAGTGTGACACCTATAAAATGATCAGTAAGTGGTTTAATAACCAGGACTACACTCATCAAGGAGGCACCTTTCGTACAAAGGTCTGGACAGGCGCCCCAGCCATTACATAGAGTGCAGGGCTGAAAAGTTACCTTTCCACACAAAATATTTCATTGAGGTGACAAGTGTAGAACTTAAAGGTTAAAATTAAGATAAAAACACAGCTGCCAAAGAAAGCAAGAGGCTGTGTGACTTGGAACTGCCTCCTTGCTTGTCAAGATAATGACAGCAATATATTATCTAGTAATAGTCAGAGATGAATGGAAGCACTGTCTTTCATATGCAGTCATCTGTGAATGAGGGAATCTCTACAGCTCTGGAGAAGGCAGATTGTTTTTGGTTTTGAGTGGTAGACATAAATGTTTCCAGTATTTGGACATATGTTCATTCATCTGAAGAAATAGTGAAGCTTCCTGCTTTAATACAAACCTGGTAAAGCTCTATATGTATATATGTATACATGTATATATATGTATACACAGCATTTTCTTGATTTCAGATTTCTAAGGTTTATTATATATGCAGTATATAGAAGTTAAACAGATTCTACAAGACCAGGTTTTTACTCAAATTACTTAGCTACTACAACAGTAACTCCCTTTTCTGACTCACACATTCAAAGAACGTTCAAAATGCATCATATAGATAATTCACGAGTAATTTTTTCCTACCTGTTCAATCACAGTTTTCAGCCACCACTGGGGACCCATCAGTGTTATGGCAGCGATTATTTTGGCATGCAAAACTCCAAGAGCCCAGTCCTAATTTTGGAAAAGGGACTGTTAGCATTAACCTATTTAAATAGTTTTGACAACCAAAAGCTTTTACAGCAACTGACTAATGTTACAAGTGAAAAATAATTTCCTAAGAGAAAGAGGATGCTTGCACACTTAACTGACACCTGTTAAAATACTCAGCTCCCTGGATCCAAGAAAATCAGCTACTATTATTAAACCCGAGTCAAGTGCAAAATAAAAGCTTACTTAAAGCAACAGAATAACGTTCTGATTCAAAATAATTAACACTGGCAACTTTTATCTAGACATGTTATCTAGAAGAGAAACAGGGTACAAAGATGCTCACACAAGTCAGCAAACAGTTTCTTTTTTAATTCTTTTAGAATTTAATTGTTCACAAAACTCTACCCCCTGAGAAAAACTAAATGAAGCCAGGCAATGCTCTTCACAAAAGAATGTCATCCTCTTTGGAGGAAAATTTATGCTTTAGCATATACCAAAATTATTATGGCTTGGAATGAAAAAAAAAAGAACACAATATAACTACAGCCTTTTAGTAAACACAGCACATGAGTCAAGCCTTTCTGGATGACAGATATTTCAGTAAAACCCTCCAAAAATAGAGTGCAAAGTATAAATTGACAAGGCAGAATAAACAGCTACAGAACTTGTAAGACTTATGACATCAGTGGTTAATTAACTTTCTTAAACCAATGGGGAAACGTTGGGGTTTTTTTTTAACAAACAACTTAAAAAGACAGCTTCTGTTAACGTCTATTACCCCAGATACATTAAAAATTTTTAAAAATGATTACAAAAAAGTCAGTGTTCAAGTTGTTTTGTTTTCTCAGGTATATATAACCTTTGTATGACTGCTGTCTTTTGTGAAAAATTGAAATTTTTCTCAATTTCAATAGCTCTTCATTAATTTAGAACAAGTCTCAAATGCCTCTAATCCCATATTTTGAAGAACCTCTGCCACGTTAAAGTATTTCAGTATATTTAATTCCAAACTTTTGAAGAACGTGCAAAATTTAAGTTTTCAGAATCTCTAGCTCTATAAATTCTTCCCAAAAGTGTGGATCATCTACCACCACTGCAATCTTATGATGTTCTGACTTATTAGTCATTTATTTAAACAGACACCTCCCAAGTATACCTGTGTTATAAAATAATGGAATATTCAAATTAGCAGTCAAATTCTTGTTTATATTGTGGTTTTCAAACATTTGGACACTGAAAGTAAATGAAAGCTTATTTGCAGACAGTGTAGGCTAATCACTGTCCCTAGACATTCTCTTGTTATTCAGTAATATGCCTTGTTGATCTTTTGAGTTGCAGTTCCCTCAGGGTTTGAGTTACAAGTTCTTTCATAATTCAGCCTAGGTGATGCAAGCATTTGTCACCCAACCCACTGCTCTTCAATTTCTTCCACCAACTTATGGGAAAAAAGTTTGCATTCCCTTAACTTCAGAGTCTTGACTGAAGAAAAACAAGAGACTGTTGTATTCATGATGTGATATCTCAACCTAAAAACCAGAATGATCCTAAAGCCCATAAAAATGTCATTCACAGCATGTATCAGCACTCAATTAAAAACTTGTATGGAAAAAACCCCATCAGATGAAGTTCTGACAGCAGGCAGAAAGCTTTCCAGAAAGGTCAGACAGAGTATGTACATCTGTGCATAGACAGCTATACCAAACTCTGCACACAACTGCACAGTTATACTACTGAACTGCAGTCCACTTGATCACTGAAATACAAAGATCCTCTGACGTCATCCCACAAAGTTCAGCTTTTCATACTTTAAATTCCTAAGTATATCCTTTTGGTTTAAATAACCCTCACATCCAGACTGGTTGCCTTTTCTCTACCACATAAAGCCATACTTAAGGGAAATGCTCTGAAACACCAAATCAGCATGAAACAAGAACTCCTGTACCCCTTATACTTCTAAGTCAAGAAACCTGTCAAGAAACTTATCAACAGCAGCAGAACACCAGGAGCAACTGACCTGCCAAGGATAGAAGAGAGGTGTTTGATCCAAAGGAACTCTCAAAGGTGCAACAATGACCAGTTCAAACAGAAGACCAAGCAAAAGTGGGACCACACCAGCTAGTAGTATAGCCACTATTAATGTCTTCATTATCTAAAAAAACCCCCAAAACATTTAGTTAGCATGTTTAGCAGAGGATTCTTTAACTTCAAAATGTAAATTAAACATGAGCAGTGAAAATTTTTATTACACCCATAGTTTTGCAATGCAAACTTTCAAGCTTGGATCCTATTCCATGCCCCCCTCTCCAGAGACAATGCTTACTGGTGTCCATACAGTTTTAAACCTTAAAAATCACTTTTGACTGAGTAGAGAATACTATCTTTGCATAATGTATAAGCAGTATATAGATACATACACTTAACATATATACACAAATATGTATTTGTGTGTGCATATATAGTCTATATGTACACATATAACTCTGTATATTGGAAAATTAAAGAATCTCTCAAAAAACTACTGGATTTTCTCCAGTGGAAACCAAACGTTAAAGATTCACTCATTATGAAATATTTCTGATGAAACAATTAAACTCTCCGAATACCACGTCTCAATCTTTCTTTAGTCTAGAACTCTCTTAATTTACATGCATCATCTAGAAACTGGATACAAAACTAGTCTGACCTAATTCACATGATCAGGAGAAGAGACAAAGGACAAGTAGAACATTACATTTTAACTCTGAATAGAACTAAATAGTATAACTAGCTTAAGATTTCCCACATACCCGTAATTTTAATGTAGGAAATGTAGGAATACATTAAATACACACAGATTACTCTTCTGTCTGTAACAGCCCAATAAGCCCACAAGCATGTCCATCACAAGATAACATTTATGCTATGGGTATTCTAAATTACTATACTTCAGCAAGAGACGTAACATAATCCTCAAAACCACGATAAAAACTGGGATACAAATTTCTTGCTGTGGTGAGAATCTAAACGCCTGGTAATAAAAAAGGGATATTTCATTTAAATATTAATTTGAAAGATCCAGCAAATCAAAGATCTTTCTGTAAACATACATTAAGCTACTTTGTAGACACATGCTCATCACTACAATGTCAGCTTTAGTAGGGTTTTTTATTTGATAATGTCAAGTTGCCAACTGAGTAATAGTTAAGCTTCCAGATGGATGTGAACATGTAAATGTATTTTAGGACACATCACATATGGGAAAACATAATGCAACATATTCCTTTTTAAAGGAGGACAGAAAAACATACATGTAAATATATAGGCAAAATTTAGGCTGATTGCTTAACCTTGTGCTAAATTGACTTCAAAGATACAGGTAACCTATGCAATGGAAAGGCAAGCTGCTTTAAAATGCTCTGAAAAGGAAAGCATAGTATACATTACTATGTATATATTACACATTATTAATTAATGAAACAAGGTTTTTTAGTTATTTTTTTTTGATAACTCAGTAAAAACCTTTGTCAAGACTCACCATAAGAGACCATTCTTTGACCTTCTGAAAAATCACTCTACGCCCCTGTGGCATCCAGGCAACCAGCACTGTCACCGCCCGGATAGTCAGCCAACAGACATAAAGCCCACAAGCAGCTGTGTACAGTTCATGGATTTTGGCAGTCCCCGTCCAAAATGACATTAACCATCGGCCAGCAAATACTGAAAACACAAGCACTGTTAATTAAGGAAGGATACCTATTAAAAAAATACTTACTGAAATTTATTGTTAAATATCAATGAACAAACAGCATTCATCATAAACCACTCTCTTGGTACTATACCCACAAGGCAGGAATGTGTAAAGCACTATGTAAATAGTTGCATAGATGATGCCAAATACATGTGCAGAATTCTCCCCCCAAATTTCATTACACCAGCAATGATGTGAACTACAGCAAAAAAAAGCACCAAATACTGCACTATTCAGCACATAAACACTCATCTTCAGAACTGCAAAGTCAATAATGGATTAGTGCATAAGCTTGAATTTAAATCTCACGAGCTATGTTTGGGTTAATGCACTGCCTCACAGTTTAAGATTTACTGATGGTTCTTTCAAAACCTCTCAAAAATAGTAGACTTATTTGCAACATTTCATTTTTAATAGCATTTCTTTGGTTGTATTATAGTTGAACTATTTTATGTATTACTATTAAAACCATCCATAACTGATCTCAACACACTGTTGGCTTTAGGATCGTTAATACAAGGACCTAAAACCAACATGGTACTCCAGTAGCCAGCTTGTGAAATTCAAGGGAGTTTACATGTTAATTTCTTCCAAATTGTTTTAAAATAATCTGTATAATAAAGTGCTTTTGATCTGCTTAATGTACTTATATATATTTACTACAATTTGATGATGTACCACTAAAAATGAGACAAAATTTTCCATGCTTTCTCGTTTTAACTATCAACAATGGTTTCAAAACATCTGTCATTGTTGAGAATGGCAACGTGCTGAGTTGTTTTCTAATCACAGTTTAACAATAATAGACTTACCTGGTAAGGTAAGGCAGATAAGACTAGCAATCAGTAATGTTATGCACATGAAAACAATCAAAAGAAATATCTGAAGGAGGAAAGAAAAAAAGAGAAACAGGTAAGTTACTTGACCAAAGCAAAAAAAAATCCCAACCTCCATCCCATAAAAAGCCATGTCATCCTAGAAAGGCAGCTAGACTGGAACATTCAAATAGCAGCTCATGTTTCACCATGTAAATAAATCAGCGATGTGAGATGTTACCAGCAGTAACACCTCAGGTGTTGTGTATGACTTAAGAGTTCACATCAGTTGTCACAACAGTAAAAATTAACATTGGAATATAGAAAGACTGAAGTTCTTTGTTATGTTACATTAAAAAGTAACCTCTACTTCTGCACTGACTGGCATAACTCTCAATTAACCTTGAAAAGTTTCTAGCTCTGTATGCCAGATAAGCAGGACAACGGTTTTATAAGAAGCAAGACCCTGCTGAGAATGTTCTTCCAGATGCCTTCAGGTTTACGGGACAAGCATCTGACAGCAACAGCTGGTGGCTCCTTGGCTGGGTTTACATCTTAGAGAAGTCTGGGGGTACTGGACTACTTTGAATATTGGAATATCTCATGTGCTATTGAGTTCTGCTTCATTAATCAAAGACACACAGCAAGCAAGCTCACCATGGGAAACCTAACACCTTATCATAGCAAGCAGAGAAAGTTACATCTGTAAGACACATTTTCCTTGATGAGACTTGTGGGGACAAGATAGACCAGTCTCATCTCTACGTCAGGATCTTCAGCACTGCTTAAAGAAAGGAAAATCTTGCAGATTTTTCAATCTGCAAGGATAAAGGATGATCCCACAATAGCCAAATCCTTCCCAGATGAACACCACATACCCTTTTTCATACAGAATAGTCTCTTTAGGGTTAGGGATCCCAAAGCACTGGAGAAGCTTTGGGAGATCCCCACAAGAAAAAAATTATTTAAAAAGGGAATGAGTTGGGAGAATTAGCTAGACTGCATGATAAAACTGATAATGTAAGTAGGATAGTAAGAAAAAAACCCAGATCTTTTAATTTTGAGAACACCAGTATTTATTTATTATTTTTTAAAACTTCAAACCCAATTGTTTTACATGTTTATTTGTAATTGAAATAACATGGAGGATCAGTTCTTACTGCTTGCTCAATCCATATGAACATGACTGAGTTCCAGTAGAAAACTTTCATACATAAAAACACCTGAATATAAACTACCTTCTTCTATGTTCTTACAACCTGGTTGAAATGAAAATAAAAATCAAATAATGAAAGCCTAGAAAAGATCAGTTGTTTACACTGGGGTTTTTCTGTTTGGTTAGTTTTTGCTGGGTTTGAGGGATTCCCCCGCCCCAAATGCTTAAAATCCTAATCTAAGTAATTAAAATATGGTGGTATTTGGTAGTGGAAGTCTGTGCAGGACTTTTTTGTAAGATGAACTTAAAGTAGGGACAAGGTAAATATACCAAAAATGACAACTGAAGCACATACAATGACCCTGAATGAGTCAGTAGTTAAATATCTCAAACAAGTGGAACCAGGAACACAGAATCACATCAGTAACTAACGTGTTTGAGACTCTGCAAGTGCTTTGTCATACCTCTTGATGAAAACAGTGGAAAGAAATTAAGTTAGATCAATTTTCTTTTTATTTCTACATTCTGTAGAAGTCTTCAAAGAACAATTTAAAATGTCTAGACAAAGGTAAGCAAGCAAAACCAACTTCTGACAGCTGAATAAGCAGCTGCTCAGTTGTTATCATCAGTTCAATGTCAGCACCCCAAATTACTGCAAGTTCCTACTATGCAGTGGTCTGAGGGACAGAAGATTCCAGCACTTGTCCTTATACAGAAGCATCCACAAAAATAAAATATCCCATGCAAAGGTAGTTCCAGAAAGGATTTAACGAGTGCCTTGGTTAACACACCCCTTCCTTCAAAGCAGTATGTCCACATTACGTTTGTTACATACTGCCAGGTCACAGTCAGTGAGAATCCAACTTTAATTACCTTAGCAGCACAACAGAGAACTAATTTCAATTAACCTGTCTGTCATCCCATCCCATTTCACACGATCTTGACTCAGTCCAAGGGAAAACATCACAATTATCGTATTTGCTTTTAAAATAACACCGAAGTCTTATCTGAACTTTTAAACATGTTTAACTAATGCCTTCTGCGTATTTCCTGAGTTTTCAACTGGACCAGTTTCCTGTCCCAGCTCAGCATGTGTATGTTTTAGCACAGGCACCCACACTAGGAAGGGAAGAAAGGAGCAGCTGCCACAGAAAGATGACCCTGTTCCTTTCAGCAGTAAGTGTGCAGTTATGCTAGATTACACTGGCCCTCCTCAGAGCATGCTCTGACTCCCTGTTATGATCTAACTGAGGTAGCAGCAGCTGCTATGAGAGGGGCAAACTAATTCTGCTTGCCTAGCCTTTTCATCCATGAGCTGCTTCCTCCCACTCTTTCCTTGACAAGAGTGTTGTAACTCATGCATTCCTGTGGAGAGCCATTTTACAGGCTAAAAACAGTGGAGGGGATTAACTCCTCCTCTTCCCCACAAAAATATCAAACCCAAAATCAACCCAACTTCAGGCATCCAGAAACTCAACAGTTATGAAATCATAAAATATTTCCAAATTTGCTTTCAGTTCTACTGGATTGAGATTTGTAGGAAGAAATAAAGCACAAAGCTTTATTTTGTACTTTGTTAGAAGAATTCCAGTAGTTTCAGCTGTTTAAGGAAACTTCAGAAGCAACATTACACTGTTCTAACTTTAGCCATTGCTTCCATTCTTGAGTTACACCCTGAAACCACAGTAAATGTGCTGTGTTTAAGTTTGTATTTGATTAACTCAGAGTTCTGGCAACAACAGTTTATATTGTTTGACCTATATATATATTATTCTAGAATTTTAAGTATTTGCCAACACCATTTCCTTTCTCATGACAGGGATTTTAGAACTTTTGAGTACTGTAACTCTTTTCTATGTTTACTAAAAATGGAACAGAAGTTCTCAATTTAATTGAATAAAGACAGAAAGTTTAAAATACACTTCAGCTACAAGGCCAAATTATGCCCTTTGAAAGTCACACCTTGTTAGAGACATTCAAACTACCTGCTCACTGGGGGATTATTATATTTCTCTCTTTTACTAACTTTCAGGAAAAATAAAAAAGATATGACCTAATATAGAATAGAAAACACATACAGGATGTATAAATAAAATGGTAATTGCAGGCCTTAAGTTACAGGCTGAAAAAACCCTATGTGAGAATACCTGTGACACTTTCTAGAAAGATGCAAATTGTTCAAACTGTTCCAAACACAAAACAGCATGACCCACCGCTTCAGATAACATGAGGGCCAAATCTTTCTTACAACAAAACCCCCCCAATACCCATTTTTCAAATGTCCTCCCTTTCCTCTTAATGCATGAGATACACCTACCCTGAGCGGGAATTTTAAAGGCCTACGGTAAGGCTGGAACCCCACAGGTCCTCCTTGTTGAAGTATGGCTTGATGGGCTGCGTGAAGACCTTCTCCCACGACTGGAATGGCATTATTGTTGCGAGCATGCTGGTTGTTAGGCTGCTGGTTTGCATTGTTTTCATTCTCTTCCTGGTCACCAAGTAGGTAAGAATGGAGATCCCTGGAAAAATAAAAATCTGAGTTTAATTCTATTTGATATGAATGAGAATCTTACAGAAAAAGACAGGCCTACTCAGAATGAGTTCAAATTGTACAAAACTTAAACAGGAGTACTCAAAACTTATACAGGAGTACTGTCAGAATCTTGACAAGTAAAATACACCGTTTTCTGGTAAGGTATTCAAATGTAATCCTAAACACAGAATTTCTAAGAAAAACACCAGTGTGGATGCAGATTAGAACCGTGGGAATACAGCCACAAATAATGACCACTTTCTCTTTGCTTTGAAAACAACATATGGTATTAAAGTTGACGCATATGCAAGGAAAACTGCATTGATATTTCAGTTCATATGAGCAGGCAGCTTAACTGACAGCTTTTATTTTACTACTACTAAACTCTATTGGAAGCAATTGCCTTCAAACCTAAACCATACAAGGATGATACTGTATTGCTATAGACGTGTTTTCCAAAGTACAGTCAGGCAGAGTCTTTCAAGAAGATTCTAAATTGCTCAAAACCCAAAATCAAGGTTAATTTTTTCTTGACTAATCTGACAAACAACTGGTGAAATAAAGGATACATTCAAGTGCTAGAACTCTGGTAGTCTAAATTAAAGAACCTTAGTTTGTGTAATCATTTACTGTAGCTGACAAAGATAGTTTTGCCCCTCTCTAATGGCTGAACTTTTAACTTTAAGCTGAAGTGAATAGTTTTAAATTGGAGATTTTCATGTTCTACATTTTTCCTTTGCATGCTTTCCTTCTTATAGTAAGAAATGAAAAGAATTTTACTTAGATGACTCATGGAAATGCCCTGCTGATACCTCTAATTTTTTCATATAATAGAAGTTAGCAAGGTATTAGTCACATGTCCATATATTTTATACTAAGCAAATGCTGTAATAATGTATCAAAAATTACTTGTCAAAGACTGGTCCAGAAGTAGGTACAACTTAGAGGAAAGTAATTCCATAAATAGTCATATAGTGATTTCCTCTTGCGTATTTTTCTGCAAAATAGCTATTAAAGCTACTTGGTGGGATAACTCTCTTGAAAGCATGCTGCTTTTCAGTTAAAAGGCTAAGCTGGCCACAATGTTTGCAGTTGATTTTGGCTTTCTGTACTTACAGCAAGTATCCCGCAGTCACAGTCCATGCTCGTACAAGACCTTTCAGCCACTGCCTTGTATGTCCTTGTTCTAGCAAAGCCGGAAGCACCACCTGAAGCAAAAGGAGCTCTAGGGAAAGTTCACTTACTGGAGCGTCACTAGAAACAACGGGAGGAGCAGAAGTCAAACATAAGGAACACCCTGATGGTAGTCTTTTACACTGAATTATATCTTAACACCACCACAATAAAAGAAATACACTGGATGCCAACAGGAACAATCCTCACATTTTTGCAGACATTCTTCCTTATCCAGAGCACAGATTAAATGTGCATGAATCTTTAGACACACAAGAAGTTTCAGAAAAAGTGTTGAGAAAGATGGTATCAGAATGTGATTTGCTTCTATTATTGCTTTTTCAGTGGTTATTTAGAAACAGAAAGATATATCTAGCCTTAAAAAAGAAATCAAATTACACATATTATTTTGTTCCTGAAGAAATGATAGGAATAAGTGTGAAAAATAAGCATGGCAGCAACTTCACTATCAACAGTTTAAAGGGAAAAATGTTTTGAGAGCATATAAAGGCCAAATAGTTATCATTACGGAACTAATTCAAAATGCCTTGTATTTTTCTTTGTAGCTACTTGATCTATCCACATCCTTTATGTCTTTTTGTTCTTCCAGACCAATGAAGTTTAGATTACTTGAAAACAAGCAAAACAACATCCCAAACAATGTCACATTGACAGTCAAAGAGCACAAATATACTTTTTTCCAGTTACAGGGAGACTGACATTTTAAATGCCTTTTAAATTACATGCTTACCTGTAGAGCATCACATTATATGGAAGAAAGTTAGGCAGGAGATACTTGATAATGCGTATAGGAAGCCAGAGCATGAGCAGTACAATTGATCCAAAGACAATCTGCAACAAGGAAGTTACAAGTTAGCCCCAACAGCAGAAACAACCAAACCTAGTTTCTCACCCATCTCTCTGACATGTTTCCTGTGCATGCTGGGTTAGCCTTGGCTAGCAATGAACCAGCTGATTGCTCATTCCCCTCTCCAGCAGAATAGCGAGAAAACAGAATGAAGGCAAGGTGACTTCTGGATTGACAGTTTAATAGAGAAAGCAAAAGCTGTGTGTGCAGACAAAACAAGTATTTCATTCACTACTTCCCATCAGCAGACAGATCATTAACAACGTGCTGTAAACCAGGGCCTCAGCACACGTTAAGGGTTGCTCGGAAGGCAAACACCATAGCTGTGAGCATCTGTGCCTTCCTCCTCTTTTCCCACAACTGTTACTGCTGAGCATGATGTCGCATGGTATGGAATACTCCTTTGGTCAGCTGGGGTCAGCTGTCCCA
Organism: Gallinula chloropus; assembly: GCF_964237585.1. Classification (NCBI taxonomy): domain Eukaryota; kingdom Metazoa; phylum Chordata; class Aves; order Gruiformes; family Rallidae; genus Gallinula; species Gallinula chloropus. The sequence continues at coordinate 77,360,613 of NC_140086.1, read as the reverse complement.
GGTATACTCCTCCTCCAAACCCTCACCTTATTCACTGGAGGGGTGAGGGAGCCAGGCAGAGAAGGAAAGAGGGAAAGCCTTGACGCTGTGCTATAGCCAAAAATGCCTGTGTGTAAACAACACTGTTTCAGCCACTAATCCAAAGTGCAGAAGAACGTGGGCTGCTATGAAGGAAATGAACTCCAGAGGCAGACCAGCACACTACTATGCCCTCACTAAACAGGGCTGTGGCTGAATGAGCACTGGCTGGCCAGCTGACAGTTAGGGTAATGTCAGTTTTACTTTCTTCCCCCTCCCCCATCACTGTGGTTACTAATTTTGGATTCTTCTCTTTCCTTAGCAGTTGAGTTTCCAAGCAACCTGCAGAAGCCTCAAAAAATTATTTCTATTTCCTCACATTTTAAAGTGGCTGAAAGATCAAAACGTAGTAGGGTAGATCAGGTGCATGAAGACGATGCACTTTTATAAATCCTGTTTCCTAACAGAAACAGATTAAAAACCGATTACGTTTTAAGCACTTTCTTACATTTCTTATAAATGCACCACTAGAGACAAAAACCACAAAAAAGAAAGTGCTTAATTGTACAAAAAAAAATTAATACCCATTTTTCTTGAAATTTAATAGGTTATGTTCTGCACAAGAAACTTAAAAATACTGAGAAAGAAATAACTTGAAAATTAGGACTTGTTTTTTGAAGTGGTAAGCTGTAAATGATTGCCATTTGGGTCCTGCACTCCAGCACGAGGCTGGCAAAAGTTCTGAACCAATTAGCTAAGCAAATCAAAAGGTGAAGTTCAAGTAGTCACCAGTTCCAACACAGCCTGAGAACCTTTAGTAATAAGATCTTTGCTCCTATTTGGGCCACTTGCTGCGACGCAGTTTAAGGCAGCTAAAGCTTTATGATTACCTAAGGAGAAAATACTCTTGAAAGGTGGACAGGTCAGCTCCACTCACACAATGAAGGGCTCTCTAACAGAACTAAGATCCCTCTATGACCTTTCACCGCTCAAAGTGCTTCAGGTGTATTAATACAGAGCATCAAATGTACATGCCATGTCTGCTGTGCAGACTGGTATACCAGAAACATCAAAGATGGCCCAAGACCCTTCCCTTACTGGATGCCCTGCTCTGAGCACACCCAGTTACATCAGGTTGCTCAGAACCTTATCCACTAGAGTTTTGAGTGTCTCAAAATATGAGGCTCTTGTTGGCAACCTGTTTCAGTGTCTAACCACCTTGAAGGCCAGAAAGTTAAATACTTAAATACACAGTAGCACATATAGGAGCTAATATATGAAATTTTCTTTCGAAACACAGGAATTTGAGAAACGTCCTTACCACTGATAGGATAAACCTCCTGAGATGTCTATAAATGGGCAAGTGAATCATTTCCTGCACTGGATTAAAGTCTGGATCATTCAAATTCCTGAGAAACCATAAGACACCAGGTCTCAATACCTGAAATAGGAAATGGAAAACAACCGTGAAGAGAAAGTTTTCTTTGTATTCTTTGTTTTTCATTTTGGGTAACACTGCTGCAGCAAGTTAATTTTAAACATAAGAGGGAATAGAGGTATTTCTTGAAGAAGGTTCAACAAAATGGTACAGAAAGAAAGAACTGAAATGTATTTATATTAATTTAAAAGCAACACCCATGTTTAAGGGCTCTCTGGAACCTAAAAATCTCTCAGTAAAATAAATTGTAAAACATCATTATCCACTGCAGTAAGTACTAATGTGGACCCTTTTTACATGTAAGTCTGAAATCCAATATATACACAGAAAATACAGTAGCAGCAATACCCACAAGTGAAAGATTTAACTGACAGGTCAACATGCAAGCTTCTCTAACTATGTTACGTAGCTATCTTGTTCTTATAGACTTACCTCTCTCAGTAAAAGAATGAAGGATGCAAAATAAAAGACGTAAACCATTCCAACTAACCAGTGCAGAAACATTGTTGTACCTGGGGCAGACTGAAAGCTCAATTCTCTATCTTTCAAAGTGGCATCAAACATTTCCTAGAAGGTAAGTAGGAAACAAATACGTATTAACTTTGTCAAACCTTCATGGTTACTCATTTTGTTTACCCTAGTTCATATATACTACTATTAGGCATTTAATTTAAATGTCTGCCTTGTGCTAACACAAATAATTATAGCATTTAATTACAAAACACAGAGTAAGTTACAATAAGAACAGTAAATAAAGATAAATTTCTAATCCATTCCTTCTGACAGAAACTACAAAGTAGTCAATTCATATACTGTATAAGTTATTAATCAGTTCAAGTGGCACTTTGATGAAGTAAATACTTCATTAAGTAAAACTATTTCTCCTGAGGCTAGAAGAAATTAATTTCCTCCATTTGAAATGACTCAATTTTTTTTCAGGACAGAAAAAAATTCCAAGCAAACACAGCATGCATCTTGGTTAAAACAGAGATTGGACAACTATTAAAATACGAAGCCATTACCATTTCACATAAAGTTCTTGTTGTAGCTATCTTAAGTACACAAGTTTCCCTATATGTAAGCTCATTATCACAGTGGTCTTCTAAATGCAGTAAAAATAATCTTATTATTTCAATAATAGCATGTTAATGTGTATTTATTAATATGAAGGAAAAGAAAATCAGCATTAAACAGTACCTTAACCCCCCTTACCTCTGGAAACACTATTTTATAAAAACAGAAGGGTGCCTCATCAGCATCTCTCGTCTCATCAGAACTTTTTTTCCTTTAAATAGGAACACCATTAAAAAACATATTATCCCATTTATTTCTATTCTTACCAAAGAGCATATATCCAACCACCAGCCACAGATAAGAGGAAACACACCAATTTCAACCACCACTAATAAGGAAACCTTTAGGAAAAAAGAAAAAAAGAACATCTCACTAGTTTAACAAACTTCTAAGGAAATGATAATGCAAATGTAAATTCAGAAGGTTTTTTTTGCCACACACAGAGAAATAGAATTACCTTGACAACAATATAGCAAACTCCTAACAAACGTCGTGACCGCTGGAACTTAACAAGTGCTGCCAACCCCTGAATAGTTTCGTCAAGAAAATAATACTGAAAAGTACTTTATAACACAGTTTAATATGAAACATGATTTAGCAACAGGGCATTTTTTTAAAAAAAAAAGTGAAATTGGAAGTATGTATTTTAACAGGGATGCATTTTCAAAATGGGCTGTGACTCTGGAAGTCAATCTGATGAGCTGCATAACTTCCCAAGCATGCATCTAAAAATGAATAAACAAGAATAGTACCATCCTTCTCAAATTAAGCATCCAAAAGTTCAAGAAATAAACAGTTGCCTTGAAAACATCTGCCACTAGTAAGTAAGTTTCAAAACTGAAGGCCTACCTCAAATGGTAGCTTTCCTTTTTCATGCAGTCTGAAACAAATTTAACCTTTTCCAATAAAAGCTAGATGTGTATTACAGTTTGAGGGTTTGTTTTATTTTCTTTTAGGAGTCAAAAAAGACAAGCCAGTCAACTGCTTTACCACATGTGCTCTGCACATTGACACAGTGCAGTCTAAAGTTGTGTACTCTTGAACAGAGAAACTGCTAACAAACATTTATTCTCTCAAACAGAAGCTGCTGCAGTCCCTTCAAAACACATGCAGCTAGAATGCAGACTTTTTACTTGTGACCAAATCCTTCCAGCTTTCCAACCTCCACTTAAATTTCTCTGTAATTATGAGCATTATCACCTATAAGAAATCCTTGCTGTGAACTCTCAGTGGTTCAGAGACAAACAGAAACAGAAATCTACATTCTAAAGGTCTGATGGGATCAAAAAGATGTGAATAAACTTCCAGTCATACCCTACGCATTTTCATGACCCCATTTCTCTTTCTGCTCTTATTACACAGCCCATGATAACAGTGTAAGGATGGTGAGGAAAAACAATGGTTCTACACATCTCCTCAGACAGACCATCAAAGTTTAGTTGGAGGCCTTCAAAGAAGGATGAAAGTCCCTGATTTTGTGGTGCTAAACATGTACAAGTGTTTTGAAGAATTAACTCAGTCATGCTGGCAACTTTTGCAAGTCCAAGTGAACAGAAGAGACCTTTTCTTCTAATTTCACCAAAAAAGCAGTGCAAAATGATATGTTACACCATGTGTATCTTCTCAAAATAGTGAGAAAAGCAATTTACACGTAAAATCTGAACTGGGTAACTACTGACAAAAGGATACATGACAAACAATTAGAGTCACTGCTAGCAGAACGTATCCCACTATAGTTGTAATCAGGCCTTCAAAGTGAGATGCTTGAACCTGGAGGAGAAAGAAAAAAAGCAACCCATCACCAAACAAAAGTTCATGTCTTCCAAGAGATTACATGGTTGTTTTATGTAATTAAGATAAACTCCAAATCTCAACTCTTCAAGAAGAGTCACAAGTTTCCTTAGTTTTCACGTATTTTAATCATCTACTACTTTTTGGTATCTCCATCAAGAGTAGAACATCTTTACATTTACTGGAAAAGTGTAACAACTACTTTCTTCAACACAAACCAACCTCCAGATAGGAAACAAAAATTGGCATCTTGTACTACCTCACTGTCTCCCAGCTTTCACCACCTATTATCATCAATTATGAAAATTACTCAGTACACACACACAAAAACCCCACAAGGAGTAAGAGGCTATTAAAATTCAAAATAAATACATCATTAGGCATGCAAATAATTAATGAAGTGGGAAAGAATAAGAGAATATTTTTACTTAAAAAAAAGTTTGAGGAGAAAAACAAGAGGCACTCCAGATACTTTTGCCATAACAAATAAAAGCAGGAGGATGCTACAAAATTACTGTGATTAATTATCAGCAGCTTTTACATTTTAAAATTCTAAAACTGTACTTACATATTCCTCAAAGCCCAGGCCAACAATGGAGAAGTGACCAATGTGGTATGGACAAAATGCTGCATAATGTAAGCAGAAAGGGTAAAAAAAGGTCATGACAGGATGTGTATTGTAACATGGTAATTATTCTACTTCTCATTAACTTGGTGAATAGTACCAAAAAATTGAAAAGTGTTATGTTTCTAGAATTCTTACAATCACTGAAAGCCAGATCAGAATTGACACTGAAAGATGATACATAATGTAAAATTAGTTTCATCTTGCTGTGTTTAAATTAATTCAATTTCTCAGTCTTACATACTAAGGTCTGATAGGCTGCTGTAGGAACCTGCTCCATATATTCACTCCCTCATGCACTAAAAGCCTTAAGTTGGCATTTTACATCTTGGCCACATGGGACTCGCTTCAGCAAGGTTTCAGTTTTAGTGCTTTATTTCTAAGAATACCGTGAAAAATGCAAACCCTGCAGAAATTTGCAAATGGAAGGGAAGATGAGGGGGGAGGAAGACGATGCTCCAGCAAAGGGATGAGGAGAAACTGAGAAGTGCTTTGTTTTGAATTAATGTGTAAAGAGCCATCACCATCAATGAGAACGAACTCTTGCCAATTCTGAGGTCTCAGGAGGAACGAATTAAAAACCACAGCACTTTCCCTGTTTTTGGACACCTGTGTACTTGCAAGAGGATCAACTAGCTGCTTTAGCTCACCCTGTGGTCTTCTAACCAAGCTGTGATGGACCACAGAATTTAATGTTACTTTGCTACAGGAGTAGAGGGGGTCAACAGGAAGTAAAGGGGCTGCAGTAATTGCAAACTTTAGCTTGCCTTCACTGTACCATGACAGACTACTGTAAATACCCTCAAAAGAAAAGGCTGATGATTCCCTCTCCCCCTCATTTCCATATGAACAACACGTAAAAAAAAAAACAACCTAGGAAAAGATTTAGCAGGACTTCTATTACCCCAATCAATCATCAGAAAGTTTTAATTTATATCCCTTTCAGAGAAATCAGCAGTTACTGGGAACAGCAAAAATATAAGAGATAAAGGGAGGACTTAAGCTCTTCCTGCACAGTTAGAACAAGAGAAAGAAAAATGAGATAAAAAACCAGAACAACAACAAAAATCACTCAAATCCTATAGACAGACTCATTACTTAAGTCGTATTATTTTGAGTATTTTATGGGATTATAGTGCACAGCTTTTAACATTTCTAAATTGCTTTAAAAGAGAACTTTTAATCTATCCCTTTTAATAAAAGCATGAAGGAGTACAAGGCTCATCTGAAAGTACTAAAAAGAGCTACAGAAGACATGAATTAAGTTGAACTTAATCAACTTGCCCAAAAGATCATCATATGAATATTTCTGAACCAGTAATTCATATTCCAAAATCTTCTCTGCTATCTTCTACCTAGTGTCGCCTGTGGCATTTGAACTCACCAAGACAGTAATTAAAAATAACTAGAGATTTGGCAGTTGCAAATTAGACAGTATTACTTAGAAAGATACTAAAAATAGGCTTGTGAGACACAAATTAAATTCCCAGACCTCCTGCTTGCTTGGGAAAGTCATTCCTCTTCTCTATGTGTTAGTTTCCCAGCTTTTGAAGTTACTTAAGAGCTACTGAAAACACATCTACATGACATTCTTCTTAAGTATTATTATTACTCATTCATTATTCAATTTAAATAAAGGATTCAGACATTTCAGTTATTATCTTCTACTTATTAAAAATGTCTAAATTAGCTAAAAAACCTAATTAGTTTCTGATAACTACATATTAAAAGACTAGTTATCAGACAGAAATAATTCAAGTATTTTCCAACTCTCATTAGAAGATTTATAGTCTTTTGTGAATTAAACATACATAATCATTCTTTTTATTTTCTTCTGACCTGCTGATTCCTTTCAGTAACTAGACGCTCAAATCACTGGTCCAGTATTGTGAGCTTTACATCAATTACTGCTTTACTAAAAATACTGCAAGTTAAATTCCAGAAGGTTCCTTCTGTAGTTTAACTGTATTCCAAACCACTATTATTTTCCATGCTTTGGTTGCCATCATTAATCTTTCATTCCATTTCCTATTTTAAACCTATTCACTTAAAGGAATTAAAATAACAAATCTAGCCTCAATAAAGACTTATTATTCATATTTCCAGTTCATTTGTAGTTCCATTTTTAGATGTCACAGCTTCACTTATTCTGAGATAAGAGCCTTAAAATTAATCTGCATTATCACTTCACAAAGGAAGATCTTTTTAAAACCTAAGAGCAAATGATACTTACCAAAGACAAGTATGAACAACGTATTTAAAGATACCACCCAAAAGACATGCTCCTGCAAGGAGTACGGGGGAAGGAGGGAGGAAGATGACAAGGCAACAGTACATAAGTATCAGTCATTTAAATGTGTGACTTCATTTCTGCATCTAAGCTTTATTTCAACTGCTTATTATTACTATCAGGACGTGCACATCTCGTTAGAGCCAAGAAATTTGTTCTAATACAAAGAGCAAAACATGCAGGATAAGACTATGAAAGCATCTGTTTGCATTCATGGATATTTATCTATGCAAGAGTATTTATATTTGCTTTAGCATTCTTATTTTGTAAGAATAAGCTTTTATTTTAAAATCAATATAACCAGTTCCACCCTCAAAAACAGTTACATTGAATGTATAGGTAAATCTTATGAGAAAATGTTCACCTGAACTTAACAAGTAGACTTTGTCAAAGGAAAGGTTAACAAAACAGCTCCCACTCTAGAAAAGGGGTTGCCTATTTTTTTAATATTACTTTTAGCTAAGAACTGTAGTTCTTTTAATATTAAAGGTAAATCCCTAGCAACATAAGAAGCTACATCTTATTTTAAATATAAGAGAGTACATTAAAATATTAGACATTTCATTTCAGACATTTGACATTTATCCCCTACAGTGTCTAATAAACAAATCCATACTTTAAAATTATGGGTTTTACATATTAAATAAAGCAAAATACATGCTGCTGGAACAGATCACAAATCTTTTTTCCCTTTAAAATATAAATGACTTATTCTAAAAAGGTAAGTGATCTGGCACATGATAGCAAATGAATGGGTTAAACTTTTGTTGCCACTGACAACAAAATGGACTCAGATCTCTTGAGGTCCCTCCCAACCCCTACAATTCTGTGACTCTTTTCACTGTCCCTCTCCCAGCCCTGAAATCAGAGCTAGGTATCTCCAACATCCAAGTAGGATGGGCAGCAGAGAGACTCCTTCAAAGAAACCATTATAAAGCCCACCAGAACATCTGCATTACATATAACAAGAGTGTGTCAAGGTGATAATCAGTGTATGTTCACCCACAGACAAGTGTTAAAAAGCCACCAGTCTCTTTAGGAGTGCTTTGCTGAATTATCATAAAGATTTTTATAACCAATTTAAATGATGTTTTCCACTACAGAAACTACTGTGAAGATTTAAATTAGATTTAATACTTACATCAATTAAAATAGTATTAAAAAGGGGGAAATTAGAGGAACAAATGAACCCACATCAAGTCAAGAAACATAATTGAAGACTGTAAATTTTAAAATCTAGTCTACACTAAAACTTCACTAGTGATGTTCTGGTGGTATGGGGCAAATCAGAGAAGTCTGAATGAGGACACTATTTTAATCATTACAAAAGCCATGATGTTTATTTTCAATATACCCTTTTTTAAAGCACCTAATTTTTATTTACAATGGAGCATGTGTTCCAAAGTTACCGATATCTTTTAAGAAATTCCACTTTTAAGCCAGACACACCACTCTACTCTGAAACACCTAAAAAGACATTTTGCTTGAACATGACATCATATGAAACTCTCATTAAAGAGTATCTATAATATGATGACAGAGACTTCAAACAGAATTGTAAGATTTTTAGGAAATACAGTTTACTTCAAAAAAAACCAAAAAACCAAAACCCAGTTACAGCTAATTCTTGAAATGCAAGATTTCACTTACTAAAAAAACCAGAGATCCATCAAGTCCAAGCATCTGTGAACACAAAGTTAATTTATTTATTCATCAGAAAAAATCCCCACAAGTAACATGCATCTAAACCAAGTCTCATAGATGTCCCTTTCACACCAATTTTTTTATAGTCAAAAGCATTTTTTACTGCTCAAACAGAACGTGGACATCAATTCTTAAAAGGTAGAAACTAAGTTCTCAGTAAACACAGCAAACTCAGTTGATCATTGATACACACGTTGAATATTTTAATACATATGTACTTACGTATAACAAACCAAATCTAATCAATTTTTAGACTCCGTTTTTACGCTATTTCTCCCCAAAGACTTTGAAAACTCTGACAGAAGATTTTAATGATTGAACTGCTACTCAAAAACATTACTAAAGAACTGACTATTAAATGAGATTTTTTGTTTGTTTCTAAATGCAAACTATGAGTTTCTGTTTTACTGAGAAAAGTTGAAAGTATTTTATCTGAAATTGCATAAAAGCAACTTCTAACAGGATAACATTCCTACACTCTACGTTAAGTTTATAACAGAATTTCTTTAAAGCTAGGGTAGACAGGAAACAAATCCTTCATTACTCTGCACAGCTGTTACAGGAAGCATCCACAGAACAGCCAAAAATAAAGCATCTATTAAAAAATTAATATATTTATATGTATCTATATATGTGTCCTTTCCTGTCACTTCAAGGATTTAATTACTATTTCAATCCAGTCCACGATTACTGTTGTAAAGTACCAGGTTCAAGGCTACTCTGTACCAGGATATTGCACTAAGTTGTGCAATACCAACATTGCACACATTTTACAAAGTAAATCAAGATGTAAAAACTTGAAAATTCAGAAAGCTTGCATGCTGTTTTCACAAGATGACATAGCAGAAAAGGCTGTCCTACTTGGACACTAAATCCCAATCAGAGGTCTACTGCCTATGCCAGCACACAGGATTGGAAATTGTTATGAGAGCTTGCTGAAACTGATTTTTATATTCATGGAGAGGCAACAAAGCATTTTCAACTAGAAGTACAACAACATTTCCCAGCACATAAATTGGGTTTCCTCTTGAGAAACATAGTAGAATGGTTTAGAAACCTGATTATGTATGACCTTTTCCATTAAATACCTTTCAACACAAAATAAGATGTTTTGGCTAGATATAAAACAAAGACCAAGACCTGTCCCTCCTGATGAAAACTGTATTTCTACTACACTGCAGTCAAGAAAACTACATCACAGCCTAGGAATACAGCAACTAGCTTTACAACTGCCTGCCACAGCCACTGCCTGGTGTCACTGGTAAATCACATGAAGCTGCTGTACCTAACTTCAGGTAGGTTTTGTTACACATGGTGAGCTTTAACTCAGACATTGGCTACATCTAAACCAGCTAACACAACACCAGCTCCTGAGCACACACTCGTCTGACAGGAGTGTACATGCACCACACTGCTCTAATTATGGAATTTGTGATTCATACACAACCCAGAAGCAATAGTACATTAAAATGCTCCATCATTCTTTAAAGAAATACATTTGCTTTTTGCAAATACACAAATAAAGAATTACCTTAACTTTCTGTTTCTCTCTTTGCTGTAGTTTAACACTTGCATGAACACAAAAATGAAGCATTAAACAATATATAATGGAACACTTATGGGTTCCTAATCTGACCTTGCTTCCCCAATACAAGCTGCAACTCATTTCAAAACCTGAGTTGAAGACTCCAGAAAAGCCCATGCTAGAACATGTTTTAAGCAGCTACTAATTTCAACTCAAAGAAATGCCTTTGTGAGAGTTAACAAGTAGCATAATAAATTTTGCTTTCAATATAACAACTTTTTTTGGTCACCAAAGCCTCTTACTGACAGTTTTCATGCTAGACAACATCATCCAAATCTATCCCAAATGGATTTTGACATAGCAATACTACAAATCATTTCAAGTATGAGTCTGAATTAATCAATTCAAGAAAACAGTTCTTACTCACTCGTTCCCAAGTAAGCTCTTCTGCTGCTCGATCCCATTCCAAAGCATTCCAGTTCATGTCATCTGAGGAGACAAAGGCCATTTTTACAGCAGACTCACCCAAAACAAGATGCAAACCACTCCATGCTATGTTTTAAATTAACAGAAAGACTGAAGCACATAACATTCAACTCATAACTGAAGATAGCTTTTCAGCAAGCAAATGCCTCAGCACTCAAAAGAAATTCACAAACCTTGCAAAAACAAATAAGTTGAAGTGGCATTTGCAGAGTTTTCTTGAATTATGACAGTTCTGTTTTCAATAGTTTCATTTATATCTAAAAAATAACTAGTACATTATTGTTTCAAGTCACCTGTTACCTTGTGCTCCATTGTTTGCATCTGCTGCATCTTCTACTACAGCATCTTCTTCATCTTCATTATCATCCTCCTCTTCATCTACTTGTTCTTCTTGAATTTCAGGGTTCTCACCTACAACTGCATTCTCAGCAGCTGGATTAGCAGGCTGATCAAGCACAGCATTTTCAACACCTCCATTTACGACAGCCTGAGCCTGCAGAAATAGGAGTCAGTACTCAGTTAAAATGATTATACTTTCTCTGTACTTTTACCCTGCAATAGAAAGAAACAAATAGCATTAAAACATTGGAGGATTTCTGGTGGGTGGGATAGGGGGATGGGTTGAGATAAGCAATTTAGGACTGCTAAACCTCTTAAGAGAGGAAGAAGCATTCAGACTTATTCACAGAATAGCTGAGATTGGAAAAGGCCTCTGGAGTGCTCAGTGATATCTCCAGTTGGCATCTCCAGAGATGGAGACTTCAGAAACTTTCTGCACAGCCTGTTCCAATACAAATCACAGTTACAGTAAAAAAACCCAACACTCCCACAAACTGGGGTTAAGGTTTTTTAGGGGTGTGTGTGTGTATTTGTGGGTTGGTGTTTGACTTTTTCAGTCTAAAGGGAATTTCCTGTATTTTAATTACAGCCTGCTGCCTGTTATCCCTCACTCAATACTACCAAGATGACACTGGCTCTGTCTTCTTTCCATCTTCCCATCATGAATTTATGCATATTGTTAAGATCAACCCCGAGCCTTCTCATCTCAGGCTGAACAGTTCCAGCTCTCTCAGTCTCTCATCATATGCCAGATGTTCCAGTCCTTCAATAATTTTTGCTGGGTCTTCACTGCACTCACTCTAGCATGTCCCATGTCTCTTGTAACTGGGGGAGCCTAGAATTGGATACAGCATTCCTGCGCTCAGTAGAGAGGAACTCTCTTGATCACATAAAAACTGTCATTATACTAGAAAGGTGCTAATTCAAGGACAACCCAAGTCAGTTAACAAGCTAAGGATGTCTATCTCCATCTTTTAAAAGTTGACACTCATTACAAAACAAAGTTTTAGTTGTTTCCCCACGTGCACTATGCTTGTATCATCTCTTCTCCCGCACAAGAGGCTCCTGCAAGCGCTAGAAGGATGCATGTCTGTGTGTGCTGGGGGTTGGGTTCTGATAAGGAATTCACTCACACAACCATGGTTTTTAAAAATTTAACACAAACTACTGAGTAGTTAATTTTTACCTCATTTTGTTGACCGACACCATTGAGTGGCTGTTGCTGATTTTGTTCCAACCACTGTGGTGCTCCTCCATGGACGATCTGTTCACGTAACCAAACAAGGCTGATAAATGCACACAGAGTGCATGTTACCACAAAACAGCCCTGCAAACAGTCAGCCAGTAAGTTCTCCCTGTTAGAGAAAGAAAAAAACAATGTTAGAGACAAATATTTTGCTAGTAAGACTAAACATAGTAATTGTTAACTATCATGAACAGACTCTCTTCATCCAAATAAATACAAATGCCAGTTTATTTGTTGAAGGCTGAATTTATTTATGTGTCTAGGTGAAGAAAGAAGATAAAATCCTTATTTAATTTTAAAAAAACTGTTCAAAGTAGGGTATTTTTATAGGAAGCCTGGATTTGGAAAAGGCTTTATTTCCACCTGGTTTGGTTTGTGAAATTATTACTGTTTAAACATAAACATTCCTGCAAACCAGGGTCTCACTTAAATGACAAAAAGCTTCAAGAGTCCTTCAGGAAATACAGTCTTCCAAGAATAGAAAAGGAAGCACAGTAGTCACTAGGAAAATTATCTGCTACAGTAAAAGGCCTGTTTAAATGACTAGATATGTGATATCTACTCCACCGACACATTCTATTGGCTGAGCTACCCTAACCAAAAGAATGGAACTGCAGAGTTTGCCTTTCACTGCTCTCTACATTTTGGTTGGTCTTTTATCTCAGATACTGCATCTGTACCTTAAAACCCCTCATCTATCAAGTCATACGTAACTAAAGCAGCAGCAAAGCAAAGTTCAGCTATCCAACTGAAACTATGGTTTCATGCAATCCAAGAAGTACTTAAATTAGCTTAAGCAGCCCTCATCCCTAATTCCAGGTAGCCCCCTCCCACTTCTTTCCACACCCTTACGCTAGTGCTTGACCGCAGTACATTCACTCAGGAAGCTCATCAACTGCAACACCTTCCTGAAAATAAGCAAGAAACATGCCACCACCGTGCTCAGCCATCCCCAGAGGGGTATAGGACTGGCTCCCCGTGGAGCTGCACAATGAATACCCATGGGGACAAGAATGTCACAATGAAAAGATGACACAAGATAATACTGAAATTGACTCCGTCAAAAAAAAGCCACGTGAAATCACAGCTTCATATACCATTAAAACCTGACACGTACTTGAAACCTTTATTGTCTCCCTAGCCTGAAAAAGACATGAGAAGAGATGCCCTAAGTTCAGTTGTTTCAGATTTTTCTTGCAAATAAAAAAAAAAATCATTACTTGCTGGGAGATATGGGGAAGATACTCTTATTCATCTCAAGCAAGCATCTCTCTCAATTAGTAAAAATTAAACATAACAGGACCTGATGTTTCAAATCAAATAGCCCAACTGAGATGACACAGTTGAACTGCACAGAACATGAGCTTAAAAATCTGCTTGACTTGCAACTGATTCTACTCAAATTGAGTTTCAGTTCCTCAGGTTCAAGATAATGAAAAAAAGTAAGAAACATTATGAAACTGCTGTATTGGCATTTACGGATCCTTTAAGCAATATTGATTTTATAGTGACAGACAATATTCAGTAGTACAGAATTTCAGCATTAAAATCAAAGTGTCAGCTAGAAGGCCGTCCAATTAAAAAATTAGCAATATTAATATTCTACTAAGCAATATTAATATTCTACTAAGTGGCATGTGACTTAATTAAAAAGAAAATTCCTACAGTTTAAGTGTAATTTTGCAGCATAAGCTTTCCTGACATCAAATACAAATCTTCATTAACCAGGGCCCATTTTGTGAAGTCAGTTTTCTGCCTCCAATGTTCCTGAACACACAAACTTCAAAGCAAAATGAGTTCTACTGTAATACTGTTGGCCAAAACATCCTGTTATGCAAAGGGTAACGGGCAGCTGCTTCACGTAAGATGATGGAGGGTAACAAGAATAACTGGAAGAAAGGGACACCAAGTTCCAAAGCAATCATTTTCATTTGCATCAAACTACTGAAGTACTTACGTTGACAGAATATCTAATGGCAGTGTCAGTAGTGAGCTCACAGAGCCAGTAAACAAGCACTTGTAGATACGACCTGCATGAAGACACAGAAACATTTTGGTTACTGCTTCACTTGGAAAGGACCATAAGTACCCTCTTGTCACCTGGCATCCTAAATTCATGACAAGAAAAAAAAATGTCAACTTTCAGTGAACTAACAGAACTCAAGACAATATACAACTACATGGAACAAAGCTGCATTTATTTTACCTGAACTTTTCTGATAAAGTATACATTAAAAGTGCAAGAACTGACATACTAAGTTAGACCCAAGATTAATCTAGACCTGTCTCCAGCACTGGTCACACCAACAAATGCCTATAGCAGAGATTATAAAAACAGGTTAAGGATACCTGCAGCAACAATTCCTTGTTACAGTCTCACATGCTTCACACAAAGCAGCTCAGTTCCTGTGCCATTATTTCTCAGTGCTAACTTTATCCCTGATGGATTTTTTTCCTCCATTGATTTGTTCAATCGTATTTTGAGCCTGTATAAACTTTTGTTATTATGATACCTTGTAGCAAGGTGTCTCACCATTTTGTTACCTGGTTTAAATAATTATTTTATGGATTAATACTTGATGCTAGTTAATGTTAGGGTTTTTTTAACCACAATTGTTCAGTCATGCAATCTTAAAAGTAGGTTATCCGTGTACATTGTCTGGTTCAGATGCATAAGAGCATGACACAGATGTTCAGAACAGCACAAGGAAAGAATTAAGGCACCCACACACTGACCTAGAATAAATAGCTCAGATACTATATCTTGGTTAAACCTATTTAGAACTTATAGCAAGTTTGTTTATACATCTTCTCATGAGCCAATCCACCAGAAACACCCAAGAGGTCTACTGCTTAAACTCGCCTTTTACATAGAAGGCATAATACATCCCTAGTGCACACTGCCCCTCCTGCTGAACTTCTGACACTGGTCAGAGAAGTAACAAAATAATAACACAAAACTAAAAGGGCTAGAGGAAGTTAGAGCATAAGAGACAATGGCTGTAGCTGATCTAATGTACTAATCAGTAATCTAATCAGTACTGCTCACACATTTTATACTGAGCAGCCACTGAATCAAATTTAGCAAGGTGATACTGATCCTCTGCCAGTGTGTCTCAACAGTTTGCCTCTGCCTACCACCTAGCTATATGGTGAGGACACTTCAAAGAGGCAAAATACCGCTGTGAACTCTGCCAGACTGAAGGGTCAAAGAACATGAGCCTTCTATTTCCCAATTAGGCTACACTGGTAGGAAACCCAGGTAACAAGACTAATTGTGAGACTTTATGGAATAGGAAGGAAAATTTTATTACACAAAATCTTTAAGCAAGCTCTTTTTTTCTTGCAGTTTTCACTAGTTCACTCTCATACAAGCACTAAGACACGTAAACCCAAGTGATCTGGACAGGATCACTTATAGATAATACTGAAGACAAAAGACACCAGCAAGTAAAAGCTCATCATTCTGAGACTCTTCTTGGCTGTCATTTAGGAACTGATTTTAGGCTGGCGTTTCATACCTTTCATTACTGGATACTGTATGGGATCCTGGCCTCATTGCTTTGTTTCACACCTCTTGAGTCGGAGGCAAAATTCACAGTTCTCCTGTTTTCCTTACTTTTCTATCTTACAACTTGTACTCCTGCTCTTCATCTTAACACCTTTAGTCTGTTCTTACTGATTTGAATGAAATCACATATACAGTTCTCTTTGGCAAGCAGCAAATATACCCCTTTTATTCCTTCTTAGGCTGGTTCCTCTGGTGACCTTGTGCTCACATACATGATTCCATTCAAACTTTACTCATGCCAATTTCAATAGTTCTGTGTGAGACCTCTACAGTTTTAACCACCACACAATCATATAAACACATAACACAACCATTCTCTTGAGCTACATTGTTTGGGTTTTTTTGGGGGTTTATTAATGGCATCTCAATCCCTCCAGAAAAATACATTCATATGCCATATTGGCATGTGAACAGTGATTTCTAAAATTTGATACAAAGGCAGTATTTTAGGCAACCCAAGTCCCACTCCAGCATTTCTTACTGCTTTATGGTACATATTCACTTTACGCAGTGCGCACACCTCTTTCTAGCCCTGCATACTGTACAAGTACCTTGGTTACTTCATTCTAGGAACCACATAGCTAAATCACAGATAATACAACAATTTTGGATTACACTGGCCCAATTAATACTACTTCTCTGAAGAGATTACAGCAAATTATAAACTGGCTTTTCTCATCCACTAATGTAAATATGCTTTATGCTAACAGAATAGCAACAGCATAACAGCACCTGCTGGCATTAGGCTGAGGGTATACAGAGAGATGAGTTCCTTTTACTCAACTACATGATGGCAATGCAAGGAAGAAAAAAAAAAAAGTGCAGTTACCAAAAAAGAAAGTAATTTTATCCCACAATTGGATAACTGCAGCAGTAGCACAATTATCTGGAGGACAGATTTGTTCAACTATACATGTCCTTTGGTATGTCTGACAAGTGTTTATGCTGCACCTTCTTCTTCCAAATACAAAGAGTAGACTTCTCCATGAAGCCAGCCACACACAATTACGTGAGTCACATGACAGAAATGGGGAAGGCAAAAGGATTACAGTAAAAAGTATTTAAATATTTCAGAAAATTAAAAATTACATTAAAGACATTTAATGTAAGAAGGTAAAACTGTTACAAAATCACATCCATGAAACAGATCCTGACAAATTTTGAAAGTATATGATTTTTCGAGGTTTGTTGGCCTGAATAACTTTATTACATTGGACATCTTTCTGTGCATTCACAGTACGTTAATTCTTAAAGGAATCCATAAACAGGGGACAGGTGCAACGTTAGAAACAGAAATTAAATTTAAAAAGTCACTCATAAATCAAAATCATAAGTCAGTTATTTTGCCTTAATAAATAAGGATTAAAAAAGTGACATTTGTGAAAGAAGTGTTACCATACAGTTGTAGGTGGTGACTTCTGGGAACATTTCACTATTATTGAAGAGAAGCACCAGGTTTTCAGACACTTAGAAATATAACTACCCTAATAAATACTGAATAGGATTTTGTTATCCTTTAAAAGTTTCAGTAGTAGAAGCATACAACATTTGCATTTTGAAAGACAACAGTAGAAAACCAAGGGTTGTCCAAAAGCTCAAGGAAGAAATTTCAAATATTGTTTTAGTTTCAGCACAGAGCAGTTTTTAAACCTTGTTTACTTCATGCCCAGAAAAAAAATTTTTCTTTTGCACAGGAAGGACAGGCTGAGGAAACAGGGTCACACTTTTATGGCTGATGCCAGTATTGTGCTATTCTCAAACTAAGTCAGTGCCAGCTACAAATAAAAGCACAAAACATATTGAGAAACTGTCTAGGGAAATGCATTTACTGGCTCCCTCCTCTTTTGCTCAAGGGGTACATTACTGTTTGTAAAGACATGGTTCCAATCACTTCCTTGACTGTACCCTATATCCCTTTTGCCTTTTTTTAATCTTCTCTGTATTTTTAGCTTGTTGAAACATCACTAGTTCTCTTTCCATTCGCATTTAAAAAGTGAATTTCAAACTGGATACTACAATGTTTAAAATGTGTCTTTCTCTCAAATTCTTTACTACTTATAGTAGTAGAGTTTTACTTACCAATGTCTATATGACTATAAAGGAATTTCACTTTTCATACCAAAAAACACATTGCACTTTCATTTATAGAAGGTTAGAAAAACCAAGACAATTCTAATCTATTATTAACATATGCTATCAAATAAAACCTTCCATGTAGATTTTAAAGACAATAATTCAAAAGAGGCATTTTATCAGAGTAAGACATTTAAGAGCCCTTTTATGCATTTTCTCCTACCTCTGTAACACCCTCCCACATTATACTATTAGCTTGAGTCAAATACCTCAAACTCCTGAGCAAAAATAAGTGAAATAACGTCTTTGAACTGATCACTTATTTTAAATAAACCAACAACGGCTTCACAAAGCTTCACTGCAGAAGTGGCATATTTTCCTGCCTGTAAGAGTATTACAGCATAAAAAATTAATACTTACATGCAGTAAGAGGTACTACTCCCAACCATGCAAAGGCCACAAGTGTATAATGAAACCAGTATCGTATTGCTGTGCCAATACTCGTAACCAGTCCAGCAAAGATGTCTTGGATTGGAAGCCGCGAAGGCATATCTGGAGAATAAACTGTGTAGAAAAGGCACTTATGAAACAGTTCCTCCTTTAAAGAAGCAGTTATGCAGAAGTCCTTCCAACTACAAAATATTTGTATTTGGCAAAAGCTTAGGAGAAGAATAAGCATACTTTAGAGATTCCCAAGAGATGACCCCAAATAAATAACAAAAAACCCCTTTCATCACATACTTGGTACATTGTGCACTGAGTGGAATGCAAAAATTAATAACTCCATGACAGTTTTTGACTTGGGTAAGTTTTCTTAATAGTTTTTTTTTTTTTTTTATTAGCTGTAAACTCTGCTTATCTCAAAATAAGCTCAAGCCTGCAAGGAAAAGCAGATTCTAAATTCAGTAGCCCTCCCACTCAGCATTACGTCAAAAATATCCCTGTTACTTAAAAGCCTTGTTCAAAGAAAGAACAAGGAACAAAAGCAATTAGCAATTCTGCATAATGTCAATTTGTTTGTGGTAGATAATTTAGATTTCTCTTGCTATCTAACACCACAGACAGACACACAAATTAAAAGCAAGAAGATGAAGGCACCACACAGACAATAAAACTGAAGGGAACTGATCAAATATCTACAAACACTGAAATTTACACAGAATAATTTTTACATTCAGCAGGTATCCATTTCAATACCATGTGAGATTTCCTCTAAGGTCACTCCCATTACAGAACATAGTGCAAATCTCTCAGCCTGTATATACGTTTTCAGAATAGTAAATTTTCTTGACTTTCACATTTAATTATGGGACTATTTTTAAAAACATCATATTTTTAACTACACAAGGGAACTAGTTTTTTATTAGAACTACTAGACAAAAGTTTCTCTTCCCTCCCACAAACAATCCTTCAACTTAAAAAATCTGAGAAACACAGCTTTGTGAAATCTACCTGCACACCCTCTCCCCCTTTTCTCTAACGAACATCCCCTGCTATCTTTATGTACACTCCTAATCATCCTTTTTTTATTCTCAGAGGACTTGTCTCAAGGAGGAAAAAACTCTTGTCTTTTGGGGGGTAATTCCCTAAGTTTCTGTATTGAGAACTCAAGAACATAGAAAAGCAGTATCAAACATGCAAAAGTAGTCAAAGAAAGCAGAGAGCTTGGTGCACTTCAACAAGCAGCTGCTTGTATTTGACACAAAGTAACAGCAAAGCAGTAACCATAAGACAAAAGTAACCGGTTTTAAATGTCAAAGGTCCTTAGTTGATAGGAAACTGGCACAGAACTGGTGTTTATTTTTTTAAAAAGGTCTAAAAATACAACACTGAGGAAGGGCAGCTGCAAGAACATAGAAGTCCAAATTGAAAGTAGGGCACAAAGTTATTTTGACATGCTCTACCAATTTACAATTTTCTTATTACAGAAACAGATCTAGTATACAATTTGGTAGCACCACAGAACGCCAACTGAAGAATTATCAGTTGGCTCTTAGCTCACACTGAATGAACATTCTGGAAAATTATCTGCAGAAACCAGCAGACCTTTGTTAGGGGTTCTTAAAAGCACACCGACCTAGAGTGGATTTGTTACACATTTATGGTAGCAGTTGAACAACACTGAATTCAGCAGGTATTTGCATGGGTTTGTTTTTTTTTTTTCCCTTTTCTAAAAATATATTTTGATCAACACTTTGCAACTGCAGAAGAGGCTACAAGGAAAACATTAACCATGCATTAATGATTTGCTGGGGGGGGGAGGGTTAAAGTTGAAAAGAAAAAGCATCTTTCAGGAACTATTGGATACTCAAATACAGAACTGTAAAAACGGATGCCCATCTCAGTGAAGCTGCGGTGGTTATAGTGTTAGCACCTCTACATACTCAGTTTGTTAAAGGCTTTATAAAGAGCATTCAAATAAAAACACTTCCCAAATTTCAACAATTTGGTGCAATTTTGGTGATTTTTGATGATTTAGAAGCTGGGGTGGGAGGGAGGTGGGGCAGGGAGACTGCTGTTTTTCCTCCGCGTTGCCACGCCGCAGAATAGATTCAGCTTCTACCTCTGGCAGCTTTACACCACGATAAGAAAAAGCTGTTCTGTGTCTTACAAGATTTGGGTGGGTGAAATGCAACAATTCCCAGCACGACAGGAATCCCTGGTGAGCGAGCACAGCGCAGCAGTGAAGCGCGCAGCCAGCGCCTTCCACAGCCTATCCCCACACTCGCCTCCGCCATCTACCACCGTTTTCTCCCCATGTTCCACCCCCTTTTATCCACTCCCCACCACCACTGTGAAGCGGGACACTGACCCCTGTCACTGCAGCATGCCTCCTCTTCATTCCTTTCACACACTTGACCTCCTCATCCTTCCTCCATCCCTTACTTCCAACCACAGTAACCTTTCCTAAATCAGCCTGAGGAAACAATTTCCTACATCACTCACCACAGACCCTCCAAATTAAAAAACAACAACAAAAAAAAAAATCACTCCACTGCAGTCCAATTAAAGCAATATTTTTCTTTATCTCAGCATGAAATTCAAACAGACTTTGGCTGAGCATAAGTAGGCTTTCATAGTTCTAGTTCAGCTTCTCTGAGTTTTCCAGGTCATGTGAAAACCAGAAAGGTTTTTAGGTACTTGTATCACACGTGCAGTGTAAGTGCTACTTGTGAATATTAGATTTTTGGTTGCTTGGTTTTTGTTTGCTTTGTTTGGCTGGTTGTTTACCAGGGGTGGGTTTCTGTTCCACACACACCACCCCCACCCCAGGTAAGCCTAATTTTTTCAGGAATAAAAATGAATTTTGCTTCTCTGAAGCAGAAAGCTCAGGACAAAAAAAAAAACCAAAACACCACCAATCTGCTATCACATTGGCACAAAAAAGGGAGGAAAAACACAAAGATGTCTTTAGTAATTTTCATTCTCTTAGATAAATAAGGAAGAAAGAAGACAATAACAGGTTTCAGGGAAACAGTATGTCAACAGGTATCAGCTGTCAAAAATACCCAGAACAGGAAAGTGGGAAAAAAAATGTTCCAAATGCTACAGCTTCCCAAAGTGATACCTTTAAGTTTATTACTGGAAGCTTTCTCATCATTCTCATTTCCTCAGAGGTGATTCAGTACAAACTTCACACAACTGCACTTTGACAAACACAATAGGGACAATCTGCTGCAGCTGAATGCTCTCATTTCCACCAAACTTAAAAAGAAATAAAGAAAACTTACACTTTCAACTTAACCTCCCTAGCCTTTTCAAAGTACCAAAACTTAACCCGAATGAAAACTACCCTGCCCACACAATTTCCCTTGCAAGGAGATAGGATACTCAGTCATGACATGGGCAGTACAGAAAGGAGCTCTCACTAGACTAGCATCTGAGCAGTAATAGGGGCTTTTTGAATACCTGTATGCTGCGTTACAGTGATGTACTATGTACTGATAATTATAAACACTAGAAAATCTGGATAGTTTCAGACTTCCCTTTTGTTGCTCATATTAAAAAAGAGAGGAAAAAGCAGGAGCAACAACAAGAGCACGGGCCCTCTCTCTAGTTACAAACATCAGTGACACAAGAAGAAAAAGCGACCATGTGACAGGCTCTCCCAAATCCCCAAATTCTCTTGCTCCTCTTTCCAGTCCCACACTGGCTGTAGACTCCCTGTACAAGCCCACCTCCACAACAAATCATGACCAACATATAACCAGTCCCAAAGCAAAGGCCTGAGACTCTGCCTGTCTCCTAAGGGCTTGCTTACTCCCAATGAACATGAACAGGTTGTGCAGGTTTAAGGGTGTTTCTCTCCCCTGTTAAAGCTCATTCCACCACAAGGCAAAACCCAGATAGTTTCTGAAGCATTCAAACATTTGCAGAGAAGACAGATATATGATAAATATGGAACTATAATATAAATAATATAAAATAGTTAGCCATAGTTTTCATGTTACTGGCCAGTAGCATTTGGAAAATGCAAATCTTTCCTCTTCAAGGAAATAAAAGATTCTAAATATATCTTCCCAGTTTATGTCACACCTACAGATTTCATGCTCACCACAAGTCCCTTCCTATAATCCAAGTGCATAATCTTCACAGAGGGAAGCAGAAAGACACTAGAGAAGCAACACCCTCCTGTGATATGCTGCAACAAAACCCTACCACTATTTAGGACAGGATGTAAGCTTTGAATTAGCAATTTTGCATGCATAAATCAAAAGCTTGTTACAGATTATAAGAAGTTATAAACTAAAGAACGTTCTACCCACTTGGCTTCCTTAAATTTTGCAATCTTTGTTTTAACCAAGTTCTTGACACAGCATCAATCACCTACCAGCAATGCAGCTGCTTAAGGAAGCAGAGTGATCGACCCACCCCCATCTCCAGCCAAAGATCAGGCTACGCCCATATTTTTATTTTACAAACTATTTATGCTCACATTCTCTTCTACAGAAAAGAGAAGTCTTGAGAACTATGTTCTCATGAGAAATATAGCCTCACCTCGTTTCATACACCAGTGCTTATGACAGTGTGACATCAAGAAAAATGCATACTAGCACATGACAAAGCCCATGTATGGGGAAGAAAAGAATATACAGCTGCTCTTTAAAAACACAGAAAGAAAATGTGTGAGTCAAACAAGCATCTTTATACAACTCAGAGTCCAAAGTTATTTTTTTAAATATTTGTGCAATTCATAACTTTAAGAACTCCTTGAAAACGAATGAATTTTAAACCATATAAAATTTAGCTTCAAAGTGTGAGTTTGAAAAATCAAGACATTTGCCTTCATGACTAAACATTTTTAGAGAATTATGGTATTTTTCAAAAGAACAATCAGTTCCTTTGAACTCCTGGCAAAGTGCAAGTTGAACCTTCCAGTCTTTCCATCCTTCCAAACAGTAGCTAACCTAGTAGTTCAGGTGGTAAACAAGTCACAAGATGTTACAGAATTTAAAGATAGTAAAGGGCTTAAAGAATATATGCTCTAGGGATATTTTATGAATACTACATACAGAAAAAGTTACACCAGCAAAGGTCTATTCTTGACACAATGACAGCAACAGCCTTAACAAGCAAACCAAGCTAAACTAAAAGAGGAGTTGCTGGTATTACTGCACTATTATTCTCAACTCAGTGCCTCTCTGTTGGAGCACAGACACTAATTATGCACATGCATCTCTTCTACCACATCCTGTGGTGTTCTAACTTATCTGAAAGTGCTTTAAACCAACATGGCTATTGGCCAGACCCAACTTCGTTCTGGATGACTGACACAAACATGACTCCTATTTTTGATTTATTCTCTCTCCAGCAGCTCTGACTCTTTCCCAGTTCCCACAAGCAGATTCAACTTCCAGGCTGGACATCCACATAATCTTCCCCAAAAGATGGGTAGGAGAAGTTAAGGAAACCACAACTGCACAAGTGTTCTGTGTGAGAGAAACAGTGAAACAAGACACAGCGTGTAGAGAGAGCTGGGGGAATCAGTGCTAGGCACCTGACACACGCTACCACTGTGCCCAGCCCAGCAGGAAAAAAGAATGTTGCAATGTGGGGTGCCAAGAAGAAAACCTTATCAGCTCAGGGTGCTCAGTCTGGGGAGTGGCCAGTGTGTGTGGCAGGAGGATAAGGAGCCTTTGCTGGGGGCTGTATGTGCATGAAGTACTCTTTTTAAACCACATGAATTAAATTATGTTTTCTTCTCTGTCTGCAATTAAGTTACACACTCTGCTGGAAACAGCTGTCAGTCAAGGACTAAACTTCTGCAGGAGCACCTCTGTTGAGAAGGGCAGTGAATGAGTTTTCTCGTATCACTCGCCACACACACATAAAATGCATTTCATTTAGAATTTCTCATCCTCTTTTTTCTTTTTTCTATATCCTACACTATACACTTTTGTCTGTTTTTCATACAAAACTAGGAAGCTTTCCTTCTTAACAACTAGTAAATCACTGAAATGCAGTGTTCTGGTCCTGCATGCTAAATTCCGTAGAGTACCTAGTAGCAAAATGCAATTTTGGAAGTGGCTAATTAGCTTGTATGGAGCTCCAGAACTGGGGATCACTCTTAATTTGCAAAGCTTCCAAACAGAAGCAAGTGTTTAGCATTAAGCTTACCAGCAGATGATGTCTCATACATTGCTTACAGAGGTGTCTCAAGTATTTAAAAAGAATAACCTGAAAGAATTGCTGTGATCACAGTAATAACGGAGTTAATAATGTACATTTCCCTGTTAATCATTTAAAAAATGGTCTAATTTGTTTAATTTTTAGCAGAAATGGAAAACTCTGAGTTTCAATATATAGAAGAAAAGTGGATTACATGAATTTTGGAAATACATGAAACTAAGCTGTCTGGCTCCTTAGCCTCGGTTTTCTCTATGAATGTACAGAACTAGTAAAAAAAAAAAACCAAAAAGACAAGAGGGGATCAGCAGAAGGTATGAGTGTTCTGTCCTTCTAACTGGGACCAGCTACTGTGAAAAGGAGCTTTAATTTTTATTGTACCACACACCTAAAATTGTCAGACCTCATCATCTTTCCCAACTTAAGACAGCTCCTACAGGGCAGATACTCAGCAGTTTTAAAAGAAATTTAAATTATGTATCTGCACCATGAAGATCTGAGCCCAGCAGTTGTATAGAATAAATAAATCAGCACAAATAATGAGAAAAATAAGTAGCACAAGAACCACTGTACCTATTCAACAGGCAATCAGTTGGCAATACTAAACAATGAGCCTAGCCAGCCACCAAGCTAAAGGACTTCACCTATTTCTACTACTGTCTGGTAAAATTTAATTAAGAACCATCTAGGAGCTATATAAAGATGCAGTCGTTCTTCATCGTAAGTTGCCCAACTTATTTAGTTGAATCTAAGATAAAAGGCAATGTAATACTGGGTAGTTACTGTGTCTTGACTGAAAGGCAAATGGAATAGTTATAATTTGCATAATCTGCAAAGATCACTGAATTGAAACTGACAGAGGTCATGTGGCAGTGTTGCAGGTGGGTAGCTCAAAGGTATCTGAAAAGTGGTTTTCAAATTAAAAGTCTTCTGTTGCTTTACTTTAACATCCAGACTTCCAGACACTTAAGACATCCACACACTCAAATTTATCAGTGAAGCTGAAAACATGCCATATGCTGCAAGGCTGGCAACAAAACAATGGGACTGAGGCAGTCAGACAAGGTGCAGGATAATACTTCTTTTATGACTCCCATAAGATAATGAAACAACCAGATTATCCATTATTTAAACAATGCACAGCTTGCAATAATGTGTGTAAGATCTGCACTTCAAACAAGAATACAGAGGTTAAAAAGCCTGGATCTATCATGCCACATGTAATTACTTAAAACATACTAAGAGATAAAAAGAAACGAAATTTGGAAATGAGAGCAGTAAAACATACTTACTTGGTGTGAAAGCAAATCTGTGCTTACACAATTCACAGTATTCTTTTCTGCTGTGTTTAAGCCACTGAACTAAGCTGCAACAAAAAGCGATTATATTAATACAGGCCATTACATCTCTCCACCTCACCCCTCCATTAAGAAAAACATGGCGATTCTCTGTTTTCAAACATAAATCAGGATGTTGGTACTATCAAGTAGGGCTTTAATTAGCATGTTTATTACGCTCACTCAGGCTATCAATTAAGTTTCAAAAATTAAAATAGGTGAGCTGACGATAAGTAACAGCGACTCTTCAAGTACCTCCCTCACATTCCTGACAAAGATCCTTGTGTGGCGTTGAGAAGGCCAGCAACTGGAAGCATCTATCCTGACACTGACGCAATGACAGTCGCTGCTGACACCAACCCTCACAAATATTTCAAGGTATGACACACATACACACACAGCTAAGGTTTAGAGCTGCTGTATTTGTGAAGAATGGCTGTTAAAATACCATCAAAAGGAACGTGTGTTAAAGACCAGAACAAGAGTTTTCACTTAAGCATTTCCCTGAACGAAGATACACCTCAAAGTGACCAAAAAAGTACTAGGGTATTTTTATTTCTTGCTGTGAGGTCAGATGTTGGTTTTATTCACTATAAAGCTATAAGAGCACAGAAAAATCCTCAACATACTGATTTTTCTCTTTAGTTTTTATAAAGCTGACATATGAGGAGAATTGTGTTTAGGACTACAGTTACCAGAGCGTTCTTTCCAAACATAGTTACTAAATTCTTTGTGAACTGTAATGTGCCATCATGTAACCCCCCCCCCCAAAAACCCTAAAATGTTTCAACTGAAACCCAGATTTGCCTACTAGTTACCCTAAAGACTTCGAAAATGGTTTTATAAACATGTTAATATGTTTTATTTTAAAAAATTACATTATAAATCCACAAACACAGAACTTACCATTCCTGATGAATAAATTTAATACTGCCAGTACACACACATGGATGATAGAGGGGTTTCTCGGGAGTTCCTTCAGATCGACAGACTCTGCATATATCTGCTGACAAGGACACACAGCTTATTATGCTGCTGCTTAAAGAACTCAAATTTACAAGACAAATTAAATTTACAATACAATTAAATTCTAGAAACTTTGTCATGTAGCAAAATTAAGCCAGAATAAATTGAAAGAGGATGAAAGGCAGGTTTCATCAGGAAAAGCGACAAGAACCTTATCTGTCTAATCATGTTATTAAAAAAACCCCATCACATCAAACATGTCTTACTATATTTATAAGATCTCTAGGACATAGACACATTAAAACTACTTTGAAGAAAGAAAAAAAAAAGCCAACTTAACATTAAAACAACATAGAGACTGTTAAGGGCAATCTTCCTGAAAGTGGAGACTTCAAAATGAAAAACTTCCATCTGAGTTTTGAACAAGTGAAAGAAAGAGGCAGAGCAAAACAGATTTACTGGTGTCTGACAAAGACTTAAACACACCCCTTGCTACTCTTGAATCTAACATGGATGTTTCTCCATGCTCTTGGTGAAAGGGAAAAACACCGTTATAATAAAAAGAAACAGGTAATTTGTGAGTCTGCTACCCAAGTCACATTTAGTAGTCTACAGTCTAGTCACAAGAGAAACAATATTTTCTATTTCTTATTTCATAACATCAGTAATATTTCAACAGGTCCCACACCTGCTTTATTCTCTATTTTTTACATTTTCTTACAACTAAGTATTGCAAAATGTTTTGTGGCCAAAGGAGTGTAAACCTCTCCCTCTGATGAACAAATGTGTATCTTAATATCATCAGGATACCTAGAGCATTTAAACACCCAACTAAATATAAATAAAAATCAAATATTTGATTTTTTTATTGACAGATGCATGTTATCTTCCCTTTACTCCTCCTTTTACTTCTGTTAAGGAACATAAAGTGTCCATTTTTGTAGATTAATTTTTGAATTTTCTTTTCTGTTAATTATGTCTCTATCAACCAACATGAAGCAAACCTGCAAGAGTATAACAGATACACATCAGAGAACTGTGTTACAAAAAAACCTAAGGTAAAGTACTGATGTAAGAATACTGAAAATATGTCGGTCTGAATCACCTATCTTTGGTCTTGGTTGAAGTCTCCCAAAGTTCCAGAAGGTACGAAACCTTAAAATATGAGTATTTTTCTACAAAGAACTCACAATACAACCACATCCATAGCTCACACAATATTAGAAGAATTCTACACACAAAGCATAAGAATTCAAGGAATTCCAAAGGAAAAAAAAATATTTTCCTATCTGTAAGAGAGATTTGAATTCATGCATGCAGGCTGAAAGCCCACAATTAACAGAAACACCTATTTAATACCACATCAAGGATACTACAAAGAAAGAGTAGCCCCGTCACAAGCCGTAACGGGTAGCGACGTATCACTGCAAGTATCAAGAGCCCCCGGTTTCTCTGCCCACAAGGGCGCCCAGAACCGTTACTTCGGGCAAGAAGTGACACTTTTATCAGAGAGCATTTCCACATGGCTGCACAGGACAGGTCTTTTCAACCCACAGGCAGCACCTACCCACCAGCTGTGTCACACCTACCTTCCTCCACCATTCTTTCCGACAGAGCTATTTCACTACTGCAAGCTGACAACTCTGCAGGCTGGATCAGCACATAAAGGGGCCAGATGAGTGCTACGGCCAGCACGAGATGTGGAAACACTACTATAAGAATACTTCCTGGTACCCAAGACAGCAAGTTAAAAGAACACTGTTCTCTGAAAGACCCCCATAGCTCTCTGAATCCACTCATTAATGGTCCATTGGCTTCACAGCAGCCTGTTCGCTCCTTCTCAAGACTGCTGGGCAAAAAAGAATTTGTTTTTCTGAAAGAAAATTAATTATTTGGAAAAGGATTTCCTCTTTTCGCTTATTAAAACAAGTTAAACCTAAGTTTAAAGGCTATGAGAATTTCTACATATTCCCACTTGTTTTATAAATTTGAATGCATATATGATGAGTGTAACAACCTGGGTTGTTCAGCAGCCAATACCTCAAAAACAATAAACACCACCAAGGGCCATCATGTCAAGAAAGCTGTGCACCTTCTGACTGACTGTCATGTTCAGAGAGATACCACTGCATAACAGACACTATTTTCCTACTTGCACACACACTTTGCACCCCATTCTTCAAGTATGTGTTTTGGAAAGAATTACCTCTGGTAATACTGATCTTTTTTGTCTCCCCAGTGACTGATTCTTTGCCTACAACCTCTCTAACTGAAAGTTCATCATTGTATTATCTAAAAAAGAAGATTGCATTACTTAGCAACCAACTGATTTAACTGTCATGGCTTCACCCCAACCAGGAGCTGAGCACCATGCAGCCACTCAGGGCAGGGGGTGGGGGGGAAGAAAACCAAAACCTCATGGGTTGGGATAAGGATCATTTATTGGGACAGCAGAGAGAAATAACAGGAACAGGACTTAATAGCAACATACACAAAACTGGTGATACACGATGCAGTTTCTCACCAAACCACACAACTTGGGCCGTATAGCTCAGAGCCATCCCAAACCCCAACTGCCCCAACATCTGTGCTCCTCCCACCACCAGTCCCCCTTTACACTGAGCGTAATGTAATTGGTATGAAATACCCTCCTTGGCCAGTTTGGGCCACCTGTCCTGGCTGTGTTCCCTCCCAGCTTCCTCGGTGCCCCCCACCTTCTTGTTAGCAGGGCAGCATGAGAAGCTGAAAAGCCCCTGACCGCTCAGCAACAGCTGAAACATCGGTGTGTTATCAGCACTGCTCCATCCTGACTCCCAAACAGGCACTGCACTGGCTGCTGGGAAGAAAATTAACTCTATCCCTGATGAAACCAGGACAAACTGCAAAGAAACAAAAGTACCTCTCATCAGCAAAAGCTGGTGTCTGGTGCAACAGAGAAGCAACTCTCACATTCATTTCAAGGCGAAGAGGCTGCCGTTATTACCCTAAACCACTTCTCTTATCTGAGCTCCTACCATCCAGTTAAGTTTTCTGGCTCCAAAATACACTCAAGCACAAAACCCGTCTGAAACACAACGGCCATAACATGATTAATGGGCTATCAATGGTTAGATAAACCCATCTGACTTTATAACACAAGCTCAGGTACACAGTCCCTTGTGTAAAGGGGAAGATATGGAGCTGTTGGAGCGAGGCCAGAGGAGGGCCACAAAGATGATCAGAGGGCTGAAGCACCTCTCCTATAAGGACAGATGCAGGGAGTTCAGGTTGTTCAACCTGGAGAAGAGAAGGCTCAGGGGAGACCTTAGAGCAGCCCTCTGGTACCTGGAAGGGCCTACAGTAAAGTTGAAGAGGGGCTGTTTATCAGGAAGTGTAGAGACAGAACTCTCCTTCAGCTGAAGGAGAAACAATTTAAATTAGATACAAGGAAGAAATTCTTCCCTGTGAGGGTGGTGAGGCCGTGGCACAGGCTGCCCAGAGAAGCTGTGGCTGCCCCCTCCCTGGCAGTGTTCACGGCCAGGTTGGATGGGACTTAGGGCAACCTGGTCTAGTGGAGGGTGTCCCTGCCCACACAGCAGGGGGTTGGAACTGGGTGATCTTTGAGGACCCTTCCAACCCAAACCATCCTGTGATTCACACAATAATATTAGAGCACACATTTCCTCCTCCTTCATGTAGTAATGCAGTCTTTGCTGCTGCTGGTTTCTAAAGCTTTCTAACCTTGGGAAGTCTCTTCTGCACCCTGGCAAGTGTCACGAAATTCTATTAGTGGGAATTGAAGCTTGAAACTGTAGAAGTAGTTATAACATTCTAGTGGTATTTATGGAAAGTGAGTAGACTCATCCTACTACTCAGTCCTTTTGAGGGTAACACAGATAAGACTACAATACAGTATCTAAGGTTACATGTATATGTGCACATTAGATACACAGGTATCTAAACCCAGAGAAGTCCAAATTCAAAGTGTAGAGTTTAACACGAAGGTTAAGGGAGACAATGCCTTAAGATGTAACTAACAGCTCCCTTCTCTTTGTCTTCCAGATCTCTCTGTTCACATAATTAAGCCCTGTAAAAGCAAGTATGATCAAAGACTGACACTGTTAACAGCCTGTAATGCATTATCAACTATGCTGTTTGAATTGCATCCACAGAGAAAGATTTAGCAGCTACTGGAGTGGTGGGAACTCAGCTGGTCATCTCTGAGTATCCACTTCAGGATTTACAATAATGTAGGTCTTCTGAGCAAAGAGAGGCCAAACAATAAGTTTCACATTGTTAATTTCATCAGTATAAGTGTTGGTCTGTAGAGGCAGGACTGAGTGGCAGCAAACAGTTTTAAAAGTCGCTGGATTTTGAAAACACTAATATTTAGATAAGCCATCTGTTTTCAGTACCAAAGATGCCACAGCAGAGCCCAAGGGACATTTGTACAAAAGTACTGTCTTATTTCAGCCAGTGTTTCATGTTTTTACAGGCTTTTTTCTTTTTTAATCCTCTCAAGCTGGAAAATCAAGTGCCACTGTATAAAAGGGATGCCAAAGTAACAAAAGCCAAGACAAAACACTTTCTTTGGAACAGTTTTGCTACTGCAATATATTATTTGTAGCTATTGCTTAAGACGACAAACAAAGCTCAAATACTGCAAGAAACACAGCACAAGGCACATCCTTTATTTATTTTGGTTTACACCACAATATGAAGTCCTGGCTTCTGGAAGCCCTGCATTATCAGCTTGAACTACACAGTTCCTGAACATTATCTGAGCAAACCAGAAGTGCTGACAAGACACATCCACATCTGATCTCAGGTAAAGTAACCGCCTTAAAAATGGAAACCACACGTCAGAACAACATGACAACAATCTCTTTGAAAGCTGCTGGGTTGTTTTGTTTTTTTTTTTTCTTAAGTGAGGTAGCTTACTATGTGTTAAGACGCTTGGGGAAGGGCCAGAGAAACACGCCAGCTCCTGCATCACCTCGCCACCTCGGCTCCTGCACACCGCTTTTCCCAGCGTACACAACAAAGCCGACCCCGCAGAAGAAGCGGCAGCCAAAGCCGCTGCTATCGCTCGGCTGAAGGGGAAATCTAACACTCGCCAAGTTGCAGGACCGGGTGTGACGGCGCCTGCCTGCCTGCCTGCCAGGAGAAAGCCGGGCCGGGCGCGGGCTCTGCAGGGCGCCGGGGAGCCCCTTCCTCACGCCCTCGCACGCTGCCCCGCCGCGAACCTTTCACCTCCCGCGCCGGCATTTCCTCTCCCCGGAGCCCTTTGACTCGCCTCGGCTGCCCGAGAACGCAACCGGCGGAAGCCTCCGGCGGGGCCCCCGCCACCCGGAGCTGCCGGGGCCAGGGTGAGCAGCAGCAAAGGCCAGACCCTGGCCCACAGCACCGCCCTGCCCTCCCGCGACCGCCCCCCCCCCATGCAGCGCCCGGCTACCGGCGGCCACGGTTATGTAACGGGCACCCGCGTGCGCGCCGGCCCGCCCGCTCCCACCCACCGGACCCCCCGTCCTTCCCCCCCCGCCGCCCGCCAAGGCCGGTGTGCCCGGCAGAGACGGGGCGCGGGAGGGAGGCGGGGGAGAGGCGGCCCAGGCACCTGCAGCCCCGGTACGCGAAGCCCCCCCCACCCCCCCCCAACCCCGACGTGTACACAGTGCCCGCCCCGCCGCTTGCCTGCCTGCCCCAGCGCCGCCCTCCCTACCCCTTCCCCACCCCTCCCCGCTCCGAGGCGGCGCGGCGCGGACCGAACCCCCGCTCCGCCGCGGGGGCTAGCCGCGGGCGCAGAGCGGCCGCAGTACCTTCCTCGGCAGTCTCCATCTTGCCTGGCTGACGCAGCGCCGGCCGAGCGAGTGGTGTGACCGCGGGGGGCGGGGCCGCGCCGGGAAGCGGCGCGGGCACCGTAGAGACCGCACCACCGAGCCGGCACGGCTAGAGCGCCGTCGTTCCTGCGGGCGCCGCCTGGCGGAAGTGGCGGTGCTCGGAGACCTGCGGGCAGGGCTGTGCCGGGCAGCACCGTGCCGTGCCGTGCCGTGCCGTCCTGGGGCGGGGTGCCGGGCCAGGTCACCCGGCGTGCAAGCTGGTAGAGCGATGAATGCTGCTGCGCCACTGTCCCCTCCGGCAGCGCCTGGCCCTGCTTCTGCGGGCGGGGAGGCCGGGCGGCAAAGGGCGAGCTGGACGGGAACGTCCCTCCGCCGCGGCCGCGCCGGGCAGAGCGCGGAACTCAGAGGAGTTGCAGCTAAACCCGATTCCGACTTTACGCCCTGAACCAAAGAGAAACGCCGCGTTCATACTTGGGGCCGGCCAGGCTTTGGGAGGGTCAGCGTTTCGGGGTCAGGAACGCGTTAGGCCGCAGCTCTCCTGGCGCCCCTGGAAACCGCTCTCCTCCTCCTTCTCGGGGCGGGGGGGAGCTGCTGCCCACCTTCTCCTTCAGATACCATCCCCTTCCTGAGCCTGAAATTTCCAACAGAGCGAACAAAGCCTTCAGCAGAACACAGAGCTTAATAACTCGGGTGTTAGGTCCTGCTGGTGTGAGTAGGCCGTGCAGCCTTCGTTAAAACTTTGGCAAGCGCACAGAAAATCCCAAGGTGCTCTCAGGCGGGTTACTTGAATCTTAGTAAGGAAGAAAACAGAATTTCATTGCATTAAGGTTAAATAAAAATTCTGTATTAATTAAATCCGTGTGTGTGTTGCTTAGTTTTCCACTGCGGCATCTATCCCCTCTGGTTGATCAACAAATCATAGCAACTTCCCACTCTCTTTACGATATGACCCTTTGTGTCCTACCGGTCATTAAATCCTGCTCATTAAGCCTTCAGCCATGTCAGCACCAGAGTGGATGGTAGTTCATGTCTGTACTCAAAAGGGCAGAGGTGGCGCAGACCCAAGTTAAAATTTCATAACTCTTTTTCCTCAACTTAAACTACGTTACTACCTTGACGATTACATTCTTCATTCATAGAATCACAGACTGGTTTGGATTGGAAGGGACCTCAAAGATCAACCAGTTCCAATCCCTGTGCCACAGGCAGGAACACCTCTCACTAGACCAGGCTGCTCAATGTCCCATCCAACCTGGCCTTGGACAGCTCCAGGGAGTGGACAACCACAGCTTCTCTGGGCAACCTGTGCCAGTGCCTCACCAACCACATAGTGAAGAATTTTTTCCTAATATCCAATCTAAAATATCTAATTTAAAACCATTCTTCCTCGTACTATCACTCCATGCTCTTCTAAAAAGTACCTCCCCAGCTTTCCTGCAGGCCCCTTCAGGTATTCTTAGGCCATAATTAGGTCTCCCCTGAGCCTTCTCTTCTCCAGGCTGAACAAGACCAAATCTCTCAACCTGTCTTCATAGGAGAGGCACTCCAGCCCTCTCATCATCTTTGTGGTCCTCCCCTGGACCCTTTCCAACAGTTCTGTGTGCTTCTTACGTTGGGGACTCCAGAACTGGACACGGTACTCGAGGTGGGGTCTCATGAGATGGAGAAGAGGAGCAGAATCACCTCCCTCAACCCACTGGCCACGCTCCTTTTGATATAGCCCAGGATATGGTTGGCCTTGTAGGCTGTGGGTAGGCCTTGGCTCATGTTGAGGTTCTCATCCACCATCACCCCTAATTCCTTCTCCTTAGGGCTGCTCT
This sequence comes from Gallinula chloropus, assembly GCF_964237585.1. Lineage (NCBI taxonomy): Eukaryota > Metazoa > Chordata > Aves > Gruiformes > Rallidae > Gallinula > Gallinula chloropus. Next base: position 77,325,867 of record NC_140086.1, on the reverse strand, counting down.
CCAGGACATCATCTCCCAGCCCGTATTGATGACGAGGATTGCCCCGACCCAGGTGCAGGACCTTGCACTAGAGCTGCCAATAGGATATATGATACTTCCCTGTGTAAGCAAAAAATATTTAGGAAAGCATGAAGGCTTGGGGTGGCTCTCTGGTAGCTGTGTAATTACAGTAAAGTGCTGCAATAAAACATACATAGGCTATGCTGTCATATTCAGGTCCTCTGTGCCCTCCTCAGACTGGAAAGGTGAAAAAACTCACACATGTTAAAAAAATAACTTTATTTTAAAAGCAAGCTCATTTTTATCTTGAGAAATTATCTTGACATATTAAAAAAGCGCCGGCTGTAGTACTGATTACATGAGAAATGCCAGTGCATTCAATTTGTCTGGACAAGGAAAAATTGATGAAAAAATCAAATGAAAAAACCCCAGGAAATGGGTCCCTTGAATTTCCAAGTACATCTGCAATTCCCACTCTTTATTTCCCAAACATGTAACCATTGTCGTTATGCTGCTGTGATAAATATAAATTAGATGTCATACAAAAGTCTCTAAATTTTCATTCTCATTCAAAAGGCCATGGCAGGATTAATGCATAGAATTCCCCAGTTTCACTCTTTCGTGGTAGGCTTTTTAAAGTTAGATGAGTGCTTTTCAAAATAAATTGCTAGTGAATAAATTAATTCCTGTCTGTATCTATCTATTCAGCTGTTTAAATTGCCTAGCAAACATTACATGTATACCATCTTCTCAGATTTAGAGAGAATTCATCCCAAAATGTTGTTCTTACTCAGTGTTTCAGTGTGCGGTACACAGTAACTTACTGGTAAAAATGAGTTGAAGGTAGTCCATTGTAATTTAAACAGAAAAGGAAAACGATACAATATTTCATTGTAAGTTAAATTAAATCTCTCTCATTAAACCTTCTTGGTATTGTTGGTGAACCTATTATTAATCCTTGTCTGTTTGGTAGTATGTTAGGTGGTGTTCACCTGAGAAATATCCACAGGATAAGTAGATTTTGGTACAGAGAAGAATGTCTGGAGATTGTTTCTAGCTTCTGACTGTCATCGAGGGCAAGAATTAGTGCCAACAGGCACTGAACAAACATACTGGGGAAAAAATACCTCTGCTCCAAATAAGTTATTATCTGAATAACAGAGGAAATATGGAAGTTCTGCAGGTGGAAACCGAAGACAGCGATAGAGGTAACCCCAAATCACAGAATGTTACGGCAAAAGGAAGAGCATATATAGAGTGGGTGGGAGGAGCTGAAAAAAGGCAAGATTATTTTGAACACAGTTGTATTTTGGTAAAACATTTTGGGTTTGTAACATTTAAATGCTTAGAAAAATTTTCCCCCCAAAGTTCTCTTAAGGGAATACAAAATAAGTATGGTCAAATTGAAACTACCTGGACATTTTAAAATGATTTCATAAAAATTATTCCCTTAGTCTTTTAGTAATTTTGGAAGTTTGAGACATTGAAAAAGCCAAATAGCAAAACCTAATGCTTTTCAGTTTTTCTTTAGCTGAACATTTCAGAATGCATTTATTTTCCTATCCAGCTTTTCAACATTTTTTTCAGCGCTGCTCTAACTCTTTTCCTCAGCTGTCCCCCAGACTGTCACCACAAAAATGGTTCAGCTGTTTATGAAAAGTGAGTTACAGAACTGTGCAAAACATAATGGATTATTTTAAAGAAGGCCAAATGATATATCCTTAAAAAATAAGGCAATATATGGGGTGAGCATGTATCTGGTACAGGTACATGTATCCTAAGCAGGAGATGCACAACTGCTAGGGAGGTCTAGAGTTCCCGTGGCAGGAACAAAGCTGTCAGAGCAGGCAATCTGGTGTATAATACAGAGGAATCCAAGTTCCTGAATGAAAATAGGACTTGTGACTCAATGTTTTGTTCACCTGCTATATGCCATAAAGCATGTGGCAGTACTGCACTGAACTTAAATTTAGTGATGGACGTAGTGGCTCAGCACCATCAGACATAGCCGTGATAGAGGCTCCAGATCTGCTTATTTTATAAGGTTTTGGGGGAGATGCTTAGGTATGCGCCAGGCCTTGTTCTATGGATTATTAACATTTCAATCAAGAAAGGAATTACGCCCACTAGCATTGTCAGCAGGTTTTACTAGAGGGTGAAACACCTAGTCTAAAATGATACTATAGGAGAAATCACAGTTTAATAGGTTCTGGGAAGAAAATCAAGGCTGTTTATACATGTCTTGATTTCTAGGAGCTAGGTAATACTTGGATGATCGACACGTACTTGTTTCCACTCGTTCGAAGATTTGCAGAACTCCATGGCTCTTCTCAAGGGCTATAGAATGCACATCACCTAACTGTATTGCTTAAACAAAGGAGGAATCTTTCCACGTGTACTAGTTACGGTGGACTTTCCTTTTAAAATACAGGCTCTATCAACTTGCTTGAGATTCCCACAGTCATGCTGAGAGAGGAGCCGATGGCTGCAATTGACCTACCTGTGACTGCTGTTGTTCAGTGAAGGACTCCTGGGTTCAAAACAACAACAACAACATCAAAGGACTCTATTTGTCTCCCAGAATACTCCATTTCAGGTAACTGTATGTCCTGGTTTTCCCCAGCCAGGTGGCCAAGCCCTCTGCAGCTGCTCATTCACATTTCCCCAGCAGGATGGGGGAGGGAACTGGAAGGGTCAAGTAAGACCCTTCATCTTCCCCATCTTTGTATGCTGACCATGTTGTATGGCATGGGATATCCTTTGCATCAGTTGGGGTCAGCTGTCCCGGCTGTGTCCACTCCCAACTCCTTGTGCACCCTAGACCATCCTGTTGGCAGGGCAGCATGAGAAGCAGAAAAGGCCTTGGCACTGCTCAGCAGTAACAAAACATCTCTGTACTATCAGCCCTGTTTTCAGCACAAATCCAAAACGCCACCTCATACTAGCTACTAAGAAGAAAATGAACTCTGTCCCATCCCAAACCAGCACACTGTGGTATCTTTTGAGGCATATGATTCTTTACCTAAAACACTTGAAGTAGTAGTGTTAGATAGTTAGATATTTGTGTCATTAGATCAGAATAATTTTTTTGTTTTGCACACTTCCTGCTCTCCTCAGTAACAGAGAAACATGTGGTGTGAAAAACAGGGCTGGTGTCACGTGGCTGCTTCTACGTCCTTTTGAGGACATGTTGGTTCTTATGTCTTTAAAAATCTGTGAAAATATCTTTACAGATAACAGCCGTTAGGGATTATCCTCAGGGTTTAGCTGGAGCAATCAGCAATCTTATTTTGCCAGAGACCTTTTTCTTGACCTTCCAGATGTTATTGGGGGTTATGACTGCTAACCAAATTAAATTGAACTCCTCAGGGCAGGGTTCAGTTCGACTTCATTTAAAACTCTGAGTGTTGCCAAAAAGAGAACCTGTCTATTACAGAGAATGACCCACATTGTCATCACAGACAATTTCTTTAGCAACCCCTATTTTACTGCCTCTGCTTCTCCTGCACTGACTAGGAGGGAAATTCAGAAGGGCTTCTATTTCTAATGACTTGTCATTTGCTTCTCCTCAAACATTTGCAGCAACAGGAAAAAGGATGGGAGTTGTCTTGGCCAGGGAAAAGTGAGCTCAAGTCTAAAGGTCAGTGTGACTCCAGGTTGATCAGAGTCGATGACCTCTGTTTTATGATGTCTGTAGTAGCTTTCACTTCACTGTAGCTTGCACACCGAGGATTTGGGCATAAACCCCCCTGCTTTTGATTGTTTCCCCGTGGGAATGATGTATTTGCTGTGCGTGCTGCTTTCAGTGTAGAGGCTGCAGACACAGCGAAGAAGCCGCTTAATGCTTTCGATGCTGGAAGAGGAGAGCAAAATGCGTGGCTCAGGTGGAGACTTTCAGTTGGGTGGCTGACACAGAAAACGCAGGTGCAGAGCATGGTGGAGAGGATTATGGTGGCCAAGATGAATGTGGTTTAGTCGAGAGGGGTGTGTGTACAGGTGGCTGAGAGGAGAGGCGCTGGGAGATAGAGCCGTGGTCAGTCAGGAACTGGTTAAGAGTGGGAGGTAACTGAAAATGGGACAAGACACATGTCACAGCCATCTTCAGTGTGCACAAGGAGAACCCGGGGAACTAGAGGTCCTTTAGCCTAATCTAAATCCACAGGTAAGAACATGGAATTATGGAACGTGCAGTGAAAGAGCCTCAGGGCAGCTGAGACCTGGAGACCGACGAGCAGGACGAGAGGTGGTAGAGCTCCGCGGGTGCCACGAGAGGGCACCTCCGGTCCAGCCCGGGAGGCGGTTCAGCATCCTGGAGAAGAAGGTGCCTGCGGAGATGGGACATCCCTGGGGACTGCAGTGGGACAGCCGGGCCGGGACCGTGGTGATATGTATCGGGCTGAGCGTTCGATGGGCCATCAAATAAGCATCTGCCCGTGTTTGGAAACCTATTGCCTTGAACACTGCCACCTGATTAAACCTGTTGCCTGAGGGACCCCCAGGAATTACCGTGTGTCTGTCTGAAGCCCTCACTGTCTGAAGCAGCATCCAGCACAGTTCCCCTGCACCTTCCCAGCACCCGCGGTAGCTGGATGAGGGAGTCACTAGGGGCTGCCGATCTGCTCTCCTGCCTCAGGCTGGTGAATCTTTCCTTCTCTAGAATAACTCCTCAGGTCATACCCCATGACCACCAGAACCCTTTGAGCTGGATCAGTTGTTGCCTGTGCTCAGCTTGGTCTGGAAGTGATTGGGGTGAAAGATCTGAGGACTTAGTGCTTCCCCCAGGAGTGCTTGGGAGATGTGTCAGTGTCCCATGGTCTCTGCCTCCAGTCAGCTCCAGAAAGTGCTACCTTCCTTGGTGGGGAGCAGTCCCGGCTCCTGCACAAGGAATAGCCCTTGTCTGTTCAGGGTGACGTGGAAGAACGTGCAGGGAGTTTCAAACCCTGACTTATTGTTGAAAGCCTGGGTAGAGGTCATCATCACTTTGGTACCAGATTTGTCCCTTCTCAGGGAATTTTTGGTTCAAATGTAGGAAAGTCCGTTCAAAGTGTCCTGTCAGCAGTACCAAGCAGTCCAAAGTCAGGGGGAAAGAGAGAGGCTTTAGCTCTCCCTGGGAAGGAGGCAGGAGGCAGGGACGGGGTGTGGGAGCACTCCAGCATGGGCACACCGAATGGTCTCACGTAGGGGCACCTGTTCTGTGAGCCTGGCCATAAAGGATCGGATCTAGTCTGGCAGCATGACAGCACAGTCCTGCTGAGCATCGTGGGAATCGATGTGCTATCACTGGCAGCCTTTATCTTGCAATGACAGGGGGAAGTCTGAGTGGGCCAAGAGAGAGGGGGCCCAGAGATACCGAATTTATGTGAGCAGCAGGGATCTGAGAATGCAGGTGAACTGGAAATCTGTACAGCCAAGAGACCTTGCACTTGGCGTTCTGCTTTAGGTTTTCCCATTGCGGTCTGAAATCGGGTTTTGAAAATGTGTGCTTATGTTAAATGTGCTGATGTATTTAGGGTAATGTGTCTTTCATGGTTATATCTGAAATGTTCTTGGGCTGGCAGTATACTTTGGATTGGCTTGCAGATTTTGGATGTAGGATCAATTCCAGGTCAGCTATCATGACCAAAAATAGGTTGGATTTAGATTGTCACTGAAAAACACATGAGAAGAAAGACTAATTAATATTAAAGACCTCTTTCTGTTTTCGAAGCCCCGTATTTATAATATGCAGAGCAACATACCATTTGCTAAAATGTAACTACAGATCACTGAGCTTTTTGTCTGGTTTTCCATCATGCTTTCTCTACCTGCTACATTCCAGTTGCTACTGACAATTTTTCAAAGGTATTTACTAATGTCCTGCAGTTGACTATTACATATAATCACAGACACTCGATAAGATTCTTTGTCTACTCATTTTCAATTATTATTATAAAATTTGGAAGGTTAAAGATACAAACTTTCACTCAACTAAATCCGTTGTACTTAGAAAATTGCCTTATGTATCTTCTGTTGAGCTCCATGGACAAATCAAAGTACCTCCCAAAGTCCAAGAAATAACGTGCATGGGGCCTTGGGAAGTGGTGTGCATTATAGGACTGGGAGCTGTACTGGCTTGACTGTTCTGAGCTTGGCTTGAGCTTGACTTCTTCAGTATCTCAGTCATGTTCATTTATTTGTTGTTTTTTTTCTTAACCTGGAGACAACAAGCTGGGACACCCCCCTCCCATATTTTTTTTTTTTTTTTCACAAAAAAACCCCACCCAACAAACCCATTCAGGAAAAAAAAAAGTAATTCTTTCTAAAATGTGCCTTTAAGGTACATAGAGAGCCAGATGAGTACAGGAGAAAAGAAAATTATGAGAGTGATAAGGAGATTATTATAATTGTTGGCTCTCAGCTGAAGTTGAGAGATCACAGTAGGAAGAGTTCCTTAAAAAAGATACCATATCTAAAGAGCATGAAGAGTTCTCAACAGCCTTTGAAGTCTGCGGATTCTCTGGGAGGTTTCCAGGAGTAAGCAACATGACTGCCAGTAGCTCAGCTGCCTGAAAGGATAAACGCACCAAAATTGCTCTTAACTTTACCCAGGTGAAACACACAGGATCTAGTTTGCATTTAGGGAAACCAGTTGTTTCCCAAACTTTGCAAAAGCCTTGTATCCCATCAAAGCAGACAACACAGACCAGGCCTTTTAATGAACCTATATTAGAAAAGCGTTTGCATGGTAATGAAGAGCCTTAATTACAAAAGCAGGAGTCTGTTGTTTAATTTCTGACTTTCCATAATTCACAAGTTCACAGAGCAATGTGCAGACTCATTGCTGCTCTCCCAACTCACACCATGCTTACTGTTTGCTCTCAACTCACATATTACATAGTTGCTCCTGGGCATTCTCTCAGAGCTCACAGAGCTTGAAGTTTGAAAAGAAAAAAGGCATTTATGTCCATTCTCAGAGGAAAGAACCTGCCATGATCACTCTATAATATGCAGAAATGGTTGTGCTCAGCTAAACCACTGTTTTCAACTCTGAGGAAGTGAAATGAGCTGGCTGTGATTTTTTTTTTAAGGATACATACGTATTGTCAGAAAACTACATGTGATCAAAATTCAGCTTTGGTGCCATTTTGGAAGAAATGTCAGGGGAAGGGATCAGCAGCAGGCACTGATTTCTCCTTGAAACCAGAGAGGGAGTATTGGAATAGCTAACGGTGTACTGGCATCTAGGTGGATTGACAGGAATCAGGCTTCTGGTTCCTGCTCCTGTGAGAACTTCAGTGGCTGTGCAATGGCAGGATTTCCCAGAGCAGACAGAGGGCAGGAATTAGCCACGTGGGCATGGCAGTCTGCAAGAATGAGCATGGTGGAGAAGTAGCGTGGACATGGATCCCTGACTGACCACGTTTATTCTTAAATCTTCAAGGCTACACTGAGGGCATAGGGCTTGCATAGAAAGTCCTGCATTCTTCCTTCAGGACTAGCCAATCCAAGACTTCTTCCCACAGCATTATTCCTTTCTCCTTTGTATCCAGGTTTTATTTTTTGTATGGACATTCAGACAAATGCTATTCACACACACAGAGAATCACAGAATGGTTGGAAGGGACCTCGAAAGATCATCTAGTCCAACACCCCCTGCCAGAGTGGGATCACCTAGATTAGGTCACCAGGAACACATCCAGGCAGGTTTTGAATGTCTCCAGAGAAGGAGACTCCACAACCTCTCTGGGCAGCCTGTGCCAGTGCTCTGTCACCCTCACAGTGAAAAAGTTTTTCCTTATCATTCTCTCATGAAAAAGAGTACGTGACAGTAGACACACACTATGAATTCCTTCTGTGGAGAAGATAGCTAATTTCCTTTTTCATCCCTCCCCCTCTTTATCCAGATAACAAGCCCGAAGATCATTCACACCCTGGAAAACTCACTTGTTAGTATCTGGGTTTATAAGAAGGTTTGCACAAGGAGGAAAGGAAATCGGGTGGGGTCTGGCTTGGTGGAAGCAAGCAGTGATTTCACACCAAAAAAATGGATCTTGCCTCCCCAAGCAAACCTGCAACCAAACTGGGAGATCCGGGGAGGCTAGTAAGCTGTGGTGCAGACTGCTGGTCTCTTTGAAGAGAGGCAGGTGACTGGGGATTTGATTCCAGTTTGCTGGGGAAGGGTTTCAGGTTTGGGTTGTTTTTATCTCCCGAGCCAGGAGAACAGGCTGTAAAGAACAGATGAGGTCTGAGGCCTGAGGTCTGAGCTGTAGCTCAAGACAGGGCTCTGGCAGGGTCCTGCCTTATGGTAGCTGCTGTGTCAGGTACAGACAGGCCATCATCTCTATAGTTTCCTGAGGAAAAAAAGGGAAAATCAAAGCACCTGTGAGAGGAACCTTGTGAAAGGCTGAACAAGGTGGCCCTAAGCTTTTTGCCTCACAGCCCATAACTTGTCAGGTCTCTCAGATCTCATTAGGGGTCCATCAGGCGACTGAGGTCCATTTGTTTCAGACCAGAAGGAAGCAATGTGCTAGAAAGTGTCAGGAGTGGAGGTGGTAATACCAGCCCTTAAGAGCAAATCTGGTAAGGCCATGAAGCTTGAGCTCGTGCTTTCTCTTCGCTGAGACCTCCGGTTTGAAACTACCGAGCTCACAAATGAGCTGCGGATGAGTGAGCTGGGGAGTTCACTCTTCATTGGCATGGCTGGTTGTGCACCATAGCCTGTGTCTGGTTGGGCAGGGGGAGACAACCTTTCCACACCATGATGTTTGATGGCACAGGCAGCAGATATCCTCTCTGAACCGGATAATCATGGGCAGCAACTGGAGTCTGGCTGGCCTCCCTGACCCACCCACAGTGTCCATCTGCCTGCCTGGGCCTGCCCGGGACAGTGCTGGGCAGGTGACACGTGGTGGGGCAAAGTTCATTACTTTGCTTTAGGAAAAGGGTAAGAACAGGTGCTCTCTGCAAATGTATTTAATAAAGTACCTTGATTGCACTGAATTTATTTATGTATGATAATTACCTTGTAATATAATTAGAGGCTCTTAATATTTGCTTTCCTTGAACTTGCTGCTTTGATGTTGCACTTGGGCGTCTGTGTTGCTTTGTGGGCTACAGCCCAGAGCTGCCTGGATCCAAGATTACTAATGCACAGACGCCTTTGCAAAACAGGGCTCTTGAGCAAACGTGGGAAGAGGAGTTTTATTTTCTGGCACTCTGTAGAAAATTTTGGATTTAGTATAGTAATTTAGTATTGTAATTTTTGCCAGAATTGTCCAATAATCAATGACAGCAGCAAACTTTTCCCCTTTTTTCCAGTTAGGGAAAAAAACCCCTAAATGGTCATCTAGGAGATGTATAGCTTATGGAGGGTTATACGTCAGTGGAAATTTTGGGTTCATCGCAGCTTTAAAAAGGATCTCATGGAAAATCTCTGAGTCAAACCATTCAAGAACACGCTGGGAATTTACAGGGGAAGAGCTAGTTTTCTACTCATTGAAGTTGCCTCTTCTGGAGAGTGTAGTAAATTCTACTGACACAAGGTGCAGCTTTTTGTCCAAGGTAGCTTATTTGCACTGAGTAATGAAATTGTGTTAACATCTTCATGCAAACACAACCTAAATCACAAACAAATACAATGACCTGCTTCCAGCTGATTAACCTGTGCTGGTTTTGGCTGGGATGGTGTGAATTTTCTTCCCAGTAGCTGGGATGGGGCTGTGCTTTGGATTGGTGCTGGAAACAGTGTTGATAATACAGGGATTTTTACATGTATATTTTTTGTTACTGCCGAGCAGCGCTCACACAGAGCCAAAGCCTATTCTGCTGCTCACCCCACCCCACCAGCGAGCAGGCTGGTGGTGCACTGGGACTCGGGAGGGGACACAGCCAGGACAGCTGACCCAAACTCACCAAAGAGATGTCCCAACCATACCATATGACATCATGCTCAGCATAGAAAGCTGGGGGACGATGAAGGAAGGAGGAATGTTCAGAGTGATGGTGTTTATCTTCCCACTGTTAGGCGACATGGATCCCTGCTTTCCTGGGGATGGCTGAGCACCTGTCCGCCCATGGGGTGTGGGGAATTAATTCCTTGATTTCCTTTGCTTGTGTGTGTGGCCTTTGTTTTCCCTGTTAAACTGTCTTTAGCTCAATGCAGAAGTTTTTTCGCTTCCACTCTTCTGATTCTCTCCCCATCCCATCAGGGAGGTCGGGAAGGAGTGGCTGCGTGGGGCTTAGTTTCTGGCTGCAGTTAAGCCACAACATAACTCCAAAGAGTTCCTCAAATATAAAATAAGCATTAAATAAGTTTTGTTTGAGGAAAGAATTAATAGAAAGAAAAGTAAAAAAAGAAAAAAAAAGGGTTGTGCCTTGAAACAAACCAAATATATGTATTTTTAAGTCAATGTTTAATAGGGAAAATTCTGCACACAAAATGTATCTTTCATAAATATGTGGAGTGAATTAATCCTTGAAGGTAATAGTCTGAAAGGTGGAAATCTGCAGTGAAAAGTATCGTATAGTCATTTATAGATGCCAATTTTTGTAGTTTTACTGAGGAAGACAAAATATTTGGTAAGAGAAAATAATAGACATATTCTTAAGTCATGCAAAAATAGTTGTTAATGTTTTAAGATAGCATATCCTGAGTTGGAAGGGACCCATAAGGGTCATCAAGTCCAACTCCTGGCTCCACACAGGGCCAGCCAAGTCAGAGCGTGTGACTGAGCACATCGTCCAGACGCTTCTAAAGAAATCAGGCCTTAATCCATGCAATTATCTATCTAATCTTAACGCTGTTGTCTTGCTCATGTCTCTATTTTGTCAACAATGATGCTGCCTCTGATTTCGTTTACCTGTTCTTGAGCTGTTGCTCCAAAGTTTACTATTTTTCCTATATCTATTAATATTAATTATTATTTGTAATATTTGGAATCCCACGCCTTGTACTGAAATCCCGGTAAAAGTGTTTTTTAATGAGTTAATAAATAACCTAGAAACACCTGGATAGTGTTAGGTAATTTTAATACATCTTTTTGCATGTCATCTGCAATATTAAAATAGTTTTCCTGTTATTGCTTTGGCATAATTAAAGTTATGCTCCACCCTTTTTCTATAAAGTCTATGAAACACACCCACTGAAATCCCACAAGCTGTTTCAGCAAATGTGAGCCTAAACATTCACTATTTTAAGCAAAAATTTGCCCAATCAAGGCATAAGAAATGCAGAAGCTGTTGGGTCAGCCAGTTCTACATGCCAACAAGCAAATTAGCGATATACCTATTTCAAGTATTTTTTTGCAGATCATCCTTCTGTCCCTGGGTCAGAACCATACTTTTGATTATTGGGAGAAAAGGAGATGTATGCTTTGAGAACTGACCCTAGCCTACCCAAAAAGAAAAACATGACACTGAGGGACATTAAAAGGGGTGTCCAGAAACCAGATGACACCAGTGACCTAAAAGAAATAAATAGAAATAGATTAGAGTGGAAAGCAAGGGAGAGGTGGCCAAAGGGGACAGATGAAGACAGATTTGGTCTGTTATCTTTTAGCAGCAAATAAATTCCCAGGGGAGTGGGAGCATAGCAAGAGATGCAGAGATTAATGGCAAAGAAGCATCAGTGGCCCCAGATCCTGATGCCCCATGAGGAATGGGTGATCTGCTGGGTGCAGGGAACACGGAACCGAATGGAGCAGATAAGGTCACTCCTACAGAGAGGAGGATTTGGAGCCTTTCTTCTTAGGCTTACAGGAACGCATGGGAAAGAGCAGGCATATGGCTCACTGCTAACCAAATCAGATAATTCCTGGAGACTTTTTTTTTTAGTGCTGCAGGGAAAGGCAGCCATGAGCTCCAGACTGTCCTGCTAGGTAAATGGTAAGGAACAAAACTCTAAGTGTGAGACTTGTTTCCCACTGTTGGCAGTGAAAGTATCTGTACATCCAAATCTCCTGCTGGGCCTTGGTTTTCAGTAAGAAAAGCTGGCCTGATTTCCAAGGGTCTTTATTCAGTCACTGACCGGAGCCTGGAGCCAGAAACCTGGAAAATTAAATAGGATTTGTTAAACTCTATTTCTTCACTCCCAAGTGATGACTCAGTAGGTACGTTTAGGTGCACCAGCATTTTACTGAACAGAGGGAAAGGAATCAAAATAACATCCAGAAACAAAAGCCCCAAACCCAGCTCCAAATTACATGCCCACTAATTAGCCCCTCTCTTCTCAATGAAGTTATGTGAGGGGGACTGTGCCCCCCTCCTGTAGCCACCCAAGCCTCAAAGGATGCCATTTGCTCTCAGGGCAGGCACTGTGTACACTGGCATTACAGCTGTCCCCGCAGAGCTGAGCTGTTCTGACCCCATCCTACTGTACTGCTCTGGTAACCCTCCCCCAGATCCTCTCCACGTGCTCCTCACAAGGTACCCTCCGCAGCGGGAACCCCTTAACAAGGTGGCTGCTGCTGCAGGGCCTGTGTAAGAGGAGAGGGGAAGGAGCCACACCATCAGCTGCAGCCTCTCAGCTGCATGCGGAGCATCACTCATCACAGGTGCTTTGAACAGGCTTTTCACAACATAAATATAGCATTTGTAATGATTTCAACTTTCTGACAAGCCTGTTGCTACAGCAGCACTCCAAATACTGTACCAGGTGATGGTAAAAGGGCACGTTTAAGCCTGTGCCTTGCTGTCTCCATTGGACTCTCTCACTTCTGCACTAGATGCCAGCAGAATACTTGCCTTCCTGGGTTTTTATTCATCAGTAGATGCCTGGCTGAGAATACCTTTCTATTTTGCCTCTGGACAGCAGGCTTGCACATCCTAGGATCTTGTTTCTTATGTTAACATACAGCTAAAAATGCAGCCAACAGTTGTGAGGATTTACTTTGGGGTTCTATTCCATGCCCGTTTCTATAAAACCAGGAGGAGCAACTGGGGGAGTATTGGTGTAAACCTTCGGGAAAAACAAACAAAACCCAGGAGGGTGTGTTTCAGGTGCAGGAGAAATTTGACCACTGTGTCAATCTGCTGTGCTCATTCCAACCCTCATCTGTCTTCTTCCTTTGTCTTTTTTTTTTTTTTTTTAAACCCTAAAATTAAGAGATGTTCACAGCGGGCTTAAAAATAAATGTGTAAGTTGATTGAGACTGTAGGAAACATATAGGTGCAGTGAATTAACTCCATAATCCTAAATCCATGGCAGAGGTGATTATGTCTTACAGGGAAAGAGACAGTCTCTTCAAGTGTGTGAGATCTAAATGATTTAGAGTTTGCAGGTCAAACACGGTCACGGTGTACAGGCAAAGGCTTGCAGTACAGCAGAGCGAGTCCTTTGCTCTCCTTTCACCCTAGACACCCTCAATTAGAGATGCTGGGCACAAAGACAGGATTTGCAGTCACGGGGTGCATGTGCACTCAGATGTCTGCTTCTGCTGACCCAATCTGTTCCACAGGAGACTGCAGCTTGGATGGGCCCAAGTTCTGGGGGTGCAAGACAGGAAGACAGCACTGTAGGCTTGTGACTCTGAGTACAACATGCCCACCCAGGTGGGGTTAGACAAGTTCAAAGTATAAACTGGATCTTTTCAATTAAGTTTCCCCACTCCTTCCCTTGCAACACAAGCAATCTTTTTAATGGTTTCTTGTATAATCCTGATGTGTAAAGGTACAGACAGGTACAACAGGACAAACACCCTCTGTCTGGTCAGGACAAACCTTAATTTTGACTTGCATGTAGCTCCCACAGCACACAGAGGTGGGACTCACCTTGTCCCAGTGATGATGCACCTGCACTAGTTGGGCAGGCTGCCATAAAACTCCTGGATCGGTACAGTTGGTGGCATCTCAGGGACTATCCATTTCATTCTAAAGAAGACACCCATAGAGTGTGAATCACACCTAAATCTTAATGACAACTGTGGGAGTGTAGACAGCTTGCTGGCATGTAGACATTGTAAAGGTCTGAAGTTTTGTGAACTGAATCCACCCATCACCTGTTTTACATAGTCCTCAGATTACCCAGCAGTCACTACCACACAGAGTACTTCTGAGCTTCTGCAGAGTGACTGTGGGACTGGTTTGTCCTATACACTTAGGATCAAAATTTCATTCTTGATCTTGGACTTGAACTGACATGGTTATTTTCTTTGACCTCTCTTGTCTCTCTCCTTCCTGCTCCCCAACATGCACACGCTCACACACACACAAACCAACCACATCCACACACAGAGAAAATGAAAAGCTATTTCAGCCTGAGGGCTGAGCTAATGCTTTTCATACAAGGCCATTATGGAAATAGGAATGGAAAATTTCAACGAGTCACCATCAATAACAACCAGCTCAGACTCAGATGTTTCTAACTTGTTGAAAGCAAGTCTAATCAAAAATAACCTGGAACATTTTTGGACTTGTTGGGAATACTTGTGGGTGTGGCTGTATATGTTTAATCTGCGTACTAGGGAGACTTCCACAATTATTTTTCTTTGTACCGCAGGTTTGCCTGGGCAGATGAATCTCATTTCAGCACAAATTGCATGATGGACATGTATTATGCACAATAAAAGTGCATGAACATACTGTAAGGAAATGCATCTGTGAATTTAACGATGCATCAACAAATGCACCACTGATGCTAAATGTCTCAGCTATAAACGCTGAGGTCCAAGGATTCTGCAGTGTCTTAAATGGCTGTATCACACCCCCCAATTGCTTTGCAGTGTGCAGGTGTGGAAGGGAAGAGTTCCCAGGAAACTGAAGCGTGCTGATAGTAACACTCAGAAGCCTTGATTCAACTTCTCTATGCTATTTTGTTGGGAATCATGCATATTTAGAGAAATTAAAACCAGAAGTGCAATGTAGTGCTTGTGTGTATCTTCCTCTCTATACTCCTTAAATAATACATACAGTAGAAGGTGGCGTAACAGGCAACTGATGCAGAGCCTGCTGCACCCTGCCTCTCCGCACGCTCTGTCCCACCCCTTCCGTTTGGGATGACTCCTGTGCTAAGCCTCTCCTCCTCATCTCCCAATCCCAAAGGCTGCAGAAGATTTGGAGAGCACCTGGAAACTGGATGGGCAGCAGCTAAGAGCAAAACTGTCAGCAGAACTGGTTTTCTTCTTCTTGTGTTTAGAGAAATCTAGCTGGTGTCTCTCTGAGCAGAAGGTGCGAGCGGGGCTAAAACAGGATCCTGTACTCCAGGTATGTGATGGAAATCTGGTCCACAAAGACTGAGTTGGCAGCAGAGGAAGGCTAACTACTTTTAACTGTTTTGAAAGGGATAAATCTGAATTTGCTAAGCCATTAGATACAGCTCTTTGAAAAGGCATGAAACATTCAGCAAAACCCATTCCTTTAAAGCCACTGGTTTCAGTTAAAAAATGGACAAAGTCAGGTGTTAGGGAGCAGATCAAGTGAGATAAAGGGTGTCAACTTTGGGAAAGATTGGATTTCATTTTGAATGCTTGTGGCAAGCCATGGCACAGCAACAGTTCTGATGATGTTGGTAATCATATTATGTCCATCAGGAGCAAGATGCCATTAAAGGACCATAAAAATTTCTTTTGCTCTTACGGTAATGATTTCCCATTCTTTCCTTTGTTTGGTCTATTGAAGCACTTACCACTGGAGTTTGAAGTGTTATCACTGGACCCAGGAAAACATCAGAGATGTCACATTTTGGCATCACTAGTACAAGGTCCTTGCAAACAGCACAGCACTTTGAGAGCATGTGCTCATCCTCACTTTCTGAGAAGTATGGATTATCCCCAGGGCTACTTTTGCCTCTCTTTTACCTGATTGCTTTTTTAGTGATTTTTGTTCCCACCTTCCAAGCAGGGATTTGTGTTTTCCTATTGAAAAGTAAGACTTAGCAGGATTTAACCATGTGATTTGTTGCTCTTCAAATGTTGTCACAGTTCGTGTCTGTCCTAGCACCTGAGGGAGCCCACCTTTGTCTTGTGATAATAGGAAGTAACTCTCCTCAGTTTTTATGTTGCTTGCATGAAAGCTGAATGGCACAAAGAGCAGAACCACTGGTGAGAATGAGAAGCTATAAGAAGGCCTTCTCTTAACAAGCCGAATGAAGACTTGTGGATATCACTCTTGTTTTCCCTGTTAGCAGCAGTCAGTTTTTCCCCTGTTCCTAGCTTTGTGCCCGGTCCCGTGTCTCCTCTGCGCTGCAGCTCAGCGATGAGGAGCGGGGTGTAAAGGCACTGCCTGCTTGGAACCATGCCACAGGGAAAGCAGGAAAAGGAAAAGTGTAGTGGCTGACAGTGGTGGGAAGAGGGAATGAGGTGAGACAGGACAGGTAGGAAATATCCTGCCTTGTTGCTTTGCCACACTCTGTTGCGTGGGACAAATCGGGCGGGAAGAAACAGAGCTTCTGACTGAACAGGATCCCATCAAAGACTTCCGAGCAGTTCAGGTGTGGCTGACTGTTTACTAATGTTCTCCACAGCGCAGTGCCTGGAGGAGAGCCAGCTGGATAGGCATCAATCAAGATAGGCCAAAGAAATGATTTCTGGGAAGCAACCAACAGATAGGTGTTAGGCTGCTTCGCTGCTATTGCAATGCTTAATGCCTTCTAAACACGACTTCCTTGAAGGGGACACCATAGGTTGTGCCCTTCTGAACAGATGACCTCAGCAGGGCAAGGTTTTGGCGCCATCTCAGAAGCCATGGTGCCAGCTGTCTCTGGAAGTGCCTAGGAATTCTCCAGGCAGTCTCTTGCACCTCAACAACCTAATTTATCATAGGTTTAAAAGAAAAAAAGAGGTAGGAAGTACTTTTGCATAACCAGACACATGCCTGTTATGGGGGGCTTAAACTAGGAAATACTCTCCCATGCATGTTACAACTTCCACTGTCATACAGTTCCAAAGCAATGGACTTTTTAGTCTTGAAGACCAGGCTACTTTATGTTTCCTAGCACCAACCCTGACAATCAGATGTTGAGAAAGGTGGGACAACAATTAAGAGATGTAATCGGCTCTCAGTTACCAGCGCAGGGGATTACTCACAATGTGAGATCATCCACCTTATGGCTATTTCTGAAGCAGCTTGATTCCTGCAGGAAAGCCACACTAGCCCGGTTCCTGTATCTCTACGCTTCACTCTATCAGCCAGGGGTTCCAGTTGTAATCAAGCATATTTGCTCAAACTTATCGCTGGCCCTGCCAGACGTGGTGACAGCAGCCCCAGAGTTGGGAGAGGATGAGGAAGAACAGTGTCTCTGCACATTGGGAATGCTGAGTATCTTGGGTATAAGGCGGTCTAAATGTGCGTAAAATGTGGATGCTGTTAACGAGCCTGTGTTAATCGTGCAAGCCAGGAAGTGTTGTGCAAAGCTCAAGCAAGGGGTGAGCCTCTGTGGCATTGACTGGCTGTTCTTCAGTCTGTGTGTACCGTGGTTCCAAATTACTCATTATTTCCCATTACTCAGTGAAACCTAGCGCTCTGCTGGTGTGGCTAATGGAGAGCTGATGAAGGTGTATCTATTTTTACCAGAGTTTGCCGCGTTTCTATGAAGACTGGATAGTTTTCTGAAGTACATGTTGCAATGCAAACAGGCTGATGTAGAAATGACCAGGTGGAGGCAGTCATAATGTCTGTGCAGCTGTGTGTGTACCGCATCCCCAAGGAGAGTTTCAAAGGAAATGCCCCTGCAGACTTAAGTGGGCTCCTTGTATAAATGCATTATAACGCTACTTTTAATTACAGGATCACATTCTCCTTTTGGCACAGAGTCCACTCCAGGCTCCTGACACAGAGAGCCAGAATGACTCCAGACTTTAATCTCTCTAGGACAGCTACTGGCTCATTGTCTTAATTGCTATTTTTGGGAAAGAGACAAACCCACATACTCTCACATATTTTGGATGACATTTGTGAATCTGCTTGTTTTCTTGCAATTCCTTTCAAGGGCATATGGTCCCAAAGCATTGGAATCTAATACACATATCAATGCTGCAGTCCTTCACCAACTGCACCTGATACCTCTGCTCCCAGAACAGCTGTGATGCTGCTACTGAAAGCACAGAGTGCTTAGCAGATCCAGCCCTGGGAGAAGCACCACACACTGTACTTTTCCATAGCAGCTGAATGTTGTGGTCCTTACCCACCATGTAACTCAGAAAAAGCAGCATGGGATTCCCCATGAAGACACGTGTCTGGGGAGAGGGTGACACCTGAAGCGATGGTGCTTCGCACCAGTAAAGACAGAGGGGCATGGGAGCAAAGCTAACGTGATGTGAGAGTCAGGACATATGTATGCAGGTTGCTTGTCACTTTATAATTTTGCTGTTGGTATTTCTCTTCATTCTCAGCTTAATAACAAGTGATGGACTAAGAGGTGTTCTGCATGGGAATATTGCTTTTGCTTTTTCCTAGCTTCTCCTTTCGGACAAGGCTGTCAGTGTTATTTACAGAAGTTATTGAACTACTTTCTGCAGATCATATTTGCCTTTGTTTGCCCTTAATAATTTGTGTTAACAAATTGTTTTGACTTTCTTGCTTTTTTTTTTTTCCCTTCTGTTATTAGTTTTCCAAATGGCTGACCCTTTTCTATATGATACTGGAAGAAGATCTCAGTATGGATGCCTTGGACATGAAGTAGAAATTGAGCACATCAAGGCCTACGTTTGTAGACCATCTTATTTCACAGACAGAGCTGTGATTGTGATTCATGATATATTTGGTTGGATGTTCCCAGACATCAGATACATAGTCGATTTAATTGCTGGTCATGGATACATGTAAGCAACTGTCTTTCCTAGCTTCCTCTTAAACACACTGATAGATGGCCAGACCCAAAGCTAAGCGTGGCACGTGATGTGTCCCATACACACAGGGCAACTGTACCATTTCAGTCTGAATGAATCAGAACACAAAGGCACAAAACGTTCCCATGAGGCCACCAAAGCTACTTAGGATGGGAATGGTTGGACTTGATCATCTTCAAAGGTCTTTTCCAACCTTGTGATTCTGTGATTCTGTGAAAATCGACCCATCAGAAATGGCTACCTGAACTCAAAGCCACAAGCAGAGTCAAGGAGTGACAGTGCTTGTGCTTTAGGTGTCAGCGTGGCTGATTAGAAGATAAATATTGGTATCTATCTTTAAGTTCTATGAGCTTTTCAGAACCAAACCTTTTGAACAGTTGCTTTAGCTTTTACTAGCAAAGAGATATATATGTGTTTATATACAACCAGGAGGGTCACTTCATCCCCAAGGAAATGATGAGAGTTTATTTGTAGGGGTTTGGTCTGGGTTGGGTTTGGGTTTGGGTTTTTTTTTGGGGGGGGAGGGGAGAGGTTAATAGGCATATGCTTTTAGCTCTGCTGATTGCCAAAACAGGAGGAGTAGAATATGATTCAGATAGTAACCATGTAGATGTGCACTCTGGAGTAGAAAAGACATTGCGAGATATTTAGACATCCACAGATTTTCTCCACCTGGACATGAAAGTTGACTTGATTCCGTGTCTCACACAGAACCATCTGCCCAGACTTCTTCAAGGGGACAGACCCCTGGAAAACTACTGATCACTGGGGTGACTTTGCTGACTGGATGAAAGAACATGATCCTATGAAAGTAGACAAGTAAGAGACATATTTGTACTTAAAAGAGCTTCCAGTGTCCAGCCAACAAGGGAAACTTACATGAAATGTTAAAAGTGGCACCTCACAGCAGGGCAAACTGGCTGCACACACACAACTGCTTATTCTGGGAAGTTCTTCTGGGGCTCTGGGCAATTTCCTGGCTGGGATTTGGAAAGGATCATCTGCTCTGTCCATTACTCTGCTTACTGTCCCTGTCCTGTTTTCCTGGGCCCTTTCCTAACTGCGTCATACTGGCCACACAGGCTCATAACCAGTGTTTCACCGGTTATGAAATACTCAATGTTGTCGCCCACAAGTGCTGATTCTGCCTCCAGTTCCACAAGATAAGGAGGAAAACTCTTCCATAAGCGCTTGTGTTATCTGCTAAGTGTCACTTGCCCATCTTGCTTTCTGCCTTGCAGATAATGATAGGTGCAGATGAAACTTTGCTGAGCAACACTAGATCAAAATTTACAAGACTGCACAACACCTGGGGTACATCTGATCACCTATACAGTTTTGCTGAGTATGAAATAGAGGGCCCACACTCTCTGTGGAGCCCAGCAGTGCCCGTAACAAGGCTTCCCTGAATTACAGGAGGCATCACTGTTTCTTCATCTGTCACCACATCCTAAAGGTTCAGACGATGGTAGCGAGGCAGTGACACCCTATTATTGAGCTATCACCTTTCAAGCCATAAGTATTCATCTGTCCCTTTCCAGAGGACCCAGTGGACACAGCCTAGCCTCAACATCTCTCAGCAAAGCTTTTGACCACAGGGTTGCAGAAGCTGTGGCTGAATTTTTTTGAAAAGACAAATCATAGAATCATAGAATGTGTTAAGTTGGAAGGGACCTTTATAGGTCATCTAGTCCAAACCTTAACACTTGTATAAAATCTTTCTCCAGAGAGTGAGCAGATATGTGGGCACTTGAGATCTTGTGGTAACCAGGATCTCAAAGACCTGCCTGTGCTGTCTTTCGAGGGTTCATTTGTAGCTGCCCTCCTGGTCAGATCCATTGCTCTTTGAGAGCACGAAGAACGCAACACATCCATGACTTGGTACCCTTCCAAAGCTCATCCATTCACAGCACACATGCTACAGCCCAGGACACCCCCTCCTGAATGTGTCACTCTCGCACTGCTTTTCTGTCAGCCTAACCAAGCCTGCGATGACCATACTAATGTGCATAGTATTTGAAACAGAGCTATTAGTGTATGCACTCTGCATTTAAAATTCCTTCTAAACCCTGTAGTTAATATAGAACTAGTGAGACCTAAGATGTTAGCAATTAAAAATAATAGAAATTACCTGCTCTGGCCTACACTACAACCAATTTGCATATTTTTTGCATTATATCTCATGCAATACCTGGGTCTTTTAAAACATTATAGGTACTGACAGTTTAATTTTGAGTAATTGCTACTTCGGTATAGTCTTACTGCATCTGGGCTTGGTAGGACATTTTAATATTAACTCATGCAACAGGAATGACATACTCCACATAAATCTTTATCTAAATAGGTGGACTCTATAGAGATAGCACAGTTAAGCTTAACTGTTCCTGCAATCCATAATGCAAGATGTTGTTCTACTTGCAGATATGTCTTGTCTTTAGTTGTCCTGTCCTAGACAAAGTGATTCAATTTAAAATTTGCTTCTTTTGAAAACAAAGGAGCAGGTAACAATTTGGGTAAGTATTTAAGTACCTACACCTGTCCTTCCCTTACTTAGGACCGGAGACAATAACTCTCGTTTAAGAATTGAAGCCACTGCTCTGGGCTGAAATGTGGGGGTATTTATGTATTCTGTGTTTTAAATGATTGGGGGTGCAGATGCAGAAAAATCCATGTGTCTCTCTTAATTTGCTTCTTAAATTGTCTAGTACCTATTCTGCAATAGATTCCTTAGTTTACTTTTGTTTATATGTCTTAGGGAAGCTGATGTTGTCTTGAAGTATCTAAAGGAACAATGCGGTGCAAAGAAGATTGGTATCGTTGGGTTTTCCTGGGGTGGAATGGCAGTACATCACTTGATGCTGAAAAATCCTCAATTAACCGCTGGGGTGTCCCTCTATGGTAGTGTAGAACACATGAAAACTTGTATGGACTCACACAACTATGTGTAGTTTTTAAGTCTAGTTGTTGCTTTGTAACAATTTATGTGAATACTCAACTCAAAGGTGAGCTGCAGGTTGTAATTACGATTATTGCAGCAGTAAGCTGCATTGGTATCAAAGTGTAAGAATGGTGGATTCCAGAAAAAACAAACAAAACAAAACCTTTCCTTCTGCATAGAAATTTACTAATCTGTGGTTTTTAGTGCTTGGAGAATGGGGAAATGTATTTTAAATTTTTTTTTCTCCATTGGAATAGAAACCGTTCTCATGTAAAAAAAAATTAAATTAATAAGTAAGCCTAAATACAAGTTTTGTCTTTTAATTTGCCATTTATCTTGCAAGAGTGTTAACCTCACTAACAGCAGTCTGTTTCTCAAATATGTTCTAGGAATAATTAGGGACTCTGAAGAAAGATACAATTTGTTAAATCCCACATTTTTCATTTTTGGTGAGAAAGACCACACCATATCTTATGATCAGGTAAGTTTCTGTACTGTTAATGATTCTTCTTTCCCCGTAATTCTTTTACCCTGCACAGAAATTGTGGCTTGTCAGAACTGTTTTCAGATATGAAAAATCAGACAGGCTGGGTTGTTTTGCTTGTATTTTAACTTCCCATGGATCTTGTTTAGGTTATTCAAAGCTGCTTTTTTGAAGTGAGAAGTGCTTTAAAGTCTCCAGTCTCTGAGTGGCTGGACAAGCAGAGTGTTAAACTGGGCAGGGAGACAGAACTGGTACGGGCCAAACACGTCAAGAACGTGGGTATTACTGCTATGGTTGAGGCAACAGGTAGTTAAACCACTGAATCTGGCCATGAATTTTAAGCAGGACAGCGACAACGTGTGAACCCTGTCTTGGCTTCTGGCTGCTACCTACATATTCTGACATAAACCCCCCGGTCAGCCTATATCTATATATATATCCTATATATCCAGGCTGGATAAATGCTGGGGTAGGAAACTGGTGCCCTCTTCTGTGCGTGAATTCCTTCTCTTCAGTGACAAGGGTTAATGTGCCACCTCTCACACAGGTGCTTGTGTTGGAGTAGGGTCTAACTGGGGACCTGGCAGCAGGCACTGGGAATGCAGCAGCTTGGAGCACTTCCAACAGTTCTATTCAGCATGTTGATCTGTACCTCAAACGTGCCTGCTCTGCATGGGAAAACAAATCCTCCACTCACTGTCCCTTCTTTATGGTGAAAGCATCTTTCTCATAGGGGCACAATTTTTATGAAAACATTTTTTTCCACTGAAACCATACCTTTTTCTCTGAGCTATCTGCTTGGACTGTGTAAGAAAAAGTCCTGTGTTTAAAAAAAATAAATAAATCCTCAGTTACATTGTTTTCTGCACTGAGCAACAAAAAGCTCCATGAAAAAAAATGAACATGAAATAAACTACAGCACTGTCTCTAATCTGCACAATGGGTAGAATTAAGCTTGCAGGGGCAAAATAAGTTATCATTCTCCTTTTTAATGGAAAGGAGCACAAAAATGTGTTTGCATATGCATACAGGTATGTAATCATATGAGGAACACTCAGTGTGTAAGTATGTGAGTACTTATCATCAACAGAGTGTGCAGGAGCAGCGTCTTTTTGTTACAGATAGTAAACTAAAAAAAAAGCAAACCCTGAACCTGTGTTTTCTTAAACTCTATTACTAATCCTGTCAAAATATTTTGGACTGAGAATTACTGAGGTTTATGGAATATGTTATCTGAAGATTAGAGCTTAAAATTAGGTTGCAACCCATATTAAGTCTCTGAATAGAAACGCACCTGTTCCTTTATGGCACTGAGATTTACCAAACCATCTCAGACTTACTCGTACTTCTAAAAATCACTTAACTCTTACATTCCAAAGAGGGGTTTTCTCATCTTTTGAGCAACAGAACCTGTTTCCAGTGTGACAGTTGAAAAAAAAGACAACAATGTAATGATATGAGAAATGGCAAGCTTGGGAAACCTAAAAAAAAAAAAAAGCCATAATATAATTGAAAATTCTTTCTTTTACAGATCATCTTACTGGAGGAGAAGTTGAAACAGTACTGTAAAGTTGCATATAAAATTAAAGTTTATCCTGGACAAGTTCACGGGTTTGCACAGTTGAAGCCAGAAGATATGAAACCTGATGATAAACCTTACATTGAAGAAGCCAGAAAGGATATGATTGATTGGATCAAATTATTTATTTGACAAAAGCATAAAGTAGCACTAGGTTTCAAGATCAGGATTAAATTAAATTAAATTTTAGAGAAGAAAATTGTCATGGGTAAAACTATCCTTTTTAAACTGTCACAAACAAAAATAGGAACATTTTAATTTATAGTTCTTAATTCTTTTTTACAAGATTTACACAAAATTGTGAAATCAAATTTGGACTGAAGGATGATTAGGCATTAAAAAATGTTTGCATTTATCTTGCTTCGTATTTGCATCATTATTCTGCGTTACAGCATCAATATTAATTGTCCTGGGTCCTGCTCTTTCGTCATAATGAAATTAAACCTCAAGCAATGCTACAGGGTTGGGGCAGAGTGGCTGTGAAGCTGCCTGGCAGAAAGGGACCTGGGGATGTGAGCATGAGCCAGCAGTGTGCCCAGGTGGCCAAGAAAGCCAACAGCATCCTGGCTTGTATTAGGAATAGTGTGGTGAGTAGGATCAGGGAAGCAACTGTCTTCCCGTACTCAGTGTTGGTGAGGCCTCATCTTGAGTGCTGTGCTCAGTTTTGGGCCCCTCATTACAAGACAGACATTGAGGTGCTGGAGTGAGTCCAGAGAAGGGCAACAAAGCTGATAAAAGGTTTGGAGCACAAGTCTTATGAGGAACGGTTGAGGAAACTGGAGTTGTTAAGCCTGGAGAAGAGAAGGCTGAGGGGAGACCTTATTGCTCCCTACAACTACCTGAAAGGAGGTTTTCGTCAAGTGAGCGTTGGCCTCTTCTCTCAAGTAACTAGCAATAGGACAAGAAGAAATGGCCTCAAGTTGTGCCAGGGGAGGTTTAGACTGGCTGTTAGGACCACTCTTTCTTCACTGAAAGAGTGGTCAGGCATTGGAACATGCTGCCCAGAGAGGTGGTGGAGTCACCATCCCTGGATGCGTTCAACATCTGTGTACATGGGGCACTCCAGGACATGGTTTAGTTGACATGGTGGTGTTGGATTGATGGTTGGATCAGGTGATCTCCAAAGGCCCCTTCTAATCCCTACTGTACTGTGATTCTGGGATCCATTTGTCTGTTCTAGTGATCATGACTTCATCCTGACTTTACCCAAGTATTTTGATATGATGATTAGTGGTCATGGGTATTAACATGGAAATAGCCTGTTTTTTCATACAGGCATTTTTTTTATATTATTAACTACAAAGCATTTGCCTCACATATATTGCTGTACCGAATTTCCCGTGTATGAAATGAGCATTTGACTATGTTAAGGAGTTAGGAAGGAATGATGTTGTAGGTAGCAAGCTCCAGGTATTCCCTTGGCAATTAATGGTGAGAAGGGCACTTCCTTCATCAATGCCTCAGCAAAACGTAACCAGCCCCCCCCACCCTGGAGCAGTAACTCAGGTATGAGTGCTGTGCAAACGGGCTTTACCATTCTGATCCAAACTCTGCTGATCAGGCACAAGACTGAGAAACTGGTGGCCCCACTCAGTTCTGATTACATTGTTTGCTTTACATTGTTCCTCTCTCAAGTTCTCCCCTTTATCACCCTTACCTCCTCACAAGTGCACAACATATAGACAGCAATAAACACCCGTTTACTGTTTTTACTCTTACCCCACTGGCTGACCCTTTTGCTGACCTTGTCTTTTAAATTCCTTTTTTTTTTTAAATTTAATTGCCATGGTGATGAATCACCACCTTGTGTTTCCTCAGAGGTCCTCTAAGTGACCCATACCCCCTTTTATTGTCTTACACCACCTGTCAGTTCCTTACCCGGCCGGCTCTTTAATGTAGCCACAAATCAAGGCCAGCTACCTTCGTGGGTATGGCTTTCCCTTCGGTACCAGGAATGTTTCACACGCCCTGGTCTGGTCGGTGTCGCGATACAGTCACGGTACCGTTTGCATGCGTCAGCAGCCCCAGCACACTGCGCAGTATTGCCGCGTGAAGTCAGGAAGTTGGAGGCACTCTACAAACCCTATGCTGCTCAGCAACATTCCCCCCGAGATAGAAGGACAAAGGGAAAATAGGCGTGTGCATATGTGCTGTAAAGTACCTCTCTCTCTCGTTGTACTTCGCGACTCTAAGCCGGGCTCTGGACAAGGCGGGGCTGCCTGGAGAAGTGCTACCAATTCCCCCCACCTCCCCTTTTTCGCGAGCGGGCCTCGCCTCTCCCGCAGAGGTCGGGTCTTGGCGGCTTTACCCCGGGCCGGTTCTCTGTGGCCCCTGACCATGGGGCCGCCTTTCGCTCCCCCCCGCCCCACTTCTCCCCTCCCCCGCGGTGGAGAGGTGCCTGCGGGCGGGCACCGGTTGCGACCGGGAGTCCTTCCCACCCCGGATCTCGGCACGCCTGGCGCCGGGTGGGCCGCACGCCGCGGGCGCAGCCCCGACACGGCGACACGCCACGGGTGCCGCTGACAGCTGCGCCCTGAGGCGAGGGAGAGCCGGCGGCGGCACTGCTCCCACCCGCGCTGCCCGCGGAGGGGTACGGCTCGGGCCCCGCTGGGCGAGAAGGCCACTGGAAAGCGGGAGAGGGGCGGGCGAGGTCTGCGGCTGGAGGCCGGCGAGGCCGGGGACGGCCAAGCCGGGGGTCTGAGGCGACCCCAGACTGCTGCCGCTTTCGTTCACCGCGGGGACGGTGGAGGGTGCCCCGTCAGGCAGGTGCGGGGGAAGGCGAGGAGGCAGCAGGCGTCAGGGGAAGCGCCTGGCTCAGAGGAGGGGAGGATGTTTCACAACCAACCCAGAGAAGTGGTGGAATCTCCTTCTTAGGAGAGTTTCAGAACCCCTCAGGGAGAAGCCTTGAGCGGTACCATGTGTCTTAGAAGCTGCCCTGGACCACAGTGGGTAGATGAGTTGACTTAGAGAGGCACCTTCAACCCCAAACCTCCTCTGATCCTTCAGATCCCCAGGCTGACCTGGTGCACTCTGCATGGCAACTCAAGTCCATGTTAACCCATGTCCCTCAGTGGCCATACTGGCTCACTAGCTGTACGTTGTGTGGCCAAACATCCAGCTTCCTGCAGCATTCCTGTGTACAGGCTCAGGTCCTTGACAACACTCTTGTCCCGTGTGGGCCTTCATGAACTCAGAAGGATCCTCCAGATCTTGTGGGTTTGTTAAAGTGATGCCATACATCATTTTTGTAGGACACAAGGGGCAAGTAAGATGGAGCTTTTGCTAACTGGGAAAATATAAATTTGAGGGAGCAGGGAAAGGCACTGTTTGCTGTAGCCTGGCCTGAACTGAAAAAGCCAGCTGCATGATTGCTGTTAAAAACCTGCTTGAGGCAAGCTACACACAGATTGCATGTGCAGCAATTTTCTCCTGTTTCTTTTCCCAAATACTGCACAGCTTCTTTAAAAGAAGCATTCAGTGGGGAGCTTCCTTAGATGCAGCCAGTGAGCTGGGTGTTCTAGCTGTGGGATAGCATGGGTGGGATCGAGCTGTGAGTTGTGTAAACAGCTTTTATAGACTAGGTGTGAAAGCCTGCCTGTACCCTTTTCCACATGTACTGAGACTGGGTCATCAGGACTGGCACAGGGTATCTCCAGCCACACTGGGGATCCAGGCTTTCCTGATGTTCACAGCATGTGGCCATGGGTGCCATGGCTTTTGGGACCTATGATAAATTGTTCTTGGGCTTGTTTGGCTGGTCTTCCTGCTTTGCTCCCCTCTGCCTTCATACCCCCTTCCTCAATGTGCAAGTAAGGAGTTTGCAAGCAGTGTGTCAACTTTCCTCCAGGTCTTTAAAAGCCAGGATTCCTCACACCCGTGGAAAGGGAAGGATGGTTTGCCGAGAGAGAGAGGAAGGAGGTGGTTTTTTTTGCGCATAACCCCCAGCTGCTCAGCTTAGACATATTTCTAGTTTAGGCAAGATCTGACACCATAGCTAGCTTTCCAGCACTGCATTAGAAGCACTGTATTGAAGAGCTTCGCAGCCACAGTCCCTCCAGGAAACGTCCACGAGGTGGGGCCCCTCTCCTTGATTGTCATCAAGACTTGGCGGGGGGGTTTGCTGTAACTACAGTAAGCAAGACTCTGACGTCTCTGTCAAATCCTGCAGTAAAGGAACTCCCCTATCAGAGGAAACCTGGCTTCCTGGGAAGTGTCAAGCTGTTGCGAGCAGAGCTGCTGAACGTTGTCTCAGTGTGCAGCGAGGCAATGCTGGATTATGATAAAACGTGTAATGCCACCTCCTCCTTAGGACTCTGTAGTTACTCAGAGGGAGCCCTGGTTGTGATATGACATTGTCACACCCTACATTTTGTTTGTGCTACTGAATGTTTATCGGTTTATCTCCTGTACATGGCAAAGTCAGATTGCCTTGGGATGTCATTAAAGCTTGATAAGCCAATGAGTTGGAAGAAGCATGATTTGAATTGCACCCTGAAGGTATTCTGTTTATGCTTGCTCATCATGAGCAAGATCTTTTTTCTCATAGAAGCAAATATAAATAGAGGTATTCTGAGCTGCCTGAGGGAATTTTAACTGTGAACAACAGTATTAGTTGTAAAATGCTGATTTAATCTCCTCATAATTCTCTGTTATTTAAGCTTGATTGGCCAAATAGTGCAAAATCATGTTAAAATGACGCAGGAAACTAAAACTCATTTGAGAGGGGATGCACCTTAGGCAACCCAAATATATATCACTCAAGAAGTAGCATTCAGTGGATAGCAACTAGTAAATTCAGAATTTCTGCTGTTTAGGCACTGCTGGCCCTCACAAAAGGTAGGAGAAGCCTCTGCTATAGTATGGACGATTGAGACTTTTTTTCCAGTTTTGTGTCTGGCACTCCTACCACTTGAGGGTCAGAGCTCACTGGTTGAGAAGGCAAGGAGCTGCTGCCTTGATGGCACACCATAGAGGAAGTAGGAAAAAGGGTGATGAGGTGTTTCTGAGCAATAGAATAAATAGAGGTGTGAAGGAGAAAGCACAGAAGCATCTAAAGCTTGTTATATATTTCCATGTTGATGCTGTGTCCCCAGGCTCACCACTGTAGAACAGCACAGATGCTGTTTTGCTGTGGCCGTAATACTTGAAGTTCACAGATTGGACTCTGCCTAAACTGTGTCTTGTCAAAATTGTTTTACTACTGTGTTTTGTTTTATTTTATAGAGGGCACTTATGTGAAAGCCTAAATCTTGAAAGTGGGAAGGGTAAATCAAGGCAAGGGAAATAACCAGATCTGGGCTGTAAATGTGTCATGTGTGGGCTTGATAAAATCCATCAGAGTATCTAAAACTGTGAGTATCATGAGTAATTTTTTGAAAAAAAGGGAAGGCATTCAGCATTCTAAAGTCGTGATGAAATTCACACTTCATAAAGCTTTGAAAGAAAAGTCAAAAGAGATGGCAGTGCAGCAGATTTCCTAGGTGGAGATCAAACCTGAGCAGTTGATATGTTAAAAGTCTTCATGTGTCTGAGCTGCAACAAGTTTGAGCTGTATTTCATTTGAAGCTTCACAAAAATGAAGAGCTGACCTTAACTACAAGTGCAAAGAGCTGATCTAAACTGCAAATACAATCAGAGTCCTAAACACACAATCTACTTGTTTAATTTGTGGTGATTGCATTACATATAGGTGAAAATTTGAACTCAATTAATAAGCAATTTTAGAAATTCTAGGTTCCTGCAATTTTTCTTTAAATGTGTTTTAGCTGTACCAGACAAATTCTGTGGGGTGTGGGAAGAAGCAAGTGTTTTTGTCATGGGTCAGCTCAGCATCTTTATTAATCCCTTCTGTGAACTGTTCTTAGGTACTTTTGAAAATCAGCATCCATGGCAGCTTGATGAGTATTTTTACCAAGCATTCACTTTACTCAAAGGAAGATTATACTATGAATTTTGGTACATTTGAAGGGGTGGCCTCAGCAGTACAAGAAGATTTACCCCTTTCTATGAATAATGTGTAAACATTCTACAAGTTGATGTGTTTTTTTGAAAAAAAATAACTAAATAATGCAGCATGTTGTTCTTGTTTATTGAAACTTGGGAATAAGCCCTATGTTTCTTTAAACACATCCTGTGTGTTAAGGTGTATTTTTAAACAGATTTATTTTCAAAGAAGTCTTAAACAGAAATCAATTTCTTGTCAGCTTACTGCTCAGAGGAATGGTTCCTGAAGGAAAAGAATCAGCAAGCATGACAGTAAGAGAGGCGGTCTGTGTCTGGTCAGTTACACAGAGTATGTTTGGAATCTCGTGCTGTTGCTTTGCCTGAGATGCAGGAAAAGGTTCTTCAGCCTCAGTAAAAACGCTGGCAGAGCTGCAGTCAGTCTAACTGGCAGGTTAAACTCCAGCTGTGTCTTTTTGGAGGTTATATGGTGGTTGATTTCAGAAGGTCGGGAGGTGAACTGTGTTCAAAAAAGACACCATTGAGAGATGTCCTTAAAAGGAGCCAGTTCTTGGTGCTGGAAACCTCTCTGTGTGTCACCCCAAAACACCTTGCTCTGTTGAAAGAGTGTAACTGGTGTAAAGAGGCAGGATTTGGGGTAATCTGTTTTGTTCACAGTGCTTTCTTGTTTTGCTGTTAATGCCATTTACCAGGTGACACGTTTATAGCAGAGAAATTGAAGGGAGGGAGGGACTACTGGAAGTGTGTTAAAGGTCTGTTTGAATTGGTACATCTAGAAGTGGGTAAGGGGTTAAGATATACTACTAATGAAAAATAGTTAAGCATTGAAGAGTGCATGTGACTTTTATTGCCAGCAGCATTGCCAGCTGTATTTCACTGTAGCAAGGGGACCAGACAGACCAAGGGGTATCTTTCCAGTGCATGTGCTTACTTGGGAAGAGAAACTTGCTCTTGTTAATAAGCAAACAGTGGTGTTTTAATCAGTTATGAGTGATGGCAAAGCTAGGCTAAGCAGCTTCATGAACTGGAGTAGAAAAAAGGCTCTGTGTATGAACCCCTACTGCTTGGAGGAGGGGGAAGAATAAGTGACACCAAAATTAGTTGGGCTTGAAAATATACTTCAGTGGCCTATCTGCAGTTCAAAGGAGCAGGAAATTCAGCTTGAGGGATCCTTCTGAGAAGATCTCTTAGGTCATAAACTTGTTGGGAACCTCTCTTCACTTGAGGAGTAATAAAGTAGCTTTTTGTTTGTCCTATGGAACATATACCTGTAGAGAAGTTACGTATCTGTGATGTATTGAGGTTATAGCCACAGCACCGGTGTGTGTCTCTATTGCTCTG
The DNA here is from genome assembly GCF_964237585.1 of Gallinula chloropus. Classification (NCBI taxonomy): domain Eukaryota; kingdom Metazoa; phylum Chordata; class Aves; order Gruiformes; family Rallidae; genus Gallinula; species Gallinula chloropus. The sequence continues at coordinate 77,294,806 of NC_140086.1, read as the reverse complement.
GCTGTTCTCAGTTCAGTATACACAGTGCATGACTCTCAGAGTTTCCCCTTCGCTGATTTACCTCTTTGAGTTTATTTATTAGAACGTTGAGAGATGCCAGTTAATGATGTGTTTCCTGGGAAAGGGCTGTAGGCAGCAGGGGATACAAGGGGACCAGCAAAGTACACGTAAGCAGCAGCAGCCTCGGATTCCTCACAGAGGAAGGGAAAGGGGACACACACAATGAAAACTTGAAGGGAAAAAATAGTCAGAAAAGCAACATCTTAACAGTGGGGTCTCACGGGAGTTACAGCAAGAGGTTACTGGGTGCCAGCTTGTGAACAGGAGCTGTAAGACCATGTGAGATGGATGGTCATGAAGCACAGGGTGTGCTTCACATGGAAGTGCAGTTGTCACACGCTTGGTTGCCTCGGGCACGAAGCTAGGAATGGGGGGCTGGCATAGGCCCTTCTTCTGGCCTTACCGCACTTACGCAGACTGACCCGGAGTTCACAATACTGGGGGCAGCCGGAGAGAGGGGGCTGGTGCCAGGAGCCTGTTTACTATAAAGACCTGGAACTTGTACCTCTAACCTTGTAATATCAAAGGGTGTCTGTCTGGAGGGGACTGTGGGGACTGCGTGAAGGTTACGACCCACAGTCTCAGTTGCTACTGCGAATAAATTCTGTTGCTGCCTGTCCCGTTTGCTTTCCTGCGGGTCCCGAGATGGCCAATGCATTGGGGCCCTGCCCCTGTGGCACTGGGGACAGGTTTGACTACGAGGGCTGTGGGCTGGAAGTACAAGCAGAGCACGTCAAGGCGTACGTCTGCAAACCACCTGCAAGCACAGACAGAGCTGTGCTTGTGATTCATGACATCTTTGGGTGGCAGCTCCCAAACGCCAGGTACGTGGCTGACATGCTCACAGCTCACGGATACACGTGAGAAAACTTCTCTTCCCCAAGAAACCCCACTCTTTATGATTTCTAGCCTGGTATTAGAACTGTTAATCCCACACACTAGAGGAAACTATTGCCAGGGCAATTTGAGTGCTTTATTTTCATAATGCAAACCCACAAAGGAACGTTGCTGTGAACTGCTGCGGAGTACAGCATGCTTCCTTCAGAGTTCACTGTTCCCAGAAGAAATGGCTGCACACCTAGAACATGTAGGATATTGAAAAGATGATGCAGTAAAAGTGATTCTGATAAATTTCCCAGCAATATGAAATGGCTGTAAAAAATAGTCTGTTCTGATTTTAGAAGTGTGTGTTCTGTTTTTAGAATTCTTTCTTAAATAGTCATTCATGCTAAATTGAGTAATGATATTTAATACAAAATGCTTATCAGAAATATGAATGAATGTCAAATTTTGAATATGACATTGAATATGCACATTGAATGCACACTGACTGACTCATATGCACACATGAAGCATGAAATACAATCCCTCTGCAAATTTTTCATGCTCATTTTTGGCATCCTACAGGAGTTGAATTCCAAAATGCAGCAACATCTTGCGATTACTGGACATACTGCAAGGCACGCCATTTACTGTATACATTGGAAACATTCATATAGGGTTGAGACTGGCCTGCAATTCCAAAAAGCAAACCTCCACTAATTCTGTAGTGGTTTTGTTTTGAGAGATGCTCTCAGCCTGTGGAGCTTGAGGGAAGTCAGATGTCAGCAGGCAGCTGCCATGTGGCTGAGATCTCTCTGTGGAGCTGAAAGCAGCTCTGTGTCCCTGTGAGATAAAGAAACAACCTTTGTCAGGATTAGGGTTTTCTGATACACAAGAACAATGAATCGGTCTATAGTCTGCTCCTTGTTAATGTCTTTCCTAAGATCTTGATATGCCCTATTCTGCTCCATTATTGGTTGTATGTTTGTCCCGTGACCAAATGCAGTCATCCTCAACATGAGACTGGACGTACACCTTCCATGCTGTGTGCAATAGTGGCAAATAATAATTAGTATGACAGGCTGCTTCCTTATTGCAGTAAGAGTCCGTCCAGTCAGAAGTACCCAATGTCTGATAAATTGGTATTTCTCCACACTAACATCCTGTAATTTTTCCACGTGATTCGTGCCATGTCATACCTTTTGTAACACCACCTTTCCCTTTCCTTGTATTGCTTATACCACAGAGGTCAAGGGAAGAAGGCGGCTGAGGTTTCCATTGTTCTAGGCAGGAGAGCTGAGAGTTTTCATGCAGCACTGTCTGAATGAAGAGGAGCTTATGTGTCTTCTCCGATCACTTCAAGATGCTGCTGAACTGGTGCACCAATGTTTATTGAGAAGAAAATAGCTGGATTTTTTTTTTTCTAGTGCAGTATGGGATGTGGATCTGTTAGAGACTACACTAAGGCTGATGGCTTGTGGTGTCTTTTCAGGCTAGTTTGAGCAGGGAAGAACCTGTTCTTCTCTGTGGGCTTGGGAGGGTTCACTTTCAAAGCAACACATAATGCCTTTCTGACAGGTACTTACCCAAAGGCTGTGCAGTTTTGCCCCTACCATTCCAAACACTGATATACTGTAGATGTCACTGTTTTTTCTCTGAAATGATCAGAGTACGGAAAAGGAAAAAAATGCTTGGAACATACTTTGGTTTGCTGTAGGACAAACCAGTCCAGTCATTTGACCATGATCATTGAGACACAGGAGGAGGAGAGCCAAGGGCATTTAATAAGTGAAAGATGATAGCAGTTTCCAAGGGATCCCACTGCTGTACTGACCTTGTGAGAACACACAGCAATATCTGTGGGTGCTCTAGTGATGGCAGCCTCTGGAAACCTTGCTTTCTTCTGCTTGAGGAGACTGCATTATCCACTAGTGGCTGCACCATCACAGCTCAGCTGCTGGCCATGTAACATGTCCCCGTGATGCTGAGACTCTTTGGTACTGAGTGGACTTTTCCAGCCCTTCCCTTTTTCCAGCCACCAAATGATGCCTGTGGTAAAACATTTTCTTGGTATGACTTGTTCTTGGCTGACTTCAGTCTTGCAGTTGTTAATTTCTTCCTTGCTCATGTCAACCTGATCATGATCTCTGTAGGAAACAACTATTTTATGTAATTACCCTCTTTAAATGAAACTTATTAATGGTGGATTTATGTTAAATAGTATTATGTTGTATGCAAAATCTAAAATATTTGTAATCAGGACCTAGTTTGATCATAGAATCACAGAATCATAGGGGTTGGAAGGGACCTCGAGAGATCATTGGGTCCAATTCCCCTGCCAAAGCAGCTCCCTAGCTCACATTGCACAGATAGGTGTCCAGATGGGTCTTGAATATCTCCAGAGATGGAGACTCCACCACCTCCCTGGGCAGCCTGTCCCAGGGCTCTGTCACCCTCACTGTGAAAAGTTCTTCCGCATGTTGGTGCGGAACTTCCTGTGCTCCAACTTGCAGCCATTGCCCCTTGTCCTGTCCCCACAGACCACTGAAAAGGGGCTGGCTGATTCCCCCTGCATCCCATATTTAAGATATTTATAAACATTAATTAGGTCCCCCCTTAGTCTTCTCTTCTCAAGGCTGAACAGTCCCAACTTACTCAGCCTTTCCTCATAGGGGAGATGCTCCAGGCCCTTAATCATTTTCATAGCCCATCTCTGGATTCTCTCCAGGAGATCCCTGTCTTTTTTATACCAGGGAGCCCAGAACTGGACACAACACTCCAGGTGGGGCCTGACCAGGGCAGAGTAGAGGGGGAGGATCACCTCCTTCGACCTGCTGGCCACACTCCTCTTGATGCACCCCTGGAACCCACTGGCTCTCTTAGCCACCAGGGCATACTGCTGGCTCATGGCCAACCTGTCATCAACCAGGACCCCCAGGTCCTTCTCCACTGAGCTTTTCTCCAGCAGGTCATCCCCCAGCCTGTACTGGTACAAGTGGCTATTCCTTCTCAGGTCCAAGACTCTACACTTGCTTTTGTTGGTCTCATCTGGTTTCTCCCTGCCCAGCTTTCCAGCCTGTCCAGGTCTTGCTCAAAACATAATCTTTTACAAGATTATTTTTCTACTCTGTGTAGTTTCAAATTAAGTACTCAAACCAGGTAAAATACAAGGGATAAAAATATTTATACTTTCTAGATTTGTATTGTGGTTTGTGTGGGTTAGTCACTGAAAAAAAAGCTTTTTAATGTTTTCTAAAGCTTACAGGCATTTCTGTAGATTAGTTAATAATGATACTTTAAAACATTGCTTTCTCCACAAAAAAAAAAAGATCTAAACAAAATTATTCCTGGATAGAAACTTTCCATGCTATAAAGTGCCAAAAAAAATCTCAGTGTTTGACTAATTCATTCCATTTTATTTTATCTGTGTGTGTGTGTCTGTGTGCAGAGACATCTGCCCAGGCTTTTTTCAGGAAGAGAAGCTTGGAAGCCTTCTGATGACTGGTCCAAGTTCAGTGATTGGCTGAAAACTTGAGATGCCAGGAAAATAAACAATTGAGATGTCAGGGGGCTGGATATCACATTGCCTGCTTTCAGATACTGCTTTCTTTTCTTTTTTTTTTTTTTTTTTTTCTTTGAGATTGGATACAGCTAATCTGCCATTGAAGGTGCCTTTTTTTAATGAGTCCTTAGAAGTGGATGGAATCAGTCATCTTTTATTTTGCCTTGAACAGAGTTCAAGGACGATTATCTCATTAGTTGCTCAGAGTTTTATCATCTTATGTTGATATCATAGACTGTTAATTGCTTCCTGTGCTTCAAAGAGCATGGTTTAAAAATGACCAGTGCCACAAGCAGTGAGAAAGCACAGTTCTCATCTTGAGTCTCACCCAGTGTAGGGGACTGATACTTTAAGATGTTCTGTGGAAAAAGAGTTCTTGGTTGCACAGTAGTACTTGCCCAGCGTGGTTCAGGTGGCCCCAGGTGGATGATGGCTGGATCATTTGTTGTCAGGGCACAGTGGGGGCCACTGGCTCCCTAAGGGACAGGGTACTGGGAGCCAAACAAGGGTATCAGCTGGCAGTGCCCATGGTTGCATAGAGGGCATGGAGCAGCCCTCAGTTGCACCATCTCTAGATTGACCCTGGGTGCTGGCAGCAAACTCCTCAGGGAGGGAGGATTTGGTGTGTTCAGGCATGCAACCTCCTCTTTTCACTGTAAAGAATTTTAAGCACCAGGTTTGCTGTAATTTGAATTCATGTTGTGTAGGCTGCCTTGAAAAAAAGTGCTAACTTTGGACAACACGAGGCAGGAGTCCTCTGCTAGCACTTGAGAGAGCAGAGCTGTTTGCTGCTACAACCTTAGACTCAAACTCTTGGTTTAGCAAAGGCCAAGGAAAAGGTACAAGCTTGTACTTCTGGACTGTACGTTCTTGGGATCAAGGACATTTCATTAGCTCCTAAACATGTTATCCTGACAGTGCTGCTGAAGAAATTGTTGGATCCAGTTCTGTCCAGGTGTTGGTGTAACTGCATCCCTTTTCCTGTGTTGGAGTTTTCTTGGTTGCCCAGATTTCTGGGATGCACATCAGCCCAGTTATGTTAGAATGTCCTTTGCTTTGCGTAACTCAGAAGTTCCTTCTAGCAATGGAGCCCATAATACCAACTTCAGATTTCTCTTGCAAACTTTACTGGCATCTTCCCAAACTGCAGCAGTGTTTGCAGCATCTCCTGGTTTGCTCTTCTGTGAGAGAATCTAACAGGTAGCTTAAGAGCTTCTTCCTCAGCTCAGAGGCAGACCACATGGTCCAAATTGTGATGTCTCCTCAGAGCAGAAACACAACTCTGGAGAGAAATAAGGCTGATTTCTTCAGCATACTACTGGCATCTTGGGCTTCTTTTGTTACTGCCTGTGTCCTAGGTGGAATGACAAAAATTTGTGACTAGAAGGGACCCTGACAGACAGTTACCCAGATTTGACTCAAAACCAAACAAGATAAACATTTCAAGGAGAGAGGAAGAATGACAGCTGGAATAGCTAAAATAATGGCAGGGTCCAACTGTTGCTCTTCAGTGAAAGGGTTTTGCTACAATTTGTAGGGCAGGTATGTTCTTGGGCTGTTGATCTCAGGCTGGTACAGGTTCTTTGCCAAACAAAGGCGTTTTCTTCCCTGTAACTTGAACTAGAATCTTCTGGTCTCTAAATTCTGGTGTAGGGGTAGCGCCCTGCAGCCATTTGGCTGATTGTACTGTAAATGACCCTCGTGTTCTCAGTGAAGAAGTGCTGGTAGGGACCATGGAGAAGCAGAAGGTAGTGCTTTGCATGTGAAGCAGCCCAGATCTGTGGCCTGTCATGGCTTCCAGTTAGCTTTGAATTTAAGTTGTTGGTTAATTCTGACTTGTCAATATTAGTAAGTCAAGTCTGTAGTTTTAGTCCTGCCCCAGAGGGAAATCCTGCCCCTTTCATGTGAAATGCTGCCCCAGCATTTGTCAGCAACTGTCACTAGCAGGGGTGCTCTGCTGCCTCAATAACACAGAAGGAAGCTGTTGGCACAACACTGAGCACTCAGAAGGGGTCCGACTAATTAGAGACCAAACTAATTAACTTCCTGGGAGAGCAGATATCTTTCTTTGACTGTTGGGAGTAGCTACATGGAAGGTTGCTGGGCTTAGGTATTTGATGAGAAGGTTATGGGAGACATAACCGAGTCATTTCCAGAGAGCTCCTGTCTCAGAGGGGTCAGTTGTCTTGGAAACTTTTAGTTAGGAATCTGTCCCCATCTCTGCTGCAAGGGAAGGGATAGGTTTGGCTCTGCCTGGCATTTCTTATGGGTGATTCGTTGTTCAAGTGTTAACTCGAATGAAGAAAGGATTTTTTGACACTTACTTTGCTTGTCTGTGTGTTTGTGTGTTGATGGGTAATGTGGCATTTGCAAGGCTGACGCATTACAGCTGTATATAGCTTGCATACCCCGGGGGGCGAGGAGCTGGGGCTGAAAACACAGTCTTGAGGTGGTATAAAAACCTTAGCTGCTACCTCTCTCCCAGCAATACTTTGTCTTTACTGCCTCTGCACGGTGACACCTGCTTCAGGGGTAAAGGGTTTTTTTCAGAACACAGCGTCTGGGCAAGGTCTGCTTCAAGCTACATGGTAGATTCTGAAACTGTTGTTGTTACATTGACTTTCCTGCGGCAAATTGCTGCTGAATTAGAGTGTTGTCAGCATTTTGACTGCCTTATGAATGGTATTCTCTAGAGAGATTTGTATTGGGGTTTCTACCTATATTTACAAAGCAAAAAATCATCCAGCTTCTCAGAGAATTTTAAGCAGTCTTAACTCTTAGGTGGTGTTTAATCAATCATTTACTTTCCCTTCCTTTAGGTTTCCTTTGATGTATGATATTTAGATCGATTTTCATTTACTTCCATGCAGGGGTTTTTGTTGGGTTTTTTCCCCTCTTTCTGATGATTTCAGGTTAGCAGCCACTAATATTTGTCTGAAAGAATGATTTCAGATTTAAAGTATATGGAAGAAAATACATGCTATGGGGACACTTATTTGCATCTCTGTGTTTTCCTTTTATTTTTTTCAAATACTGTTTTTACTACGGGTGTTTAATTTGCATTTTCTTATATATTCCAGAAAAGCTGATGGTATCCTGAAATATCTAAAGGAACAGTGTGGCACAAAGACATTAGGGGTCATTGGTTTTTGTTGGGGTGCTATTGCTGTATGTCACCTGATGATGACATACCTGGAATTAAAGGCTGGTGTATCTCTCTCTGATAGGTAAAATACAAGGTTGTCATACAAGCAGGTACACAGGCACATGTATATCACACAGTTTAAGCACTTGATCTAGCATTATTTCTTCAAGTTGGGCTGCCAGCTGATGAAGAGAGAGACTTTCAGCAGAGTAGGAAGGATGTTATGCGACAAAGATGGTGGTGAGGATATTTGTTCCCAGATTCAGAATGGGTCCTAGCAGCCATGTCTTAATTACAGGTCTGGACAGATGTATGTGTTGTCCTTCAGTCATCTTCCCAATTTAAGTCCCTTTTCCTGTTTGCTACTGCTCTGCGTGCTGCAGAGCCAGAACTTCACATGGGACAAGAGAGTGCTATTTTTGCTCTAGCTGCACTGTAAAGTTAGGCTGCCATTATTTCAACAGCAGCTTCCCTTCTGCACTCTGTGCAAGAAGCTGGGACAGCTAAGCTGCCCTTTGCTAGCATTCCCAGCCTGTAAATTTTGGACTACTTCCTAAAGCACTGACATTCCCAGTGCGTCCAAAAGAGCTTGAGCTCGCGTGCACGGAAGGCATCTTTGAAGTCTCACCAATTCAGCGATTCAGTCCGTATCAATTCTATGATTCTATGATCTTCAGAAGCTCAAATGGAGTTTTAACCTAGGAAAGTGTTCTTCTAGGAGCCATGGTTACAGTAGCTTGAGAGTAAAGCTAGTCTGTGTGGCTACATATTGCACCAGGTACTCTGCAGAAGCAGAGTGCTGTATTTGAATCTGGATTTCACCTTAAAAGTCAGTTGAAGAGTATTTTTGTTTCTGTAATGTTTTCTAAGAGTAAACAAGCATTCTGATGATATACCCAATCTTCTGAACCATACAGCTTTCATTTTTGCTGAAAAAGATGACTTAATTCCCCTTTGTCAGGAGTGCTAATAACCTCCATTGTCTTTCACTTCTGCTTGTGTAACTTTCCACCCTGAACTGGGAGTTTAGATAACACGTTTTAGAAAATTGGGGAACAGTTTGTTGAAATAGATCTTAAAGAGATAAGCAAGCAATGTTTAGATGTTTATGTCTGTAGATTCTATTTGGTGATTTTATATTAGGTTTTTTTGGGGGGAGAAGTGTCAGATTTCACCTAGCATTGTCATGTTTGTTGCATACATGCTGTGAAATAGCCTCTAGTCCCTTGAGATTTATATTCATACTTGAAACAGATTGGATTAATGGTAAATTGACTTGCTTGTGTATTATGGCCCCTGTTCATCTAAGTTCTACCTAAATTATAAGTCTAAAATTTAGGGACACCCATACATCGTTGGGTGCAGCTCATTTTGAGAGACTGGGCTTTTTTGACTTGTACCCTGGTGGCAGGTGTGTATTTAACAGGTGATGTAAATGGGCATGTTTTATTTCAAAATTCAAGGCAAAGGCTAGTCAGATGGGACACTGCTTTCTGGGATTACCTTTGGTGAAGGTGAAACTCTACAGATGATTTTCTGGTTGCTTTAGGAATTCAGAAGTGCAATGCAGTCTGCAGACAGGGCATTTCAATGCGTGGCTTACAAACCATGGCTGCTGCTTAGAGAAGAAATGTTACATGTTTTTGCATAATGTATTGTTACATCATTTTTCCATTGATGATATGACAGAAATCTCCATGTTGCATCAGCTCAAGGTTGCATCTGCCTCACCACCCAGCCTCTGCTGGTGGCTGCGTGGGGAATTTCCCCTCTCACTCCACATCCTGGAAAGCTGTTCAGGGGAGTCCCGAGCTGGATGTTGCCACCAGAGCCATGTGGAATGGCCACTGCTGGACCTGGCCTCTCTGAAATTGCTGGTCCCTTTTTGAACCTGCTTGCAATGCTGGCCTCTGGTGCATCTTACGACAGTGACTCCAGAGTGTCATTTAGCCTCGTGGGGAGAAAACCTTGTGTTGGTTAGTTGGAAACCAGCTGCCTGATGTCTTCACTGGGTGCTGGTGCTGCTGAAGTGATGAGGAAATAAAAAGAAGCAAACGAATGTATGACCCTTTTCACTTTCTCAGTGATAGTGCTAAAGACTGATAGGTGAGTTAATGGGAAGGAAATGTGATTGAGGAAAGCCTTAGTTTTACTAATGACAGCCTCTCAAATTAAGCTGATACCCTATTGCATTGTGGTGTGTCATTTAAAAATAGTCAACAGTATGTATGAAACCACTTCTCTCTCAATGTTGCTTTCCACGTGGCACCATCTCTATGCAATGGATTAGCCCAGCTGTTACCTGGGGGACGCAGCTCTCATAGCACATTTTTCCAGGAGAAGGCAGTAGGAGTCTGGAAGTTTATTGTACCTGTATTACCCCTGTGTAAAAGGTGGGTAAGTGCATTAGCATGAGATGGTTAGCTCATGTGGAAGAGGGCGATAAGGTCATCTATTTAGAGAACAGCAGTCAGTCCTGAGCACTGCAATGGCATGTGTGCTGCAACACTAACACCGTGACTGAGCACAACAGAACAAACTGGGATGCAGCATTTGTTTGAAGTGGAGGGGTAGCTGCAAGCTCCTACAAGCACAGCCAAATCCTCATGATGAAACTCTTGAAGTCACTGAGTAAGAGCTGGCATGTGTTTGCAGTACAAAGTGCAACCCACTGCACATCCAGGGATCATGAATTAAGTTCTGACTTAACTGGCATGGGTTGCCTAGCAAGGAGTATGCAAACAACAGGAAAACAAATTAAAAGCCATTTAAAGGTTCAGGTGAAGGGGAATAGTCATATATATTGAGAAGAATTTCCAGAACCACGTTACTGTGACAAATGGAGTGAAAATGTGGTTAGGCAGCTCCAGTGGAGAGAAGGTCCTGGAAAGCATTGCTGTCATTTCTCTTTTCCAGGAATGTTTTAAACTGCCAATTTTTATCACGTTTATTTTACTACTGTTCTTTGGTGTTGCTGTGGATTAGCTAAGGTCCCTGTGCAGTATAATTTGTTGTCTGTAGTATACAAGTGGAAAGAGCCAAAAAAAAAATTGGGTGGCTTTTGAACCCTGTGCCTTCACCCTGGGATTCTTTGGTAGGCTTTTTTTCATTTGTTTGACTTTATTTTAGGAATTGCAAATAATTAACAGTGACAAAGTTATTTAGAATATAGGAAGCCAGTTTATATATGAGGACTAAATGGTAAGGCAGGTCGCTTTGCCAAGGTGCAGTGTAGAGGAAAATGGGCATTCAGTGTTAGTTTTTAGATGTGCCTCTGAGGAAGCAGTGATTTTTGGGTTGCTGATATCCTTAGAAAAAGCACTTTAAAGAAAAATCCTTATAACCCAGTGCATAGAAAATCAGGAGGACGGGAGGGATACAAGGATCAGGCAGTCGCTTTAATTCAAGAGGAAAAAGATGTCTCACATATCCTGTGGCAGGATAAAAATGCATCAGCATTTTAAACCCGTTTACAAAGATCTGTGCAGCAATCTATGAAACTGTTACCTGTTTACATGTTACTTCTTTTCACTCCGGAGGAGAAAGTCTTTCCCCTAACCTTCCCAAGGTTTGTCCCGTGTACAGCTTTGCAAGGATGTCTCCGCTCCACCCCCTCGCCCCGCTGGTGCCCCTAGAACTGGTGTCTTCTACCAACGGATCAACAGCCTGGGGAGACAACAGAGCCTGCGCAGCGTTTAAAAGCGACACCTTTAAAATCAAAGGAACACCCTTAAAAAACATCCCCACCTCTTGTCTAGGTGGGTGGCTCGGCTGAGCCCGCCAAGAGCCCTCCAGCGCTCAGCGCCATCCCGTGTAGGGCGGGGGGGGGGGGGAGGTTGGGTTCGGCGCCCCGGTGCAGCAGCCCCCTCCCCCCCCCGCCCGGCAGAGTGACCTTCGTGACTCCGCCGCACGCCGAGATAACGGCAGCCGCTTACGTCACTCGGAGCTGGAGAATCCTGATCCTGGCGCTCACCCCCTGCGTTTTATGAGTTGGCACTTTTGGGATCGCGCTCGGTGGTGGCCACCCGGGCTGAGCTCTCGCCACTCGCCTCTGCTCTCCGGCACCCGTGCTGTGCTACAGGTACGCGTGGGCTGGGTTTGGGGTATTTTTAAAGCTTTTCTACAGCTTTTCCTGCTGAGAAACGCAAAGCAAGTCTGACTCAGCATGTTTGGGGGGGGGGGCTCTCGTTTTTATCTACGTGATATCTAAAGAGAGCATGCTCGTTTAAATGCTACCAGGGGGCTACTTTCTTCCCTAATTACTTGAGATGATGCTTTAGAAACCTTTTGTTTTCCCTCCTGAGGTTAGGAAGATGTCTCTGGAGGAGGACTCAGGAGAGTCTCTTGAAAGTGAAATCCCCACAGCAATATCTGTGGGGTTTTTTGTCTGATTGGAGGTTCAGGTTTCTGAAAACGAAAGTTACTGTTTGGTCTTCAGACCTTCAAGCTCAAGTGCTTGCAGGTGGAGATGGTGGGTTTACAGATCCTCCTGCAAGAATAGCTTTGATGGATGAGAGAGAGGGGGAGTAATTTTGAAGGGATTTTTCAGTAGCATCTCAGAAATGGAGAAAGTTACTATTTGCATGTAACCTGTCCTCTGGCAAATGCCAGAACACCAAAACGTTTTGATTACGTTATAAAGCCTGCAGGTCTACGTGGCTTATAAGCCACAGAAGCCACCACCACCCCTCGCAGGCTTGTGCCTGGAGCTCTTTTCCTCAGCTGCTGTATCTGCTTCTCTAAATAGTTCATGTGTCACATTTTGCTTTACATTTTATCAGATAATGTGATCTACTGAAGTCTTTAAGGATATACAGACTGGTAAGGGCACTGTGTCTGCATTTCTGGAGTTCTGCAATCTATGTTTCTTTAGCAGGAAACAGTTTGTGCACGGAAACATTTCTCTCTCAGTACATTTGCCATGATCCAGTTTGCACATCCTTGTTTTTGCACAATTTACTTAGTCCACACAGTTTATCTGTAGACAGTGTAGGTGAAGCTTTATCTAAATACTCTCCATGTTCTTCAGTAACTTGGAGATACTCTGTGCATGTTCAAGTATGTTATTCGAGTCATTTTGCAGCAATAGGAAGTCATTTCACTGAGCTGGTTAACCCAAGGACAGTGGCATAGAATCATTAACTGGAGGCCCAGGAGATACATAACTCCATATCAGATTCATCTGGCACGTTTTTTTTACTTTTGTTAATTACTTGTTTATTTTCACTTAAGCAATAGTTTGTAAAAAATGAACCATGCCCTATTATTATGTTGTTAATAAAAAATTTGGCTCAAATTAAGGGTTTTTTTTTCCTATTAAATCCATCCCTTATTTGTTTAATATGATTTTATATGCTTTTATACTCCGGCTTGCATTGATATGTTTTTATTGGCACCTTGCTTAAGTATCCTCCTTCAGAAATCTGCAATATCTGATGCTAAAGCTGGTTTAGAAAAAGAAATTCTTGACACTGAAAAGGTCAGCTATGGAAAATTTTAGGACTCTGGAGGAAAATACCACATTTAGTCTAAGTATAATTGTATCTTTCCACACAGTAGCTGTGTTTGCCTTTTTTTTTTCCTCCCTCCCTCTTCAGAATGCCAAACCCTGTATGAAGCCTTTACAGTCTATCCTAAAGACAGTTAAGCGTTCCTGGCAAGGACATACACGCAGTGAAGAGCGAAAGAACTGGCTTCATCACTGTTTAGATAATTAGTGATGGTTGCTTGGCTGGTTGGTCTTAACTTTATTTTTACTGTGTCACTGCAGAGCACAGAAGCCCTAATTATGTACCAGGTCCCCGCTGAAGAGTTCATAACAGAAGTATCTCTAACAAGATTATTATTTATAAAAAACAACTTATTGTTTGGGCTTACTGATGAGTGTTACCTCTTAGATCTAACGGTCATCAGTATGTTCACAGCACTACTGGAATGATTCAAAAATACAATAAAATATGATACCACTTTGGTCTTTTTTTTTTCAGTGTGATATACTGGGGATATTTACCACTGAATGTTTTTTGTTCTTCAGTATCACCCATGGCTAACGAACTGAGGCGCTGCCCGTGTGACATTGGGGACAGGTTTGACTACGAGGGCTGTGGGCAGGAAGTACAAGTGGAGCACGTCAAGGCGTACCTTTGCAAGCCACCTGCAAGCACAGACAGAGCTGTGGTTGTGATTCATGACATCTTTGGGTGGCAGCTCCCAAACACCAGATACATGGCTGACATGCTCACAGCTCACGGATACATGTAAGCCAGGCTGCTGTTCTCAAAGTGTCTTTGTGATTAGAAACCATGTTGAACCGACTGTTTCCTTTTTTACTTTTAATATAAACATACAAACACAAATACTTTCATAGGCTTCACCTGCATATTTCTCTAAAGAGTTTCCTGTTTGTTAAAACATGTTAAGAAGTCTAGTGTAGTTGGGTAGTCCTACCATAATGACACAGTAGACAAACACAGAAGAGTGGAACAGGGAAAAGTCACCTTCTGCATCTCTCTCGTGAGCCCAAAGCAGCCTGCCTCCTCCCTCCTGATGTAGCCTGTGTGCAGCTTTGCTGTTACATAAAAACTGCACAGAAGCTGAAAGTCTGGAGGTAAAGTGTACCAGCTTGTGTCAAAGAAAGAAACAAAGCTCCTTGTATATGTGAAAAGCATAGTGGGTACCCTCCTTCCCCTGTGCCTGGCTTAGCACTCCTTCTAGCCCCAAATGTAGCGTGTACCATGTAAATCGTAGGTGGTGGGGTTTTTTTTAAATTCAGTAGGAAAATGCTAAGGATTTTCAGTTGGAGTTAGTTTGCCAAAATAATCAATGAATTTCAACAGGGCAAAATGTATCTGGAAGTAATGCTAAGTCTCCTTACCTTATTACACACAGAAAAATAATTAAGGTTGCAGGTATAGTGGTTTGATGTGGGTTAAATTCTATGTGACTTCAAAAAAAAAGAATGCTGTATGATACACATGGACTTCCCTTTTATCCTTTCTCAGTATTACTTCATGGGGAAAAAATGGTTTCATTTTTCTTGCAGAGCCATCTGCCCAGACTTTTTTGTGGGACAAGAAGCTTGGAAACCTTCTAACGACTGGGCGTCTTTTGATGACTGGCTGCAAACCCGAAATGCTGGCAAAATAGACAAGTAAAAACGTTGTTCCTTGTCCAGCAAGTGGACGTACTTCTTTCGTGGGAATTTTTGCCTCAGGGAATATGTAGAGTTAGATCCTAAATTATTAGTGGGTCAAATACAGCTGGATGTTCCCAAACAGAAGTGTCATGCAGCTGGTGGGTCAAGCTCATGGCTATGTGAGGGGTGCTTTTTGGACAAAAATAGGACTTTGCACAAGAGAGCAGAAGTGAGATGAACGAATCAAAAGAAAAAAGCCCAAACCAGCAAAGCATAGAAAATGCAGGGCAGGTTTTCCTTCCCCTTCAGTTTGATTCAGTTCCCATGGGTAGGCACAGCTGCCATGGATTTCAGATAGGGCACAAATGTGTTCACCAAACTGTATAACTAGGGAGCATTGGTCCTGCTCCCTGTCAGATACCCAGCTAGTTCAAAGCATACTCCTTTCCCATTCATCCAGCTCTACTTTTCCCATGTTTCTCTGACACAGAGCTTGATTGCATAATGTTACTGCTGATCTTGAAGCAACAACTTCAGATTTGCTTCCACAACTACATAAAATACTTGTCTCCCTGGTGACAGGGAGTTTGCCCATAGTCACATTTGTGATAATGGGATGCTCTTGACTGGCTGTGTGTCTTGCACCTTTCTTTGTGTTAGCCTATAAGGCAACTATTGCTGTTTGTTAAATTAATTGGACTGCTGTTTTTATAAAATCACCTTAGGCTGTAGAAGCAGTCATCTGGGAAGACTGATTTTGCCCTTTGTCTTCTTCCCTGGAGCTTCTCTTGTATTTTTGAAATGCGTAATGGTAAACTACTGTTGTGGGTTAACCCCAGGCAGCGACCAAGCATGTACTCATCCCCTCTCTCCCTCCCTGCCTCCCTCTCTCCAGAGAGTGACAGGGGAGAGATAGGAGGAACAAAAGCAAGGAAACTCATGGGTTGAGTTAAAGACAGTTTGGTAAGTGAAAGAAAGACCAGGAGTGATGCAAAGTCACGCTCTACCTCCCACAGGCAGACCAATGCCCAGCCAGTCTCTGAGCAGGAGCCACCTTGGAGGCCAGGGGGATAGAGCTAGAGCCTTAATTCACTTTCATTTGCATGTCTCAGAGAAGTTGATGTCATCCTGAAGTATCTAAGGGAACAGTGTGGTGCAAAGAAGATTGGTGTCATTGGGTTCTGCTGGGGTGGAGCAGCAGTACAACATCTGATGCTGAAAAATCCTCATTTAAAGACGGGGGTGTCCCTCTATGGTAAGTCTCAAATACCTGTTGCCTTCTGAGCAGACATGGCTGGTGCAGGAGCTGATTCTGTGCTGATTTATGCTACCTCTAATATTTTTGTTATAAACCTCTGTACTTCTGTATAACCCAGAACAGTTTATATTCATCTGAGTTGAAAGGAAGTTCACAGCATCATAGATGGTCTGGGTTGGAAGGGACCCCAAGGATCATAGAGCTCCAACCCCCCTGACACAGGCAGGGCCACCAACCTCCAGGCCTGGATCTACACAAGGTTGCCCAGGGCCCCATCCCACCTGGCCTTGAACACCTCCAGGGATGGGACATCCACCACCTCTCTGGGCAGCCTGTTCCAGCACCTCACCACTCTCTCTGTAAAAAACTTCCCCCTAATATCTAATCTAAACCTTCTCTCCTTTAGCTTTAGTGCAGTAGTTTAAGGTATTCTTCCGGAAAGTTTGTGGGCACTCTCTTGCTGCATTGATTTGCTCATCAGCTGAATCAATTCAACAATGCTACTTGCTAATTTTTTACTTCTCTGTTGGAATAATTTCAGTAACAAAGAGAGAGGCCAGCACTGTAGCTAGTTAGTTTCATTGTTTCTTAAATTCAATTATAAATAGTCAAAATTGCAATATCAATCTGTTATGAATTTAGATCAATATAAGTATACATACATCAAAATCCTAATTATGTATCTAGGATGATGAATTATTTACAATTATCTAAAAATGGCCATGTCAGGCTAGAAGCAATCAGCTCTGAAGTGTCCATCTTTCACAGGACCCTGTCTCTGACATGGACCAGAAGCAGATGCCCAAAGAAAACCCACAAGAATGGGGAAATTTTCCCCTGACTTTTTTTTCAGGCAGAACTGGTGTTTCAATCTTGCTGAATGGCATCCCAAATCACAGGAAGTTCTCACAAGGAAAAGAACTTTTAAGCAAAGCATGTTTAATTCCATTACTAGTTGATCGGCTCTAACTGACCAGGATGTGTTTTGTTTTGACTGTAGAGCTTTGGTAGTGATTTAAATACTTCAAGTAGCATGACTTACTGTCTATGCCTTTCCTTCTTGCCTAGGAGTGATCAGGTTCTTTGATAACAGAGCCAGTTTGCTTCATCCCACCTTCTTCATTTTTGCTGAAAATGATGAACACATCCCATTGGAGCAGGTGAGCTTCCCATTGGAGGTAGTCTTTTTAATGCTTATTTTGTAATTTGGCATTTAATTAGGAGAAAGTAGAAAACTGATTTGCACTTTTCTTCCTCTTTCACTAACTCTTACAGTAGTTCTACACAAATTTATGTTGTTTATCCCCAAATCAAAAGGTTTTACAGTGACAATAAAAAAAAAGTCTCCTGTTTCTGTTGCAAAATGCAGATGATTTATGTATGAGAGCTCCTGGGGGGAAAGGGCAGGAATCCAAAGGAAGGCTTCTGTCAGGTGTAAGATGGGAGACCCTGGTGGTGCATAACGTCAGCAGAAAGTCCCCACCTGTACTGGTGGAATCACCTGTTGCAGGGGAGTTTAAAAACCCCTGTGACTATCCTTTTCCTTCTCTCACTGCCCTGCAGAGCTTCTCCTTTCTGGCACCCTGTCAGCAGCCTTTCTGGGGAGGACACACTGGTGGGGAGTGACTGGAGAACGATGAGAGGGATCAGAGGAAGACACCTTTCACTGAGCCACGATGGCTTTAGTTTTCTTACCAAATATTGTCAGTAGCTTTGAGCTACCCCACCAATTTTGTATCTGTGCCCCTCCTCACTCAAGTTCAAATAATTCAGAATCTTGCTCTTCCCCTTCCCCCCCTTTTTGTTTTGGGGTGTTCTGTCAGCACTAACGTGTACAGTGATCAGTACATTCTAACCTTCTCATGACACTGAGAAACAGGTGTTTTTACCATTACAGGTACTATTACAGTAAGCAATTTACTATTTTTTTTGCAGTTTTATGTAGTCACATGCTGTTACTTCACTGATGGGAAAGAAAAACTTAATTAAATAAAGTGTAGTAATAAAAATTGCATTTGAGTGTAAAATTAACAGAAAACGATGACAAGGACACAGTCTGTTTCCCAGAAAAGGAGAAAACCAGGACAATTTGAGGAATGTAAATGCATAACAGCCAATAAACATACATATTATGTATGTACATAGACAAAGCAAATAAATATACATAACAGCTAATCCAGTAAATACCTAACTCAGGCGGTATGGAATGTTCTGTGTTACAGGTCACTCTGCTGGAACAGAAGCTGAAACAAAACTGTAAAGTCGATTATGAAGTTAAAATTTACCCTGGACAGACACATGGGTTTGTACATCGCAAAAGAGAAAATATCAATCCTCAGGATAAACCTTTTATTGAAGAAGGAAGAAAGGATATGATCAACTGGCTGAATAAATACCTTTAGCAGTAATAGATGCCCAGAAAATGAATCAATGGTTGTAAGAAATCAGAAGGTAATATAGACTTTATTGATTAAAATGGTCTTACACCCACACAAATATTTTGTAAAATTATTTTGCAATAACACTAATTATTTGCACTTATTTTCTAAGTAGATGCTTAGAAATGGCTTTTCAAATGCTGAAAGCTGTAAATGTAAAAAGTATTTTAAATTTGATCTCATGTGTCTTAAAATTATTAGAATCTCGTGAAGTATTTTCTAAAATATGGAAGTTTTGCTTTTTTATATTAATGTTTATATAATAAAAAGTGATTGAAACTCTGCCTATGCTTGAAAATTCTCTCCTAAAGGCTGGGTTTAGAGTTGTTGAGCTGTGATATTTTCAGTTCCAAGATTTTCAGCTTTGAGGTAAACAGAGTTCTGGTTTGGAAGGCTGGGATGTTTTCTTGGAAACACATTAT
The DNA here is from genome assembly GCF_964237585.1 of Gallinula chloropus. Taxonomy (NCBI): domain Eukaryota; kingdom Metazoa; phylum Chordata; class Aves; order Gruiformes; family Rallidae; genus Gallinula; species Gallinula chloropus. Next base: position 77,275,964 of record NC_140086.1, on the reverse strand, counting down.
CCTATTCCCTCGTCAGAAAAAGAGAACTAGAAAGAAGGAAGGGGAAGGACAATGGGAAGAAGTGTCTGAAAACTGAAAAGGGAATGCAAAAAGTTGGGAACCGTGACTGAAGTGGGGAGACTGTCAGAAGGTGCAGGACCAGAGAAGACCTGCCCAAGTGGGAAGAGGGTAGGACACAAAAACACTGTGAAGTGCAGGAAAGCTCAGAAGAGAAAGAAGACCAAAGTCAGAACAGGTGATTACCATCAGGCATATGCAGAGCATAGGAAGAAAACATGAGTGAAGACTTCCAGTCCCTCATCTCCTTCCTTTTCCAGCGTGGTATAGTAGGCGAGCTCAGGAGGGTTTCTTGTTGGCTGTCACCTTGTTATTTCCTTTAGCACCTTAGTACCTACTCCATGTCTATCAGCTGACTCCAGACGATCTGTTTTCACATCTTTCAGGCATTACCAGTAGCCTACCAGTGCCTTCCTTTCCTCTATGGAAAGGCTGGCTTCTGTCCTTGTCCTCCTCCATTCCCCAAGGATGCCTCACATTTGCCAGTGCAGTCAGAGGCATCATGGCTCACAGAGGTGCTTAAACTCCCCACAGGGGATTTCAAACCTGCCCACATCTAATTACTCTCTTTCATTTTTTCTTCCTCCTGCACATACCTGTACTCCTGTTTCTGCTATAAAGTTAAGTTTGTTCAGAATATGGTTAGAATTAAGGCTCTGCGTACTTCAGTCTTTACCAGGCTTCCTGGAGTCAGTTCTGCTCCCTGCCAACAGCCAACACCTCCCTTTTGCCCTTCTCTCATGTTTACAAACACTCCTACTACTAGTTCTGTGTTGCTTGAGAGCAGCAAGCTACGCTGCTGCCTTAGTCTGTGGGCTGTGCTGTTCCTTTATGCTTACCCTCAGACACATGCCTGCACTTCCCCCCTCTAGAATCCTCCTTTTCGGTTCTGAAATACCTGCAGGGATCTGGATGCAGCTGCAGTGGGCTCTTGCTACACTGTCTGCCCTTCCTCCACAGCAGGACCGTCTGATGTTTAATAATGTCTCTTTCACTAAACTCTGTAGTCCTCTGCTCCCTTCTCCCTCACATTATCTCCATCAGGAGGCCCAGCCCAGCACCAGCTGAGTTTCTGGTGCTGCTCCTCCCTTTTTCTCAGGAAAGTGCAGAGCATCATTTCATGATCAGCTCCACCCAAATCCTCTGTCAGCTCTCGTGGTCTCAGGCAGTCGCCCTACTCCCTGCTCCTCATTCACAGTAGAATCTAAACCATGACAATGTTACCTTCTCACCTCCACAAATCTTTACAGTAACATCACGTTTCTCTCTGCTATGATTTAATTAAGTGTTGGGATTGGCAAGGACACAGCCCGTTCCCGGTGACTAGGGGAACATCACTGTATTCTGAGTCCTTTTGTCCCACTCCATGTAATTCACAGTCATCTTGTGGTGAGGTCCTGCCTGTGTCTGGGATGCTGAGGGAATAGACAATGCTAAAATATTGTACAGGGCACAGCCCAATTTCCCCTTAGAGAAATACTTGTGAGCCCAGGGACCCCCTTCTGCTCTGTGCAGCTTACCTGTAGCCTACAGTCAGAGGGAAGGGACAGTGATGGTGACTTCTGTGCTTCCTGGCATTCCTGACATGGTTCTGGGCTCAGCGTACAGGGGAGAAGCAGTTTCATGTGGGAGAACTGTGGACACCCCTGTTCACTGGTGCAGGCACATCCCATGGGGGTGCCTGTGCAGCTCTGGGGTAATGGGGGGATAACACCACACAACCCTTCCCGGAGGAAAGCAACGTGGGTATGTGCTTCGGGGGGGGGCTAGTCTGTAAAGAGTGAATTCAGTCCCCAGCTATGGTTTCATGCCAGATTTATGAGGGTTGCCATGAGCACAGGCGGAGATGGTGAAATTGGACTCCCTACAACTATTGTCTCACATGGATTTTAAATAAAAGAGCCTTGGTTTCTTGAAAGGTAATATCTTGGCTGGCAAATTCTTCCAGCTTGGGTGTTTATGTGAACGAACAGATGTCTCAGGGAATTGGGCTAAGCTTTTGCCAAATTTCTCGTGAGACAAGGGAAGACTGAAACCGAGGAATATTCTGTCAAAATTCATTGTCCTCAGAGAATTCAGAGTGGCTTGCCCTAGGACAGGTACAACATTTTGTTATGTATATTGCTTTTGCATGTACACAGCACCTAAGATGGAAAACTCGGAATGTTGCCAGTGCTACTGTTTACCTTACTAAAAACCACAGGCACCATTCTCAAAACTCACATTTGGGAATACCCATCGTGTTGAGGGAGCCCTGACACAGAGGTGTAAAGGTTAGGCACGGCAAACCTGGGCTTGTAACATCTGGTTCCACTGAACTTAGCAGCCTTGAGAGAAGGCAAATAGGTAAAAACTATATATAAAAATATACAGACAGCACAGAGGAGACAGATTCAGCTGTACTCGAGCAAACCAGTATGGTGTGGATTCATCCATGTTACTTAGGCTGCTGGCTGGCCTGCCAGCACACAGAAAGCCTGGAAGCTTGCACAGAGGTTGTCGGAGCATACAGGAGGGAGGTGACCTAAGGAAATGTTGGGGGCACCTGATATGCAGAGAAACATGAGGGCAAAAGGAATGGGAAGAGGGTAGCCCTAGGGAAATAGGGAACTGGGAGCCTCTTGGGAGCAATCACATGGTACCAAAGTTGGAACGGGTTGCCCAGGGAGGTGGTAGTGTCACTGTCCCTCGGGCTGTTCAAGGAAAGGTTGGATGAGGTACTTAGGGACATGGTTTAGTGAGTAATATAGGTGGTAGGGGACGGTTGGACTAGGTCATCTTGGAAGTCTTTTCCAACCCTAATGATTCTATGGTTCTATGAAAGGGAGAATCTGGAAGATCCCTAATCTCACCTTTTGTAGGCCAAGTGGGATTTTGGTCACTGAGAAGGTGTTACACTGAGGAAGGCTCATGGCTTACATGCAAGAGATCCTTGATGCCTGAGTGAAGAAAGTTCTATGGACTGAAGTAAAGAGGTCTCCTGGAGGAAAAACCTCGGGGACTGGAGATAAGAGAGGACAATGGAACATGGCGGAGATCAGAGTCCTGAAAAACAAGAGCACATATCCTGTCCTCTGCTAATAATCTCCTCTTCACAAGAAAACTGAGGTCCCTTCTAACAAAGAAAATAGTAAAACACAGTTTTAATATGAACTGCTGGATCATTTACTTTCTTGCAAGTTGTATTCCAGGTCCTGATTTCTGCTTCCTGGCACAGGTATTTTGAGGGCATTTGATGTCTTTAAAAAGACAAGTTTACATTGTATTTACTATTACACAGACTTAACTTTTAGTTCTCCTTCATTTGCTTGCTTTGTTTACACATTAAGTGGGAGCTCCTTTATAGGTTTTCAGTGTAATCTTAATGGCAAACAAGTTTAAATCAACTTGACAAGTATTTGACTCTGCTCCATTTTCTGCTCCGACAAGTTAGCTTTTCTTTTTTCTTTTTTAAATGTGGTGTCTAAAATGTATAGCCAATATTTCACCTTAATTTTCCTTAGCTTTTTTGACTCCTAAACTCCAAACTGAAGTCAGTGTTCAGCGTGCAGGCCTCAGTCAGCGAGGATGAAGAAAAGCACACACAGACACATGCGCACAGACACACAGACACACACACAGAGCAGTGCCAGTATTCCCATAAAATAACGTGCACTCAGCCCTATAAAAACTGCCTAACGTCTTCTGGCCCACAGGCAGGGTGTCATCTGTGCTTTCTGATAGGCCACAAGAGACTGTGCCCTTGTTTTACAAACAGACCGCTCCGCACAGTGCCAGCCACGCTAGTGTGTGGAGGGGTTCTCCTCAGCGGTACTGATGGGAGTCAGATGCACCCTCTGGTGCCAAGGTGCACTGCTGATAGGTCTTGGAGGGGGTTTTTTGACTTGGATTTTCTTCAAAGGAGGCCCTGGGGAGGGAGCTGAAGGATCGTTGTGCTGGATTAGTGAGGCTTCAGGGATGGAGGGCTGAGCAGAAGTTGAACTTGATGGAAATTGGGAGCCTGATGGAAAATGTGGTGGAGGTGATCACACACATAGATTCAGCTCCAGCCCATCTGAGGGCTTTGCTGTAACTCATTTTGGCCACATCCACAGGCATACTAAGCTTGTTATTTAGGACTGTTGTTGCCTACCCTGCATGGGTTTTAATCAAGCTGGACTTTGTTCCTTTAGCTAATGGCATGTCAATGTGTGTTTCACGACAGACAGTGAGTAGTAGCATAGCCTCTATCAGTGTGTAGCAAGCGGGCCGTTTTTCAGGGAAGCAGGTCTGTCACAGGGACACAAAACGACCTACCTTAATTTCCTTTAAGGAAATTAAAAAAAAAAAATAAAAGCCCTACAAAGAGTATTTAGGGGCAGAGCTCCCATGGCAAGAGTGACAGGAGCTCGGTGCCCGTCTCCAGGCACAGGAAGGTTTAGGCCTTCAGAAACTTTCCTCAGCACATTTTGTTTATTTGCCTTTTTCTCATCTTTGGCTCTGGAGTATATCAAAGTCCATCAAATAGCAGGATGCTTAATTTCAGAAACCAAGGGAGCAGAATGGGCCAGTAAAGCTCCAAAACAAAGTTCTCCTTTCAGACTGTGCGGCAGATGGAGGCACCTGTGGCAGTGCATTTCCCTCCCTTCCCGCCACGGCCGTACTAAGAGCTGGTGAGGAGGCTTTTGCATCTGGCCTGGTAGTTTGCCACGAACTTCAGCAAAACCATGATAATGTTATTTGTTAAGGGGATTGGAAATTATTCCAATTGCACTATTAAACTGTTCGTTAGTTTTACTTCCAGGTGCTGAGCTCTCAGACTGTTTCAGGTTCTTGATTTTTTTTTTTCAAAGAATCATTAGGAAATTATGAAATGTTAACATCTTCATTAATGATCTGGATGAGGGGATCGAGTGGACCCTCAATAAGTTTCCAGATGACACCAAATTGTGTGGGTGTGTCTATCTGCTGGAAGGCAGAAGGACTCTGCAGAGGGACCTGGACAGGCTGGATTGATGGGCAGAGGCCAGTTTTCTGGGCTTCAACAAGGCCAAGTGCTGGGTCCTGCACTTTGTTCACAATAACCCCAGGCAATGCTATGGGCTTGGGGCAGAGTGGCTGGAGAGCTCCTTGGAGGAGAAGGACCTGGGGGTGTCAGTGGACCGCTGGCTGAACATGAGCCAGCAGTGTGTCCAGGTGGCCAAGTAGGCCAACAACATCCTGGCCTGTATCAGGAATAGTATGGCCAGCAGGACCTGGGAAGTGACTGTTCCATTGTACTCAACTCTGGCAAGGCTGCACTTTGAGTGCTGTGTTCAGTTTTGGGCAGGACGTTGAGATGCTGCAGCATGGCCAGAGAAGGGCAATGAAGCTGGTGAAGGGTTTGGAGCACAAGTCCTCTGAGGAGTGGCAGAGGGAGCTGGGGCTTTTTAGTCTTAAGTAGGCTGAGAGGAGACCTTATTGCTCCCTACAGCTACCTGCAAGGTGGTTGCAGAGATGTTGGGGTCAGTCTCTTCTCTCAGGTGACAGAAGATAGGCTGAGAGGGGATGGCTTGAAATTGCACCAGGGGAGATTTAGGTCAGATATCAGGAAGAATTTCTTTACTGAAAGGGTTGTCAGGCACTGGAACAGGCTGCCCAGAGAGGTGGTGGAGTCACCGACCCTGGAGGTATTTAAAAGGTGTATAGGTGAAGTCCTTAAGGACATGATCTAGAGGTGGGCTAGTCAGGGTTAGGTTGTGGTTGGACTTGACAATCTAAAGGGTCTCTACCAACCTAGGCAGTTCTATGATTCTGTGGTTCTATGAAAGTTTCCAAGATACCTAAGATGGTATCTGATGGCTAACCACCAGTAAAAACCCCATGTCCTTCAGTGAGACAACACGGTGAGACAAAATGGTATTACTTCCTCTGACTCCTTTGAACAAAAAGCTGAGGGTAATTTTTAGGCCCTGGCATTTGTGGCAGGAGCAAGATGCAGGGGGAAGGGGTAGTTTGCGTGCTGTTGGATGTATTTGCAAACACTGTACTCTGTAGGACTCTGTGCCATTGCTTTAGAGAGCAGTGAGCTGCTGTAGCTCTCCCAGATGTGTGCAGCTTGGGGGATTTAGGAACACAAGGTAAGGTGACCCCGTCAGACGGTTTGAAGGTGAAGGGTACTTGCCATTGTCCCAGGTCTTCCCTGTTTCATTCACCTGGCTGGTTTAACTCCAAATTACCTCCTTTTTTTTTTTTTTTTTTTTCCCTTCCTTTCTGAAAGACATAGATGACCTGGATTAAAAACTGAGGGGGAGGCTCACATAGCTGTTATCCACTACAAGGGAAATCAGCTTCTGGCTCCACAGGTCAAGTAGAGCTCACCTCTTGGTCAGGTGTATTCCTGATGTATATGGGATGCACATCACAGCTGCATTTTCAGATGCAGCAAACAGATAAATCTTTATAGTGGAATACAATAAATAGTGGAAGAAAAAGGAAGTAAATAAAATGATGGGACCTTTTAGTTTAGTTTGCTAGTGCAAGTTCAGTTGCTAGTGCAAGTTCAGTTGCTAGTGCAGCTAAAAACTCACATCATTAAAACCACTCAAGGCCAGAAGAACTACAGAATGCCCTGCAGCAGTGTTATTTCTCACTGCTCATTTGCAGCCTGTGCTTCGCTGACCTCGCTTTGCTGAGTGCACCAAGGCAGAGAGCGATGCTCTGCGTTGCGTTTGGCTTTGCCCTTGCCAGCAGCCACAGGCTCGTTCCACTCCGCGCCTGAGCCGGGCTCACGCTGCACAGCCTTGTCAGCAGGGTGCTTTGCTTAAACAGCATCAGCAGGTTGTGTCAGATCCCAATCAGCACTCAGTGCCAAAGGGCTTCCAAGTGGGACTGGGCTTGTACCGGGGCAGCTGGCAACATGGCTGGAGTGTACACAGCCCTGTTTGTTTTGCCTCCGCTGCTGAGGCCCAGCCAACAATTGTTTGTGACACCTCACTCTTGCACTTCTCTCTTTCACACAGAATCACAGAACCACAGAACATTAGGAGTTGGAAGGGACCTCAAAAGATCATCTAGTCCAACCTCCCTGCCATCCAGGATCTGCAGGATCACCCAGACTAAATCACACAGGAACACATCCAGGCACGTTTTGAATGCCTCCAGAGAAGGAAACTCCACAACCTCTCTGGGCAGCCTGTGCCAGGGCTCTGTCTCCCTCACAGTGAAGAAGGTTCTCCTTATACTCACATGGAAACTCCTATGCTCCAGCTTGCACCCGTTGCCCCTTGTCCTATCACTGAGAAGAGCCTGACTCCATCCTCCTGACTCTCACTCTTTTTATATTTATAAACATTAATAAGGTCACCCCTCAGTCTTCTCCAGGCTAAAGATGCTCAGCTCCCTCAGCCTGTCCTCATAAGGAAGGTGTTCTACTCCCTTAATCATCTTGGTGGCCCTGTGCTGGACTCTTTCAAGGAGTTCTATGTCCTTCTTGAACTGAGGGGCCCAGAACTGGGCACAATATTCCAGAGGTGGTCTTACCAGGGCAGAGTAGAGGGGAAGAAGGGCCTCTCTTGGCCTACTAACCACACCCCTTCTAATACACCCCAGGATGCCATTGGCCTTCTTAGCCATGAAAGCACATTGCTGGCTCATGGTCACCCTGCTGTCCACCAGGATCCTCAGGTCCATCTCACCTACACTGCTGTCCAACAGGCCAGTCCCCACCCTACACTGGTATCTGGGGTACCATCTCTGCAGATGAAATGTCTGCAAGCAGCTACCTGCGGCAGGTGGTGATGGGAAGAGCAGCAGAAACCACAGAAGAGGAAGAGATGGCACAGCTCTAGGAGGTGGCAGAAGGAGTCTTTGATGAAACCATACCAGAGGCAGAGTGAAGAGTTACCAGGTGGGATGAAGAGGGAGCACACAGGTGGCTGTGAAAGAGAAAAGTGTGGGAGGTGGGCACTGAGGAGAGCAGAGACTGGTGCTGGTTGCTGAAAAGCAGAGTTGATGGAAAAGTAAAGGGTCCGAGGACCTCAGAGAGAAGGAAAAGAGACACTGAACAAGAGGAAGAGACCAGAGGCTAAGCCTTGAAGACTACCTTTGCTAGTCCATGTGCATCTTACCTGTGCAGACTGTTTTTGCTTGCCAAGGATCTGTTGAATAACTCCTGTCTGTCCATGGGGACAGAAAAAGAAAAAACAAATAGGCAGGTGAAAGGTGCAGGAGGCAGGTGGTAAGGCAGGGCTGACAGAAGTGGACTGTCGGGGTGGGAAAAGACACTGGCAGTGATGGCACTTCCTGGAAGCCACAGGTACCCCATGCCTCTTCCCTAGCTCCCTGACTTAATGAGAGCTCTGGTTGAACACTAAATGATGTTAGCAGAGGTACCCAGGTTGGAGTGGAGCAAAAGCCCATCAGTACTGAGTGGAGGTAGAGCTCTTCTGTGGAGAAAGCTATGGAGAGACCCTCTTCAGAGGAGAGGCAGTGGGTCAGCACTGGAGAGGCAAGGCTGAGGACCTTCCTATTTCCAGGTGTCCCACAGACTTGAGGAGATAGACACTTTCTGTCGCTAAGCCTTTCCATCACACCGCCAGCAGTGGTGGCCTTGTGTTGCTTCGTAGCTGTTGTTGGGTGATTTGTAGATCTCAGGCCAAAGTGCAATGCTGAATTCCCAGGAACTGCTGAGCCCAGGATAATGGCAGGATGTTGATAGCAGAGTTGGTAGGATGAGGGACATGGATTCTCAGTAAGACAAAAGCAACAGAGGGAAAGATAGGCATAGGGGATTTTCCTGGGATCCTCTCCCCGCCCTCCCCTCGCTGAGCTCGAATATCGCTGCCTCCCCAAACCTACTCTGCTGGGCTGATGCCAAGTGGTACTGGCAAAGGGGGTTGAGGAGGAACATGCCAGGATGTTTCAGAAGAAAGATGAGGAGGTGGAAAGGAATTCAGAGAAGGAAATAAAGCAGGGATGAATCAAGTGGAACAAGTTTTAAATATTAATCCCTGCCTCCCCCATGCAAATTAGAGAATGGTGGGTCTGAAGGAAGGAAAAGAGCTGGAAGCGGAAGGGGAAGAAAGATGTCTGCACTGTATCATGCTATACCAGCAGGAGGGGAGCAGGTAGGGTGCACCAAAAACCTCTGCAGGTTGATGGGGTGGAGAGGGGACCAGCCCAAGTTTTGTCGTTTTCCAGATGGCTCAAATTGCTGGTGTTTGCTATTCCCATGAGATCTTTGATAGCATCTGTTGATGTACTAATGACTAGATGCTCCATTCACCACTCAAGAGAGGGATTAGGACTCAAATTGCCATTCCAGCTTGTCACTCAACAAGGAATTAAAATCTCCTTTGAATGTGGAATTTACTGACCCCATGGGAGAGCCTAAGACTAAGAAATGATGCTTTAAACATGAGATCACCGAAAGAAAATCATGGATTAGCTGCAGAGCTCTTGGCTTCCCAAGCTGTGGCTGAGAGCCACTGGGCAGCGTTACACAGAAGCACCTAATTCATGCTCCAGCCAAATCAACACAAGGATCCCAGCCATTCCTTTCTTGGAAGGGATAGTGGAGTATAGTGCAGGGACTCCAAGAGATGGGTAGTTTTTAAAGAGTTCACATGGCAAATAAGGAAGAGGCTTTGATCTGTGTCTTTCCTCATGGAGGAAAATACCTATTTGATGTCCTGGTTTTATTGCCAGCAGCTGCCTGTGTTTTCCAGCCTGGGACCGTGGCTGTGGAGAAAACCACTTTGAATTTCATCTGAGCAACAGACCGACGCTGACAGCAATGACTTAAGTGAACTGACATAGAGGTGCCCACATGGTAAGATCAGACTCCTGCAGTGCAAGCCCATGACCTCTGCTAGCTCAGCTGCGCTGCCAGGTCTTGCAGCAGAAGTGAGCAGGTACTGAACTAGATGTGCACAGTGGCAAAAAGCAGCAATATGTACTTACCTCAGGAAACCAGATGGCTGGGCAATGATACACAGCCACTTTGGATTTACTGGCATTTGTGTTTTTACATTTGTGGACACCCCACCTCTCCAATTTTTTTTTTATTAAAGGTCTTTAGAAGTATCCAGGAAGTAAATTCATTTAAAAAATGAAGTGTGGAATCAAGTTCTTCCTATTTTATGTTGGTTGTGGGATTTTTAAAAATCAGCATTATTCTAGGTCTGGTCTCTGTTCATGCCATGCACAATTTTGTTGGAATAGTTCTGAACAATCCTTGCTGACAGCTCAGTACCAGCAGCTCCCTCTGACTCTCTGATGGGGGAGAAATCTGAACCTCCCATGAATAAAGCCTTTGCGGTCATAGAGGCTGACAAATCTCCTCTCTGGAAGACTTAAACCGCATCTGAACTCCTGTAGGCATGAAACACAGCTGGGCATCCTGTAGTTTGTGTCATGCTGTAGCTCATCCCTCGAAGAGCAGCTCCCCGGCCAGGCTATGCAAATGGAAAAATCTCCAGGGACCACAGCAGTGGCCATTGCTCTTGCAGGCCATGGTTGCATGAAGGTAAAGCTGGGCTAGCAGGGATCAGGGGCTCTTAGAAGACAGCCAAAGACTGTCGTGCCTCCTTTTCTTGTGGAGACAGAAGAATGGTGGTAGCAGGGATGTTGATATTGAAATCTATACCTCCCATCCAATGTGTCCATCCAATAATGTCTCAGAGGGTAAGAAGGTTTTTCTGCCTGTTTTGATTCTGTCTGCATATTTGCATGTCTCTTCCCTATTCACTTGTGTCTGGGGTTCTCAACCACCGACATATCTAGATACTCACTTTGTGACACCTCATAACAGAGATGGACCATTGGATTGTATTGGATTGTGGACCACAATGACAAGGAAAGCTGATGCTCAAACCATGGGAAGTCCCCAGCTGAGAAGAGCTTAAATTTAACAGATCGTTTACATGGAACTGAATTTCAAAGGACCTAAATGAATCTACACAATTAATGCACTTTTCCTTAGTTTAACATCACCCCCTAGTGTCACTTGGGTTCAGTGTCCATGTATCATACTTTCTCAGAACAGGTTTGATGCCTTGCCTCTGCCCTTCAATAGCATCCCCTCGCAGACGCAGCGGCAGATGTGCTTCTGGGAAAGACACAGGAGAATTCCGCCCTTGAGAGGTGGGTTTGCCAAGACATCAAACTTCAGATGTTTCTCCCACAGAGTTTCAGAAGCTTTAAAGCTCCTTTCTTTTATGTCTGTCCAGAAGAGAAGCTGTGGGATACAGTTGCTTCTTCCACTGTCTAGCGGAGGAGTGCCTTGTTTGGTGGGGAGATTTCCACTCCTGATGCCATATTTGCAGCAGATCGGTCAGCTTAATTTGGAGGGAGACCAGGCATGGTCTCATTAAATGGCAGTAAGTTGCTAGGACTGCATGACATTTGCCTGAAGGAATTAAGATGTGGAACTGGGAACTTCTGCCCAGGCTGTATCACCCGTCGTTAATGTCTCTCTGCCAGAGCACTGCTGGACTGCCAGCGTGACCCCAGCAATACAAAGAATGTGGCCAGAGAGTCTGATTTCCATCCATGGTAAGAGAGCAGTGTCTGTAATAAAGAATCAGACTGTCTGTATGTGAAGAACAGTCTGTTGAACCACAGAATCACAGAATTGTAGGTCAGAAGGCTGCATGTTGCTCATTGCCGGCTACCACAGGAAAGGACCTCAAGAGATCACCAAGTCCAACCCCTGTGCTAAAGCAGGTTCCTTAGGACAGAGGAAGAGTCTTGAGAAAGAGTCGGTGTGGCTTCTGCAAAGGGAAACCCTGTGTCATTGTCCTGATGGGATCTGTGAGGGCCTTGGAAAGCACATGGGTAGAGGGGATATATCTGGACTTCCAAAAAGCCATAAACAGGTGGTTCACCTGAAAGGTACTAGAGGAACTAAGTTGTTACATGGTTAGAGAAAAGGATCTTTTATGGAAAGAAAGCTGAGTAAAGGACAAGTGGCAAAGGGTAGAGGCCCATGGCATACTTCTCAGATTGGAGAAGAATGAGCAGTGAGGACAGCTCAGGGATTGCATGGGACTAGTTTTATTCACTATCATCACAGATGACCAGGAGTAGTGACTGAACTGTGAAATCTCCAAGTTTGAGGATGATACTGACCTTCCTTGTGTGGTCAAATACTGTTCTGATGTCAAGGGACTTCAGAAGGATCTCACAAAACAAAGTGTTTGGACAGTAAAGTGTCAGGCAAGCTTCCAACATATACACAATGTGAGGTTAATATGTTGCCAAATAATCTAGCACATTCCTAACGGTTAACTCAAAGCTCAGATTTGCAGTAGCCGATCAGGAAGGAGATCGTGGAGATGTCATTTATTATTCCATAGAATGGGCTTATGCAGCAGCAGCCAAGATAAATGTTGGGCGTCATTGGCAAGAGTATTTGGAGTTAGACAGAAGCTGCTGTTTTAGCACTATATAAAACCTCCATGCATCCTGATCTTGTGCAGTGGGGGCTGTTCTGATCTCAAGAAAGACATGGTGGAGTTTAAGAAGACACAGGGAAGGACAACTACAGCAATCTAAGGGGTGGAATAGCTGCTTTATGAGGCTGCAGCTCATCAGTCTGGAGACAGGAAGGCTGAGAATGAGGTTTATAAAATCTTTAAGGTGGTGGATAAGGTGAATGCAGATCTGTCTTTCACCAAATTCTTCTGAGAGCTTCCCTCAGTTGCCAAAGAATTGTTTTCTAAAAGGTTGGTTCACTGCCCACTCCTCTGATGCCATCTCACGGGCAATGCACTCGCAGGTGGCCCTCAAAGAGAGAGGACAAATAATCCATCATGTTACTGCTTAGGTCTGGCATCAACTTCTCTGGAAATCCTCTGTTCCATCCACGAGGCAAACTCCCTCCCACCTTACCTCCTTGACCCATCTGAAAGCTGTCACATTAGCAGGGAGAAGCTGCAAAGGTGACAACCTAGCCAAGGATGGACAATCACTTGCCAGCTATAGGGCTGTTTTGGGAGAAGTGGATGCAGAGTGGGGCCATAGAGCTTCTTGCCTTGCTAGCTTTACCCACACTGGTGGCACCACAGCATTTCATTATTGGAATGAATGAGAACATCTGAACAGGATCAGAATCAAACACCGTTTAATGCCAAATCCTGGCTGTGAGACCATCCAGTGGCAAATTCCTTGTGGAAGATATAAGAGCAAGGAAGTACGTAGTAAATCCCCCAAATACTCTCCTAGCCTCCAGCAGTCTGAGGCAGATGTTGAATCTTTGTATTTAATTGCCCTTTTCCTCTGCAGTGTCTCCATCCAGTTAGTTTATGAAACCACATAAACGTTTATTACCCACGCTCTCCTGAGGCAAGGTGTCCAGGGCTGACAGTGTGCTGTGTGAGGGAGCCTCGTGTTTGTTTTGGAACTGCCTCCAGTTCCTGCTCCTTGTCTTTTGAAGACAGTGAGCAGTAATTTATTTTCATCTTACTCATTCCCCTTAAGGTTTTATTATACCTATTTATTATGGCCATTACAGCTTCTCTCCTCTGTCATCTTTTCTTCAGAGCAGGTCACAGCATTGCAGGCAGCCAGGAGCCCATATCACTGGATGCCTTTCAGGAAAACCAGACAAAACTTTCTTACAGGAATGATCTTGGTAGAAGCAGCCTCAGGGTGGGCACCAGAAAGTACCAACTGGCCTCAAAAGGGGTCTCCTGGCACCTTGATGCTGCAGTGGCCCTGGCCAGCACTGCAGCCCAGCTGACCTGTGTGACCCAAATGTGGACCCACAGGTTCTCCCTATCCCCTGGCCACACAGGCCTGTCAGAAAGCAGGCACTTGCTGCTGAAACCCCATGGGGGGCATCTTCCTCCCTCTCAGTTTTGTGGCTGGCCCCAGGAGGAGACTGTGCAGAGTGAGACACTGACACTGGGGACAATGTCCCAGCAGCAATGGTCCCTGGGAAGCAGTCAGTGGCTGATGCTTTCCATGGCACTGTCCTGCCACCCCATGCAGACGAAGCTGTAGAAATGAAATGAGGTAGTACAGGAGGGATCAGCCTTCCCCAGTGAGTGGGAGCATTCTTTGCCTTCCAGCCCATTGCTAGAGGCAGACATGAAGCTGTTTAAAAATTGAGAGGTAGGCAGAAGCCATCATTTTGCCTTGCCACAAAGGCACTCGATGGCCCTGACCAGCCTCAATTGGGCCTTCATCTGTAACCTTTGCTCATGGGACCAGGAGTCTCATTTCAGCTCAGCCCTGGGCTTTTAGTCCCTGCCTGAGATGTGTTGTGGTCTGTCTCCACCTCCTTCCTGGCTGTTCCTGGCCATGGATGCTGTTTTTCTGGATCCTGACACCCAGACTGAGTTCCTGGCTTGACCTCAGGCCTGCCCGGCAATCACTGGACTGTATCTGGTACTGGCTACCACCGCTGAGACTGATTTTGACCTGAAGATCAACTTCTTATCTAGACCTGGGACCTGCTTTGTCACTACAAACTCACCTGATGATCTGAACTCTGACTTGAACCCGACTTTCATCCCTGAGACTCGCTAGCCTAGGGTGGGTGCTGCAAGATGAGCTGCCACCCAGACAGTCCCTAGCTGTACCTGTGGTGAGAAATAAGTCACTGAGCTCCAGGGAGAAGGCTGAGGTGCATCCTGGATACTGGGTGTTGTATTTAAGCCCTGGAGGACAGGCTGGGAGAGATCACAACAGAAAAGGTTAAAAATGTGACTCCCTGTTCCTGAACCGGGGCAGAAGGGCACCATCCCAGCATTGTCCCAAGGCATTAGGATCAGTGCTTATGGACACCAATATATCAGCCCTGCCTCTTGCAACTCTTCTGTACCCCATGCACCCAACAGCAATGTGATGGAAGGAGGCTGAAATGGCACTGGGCAGGGTGTTTTGGGGCAGATACGGTGATCAGTGGGTGACTGCTCAGGTGTGAGGGCCCCTGCCAAAGCATGGTTGAGAAGCACCTCTGGGGAGCAGGGCCTGGGCTCAGCATGAGTGTGTTGTGTCAGCTGGCAGGAGAGGTGGGACAATGTACGGCACTGTCAGGAAGGCAGCCAGCAGATTCCTCAGTGATGGGGTAGCGCTGAATGACCTCAGAGCACAAATGGTCTGCACAGCTGGTGGACTCCTCTAGGCACCCCATCTGTGCCGAGGAGAGCTCAGGGTCGCAGCTCTCCATCCAGGAGGCAGCCCCCACCCTGCAGCACCCTGCAGAATGGCTTTCTTGCCTGCCTGCTGAAGCTGGAGGGGAGGAAAGTGTTGGCAGCTCACAGAATTGTTAATAGAAGAAGTGGGAAAGCAATGGGGAAAGTTCAAAGAGCTACACAAAACTGGTTCTGAAAAGGGCTGAGCAAAATTGAGTGCTGGACATGAAGGGATCATGGCTGCTCTGAAAAGCTTCTTATGGTCAGTTTGAATATATATACTTAGACAACCTGGGTATTGCCATAGACTGCAACATTAAAACAGCAGTGCCATTCTAGGTCCTGGTAAAGGAACTTGATGTTTCTATTTCAGTAGCTTGCTTTCACATATGTCCCTGCTGATAAGCCTCCATCCCAGCACCGTGTCAAGGTGTCAAAGAGTGCTCTCTTAGATCCAAATGGGCATCAAATCTTTCATCACCCTAGTCGCTGCTGACACCTTCGGTAGTACAGAACGGAAACTGAAGTGCCATGTGGGGTTGGGTAGCTGAAACAGGAGTACAGACCTCTCCACCCAAGTCACTAGTGTCATTAACTGGGTATGTTGCAGAGAAAGGGTTCACACTAAGGCTAACACTTGAGAAACTGTGTGTCCTGCTAATGGTGTGTTGGAACAGCCTGTCCCCTCAGGGGATACTTCCTGGAGCCTGATGGATTTCCCTTTGAAGGGGCAGTGTTCCAGTTGCAATCATGCATCTGGCACTCTGATTTTAAGCACCAGAATTCAACCCTGATCCTTTAGAGCTGCATGAAGTTCGCATTTAAGAACTGCTCCTATTCTGATGGGAGTGAAATGAGCTGTTGTGTGTATGGTAAGGAGGAGATAAGGGAAGAGAAGGATGGACTTAAGATGTGTGGGAACATCCTTCTTGACTAGGTCCCTTCACTGCAGCTCCTTTATTCAGTCCAGAAGTTCTCCCTGCTATGACTCTGTGACACTGGCTGCCATGTGTGGCTCTTGGGCATGTTCAAGCTCCATTATTTTTCTGTGTGCTGCCTATTCTGAGCTAGGCATACAAGGGACAGGCTGTTTAGGATGCTAAACCCAACAATAATTCAGAGGAGGAAAAGGATGCATTTTCCTAAAGTACAAATAGTTGTTAGATATCATATGCCATCCCCAATGCTTCTGTGTGTCACAAAGCAAAAATGTGCATCTGAAAGGAGTCTTTGCAGTGGACAGTATTAGGCAATGTGAAGTGCCATTAATACCCACTTGGATTTCTTCTCCTGCTTTTCTTCATCTGTTCATCTCCAATGGTTGCCCACAGAGCAGTCTTTGCTGAAGAATGTGTAGAGATCCACTCATTGTTTGTTGCAAGATTCTTAGTGAAGGCAGTTCAGTCCTGTACTGGAGACCCAGACTACTTATGGTAACGGGGGCTGCTCTGCTCTCCTTTGTTAGTGTCTCTTACCTCTGTCCATTCTCAGTCTAGAGGGAACACAGGGGCTCATGAGGCGCTCAAGCCTTGTGGGTCCCCTGCATGGCTCTAGTTCTAGGGAACAGGAAGGCCAGTGACACTGGTGTGTCACTGCCTCCAATTTACAAACTGATCCATCTCCTTGTGAGCAAACCTTTGTGCTCCAAAACTGAGGCCTAGGACCTGAGTATTCCCCAGGGGCTGACTTCCACACTCAAGTGTAAGAAAGAGGACTCCAGTGCAGGAATATAGTCCATGTGGAGGTACTGAGAACAGGTGAAACGTCTGCAAGTCACTGTAGTTACCTTCTCTGTAATGCTGTGTAGCACTGGCGTGTGCAAGCAGCCTGACCCAGTGGGCCCCTGAAGGGACCTTGGATGGCTTGTGCCTGGCCTCTGATGGTCACTGGCACAGTCAATTGTGACTGACATGTCTTTGGCTCTTTTGGTGGCCAAGAGCAAGCGCTGACAGCCCGTGTTCTTGCTGAGCCCTGCCAATATGACCGAACTCTCACTTGGCACAGCCTCAGATCGAAGAGCGTGCTCCCTCAGCTGTAATGAGAGCTCAATCTGGAGGGAATCACTGAAAAGGGTGGGTCTGCCGAAGGGTCCCTGGGGCTTATGGCCAGAGCAGAAACAACAACCCCACCCTGATCCCTGCAACAGCTCCCCCTCTATAAACAGGGTAGATGGACACCCCCTTCCTCCCCCTGTTCGTTCCTCCTGCGTTCTTCCCTCCCAGAGGTCACCTTCAGCAGGGAGGCAGTGTGCCCCCAGGACCAGAGACATGGGGAAGGGGCGGAGCGTCACGCTTCGCCCCGTAACGCCTGGCAGCCCCTCCGGCTGCTCGGTGCAGGCTGAACCCAGCCTGGAGGCTGCGGCGGGGGAAGCGAGGCAGAGCACGGCCGGCAGTGCTGCGCTGCTGGAGAAGGTGAGAGGTTTGCTACGGACAGGGAGGGAGGTGGGAAGAGGAGTTACAGCTGTGGCAGGTTGGAGGAGACCAGACGGGCGCGTAAAAGAGCACCCACCCCACACAAACTGGTTTTGGGGACTCTGGCGTGGCGTGCCGGCACGATGTGGAGAGTACCCATGTCCCACATCTGGTTGATGGCAAGCTCGTGGTGGCTGTGCCCCGAAAGGTTCCTCTGTGTCCGGTTGTGTCCAGTGGGACGGTGCCGCGGTATCATCCAGTGGGTTGGGAGGTGGGTGTGATGTGGGTCGGTCCCTGCGACACTGCTGCCGATGTCTGTCCGAGGAGGCTGTTGCCTGGAGGTCGTGGGTACTGCTTGCTGGGAAGAGGCTTACGGGGGTCTCTCCAGTGAGGCTGGTAGGTGTTTGGCCCAAGAAGAGCAATAGGGGTGAACTTCTGCTAAGGGGACAGTCATGCGGCTCTCCGCAGCGAGATTAAGCACTCAGCCGCACTCAGCCGCTGACCAGTTTTAGAAATAAGCTCATAAATCTATCAGCAATAAGGCCAGAAACAACCACGACAACAATCTGGTCTGATCCTTTGCCTGTGTTAAACATGGTTTGCACTATAGTGGACCTTTTAGGGGAAAAACCCCAAAAAAGCGCCATTCTTGAGGTAAGAGTACCAGAGGTGAAGGATATTCTTCCATGCAGTTTTGTTGGATTTTTAGGGGCAAATATCCTTCTTCACAAAATCTGCACTGCAATTGAAGTCTGAAGTGGCCTCGTTTCAGCTTCAGCTATTGTTTTTATGATAATGCTTTTACTTATTTGGGAAAGCCCACTTGAGTGAAATTCTAATGCCCACAAAAGCACATACATATAAAAGAACTCCTTCACTATCTGTTTGATAAGTGGCCTGAGTTTGGCTAGGATAGAGTTAATCTTCTTTCTAGAAGTCTAAGAAGACTACTCCCTTGGAAGTTTCCCCTGTAACTATCAGCCCAGTTGTCATTCTCATGGTTCTTCTCTGGTCCTTTTTCCATCAAACTCTGGACGCCAGTGTTCGCTTGCTGAACTGTGGGCTCACTGGTGCTATTAAAGAGGTAGAAAACATCCATTAGTTAATTTTGTTGACTCAGCAGCTGACCTCTTTTCAAAAGAGTTCAGGAAATTTACCCTGAAGAAACTGGGCTTTCACATCAGTGTATTTTTAACATTCTAAAACCAGCTGAAAAATAAAAGGCACATGAATGCAAAGCAGAGCAAATGGAAGGAATGCATTCCCAATAAAACCAGAAAATCCACTGGTGCACGATATTCGCAGTTCTGGTGCAGAAGTCATTAGCAGGTGGCCAGCTCTTCAGAAATACAGCTTTCCTAACTCAGCTGATTTCCAGAGATTAAATTTCAGACTGTCTCAGGGCATCTGTGTGTAGGAACCACTGCAGAAACTAGAGTTTACTGTAAGAGGCACACCGTCTCTGAAGAGATCTCTTCTTTTGCTATCCACTGTCTTTGTATGAAGTGGAATGGCTATATCTGTGGTCTTTTTGTTTGTTGTTTGTTTACAGTGAAGCTTATTTTCTTAATTTGCCATCTGGAAAATGCCAGTTTGCCTCTCCCTGCTGAAGTTGCCTGTGTCTGATCCTTTTCAGGCATTGCCTTCAGCAGACTGAATGCAGAAGTGGAATCTGCAACATCAGTAACCCTGATGTCGCCATTCTCTCGGGCTGCTATCTGTATCCTTAAGATGTGTACCTATGTCACTGGAGATTATTTCTAGTGCATCATCTAGTGTATCATCCTCATCCTACATTTTAAGGCCTACATTTAAGGAAGCAAGAGCTACATTTCTGGATATACACAGTGCCCATTTTGTCTAAAAAACAGCATGAAGAACTTGTATTTGTCTGATTAATATGACTTTTTTTGTGCGTGTCACTCAATGACAGACTAAACTCCTGACTTCTTTGGTGATTTGAAACACTTGTGTGTGTGTGTATATGTGCATGCACTAGTTTTATCAAGCAATGCATTATCTACCCATTTGGAAACATTTTCTGGGTGATTTCAGTGCTTTCTTCTAGTTCATTGATATTCTAGTATTATGACAGAGCCAGGATTTAACAAGATCAGTTTTGTAGGGTGAGGACACCAATAAAATACAATAATTACCACTATGCTGGGCTTATTTTTAAAATGCAAATTAACAGTATGTGGGTTATTGATTTTGACCAATGCTGGTATGAATTTGCACAGATAGCTTTCAGGGAACGATCAGTGAATGGGACGTTTCTGGCAGGTGCCATCTGTACCAGGACCAGGCTGAGAACTGCCCCAAACTCCCACTAACAATTTAGAAGTTGCTGGGAAACTCCTGCAGACAGGGTCCTTACACAGCCCCAAGACAGAAATGAACGCTGTGGTTTGGTAAAGACAGAGATGAGAAATGATCCAAATTACTTGTTACACTAAGTCCCCTTGAGCAAAATGTTCTTCATTAAAGCTGCTGCAAAAGTATTTGGGTAGAAACAAGGCAGGCAACACCCAGAAAGGGACATGAAGAGGAAGAGGAGTTTTTCCCAAAAAAACCCCACTGTAATTTGGAAGAACTCTGGGCTGACAATGGATGTCTAAGGTAGTACAGCTTCTCAGTGTGGTGCACAAAGAAATCTTGGGGTCACAGCACGAGGCAGAGGGTAATGCTGGCTGAATGCATCACTGGAGGCATTCCCCAAGGAGCAGCCAGGGGTTTACAATGGATGGACAGAAAAACTGGTGAGGCTTCAGAAAAGAGCTGTAAAACAAATCTGAGAGCTAGACAAAGGCTTTGGTTTTGAGAATTGAGCAGAATGTTGTTTGAAGGCATTTAACTAATAAGAAGACTGACAGGTGTCATGATCAGAGAGCGTGGAGATGTTTCTTCACAATTCCAAATGTGACTAGAGTTTCTGGAAGCATCCTGCTTTTAAACTGATGTGGCCACTACAGAACCACACTGTGCTAGATGGTTTGTGAAGCTTAAGTAAAGCGTTGGATAAATATATAGCCTGAGTTTCAGGCTGTACCCTGCTAGTTTTACTCAGTCTAAATAGTTTAAAATATGTTTTCACAGGCTTTGGTCATACCTCTGACCTCAGTGCATATAAACCCTGCGAGAGTCAGGAGAAATAAAACAGCCACTAAAAAACTCTTCTCTAGCTGAGAAACTTCATCAGCAGCTTAGGTAACTCGGACTAGGATATCCTATAAATATGTAACAGCAAGAACGTTACCACTTCTTGTCTTTAAATCAAACCTGCATGACTTTTAGTAAGAGCTGCCCCAGATTTTGTTGGCTATTTGGTTTGGGTTAAAGTGCTGTAGATGGTCAGGTAAGAAAATGGACCCTACATGCCATATGCTCAAGGTCATTTTTAATGGAGCATCTTTGATACGAGGAGAGGCTGAGACAGCTGGGATTCTTCAGCTTGGAAAAGAGAAGGCTCAGAGGGGATTTTATCAGTGTATGTAAACATCTGGTAAGAGGGAATGAAGAAAAGGGAGCCAGACTTTTCTCAGTAGTGCTCACTGACACGAGGCAATGTACACAAATTAAAGCACAAGGAATTCCAGCTAAACACAAGAAAACACCCCTATCTCTATCTATCTCTATCTATCTCTATCTCGATATCTCTCTATCTCTCTATCTACTATGGGGTGGTCAAACTGTGTGGTAGGTTGCCAGAGAGGCTGTTGACTCTCCATCTGTGGAGATAAACACCCCCCAGCCTTCCTAGATAGCCCGCTTCAGCAGCTGCTGCTTGAGCGGGAGAATTGGATTAGATGATCTCAGGAGGTTCCCTGCAGCCTAAATACCTCTGTGATTCTGTCATCATAGCACCATCTCTGTTATACAGAGGTTACACTGTCTTTGGCTTTTGACATGTGTGAAGGACTTTTCTGGACTAAATACATAAATCATTTTGGTTGAGGAACCAGAATACCATTACCTAGACTGAGGCACTGTATCTCCATAGGCTAGCTCCTCCGCTGCTCCTCAGGAAATTGGGAAGCAGTCAGAAAGGATGTGAATTTCTTGCTGCTGTAATTAGAGACTCTTTTGGGGAATTAGGGTTTTCATACATTGACAGCCTGGCAACAGGATCTTTAGCAGGGATGAAGCACTGGAAGAATAGTGGAGGAAAGAAGAGTTTTGAGAAGGACCTTGCCTGCTGTCTGCAATGTAGCGTGGCCAAATGGTGAGCTCACCCTGGCCAGGGACCTGGTGGCTTTCTCCCCAGTGCTTGTTTACTCTGCAAAGGGCAAATGTCACTCTAGAAGGTAACAGAGGTAGTTGCAGAGTACCCAGGCATACTGTACTCACTGGTGAGCCAAATTTGGGTCTTACTTAGCTTCCTACCTAATTGCAGTGGTATCTCAAAGAAAGACCTGAGGACTTTGGGTACTTCCTGAAGCATGGACTGTGTCCTGTAATGAGTTTCCTCAAAGGCAGCAAGGACCAAAGCCTGTAAACTGTCCTGGAGTGGCTGCAGCTGCAGCTTCATAGGATCATAGAATCACAGACTGGTTTGGGTTGGAAGGAACCTCAGAGGTCACTGATTTCCAAACCCCACCTATTTCCACCGTTCACTAGACCAGGTTGTCCAAAGCCCCATCCAAGCTGGCCTTGAACACTTAGCCCCCTGGAAGTACCTCTCTGGGCAACCTGCTCCAGTGCCTCACCACCCTCACAATAAAGAATTTCTTCCCTTAATCTAAATCTACCCTATTTTTTGTTTAAAGCCATTACCCCTTGTCCTATCACTAGATGCCCTTGTAAACAGTCATTCTCCATTCTTCAGGCACAGGAAGGCTGCTGTAAGGTCTCCCTGGACCCTTCTCTTTTCCAGGCTGAGCCAAACTCTCTCAGTCTGTCCTCATAGGAGAGGTGCTCCAGCCCTCAGATCACCTTCATGACGCTCCTCTGGGCTTTCTGCAACAGCTCCATGTCTTTCTTAAGTTGGGGGCCCCAGAGCTGAATACACAGTACTCCAGGTGGGTTGTCATGAGAGCTGAGTAGAGCTGCAGAATCACCTCCCTTGAGCAGCTGGTCACACTTCTTTTGATGCAGCACAGGATGTGGTTGGCTTCCTTCATATGGAGCCCTGATCAGACACACAGGATTGTCACTGTCCTTCAAGACACTCTATCCATATCGACTAGCTGATCTGTTTTTCCAAGCTGGCTGTTTTACTGGATGCTCTGCTCTGCACCCAGAAGATCTGTCCTCCCATGCCAGTGGTGCCAGGCATGGAAGTAAGGATCCTTGCCACCTATATTGCAGTACACTTGAAATGGGTAGTAGAAGGACATGAGATTGGTTTTGGGTTTTTTTTGTTTGTTTGGCTGGGTTTTTTTGTTTTGGTTTGGTGTGGTGTTTTTTTTTTTTGGTTGGTTTGGTTTCTTTTTTGTTTTGTTTGTTTGGTTTGGTTTGGTTTGATTTCTTTTATTGCAAAAGCTTCAGCTAGACTGAGAACCAAGAATACAGAGAAGCATATCCTCCCATTCACAAAAGCAAGTTTTCACACAGTAAATAGAAGTAATGAATCATACAAGACCAGAATAGATGAATCCTATAATAAATAATTCAATGCAAATATAAACAGAATAATGAATAGATATTTGAAAATGATGTCATACTGAATTATACACTAAGTGGATGCAATGAGAAGATTCCAGCCTTTGGGTTACATAGCACTAACAGGTGGCCAGCCTACAAGGGAAGAAATTTTATCCAACTCAATTTTGAAAAATGGAATTATCTGGGAAGATTGTGAATTGTATAGGACTATGAATTTGATATAAGGGAAACACTATCTTACAGAAGAGATCTTCTGGTATTTTTGTCACAAATACAAATCTAATGTGTTCTGCACAAGACAAGCAGACATCTCTCCTGCTGTTGCACTCCCTAGTTAGGGTGGCTTTAGCCTATCTAGTACCAAGGGGACCTCCATGTCTTTCCAAGGTCTATTACATTTTAAGGGTTTTTTTCTCTGTATCCCTAGTTAGGAGTTTTTAAAAAGTTTTTTTTTCAGCTACTCATTTTAACACCTAAATGTGGCAACGCCAGTTCAGAAATGTCAGTGTGCTGTGGGTCTGTTGCTGGTTTCTTCTGTGCCCTTGCTGGGTGGAATTTCACAAGCTGTGCCAGCTGGGCAGCAATAAAAAACTAGAGCAATGTAAAAACTAATTCATTCTTTCTGCTGCCACTCATATTCCCAGGGTGCCATCTTCCTTTTTAGCAACATGAGGTCCTATTCCCTTCCCCAAAAGGCATCATGTGAGTCAGAATGTTTCAAGGGAAGAAATCCCGAGTTTGTAACTGCAGAGGGGGCCACTGGATTTACATCAGGGCTCTGTCTCACTGCACACTGATTAAGACACATCTAAAAATGCTGCAGCCCTCAGGCTCTTGGGTTGCATCCTTAGGCAAAGTGTTCCTAGCAGGTAAAGGGAGGTGACCCTTCCTCTCTACTCAGCACTGGTGAGGCCACATCTAAAGTAGTGGGTCCAGTTCTGGGCTCCTCAGCAGATGAAAGATGTGGACATAGTGGAATGAATCTGGCCCATGAAGATGATTAGGATGTTGTAGCAGTTCTCATACAAGAAGAGACTATGAGAGCTGGGTCTTGTTTAGCCTCATGACGAGAAGGCTCACGATCACACTTTGATCATATTATCAATGTGTATAAATACCTGTAAAAAAGACAGAGAGCCTTCTTAGTGGCAGGACAAAAGGCAGCAGGCCTGAAATGCAGAATTTGTATTTAAGCATAGGAAAATCTTGTTTTTTACTATAAAGGTGATTTAAAACTGGAAGAAGTTGCTCAGAGCAGTTGTGGACTCTCCATCCTTGAAGATACTCAAAACTGGACTGGACATAGTCCTGAGAAACCTGCTGTAGTTAACCTTCCTCTGTGCAGGAGGTTGCACCAGGTGATCTCCAGAGGTGCCTTCTGACCTCAACAATCCTGTGACTCTGGTTCTGTGATCTGTGTTCCAAAGCCAGGAGAGCTTCCCAGGCCTAAGGTGCTTGTGTTCAGAGCACAGGGAGGAAGTCAGGGGAGAGTGCTGCCACAGGTGCATGGAAGTGCTGACTGGAAGCTGGATTGGGGGACTGAAAAAAGCATTTCTCTGAAATGGGTTTGAAGCAGCTGGCTGCAGCTCAAAATGCCACTGATGGCCAAGCTTCCTTCCTGCCCAAGTCTCTTGGCTGCACAGATGAGTGACTTTGGGTCAGAAATGTCAGCAGGCGTGTCCCTTTGGCTTGCTTGGCGTACACTGCCTCTGACTAGCATTCCCTTTCTTTTCAGGGTCTAGCTGTGCCTCTGCCTGAGGAGAAAGTCTGTCTCTGCAGCTGCCTCCAGGACTGTCTCCAGTAAGCAGAGACACACGGTTTTGCTGCAATGGACTAAGGAGAGCAAGAGGACTGGGTCACGCTTTACAAACTGAGGCTCTGTTAAGGTTTCCCTTGTTGTCGTACACCTTGGAGACTAGAATAAGAGGAGCCTGAGCTGTAGTACAGCTGACACAGAAAGGTGAGCCAGGTCTTTGAAATGAGAGGCCCCTGGAATTGCAGTTACAAAGTCAAGCATCTGTCTGGAGGCCAGAAAGGATTAGAGGGCTGGAGGAAGTTCCCTGCAACACAGGGACCTTTTATAGCATGAGGGGCTTTGCCCAGAGGTGTACTGTATAAAAGCAGAAGCTCAACTCGTAGCAGAGCTGTGAGAGTGCTCAGGCTCCACGTGGCACAGTTTGCATGGTGTGTCCTGTCTGTTTTTCTCTGTACATGTTGTGATACTCCTGACTTACACTGTGGTGTTTCTGCAGCGCGCAGCGATGGCCGAGAGCTCAGCCGCAGCTGCGGCACGGGCAGCAGCACCCACAGTGCTAGATGAGCTCCTGGAGATCACAGCCCAGAGCCTGGTGCGTGCTGAGGTGGCTGAGCACTATGAGGTTATTCGGGAACTGGGCAGGGGCAAGTATGGCCACGTGATGCTAGTGACCCACCGGCAGAGAGGTAAGGAACCAACCGTGCCCTGTGAGCTTCTGTGCCTTGCCTCCTCTCCACTTTCCAGGTGGGCTAGTGGCTCCTTGGGGCCAGGCACCAGACATGGTGGTGGGTCCCTAGGGAGACCAGCAGGACAGGGACCTCTCCAGCCAGGGACCGACCCATTGCACTCATCCAGGGAGTAGGTGATGCCAGCAGGCAGACCAGAACATCAGGCGAGGTTATAGTGATGAGGCAAGTCCATGGTCAAGCTGGGAAGTCAATCCAGATGTCCAGATCAGTAGGGTTCATGGTTAGGCACTGGCGTGGATGTGTCAGAGCTGGAAACCAGTGCTTTTACCACACTGCTCAGGCAGAGAGAAGACCCAAGCCTAAGCTCAAAGGGTGCCCTAAGGCCCATGGAAAGAGAGTGTGTACTATGTTGGGTTGGCCAAGGCTATTAAGGCCTATGATAAGGCCATTTCCCATTAGTTCCAGCTCAGGCCAATGGACCCATATGGCCTGAACTTCCCTTGCTCTTCCCTGTACTCCTGTGCCTGTATTGGCTGGTGCAAAACTCACACCAGCAACAGCTCCCTGGTGTCCACAGGATATATACACACAGATTCAGGCCAGATTTCCCTGCGGCTGTGAGTGTCTGCACCATGGATGCTCAGTGCCCTTTCTATCTGGCCTTGGTGTGAGTGACTTTCAGGGGAGCCTAACCCACTCTCCCCATCCCCAGGGACTCCTATGGCTCTCAAGCTGCTACCCAAAGCCAGTACCAAGCTGCACACCTTCCTGTATGAGTACTGCATAGCGCTGTCTCTTGCCACCCACCCTGCTATCATCAGCATGTTTGGAATTGCCATTGAGTCCAGCCAGTACTATGGCTTCCTTTATGAACCAGCATTGCACAAAGACCTCATCTCTATCATCAAACCCCGGGTGAGTGCTCCTAGAAGGCCATTGGGACTGGGACTGTAACACTGGTCCCTGTGCAAGCTGGCTGGGTCAGAGGGAGGGAGATAAAGGCAACGGGCTGTGTATCCCTCTGGGATCTACAGCGCTGAAACAGCTTCAGGCTTGCAGGAACTGAACTGCAAAGGTCTTCCCCAGTGCAGACCATGCAGGTGAGAGCCCAGCTGGCGGGGCTGCCAAGGTGCCCTGCGTGTGCCCTCACACCGCCTGTCTCTCTCCCCGTGCAGGACGGGATCCCCGAGCCAGCCGCTAAGCAGTGCGCCAAGCAGCTCGTCAGTGCCCTGGAGTTCATCCACAGCCGGGGGCTCGTGTACCGCGACGTCAAGCCCGAGAACGTGCTGCTGTTCGACCCTGAGTGCCGGCTCATCAAGCTGACTGACTTCGGGCTTACGCGGCCCAAGGGTACCAAGCTCAAGCTGGTGGCCGGGGTAATTCCCTACACTGCCCCTGAGCTGAGCAACACCACCGATTCCCAGGGGGTGCCCATTGACAGCAGCTTGGATGCCTGGGCCTTTGGCGTGCTGCTTTTCTGCCTGCTGACTGGCTACTTCCCCTGGGAGCAGAGCCTGCCAGATGACCCTTTCTTTGAGGACTTCATGCTGTGGCAGGAGTCAGGTCTGGAGGAGGACCTGCCCCGCCACTGGAAACGCCTGACCTCTGAGGCTGCCCTGATGCTGCGGAGCCTGCTGGCCCTGGATCCTGCCAAGCGCAGCCCTGTCAGCGGGGCGCTGCGCTACGTCGATTGCCCTTGGCGGCTGGAGGACGGGTGCAGCGAGGGGGCTGCAGCGAAGCCCTAGAGCCCACTCCCCATGGCGGGAGGGAAGGCGGGGATCTCCCTGCAAGAGGCTTCAGGTTCTGGGGTACCACGGTGGCCCAGGCGTGAGAGGCCATGGTGACCCAGAGAGCAGCTTCCCTGCAGCACTCTCCCTGCTGCCAGAGCCAGCCTCCTTCCCCAGATGCTGGTCCTCACCCCATGGCTCATTGCTGATCAGTGTCACATCCCTGTGCTTCCTTGGGGCTTGAAAACATCTCCTTTCTCTTGGAAACAAGTGACTGCAAGTGAAGCACCCACTCACCTCCTGGCCACAGGGACTCCAGCGTGATTTCTAAGGGCTGCAGCACCTGCCTTGTCTCGAAACAGAGTAAAATATGTACTCTTGTGTTTCTGTATGTGGCTCTTTTTCCCTCATAATAAAATGCCTGTAGGGAACTGCTTGCTGTGGGAGAGCAGGGGCACAAAAGAGCCTGTGGCCATCTCAGGATGACCTGTGTAAGTCAGGGGCCACCCCTGGATATTTACTGGGCCTCCACCAGGTCCCATGAAGGGTGGCTTCAAGCCAGTGGGGTCAAAGTGCTGAGGAACCCCCAGCATGTGCTGATGGTGGCTGGGAACGGATGAGGGTGTTGAGAAGGTGGTGGGAGCCATGGAGGTGGAGTGTTGGAGAAAGCCAAGGGAATTTGCACATTGCAACCTGCCCACTGCCATGCATTTCTTACCATTTCCATGTGTTTGGGGTGAGGTGACAAATGGACTTTTCTGTGTGGAGGGTTGTTAGCAGCTGGAGTCTCAGCATCATTTAAGACAAGTGTCCCCTGTAGTCCTGTCTCTCAGGAAAATGGCCTTCTGCAAGCACCAACAGCTCTGCTGAAGCACCATTCACCCCTCTCCTTCCTCGAGTGGCTTAGGTGCAAGTAGAAAGATGAGCTCACTGTCATGAATATCCACATGTATGGTTCAGCTGGGAAGATAAGTAGCACTGTGAGAATGGTCGGCCTGGGTATCACTGGGAAGGGCTAACAGAGGAGGTGTAACCACAGGTCACATACATTTATAATAAACTTACCAAAATTCCCCTAGTGATACCTCACAGCAGTTATACACCATTGCCTTGCTCTCCTCATCCCTTTCCACATCAACTGCTCCTTCCTCACAGAACCAGCCCCATTCTGTACGAGCTTCCACCACCACTTCTTCCCTGCTCCTACTCTCCTGAATCCTTCAGTCCCAAGGAACCATATCCAAGAATACCCAATGCTAGCCCAAGTACACCTCCTCCATTGTACTGCCTTCAGGTCCGAAGAGAATGTCCTTCATGCTCTTTTAGATGCCTGGTTACGCCTCTAGAAAGCCTTATTTCTCCCATTTCTTATCAGCACTTTAGCTCTTACCCATCAACATCCCTCTCCTAATCCCTCAGTGTCATTCTAGGTGCACATTTGAACCCAGGAAAGAGGTAGCTAGGAGATAATTAGGGGTTACAAGCTCTTCTTACTTTGCTACCCCTTTCCCATCCTCAGAATAATGCCACCAGTAATGCCCTCCAGCTCTTAGCCTGATCCTATTGGTGGAAACATCCTCAGCTCAGTTTCCATACTCAATGGCTTTGTAACTTCTAAAACTGCAGTTTCAGCACCATACTTTCTGGCATCCCAGCTTTTCTTTCAACTTAGATGCTTTCCTGCACACACTTTTTCTGTAGTTCCCCAATCTCCAGCTCTCTTTTTTCAGCTTAATTTCTCATTGCCATTTCCCCCTTGCTTACTTTCCCCACTAACATCCCTTTTCTATCATCCATTGTCTGATAAGCACCTTTTTCTCATTCCTCTCTCAGCAACACCACCTCCATGCTACTCTTCTGTACTTTCCCTACATCACTTATCCCTGGTGTCTTCCTTCCAGCTCCTCAAGTTACCTTATCCACCAGCATCATGCTCACCCTGTTGAAGATGCAGTTTTATTCTGTCTGCTTCTATTTCTTAGAATCTTTCATTTCCCAAAACCATAATAAATGCTGTTCAACTCTGGCCTACTGAGATTTGGTCTTAATTATTCTTTGTAGGAACAGAGGAGGAGTGTTAAGGTTGTTTCTACTTGGAACCAACACAGTTCCTGTATTTAAAATGGGGAAGCCCTAAGATAGGCCAGGTAGCTATCAAATATCTGGTGAAAATTAATGGAAAATGTGATAAAAGTGCTTGCTAATAGAGGATTATACAACAGGATCATGGCTTTCTTTGAATCTATGTGATAATAAAGTTGTATTTGATAAATTTGTAGTGTTATGGTACACGATTTTTGTGAGGCATGACCTAGTGATACAAAGGAAAGGATGGTATGCTGTACTGATTAAGAAGAAGATGTGCTGTGGAAAGACAATAAAACTTACAGTAATTGAACTGAGAACTTTCAATTAACAGAAGAAATAATTGCTAGTTGGGAGTGCTCTTTGGATATTTTGGTTGGTTTCTGCAGGGATCAATGGTTGAATGAAAACTGGTTGATGTTTCCATCCATGATTTGAAGTTCAATACAGAACCACTGCAGGCAAAGCCCTGCAAATGACACAAACACAAATAGGGTGATAAATATCAAGAGGAACAAGCCACTCAAAAGACATCTGGTTAAGATGGTAAATTGGGCATATTCAAACAAAATACATTTTATTATAGGCAGGAGAAATGTCTGTGGGTAGGAATAAAACCCATAGTTACCCTGAAAAAAAAGTGCCAGTCATAGAGGGATACACGAGATCATGTGAGTTCTCGTGTTACTCAGTCAAAAAAGGCTAATGGACTCCTTGTGGGCCTGAAGAGAGGCAGACACTGGAAGTGGTCAAAGATTCCTACTGGCCTAAAATAGGACTGTGGGAAGTAGAAGTGAGTGAGCAGTGTTTGATGCCTCATAGGGTGATCCTGGGGATGGCACCACACTTACAGGCAAGCTGGAAAGCTGGAGGCAGCTCAGAAGAGAACCCTGGCGTGGCTGTGGTTTAAGGCTACAAGAAAGTCTTAAAGATAGTAATGGGCTCAACTACCTAAACCAGGAAGACTGAAGAGCAATTTGGTTATGATACAGAGTCACACAACATTGCAGCAGTGAAAGTTCTTGCCTAGTTAAAGAAACGATCATATGAAAGCTGGGACTGTACAGTCTGGAGAAGGGTCAGGGTGGATCTTCTACTTCTTCATGCTTACTTCCATGCACACAAGTGTAAGTTGGGGTAGGAGTGGCTGGAGAGCAGCCCAGCAGAAAGGGGTCTGGGGTGCTGGTCGACAGCAGCTCACCAGCAGTCAGCAGCTTGCCCTGGCAGCAAGAGGGCAAAGCTCGTCCTGGGGTGCATCAAACACAGCATAACCAGCCAGTAAAAATGGGGGACTGTCCTGCTGTACTCAGCGTTGGTGGGGCCTCACCTGGAGTACTGTGTGCAGTGCTGGGACCCAACATTTAAAAAGCATGTGAAGGTGCTTGAATGCATCCAGAGGAGGATGACAAAGCTGGTGATAAGGCTGGAAGGCATGTCCTGTGAGGCAGCTTGTCTAATTTGGAGAAAACAGAGGCTGAGGGGTAACCTCTTCACTCTCTACACCTTCCTGAAGAGGGGAAGTGGCGAGGGAGGTGCTGAGATCTTCTCTGTGCCATCCAGTGACAGAACATGTGGGAATGGTTCAAAGCTGCATCAGGGGATGCTCATATTGGACATCAGGAAGCATTTCTTTACTGAGAGAGAGTCAAACACTGGCAAAGGATTCGTAGAGCAGTGGAGATGCTTCAAGCCTGTCAGTGTTTAAGAGGCATTTGGGCAATTCCCTTAACATGCTTTAGCTACAGTCAGCACTGAAATGGACAGACATTTAGACTATGTGGACATCATAGATACTTTCCAACTTAAATCTCTAATCTAGTCTAGTCCAGTCTTTTCTAGTCTGTTGTTTATTCTATTGTTTCAATGTCTAGAGATAACCAATGGAAGAGTATAAACAAACGCAGCTTGAGTCTTTCAGTGGTGCTGGGTGACAGGGCAAGAAGCTATGTCCACAAATTGAGATACAGGAAATTCCATTTGAACATAAGAAAAATGGCATTATGGTGATTGGACAATGCCCTGATCAACCTGTGCTAGCTCCCTCTGTTCTGCGTGGGAGGTTGGACTAGAAGTCCCATATAGCATCAATGTGATTCTAGAACATTTTTCATTTTGAGGACACTTTGTGCTTCAGATAGAGACGTATAGGGCTCACGGTGTCTTGACTTTGGAATTGCTTATTTTAGAGTTTATTCCAAATGAACTTTATTCCAATGTGCCACCACCTGAACTGGTGGAACAGTGACATATTTGGGGAAACAGATCAAACTGTCCAATTCCATCAGGAGCAAGGCTGGAGTTTTTTTGCAGGAGACAATTATGCTGATGAGGATGAGGTATTTGGTGCTGCCTGACAAAGACAATGTGATAGAAGCTACTGCAGTGAGCAGTGGCAATGACCAGGGTTGTTTCTCTGTTTCTTTTAACACAGTCTTGAGACTTTGGCAGAAAGGGTTCCTCTGGCCTTTTCTCAGTGGCTTAATCTTAACTGCTGCTGGATTTCTTAAATCAATTAATAAACAGACCTGTTGAAGTCTATGCCCAGGGGGTCTGAAAAAAGATCTGCTTGTCCCCATCACCCCCGCAGCAGCTGCTGGGAGAGGCTGAATGGAACGGATCTGCGTGCAAACATGCTGGCCCTTCGCACGCCCAGCCGCTGGCTGCAGGAGCGCTGGCCAGGCGCCCGGCCCTCTAAAGGGCAACATTTCAGCTCATGTAGGCACAAGGTATGGGGTGTATCCGGTGTCATCCCTAAAGAGGCATCAGGTGGCTGTAGAGGGGAGGGAAAGACGTGGTACTTCTCTCTGAGATGGAATGAAGAAATAAATTGGGTAATTACAGAGCTCACTGCACTGTGTGAGTTCTGACTGCAGCATCTACAGTTCAAGAAGTGTGAGTCCAGGCCCTAGTGCGCTGCTGCCTGCCTGCAGCCCACTGCATGCACAGGCTGGGAGTGTGGAGCCCACAGCTCTTGGTAGGATGCATGGGCTGTGCTTCTAGATCCCCTTGTGAACCTCACTGCAGACTCCGCTCTGTCTTCGGCACCCCGTACTCTGCATGGCTGCTGAACAGTCGTGCGCAGCACCAGCCTGGGGACTGCACTGTGGACTGGTGCCTGCAGGGTGCAGGGGGCACCAGGGCCAGAGCTTTGGCATTTCAGAGGGAAGCATGGTAGATGGAGCCTGAGTCCATTAACTGAACAAATCCCTTGGTCACAACAGTGGTCATAATTTCCAGTTAGGAAGTGTTGGTGGGAAGAAGTGGAAGTAGAAGCTGCTTGCTAGACAGACATCTGTGCAGGCAGATAACCCTAGGTCGTGATAACAGCCTGACAGTGCCACAGATGAGTCATCTCAGAATTAAGATGTTGATTGTTGAAGAGAGCACTTGGGCAAATTATTTGGACTAACCACAGGTCAGCAATGTCCCCAACATATAAACCATGTTGTTTTGCTGTCTGCACTCAGGACACAAAAGGGAGGATCAGGTTGGATAGTGGGGTCAATGTCATCTACTTCTACAGGAAGACTAATGAAAGGCAGTCTATTAGGCTGGATGACTCAGTGATCCAAGACAGGACAGGAATCCAACATTCAGGATCTCTCCAATTAGGCTTCTGGCATAATTTCTAGATTGCAGCATATAAACTTTTTTTCTGCCTTGTTGACTCTGACACCGTGTTACTTCCATTCCTTCCCACTTAAACCCTCTTAAGTATCATTACTAGTACTGTGGCTGATGTTGACAGCAACAGTCACAGAATATGTTCTCCATATTCCACAGAGTTAGAAACACAGAATCACAGAAGGTTTGGATTGGAAAAGACCTCAAAACCATCTAGTTCTAACCCCCTGCCACGGACAGGGACACCCACCCAACCAGACCAGGGTGCCCAAAGCTCCATCCAACCTGGCTTTGAACAGTGTCAGTGAGGGGGCAGCCACAGCTTCTCTGGGCTGCTTGTCTCAGTGCCTCACCACCCTCACAGCTCACAGTAAAGAATTTATTCCTAATACCTAGTCTAAATCTACGCTCCTTTAGTTTAACTACTGTCCTTCAGTTCCCTCATAGCCTTGTCTCCTGAACAAGATCACGCTCTGACTACCCTGTGTGACCTTTTCTACTCTGCACAGAGATGTAAGGTACTAAAACTGCAGAGGGACTGAGCACCAGATCCCAAAAGTGCGGGGGGTAAAGCATCTCAGGCAAAGCAATAGGATAGGGCAGATGTAACATTGCATCGTGCCTGTGCCTGCCTCCTCCCACACTGCTTGTTCCCGAGTTTGACTTTCACTTCAAAGACAAAGCAGGCCAAAGCTTTGATAAAAACCCACAAAATATGACCCTGTTCTGAACAACTGTCCTTCTGAGCACAGGGATGGAAAGAGACAGTAGCTGGGGGATACAGGTAATTTATTACCTTTCATTCTTACTAATGTATGGGCATGGTGGTGACAACTGCGACCCAGCTGGTATCTTCTGGAGCTGCCTGTAGCTAGAAAGCCATGAGAATTCATAAAGCCCTCTTGTCATGTCAAAGAACAAAGAGCTGCAGGATCAAAAGTGGCTGGATCAGAAGATACCTGGTCCCAGCTGGGAAAGATACAGTTGGCTCCTGGAGCTTCAGCTGTTAGCCTTTGTTTCCTTCTCTCCTGCATCCCTGAGTGGAGATGCATGAACCAGAGGGAAACACCTTACATGGAGACATCAAAGGAACTGCCTTGGGTTGCACAGTACCTTGCTGCCTGTACCATGATTTTAATTCTCCTCAAGCTGTGTTGGGCTACCAGTGTCAGTGCTAACCACAGGAAGAGGGCTGACCACTGCTAAATCCCATAACGATTCTCCAATACCCTAGACTCCCCTACTTGCATCCCATCCAAGGTCTGATGGCCAGCTATGCCAGCCAATAGTCTGGGCTTGCCCATATACAGGCCTGCCTGTTGCTGTGGGTGTGTTTGCGATTTTTACTCAGGGCTGACAGGCAGCTGGGCATGTTTACAGGCCCCGTGCCTTGGCCCAGCTTCATGCAAGAGAGGGAGGAAGGGGGATTTGGCCTGCCCCAAGGTGGTGACAGAAGGTGGTCACAGTTGTCACACTGACTAATTGCACTTCTAACCCTTCACTGCTGTTTACAAGCTGCTCCCCACCAAGGACTCGTATCTCTGGCTGGCTCCTGTGTCTCAGGGTGGAATCACACAAGGGTCCTGCTCCCACTCTGAGCCCTGGTAGCCACCTTCTGTGTGCTAACTCCGAGTGCAGCTTCCATCTGAGCTTTTCTTAGGGGATAGTGAGAAAGAGGATCCGTGACTGAACAGGTTTATTTAAGTAAATGAGATGCTTAGGAGAAAATTTATCTTACGTGATAAAGCAGTCTGGTTTTCTGTTTGTATCTGATACCTAGCTACATAGAGCTGGCTTCGGGCAAAGCAGTCCTGCTACCATAATGAGAGGCTGCTGAGAAGTCTGCAAACACCCCCTTCAGCAGGCACCTCTGAGTCCCTTGTCCCCAGCACTGCCCTGTGCCTGCCTCAGCCAGCTACCTTCCCTTCCACTGGCTGAGTAGGAGATGGGAGCAGAGTAAGGACAGCAACGTGCAGACACTGGCTGACATCTGCTGAATCTGCTTTCTCCAAAGCCAGGTAGGGAAAAAGCAACAGCTTTCACATACACTTGTTCTGCCATTAACAGTTGTTGCTGCTGACACTCTGCCTTGAGAAATTATTTCATCTTTGTCTCCAGGACAGTAAATCTTGCAGAGATTGTGAAACACAGAACCAAATGCTAATTGTCTTCCCCAGGGCCATCCTGCAGAGACTTAACTCCTGACTATTCTTTTGTACCCCTCTCTGAAGCTACTGGATAACTTCTGACTGCTCAGATTCCCCAAGGCTCATGGGTGTGGATATACTTACGTGCCCAAACCCCTGAAACTGAGCAAGATGAGCAGATGGTAAACCTCCATACCTTTGGGCTGGTCAATACAGACTGAGTACAGGAATGGCACTATACATCAGAGTTATGTGATGGGTCTGACCACAGACAGACACAAGACTGTCCTAGCCCAGGACTCATAGCGTTACTGTGCACAGCCACAAGTGTAACATGGGGGCATGGCAGTCATAGTTGTGCTCTGCTCAAGCACATGGATTGCCCTAGTGTCGTGATGAGACCTGGTCCATGTATATGAAGCTTTGGTAACATTACAGTGCTCATGCGGCAATGGACTAACATCCTTCATGCTGAAGAAAGGCACTTAGCAGGGACTTCCTTCCTCCTTCAGCTCCTGAGGAGCTTTCAGGGATCTTCCTTGTGTGGTACTGTTTCTTTTCTCTCCCTTTCTTGCT
The DNA here is from genome assembly GCF_964237585.1 of Gallinula chloropus. Classification (NCBI taxonomy): domain Eukaryota; kingdom Metazoa; phylum Chordata; class Aves; order Gruiformes; family Rallidae; genus Gallinula; species Gallinula chloropus. The sequence continues at coordinate 77,240,187 of NC_140086.1, read as the reverse complement.
CTTTGTGCCACCGTTCTCACTCCTTCAGCCCTATTACTGTGTCACCCATCTACTATTTCACCTTCACGGGGGTCATCCCACTGCAAAAGAAGTACCCCTTGATACAAAACCTGTGCAAGCTGTTACCCTGTCAAGAAGCAATACAGGGTGCTTGGTGTGCAACTCAATAGCTCCTTTTGCCCATCTTTGAGAGGTGCTAATCTCTTTCACTCAGAACTCATTTGAATGAGTTTGTTTCCTTGCACCACTGATTTGAGGAGCTGCAGCAAGAAGGGGCACGGGCTTATGTCCTGAAGTTGCCCTCCCATACTGTTCATAGCACTTCAGAGAAGGCTGCAGTACCTTTATGCCACCAGGACTGTTTATCGCTCAGCTGGAAACACAAGGAAACACTTGTGTGAAGAGCAGCTGTTGGTTGGGTGCTGCTGGTAGCACGGTAGGAGTGGGCTTCAGTAGGCAGGTTGGGCGGCTTCTATTCCTGGTGCTGGAGGAGGTTAGGGCAGAGGGAAGCTGAACCTTGTGGTGACTCTCTGCATATCTTTGAAGGTAGCTGTTGCCAATCTCTGTTTGAGTTTGCTGTTGCTGGGCTACCCCAAGAACTACTGAACTGGTTGGTCTCTTCTGTGGAGTAAGTGGGAACCATGATAGGCAGCAATACTGCCCTGCCCCTGAGCAGCTTGCTGCCCTCCCACTGGTTCCTCACTGCACAAGGGCATGTCAGGAATTGGATAGGGCTGGCAGAGACCTGGCTGTAACAGGATGCCCCTGTCCTTTCCTTCCATCACTGTAGGAGAGAGATAAGTTTATGGCACGTGGTATGGGAGGGCTGCCATGTGGCATTGGCCAAAGGAATGATGGGACCTCAAAAGGGGAAGGTAACTGGGCTACCCACCACCAAGAATCAGTGTGTTTCAATGGGTGGAAATTGCACTGATGGGAAATTTGAACACACAACAAAGTTCTGAGCTGTAACTCCGGTCACCCAGCAGGCAGGAACTGACGACTGTATTCAGTAATCCTGACTTCAGGTCTCAACCAGCAGACATATCACTGCTCTCCCAGTGTCAGGCAAATAATCGAAAGTCCTGATCTCATTCTCCTTTCCACACCTTCCCTCCTTACCATTAGCTCCCACCCCTTGCACTTTAGCTTGGGACTATATTCTTTGAAATGAAAAAATACATTTTTCCTTCCACCTTGTCTTCAGTTTACAATTCACTGGACTCGCTCCGCCTGCATTATGTTCACCATCGCGCTCCCGTTGTGTGTGCCAACCTTCCACTGTCTCCAGAGGTTAGAAATAATATTTCTTGCTGAGCCCATCAGCCTCTGGGAATCACATTTAGGAGAAAAAAACCACAAACAGCCACTTTTTGCCACCAGAGAAGGGAGTGAGAAGATGTAAGAAACGCTGCAGACACCAAGGCATGTGAAGGGAGGAGGCGCCCCAGGTGCAGGAGAGAAAGATGCCCCTGCAGCCCACAGAGAAACCCACGGTGGAGTGGGTGTCCCCCCACAGCCCATGCAAAAAGCTGAGACCTCACCTGCAGCCCATGGAGAGGCCCCACACTGGAGCAGGTGGAGACATACAGGAAATGCTGTGGCCTGCCTTGGAGCAAGCTCCTGCCAGCACTTGCAGAGCTTCCATGGGTTGGAGTAAGGACAGTTTACTGACAAAATCACCATGAAAGTAGAACAGTAACAGCAAATTACACTCGTACCCAGTGATAACCCAGAGTACCTTACCAACCCAACAATTACAGAGTGCTGCACAACACAAGGACCTACCCAATGTCCCAGCCACACTCAGATTGCCCCGGAGGTACCCAGGGGCACCCCTCCCCAGCCGTCCCCTTTTATGAGGGACTGATGCCAGGTGGTGTGGAAACAGCCTGGGCTGACTCAGCTCACCTGGACTGGCTGCTTGGGGAGGTTGACTCTGTCCTGGCACAAACCAGGACAGGAAGGCAGGGTCACTTTATGATGGAGGAGGACAGGGGGTTCAACTCCCTTTTCTGGAACTTCTCTTTATTCCAGTGTTTCAAAGGATACTGGCAGAAATTTCCATGCTTATTTACATAGCTGTTGCTTTGTAAATCTCCCTCATGGGGCTGAAAAGAAGCATTTAAGAACAGAAAACCAGCCAATGCATGTCTTGAGACAGATTTCTCTCAGCTGAGGAATCGATCGGATTGTCTTCACATCCTGTCATTTTCTTTCCTTACAGTGCTGTTGAGAAGGCTAATGATTAGGGAATAGTTATTAATAGTTCCTAAGACAGGGCTTTATAGGTGGGTTTCAACCCACCTTTTTGGGCCTGCAGCTTTGCCGTGGTAATCAGCCCCGTTAGTAGGTCGAAAGGATAAATACACACATTTTCTGTGAATAAACTGTACACAAGATAAATTCAGCATGCCTGGATTAGGGGCTGATAAATTCTGGCAGCATGTAAACTGGGATATGTGTAAATTACTTCCTTTGCACCTTTTCTGTAACCCTGCTCCTCAGTAGAGCACAGTCTGGGCCTGCACTGCTACTGGTCCTGTCTTCCACAGAAATCCTGGCATGTAGAACAGAAGCCAATAGGACAGGTCTTTGATTTGGACAATCAGGACACCAGAGCTATTGAATTACCTTCTCTGCATCACTGTAGGAGAGAGATAAGTTTATGGCACGTGGTATGGGAGGGCTGCCATGTGGCATTGGCCAAAGGAATGATGGGACCCCAAAAGTTCCACTAACTCATCTGTGGCTCTACTTAAAACTCCATAGGAGCTAGCCTGTCTTTCTGGAGCAGAGTCTGCAGCTCAGATTTGGAGGTAAGGATTATAATCCCACACTGCACAGCTGCTGGTGTGCAAAGGAGCTGTCTGCATTCTGCCTAATCCCCAGAGCAATTTCTGGAAGCAAAGTGGTACGTGGTTTTTAAAATACCTTAAAGGGACTCTTTCACTGCAGGCATTCTCATTACCACATCTCAGTCCCTTGGATGCTGGCACTGATGCACCACAGTATCTGAAGCCTCTAGTGCTGGGAGCGCACCAAGGATTCAAACACCCATACCCCCTAACCCCAGCCTCAGGAATCCAAGTTTGCCTGGGACTTAGTAACATGAGCTGCTTTCCACTATCTCCAGACTGCTCCTGAGTTTCATCTTCTCCCATGTTTAGTTCGTGCAAGAAATGAAATCACTGCTAATACATCTAACTGAACTTTGTTGTCCCTGTTGGCTTCTGTACTTCTACTCAAAAGCAACAGTAGTGCTCAGATTTGAAAAAGGCACACCTCTGCTTATGTTCTCTGCTCTTCCTAAACAAGCAGGGGCTAGAGGGTACATACTTTCTTTTATTAGCAATAGGAAGAAACTGCTGCAAACTTTCTTTGCGAAGGAAGAGAAGACAAGGCTGTGCTGATCTGTCCATCGTGTGGGCACATGTGTGGCCCCAGCACAAAGGAACAAGAGAGAAAGCCTGACCCAGATCCTAAGCATTCAGAAATGGAGCTCCCATGGGATTTGTAGCAGTAGCTTTTCTTAGGGAGTGAGTCAACATAGCTGAAAAGTGAGGCAGTGGGACAAGTATTAAGAGGATGTGCCATTGCAACCTTGTGCTGAAGTTACACAGTGAAGGATCTTTCTGAAGTGGGTTTTCAGTCCTTTCAGTCACTCCGGCTTCCCCAGCACTTGCTACGCATCACCTTCTGTCCCTCTGAGCTCCCTGCCAGTCCCTAGAACTCACAATCACTTAATCTTAACTACTAGCGCTGCCCTTAAATCAAAGGCAATGCTGGAAACTTGCCTTTCCTGGCCTTTGGCCTTCTTCCAATTACAAGAGACGTGTTAATGAGAAGACCTCATATCTAACCGTCTAGTCAAGGCACTTGCAAAATGCCAGCCAGCACAGTAGCTGGATGTGCAAAACAGGAAACCAGCTAATGTCAGCTCCAACCAAGGCTCTAATTCAATCAGCAGCAGCAGTGGGGAGAACGGGTGACTGCCTGGGGCAAACACATCAAGCTGGACTTGTTGTGCCGGCTCAAGGGTCCTCGAAGAAGTGTCATGTTTGCTGGAAAACCTAGCTGAGTGTGAGGGCCATCAACTCCTACCAGTGGGTTATGGGAACACACAGCTGGCAGCAGGCAATAGAGGAGTCCCTGGTATCAGGAGATTGCAGAGGGCTTTTCACTCCTGAGCTGGGTGATGGGAATGGTCAGTGAGTGATGAGTATGAGCAGCTGGCAGAGAAGTTCAACACGAGACAGTCCAGTTAGGGAGGGGGAACTCAGCAATTTTAATGTTGGACAGGTTTTTTTACGATACTCTGAGAACTAGGTGCCATGAGGCACATAAATCAGAACAGCTTCTTGAAACCGAGACAGTCTGATGCCCTGAGATCAGAGCAGCTGAGGTGACACTAGATATTCCCCTGTGTACATGGGCTCTGTTAGTGCCAGCAGGGAAACCACTCCCTCGTGATCTGGAGTGGAAAAATCAACATCATTTTTGAGGAATCAACTTGATTACTTACAAGTTTTGCAGAAATGGACAGTTTTCTTTGCTTGGTACAGGAAGGCACTGTACTGCATCAGAAATCATGAAATCTTTGGATAAATCCAGGCTTTTAAATATTGGTGTTATATTTATTTTTCTTTTAAAAACAATTTCAGATTAAATGTGAAAGGAAGAAAATCTTTTAAAGACTGTTCATTTAGTGTCCAGCTAATAACAATAAGATTTAAAGAGAAAAACCAATGCTGCCTCAGTGGCCTCTCTGTAAATTTTCATAAGTTAAACCTTTTTTGCTTATTGAAGTGGTACAATACTGAACCAAATATAAACTAACTGAATTTGTTTTCCACCAGAAATTAGGTTATGGGAAGAATGTACCCTTCTGTAACTTTGGGCTATGTTCCAGAAAAAAGAGGTGTATTTAAAGGCCTCTTTTAAAAGTCCTAGGCAGCTATGTAATTTTGAGAATTGCCTTGTGAGAATCAGAAACAACCTGCCAGTTCACCAATGTTAGCCAGCTATTCCTTGTTCTTCAAATCAGCAAGTTGTAGCTATAACACAAGCTGTGAAAAGCTTGCCTCAATATTGTTGTGCTCAGAAAATAAGAATGCCTGCACTACATCAGAACAAAGGTCTAATGTAATCCCATATCCTGTCTCGTAAGGAGATAAAGATAAGAACAGGGCAAGTATATGGTGAGAATTTCCCAGAGGCTTTTCAACTTCCAGCAGATTTTGGCTTTGTGGCCCTTGTCTGGGCTTGCTCCAATAATTCACTGTCTTTCTTGTACTGGGGACCCCAGAGCTGGACACAGTACTCCAGGAAGGGTCTTATGAGAGCGAGGTAGAGGGGCAGAATCACCTCCCTTGAGCTGCTGGTCATGCTGGTTTTGATGCAGTCCAGGACGCGGTTGGCTTTCTGGGCGGCGAGAGCACACTGAGTGCAGCATGTTAGTTCACTCTTAGCATTTTAGTAGTTTCTCTTCCCAGCTCTCTCTTCAGCCCCTGCATTGGATATTTTGAAGACAATGATCATGATCTTTTCCTGTTGAGAGAAAACACTGTGTGCTGTTACGGGCCCTGCTGCAAACAGAACAAGAGTTAGAATCCATACAGGGCCTTCATAGTCCTGTGTTACTCACTTGCTCAACTTTTCTGAGAGGGAGAGTGGGCTTATGGTAGTAGCCCATCCTACAGACCTGATGCCTTCAGCATTCTTTGATAACACTACTCATACTGACAGTTGTTTTCTGAATTCTAATATTTTTTCTTCTTTCCCTGGCTAATAGCCCAAGCGCCCACCATGCAGTGTAAGCAGGTGATCAGACTGTGATGGTTTCCTTGAGGTTCCTTAGCTTTCCTTTGCTCACTCCACTTACACTTGCACATGCCTTTACTCATTCCACCTTTTTGCTCATACACTGTCAGAGAGCTCTCTTTCTTCTGCCTGTCCTGGAGAGTAGGGACTCCTCTAATGGCCTTCTGGCTCTTTCCAGAAAACTTCTGGCCACCGTTGTCCTCCAGAGCTCCTTGGTACCACTGTACTTAAGGAAGAAAACCAGAGCAGATCCAGTCAAGGTGACCTTGGTCAGGCAAGAGTCTGGATCAGTGGGAACATCCAACTGGACAAGGCAAGGCTAAGGACAAGCCAGCATCAGGATCAGGCAGAAACATAGCTCAGGCAAGGACATGGGCTTAGGCTTAGGCCATGTCAAGGGTATGTGCCTGAGCTTAAAAGCAGCTCTTGAGTGAAAGAGGGAGGGCTTCTTCCAGGGCTTCTCCCAGTTCTTTCTCAGTGTTTTCCCCAGCAGTCTGATTCAAGGTTATGCAGCTGCACCACGGCAGAGCTGGCCTTAAGCACAAGTGCCTAAAACCCTGGGTGAGAAAGCAAGGGGAGCGCACAGCGAGGTCCTAAGCTCAGTGAGCACTTAGACACCAGAGAGCTGGCACAGACCTGTTTCTCAGTGCCCGTCCTGCTGCTGTTCAGCACCAAATCACAGAACCATAGAATATCCTGAGTTGGGAGGGACCCATAAGGATCATCGAGTCCAACTCCTGGCTCCACACGGGCCCAGCCAAGTCAGACCTGAGCGCATTGTTCTTGAACTCAGCCAAGGTTGGTGCTGTGACCCCTTCCCTGGGGAGCCTGTTCCAGTGCCTGACCACCCTCTCAGTATAGAACCTCTTCCTAATGTCCAACCTAAACCTCCCCCGTCGCAGTTTCATACTGTTCCCTCGGGTTCTATCACTGGTCACCAAAGAGAGGAGGTCGGTGCCTGCCCCTTTGCTCCCCCTTGTCAGGAAGCCACAGGCTGTGATCAGGTCTCCCTCAGCCTCCTGTTCTCCAGGCTGAACAGACCAAGGGACTTCAGCCTCTCCGCATAAGACCTCCCTTCCAGACCCTTCACCATCCCCATTGCCCTCCTCTGGACACTCTCCAATATTTTTGTGCCCCTCTTGTACTCTGGCACCCAAAACTGCACACAGCACTCGAGGTGAGGCCGCACCAGCACAGTGTAGAGCACTGCAGGGCAGGAGCCTCACCCTAACACAACGACTGGCCCCAAAGAGCTCAGGAAGGAATCTCAGGAGGATGCGGGTTCTAGTATGTGTACAGCAGGCAGGTAGCACAGGGTCACCGCACTGAAGCTTTACCCTGCTGTCATTTCAGTGTAGCAAACTTCTCTCTTGTATCACAGAGATGAGTTGTTTACAAAGCAAACACTGCCAGTCCATTTAATTGGCTCTTTAACATGGTGAGAAATGTTCCCTGGCAGAGTGCCTGGGAAACCCTCCAAGATGTGAAACGGAGAGGTACTCCTCTGTGGGGAGGACAAACAAGGCGAGTCTCACAGACCCAAACCACACAACTGAATCATCCCTCCTTGGATGCTGGTTGGGTCTGGGAGGATGCACTAACCATACCCATGGCAAATGTAACAGTAATTTTTAGCAGTGCAAGAAGAGATGGCCATGCCATTGTGCCACAGAGAGAAGCAGCTTCCTGGGCTGCATCAGAACAGGGGTGGCCAGAAGGGACAGGGAAGTGATTGTCCCTCTCTATTCTGCCCTCGTGAGGCCCCACCTGGAGTCCTGTGTCCAGATCTGGGGACCCCAATACAAGAAAGATGTGGAACTGTTGGGGGGGGAGACAGGTTCAGGGAAGGGCCACAAAGATGATTAGAGGGCTGGAACACCTCCCCTATGAAGAGAGGCTCAGGGAGCTGGGCTTGTTCAGCCTAGAGAAGAGAAGAGAAGGCTGCAGGAGAGACCTCATTGCAGCCTTCCAGTACCTGAAGGGAACATACAAACAGGAGGGGGAATCAACTTTTTACAAGGGTAGATAATGGCAGGACAAGGAGGAATGGATTGAAGCTAAAGGAGGGAAGGTTTAGATTAGATATTGGGGGAAGGTTTTTACAGAGAGAGTGGTGAGGTGCTGGAACAGGCTGCCCAGAGAGGTGGTGGATGCCCCGTCCCTGGAGGTGTTCAAGGCCAGGTTGGATGGGGCCCTGGGCAACCTTGTGTAGATCCAGGCTGGAGGTTGGTGGCCCTGCCTGTGTCAGGGGGGTTGGAGCTCTATGATCCTTGGGGTCTCTTCCAACTCAGACCATTCTATGATTCTGAGATTTTCTGTCCAGCCTTAGCATAAAGACATACAGCTGGGGTGGGTTCTGCAGCAGGTCAGCTTACTTTAGGTAGACCCTATCTGTGATTGCCTGTAAACTTGTCAGACTGGACAGTTTTGGACAGGAACTGCTCACATTATGAGGCATCTTTCTCCATGCAGAACAGAGTCAGAAATGTGCTCTGTCAGAAACAGCAAGGGAGCAAATACATATTGAAAAGTCAAGTTTGCAGAGAAACAAGGATGTTGCTTCACAGATCTGCTTAACTCTATTCCTGAAAAAAAAAAGCCCACTTAGACCTGATTTATCTGAATCATGATGGCACACCTGAAGTCAGAATCCCAGCCCTGGGTGCAGAGAACCCTGCAGCTGCCATGGGCTAGGTGTGACTGGGAGGGACAGAGGGATCTGCATGCTGTGCCACTGGCAGCCTTGGCTTGTGCACCTGGAAAGGTGAGTGTTGTGTCAGCATGGAGATCCAGAGATGGGAGAAGGAAAATCATGAATCACAGAACATTAGGAGTTGGAAGGGACCTCAAAAGACCATCTAGTCCAATTCCCCTGCAGGATCACCCAGAATAAATCACACAGGAACATATCCAGGTGGGTTTTGAATGCCTCCAGAGGAGACTCCACAACCTCTCTGGGCAGCCTGTGCCAGGGCTCTGTCTCCCTCACAGTGAAATTTTCTCATTGTACTCACATGGAACTTCCTGTGCTCCAGCTTGCACCCCTTGTCCTATCGCTGGCCATAACTGAGAAGAGCCTGGCTCCATCCTCCTGACTCTTGCCCTTTCCATACTTACAAACATTAATAAGGTCACCCCTCAGTCTCCTTTTCAGGCTAGAGAGGCCCAGCTCCCTCAGCCTGTCCTCATAAGGAAGGTGTTCCACTCCTTAAATCATCTTGTTGGCCCTGCACTAGACTCTTTCAAGGAGTTCTATGTCCTTCTTGAGCTGAGGGCCCGGAACTGGACACAATATTCCAGAGGTGGTCTCACCAGGGCAGAGTAGAGGGGGAGAAGGACCTCTCTTGACCTACTATGAAACTATCTCAAGTAACTGAGCATTTGAGGGGAATTTGGAAAGATTCAGGTCTTGCTGATGACCTAGGTGTGCTGTGTCAGCGATGCTGGGAAAGACCCGCTGGGCTGCGTCAGCCTCCTTGTAAATGCGGATGCAGTCTGCTACGCGCAAGTTGCCCTCCAGTGGCGAACCGCGCATGTTCCCTAGAGTAACGTAGTAGTACTCGAACCGACCGTGGGGCTTGTGTCCCTCATCCCCAAACACATGACTAGGCCTGGCTTTTATTCCCTGTTGGTTACAAACACACAGTAACTGATCTGAACACCAGCGTTTGTCTCCCAGGGCTTTACCATTACGCAGACGTGTTTGCTCTGTTTTACTCGACCGGAGACAGACCACAGCGCCGAGATCACAGCACCGGTGTTCCCACCGCCCTGTCAGAGCACACACTTGGTTGCCCCTGCTGTGGAAGTGTACCCGTTTGTGCTGTGCTGACTTCATTCACAGAATCACAGAATTACAAGGTTGGAAAAGACCTTTGAGATCATCAAGTCCAAGCGTTCCCATCCTGTGCTAAGCCATATCCCTAAGTACCTCATCTACCCTTTTTTCAAACACATCCAGGGATGGTGACTCAACCCCCTCCCTGGGCAGCCTGTTCCAGGCCCTGACAACTCTTTCAGTAAAAAATTTTTTTCTAAAATCTAATCTGACCCTGCCCTGGCACAGCTTAGTGCCATTTCCCCTTGTCCTATCTCCTGTCACCTGGCTGAAGAGCCCATCACCCACCTCTCTACAACCTCCCTTCAGGTAGCTGTAGGTGGTGATAAGGTCTCCCCTCAGCCTCCTCTTCTCCAAGCTAAACAGCCCCAGCTCCCTCAGCCACTCCTTATATGATTTGCCCTCCAGCCCCTTCACCAGCCTGGTTGCCCTTCTCTGGATGCCTCATAGTTCTTCTCTGGACTCACTCGAGAACCTCAATGTCCTTCTTATGTTAAGGAGCCCAGAACTGGACACAGCACTCGAGGTGCGGCCTCACCAAAGCAATTCGTTTGGCTCCACACTTCCAGTTGCATGTCACGTGCTGTGATCAGTCGTTTGGCCTCCAGTCACCTCTGCGCAACAATTACTGACAATGCCAACGCTATACCTCTGTTATGCTGAAGAGCAGAAGGGCAAGCCCCTAAAACTCAACTTCCTTTTCTTCCAATTTTACCGAAGTATTTATATACAGAGCACAAACCCTTTATTTCTGTAAGTCAGGTCAGAAAGAAACACATGAATTCACAATTTTTAAAATCATAGAATCATAGAATCATAGAATTGCAGGGGTTGGAAGGGACCTCAAGAGATCATTGGGTCCAACCCCTCTGCCAAAGCAGCTCCCTAGGACATATCACTCAGATAGGCGTCCAGATGGGTCTTGAATATCTCCAGAGAAGGAGACTCCACCACCTCCCTGGGCAGCCTGTCCCAGGGCTCTGTCACCCTCACTGTGAAAAAGTTTTTCTGCATGTTGGTGCAGAACTTCCTGTGCTCCAACTTGCAGCCATTGCCCCTTGTCCTGTCTCCACAGACACTGAAAAGGGGCTGGCTGATTCCCTGCTTAAGATAATTATAAACTTTAATATAAATAGTCCTGTGTTCCTAGAGGCTTCTGAATTGGGCAACGACTTACTGTCAAAACCTGCCCTTGGAAGGAAGAAAAAAGAAACCTGCAGACCACCACCTAATTCTGACCAGGTCCCAGCTCACAGGTGCTTAGAAACTACCACATCATGCTGAACCTCTGCCCAGTGCTACTGACTGTAAGCTCCAGGCTGCTGTGAACCAACCACACACCAGCTGCAGAGCACAGCCACAGCCCTCACCCCGCCTCACCTCCCTGCCTGCTCAGAACCCTCTCTCCTCCCATCAGCACATCCAAAAGCAGAGCAGTGCAAGCGGGGTGTGGTACTGCCAGTTTCTTGATGGCACCTCACATTTTAAAGGCATCACAATTTCTAACTGGTGCCAAAAGAAAATGTAACCAAAGAAGGGTTGATAGGTGAAGCTTTGAAACGATTTGGTAACGGGGTTCACAGGTACAGGCAGGACTGGTACACTGGCTCTGGCTGGGATGGAGTTAAGCAGCCGAACTGCCTCTGCTTCTCTGCGCTGTCCCTGCCCCAGCAACTAGGCTGTGGGTGTATGAGGAGCTGGGAGGGGACACAGCACAGCTGACTCCAACCAACCCTAGGGATATTGCATATCATGTGACATCACACCCAGCATACAAAGCTGAGAGAAGAAGCAGCTGGAGGAGAGGGGGGAAGATTTCTGAGTGATGGCATTTGCCCTCACAGGTAGTGGTTATGCGTGATGCAGCCCTGCTTTCCAGATGGCTGAACACCTGCTCGGCCCCAGGGGAAGCAGTGAAAGAGTTCCTTGCTTTCCTTTGCTCATGTGTGCAGCTTTTGCTTTCCCTGTTAAACTGCCTTCAGCTCAGCCCAAGAGTTTTCTCCCTCACCCCACTGGGGAGGAGTGAGCAAGTGGGGCTTGGCTGCTGCTGGGGTTGAACCACAACTGGGGACAGGAGTTGATGGTAAAAACTCACAAGACAGTGACTGTTTTCTCACTTCTATCACCTATACAACTCCAGGGCGAGGTGGAATGGGTACATTAGCACAACTAAATTATTCCCCTTTGAAGCTCTAGCTGCAATTGTTTTATTTTAATACTGAAGAAAATAAGGGATGGCTCCAGGTGAGCCAGTGTTGTTATGCAATTTTAGACTCACAATTACAGCCGTGAATCACTTCAGAATGCCAGACTTCAGCAGCAGTAAAACTGATGAAGGGTTGTTGTCCACTGAACTGCATGTAAATGAGGTTAATTGGGGAAAAGGCAGAACAGTAACAATGGAACACCCAGCACTCATTTTTTAACACCAGACATAAAAGCTTTGCTGGATTCTTACTCAAACTGTCCAGGAAATATGCTTTATGGAGTGGAGCTCGAGGATTGGTTATAATAAAGTCAAACTTGTTATTTCTACCTTTCTTCCTCTGTTGACACTCATGCATAATCACAGCAACTAACAATCAGAACAGGACCTGCTACCTAACAGTGGCCAGTAAAATAAAGTTTTCTCTGTACTGTACTGCAAGTCATGTCAGTAATGTCAGTAACATCACACACAAGGCACCTTACTAGTAAATTTTACTCTACCATTCTAAAACGATACTTGGGACTTAAATCCAAGTGCATTCAATTGCAGTAGCAGAGACAAAGGTTTAGGAAAAAAATCCCCCCTTGGCTGAATGTTTCTACCCTCCTTGCACCTAAGTCAGGAACACACTTACAGGAAAAAAAATGGAAACGAGTGGAAGGATGAAATGCAGATCCTTTACAGACAAAAACTTCACCCCAATATAATTAGCATTCAAGAATTACTGCAGGCCACTGTCATTTTCTGCTCGCTTGACCAGAGTGATGAACCTCTTACGAGGAGGATCAGTGGCCTTTGCTCACAGGCAGCTAATGGGGTGAGCTGCAGCAGCAATGGAACAGGACCCACGGAATTTTATTACTGTGTTATCTGTTTCTTCCTACACATTCAAGAGCTGTTTTCTATGAATGTTCACCCCTCTCTAAGGAAAGATGCAAAGACACCTCTGAAACAAGTCTTGAAACCATCAGTGCTAAATTGTGTTTTATTTCCAACAATTAGCCATTACAGTATCTGAAACACGAAGTGTCCAAAATAAATAGCTGAAGATGAAGCATGAGAATACTACCGTCTTCGCTACTGCTGTGGCCCCCTTAATGTTTCTTTTCAACCTTCACTCTTCAGATTCTCCAGGCCTACGGATATCATCGATCTTCAGAATCATTCTAACAACCTGAGTCGCCAGAGAAATCTGCTGTTTCTTGCCAATCAAGGTTTCTATAACATGTTGCTGCTTCATATCTGCCAAGAAGAAGCAGAAGAATTAGACAGGCTCCTCAAATCTTGATATAAGATTTAACCTGATGCAGTAAGGTACATGTCATTTTAAAGAGCATTTAAAAATTATTACTCTTGGCCACCAGACTTGACAATTTGTACGATCTAGCATTTTACACCTGGGTTCTTACCAAACATCTTAGAACATTGAGATCCAAAGTCTTTTCCCAACTGTAGCATTTCCCCTTTCTACATTGTATTTTGAAGAGTACAGTTGCTGCATACAAATACTGTAAGCATCCCAGGGGCCAAGCAACTACTACAGAAGTTTAAATGCTATAAAGCAGAAACACCTACTCAAGAAAAATTATGCATTCAAATATACACAGTGCTTTACGTTGTGTTCCAAAGTTTACTACAACCTTTTCTGAAAAAAGCAACAGAAAAACGGTGCCAACAGTGTATGTCCAGATAAAACTAAGTTTCTTATGTCTTCACATGCTCACTACAGGTCTATAGATGTGTATGTACTGGTGTGAGCAACGCTACCTGAAGGTATTTCTGACCTTTTGTTTCCATCTTCCCAAGCTCTTTCTCAAAACACCTGTTTGTTTACATAGCAGCCCTACAAACTGGTTCACTAAAACGGCAGGATTTAAAACAGAGCCCGATCTTGCCTCATAGTGAGTGGCTTTTATCCCCACATCACAACATCAGCCAACATCCTCAACTAATCTTTCCACCAAATCAAAGTTTACAAGAAATTATACATTTTCTACCTGGTAGACATGCATTTAACCCTCCACCTGCAGTCCCATTCATTATGACATGGGGCAAGCGTTTAGTAACTGGAGCAATGCACACATACACAAAACAAATAAAAAACCCAGGCTGACAGGCAAAATAGTGTTTTGATCTTCTGAGAAAGAACTCCCTGTTATGCTTCTCCTTCTCCAGGCTGCAGTTCTTACCGTTTGTTCCTTTCTGCAAACAATCGATGCCGAGGGCAGGGTTGTTCTCTTTCACTTGCCTCGCCCGCACTTCAGTCATCGTCTGTATCGGATTCATACCACTGTTCTCCGAGAGCGCCATGGGGATCACCTCCAGGGCATCTGCAAAAGCTCTCATGGCATACTGTTCCAGAGATGGGCACTATGGGAAAGGAAACTCAAATTCATACAGCTACTGACTCCAACGTCAGCAAAAGCAGATTTTCACACTAGCTCTAAAATATACAGGACGTGCAGATTTTCTTGGGAATATGAATCTCAGTGACCTAATGAGTATTTCTGGATGATAACTACTTGCAAATTAAAAACAATTTTAAACTGCTCTTACTGTAGAAAAAAGCAAGGTATTATTAACTTGTGACAGAGAAGGGAAGTAAAACTTTAAACATTGGTTATATGAGTGACTGTCAGGAAGTTCTATAATATGCACTCTCTGAAGGTTTTTATTTTTCGAAAATCTTTCAAGATTGAATTAATCCTTATTTTCCCTTCATAAATTAAAGACAGTTGTAACTGTTCCTTTCTTACCCTATCTGCAGCTTCGCTGACTGCCAAGGCACAAGAAATTTCAGCTGCACCACCGCCATAGACAATACGATTGTCACGAACAAGGTTCCGGATTACACACAAAGCATCATGAAGAGATCGCTTCGCTTCTTCAATAATCTAGAATGATAAAATAACAATTGATAAAATAAATTCTATTAGTTTACTACATACAAAACTGAGTGCTATGAAGATGTAGTACTTATTACAGAAATGGAAACTGCAAGTGAACCGTAGGACCTTTTCATGGCTCTAATGCAGCTCTGCTGTACTATCTCAAAATGTAAAATGCTAGACACCCAGTGGCAGAGAAAGAATAAATAATAATGAAAAATGCACACCTTTTCAATGTTACCAGTTAAATGTATAAATTAAAATGACATGATAAGGTTTTCAATCTTGCATACTTCTGGGACACGAAACATTTAAATTTAAATGCCAACATTATCTTCAGACTGCAATCTGTGTCAATTCCCAACTTCAACAGATGTTGTGTTTAACAAATTACGCTAACATTTAAAGCACTGTTTTTGCTTTCACGAAAGAACAGTTCAGACTGGGGGGTTATGTTCTTCTTTCCCCTAACACTTTTCATTCCAAGCAGGACTTGAGCTATACTAAACATGATTTAACACTAAGAGTGCAACCAAGAAGCAGGTTAAGTACAGGAGTGTTTCAAATGTTCTCATTCTGCGTGTGCAGGGGAATTTTCTGTCTGGGTTTTTTTTTAGTTCTTTTTTAAACTGGACTGAACCAGAAGTGACATACCAAGGTCTACAATAAAACCAGATCTTTCAAAAATGCTAACATGTCTTTCATCATAAAAATGACCCTCCCATGAGAAAAAAACCCAAACCAAACCAACCAAAAATCCCAGTCAGAACAAACACAGGTAACATTATTTCTATACTTATGAATCATATGGTCTAGCAGTGAGAAAACAACATCTTTGTTCAAAAACTCAGGACACAAAGCTAACACGTAAGTCACAGCTGCCTATAACACTCTCTCCTTGCCTATATTTGTCCACACTGCGAGGAAACATTAGCCAGAAGCAGAGCAGCTAACATCCTTTTGAAAGAAACTGCCCATCCTGCAGCTTATGTATCGAAGACTCGTACCACACTAAGGGTCTCACCATTTTATTTCCTCCTCTGATGAAAATGGTGACAGCTCTGGAATTCTGACACTGTTCAATGACGAGCATCCTGTCCTTGGTTGTTCCGAAGGACATCTCTCGCACAACGCCCGCAAAGCCCAGCTTCTCCGCCGTGAGTTCGCAGAAGCGAGGAACGATGCGTCCTCCGGTTGCGATGGCGATTAGCTGGAGTCAAACAACCACCCATTATTCTCAGAAGACTTTTCCATTACATTTTGTGTGACATAAAACTAGTGGAAGAGAATCTGTCCAATGCCTACTCCAATTGGTTATCATCTCATCACATCAAAGTATTTCAGGTGATGCCTGAAATACTCTGCAAACTAGAGCAGAAATGTTCCTAGCCACAAAACAACCCCAAACCCACAAGAAATGTTCATGCACTCCAATTATAAACCATAATCCCATTCATTGCAAGGTCTTCCCCCAGACCCCCAATGATTCTTCTCCACTACCTACCCATACACCTGATGACACAGGTCTACCCAGAGCTTGTAATGAGTACAGCATACTACTTAACAAATGTTTGGAGAACAGGTATGAAGCCCAATTTTAGAAGATTTTGCTTACTTCTATTTCAGGTCCACCAACCCAACGAACAGCAGGCAGCTCGTTCTGGAGCAGCAAGTGATTTGCCTCATCATCAAAACCCCACTGGCAAATAGCAAGGTTTGCACCAGTGTCTTTTATCTGAAAGCAACACACAACATCAATTTTCTGATCACAGGAATGAAAAACAATCTCTTCATTTCAAACCGGGGTGGTATCTCTTTCTTACATAAACATAACTTTTACTTTTAGCCTTAAAATTGCCTCCTATCAGGACTATTAACTCAATTCCAGAAATAAATCTATAGCCTATGCTATTCTGTGTAAAACCTATGCAAGACAGAAAACAGATAAATGATCTTAAAGACTACCTGTTTCACCATCTCTTCAAACTTCTCCTTTTCATATTTCTGCAGTGCCTTGTAATCTTCCACAGATGTGACATCAAGCTTATGCTTGGTCTTAGGCTTAGGTGGTTCGAACGGACAAGTAAGGATTGCAATCTTAGCATCTTTAAGCTCCTGCACAATTCAAACAAAAAAATCCAAAGTTGAGTCTTGACCTCAGCAACACCTCACTCTTGTATTTGCAAAGACAGGCATATCTTTAAACGCACAGACAGGAAGAAACTTGAAGATGATCTGACTTAAAACTACACTCAAATAATTCCATCTGAAGTATCTATAACCCATTTAGAACAAATTCCAGACATTCAAAAGAGACTATTTACGCCCTTAATCTTTACCAGTGTCCTTTTAATGTTTAAGAAAAGAGAAAAAACCTCAATGAGATCATTACTTGCCCTATCCACGGTGACCACTGGGAATAACACATACTAATCCACACGGTCACCTGTAATGTACTACACAACACTTTTCACTGGCCTTCCTTTTTATGGGATGAACGATGTCACCTACTAGAAAAATATTTTAGTCTAGGAAAAAAAAAAAAAAAAGAGTTGCCTACATCTTTCTTGAAGTACACCACAGAAAGACTTGCATACTTTCCTTACACAAAATATAGCAAAAAGACAGCTTCCAGGGTGTTCCAAACAGGACAACATGGCAACTCACAAAGCTAAGTAGCACTTCTCAATGCCTGAGCTACATTAAGTGTATTACACACTATGGATGGTTATTTCTGCTTCAACATGGAACTCTGCAACTTTCCCCTCTCAGTTCTACAGTAATCCTCCCACGCCCCGTTGTGTCTCAGTTTATCAAGACACTGGCAAAGTCTAACTTGGTCTCTTCCAACATAAAGGAAATGCTCCTCTCCCCTCCTTCTGTTGATACATGGGTGAAAATCTGAGCCAAATTACAACACTGTTTCAATACTAGGACCGAATTTGGAATGGGCTAGACAATCGTGTTTAAGCCATTACAGACAAGAGACACACACAGGGACATCACTTACTTTAGGCATCTGGGGATGACTGAAATCTTTATCGACAATCACTCCTTTAACCAACTGGGTATCTTCCAGCCTGCCTCCCACTTTGCCTTGTACTTTGATGAGTTCAAAGTCAACATCCTTACGTTCCATGTCAGCTACTGTCAGAATGGCATTGACAGCAATTTCTGCCATTTGCCTGTGACAGCGATTAACTCTGGGGTTAAGAAAAAGACAAGGAAATCGCATTACATCTCCACACTGTGGAAGGAAAAAGTAATTCTATCACACAAACAGAAGCAAGCATCGCTATAGCTAACAGCTTTCGTATGGTCCATTAAGAGAGGGGCCCTGCTTGTTTGCTCACAGAAATAAAAGATGCTAAATATGGCAGAAAACACAACACACAACACAACAAGTAGCCTTTGCAGACACAGTCCACAAGTGAGAAGGATTAACTACTAAGAAACGTTCAAGTCACAGAAAACACTTTTAAGACACCTCTGCAAAGGAAGCCCTTATGATGGCTGATACATGCTACATACAGAACCTGTCATGAAAAATACAGTTATGGAACTACCCTACAAAAAAAAAAAAAAAATTTCTTTTTTTGGAAAAAATCCAACCCCAAACCAAACCTCTGAAACATATAAATAGTTACAATATTTGCATTACTATTGGAATTTGCTGTGATGAAGAAACCTGGAACAGGTTAGAATGAAATTGATTTTGCAGCTATTTAACCTCACGGAATTGACCCTTTAGAGAAAAAGGATTCAGTTTCTTGTCCTGGAACATGAGTCCATTGAGAAACTGGCTAAAGTGAAACATAAAAAAGCCTTTGGCAGCCACTCCGAAAACACAAAATGATGTAATAATACATCAAAACACCAGGCTTTCTCCTTTCAACACGAAGTTTTTTCAAGAGCAAGTGAAATGTTGTGAATTGTCTGACTTACACTTTAGAGCCTAATGTTGTCTTTGCTGTCTGGATCAGAGGTTCAATGTTCTGTGGATCAACTGGAAAGCTATCACTGATTTTGTCTAGATGCTCAATAGCAATGCGGGCTGCCTGCTCGTAACCGTCTGCTATTCTGATGGGGTGAATACCACGATCCAGTAACTGCTCAGCCTGTTCCAGCAACGCTCCAGCCAGAACTATAAAACAAAATTTTAAAACAATGTTTACTCTTCCACAGATTAAAGCATCATTGCCAACACATTATGAGTAGATTAAACATTCACCTTCTGAATTTTTTTCTTGTAATTTTAAGAGTTCAAGGCATCTGAAATGACAAAATATCCCAAAACAATCCCCCGCTTGCTATGCTCAGAAGGAAAACGGTGTTGTTAGACAAGAGAGGCACGGGCACTGAGGCAGGGCAGACAGAAGATTATGAAAGGAAATGATGCAAAAAAATTTTGAAAGTACAAATAGGACTCTCAACACTAACTTAAAATGTAACCACATTTAGAAAAGACACGAAACCATCTTTCTGATTAAAGCACCTTTCTAATTTAAGAACTGACAATGATACTGAAGCAGTAGATACTCTAAAAACATGCTACAGAAAAGCTGCTGTTACTTCACTTTTTTTTTTGTTTATTAGCTGAAGAAGCTTGATTTTAAAGTTGGGAAAGCTAAATTAAATTTGAAATCTTTTATTACCAACGACTCCAGTAGTTCCATCTCCAATCTCATCATCTTGAGATTTAGACAGCTCCACCATAAGTTTGGCAATCTGGTGATCCACATCCATCATATTCAGGATGGTAGCACCATCATTTGTCACAGTCACCTCACCATCTTTGTCCACCATCATTTTATCCATGCCTAAAAAAATATAATGCGTTTGAACCATTAAGTAAAACACAGAAAATCCAACAAACCAATTACTGAGAAAGAACCATTAAAGCGACTTATTACCATTGGGCCCGAGGGATGTTCTCAGAGTACTTGCCACAGCCTTTGCTGCCATTATGTGAGACTATAAACCAAAGGAAAAAGAAGTTAAATCATTATCATTCATCCTAAAACCATATTAAGCTAATACAGGGAGGGGGGAAGGTTAGCATAAATATCGTAATTTAACTGGCAACAGGCAATTATAACGGAAAAAATTTAACACGTGCGGTTTTTTATGCCAGAAACACCTCCCGTGCTGCTTATTGCACGGCTTGTACGTGCACCGCTAAGGCACGCAAAGGCAGAGCGGCTCAAGCGACAGCCCGGAGGGTCTGGCAGGTAAGCAGCAGAAGCGAGACAGGCTGAACCAGGGGGCCGGTATACTCGCGCTCCGCTCCTTCCATCAGCGTTTCTACCACACGCACTCACAAAAGGCTGCCTGCTCGCCGAGGCACGTATTGCCTTTCTTGGGAACAACGCCGGGGCGTCGGGAGGGGGCTGCGGGAGGGGCGCGCCGCACCTACAGGGGAACCCTCCCCGAAGCCAAGGGACTCGGGAGCGGCCCCGCGCCATGGCGGCCTCACCGCCCGCACGCCGCGGGGGGCGGATTCCCAGCCCCGCGGGCGACACCTTCTCTCGCCAACCCCCCCCATGCGCGGGCCCAGACCCGGCCCGAGGCGCCCCGCGCCTGACACGGGGCGGAAAGCCAGCGCAGGACCACCCCGGCCGCACAGGCTCCGTCCTCCCGCCGCGGCCTGGCGGGACCCACTCCCCGCCCCTAACGGCAGCATGGCGCGGCGCGGCCCGCCAGAGCGAGGGCCCGCGGGCGGACCGGCAGCCCCGGCGACCCCCCGCTCGCTCACCTTGAGCGCCTCAAGCCCCATGAGGCGCGTCTTGCGCTCTTGGTCCTTGAGGATGAGGAAGGGGCGCCCATACTCATCAAACGCCAGAGTCCCCATGGCCGACATGGCTGCTGCCGCTCGCACCCACCAAGCAAGCACGAGCCGGATACGGCCCCGCCCACCGCGTCCTGACGCGGCGCGGCCGCCCGCGCATAGTTCCGCGCTTGCGCATCCCGCGGCAGCGCGACGTATTTCGCGGGCGGGATCTATATGGCGCCTCCAGCAGACCTTTCTGGAAGTATCCGGTAAGGTGGGCGTTGAGGGTCATCCCCTAGCTAGCGGGAGGGAGAAGATGGACAATTTATTAGATAAAATACGGGCGCCAATCGCGGCAGCGGTGGCCTCTATCGGGTAACGTGAAAGCGAAGGACAGGCAGACCGCAGAAGAATGGGCGCCGCTCCTCTCCGAAGCGCCTTCAGAGGAGTTTCGGTCCCCCCCCCCCCCGCGTAGGGAAGTGGTATTGCCCTTCCCCATAAATACTGCTGGTGGCGGGGGCCGCTCGGTTGTCTCTGAAGGAGTTGGCGGGTAACGGTACTGGGCAGTTGCGCGGGCACTGGAGAGCGGGTGGCTTGTAGGCGGCCTTGCAGCTGGGGGCGTTGTGGCCTGGTGTGAGGTTCCTCCCGAAGGGAGGGACACGAACGGCTCAGGGACCTTTCCCTGGGCGCGGGTTGCCGGGCGGGGAGGTCCTGCCTGCGCCGCCCCTTCAGCTGTCCCGGCGCGCTGCGGCCCGGCCGGGTGGGAAGAGCCATGGGCTGGAATGGAAGCTGCTCTCTTGCCTTGGGAGAATAATCTACCGCCTCAGCTTCGCAAAAGCTGTAACCATAATGTTTCCCAAGGGTCTAGGAAGCGACTAAAACAATACAAGCTCCCCCCTCCTGCACCCCCCACCCCCACCTCTTTGATGTAATATACTGCTTTGTCTTAACTGAGAGCATAATAGAGCTGTCAGAGAAAGTACTCTTTGGTATCTGTCTCTAGGTGCGATGTCTGGGGCGCTGGCCAGTGAGAGCAATGCAGCAGGCCCGCAAGAGGATGGCAAGGCTGGATCCAGAAGGAGGAGCTGGGGACTGTTGGTCACTGCTGGTGTCGGTGGGACCTTGGTGGCACTGTACGCTGTGGTCACCCCCTTTGTGACCCCGGCTCTGAGGAAAGTGTGCCTGCCCTTTGTTCCTGCGACTTCCACTCAGATCCAGAACGTGCTGAAAATGTTAGAAAACAGAAGTGGCTCCTTAGTTGACATTGGTAGTGGGGATGGCCGTATTGTAAGTCATGGGCATCGCCTTGCTTTTGTGTCACCTCACAAAAAAAGTGCCAAATGCTTTAGCCATGGTGGCTCTTGTTTCACACTTGTGAACGTTTCTTCACACCAGGCTGCCTTGCTTCAAAATCAGTGTGGTGAACAATGACCGAAAGAAATGGTGGGAATCACCTAAGTGATAGTGTGCTTCCAGGACACTGTCCAAATCCCAGCTTGTGAAACGTGGTGGTGAGGGTATAGTGGAGATTGGTGTGCGTTTTTCTGAAGTTGCGATGCTTTGTGCACCATTTAATAGCTATCTGCTAAGTTAGTTTTAGCAAGAGGATGGCATGCAAAGTGTTTTTGATAGAAGCAAGTTCTGGAATGCTGCTTTGGTCCTTGTTTTGTAAGTCCAAGTCCAAACCTGCAAAGGTGACTTGGAAGGAATTTGTCCGAGTAGCAAACAGAAAAGTACGTATGAATAAAAGAACCTAATGCTCTCTCTGCTCAGCATTTTAGCTGTTGACTCTCATTTGAGGCATCTGAGTAGATGTTATGTATTAAATTCTAATTTATTTATATTTGTGTGTGTAAAAGGAGTCTGAAAACTGCTTGGAAAGCCACATGCCTAAGATTGAATGCTTGGGGTTGCCTTAATGTATCCCTCCTGAAAAAAAAAAGTTGAGATTCTGTTCAGATGCTTTTAAATGTTTAGCACTTGGATGTAATTGGTAGATAAATATGGCCATATTTTTATTTCTTAAGCATAGTAAGAATGTCAGATTCTTTTAGTATATCTGTAACTGCTGTTTCCATGTTGGAAGATGCATTATTTTCATGGAGTGAGATACACTATGTCCAGGTTTGAGAAGATCTATTAAGAAATGCATATTTTTTCCTGATTTCACCTGTAACTCATAGTTGAGGAGACTTTTTTTGCTTAAAACTTGGCAGCAACCTTTAAATTATGACTTAAACCTTAATTCTAAAAACTGTTGCCTCTTTGTATTTTCCTTAACTTTTTTCCTTTTTTTTAAAAAAAAATATAGGCTTTGATCTGGTTTGAAGACACTTGCAGTACAGCTAATTCTAAATATTAGGGTTTCATTTAGAGGAATGTCTTTGGTAATGTTTTTATCTGAATTACCTTTTGCCTTTTAAAATTACCTATGGAGCTTAGTGTTGGCTGAAAGCTACACTGTGACATTTGTGTGGGCTTTTTTTCCCCAGTTTTTAAACCCATGTTTAAATTTTTGATCTACGTTTTTAAAATGTAGGCCAACAGATTACTTTTATGCTCTTTCTGCTGGTAGGGCATTTTGGCTCTGATTCAGGGATGTCTCATCACTGCTTTTCAAATAAGTTGAAGGCTCTGTTTTTTGAGCTGGTTTGGTGTTTCACTGTTCTCTTCATGGTCAATTTTGGCACTCTTTAATTCCAAAGCAGTGTTATGAATATCTTAAATTTAACTTTTATGTAAATTGTAGGCATATTACAAGCATACAGCTTTGCCCTGAGAATGTTTAAGAATGTAATTTTATTCATCTGAGTATGTCTATTAATTTCAGTGGGACTAGTCATAATAGTAAAATGTAGTTGAGATTTTATTCACTGTACTACTAATCTATTGGGAATTAAAGCCTGAGCGATTTACAGAAGCGTGTTCATTTGATGTGTATTGTAAATAAAAATATGTGCTCCTGTTTGGATAAGTAGGCTTTCTCTGTTTCTCCCTCATAGGTGATAGAAGCTGCAAAAAGAGGGTTTAAAGCTGTTGGTTATGAATTAAATCCCTGGCTAGTCTGGTACTCCAGATACCGTGCCTGGAGAAGTGGGGTACATCAGAACACCAAATTTTATATTTCAGACTTATGGAAGGTAGGTGGAGAAGCATGGAATAATGAACCTGGGATGTCTGAGAGGTTCCCATTACTTGGAAATTCTTTCTTGAAAGAATGAGCACGCTGGCTGGCCACAAGGGGCTGTACTGGGCTTTGAGGAAAGTGCTTGAGCCCATAGAAATGAGGCGTTTGACACAATACAGTAGAGGCTCGTTGGTTGTACTATGCCATGCTTGCTCCTGATGAAGGATGTGGGGTGCTGTAACGTCAGGCTTCACTGAGAGCTGATTCTGTGGACTCAGTGACAAAACTGTTACTCACTTGATGTGCAAGATGGCAATCTTGTCTGACACCTCATTAGATGTGTGTTCTTTTCTAGCTGTGCAGTGTGTTATCTCATATTGAGTGTTGCTTTAAGGTAACTTACATGTGACTGCAGCTTTCAGTCATTTGAATCCTGATTAGTTCTTTATTGAAGTGTGTGGTTTGGGGTCTTATTTATGTATGCCTCTTCCTGCTGTTGCTGTCAAATATATTGCTGTGTCGTCTGTCCCCCGTTCCCCATCCCCCCCTCCCCCCAAGAATGGCACTTTGTAATAGAAAAGTAGATACCAGGAATTTTGGGGAAAAGTGTGAATGTAGTGTTTTTATTTTTGTTCAGAGAGGAGCATAGGGAAATTTCAGGGTACTGACTGGAAGAACCCAGGCACTGAAATGCCTAGTGGGTCTTTATAACTAGCTAACATTTAACAAAATTGGGAGAGAACTTAGAAAATAAGTTATTTTAACATATACAGGAATTGCAAAAAAACTTAGCCATGAGGAAAATTGTGTAGGTATTTTCTAAATTAATATTGCTGTGCAACTAGAATTGATGCCATAGTCGTGGCAAGGCAGTAGAAGTTTTTTTTTTGCTGTTCAGCAATATAAAGCTGTCTTTGTGGAGGAATTTGGGTGATGAAAAGTTAATGTGGGATCTCCTTTCTTATTTTTGGTTTAAATCCCTGTTGAAAGGAGTGCAGCTAGAAGGATTAGGGTGAAAGAATGGTGAGAACTTCTCCAAATGTAAATGTCATTTTTATTAAGACTTGTTCTAAAATTTTATTTTAGGTTTCTTTTTCCCAGTATACAAATGTCGTTGTTTTTGGGGTACCTCAAATGGTAAGTTTACTATTTTCATATTCCTTTATTATTTTAATACCAAAGCAATCGGTGTTAGTATATTAATCTGCAAAATGAACCAACCTGCAGAATGTCAAAGGTAGGTAGTACTAATGTTTCAATGTTTCATTATAACTTACTAATGTCCATGATAAAACCTGGCAAAACCTGTGACAGGGTGCAGATTGGAGATCTGGTTTTTTGAGAATGATTTTCTGTCCATCAGTTCAGAACCAAAATGAAAACTGCTGTGCTCAAGTTCTTTGGGGGAGAAAGGTAATAGATTGGTTCTTTCTCATCCTGAAGAAACAAGGAGTTTGCAGGAAGAGGATGGAGTAGGAAATTTGCTGCAAGCTGATTTTTTTGGAATCTTTGTAGAGGACCATGTCGAACTTTGCTTATGTTCTCCTCCTAAAACTGGATTGCCTCAAATAGACCAGCAGCTGGTATATTGAAATAATCCCTTGCCCATGTTAGGCTGGGAAGGGGGGTTTAGGAAAGGAGACAAATACTTAAATATATAGGGTACAACTGCACAGTTTCTTTGTGTTTTAGGAAGGCTCTGTAGCCTTTGTGTCCATCGTGTCCCTGGGGACGTTCCCTGGGAAGTCAGTCAGACTTTACATTCAGTTTAGCTTTCAGCAGGATCTAGTTTTTCTTTTACTAGAAAGGAAGAAAAAAACCTTCAGTATTCTTGATACTTTTGATTTGTTATGAGGATCTTTATGTAGGTTGAAAGGATATGGAGGGGTGAAACAGAAATACCTGGTAAATTCTTGTGTATTGCTGCTTCTCTACTGAGGCAGGTGTGGGATGGAGTGAAGAGCTTAATAGGGGGGTGCTCAACCATGCAGCGTATGCTGATAATAGTTCTGTGGCAGGAACAGGAAGATTCGACACAAAGCACAATAAAGCTTCCTCATTCTCTGATTTTTCTTCAACAGCATATGAATTAGATACCTATTTCAGATCGTAACTCATGTTGGAAGCTGAAGTCAAAAATGCATCCCCCCCCCCCCCCAGCCCCCTTTCCTGGGAGGCGTATCGGTGAGAAGATGATGTTACTTGCGTACAGATGCTGCCGGGTTTGGAAGTCGGGCGCTCTTAGCTCGAGTTCCGGGAGGGGGCAGTGTAAATATTGGAATTTGCAGTCAGAAATTGTGCGGTTGCTCTGAAGGAAAAACTGCAGGTGAAGAAATATTTTGATAAACTAGAAATAAACAAAGGCCCTGGGAAAATGTGAGTAAACCTAGTGGAAACACTGGGTTAACTCTAAATGTAATAGCATAAAGTGGGATAAATTAGTAACAGCTATGATAAAAGAGTAGCTGTAGGGCTCAGAGTAACTACAGTAAATTCAGTAAATACTAGGCTAAATTCTTGAAAGAAGAAAATACTGCCATAAATCTAACAGAAGTGAACATATGAGCTAACATGCTTTCTGAGCATTAGTTTGCACACCTTCAGAAGCTGTGAGTGCTTAACATCCTGAATGACTATGTTGGTTTTTGAGACATTTTAAAGCATTTTCTCTTTTATACTGAGGCCAATAGCAGCCTTGAGTGCATTTAACAATACTGGTCTGATTTGTTGCTGTCACATAGCCAGTTTATTTCGTATCTGAGATGAGCTTACAGAGCTTGGATTTATTGATCTTCAGGGAAGACTACGACCTCTCTGTTCTTGCAAGCATCTGGGAGGTGTATTTACCTATGAGTCATTGCAGAGAGACCTTAACTTGTTCAGGGTGGGATGACAGAATTCTTAGCAGGTGTTTGTGTTCGCAGCTTCTGTGTATTTTAACTGATTATATACTGTACAGAAAGTTTGCTGAAGTGTGTATCTATGTAGGCATACAACCTGCCTCCCCTCCCACCCCCAACCCTGGCTTGATGCTCTGTGTGATATAGCACCTGATGTTACTGGGAAATTTAGCTTAAAATTTGGCTGTTTGGTTCAAGGAAACAGTTCTTTTTGTCAGAATTGTTAATGAAGTTATCTAATTTGAGGTAATACACAGGTGAGATGTCACCAATTTTTATAACCGCTCATTAAAAGTTAAGCTATGCCTATATTTGTGATTCCTGTAAAAATTTAGTCCTTTTATGGTGTCTCAGTTTGAGATGCCAAAGTGGGCTTATTTTTCTAGTTTATTTAAGGTGCAGTAGGAAAACTAGTTAAAAGGATTTGCTGAATGGATGAAATTGGTGAATAGAATGTTTAAAAATATTCAGAGGTAATGCTTTGATATAGTAGATCTATGACTATAATTTTCCTAAAATATTCCATTGTAGGTTTAAATATAGCTGCAATAGGATGTTAGAACACAGGCACACCCTGCATGTATGTGATAGTGGAAGCTTATCTGCAGCCTTTGGAAATAACATTTTCTTCAGTCAGTCTTATTTTCTAGTAATGTTCTGTTGTGTTTTTTCTTTGTGAATTTTTTAATATATTTTCTGTCCTTCATGACTTAAATTGAGCTGTATTTGTAAATTATTACTCTCCTTTTAACCTTTTAATATCTACATGTTATGTCATGGTATCAAAGTAAATACATGTAAACATCTAATAGAAGGAAGCTGTGGAGCTTGCTGTTGTAATTGCTCCCTGAGATACACACAGCGTGTAAGAGTAAAAGGAATTCCAAATGGGTGTGCACTGAGCTGCTTAAGCATTACACCAAACTTTTCCAAAGGACAAAAATGGCTAAATCTATCAAGTTTCTTTCTTTTTTTCCCTTTTTTTTTCTTCTGCAGAAATGGGAAATAAATTGCTTTGAAGTCTAGACTTGTTAATGCATTTTTCACTTAATCCATGGAAAATTTGCTAGCTATTTATTGGAGAGAGTGTATCTGTCTGGGCAGGGGTGTTGGGTCTGTTCTGGAAGAGTAGTGATATTTCCCTTGACTTCCATATCTGCTCAGTTTTTGCAGATGGAGGAAAGCTATACTGTAGGTCCTCAGCTAAGGAGAGTTGCACAGTGGTATTTGACATGTTCCCCCACAACATCCTTCTCTCTGAGTGGGAGAGAAGTAGATTTGATGGATGTACCCTTCAGTGGATGAGTTGGCTGGAGGATCATACCCACAGAGTAGTTCTCGACATCTCATTGTCCAGGTGGAGATCAGTCACAATTGGTCCCAGTACAGACCCCTCAGGGACACCAGTACTCTTAAATGTCTTTACCAGGAACACAGACAGTGGGATTGAGTGCACCCTCTGCAAGTTTGCAGAAGACATTAAGCTGAGTGGTGCAGTTGACGTGCCTGAGAAACAGGATGCCATCCAGAGGGACCTGGACAGTTTGGAGAAGTGGGCCTATGTAACCCTTGTGAGGTTCAATAAGGTCAAGTGCAAGGTCCTGCACCTGGGTGAGGCTGGGGGGGCTGAAGGAGTTGAGAGCAGCCCTGCTGGAAGGGATTTGGGAGTACCGGTAGATGAAAAGCTGGACAGGAGCTGGCAATGAGCACTCAGAGCGCAGAAGGCCAACTATGTCCTGGGCTGCATCAAAAGAAGCGTGACCAGCAGATAGGAGGGAGTTGGTTCTGCCCCTCTGCTCTGTTGAGATTACACCTGGAGTACTTATTCCATCTCTGGGGTCTTTGGCACAGGAAAGTCAAGGATCTGATGAGGTTGAGTCCAGAGGAGGGCCACAAAGATGATCAGTGGGCTGGGGCACCTCTCCTGTGGAGAAAGTCTCAGGGAGCTGGGCTTCAGCCTTGAGAAGGCTCTGACGAGGCCTTGTTGCCACCTTTCAATACTTAAAAAGGGTTTATAAGAAAGATGGTCACAAAGTTATTAGTAGGGCCTGTAGTGGTAGGACAAGAGGTAATGGTTTTAAACTAAAAGAGCGTAAATCTAGATGAGATACTGGGAAGAAATTCTTTATGGTGAGAGTGATAAGGCACTGGAACAAGTTGCCCAGAGAGATGGTCAGATGCCCCATCCCTGGAAACATTCAAGGCCAGGTTGGATGGGGCTTTGAACAACTTTGATCTAGTTGAAGATGTCCCTGCTCATTGCAGGGGTGGGAGACTAGATGGTCTTTGGAGTCCCTTCAAACCAAACCCATTCATAATTCTGTATGCTGTTTCAATGTAGTACTGCTGGAAGGACTTGGATGGGTATGTTAACAGGCTGGAACCAATGAAGCTCAACATGCCTGCACTTTACCAGACAGGGACAGCAGAATGTTTTCTTTGGGTGGTTGGCTGCATGAGGTTTTAAGTGTCCCAGGATTTGTGGTTAGACTGGAAGTGGAGGTGTTGGCCTTGGAGCATCTCAGAATAGTTCCTGTGACTTTGGGTGTGCTAAGTAGCATAAATTCAGGGGGTTGAACTTTCATTCACTACAGAGAGGAATCCCACTAGAGAGAACCATGAAT
This sequence comes from Gallinula chloropus, assembly GCF_964237585.1. NCBI lineage: Eukaryota > Metazoa > Chordata > Aves > Gruiformes > Rallidae > Gallinula > Gallinula chloropus. Next base: position 77,211,008 of record NC_140086.1, on the reverse strand, counting down.
CAGAGCATGCAAAGTCTTGTCTTAATTTGTGGGGGGGTTTATCTAAGGGATTTTCTACGGTTTCTCATTGAATTTTTAAAACTTATAGTTATGATTTTTTTTTTTACCTCACTGATCAGGCATGGTAACCATTTTCCTAGTTTTAGATATTCTTTGTCAATGCATCAAAGCCAAAATGTATATTAAGAATACTTTTTTTTTTTTTGAAAAAGAATTCCCCAAACCTTGGACTTCTCTTAACATTTGAATTGGATTCTGAAGAGAATGTTTGTTTCTTTTCTTTTACTGCTTCTGAAAGCTCTTTGTTCTTTTTCAACAGATGCCAGAGTTGGAGAAGAAGCTAGCAGAAGAGCTTGAATGTAATGCCAGAATCATTGCCTGTCGTTTTCCTTTCCCTTGCTGGATCCCAGATCATACTACTGGAGAAGGAATAGACACTGTGTGGGCCTATGACTTGAAACATTCGAGAGGACATGAAACAAAAAGCTTGGAAATCACATCAGAGACACAATCCTAAACATCTAATTTGGCTTTGTGTGGAAATTTTTGGCCTTGGCTTCACCTCTTAAAGATAAGATTAGCATGAATAGAGCCCCGGGATATGGAGTTATATATTCACTAAAATAACTGAAGTACACTGGCTGTCTGAAAGTACACAAAGGTTAGTGAAAGGTGTAGTTAAATGGCTTAATGGAGTTAGTAAAAATTATGAGAAATTTATAGGAGCAGAAAACTTTGATGTGGAAAATTGGATAAAACATGGTTCACTACCATTAAAGGGAAAATATGGACAAATTAAAATGCTCAAATCGGCGAACTGAATATATTCTTTCTGAGCCTACATAGTGTTTGTTACTGGTGTTGGAAGTGGTGTGGAAGTGGCTTCTCAAATGAGCCATGGTTCCCAAATGACTTCATTGTCTATGCCAAATAGGCATAATTCTGCAGACATCACAGTGATGCAGACTGAGTAGGATGATGATGCCAATGTTATACACCTCAGCCTTGAGTATGCATGTCTAAAACTTGAATGTGACATAATGAATATAACAGGTTGCTTGTTCATGAATACAAATGCAGCCTTTGATTATGTACATGCCTCCCTCTTAAGCTTGTTATGTGAAGACAAAACTGCAAAAACATGCTTTTACTGAACACTTACTTTTACAAGCCTTTGCCAATGATCATGATTTTTTTCTAACCTTTCTGATTTAGGAAGGGTTTCAAAAGTCACCTACTTCACCACTTTGGTGTGCTCAAACCTTGGATAAGGTATGAATGAGTTGCTTAGTTGAATGTGTCATGAAGACTGATTCCAGAGCTACTTGGTCTGGGTAGCTTGGTTAAATCTGATTAGACCTCATATAATTTATAGTGAGATTGGAAGAGAGGTTCTCAGGTTTCTTTTCTCCTCTACTTTTCTGGTAGAGAAATCTACCATCTGGTGAGATCTCAGAAACTCAGGGCATCACTGCATGGCTCTTCCTTGGAAGTGAATCAAGTTCTTCCTGTCTGTTTGCTGGTAGTGGTTTGCAGTGGGTTACTGTCACTGCTGTGACACTTTCCTTTTCTGACATGGTTACAGCACACTTCTATTGCTCACTTGGTCTTTCTTTTGGTCCCCAGGTAAAGTTTTATTGGCTTTTCCCATAAACAATTAGTCAGAGTTCATAGTTAGCCTCCGCAGCCCCATCTAAAGTGTAGACTGTTTAAGCTGTGACTATGTAAGTTTGAAAGACCTTTGCATATATGATACCCACAGAAGAAAGTTAAAACAGGCTAGGGAATTGTCACCTGGCTTTTAGGCAGACGTTACCACAACTAAAATTAGCTCAGGCCAAGAAGTGCTGAAGTCCTGTGATTTCAGGTAAATACAAAGCCTGTGACATTGTATTAGGCCTTGGGAAAGGACATTTGCTGCACTATAGTATCTGACTTGAAGAGAAGTTGAATGTTATTTGGAATGTGTAGTCGACAGTTACACCTCTACCCAGGCTTTTATTTTTGGTGGGAGGAGGAAGGAGAATTTAAAATACAAATCTACACTGAAGATCTGAAATGGAGTCGTAGGAGAAAGGGGCAAATGTGTCTGTGCTGGAGTCTGCAAAGCAGAGGTGGCTTCAGCCATACACAGCGAGGCAGGGTGGAGAATGTGGACGGTAGTGAGGAGCACTGGCTTCTGGTCAGCAATCTCATCCAGCCTCTCACTGCAGTGTAACACAGTGCATTTTGTAAAACTACACTAAACCCTTTCTACCTAGTTTAAGTGTTATGGTTATTATATGGGGCTACAGTGACTTCTCTAAAATGGCTGAATTTACCTTAATATCTCAAATCATAAAACTGGAACCTCAGACAAAGGAAACCTGAAATTACTTATATCAGAAAAAGACTGTACAAAGGGGAAATTGGCTAATTAAGCTGAGTACTTCTCCGAGTGATTATAAAGAAGAAGAGGCAGAAGCTTTTGATCCAGTGAGTTGTGACTCATCTGCAGTGCAGTGTTTTGACCCAAGTCTCTGCTGCCTACTTCCACTAACGTTAGTCTGCAGGAATGAAGCAGATGTTTAATTTTTCTGCTGTGCTTGACTGTTTGTCTTTTGCATTATTGTTTGGCTGTTAAAAGGTAAAATTGAATGTGTCAGTTGTGCCTTTGGTAAAGACTGTGGTGTGTACTTAGTTACCACCTATAGTTCCAGAAATACTTGTTGAGAGAAATGTTAAATTCTGAGCTTTAGTAGCACTACGTCCTGTCCTCAAGGCAAGGAATGATGAATGCTTTTGAGGTAACACAGTGGGCTATTTCTTACTCTGACCTTTTACTTTTGGGAGGCTACAGTGAGACAGTGATCTGAAATTTCAGGATTCTTTTCTGCACAGGGACATGTGCTATATTTCCTGTTACTGTGGCTGACGTGTGAAATGGAAAGCAAATTGCTCTAATTTACACTGGGGGACTGGGAAAGCATTTCCTTGTCATGTTGTCCTTGATTTTTCTATCACTTGCTACATTCATTTGATGGTTTACAAGATTAAATACTTAACTGTGACTTCAGTTATCACTATATGGATTATTATGTTGATACATTTCCAATTGCTTAGGTAATGTATTATGATTTCACTGATATGCTACTTCAGAGTACAAATTTGTTTCTTCTGAAAACTAGGAAAGCCTTAGAGAACTAGCTTAATCAAAGTAGACTATAGGTCTGAAGCCAAAAGAAGGAAACACAGGACAACCCATAGTTTATTTACATCATCTAGTTGAATCACTTGCCTTTGTGGACTTAGTTGTTTAATCCTTGCTTGTCCTGCCAGATCTTAGTAAAAAAGTTGCTACGCTGCTGAGTGAATAATGCTTTCCTGAAATGCTGTAGAATTTTATCTGTTTGAAAATAACACAGGTCAGAGTTTTGAATTTTGGGTTTTTTTTGCATTGGTACACATCATGTCCCCACGGGCTTTGTGACAAGATCAGTTGTGCCAATGCAATGTCTGAGTGTTCCAAATCTAACTTTGTTGTTTTGCATACATAGGTTTTTTCAGGGAGAAGGAGTTGGGTGTGGCTGGAGGAGAGCCATGTAATATGCAGGTTGCTCACTGTACTGCACAGTGGGCACTGCAGTGCCAGCCAAGCCTGTCCAGGTTAGTTTATGAAGTGTGCACGTATTCTGTGAGTGGTAGGTGTTTCTGTACTACTGTGTGTAGTGGGACTTGCCCTCTGGTCTGATCATACGCTGCCACTTCATCTAATGTTGCTCCAAGAAGTTAATCCTCTGTCTCTGAGCTGCTGTTTACTCCTGACTCAGAGTTATAGTCAGGTAAGAAGGTTCAGAATCAAGTTGAAAATAAAGTGCCACATTTCACTAGCCAGTTGAATGAGTGTGGTCTGGGGGGGAAGTTCCAAAGCCCGTCACTAAAAGTGAAGGACAGAGCACAGGAGGTGATGAAGGTCTCCTGTATTCTGTCTACACTTTTTAATGAATGACTTGTGCTTTGCTTTTCTTACGTGTGTGTTCTTTAAAAGCTTTTTACCACTGTAATACATTCTAAGGTCTACAGGGGAAAGTAAGCAGAGGTCGTGTTTTGCTTATCTTCTATGTTTTGAGCTGTGGGAGGAAAGGGAGAAGGGAATCTTGTGGTCCAAGCATGGGAGAACTGTTTCAAAAGCAGTTTGACAGACTTGCGTGGCAGCTGTGGGTATTGCTCGTGGGGTGGGACCCTAAGAGTGGGATGTGATGGGCATTCATTCAGAAATGGGTTCATGTATGATACCATTACACTTGAATGAACACTAATTATTGATAGATCACTTTGTATTTCTGTAGTTTCACTTTTCATGATGGCTTACAAATACTGAAGCATTTATTCCAGAAAGGACAAATCCTGCAAATGCGTGGTTGAACAGGCCAAGCCTAACATCAAATTGAATGCCAGTAGATTCTGCTTTCAGTTGTTTTTCTTTTCCATTTGATAAGTTTTGAAGTTATTTAGTTTTACAATGTAGCCCCAACTTGTTTTTCAGAAGTAACATGTTTTTTCTGCAAGGCTGCTTGTGTTCTTAATAAGACAGTGTGGCATCTGTGTTTAGCTTAAAAATCATCCTTAAGTGAGAGAGCTGCAGGATTAATATTCAGTATTTTTCTTTGTATGATGATATGTTAATCCCTGTATGCTTTACTTGGGGACACATACATGGGTAGTTAACCTTACTTTTTTTTCTGTAAACTAGTTGAGTTCCACACACCCTCCCCACCTCCCCCAGCAACTTTCCCGGAAGACTAAATATGTTCAGGAATGTCCTTTTTCTCTCTAACATTTTAATGTGTATTTAACTAACCTCCTTAATTTACTTAGCAGTGCTGACATAGCATGACTTTTTGTTTCCAGTAAATGAAAGAAAAACACATCCACCCATATGGTATTTAGACTGAAAAAATAGCCCTGGTCTACAACAATTCTGACTATTTAGTAGTTTTAAGTACTTAAATTCACATTTTTATTATATTTCATCACTTGGCAAATGAATACAGGCCTTTTATCCATTCAGTAGTTCTTTGGATTAGGGTTATTTGTTCAGGTGAGACATAGGCTGATTTCTTTTTCTTAGTATAATGTTGGGGTTTCTATTAGAGGCTCTGGTTGAAATGTCAGACTGTTCTTCCTGTGAATTGCTGTATAGTCCTTGAAGAATCACTGTAATACAATCCAGTGAACTGCAAGCATTGGTAAAAATTGAGTAAAACCTGCTTACCAGTAAATGTGCTGGGATATTTTTCAGCTGACTGTATGAGTTGTGGTTTTTAAAAATAAAGTAGGTTTTTGAAGACCCATATAAAGCTTGTGGCATAAAGTTTTGAGGTGAGCAGAGGTCTTTGCAAGGTCAGAAGCAGTAAATTAATGGCTTTCAACCTGAGGTTTTGTGGGTACCTTCTGAGGAATCCACAAAAAGTAATTTAAAAAGTAGATCTACTATCAGTAGGTTTATATTTGCTACCCGTGGTTGTGTTCTTCCATTGGAAAACTTTAATGTGTCTGAAGTGATCATGTGAGAATCCCTGAACTAAAAATACAGATTTACGTCAGACATTAGATTAGTACATGGAAATGAGTTTATCGAAGTGAGGAGGGTTTTTTTCTTTCTGTTGTAACTTGCTTGAACCTTTGAGGCTTGAACCTCTGCAGTATAGAAATGGATGAGCCTCTGTCTCTTCTGGTAAGTATGTAACTTCATATTTTGCTATGTGAGAGCAGCTGCATAGCTGTACATGTTCCTGTTGTGTGCTAACAATTCTAGCTTTGTAGTTAATCTATGATAGATCTGGTTTCAGGGTCTAATTTCTTTTTTTTAGGAACTGCTTGAACATGAAAGTCATATTTTCAAAACACCTGATCACCTACCACTGAAACTTGTCTAGAAAGCTGATGGACCCCAACGAAACTCCTTAATACTGTGATGTCTGCAGCTGTCCATGTCAGAACTCTGGTTCCAATGAGCAGAAATGTGCCTAGCTCTTGCATAAGCTCTCTTGATTCTTGATTTCTTGATTGAAGGTGGAAGTGTGAGGAGAGGACACAAAATGAATGATAAAATATTGAGGATCAGTGTAAGCTCTGAGAGAAATGCCAGTAGAGTATGGCTGAAATCTAAGGGGCCTTCTCTGTCACTATCACTCTAGCCCTTAACATTTGATGCTTTTTTCTTTCCCCCTAAAATTATGTAGCTCTTCTAGAAAGTGTATTTCTTTTTCTGTTTTCCCATTTTTTTTCAAGCTTATCAGAGAGGACACAAATCCAGGTAATGTCCCAAAGTACAATTCTCTAAGTTGTCTAGAGGAACCCCGATCATCTGTGTTCATGTATGTTTTATGGCTGCCTTTTTTTCATCACACAAGGCAAATTTATACTCTGATTACCTTCATGCTCAATGCCTAAATAAGCTGTGTGATCATACCAGTCAGTTTTATTTGCAAACACAGATCTCATACTGAAGTCCTAAAACAGATTTTGGAACAGTAATGAGACAAGTTATGGTTATGACATGAAAATACTAATGTTACTTAGTGACAAGGATCATAGAGTCTCCTGCTGTTGAGGTAACTTTAACTTCAGTTGTCAGTCTGATGTATCCAAGCAAAGCCCAGGGAATGAAAGACGAGGAGCAAAGCAGCACCATTGGGTGGTATTCTAAAATAAATTGATTTTCTAACACTAACATCAGAGGCTGCCTTCTAGATTCATCTGGATTTTTTATGTACTGTTACTGTCCTGATAGAGTATGTTGGTGGGTGAATATGATTAGCCAAGCTAATGCAACTAGTGAGCATTTTGAAGTGTTTATTCTGTAGTGCTTTCAGATAATTTCTTTACCCTTTCTTCTTCTCCCCCCAGAAAGAACAACCAAACCAAAACCAACCCACAAACCTTTAGAGTGATATTACTGATTTAAAATGGAAATTACATACATCACCCTTAGATATAAAAGATTAGGAAACAGCTTCTAATATGAGAAAAATTGCTGGCTTCAGCAACTGACTCCCATTTACTTGAGCATGTTAAGTATAATGTAGGTCAGACTGACTTAATGAACAGTCTAAGTTTCTTAGAAAATGTTAGCATTTCTTGTGAGTCTCCTGGACATGCAATCTGAATTAGGTTGTTTGCTTACTCTAAATAAAAATGCTGATTAACCAGCACTCTTCTTGGGATTATTTATCTGCTGTATAAAAATGAGGTACTCTAAGCAGTTTCCAGGAAATGAGAAATCTGGATGCTGGTCCTTCATTAGGCTTTGTCATGAGCTGTTTTCTTCAGGATTGTCTGTACTTTGTGTGATTCTGAACCTCAGACAGTTGGGTTGGGCACTTTGCTTCCTTGGGTGATCCTTACAGTTGCAAGTACAAATCAGAGGTTGAAGCATATATTTAACTTCTTCCAGGATAACAAATCCAAAGTGATCCTATTCCTGGTATTGTTTCAGTCTGACTGTGGTAAAATTTTTATTTCCACAGGCATAAAACTTTATCTCTCTGCACCGTTGTATGCCTCAAGAATCTATGTTGGCACTACCAGTCTCTTTGCATTTCTGTGCAAAATACACAGTGAATGCTTTATTGGCCTTGAGCATCTTTATTACTGTGGTGAGACAGTGTTTCCTCCTGGATGTGCAGGTCATTCACTGTCTGAGCTTGTAAATACCAGGCTTGTGAACGATGCAACTTTCTTCTTAGGGTCCTCTGAGCAGCACTGAACCCAAGAATCTGGGACCTCAAGCTCTACAGCAGATAACCCAATCAAAAGTTTTGGGCATCACTTTGCATTTCTTGTTGTTAATCTCCTCCTCCCTGATTATTACCCAGTGCACAAAATACCACCCCCCCCCATCATCTATGAGAATGTGTTCTTTGGCTTTCAGCTGCTGGGGCAAATGGTGTCTAGGCCGTGGCCGTAGTGAGGCATTCTCAGCTTATGTTTCAGTTTAAGGGCTCAAGTTCAACTTCAGCCATCCCAGCCAAGGGTCTGCTGAAGGAATCTTTATAGTCTCTGAAGGTTCTGAAACAAGTGGGCTCTGGGTGCTGAAGACTTCCTGTCTTACTATGGTGGGACACAGCCTTGACATTTTTGGCAGCCGTCTATAAAGATGGCTTTAGCAGTGTTGAATTTCTCTTCCCTCTATTTAGGAACTCTGTGAACCAGAGGATAAATTCACTCAGTAATAATTAGCTGGACCTTCAGGTTAGTTTGGGGGGGCCTGATACTGTGTCTGGTATGCAGGCTTGGAGTAGAGGGAGTCTTGCAGTCTGTTCGCCTTTTTGGGGAATGTCAGAAACCAAGTTTTGCTCTTTACAGTAGCATAATTCCTTTTATATGTAAGTAAAAATATCACAACATATGATATAAGGAAAATATAATCTGAGACTTATACTCTGGCACAAGACTAAGCAGAGTGTTACTGTGTGCCTGTTTCTGGGTTGGAGACAGACATGAGTCTGTTCTCATGTGTTGCTCTGTTAACGTTGAGGGGAATTTGTGTCTGTTTGAAAAAAAAAAAATAGATGTAGAAGATGGCAGTTTGGATGCTAGTGATCAGTTTGCATTCAGCCTTGCAGTAAAATGCAGGTTTTTATCCAGCAGCATTAATTTTCAACCTGCTACTGAATAGTAAATCTAGCAACACTTCTGTAGGGCTGGCTGGTATTATCCTTCCTCTTTACAACTGTGAAAACTGTAGCAAAGAGTTAATTTGTTCAAGACCAAAAAATGATTGGTGGCAATGCTGTGATTAAAATGATTACATCTGCAGCTGCATGTCTGTGTCTACAGCTGGAAGAATGTGGTTTTTTTAAATGGCTGTTTGTGAGGGTGGCAGTACCTGTGCACTTTGACTGCTTGATGGAGCCAGAGATATAAAGGTCAGATGCTCACATTTAGTGCCTTCTTACTGCTTGTGACTGTAAGGCACAGCACCTACTGTGGTTGTGTCCATTAGGTTCACGCTCTTGGCTTTGTTTTCTTTAGTCTTACCTTTTTATTAGCAGTTACTACACTTGCTGTCTCAGGGTCTCTGCTTTTAATTGCTTTTGGATCCTTCTGCCACTGTTTATATGGGCTGCTGCATAGTAAAACGTTCTGGTTTTGTTGAAGTGTATGACTTTGCGTCATGTACTACCTTGTGGTCTATTTTTGTATGTGAGTCAGTCTGGCTTTTCTCTGTTTTGATGACTTCCATTTTGTATGGCAGAAAAGTTCAAATCTTTGAACAACTTCAATCTGTTGTTAATGGTAGTGTTAAATATAACTTGGCTGCAGTGCAGCATAGGTGTTGTGTTTTGACTTTATCTTGCTGTTTTACTTGCCTCTTGATTTTTTTTAAATATTTCTTTTTTTGTGCATAGTCTGTCTTAATTCCCTGAGGAGACTTAACTAAACAAATGAAACCTGACTTTTATGAAGTTATTAGATTGATCTGTCATGGCCTATGTTAGCAAGCATACATGTTCTCATTTCTAACTTTTATTTCTATATTTGTTCATGGATATAAACGAGATGAATTCAAAAGAACTATTTTCCTTAGGTCTTAATAACTTTATCCTTCATTAAAACAGCATGTGAAATTGAATGATATCAAGACAATCTCAAGTTCATTTCACCTTGACTTAACCATGAGTTTTAAGTACAGGTACTGTGGTAATCTTCTGGTTCTGAAGCTGTTCGATAGTGATCAGTTTAACCAGCTCAAACCCCGCACTGATGTGTGTTAGGTTTGTCTGCTTCAAGAACAGGCTGCTGAAATCACCTGTGGGAACTTGCTAGATATGTTACTTGGAGTAATTTTTCTAAAATAAGAGGCAACAACTTGACATCATCCTTAAATAAGAACAAACCCAAGACAAATATTTTTCTCCACCATATGCAAGAAAATGCATATTAAGCAATATATGGACAAACATACTAACATGGCAATCAGATTGCTTATTAAGTAAATACAGGCAAAGTTTGTTAGTCCAGGAACAATGCGATTAAGAGTGTTGCTGATTTCCGCCTCTTATCATTGAATCATGAAAAACAATCACAAAGATCAGTCTTAGCAAATAAAATCAATTCAGAATGGGTATACAGAAAAAGCTGCTCGAGACAGTTTTCTATGCAGCAACATGAATTATTTGGGGTTTTTTTTCCCTAGTTGAAAGATAAGTGACAGCCCTTCCCCAGCCCCCAAACTGAAAGAATTACCTCTGCATCACCATACGCAGGACGCCATTTGGCCTCGATATGTTGGTACACGTAGAATCACATAAAGCAGGGAAAGGTGCTAAGGAGAACAGTAGTTACTACCAATTAGGTTGTGTTATCCAGCCATAGTCAGGCTTGGATGTTTGGCCGGTGCCACAGGGATGGTACAGCATGAGCCGTGAGGTGAGGGGAAAAAAAATCAATGTTTCAGCTGGGGCCAGGAAGGGAATGGACAACATTGAAAGGCCAAGAGAAGATTAAATCTGTTTCTGAGGAGCAGGAAGCCTGTGTGCTACCTGGTTTCAAAATGTTTATTGAGAAATGATAGAGAGGAAATGTGTATCTCTTGGTTTAAATTGTTTTCCTTATTGCAGAGTCGTTACACTATCCTTTATGCATTGAGTAGCTGTTCTGTAGACTGCTTTAATATAATTAAAGACAAATGAGGCCTGCTCGTCATAGGTGGAAAGAATGTTGGAAATGGGGTAAAAACTCTGTCTATCTGTAGTGCAGTTTTGCCATAAAGCTGGCTTTTTTTTTTTATTGAGCAACTATACAACAGGAATTTAATTTTCAAGGATCAAATATCTGTACTGGAAATGCCATTTTTCACAATGTTTAGTTGGCTAACCAGCTGGAATAGTTTAAAACCCTTTAAAATTTGTTTGTCACACAGAATACTCTCTGCTATACCATAGGCTAGTCTCAATAAAAATGTATTTTCTTCTATGTTGTGGGCTAGACATGTTATTGGTACTTGGTACCAGTAGGCATGAAACATTTCAGAAACAGATTTCAGTTTTTAGATTTCAGCAATTATGGATTTATTGTGCCTGTTATTCTTAAAGAACTTGATACAATCTCATTTTAAACTGTTTCAAAATCTTGGCATGTTCCATCAATGTTCTATTTACAATTGCTACCTTATAATCACAGGGGAGCTGTCAGTTACAGAACCTGCAAAGGCTCTAATCCTTGTTCTACTTCTTTCAAATTGTGATTTCTGCTTTCACTTGCCTTCCACTTCTGGGTCAAATTCTGTGTCTATCTCCAGACACAGGTTAGACTTTCACCTTTGTATCAGCAGTGCCCTATTTGCCATTTTTCTGCCCTCCTGCCACCCCACTCCCCCTTTTTTTTGTTGTTTTTACTTTCTAGGTGCCATATTTATGGAGTTCTAGCTAAATTGGTACAGTTTTTATATCTACATTAGATACAATTTTTAGTTGAGAAGCTAAAGTCAGGAGGATTTAACTCAGTGTCTTATCGAATAAGTTAGTGTATTTTAAAGTACCTTTATTCCTAGATAGAAAATCCCCGTATGGCAAGTCTTTTTAAAGATGCCAGACTGAAAAAGCAGTGAAGTAGATGGTATTTTCTAGAGAAAAAAAGTTTCTGCAGAACTGTCTTAAGGCCTGTCCGAAATTGTTCTTTAAAATACACTCCAGGCTGCAGTTACTGATTACCCCAATTAAAGAACATGGTGGGAGGAAAGCAGAGACTGAAAATCCTGAATATTGCTAATCCAGAGGTCCATCAAAACAGAGAAGAAATGTCACATACAGAAGCTTTAGTGAATGGTCTTCATGGTAATGCTGCTCTTTCTTACTCTCCTGAATGAGAAGATCAGAGAGCATCTGCAAAACAGGCTGATGAGGAGGCATTTGTCCAGAGGTCCGAGTTGTACCTACTGCACCTGTGTTGCCAGAACCGCAGCTAGAGCAGTTGGAAACCCAGTTCAGCCAATGTCTGGCAAGCAAGGAGGGCCTGGATGCTCACACCAGAGTTTTCTGGTGGGCTTCTGCCTCTTCTGGAAAGATCAGGTTCTTTTAATCGCTGTCCCCTGGTGTGTTCTGAAAGAAACTGGGTAAGTGCGTGCCAGCAGGCCGAACACAAACATGAGACCTAGCGAAAGGGTTGAAATATCACTAGCCGTGAAGAGAAGGTGCCGTCTTCTCTGAAGTGCGCACTGCAGAGGTGGCGTGGTAAGAAGCTCAGAGGTTATTTTTTTTTCTTGCTACTGACAAACTGCTAATAGCTGGTAGTGTTCTTGTGACTTACAAATTAGATTTAACTTTGCTCCCTCCTCCTGTTTTTTTCAGGGGGTAGAAATATATTAAGTAGCCTCTCCTAGCGATAAATCCCTCTGAAGTGTAATTGGCCTGGGCCTACTACACTTTTATATTTGCTAGCTTTTAGCTGATTGAACAGTTCCTTGTCCTTTGGCCTACAGAAAGTGAAGCTCATCTCAGCACAGCTTCTGCAGGTGGTGATTTATATGATCATATACAGTTATACTTAATCCTACTGAGCTGCTCTGAATTCCTTAAATTACTCTGATAGAATTTAATCAAACTAAGAAACCAAAACCTGAGTTAGTTTTACTATGGTCACTATTCGATATCTACTTGTTAGATTCATTTAGAAGCCTTATTTTGGCTTCTATTCTGCTTTTCTGGTTCCTGATGTAGTTTATACATTCACCTTTATCCACACTGAATGAATACTAATAATATAAAAATACACAAAATAATTTATTTTCAGTGCGTAGCTGCCCTCATTTTGTATGTGAATCTTGGGGGAGGCCTGTTGAAAAGAGAATTGCAACAGTAATTGAGAAGCAGACTTTTACATCAGTAGTAAACCTTGTATCTAGAAGACTATTTTTTAATTGATACTCAATTAAATAGCAGCAAAGCAGTCCTTAGCCTTTTACTGGTCTGTAGCGTGTCACAATATTTGTAACAGCATATGTTTTACTCTATAATCCTTATGGAGCATGTTCAGTTTGTTGCTTCTGAGGCTTTCTAGATGTAGTTGAATCTGTCTTCCTAGGCAAATTGTTAATGATAAGGTAGCCAAATAATAATTTTCTTGTAGTATGCAGTTCTGTCCCCTTAGATAGGGGACTCCAAGATACTGAAAGTAATTGAATATGAGGCAGCTGTGACTGCTATCAGAGATTTCTGCCCATACTTGAAATGTTTTATCCACTATAATGTGTATTTCAGCAATAGTTTGAAGACTGAACTGTGACTGAGGCCTGTTGTACTCTTCAGTCTTTACCTACAACCATATAAGAAGAGACTTTGTTGCCAAAAGAAAGTTGAGCACAACTGTTTGACGGGTGTAGGAAGCACAGAGGCCTTCAGTGTCCACTTTATTTTCAGTGAAAAGTCATGATTTGGTCAGTTAACTTCCCTGGGCAGACAGAATATGTGTCATCTTTTATAATGTAGTAGCCTTCTAATTATATCTCCAAATGGTTGAAGGAACCTTCAGAGTCCTCATTAACCAGCTGGTGTGGGCAGGGGCTCAGCAGTCACGGGAGTGCCGTTATTTCCCTTCCTGTCCTGCAGATGAAGGCCCAAGTGTTGCTAGCTGGAAGGGGCTGTTTTGTTTTATCCATTCTGTAGGTAAGAGGCTTCTGCTGCTTCATGCTCAGTAGACTGTGGATGTGCTCCGTGGGGGACCCCACGTTCTGGTTGTCTGCTCCTTGTGACCTGGCTCCTGGCGTTATCTAATGTGCCTTCTGGTTCTCAGTCCGGATAGCTGTTTGTTACCAGCCTGCATCTGCCTTGTCTCCTTCTCTCCTGGCCCTGAACTTTCATCTGTCCTGCGAGTTCCTTGCCAGGCTGACCTCTGCCCGCACCGGTTGGTTAATGAGGACTTGGAAGTTTATTCTGTTTATTGAGACTTGGTGTTTCAGCATTGTTTTTACAAGCCATTACTTTTTTCCAATGTTACAAAAGCTAATGATAAGGCACAACCCTGTGCTTGCTTGGAGTAAGGTTTTAAGGTTTTTGTTAGTTTGAGGCATTTAGGTTTTTACTATTCTGAGGGGGAAAAAATGTTTTTAATTGAAATTCTTATCTAAAACATGTTCTGAAAATATTTAAATTCCAAAACTGTTTTGCTTAACTGCTTCGTTATGTGTTTGTCCATGTTTTCAGATTTGAGTACATTTCCTACTGTTTTTGTTGTGATAAATGGATAGGTTGAGGCTTTTGTGCATGAAACCATGACTAATTTGACTGTTTAATGTTGCAAAATACAGGTTGTCTGTTTAATATATCTGACTCTGAAGCCACTATTCCAATGCAGTTATCACAATCCTAGTATTATTCTCTATTTTATATTTTAGATGAGATGCTGTGGGTTTTTTTCCTGCTCTTGCAATAAACTGTTTCCTCTTCCTGTTCAGTGCATAGTCTTGGCGTTTTTTGCCACTGCTTTGTCCACTCAGAACTTGCTGGGTAGTAACATGAGAGGCTTCATGTTGGTGTTTTATCAGCTCATAAAGATTTAAGCAATGGAGATACAAATGCTTATTGTAGTGTTGCTCCTCAGCACAAACAGCAACTGATTTCCTCGCATCTTCGTAGTCTGATTCTGCAGCATTTGTTCCTTTTACCAGTTCCTGGCAAATCTGATACTTGAGCTACTGCTTGTCTTACATGGATTTCAACTATTTTTCTTTACTATTTATTTAACAGTTAATTTTTTACCTCAATTAGGAAAATGGCAGCAAGTCTGTGAAAGGCAGAGTTATTCATGCTGTATGTTAAGTGCTTAACTTTTGCTTCTTTCTGTACATTTTTTTGACTCTGCTTGAATATTTCTATTTTATTCGTAGTCACTGTGTGGAGGCTAAAACTGAAGTGTTAAAAACTGATCCAGAAAATAAAATAAAGTCATAGAATGTGTTTTCCTTCCTGCAGATATTCTTAATGATATTTATAATCATTAAGACAATATGTGTCTGAAATTAATCTCACTTGTGAAGGATATTTTTAAACACCTGAATTTAGAGCACAAGTACTTGTTACCCTTTGATAAAGGTATGCAATAGGGAGAGATTATATTGATGTAACGAGATCCAAATCTTTGATTACCAGGTGTTATAAAGGCCATGAAAATGGCAGACCAATATTTTATATAGCAAAGTGAGCAAAGTGTAGATATTCTGGGAGCAGCTTGCCTGAAAACAGTGTTCTTGGAATTTAACTTTTTGAAGGAAAGTGTTGAAGGAAAACATTCTGACTTCTTTATTGGGCTTTTTTTCTTGGTTAAAGATATTCACTGAATTGTGGCCTAACTCACAAATAGCTTTGACCCTGGAACTGTGTTTTCTGTAAGTAAATGAGCTTTGATAAACATTGCACAGGTCCCTATGTGGCATCCCATACAAAGCTGTATGTAGGTAACTCTGCTCTGGCTGAGTTCTTTTAATTTCTAAAATATGTGGATGCTGCTGCTAGTTACGCAAAAGGTGAGAAGGAGAACTCATGTATCACACAGCTATTTTTGTCAGGTAATATATGCTTTGGGAGAGTACTATTTGATATAATGGGAATCATTGTCTCATTTTTGTAGATGTCAGATTTTTTTTATTACATTGCAGACTTTCCCAAATTTTGGGCCTAAACACTGTTTGCATTTGTATTGGATGTAACTGAATTGAAATATTTTCCCTTGCTGAAACGAAATATTAGAGCGCTATGGTTTTCAGTGGAAAATACTCCAGGTGCCTGGATTAGAATCCTTTCTTTGCTTGAGTGAATTTGTAGTCGGTGCCCTTGGTGCAGGGGAGCAGAACTCTTTCTTCCTGTGTGGTTAATTAAGCAACCCCTGCTGCAGGGGGTGCGAGGTGGGAGTCCCGTGTCTCCGTTACCAGCACTGGATGACAGCCTCAGCATTATGGTCCTAACCAACGATGAGGCAATTAATCTATCACTAGAGGAGGAGACTAAGCAGTAACTCCTTTAAACTTCTCTTACCTCTTGTGTCCCTCATGTTCCCTGTATTTTCACTAAATCAGCGCTGTCCATGTGTTAACGTGGTGCAGGAATTCCATGGAAACTTCTCTGTGCTAAGGAGGCTTTGCCCCAGTATTTCCCCACTGAGGACCTACTGTCACCTCCGCTGTCTCCTCCAGTCCCCAGGTTCCAATGATGCCATGTGTGATGAAGACAAAACTGCTCATTTTCAGTTCATAAACATTTCAGGCAACACTTGAGCTTCCTTTTTTTTTGTCATCATAAATCTGTTTTTGACTTAAATGACAGATAAGGAGACAGTTACATGTGTTGCAATCCAGTAAAGCATCACTTTAGATCATGCCCTAAATCTTTACTCTTCCAGCTGTGGTGTGTGCAACTGGAAAAGCTGCCTCAATATCCTCATCTTAGTTATGCATAAACTAACTGATATAAAAGCTTAAATATGGAGCATAATTAACAGCTTCTTAATATGCAGTACTTGATGATGTATTTTACAGTATCTTCAAGTATATAATTCAGTGAAGCTTTCTGTTCTAGCTCAATGATAACATGAACAAAACAATGTAAATATACCTATTGTAGCCTGCTATGTTATAATTTTTTTGGTCTTTTCTTTCCCTTTTGAAATATTTTTTAATGTACTTTGGGATGTCAGAAACTAAAAACCTTACAAAGCCTTAACTATTGCAGTGTTGCAACTGAAAACATAATTTGTGGTAATTAATGGAAAAACTTTTCTTTGTTTATCTTCAAAATGGTATGAAAAATTAACAGTTTCTTTTAAGACGAGAGTGATCTATTTTACTTGAGAGTAATTGGTCAGTAGATGGAACTAGGGTGCCTGTTTTGTTATTTACACACATTTGCATCTTACAGTCACACCAAGGTGGTAAGTAATGTACTTCATATCTAATGTAATTTACTTGAAAGCTTTCAAGTCAGTCATCAATTCCTTTCCACAAATGGAATTCAAAGTCTGTGATTGAATGACACTCAAAACTATGATGTTACTTTGTGAAGATGGATGTTATTTGGAAATTAATAAACCCAGATGATCAAGAGAAAGAATGTGAGGTAAAAATTGAAAGGAGAATAGTCATGGAAATTATGTTGAGATATCAAGTTACAATTCTTGTAGCAATGTAGTGACTTTGTAAAGCAAACAATTTCAGATTGCAGTAAATTTGGTAGTCACATCAAGCTAAATGATAAGAAAACAAGAATGGAATAATACCAAGAAATTTATAATTCAAAAGTAGATCTTACAGCTCAAATCCTCTATGCTGCAGTGCTTGCTTTTTATTATGAAGGGCTTCTGTATAAATTCATTTGTAGTGTATCATTCTTACATCATTTGATCACCCTGACATAGACTCTTTCATTGGAGTGTTTGCACATCACAAGAGTTTAGAATCATCATTTTGCTGTAAGAGTTGATAAAAGCTCGTAGTTGGAGGGTTTTGAAACAGTTTCTGTTCTTGGAGTGTTTTCCATAGAATCACAGACTGGTGTGGGTTGGAAGGGAACTTAAAGATCATGTAGTTCTGACCTCACCCTCCACTAGACCATGCTGCCCAAAGCCCCATCCAGCCTGGCCTTGGACACTGCCAGGGAGGGGGCAGCCACAGCTTCTCTGGGTAGCCTGTGCCAGGGCCTCACCACCGTTACAGGGAAGAAGTTCTTCCTTGTATCTAATCTAAGTCTACTGTCTTTCAGGTTAAAGGCCTTGCCCTTTGTCTGATCACTACTTACCCTTGTAAACAGCCCCTCTCCAGCTTTCCTGTAGGCTTTTCCAGGTACTGGAAGGCTGCAATAGTTTTTCACTGGAGCCTTCTCTTGAGACTGAACAAGCTTGATTGTCTCAGCCTGTCTTCATGGGAGAGGTGCCCCAGGCCTCTGATCATCTTTGTGGTCCTCTTCTGGACTTGCTTCAACATGTCTATGTCTTTCTTGTATCGGACCCCGGAACTGGACACACACAGTACTCCAGGTGGGGTCTCACCAGAGCAGAGTAGAGGGGCAGAGTCACCTCTTGCACTTCTTCTGATGCAGCCCAGGATACAGTTGGCTTTCTGGGCTGCAAGCATACATTGCTGGCACTTGTTGAGCTTATCCACCAACATCCCTAAGTCCTCCTCCTTATGGCTCTTCTCCTCGTTGGCTCCAGTGGATTCTAAGAAGCCCCTGGATTGCTTATGCCCTGCTTTGTTATCCCTCCAACAGTTAATGCGGTGGCTGATACCCTTCATGAAGTGCAGGGAACTTGAGGCTGCTGCTATTTTTCTGCAGGGAGCCTCATCTGCTCAGTCTTCCTGATTGGGTCACCTGTAGAGGGCCTCTGCTACAGTTTTCCCTGTCCTTGCCCTTCCTTAATCCTGTCCCATAAACTCTCAGTGGGCTCCTCATCCATCCCCCATGCACTCCAGCTGGTCATTGACACAGAGGGAGTGACACCCCCTCCTTGCCTGTTTGGCCTGTCCATTCTAAAGAGCCTGTGTCCCTCTATTCCAACAGTCCAGTCATAGGAGCCATCCCACCATGTGATGCCAGTGAGCTCCAAGCCCTGCAGATGTGCACGCATCTCCAACTCCTCTTGTTTATTCCCCATGCTACATGTGTTTGCATAGAGGCATTTCAGTTTGGATCCTCAGTGAAGATGACTGATGGGCTGGGGTGGCTGGGGTTCCTTTGTGCTTCAATTCAGGTGCTCTCCTGCTGACTTGCTCTCCTGATGATCCTTCCTTGGGGTCTGAGTATCTGTTGTTGGCACTGCCATCAAACTGTAGGAGGGGAATGGATTGAGGTTCCCTTCCCCCAGTTACTATAATTCAAACTGCTCTTCACGAGCTTGGCAAGCCTGTCACAGAGGATCATGGAGTCATGGATGCTCTTCCCCTTCTCTTTTCTATAAATGGGAAATGAGTGTGAAGGTATTTCTAAAATGAGAAGTTTTCATGCAGTATGTCACTTCATGTTTCAGTCTTACTGTAAATAGCTTTTTTCAAAAAAAGAACTGTTTAGGAAGCCTTTTCCTTACCAACAATGATTTGAAGTCGTGGATGCACATACTTGCAAAAAAAGTCTATTTCAGGCATTCCCTAACTACTTGCCTGCTTAGCTGCATTTTCAGTAGCTGACTTCTGATGTCAATGAAACCATGTTGACATCAAACAAGTATCATAATTTACTGACTGTGTTCAAATCTGTTGCATAGCAAAAAGTTTCAGTTTTCATGTTGGTACAGAAAAACAAAGGGGTTTTATTACTCAAGAGCAATTTCAGCAAAGAGGTTTTGCTTTCTAAATTTCTCTGAATTTTTATCAAGTTAATTTTTTTCAAAAAGCATGTTCAGTCCTAAAATACAGATGGTATTATTATGAGGGAAAAATAAGAACTTGAAGGTTTTTTTCCCTTGGCGTGATGGCAGCTCATCACAATATCTTCTAAATAATGCAAAGCTGTTGTCTTCTTAGTATGTTTGAGGCTAAACTTTGATAAAACCAGAATTTTTTTCAGTAGTATTTTGGAGACATGAGCTTAGCCAGTGAGAGCAGTGGTGTGTTTTCTGAAAACCAGTTGTCAGAGAAGAAAGTTGTATCTGCATTAATGTTCTGTGTTTTCATGCAGTCATCAGAAAACTTGAAGTATGTTTTATCTTTGAATGAAAAAAAATGCATATAGGGAAATAAAGAGACAACTGCATGAGGTTATAGGAAGAGTGAAGAGAGGTGATTATCTGAGTTGGGCAATCTGCCAGTAATGTGTGTGTGAATATTGAGTTTGTGTTCAGTTTATTTTAAAAGTTGAAGATAAAAGATTTCTTTGTGTTACTTCAGGCAGGTGAATGCACTTCAAAAAAGCCATTAAAAGTATTCAGATGGTTAGTGAGATAGTGCTATGCTTGGCAATTTGTAGTCTGGGAAAAGAGTAATGAATTATTAATTTAAAAGAATATAATTACTATTCATGTATCTTGAATTTAATTATGTAAGTGTGCATAAAAGTATACTGAAGTTCTTAAGTCAATTACTTTTTAAAGGCTGAAATTTCAGCTGTGGGAAGAGCAAATACTTAACTACTTGTGTAATTATTTTTTTTTTCAAAAGTTGTCTTAGAAATAGTTTTATAAAAATCCCAGGTGTTGCTTATGGATTCACCATGTTTTTGTACTTGGACCTCTGTCAGGGCCGCTGGCAGCCCTTTTAACATTGTAAACTCTAGAAGTACGTGCAGAAAACTGTGGAGAACACAAAGGGTTATGAAAGGTCAAGTGTCCTCTTCAGTAGTTGTAAGCTTCAAAGGTGATTTGATAGTAGCTGTAAACTCTTCATGCTTCCTTCTGACCACTGTAAGAAACCTGGGTAGCATACTCATCACAAATTACATTTATTAGCAGGCATTTCTTTGCCAGCAGTCGGTTTGCTAGTTTCTGCTGCCCATTCTTCAATACCACTGTGTTGCCAACATAGTAAATATGCCAGGAGCATGCAACCTGTGACACACAGACTTGGAAACAGGAGCTGAGCTTAAATGTAACATTAAATGGTCTGTGTATCTTCAGACAAGCATCTTCCCATGTTTGTGTTGGTGTAAGTTAAATGTTGTACTTTGCTTAGTTTCACGTACCACCACCTTGAGCTTTGTCAAGGACTTAGGAAAGATTGAAGTACTCCTCACCTTCTTTTGAGAGCTATGTTTGAAGAGCTTTGAGGGGTTGAGAGTACCCCAGATCCCTGTGATATCAACTGAAACTGTGAAAACAAAAACTCAGCCTTAAATCTGACTTATTTTTGGAGCTAGGTTCAAGGTTAATTTGAATGGTCAAGGGGCAAAAACTGCCCTACCAGACAAACCTTCAAGTGCAATGAAAGCACTTTTGTCTGAAAAAAATTAATTTGTGAAAGAAAAACTTGTCTCGATTTAAGGTTATTCCATGAAATGTACAGAAGACAAACTTCAATCTGTTACCTGCAAACTCTGATGACAGAAACCCTTAAATAGTTCGTGCTTTTACTGGGTTTGGGTAGTTCTTTTGTTGGGTTGGTTTTTTGTTTTTGTTAAGATGGATTTTCTAACCACCATTTCACTGATGTTTTGTTAAATTCCAGATAATAGGAATTCATCAGCAGAGTTTCTGCCCTTCCTTTCATACATGTTTCTTGGTTGTTTTATTTCTTGGGTTTCCTCCTTTACAGAGTTTGCCTTTTATTAAGGAGCCTCTAGCTCTGCCACTCAGCAAGTGAGTGCTCAGCAGCATTGCCGTGCTCCCTGGAACAATAGGACAGCTAAAACCAGACCAGGCATAGTCTGAGGGCAGTGTCCATTTGCCAGGTCTTGAAGTCACTGGGAGGACTGTGTACTATGTCCAGAAATGAATTTGAGTGAGCCAGCACCAAAGATTACCAAAAGCATTCATATTTTTCTTGGTGGTTCCATTACTCTCTTGTGTATAGCCTTGTCTAAAGAAAAATGGTTTAGGCTTTAACAGGAGCTTTAGCCCAGCTCAGAGAAAGTTTTTTTTGCCTTGAAATACTTTGCAACTGAAAGTTTCACTGTTGAAATGTTAAGTTAGATTTTTGTCTTAAACCTAATATGTTCTAATTTTGTTTTCTTTATTAAATGTCTGCAGAAATACTTGCCAGTGGTAGCTGGCACGAGACGATGCAGATGCAGTCAGCTCTGAATCATAGTTAACTGCTTAGGACTAGAGAGTGACAGGATCTTGCTGGCATCATTGACTCCCTGAGCTTATCTATTTCATGGAAATTAATACAACACCTTCTATTTAGTTTCCTGTCAGTGCAGTTCCATTGCTTGAGGCTTCGTTTGCCTTGTTGCTCAGTGTTGAGAGCGCAGCCCGCAGCTTTCTTGCTGGAATTTTTCTAATCACTGTGAGTTCCTGGGATGGGAAAGTGATTGCAGAAACTTCAGTATTCCTAAGCTGGTGAGAAGAGGTAGATTTGTACTTTGGGAGGAAACTCATTTGCCTGATTGAGCTTCTTTATTTCCCATATCTTCATTTTGCTTCCATCTGGTGCTCAGTTTGAAAGGAAAGGCACTTGTCCCTTGCTTTGTGCTTTGCCTTTCCTAGAACCCTTTTTAATCCTGCTGATTGTTCACAGGATATTTCTGTCTCGGAATTTCTCTTCCTACCTATTGCTGTGTTCTTTGCATCAATTCTAAATCTCAGTCTTCCAAAATACCCTGGTTTCTCAAAAGCTCTGATATTTTAGTCTAAAAATCTCTGTTTTCCAGTCTTCTGCCTTCTCTTACACCTACTGTGTATCTGGAGAACAGGAAGTGGTTCCCTTAGGTGTTTGTAGAGCTCATGTTTCTTGGCCACCTTTGTTTCAGGGAAGGTTATGAAACCAGTAGGAATTTGGCTTTGGCTCCCAAGTTCCTGTGTATTTCAAAATCATGTCTGTGACACCCACTCTTGCAAGGCAAATCAAGAGCTGCCATTGTCTCTGACACCACCAACTAGATTCTGAGAAGCATAACATGTGGGCATATATAGTATATACATTATAGTATAAACTAGAATGTTAGGTGAAGATAATGTGCTTTTATAACTTGAAAACTAAATGTCACAAAAGGTTAGATTTGCTCTGAAATTCATCATATGTGGTTTCAGACTGGTGTTGTGTTTCTTTCAAAGTCTCACAAAAATTTGTTCATATTTCTTTTCCCTAAATAGTTGCATGGATATGAGTATATGGGAAGAGCTAGACAAGATGTGCCTGGATTTTTTTATGGCCAGGTAATTTAAAACTAGATTTGTTTGGAAAGATTACTAGTTTTATAACTTGAGCAGAGAAGGATTGGATCATTATATGGCTACATTGTATACTGTAAAAACAATGTCTGTCTTAATGCCTAATAGCCCTTTTGCAGTAATAGATTGCTGGCATAATATAAAGGCGAAATGCATAGCTTTCCCATTTTATTAACACACAGAAGTCTTGTTCTAGCATAGTTTTGCATTATTTAAAAAATAGATTGCATTATCTTCCAGATTTCCCATAATTTCTGAAGAGACAGCTCTAAGCTAAGTCATATAGATATATCAAGCTGATTGTATACTGAATTGCTTTGTCTACTTGAATGTGCTGCTGCTTCAAGCTATCTTTCTGTTGCATGTCTCTATATTGGATTGAACTTGATGAGTAGTGGGGTCAAGCCAAACAAATGGGTTTGTGAAAAGCATACAATTAACTGTGTTTGCCACAATAGTCTTGATGTGGAACATAGTTTTTGTGTTGTGCAGCATGTTGTACCAGCTGATGGCTCAGAGTAATTATCAAACCATCACGCAGGTATCAGAACACAGAGTAGCGGTGATGAATGTGTTTTCTGGCATCTGCTGATTACTTTAGCTTGTAGTAATACAATACAGTAATTGATTGGCTTGTATTTCACAGTGGTAGTTAACTTCATAAAAAGGAAGTTCTTGTTTAAGACAGTTTGTAAGTTCTGAAGACTGAAGAAAATGTCATTTCTAAAAAAAAAAAAAACCAAGCCAGAAACATTTTCCAAATCAGAGTTAAGCCCCATGGGCAGATACTGAACTTTTGATACTGTCCCTGTGGGGGGAATGTGATGAATATGATCATAACCTACGCTGCTTCACCTTACAGTCCTTAGAAACTTCTGTTGCCTCAGCCATTGAAATCTCATCAGCCCTGAGATGGTAAATAAATGCTGTAAATTAAGCAAAGTTTTAACTTCTTCATTTCAGTAACATTTTTTGAACCTAAAGCTTGTGTCAGTTAAAACTAAATTACAATCAAACATTTAAGTTAATTATCAAACATAAGTAATGCAACTAGTACCAATATTAGTGGTAGTTATATAGCTTGCTCATTTGTCTAAAAAGTTCAGGTTTCAACTTGTCATGGACATTTGTGTTTACAGCCCATTGTAGGGCTCAGTGTGTAACTGTGTGGGGACAGTAGATGTAATCACTGGGATCAGTTTAGGGTCTAGCATTCTCAAGGTCAGTTAAGGCTTCTGGCACATGAAATGACCTTTTATCTTGGGGGTAAACATTAAGGTGTTTTATGATGTTAGGGAACTCTGAACTTTATTTCCCATTCTGTAAAGGTTTGAGTGCAGCCATTTGCCTGTTCTTCTATTGGCTAACAGAACAAATGGATGTGTTAGTTGTTTGTGCTTAATTATCAGCCATAAATTTAATACTGAATGGCACTGTTGGTGCTGTAAAATTAGCAGTGGAATACAACGTTAACATTAAAGCCTGTTCTAAGAACATCATGGCTTATTCAAATCCTGTGGTACCTTCACTCCCCAATGAATTTTCAGGCTGGAGAAGTTACCATTTTGGTTTATGTTCTGTGCTACATTTGCCAGGTTATGTGCACAGTTGTTGAGCTGAAACCTTTAGCTCATTGAGTGAGTGCCACCTCCAACAAGACAGACGCGTGACCAGACTGCTACTAGTTGGCATTGATGGTGATTCCACGTGTCTGCTGATTTAGTTTCAGAAAGCTGATGTGTGAATTCATAGAGACCAGTGCATTGTTATTGTTGATCACTAAATTGTGTTGAATTTAAAAGAAATCTGATACACAGATAAATATTCTCATGGCTCAAATAGTTTTTCACTCTAATTATTGTCTCGAGTGTGAATATTAAAAGAAATCATACTTAAGTAGTAAGGGAACAGATATGTTAGTGAGGTGGAGACCTTGGACATTGTTATTTTATTCAGTGAAATGCTTTCTTTGCTTTTGAGTTTTCTCAAGAGACGTTTGAGCTATCTGAAAAGACCATTATGCCAATGAGTAATCCAGGGCACTTACTACCCTGCTCATATGAAAGATGGAGAATATGGTGGAAAGGGAAGATCAAGGTCTATGTGAAACCCTGTAAGCTTTTCTGTTGAGACAAAAAAAAAACCCAAACCAAAATCCATCCAGCTTGTATCTGGACACGTTTTATTGCCACATTAGGCTTACCTATGGGTTATGGGGAGATAAATACAACTGCATGCTGAAGGTAGAGTACTAACCCATGCATTAAGACAGATATGATCAATTTTGCTGAGCCTGTACACAGTAAAACAAAATATAAATATACCTGAGAAAGCTAAGGAGACCTTTAGGACATGCTTTGCAGGCAGGAAATAGGAAGGATTTCCCTATTTCTCCAGTTCACTGTAAAGGTAGGGTTGGGCATGGACACACATGTTGCAGCCAAGAGACATGTTTATTTTTCTGATGGATGGTTTCTTGTGTAATGGGAAATGCACTAGAAATTTCCTTTATCCCTTTTTCTTTTGAAATTTCATCTTCTCCATTTATACAAGCAGATGGCAAGAGTTCTAGATCAGTTTTTTCAACAGCGTAATTAAAGTATGAGTGGAAAATGCATATAAGATAAAAGTAAAGTTTAATTCTTTATCTCTCTCTGCTAAAGTTGGCAAAGAATGTTGGCAAAGGAAAACCTGCCACATGTTCTTAAACAAATTTCAGCACCTGGTATTTGATTTCACTGGGAGCTAGACATTTAGGATGCTCTGAGATCTAAGACCTGTTAAGCATCTGACTTCTTCTGATACTCCTCTTGCTGATTCTGCCATTGCAGAAGGGTAGGGGTCAGAAGGGATCTCTGGAGATAACTAGTCCAAACCCCCTGCTAAAGCAAGATCACCTAAAACAGGTCACACAGGATTGTGTCCAGGACTGTTTGAGTATCTCCAGAGTATCTCCACAACCTCTCTGGGTAACAGGTTGTCCTGTTGCTGGGCAACACACACAAACTGAAGTCTTGCCCCATCCTCTAGACACACAGCCATTAGGTATTTATAAGCGGTGACAAGATCCCCTCTCAGTCTTCTCCAGGCTAAACAGCCCCAGCTCACTCAGCCTTTCCTCATCAAAGAGATGCTCCAGTGCCCTAATAACCCTCCTAGCCCTCCACTGGGCTTTCTCCAGCAGTTTCTGTATGTCTTGAACTGGGAAGCCCAGAACTGGACACAGCACTCCAGATGAGTCCTCACCAGGGCAGAGTAGAGGGGGAAAACCACCTCCCTCCACCTGCTGGCAAGGCTGCTCTTTATGCACCCCAGGATATCATTAACCTTGGCCATGAGGTCACATTGCTGGAGAGCTTGCTGTTCACCAGGACTCCCAGGTCTTTCTCCACAGTGTTGCTTCTAGCAGGTCATCCCCTGTACTGGTACCTGGGGTTATTCCTCCGTAGCTGCAGGACCCTACATGTGCCCTTGTTGAATTTCATTTGGTTCCTCTCCACCCAACTCTCCAGCCTGTTCTGGTCCCATAGAATCACAGAATGGTTAGAGTTGGAAGGGACCTTAAAGACCATCAAGCTCCAACCCCCCTGCCCCAGGCAGGGACACCTCCCACTAGACCAGGCTGCTCAAGGCCTAATCCAACCTGGCCTTGAACGCTGCCAGGGAGGGGGCAGCCGCCACCTCCCTAGGTAACCTGTTCCAGTGCCTCACCACCTTCATAGTGAAGAATTTCTTCCTAATATCCAATCTAAATCTACCCCCTTCCAATTTAAAACAATTCCCCCTTGCCCTATCATTCCATGCCCTGCTAGAAGGTCCCTACCTAGCTTTCCTGTAGGCCCCTTCAGATACTGGAAGGCTGCTACAAGGTCTCCCCTGAGCCTTCTCTTCTTCAGGCTGAACAAGCCAAACTCTCTTAGCCTGTCTTTGTAGGAGAGGTGTGCGAGCTCCCTAATCATCTTCATGGCCCTTCTATGCAACTGTTCCAACAGTTCCATGTCCATTTTATGTTAGGGACTCCAGAGCTGGATGCAGTACTCCAGGTGGGAGTCTCATGAGAGCAGAGAAGAGGGGGCAGAATCACCTCCCCTGGCCTGCTGGCCATGGTCCTTTTGGTACAGCCTAGGATGTGGTGGGCTTCTGGGCTGCGAGCGTGCATTGTGAGCTCATGTCAAGCTTCTCATCCGCCAGCACCCCTAAGTCCTTCTCTGTAGGGCTGCTTTTCCTGAATGGCAGTGCAGCCTTCTGGTAGGTCAGCCATTTCTTCCAGTTCTGCATCACTTGCAAACTTGCTGAGGGTACACTCTGTCCCTGCTCCAAGTCATTGATGAAGATGTTGAAAAAGACTGGGCCCAGTACTGACCCTATGAGCGCACCACTAGCTACGTTATCAGTGCCCTTCCATTATCTTGATTTGTCTGTAAAAACATAGAGATGTAAGAAGAGAGATTAGAACAATAGTAACATGCAAATGGTAATAATGAGGAAGGCTATTTTTAGATGCTAGCCACTCGTATTCTGGGAAATCTCATTTTTTGCCTTTTTCGAAAAGTGTGATCTTTTAATTGGATAACATGGGAAAGGAATTTAGGAATTTTATTTTTTGTTTGGTTTTGTTTTCTTTTGAAACAGAACAATAAGCATGTACTTATATGATATGTACAATTTTTCCTTAAAGGATTGGGAAAATGTATTTATATCTCTTACAAGGTGATACTGCATTTTGGCCTTTCCTGGATGAGATCTATTTTGATGAAATAATTTCTTCATAATATGTAGCACATATTAATAACAACAATAATTTAAAGAGTATTATATCTATATGCTTACTTTTTGCATGTTTGTATTTACCTGTAATGACATGGTTTTGAATATCCAGAGATAGTATTGGCAGTGAATAAATTAGAAGGGGTTTGTTCATCTATCTGTAGTTGAAGAACTTCTAGAAATAACAAGAGGGTTTTTTCTCTCCAGGAGAGAAAACAGTCCATATGGTCTTTAAAATGCTTGACTGACTCAAAGGACTGATGATTCATTTTCCTATAGAGATTTTGGCAATGTCATGGATTTATTGATCCATCACTGAAACCTCCGCTTGTCAAATAGGAAGAGCATTGGGATTTTGTTACTCTAGGATTAAGGTCTCAGTATTTTATGAATTCAAGAACCTTAACAAAACCACACCCACATGGATGTAATTTCCTTGCTGCATGCTACCAGTGGTTTTTTGTGTTACCAGAAAGAACTTTTTGTTGACTGGGGAACACAGGAACATGATACAGTTTCAAGAAGGAAAATGGGTTAGGAGGAGCTTCCTTCTCTCCAAAGCCAACATCAAAATCTTGAGGAAACTTCTAATGGGGCAAGGATTTAGAGTGTTATGTCTCATTTTTGTTTGCTTACTGAATTGGGTATTTAGAGAAGGAACCATTCACTCTGTAGGAATTTTCTTTGGATGTTTCTGTTCCACCTTGAGGTCTGAATTGCAGCTGCAATTTCTAAATGCAGTCTTACATTTCCTATGGCTGCCTATTTCTCCTTTGCTCAAAACTCTTATGGTTTGGTTAACTTGTTAGTTGTTGCCAAGATGGAAATTTGAGATGTATTAATCAAACTACACAGGAGAAAATTTTTCCTTCCTCCTTCCTCCCTGCTGGTTATGCATGAAGTGCTTAACAACTGAACTCAAGTCCTCTGAGGCTGCAGGAATTCCCAGAGACTTCATTTGCAAAAAGGAGATCTAACACAAGACCACATCTTTTCTATCAGGCTACTTAGTCCAACTTTTAAGAGGTGGTTTGGCATCTGAATAAAGTATAAGAGTCTGCTGAAGACTGCAGGACAAAGATAAGAGGGAACTGGTGTAGAAAGAGATATTTAGATCTAATCTATATTGGCTCTGCCAGCAAAGTCTACTGGCTGTAGATGCAGTTCATTCTTGCCAAAAGATACTTTTTCCACATTGCTCAAATAACCAAGTTACTTGTCTAAATAAACCATTAAAAAGCAGCTGTCTGGATTAAAAAGCAGGAGGACTTTGGGGTGCTCCTCTTCCTTTCCAATTTCTTTGGGTCCAGGTGCTTGGTTTCCCTCACGTAATACTTGGAGAGGAAGGAAGGGACAGATAACTGTTATTTGAGCCTCAGCTTGACATGGAATTAAGGACATGGTGATTGCTGCACAGTATAGTCGTGGTCAGTATTCGCCACGCAGGGCTTTTACTGACATACAGATATTTGAGTCCTTTCACACTGATGTTATGCCAAAACTTGCACCAGTACAGTAGGCATAGTTTTAAGTTGTGAAGGTGGGTAACTATGCTTTATGGGCAGATGAAAAAGAGCAAGGCTAGAGAAGTAGAATTGAACCAACAACTAAATAATCTGACCTTGCCATGTGCTATTTAGCAAGCAAACAAAAATACTTTCACCAGCAACAAATCCCTAAGAAACATGGTAAATAAGCAGTTGGGGTTTTTTTTCAGTTGTTACTGAGCCAGGGCCACGCATGACTGTGCATATGGTGATAGAAGGTGGTAACAAACATCAACCACAAAATTATGCATTTTCCTCACCAATTGCAGGATCTAAAATAAGGAGTTATTTGGGGATTTTGTTGAGTCTTTTTTTTGGTCATTGTTTGTTTTGGTTTTTTTAAAAATCAAACAACCAAACATGCAGCAAAGCTTCCACATAAGCACACCTTTTGTATTGTAGTACTGCTTCCTTTAAACAGTCCATGATTGTGAGCTGATTACCAAAATGATTTGAGCCTCATTTAAAACTCAGGAATTTTTAACTGGATGGCTTTCAGCTCTCTTCTGTAGCTATTGCCGTGCAACTTTCCTAGGGTGCTATTTCCACATACTTACTTATGCAGGCAGAAACTTTAGTGAAGGCAGGAGCAGCTTTACTAAGTATAGGAAACTGAGGGTGTAGGTCAAAAAATGTCTATTTGAATAATAAAATAAAAACATGCTCGAGATGTGCACTTTCTTGGGTGAGTGTATTTTATTCGCTCCTGGTACGCCTACAGTGGGGAAAAAAAAAAAGCCAACCAACAAAAAAAGCCCCAAAATAGAGCATTGTTCATTCAGGACATTCATTAAAGAATATCCTTGAGCAGATTGCATGAATGCTCCTTGTCTTCTAGGGCTTCACTTTATCCTGGAGACTGTCTTGGAGAGTCAGATGTAATTCTTTGATTTCTGCTCTTTGCTTAAGTGCTCCAGTCATTGTAGTTGGAGTTTTTGCCAAAGTCGATGAAAGGTTTATATTCTTTAAGATGTGCTGTGTGACTGTTTCAGGTGTCAATGACTTAACAAACAAACAAACAAACACCCCTCACAAAGACTCTACAGTGCAGTAAGAGCTAGATTTCAAATCTTTTAGTCTTGCAAATAGGAGAGAAGAGCTGTTTGCAGCTGAACATTGAATTTGCTGTAGCAAGAAAGCGGGTTCAGACTACGTTATCAGTATGCCCACAAGACAGCCTACCCCTGCTTTTGTTTCACTGTACACGTTAATTCTCTTTTCCCTACTGTGTATTTCCATGAGGAGTTTTCAGGCTTAATCTGAACAAGAATACATTTCTTTAGAAAACTATAAACAAACTTGTGGTGGGTTGACCCTGGCCAGAGGCCAGGTGCCCACCAAAGCCTCGCTGTCCCTGCCCTCCTCAGCTGGACAGGCGAGAGAAAAAGTACGACAGAAGACTCCTTGGGCTGAAACAATGACAGGGAGAGAGCACTCACCAGTTACTGTCATGGGCAAACCAGACTCAACCTAGAAAAACAGAGTAATGAAAAATAATCCCAAATTTTAAAACATCTCCCCGCACCCCTTCCTTCTTCCCGAGTTCATCTTCACTCCCTATTTCTCTACCTCCTTTCCCCCCGTGGCACAGGGGGACGGGCAATGGGGCTTGTGGTCAATTCATCACATGTTGTCTCTGCCACTCCTTACTCCTCAGGAAGAGCACTCCATGCTCATGCCCTGCTCCAGCGTGGGTGCCTTCCCACAGGAGACAGTCCTCCACCAACTTCTCCAATGTGAGTCCTTCCTGTGGGCTGCAGGTCTTCACAAGCTGCTTCAGTGTGAGTCTCTTCAATGGGTTGCAGACCTTCAGGAACAGACTGCTCCAGCAGAACCTGGGAGTTCTAGTGCTCCAGCACTGTCCCCCACAGGTCTGCCAGGAGCCTCCTCCAGTGTGGGCTCCCCACAGGGTCACAGCCTCATTTGGGTGCCTCCACCTGCTTTGGTGTGGGGTCCTTCATGTGCTGCAGGTGGATATCTGCTCCACCAGCATGCTCCATTGGCTACAGAGGGACAGGTGCCTTGCTCTGGTCATCTCCATGGACTGTGGGGAATCTCTACTCTGGCTGCTGAAGCACCTCCTCCCCCTCCTTCATTGACCTGGGTATCTGTAAAGCTTTTTCTCACAACTTCTCACTCCTTTCTCTGGCTGCAAAAGTTGCTGCTAGTTTGTTTTGGTTTTGTCTTCTGTTACCCCAGAGGCACTAGCACTGTCACTGTTGGGCTCAGCCTTGGCCAGTGGCATGTCCATCTTGGAGCCATCTGGCAATGGGCCTGTCAGACATAGGAGAAGCTTCTAGCAGCTTCTTGCAGATGCCATCCCTGCAGCCCTCCCACTACTAAAACCTTGCCATGCAATCCCAAAACAAAGCTGCACATTCTTTCTGGTTCTCAGCTGCTGCAATATTTAACATTTTTCAGTTTAAACAGGCACTTTGTTGTGCCTCTCTTCTTAACTCACAGGATTTGTGTTTAGCAGTCCAGGCTTTTCATAGCCTCAGTTTTGTCAGAGGAAGTGCATCTGTCTGGAAAATACTTTCATCTTAAGATTTTAAAACATTGCTATATTTTAGCACATTATTTTCATGGCACTGGATCCAATCCTTCCTCCTCTTTGAGTGCTTTTATCATAGTTGTCACTGGCAACAAAAGCCATGGTCTTTAATCAGTCCCGCTAACACTGTGGTAAGGAGCTGGAATGGGCATATGATGTAGAAATAAGTAACTCAAGCAAACGTGATAAATGAACTGCTGATCTCTAAATCTTTACTGGCAAATGTACAAGTTTTAATTGAGAAGGGCTGAGCACGAGCACATAAAATGTTGAATTACTCTGAAAGTTCGATCTGAACTTAAAACTGAACTCAGTAGTTTTTAATATTCCAAAAATATCTCTAATTTCTATGTCCTTTTATGTATTTTTTCATGTGATATAAAGCTTGCTGGGCTTTGGGGCAGCAGAGAGGCAGTGTAAGTACCCAGAAACTAGGAAATAGAGAAATGGAAATTAGTTCAATGTTAGGATAGTGCTGAAGGACAAACCTTAAAGTATTCAGCAAACAGGAATGCAGTTTCTACACTGATAGTTGCATCTGAATGACTGGAATTAAAAAACAAAAAAAAAATACAGCAACGGCTTACCTGATGCCTTATTTAATGAATTATTTAAATATTCTCCTGAAAAGACAATTTCTAAAAGTAAGTTTCCTAATGTACTGCGTCTTTCACAACTATCACAGAGATGCTGTGAAAATAATATGTTAAGAAAGGAAATGATTTGTCATCATTTTACAGAGAAGAAAACAACATACAGAGAGATTTAAAGTTAAAATCGTCATATGCTCTCTAAATTTTGGGGCTTTAAATGCCTAGATTGCATGGAATGATTTAGTGTTTTATTATGAAAATTGATTCCTTAGTGCCTCCAGACGTGCCCTTTTGCATGATCAGCATTTCTGTAAGTCTGGATCTCAGCAGACGGATCCACAAAACATTTGGTGATCGGCTCTGAGAAGCTTAGTTTGCTTAAGACCGAAAGCTCCAGGACTGAGGAGGTAAAGACCAAATTAGTCAGGTCTCCCAGGAGAGCACTGAGCTGCCTTAACCCCATCACTACCCTTCTGTCTATTGCAATCCTGAGGCTCTTTTGGTGCCAACCTTTCCCCATCCTGTAATTAAGGGTGCAAGCATCCCACAGACAAAAAACTACTTCAGGGGGTGACTCCCAGGAGAGGAATCTTTCCATCTTCTGCACGGGACAAGTCAGGCTTCATCTGGAATGAGGAAGAGGTTCAGCTGCATGCAAGAGTGGGGACAGTAGAAGTTGCAAGGGATTGAGGCAGAGATGCAGCATGGAAATAGACTGTTTGAAGTTTGGCATTATTTTATACTGGGGTGAAAAGGAGCCCTTCAGCAAAGTGTAGCAGCCTTCTGGCTGTTTGTCCTACTTCTAATCTTAGCTCTCAGAAGAGGACAAGCTTTTTTGATTTTGTTCTACATAAACATGAAGTGCATTGTCAAAGGTCATGAGGTGGCTCCAGATGCCCATAGTGCAGAGTTCTGTTTGGTGGGTACCAGTTGGGAACCATGTACAGAAGATTAGTTGCCTGCCTACTAAAAAGTATTTGGGCCAGTTTCTAAACTCTAAGCTTTGTTGCAAAAGCTTTGCTGCAGCCCAGTAATATGGTGCTGTTACTCCAGGCCTAAATGTCAATTTGACATAATACTAGTAAATTAGTGTAAATTTTTAAAAATCGCTGCATCATGCACTGTGCTTTCTCTGTAAGCCAATTAGGAGCAAATTATAAACCAGGCACTATTGGTGTACACGGACAGTTCCAGATCACAACTGATAGACTCTCTCACACATGCTTTTTGAGTAACAATCAAGTTGAGAGCCTGAAGTCATTAAGGAGTCATCTTCTGTTCAAAGCTCAGATGAAGAGATAGATTAGCACTGTCACCTGCTTGATCAGTGCTCTCATTTGACTGACTTTCCACACTGGGATGAAATAAATGAGGTGACTTAAAGAGAATATTGTGCTGGAGTTGCTGCCTCTGCAGCATCTAACTTTATGCAGTTGTACAGCGATGGAAGGAATTCTGCAGTGTAATTCAAATGTTACAAATTGGTATGAGTTCATTGTTTCTTCTTATTGCCAGGCCTTTCAGAATAAAAGCTAAAATGTTTTGGCAAGAATTTCCACAGTAATTGGGGTATTGTGTTTCTGTTAAAGTGCTGTTTAGTAAAGCATTCCTCTAAAGAAAACACCTTCAGTCTGTTCTGCTGCGCACATGAATTTATTCAAGTGCACAACAGGGGAAATATCCTATCAGTCAGCTCTGTCTGAGTGTCATGGTGTGCTCTGGGTTTGCAAAGTATCTGTCTGGAAAAAAACACCCTGCTTCATTATGCATTTTCACTGTACTTAATTCCAAGAGCAGCACCTATATAAACAGACTTTAAAATAATGCCTGAACTCTTCTTTACAAAGTCCTTGAGAGCATAATCTTGACCTCCCTGGCAGCTTGTTTGTTTGAATGGAGTAACAATAACGAGTACAGCCTGTCCCCTGAAACTGGCTCCTCCAGCAGGCTCTGCGGGCCGTTCCAGCCAGCTGAGATTCCCAGCTATCCTACAAGGAAAAATGACAAGCCCTGGCTGCTCGCAGTAGTTTGGTTTACACCTTTTACACCAAATCCATTGGATTTAATTGCTGTCAATACTAATGCAACCAAGAATCTCACTGCTGCGACCGAGAATCTTACCGCTGCTCAGGCATCAGCTCGACCCAAGGGATTACGATGTCTGATGTGCCCTGCTTACAAGGGTGTGCAGTGAAGGTGTTGCCTTCACTGCTAGACCTTCTTCTCAGAGAACAGGCTCAAATATGTTACATTAGCAATGCTTGTTGGAGTCCTCAGCCCAGAACTGTTCCAGAGACAAACCCTATGGGACCGGATTTCTTCCCTGGATGTCTGAGGGAAGCAGCGCCTGGCAGCCTGTGTCACTGGGGTGGCTGTGGAGAAGTCTGCCATGGGTCTGTTCTGATCTGTGCTCTGCTGGATGGCAACCTGTCTCCTCTGCCCTTCCTGGAGCAGCTGCTGCTTCTGCTGAGCTGCCACCTGGTCCACTCCTGTTGTGGCTACTCCCTGATGAGGCGTGGAAAGTCACGATGTTTCATCCCTTTCCAGGCTCTGCTACTTTTCATACAAGGAGATTCTTATGCTGTATGTAAGCTAGTGTTTACCCATATAACATGGGTAGTTGAAAATGGTTTACTTTTTTTACTCAGTTCCTTGATAAATAATTCAAAGCAACAGAAATATTGGTGCCAATTTTCTCTTCAAATCTAGGTATTCCCAATATGCACCAAGTCACTTCATAAATTTCATGAGCTCACTGGCTGGAAACACTGGACCTGGTCTTGGTGCTACAGTGAAAATATCTTCATTCCTGTGTAAGACTCAGAAGTGCTACTCAAAGTGGATCGATCTACCATCTTTTACAGTTAACTTTCTACTAGCACTTTGATCAGCAAGATCTTTTGGTTTTGTTTCTGTGGAGGAGGGGAAACCTCATCTTCCCACTATTCTGCAGTCCTTAACTTTGCTCCTAAGTCTGCAAAACTAATAGAAGATTTATCCTGCATCTGGATATGGCCACTTTTAACTCCATTCCCAGTTGTTCTAGCCTGGTTCTCTTGTCTTCCTCACAGGAACAGAACTTACATAGTGGCTTAGTGTAACAGATTGGTTTCTTCTACCTTCCCTCCCTCCCCTTTTCTACAACCTACTCCCCTTACCCCCATTAATTTCTGGTATCTACTCTTGCTTTAGCTGGGTACTTGTCCCTCTCTTCTTGCTTTTTAATATCAAGAAGGGCCCTTTTCCTGAAAGAAGGGCAATTGCCTGCAATTTGTAATTTAAGCAGAATTTGTTCCGTTTCCCTCTCTCATCTATGCATGGGTTTAACTTACATCATAGAACCATCATGCAAGTGTAAATGAAGTGTAACTTGATCAGAGGAGTATGATTAAGTTTTGCATTCCTCTTAGGTTTTGGAAAGAGATCACAGCAGTAGCAAAATTACAGTTTCAAAATCTGAATGTAATAGTGTGTAATTCACTTTGTATATTGCAATTGTATATTGGTTCTGCTTTCATTTTCATTAGCTGTCACATGAGACCTATCTCATGTTAACCACATGTAATTCTAGTCTGTCCTACTTGAAATACCTTCTTGTGAGTCTTCTCTGTTTGGGGCAGGGATTGCTTCTCACCAATCTAATTAACAGCTTTGTAACAGAATTCATCTGCAACAGGTGCTACATTGTTGGTTCTTCAGGTAGCATGATAAGCTTAATTCTGTGACTAAATCAGTCATATTTCTGTTTCTAACTTTCCTGCTGCTTCTCAGACATTTTTAAAGTCCAGGTCACTCTTTTTTCAGTCAAACCAAGCACTCATCCCTCCCCAACCCCCCCACCCCACCCCCCCCCCCTCCCACTTTTGCACACTTGTCTGTTAGCAGGACAGATTGGAAACTTGAAACGTTCATAGTATAATGCAAAATCCTTTTATTATTTACATTCTTGTCATTAATGTGATGTGGTTTCATTCCTTCCTGAATAAACTCTTACTTTTCCAGAAGTACTTATGCTGCTTCTATAATGACAAGAGGGCCATTCAGATAGAAAATGTGATCTTTCTGAATGTGGTTCCAGCAAAGGGCTGAATTGTACTGGCCACACAACTGCCAGACTTCTGTTATAGGTCATCTGTGTTTCATTTACCAAGGAGTGTTGGAATGGTACACCATTTAGCTCCAGGATTTTTAGTCTCAGAACAATTTGTGTATGTCCACACAGTAATTAAGTATTTAGAGAGCGATGGCAGAGCATTTTGAACACCATAATCACTTGAGCTTCAGTAGCAGTCGTATTTTAGAGGGAAAACATGTAGTACTTTATTCAGAATGCTGTTGACAACTAATGTGTACAACAGCTGAGTAAGAATTCCGTCCTAGATTGACAGACTGCAGTTGTAGTGCAAATTTCAGATCCTTAATATGCTGCTGTCCGTGAGTTTGATCTATTGGGTTGTAATGGGTTTGCATGGCAAGGTTTTGGTACTGGGTGGGGGGGGCTACAGGTCTGGCTCCTGTGAGAAGCTGCCAGAAGCTTTCCCCTAGATCCAACAGAGCCAATGCCATCTGGCTCCAAGATGGACCTGCCACTGACCAAGGCTGAGCACATCGGAGGGGACAAGAGAGTTAAGAAGGGGAAGAAAAGAGTCTCTCCAGCAGTAGCTGGAGAGAGGAGTGAGAATATGAGAGGAGCAATGCTGCAGACCCCCAGGTCTGGAGACCTGGGGAAGAACAGGGAGGAAGAGACATTCCAGACACCAGAGCAGAGATTCCCCTGCAGCCCGTGGAGAAAGTGAGGCAGGCTGTCCCCCTGCAGCACATGGAGGAGAGATTCACCTGCCTCTTACGGTAATCGGTGAGTGATCTCTCCCTGTCCTTATCTTGACCCAGGAGCCTTTTGTTGTGTTTTCTCTCCCCTGTTCAGCTGAGGAGGGGAGTGGCAGAGCGGCTTTGGTGGGCACCTGCCCTCCAGCCAGGGTCAACCACCACAAATACGGAGGCACTTACCATTCTTAGAAGCTGCTGATTTTAGTCCTCTACATGTTTCTACCAAGAAATTATCTTGAATTTATTCCGAACGTTCCTGTTTAATTCCATGTTCTGCATTTCTGCATTACAAGAATAAACACCCGTGCATTTAAAAGTGAAATGAAGCACATCCTTTTGAAAATGGGCAGAGTACTAGTGTTTTTTTGCAAAAGATCACAGCAGAGAAGTGCAGCGATGTGACTAAAATGTAAAGCTACCAATTCCAGTTTTATCTCAAATGAATGTTTACTTCACATTTCGACTGTCCAACTTTCTGATTGACTGACTGAAAGGAATGATGTACACAGCATACTGATGTTGCACTACGGTTTGGAAGAGTTGAGATTTGCTCTTTTACATGGCTGATGTTTAATTAAAACATTGGAAACTAGTACTTTAGAAACTGAAAAATAAAGTTCTTAAAGATCTCCACAGATGCAAAGCTAGATGATAGTGTTGTGGTTTCACCCCAGCTGGCAAGTATGCCCCATGCAGGTGTTTGCTCATCCTCTCCCCTGGAGGAATGGGAAAAGGTATCCGAAGAATAAAAGCAGGAAACCTCCTGGGTTGAGCTAAAGACAGTTTTAAAGCAAACACTGCACACACAAGCAGAGCAAACAAACTAACTCCTTCACCACTTCCCATGGGCAGGCAGGTGTCCAGCCATCTCCAGGAAAGCAGGGTTGCATCATGTGTAACGATTACTTGGGAAGACAAACGGCATGACTCCAAACACTGCCCCTTCTCCATTCTTCCTCATCCCCAAACCTCCTATAAGCTGGCAGTGATGTCATACAGTATGGGATATCCCTCTGGTCAGTTTGAGTCAGCTGTCCTGACTGCGTCCCCTTCCATCTCCTTGTGTGCCCCCAGTCTCCTCACTATTGGAGTAGGATGAGGAGCAGAAAAGCCCTTGGGTCTGTGTGAGCGCTGCTCCGCAGTAACAAAAACATCCCTGTGTTACCAACAGTTTCCAGCACCAATCCAAAACACAGCCCCATCCCAGCTACTATAAAGAAAATTAACTATCTCAGCTGAACCCAGGACACATGGATATTGAACAAGGATGGCACAGTGTTTGTGGCATATTTTGTACATAACAGTATTAAGCGGTGAATATTTTGGAGGCAAAGTGGAGTAATATCCTGTGTAGTTTTTTTTTTAGTTTAGATTCTGTAAACTCTGCAGCACCAGTTGTCCTGTTCATTGATTTATTGGAGATCATTGTTGCTAGCATGAACAAAAGACTTTGTTTTCCACACAGACATTAGCAAGCTCAGTTTCTGTACAAAAAAACATTAGTTCTTTGTTCTTTTTAGATTCCTCTTTCCTCAGTCCTTTCTTCCTCACAGCTTCTAGAAACCATACTGTAATCTAATGTTCATCTGCATAAACTCAGTAAGACAGAAATAGTTGATATGATGGAACTTCACAGTCTTTACCCCTTCCTCCCCTCCTTTAAAAAATGCCACATCTGACCTAGTCATACCTTACTATTGAAAAGTCTTATCTGCAGCAACCATTATATGAATGTTGTTGAAGATGCCAGATAGCTGCTTTTCAGCACAATGAGCTCCCTTTATCAGTTTTCAGGACACTGCTTCTACAGCATTCCTCACCAGCTATCTTAGTTTTGCACTGTTAAGTGGTTGGGGTTTTTTCTTCCCCTCTCCCTCCCCCCATCTTCAATGTTGGTGGTGTCGATGGTGTTTCTTTTCTCATCCTTTTCTGCCAGAGGCATGGTTCTACTCTCTGGATGAAAGCATATCTGTGTGGAAAGTCCTTCATGAAGTATTGCTTCTGGCTATGTTTTTTGTGTCCTGTGAGAGGCATGATTGCTGCGCCTGAGAAGACCTAAATTTGACCCTTGCTTCCTGAATACCTGATTAAGGTATTATCAGCTTACTGTCACAGTTAGCTTGTCAGTGTTTTGAATTAAGTGTTTGGCATGTCAATCAGAACAGGGACCTTCAGCTGGTCTCTCCACTTTTGGTGACTGTCTAGTTTAATTTTTATTTTATTATTATTTTTTTAAAAGTGCACTTTAAAAAAAGTGTTTTCTGCTTCCTTACCTGCTCACTTTCAGAGGCAGAAGCATCCAATTAAGCCTGCCAGAGAGATATGTCACTCATCCCTCCTCCCCCATGCTGTGCTCTCATCTGAAGCACAAGAGAATAGAGCAGAAAGAACTGAGCAGTCTGAGGAGTACCCATAGCTGGCAAGTAGCAAACATGGCTTTTCTGCCCTTTTCTCCTTTTACGTTGATTGTAGGCAGGGAATGGGGGGTTCTGCTAAGGCTTCTCGTGACCTGGGAGAGCAGAGTGAAGAGTATTTCAAGAAGAAATGAGGCTGAGGTTCAGTCAGAAGAAATGGCTTGAAGTCTGGTGTCAAAAACCTGAGAAATTTGGGGTAGGCATCAGGCAGGTGTGCAAATTGGAGTTTAGCAAGGACTTACAGCATGGCTATGACAGAAAACTTTTATATTACTTACTGAGGTGGGAAAAAAGGCTGATTTGGAGGCTGGGCAGTAAAATAAAAGGGTTAGCAGGAAGCTGATGGTATTTTGACATTGTTGGCAGGGCTGAAATGGTGTCAGGTAGACACTGTCTTGTCTGTGTGACGTTTACAGTACCTACCTGTTTACAGTACCTACCAGCCCTTGGGATTACTTCTCTTAGAGGTACCATTGCCATGGGCCAAGTAACAACAGTGGGATGCCTCAGTGTTTTTACAAATTTTGCTTATGTTCCCTGCTTCAGTACATGGAAACTTCCATAGGTATTAGAAAGCTTGTTACCCAAGAGTTATTTGATGCTGCATATGTGTTTTCTCCCTCTCCTTTTAGAAGAGTTTGGCTTTACTGACCTTGCTCTTCAACACCATTTTCTGGTTCCAGTTCAGCATTCACAAAGATTTTTCTTAGACATAAGTGAAGGCAAAAACACACAAGAGAAAGGATCCCTCTCAGTGTTGGTTTTCACCATCCACTTTACCCAGATGCTCTGGGTGACATATAAATTAAGTATTACTGCTATGAGAAGAAGACCTACTGACCTCTGCCAAGACCACCCCAACACCAAAGCCCAACAGTCTCCCCCACTCAACCTGCCTCTGCAGCCCCAGCAATGCAGATGCAGGCAATGACATTGGACCCCAGCATCACACGGGTGCAAGTTAGAGCACAGGAGTTTCCATGTGAACATAAAGAGGAACTTTTTCACTGTGAGGGTGACAGAGCACTGGCACAGGCTGCCCAGAGAGGTTGTGGAGTGTCCTTCTCTAGAGACATTCAAAACCCATCCTGGATGTGTTCCTGTGTGATTTAGTCTGGGTAATTCTGCTCTGGCGAGGGGGTTGGACTACATGATCTTTCAAGGTCCCTTCCGACTCCTAACATTCTGAGATTGGGTGGTCATGTGATTAAAAGACTGATCCACAATGAAGTGGACAAATGCCCTCTATACCATGCTCCTAGGAGAGGTGAAGAGATTAAAAATAAATAAATAAAAGTTGCAGTAAGAATATTTGGAAACTCCATTACTTAATATGTACTTCTATGTTCTGAGTAGAATTGTTCTTTAAGAGTGTCAGGAAGTGTTGCCCAAATTAAATTGCCTTGATTGCTTCTCAGGCATTTAGTGTTCTTTGCCCTGCAAGAGGTTAATAGACTGAAAGATTTTTTCCAAGCTTCCTCAGGCTAAGAAACCCTTTCCACCTACACATGTTGGACAGTTCATACCACAATTACTTTTAGAATAATCTGGGGCTTTAATCTATTGCAGACCTACTTTTCTTTCTGTTTTTAGTCTTATTTTAGGGGTAAGGAGAGACATATTTGCAGAAACATTATTTCCTCCCCCAGTAGTGCTACCCATTTAATAACATTTCTATTCGTATGGAATATTGTTCATGTGCTCTGAGGGATAGAAGTCCACAGACTCATTGATGAAGGAGTTGAACTTTTAAAATGTGTTTCTTGTATTAATCTTACATAGATTTTCTTCTTAACAAATCTGAATCATATTAATTTTTAATCACTTGGTGCTACGAATAGTCTTGAATTTAAAATAGAATTTTATATAGATTCTACCATAAGGTTTTTTTGTGCTTAAATTTGTAGAGCAAATCATCTTCATATGAGTTATGCTTGTGAAACTATGTAATTCACTATTTCGCTAGATGTAATTCTGGTGAAACACCATAAAATATAGTAATTTTTATGATTTAGATTTTAATCTTGTTTCTTTCCATTTATATTCAAGCTTCACCTTAAGATACTTCATAATAATTGAACCACAGCTATAAAAAGTGTGGGTTTCTATGTATAATTCCCAGGCTTTTGTCATAACAAATTACTTTTTTTTATAGTTAGGGTTTTCTTATATTGCATTTCTCCATATTTCTTTTAGGAACAAATCTTACTCTCCTGAGTAATATAGAGTAGTCTTCCTGTCCCTTTCTGTTGTGTGGATCCTTAAATCAGACTCTTCTTTGAGAAGGATATCATAAATTTAAGCCTGGCTTAACTGATTCCAAGTCTAATTCTGAGACAAAAAAGTCTGCTTCTGGTGTTGGTCATGTTGGTCTGGATGACAAGCTCTTTCAGCTCATTCAGCCATGAAATTAAAGGAAAGATATGCCAAATTAAATGAAACTTCAATCAAACTAAAGGCTTCCTGTCTGGCAGTTATTTTCAACAGGTAAAACCGAGTCTCTGGTCGTGGGACAGTATAATTGTTTTTATTTTATGAATGGATTGCTTGGGCTTTGTGTGAAAGATGTGGTAAAGAAAAACTAGAATTAATGAGGTGAAACAAAAAGTATAAATGCTCTTTGATTGTCTAGGGAAGACAGAAGCCTGTGCTAAAATCTAAGTAGGATATTGTTTAGAGGTTACCGTCGTCTTGTGCTGATTTTGGACAGTTAAGTCACAAGATATAATTTCTGTGAGTTTTGGGCAATACTTTGTTGAGCAACAGGATTCCTGTGGAGGGTTCTGGCAAGACTGTATCAGAGGGTTTCAAGTGGCCTCATTTAGCCACAGTGCTGACTCTTTCATCGGCCTCCATACTTCTTTCTCGTGATTGTCCAATGTTTGCCCTATTGCAGGATCTGCAGCCATTTCAGTTACTCTTCTAGAAGATTTGAGTAAGAGAGGCATTTTCTGTGATGCCCATCTTCCTTATTGGTGCTCACACAAAAGCAGTTGATTAAACGTTTTGGGTAATTGTAAACAGTAATATGTAGCTATTAAATGTATTGAACACTGTTGTCAGTACCGAAGCCTAATTAAGACATGTTCATTAAAGAAAGCATTAACCTTTGAAAGATTTGCAGGATTCTGCAGCACCAGGTAATGAACAATGTTGTGTATTAACTTATTTATTTCTATTATCAAGAAACCAATACTTGAAATTATGCGGTGAAACAAGAATTGATTGTTAATAAATGTATATAGGTCAAGATGACACCACAGAAAGTTAACAGAGAGAAAGTGGTCTTTTAGAAGGTGCTTATACATTTCTTAATAGCAGGCTCCCATCCATGATGCAGCTGTAGTAACAGTAAGTGGTGTCGGTGAAGATCTACACAATAGGACAGCAGTAGGGCAGAGATTTGCTGGGTTAAGCAAGGGAAATTGTTCCTGTACATGAGACAACACTGAGATGTCTCACTGGACAACCTGCAGACTTAGAGGTGAATCTTGGACCATATCGAGGATCCTCTCAGAGGTGGAGGGAGGTCCCTTCTGTTCTGGTAAGATTCTTTAGTTTGATCTTTGGCTG
The DNA here is from genome assembly GCF_964237585.1 of Gallinula chloropus. Classification (NCBI taxonomy): domain Eukaryota; kingdom Metazoa; phylum Chordata; class Aves; order Gruiformes; family Rallidae; genus Gallinula; species Gallinula chloropus. The sequence goes on along the minus strand of NC_140086.1, from coordinate 77,167,942 downwards.
TGCTTTAAGCATAGCCAAGGCAAGTCTTAAACCTGGTGTAAGCATTGCTTCCCGCAATTAAAAATATTTGTTTGGCATGGTTACTGTAGTAACTCTGGTGACCTTTCCTCTAGATGCCATCTGGATGAAGGGTGTCCAGTGGGAACACCGATGTATGAACCTTATGCTGGCCATTTAGATGATGATGAATTACATTGTGTGAAAGTATTTTCTTCACAGTCACAAAGTCTATTGTAGGTTTTAACTTTAAATGGTGGCTCCATGTAGTTTCTTGTATGCACATTGCTGTGAGTGTACTATGAGGTCAGGACCCTTCTAGGTAATAAAAGCAAAGCAGAAAACTCTTACCTTTCCACTTCTATCCATGTACATTCTTCTTTTCGTCAGAGGTGATCTCAGCAGTTGCTTTCATGGCTGCTACTGGCTGTTGTATAGGAAATCTGTGTGGTGTTTTCTGGCTATTTATGGTCAACTCAGAGCCTGTCATTTAGTATGTCAAACATCTTTTTCATGTGCATAACTTTACATTTACCACGAGAGAATTTTGTCTGCCAGGTACACCTCCAATCTCGTAAGACCCTCCAATTTCCTAACCTCAGTGTTAAATAACTAGTTTTGAAAGACTGAGCAGAAAATAACACTAAATTAACAGACGCATTTGAGTGGTGGCTTTGTGCAGTTCCTCTTTTGCAATTAGAAAATTGTCTCAAGTCCCGGCCTTCTAAAGGTAATTATGAGCAAAAGGTTGAGTTCACTTTTGAAATTAGTTCTGCCTGATGCTAACAAGAAAATATAGTCTGATGCAGAGTATATTCAATAGTGCTAATTAAATTGTTCCTCCCACTTATTGTAAGTGAAATTAGTTTGATCCAATTGAGAAACTAATGTTTTACTAAGGCAGCTGTTTAAGCTTTAACAAAATAGTTTTGTGTCAGCTTGAATAAGAGCTTTTTCTGAAGTAAGTACCAATCTCCACTGACTGAAACAGAGGCGGTTTTAAATACGCTTTTTAAAATATTGTAAGCAGGACTCTTGAGTAGCCTCTGTTAGTTATGATCCTATTTCATAGAAGTATTATGGTACCAATTATAATCTTAGATATGAGGTATTTTTTCCCATTTTTGCATGGAATTACTATTTCTTCATTTTATTAGAATAAAAATGAAAAAACCCCATGCACTATTTCTGTTTTCTCATAATTCAGAAGCTTAACTTGTTTTTATTTACTTATATGAAAGTAATAAAAACCTCACTATCAGAACTATAGAAGATAGCTTATTAAAGCAAGCATCACCCTGGAAGCTCTCTAGAGTATTTAATACCAGAATTTTAAATGCTGGCAGGATTTGATTTTTTTTTTTTTTAGGTAGTTAAGCTGAGTAGTGCACCATTTACTGAATTTCACTGGTTTATTGGGACTACACAGCATGAAGTGTTTTTCTGTTACTGTTATGGAAATATTATCAGTGAGTAGAGCCTTTGTTTCAATATCTTGGGCAAAATTTGCCTTTGCTCTATTGCTACTCAGACCTGCCCAGGCTTATTCAATTTAGGCAGGGGTGCTGCAATGCTCATTAAGGTACACCATCCTGTTCTAGATGTTCTGCTCTGGGATGATGTGCAATGTCTTTTCTGCTGAGGTTGTATGACTCTCTACTAGCTCTGTACAGACATGCTCTGCCCAGCATCACCTCTACCTTTGCTGTGGTAGAGGAGGAAATCTTGCCCCTGCCTGTTCCCTTATGGGGCTGACGCCTTGGGCATGCTCAGCTTTTGGGTACAGTTTGAGCCTCAGGGGATGCCAGTGGGAAGCTCTGTCAATCCTGTTGAGGCCTGCGTATGACCCAGCTTTTGTCTGGCAAGAGCAGGATGTGGGGTGCCCTGTGCACGTCCACCTGTGAGCTCCAACCAGCCTGGGCTGCAGGGATGGGCAGCAGCCAAGAGAAGCTTTTGAAGATCCCTATGGTTTCTGAGCACTGGACTCTGTGGTATGTCTGTGTTACAGCAGCTGCAGTTGCGATGAAGAAGTTTGAACCAGCTAGAAGCTGCTTAGATCAGGTATTGCCAACATTCTATCTGCAGCAGGAAGCCACAAAGGAAACTGTTTAAAAAGTCTACCCACTGGCCTGAGCTTTGGCTCACTCTTGCTGTGGGTGCGTTGTCAGCAGTATCCAGGCCCAGCAATATCCAGGCTCTGAATTTTGAATTTGTCAAGAATGTCTACATGAGGTGTGGTTACAGCAGTGAATGCCAGATACTGCTCCTTGGAGGAGTTAGGTGCCAAGGGGAATATATCCTGGAGAATAGAGAACAGCAGAGTTCTGGGGTAAGGGCAAACTAGTTGCATTGGTACGAGCTGGTACTGTCTGTGGTTTCGACATCTGTTCGGATTTTGGGGTAGATGTGCAGTGCTGATGCGTGTCCTTAGCATCTGTCTTGTAGACTCAAGATTTGTGCCCATGGTAGAGAATAAAATGGCCCACAGTGTATTCACACATCCACAACACAGAGTCCTTTACCTGTCTTATCCTGCAGACTGTACTCAATCTCCCCCTGTCTGGGAGGCTACCAACAGCCAACAGTTGATGAAGTATATGTGTTAGCAGTTGCATGTTATGGATGATGAAGTATACATTTTAGCAGCTACGTGTTATGGATGAGCATAGGCTGGTATTTGAGCCCTTGCCCTACCCTTTTAAAATTTATTAATATAGATATATGCAGTGAATTCAGTATCTTTTTACCAGTTCTGCATATTCTCTATGACTTCCTGGGATTTTTCTGTTGGCCATTTTTGTATTTTATAATTCTGCTACAAATCAGCCTTCTTAGCCCCATATGCTCTCGATATGTGACTAGGCAGACCATTGAACTCAGAAAGACCAAATGGCTGCAGCAGTAGTACAGAGTAGCTCACTGGCTTTGTTAAAGAGGAGAGGTTCAATTTTAGTCCAATGATTAAAAAAAGAAAGCTGTTTAGCTGAAGGAGATATGGTGAATCCCACCAATTAATGCGGTTTACAAATAAATTTCTGGTTTTCTGTTATTTGAAATCACTGACCAATAATGAGCGAAACCATTCATGCATTTGGCATAATACTGGAGTATGCAGATATTAAATAATGTGCATAGTAGGGGGGAAGCTTTTCTAAAAGACAGGGCAGGCATCATATCCAGGGTTCTCCTTCTTAGTAAGGAAGGAGAGGCCAAATTCAGCGGTACTTATTTATTACTTGGCAGTGACGATGTAACACTGTGCCATACTTGTGTGAAAAAAACATGAGCAAAATTCAGTATCTCATTACTTTGTTAGAGATTTAAATTAACTTTGAAAATCTGTAGTTTATTAATTCTTTAAGTGGTTTTTTTTCTTTTTTTGGTGGCAGATTATTTCCAGTCTCATTTAAAAGAAATTAAAAATACTTGCATGGAATTGCTGCCAAAAAGTTGAGGGGTAATGTTCATGATTCTCTTCTCTGAGCAAATACCAGACACTTATGGCACTCTTGTGTTGAAGGTACCGTGTTTATAAAACCAAAATTTTTTATTACCTCCAAGTGTTTAGAAAGGGAATGGCATTTCACGCTGTTTTCTGATGAAAGTCTAGACCACATTGTGCCTATGAAAAATTGCTCTTCAGTGTTGATTTGTAATTCAGTAGATTTATCCAGTTCCTAAAGAGGTGAAGCACTGTCCTGAACAATTAACATTGTTTCTTCGTGTAGGTAATGTAAAGGGAGGTCCTGCCATTTCAGGTTAGTCCTTTCTTTAATGTAGTTATATTTATCCAGGGTGTTTCATGAGCAAATACTGGATATAGTGTTTGAGATGTGGTCTAACAAATGCTTTTATCTGCTAGCTATGCTTTTGATAATAATACAGCCTAGGATATCACACCCTTTTTTTGTCTCTCCACGCTCTTGGACATCATCTGTTGGATCTCATGGATTTGTGTGCATTGAATTCTCTCAAGTAATCCCTAATTGAGTCCTCATGATGGGTTAGTAGATCTTCATGAGCCCTTTCACTAACCACAGAGGTATGGGAGACCTTGGTGAAAGCTGCGATGAAGAAGACATTAAGTACCTTGGCCTTATCTGTGCCTGTTGTTGCTAAATCACCCACCTCATTCAGCAGCCCGTATATTCCTTATTCAGCCTTATAGCTGTTTTTTGACTTCTAGTCTCCAGTGAGACATTGCCTTTCAGTGAAGCCATTATAAATCCATGTACTTCTACTGGGAAACAAGTAAATGTGAAGACCTTTAACTAAGTGTTACAGGGTTTAAAATAGCAGGTACAATTTTATTAAGTGACTGTGAAACTTGGAAGATTTAAACCCCATACTGTCATGTGCTCCTGTTTACAGCTCTTGCTGATGATGTTTGTATACACTGTGGTGGCCATAGGGGTGCCACCAACCTTGACTGTCCCTGCCAGAGATGCCCCAGCAGGGTCAGTCTCCAGCTTGCTGCAGAGTCCTGCTCTTCCTGGCTGTAGGTCTCACTGAGCTGTGCCCACATCCTGTCCTGTCCCCAGGGTCTGGGGTTGCCTGGTGCCCCCATCTGCCCTGCTTCTGGCTGGGCTGGTGGGACAGGCTGTTCAGCCTTTAGATAAGAAGACTAAGAGGGGTTCTGATCAATGTTTATAAATATCTGAAGTGTGGGACACAGGGGGAAATATCCAGCCTCTTTTCAATGGTCTGTTGGGACAGGACAAGCGGCAATGACCTCAAGTTGAGGCACAGGAAGTTCTGCACCAATATGCAGAAGAACTTTTACACAGTGAGGGTGACAGAGCCCTGGCACAGGCTGCCCAGGGGGGTTGTGGAGTCTCCTTCTCTGGAGATATTCAAGACCCGTCTGGATGCCTACCTGTGTGATCTGTCCTAGGGAGCTGCTTTGGCAGGGGGGTTGGACCCGATGATCTCTCGAGGTCCCTTCCAACCCCTATGATTCTGTGATTCTGTGACAGGCCCTGACTCCTGGCTCCCTACCCCTTGGGCAGCCACTGGCTTTTTCTGCTCCCTGACATAAGGTGTCTTTCCAGTAGGGTCTTTGAGGGATCTACTCTCATTTTTTTCTGAAAGCAACCAATACCATCTTATCTGGAAAAACTCTTTTCATTCATTAAATGAGAGAAAATTTATATATTCAATATTAAACAGTAATTGGTCAGGTGTTCCACACAGGATCTTATTACATTATACCAGAATACTCTGGTGTGTACTTCTAAATGCATTTGTTCTGCATATTAATCATATCTATAAATTCTGATGCATGAAAATAGGGGACATTGCTAAGCAGGGACAAAGGACTGGTATGACAAGGACACTATGACAGAAGAGTGGTAATAAGCCACTAGGTTTAATTATCTGGGGGTTTAATTTAAGAAATGATGCAATACGCATTTCTATATTTACCTTTTTTTTTTTCCCTAAAATGCTGTGGAGAAATAAGAAATAGCAAGACTGCATGGATGAGGGGAAATTGGATTTCTTAAGAATCATAGAATCATAGAATCATAGAATTGTAGGGGTTGGAAAGGACCTCGAGAGATCATCGGGTCCAACCCCCCTGCCAAAGCAGCTCCCTAGGACATATCATTCAGTAGGCGTCCAGACGGGTCTTGAATATCTCCAGAGAAGGAGACTCCACCACCTCCCTGGGCAGCCTGTGCCAGGGCTCTGTCACCCTCACTGTGAAAAAGTTCTTCTGCACGTTGGTGCGGAACTTCCTGTGCTCCAACTTGCAGCCATTAAGAAACAAAGAAATAGATTGTTGATGATCTTCAAGCTTTAACGTGTTAAAATTCAAAGCAGCAAAGATTTCAAACAGACTTCCCTCCATGCATAGCCTAATACATTGTGGTGTGTGATGTTACAGTTTCCCACATCAGGACATACTGATCTATGGTGAATGGGGGGGGGGAACCCCACTTTTCAAAATTAGTGAACTGAAACTTTTTGTGTGAGATGGATATTTTTCTTGTAGTTCAAATGGTTCTCCTTAACTGTATTTGTATTGTAGGTTTCCTGGACAACTCTTACAAGTAGTATATAAATAGAGTATTTTTATCTTCCATTGTGCACAATACACGTAAGGCAGATCAAGTATCCACCACTTCAGTGACTCTTCATTTCATCCTGAGACTTGTTTTTTTTCTGGTGGATGATGGTCTCAATTTTCTATCCTGTTGCTGCCTTTCTTTTCAGAACTTCTTGAGCTTATTGACATATTTTGCATCTTCTGTCTCAGAGTATCTTGAGGATGCTGCTGAATATTGTATTTTGGTTTTACTTGACAGTCACTTTGTGAACTACTAACTGAGGAATAAATTAGCTGTTTGTGTTGTGGCTCTACTGTATTTTGTGTTGCTGCTTCACAGTTAAGTCCCATCTTGGAAAAGGAATGGAATCCAAATCTAGGAGAACTTGTTGGACAAAGTCAAGGTAATGTCTTAGACCACTGTCCTCTTTGATGATGCCGTAAGTTTTACAGAGCTAATTACTGTTCTTGCAACTCTAAAACAAGGACCTTTCCTTAAAAGTCGTAAACATATTGCCTTTTTTGCACTAATTTAAATAATACTAAAATGTCTCAACCTCTAGTAGTAATGATGAAGGCAGGTAGGCTGCATAGCCTGGCCTTTTGACTTTGGAAGTGCTTGTGACCCCTGTGCTATAACTGCTATGCACCACTCATGCCTTTCTGATGACAGTGCTTAATAGGAGATAGAATAAGGACGAGCTTTAAAATACTCTTGATGACAGGATATTTTCATTGCATTGTCCTTGAATGCCAAACGCTCTCCCTCAGCTAGGTAGATGCACACAAACAGATAACAGAAGGATTTTTCTCACTGGGAACCTCAGCTGGACCTATTACTTTGTTGTGTTCAGTGATGTGTTGCTCGTATAATTACTCCTCTGGTTGTGGGCCTGTTGCCTGCATGCACAAAGGGGTTCAGGGATGCATCTGACCTCTACTGATCTTCTTGAGACAGAGATTTTCTTCTTTCCTTCTCACCCTGCCCTGGGACTTGGCCTGCCTGGCACAGTGCACCAGAAACAAAACAGAAAAGGCCCCGCCAGTACAGAAATCTTAGGCAGCTTCAGAAAATGCCTTTCTGCCTATAATTAGGCTCCTCAAAGTCACAACGCCCCTGAAGTTCCTATTGATTTCAGTAGCATTTGTGGGTGCTCAGCAGTTCTCTTCTGATCGCTGACTGCACATGCACAGGCTGGATCATGCTCAGCTGCATAGTGAGACGAGCTATAGGGAGAAGAAAATCCCCAAACCCTACTCTTACCTCCATTTCATCTTTCAAATGCAGGTGATGAAAAGCCTGCATTAGTTATTGGAGAAGCTGCATAACACCCAAGAGTGTGTCTTGATTCATTTTAGAACAATTAGATGTAGCACAGCTCATGGAGGATGACACTGAAGTGGGCAGCCCTTAGGCAGCTAATATTAATTTTTCACTAGACACTCAAAAGTATTTGTATTATCTTTCTTCACAGTGCAGCGGGTCAGAACCACAGTTCAATATAAGGACTGCAAAATTATCTCTAGTGCTTTTTCATTTTTTATTCATTAGGATCTGCCAATCTTAGCAAATAGTGCAACATTTTCCAAGGCTCTTCCTTCTTCCTCTTTCCCTGTGTGTGACACCCCTTCTGGGCTCCCCTTATTGATTTAGATATTGAAATAATGAAGTTCAGAAACCCCGTAACTTCCTTATTACCGGGGCAGGAGAACTCATTATGAATGTTTCTCTCTAAACAGAACTATGAGGTGGGGGGCTCGGCTGTCACTGTGCTACCCTTTTTGTGGCTTAGGTCTGGGTAAAGATGTGTTTGAACATAGGACTCACATGTTATCATCAGCTATGTGTAAGAACCTCAGACTATGCATAAATGCAAGTGCTTAGTGTTTGGTGATAGGTTTTTTGTGTTAGGTTTTTTTATGTGTGTGTGTGTGTGTTTGTTTTGGTGGGTTTTTTAATAACAATGAAATAAACTGAGAGTGAGAAGTTTCTGAGGTGCCAGTCTGATTTCTGCTGGAAGATTCTGGTCTCAGAGTGTTAACTGTCCTTGCACTAGAAAGCAAAGCTTTGGTGACAGAAGAAACAAATACACTACGGGTGGCTGGTGGGTTCATTAATGAGATGCTCATAGAACAAAGTTTCCAGGTCCTGCGGCACTGTCCATAGTTATTCTCTATACACAGTTTCTGCCAGCTGAAAATTGAAGGGATTTTCTTCATTTGTCTAGAATGGAGAATTGTTGACATTTTGTTCTTACACTATTCTTCTTGAGTTTTCTTCTTTTCCTTATCAGTATGTTAATATTCAGGGAAACCTATCTCTCTGGTTTGGATGTTTCTACCATTCTCTGCACTTAGTTCCAATTTTCTGCCTGTAACTAATTACTTTTATTAATGGTTAGAGCTTCCTGGGAGGAGATGTTGTCTCCTTAAGCCTTTATTGGACTTGTTGATTTTGATGAATGACACTGAGTCTGTTTTTTGCTTCCTGCTTGGCTGGACAAGTTCTCTGCTATTTTCTACTCAGATAACTTTATCACTGTAGATGACTCTTCCCAGTTTAAAACTGGGATCTAGAATCACATATACCTGTCTGGACTATGTATATGAAGTGCAGTCTATTCATTGCATTTGTTCTCTTATGTGGTAGGTTGACCTTGGTTGGAAGGTAAGCCCCCATCCAGTCGCTTGCTCAGTACCACACAGTGGGATGGGAGAGAGAATTGGAAGCATGATGTTGGATGGTATAGAGTATCCCTCTGGTAGGTTCAAGTCAGCTGTCCTGGCTGTGCCCCTTCTCAGCTTCTTTCTCATCTCTGGCCCACTTGCCTGGGAGGGCAGAGTGGGAAGCAGGAAGGACTCCCCCACCCCAAAACAAAACCTGGATGCTAAACAGGCGCTGCTCAGCCATAGCCAAGACACTGGTGTCTTATAAATGGTTTTACTTACAGATTCACAGATCCAACACACACATATGGGCTGCTATAAAGAAAATTAACTCCATTAACTCCAGACCCAGTATATCTTATTACACTCACGAGTCAAACTCATATGAGCAGACTGATCTGATTAAGATATTCTTGGTCTGTTCCATAATCACTAGTAATTTGAATTAGAACTCAGCTTTATTTTTTTTATAACATGTATCTTATTTTGCTGTAAATGGTTGATATATGGTATTTTTGTTGGATTTGTATTTCAGAACTACTGGGGAAGAAAGCGTGTGTAAATTTTAGTGTTCCCTTCTTCACTGACTGAGTTGTGTTTAGCTCTGATCAAGGCCTCCTCCTCTGCACTGGAGCACTCTAACACCGTGGGCATGTTTCTCTGGTTTATATGGCCATGCATTGGGAATAAATCCACTGAAACTAATGTCACTTCACTAGTTCAGATGTAGTGTAAAATAGATGTGCATCAAGCTTCCTCTGCAGTCACAAGTCACGCCAGCTATAGTTTTTCAGGCCTTAAAAAAGCAAAGATGTTTTTTAGTGCTAAACTCTTGGTAAAGAGCACTCTGTCCAACTTGAAGTGATGGAGCCTAGTTCTGGAGAGATGTTCCTTTAACATTTCCTTAATTCAGAGGTCACCAGCAGGTGAAATAGGAAAAGACAAGACAGACCAACAGGATTTACCAGGCAAAACTTGAGTTTTGGGGAGAAGGTAAAATACTATAGTTTTAATTAAAATATTAACTTAAGTGTAATTTGTCCTGCAATGCAATTCACGCATATTTCTGACTTTTTTATGTTCCCATAGTTTAGGGATACATGGTATACTTCTGTGGCCATGTCTTTAGTGTTTGGGCTTACAAAGATTAGTCCATCCCCTGAAGCAAGATTAATATTAAGGTTAAGGAAGTGCCTAGCAGTGATCTCTGCAAGCAGATTTTTTTCAGATGTTTTGATTTCTATCTAGGTGACGAGGTGGCTCAGAAATGGGAGAATCAAAAATGAAAGTACAGAACACTTTTGTCACTATTTATGAAAGTGTCACCAAAACTGAGAGAGAAAAATCTGCCTCAGACCTGAGGGAAGTTCCAATACCAATAAAAGGAAAAGACACACACTAAAATTTCAACTTTATCCTGTAAACAATATTCAGTGTTTTGAAGGTAACTGCTATCTCAGCAAGATTTGGGAAGACCTGGAAGTTTTGGAGTAAGGAAGGAAATGAGATTAAGACAGTGATTTCTTTGGACTCAAAAGGAGTTTCCACACTACTGCTCAGCCTGTTGCCATCATGGAGCAGGGAATTATTCTCATGCTTAAGAGGAACTTGAGAAGGGAATGTGCTCATGTCCCTGTTCTTTATGCGAGTATTATTGTCTGAAACTTTAAATTCATTATGGATTTTTACTGCTGAACAGGGAAAAGAGCAACACAGAGCCATGAAAATAGATGGAGGCCTTTTAAAGAAAGGAACTCTGCTGGCCTCTGGTATGGCCAGCTAACCCTCAGGCTGAGGCTCAGTTGTATTTTGGCTAATCTGGAGTATTTTGTAAAACCACAATTCAGTTTTGAATTGGTAGGTCATAATATATTACTGTTCTTATTGGATAGCAAGTAGGCAAGTGAGCAGCATAAATGTTGTTACAGCAGGCCATTTACATTGGCCAAATGTCAGTCTGGAACGAGCGAGCAAGGGAAGCATGACAGTGTTTATGGAGAGCTTGGGAAAAAAATGTGTTCCTGAAGAAAATGGCAGGGAAGGGGGAAGGGGAATGGCAGTGTTTTGGAGTATTTCTAGCCCTGTTAACTTCTGAGGAGTAAGAACAAAAAGAACTGGCTTCCATCACAGCTACAGTGAGCCGCAGTCCAGCTGAGGAGAATTGGTGTCCTCTGTGCTTGCACTGTCAGCGTGATTACTTCAGCTAACAGACACCCTAGAGCCGTCTTGAGGTTGTGTCTCTGAAGGGTGGGAGATACACCTGCCCATCATTTTGTACGTCTCCAGAAAACTGCAGATGGTGTCAGGAAGGGAAAGTGCTGTTGAATGCCTGGTTTCATCAGACTTTGTACTGTGGTTATGCAGCTCCTGCATCAGCAACTGAGTGTCCTGATGAGAAGAGGGTCAGCTTACATCAGCTGTGAAGGCATCTAAGTGATCTTAACTCACTTTGCATTGTATGAGACCCTCATCCACTGCAGGTTTGGCTTTTGCACCTCAGCAGGATGTTTAGTGACTGCTTAGAAAGCTACAAGCCATCGATAGGACCAGCTTTGAAGAGCCGTAAGCAGGGTAGCCTGGTCACTGGAGGGCTGTTTGAGTATGATTGACTTAGTCATTGGATGTCTACAGGGGATAGTTTGTTTTTCCTGCCTGTAAGACAACATGTGTTTTACAAATTTGTGGTTTGTTATAGGGAACACCCCCGTGATTTGGTTTTAGCTTCTTAGATATGAGTGGGCTGGCATTTTGTTTGATGATTTTTGGGTTTTGTTGTTGTTGTTTTTTCTTTTTTTTTGGGGGGGGGGGGGACACACGACTTTTTGCTGCAAATTCTTCTTCAAAAAGAATAACATTTTGCATTGCCTTTTTACACTGGAGTGTCCATCTCTTGATGGTTAAATAGAAATTTGAATTCCTGAGTTTTACCTTTTTTTATTGCTGTGATTTAGAACACACATTCTGGGTTTTTTTTTTAGACTTCAGGAGAATTTCTGAAATTCCATTGTTTCATGAAAAAATCTATAAATTTGCACTGAAATGACCCAAACTTTCATTGATAATTCACTCTCAGTTTCCAGTTACCTTATTTAGTAAAAATCACAACATTTCCAGTTGTCCATATTCAGTATTCAGTGGTCCCAGCAGTGGACTGTAGAGGAGTGAGCTACAATGTATTCTAAAACTATCGCATAAAGCAAATGAGAAAATTTAAATTCTTCTAATGCAACAGTTATACAATATAGTTATAAAAAGTCAGGCAAATTAAAAAAATATAAAGGTTCCCATAGTAACAATTACTTGGCTATGCTGAGTGATTTACATTATATAGCATTGCTGTTAGTAGTAATACATGCATGCAATTATAAGTAAAGTATATTCAGTGTGCTAAAATTATTATTGCTCTGGGAACCATAACTTTTTATTTTCTTGACCTCTGCATATTGGAATATTTGCCCTTAATGTTGCATTAAGTCTGTTTTAATTTTCTTGTATTTTCAAAAAGAAGGGGAAAAAAAAGTGCTGAGGAGGTGGGGCAGCAGTGAAAAGCAGAGAAACACAACTAGGCTGGTGATACATTTATATACCTTAACAGAAATGAAAAGAAAAGAGGCTTTAATCACAGAATCACAGAACATTAGGGGTTGGAAGAGACCTCCACAGATCATCTAGTCTAACGCCCCTGCCAGAGCAGGATCACCTAGACTGAATCACACAGGAATGCATCCAGGCAGGTTTTGAATATCTCCAGAGGAAACTCCACAGCCTCTCTAGTCAGCCTGTGCCAGTGCTCTGTCACCCTCACGGTGAAAGTTTCTCCTTATACTCACATGGAACTTCCTATGCTCCAGCTTTTACCCATTGTCCCTTTTCCAATTGCTGGTCGTCACTGAGAAGAGCCTGGCTCCATCCTCCTGACTCTCACTCTTTATATATTTATAAACATGAATAAGGTCACCCCTCAGTCTTCTCCAGGTCAAAGAGATCCAGCTCCCTCAGCCTGTCCTCATAAGGAAGGTGTTTCACTCCCATCATCATCTTGGTGGCCCTGCACTGGACTCTTTCAAGGAGTTCTATGTCCTTCTTGAACTGAGGAGCCCAGAACTGGGCACAATGTCCAGACATGATCTCATCAGGGCAGAGTAGAGGGGGAGATGGGCCTCTTGACCTACTAACCACACCCCTTCTAATACAGCCCAGGATGCCATTGGCCTTCCTAGCCACGAGGGCACATTGCTGACTCATGGTCATCCTGCTGTCCATCAGGACCCCCAGGTCCCTCTCACCTGTGCTGCTCTCCAACAGATCCATTCCCAACTTATACCGGTACCAGGTGTTGTTCTTCCACAAAAGCAAGACCGTACAGTTGTTCTTGTTAAATCTTATTAAACTTCTTTTAAACTTTTAATCCTGTAGAACTGTGTGGTTTGTGTGGGTGGTATGACTTCTCTGTGTTTCCCTGATAGGTGAAATCATGTTGCACAAGAAACACACAAGTAAGTGGTGAACAAAAAACTCTGTGAAATGATTTTTTTGTATAGCAATGGCTGTGATGAATCTTTTGCAATCCCACCATTTAAAACTGTATTTTAACAATTGTCCATCAGTTTTCACTGATAATTAACCCAAATTGCTGAACTGGATGTGGGATCTCTAAGATAACCTAACCAAACTTATGTTTGCCCTGTTGTAATGCTTTCCTTGCATGGTTAACAGGAAGTAGTATTTCTATATAGAGTGAAAAAATAACATCACATATGCAGATGGTTTCTTAATGGTTAGTTCCACAAAGCTTAGATACTTTGCTTTTATGCTCTGAATGTAGTACCTTAACATTCACTCAAATGGGGCCATTTGTGAAGTAAAGTACTTTTCTTCCTGAAAACCAGTACAGAACATTCATCTGAGCTGATCAGTGAACACTGTCCTTTACAGCGCCACTTTTGTCTTCCTTTGTATCTTCAAGTGCAAGAGCAAAATGCCATCAAATGCTTTACTGAGTTTTTTGATAGCTAAACCTCAGAGTTCAGGGATTTATTAATCTATGTGTTTCCCTATCTTTCCTCCATTTTTGGTGTACTCATAACACTTAGCCTTGCCCTTTTTAGGCACTAGACAAAAAGCATCACGACACAGCTATCGGCTGTCATGTCTATGGCTGTTAAAATTGAATTCAGTACTGCAAGACTTTTGTACATAGTATTGATTAAATGAAAGGCAGCCCTGTGCTTTGTGTGTTACATGCAAAACCACCAGTCACAGTATTCTAGATCCTTAGAAATATGCAGAGTGAGTGGACTTGTTGGGTAGAAAAAGACAGACTAGAATAGAGGCGCTTGAATTTTCAAAGAGCATTGGGTGCATACCAGAAATCCTTTCCTACTTTTTACCCCAGATACAGAGTTAGAAGCAAAATCTGATTTGGGGACTTTGGTTCATCTTTGTTTTCTGTAACAGAGACGTTCTTCCTCTTTTGCAGACAGGGAGAGGATCCTGATATGCCATGGGTGACTTTAAAGCTTGAATTCTCTGCAACATCAAGAAGAATATGTCATTTGGCTTATTGGAATAATATCCACAAAATTAAAGCAGGAAAGGGAACAGCTCATGACTGCATAGAAATTAGGTGTCTTAAGCATTTACGTTTGAAGAGAGAGCCTAGTTACTTCACCTTGTACTGAAGGCCATTGACTGCTGATGAGTAATTACCACAGAATCCAGTCTTGGGGCAAGAGCTGACTCCAGTTCAAGTCAGGACACAGTATGACTACTTGTTTGGTTTTTTTTCAGGACAGGAAGACTATTTCATGTGCTTGAAGTCCACCAATGTCTGTTGCATAATCTTCCAACCAATAACAGACAAGTTTCATGTAAGTGAAATTTCCCTTGAATGATCTCTTTTGAGAAGTAGAGTGAGATTACATGAAGCTTTGCTGTGGGATGCTTTCTCTTGAGGTAGACTCAATTTATGGCTGCTGGACAGTTTGTAAACTCTTCAGCAGAGTCATAATCTATTTTGTGGGACAGAGAGCGAGCTTTCAGGAAGAGAGGAATGAGGCTGAGGAGCACAGCTTTGAGAGATTGACTGCAATGTCTTCCCTTGTTAGCCCAGCTAGAATTGTGTGTCTTATTTTGGCCATGTCAGATGCTGAAGCAGGGGTTAGGACTCAGTGCAGTGGATCAAAATGCATGGATGGAAAGAAAGAAAGAAAGAAAGAAAGAAAGAAAGAAAGAAAGAAAGAAAGAAAGAAAGAAAGAAAGAAAGAAAGAAAGAAAGAAAGAAAGAAAGAAAGAAAGAAAGAAAGAAAGAAAGAAAGAAAGAAAGAAAGAAAGAAAGAAAGAAAGAAAGAAGAAGGAAGAAAGGAAGGAAGGAAGGAAGGAAGGAAGGAAGGAAGGAAGGAAGGAAGGAAGGAAGGAAGGAAGGAAGGAAGGAAGGAAGGAAGGAAGGAAGGAAGGAAGGAAGGAAGGAAGGAAGGAAGGAAGGAAGGAAGGAAGGAAGGAAGGAAGGAAGGAAGGAAGGAAGGAAGGAAGGAAGGAAGGAAGGAAGGAAGGAAGGAAGGAAGGAAGGAAGGAAGGAAGGAAGGAAGGAAGGAAGGAAAGAAGGAAGGAAGGAAAGAAGGAAGGAAGGAAAGAGAAAGAAAGAAAGAAAAGACAGAGCGACAGACAGATAGATAGATAAGTGCTTTGGTGATTTGCAATAAATGCAAGGATAGCATAGGACTTCACACCAGAAACAAGAGGTCAAGGTGAGGTCAATAGCCTACAGATATGGGCATGAAACTACATCTGAAACAGAGTCAGTGTGTCCCTCTGCCCAAGTAGGTTGGTATCCACACCCCCAAAGTGCCCTGTAACTCCTGGGCTAGGACATTCTGGGTGTGATGCTCTCTGCTTCATAGTACCCCAGGTGCTGCTGGAAGTCCATTTTTTATTGACCACTAAACAACCATCAAATATGTTGAATGGAAAATACTAAACCCATTGCATAGAGTCTTCTTATCAAGGAAGGATCCAAGTAAGCATGATTCTTTTCAGAGAGGGGAGAGAAAATAATCCACGTATCTCCCGGCCCTGCTGAATGCATTAAAAATCGAGCGACTGAACAAAACGTAGGTGCTTGTCCTCCTCCATTAGAGCTGTGAATCTTGTCATGGCCCTTTTTTATGTGACTTTTATTGGAAGTATCACAAATTAAATGTTTTCACATTTGAAACATTAAAAAAACCCCAACTAAACCCAAATGAGAACCCTAAACAGGAACAGAAAAAAACCCCTTTTTTACCTTTTCCTCTAGAAAGATTTTGGGTTGTTTTGTTGGGAGTTTTTTGGGGAGGGGAGAAATTATTTTTGTAAGGGAGGATTTTTATTTTGGACAAAAAGTTTTGTTTTTTTTTTTTTTTTGTATAGGTGCATGAAGCACAAAATATTGTCTAAACATCATATGTAGAACTTTTTCAGTAGATAAAATTTTGATGCACTATGTTGTTTTCTCAAAACCTAAGTACCCCGATTGGTTTTAACAAAATTTGTTACAGTTTGTATCGAGGCTTGCTGAGAGTTTCTCTTCAGAAATCCAGATAGCTGAAATAGTGTTTTGTGAAATGTTTGGAGTGTTTTATGAAATATATGTATATATAACATGAAATAAAATTTTAACACTGATAAGAGATGGAGTGGCCCCAGTGGAATATTTAATTTGTGGACCAAATGATTGTCATCACTAGTATGTTTCTGAAGCAAAGCCTGTGGTTTCTCTTTTGTGCTAGAGTGTCTTAGTAAACATTTTGCCTTTATTCATATACCCTCTAGCACAGCTGGTCTCTGTTCTGGCTGAGGACTTCAAATAAGAAAAAAAAAAAGAAATAATAGCAAAATACCTTGAGGAATTTTGAGATGTTTGTTAACTTAGCTAAATTAACTCAACAAAATTAACTCAACATCACAAAATATACTTGAAGAGGAGAAAAATGGAATATTGTTTTGCCGCTGAATGTTGAAAATCCTGCCATTTATAGCTGAGGGATTTGAAATACTCAGTAAGTAACCTATTGTAGTTATAATTGCTCACAACACAGTGAATGATGGTAAAGTGACTGCTCACCTAAGACTGAATTGCCAGTGATGTATTATTTGGGGCAGTGCTTCTAGGACAATATATTTTATAGGTACATTAACGATACCAGGTACAGGGGTAGCCACAGAGCGCCAACACTAAAGGTGGTGTGCCCTCATAAAATATGTGAAGGAGCAAAAGGAGGGGGACAGAGGCAGAAAAGGACCATTACTTGTGCTGTACTGTTGGCAGGAAAACTATACTGATAGATGCATATGGCTCCCCTTTGCTCTGATGTGAGGAGCAATCAGCAGAATGTACTTTCTGGAAGTGTGCTTCTGTGGTGATAAGTCTGTTAACTTCAAGAAAAAACACCCAGAAGAGAGCCATGATTCAAAATGCTCTGCTGGTGATGCCTTCTCTCCCAGAAGCACCATCTTCAACATCAGTGCCTCTTTGTTCATGAGGCTATTAAACAGAGGGAAAATCAATACATAATTTATCTTACCACATGTGGCAGAGTTCAGGAAAGTGAAAGAAACTGAAATAGTTGAAGAAGAAGGCAGTGCTTTTGTTATTGTATGAGGAAAGAAAGCCAGTTTTTTATAGGAAAAGGTTTCACGTGCTTTTGTGCCTGTTGCATGCACGAAGCCTTATAGGAGAGCTGAATACATGTAGAGGTTCCAGGAAAAAATTCAGGAAACTATGTGCGCTACTAGGAATGGGAGGTGATAACAGCAACATCCTTCTAATCAAGAGTGCAAGTCTCAGAGTATTAATCCTGAATAAGAAAAGCACAGACTCAGGTCTTCCTCTGTACGAAGAGGCTTTAAAACTCATGTTTTGTATTCCTAGAAAAAAAAAGAGTTAAATAATCTCAAGAGAAGCAAGACTGTAAGAAGTTTTCAAATTCTATTGACTAATTCTATTTCAAATTCTATTTTAAAATATGTATAAATATTTCCTGGAATTTCAACCAGAACCCACATTCTCTTTTTCAAGAGAGCATTTTTCGCTGCTGGTTCAGAAGATCACTCCTATTCACATTCTCCTTCCGATACCATTTAAATACTTACATAGAGCAGAGCTACTTTACTGGGAAAATCTGATGGACAGCCATCTCAAAATATCCAACAGGTTGTTAAGCAAGACACTTTTCAGGAAGCCAGAGCATAAGCTGTACACACTACCGTTGTCTCTGCACCCTTGAATGACATTCATAGTCATTCATTCAGGCTCTGCACTGCTCTTTGTTCTGCTCGTCTGAGATGCTTGCTGTGGGATGTGGGAGGCCCTGTCAGGACCAAGAACTTTTGCAGGTGATCTTCAGACTCTCTGCATTCAAGTTTTGGCCTGTTTGCCAAGGTTCTCACCTGTGCTCCTTACCCTCAGGTCCAATGATGTATCAAACCTGCTGTGTGCTAGAGCAGGTCCTACACAAAGGGCTTGTAGCCTAGACTTCTGATCTAAGACTCTGAACTTCAGCAAGACAGGAAGGATTATTAATAGGAAAATACTGAAGGGATGTGAAAGTTTTGAAAGATGTAATACTTTTTCTCCTGATGTTTCAGAAGCTTCAGACTTAAACTTTTTCTGTTACAATGAAAAGCTCTTTGTGTAACGGTGTGTACATGTTTGGGTTTGCACAGCAATATGTATTTGTCATGGGTTATACTGTTTTGCTTAAAGGAAGCTATAATGATAGAATGATGAATTACACCCATCTAACATGTACAGCATGGGTTTAGATAGAAAGTAGGGAGCAGAATGCATTTGTCAATACTGTACATTGACTTACAGTCATCTCCTGGTATTGTTACAACTCTTGGCACATAGAACCGTGGAATCAGTTTGGGTCTGGAAGGGATCATCTAATCCACCCTGCTGCTCAAAGTCAGGTAATTTCATAGTTAGATCGATCAGGGTTTTATGCAGGTCAGTTTGAAAGCTTCCAGTGATGAAAATTTCACAGCTTTTCTAGGCAACCTGTTCAGGCTATTAACCACTTTCTTTTTCCTTATATCTACTCAGAATTTCCCTTACTGCAATTTGTGGCAAATACATTTTCTCCTTTTGCTGAACGCTTTTAAAAAGATTTTGGCTCTGTCTGCTCTCTCTCCTCCCATGCTCCTCCCTTTGGATGAAAAAAACAACTCTATCAGCCTGAAACCTTCTCGTCTCCAGCCTGAACGAATTCAGCTCCCACAGCCTTTTGCCTGACATCATATGCTCTGGTCTCTGACTGTTTTAGTGCCTTCCACTTGTCTCCTGGTTTGTCAGTATTTCTGCAGAATGGGAGGAATATGGGGGGGATGGGGAACAACACACTTGTAGACTATCCAAATGTTTCCAGATGTTTCTTACCCTTTGACAGACTCTAACTGGGGGTGAGAACTGTGTGGCTTTTCAGAGTGGCCACAGGCTGAGCAGGGCAGTTCAGTTGTTTAATGAAGGAATCCGTAGGGGTTTTTTGCATCATCAGAATGTCTTCTAATTTGCAAGATTATATTTTTGCTGAAAATTTTAATAGTCAAGGCTGGTAACTTGTGTTAGCTTACTCTTCTGAGGCACTCTTGTGTATTCCTTCCAAAAGTCTACTTTGTTTCTAAACTGCTGGAGAGTAACCTAGTTCCAGAGTTTCCTTTTGTCTTCCTTACCAGTGATCCAGCAGAGCTATAAGCACTGGCATAAGTGACCAGAGGAAGAGAGAGAATGTGCAGGGTCTTGACATTACCAGGCTTCAAAACAGTGAAGCCAAGGGGCAGACTTTACAGCTAGCGGTTGAAGGTTGTTACTGCTGGGCCTGTAGTGAGAAGCACCTTGGAGGGCTGAGTTCTGGTCTGTATGTGTGTCTAAGTAGTTGTGATTTTCTTTGCACGTGTGTGTAAAAGAGTTGGAAGTATTTGGCCTTAGTAAATGCACTGCCTTTAACAAAACATCAGTTTCTGTTTGTGTACTTACTTTAAGTCTGGTCTGCTGTAGTGACTCTTGGAAGACACAAGTCATCTTCCCTTCCTCTGAAAAAGGAAAAAAATCCACGTGGCTCCTTCTGATATGAACATTGACGTGGGTGGGACTGTATCACCTTGTTTCAACAGGGAATTTTGGTGTGGTCATAAATAATTTCTTCAGCCTGCTTTATTCCCATGCTACTAGATTTGCCTTCCAGTTTACTTTGTTTTGCTTTGCCTTATACATTTATTGGGCTGGATGTAGCTCTGTGGGTTTGATATGATAGCTTCAGTGCAAGATACATCTACCTGAGAACTCTGCATGCAGGAATGGATCTCTCTAGGAAAGGAGATAGATTGCAGGATCTCCAGGTGGCTTCCTCAGAGGCTTATTTTTGGACTTGCTAGTTGGATAAGTTATGGAGACAAGTGGGTTGTTAGCTCACATGTCCTTTAGTTCCCTGTTGTTTTTAAAAGAAGGGCTTCCTCATAACTCTCTACTACATTTATGTACTGTAATTGTGGCTATGGCAAATAATAATTTCTCTGCCAGCTGCATATGATTGGGAGTTTGTGGTTTGTGCACAGCATGTGCTGTGAAATTAGCTGGCTAGACTCAAAATGGAAATGTTTTGTGTTTATGCAGCTATTTGCACTTTATGCAACAGAAATGTTTAACTGCTGTTACACTGCAATGTAAAACGCTACTGTATTTTTTCACCTTTGCACATCCCTGACTATGCAAGGGTGTGGGAGGCTCATATGCAGCATTGTATTTGTGCCTCTGTTAATTTTTGGCCAGCTGGTGTCAGGAAAGATGGGTCAGTTTTTCTGGCAGTCAGCCTCAATGACAATGTCATTGTACCGTCAGGATTTCCTCATGTAGGTACATTCTGTGTTGCTGTTGTGATCTAGAGAGCTTGTTGCACTTGTCACTCAATACACAGAATACCTTGCCTAGGAATCTTCACTGATCATTTTCTTGCAATCACAATGTAAACCCTTTTCTTGAAATCAGAGCTTCCTGCACTTCTCATATTTCCATCTAAGGATTTTTCGGGTTATAATTTTGAATTACTTTGTGCCAAAATCTAACTCATTTATAGTTTTGCTTTAACAATAACATGATCTCAGTTCAATGAGTATAGAGCTTTTTTATTTGGCATAAATAAGTGATTTTCAGTCTCACTACTGAAATAATTAAAACCTTCCAAGTAGGATCCAAGTGTTTCCAGAAATGAAATCTGTATTTGCATAATTCAGGGTTGTTGTGATTGAGTCCATTTAAATAATGTGTGATGGCGAGATCTTCCTCTATCTTATCTATGATAAGAAGGTTTCTGCTTTTCTCTGGGATAAGTTAATTTTCTTTATAGTAGTTGGTGCAGTGCTGTGGTTTGGATGTAGTATGAGAATAATGTTGATAGCACACTGATGTTTTAGTTGTTACCGAGGAGCTGTACTGCTTACACTAAGCCAGAGACTTGGCAACAGCTAAAACATCAGTGTGTTATCAGCACTGCTACATCCTGACTCCCAAACAGGCACCACACTGGCTACTAGAAAGAAAACTAACTATCCCTGCTGAAACCAGGACAGACAGAGTGACCCATTGGTTCCACCAGACAATCATTAATCTCATGGCTACTGCAAGATACAAAACACCAATGGATAAAATTACAGAAGATGAAGGTGGTACTTAGAGAAGACTCAGGACAGGAATGAACTTTGAGATAGCGTGGATGTACATGCTGGAGAGCCCGAAGATATTTTTGGGTAGGGTCACATTACCACAGAGGCAAGTTTTGTAGACTGTGGTTATTATGTACCAGAGAATTTCGAGGTGTCACTGCTTTGCCATGCCTGAATGGAGGTGTCAACATCTGCACACTCATAGATGGTAGCTCTACTCCAGTGCTGATAGTGAATTCACTGTGCTGCAGGGAATCCAAAAGAAACTAGGTTGTCTGCTTGGTGCTCGGATCAAGTTAGAAGCTTCTCATGTCATTTCATTCTCATCAATCCTCTCACCCCAGAATATAGCTGGAGGAAATCAGAGACTTTTGACTTCTGCACATCTGCTGCTCTGATAACTGTCTTATTTTGTATTGATTTATTTCTTTTTTTCAACAGTGCATGCTAGTTGCTGAAAAATGTTACTCATTGTGATTTGCAAAGCATTATTAATATTCTAAGCGACCACTTTGTGGAAATGTTTTGGTGCCCCACTTAGCATTATGGTTTTTTCTGTATGTTACATATTCTTTTAGGCACACTAGGGTCCTTTATACAAAGATATTAATAAGAAAAATGGACAAATTACTTTTTCATGCATCAACATTGAAAGGATTTATAGAATATTGATGAAATAAGAAAATAACAGTTCTTTTCAAGAAAAAAGCCTTGATTTTGAAAAACAAAATAGAAATGCATTAATTCATTTGTAAATGGAAGTAATTAACCTTTAAACAAGCAAAACTCATTTATGTACTTAATCACACTGCCACAGGGCATGGGATTATGTTTTATAATTCCATACCTAATTATATGGATCTATAATATAAAAAGTAAAATGCATAAAAGAGTATAACTGATAAATGCTCATGTCAGTGCCTTTCATATTTTGACTGTTCAATAGTTTGTTCCTGCATTATTTATATTCTCTTTCCTACCACATAAAGCAGGGTTTGATGAATACTGGGAAAGCTGTATTATTCTACTCTGAATCCCATACTGGTGACAAAACATGAATTTAGTTAATATTTAAACAAGGAAAAAACTCAAAATCAAATGATGCATCACCTGGCCTTAATTAGGTGGACTATCCTCATATTTTTAACTTAAGTTTGAGTGTCTCCATGGATTTTCTTTTATTTTTTTCTTTTTTTTTTTTTTTTGGTATTTTTATCTACTTTTGCACTCATTTCTGTAGTTGTTCTACATTTGCAAGTCAAATGTCAGTCTACTTCTCTGTCTCTCTGTTTTAAGTGTTATTCACACTTTTTTGGACTTGTTGGCTAAAACTATGTATACCAGTTGGGTAAATTCTCATTATTGAATAAATTTTATTTTCTTGGTATGTTTTAGGCATTATACATTTCTTAGTATGTTTTAGGAATTATTAATTAGGGATTGCCTCTACTGCTGGTGCTGTGGCCCATAAAGCTGGTTTCTAAATTAGCAGATTGCAAATACTCTGTGACAGGTTTTTGCTTCCCCTTGGTTGTTTTATCAGTAATTTAATCAAGAAGTGTGAGATAACTCTGCCATTTGTTATTTCTCCGTATATAGTCTACATATATTTTTGTATACTGTGGTGAGTGTCATCAGTGAGCTTAAATTAAACCTGAAGAACAAATGTACATGCAAATCCTGGTGGTTTGTGCATAACCCACGCGGACAGTTTTAATAGGCAGTTAATTATACTTTGCTCTAACTCTGCACCAGGTCACATCCAGTTTAGCTCACCACTACTCCGAGTGCTATTTGAACTGGTATCATCAATTCTATAGTGTATTTCATTACACAAGTTGTGACTGAACAAAGGCATAAAATGGACTTGAGCTGGGTGTGGTAGTACTTATCCTTGTGGATACTTATTTTAGATACAACTACGAGGCAAGGAGTTGAGTAAATTTAAAGCTTTCTTTTTCTGGTGTATAAGACTGGAGATAAGAGACTCTTGCAGCCACCTCAAAGGTGGTTTTGATTCTCTGTTTGATCACCTTTCCCTCAAATTCCTTCTAAACACATTAATTGATAGAAGGAGGATTGTGGCTCTTCAGCTAAAGACATTTAGAGCTTGAAATCTCTCCCACTAACAAAAAATCAAGTTATGTTAGACACAAGGAAATCCCCTTCCCACTTTTATAGACTAGTGAGAAGAGCAGTAAGCTTAACTGAGCATTGAGATCTAAGTTTTATTAGTTCTTACAAAGCCAGCCACAGGACAAAGGAATTAGAAGTCAGGTAGTAAAACAAGGCAGCTTTGGAAAAATGGATGACCACTAAAATCATGTCAAGTGGGACTGAGAAGAAATTTTTGAAATGAAGATACGACATACGAAAACTGAAGAAGAATCAGAGGGTTCAAGGAATTCCCTCACTGACATTCAGTATCTTATCTTGTCCAATGGGAAAAAAGGTTAACTGTTTTCAAATCAAGCTTACCATAAAATGTAAGTCTAAGGACTCTCTGTGTTAGTCAGCATCACTTCCCTTTATCTATGCAGGGCAAATGATAGACTAGATTGGACTGGAATTCCTGGCCGCTGAGTTAGATGCATCACTTTTCTCCAGGAGGAAAGAGGTGGCCTGAAAGTGTGGTTCAATAAAACTTCACCACCAAAGCACAGAGAAGCACAGAGAAAAGTGATGGGATCTGCTTTAGACTAAGATGGATGTCCCTTCTTCCAGCTAAAGCAGCTCCATTGTACTAATTTTCTTTGAATAGGTGCTGGAAACTATCCCCAAGTATCTCTTGATCTCTGGAATATCTCTCTCTTCTCTCATAGAAGAGACAATAGTTTTAGACCCAGTATGTGTAGCAGAGTCTGATCCCCAGCTAATAGAAAAGGATGTATTTCTGCAAAATGGATTGCACTTTTTTGGATTACAATATAAATAGTGTTAACATTGCTTTTTACTATGTCTATTAACCTTAGAACCTTTGTGCCTGGTTGCAGACATTTATAATATACCCAGAAACCTGATGATGATTTCAGGATCAAATATTGATTTCTCATAGTGGGGGTGAAAAGGTGATTATAGTGAACATGATTAAATTAGATTTGTCACAGAATTAGAGCCACAGAAGGGCAAGGGTTGGAAGGGACCTCTGGGGGTCATCTTGTCCCACCCCCCTGCCAGAGCAGGATCACCTGGAGCAGATGTCCATGGACAGTGTCCATGTGGGTGTTGAATGTCTCCACAACCTGTCTGGGCAGCCTGTGCCAGTGCTCTGCCACACTCACAGTGAAGAGAGGTATGGTACTGTATTCCTGCTCACAGATTAGCCAGGACATATGGCAAAGTGCTCACACAGGATACTTAGGATAAAGCCTGTACCTTGTCTGGATTGACTAACTCACCTTACATTTAACAGTACCTAGATTAAAAAAAGGTAGAAATAGCCCTGAAAATGGAAAAAACCTCACCCCTGTTCTCTCACAGTCTTGAATGTGCAACTTAATTGAGAGGCTAAAAATTGTTTCTTGCCTCTTCCCCCCACCCTCAGCTGAGGGTATCATTTATTTCCGTATGCAAGGTAGGCAGGAATGATGGTGATCTTTTCCCCTGTGACTCTGTGGGCAAGTGTTTCTTCTAGAATATATTGATTAGTTTAAATTCCCTTCAGCACAAGCAAAGCTGAACTCAGGTTTCTAATATTGGAGTGAGATTCACAGGAGAGGAGGTGCCTTGCTTTCACTGTGATTTAAAGAAAAAGCAATCCTTGTTGTGAAATGTATCTGGTTTTGACCCCCTTTTTTTTTTCTAATTTTATTTATTTTTTAAAGAAAATGTCCAAGGGAAAATTTTCAGACATGAGTTCCAAGTAGAAGAATATGTTTCCTTGCAGCCTGGATTTGGGCAGCTAACCCAGGCTCTTCAGAGTGCTAGAATTTCTCTGAATTTCCTTATGAGGATGCTTGCTCTTCCTGTGAAATTTATTAGCGATCTGTGTCTATTGCATCACTGCAATCACTGGTCCCCAGCGCCTCTCTAGGTAGCCCTTTTGTAGACCTGACCCTTAAACTCAGCATAGGTACCCTCTTTCTCACAGTGTAGGTGTTTACAAGGATAACTGCAACTAACTTACTGTTGAAAGCCTAAATATTGTGATTTAACAGAAAACTAAACAGGTTCACCTAGATTTCATCAGCAAAGTATAAATCTTTCAGCAGGTGCACACTGCATCTGAAGAAAGGAAAGTGGTAACAGCAAGACTCTTAAAGTATCTACAGTCTAGAATGTGTGGGGATCTCATGATAAAATACCAGACTTATAAAAACCAGTGCCTGCCAGGTATTTTTTTCATCTCCTACTTCATCAGTACCTTGTCCTTCTCTACTGCTTGCAAGCTGTAATGGTGGAACCTGTCAAAGGCTAGAGTAAGAATATGTAGTCATAACTTCATTTCTCTTAACCTTATTCTAAACAGGTGGACATGAATGTGTATGTCCATTCAGTCTTCCAACTATAGCAGATTAAGTTGTGTGCTGCCGACTAGTTTTGCTGTAAGATCTTGGGGAACAAGGTGTGGCTCTTCATTGAAGTATATTCTTCAATACACTAAGTAGCGTATCTTCTTCCTTTGCCTTATGAGAAACACATTAATTGAAATTTAAAATAGAAAGATCATCCTCGCCATCCAATCCCTTCTATTTGAATTTTTGTCTTGAAGGTCAGAAATGCCTTTTGGTTTTTCTTTTTTTTTTCTTCTTTATTTATGGTAGAAATCAATTTTTTTTTGGTCTTGTTGCCACTTGTTATAATTTTAGTGGAGAAAAGCCTGTTTAAATACATAGGATTTTCATCCACTTAATTTAAATGCAGTGAATATTCTCAAGCCCTCCAGAAAGTCCCTTAAAAATGGATAATCATCAACTTTGACATTATTGATGTTGTATTTGTGGAAAAAGCATATCTTTCCTAACATGCACATGACCCATCTTAGTATCGTATCTGAAAGTATAAGATAGTATGTTTGAATATATGTTTGGTTGTGGGGCTTTTTTGCATGCTGTCTTTCAGAGGGGAAAAAAATATCAATAGGCTTACCACTTCCTGAGATCTTTGTTCTGCAAGTCCACTTCTACTCATCAGGAACCAATGCTTGCTACAATCTGAGGGCAAATATATGTGCATGACTGGTGCAAGTGAAGTTCTGATTAGAATATTGACAGAAAATCACTGACCTTAACCATTAACAAAGGTTGTCTCTCTGTTAAGGAGTAGCATCAATAGGAAAGAAGTCCATATGTGAAGGTCAGAGGGTAGCTTTCTCACTAAGGACAGATGGAGCTTCGAAGCATCTTGGCAGCCTGTATAAAAACTTTATCTTTCTACCTAAAGACCTTCATATCTAAACGCATGGGAAAAAAATAACATTTGCTCAGGACAATTCCTGATAGCTTCATCTCCTCTCTCAGGTTTTTATTCCTTTTCTTCTCCTCAACTGAATTATTTGAACCCTTGTGTTCTTGAACATGTTTTGCGTTTAATCAAATTTTTGCATTTTACACCTTGTCATTTCAGCCCCTTTGAAGGAATCACACTGCATTTAAACTGCAGAGTAAACAGTGTGCAATCGTAATCTGACTTGATGTCTAGCTCATTGTATTATACAGAGTACCTCTGCCTACAGAAA
Source organism: Gallinula chloropus (assembly GCF_964237585.1). Taxonomy (NCBI): domain Eukaryota; kingdom Metazoa; phylum Chordata; class Aves; order Gruiformes; family Rallidae; genus Gallinula; species Gallinula chloropus. The sequence continues at coordinate 77,140,856 of NC_140086.1, read as the reverse complement.
TTTCAGTCAAATCCCTGATTGAAGTTTACTGCTTCACCCAAGAATATTCCGGAATGAAGTCTATAAATATGCAAGATACAGTCAATTTTTCCTTTGTAATATATGACACAGTCTGGAAATTGTTCTTCATATTTTCAGGTACACCTTAGAGAAACCAGAAGCCTTCTTTTTTTTTCTAACTCCCTCATCAAAACCCTTATTTGCTTTGATGAAAACTTACAGTTTTGGGGTTGGTGTGGCTATTTGACTTCAGTGGTCACCAAAACTGTGAAAACACACACACACACACACACACACACACACACACACACACACACACACGTTTCACTGTGTTTCCTGACTTACTGGTTTTGTTCTTTCCATCGTAAATCCTTCACCATCTGAGACAAAGATTTCTTTTTGTTCTCTTTCTATCATGCCTGTGAGAGTGGGGTTACATTATGATTAATTATTATTAATGGTCAACAAGAATAATCAAAGAATTTGTGGAAATACCAGGTTCCAGCAGCAGTGGCTGTTTATGACTGGCATCCTGGAGTGTAAAGTTGTTACATTTCAACTCCCTATGGTCACTGCTGGTTTGTCACGCTGATGCCCAGCATGGCAAAGAGGCACTCTGTTCCTGGGCATGTCTACTTCAGTTGCGTTACACCATCTCCTTTGTGCTTTGTACTTCTTGTGCTGAGATTGTGTAGGATGACATGACAGGCCTTTTGGGGTTTTGTTGGGTTTTTTTGGTTTTGATGTTACCTTTTCTTAAAATGTCAGATCACCTCTTGCTGCTTTCCACTTGTTAGATATGAAGTGATTTATTTTGTTCAAGTTTCTATTTATCGTTTCTTGAAAATAATAAACGGTTCCTCTACACAGGTCTCTTCCCAGTAGAAACCATCAAAGTGATGTCTAAAAAGAAACTATGAACAGAAACTGTACTGAAAACTTCCAGGCAAGTGGGTGATAGCAGCGAATTCTTTGGCACAGAGGAGGTAGTCCTGCAGTAACCTGTCAGATACGCTGCACATCTCTGATAACAGCATTTGTTCCTGAGAGTACTTCTGAATGTGTTAATGTGAAGAGCATGTTTTATGTCCTGCTGTAAGCGTGGTATTGTAGAAACTGGTGATGTATGAAGGGAAAAGAAGTATGTTTTGTGTATATATTGAATTGCATCCACAGAATGGATGTTAAGGGGTGCAGAGGATTGGAAGTGTTCTGGGACTTCCTTACTGCTTTAAAGGAAAAGGGCAAGAAAAGGGCAAATAACAGCTCTAGATGATGTGGGTATGTGGATAACCATTTCACAGCAGCAACCTCCTGACCTGCTGAATTATAGCACAAACCACAGAGGGGCACACCACTGCACCTCACTGCAGAATGGAGGTATAAAGGGTTTCTCTCTTTCATGCTTTTCCAATATGGAGAGAAAAAAAATCGCGACCAAACCACTCAGTTTGTGGGAAAAAGAATTGAAATTCATGATGTCTAGTCAGTACCATAACCATCCAAATGAAAATGACCATCAGACAACTATTCAAAGGAAAAAAATTCCTATGCAGAATCCACATTGTATTCACGTTGAAGTGATGGATGTGACAGGTTGTAGTGCAGGGAGAAGATCAGCTCAGCTCTTTCATGTTTGTACTGACTCACACATTGACACGTTCAGATAACTTTATGTGAGGACAGAGTTGCCTGTAAACCAGGTGCTATTTCCCAGGACTAGAATGGCGTTTCCAGACCTGCAGTGGGTTCTCTTTCTTTCACCTCTTCAACATTTTTCCTGTGTTGACTAACTCAGCATGATACCTGCTTGGTCAAAAGAGGTTATATTGCCTCTTCATTCACAGAATCTTCCTCCACTCTTCTTGCTGGGTCCCTGATTATTTTGACTCAGTGTTTCCATTGAGGTTGCAGCCATAGTCCCTTTGCAAAAGAGGTAACCAAAAATTCCTGACCTAAGATAGTTTATTTTTTAAATGAGCTTTTTAGCTCGATTATTCTCCAAGGGCAATTATTCATTATGCATCTGAATTTGTAGATTTATTGAAAATAATCATAGCTGTGATGAATTCATACCAACCAGTATCTTTATTGTGCCACTGTTTGTATTTCTGGTTTTGCATTTGAATTACAGTATTTAGCATTACATTTGAAGTCAGGCTCTGATGAAGTTCAAGAGTAACTATAAGAGTAAATGGCATTTTAGATGCATGTACTGAAATGCAATGACTATCTTTGCTTTCATCAATTAGTGTTTGTAGATTGATGAGCAGCCTGAATAAATTCTTTCCTGCTCTCACAGCTTTTTTATTCCTCTGATGTTTTTCTTACCTCTTTCATAATATTTAAAGAATGATAATTTTAAGCTGTAATTGGGGCTTCTAAGAAGCCTTTTATTACTTACAAATTTATCATTCGTTTAGCTGTGGTGTATGAATAAGTTTCTGGAAGGTCTGATGTTTGTAAAAGAAAAAAAGTCTATAAACTTGTACTGGAAATTTGCTGATGTCAAATAAACTCTGTAAATATCTCCTTTGAATTTTTTCAGAGTTGTCATAGTTCAATTTATGGTTTCAAAAAGGCCAAAGTAGGGAAAAGGAATATGAGAGTACTTTGAAATATTATTTCTGTTTTTCAGGACAGTTTAGGGTTTTTATTTAAATACCTTTATCTCCTAATACTCAGGTTTTGCTATTTACCTTTTTTTTAGAAAAGAAGACTTCATTTGTGATTCTTTCACAATGTAATTGAATTCTAATTACATGATCTTCATTCTTAATATAAAAAGTTGACATTCTGGAGGAAAGTTATTCTGATAGCAAGACTTCTAGCAGACATGTATCCACTTCTGTCTGGGTTTCAGTGTCTTGAAAGCAAATCAATATGTTTCTGCCTTACTGTCAATTTACAACAACTATCACTAGACAGTGTATAAGCTGCAAAACTTATTTTCTAAAGCAAAAAAAAAGCAATTTGACACACCAAGTTCCGTAAAAAAGAAGAAATATCCAGTTAGGTTACTGATTTAATGCTGCAACTCTAGTCTTCTGTGTTATATAAACAAATTGAGTTACAGGACTCAAAGTTCTCAATAGGCAGCTTTTACAGGAACTACTAACTTTTCTGTTACTACAGATATATACTATAAAAGGGATGGAAATATCTGAAAAAAAAAGTTAATTACACAATAGTTCTCTTTCTTAAGATGTACTCAGCTGTCTTAATTGTGTATTTAGCATTTCTGAGAGATTTAGGGGGAAGATAATATAATACAGAGTTCTTCTAGGCAATGTAAGAAATAGCAGTCTCAGTCAAACTCTTAAGACGACTGACAGTAGTGACAGCAGGACTTTCTGAACCAAGTCTCTTTTGGACTTGCGAGTTGATTCTTTCTGGGCCATCTGGAAGCAAACCCGATCAATATGTCACCTTTGTGAGCCTGGATATTGCCTGGGCCCTGACATGTCTGGATTTGCTACATGACTGTTGCCAACCAACTGTTAAACAGGCACAGGGACAAAACTTCCATCTTACCCCATGGCTGTCATCACTTGGTTTTGGTTTGGTTTATTTTTCTTTTTTTTTAAACTTTTGTTTTTGAATGATTCTTGCTCAAAACCGCCAACCTCGTTCTAGTGCTCCCAAGAGTGCAGGAGTTTCATTTGCCCCCCTCTAAAACATTGATAATAGGAAGTTCTACATTAGGTGCTGAGCAGTGAAAATAGCAGCCAATGACCTTTCATTATGAGGGTGCTTCTCCTGGCTAATCATAGTCAGTGGTGCCTGAAATGGTCAATTTTCTCCATTTCTTTTGTTGTCTGGTCACAGAAAATGTCAGGGTTGTCAGGGGGACAAAAATTTACTTTGGAAAGTAAGACTCCCTTTTGGCATCTTTTCTTTAACTGAGTTACTTAGATTTTCATCAGAGGTATGGTGTGGATCTGGAGTATATTTGACATAATTTCACCAAATCGTCAGAGCTGCTGCTGATAATTATTCATTCGGTTTGAATTTTTCCCTCATCTGCCACCATCCCTTGTGGGTCCTTGGATAGAAAAGGTAACTTTTGATTCCTTTAAAGCAGACTGTGATTGGCAGGGTTTTACCCACAGAGAGACAGCTGATATGCTTACTTTGCCAAAAGTAAAACATTTATGAAGCACACAGCTTCAGAGCATTCAGGGTCTGAATGCTTCCAGTCTTCCCCTCAAACCGGGTTTCAATAGAGTGCGCTACTTTGCCAGTTGGGTCGTTCTGAACATTTATGAACATTGCAGTACTGTGCATGCAGCCTGCTGTCTTCAAGTTGTTCTGAGAATTGTGTTGAGGAGAGACATTGGAAGGAAACACACAATTCCAGATTTTTAAACAAGACATGCAATTTATAAAATTTCTGAATAAGATTACAGTCTGGATCAATGTGAGCAAGGAGATCATTGAAGAACCCATTTATCTCTTCCAACACGTTCAAAAAAAGAGCGAGAATTAAAGGTTCAAAAGCCTGAGATTTATTATTTTCTGTGCCAACTGAAGGCTGTCTTCATGCTCAGTGTACAAAAGGCCATTTGGTTGCTACTGAAATTGCTGACTGAAATACCCAGAGCTGACACATTTGTCAGAAGACTGACAAGCATCTGATTCAATAAAGGTTTCCAGCCCTTTGTTTGACATTTTGGTGGTTGGTTATCATTGTGAAGGGGATTGTTAGAGAATTATTTTCGTCCCATAGCTCATGCAGATATAGCTTATTTTATAGGTCTGCCATTCTTAAAACCCAAAGCAACATTTACTTCCTTTCCACATGTGCTTAGGTGAACTTTGCTTTTAGCAGTACCACTGCTTTGAGAGAAAATATTTTTTTGAATCTGTAACCTCTCAACACTGCAGTCCACCATCACCACTGGAGGCAGGTGAGACACAAATCTGTGGGTCATTTTCTGGCATTTAAGTTTTTGTACACCTTTATGTGACAGGACAAATGCTTCATAACTCCCACAGAATGCCCATAACAACTAAAAAGAAGCGTAAACCTGATGAAAATATTTTTCCTCCTGTGATAGTAAGCTAATTTTAATAGATTTTAGTATATCAGCTAAGCAAACATTTGTAAAGTGATCTAATACTTGATACAATACAGCAAGTGTGCTGGGAATTGTAATGCACTATCTTTGTGTTGTCTTCATAGAGGATCAGGTATGGATCAAGACTATTATTTCAGAGTATTATGACCTTGTTAAATTAAACTGTAAATAAAACAGTTGTCCTATGTTCTTGTACTACGTTAGATGATCTTCCATACATTATTTGTTGGCAATCCTTTATTTTATGAAGAATACAGGCAAGGTAGTGTGGAGATCATAGAAAGCATCTCTCTCAAATCATACAGCATGCTGCATGGACAAACTCCATAGTAGAAACCTCTATTCTGCCTCTGAGTGGTAGTGTAGCTGAAGTTTTGACTTTGAACTACAGCCTTCCTCGATTTTGTTCAAACACCATATTTCTGTCTGAGTGAAGATGATGGATATAACCTTCCATGAGTATGCCACATGCGATGCTCATATTCAGTTTTCTGAGACACGTGCAATGAGACAGTATCTTTAGGGATTAAACTGGCCAGCAAAATATTGGACAAGAGTCATCCTAAACCTTCTTGTCATCGATGAAGCCACTCTGAAGCGGATGATGTTTCCATGTCCTGCTTCCCATAACCACGAAGGGAAAAGGTGGATGGTCATATTTCTGTGTATTCGTCTGCTGCTACCTTTTGTCATGATTGCAGCCACTTCTGATAGAAAAAATAAGAAGTCTAAATTTATGGACTGCAGGTGTCTTGGAGACTTTGGGTAGTAATGTAAACTTTTGTGTTCCTTTAGCTTGTCCAGGCAACTACCAGGACTATCTTCTGCTTACCACGAATAAAAGGTTCATGGTGGCATCTGCTCCTATTCCTGGGGAACATAACATATCAATTTGGTCCTAGTTCACTTCAGCTTTCTTGGTTAAGTGCAACACTGAGTTTCCTCTGCTTTATTTGATTAATTGTAGAAAGGATATGTATTTGTAGGATAAAGATTTACTCTTTAGAATCATGTTGTAGTTTTGTGTGGCTGGGTTCTAGTGGAAGAGGGGGGCTGCAGGGGTGGCTTCTGCAAGAAGCAGCCAGAAGCTCTCTGCAGGCCCAAGAGAGTAAACACCAGCCATTCAAGGCCGGAGTCATTATTGACTGTCCTGGTTCTGGCCAGGCCAGGGTCTACCTCCCCAAGCCATCATCGCAGGTGAGCTGAGTTAGCTTCGGCTGTTTCCACACCACCTGACATCACTTCCTCATAAAACCATGGCAAATGGTTACACCACCTCTGTGAATCACATTTAGGAGGAAAAAATCACAAGCAGCTGTTTTTTGCCACCAGAGGAGGAAGTGAGAAGATGTAAGAAACTCGGCAGGCAGCAAGGTCAGTGGAGAAGGTGGGGAGGGGGATGGATGAGATGCCTCAGGTGTTGGAAAGAGAGATTTTCCTGTAGCCTGTGGAAAAGACCATGGTGAAGCAGGCTGTCCTCCTGCAGCTTATGGATGATGACAGGGAGCAGAGATCCCTTCTACAGCCCACGGAGGACCCTATGCTGGAGCTGGTGAAAACACCTGAAGGACCCTCTGACCCTGTGGGATGCCTGTGTTGGAGCAAGTTCCTGGCAGCAAAGCCTGCAGCTCGTGGAGAGACCAATCTATGCTGCAGCAGATTTGCAGGGTGTGGCTCTGTGGAGAACTAGGCTGGAGCAGTCTGGGCCTGAAGGTTGGCACCCCATGGAAGGGAGCTGTGCTGAGGCAGTTGGTGAGGAACTGAAGCCCTGACAGAAAGAGCTCATGGAGAAGTTCATGGAGGACTGTCTCCTGTGGATGGGACCCCATGCAGCAGGGGAAGGGTGTGAGGAATGTTCTGCCTGGCTAAGAAGGAAAACCGCTTGTGAGGAACTAACCAAAACCCCTGTTCCTCCATTTCCTGCCCCTCCCTGTGCCACAATGGGGGAGAAGAAGGGAGTGAAATCATGGCTTAAGTGAAGTCTGCTAATAAGGGAGGGGTGAGGTGAGCTTCTGTAAGACCTGATTGCACTTCTCATTACCTGACTCTGGTCTCACTGTGCAGTGTAATAAATTAGAGAGTCTTCTTTCCTTTCTTCTGCGCTGAGTTTCTTTTGCCTGTGACGCTGACAGCAGAATGATCTCTCCCTGTCTTTATCTTGACTCCTGAGCCTCTCGATAGATATTTTCTCCCATGTCCAGCTGAAAAGGGGAATGATAGAACAGCTTTGGTGGGCACCTGGTGTCCAACTAGGGTCAAACCACCACAAATTGCCATGTAAATGAAGTATTCTAGTTATTGGTAAGTAACTTTATCAAATATGGACAATGTCATGGAGTTTGAAGCAGATAAAGTGTGTATATCTTGTCAGGGGTGGAAAAAAATCCTAGGGCTATAGCTGCCAGATGCTGCTCTGGAGAGACATTTTGCTTGAATACATTCCAGCACAACTGCAGGAGTGGGGAGAAGGCAGATATATGCCTCTGACACTTTCTAATGGGACACTGGTTACAGCTTCTTGAGTCACCATGTTCTTCTGATTTTTTAAAACCATGAAAGAAGTAGTTGTCCTCCTTTCAGTCTCTACTCATGACTGGCAGTTTCTCTGCTAATCCTTTCTACCTGGATTGGTATCTGGGCTGCTCTCTGCATTGCTTCAATTGCCTTAGGAAGGGGCCAGGTCTGATGAGGCAGTGTGATTTAGAAAATCAATTATGAAAAGAAAAATTAGGAAAAATTTAGAAAAAAATAAGTTCCATTAGTAGCAAACAGAAAATTTTTAAAAAGTTAGAAAAAAAGGCTGAAAAAATTGAAGTTGTTTCAAGGCTAGTTAATAATATAATTTGTACATCATAAAACTATTATAATAGTAAAATGAACATGTCTTATTTTGCTATAATTTGAGAAGGTCTCCAGTTTCCAGGGCTCTGTGAAATGCATTTTATTCCTAAGCAACATCACGCAGCATCAAAATGTCTTACAGTTTTTATGATTACATATAGGCATTTAGAAAAATGTCTGGTGGCTATAATTTGTGGTAGAGTTAACACTGTTATGTTGTATTGCAGCTTTACTTTAGTCATCCTGTGACTGACCAGACTACAAAATTAAAACGAGGATTCATTTTGGTTGAAATCCTTATGGTGACCTTTAAGTCTGCTAGAGTCAGAGCTGGATGAAACTTGCAGGGTGTTTTTGAGCTATGAGTGAGCGTGGGAAAGTGTGTCTTTGGGAAACCATCAAAGAGGACCTTACTACTCAATCAGTTTCCCCAGGAGCTGTAGGAAGTCCCCAGCAAACAGGAAATGGTGTGAGGAAATGAAGATTTGAATAAAGCCAGTGTCATTAATGTGAATGTTTCCCACTTTGGGAAAGGTTGGCAGGTATAGGCTTGTCTGATTTTGAGCATACCACAGGCTGGTTTCTGTCAAGAGCCCCCTTATGACAGTACTGATGGGGTAAGTACAATTAATCTACAGCTTGTTGAGACCGTAAGAGGAGTGAGGATCTGTAGGAAGTGCTGATTACATGAAACTTCAGCTAGAGTTGCAAAAGTGATCTTGCTTTGTGATGGAGTTGATTTTTGTCCTTCAAGGGTTGCTTAGCTTTGTCTACTACCCTCTATTTGCTGCTGTTGCAGACACCACTCACTTTGCTTATAGCATGTCTAAATGAAAATCTATTAAAAAAGAAGCTTGAAGCAGACACCACTTACATTTATGCCCATCTGTTCATCTGACCTGATGTCCTTTAAGAAGTATGATTTCACTGTTTCAGACAGACATGTTTGCTAGCCAAGACTGACTTCAGAGAAGTCTGCAAAACACAGGCAACAGAAGCTTCCAGAAAAACCTTCTGTGTGAAAACAGCACCAGTCTGGGACCGTGACACAACAAATTGCATCTCTCAGTCGGCAGATCTGTGCCAAAGATACAGTCTTTTTGATATGTCCTTTCTATGGTCTTATCTGTGAGCTTGGGATAGAGTTCATGAGGAGCCCAAGATATAGAGAACAATGTAGACACTGGAACTGTCCTTTGTAGACACTGGAAGTTTTGCTAATGACCATTCCTGTTCTTGGAGTTCAGAATATAGTTTTGCTGTATGTCTTGCCCTTCTGGAAAGAAAATAGCTTCTTTCCTCTTGTTTGTCCTTGATAGGAAGAGGGTCGCTTTTGTCTTGGAAATGGTTAGCATCTAACTCAAGCAGCTGAGCATAAAATCCAATTTCCTCTTCTGTCATGTCTTAGATAGGGCTTTTGTGTTTGTTCGAAGATGATGGAACTCTTTTCAGCTCAAATATTTTAATTATTCTGTTGTTTATTTTTACTTCTGACACAGCCTCTTCTTTGTTGCCTATGGCAAACAATTTGGGCTGTTGTGACATCTGACTCTTTGCAGCAAATACAGTGGCAAGTTGCCTTCCTTGTCTTTAATTAACCTGGATTTTAGCTCCCTGTAATGTCATTATTAGTGACTTTGTTGTGTCTGCCAATTATGTAGTCTCTTGTCTAGTTGTGCTTACGTTAACCACTAAGAAAAGAGGACCCTCTAAACCTGTTGGCTTGAATCCTGTCCTCATATTTCAAGGAATAATGTGCAAAATTTCAGAAGGTTTGGCTGTCCCAGAACCCTGGAGAATTATAGGATTTGGGGAATTTAGATCTAATATATAAATTTATTGATACGAAACTGTCTGCAGAAAAGTTGAACCCTGAAGTTGAATCTTCTCTTCAATAAAGAAACGCACCAGAAATAGAATCACAGGAGTGATATTGCAGAATGCTTACTCTTGTCACTCCAATTTCAGTGTGCTGACCCAAATGCTAAGCAACCAACTAAATGATGTCAATCACGATGCTGCCATCCTGCAAGAAGAAAAAAAATCAATTTCTTTCATTTGCTCCGTTATATGCCAAATGGTTGGCATCAGTTATTTTTCTTTCTCTCCCCATCATTTTCTGGCTCTTTGTGGCATGAGAGGCAAATTTACATAGCTAGTGAACAACAACAGATTTGTGAATCTGCCCATGCTTCACATTATTAGCAAGAAAGTTAGTTTGGGGCTTGTTCTAGAATGTCTTGCACAGAAAACAATGTTTTGTTGGAATTATATGTGAATGAATAATAGCTGACACATGCTTACACTGATTGTTTCTCTCTCAGCCTTGTTTCTTGTTTCACTTCGGGTAGTAACACTTGTGCTGCTACTCTCTCCTATTTGTTGAACAACTCTGACAGAGTTTGGTCTTGATGTGATTTCACTTTAGTGAGTTTTAACTAAGAGCAAATGCTGTTGTGCCTTTTGAATGCAAAACATGAACGACAGGATTCTAGCTTAAAGTGTATTTTAACTTGAGTTGGTGTGTAGGAATACTGTGTGAGAGTAGTGACATAATTTCTCCTATTTAGGTATACTTTTTAAACTTCTGTTTGTGTAAATACTAAAGGAATGCTTTCACTGTAATCATCACCCTGAAAGAGATGATAACCGTTCATTTTATTGATGCAGCAGTTTTCAAATATGATGCTGAAGCTATATTTTTTAATATAGCTTCATGTTATGCTAATATAGCTTCATGTTATGCTCCATGTTCTGCTAATCTGGAATACTAGAGCACCTCATTTGGGGAGTCTCAGCTTCTTACCAACTTTTTTTTGTGGTATGGGCCTGGACTAATTGTGTAAAAGGATTGTAACTGCTCTGAAGGTTTTGTTGGTGGGTCCTTTGCACTTCACTTCTTTTGCTTCCTTTATGAAATTAGTGGATCATGGGTATTTTCTATGGAAAACATGTAATTTTATGTTGTGGTTTCACATGCTTTTCTGCAGATGTATATCTATATCCTGAGTCCTTGTAGAATCTAGCATTTGTGGTATCTTTTATTAGACTAGCATAAGAAATTAAATCATGTAATGAGCTAGTACTCAAGAATATAAAATTGTTGAAATTGACATTAAGTTTTTAATTTGGAAAACAGTCATATTCTTGGTTTTTATAACTACAGTTTTGTGGCAAGATGATTTTGGGTGAGATTTTGCGTAATGACATAGTGTGAGTACAAGATTCCTCATTTAGACACCTCATACCCTGCCTAGATGGACATATTATGAAGTTAAATACCTATGTGTTAATATTGTGCGTGCTGCCATGTAATTGCAGACACCTGTAACATAAGAGTGCCAAAGCAAAGGCAAAATTTTAAAAAAATAATTTCTGTAGTTCTTCTTATGTCTCATTAAAAAGTCTGGAAGCCAATGTCTGCTCTCTTTTTGCAAAATACATACTGTGTCAGTGAATTTATATTCTGAGCAAGAAATGCCTCTCACCACATGAACTTCCAGGCTAATGGCCTCAGCAAATTGGATATAGAATTTTTTTTTCCTGTAATAGTAATAACATTTACAGAGATGAAATTGTCAAGATAGCTATTAATACCCCAAATTAAATATTACTTGTAGTCTTTGACACGCTGAAGATAGTTTTTGATATATCCTTTGGGAAATCCATACAAAATAGTTTGCCTTGTTGATGTCTGCTGAGTTGCAGCAAGGTTGCATGCTTCTTTCTCTTGCTTGCTTTAGCTGGTCTTTAGCAGTTGGAAATTTCTGATGGCACTATGAAAAAAAAATGGCTACGCACATCTGAAGCTAATGCAATAACATCCTGAATCTGAGTTAACATGTGTTAATTAGGCCAAATTCAGGCCATTTATTTGGGACATGCTGTGGCAAGATGTGGCAGGAACTGGCATGTTTAATCTTGGAGAAAGAAAAATAGCTTGTGGTTAGATATGTGTGGGAATTAACAACCTGAATTCTGGGGTCTTTTTTCCCCCCCATTCAGTAGACGGGTTTAAAAGAGTAGTACACTGAAGCCATCTGTAAGCATAATCAGCAACACACATTACTGACTGACTGATCTGAATTTTAACTGATAGAGGCATGTGCATGCAGATGTTTAGATGTCTGTAAAGTTCACCAGTGATAAAAGGATCTATCTATCATATTTTCAGTATTTAGGAGAGCATTGCGGCACCTAGTTCCCCATAAAATACTTGGACTGCAAATTCCTGTGGAAGTTTCAACCACTGATGGGTGAGTCACCGGTGAGACTTTTCAGGCACTGAAGGGACTGTGCTAATGAAATGGGGAGGAGAAATAAAATCTCCGCAGCAGCAGGTCACTCAACTGCCTTCTGCTTGATGCAAAAAAATTAGGCAACTTAAATTTTTCCGTAACTGTTATCATCTGTCTCATGTATTAGAGGTGGTCTGGAGGCTTCCGATAGCTGATCTAGTTTAAATCTTTACTTGAACCTAAAGTCAAATGTTAATTGGTGTTTGAACACTTTTCATTTAATTATTTGGTCTGTCACATCAGTTTCAAAACAGGTGTTGCCTTAAGGAATGCAGCTCTTCTTTCTTGCTTAACTGGACACAAGAGGGACTTGAATTTTTAAAGGAGAGCCTTTATTTGATGGCAATCTGTCTCCATTTGCAAGCCTACATTGTATCTGCTTCTGAAAGAATGTGAAAACCAAGCAAAAGCTTATGAGTTTGGGCTGTGAGGTTTTTTGGTTTGTTTTGGGGTTTTTTTTGATGTAATACTAAAGAATAAATGTATGATGCCTGGAAGGGAGCTGTATACCCACAATGCAATTCAAATGGTGTTGACATTCAGCATTAGTTCATTGGCTTCAGTACTGAATCTCCTGAGTTCTAGGAAGGTGTATACGTGCATTTAGCAGTGTGTCTTTGCAGGAGAACTTGCAGAGCCAGGTCCTTGAACACTGAAAGAATCTCAAGACGTGAGCCAGATAAAATTGTACATTTCCAGACAACGCTAATGAAAATGTTAAATAATTCACACAGATCATTGCCTAGAAAATACTTAGAATAGGTTTTTGTGAAATTTATTCTTGGTTTTGCGACGCACCCACTCCCATCTTTGAAAATTGCAATTTAAAATGTATAATTCAGTAATGCTTATAGGAGTTATTACCCCAAATTAATACTTTGGCATTTTAGAATGTTCTGTGTTAAACTTTAATGTCGTCTTTATTAAAGTAATTTCAGAAAAAAAAAAAATCCTGCTCTTTTGGAGATCTTCATATCCACTGTTCTCAAATAAATAAATGAATATGATGCAAAAAGTTGTGATATTTTACCTTTTCTTGTGAAAATAAATGGTTAAGTCATCATATAGTAATGCCCTACCAATTTGAAAAGTGTCACTAGTTTGAAAAGCCTTAGGACTTTATTGTATGTGTCTGGGGTGGTGGAGAATTGCTACCAGTATGTACTGCATTTATTACTGTAAATTTAATTTCTAGTTGGCAGCTCTTGGAACTTAACTCTCATTTGCCCTAATGTAAGTAAGGAGTCACTCTGCTGACAATGGTATGAAAATGTCTTCAGTTTAATTGCTGAAATGCTCTTAAACTGATTTGTTTCCACAGAGCAGGAGGAAAGCCATGCTAGTTAAGTTAGCACAACTCTTGGTTATAAGCAAAGACCCAGGTGTAAGTACGTGCAGAAATTGAACTGGTTCCTGCTGGTTGCATTTGAACCACTGACAACCTCTGTGCAAAGTGTTATTTCAGTTTTGACTGGCTTATTTTAAATTTCAGAGCTATACATTTGAAATAGAATTACTTAAAAGCAACAAATTATAGCATCAAAGGCCAACCACTTCCTGGGTTGTATTAGCACACATATAGCCAGCAGCTCCGTGGAAGTCATCTTTCCCCTCTGTGGTCCTTCTGAGACTGCATCTGAAGTATGTTTTTCCCAATATAGGGAAGAGGAGCACATAACACACAAGGACTGGGTTTGGTCAACCTAAAAAAGGAAAGGTTCAGGAGAGATCTTATTCCTGTCTACAACTGTCTGGAAGATGCAGAGAAGATGGACCCAGATTCCTCTTGGTGGTGCACAGTGTGAGGATGACATGCAGAGGAGAGAAGCTGAAATATGGGAAGCACTAATTAGATAAGGATATAATGTTTTACCATGAGGGTGATAAAATATGGGAACAGGTTGCCTGGAAGACTGCAGAATCTTCACCATGGATGTTTTTGAGGCTTGGTGGGGTACAGCCTGAGCAACCCCAGCTAATGAGACCTACTTTGAGCATGTGTTTGGACCAGATGCCTCAAGACTATGTTATTCTGTATTTCTATGAAAACATGCTACTTGAAAATCAAGTAAGTATCCATACTGTACTCTGCTTTGGTTTCACTTAAAACTGTTGTAAGTGTATGTGTAGATGGGTATGAACTTACCTTTTACCCTCTCTCTTATCAAGCTGGAAGGTGATAACTGCTTGCCAGCTAGTTAGCAGGAATGGAGACTTGAAGTGCTTTCTGTCCATTAGAATATCATACTCCAACAGTAGTCTTCAATTTAGTGACCCAAACTGATCCAAATGAATAAGGAGGTGGGCAGCAGGAAAATAAGTTAGGAAAGAAAAACATGGAGTATGGATTTTTCTAACATTATTAACGTGGCACTTGTGATTCCTATGAAAAGCTGAATAAGGCGTGGAGGCAAAGGATAAATTGCTGGCATATGAACTTTTCTTATGATGTGTGATTGATGCAATGTTGTATCAATGTCAAAAATGTTTCAATTGTTTACAGATCACATCAGCTTGGAAGGTGTCTAAGAAGTAGGAGCAGGGGTGTGAATTCAGGCAGCAAGTGAAGGACACTGTCCTGTTTGCTGCATTGGCATTTCATATGTAGGATCCCAATTCTAGGATCAGTGTGATTAAAGAGTAATTAATAAGGAGTTTTGTCTCACTAAAGATGTATTTCGAAATCTACATGGTGACCCTGGGATCTCACAGCCTCTCTGGGATTTACAAGAGATGGTAAGAGTGGGAGTCCTGCTTGGGCAGCCCCATGTGTCTTCAGGCTGCCAGGCTAAGGCAGAGTCTAGTCATTCCCTGTCCTTGCTGCATTTCTGTTACTGTCAAGAGCCAGCCTGATCAGGCTGTTTCATCACCACTGACAGGACTCAGTCCTGGTCTGTCTTCCGCTGGTCCTCACTGAGATGGCACTGTCCTTCTGATCCATGGTGTGGGATTTCAGACCATCAGGGAAAACACTTGCTTCTGGATTTCTCTGACTTCCAAGTAGCCTCTTTTATTCCACACACTGCTCCCAGTCAATTGATGTAGGTTCTCACTGGCAATATTTGTATCATTAGTGGGACTGGTGCGATGTGGCTCACTGTAAAGAGTTTTTGGTCCTTTTCCATCTCTGGACCATCCTGAAGTTTCAGCATCAAGAGCAATGATTCTGCCTTTCCCTTTTCTCATTTTCAGTCTAGTTTGGATGACTTGTCTTCTATAGAAAACAGGAAATTGGTATACCCCACATAGCTTTGGTAGCAGTACTGCTATCACTTTTGTGTGGACACTCTGTCCTGGTCCTGTCCTCAACATCCTAATCAGGCTCCGTGAGCTTTGGACTTCACTCTTCTTCAGGCAGCACAAGGATTTCTAGTTTATATTCTTTTGTTGGATGACCAACATGTGTTCAAAGATTTATTTTCAGAGGGTGTCAAGATTGCTATAGTTGATCCTGCAGCTGCATCTTGTAGAAGTAAATAGCCTTGTAAACAGACACAGCATTTACCTGTGACCTGGGACTCCTTGCCCGTTGAGGAGGATATCACAGATCATGGATCATAAAGAAGATCCTTCATTCAGTTTTCTGAGGTAGGTGTGAGTAAGCATGTTCTCATTTGGACTGTCAACTCTACACAGATATACGTTAGATGTTAAGTCATAGGTCATTTCTGTGGAGGTGGGGTGTGCTGACGAGTTATTAGCAACACATATTCACACATACATGCATGAAAAAGCTTTGAAAATGCTGGACCATGTCATTTAATGTCTTGATATATTTTGATCAACTATATTTTGACGATATTTTATGCTGGGGTTTTTGATGTTGGTTTTTGGTTTTGTTTTCTTCTGGTGTCTTTCTGAGATCCAGGGCCAACTTTGTTGGATGTGAGATGACATTTAATTAAAAATTATCTGTAAGAATTTTCATTCTTCCAGAGTTTTCTGTGAGTCTGTTTCCTGTTTATTTTCACATCAGGACAGAGGTAAGCATTTCTTCTCTAATGAGAAGGATGATATTATAACCAGGAAAAGCAAAAAAACAAATGAGTGATAACAGAAAATGAATCAGTTTGTGGTGTAAATTAAACCTTTGCAATATTGCTGACCTTTATCTTGCTGTGACAAAGGCAGAAAGCACCAGGCACTATATGACTCATTTCACCTCCCAGAGCATGCCTGTGTTTGTCCCATGCGGGCTCAGAGAAGGGGAGAGGGAGCATTAATGCACAAGCATTCTGCCTGATCCTGGAGCGGTGTGCAGGACAAGCAGCCCCTGCCTTGCAACTGGTGTTGCTTCACGTAAGTCATGCTAATTGCATTGCTTAGATGACTAATTTAACAGTAAGCTCTCATGAGAGCAGGAAAAATTGCTGCTGGCAATGATGAGCTTGAAAGGTAACTAGGAATATTTGCCATGAATTTTTCTGTACCCAAGGTCTGAGCAGCAAAGACACTTGGACAAATGTCCTGTATTTTAAAAACAGTCTCTTTTATTCCTTTCATTTTCTTTGTTGCAGAAATCCAATGCAATGAAGCAACAGGTAGAATCTATTGCCCTTAAATCAGCAGATGTATTCTTATACTCCTGAAATCAGCTTTAACTTCGTGCTTAGATTTGGATTATTTCACTGTCAGTCCATGAAAACATCACTAGTAGGAGATGTGAAGGTAGAAGCCTAATCCCAGAATCACGGAATTGTAGAGGTTGGAAGGGACCTCCAGCTATCCAGTCCAACCCCCCTGCCAAAGCAGGTTCCCTAGGACAGGTCACAGAGACAAGTGTCCAGATGGGTCTTAAATATCCCCAGAGAAGGAGACTCCACAACACCCCTGAACAGCCTGTCCCAGGGCTCTGTCACCCTCACTGTGACTAAGTTCTTCCGCATATTGGTGTGGAACTTCCTGTGCTCTAACTTGCAGCCATTGCCCCTTGTCCTGTCCCCATGGACCATTGAAAAGAGGCTGGCTGATTCCCCCTGTGCCCTACACTTGAGATATTTATCAACACTGATCAGATCTCCTCTTAGTCGTCTTTTCTCAAGGCTGAACATCCCCAGCTCACTCAGCCTTTCCTCATAGGGGAGATGCTCTAGTCCTTTAATCATCTTTGTAGCCCTTTGCTGGATTCTCTCCAGGAAAAATCCAGGAAAAAGCTTAAAGGAAGGAAAAGAAATGTCACCAGTGCTGTTGGTAACGTCCTGGAAATGTCTGTGTTTCCTTTCCTGTGCAGAATGCATTCAGAGAAATGCTCCTGGAACTGAGCACTTCACAGAATGTGTTTAGCTGATGTCGGGAGAGATTTGCTTTTCTTTCTAGGCCAGAAGAATGGCAGTCATCATATCCCATGCTTTTGTTAGCAATAGTTCAACTGACTGATTTAAATAGTGACAGATCAAAACTTTGTCAGTGTTGTCGTAATCATCTTTTGTTTCTTTCTTAGTTTCTTACATTTTCCCCAGTAAAGAATAAAATACAGTATAGTTCTTGTTGTTGTTCTTTTTTCCCTGAAATATGACGATGACCAGTGAATTAGGAGTAAAGATTTTTACTACTGAGTCAAAGGGTTCCTCTTGCAGGCTTTAGACTAATGCTCAGCCAAATCCCAGCTCAGTTCCTGAACCTTGCTCTGAGACACTGTCAGATTTAATCTGAATTTTCCAGAGCTGTGACTGCATCCAGAGTTGCAGTCTGCATTATGTCTAGATGGAGTTTATTAGTCTACTACCTTGTGCTACAGGTTCTTGAAGTATTCAAGTATTCTCTTGAAAACGTTTGGATAAACTGATATGATACTGTTGGGGTTTTTGTTTGTTTCTGGGGCTTTTTTTGAGAAAAAGGCTGAAATGCTTTCTCAAAAGTTTCTAAGCATTTCAGATTCAAACAAATTCAGATTGGACATCTGCCAGTTGTTTTGAAGTTGTGATTGCGTTTAGCACCTACTTATTGTTCTTAAATAACTGCCCCACAGCACTTCTAACAAAAGACTTAATAGGTTTACTTTGTATTCTACTGTGTGACTAAGCAGGGGTAAAGTAGAAAAAGTTTGCCAGTTTAGGAACTCCATTTGGAGTAATGAAAAAGGCCCTTTCTTGCCCTCCCTTCATGAAGTCACTTTGCTATGAAGGTACACACGTCTAGAAGAGTACCCAAGAGATGGAATCTCTGTGTGACAATCCCTTTGATTTTTACCCTACTAGTATTTTCAAGAAAATCTTAATTTCATGATGAAGGAACTCACTGAATGTGTAAATTGGGTGGGATGCTGTAAGGGACCTCACCTTCAGAAGCAAATAAAGTTCTTTTATCAGAATTACTGTCATAATTACTATTGGTTTAATCCTGTAGACATTGCAGCAGATGGGTAACATGTATGGAGTTCTGATGAAGACAGAAAAATTACTTATGCACAGGTATGTACAAAGGTGGATCCAAATTAATGATGAATCACCATAATATGTGACTCACATGGTGATCAGATTGTACTGGTGCAGTATAATCATGCCAATATTTTAGACACATTTATATATTTTTACTTTTTCCTATTTGTTTTGCCTACAGTCTTAAAGCAGAGGGCATTTAGGAAAATAATAACCTCCACAGTAGGTAGCAAAAGGTCTGATTAATCCAGGATGCTATTTTGTTCCAGAATGAGTATTGGATGCTTAATGAGACAGAAAAATTAGGCAAGTATGGAGAAGCATATTCTCCTATATATTTGCCATTAGATAAAGAAATGCATTTTTCATCTTCATCATTTTGTGTTTCAAAAAAGGACATGGATGATGATAAGCAGTGTTTTGATTAGGTCTGTAGATGATTTTTTTCTTCTCTTTTCTGCCTGATTTGTGTCTGGCCAAATGTTATGAGTCAATCTTCCTGGTAAGTTTATTACCTTTCTTTGTCATGCTTTGGAAAGACTGGATTTTTTGCATGGAGTAATTTCAGGACTGTTTTGAGTTCCTCTAGTCTTGTATTTACAAATTATGTGTGATGATAAACTGTATAGATGATAAAGCAACAGAATAATCAGTGAGAAATTAAAAATAAATCAATTCTCTGTGTGTCTGTATATATATAGATATATGTTGCACTTGAGGGTTTGTTGGGGTTTTTTCCCCCACAAAGTTATCAGCATGGCACTAAAGACCCAATATCTACCCCACAGACAGAGCTCTTTATTTCTGTCATGGTGCTAAAGGCATCAGAGATAAAACCTTGGAAAATTAGCAATTTGGTACCTATGTTCTATGTTTTCTAGAGATCATATGTTGGAAATGTTTCTCTCTATTTATCATGAGAAAAGAGGGGAAGGAAATATTTCTTGATCTTTTGGGACAATTTTCTCTGCAGCCACCCAAAATCATCCTTTTCCTCTCGTATTCTTCTAACATAGACAGCATACTAATAGTATCTGGTGAGATAACTAGATTTTTTTTCTTTCCCTGAGTGCAGAAGGCATTGACCTTGGGTTTTTATCTGTTTTTCAGAAATTCCTGCCTCTGAGAAGAATGGGCCATTGTGAATTATGGTATGGAAAAAAACCCAAACTAACGCTGAAATGTTCATAAATAGGATTTTTGTTAGAAAACTGAGGGCAAAAATGAAATCAAACAGAAGTGGTCTAAAAGTGAAGCCTTCTGGAAAGGCCAAACCCTCTATTTACTGCTAGAGAAGAGATACGCAGTGGTCAGAGCTGCTGTCCCCAGTATTGCACAGCTCCAGCTTTCTCGTTCTCAGAAACCCACTCCCAGCTGTCTCAAGTAGCTACTCCAGTAGCCCTTGGTTTATTTCAGTTTGATCTGATGTGCATA
Organism: Gallinula chloropus; assembly: GCF_964237585.1. Taxonomy (NCBI): domain Eukaryota; kingdom Metazoa; phylum Chordata; class Aves; order Gruiformes; family Rallidae; genus Gallinula; species Gallinula chloropus. The sequence continues at coordinate 77,120,825 of NC_140086.1, read as the reverse complement.
TGTATTTGTATTTTGCCGTGTCCTATACTGAATTTTGGGCAAGAGAAAATTTCTAAACAGTCTGTCCAAAAATTAACTACTTTGTGGCATTTTAAACAGCATTCAGTGAAATATCCCACATCACAAGAGCAGTAAGGACTTACTTATTCCCTCAGATAAAATTTAGTACTGTTTCTCCCTACTTGCTGTCATTTAACATTGTATGCTGTTCTATACACGTTCTGCAAGATGAAGGTCATGATTCCCTACAAAATTGCTTGGTTTCCCCCAAAATCAGGCAAGAGGTTACAAAGCCTCATTCAGTTCACTCAGGTGTTGATAATTCTTGACACCAAAGGGTAATGCTTTGTGTATTACACCACCACAGTTGACACTGGTTCTTCACCACATGAAAGAAAAAGGATGATGTGGCATGTTTCTTTTTCTCTCTCTAAAAAACTCTTATGGATTGCTGAGGTCTGGGAGGCAACGAGAATTGGAAGTAGCTGTTGTGTGAAATGGGAGGGATAGGTACACAATTACCCCTGGAGTCTAGAGTGCTGTCTTGTCCCACCTACTCCAGCCAGGAGTATTTCTATGACAGAATACTGTTCTGTTGGTGAATAGCAGCCACTGATATTCCCCAAACATCTCATTTAGAAGAACTAGCTCATCTTACCTCTGGGTATATAGTGTCAAGCAATATTTGAAAGCTGCTTTTGAAAGTCGCTATTGAACATCATCAACAGCAAATGGGTATAACACAACACAAGAAGATAGCTTTCTGAAGAACTGGTGACATCTGTTTTGTTCTGATCACCCTAAGGTGCTGTTGAACAATTTTATTACCCATTTTAATGAGAAAATATAAACTCTTACAAGTGTGTGACAATAATAATTCAGCAGCATGACTCTACTGAAACGGTGTGGTATAGAGGAACAATGCAAGAAGGTGCCCTTTTTGAGTTCTACAATGTGAACATCACATGCTATGCTCATCTGTGTCTAAAACCCGTGTGAGTGAAATTTTAATGCTACTGAAATCAAAGGCAAAACTCCTGCTGATGTTGCTGGGTCAGGGTTCGAGCAGTCCTAATCATGTTACAAAGAGCCACGGGAATGTTCTGTCTTCTGAACCTTCTGATAGAAATAGTGAGGTGCAGTGGAAAGGGAACAAATGGGGAATTGTATCCAAAAGCACCACAGCAGCCTGCGTCTTTGTAATTGGAGGAACCAGAGAAAACTTAGAAGGTGGGATGTCAGCTGCTTACAATGGGAAAAATATGAGCTCAGAGTTATTAAGGCCTGTTATGACTCTGCATGACCTTCTCGTATCAGCTTCAGCCTAACCGGCAGCAGAAAGTTAGACTGAAGTGGGCCATCTAAGGTCTCTTTTTGTTTAGTGACAATCTAGTTAGAAGAAACAGAGCTGTGGCACCACTCTGATGCTCTTCAGACAACTAGTATGCTTCAGAGCATCTGCCTAAATACTAAGGGCAGGACTACGCTTCCCCAATTTAAGATGCTTGGGTGAGCTAATTATCCAGTCTCCCTATGGTCCACGGTGGGAAGAATGCAGCAGTGGGGTGTGACTCGTAGTCAGGTGTGTGCCCTAGGATGAGCTAAGCTGTACTTTGATGTGCCTGGCTATAAAGGTGCTCCAGGCAGCTAGCTCTGATGCAGTTGTCTGCTCAGTAAACATCTAAAGGTGAGTGAGAACGAACTGTACTCTTAAGACTGACTCAGATCCATTTCTAAATGTTTACTGTGACCTTGTATTTCTGTTTAACCCTGATTTTTGCTGATTAGACCCGTGGATTTTAACTGAGTGTATTACACGCTAACTTTGGAAGCAGCCTGAAACACAACATAAGTCTTGTGTATTGTTTTAGTTTTCTTGTTCCACTGTGATTTGAATAAAACAGGAACTAAGGTGACTTACAATATTTCAGTTTCCACTTACATTGTTGTAATACTCCAAATACTTCTAAGATTAGCATAGTAAGGATGCTTATCCTGAGGATTACCATCCCAGGAATTGCACTGCATGATTGGATATTAATCACCACTACTTAGTGATATCTTAAGACCCTTCTGAGTTCATTCTTTCCTACAGCCCAGCTTGCTGACATCTTTTAACTTAGTAACAATAGATGCTCTGTTGCATTATTCAGGTGATTAATGAAAATCTCCAACATTCTGGTTCCACGCAGAGCAGTGTGGAACCCTGTTAATACACAGCAGTAATGTGACTATTAGTTTTGCACCTTTTGTAGCTTTTAACCTCTGTTTCCTAGCTTCTACAAAAATGTTGCCTGAGATCATGCCAAAATCTTTATAATTTATAAATTCTACTGCCTTTCCATTATTCACAGGACATATGATTCTGCCTAAGATGCACATTACTTTGGTTAAATGTGACTTATTAATCAGGAACCTGTCTTAGATACCATTTATTTTTTTCTGCTATCTTTGTACTTCTCTATTTTTCATTCTAGTACTTCTCTCGGAATTGATCTTAACTGAAAGTTCCCCAGATGTTTATTTCCACCCTTTTTAATGATATATATGGCTCATGGGATTTTTTTCTAGTAATTTTCTATTTTGTTTTCCCCTGAAGTCCTACAGATAGTAATGTAATTGTTGTGAGACTACTTCAGCTGGTTCTTTAAGTATTTTTACTTAAATTCATTCAAACTCAGCAGTTTAAGAATCTTTAATTAAACTGAACTATTTCTTTTTTTTATGTTGAACTCCTATGCTATTAATATAATCTCAACTAAAAGTGTGTGAATATCATAGTTAATGTCTTTTTTTCCTGACACTTTAGTAAAGTTCTTTCCTTTCCCGTGCCATATCAGTGTTAGCAGTTTTCTGTCCGGAGTAATCGGCTCATGTTATAACTTTTTCTGTTACTAAGAATAAAGTTTTTACTTGTTAGCCTTGCTACCCTCTGCTAGTTGCATCATATTTTGTCCTGGTCTTTTTTTTTTTTCCTTTCTTATATATTTGTGGTATTCATTGATATTTATTCATATAGATCAACTTGGGGTTTTTTAACTTTTCCTGTGCTTCCTTTTCAAGTTTGATGTCAGTAAGCCACAGAAGTCTGCCACCTTTATATTGGCTGTTCTGTTTCACCATTATTCCTTTTTTCCCTCCTAAACAATGTGAATTTCATTGTTTCATGCTTGCTCTCAACCAGATTGTTTCCCCAGTCAGTTTTGCTCCCTTGACTAGAAGCAAATCTGCAAGAGTTTTCCAGATGATGTCTTCCCACTTCCATATTTAACAAACTCAGAACTTCCTGGGCACTTAGTGTTCTGCTCCATTCCTTTCCTAACCAATTAAAAACTTTCCCATTTCTACCAGATCTAGTGATTTGCTCACAAGAAGTCTGCTATTGGTTTCCTTCTGTAACCATCACTCAGCAAGTTTCGGAGCTTAACTGCCCAGACTTGAATGCAAGTTTAAACACCCTTGATATACCAGAAAATGTATCCTCCTATGTTCCTCTTCATGCCTGTCCTGATCTCACTGCAGAAATATGGATGAAAAGTAACAGTACAAATTTCTTCTCTCAGGCAAAAATAATAAACTGTGTGAACACTGAAAGGGGAAATGGTGGTGTAGCGGTTGGGCAGATGTGCTGGAGAAAACATGACAATAGTATTCTGCCCCATGGCATCTTTGCCAAGGAGTTTCCTGGGAGCTTGGCATCTTAATTTCAGGTTTGACCTAAAACCGTGGCTCAACATGCCTGCATCCACTTTCTTAAAGTTCAGGTTTTCATAGAAATCATGTTTGATCGAACCTGAAACATTTGGGAGTCACTCTGAAATCTCTTTTATGCTTTTAGTAACTGACATTGTACTAGCCCAGCACATCTTCAATTATCAATTAAAAATCTGTTATGTTTTTGTCTGTTCCAAATAGCAGAACTTGAGAAGGAAGATTAAAACTGGGAAGGAAAGAACTGGCATATGGGAGCCCTGTGTCTCTTGTAAAACACAGAATTGCCATGACAATACAACTATTTTTGTATTAGTTTGTATAACTTTGCTCCTCTCATGGAATACTTTTTCATAGATTTTAATGGTCTACAAATCAATTTAATTACTCTGAAAATTAGCTGTCAATCTTACCCAGTATTGCAGAATTTAGGATTTTATATTAAATGTATTTTAGAAGAAGGGGAATACTTGAATGGATGAGAACCTTAGGATTGATAACACTTACATGTTATCTTAATGCATATTTAAACATTAGAGTTTGGATGGGGGCACATATATAATCTTATAAAACATTGAAGTAAAGTCTGAGTCAGAGAAAAACTGCTGAGTAAACATTTATCAGTTTTAAATATGTTCTTGCAAGATAGATGTCACTTATTTTAGAGATATCCACCGGTACCATACTACTATCTCACAATTCTGTATTCTTAAGGATGATGTGATTACTGCTTTGGCCTTCAAAAACCACAGAGGCCTTACCTGGGTCTTCACTTTAATGATGGCTGGAGACCGAGCCATCCTCTGCAGGCAGTTCCAAGAATCTTATGTCTTATACAGCTTTTTAAAGCAGTATTAGTGGGACTGTACTTACGCAGTTGTATCTAAGGATGTTTTCTTGGGTTTCAAGCAGGTTAATCTGTTGGTGGCTGACCACACAAATCAATTCATGAAGCTGGCTGTGAATCCTGAATTTCTACAATTGCTAGGAACTGCTGATTTCCACCACATACACCTATTCTTTTAATTCAGTGCTGACATCTTTGCTGGAGTTGATAATATCACTGTATAGATGAAGGTAATTTATTGTTTCCTAAAAGCAGTCTATTTCTTTCTCAATGGCAGTATGGTTGATTTAAACGATTCATTTTGCCAGTTACTTTCAGTTTTTCTTTGCACTTTCTAAAACTGCATTTGCCCAGATGAGAAAAAGTCAGCTCCTTCTAGTACTATATAGAATTTGGAAAGAAGTGGGCACATGTGAATTTATTCACTTTGGGAGCACATGGTAGCATTTTACAAGCTATTTTGATGCTCTAGGCAGTCTTCATTGAGATTTCCAAGAAATTAGAAGCTTAAGGCTGTAAACTATCATCAACTGCTGTTGCTATGTCGTGTGATATCTTGTGTTTACTGTAGCATAACATGAAAATGTGAACATTACTTATCCAACTGGGCTTGCAAGGGTCACTGAATGTGACATTACATTGCTCGTAAAGCTGATCAGCAATTACGGATCACAATGAAGTGTTTCAAATCTGAAAAGATACTGGCTCAGCATTTTTGATATTGTAGTTCTTTGTAGTTACAAGTTTAATAATACTCAGAAAAAGATAGACTGGGATGTTGGTTTGTTCCCATGAAAATCAAAGTTAACACTCCTCCACAAGTTCATCCCGTCCTATAAATGTTTGCGTCGTAGGTTTCTTCATTATGTGCTTTTACAAAACTGTAGTGGGTCTTAATAATCTGCTCTCAACCAGTAATGGTTAAGAGCAGACCAATAATGGTCTTAATAAATGCATTATAGAAATTAATAACATTGCCTAAAACCTTATGATGTATTAAATTGATATTATTTTGTCTGATTGAGGCTGCCTTTCAGTATTGCAGTCCACTAACAAGATTTTTGAGAAATGTTAAATAAATCATTCTGGGACTAATGCTGATTGTTGACAGGGTTGGTTTTGCTTCTTTGCTTGTTTGTTTTCTGACAAATAATACCTTACTTTTTGGTACGACGCTTCTTTCTCTGTTGTTTTTGTCTCCTAGTGCTGAAGTCATTTGCCATTTTTGGCCCAGGTCATAGGGTGATCACTTGCAATGATGAAGAAGGAATGTACAGTATGTACATTAAAGTTCTACAAAAGTAGCTACGTTTCAGCACTCACTGAAAAATGTATGTATTTGAAAGTTACAAAAAGCTTTGTTTATGGTGTGGGATTTTTTTTTTTTAATTGTTTATAGGAGACAGGATTGGAAGGCAAGGAGGCAAGTTGGTTTTTTCTGATTTGAAAATAGCCTAGAATGGCATCCTTTTAAGTCTCAGTAGCCCTCACCCTAAATTGTCCTCCTTGCTGCAAGGTGAATATTTTACACCATTTTGTATTTGTGCTCACAGGTTACAGAACTGCATTGTTTAAAATGTTTTTTAATAATCTAGAATATTCTGGTTTGGACATATGGAACATTGAATTTCTGTAACCAAGTTGGATTGAGAAAGCAAATGAAAAGACATAAAGGTATTTTGACTTGTCTGCACTATTTTTCACTAGAATTTTTTTAAGGACAATGCATACTATTGTAAAGATAGTAATCTTCTTTGTAAGAAGGTTGCTGAATTTTTCCATTAACATCACAGGATGGAACAGGAGCTTCTTGTGTGAGTTGTCAAATACATTGCCGTTCCATGCCGTGCAAGGGACTGTCACTTTTTCTAGAGCATTGATTGCCTGGTGGAGTGTGCTTTTACCACTCTCCAAGCTAATGGGTAGGACTAAAGGTTAGTACTTTCCCTCGTAGACCCCCTTTGCTGGGGATCTCAAGAAGTGGTAATTATTTGTGGACAAAATAATCCCATACTAGTACCAGAATGTTCTGAAGTTCACTAGGTGAGTGCCATATCCTCCTGCTCACTCATCTCAGACAGACTATTCCTTGGCATCTTTTAACTCTCATAGTCTTACACTGTGAACTCCATGTCAGTTCTTGTCTCTGTTTCCTTTCCTCCCAACAACTTGTCAAACTATAAAAGGATAGGGACCTTTGCTAATGGTCTGGCAATTTTTTCTGAGGCATTGCCTTTTCTGTCAGTCAGCAATTTTTAAATGTCAGTTTGTGGTTGCAGTGGACTCTGGTGCTCTGGCTTCTCATCCTTCGAGTGATTATTATTTATTTTTCTTATTTATTTTCCTGTAACCTCTTTCTACAGATGGTTGGTGACAGATTGCTCATGTCTAGCAATCTGGATGACTTTTCCAGTCCTACTCCACCTAGATGGTATGTTTCTCCTGTAATACATGCAACACATATTGTTGCTATGTGCCAATCATAGCTACTTGGCTGGCTCATTCTGGAGCTTCTGGAAACATTTGCTACTGAAGGGTCCCTAACAGGTACAGAACAGATACTTTTATTTAATTTAAAAGACAAAAAAAAGTAAATATTTGTGTATAATGTATATGCATAAATGTATACTATGTAAATACATTAAAATAAGTAGATAAGGCTCTTATCTATCCTTCAGGTCCATCATCTTAATCCAATCTTGTACAGTTCCTCCAAGAAAGCAAGGTCTCTCTCTGTTTAAAGTGCGGACATGGGATTAACCAAACCTCTGTGTTGTCATCCTCCTTAGTTTAGAAATAACCATGGAACCACTTGATGTTTTTTTGTGGGAAGAATATTTAGAAATCTGCAAAACAGCAGCTTGCAGAACTGTTTTTGCTGAATGCTGAGGTTTGTACTACTTGCTGTTGCTCTCTCAGGACAAAATTTGGGCATGCCTCTTGGGATTTCATTTTGCAGATGCAAGTGAGAGCTGATTCAGATACAGGTGCCATTTTCCTAGCTTCACAAACTCTAGGTTGGTTCATTTTGGACAAGTATAGCACTCTTTTTCAACCAGTTTATTAGTGAATTCTGGGACAGGATGATGAGGACACTTAGGACCTAAGTTTTACCTTCACCCCTGAAATTACTTTAGCTTTTATTACTGTGTTGCATACTGCAACCTGGCATATGATTTTCTTTACCATTTATTACAATACAATACTCTTCAAGTTTCAAAACAGCAGTACCTTAGCAAAGGGGAAACATACCCAAGTATATTAAAATTAGGTGAAAGGAAACAGTGAACTGATGAATGACTGAGTTACCTATATTTTATGAGCTGACCTTGGGAACAAGATGCATGACTTCTCTTACTTAAACCTTTATGTAACTATTGTAAGAATGATCTGGAAACATGAAAAGTTAATGTTGCTGTATGGGTGCAATTGCAATACAGAGAAGAGAAAGGACTCATAGCTGGGTCCTGTAAAGCAGTTATGCAACTAGGCTCAGGTCCACTAAATGTGTAGGCACATAATTAGGAATGCAGTGCTATTTTTATGTACCATCTAGAGCCAGCCCATAGAAAACAGTGGCAAGAGGTGCTTATGTAGAGACCTTGTGCATTCTAGGATGTGGCCTCTCCTCTTGGGGACGTCTGGGACTTGCAATCCTGGTGCCTTGGAAGGTGTTTGTCCCCTGTCTAATAAACAGCTGGGGAAACCAGTATTCCTTTGGGAGAAAGTTTGAAAGCAGCTGATGTGTTTGGTTTGGTTTTTTTGGTTTTTGTTTTTTTTATTTCCCTTAAAGTAGTGAGAATACTTTCTCATGATGTGGAAAACTTTGGTGCTTGCTGCGCTTCTCAGGTGAAAGGGATCATACCTCTATTTGTCATCTTACAGTGATATGTGCTTGTTGCCATGCTAGGCTTTGATAAGGAACTTTTTCCCTCCAGTTGTATTGCTACCAGCATGCAACAAGGAAGCTGGACTTCTCTGGACTTGAATGAGTGAATGAAGGAGCAACTAAACTATAATAGCATTTATCACACGTGCCAGTAAGTAGGTGTTTATTTTAGGCTGGTGTTTGTTAGCCCCGTCTAGTCCCCTCTGGCTGTGTTGGTTAGCCCCTCTTGACTACAGAGGGAACAAACATCTCCATTAGGAGATGAATCCCATATTTGGTGTTCAGCTGGGGACATGTGGTCATCTGTCTGAGCTTCCAGGTCAGCTTCTGCATCTTATCCAAGGCCTCCTTAGCACAAAATTCAATATAAAAAAAATCCTCAAAGCAGAGCTACTGTTGCATTTGTAGAGTTGTGATCTCTGAGATGGCAACCATGCTAATCCTTCAGCAAGCTGAAGTAGGGGAACACCCAATGTCTGAATCCCATTCAAGGCATGGCATGAACAATGTACTAGCAAGGCTGCTGTACAAACCTGAACCACTTCTAGGCATGCAGTTGCTGTGCAAGGGCTTCAGATCAGAGGCTGCAGTGCATGTAGTGTTTAGATGCTTTGCAGATTAGGTGGCCGCTGAGTGGAAAGCAAAGAAAGCAGAATTAGTTTGCAGTCTGGGGTCTTGTTGCTTTCAGTTTTGCCCTAGTCCCATTTTATGCACTTTTTTATTACTTGATCTTCAGAAATACAGTTCTGCAGTAAGTACATTTGTTTTTAAGCATTTCAGTTGCAGCACCTTTCTGAAACATGTCCTTATTTTTTTTGTCTGTGAATAGCGTTATCATTTTCAGTTTGGTTTTGTTTTCAAAGGGTATGTTATACAGATATTTAAGAAAGCATTCCTTCTGTCTGTCTGTCTTAAGACAGTGGTAAACAAGTGATCTTTAAATTGTCTCTGTCATCTCAGGTTCACAGAGCCTAGTGCACTCACTTGTTTGATTCTCCTGTTATTGCCGTTCTTATTTTCTGGTTTTTACCTTCTAAGCAATGCTGTCATGCTCCACATTCTCTACTCATTTTTTTCACATATATGAGGGATTTTTTCATTATTTGGGTATTATTTGCTTTTGAAGCTGTTAATTAAGGCTCTACTTCTGCATAGCTGTTTTTATAACTTTTTTTGCCTGGAAGGAACCATAGCTCATTTATTGTCAGGTTTTTACAGTGTGGGTTTTTTTTTGTTTTGGTTTGGTTTTTTTTCCCCCATTTCAGAAGGTTACTTCTCTGAAAAAACAAAGGTATGTGTTTGCATATATTGTTATTCACATTATTCAGTCTGGTGGGTTACTGTATAACCAGTTGTACCCTTACCGTCGGCTATTGATTAGATCCTTTTTGCATGTAGTTCCTCTGAATATATTTGGTGCAGCGAAGTACTTTCTAATTGTGATGTGGAGTTTGATCCTTAATACTGTTTGTTCCATTCAGAAGACTTCAATAATCTTATTAAATTACTTATTAATCTAATTAAATTACTTACAATTGTATGCCATCAGCAATATTTCTGCCTTGATGTCTGGCCTCCCTTGTGTTACACACTATAGCTGTAATCACCAAACCAGCTAGAGATGATAGATGGGTAGAAGACCCTAGAAAAACTTTACCCTAAGGGAAATAGTTGTTGGATTTTTTTTCTTCTTGTTTTTGGTATGTATTGTGTTTGTAGTTTTGTTTTCTTTTCTACCTAGGGGTTATAACTGGTTATACAACGTGGACAGTATCTTGCCTTAGGCATGCTTTAGGTTTGGGAATGTGATTCCCATGTTTTCCTGAGCAGAAAGGCTTCTGCTAGACAGTAGCTGACAGCCTAGTAGTAAATTCTAGCCCTGTTATAAGGACAAGTGTTTTTGCGGAGAAGTGGCTGAGGACGTAGAAGATTTGTGTGTATGACTTGTCTGACAAACACATTTAGTGTAGCTTTAAAAAAAAAATACATTTGGCTATGTAAATGAAGGCTCTCTGGAGCCAGCTCTAAGCTGCTTTCTGGATGTTATGCAAGATTTACTGTGGTGATTATTGAGCGTTTCCACAGAAGGGTAGCAATTACCACTGCAGCCCTTACATTAGACGACACGTACACAAATAGAGAAATATTGGAAGAGACAAATAATTCTAATATGAACAATACCCACAGATTAAAACGTCTATGAGCAGCAAATAATAAGGGGAGAAGTGAAAATGAGGTGATTAGATCTTTGACCTGAAAGATTTCCAGTATCCAGTTGATGAGTGGAGGACAGTTGTGGAAGGGGACGGATGTCTGGAAGTCTTGGATGCAAAAGCAAAACACACCTCAGCTGAGAGATATTAGGTCATTCCTGCTGGATGCTGGTTCCTCTGTACAGCTTGTGCTTTCCTTTTCCTCTGGCTGTACCTCTCTTGCAGGAGCAATGTGTTTCTGATCAGATCTACACCTGACAAATAACAGGATGACCTGCCAAAGCAGGTTCCCTAGCTCATATTGCACAGACAGGCGTCCAGAAGGGTCTTCCATGCAATTCTTAATCTTAATGGAAGAAGACTGGGAAAGAGGAAAATGAAGGACATAAGGGGGCCACAGCCTCCTGTTCTGAGCCAGGCTTGCTAGATATGAAGGGGTCAGTGGGTCTGTGTATGCTAGCAACCTTCCAATGAGGGGCTGGGGAAAGGCCTGAGCTGGAAGCTGTGTATACCATTTGGGTGACATTCTACATAGACGTGCTGGGTACAAAAGCAATTTCCTTCCTGCACAGTGCCAAAGATGAGTCTATGGCTCTGTCTTAAATAGTTGTGCTTTAGTTCAGTGTACTGAACAATGTGTTTTGATTCTCTTAGTGGTTATTGCTTGATTTCTTCCCCAATGGATCATTGAAGATCACTGCTGTGCTTTTTCAGACGTTTAGATATACTTAAGGGAAGCAGTTATTGCCTTGTGATGCTAAGGACAGGAAGACAGAAGAATATTTGGGTGTTTCCAGTGTTGGTTGTTTTCTGGTGGTTTTTTGTTTGAAGCTTTAAGTTAATAGCAAATAGGTTTCAGCCTGGGAACAGATGCAGAGCTTCCAGATTTCAACGGCACTGTGTGCATAAGAGGAGAAAGAAATGGAAAAGGTGAAACAAAGAGGATGGAGTTGGGAAAAATACTCTGTAGCTGAGAGGTATTAGTAAAACCAAGCACTAAAAATGTCACTGCTTCCAATACTGTCTTTTCTAACTGAGTGCTCATGCCCTGAGAAGTATATGGAAACATGGGAATTAAAAGATGTGTTGGATTCAACTCTGATGCTAATTCCATAGGAAAAATGTACTTCAAATGTATAGGTTAGCCATTTCATTACTACTTTTTTTTAATATCTGTACTTTCAACGCAGAGTAGTTCACCTTCTCAAAGCTGTAGTTAATGTAGTTTCTCCTATCTACTGTGTTTTAGGAGAAAATTTGTAAAATTTTGCCTGACAAATTGAGTTCTGGATAGCATATATAAATCTACATCACAAATTTGTTTTATCAGTGATTTCTGTGTGCTAGTGGCATTATTCACTGTAAGATTTTGTTTGTTATAACTGTTCATATCTTGAATGCATTAATACATTAATTACTTACAGGTTTAGATGCTTCAACATCATTGGGGCCAGGATTGTTCAACATCTTTGACATGTACAGTGGGATTGAGCCCACCCTCAGTGAATTTGCCGAGGACACCGAGCTGTGTGGTGTGGTCCCCATGTCAGTGCAAAGGGGTATTGAAAGACATGAGAGGCGGATCTGTGTGAGCCACATGAAGTTAAACAAGGACTACTACAAGGTCCTGCACATCAGCCAGGGCAATCCCAAGTGCAACGGCAGGCTGGGCAGAGAATGGATTGAGAGCAGCCCTGAGAAGGACAACTATATCCAGAAAGTCAACCATATACTGGGTTGCATCAAAAGAAGTGTGACCAGGTTGAAGGAAGTGATTCTACCCCTCTACTCAGACGTTGTGCGTACTGTGTACAGATCTGGGGTCCCCAGCATAAGGAGGACTTGCACTTACTGGAATAAGCCCAGAGGAGGGCCATAAAGATGATCAGGGGCTGGAGCACCTCCCCTATGAAGACAAGCTGAGAAATTTGGGCTTCTCCAGCCTGGAGAAGAGAAGGCTGAGGGGAGACCTTACAGCAGCCTTCTGGTAACTAAAGGGATCTACAGAGAAGTTGGAGAAGGACGACTTCTTTTTATCAGGGAGTGTAGTGATAGGACATGGGGTAATGGATTTAAACTAAAAGAGGGTAGATTCAGATTAGACATTGGGAACAATTTCTTCCCTGTGGGGGTGGTGAGACCCTGGCACAGGCTGCCCAGAGAAGCTGTGGCTGTTCCCTCCCTGGCAGTGTTCAAGGCCAGGCTGGATGGGGCCTGGGGCAACCTGGTCTAGTGGAGGGTGTCCCTGGCCATGGCATGCATGAACGTAGACATGAAAAATACGAATCAAAAATGCAAATCTGATATCTAAAATACCTCTTTGGAATTTTCTTCTTAGAAAAGAAGTCCTACGTGGCAAATGAATTTGAAAGAAAGAACTCATTTCATTTAGACACTCATAGGGACTGGGGGAATAATAAGTAATGAGGGATTGGATTAGACTGGAATAGTATTCCTTCAGATGTAGCATGCACTTAGAAATTATGTAAAATTGAGGGGCTCTAACTGTGATAGTAGGAAACTGAATACAGAGTGTTAAGCAGTGTTTTTCTGGTTTCCTTCTGAAAAAAAATAATCACGATTGGATCTATTTACAATAATTTTTCTCATTAGTAATTACATACTTTTAAATACTCTCATATTAGACAGTGAAGGCCTTGGAACATCTTTCTTGTTAGTGTTTTGCAGAGGATACAAACTAGTCAGGTGAGCCAACTGAAATAAAGGGATGAACAGAAGACACAGCCAGTTAAGCAACAGGACAGTGTAAGCGTTGCCTGCTCATCTGACTGAGGGATTTCTCTCACAATCCCTGAGTTAATAAAGATGCTGCTGCACCTATAAAGATGCTGCTGCTTGTCATTTGCCACCCCCTCTGCAGATTTGATAAAATGCATGTGCATGGTATTGCTAAGTTCTGCTCATGGTCTGATGTCTTCACATAAACCACACCTTGGCCAGTGCAGTAAATCAACTTAAACCACTGTGAATGAGAGCAAGAGTCATGTGTTTCTGCCTGTTACAATGTGGTAACATCTATAAAGGGATGATTTAGAGAGTTGGAGGTAGTAATAGATTAAAGCATTCCCACTGGGTTTGTCAAAATTCACCTGTTGGGGCTGCGATTAAGGAGTTTAAGAGACTCCTTTATCTTTTTCTCTTTTTTTGTCTATTCAAACCTTGCTGCACACTTCTATGTGCTCTTGTCTGCTCATGCATGTAACACAGGGCACATTTGAATCATGAGATCATGTTCACTTCTGTAAATGTTGGGCATGAAAAATCTGTTCATAATACTTTAAGCGTGTTTTCAATGGAGCTTCATATATTACAAATGGGTCTTGTCCTGGTTCTGTCCAGGCCAGAGTTACCTTCCCCAAGCAGCCACCTGAGGTGAGCTGAGACAGCCTGGGCTGTTTCCACACCACTTGACATCACTCCCCTATAAAAGGGGCTGGTTGGGGAGGGGCAGGTCTGCAAGGCTCTGGGGCAGTCGGAGTGCCGGGTTGGGGGTGATGTTAATGAAGACTTTTGTGTCACTGTCACCATGTGTGTGCATCCTGCCCTGAGGTCTGCTGCTGCTCTCCTCTGGTGGTGCTGGGTCAGTAGCTGTCCCTATCCAACCCGGGGGCCTCTGCCTGTTTCTCCTCCTGGTGATGGATGAGTGAGCAGCGCCGGGTGCTCAGCCGCTGCCTGGGGGCTGAACTGCGACAAGTTCTTATGAGGAGATATCATGAAAAGGCAGAGACTTGATCACCTGCAAATATTTCTGGTGCTGTTTTGAAGAGTCAGTGTCACTTCTATAATCAGGTTTTCTGTTTCATTTTTTAAATCAGTTACAAATACATTTTTTTCTCTTCTGGGTATCAGCTTGCTAAGAATTAACACAGTAAACAGTTTTTGCTTCTGTGTTTTTTTTTTTTTTTTAAGAAATGTTTTCCAGATGCTTTTTGAAGTTTCTGAGCCCTCTTTCATTATGCTGTCCCAAACTTGCTCATGTGTAGCCCAGCTTTTCTTTCACACCTCAAACTGTCTTCAGCAGCTCCTTTCCACTTCTATTGAAAAATGTAGTCAGAAATATTAGATGTTTCTTTGCCGGCTAGTTGTGGGATTTTTTTTTTTCCCCAAAACACCAGAGCTGCTGTAGCTGAAGAAAGAGTACATCAAGAAACTTGCATTTGCAGCACTGCAAATTTGAAGCATGCTAAGTCAGTGACCAAGGCTTCCTCAGCCTGGATGCAGCTGGATCAGCTCCTTGTTTTACATTTCCGTAGGAAGTAGCCCTCCCCTCCTTTAGCCCTAAACAGTAGCTCGGACCTTTCATGAGAAATGTAAGCCAAATGCTCAGCTGAACTGAAAAAGCCTCTGAGAGAGTCTGTGGTGGCAGAGTAGCCCTCCCTGCCCCCCTCCCTGTCCCTTTCCCTCTGGCCTGGGTGGAGCCTGAGCAGCCCTTTGCCTTCCCGTTCTGCCGAAGCACACCAGCTGGAGCTGCTAAACGCTACCTGGGAGCTCTTCCATGGGTAACGGGAAGACCAGCTGAGCAGGGATCGCTGCAACAGGCAGGGAGGGGTGGTGTGGAGCAAAGACAACAGGGAGGCCGGACAAACAAAATTGAAGTCGTGTTTCAAAGGGTTCTTTTGAGAAGCTGGTGTCTTTTGGAGGTTTCTCTGCTCTGAAAGCGTTTACAGTGACAAGATGTTTCGTAGCTTGTTTCAAGGTATGAACTGAACTGAATGTCCAACTTAGTCACTGTGACTCACTTTAACCATGTCTAAACAAGATTTTCCAGAGATTATTTTTGTATTCTCTCTGTAGTAAGATTTTTACATTGACATACACATTTTCAACAATGCTCCCTTGACATGATAATGTCTGCTCCTCCAGTTTCCTAAATCAAATGCCATTATTTTCTTTCTTACCTGTTCCTATGAGTCTAATACTTAAAAGTCTAATGCTTGTCACAGTGAGAGAAATAGCCTCAAAGAAATGGATAACAATGACTCTAAACGTTATATTCTTGTGGTAGTTCTATTTTCCTTCAAAAACTTCTGTGAACAAAAGCTAAACCCCAATGTCTACATCAACTTTCCTGCTTCTTAGAGGTAGGGACCATAACTGTCACTTCATATAAACAGTGATTAATTCATAAGAGATAGCAGATTGATGAAGCACAGGTGTCATGGGTTAAAAAGAATGGAAATCATTCTGTATTGCATAATACTCTAAAAGGGTCTGAAGGAACTAAACTCGCTGTGGACATCAAAGTGCTTTGGCTGAAAAAATCTTTACAGCTGTGTTTAGATAGAGTTAAAATAATACTGCCCATCTGTGTTGTACTTGAATGTAACTCGTCTGGCTAGTAAAACTGGAAGTACATTATTAAAAACATATCAGTAATACTTCACAACTTTTCCAGAAATACCGAGGATTTGTTTGGTGAGATATTGCATTAGCTTTTCTTCAAAATACCAAATCCACTTCATTCCCTTAGTCTTTTCTTCAGAAGATGTCTGTCTTGTGGTTGGAATTAGATGCCTCTTCCTTCCTTCTTTTTTTTTTCCCCTTTTCCTTGTACTCCTAGGTAAACCAGGATACACATGAAGACATTTAGTATCCCCTCCCCTGCCTCCTTCCCTCCAAAGCATCATAACCTGCCCTGTATTGAAAGGTGCAGGCTGGTTTAAAGCAGGTTTCTTGTATAGTGCAGTTTCTCTCCAGTCCTACTGTAGCTCCTTGGGCTGTGCATCAAAATGCACTCTGTCCTATTCAGCTGCCCTGTTTTGAGTGAGCAAAGCGAATGTGTGCTTGTCAACCACTGTGAAAATGGTTGAATCACTGATTGAGACTTATGAAACATAAGTTTAAGTCTGAAAATATGTGGATAATGAGTATGTATTCATGTAACTGCTGTGTGTGGTGGGGTTTTTTGGGCGGGGGGGGGGTTCCTTGTTTTTGTTTTTTTCCATTTGCCTCCCTCAGTTTGGTGGTGTGGTTAGTTCATTCATCCGCAGCTTTGGAGAGTGAGTCATATTTTCGTGAAGTGCAGCTTTCATGTCATGGCATGTAAGGTCTAATGCAACTGAAAAGTATAAATTAAGGTCCATCAAAAGAAAGATTTATGTATGTTTTTCTTTGCAGCAGCCTTGCAGATTAAGGAGAGCTCACTGCAAGGTTTGTTTGTTTTGTTTTGTTTGCTATTGGAATTCATCAGGCAGCTTAGTTGCGAAAAATGCTAATGTACCCTTGGTAAGGGTGGCAAACAAAAACACAGGCTTTGAGAGCTGAAGCACAATACTCCCGTGTAAGAGAAAGGTGGTTCAGGGAGGGTTATTTGTTTCTCAAGGCACTGCAGAAAAGTGTCGATGTGAATGAAAGGTCTTGACTGTGCTCGGAACAGGAAGATTTTTCCAAGTTGCCTTGCTGTGGCTGTAACCAGTGCACAGCCATAGGTAAATGAGTATGTAGTGAGCATTTTAAACAACAGTTATGGACTGTGTATATTCATAACAATGCGTGTAACTGTAAAGCAACAAACATAGTGCTGCTGACTTCATTGAGGCAGAATAGTAAATTCAACTAATATCAGTGTGTGAGAATATTAAGGGTCAGCATTGATCAGCTTTTATTATATGAGTGTTGGGGTGTTTTTTTAATTAATGACCTTCATTTAAACTAGAAATTGAAAAAGATCCAATCAATTATTGTTATTAAAACTTAAAATCATGCCTCAAGACTAAGGCTAAGAAGCGTACCGACACATGGATCATCAGAGGCTTGAGGCATACTTGCTGCAAACCTCCAATACTTCTTTAAGAATTGCCTAGGTTTTCACAAATGCAGTTACAGCATGTAGTGAAATTTAAAAGTTTAAATGCAGTTCTGTCTGCTGTGGCTGGCGTATCACAACCAGTCATACTCATGTTTTTAACTTAATGTAGTTGCTATTCTTAAAACAGCTGTGATGCTATCTTATGTAACTAGATAAAAAGGTGTCACTTTATGACCTCAAAGATATGTCCTTATCAGGTTGTCCCTTTTGTTTTAGGAATTTTTTCTTTCTGTGTTTTTCCCTTATATTTGTCACTTCCAGATTATCTCTTTTCAGAGATATTCTGTAACAGAATGAAGCCCACTTCTGGTGATCTATTAGGTAATGGCAAGATAAATGTAAATTGGGCTGAGAAATTATAATATAAAAAAATACAAAAGTCAGGATCCTCAGAAACGCTGCTTTCTCCCATACTCAAATGGTAATTTTGCTTCTCCTATAGGGAACACAATTTTACATTTATATTGCTTTTCTTTTTTATATTGCTGCTCTTTTTTTTTTCCTAACCTAAAAAGAACTATTCTTTTCTCAGTTTGATGTTAGAGAGCAAAGATACTAATCTATGTTTAGCTCCATAGTTTGGATTCATGTTTACTTACAATTCTGGAGCAGGCTTATAGGACAGCAAGCACTTGAGCTGAGCTCCAGTTGTGGGGTCTTGCAGTTATCAGGACAACACCACCAGATCATTTTCCATCCACCTCCTTTTCTTATGATTTGTACTTCAAAATAACTTGTGTTCCATTATGATATCCTGTGTAAGGATTTAGCAAGCTCAGTATCGAGTTGGGAGATTGCAATACCCTCCCTATGTTATGTTTGTGTTTCTTACCACCGGGTGTTTCCAAGGGAGACTTAAGTGACATGGCAGCAGGGAAAGAGTTTCCAGTACCAGGGTTACTCCTAAGAACACAGGTAGTTTTTGTAATCCCTTTATAGTGAAATGCACCCTCGGTGTCCCTGAGCTTCTCTTCTATATTTGGTGACTTCACCCAAGGAACCTGATAAATTTTAATGGGGTTGTTGCTTTTAATGAGCATTCAACAACATGAGTAAGGATTGCATTTTTATGACTCTAGCTTTGTGCTCCTTCTGTTAGTAAAGATATATTTTTAGCCTGTTTCCTCCAAAAAAAATATTAGTCATTTGAAAAAGCAAATGTTGTAAAAATCTGAAGATCATTAGCAGGAAAGATGTCCTAAGTAGAAGTGGGTAGAAAAAAAAAAAAAAAAACAAAAAAAAAACCCAACAAAAAAGCTAAACCATTTCCACTAACACTAATTACTAGTAAAATATTGTTGCTGGTAAATCCTAATTTGAAATTCTGGGTACAGTAGAATTGTCTTGTTGTTTTAGGGAAAAAGAGACAAAATGTGTCTATAAAATTAACTGCAAATGTTTTCCTGTGCTGCCTCATTGATTCACAATGTCTTGCTGTGCATCCTTTATGATTGGGGGTTTATGAACCGTGCAGGTCACTGCATTATTCTCAGCTTTGGTTAATTCCTCTGTATAACAAAATCCTTGGGCTCTTCAACACCAGGAGATCTCTACAGCAGCCCTGTATGTTCACATGATAATCTTAACCAGAAGCACAACCAGCATATCTGCTGGGGAATTCGGTTTTACTTTTTGTGGTGCTTCCATCCTGTCTCAAAACTTTTGACTGCCCCTTAAAAAATGCTAAGGGAATGGAAGCGGAAGAGATTTCTGTTGGATCTTTCCACTCAGAAAGGTCTTGGAGGGAGTTAACCTTGGACTATGGTGCGAGCTCACTAGTAGAATCTTACTGCTAAAATCATCAGCAATAAACCAATCAGCCAAATTCAGAGAAGCTGTATTGTTAACAGGCCAGTAAAGTTGACAGAAGCCATATTTATTTGACTCTGCTCTTTCAGGCAGTCTACAAAAGTCAAGTGAATGACACCCTGATGTGATTTAGGCTACAGTTGTACAAAGTTAATTTGATCTTTAGCCTTTTGCTTTCCAGGTACCTTTCTCTTCCCACTTCTGCTGCCCCTAGCACACAGACCAGTGCTACCACCATGGGATGCTTTTGCCCTGTTAGTTCTGTGCTTTTTCTTTTTTTTTTAATTTCTTTTTTTTTTTTTTTTTTTGTAAATGCTCTCTGAACTGTTCCATGGAATTAGATTATTTTTAAAATGACCAAGCAAGCAGCCAATATTCACTTTTCATGGTTTTGGACAGACTGTGTCCAAACCACAGTCTTAATACCAAAGCCATGTAACTGTTCCTTCCTTCCTCTGTGTGCCTGCACGGAAGAGATTCCCCCTAAGCAATAATGCAGATCTGGATGTTAGAACCTTATGTGCAACAACTCTCTTGTCACAGGACATGCATACACCATAGGTTCATTCTGTTCTTTCTCAGGGGTTTATGTAATACTGAGAATGATAATTATGGATGCTGCAGTAATCTCACTCTTTTTCCGAAAGGCTGAAGTTAAACGTCTGTGTATCATTTAACTTCAAATATCAGATCATGTTGGTGTAGTGTTAGTCCAGTGGTGATAACATAGATTTACCCAGGTATCAAGTTGCCAAAAAGAAGAGGTAAGTTATTCTAGCTTGATAACTTCTCTGTTTTCTGATTTGCATTGCATCATCTGGTGCAGGTCACTTCTCCTCATGTAAGGCCACTGCCTACGTACATAAACCTCTAATTAAATAGCCTTATTGAAGTTATCAAGGGAATACTTTGAATTTGAAAATAAAAGCTTAAATGAGCAAAAAGCTTTGATGGTAAGCGTACAGGAAAATTAGTTCCTTCACTGAGGGGGAATATCTGATTTTGGTTGGAAAATGTAGAAGTTTATGAAACTTTGTGATGTGTCAGGTTGTTAGAACCAGAACTTATTTTGATTAGAAAGAAAAAACAAACCAAGACTTTATAGTTGCAATCAATAGCAAAGAATGGCTTGTACAAAGGAAGGAAGGGAAGCCTACTGGGAAGCTGATGGTAGCTTTCAGTGGAAAGAGATCTTGAGAACCATGAGTTTTGGAGCGAGCTAAGTAACTTGCCATCAGAACAACATTGCTGGCTTTCTGTTTAAGCCTGTAGTGTGACAAGGTGTAAGCAGACCAGGAAATGTGTTGGCAGGCAGTGCTCAGAATGGGATGTTGCTCTGGGGAAGGTGGCCCTGAAGAAGGCTGGTAGGAAACAAGGCTTGGTTACTGCTGCCCTCACTGGCAACATGGCAGAGCTCCCGTCTGACAGCTGAGCAGACTGGCAGGGCAGCTTGGGGGCAGAGAGCTGGAGCTGAGGCTCCCCCAGCGCTGGAAGGACAGTACATGGGGTCTGACCACCACAGGCAGAGGCAGATGCTGCTACCTGGCTCTGTTAGGAGACTCAGACATGGCCAACAGTGAATTTGGCCTGTCTCAGGCCTGTTGGTGTTCTCATGGCCCTGACACAAAATACCTCTGTGGGGAGGATGGTGCTCAGCAGGAACTGTCTGAACTGGCCACATCAGGGTATTTTGTTTCCTTGAGAAGCAGCACTATTCAGCACCTGCTGAGGATGGGACAGAGCAGGAAAGGGATGATGCTGTCATTTCTGGAGGTCCTCCAGCATCAAGTCATTCACCATGGGCCAGGTGCTGCAACCTCAGCTGTGGGCCAGGTTTTGCTGTTACCAGAGATGAGCTCTGACCGTTTTGAGATGAGCTTGCTGCTGAAATTCACGGTGAAAGTCTGCTTGGGCAAAAGCATGGCACAATCCCCCTTTGTCTCCTGACTCTTCATCCAATCTTCATCTTCATGTCCACCAAAATTGACTAAAAGCTTCTATTCTGCAGTTAGATGCAATTGTGTTTGACAAGTATGGATTTTGGTACAGTAAAAAGAAGTTGGTATCTTATGTTTTCTCTGTTCCCTTCTGCTGTACTTGTCTGTGGGGCACCAGTCACACTGTTAATTGGAAAACTTTGTCCAAGAGTATCTTCAAGCCAGAACAGAGGGGCTGTTGGCAACTCCACCTGAGGCTACATCTGGCCCAGGCACCTCTCCTGCCATGAAATAATTTGTTTCCTGTGAGTCATTACCTAAGGTGAATCAATATGTGCTTCTACAAGTGTTAGAATTAATGAAGATTAGTCTCTGATGGATTTGTATCTTATGATTACATTCTCTGATGTCTGCTGAAATACAGACTCCAAATGAAACGTCTTGTGCAATTCAGGCACTGAAAAACTCTTGTGCAGACTTTCTGTTCAGGATGACTGCGTGTTACAGTCTGTCCTTTAGTGGAGGCATTGATTGGGGTCTTTTTTTCTTTCTGGTTTCCTCTTTCCATGAAACTTAGGGATATATTGATCTTGCAGATTTTTATCCTTCTGTTTAATGTGTCTGAAATTGGCTAATAGGTTCAAAGGTAACTGGGGAACGGGATGGCAAATTATCACATGCAGACAAAATGTAATTGCATGAGACTTGCTTCTTCTAGAAACCAGGTTAAAAAGGGGTAGGAGAGGTATCCCACAGAAAGATTGCCTGGACTGCAGGGACTAGAGGGCTGGACAACAAAGCGGTCATTTTTTCTGTTCATAAACAGAAGCTAAGATCAAATAAAAAGTATACTTTAACTCTGCACAGCCCAAGATTTTGCTTACAGAGATGGTTTGGAAAGGTAGAGGTTTATTCCTAAAAATTTATTCACTAGATTGAGACGCTCTGAACATAATATTGAAAGTACTTGTAGCTAGCAGTTGCAACTCAGGAAAAAGCTTATGGACTTCTCATGACTGTTTTGATAGCTCTCTGAAATCTATTAGCTCAGTTTACAGCAGAAGCAAAAAATAAAAAGGAATCCTGGTAATCATGAGGAAAGGTTTTAAAGACAGAATGGAGTACATTATTTTGCTGTTGTGTAAAATCTTCCTGCATTTGCATCTTGAGTACTTTGTGTGGTTTTGTCCTCCTGACCTGAAGGAGGGTGCAATACCATTGCAGAAGGAATAGGGGTAAGGGCAACTAAAACAATAGTGGATGAAATACACTTTGAGGAGGGTCTTAAAAGATGTAGGTTTAATCAGTTTGGAGAAAAGGTTCCAAACTCTCAAAGGCAACAGATAAGGGTTGTTGGAACTATCAATTGCAAAATTCAAGATTTGAGGGGCACTATATGTAAACATTAGTAGATAAATTTCAAACACTCAGTGTTTTACGCTGCAGGCTGCGAACTTCTGGCATTTATTACTACAGGGTAGTATCAACAGGCTCAAGAGTTGCCTGAATTTATGAACAGTAGCTCCATAGATGGGTAGTAAAAGCACGGGGAAGGTCAGTACTGTCTGTCATTCCTAATTCATGAAGTCTGGATGCTGGAGGAGGGGATAGACTGTAGAAGGTGTGATTGCAGTATTACTGAGAAGCATCTCTTTCTGCTCAGTTGCAGACAGCACTGGGCGCAATGATTTTTTGGCCTGAACCACTGGGACATTCCTGAAATTGCAGTAGGTCCTGAGCCCACGTGTAAGGCTAAAACTAGCATGTGGATTAGAAGTGATCTAACCAATAGTTAGATTCCCTAGTTTCATCTGGTCTGTGTCAAAGGCAATAACCAGCTGCTCCTGTGCGTCCATCTGGCATGATTATAAAGCCAAGAGGCAACAGATGCAACCATGTTGGGATCATTGCTTGAAGAATAGCTTATCAATTTTTCTCAGCCTGCCTTTGCATGTTATTCTGAGCTATATGTTTAACTGTGGCTAATGATGGAATGAAATGCAGAAGACAAATGTTTGTGACAATTTTCTTTTACACTGAAACCTGTGAATTTGCTTAAGTATACACTGTTAACCAGATTTTATTCTTTGACAAAAAACCTTCTGTTTCAGCACTGTGCTGTAAGATTTTTTAGTTAAATAATGAGGTATATCAAGTGACTGATTTGAGAAAGAAAAGAGAATTGGATTCATATGCTGGTAAACAAAATTGGCTTGATGCATTTTGTGTGTATGATCATAGCACCCTAAGCGCAAAGAGAAAATGCTGATAGTCTGGGGGAGGTAAGCTATTTCTGAAGAAACTCTTCAAGTATTTTCTAAATGGCTTTGCAAGAAGTAGTATCAAATTAAGAGCTCATTTCTAAGCCAGGTGCTAAAATAAAAAAAATCTGTCCTAATCTGTCCTAATGTGATGCATCTCAAGGTGTTGTTGTTTTCATAAAATTGTTTTGTTATACACTACAGAGTGGTGTATATCATGCTAAATCTTATGCGTGTTTTATATCATGCTAAATCTTCAGGAAAAAAAACCCAAAACAACTAAAACACAAAAAAAATTTTTCTTATCACCTTCAATGGCCACAGTCCTGGTTTTGGCTGGGATAGAATTAAAATTCTTCTTTAGGCCTGGTATAGTACTGTGGTTTGAATTTAGGATGAAAATAATGTTGATAACACACTGATGGTTTAGTTGTTGCTAAGCAATGCTTACAATTAAGTCAAGGATTTTTCAGCTTCCCAGGCCCTATCAACAAGGAGGGATGACTCTTCTGCACGAGGACCACAAGAAGCTGGGAGGGGGCACAGCCAGGACAGCTGACCCAAACTGGTCAAAGAGATATTCCATACAGTATGTTGTTATGCTCAGTATATATCCTGGGGGAAGTTGGCCAGTGAGGTCCATACCTTGGCAACTAGCTGGGCATCAGTCAGTGAGTGGTGAGCAATTGTGCTGTACATCACTTGTTTTCTATATTCTTTTACAGTCATAATTAACAACTCTATTATTCTCTTCCTTTTCTGTCCTAGGAAACTGTCTTTATCTCAACCCTTGAGTTTTACTTTTTTTCAGTTCTCTCCCCATCACACTGGTGGAGGGAGTGAGCGAACAGCTGTGGTTTTGTTTTTTTAGCTGCCTGCTGGGTTAAACCACAACTGTATTGAAAATAACATGGAAAGCCTAAAATACTTTGGGAAGGCCAGTGAGTACAAGCATGTAAGTATCTACTGGTTAGTACTTTCAAAGTGCTTGAGCACAAGAAAATCCTTCGTCTTTTTCCAAGAACCAGATACCTTACATGAGTGCAGTCTTTTTTGCCCTAATCAGGGAAACTCTTCATGGAGTAAATTAAGTCTTGGAGAAAAGTGTTCTTTCAAAGCCAGCTGTTCTTTCTGCAAATGTTAGTCCTCCAACTGTTCTTCACTATCTATCAGTCCATTTTTAGGGCTGGTTTCACACTCATTGTTTTTAATGCCATGAATCATTCATTATAACGGGATTGCTACTAATGTAAATAAGAATACAAATCAGAAAGGAAACATATGGTTATTGCTCTATTTTTTTTTTTCCTGTGTGTGTCTCCTGGAAGAAGTAAGGTAAAGAATATGAACAAGAAGAGAGAGAAATTCAGTCATATAAATAAGAGATACCCATGCATAAAGGATGCTTAGGAGAATAATTTTGTGGGGGGAGAGAAGGGGGAGAGGAGGGGAAGAGAAATAATTGAATGATGAGAAGGGTTTTTTTTAATATTTCTGGTGAAAGAACCTGTAGAGTTAGTGGCATCCTGGAGAGTAAAATAAGTGGTTAATCCTGCCTCTGAAATGACAGAAAACAACATGGGACATAAAGACATCACTAATGGGGAAAGGGCCAAGAAAATTAAGGACTGGACTCTGAATCGGAATACTTCAGCTACACCAGAAACAGTGCCAATGCTTACTGCTAACCCAGCCCAGAAGTCTGCAAAGAGCAGATAGCTCCTTATTCCTCTTGAGATCCCAGGGCCATGCCAGATCCTGGCATGCCTGGTATTTCCTTGATTTCCCTTCAATACAGATGCTTTACATCAGATCCAGCTACAGAACCGGTCCAAAGTGAGCAGAGATGATCAGTATGACCTGAGGTGCTCTGGCACAGGCTGGCCAGCGTTTCCTTGGGACGGCGTGTGAGTGGTGTGAGAGGTGGATGTTGAGGTGCTTTCACCAAGGCAGCAAGTCAGGACAAAAAGGTTCTCCAGAAACATTATTTCTGCCAAGAGAAACGTGTTTACTTTCAAGGCCAAACCTCTTTTCTCTCAAGGTCTGCATCGGTACTAAGAAACCTTCTCTGTTGAAGGGCTGTCCTTCTGTCCCTGTTCTGTTGCTGGAACAGCAGTGTGGGTGGGCACATACAGCAGAGCACCTCAGTGATCAATCCTAAATGTGACACAAGGTTTTGAGAAATCCGTCCTTGGCATTGAGGGATGGGGGAAAGCAGCCAAGCCCAGGGATGTTTTCCATGCTGGTGTGTGAGAAATGTGGTGGCTGTTCCAGGATGGTTTCTGATGGGCATGTGAAGGGTGGTTGTGCTGCCTGAGGAGGCTCAGGACCACAAAATCCTAAGGGTTTCCTCCCCTTGGTGAGTCATTCCAAAATATGCTCTGCTTTGGCCATGCTGGGAAAGTGTGCTATGCAGAGATCAGGATAGGACTGAATGAGGAGGGATGGCAGTAGGGAAAGGAAATCCCATTCTTTGCTTGTAGCTGACTGTGGAAAGAATTAATGGTCTCACTGAAACTGCTGCTGGCAGGCAGCAAGCTGAACTTTAGTTTGGGTCCCTTAGGATATGATGAGGGGGGGAAGTAACTGCAGAAACTGCAGGCAGCAAAATAAATGGAGAGCGATACTGGGACATTGCTCTGGCAGTTTATGGAGAATAGTAGGAAAATACATAGTTGATAGCCCAAAAAAGATGTGAAATTGGTGAGGACTGAACAGAGATAAGGAGACTTGGAACCACTAAAAGCAGTTTTGGTTGAGTAGTTTGGCTATATACTGCTCTAGACTGATCAGTTGGTAATAATGAGAAGCAGGAGAAATACACTTTGAAATTTTAAAAGCTCTGCCTACCAGTGAAAGGAAGCAGAGACAGACAGAGGTTGGGCTAACAGGGACTGGATTAGGAAGAAACTGAGTAAGAGAAAAGAATCAGAAGAGGATGAGATGTAAAGGGTATAGAGGAAGACAAGGATGATAACTGCATAGCTTGGAGAGTTAAAAGCAGATTGAACAGATGAGCTGGATTAGAATTAACAGTGTTATAATTGATGAAGCTTCATTTGGTGAAAGTTTCTAATCCAAATTTCTGATAGATTTAACTTGCCCCTTTCCTATCCTTGGTATTTTTAATAAATATTTGGTTTACATTTACCTCTCTGTTAGCGTAGAGTAAGTGGCTGAGAAAGCAGAACACTGTCTGGAAGTTACATCATTTCATTTTTGTGTTTCTTCTGTGATTGATTGCTGTTCATCTTCTTTCTTCAGCCTTAGTCTTAAAATCCTGGGACTTCTAGTCAAATGTACCTTCATCCTGTGAAGATCTGCAAGCTGCCACATGTGTTTGTTACAGAGAGTAGCCTTCTGCCTAAATGCTCTCTGATTTCTGTTAAAATGGGAATTTCAGACTTGTTAACTAGGACTTCATAGTTTCTCACTACAGTGACATAATATCTCTAGGCAAGATCTTTACAATAGAAATAGTAGAAATTACGACACAGGATAGGTTTACAAAGAATGTAAAGGAGTTGATTTTTTAAAAGATATCATTCATCCAGAACAAGTTAAAAGGTAAAATAATTTCTTTCCCTGCCCATTTTGCAGGTGGAAACAATTTCTCTGTGAATCAGTGCAGATGGGCAGCCAGGAGGGATAAAGGTCTAATCCAAACCCCATCTGATCTACAGGCTCCTGAGTCCTATTGACTTCTGATGGCTTCACATCAAAATGTAAACTAGAAAGATAAACTTAAAATCAATCCTAATGTTCAATGCTCTGCTGAATATTAATCATAGTGTTGTATGTTCAGACATTGTGATGGCTTTGTGCAAACTGTGGGGCAGACATGGAAAATGTTACCATGTTTGGGTTGGTCTTATGTCTGCAATCAAAGTTTGTCCAAATTACCCATTTTTTTTTTTTTACATAAATTTTTGAGGCTGTGGAGTCAGCCTGAGTACTGATATTTCTGTGTAGCAAGATTCTGTGTTTTACAGAAGTCTAGTATTCCTGATGTGTATGTACCCGTTCACTCACAAAGTTATTTCTGTAGAGTCATCAGATGAAAGTTTTAAGTTCATGAAAATGCATACAGATGAGTTTTTTGTTCCAAAGATCAATGATGGGGTTTAGGCCAGCAAATGAAACAGATCTGTTGCCGGAACATATTCTCTTGTGAGTCTTTAAGCACCCATGGCTCTGATACAGACATCTATCATTGTGCCCCATGTAGCATGAGCACATTGGTGATATTTATCAAAGGTGGATCTGGAACAGCAATAATTACTGCTTCCACTTTTAGATGAAACCCAAACCCAGAAAATTCAAAATTATGAAATCATAGCTGTTATTCAGACACTACAAGTTTGAAAAATATGTAGTTCATTAGAGATTTGATATAACTTAACTTAAATTGTACCTGAGCTCTCTGCTCACATAAGGTGCTCAGGATTGTAGGAAAAGAAATGGAAAAAGGCAGAAAAGCTACAAAAGTGAAACGATGTATATGTCAGAGTTAATACTGACTGTTGAAACTCCTTTTAATTTTGTCATTCTTTTAGGGCTTGAACTTTAAGTTTGAAAATATAATCAGTATATATTTTAGTCTTAAAATTTGCAGAGAACCCAGGAGATGAAGTACAGAAAGAAGGCATGAGTTATGTGCATTTTTCTGTGGAAGAAATCACTAAGGAGAAAAGCCACAAGGAGAATGCACAGAGCAGACAAGAAATAACCCAAGAAGCTGGGAGGGAGCACAGCCAGGACAGCTGACTCAAACTGGCCAAAGAGATATCCCATAGGGCGATATGCTCAGTGTATAATTTGGGGGAAACTGGCTGGGGGTGTGGACTGTGGCTTGAGAATTAGCTGGGCATGGAGGGTCTGGCGCATCACTTGTTTTGCATATGCTTTTCTTGTCATTATTATTACTATTCTCTTCCTTTTCTAACACTTTAAACTGTCTTTATCTCAACCCATGAATTCACTTTTTCTTTCCCCCCTTGATACTCTCCCCCATCCTGCTGCAGGGGACAGGGAAGTCAGCTGGGTCAAACCATGATAATGGAGCTCATGAAACTGGAAGGAGTGCTACAGATCTCTTGTCACTTGAAGTGCTGTCACATGCGTTGGCTTTCTGTAAGGGGCCACAAAAATAGGAGAAAATATCCCCTGAAAGGAGGGAAATGCAATTGTAGTCAGCAAGCTTGAGACAGATACATGTGCAAATGAATTCAGTTAGAACTGTACCCAAGCAAACTCTCAGAAGAACTGAGCTTTGTGTGGTTGGATACAATTTCTCAAGTCTCAAAAAAGTATATAGGAAACCATTTCTTGAAGTTGCTTTACTGATGGCATTTTCAGAACTCTGTTGTTTGACAGACAGCAGATACTATACCTTAAGAAATATCTTTGCTAGAATGCATTGGCTCAGCTGGCTTCCAATAAAAAGAAAACATGCCATGATATAATTATATTATTCTTTAATTCTTCTTCCCTGAATTCTCTAGGTCAGAAGCAGGCTATTTTGGGTGGCTCTGGAACAGTACTTCTATTTATTATATTATTTCCTAGATATACAGCTTTTTTCAACCCAAACTATTTCAAATTCTATCTGAACTTAAAAACTTAAATGGTAACTTTTCTGGGAGTCTTCTAGATAATGAAACCTGAAAGGAAAATGTGTATTCCTCCGTGTTGCCTTTATTCAACAGTTAGCTCATTCACCTGGGGTACAGATGGACTGCCTGAGGTGATCTGCAGTTATGATAGAGTGCAGAAGTTAGTGGTTTCAGCAATTTACCTTGGTTAAATAACCTAAAATTGGTGCTTTAGGTGGGGTCTGTTGAGGAAGTAGGTGTGTGGTTTGGAGCTCAGCAGAAGTTACAGAATCTAATGTACATCAAGACATGCTGAAATTGGTGCATAGTACAGATTAGGAAACAGAAGTCCCATCCCTCACCTGAAGTTTTCTGGTCAGAGGCAGTGGCACCACCAGACCACCACTGAGTTCTAGTGACCTCAG
Organism: Gallinula chloropus; assembly: GCF_964237585.1. Lineage (NCBI taxonomy): Eukaryota > Metazoa > Chordata > Aves > Gruiformes > Rallidae > Gallinula > Gallinula chloropus. The sequence goes on along the minus strand of NC_140086.1, from coordinate 77,091,310 downwards.
AACCAAGCAGGATTTCACTCACAGACTGTCAAGGTGAGAAGATTTCAATAAACTGTGCGAGGTCAAACGTGGGTGAAATTAAACAGTTCTTTGTTGCTTTTATTGTTGTCAGGATTTGACAAGGAAATAATCCTGATTTTATTTAAATCTAACTGAACTAAGTTTTGTAAAACTTCCTTGCATGCTAGTGCTTGTTGACATGCACGTTGCATCAGTTTAATTAGATCAACTTTAGCCTCTCACCTAATCACCTAAGCATTTTTCCAAAGCCTCCAAGCTCATACTTGATACTGGCCAGTGAGTCACCCATTGCAGCCCTGTACTGCTAGGTTTAACATTCAGCTGCCTGTCCTTCACTTACCCCATTTACCCACACTTTCTGGAATTGAGCTGGCTCATGAAGAGTTCACTTGAATGTGAACATACTCGCTTTTCAGGTGAATTCTTGTAATGTAGAAGTGTCTTTTAAATTGTTCCCTTTTTTCTTTCTTTTCCGTAAAAAGGCTCTGCATTCTTTTCTAGGTCTAGGTCCTAAGCTTTCTAGTACTTGAAGCAATTTTAAACAAAGAACTTCTTAGTCCTTGACACTTTTTTTTTGTAACTTGATGCTTTACAATACATCAGTAATCTCACCCCTTGTAAATATTTGGAATAATAACCACTGAATCATAGAATGACTTTGGTTGGAAGGGAAATGAAAGATCATCTGATTCCAAAGCCCCTCTTCTGGACTCACTCTAGCAGGTCCATATTCCTCTTATGTTAGAGGTCCAAGAACTGAACACAGTACTCCAGGTGGGGTCTCATGAAAATTGAGCAGTGGAGGAGAGTTGCCTTCCTCATCCTGCTGGTTACGCTTTTGATACAACCCAGGATATTATTGGCTTTCTAGGCTGCAAGCACACATTGCCGGGTCATGTTGAGTATCTCATCAACCAATAATACCTCCAAATCCTTCTTAGGGCTGGTCTCAATCCATTCTCTATCCAGCCAGCAGTTGTGCTTAGAATTGTGCAGGACCATGTACTTAGCCATTTTGAATTTCAGTTTGCACAGGCCCACCTCTCAAACCTTTCAAGGTTCCTCTGGATGGCATTCCCTTCCCTCCAACAAGCTGCACTTAGTGAAGCCAGGTTGGCTGTCACCAATCACCTCATTTTCCAGATGCCTTAGCATAGTTTCCAGGAGGATCTGCTCCATGATCTTGCCAGGTACAGAGGTGAGACTGACTGGCCTGTAGTTCCTTTGGTCTTTCTTTTATTCTTTTTTGAAGATGAGGGTTATGTTTCCCCTTTTCCAGTGGAACCTTCAAAGGACTGCCATGATTTTTGCAATTTTGATGAATAATGGCTTAACAACTTCATCTGCCAGTTCCCTCAGGAACTGTGGATACTTCTCATCTGATCCCATGGAGTTGTGTGCATTCAGGTTTCTTGGATAGTCTCAAACCTGGTCTTCTGCAGTGGCTGTTTCTTCATTCTTCCATTGCCGTTTGAGGCTTGGATGGTGTGACTAGAGCCCTTGCTTGTTTATTCCCCATGCTAGGTGTGTTTGCATGGAGGCATTTCAGTTGAGCCCCTGATGAAGCTGACTGATGGGCTGGTGTGGCTGGGGTTCCTTTGCACTGCAATTCAGGTGCTCTCCTGCTGACCTATCATCCTTCTTTGGGTTCTGAGCACTATTACTGGCACTGGCATCAAACTGGCAGAAGTGGGATAGACTAAGGGCTCCCCTCCCCCAGGTACTTTAGTTTAAAGCCCTCTTCACTGGCTTGGCAGACCTAGGACATTTGCTTTCTGTAGCCAGGTTCACATCTTCCTACTGTGTTACAGAAAGAATATAAGCAGAGCCCTACCTTATGCTTCTAACTCTTCTGTTTGGGTGTGAGTGACAGGGATCCTGGGAAAATTGATGATGTCTTACTAGCTTAATTTAGCGTTATGAGGCCTGCAAGAAATGAAAATAGATAAATTTCTTTTCTCTGTGATGAATTTTGGCCCAAATGTGTGAATTGTTCCATTAAAACTCCATAAATAATGAACCGAAGTTATCAATAACAAAATTAAGGAAGTACATTTCCTGGTGACATTGATTTTGGTGGCTTTTAGACATTAAGCAACTGTGAATGAAAACCCAAGTGCTTGTACTCTAATTTTCTCCACTTTCTTGACAAAGTTTTGTGTGGTTTTGTAGTGAAACCAATGAACTAGTAATTTTCTTGTGAAATAGATGATAAACATGAGTGTTTTGATAAGGGATTTAAAAAAAAAACCCACAAATGACCACCGCCACCAAATGTCTCTGGGAGCAATAGTATGTTACATGATTACAAGCCCATGGAAGTTAAAGGAAAAACTTTCACAGGTTTCCACAAGCTTCTGGTGAGACCCTTGTGCTGATAGTTAACCTGTGCAGGAATGCAAAGGGTGAAATGATTCCCCAGTATGCATAAAATGAGGATTGAATATTAAAACTCATGGTGTTATCTCAATATCTCTGTGCTCAGGTGTCACATACGCTTCCTTGTCAGTAAGCAGATGTGACGCTTGATGCAATGTCTAAATGGTGCCATGCAACCTTAAACAGTACCCAGAACTGTATTTCCTGTTCCTCATTATATTTTAATTAAATATTGATGGACAGTTTGTTTGCATCAGGCTTTTATTCTGTTAAAAGTAATGCTAGCTTATTGCTGTTGGTGAAATAGCTGGAGCAGCAAGTTGGTGATTAGTGTCAATGTCTCTTGTGACTTGAGAAACATGATATAAATAAATTAATTTGTAATTGTCAGTTGAGCTGTTTTGCTGGGTTGGAATAAATTTCGTTTTCTTTAGCTAAAACTAGAAAAATAACCCCCAAACACTTTACCACAGGTACCTTATGTATGTTATGTACTTATGATTGTTATGCATATTGTAATGAGGTGTAAACTGTGCTATATAGACAGTAATAAAAAAGTTATCTGCAAACATTAAGCAATGCATATTTTTAGGTACAAGTCTGGGCCCAGGAACACTGCTTTTGATGTTATCTTAATTGCTCTCATTTCTCCTGGTTACACTATCTTTTTTTTTTCTTCACTGACCACCTAACATTCCTAACTTTCATGAGCTTTGAATCTCAGTTGTTAAATTACTGAAAGAATGAAATTAAAAGGGAAAAAAAAATCCACACCTAAAATATATTAGAGAAAATACAGCTGTACTAGCAAATGGAACTGCCTGCCCTATTTTTTTTCTTATACCTACTTCTCTTCATAATTTTGCAGGAAATAAATCCTGATCTCAATATAATGATGTAAGTGGTAGCATGGAATAACATGAAATGCATGAAAAACGCAGAAACCCCAAGCAAACCAGAACAAACTCTAAAACCATAAAATTATGATCAGAAAGAAACATTTGTACTGGGCAGATGAAAGCGGTGATATAAGTGAGAGTAGTTTATAATACAGACTATCTGTCAACTTCCTCTAGGGTGATGTTTCAGGTGTATGTGAAAGCATATGTATTGATTGTGTGCTAGGCTATTTAAACACCTTGTTCCATGTTGCAAAATGCATAGTAAATAATGGTGAGAGGAAGATGAATTTTGAAACAGAAACCCCACTTTCTGCTTTGTTGAAAAATTACTTTCTCAGCTAACAAGGAAAACACTGTGCATCAGCCATAAATCCGGCAGTCATCAATAAAGTTACTTATATAAGAAAAAGTTGTCTATCCTTCCTACACTATCTTCTAAGCTATAGGAGAGCTGCAAATGAATGTCTTTTAACAAGTTAAGTCACCTTTACTGTTTAGTCTTCTCTCTTAAGTAATGACCTAATTCATAGGTATCTGGCTTCCAGGTACTCATGGATTCCTGAGATGTCAGAGAGGTGCTGTTGGCTGGCATGTCAGAGGGCAGAACATTTCTAGCCAAGCAGGTTAAAGAAAGAACTTTTTCTGATACTAAAAGGTGTTTTGAGGCTTGTAAAAAAACAAAATCAAAAAATGAGTATGTGGAAGGTGTTTATGAGATTCTTGATTTTTTTCTTTTTAAGGAAAGAAAATAAGTGGGACAAGTAAACCATTTCTTGGAAGGGAAGGGTGTATTTTTGAGAAATGGAAAGGAAGATATTAATAAATTAATTATGTTGAATCATGTACTGATGTTGATTAGAAAGGACCTGTGAAGATCACCTAAACATTCACTTGAAGTGAAAACTAAGTTGGGATTGCTTGTCTAGTCAACTATGAGGGTTATCAGAGATGGTGATTCCACAGCCTCTGTACCAGTGTGTGATAAAGTTGATGGTGAAGAAATTGGTTAATAGCTGATTAGTTCTCTGAGGTTCTCCTTGGATGATACGTGGTCCATCTGCTCACTCATCTTGGTGACCTGTTGGACTTGCTTTGGTATTTCAATGCCTTGCTCTGGGGTTCCTAAAACTGGATGTGGTGCTCCATGTATGATCTCACAAGTGTTTAATAGGAGGAAGCAATCCCTTCCCTTGAATATGATGGTTGTGCTGTTGCTAACACAGCCCTCTTCACTACAGAGGCAGCTACAGGCTGGGCGGAGAATGGATTGAGAGCAGCCCTGAGGAGGAGTTGTGAGTGCTGATCCATGAGAAGCTCAACATGAGCCAGCAGTGTGCACTAGTAGCTCACAAGTTCAACCGTGTCCTGGGACTCCTCAAGAACAGTGTGACCAGCAGGTCACGGGAGGTGACTCTGCCCCTCTACTCTGCTCTCATGAGATCCCAGCTGGAGTACTGCATCCAGCTCTGGGGTCCCCAGTACATGAAAGAGAGAGCTGTTGTAGTGAGTCCAGAGGAGGGCTGTGAAGATAATTAGAGGGCTGGAGTACCTCTCCTGTGAAGACAGGCTGAGAGAGTTGGGCTTGTTCAGCCTGGAGACCTAATTACAGCCTACCAATAATACTTAAATGAGTCCTACAAGAAAGCTGGAGAAGGGGCTCTTTGCAAGGGCATGGAGTGACAGTGCAAGGGGCAATGGATTTAAGCTGAAAAAGGGAAGGTTTAGATTGGGTGTTAGGAAGAAATTCTTTACTATGAGGGTGGTGAGGCCCTGAAACAGGTTGTCCAGAGAGGTTGTGGAAGCCCCACCTCTGGAAGTGTTTAAGGCCAGGTTGGATGAGTCTTTGGCCAACCTTGTCTAGTGAAGAGTGTCTCTGCCCATGGCAAGGGGTTTGGAAATAGATGATCTTTGTGGTCCTTTCCAATCCAAACCAGACTGTGATTCTCTCTTAGCTCTTTGACTTTGGGCCTTGTGTATTAGAAAAGTTTCATTGACAGAATGACAGTAGGGTAGGGATTTGAAGGGAACCCTGGAGGTCATCTAGTCCAACCCCCATGCCAGAGCAGAGCTTTTAGTCTGAGTGATTAATTGAAAAAAATCAACCCACAACAAACACTCAACATCTTCTTCCCCATCCCAAATCCCCACTGCTTCATTCTTAGTGTTTTGCTTGCTCTATGAATATCTACTGTGCTTTTCTGGAGGTGTCTCGTTTTCTGCCTGTAACTGCCTACCGAAGTATAGCTGTTAGGCCTAAAAAATTTAGATAGTTGGTATGATAGCTGTGGTGTAAGGGGTTACAAGGTAAGCATGATAAAGCTGTGTAGTATTTAGGACTGAAAACAGGAAAAAAACTCCAGAATTTTTCACTCTATGCTTGTACTAGAGAAACAAGCTGGTGGATGTTCTTAGCCCTGGTTGCACATGAACCATCACTTACAAAAAAATTGGGAAAAATAAATTAAGTTTCTGGTTTGGTTATGTCAGTCATTAATTTTTTTTTTCAAGAAATTCCTGTGACTATCAGCACCTTTCCCAGTTGGATTCTTCTTCATAAATTATGTTTGCTTTGGTGAAGTTACAGAGTGTGCTGCCCTTTGGGGATTTGGCACTATGACTCAGTGGCTGCAGTGGCATCTGCCAGGTCCTTTGGCTCATTTAGGAAAGGAAAGAACAGAGTAATTTGTTTGCAGCAAAATGTAAAGTTTTTGATCATCTGATACTCCTCTTCCTTCCCTGGCAACCACTTGCTTGAAGCAAGAGGTGGGAGATAACCCAGTTTAATTTGTTCTCACTGCTCATGCTAATCTGCCTGACTGCCTGCAGCTGGTGAGAGGATGCCCACAGGGGCCTCACTGTTGGCAGCGGCATGCTATGGATGACACAAACCTTGACGTCAGGAATGAAATGGGGACCCGCAGTTCAGTCACCTGCTCTTCTAGGTCCATGACCCCAGCGCTCTTGCACTGCTTACCCCATCAGTAAGTATGCCTCTCTTGCTGAAGCTGTTAGTATGTGAGATAGCCAAATTAAATTATGTTGAGGCAGCAGAGGTTGTGGTCTCTGTTCTTTCTCCAGTTCAGTTGCTTCTTCCAGCTAGAATACAATATCCACACGCGGAGTTTGTGTCAACAACTGGTGTGTATTATGAATGTCATAGTTTATTTTCAACAGCTTTTTAGTTTAGGTAAATGCTAAGATGCTGCAAATGCAGATGCATTTACTAGTATCAGTGACAAAACAGGTTGTGTTGAGGCTAGCGCAGCAGCCACAGCAGCACAAGACTTTGGCCTTGTTTGCCTAGGGTGAGTGCAGATTGGGTCTGTCTTAGTTTAGTTTAGGTACTTTTGACTAGTTCCTGCTGTTGCATACATCTCTTCCACAGTAGGAGTGACTTATTTCAAGTTAGCCTAATACTTTTTTGAAGAAAACTGAGCAGCTTCTGAAAAGAGGCTATTAATCTGCAGTAGGTTTGTCCACCTGGGAACTGGTCAAATAACCATTCCAAAACAAAGCTGTGTGAAAAGGGTCTATTTCAAATAATGCGTCCAAGAGAATGGCTGAGGTGTCAGTGCCGCTATGCACACACCTTCTGAATGAAGCCCAAAGCAACTCAGCTTGTGAATGTTTGTTTTCCCTCAGCTTAGCAGGAAGAGGTGACTTCTCAACCACACCAACCTTTTCATTGTGCCTTTCAGACCATACTGTACCAGGGCGGTCGGAGATGTGTGTAGCACAGAATATTGTTTAGATGGTGCACGAGAAGTGATCAGCATGCATCAGGAGGGAACTATTGCTGAAGCATTTGGACTCAAGTGGTAACTGCACCAGCAAATTCAATTTATATTAACCCGGATGCTGGCAAGCTTCACTTGTGAGAGTTATTCCCAACCCACTGTGTGGCATAGCTGAGGGCTGAACTGTTCTGAAACATGTGAACTGATGAGGAATGCGAGTAAACCTCACTATGTCTTAGCTCTGCTTGCTCACTCATGCTTCTGTTTGTGTTGACTTGGAACTAATGATCTTATATGGTATCACACTCTTTTTGTAAGGCTTATGCTCAGGACAGAAGCTATATGCATAAAATATATCTAATGCATCCCCACCTAGTAAATGCAGTAGTTCCTGAGTCAAGAGGGAGTTCGATAGATGACTGCACCCTGTCCTGATAAGACAGATGTGATATCAGTAAGAATGGTACAGCTATTTGCCGTTTAAGGTGTCTGAGCACAGTCTTCTCTGTGAAATGATTTGAGATACTGATAGCTTGCTCAAATTTTCTTTCTTTCTTAGAGTCCAGAAAGACAAAATGTAATTTCTCACATTTAAATCTAGCCTTAATTTAAAATCTAATCCTCTCTGTTCAGGTGATTTATGCCTGGGGATTTCTAATGATCACAGCAGGCAGCCTCTCTGCAGTATATCTATTTTAAAACTTACAGTCTTGGTCCTGAAATTTATTTTTATTGCAGCCAGTGGTGCTCTAATCATCACTAATTTACAAAGTACAACATTAACTGGATAAAAATGCTGTAATGTCTTTTTCCTCACATAATTTACAGCAAACCAGAGCTAGCACCTTTCCACCTCTGAAAAAAAAATCCCACTTATGCATTTAGTTCTACCCGGTGGTGTTTTATTTGTATTATAACTTACTTTGCCTGATTTGAGGATTGACTGTTTTACTGGGCATGGCTTCACAGAGAACAGTGCTGGCTGTATGAAGCAATTTGGTAAATGCCTCAGAATAAATGTGATTCATAAACATTTTAACAACCAGTTTCAACCATGCAGTACTTGATAAGATACTAGAAATTATATGGTATAGATCTTCAGATTAAAAGAATAGCCATGCCCTTTGTAGCTTGCTGGAGTTCTATTTTTAGAGAGAGTCTGAGTCCAGTATAATTACAGTCATACTTCAGAAAACATTGTTGTAAATGCAGTGAAACTGAGCTGGCCAAGGCTTTGAAGTGCATCTGCTTAGATGTTCGCTGATTAACTGACTCCCCAAAGACAATGACCAAAATGGCTTTTAAACCCGAAATTACTGAATGTTGCCTAGGAAGAACTTAGTTTTTAAATAAAAGGGGAAAAAGTCAATAAGTAGGGCAGATTAGGAATAAGGAGAATTCATAAATAACTCTCCCTTGCCTGCTGTGCAGAGGAATACTTGCTTTCAGGCTCTGCTTCTGTGAGCTTGATGGTGTGGATTATGGCATATTTTATGGAGTCTCCATAGTGTTTAAAAAGATTTCTTTGTGGTTTTTTGTGCATTCAAAGACCTATGATGCTTCAAAGCTCTTCTTCTACATAACACAGTTGCTTACTGAAATACCTCCTTTCTTTTTTTCTCTGAGTTATCCCTCAGAGTCTGAAAAAATGAGTATTCCCCCTGCTTTTTTCTTCTGGGTTCCTCTGAGACAAGGTACTTCCTTTAAAACTATTATGTGTGCAGTCCAAGAGCAAAAAAATGAAACCAATAATGTAAATCATAGTAAAATGATAGCAGAATTTGAAATTTCTTTAATACAGTGTGCTGTTGATCTAACATTAAAACACGGTGTCAGTAGGATTGAACTTGTTTAGTTTTCGACTGTCACACAAAGAAATGGCTGTAGTATTTGTCACCTCTGCACTAGACTTTAAAATCACGGTATTGTTTGGTTAATTTAAGGGAGCTGATTTTTTAACACTTGTGTTTCTGTTCAGAGATGCACTGACAGATCCCAGTAGCCAGATGGACAAGTTCGCCCACATTCCTGCTCATACTGATATCAAAGGAAATAAACTTACCTATGTTCACCATTCAAACATATGATCCCCAAACTTCCAGATGGTTTTTATTCCAATAGAAATAAATTCTATTGTATTTTCTAGGTGCATGTGAGTCCTTATTGCACTGAAATCAGTATGTTTGTGTTTGGGTCGTGCTTCTTAGGTCATGCAAGTCTAGTGATTTTAGGCTTTGACCTGGAAGAGATCCTTTATCACTGAAACCATTGCCAGTCATCAAAATTGAGCAGCCTTTCTACCATGGTCATTGTCTTTTGCTTATTTCTACTGCACATTTGCCTCTAGATTACTTTGGTAATCACCATTACTGCTTTTGCTACAGTTTTAACATTTTCAGAGTGTTTAAATCCATTTACTTTAATGTGGGATGCATGTGTTACCAGCACTGTTACCAAATGTGCACTTCCTTGCATGTATCTTACACAAACTCGTGCAATTGTAGGCAGTGTCATTCTGGGTTCAGTTATTTTCAGTTTAGGTTTTTATGCACCTTTTTTTTCTGAACAGCCTTTGTAATAAGTTTGGAAGATTATTAGGAGAGATGGAATATGCCAGTAAGAATTCTAAGTGAAATGTCTTCTAAGGAAATGAGTTTAAAATCTGTGATAAATCAGTTAATTACAACAGTTAACAATTGAGTAATCCTTTTAGAGTAATATAAAGTTCAGTCATATATCTCAAGCTGAGGTCTCAAAAATATTTGATGAGGATGACCAAACATTATATCTAAATTGCCTAATAGCTCTTGGAGTAAAAATTGGAGGTAACTGCGGCCAGCTGGTGTTAAAAAAAAAAAGGTTTACATTAACAACCTAAAAAAATAACACTAAAAAATTAACAGTCTAAAAGAAGACCCTTAAGTCTACTATAGGTCTTCATAATCTCTTCCTTAAAATGGGGTTATGCTTCTTATCATGTGAGCTGGGAGAGAATATCCTGTACTGAGGCATTTGTATGTAACCTAACAAGAAATGGAAAAACAGGTTAGAAAGGCAGTGTTTGCCTTTCATTGTCCTTATATTCAGTGCAGCTTAATAAAGACATACCAAGCTGACTCACAGCACTGTGTGTCTTTAGCATTATTTAGGAAATCTCTGTGGTGAAACTGAAGGGGACATAGCAAGCAATATTTTTCTTGAAACTCCTGCTGCATTTTCAATGTCAATGAAATCTTAAGGTCAATAAATTTCATTTTAAGCTCTAGTTCAGATTCAGGCAACTGAGCCTATACAGAGAGAATGTGGATGTTGGGGGCTGGTGCTTGGTTTTTTGCTTTCCCTTGGCTCCCTTCCTCCTTATTGCTGTTTGAAATACGACTGCCAGTTTCAACTGAGCTGTTGTTACATGGGGCTGAACTCTTACCAGAATCTCTCATACGATACTAACCACAGCAAAGCTTGAATTCAGTCTTTGGCATTCAACCTATGATTCCTTGTGAGGTAAATTTGTTTCATTTTGTGGGCAATCTGGAAAGTTTATTCTACGTAAACAGTTGCTGAGATGTGTCACCAATTTGAATTTACTGTTTAAATTGGCTCAGTGTGTTTTCATTTAGCAGTGAAGGCATGCCACATTCAGGCATATAAATTCACTAGTGTTGTTTACTGCACACAGGTATTGTCCTGACATAGCATATTGATAGTTTGTATTTTCTACTTTTGAGACACATGAAATGGGAGACAGCATATGAAATATAAGCACACTTGTTTTAATAATATTTGAACTATGGCAGGTTGACTTTTTCATGCTGGCACATTTCTGTATCTAGAAAGTGGTCTTCTTGATAGATCTGTACATAAGGACTTTGATATATATTTTTTTAACCTTATATCTAACAATACATAAAGCAATCTTGGGTATACTGCATTTTTCAAACTACATATCTCTTACTAGTTTTATATTTTTATGGAGGTATAAGCAAAGTGCCTCAAGGTGATACGTGACCATAATCTGACTGGGTTTTGTAATATGTTTGTTTCGTTGTAACATGATTCTCCCAGTGTCCTGCAGGCTAAAAGTACACACATCACTTGGGATCTGTGGGGAAATACGTGTCCTAGAATCAAATATTCTCAACTGGATACACCCTACAACAGGTCTCAACACAGTAAGGTTGCATGACCTAGCTGATTGTTTGTCAGGGTACAGGGGAAAGAATTAATTAAATTAATGAATTAAGCTAAGTCATAACATATGGGGATATGTAAAGGCAATATTAACTCCCTGATTTGTTTATACAAGGAACGGACAGTTAGCAAAGTCTAGAGGGAGCTGGTGTAATTTTGTCGTGGTTTAACCCCAGCTGGCAACTCAGGCCCATGAAGTTGCTCACTTGCTACTCTGGTGGGATGAGGGAGAGAATTGGAAGAGTAAAAGTAAGAAAACTTGTGGGTTGAGCTAAAGACAGTTTAATAGGGAAAGCAAAAGCCACATGCACAAGCAAAGCAAAACAAGGAATTAATTCACCCCTTCCTGTGGGCAGGTAGGTGTTCAGCCATCTCTAGGAAAGCAGGGCTCCATCATGTGTAACTGTGACTTGGGAAGACAAAAACCATCATGCTGAACATTCCCCTCTTTCTTATCCTCTCCCCAGCTTTATATGCTGAGCATGACATCATATGGCATGGAATATCCCTTTGGTCAGTTGGAGTCAGCTGCCCTGTCTGTGTTCCCTCCCAGCTCCTTGTATACCCCCAGCCTCCGCACTGGTGGGGTGGGAAGCAGAAAAGGCCTTGGCTGTGTGTGCATTGCTCAGCAGCAATGAAAATATCTCTGCGTTATCAACACTGTTTTTAGCACATATCCAAAATACAGCCCCTTACTAGCTTCTGTGAATCTAAAACCAGCACAAAAGTCAACCCAGTATCTGGAAGGCCACACTGTTCTCTGCCAGTAGTCTCATAGTATTCTATTACAGTTAGACCTATGGAGTATTAGTATGACCTAGGTTAACAGAAACGCGTAACACATTTTTAAGCCAGGAAAAAACCCATCCTATCAAACTGTTGCATACAAACAGACTTAAAATATCACAATTAGTAGGTAATAAAATTAACCTTGGATTGGCTAGTAATGTGGTAAAGGAAAAAAACCTATTATTAATAGAAACTTAGACCTTGACACTCATGTATTCTCAAGGCCTGACTTGAACAAACAAAGCATTGTTTAGTATCCAAGTACCTGGTATTTCAAACTAGTTGCCATCATCCTAAGAGAGCATGGACAACCAGCCATCTGATGGGAATGAGCTGTAAGACCATTCTCACGGCAGAGACTAATCTAGAAATCTTGTAAAAAGGTTAATCAGGAAAATTAATAAAGACCTTGACAATGCGCAGAGACTTCTGTAAAATACATTTTTAGAGCTGTCCTAATAATTCTTTGTTAACCTCTGCCAGATTACTCAAATGAGTCCACCATTGCCTCTGAATAGTGTAGCTCTGTCAGGTTCCCTTTATAGGCTGATGATCAGTAAATGCGCATATAATTTGTACATTTCAGTAAAGTGGCTGTTTTTGTAAAATACTTTGTCTGTTTTGTAGGTGATAAAGTTAAAGCACAAAGGATGTGAGGGAGCAACACAGTAAATCAGCAGCAGAGTTAAGAAGGGGAGGACAAAGTTCTCTTGATTCTCCTAATGATGCCCTGGCTACTGGGCTATGAATTATTTTTTTATAGAAACGGTGTTCTGTGCAAAATTTATTTGGACCATAAAGGTGAAGTGTTTCGTAATATTCCAGAACTTCTGACTCCCATTCAAATTGTCTCACCTTCACTCTGTGGGAATCTCATTCCTGATGAGGTTTTCAAATCTCCTGCTGTTTATTTCAGTTGTGGAACAAGAGTAATGTGATTTTAATTATAAGACCAGTTGTGCACTTTAAATTTCAAATTCAGAATATTTCATGCTTCCAGACATTATACTGGTAGATTACTGCAAATTTACAAATTTGCAGTAAACTTTACAACTACTTCACAAACAAATGGACCATACAGTTGCCAGCAAACAGCTGTAAGGGTTTCCTGATCACATTTAGTTTTGTTTAACTGTTCAAGATGGAATTTTATTCCATTAGTTTGCCTGTGCCTTTTTTGAACTCATTTGTAACTATCTAGGCAATCCTAATGTAACCAGGCTGTTTGATTACACTTACTTCTGTTTGCTTTAAGTCCAATACCAAATATTTCTCGTATGATGACTCTTAGGACTTCAATTATTAGCAATGAGTATCCACTCCCTGTTCACCCACTGCAAGATGCTTTTTGTTGTATGGATTTCTGTTACACCCGTTAGAATTAATTTTCCTCTCTGTAGCATCTAATTGTGCTTCTTTATTTTTTACACGGAACTATTATCATTCTTCTTTTCTTTTTCTAGTAATGGTCTATTTGTAAAAAGCAGAGGAAAACATAATTCTGGATTTGAGCACATTACTGATACATATAACGATCTCTGCTTTGTTCTCTATGTATTTCCTAATGCTCTGCTGTCTTTCTGGTCACCGGTGAGCATTTTGCCATTTGTTTCCACAAAACTATCTGCAGTGACTATAAGACCTCTTTCTTGAGGGTAGAAAGCTCATTTGTTACTCTGTGTGCTGTCAGGGTTGCTCATTACATGTATTTACTGTCACTGAATTTCATCTTCTATTCTGTTACCTTCTTGCTCATTGTCATGAGAGCCTTCTGCAACTGCTTGCAAACTCGTGAATGTTTGGAGCTCAAAGGAAATGTTGGATGCAAGCAAAACAATCTCTAAAATACAAAGATCCTACATGCAGTTACGTGTTCTCCTTTCATGTCAGATTTCCTATACAACTTTCTGGATGTGAGCAGAGTGCTGCTGCACAGAGTGTTCCTATTGTTTAGTTCTACTGTACATACAGCTCTTTCTGGGCCTCTCTCTACAGGTCACCACAAAGAGGTTTGAGAAACCTAGTTTATATATCGGCTGCCAGGCAGGGTATTTTGTAGCATCTGAGCTCTGAAAAGTATTAGATCAATGTGCAAATTGCTGTAATAAAAGCTGTGGGCCTCATTGGCTCCCACCTGCCTTAATAACAAGGGGAGAAATAACATGTCATTCACCAAAACTGAAGGTGGAATCATAGAATGGTTTGTGTTGGAATGGACTTCAAAGATCATCTAGTTCCAACCCTCCTGCCATGGGCAAGAACATTCTATCCCACTGGCCATGTCACCTTCAAAGATATTGAACAGTGCTGGTCCCAGTACTAACCCCTGAAGAACACCACTTGTCATGGACCTCCACGTGGACACTGAGCCATTGACCACACCTCTGTGAGTGCAACCATCCAGCCAGTTCCTTATCTACTGAGTTGTCCATCTGTTGAATCCATGTCCCTTCAATTTGAAGACAAGGAGGTCATGCTGGACAGTGTCATATGCCTTGCCAAGTCCAGGAAGATGATGTCTGTCATCCCTCCTCTGTCCACCATCTCTGTTAATCACAGAAGACCACCAGATTTGTCAGGCGTGATTTGCCCTTAGTGAAGCCATGTTGGCTCTCACCAATCACCTCCCTATTCTCCATGTGCCTGAGCGTAGTCTCCAGGAGGATCTGCTCCATGATCTTGCCAGGCACAGAGGTGAAACTGACCTGCCTGTAGTTTCCTGGGTCTTCCTTTTTCCCCCTTTCAAAAACGGGGATTATATTTTCCCTTTTCCAGACAGTGGGGACTTCACCAGACTGCCAGGACCTCTACTATGAAGTGTGGCTTGGCCACTTCATCCGCTAGTTCCTTCAGGACATGCAGATGCACCTCATCAGGTCCCAAGGACTTGTATCACTTCAGGTTCCTTAGGTGTTCTTAAACCCGATATTCTCCTACAGTGGATAGTTCCTCATACTCCCAGTTCCTGCCTTTGCCCTCGGTGACTTGGGCAATGGGGCTAGAACTCTTGCTAGTGAAGAATGAGGCAAAAAAGTCATTGCGTACCTCAGTTGTCTCTATATCCCAGGTAATCAGGTTGACTGTTACATTCTGGAGAAGGCCCACATTTTACATCCTTTTCTCACTGATATACCTGTGAAAACTTCTTGTTGCCCTTTACATCCCCTGGTCAGGTTTAGTTCTGTCAGGGCTTTTGCTTTTCTAACCTGATCCCTGGGTGGTCAGACGGTTTTCCTGTATTCATCCCAGACTACCTGCCCTTCCTTCCACCCTCAGCAGACATTCTTTTTTTGTTTGAGTTTGCCCAGGAGCTCCTTGTTCATCCATGCAGGCCTCTTGGATTTTTTGCCTAATTTCCTCTTTTCTGGGGTGCATTGCCCTTGGGCTTGGAGGAGGTGACCCTAGAATACTAGCCAGCTGTCTTGGGTCCCTTTTCCCTCCAGGGTTTTGTCCCATTGTACTCTACCAGGTGCTTCCCCAGAGAGGCCAAAGTCTGCTCTTCTCAGATCCAAGGTAGCAAGACTGCTCTGCACCCTCTTCACTGCACTGAAGATCCAGAACTCAACCATTTCAGCCTTGGATGCAGCAAGCATGCCCTTGATCTTCATGTACTTTACCAGCCCCTCCTTGTTGGTGAGAACAAGGTCCAGCATGGCACCTCTCCTTGTCAGCTCCTCTGTCACTTTGAGAAATGCATCATGCTAAGAATGAAAAAAGAATATAATGGTGTATTAAATACATTTCAGTAAGTTTAGGGGTGATGTGTTAGGGATCACTGCTTTGGGAAACGGATGCTTTGATAATGCCACATAAATGTCATGTCTTACAAGCTCTCCTTAGCATGGTATTCCTACTGACTATACTAACATCACATGTTAGGAAATGAGAATAAGATGTGCTTTCAAGATCACCCTGAAAATTAGGATTAATAAAGACTGTGCATGTACTGCTTCTCAGTGGCCGCTATTTGGGGATCATATCACGTGCCTAGACATAGGTCTCTAGTGCAGTTTTAGATATCTTCTGATATCCTTCTTAGTTCCAGCTGCCAGACCAGAAGGCCTCCCATAGATCCTGTATTACATTCGTGTGGTCATCTAGAGGTTGTAGGTGTCTAAACCGGAACACCCTTCACATCTTTGTGAATGGCTGAGGACTGAACAGTTATAAGGAGAAACTTGAAAAAAATTTAATTGAAACCTGTCCTGATTTCAACAGGGATAGGGTTAATTTTCTCCCCAGCAGCTGGTGCAATGCTGTATTGGGGAGTTAGGATGAAAATAATGTTGATAACACACTTATGTTTTCAGTTCTTGCCAAGTAGTAAAGGACTTTCCAGCGTCTCATGCTGTCTCACTAACAAGAAGCTGGGGGGGATGCAGCCAGGACAGCTGACCCAAACTGACCATATATGATGTCGTGTTCCATATATAGCTGGAAGGTGGGCTGGGAGGCAGATCAGCTCAGGTTCTTCTGGAGAAATTATGCTGTTCATCACTTGTCTGTTGTTGTTGTTATCCTCTTTTTCTGTCCTATTAAGCTGTCTTTATCTCAACCCATGGAATTGAACTTTTTTTTTTTAATTTTTATTTTAAATTTTCAATTCTTTCCCCCATCCCACTGTCAGGGGGGTGGGTGTGAGCAAATGCCTGTGTAGTTGTTTTAACTGCCTGAAGGGTTAAACCAGAATAAAACACTAATTAGTTACACAGGAGACTTAAACAGAAAAGAAGCTTAATGATGACTTCACAATAAAAACAAAGCATGATTTAAGGAAAATTTTTAATATAGGGATTTTTTTCTGTTTAATGTATATGAAGCAGCCTGTATTTGGCAAGAATGGTTCAATCTCGTTGTTTTCCTCATTCTTTCCAAAAGAAATCTTGTGACATTTTTACTTTGGCAATTCCCACTCACCCCGTGCCCCAAATCTTCAGCTCCAGTGAGCAGTTTTTCTACTTTACTATGAAGAAGGACAACAGCCCCCTTACTTTGGGCAGGAACTGACCTTCACTTGAATGAAAATTCATATGTAATTCTACTGATTTTTTGTAACCATTGTTCTCCTCTGAGCACGATGCAACATTTTCCTGCAGCTGCCATAACAAGAATTCCTTCAGATTTGTTTCCATCTTTGTGTAAGTTCAGAAAATACTTAGCTTTGAAGATTTCAGTGTCTTGCTGTCCAGAACAGTGGAGAAATAAAAAAGTAAATGCCAAGCCACTTTATAATGGGTCCATTCTATTTCCAGTCAGAGGACCACCATATGTGAGATTTCAGATGCCAGGGTTTGGGTTTTTTTTTTGTATTTTCCCAACTTTTTGAGCAGCTTTGATTAATACATTTCAGTGGTTGGTGAGAAGGTTTTGTTTCTAAACTTTTTAACCAAACCAGACAACACAAGGAATTCTGAATTACAGTTTAATGGATGCAGCATGTTCCATCAGTTACTGTTAATGAACAAACAAGAAATCATTAGTAAAAATATTATGACTGAAGTTACCTTAACTCTCTTCAGTAACTCAGCTGTTACTCTTGAGTAACTTCAGCTGTGACAGGGTATTTTGTTACAAAAGCTTCCTTTTTTCTTTTTTTTCGTAATAAATCAGTTTCTGCACAGCACACAATGCTTAATGGTTTGTACAAAACTAAGTAACAGAGAGAACTTGGGACATGCCTGCTATTAATCCTAGGGGTAATTTAGTTTGCAAAGAGTGGTAAAAGATGGCAGTTGCAGCGCTCTATGGCAGAAACTGGTTGTAGCAGGTTGTAGCCCTGGAGCAGGTTCTAGCCCTGTAGCAGGGCTCCACTTCAGTTTACTCCTTCTCTGAGGGTTTATGCAGAACTCAGCATTAGTTTGCATTTTTATAGAGCCTTCCCTTCAAGGAAATGGAGAATTCCAGTAAATAGATACCATCTTTTTGAAAAGTGTTGAAAATTAAGTTTCAAATCAGGCTTTTCCACCCCTTGGGCATCTTGACAATCAGGCATAGCTACCAGATGTATTTTTATGGAAAAGAAAGCTGGAGTACTCAGAGATTTGAGTTCCCAGCAAATCAGTCACAAATCTAGTTAGTTTCTTAACTAAAAGTTAGTTTCTTAACACCAAACTTATGTGTTTGCTCAATTTATGGTAAGATTTAATATTAGGGTTTACAGCAAAGAATGAGAAGAGTTGTTCCAGTGTTGTATTCTACTTGTGTTGATAAATGCCTTTGAAATGATAATTCTAGAATGTTCAGTCATTCTGTCCTTGTGCCTTTGTAACTTTGAAGCTGCTCAGTGTAGAAACGGAAGAGAAATTGTTTTACTACTGTCTCAGGAAACAAATTCTGACAGGTGTCTGTCTTTCTATCAGTAAATTGTTACTAGAAGCACATCTGAAGGAAGGAGCCATTCTGATGTGAAAGTGGCAACCATCAGAATATATCTCAGCAATTAAAATAACGTGTATTTTCTCTCATAACACAGGCTGCGGGGTTGCTTTTAAAACTAATGAAATCTGTCAGGGAAAAATTATAACAGAATTACATCAAATTCTGTCTTAAGAACATCTGACATGTTTGCTGAAAGGATTTTTTTAAAGTGTTCTTGTAAATGACTGATTAACTTCTCAAACATTAAAAAATGCTCGTAGAAGTGATTATCTGTCCACAAAGTGGAACAAATTCTATATTAATAATTTTGGAATGAATAAACCAAGATAAATTAGAAGTGTGAGCAAATTATATGAAAGACAAAATTGGTATGATATATAAAGCTATTTAATGGGCTGTGAAAGAAAGATAAGGTGTTAGGGATAAAATCCTCCAGTTACAAAATTAACCTGCATACAACAACATGGTAGTAATATATACAGAAACAGACACAATAACTTTTTCTTGATAGTTCTTGATACTTGGATTTCTCAAATGGAATTTAAAGATCGCTACAGTGAAGGATTATAAAGTGAATTTAAATATCTCTTCCAGTTTCAGTTGGGATAAAGTTAATTTTCTTCCTGGGAGCTGGCACAGTGCTGTGTTTTGTATTTGAGATGAGAATAATGTTACTAATACACTGATATTTTGTTGTTGCTAGGCAATGTTTACACTAATTTAAGGACTTTTCAGCTTCTCATCTTGCCCAGAAAGAAGGCTGGGGGTGTCCACAAGGCTGGGAGAGGACACAACCAGGACAGCTGACCCAAACTGGCCAAAGGGATACTCCATACTATATGATGTCATGCTCAGTGTATAACTTGGAGGAAGTTGGCTGGGTGTTTGGACCATGGCTTGGGAACTAGCTCAGTGTTGGTGATCAACATCTGGCAAGCAACTGTGCTGTGCATCACTTGGTTTCTATATTCTTTTGTTGTTGTTGTTTTTTTCCTTTTCTGCCACATTAAACTGTGTTTATCTCAACCCATGACTTTTCACTTTCCCCCACACTCCAATTAATTCTCTCCCCCATTCTATGGGAGGAAGGTTATGAATGAATGGCTGTGTGGCTGTTTTAGCTGCCAGCTGGGTTAAACCATAACAGATCCTAGAAATAAACCTCAGAAAAATGGCTGCTTTTTGAGCCATCTAGCCAGCTAATTAATTCTCTGCATAAGTTCTATGAAAAATATTAGAAAGAATTATATTTGTTAAATAATTTAGTAACCTTATCTTAGGGTCATTTTTGAAGGTAAATTTGGTCTGGTAAGTCAAAGAAGAATATTTTACTTTGTTTTTCACCTGTAGAACCTGCTTAAAAATAATTATTAAGGCTGAACAGTATATAAACGAGCTTAAATTAATTACAAAATATACATATGCCTATACTCCTTGTGAGAACTTATCTCAGAGGTATGTTGCAACTTAATGCTTCATTTTTTCTCAAGTCCTCAGTCTCTTTGAGGAACAGAAGATATAAATATTCTTTAGCAGTGAGAGAACAGTTTTCAAAGTCTGATGATACCCCTGCTGTCTAGGTGGAAAGTCATACCCAAGGGTTGCCTTCTCTCAGCAGAGGAGCCATCTATCACCAGCCCCTGAACAGATTCCTGGATGAAGCCTTTTGATTCTTGAAGTGTGTTCCGCTCCAATTTCTTAGAGATATGTGGAGGTAGATCATTAACAGCTTAGTCACTAGGAAAATGAATTTTAAAATTACCTCAAAGTGCTGAACGGTCAGGTTCTTCAAATCATGGTTCAGAAAGATACTGCACCCTGTATAATCTCTTCTGAGTGCCATTGCATCAAAGACACTGTACTAAGTTACAGTCCCTTTCTGAAACCTTCTAGAAGTCAGCTCTCTTTTTCTTTGATACTTTTGCTTTGACTGTTGTACTGTTGAAGCATTGCTTCCTTGGCAAAAAAAAATAATAGCTGTGTTATGTTGGCAAGTACCATTCAGCTTTGAAGAGGAGACTAATGTATTGCCCTCAAATTCCTTGGAGGAAGTTCTCTCAGGCTTCTTGCTGGCAGTAAAAAAATAGGACGACACTACTTTGTACTGTACACATCAAGCATCAAGACAAAGCATTTGATACTGTGGCAGACATTTCTGGTCCATCCATTTACCCTCCCCATCCCCTACAAATCAGGATAGGCTGTAATTTCAGAAAATGGAAACTAGAAAGGTCTGCTTGTAGTCCTTGGAGCCCCCCAAGCTGCCCTTTCTATGTGATGCTTTTTGATAGGTGTAATAATCTGGCTTGACAGTGCCATGGACTTAGTCCTTATTCACCTCTGGATAAAGGAGTTTAGAACAACTTTGTCCTCTCATCAGAAAAGAAGAGGGGCTAGAGTCTGACACGAGATTTCAGAGGTGAATAACTTGACCTTATCCAGATAAAACCTAGGAGCTGGAGCCAGGGTTCATCACAGAGAAAGGAATGGGTTCTGTGTTGCAACAAGGTTTCTGCACTGAGAGTGGTTTTGCTCCATTGTAGACTGATGCATTTCTGATGTAAAATATTTTACTTTGCTGTCTCCAAGAAGCCCTTTGGATTTTCTCAGAGATCCTGGCATTAGACAGCACATTTATGGAAAGAGCATTATATTGCTCATGTAGATATTTGGGTCTTAATATACTATGTCACAGTCCAAAGTCTCTACGTCCAAAGTCCAGCCTCTTCAGCCCTCTGTAGCTCAAAAGAAGTATGCACAGGGTATCTCCACTGTTCAGCAAATGAAATGGCACTGAGAAATGTTCTGGGTTTTTACTTTGGCTAGGAAGTTCAGTGAGTCTGGATTCAGAGGCCGTGATGCCCTACTCTGCACAATTTAAAATCAATGTGTCTGTTTCATTCTTACTTTCCACTTTACTGAGAGCTGCCTGTGAGATGTGTCGATCTCTCTGGGAAGGGCAATTCAGGACTCTTAGTAACATGCCAAAGGATTGTGTTCCTGATCCCAGTAGTCTTTTTTTCAGAGATTTCCCTCAAATTATCCCCATGCCTGATGCTGCTGGTATTTGGATAGCTTTCATCCCTTGTAAGAGACCTTGATAGTTCTATTTGGCATTTAAAAAAAAAATTCTGTAAATGAACAGCTTTTTATAGAGCCAATCACTAAAATAATGGTTTATGTTAAAATTTGGATGACCTGGATGATTTGTAGGAAATATTGTAGGTAGGGTCTGGTTCACTGGCCCAAAAAGTTGAAATCAATCTTTCAGACTGTTTCAAAAGTACGTGGACATGGTTTCTCTCAGACTGAGTAGATTCTAGTTGATTGAAAAGCAGTTATTACATTGGACATTAGAATTCAGAACAGCTACCAGGACAACGGTTTTTATGATACAACACGCATTTGACTATATTAATACGCTATTAAATTAATTACTGAAAACTCAATAAATTAAGCAGAAGTGTATTTTCCTTGTAACATTGTCTCTATCCATTATCTGTTGAATTAGAATATTTACAGCTTCAAAGCCCAGCAATAAGGTGCTTCCTTTTACTCCACTAGCATCAGATCACTGGACCACAAGCAATCTCTGCCATAAAAATCATTTAATATCTAAGATGATTGTGAGACCAAGACTAAATTTCCTAGTAAACACAGAATAAAGAATGAACATATTTAAAACTGCCTGTCTGTAACATACTAAGTATTTTCAAAGTTATTTTTAGAGTTATATCTCCAAAGAATGTTTGTGACTTTAACAGCAAACAGTACTGTTCTTTAATTTAGTTAACTGCTTTTTGTTAGAGAAAATTAACTTCTTTCACTTGATCAGACTCTAATGTTTACTTGACATTGCGTAGCTCCTATGTGAGCTTAGATCCTCAGTATTATTTGGATCTCTCTATTTTTAAGACACAAAGCAGCATCACAGTTTTCTGATGCTCTCTGTTAAGAGCAGTTACAATTTCCCAAGAAAAGGGGGGATTACATAAATTGTTTTTATCTTATTCTGTTATGACTTTTACTAATAGCAGAAACCATAAATATTCAAAGGGTTTGTTGGGAGCAAATATGGAAGAAGTTTATTTTTTTTCAGAAACAGTCATCACTTTCCCAAGAATTTTTCCCTAGAAAAAGCTGTATGTCTTTTTAATACTATGCAGACTAATTCAACAGTGATTAACAGGTAAAATATTACCCAACTAAATCTATGTTAAAATTACAAGAACAGATTCCTATAAAATTTATAAAAAGCATAGATGACAAGATATTAATAAAACTAAGAAACCCCTTAAAGGAATTCATATAGATTTGTCAAATGTATGAACTCAACACACTCCTCCCCAGGATCCTGATATAACTTTTACTGTTCCTTAATTTAATCCATTGAGTTTCATTTCATTAGGACGGTAAGCCAGCAATGAAGTGCTGAGTGGTTATAATGGGAGAAGCATGTACAGGGTCAGACAAAGTGTGACCTCACCTGAACTAAATAAGCACTTGGAAATGACCTGATGTTCTTTACCACTGACACATAACTACTATTATGTCATTACAGCATTCGTATAATTGCATTATGTTTAACTTAGAAGAACCCTATGTGTAATCCCTTGTTCATTAATATTTATCTATGCAGAGACAAAATGCTTCAATAGTTCTATAAACAGTACAGGGGTCATACATCCTTCATTTTGGGGTTTTTATGTGTCTAACACTGACAGGACATCATAAACCCCTCTCCAGAAATGCTGAGCTTTCAGATCTCCTCATTCAGGTATCTTGGTTGCATTGTTTTATTTTGTTCTTCAAGGTAATTGTTTCCTCACAGGAAACTCTGAATTACTGTAATTCCTTGGGACAAACAACACAGACACTACAAAACACTAAATAAACCCAAAAGATTTTGTCTAGAATTTTGATTTAGAAAAAAAATACTGTTCCTGTTAAAAAGTCTGACACATTATTTTTCTGTGGGTCCTAACCCTGGAGCTGTGTCCCTGAGGTCACACCTTGAACTCTACATGCAATTCCGCTTCCTCTCTCTCCAAAGGGACACTGCCTGCATATCCACAGGGACAGGCTTTCCCCTGTGCACTGAATGCTCCTGCCTTGCTGCCATCATCTGCCTTACAGGGAGTGCAACCTGCCCGCTCAGATTAGTTGCAGTGGGGTTGGTCAGCAGCAGGAAGCTGTTCTGTAAAGGGTAAAAACCTCACACGTTCCTGCTTGGTAAAGGGAGCGTGAAATAATTTAATAACTGTTTCTCAAAATACAGGGACTTGGGTCAGCCAATGGAATTATTGGATTTTAAACTAATTTCAGTACTTTTTCACACAAGGTGCAATTATGTTGTGAATTCATTCCATGTGCAACCTCTCGAGGGCTGGAAGCACAAACAGGTTTCTGAAGCGGCTCTGTGAATTCATAAAGTGTAGCTCAGTTGGTGACTGAAAAACCCATCTGATCTGGATGCAGACTCAGAAGGCCCCTGCCTTACCTCTGGGAGGGTATACATGGATCTGTTTTAAAGTAATATCCAAGCATCTTCAGCTGACTGCTTTTGCAGGAGAGGATCCAGGCTCAGCAGCCTGGTGTCTCAGTATTGTAGTTGTCCCCATGCTTCCTAAGTCCCCTGTTGTTCTGGCCTCTAACAACACAGTCCCTGAATGTGTGTGTGTCTGCTGCTGGTA
This sequence comes from Gallinula chloropus, assembly GCF_964237585.1. Taxonomy (NCBI): domain Eukaryota; kingdom Metazoa; phylum Chordata; class Aves; order Gruiformes; family Rallidae; genus Gallinula; species Gallinula chloropus. Next base: position 77,067,223 of record NC_140086.1, on the reverse strand, counting down.
GGGACCCAGATGAACACCCCACAGCAGAAAATAAGATGTAGGGCAACTTGCCTGTCAGGTTTTGAGAAGCACAGTAAAGCCAGAGCCTGGCTGATGGCTCTGCTTTTCAGTGGAGCTGGACCTTCAGAGAGAGGATTTGGTGAGGTGTTATAAAAGATCAGTGATGCGGAGTGTGTCATTTGATTTGACCCTCAGTTGCTGTTGTTTCCTTTAAGTGCTGGTGACCTGGCACGTTGCTGTCCTCTGTTAGGCTGGGGAACTATGATCCCATCTCTTGTGTGCCTGGAACTGGACAAAACTAGGGGCTTCATGCTTGCTAGCCGCAAATATAAGCAGCACATAGCTGGATAGATAAATAAATTTGCTGTGTATAATGTACATCCCAGCTGCCTTTATTCCTCTAGAACATAGGTGACTGCAATTTCAGTGTTTCGTGGAATAAAACCTGGACTGAGGATTATATTCTTCAGCATGTCTCGGGAGGGAAGCTCAAAGCAAACTGATTGTTCTTTCATACATCAATGTAAAAATCGAATGAGAAAAAGCCATGATATGCCACCAGCCTTGTCTCAGCACTCCCTGCTTAGAGTAATAGGGAATGGGTTAAAAATCGACAATACTGAATGACTTATCAATAGCAGTTATCATTTGTATGTTCAAGGTATATGTATCCAAAACTAGTATATTCAAGATATACAAAGAATGCTTAGGTGCTTTTTAAATCTTCAGTAGATACCTTCATTTGTAGATATTTTGGGAAAACAGGGTCATAACATGTTTGCAAGTGAGGATTTTTTGTGGGAGTTTTTTCTTTACTGTTTGTTATCTCTTTTAGTTTGTATAATATTTGAAGTGTCTAGAAACATTTTGTGCATGGTATGAGACATAATCAATATTAGCCCTGTGACCTTACTTTTATATTAACAGGAAAGACTTAAAAAAGGACTTAGGTGAACCAGAGGCATTAAAGTCCATCACTGTGATCTAAAACCCTCTGCTTGGTGGTAAACTAATCTCAGAAATGTTTCAGGTGACTGTCTCTGAAGAAGTGACAGTTCTGATGATGCTAGAAATCTGTGTTGATCTCATAGCCAGAGCTGCTTCTCTCCAGGTAGCAAGATCCCTGCCTCCCTGCCCTGGTGGGACTGGGGCATAATGCCTATTCTGGTGTGGAGCTTTCCAAATACACATATGACGCTGGGGCTCTCACAAGCTCTTTTTGGAAGGTGCAATGGTGTGTGTCAGTGCCTAATACCCACCTGACAGCTTACTAGGAACAGGACATTACTAGTAAGTTACTGGTTATAGCACTTAACCAGGAAACAGGGGAGATAGGCTCAGCTCCTGTGCTTAGCTTGAGGGTACTCTCCACCCCTGGGGCTTGCCCTTGCTACTGGGCTGACAGCCATGCACAAGGGTTGCATTTTCCACTTCTCCTAACAAGCAGGGCCACTGGAAGGGCAAGAATTTAAAAAAATACCTCTAACTATACCAGAAGGCCCAGGGTGCCTTACCCAGTGTTTCAGGGAGCTCGTTGGGCACTGTGGCTCCTTGGATCATGGGGTGCAGGTTTCTTTCTGGTTTCATGTCCTGTAACTTTTATGCAATTTATTTTAAAAGAGTCATTGGATAAAGGCCTCTTAACGTTTCTTAGACATTTGGTGCAGGCATGGAAGGGAAATTTGGAAATACATAAAAAAAGATTTAGGGCTATTCTTTGTGATGTCCAATACTTGAAAACTATGTGAAATTAAAAAAAAAAAACAACCAAAAAAAAACCCCTCTCACTGTCAAAATCCAAGTTTAGTTCAGAGAAATATGTTTGCATAATCCTTAACTAATCATTGAGCTTTACAGCATCTCACGTAGAATAAACAATGGAGTTCTATCTCTTTTGATATAAAATCTGCAGTCCTCACTTTGCTGCAATGCCTTGTTCTTGTTCAGCAGAGGATACAGAGACCGTGCTAGTTAAAGGGAGCGATGGCAGAAACACACTGAAATTCTTCTGTCTCAACGTATATATTTCTGGTGATGTCTAGGGCAACAAAAGAGAGGTGGGGCCCCAGAAAATGTAGATAGATGCATGCCTTTGTTTATGATTTCAGGAAACCTGGAGCTTATCTTCATTCTGCCCTCAGTCTTCCCAGCTGTTGACCACCTGGATATAAACCAAGACCACTGTGTCTGGTATCACGTACACTTGCATGTTTCTATAAGGAGATGTTAGGCATGTATAAAGATCCGTTAGATCTAGTCTCACCTATGCCTAGTTACCTGACATATTTATCTAACATCTCTAGAGAGACTGGGAGTGTGACACAAACACACAAAATAAACCTTTTTCAGTTTTATGGTTCTGATAACATGGTCTGGAACTTCCGTTAGTTGAATCCGTCTAAATAAAAGCAGAATGAAAGGAGAGCCCATAAAGAAAAAGGTCTGAGGCATTAAAAAAAACCCTTGTAAACAATAGAGGATACTGTCAAAGGGAAAAATATTGCATTCAGAAAGATCAGGCACCTTTGAGAGAAAGAAAAGCAAATACTATGGAAGACAAGGAACTAAAATTATTAGAAGAAAATTAAAAGGAAATGTGTGCTAAAGGTAGCAAAGAAAACACATAACAGCTTTTTTTTTTTTTTTCTTTCTTTCTTTCCCCTTAAATTCTATTTAGGCAAATAAAAGAAGTTTGGAGACCAAAGCTGAGATAGGTTTTACACTGATCTTTTTGAAAAAAGAGATGGGAATGAAGAGGAGGTTGAAGACCAAAGAAAATTGGGGCAGTAAAGGAAGCTAACAGAGAAGAGAAGAAAACATACATAAAATGGAACAATGATAAAAGGGTTAGAAGTTTTTCCTTTGATATTTGAGAAGTGTATTTAGGATTTTTAAATAGACTGCATAACTAGAAATGAGAGGATTAGTGAGTTTCAGTAATTGAGCAACTGTATTGTTTTGAAAGGACATCAAAAGCAATCCAGCTCCTTGACTCACTAATTCAATGCATTTTTATAAATCTCTACATGGAAAAACGTACATGGCCCACAGATGGTTGCTTACTCATAGAATGGGGACAAAAACAAAGGTCATTTTATCAGAGATAAACAGGGAAATGCAAGCATCCCTTCCAGCTGATACAGTGGTGGTTTTCTGGGTACTCTCTCATGGAGCTGGTGTGGAGGAACGGGATATGCTTTTCAGGAGGTTCACATGAACAGAAACAGGTAAAATCTGAGTTTCGACTATTCATCGTTTAAAGGTTTCCAGTCAATAATTTCTTGAATGAATGCTCAACTTGAAGTGTGCTTGAAACTAAGATCTTGGGGAGAACAGTTAAAGAGCAGAGCAAGGGATTACTGGAAAAGCAGGCAGGGAAGAGAGCAAGGAGAAAGAAATTATCATGTGTAGCTTTAGGGAATTTGTTGGAATTTGAAAATAAATGCAAAATACACTTGCAGTCCTAAAGAAGTCTTCATGAAGACATACAAGAAGCTGACAAGACTATTCCTTGACTTTTCATTCCTTTGAAAAGTCTTTACTCATCTTTACTGAGGTACGCGGTGCGAGAATTGTAGACTGTGTTTATTAAATGTAATAGGACTCTCTGACTGGATATAAGGTGGTTTTGTGTTTTGTTGTCTTTTATGAGGATGGTCAGATGCTGAAACAGGTTGTGCATGGGGCTATGGAGTCTGGACTGCAGTCCAGAGAAATTTTTGTTTGGATAGCTTCTCTGTAAAGGCCTCTTACAGCAGCCTACTAAAATCAAAGGACACCAGTTGGAAAGTTTAATAGTCAGTTTGCGGCAGTGCTGGTTACACCTCTGGCTGGCAATACCACTGCTGGGGAGAGAATTCCTATCTGTATAACTCTTTTCTTTCATGCAGTGGCAAAAGCTCTGTGCCACAGCACAGAAACTGGTGGGCATAAACACGTTCGAGAAGTTAAGGGTGATAATTGTGTGGATTATCTTGTTATAGCTACCTGATTAGGTAGAGTATTGTAGACATGGTGACCCTGATTTAAGAGAATACTTCAGTAGTGCATATTCTTGGCAACCATTGACTGGTGGCATGTCCATGGAGTAGCAAGCAGACCACAACATTAAAACCTCCTGCAAAACCTTAGAAGAGGGAATGATGGAAAATAATATATGTGTTCTTTGCTGTGCCATGTAAAATGTTCTAGATTGGATAAGGACTGTAAGATACATGCAAAATGTCTCATCTGGTTAAAACTGAAGCTGACTTTTCTAAACACCTGAGTAATTCACTAAACTCTTTCCATTTCAAAATGGGGGTTACTGAAATCATGTGCTCCCTGGCATTAGTTCTCAGTGCATTAAAAGTTCTGTTCTTTATGGCAGGTTAATGTGTATGAACACTTGGGCTGAGAAAGGTGGTCAAGTGTAGGTTTCACAAATTTTATTACGGATACAAGGCCTAGACAGTTCATTGCCAAACACTTTTTACTAGGAGTACTGCTTGATTGTGTGATGGGTTTTGTCAAGGTCTGCTTCAGAAATGTGCTTACATTTGTCCTGGGAAAGTTAAATTTTTTCTCCCTCTTTCTAACAATTCCCTGAAAAACACCACATCTGGTAGGTGGTCTTTTGTCTGTTTACTTTTCCCTCATCTTTACTTCCCTGATTAAAGCTACCACTTGGAATTTACAGTTGTTAGTTAAAGCATCTTTGGGATTTTTTTTTCAGTTGAAAACCAGAAGGTTTCATTTTTTATGTCTTTCTTTAAGGTATCCGGTATTGATTGGCTGCTGGTGCATGCATTATGCTTGGCTCTATAGAAGAATATCTAAGGCAAAACCTATGTTTCTTCATAATGGAAAGGTTGTCTAACACCAGTCAACTTACAGGTGAAACTTTTGCAATTCCTTCTTGGATTTTGATTGGGTTGGATTTTTGGAGTTTGATGATGGGTCTGAGGCAGAATGCAAAAATGGCAGGCTCAAACAGCAGTCTTTTTGTCAAGGAAGAGGATAAGTTGTCTTCAGTCTTACTAGAACTAATTATTTCTCCTTTCCTCACTAAAATATCGGTAATAAACCCAGGATCACTCTACTAGACATGCAAAGCTGCTTTCACTTTTCCAAAGATCCTTTGTAAATGATGCATTCTGTTTTGTTAAAGTTGAGGTTACTTGGAGACAAGAGAGTAGAGGGAGTGATTATCAAAAAGGAAATCTGCAAGCAGTTCAGCATTTCTCACCATCCTTCTTTTCCTTCTTCTTTTCTAGGAAATGTAGTTGTGATGACAGAGGCTGATCTAGCTTTTGATACAACTTTTAGTTTGCTGCTAGGCTGAAGGTTGCGGGTTTCTTAATATGTGGTGTGTTGGGTTTTTTTCCCCTCCCCAATGATGTACAGTTTCTTTTGGCAAACGAAAGCACTTCAACTAGAATGAACTCTGGGATGTGTCAAAATGTAAAGCCTGGGGGGCCTTTGGCATGTTTTTGTTGCTTTTGCAAACATGCACAGTGCCAGCTGTGCAAAATGTCCCCTTCTGCCTGAGGCTGGGCAGGAAACTGCACCCCGTCTTCCTACGCTTGGCTATGTTAACTCTTGTTTGTGATTGCCAAGCGTGATTACTGCAGTGCATTGCACTGAAAAATCAATTTGTTAGCCAAGTCAATAGACCTAAAGGGAGAAATAGAAGTTTTCAGGGAGATCTCTGGGCTTAGTGGAATGCAAACCAAGAATGCTAGGCACAATGTTAATGAGAGATATGTCTATCCCAGAGCAGCTCCTGGCTTTTGCAAGAGCAGATTTCCACAAATATAAATAACAGCTAAAACCAAACAAAAAACTCTAGTTCTGTTAAATAGATTCTGAGATATCAAAAAATAGAAGTGTTTGGTATTTTTGTGCTTTGTAAAAGCCATTAAAAAACTGTGGCCTTCACTGCTTCCACTTTATAGTCCTGCTAATCATGGATGCCAGCCCAGAGTCAACCTCCCCAAGCAGCCAGCACAGGTGAGTTAGTACAGGTGAGCTGAGTTAGCACAGGTGAGCTGAGTAAGCCCGGGCTGTTTCCATACCACCTGACATCACTCCCCCATAAAAAGGGCTGGCTGGGGAGGGTAGGGGTTTGGTGTGTCTAGGATAGTTTGAGTGCATGTGAGGTATCTGGTCAGTCAGTTTTTCTGTTGGGCAACACTCTGCAATTGCTGGGTTGGTAAGGGACTCTTATCACCGGGTGTGAGTGTAATTGGTTCTTCTTTTTCTACTTTCATGGTGGTTTTGTCAGTAAACTGTCCTTATCCTAACCTAGGTAGGCTCTGTCTCTTTCTCCTCTGGGAGTGAGTGAGTGGTGTGTGGTGCTCAGACACTGTTTGGGGCTGAATCACCCCACCTGTGAGTATTCTTCATACGCTTATAAGTTACACTGGTCCTTTCTGCTCTGTAAAACTTGGGTGTGTTGTTTTGTGGTTGGTGGATTCACCAACTAAAGCCTGTAGGTGAAACCCAGAGGTGTAGATGTTTTTTAAAATCTTTTATTTTTTACAAATAACATGGCTTCTTCCTAACTTGCACAGTGCAGTCAGTCTGCTGCAGTCCCCAGCCATTCTTATATTCCACATTAGGCAACAGTGAGCCATGTCCTGTGCAGCACTAAGCCTTGGAGTCATGTGTTCATTAGCTTGCTATTTTTAGCTATGTGAAGTTTTCTTTATTAGCAGAATAACATATATCTTGGAGTGACTTGTTACTGTCAAGAATGGATTAATTATTTTTACATACAGCTGCATCTGGACAAAGAATCTACTTTCTCTAAAAATGTTTGCTTGAAAGGGTATGAAAATAATCTTTCCAGTGGGAAATAAAATGGGAAGAAAGGACACTAGGAAATAGTTAAAATCTTTTCTTGACCATTTGAAATTTTGCATGTCAACATTTTATTTGTGACCTTTGCTTCTCTTTTTCTTTTATGTCCTGTGGATTATTCATATTTTTCCTTTGTGGCTGCCAAGAGCTCTGTTGTTAGTGCCAGTTCCTAAACTAATGGCCAGTTTCAACTTACTTTCTCTCATATGTGAAGTAAACCTCAACTATTGAGTGCCCCTGTTTAGTTTCTCTAGAAAGTGGAATAAAATAGCTTAATAGGGCTCATGCAACTACCAAGGAAGCAGGTTAGGACTTTGAGACTAGAGAGTTAAAATTGCTACTTTTTCATATTCTAACCTCTACTTATCCACTGCTTGTCTTCCTCTCAGTCTCCCTCCAGAATACCTTAATTTTTTATCCTTTGAGGATTCACTTCCCTTCACTATGCAAAGGGAGCATTTAGAGAGGCGTTTGATACTGTCATGGTCTATTTCTTTGTGGCACATGATATCAAGTGTTTTAAAATGTGTCTTCTACTTTGTGTTATTACAGCTTTGTAAAGTTAGTGTCCCAGGAACAGTCATTTCTCCCAGAGCTTTGCAATTTTGTCTGTGTATATTCAGGCATTTTATGTTTTTGAAACAAGGTCTCTTTCACTTGAAAAACCTTAGAATTTGAACAGCAAATAGAAGGGCACATATTTAAAAAGAATTTCCTTGTGGCAATCAAGTATGAAGAAGCATATGGGGTAAAACCACCAAGGTATAGTCCATTTTCAGTTTGATTCCTGCTCAGCAACAGGGTGTTTGCTTTCTTTGGTAGATACCATGAAAGATAATTGCTTTGTGTTTCTATATAGTGAAAATAAGAGGTAATACCTATCAAACAATTGCTGTGCAAATATGTTGCAAGAAATGTTTATTTTCACTGGAACTGAAAAATGAACTGAATACCTGAAATGTGACTCTCTCCTGCTTAGGGATCGTCCTTCAAATATTTTACTGTTCCCCATGGTGCCCCTCATCGTTACTCATTGCACATGACTGATTATTGGTATGTTGTTTAATGAGAGTTATAGCAGTAGTTGCTATCACACCTTTTGAACTTTCAGTTGAAAGTCTTATGCCATGTCTACAGTTTACATGTGTACAGAACCTGAGAGACCTGAGTTACCTGCTAACTGAGGCCTGGTATTTTGGGTAGTTAGACATAGGAAGAAGGCAGAACAGGAACACCAAGAGACAAATTATTCATTTTTTTTTTTTTCTCTCGGGGTTTTTTGTGGTTTGGTTTGGGGTTTTTTTTCATTATTAAAAGATATTATTTAATTTCTTTAGATCTTATTTCTTTTAAACAAAAAAGTTTGAGGTGTAAATATTCTAGCTATCTTGCCTTTAGATGAGCCACAGTATCTCTTATTCTTCCACTCAAGTGAAGACATGTAAAATGAATACAAATCATGAAGCTGTGTGTCAATACCAATGCTACAGCCAGAATCACGGTAATTTTTGAAATTGTCAGCTCAGGCACTTCCAGCATTGCACCCTACATGTAGTCTGTACAAGCTAAACCAGAGGACACCAAACTAAGCATTCATTATGCTTGTTGGTTTGGTTTTGCTTTTACTTCTGTTTAGACATATTATTTCATATAAAATAAGCTGCTGTGGCAGGTTGTCTCTGTTAAAAATAATTATCATGAGATCTGAAATTAGATCCCTGCGTATAATCTTTGAACATAGAAAAAAGAGTCTGTTGGAAGACTATCCGCTTACTTCTCTGAAGTCTGTGGTACCTTATGCTCCATCCAACTCTTTTCTCCCTGTTAGTACTGAAGGTCCAGATCATCATCCTAGGAAAGGATGTACTATTTCTGTAAAATACTTTTTTCTTCTACCTTTGATGACTTAGTTCTTTGCTTATACCTGTTATTAAAACAAAAACCTAGGGAAGATTGAGATGATTCATTCAAAGTGCTTTCCTGCTGAACTTTACTTGGTAGAGATGACTGGTTTGTACTGGATTCTGTGAAACACACGATTTTCAAATGTCACTGATAAAATGACCTATCTCTGTTCTGCTAAAACCTTTGTAGTCTTTAGACTTGTTTATTAGTTTAGTTTTTCTACTTGACCTTCATCATATGGATTGCTGGGAATGCAGAGTAAAAGGAAAGAGCTCTGCTATTACTGTCCATCCCCCATCTTTCCTTAAAGGAGGAAAAGAGGTTGATCTCAATTGTTAGTCTTTTATTTTTGTTAACTCTGATAAAGTCCAATACACAGGTTGTGCCTATTCAGGCTCTGTGAAATAAACAATTTTTCCTCATTGATCCCTTTATCCGACTGTAAGGCACAAAATTAAGCATTTCAGTTCGCAGCTGCCTGACCATTGCCATTTAGATTCCTGCACATGAGGAGCATTGGTGCATCTATGTTTGTAAATAAGTAATGCAGAGGCTGCATTGCTCCAAAGCACTGACCTCAGGAAAACTTAGTGGGAAGAAGAAACAAAATAATACTAAAATCATCTCAGTTTAAGTAAATGGACTCATGGATTCCTCCTTGCATAACCTTAGTCTGATAGAGGAGGAAGGGGACAAATGAAGGTGAGAAGCAACACCTCACATTGACCAGGCTTGGGCAGTTACTGTGGGATGAGAGAGTAAGGGGCAACTTTATGCAAAGCTGCTGTACCTTGCCAATCACTTTTTTCCTTTCCTCAACATTTTCCTCTGATTCCTTCCTGGTTCAGAATTGGTGAGGAGCACACCAGTGATTGCTGCCAGGAGAAAAGGCAAACATAGAGCAGAACACATTCCAAAGTCTGTAATGTCCACCAGGATGCTCCTGATGCCAAAAGCCAAGGATGAGGTATTAGCAGCCCACAGGAGAGTGAGGAGACACTGATATCAATCCAGGGAAAGAGAGAAGGATGAAACAACAAAGATGATGTCAAAACAAAAAAAAAAAAGTATGTGGTCCCTGCTGCAAATTTAAGGAAATAATATGGGTCATCTGCTATTATCCTGGTACAGATTTTAATTGCTGCCTGAAGAAAGTTTATTTTGACCTTAACTCCCATTTCCTGCTTCTACAATGTTCCCTTTGTTACATCTTCTTTCTTAGGATTAGCACCAGTAGTGTGTCTGATCGTTCTCTCACTGTAGTTAATATGTAGAGGCTTTCTCAGTAATTTCAACTGACTGAAGTTTTCAGGTGCTTTGCTAATGTGACACACAAAATAATACTGTGATTTCTCAGTTTGTTCCAACTTTGGTTTCAATCAGATGAGGATAGAAAGCAACAAGGCTTTCACAGTGTGAAAGTGTGTTCATTAAATAAGATTGCACTTCTAAATTATATTACCTCTTTCAGTAGTACTGCATGAATGATTGTGATTGTGGGATCAGAGGCTAAAAGCTTTGTGTATTTGGAAACCAAGATTATATTTCTTTCCTAGAACAACATAAAAATCTAAACATGAGATGCAGTGGCTGATGGATGAATGATTTTGAGCTGCATGGATTTAATGGGAGGTGTCCTTAAAACCAAGCAGAGATTATATTAATTTTCTGTGTGAGAATCTAGTTGTAAGTGTAAGTGACACTGATCATAGTGTTCAAGAGGAATATAAAATAATCTCCTGCAAAGTGCTGAAGGAAAGTGACTTATTCTCTGTTTCATGTACAGAATATATATAGAATAATGGAATGCCAGGTTGAAAGGGACCTCAAGGGTCATCTGGTCCAACCTTTCTTGGCAAAAACTCTGTCTAAACAAGAGCATGGTCTAGACAAGATGGCACAACACTCTGTCTGGCCAAATATTAAAGTGTTCAATATTGGGAATCCACTACTTCCCTGGGGAGATTATTCCAATGGCTATTTGTTCTCATTGTGAAAAATTTTCCTCTGCAGTCCAATCAAAATCTCCCTAGAAGTAACTTGCACACATTACTCCTTGTCTTCAAAATGTGAGTCCTTGTAAAAAAGGAGTCTCCATCTTCTTTGTAGCCACCTCTTAAGAACTGGAACATGGTGATAAGGTGTCTCCTAAGCCTTCTTTTCTGAAGGCTGAACAAAATCAATTCTCTCAGCCTTTCCTCCTATGGCAGGCTTCCCAGTCCTTTGATCATCCTGGTGGCCCTCCTATGGACACTCTACAGCCTGTTCACATCTCTTGTACAGCAGGGATCAAAACTGAGGACAGTATTCCAGCTGTGGCCATACAAGTGCTGAATAGAGTGGGACAATGGCTTCTTTATCTCTGCTGGTGATGCTGCTCTTGATGCATCTCAGCATCCTGTTTGCTTTGATGCAACCCAGCACTGTTTTGGCTTTTTTGCGGCGGTAGCACACTGTTCACTCATACTGAGCTTGCTGCACACCAAGACCCCTGGTTCCTTTCCACCAAGCTGCTCCCCAACCAGGTGGATCCCAATCTGTGTTGCTCTCCTGGATTAAATTTTCCTGGGTGCAAGGTCTTGCACTTGCCCATGTTGAACTTCATAAATTTCCTGTTAGCCCACTCTTCCAGTCTACCTAGTTATTCCTGCAGGGTGACTCACCCTGTCAAAGTGTCTGCTTCCCCACTCAGTTTGGTATCACCCACAAACTTTATCAGGATACATTTCATCCTGTCATCCAGATCACTTGTGAAGATGTTGAAGAATACTGGCACCAATACCAATCCCTGGGGGACCCCACCTGTGGCAGGTTGCCACGTTGAAAAACACACACCATCTGTCAGCCAGCTCTCCACCCACCACCCAGACAACTTATCTAGACAATAATGTAACTGTAACATCCTCTGATCTCCCCAACTTCTTAAAGTTTATGGAGAGCAGCCTCATAATGATGTCAGCCAGTTCTCTTAACATCCTCGGGTGGATATTGTCAGGGCCCATTTTTAAGAGTCAAACTCCTGTAACAGTTTACATACAAACTCTTCCTTCACTGTTGGTAGGTCTGTGTTTGCACTGGCCTGAATTTTTGTTTGCAAGGCCAGAGGCCCAACAGTATGAACAAAGTTTTGAGAACTTCTACCTTTTCAGTGGTTTTGGTGCCTAAGTCATCTCTGCTGTTTAGCAGTAGACCAATATGTTTCTGCTTGTTATTTACATACCTGAAGAACTCATACTTGTAGGGTTTTTGTCATCTCTAGCAAATTTCAATTCAAGCTGAGCTTTAGCTTTTCTAGCTGCATCTCTGCATGCCCTGGCAATGCCCTTGCAGTTCTCAGGGGTTATTCATCCACTTTTCCATCTCTGGTATGCTTTCCTTCTGGTTTTGAGCAGACTCAGAAGTTCGCACTTCCCTTATATTTAGAGGATGATTTGGTTTTGTGCTTCCAAGTGAGCTTTCTTGGAAAACTCCCAGCACTTGTTAGCAACTTTATCCTCCATGGAAGCTTCCCACAGAATCTTTCCCAACTGAGCTCTGAGTGAGATGAAGTTTGCTCTTCTAGAATCTAAAACCTCTTAGTGTTAAGCTTCAGTGTGCTGAACAGGATCCCAAACTCCACAATATTGTGATCACTGCAGCCAAGGCTGTCACTAACCAAGATACTGCAAAGCAGGTTTGCTTGGTTTGTGAGTAGCAAGTCCTCTTTCCTTGTTGGCACATCTAGCATTTTTATGAGGAAGCAGTCCCCTATGCATTCCAGGAAACTGATGGATTAAAGTCTCTTTCATTAGAGAACAAAAGGCATGTAGAATAATAAAACACCAGTACCAATACCTGTATTGATTAACTGGAGCAGGAAATGTTATTAGCATCCTTTGATACTTTCTCCCATTCTCTGTGGGGCAAACATTTCTGTACAGAAGAAAATGTAAGTGAATGATTACTTGTGGAAATTGAGAAAGAGGATCTGAATTAGGAAAAGTTATCAGCTCAACCTTGCATGTCCAAAAATACTGTAACAAAGAATATATACTACAGGACCAAGCAGCATAAGCTAGCAACTGAGTAAATTTTGTGAGGGTAAGGCCGTGAAGTGCTGCTGCATGCTAACAAAGTTGATTGAATGAAAATCACTGGTGGTCCCAAGTAAATTATGTTTGGACTTTAAAAGGTTTTATTAAGGAGGTATGCCTGAGTAGCATCTCAGATGTTTGAGTTCTGATTATGTTATTCTAAATGGGCTCATAGAACTCAATTGTGGTAGTAAATATACTATTTACCATTGCTTAGGCTATGCTATCATAGACTCATAACGTTTAATGACAGAAGGAAGCATTGGATCATGCTGGCTGAGTCCTGTCTATCCTATTACACCTGTCTCAATAATCCAGAAAGCCCGACGCCCTGAGTCTCTGTTGTATGTGATACAGAAGCTTTCCATGCACAATAAATCCAGTCTATTTGGCTCACATTCTGCATGAAAATCGGGGATGTATGATGTGTGCCAGTTTCAGAAGACTTACTGCGAAGAGTTGGAGCACTCTTTACCATGCAATCCCCACATCCTGATAAGCCCATGGTGCAAGATGGCCTTGTATTGCCACTCATTCTGTTTCACCGTCTTCTGCCTCTATTGATCCGAATAACCTGTGTCTGAGGAAATACACACTTGACTAGTATATGTTTTTCTAAAGAGGACATACTGGGTAAAAGCTGTGCCTAATTCCCATTTCTCACTTGTCTGATGACAAATTCTGCCCACTGATACACATCTTTTTTCATTTAGTTTCAAGGCCCTGTTAGTCTTCACTAACTTTGCCACAATAAAGATAGTTGTACTGTGAGCAAGTCGCCTTTTATTTTTCACCTGTGATGAAATGACAGTTTGAATTTTCTCAGAACCTTTACTCTCAAACTACTGAATGTTTTTGTGACTCTTGATCATCTTCACCTCTCAAAGCCCTTTAAAAAATATGAATATTGACACTGGTTGTGTTACCTGAACGCTAGTTTCACTAAAGTGGCAGTCAGAAGTAATTTCAGCTTACTGCTACTGATCACTGCTTTTCCTTTTATCTATCCTTTTGACGTAGTATGATGCTGGGAGCTATTGCTGAGCTTTTTGTGCTCCCTCCCACAAGAGTGATCTGATGTCACCTGTTAGCCAAATGCCTTAGTATGAAAATGCGTCTGGTTTGAATATCCCACTCAGATGTGAGCACATGGCTTTTCTGCTCTGTATGATGAACCACTCTTTATTTCATGTTCACTCAGCTTACACAAAGTGAACATTCTTCCCAACCAACACTGTGAGCCAGCTGCCATCCAGCCCATGCTTGCTACCCTGTTCATATGATATTGCGTTAGATGAAATATTGTCAAAGGGACCTCATGTCCTAACAATCATGGCAGAGCATGCACGTGTCTACCTACCATATACCATGCAAACATATCTAATGTTTGTATTTTTGATGATTTTTGGTTTATCTGAGTTTATTACAGCAGTCCAGATCTTCAGTGAGAAGTTTAATCATGAGAGGAAAGACAATTTTGCAGTGCTTTGCTGGCAATTGTTTAAGGGAAAGAAAGTTTCCTGCTATTTCTGGAGCTTTCTCTCTCTTAGATGTTTCTTGGGTAGCTCTTTGTGTTCCAATAAACTATGCATAAAATTATACTGCATAGCATTGGCCCTTTGTTTAGTATGTCTTGTGGCACTAAATAAAATGCTGTCCAGAACTGTACATTTACGAACAGCCTGGCAGTTGTCTCTGCTTCCCAAACTATTATCTCCTTAAAGTATGAGATGAGACCTGGGAAGGTCTATAGTCCATAAAAAACTCACCTAACTCGTGTACTTTGAGACTCAGCAGTGCTCTCTCTTTACTTACTCTGGCATCAATGTCTTATTCAGTAGCCTCCTGTAGTGTATCTCAGCCTAATTTTTTCATCCTTTAATAATGCAAAGGGAAAGTCAATTTTTGCTCTCTATATTGTGAAATGATGGATTCGTTGCCCTTTGTATTAATGTTTTTAGATCCTTTTATTTTGCTGGGAACTGCATGAAAGTTATACGGAGGGAAGACTTGGGATATGAAACGTAACTCACTGACAGGAGTCTTAAAGTGCTCTTTTATGTGTTACGAATTGCTGTAGCTAATTACTGTGTGAAGTACTGTAGCAAGCACTGTAGTGCTTCAGAAATATCCCGTGTGTATCCCTGGGTTGCTTGACGCACAACAGGCAACCTTTAGGAGAATCAGTGCAGTAGCTATACAGGGGCATGAGAAGGCAGTGGTTGTCTCATCCTGTTGTGAAATGTTTTGATATAAAATCGAAACAGGTTACAAAGAGCATTCCAATAATAATTACTAGCTATATAACATCCTTTGCTCTGTGTTGTCTGAGACATACGTTACTTACATTACATGTAAGTGTCTGTTTTCATATGTAGAGAAGTATCTGATCAAAGCTTAAGATATCCTGCTTGAAGCAGACAAGTAGCTTGTTCATCCAGAAAGGCTGGCAGGAACTAGCTTCACAATCTGCTGCTGTCAAGGCTACCAGCAGTAGGATGCTTAAACGACAAAAAGGCATGTGTTGATCTTTACTTCAGCAAGATGCTCTGTACTTCCTACTACAGAGATTTTTATGATGTGGTCCGTGCCACCTTTGGATAGTGCATGAAAAGCCGGATGAGTACATAGTTTACTTTCTTGTCTGCTTTTCTAGCCAGGAGAAGCTGGCTAGATTTGAGCATAGATAAGAACCTTAACAGAAAATCCCCTCTGTGAAAGACAATTCTGTACCCATACCTCTGCTGAAGATATCTACCAGCCAGTTCTTAATCAATAGCACGTGCATAAAGCAGGATTTAGCCTTTTAAAAAGTTCAATTTGCATTTGAAGTAAAAGTAATACATCAAGCGTTTTCTTCTGCCACCTTTTCCCACTTGGATCACAGCATTGTACTTTGTAGTGAAGGGAGATTAAACGCTTCTTTTTGAAGACCAGTTGAGAAGATGTCCTTCTGTTTGAGCTCCAGATTAATATGTGATCGGTCCTGTTAAAAAGTGTGAGAGTCTTGCAGCAGCTGTGGAAAGATCAGCATCAGGGAAGAGCCGCAACAGGATTGAGACAGCTCATTATCCCAGCACAGTGGCAAATCCCTTCTCCAGCCTTGCTAAGGCAGCACAGGAAGGGAAGAAGAAGGGGAAGTGATGACCTCCCTCTGGAGTTTGGCTATTAACACCTGCCTGGACTGTGTGAACGCCTGTGAAGAAAAGGACTTCCCTCAGAGGAACTTGCTCACCTGGAGTGAGATGGCACTGAAATGCACCGAAGCTCTTCGGGATCATCTCTTTGTGTAAGGTTTCATTTACACAACAGAAAGAATCTGGCTGCTGGAGGAGGGTCAGCGACAGGCTGGCAAGCTGTACTGCTTACTGTCTGGCTGCAGCTGCAGACATGGGCAGAGTCCCATCACCAGAAATGACACCTGAGACTGTCCACTGAAAGGTGCCAACCAGATGCTGACCACTGTTCTAGCATTTCAGCCTCTGGTGCTGACCTCCATCCATACACATGTAGCAGTCCCAGTTGTTGGAGTCAGCTGCTAGCCACGTTGTTACACTTGTGTAAGCTTGGTTAAGGAAGCAGGTTAACTTTAAATAAATTTATCAGACTTGATTCTGTTGTACATGAACAGGTGAAAAGACACAAATATTTATAAGTGGGAATAAATATGTTTCCTTGGTAAAGGAAAGGCGTGCAGCCTGTTCCACTGTTCATGTAGGAATGACATATGCAAAAAAATTACAGCAAAATAAAACAGCCCTATGATCTTAATCAAAGAAACATAACTCAACAGTTAAATGTCCTCATTTGTGAGCTTATTTACATCAATAAAACATAAACCTTGCAAAGAAGTTGATCATACAGTATAAGATGAAGTTTGAAATTCCTCTGTTGTCTGCACAGACGTCGCTATTGCTTGTTTTGGCAAGTAAAAGAGATGGAGGTGGTCCAGGCACCTGGAGATATGTTCTGGACCATTGAATATGTTTCAGAAAAGCTTGGCTATAACTAAAGAATACACCTGGTTTTCTTATGTAAATAGAAGTAAGAAATATTGCTCTCCTGGGCGTGACCCCTCCACTCACTCATATTGTAAGAAATAGTGGGTTTATGGCTTGGACATGAAATAGGGTAACACAGGAGTATCTGATACTCAATCCTTATCCACAGACAGACAATTGGGAAATTGTAGAGTGGGCCAAAGTATTTGGAGTTTGTGGTCTGGCTATGCTAAGCATCAGTTTTTATCTGGAGAACTAAGTAAGAGGAGTTTAAATGTATTTTTCAGGTATATCATGGCTTTGTAATAATTCCACCACCTTCCTTTTCCTAATCTGGTGTAAATAGTTTAAATCATCTGAGGTAAACTGGACAGTTTTACATGATGTGTGCAAGGTACACTACTAGTGAAGGAGCATCCATAACTTTGTAGGTGACAGTGATAAGAGTTTGGGAGAGAAGAACCTCTTCTATAGGCACTACTAGTTGGAAGTGAATGTCTATCTGCTAAGACTGGGCTTACACTAGAGTCCTGATGTCACAGACTCAACTTTCCCTATACATTATTTCTTTCTCAGACCCTCCTTTTACAACATGTAGCTTATGATGGTGTTTAATGGTTCATTGTATTTCGAAATGTGTGGTAGGCAGAGGTGTGTGTAATCACTAGAAAGTGCTTTCAGTGTGCTGCCATATTGCACCAGGCCACTTGTATTATGCATATGTTCCAAAAGAACTAGTGAAATCTGAGCTCATCAGAAAGATGATGCAGCTCTCTTGTATCTTACCTACTGAATGTCCTTTAGGACATGCATACCAGAAATCAGATTCTTTATAATCTTTCTATATAATCCTGTAAAACTGAAAAGCAAATCTAATTTAGATCTGTTTAGTGCAAGCACTTAAACTTTTTCATTTAGAACAAAAAGTATTTCTCCAGATGAAAGAAAAAAACCCAAGCACAAACCAAACCCCTGCAATCTGTAATCCCCAAATCAGTATCAGAAGTAAAATTGGCTCAGTAACTGAGCTGTCAGTGCTGAGCTCAGTGATATAGAAAAAGTATCTAAGCTTTAAACCTTCTGTGCTCTGAACAGATGCTATTAACTTTGCAGAAGGACCTTTTTTTGACCTTTGTTTTTATGGCTCAGAATCTGCGATTCTTCTAAAAGTGCTCACCTGTATGGAACCCACTCTAGCTACACCCAGGCCTCTGTATACCACGATGGAGTCTTTGAACAGTACTCTTTGGCTCAAGTGTATGAACAGTCATATAAGTTCTTTCAGCTCCTCATCTGATGAGAGCACAAAAAGAAGAGTGACAGCTGTTATTTAACCCCCTCATACTATCTCTGAATGACTGCTAATCTGTAGTTCATTCTCAAACCCTCTAGGGAAGAACAAGCCCAGGTACCAGTATAGTCTGGGGACTGGCCTGTTGGAGAGCAGCGTAGGTGAGAGGGACCTGGGAATCCTCATGGACAGCAGGATGACCATGAGCCAGCAACGTGCCCTCCTGGCAAGAAGGTCAATGGCATCCTGGGGTGTGTTAGAAGGGGTGTGGTTAGTAGGTCAAGAGAGGACCTTCTCCCCCTCTGCTCTGCCCTTTGAGGGTGACAGAGCACTGGCACAGGTTGCCCAGAGAGGTTGTGGAGTCTCCTTCTGTGGAGACATTCAAAACCTGCCTGGATCCGCTCCTGTGCAATTTAGTCTGGGTGATCCTGCTCTGGCTGGGGGATTGGATTAGATGATCTTTCGAGGTCCCTTCCAACCCCTCATGTTCTGTTATTCTGTGATTCTGTGAAGCCTGTGCTTCTCAGGTCAGGAGGCATTAATTCCTTGTGACATCTGCTGATTTTAATTCTGAAATTTTTTTTTAATTCTTTAAAAAATTATTCTCAGCATCACAGTGATTTTGAAATTCATATTCTAAACATGACTCATGCTCCTTCCAGAGGGGCAGAACTTTTGTCTGCATTGTTTTAGGCAAAAATACTCAGCTGCTTCACCTGTCAGTCATTGTCTTCCAGGAGAAGAAAATATGGACTCTCACAACAAAATAAGATTCCTCTCTGAAAACAAAATGTAAGAACTCCAGGCTTTTCTATCTCTGACTTCTATAAACTGTCCCTTGCTGTCCACAAGAATGTAGCTCTCAAGACAGATAATAGCAAGGAACTGAACAGGCTTGTCTCTTAGTGTTGAACTTCCTGTGCTAAGAAAGTACAGAGGGGGTTAAAAAAAATAAAATTAAACCCAACCTGTTTGCTTGTATTTCTTGATTGAGAAGAGAGCTTGAAATACCATTTTGGTAGGAACACCAGTGAAGCTTGTGCCCCTGCCAGCTCAGCTTTTAAGAGTTCTTTAGTCCCTATATTTAATATAATTTCTTTACCCCCATATATAGCAGTGACAACACTAAAGCAGGCTTTACATCATCCTAAACAACAATCATAATTCTAAAAATGACTGTAGTTAATTTATTGCTGGTGCAAATTATCTCCTCTTCAGTACATTCCAGAGTGAATTTACAGTTAGTTGAGTTTATTAAGGTGCAGAAGTAAGTTTCCTTCCCACTATTATCTGCAGGATACTGTTAATTGGAATGGCCTAGTAATCCTGTGGCCTCAGTTTTAAAAACTCTCAGGTAAGTTTTTAAAGACAGAGATGAAGAACACCCAATAAATAAAGAAGACGCAGATCTTGAATCATGAGTCCTTACCCTGCAGCTTCTCCCAAGAATCCTTCATCTTTATGATCATGATATGAGCACACACTGTTCTGCTTTTACATTGCTCCCAATTGATCTCAGAGCTTTGCAGGAGGTACCATCTATAGTTGGTACTACCCTGAAGACTGAAAAATCAATGATCAGAGGAAAAGGCCATCAATTATCAGTCTATTTAAGTCCTGGAGACAAGTTAGTGACGTCTATTAGAAAAGTCATCTTGAAGTAAATTAAAAATTGCACCAACTCTTATCATTATAGATGCTGAGAAAGCTAAAGAGCTTTCTCCAATGATAGCTGTTCCCAGGCATAAGAAACTCCAAAAGCCAGATTAAAATAAGTAAGTGCTCCTTTATTTCAGTCCAACTGTGCCTCGCAAACTGACATTATGATATAAATACTGCTTACTGACAGAACAAAGCCTCTGCCTATATGAACATATTTCACTGTCAAGCTAAATAATAAAAGGCTACATTTTCTGAGGGGTATAGAAGATTCCATGAGTAATACTGGAAATTTGGTCCTACTTATTTTTCCATATAATTCACTAATAATGATTGTAATGATGAAGGCTTCACGAAAACAACTGAAGATAGAAACACTCTGAGGATGCTTTCCTCTTTTGAAGGCATAAACCTCTTAAGCAATTGAACATACAACAGAAAAAGTACTAATAAGAATGTGTCCCCAAGTATACCCTGGTCTTTTTGTGGAAACCCTGTAAATGTCAGGCCCAGAGAGCTAGTATGTAGCTAGTCCCTATGTATTTACAGTGATAACCAACCAGTTATGCTTTAAGAAAATAATTTTCTTTTCCTTTTAAAAACCTACAATAATTTACAAATGCAACCAATTTGTGATATAACCAAGACAGCCCAAGGTTGATACGCTGAAGAAAAGTGACAGTTCTTCCTAAACCCTGTCTGCAGATATACTCTTTATGTTTTCTTTTGGGTTTGGGTTAGAATAATCATTATTCGGTCCCTAGAAGTCATCTCTTCTAGGTATTCTCATCAATTACAAATTATTTTTGTGGCTTTTCTTATCCTTTTCAAGGATGTCTTTCATGACAAGAATGTGAAACAGCCTTGTTTTATTGTGTATCTAGTTGATAGGAAATCCCTTTAGCAATCAAAGGAAAAAGTCTACTATTGGAAATTAATTTCTCCAAAATAAAAGGGTTTTTTCTGTCTTTAAAATGAGAAAAATTATCTCAGACTCAATATGCAACATTACTTTTCCTTTCCTTCTCTCTCTCTCCCTTTTAAATCTTAAGGACACTTTTTAGCTTTCTTCAAGATGCATGCTTCCATACTGTGAGCACTTTTCCCAATAAAGTATCTGGCGTTCCCAGCAAAGTAATATTCAGACTTTTCCCAGTGCTAAGGGTGTTCACAGAAATAGTTCATCAACTAGTTGTGCATATGGAATTAATGCAGTTAGCTGTTCAATTACTTACTCAAAGCCACAGCTCTCAGGACAGCACTGCAGTCCTTGAACTTCAGCTTTGTTACAAACAGCTGAATTGGATGAGAAACAAGCAAATTGTCACTTGCTGGAGCTCAAACGGGTGCAAATAGCAGTTGTATACCTTCCAGAGGAAAGATTTCCAGTCCATCTGGATGGCCGTTTGTAACCTCAAGATAAATCTGTCAGCCACAGATTTCAGACTGTTTCAGACTGTTGCGCCACATGTCAGCTTGCGCTGATGCAATGCCTGAAGCCAGATGTCACCCTTCCTCCATTACAGAGCTGGCAGAGGTTGGTATATCAAGCTGTGGAATGTCAAACGTATGTCTCCTAACTCGGCTTAAACAGAGGGTGTTCACAAGGACGCATCTTGCTCACAAAATGTCTGCTGCTGGTTTATATAAAGGGCTGCTCACTGGGACTGTTGGATGAACCAGATGGAGATGACACATGAACATGGTGGAAGGCAAGGGAATCAGGGTAATCTGGAAGACATTCCTTCTTCCTTTCAAGTTTTCCATTGGCAAGGTGTTCGCAGAAAATGCATCTCATTATGTGACCAAGCATGGAAGAGACCATTTGTTATTTCATTACTTTTGGACTGATGGCTGGCAACTATTTTTTTTTCTTTTTTTTCTTTTTTTCCAGAAGACAATCTCTCACCAGTCTCAAACACTCTCTTTCATGGTCTATCTTTGGATCAGTTTCTACAGTGAATAGTTCCAGTTAAAGACCTATTCACTACCAAAAAGACCTCAGACACTTTGTTCTTGTGGGTTGGGGGTTTTTTGTTGTTGTTTCTACAGAAAGTATGATCTCATAATGCTTGCAAATGTCAAAAATGTGGTCTCATGCATGAATTTCCTCTAATCCCTGACCCAGAGTGTAAGAAAAAGCTGAGGGAATTCAGCTATGCTAATCCTAATAGCTTCTACTTGTCTGAGGCAGTAGTACCTAATGGATTTCTTGCAATTCATCTCAGCCTGTATAAACAAGAGGAATATTTTCTATGCAACTTGGGATGAAATAAATAGAATCCTGAGCCTTAATTGCTGAAGAAAACCTAAAGTGCAGTGAGAATCATGTCGTGACACTGATAACTTAATCAAGAAATGGCTATCAAGAAGAAACAGCCCCAGAGTGTATAGTAAGTGGGGCTTGTTCCAACCTCCTTATGAGTAGATTCTTATTTAATGTTCTAACAGTAAAGTTTCTAGAGATGCATGTGTGTTTAAGTGATGATGCTTGTTAGAAAATCCATGCCTCCTTACTCCTCAAAAGCTTATTTTACTGTATCTTTTCCTAATTACTAACATTCCTCTTTGAGATGCAAAAAAACAAATGTACATTTCCTTTCATAAGTAATGAATATGTGTTTGCTTCTAGGAAATCCTAAAAAATGAAATGAGTTTCAGGGTTATGTCACTATAGGAATCATCACAATGGACCTGTACGTGTGTGGAAGTAAGTATAACAGTCTGAGGAATAATAAAAATACGTAGGAAACAGAAGTTATGTGAGGCTGTGAACAGAAAACCAGGATCTTATGGCAGAAGTAATAAGCAAAATACAGGGGTAGGATGATGTGCATTTAACAGAAGCCTGAAGCTGCAATACACACACACTGAATCCAGGCTGCTGCAGCTGCTGCAGAAGAAAGGTCATGGGCAGCACGGAGAACTGGGAGTAATGAGATAAACTGTTTCCCTGCCCCCGCCGTGCAAGGCACCTACTCAGTAGCATAGATTTGTTTAATACCATCATGTATGAGACGATGTACTCACAGGTTTAAGCTGGAGTAAAAGTTCTGTTAGTAGGCTTAGGCTCTGAACTTTTGAAGGCAGGATTGAAAGCACAGGTGAGTTAAAATATTAACCCGAAATTCAAGGATTAAGGAAATATGTAGAATTCAATACGAGCTGAACCTGGCATTTTTAACATGGTAAATGGACAAAGCCAGTCTAGCAGAATTGCTTGAAGGCCCAAGTGATTGAAAACTTAATTGGCAACTTGCATCCCGCTCCCTGTACAATGTGAGAAAACAGGTGGGCTTTCCAGGGAGAGGAGAAAACCTGACTTCTCTAAAAATGGATTTCACTTTTATTTGCAAAATGATAGTGTAAAACCTACTGAGGATACGTAGTCCAGGAAACATCTGGTTCTGTCCTCCTGGCATACTTTATGAAGGCTGCAAGCATCATTTATATGTAATTATACTTGTTTTAGCAGGACTACTGCCTCGGCAGCTCTAATGAGAACAAATATGTTGCAATGCTGGCAGATGTTTGTGCTTTGTCTAAACTTTCTGAACTTCAATGTTTCTGCAAGATCCTAGCTGAGGAATTTATTTGCTGGGTGAGATCAGTTCAGCTCTCATATGATACAATATAACTATCAATTTTGTTATCATTGTTGCTCTTAGGATCCCCCAAGCACAGATCAGGCACCCACTACGCACAACAGAGGTTATTGGTCACTCATACTAAAGGGTTAAAAAATAAAGACAAACCAGCACATACAAGGAGATTATGGGGCAATGCCAATCAAATGGTCTTGTCTTCCACACGCTAGCAGGTTAATCACTATCAGTTGTTTATTTGGGGGGGATTTTTAGGCACCACAGCAAAGAGGTGAGCAGGAAGAGGGCATGGAAGAGAAAAGCCTAAAGCTATGTGTGTCTGTGAGGAGTTCCATGTAGGCTCGGGGGACAGCATTTTTGAACAAATAAGCAGATGGGCAATATGTGAACTAATTAAAGCCTGAACCTCATCCCTGGATAATAAATGAAAAATGATTCATAGGATGAGAATAGCTGTCAATTCCTCCAGAAATGAATTTTTTGTTTATTGTGCAGGGACCTGTCAAAGACAGAGAGAGCTGCATGAGTTAATCAAACTGTTGGGTTTCTGAAGACAGTCTTGGCAGCTGTGTATAAATAGATATGCCTGGGACAAAAATGCCTTTGTCAGGGCCAAGATGTTACAGTAAGTGAGCTGTAAAATAACTGTGACCTTAATGAGAATTTTAACGGTATGAATAGATGAAAAAGGCTAAGTTTTAGAGATGGTTATGCAGGCATAGCAAAAAGTCTAAATTAAACCTGACACCCATGTTACGGGTGTCTGAAACTGGGAGGATGGGAAGAGCATCTGAAGAAGAGACAAGAAAGAGACATCTCAAAGGTGTGACCAAGAGCTCTGATTTCGCTACACTGAACTTGAGGTGGTGGCCAGGCACTCCCAAGGACACCTCAGCAAGGAATACATTGATCTTACCCAATGTCCTGGCTCTGGCCAGGCCAGAGTCAACCTCCCCATGTAGCCAGCCCAGGTGAACTGAGTTAGCCCAGGTGAGCTGAGTCAGCCCAGGCTGTTTCCACACCACCTGACATCATTCCCCCATAAAAGGGGCTGGTCTAGGAGTGAAGCTCCTGGGGAACTCTAGAGCAGTCCCAGCATTGCTGGGGTGTTGGGTCAGTTCCTGCACTGTGCAGCACTCTGTAATTATAGGGATGCTAAGGTACTCTGTGATATCACTGGGTGTGGGTGTAATTGGCTGTTACTGTTCCTCTTTCACTGTGCTTTTGTCAGCAAACTGGCCTTACCCCAACCCTTGGAGGCTCTGTCTGATTCTCCTCTGGGGGTGAGCAAGTGGCATGTGGTGCTCAAACACTGTTTGGGGCTGAGCCACCACACCCAATGAAGGCAATGTTTTTGCTAGGGGAAGAAAAGTCTGGAACAAAGCAGTATCTGAGATCCTTCAGGTAAAGTTAATAATGATATTTGTAGGTGAGATGAAACCAGGAGGGAATCAGCAAGAGAGGAACAAAAGCTACTGAAAGTACAGAGAATGTGAAGTGTGAAGGTATTAGAATTTTTTTATTTAAAAAAATTAAGTGTACAAATACTGTCTACATAAGCATTACAGGTGGGTGAAAAATAGGAAAATGAACTGCTTTCCTTTGCAATCAGGAAAATAAGAGGTCAGTTTTTGTGACAACATAAACTATTTAGGTAAAGGAGCACAAAAAAATTGCAATAATAAGGGTATCAATGTAGGAAGGCTGTGGTGCCTTTTCCTCTGGGGTTTTTTCAGGGGCGGATATGCATCTGTCAAGAAAAGCAGGTACGGAGACTAGGTACTGCTGACTTTTGACAAGGGCTGAGAAGTTGGTTCCAGTGATTTCTTGCTGTCTTTTCCAAGTTTATGCAAACTTGAAGGTCCACAAAAAAATCTCAAAATGTGAGACCTGACATCTATTCTCCACCTTTCAAAAGGTTTATGTGCACCTGGTACTACAGGTGTTGGTTACAGTGATATTTAACTCTTTCACGTCCCATGTGGTTGGAAGAGCTGGCCCATACATATGAACTTCTGTAGGCAAGCAGATATGATTTTTGCCATCACTGTTCCAAAGCCAGAGGCTTGGTGTGCAGCTGCAAGGTGTCAGGATGAGTCTGGACACCCTTTGGCAGGAGGTGCTTTTAGCTGCGTCAGCAGCTGCCAGGTGACCACATGTCTCTCTCCTCCCTGTGCTGGTTTCTCTCTGGGAGCTCCTGGACGGGGAGCTGGGGGTTTGCTGTGGGTCAGACAGCCTCTCTGGGATAATGGGGCTGGGGGAGCGCAGCCTGTGGCTCCCAGACTTTACCTGGGAAGCAGGGAGAAGGAGGCAGGCTGTGACAGGAAACCTTAAACAAAGAGCTGCATGGGCACCCCAAGGAAGGTGCTTCCACTTACCAGCACTGACCTACCCCTGACAAAAAGCCTGGGCTGCCAGCAATTGGCTGTGATGCCCTTTATTGCCCAAGAGAGCCTGGTGCCATCAGCCTGAGGAGCTAGAGGGAAACAAAAAGGGAGATGATGACAGCAGAAAAATAGCAGTGCTGTGTGAGTATTATTATTAATGAGATTTTTCTGTGTGTTTTGTGCTGTAAATTTTAGTATTACTATAACCAGACTGATAATAACTTTCAGCTGTATTTTTACTAAAAGATTAAGGTACTGGTTAGGCTCACCATAAATGCTTAGCTGCATGTAAGCAGTGTGTTCCCTCTTGCCTCTAAGAGTAATCTTTCCCTATGAAAGTTTCATGCCTTTGCTCTTAAATGGAATTATTTAATTTATATTGTATTACAACTGATAGGATACCTGATGGATAACATGCAAAGCTGTAATACCACTTTTCAAGGACAGGAAATAGAAATTCTTTGAATACTGAAGAACCATGACCCAAATATATTTGGGTATTTTCTGTGCTAGTGGTATTTATGCAGAAAACACTATGTACCCTACAATAGTAGTGTTAATAATCTTTTATATTAACAGTGATGTGTAACTGGTGGAACCTTTACTATGTGAAGAATATCCTCGTTCAGACAAAACTCTTTGGCAGAGGCCAGACTGAATTAAGCTGACAGAAGGGAATAATCTGCCTTAAAAGCCCAGCCCTGTCCCATGGCTACTTGTTAAGTGTATGGTCTTTGAGCACGGTATGCCCTTTCTTCTCTCTCTGGAGTGGCTACCTGTTCAGGTTTTTTCTTATATCTCTGAATAAAGGGAAAGGGAATGCAGATAGCAATGAGCCCACTGTATCTACTGGGAACAATGACCCAGTCATGCTTTCATATTCAGCATTAGTTGACCCTCTGAAAAAATAGGAATTATCACAACAGAATCAGGGGCCTCTAAAGGACATTAATCCTTGTTTTAATTTGTTTTCAAGAATATTCTGTTTTCTTCTCATTTTTACAACTTTTTTATGTTTCTTTTGATTGTAAAGATTTCTTCCAAATTTGTTCAATGTATTCAGAAGACAGGGAGACTTATTACATGAAGAATTTAACTGAGCTTTTCCACAAAACCACAAGACTTATTTCTTCATCCACTTTTTTATCTTTTTCATCATAAGGTCTCTTGTCAGTTTTCCTCATTTATCTCAGATAGCACTGAGATGGTCTTTGGAAATAGTATTTTTACATAAATTATTAATATTATTTTATTGGTTCAAAAGATGACCAAAAGGTATGTGAAAATGCTGGCCAGCCTATTATCTAGGGGATTTGTGTGTCTGAAATTTTAATGTACACATATTGACCAAAACATTAGGTCATGTGTTCCTTGTTTGTTTTAAATCGTGGCCAGTTGTATCTGCAACTAGATGCTGAAATGAGTTGCACCGATGGAAGCTGTGAGCTAGCCTGGTGCTGTGCATTCACACCTAATGGTTTTCAATGGTACAGTTCTGTCATCCTACTTGCAGTTCCTAAGTAACCATAGCAGAGCTCTAGAAATAACTAGACTCACTATCTGACCATTGTTTAAAACTCTCGAATGTCAGTTGCAATTTTGACATGTATTTTTTGGTCACAACGTCGAGCTCAAAATGTTCTTGTCAGCAGTCATCACTGAATCTTAAAGTTACAGCTCAAAATGATAATTTTGAACTAAATTGCAAATAATCTCTTAGACTGACGTTGTTCATCAAGGAAATAAACCAAGCTGTAGAAAACCGTTTGGAAATCAGGCCCTCTGTGTGCAGGTGCTAATCCTGACAATTTTTGTGGTTTCTCTTTCCAACACCATGAAAGATCAGGGTGGAATGCTCTCTACGTTTGTAGGTACAGCATTCTGTTGCATTTTGCTCAAGAGCCTATCTAATTTTAGCATTTCTCTTTAATACAATCTGATGAAAATTAATCTGTTATTCTTCACATACTGCAAGAGGCACTTGAGCATGCGCTGATGATACTGAGTTATTTTGGGTAGCAAAGATGAAGAGCAACTACAAATTCTGCAGAAAGACTTCAGAATGTAGAGTGAGTGGATGGTAGGGGATGAGGGGAGATGAAATTCCACATGTGTAAGTGTAGAGGGGTGCACTGTTGTAATGTTGGCTTGTATTTTTTGGTCATTTGGGAAGAAGGTTGGATAGCTACTTTTGTGAAGACCTCAGCTCACCTTTCAGTGGTGGTCAAAAATAGAACTGAATGTTAGGAACTAGTAGGAAAATACAGAAACCAGCCCAGAGATCTTCCTGTTGCTTCTACATGTGGTTTAATACTATACAAATCCATAGCATGCCTAAGCCTAAAATGTTTGCAGTTCTGATGTCCCTCCTCTCAAAAAGAATTTAGTAGAAGTGGTAAGGATACAAAGAGTGGTGGCAAGGTGATCAGCCTTATAAAATCATTTATCTGTGTGAACTGAACATATTAAGTAAGGTCCCTCCAGCTGAAAGAGGCTGAGAGGACAGAATTGTATGAGTTCTGGAGAAGGCAAATACGTAAAGACTAGTCATTGTGTCTTCTGATACAATGACAGTGGAAACTAGGTGGGAAGATGATCAAAACAAAAGGAAGCATATCTTTTCAAACCACACCTCAGCTGTGGTTTTCCTCACCCTAAGATACTGTGGATGCATGTCCAGTGATGGAATAAATTATGCAAACAGGTTTATGGAGAACTGTATAAATGTACTAAAATGCTGCGTTACTGGACATCTGTAAGTCACAAAATCATAGGATTATAAAATGCATTAGGTTGGAAGGGACCTTTAAAGGTCATCTAGTCCATGCCCCCTGCAGTAAGGGACACCTTTAACTAGATCAGGTTGCTCAGAGACACGTCAAGCCTGACCTTGAATGCCTCCAGGGATGGGGTCTCCACCACTCTCTGGGAAACCTGTTCCAGTGATCACTGATGACCAGCTGTATGTTTGCCTTGCTAAACTAGTTCTTAACCGTTTGATATAAGTGATCATTTCATAAGGATACTTAGTCTAGATGAACCACTGCCCTGATTACAGCTTTTACACAAAAGAATCTCTGAGTGCTAGAAGTGGAGGGACCAGCTGAATATTGTTTGGGAAAGGATGCGTGGATGTCAGGCGTAGTATTGAGGAAACATTTTATTTGATTGACACAATGAAGGGTGACATGATTTTGCTTTTTCTCTTTTCTTTATGCTTCACTTTTTTTGTACCTTACTGCTTTTCCTCATGTGCTTGCTTTTAATCTCTGCTTCTGTTTTTTTTTTCCTTCATACTAGAAATCCTCTAGCCCTAAACACAAAATAGAAGTAAGCAGCCACACTCTGTGAAACACTTCCAGCTATCCTTCTTTGTTCTCAGCTTTCTACTGTGGAGCTGAGCTGAGCTTAGCCCAGACTCTGTGATCTTCCAGCTATCAGGCAGGATCAGGAGATGCCACAGGGGGAGATTTGTGGGGAGTCACTATTCTAGTTTGATGTTGTCTTCTGTTATTACTATTTGCAGGAGATCTTGCAGTCTGTCATATGCTTGTTCACCCAGTGTTTAGAGAGGAGTTTAAAATACTGGTTCTAGAGCAACAGCACTGTCTGAGCTCCTGGTCCAGCATCAGGGGGTGACACCTCAGTGGGGCCCTGGGGAGTCAGACTTGCTTGCATGGTGGCTTTATACTTGCACCATACTTCCAGTGTTAATGCTAGCAATAACAAACGTGTGGAGGGATAAAGGTTTTTCTCTTTTGATCCAGACACTGGTGCAAGGCTCTTGGGTTTTTCCAAAATGGAGATTTTCTAATAAGTCTACCTTGAAATGAACTAACACAAACAAGTGGGGCATTGATGGATTTTTCAGTGCTCTGCTTTCTTTATCATGAGTGGAGTTGAAGCTGGCCAATAGCGAGCTGCATTGAAAATCCAATATTTAATTCTTGTTCTCTCATTACTCTGTTTAGAAAGTGGTTTAAGTGATATATACATATATAGCACCACATTTCCCCTTTCCCTATTCTGAAATAATAATAGAATTATAGAATGCTTTGGGTTGGAAGGGACCTTAAAGATGATCAAGTTCCGACCCTTCTGCCATGGGCAGGGACACCTCTCACTAGACCAGGCTGCTCCAGGCCCCATCCAACCTGCCCTGACTTTCGTAAAAGACAGGGAATGTTTTTCAAATAAGACAGGGGATGTTAATTTGGGCTCCACTCCTCTGCCTTGGCATCAGAATAGTCATTCATTGGCAAGTTAAAACACTCCCTTTTAGCTCCTGATGACCCAAAGTAGTTTGAGCCCACAAGCCATCAGTCTCTCCAGTAACCCTTCCTCCCTCGAAGCCAATGCTATTGATTTTATAACAGGCAGGGTCTGGTGTCTCCAAACCCAGCATTACACTTGCTGAGTGATTGCTCTGATACAACGAGCTACGTTTTCCACAGGCCTTAGTCAAATGTATTTTCATTTATAATCTTACGAGAAATAAACAATCAGTAGGACTTGTTCATTCCTTCAGCACTTTAATTTCAGTTGCAGGGAAGGGAGTTGTAAGGAGAAGGAGAAAATAAATGCCAAGAAAAGGCACAGGTTTGTCAGGTAATTAATTTCTGGGAAACCAAATGTAACCTTAAGGATATTTTAATTAGATATGGTTAGACACTCCATTCCTAGGTCCTGGCAGTGTTATGGGATTCTTAGATCTCTATATATGACCATAATATCTGAAGACCTGTACCTTTTCCTCATCAGATTTGTAGAGTTTATCTTTAACAACCCCCCTAGAAAATCAGTGTGTAACCTTCTATCAATCAGAGGGACTGTTATAATTATTTTTTTTTATATAACAGTAATGTCCATTGGTAGATACAAGCCAAACCAGAGACCTGCTGTAGTAACCACTGAGTAAATGCAGTGTGGTTTCCTAAGATATGATGTTTATGGATGATGATGGAGAGTCAGCAGTAACCAGTATTGCGTTATTAAATAGATCAGAACACTGTACTCTTGATGTTGCATAGTTATCAAACAGAGGATATATGTGAGTTATCTGTATTATTGGATGAGCAATCTGAGAACTGGAAGGAAAGATACCATTTGAAATAAGAGATACAATTCTGATTTTCTTTCATGATCTCAGCTGAAAAATCCAGAGTATTTTTCCACCCAGTAAGTCCTTCCTTGCTGATTTCTTCACTTGTATTTGCTATACAGAATATGCATTTGCATTTTGGTGTATGTGTTTCTTCATAAAGAGTTCCAAGCAGAATATAATTTTTTCTATCTTAAAGGGTATTTTTTCACCAAGTGTCACTTTTAAGACTCGCAGAGTACTGTAAGATGTCACTAAATACAGCAGGAACTTTGAGTTTTTTTTCTTTACAGTATCTCTAATAGCAAATCCCATTGCTGGGCAAGAAAATGTAGGCTCTTTATTTCCCTAAAAAGCTTCTGGTTGTATCAAGCTAGAAATGGTATCATCCATTCTCACTCCCAGTGAAGTCACAAAAGACATCTTTGCCAAAGATTTGCCACTGACCAAAACTCCAAAGCATTTACAGATACTCTTACTGCCTCCAGCAAGGAAGAAATACCCTGTTGAGTCAGCCAGGCAGCTGGGGTTCTTTCTGACAACCTGCTGTAAGGAATGTCCTGACATTCCCAGTGGCAGCTCCATGCCTGCTGACCTTGGGAATGTCAACCAGTAAATGTTGGGAAGTGTTTGGAAGTTATGTTAATACTGTAATTTCCTCAGCTATTGCAAAACAAAATTATATAAGCAGCAGTATCCTATCTGTCCCTTTGCTTTTGGTCACAGCAGCAGCATGAAAGCATTTATGACCATAAAGGACTTTCCCAGTTAATACACTTTTTGCCTCAGAGTTGAACATCTCTCCAGATGTCTCTAAAAGAGGTCCTACTTTGAACTCCCTGAACCAGGAAAAAGGCAATGAAATCAACCAAATGTCTTTTGGACCTGCTGTGTACTTAGTTCCTCCAAGTGAGATGACTTGCTGAGAGTCCTTCTTTTTAAAAAGAAATGTCTAAATGTGGCTGTCCTATACAAATATCCAGGTAGGACTTCCTGCCCCTCTTTGGGGCATAGCTTATTTTGTGAAGTCAAGAATGTTGGCAGGCATGGAGGCTTTGGGCGGCAGCTGGATGAATGGGGTTGTGTTTTCTCCTTGTTTATCTTTACAGAGTTTATCTTCACATAGTTTATCTTCACAGAGTTTTTTCCACTTGTTGTCTGAGTCCTAATGCTCTCCTTTTAGTAGTAGAAGGAATTGATTATTAGAATAAAAAAGATAGTGTTAGCCATGTAGCTCCTATGTATTTCTTTCTATAGTCACTCTTGTCTTTTTAATTCAAATCTCTATCCACAGCTGCCAAACCCACTTGAAATCTGACATTTTCATGCAAATTATTTCCTAAACGGTTGTGTTATGCTACAACTTCTTTTAAAATTTTAGCCTTTAAAGTCTTTGTAAACATATGGCTGATGAAAGAACCAACAGTGAACAACCCTGTTTTGTTTATATAGCACCACCAAAGCACACATCACTCCCCTTGCAGGCTCTCAGCTTCTGCTCTGAATTGGTGAGTGTCCATTGGAGACAAGAGGTCCTTCAAGGCATGTGAATACAGTCTTGGTCTCCTGGTAGCATTTACAGCATGATGGTGGTGGACCGACTTACAATGTTAATATTGTTTTCAGCTTTCTTCCTCTAACCAGATCTCTCTTATAAACACCCAAGTAGTAAAAAGCATTAGTAATCTAACTGCAAACTGGGGGGGAAAAAAAAGTAAAGTTTTAAAAAGTGTGTGGGGGTTCTTGCTGTTTGATAGTACATCTGGGCAATCCCCCTCCTGAGACTTATTTTCTGAAACTTTAGGTTGGGAAAATCAAACTTTGGCTGCTTGGAGCTAGCTTAGGCTAGGTGTTCTGTTTTTTGGCAAAATGTCCCACACTTTTTCATGTATCCAGATGAAATATAAATAATAATATTTTGTGCCCTAATTACATAAATAATTAGGGCACAAAAATTTTAATGGAGCAATGTTTATTAAGTAAAATACAAAAAATAAACAAAAAATTGAATACAATATTTCTGATTTAAATAATTTCAGTAATTACAACTGTTTCAGGCAACGCAAAGCAGCAAGAGAAATACAGATTTAGTAATTAAACTTACATCAAACATCTCACCTCAGCAAAATGCTAAGGGCAGCAATTGAAACATTCAAATGCTAGGTATTACTAGAAATAGGATCACCAAGTGCATATTAGTTCCATCTTCTTGTAAAACCCCTGCTTCCTACTTCTGCTCATCGAGGAACATCATCTTCCTTAGACCCTGAACTGACAAAGTCACAACACACGCTGACTTATGCATGTTTAAATGGAAACCCCCCCCAACAACTTGAAGTGGAAAATAGCTGCACGCTTCTACACGGACTGCCTGCAACAAACAGATGTGCTATCCTTCCCCAGCAAAGTTCACAGCCACAGCTGTTTGGGAGATGGAGGGATCCCTTTGGTTTGAGTGCTGCTTTGGGACCGAGCACCGCATGAAGGCTAAAGGTGTGAGTGCAGAGTTCAGCTCAACACGTTTTGCAGACTTCTGGTGCTGCTGATAAGTGGACTTTTGAAAAACATTAAAAAAACCCCACACATGTCTTTGGGGCAGTGATTAGACAGAAACAGGGGTACTCACAACAGCATGATGTGAGAGCGATACCTACTGTTCCTAATTCATGACCTAAAGCATCTGCTCTTGTAAATGACACTTGGTGGGGGGTCTCCCTCAAGTATATTTGACACTTAAGTGTTTGACCTTGAATAGAGAACAGGTGGAACAGAGCTGCTAAATCCACAAGTGCCAACTGAGAGGCATAAAAACATAGCAGAGCTGGGGGCTGGGCATCCTTTCAAGTCTAGGATGGTGTAGATACCTCCTTGCACTGCTACCTCCAGTCTAATGGGAGTTAGACTAATGGTGGGACAGAGGACCAGTCTTAGGAGGGGTGTTTTAGTATCCAAGTAAAATCAGCAAACTAAATATACTCAGAAGGATTTTGTGGGTTTTTGGTTGGTTGATTTTAGTTTCTCAGGGATAAACACTTAGTAGTTTTATCTTATTTTCTCTTTTGTCTTTGCCCAATGCTACTTCTAAAACCACTTTCAAGCTGTTAGGCATTTTGTTTTGTAACAATCCCAGACTGAAAAGACAGTATTTTTTCTTAACAGGCACCTGAACACACCGCAAAACCAACTGAGGAAAATTTCTCTTGAATTGGACTTGCAGCTTTATTCCTGATACTAAATAATCTGATCCAAAAGGGAATGCATTGCTGTAAAAAATAATCTATTCTAAAACATCATGCATCTTGTTGAGCTCCCAACTGTCTCGCTTCCTACATAAACCCTCTTGACAAGTGCTTCTGGCTTATTGTGTTCACTGTGAGTCTTGGAGAATGAAAGATCAGAGGGTGAGTGAGATCTTGGTCACATAAATAGGCTGCCAGCAATTAACAAAAGGGGTAAACGAATTCTCATTAAGGACAGTCAGTTAGATGGGAAACAGTCAGTGAGATTGTTCATTTCAGTTTAATTTCTGTGCATTTTTTAGTGAATCTAAGATCTGTTCAAAGCAAAACAAGAATGTTCAGGCAGGGGTCACGTCTGATTTTGCTAAACCACTTCTTAAAAGTGACTTAGGAGTTGGACTAGTTGGAGAATTTACTATGAAATTCTCATCCACGGGCAGCTGCACCATCACTTCCCATGCTGTACCCTGCCTACCTGCCCAGTGCACTTTCACAGGCTAAACTTGATTTCTAGCTCCTAATGCTAGATCAGTGTCACAGAAAGGTTGTGCAAGTATAAGGGCTACACAGCTGGCTGAGATTTCTTCTAAAAACTGTGATGGTCTAATTCTATGAAGGCAAGAATTATGCCAAGTGTCCTCTCTATGCACACATCCTCAAAAAGACCAGCACAAACCCCTGAAGTCTAGACAAGCTCTGCATCTTGTGCTTTAGGCCATTTGGCAGTGATAGGTCATATATATGGACTGTTTCTCCAGGCCTCCTGTGTATTGCTGGGTGATGAGTAACACAGGAATCCAATATTAATGATTGTGGACGCGCAGGCAGAGGGAAGCAACTAATAGATTGCTAATATACCCTGGTTTACATTAAGGAGGTGTCTTGGGTCTAACAACCAAAAAAAAAAACCCCAAAAAATTAAAATGGTTTATATAAGAAAGTTGTGTAAGGCAGCAGAATACATTATCATGCAAAGCAGAGGGGAAAAGGTGCTAATGTTTTTATGCTATATTAATTTAAAAATCGGTGAATCTAGATACAAAGGCAATAGTGCTCATGTCTTATGTTTGTAACTTTTAACCATTTCAGTCCAAATTCAGACCTACTTAAGAGACCAGAGTTATTAATACTTCCTATTATCTCTACTCCTCAAACTTTTTGACTGGATTTCTCCAAGGCATTCTTCATTGTCACTCTTATCTTCCTCTTTGTTCTGCAAGTATCAGTTCAGGGAAGTGGCTGGAAGACAGAAAAACATACACATAAAATTGTTTGACTGCAAGTATTCATTGTAAAATATTCCTCTTTTTTTTTATTTTTCATGGAGGAGATATGAAGGTGAATCAGGAAATGGATGGCTGTTTCAGATCATGTGAATCAGTACCCCAGAATTCATCATTTTCACCAAATATCTGACTGCTCTTAGGGACTTGAAGTTAGATGGCCCTTATTTATGGCTCATATAACAACTTCTTTTACTGCCTTTATGTGTCAGAGACTTTAATGAAAAGAAAGTTACTAAAAATCAGCTTGCCCATTTATAAATGCAAGTGCACGTTTATTTATATTATACAGTTCTATCGAAAATACCACCTAAGCTTTCATAAAATTATAACATTCCATTTATAAAGATCTTAAATCATAGAAATGCCATGAGAACTACTGCTTTATTCTCTCTTTTGATCACAAATGGTAAATATAAACTCATCAGAAGAACATCCAGCACTCAAACCCAAAGTAATTTAGAATCTCATCTTCCTGTTCCTAATTCACAGATATTACAGATACTAGTCAGTGTAACCTTTAAATACAGTACATAACGTGAGACAATAATTTGACAGAAAACAGGAGAGAGTTTGTAACTCTGACATTTATTTCCCTGTGATTTAAAGCAAGTATTGCAAAGGTGTCTATTGCTAAGACAATTAAAATTTTGCTCAGTCTGAGCTCCTGTCTGCTACAGGGGTAGGCGCTACTGGGGGAATACAGAGCCCTTGCCTGCCCTGTGCTTTTACAGTTTACTTCTCCACCAGAACCATCTGAGGATGGCATTCAGATATGGCAGACTCAGGGTGACCCAGCCTTGGAAGATGACTTTGCTCAATGCAGTAAACAGAAATGCTGAGGATTCACTCAACTTCCATCAGAAGAGGGGTGGCCAGCAGGGACAGGGAGGTGATTGTCCCTCTCTACTCTGCCCTCGTGAGGCCCCATCTGGAGTCCTGTGTCCAGATCTGGGGCCCCCAATACAAGAAAGATGTGGAACTGTTGCAGAGGGTTCAGAGGAGGCCACAAGGATGATTAGAGGGCTGGAGCACCTCACTTATGGGGAGAGGTTGGGGGAAGGGATTAAAGCTAAAGGAGGGAATGTTTAGATTAGATACTAGGGGGAAGTTCTTTACAGAGAGAGAGGCAAGGTGTTGGAAAAGGCTGCCCAGAGAGGTGGTGGATGCCCCATCCCTAGAGGTGTTCAAGGCCAGGTTGGATGGGGCCCTGGGCAACCTTGTGTAGTTCCAGGCCTGGAGTTTGTGTTACTGCCTGTGGCAGGGGGGTTGGAACTTTATGATCCTTGTGATCCCTTCCAACCCAGACCATTCTATGAACTCAAATGTAGCACGGCCAAATACTTTCCTGAATCTCAATGGGAGAGAAGAAAGCAACAGTGATGAAGACCTGATGAACATGTCTCCCAGCAAGGTCACATAAGCAAGGTGGGTTCAAGGTACCAGACTGCACAAGCTCTCTGTTCTTTAGTGTTGGCTCATGAAAGAGACTTTGTTCACATGCAGCATGAATCTGTCTGGTCTGCTCTGGGAAGTATCTGATCACCAGGAGGGTTTCTCTTAAGTAATGGATGATGTGGTTGAAGAAAACAAAAGTAGGCAATCAGCAGTGAGATTTCCAAGGTTTTCTCTGTGTGTTTCTCATGAATTAAACAAAAACAACTAAAGTTTTTGACAGAGTGGAAAAAAGCAAAATGCGGTGAAAATAAAGCCTTTGAACTCTGTCACTGAGATACAAGCAAGGTCTTTTCCCTTTCAGCATAGCTCAAGGCTCAGTTTTACTGAAGCTAACTCCTTACCCCCCCCTTTTCAAATTTTTTTTCCTATCGTTTTCCTTCTGAACAGACTTAAACTTTGGGCTTACAGTACCTAACTTTATTTTTTCTAAACGATGCGAGACAGACATACTACCCAAGGTGCTTTCGATGGGCAATGTGAAGACAGGCCTTCATTTACACCATGGCTTTCCTACCTAAACAGATGGAAATCCACCCCCTTCCCTGCTTTCTAACACTCCTTATATCCTGCCACCTCAGGTAGGAGCTGAAACTTGGCTTCCCACCAAACTGGCCAAAAGCCTGAAGGCAGCCTTTCCTCTTCCAACTGCGGTACCTTACCGCTCTTGCATGCTGACATCCCTTAACATGCTCAGCAATATTTTCTTGGAAGGAGGGATCAAGAATTTATAACAGTGAGAAATATGACAGGAAAATACAAAGGAGGAAGAGATCCATACTGGGAGGAAAGCTGCACGGATCTGTGGCTTTTTTTTCCTTCTTTACAGCAGTTGGCAGAGCTTCTCCTGCTTCTTTCTTCCCTACCTTCTAGATCATGTTAGGACACCCTTATTTGTTTTTGTTATGGTAAAATATAGAGGCTTAGCCTGGGTTCAAGACATGGCCACGCAAGGTACTTGTACCAACCCCAAGCTCCCTCTGCCACTACTCACAGGAGTGTCTGGAAACTGCTTGGACAAAACCCCTTCCTCTCACTTCCTCGACTAACCCAATTTAACTGCACTTAGACATAGCACAGAGTAACTCTTAACATTAAAAATGTTTACATTTTGTACCTTTATTTCAAATGTGGTTAATGTCAGGCCAGCTTCATACCTCTTTGCCCATGACAATTAAATTAAATAGAATTAATTGTTGACATCGTTATTTTGTCTTCAATGAGATTGGTAGTTAGCTGTTAAGCACATGACTTAAAACCTCTGGGGATGATATAGAGAAAATATGATTTCAGTGGAATTTTCCTTAGGATGCACTGTACATTATTAATCCAGTATCATATAAAGCTATAAAAGTCTATGTCTTTAGGTTTTATTTTATATATCCTCCTTGTTTAATAGCTAAAATGCAAAGGAATTCCTAAAATCTAAAATGAACATCTGTCCAGGCACTAAATTCTTTCTTTATTATTGACAGTTGTTTTTACATGCACAGTGCTTACTTTTCATAAGTAAAAGTACTTTTTGTACCTTTGTTTTTGGTCTGCTTGTTTTTTTTTTTCTCCCAGCAGTAGGAAAACCAAGTCTAAGTCCTCTTTAAAATGAAAAATTCTGAAGTTGCTGGAATAGGGACAGACACTTACAGAGCACAGGACTTGTGGATACATCTTAAAAATACTCCAAACAAGTTTACAGGGTATATATGTGATTCATCCTATATCTGCAGTTACTTTGAAGGCAATCTTTAGGCATAAAATGAATTATTTTGTTTTCTATACCCACATTTTCTGGGGAGGAGGAAATTTCACAGGAAAGTGATCCTACATAAATATATGTTACATAGGTGCCTTAGAAGATAGCATTGTTATAAATAAGGAAACATCCTTGACTGTCAGGGTTACGTGGCTGTAATGGTGGAGAAAAGTTTGGCCTTTAGTATTTGCTTTTGTGGATTGGTCAGGGTTTTGTTGTTGGTTTGGGTTTTTTATCTTTTTTTTAAATACCAAGAAGCAATCAGAGTGTTCCAAATTCCAGAGCTTCATTTTTAATGATAATTTAAAACTTTTGCCAACGTTTCTCCTTGAAAAAGTTTCTCTCTACACAGCCAAAGTAACATCCCCCCCTTGAGCTGGATGTTTCAGGCAATCTGGATTTGCAACATTCTGGCTTGCAGATAAGTTTTGATTCTAGTTGGTTTTAATTAAAATATATTTTTATAGGATTACTGTAGTGTGGATGGATTCCCTGGTTTTCTTTGCTTTAATAACCTCTCGGTGCTTCCAGCCCTATGCAAACAGCACAAGTCACTTTCTGTTGCAGTTTGTCATAGAAAACGTGCAAACGCTGCCATAGAAGAGGGGGGAAAAAAAACCCCAAACCACCCACCAAACCACCGTAAAACTTTGCTGGAATTCATTGCAGTACACGCACGGACCAAACCAACCTCCTGGCTTAATGCAGATGGGTCGGCTAAACGCAAAAGCACGCGTGAGCGGGGAAACGCGAGAGCCCGTACCTGGGAGAGATGCTTGCGCGCCCCGGCTGCCAGCCCCGCGGTGCCACGTCTCACCGGGAGCCCGCTCCCGCCGCGGGACCTTTATAGGGAACTCTCCCAGGGCCTAAAAATAAACTTTCGGGGCTGACACGTCGATCCGTGCCGTAGAGGGAGGGGAGGAGGGAAGGGGGGCGGAGAGGGACTGCCCGTAGGCTTTTACGTGGTCGCAAAAATGTCAGCGCCGCTTTCCTCCGCCCGCTCGCCGCGCCGAGCAGCGCGGGTCCGGCCGCTCGCCCCTACAGCGGGACGGGGCCGCGGGTGCGCGGTTCCCGCTGCCTGCGGGGTTCCTCGGAGGCCCGGGACACAGGGTTTTGGTACCCGGCGGGTGGCGGGTGGCGTGTGCGGGGGAGCCGGCTGCGCGCAGCCTTGGCGCGGGCGGACGCTCCCCCGTCCCTCCCGCCCCGGGGCAGCCCTGGCAGCCGCTGGTGCCCGGCTCCCTTTCACCTCCTCTAACTGCTGCCTCCCGGCTTCAGAGGTGCTTCCCCCGGCCCCGAAGCGCCCTTCGGCAAGGAGACGCTGAGGCCCGGGTGCTGTCCGGGAGCGCCGAGCCCTCCCATCCCGCGGGACCCCTGCACCAGCGGAGTTGCCCTTCGCCTCTGCCTCCTTCCCTCTGTCCCTCCCGCT
The DNA here is from genome assembly GCF_964237585.1 of Gallinula chloropus. Lineage (NCBI taxonomy): Eukaryota > Metazoa > Chordata > Aves > Gruiformes > Rallidae > Gallinula > Gallinula chloropus. Next base: position 77,027,205 of record NC_140086.1, on the reverse strand, counting down.
GTTGCTGCTGCCGCAGCTCGCCGGGATTTGTTGTGCTCAGTTGTACAGGCACTGGGGCGGCTCTTCGAATCTGATCGCGAGGAGAAGCCTCGGGTCACGCTTTTTTTGGGCTGCGGTAAGTACAGGGAAAGAAAAAATTCTGAAAAAATAATAATAAAAAAAAATTTAAAAAGCCCCAAACCTCCGATTCACAAATATCTCAACCAGTTGCAACTTCTCGGCTGGCCCGGTGGGGGGAGCGCGGTGGAGGGAAGGGAGTAATGCGAGATCACCCCAGCCCGGGGCAGCGCCGGCTGCGGGCTGCGCGGCGACCCGCGCATCGCCGGGGACGGGCGGCCGTCGCTGCCGCTCCGGCTGCCTCCGCTCCGCCTCCGCGGCGGGGCGCTGGGTCCGGCCGGCCGGCGGGGGTGGGGGGCGAGGCGCGCAGCTGCCGCGCCGCAAACTTGGTGGGAGCGAGCGGAACGCGGGCGGCTCGGCGGGGCTGCGCGGGGCGAGGCTGCGGCCATGGCGGCGTGAGGCGGCAGCGCCGAGCCGGGGAGCGGGGCATCAGCGCGGCGGCGGCTCCCGCCTGCGCCGCGCAGCCCTACGGCGGCTCCAGGTAACCCCCTCCCGGCCCCTCTCACCCCCGCGCCGTGCTCGGGATGGGGGCGGCGGGGCTTTGGGAGAGCCGCGGGGATAGCGCGTCCCCGGCCGCCCTCTCCCTCCCCGGGGCTGCTCCGCGGGGCTGCGCCTCTGGATCTGCCGGGGCGCCCCAGGGGAGGAGGGGGGCGGCGAGGAGGCCGGCCGGGGTCTCGGCCGCCGCAGCGGCAGGGTGCCGGCAGGGGGAGCTGGGAGCGAGGCGGAGCGGCGCTGCCGCCGGGGACGGGTGGTGGGGGAGCGCTGCCGGCGGTCGGAGCCCTTCTCGGGCACTGCCCGGCCCCACCCCCGAAAGTCCACCGAGCCTTTCGAAACGCGCGGTCGTTCTCCCCGAAGGCGGTGCTGTTCGCTCGGGGAAAAGAAAAACCAGCCGGGCAGCCAGCCGCATTTCCAACGGGGCCGAAACATCGACCTGCCACCCCCTCGCCCCCCTCCCCCGCAGCCAGCGCTCCTTGGGGCGGGAGCCAACCCCCTGCTCCCGGGGGTCGCAGCCGCGGGAGGGTTTTCTCGCCCAGGAGCGTGAGGTGCGTTGCAGCCGCTGAAGCCCCTGCTGCAGGGGGGCAGCCGGCGGCTCCGAAACGTTTTGGAGGGATTTTTTTTCTCACACTTCGGCAAGTGAAGTTTGCCCAGCCTCCTCCGCTGGTGAGGGAGCGGGCGAGGCGCGGCGTGAAGGGCACCGGCAGCTCTCTGAGGAGGAACGTGGGTACGATGTGAAGTCCCAGCGGACTTTTGTTGTGGCTGTTACTTGGCCGGACCGGCCCCGGTCTGTGGCGTGGCCGTGCCTCGGCGGTTGCTGAGCCGTGGAGTTTGAGTTACCGCTCCGCAACTGTGCAGAAGGAAACACCTCGGTCTGGTGAGGATTGCTTACCGGATAAACGGCAGCTGTATCGTTCCTGGATGCTACGTGTGAAGGGTAGCTTGACACAACGATAATCCGTACGGGATTATTCCGGGGGGTCGCGGTTTGGGGGGGGGCAGCAGGGATGGGGGAGCTGTCAGTGCATCTGTCCTTTCGGCACACCGGACCGAGGAGAGGTCTGTGCGTGCATGTACACGCACCCTGGTGAAGATGCTTAGAATTTGCAAGATTATAGCTAAGAAAATAGAAAAATAATTCTAAAACTAAAAAAAAAAGCTCAAACCCACAACCCTGTTGTTATAGAGTTCCAGGAGCTATAAGGGAGTGTGTGCATTTGAAAGCTGTATTTTCTGAAAGCTGACTAACCGCTCTTAGTTTGAATCCTTGTGCAAAGGGCTGGTAGGATGCTAGCCCTGTGAAAACAGAATTTTTCATAATGGAAATCGGACTCTAATCTTAGTTCTAGCGTCTTCTGGTTGTTATGTGAGTAAGACTCTGACTCAGTTCAGCAAAGTTTGATTTAGTGAGAATTGTCGAACTTAGTGATGTCATATACATGTAATGTGTACTCAGTCAAAAAGTGTATTGCTGCCTTGAGAGGCTGAGGTATGGCCTTAGGTACTCTGCTTAATCTAGGTAAAGGTTTTCGGTAGACTTCTGTGTTTTGTGCTGCGTTCCTCTCCAACAGGTACTGACACTCTAACTTTATTACATTTACTAATGGATTCATCTAATTTTCTCATTTTAATGCTGAACAGCTGTGAGGAGCCCTGCTGAGGGATAAGATTTTGCTCTGGAGGGTGGCAGTTTGCTTTCTTTTCTGAGAGGTTGTTTTGAACTAAGGAGTGTAAACACTTGCTCTTAAGTTGTACTGCTTATTCCTTAGGATGTTGTAACAGTTTTGTTTTGGTTGAGAAAGCTGAAGGCATTAATATTTGTAGTATCTCATTTCTTTTAATCTTTAACCAGGGCTGTTTTCTTGAAATACTCAGAGGTAGTAGGAGTGCTCGTGCACTTTGTAATGACCCATAAACTTTGGTTCTATCAGGTTTGTTGGACTTGTTTCCTGTTGGGCAGAGATGTGAAGGGTGGTAACTATGTAGCGCTGCTCTTTTCAGAAGAGAGTAAGGTGTGTGGTGGTGGTTTTGGGTTTTTCTCCCTCCCCTCCACCCCTGCCAGCTACCTAGGGAGACCATGTGGATTCTAACTTTTGTTGGTGTAGGCTTATACAAACACAGTGTAGTCTTTTCAAGGAATGAAGTTCATTACTTTTCAGTGAGTAAAGGATACATTACAAGCCATGAGCTGCCCAAATACAACGTAAGCCTCCGGCAAACTTCAGTTCCTGCAGTAGGAGGTTGCGTGAAGGAATTCAGCTGAAGGAGCGGCCGAGCTCCTGGGATGAGCAGGAGCAGGCAGACCCCTCTCTGGTCTGCAAGGGCTGCATTGCTCTGTGTGCGCGTTGGTAGGATATAGCTGATAGTACTATCAGTTGATAGTAGGTACTATCGATTTATAGTGTGTGTGGGAGGGAGAGTGTGTGTAATCTGATACTGTGTTACTTAACGTAGAGCAGCATCTAGTAATTAGTTAATAAGTTGTGATGACTTGGCTTCTGAATAGTAACAACATATGATGTATCACTGGGTTTAACATCTAGTTTATAAAAACTTGGTAGGATGTTGATGTTTGGTAATGTGTGTTTTAAAGTTCCTACAGCTTCTGAGACGAATTGGTATTGCTGCTGCCACTGTAATTATAGGCAGCAGCACTGAGGAACTTCCCATTTTTCTGTACCATCATGTAGTGGAAATGTTTAATGGGAGCTCTTGCCAGTGCTGAGTTCTCCAAATTACTGTTAATCAGTCTGTTTCTCTTCATTATCGTCCCTTTATCCTCTCTGGCATGTATATACATTCCTGCTCGGAAACAGTTTGGAGTTGCAGGCTGTACACTTGCTCTTTCCCAGCGTGTTCCACAAGGCTGCGGCTGGTCCAGAAGAACGAGTGGTTTTGGTTTTGTCAAAGCCTGCACACGCTTTTCCAGCCGACCCTTTCGAGATCTGTTTGTCGCCTGTTCGGGGGAGGAGGGGGGAGGCGAGGTTTAATTTCCAGGCTGCAGCGTTGCGCCTGTGACCTGTGAAAGGCAGGTGGCACTCTGCTCTCTGCGCTTCGTGCAGAGGGAAACCTGTGCGTGCCTGTGTCTGTCTGTCTGTCTGTGCGTGTGTGGTTCGTGCCCGGGGAACCTCACAGCTTCAGCTGTGCGGTGGGTGTCAGTTTGCTGTTAAATCTGTTGCTGCGAAAACAGCAAACTGCTTCCAAGAGAGGGTCGGAGCTTTCATTGCAGCTCGCTTCCTAAACGTGCCTGGTTACTTCAGAAATTTGCTGGGTCGTGTCCAAGCGTAGCACTCTGGCTTAACGTTTGTCAAGAAGGTAGCAAATGTAAACCAAGTTAATGACCCTAAAGATGCAGTCTAATTACCGTTTTGACGGCTATTATTATTATTATTATATTCTGAAGTTTAAAGTGTGTAACCAAAGAGGTTGTGGAGTCTCCTTCTCTGGAGACATTCAAAACCTGCCTGAATATGTTCCTGTGTGATTTAGTCTAGGTGATCCTGCTCTGGCAGGGGAGTTGGACTACATGATCTTTCAAGGTCCCTTCCAACTCCTAATGTTCTGTGATTCTGTAACTCTTTGGTCATTTGATGGATTTGTTCAGGCATCTATTGTCAAATTTGCATCTTCTCTAAGGTATTTTGTCACAGTCCATTTGTTTGCTGTGTAAATCAATTCTCTATCTCCATACTCACTATTTTGTTAATACATGTGTATTAATAAAATTAATCTCCATTTGGGAATCTTTTGGGAAGGCATCTGTACTTCTATCCCAGTGTAAGAAAGCCAGGCAACTTCATCAGGGAGCTGATGGTTGTCAATGATAAAAGAAATCTGATGATAACAGAAATCTGCACTGAGGCCTTTGCAGGTGAAACTCTTGAGTTTAACTCAACTGTTAAAACTCATCTTTTCAAAGTTATCTTTTCCTTTCAAACAGTTTGAGTGATTCCTTTTAGAAGAAGTTTAAATGCTGTGTAACCTGTTAGCTGGTCTGTCATTTCCAAACTTATCTCTAATTATCTCATCTGTGTTACAAAATTTGTTGTGTGATAGCAAGGTAATACAGATTTTCATTCATTTTCCAGTATTAAAAATCAGGATATGTCCTGAGCTCCAACGTCCCTTAGTATTGTTGGATCTTCGTTTCTGACAGGACTGGTCAACCTTTTCATGGCTACCAGCCCTAGTAATGGAAATACTGTTTCACTTGGAGGATGTTGATTGAGTAGCTCTGAATCTTTGGCACATAACTAACTCCTTGCTAGATGAACATGCAACCACTTATCAGTAGTTGTTTGGTTCAGGAGAAGCTAGCAGAACTTATAATCTTCAGATTGCTGATGTGCAGCCTGTTGCTGCCCTCTCTCTCTGTAATATTGGGATTTTTTTTTAGGCTTTACTAAACACGTGATGAATGAATGAGAGCGTATGTGATGGCTGCCGGACTTGCTTATTGGATAGACTGATGTGATGGGCCATACTGCAGACTTGAGATTTTTTTCCCATCTTCTTTTCTCCATTCCTCAGTTTCAAAACGGAGCTGCTTTGTTTGCTGCTGCGGGTGAATTGCTTTGTAAATGTGTCTGATCATTTATTAAAATTGTTTATTTAATTTTGATTTAATAATAAATAAATTATTATTTTAATCCCTCTCTGAATCGCTGGTCTAGGTGGAATCTCAGAATGCTATTAAAATGTGCTTCCTTAGGTTGAAGTGAGAATCAAGAATGCTTAATGTAAAGTTAACTGTAAGGCCTTTGCAGCTAGAGAAAGAGAGTGTTTTTATAATTTTGGGCCCTGTTCTTCTAACTGGCAGTGAGATTGTTGCTGAACCATTCATTTCTATTGCTGGTGAACTCCGCAGACAAAGGTATGCAAATGAATATTTGTGTTGAGGCTTTAAAAAGCTTTAGGCAGTATTTAGGCAGCACTGTATTTTCTTTAGCATAAAGTCACTTCAGAAATTTCTGCTGATTTTCTTTTTGTGTGTGTTTTTCATATTCTGGATCATTTCAGTGTGCTGGTTTCAATGGAAGCCCACTAACATTTGTGTTGGCAAAACCCCCTCATTTCGAAGTGTGCCCTAGGAGCACCGCTGAAATGGCATTGGTAGGGGAGATGATGTATGGGATAAAGTCCTCTCTGTTGCTCTTGTGCCATTGAAGTGAAATTGCCCGAGTACTCGAGGAAAACTCCTGGCCTTGGCAGTTGTGGGAGGACAGGTGGTGTGTGTTGCTTTGTGTCTCTCAAAGTCTGGCAAAGTTGTAGGATTTCTTCAGGCTGTGAAAAGTGATTGTCTGCAGTCATTGGGCTGGTATGTTACTTAATCTGAGTTTGGTTGTTGATGGCCTCTTCTGTTACGCTTTGTTTGTTTTCTTATTCTGAACTTGCACTAGGGCTATATGGTTGTTTGGTTAGATTTTTATCACCCAAACCAGTGTATGCGCATTCTCTAATTTTTATCTAGCTGCTTTTGTTCCAGTGCATTTTTCCTTGTTGTTGTTTAAACCTAAGCAATTACATTGAAATACTTAATAAGAATGTCTAGGAGAGTAAGTTGCTAAGTGGGAAATCGTTACTATAGCGTCTTATGTTTTACTGCTCAGTACTGCAACAGGGGACTGAGAGTTTAGCCAAGAGGTGGGATTTCAGCCCTGGAAGGTAATAGCAAGGACTGTTTCCTCATAGTGCTCTTCAAGGCCTAACAGCCTGGGGTAGGCCAAGAGTTTGGTGACTCTTACGAGCTTTATGAACTAGCTGCAACGCTTTAGTAGTTAAAGTCGATGGTGGTGGTGTCTCTCACTTCAGTTTCTGACACTTCAGATCCATATTCTGGACTCTCACTTGATAAAATACTTCAAAAAAAACCTCCAAACACACAACCGAAAACCCCCTTAATTCTTGTCCTCTAGTAAAGGCCTCTCTTTGTGACCTGAAAGCCCCCGTATGCTCTGTTCCCCAGAGGCAGGCAGATGTAAGTGAAGGATGCTGTACCAGCCAGTGTGTGGTGGTGTAGTTTGTCCCTCCCTGGCAATTCTGTGTCTTTGTGTCAGCCAGTTACCCGCTGGGTCCTTTTAAAAACACTTTTTGTCTGTGAAGCACCCATGGCAGCTGATCCCAGTAAGGCCCCGCAGGTACTGGGATCGGTGTAACTGCAGGTGTGCAGGAAAGAGGAGAGGAGGACTGTGTGTGCAGATAAAAGTTTTGATTAGTCCCTCAAATAACAACGAAATTTAGGACTGGCAGAAGAACTCTGGTGGCAGATTCTGCCCCAGTGGTTTAAAACATGTTCATGCATCTTTTTGTTACGTTAGATTTATAAGAAGCAACAGGCGCTCTTGTGGAGGTTGCAAATGGGCTGAGGCCCGTCTTCATCCACTGTCTAAAGTCATCTTCTGAGGACTGAGGTACCTGAGAGGCAACGCCTCATTGTATTGCCTTTGAGTGTGTCAGGGACTGGGGAAATTCAGGGTAATAACACATTAAAAACTGGAGTTCAGTCTTCCAGAGCTTGTCTGTCAGACCTTACTCTATTGAAAAATGATAATGGATCTGATACATGCTGTTGGCATTGGTAGCATAAAATGACATAACTGTTCTACATCGGTTTGCCAAAAGCATGAGTTCATGCATACAGATCTGGAGACGTGTGAGAGAAGGAGGGAGGTGATGTTTGTGGGGCGAAAAGCTTCTCTTAATGAACATGGGTTAAAGTTCTAAAATGCTCTTACCCTGGCTCCTGGTGACTTATACAAATGATGTAATTCTATTGTAAAGTTTGTCCAGAGTCTGCAGGGTCACCTGAGTTGTCCAAGAGAATTGCAAGGTTTTCCAGTCTATCATCTTCTGCTTTCCTGTGTACATCATGTTAGATTCCTTACCTGAAGCATTAGATAAGTCTTTAATATTGAAGACTATCTGTGGTGCAGCTTGGGCATCATCCTTTAACTGCTGGTAACAAACAAACAGAAAAGATAGATAGCAACGACAATAAAAAGAAAGATCCTGGCTCTACATCTCAATCACTGTTCTTTTTGCTGTTGTTGCCTGTTGTTTTAAATTGAGTCAAAGGTGTGGGTGGGAGGGACCTGGTTTCTTCCTTCAGTAGCCTTTCTGTGAGTTTGCAACTACCTTTTATAAAAAAAAAATCCATTTTTTCCCTCACTTATCTGTAACTGGCAGTGAAAATTGTTTTGCAAATTTATTTATTCAGAAGGCCAATGACAACAGTATCAGGGGTTGAAGAAAAATAGCCTTGAATTAGAGGTAAACACTTAATTCTGATATTTAACTTGAGTCTTTATATTTGTCTCTCAAACCCATAATCATAAAGTGCTCTTAAAATAACTTGAGCAAATGTGTTATTTTCCTTTGAGTACCCATATGAATGCATTGCCTGCAATGGGCTATCTGCCTCTTGGGAAAACACACATTAGTCTTTTTATAGGATGTCTGTTGACAGAGCTTGTCCTTCAATATCAATTGTAGAGATGCTGTGTTGTAATAGCATGGTGGTTTGGTTTTGGTTTTTTTTTTTTTTTTCCTCAGAAGGTTAAAAAAGGGAAGAGTCATATCACTAATATTTTAACAAGAAGAAATATAAGAATTGCACAACTGCAAACATAGGGAGCTCTGTCTGGAGGAGCAACTCATGTGGTTAGTTTACTTTATCTACTGTGAATTGTTTGTAGAAACCAGGCCTGGTTTGTGTTTGCATGTATTTTTTAATTTTGTGGATTTACCTCTCCCCATTAAAAAAGTCCTTTAAAAGAGAAGGTGTTTCCCCCCTCCCCGCGCCTTTCCTCCCCCCATCAAACTTGACCTGTTTTATAAACCCCAGATCACTAACAATGCCAACAGTGAAGATTTTGAAAAAGGCGTTTGAAATGAGCAAAGTTCACACTTGTTCCCAGCTCTTTGCACACACCGACATGTTCAAAGCTTTATCTGTAGCCATTGATTAGTCCTAAAGAACTTAATTGCAGACAAAACCTGGGGATCTACAGATTCTTGGTTTTAACCCTCAGATGTGGTTCAGTTCTTGCCAGGCTGGCTGCTTGTCTCCCCTTGCCATTTTCTGCACTGTGGGAAGTGTTGCTATATGGAACACATTGGAGTCCCTTGTTTCCTTCTTGCTTGTTTGGGGACAACTTTTCTAAGCCTTGTAAGAAAAGATGCATAGTGTTGACTGTTCTTGCTTCCATATAAAAAGTTATTTCTGACCAGTCAATCTTCATTCAAAGAACAGTGTTTCTGTGAGTGCTTGTGTTGATATCTATAGGTAGTTGATAAATGGGATGATCAGTTTTAAGAAAAAACTGACTGGCTGTTCCCAAATATCATTCATGTTGTCTTTTAGGTGCTTTTAATGACATTCTCCATCCTAAAACATTAAGAAGAAAATAGCCGCACCCTTTTGAATTCATGATTACATCTGGGTTGACTTCCATCACGGTATAACTGATCCTACAAGCACTAGGGTTATATGACCTGGGTTGCTTGTGGAAACCTTGCTCTTCTGACCGAGTCATAGGGTTTGAGCTGACAGAACCTAGTGTTATATTTTCAGTTTTACATGTTATACTGTAAATGAAAAGAATTTGGAATTGCTCTTGTAGACAGCTAAGCAGAGAGGAAGTGATGAGTGGACCTAACTGATTATCTCTTTGGCATTAGCAGTGACAACTGGTACATAAACTATGAGTGTCTTCTGAAATGTTGTTTCATTTACCTTCTTTTTGCAGTAGTAATTCCCTAGACATTCTCACCATTTTACCAGCATTTAGACTGATAACTACGCTCCTTATCCCTTGGCCCCAGGAGCTCATCAGCAGAGAAAACCGTTGCATCAATTTTCCATTATCAGTTTTGCTGGTGATAGACCTGGCCGTTCAGAAATGATTGGAAGTACAGCGTCCTTGTCCCAAGGTGTCTGTGGACAGAATCTCTGTTCACTCAAAGAAGTCCATGCTTATTTGTCTGGTATGATAACTCCCTGTGTGTTCCCAGATGGTTCAGTATGTAAAGTGAAGGACGCATGTCGCTCTGTGCAGAACTGTCCAAACGGTGAGATTTTTGGTGCCTTACGCACTGTGGTATGAAGTAAGCTGGAGGCACTACATAACCGCCTTCCTCTAGTGTTTCTGTTGACTGGAAGCTGCCTGTATTCCACAGGCGATGTGTTTGGTTTGCTCAAGGTTCTAAAACATCAGAGAAAGATCAAGTACAATGCAACCTTACAGTGAAACAAGAGTCTTGATAGATCAGTGAAGTGTGACAAGTGTATTGGAATTAAATCTAGGCCATGATAGGCAGTACTCTTTTGAGCAATAACTTCTGTGTAGGAGTTGTTGGGTGGGGCTCAGTGACCAAATTTATTCTAGTTGGATAACTGGCTTATAGTAATGTGCCACCCGACAGTAAAACCTATGTATAATATAAAAGCTTTATAGTAATTAGAGATATGGTTTAGCATAGGACAGGAATGGTTGGACTCAATGATCTTAAAGGTCTTTTCCAACCTTGTGATTCTGTAATTATAAAATGTATCTGTGATATTTTTTTGTTTCTTGAAGAATTGTTTGCAAACAACATTTTTAATATTTTCCTCTCTTATTGCATGCATGGCCAAAATACCTTGCCATCCGGTTTATATATATCTCCTTATATATATATATATATAAATTCACACACACATTTTTACAGTCTATTCCAGTTTGTCAAAAAAGTGGTACTGGCTAGATAATGTGTTCCCTTTGTTTAGTCCAGATGCTGCTGTAGCATCCCAGGCAAACAAAACAATAGGGAAAGTACAGAGAGGCCTTTCTGCTGAGAAGAACTTATCTGCTTCAGTCCAGTGGTTACTGCACAAGACCATGCCAAAAGATAAAGTGAAGTAGAGATCAGGACACTGTTCTGATAGTTGATAGTTTTATTTTGAGCTCTGAAGAGCTCATCCCTTTGAAGAGCAAAGAAATGTTGGCATCAAATATTGATTATGTGTAATATGTAAAATTCATAAACTTCTTAACTTTGTTCTGGCAAGCTGGACTGCAGGGAAGAATGGAGCAACCTTTGCTTGAGAGAGAAAAAAATGAATAAAAGAAATGCAATTTAAATTAATCCTTCACGGGGCTCTAGTGGGATCTTTTAAAGGCAGAGGTCACGATGTGATTTGACTGGATTCAAAAGACACAATTATTTCAGGAAATTTCAGGAAATGATGATGTTATGTTAATTTAGATGGACCAGAAATGTGGACAAGGTCACTGGACTATAGTAATAAGAATGTATACCGAAGTCTGAGACTTTAATATACTTTTCCAAAAGCTCACGAACATTTTGCAAGTACAAATGTTTCTTCATAGTTTGATTTGATAGCATGTATTGCTGTGCAGTCTTGCTTCAGGCAGTGATTAAATCTGTGTATTGTGTAAGACTGAAGTACAGTTGTTATGTTTTAATTTCTAAATCCTTTAGGCTCTTTCCTCTTCACAAAATCACAGAACATTAGAGGTTGGAAGGGACCTTGAAAGATCATGTAGTCTAACCCTACTCCCAGCTGGAGCAGGATCACCTAGACTAAATCACACAGGAACTCATCCAGGAGTGTTTTGAATGTCTCCAGAGCAGGAGACTCCACAATCTCTCTGGGCAGCCTGTGCCAGGGCTCCATCACCCTCACAGTAAGTAAGTTTCTCCTTATATTTACATGGAACCTCCTGTGCTCCAGCTTGCACCCGTTGCTCCTTGTCCTATCGCTGACCACTACTGAGAAGAGCCTGGATCCATCCTCTTGACTCTTGCCCTTTCCATGTTTATAAACATTAATAAGGTCACCCCACAGTGTCCTCTTCTCCAGGCTAAAGAAGCCCAGCTCCCTCAGCCTGTCCTCATAAGGAAGGTGTTCCACTCCCTAAATCATCTTGGTGGCCCTGCGCTGGGCTCTTTCAAGGAGTTCGATGCTCTTGAACTGTGGGGCCCAGAACTGAACCCAATTCAGTTTCCTCAAAATGCAGCTGTATTTGAGATAATGTACAGTAGTATGTTGCTTTTTTAGGGTTCTCAATTAATAGTTAGGTTGTTTAATGCTAACATAAGGGGGTTGAATGTTGAAGGTTGACATTAGTACTGCTTCATGGGACAAAGTTGATAGTAAGTGTTCTACGGGTTTGGTATTTGCCTTTTAGTATAGCAGTGTTCACACAATGAGCTCTTATTCTCTGTTGAGTTCCTTTTTCTCCTGTGTACGTTTTAAGGCAAAAAATCAGGATATCCTTTGATTTATTATGTAGTAATTTAACTAAATTCTGCTAGGTCTGTCATGTGCCTGATGATGCCTAAGGAATAAGACAGAGCAGGGTACCAGATCTGGCATTCTGGTAATAAGTGTGTGTAAGCATATTAATGAACATATGATTCTCTAGAAACTCAAGTGATTCTTCTGTTCATATAAATAAAAAGGTGTGAATGGCAATGCTGCTGTGGCTGGCTGATCCCTCTCTGAGTAATCCATCAAGGATGAGACCCTGCTGTGAATTTTGTATCTAGGTGGAATTACCCTTTTCTGCTTTCACTCTCTAGTAAGTCAGCCAAGGTGGTGTCCCAGCAGGTAAAATTGCTTCTGTGAGCAAGTCCTGGGCAAACTCATCCTTCTGTTAGCCATCAGAAGGTCAGCTGAGCGTTGTGTTACCTCTATCACATCTAAGAGGTGCAGATCACCTTTCCTGCATTCCCAGGCTGACTGTGTTGCAGGGGTTCTTGGCCTGTCAGGAGTCTGCCGCACCTATGCGGCTGTCAGGTATGTTTAATGGTGCATTGTATCCTGTCGCTCAGCACAGAGGAAGGCAGCTGCTATAGTGTGGGTAGGTGGCTTAATGTATGTATGTATTTATTTATGAAACGCCTCATTCGAGGAGTAAAGATAATGAAGCAGGTAGTAGGCAAGTGGGAGAAACAGATGGTAGAAATAAGAAGTGGGAGAAGATGTTTTGGATGAGTGGGAATGAAAAGCTTCAGAGGAAACCAGAGCCCATGTGTCAGAGGAGAACAATGTTGTGGGAGCTTGGAGATGGGATATGGACAATTGCAAAATTGTGAAAACCTTTATTCCTTCCTTCTGCCACTACATGTCCGATACCCACTTGGCTCGCAGTGTCACCCTCTTTGGTTGCCCCGACTCCTTTTGGACTAGATCAAGAAACAAGGTTACAGCTAACCAGCAGTGCCACTTTTCTGAAGTACTCAGAGGTATACAATTAGCTAATGAAGTGCTTAACATAGAGTTTCTCACACACATAACTGCGTGAAACTTGATGACTCTGTTAATGTAAATAACTGGCAGGCAGAGGGAGTTGCTATATAATGTGAATTAGAGAAATTGAATCTCAAGTTGGAAAACTGGGTCAGGTTAATGGGGCTAATGTCACCAGCTCTGAGGGTGGACACTGTTTCCATTTGTATGCTGAAGGTCTGTGGATCTACAGGGCTTTCCAGCTGCTTTCCAGGTATGAAGTTTCCATCCAGCTTGTTTATTTACTTTGTGTATCTTCTGTGAATTCGTATGTGCTTTGCAGTAGAACTCTGCTATGGATGTTACCGAGATAAACAAGTTAATTTTTCAAACTTACCAAGTGCACACTGAGTATGTGCTTTAATTTATGGGATTGCTTTGGTTATCGCTCTTGAGTTCCAGAAGTAAGGGTGAAATGACAACCCTGTTTCAACTTTTGAAGACCTTTGCTTCAGTGTGATGGTTCTATAATGCAAAGCCTCTTTACTCTCCACCTTTTATTCCTTTAAAAAAAACAACTAAACAAACAAAAAAAAAACCCCAACAAAACCATGTGTTGAGTTTTTTCTAAAGCAATCAAAAAAACAGTCTTTTCTGTTGTCTGAGAACTTATGATCAACAGGAATCTTATGGAGTCCTACAGTTTGGTTTGGTTTGAACACAGTTCAAATGGGGTTTAATAGCATCGTGGACTTCTGCTTGAGTGCCATTAATTATGGTGAGGATGGAACACAAAAGTGTTTTCTTGAATTACCTGTAGTACAAAGTGTACTTGGAGATAATAGTAAGAATGTCAATATAGCTTCTTCATTCCGCTGTCAGCACATCCAGACCTTTTTTCCCCTGTTTCTTTAAGTATCTTCTTGAAAATCTTTCAAAGGTAGTTTTATTAACTTAACACAGTGCAGATGTTGCTAGCTGTGAGGAATAAGTCACAATGACTTTTATTGTTGTGTCAAAAATATCATTAAGAGGCTTAGAACAAAGGGAACAATTAATGAACAGTCTTCACTATGAACAAATGTCAGAGACTCCTCCAGGGCTAAGCAGGTTCTGTGCCATAGTCATTAATTGCTCTTTTGAACAAAGTTGGTGTTGATGACTGGATTTAATTAAGCATACCTGAGAAAATCCACAAAAACAGATCAGAAGTATTAGAATGAAAAATTTGCATTTAATTTAATAAATAAAGACTTTTTCATTCTCAGGGAGTTTTATGCTTCATGTAACTGTTTCTGGCTGACATTTCCTCCTCGCTATTGGGACTGTCTTCACTGGAGATCTCAGCAGAAGATATGTCTTATTGTTTGCTTCAGGATGCCTACCAAATACCATGTTTACATTTAAATCTGTATGATTAAAAATGTATTAAGATATGGCATAACGGAAGACAGCTCTTGGAACAGTCTCGGTCTACCTGTTGAAATGTGGCAGGTGAGGGAAGAAGTACATGAGGACAAAGGTAGAACTCTTAAACCCTACTTGCTCATTCAAGCTTGCTGACCCTGTACCTTAGATAAAAGTAAAATAAATCTCCTTGGGAAAGCTGGACAGCAGCTCTGCAGTATAAACTGATGGAAAACTAAATTGTCCATTGTGCTCAGTGACTTACAGATCTAAATTGAAACTTGATGAATGGTGGACCCCAACAGCCATATTATGATGTGGAATGCGATAATATATTTATCACCACGTGTGTTTGTTATAATTTTGATTCTATTTTGCCACTCAGTAAAACAGAGAGAGGTGTGGACAGTACAGTATAGATGCCTGGAAGAACCGACGTAGAAGGTGAAGTCTATTTCTGTGTGATTTTTCTGGACAGAAAGTTTAATTTATGTGAAGTGCTGTTTTGGGTTTTGATGAAAGACACTTTGCAGGGTGAGGGAAGACATAATACCGCAGCTCATCCCTTCTAATTATACTGTTTCCAGGTGTTTATTTTGGTTTTATTCATAAGTTCTGTTGCGTAAAGTCAATCAGAATATGAAGAAGACTTTTGTGAAAGAACTGTAGTCGTTTGCAGTTTTGAGCCAAGTGGAAACTGGAAGCTTTAATAGCCTCACAGTACCACTTTAGAAGTGGAGATGTGCCATGGGACAGGCATGTCAGAACTTAGTAAAAATAGCATACCCTATAGTGGGCATCCATCCAGAAACCTAAAATTAGCATTGTATCCTGGATATGATCCTGCAGGTGGTCACAAGCACTAAATACTATTCAGCACCCTCTGTTATTCAAGCAGGTCTTAGCATATTTATTTTAAACGTTTTACAGTATTATGCAAGGCTGACTTAGTGTTATTGCTGTTGTTCTTTATATGGCATCAAAATCTGCGTTTCACAGGCATTAAAACAAAGTCTTGGCCAGAGAGGTTCAACATGGCCCAGTGTGAGTGCGAGTCGGCACGATTCCCGCTGACTTCAGCTGGGAGCATAAGTAGATCCTGACTTATTTCTGATAACATATACAAACACCCAGTCAGTTGGCAGGGTTGAGGGTGGTTTATTTCACATTGTACTATTTTACTTGTAGCATTCCAATAGAGTTTGGCCAAGTAAACTTGAGGAAGAGTGCTAGCCCCTGTATTAGGGGAATGTAAAGCTTGAGGAAAACCAGAAGTCAGGTATTACAGTTTGATTAATTGCTTGAATATTTACGTAAATTACAGTAGGTTCTGATTAGTTGTACGGGAAAAGTTTTCACTGACTTTATTTTTCCAGAAAAGGGCAGAAGAGGGCAGGATAATGGAAAGAAAGAGGACACAGGCTTTTTAAGGGGCTTTGAGCAGGACGTTTCTTTAAAGACAGGTAATTGGAATGATCTGTAGAAATAAGATAGGATTTTCTAATGACATTTATTGAGTACAGGTGTTAGTTCTTGTATTTGTTTTCAGAGAGTGGTAACAAGAGCAAACATGGACAGCAACACAAAGAGTTGAAAACACAATTAAAACAGGTTAATTTAGAAGAGCTTTGGTTTTTTCCAGCTTTTCTTTTATAAAAAGTTCTGATTGGTTTTTTTAAAATGTAGTTAGAAAAACCCAACCAACAAACAAAGCAAACGTGCAAACCAGCAATGGCAAAAGCCCTCAAAACTCAGCTCCTCAGCCCCAGCCACCTCCCTGAAAGTGACCAATTTAATGCCCATTTCAAATACAGTGATTGTGCTAGCTTAACTGGAGGGCTGGTGAAAACTCCTGAAGGCAGAGCTCATTTCTGGACTCTGCCTGTCCCCTGCCCCCCAGCTTCTGTGCCTCTCAGTAACAGCATCCTGCAGGAGCAAAGTGTTCTTTAGTTATCTCTGTGAACAAGCCACATGTGGGGCTGGGATGGTTCATCTCTTTTTATAAAAAAGGATTTAAATTTCACAGAAGTAAATTTTTCTCATGCTGATGTTAGTCTTAATGCCAATTTTAGATTAAAGCTTCTTTAGATATAGGAAAAAAAATCCCCATCTTACTTGTTTAAGTGGCAACCGGCGCCTTGCATAAGAAGTAGAAAACATGAGTAGCTCTTTACGATGTGACATTTTAGGACAGATTGACAAACAGCTTGAATGACATTTGAAAATGCAAGATGTTGTAAGAACTCACTGCCTGAGCTATACGTAAACACTGCTGGGAGAAAAGCAAGCTTTTATTTAAAAAAGAGAAAACGGTGGGGGAAAGAAGAGCAAGCTGTGCTTTAAGCGATTTCCTTGTATGATTAACACCTGGATGGGCTTCAGAAAATGGCATGTCCTCCTGCTTTTATAATTTCGGGGTGGTTATTGACTGAGCAGCAGAGTGCTTTTTTTCTTTATCTGATGCCTTACTGAGTTCATTGCAGTCTCCTGACTCGTGCTAGGAAGCTAAAATTGGAATTTTAGCTATCAGACGTAGAAATCATTAACAACATTTATTGACTTCTTAACACTCTTCCGTTATCTCGACGCTGTCAGATCACCCTTATCCACTTTCTGCAAAACATAATTGAAAACAATGAAATTTCTCAACTTTTGTGGACAGGTAACAGACTGGAGAAGATTTTTATCTGAGAAAACATCATTCAAGATGAAGCTATAATAAGCTGCATCTGCTAGCAGTACGAACAGCTTTAGCAAAGAAATCTCCACTAAAAGGCTGTGTGCCTCTTCTACTTTGTCCTTTGTGTTAAACCAAGAGATGCTTTGCAGAGGTCAAATAAGAAAGTTGTAACGGAAGTGACACAGAAATCCATTAACGCTGACTTCAGATTTTTAGATTTCAGTATCTGTAGCTTCATTGCATAGCAAAGTTCAGGTTTTATGGTAACAATTAATGTTCTGGTTTTGATTCTTGAAGTTTGATTTATTATGAAAGACCTTCAAAAGAATAGGTGCTCAGTGGCAAACTGCTTCAGGGTGAGGAAGTGAGCTAGAGGAATTAAATGCATCTTTAAAGTAGTGGTCCTATTTATCAAAGAGCGTTCTCTGTAAGGAGTAATAATATCCTGTCAACGAAGAAATAAAGAAAGGTTGAAGAGAAGATAATTAAAATTAAAAAGCAAAGAATTCTTTTAATAGACCAGAAAGTAGGACACAAAGCGTAAAAGCTAAGAGGGAAGCATACTGTAAAAATGTAAACTCTTTTTGTAATCCATTAGCAATTCAATATCACTTTCTTATGTTTCACTTCATGTTTGAAGCCAGAGCAACATAAAGATACGTCTTGCAGGAAATGTATGGTTATTTTTCCTTAGAAAATTGAAAGTTTCTTTGCATATTAAATACACCTAGAGAGTTGGTAAATTGATAAATTAGAGAGTTATATGAAAGTTAAAAAGAAACTTGGATGGTTACTGTTATTTTATGTTGACATTTACAGTCTGGGGATGGTAACTTCTCCCTTGGTTCAGAGTACAGGATGTGAAAGTTGGGAGTGGTGACAAAAGTCATCTTCGTAATGCTGCATCACAGTATCACTTGGAGCAAACCTTTAGGATTTTTTTGGTACAGATTAAGTCTCTTTTGAGAATGAAGTGCCTGGAGCCTTCTATTCCCACCACCACCCCCACCACTCCTCCTTGTGTTGATAAACTAAAGTAAAAATGCTGCCCCTCTTTGCTAAGCTTTGCTTCTCTTTGTCGCCTCCGTGTGCTTTTAGTCTCATCTGTCATGTCCCTCCTTGGTACATTTACCAGATGATAATTAACATCATCTGCTTACAAGTCCTGGACCACCAGACACTTGGAGATTAAAATGCTTGTCAGAGCTATGTATGTGACTTATTTGATCTGGAAACTGTATTTCTTAGTATGCTTTCTGGGTGCTGATTGTGTCATGCTGCCAAAGGAAAATAATCCTCCCTGCCATCTATTGTGTTTTGTTGAATTTAAGCAGGTTTTACCAAGTTTCTATCAGGTTACGGTGCTGTGGGTATGTGTAGAACAGATGCTAAAACACTGTGTGGGGAGGATAAAAGGAAGGTTGAGATGAGTGGTGAGGAAGTAGCAGGGTGTTAGGAGATGGGTTTGGAGCGAGTTCAGACCAAAGAGTCTGATCAGGATGTGTGGGAAACAGATCCGTAGCTCTGGGTCGTAAGATGCGGAAGGCTGGCATTAATTTGTTGGGAGGCATGCAATGAAAAATGAGACTTGGATAGGAGTCTGAAGGTTTGAAAGCCGTCTTTGATGTATTGTGAAATGCGTGGCCAGTGACACGTTCTAAAACTGAGGCTGGCCGGCCAGCAGCTCCACTCTACGAGGGGACTTCCACAGTTTTGCTCTTTTTTTCTTTCCGTACTTTTTTCTTTCTTTCTTTCTCTCCGTTCTGTGATAACGACAGCAGTAGACAATGCTAAGACGACGGGATACACTGGGAAGGTGATTTGAGCAAATGACCCCTGAGGTCATGGTGTGGCACTGCACAGGCGTGGGCAGCCATCTTGAGCGCTGCAGCCGGCCTCTCCCGGATGCCTGTGTCGTGGGGGCAGGGAGCTTGTGTGCGACTTCAGTGTGAGCTGGTGGCATTAGCTGGGTAAATAGCTCTGTGGCACAGTCCTGTTGCATCCCTTTAAAAGGTATTAAATTGGTCGGTCACTGGATCATGCCCAGAGTGATACTCCCTCCAGGACTCCTTGGGCAGCAGGTTGCCATCAGCTTTGTCCAAACGCTTCTTCAGTTACAAAGCGCCTGGCTTCTCCCCATGACTTCTGTGGTGATTTTCTCTGTCCTTGAATGTGTGTGGAGGACTAAGGCAGCCATATACTCACTCACAGGTACTGTGAGCTCAAATTTTCTTGTGCCAGAATGCTAAACTCAAATCATCGTGGGGCACCTGACATTTAAACAGAGAAACAAAATGCCTCAGCCTTGGTAATTCAGCTTGCATTCACACTCGTGTTATTGGTTGTACGAGAGAGGGAAGGAAAACGTGCCCCAACACGAAGTGCCAAGTGCAACCTGAAACCTGACTGCAGAAGGCTGACTCCAGGGACGCTGCTGGACTTGCAGTTTGCAGTCGGGAGGGGTAGAGTGCTGTTTGGTTTTGAACAGCACATTTGCAAATGCTTGCTGAGACTCTTGCCTGGCAACTGTAGTTGCTGCTGGCCTCTGAAACCTACAGAAGCATGCTTGCTCTACCATGGTGATTAGAAAATATTAATTTTGTTACGCGTGAAAGTCCCTAATGAAAGTCCCTAATGAAAGGTTGATCATTTGCTGCCACCGTTAATTTCTTAACTTTTTGCAAATGTAATTGCTGCGATGATTACAGAATGCCAAATTGAATTCGGGGACATGTGCAATATTCTTTTAACCACTAGTCTAGTCAAATAATTTTTAATGAGACAAAGAGCTAGTTGAACACCCAAATTGGTTTGTTTACTTCAGTAGCTTAACTGCATTAAAATCAAAGCGCTCGCATGGGCAGGGGGTAATCTGTGTCATTGCTGGACGCCATTAATCACCCCCTTGACGGAGGGCAACAGTTTTGAAAAGTGACTTGTAGATGATTGAATAACTTTACTGTCTACAGCATTAATGGTTCCCAGCAGGCTGCTAGTGTGCAATCCCGAACATCTGCGCGCTTGAAAGTTTCCACTTCCCCAACCAGAGACATATTTTACAAAGGAAAAAAAAGAAAAGACATGAAAAGAAGAATGTTTTTGCATGAGTGGCGGAAAAGGGGCTAACTGGAAATGTTTCTGCTTTAACTCTTGTATGTGATAATATAATGAGTTTGTATTTAGATCTTTATGCTCTTGATGGCATTAGAAGACTTTTTTGTTTTTAAAATTTGTTTTCATTGTTTTGACTCCACGGGATCTTTCTGACATTTGATATCCAGTAGTGAAAGGAACAATATTCTGCTTGCCAATAATTCATGGATGTTTGTGTTTTAGCAATGCGTTTAAAGTAAATGTAGCCACTTGCCCATAGACACAGCAGACAGAGTGTGCATTACTTATTCAAAGTTGATAGTTCCAGCTTTTTTGGAAAACAGCTTAACAGAATAGACAACCAAAATTGTTTCACTGGGCAATCCTGCTGCTTCTAAATTGGTCTTTCAGACAAGCACGTAATTACCCAGGGAAAGAATGCTGGGCAGCACTTCCCCTCTGTATTGCCAGTATTCCCCAGTGCTGCTCTAGTTGCTCACTGTGCTTCGAGTGGGTGCTGCGCATTTGTTGTCACCATCACAGAATCACTGAGCGTAGGTTGGTTGGGTCAGGTGGAGTTTGTCTGGTCACCACTGTTCAACACGTTTGTTTTCATGTAGCCTCTTTTATGGAGTATTTCAACTTCAGAAACTTTGTATTCTTCAGGATTTTAATTTCTTGTCCTACATTTGTCTATGCTTCCTGTAGAGAATTTTGAGACTAACCTCTTGAAAGCGTGAAATTGATAGTGCTGTTTTGCAATTCACTTTTCACTGTTCTTGCAGTGAAAAGACCTTAGCTAAGAGGACATGGTAGGTATAAAAAAAAGAATGGGAAAAAAAAAATCCAACCCTAAAAGGAAGCATGCCTCCTTCATCGGTCAAAGATAATTGGTTCTGTACTGAACACAAGCTTTACGTTATCTATGGGTAAGGATATGACAGGCTTAATCAGTTTCATGAAGCGGTCGAAATTTACTGTGTAATTGAAAGGTGAAAGGTTTGTGTCCATTAATCAGATTGGTATCGGAGTAAGATAAAGATATCATTGAGTTAGAAGTCTAACAATTAATAATGAAAAGGAGAATGAGATAAATTGTGTGTTTTCTAACAGCTATGCAGAATGGGATGCCTAGGTAAGTATCTGTTCCTCCAGAATACAAAAAAAAAGTGTTGGTGTACAGTGGGAGAACAGGACATCTAAAGTTTCTGTTAAGTACCTCTTTGATAAAGCCAACTGTGCTCTTAAAAGACTGGGCTTCTTTTCTTAATTCAGTATTGTGGGAAATGTTACATGGATTCAGAGTTCCTACTTTGCTGTCAAACGGGGAGAGGGGTTTTTCATGCTGTCTCAAATAACTCGTCCAGTTACTTAGATGAGACATCCTTTGTCTTTAATTTGCCAAGTGAGAGGTCTCGTGTTCCTGAAAATACTCCTGATTGGTTCATTCTGAGATTTTCTAATCTGTTTGACTTCTGTGGCCTGTGACTTAAATGTCAGTACTTGTCCCTGGTGTCTTGGACGGAGCACCCAGGGGATGATGTCCAACTCCAAGCAGAACACACGAGTTCTGAACTCCTCAAATTTATCCTGACTTGTCATCTGAAATGGTCATTTCTGGTCTTGGTAAGAAAATGATGAAAAAAAGTGTCTGGCGGAGAGGGATCATGGTGTTCCTCTTCTTTTTCCATGCTAACCTCCCATGTTTCATCTGTACGTATGTTTTATTACCTGGTTCCTCTTTTTAGATGCAGAAAATTACTTTGTGATTAAAAGCAATTCCACACTGAGACAGATGTGTCCCATGTACAAATTCTTTCCTGCAGAATTCCTGTAGCCAGAGGATTTTGAGCAGCAATAGTAGCAGCAAGATGGCAAGGGTTGCTTGCAAAATTCCTGTGTCACAAGTAGATTTTGTGTTTGGCCATAGTGGTGGTCCTGATGTTGTTAAATGTCTTCCACTACCCAAACTATTTGTATACACATATATTTGTAATAAGCAAGACAGGGTCCTTGTGTGTCAAGACTGGGAAAATGAATTTTCATGCCCTCTAGAGAGATTGATAACAGGAGGATCATTAGTTACTGGGATTTGTCCTGAAAAAAAACCCTGCAGATGCTACAAAAGCAATGTGGCTCTACATTAAACCTCTTTTTAGCATGAGCATGTAGCAGATCATCATGAGGACAGAGCATAAATCATATTTAAGTTCTAGAATGCTTTTCCTTACAAAACAAAGGAAATTAAGAAATCTGATTTGTCCTGTGTTTTTTTTTTTTCCTCTCCTGTCTCTTCTAGTGCTTGCAGTAGTATCACATTGTTCAGATGCAAATATTTGTTGGAATTTAGGAATCATAGTTTTGTTTCTTTTTTTTTTTTCATTATTGGTGCCTGAAATTTGGTGGTTACTCTACCTGTTCTTTCTCTTCTGGCGTACCTGTCAATACTGGTGCCCAGTTCCGCTGATGGATTCAGTGATACAGGTTGTTCCAACTGCCAGTGTTTCTGTAGGCAATTGGCAAGTGGTGATACCTACTAATCATAACAAACTGAGGGCAGCTCCCTGCAGACACTGATAGACAGGCAGCTTGGGATACTCTCTTCACTCGTGCTCATACAGTTGCTGGTTTATGTCAGCTCTGAGCTTTTCTAGTGAAATGTTTGATTGCAGCTTCTGAGCAGCCGTGCTCTCAGGGAGTGGGTAGGTGTCCCCAGCCCCAACCCATCCTGCATGCTGCAAGGGGGCTCCAGCTGTACCTCCTGCAGCATCTTTCTGGGAGTCAGAGTTTGTTGTTGAGCTGTGGGAAACCTTTGGGGTGGTCACAGAGGTGGGAGACTGCAGTAAGTGAAGTGTGCTGTACTCCGATACACAGATTTGGTCCTGTAGGTGCTCCGTTTTAGAGCCTGCATCTTTAGACACTATGATAACTAAAGCTAAACAAAGCCAAGAAGCCTTTACAAGAGGCAATAAAAATAAACAAGCATGTACATTTCTCTTCCTAGGTATCTTCATTAATCAAATGGTTTTGAATTGAGGCTATAATCTAATCCTCTAAAGTGTCAGCCGCCTTTGTTTGTAGTTGGCTTCTCTTCTGAATTATGGAGTCCCACCCTCTCTCATGCTAGCAGCAAAGTTGGTTTGGGTTTATTCACCCCCACCGCTTCTAGGAGGGAAACCAAAAAGCATGGTGCCTAAACAAAAATGCCCTTGCCTAAGTTATTGCTACCTTTATTGACACTGCGTGTCTAACAAAATTGAATTCTCCTATTTTTGTAGAGAGTTTTGTTGCTGAAGACATGAGAGCATGGGGAAAAATAGAGTGTGTAAGTCAAACCAAGCCTGGATATTAAAAAAAAAAATCTAAATAATAATAATAAAAAAATCCCACCAAACTGATACCTTTAGTCTATTACTCAACAGTCCTTACTACCTGTAGATTGAGGTGCTATATTCTGTGGCAACATGCTTTTAGTGTTACCAACCCTTTTTTCTTTGCTTCTTTCCTGGCTTAGGTGTGGCAGCAAAAACTTTTTGCAGTCTTGCACCTTGGCATGGAAGTGGCCAGACTTCAGCAGCTGTTATATAGCTCTGCAAAAGTCTACATTATAATGATATTTTTTTAAAAACAGTAGCTTTGTGTTGGTGCAGGAGCCAGTTTCTGATAAAGCAAAGTGCTAGGAGGAACATTTTGTTATGGAAATAGTCTTTTGGAAGGACTAATTCAAGATTAAGGAACTAGTTTGTGGGTTTTTTTGAAGAATAATCAGGTAGTAAGTGTTGCCTTGTAATAAAACATGACCAACTGTGTGAGATAAAGGCAAATTTTACATCTATTTGGAAATGACAAAAAAAATCTTCTTGTATACTTATCCATTGCTATTGGTTTATTTAAAATTTTTTCTTATTCTGAAATACTATAATATGCAATTTTTTTCTCAGACTATTGGGGTTTCTGTGTGCAATACATCTACACTATGGCTCTGAGCAGTGTAGGTGTTCCGAAAAATACATGACTACTTTATGCTGTTCATCTTCAGTTGTGAATTTAATACCAGTATTTGTACTTAGAGCAAAGAATATGGTTGTTCAGTAAGTTAAGGAATTATCGAAGGAGTTTTGGACGGTCTGAGTTTGTGTGTCTTACAAATTACATTTTGTCAATTACATGATGAAAATTGATATTTCTGTCTGTTAAAGGAAGAAGAGTTACTTTAATCAAAACTGCAGTGGGATAAATTAATAAATTGGGCAGGCATATCTTGCTTCAGTTTCAGTTATTTGGGAAGCTTTGTCACATATAAAAGTATAACTTCCCTAGGTGTGTTAGTGTAACACAGCACTGGCGATGTCTCTGATGTTCACTTCACCTTTACCGACACAGAAATCTTGTCTGGAAATTATTGAATAGTATCAGTATCCAGTTGTGTGTGGGGGTTTTGTGGGGTTTTTGTTTGTGTTTTTTTTCTTTGTGGTACAATTGGCATAAAAATCACAAAGCATATTCAACAGGGAACAATAAAATTATGATGGAACCTAAATATTCGGTTATATTAAATTAATGTTTAACTTCCAGTGTCACATCAAGTGTGGGGAGCTTGGGTCTAGGCTAGTCTGGCCCACCTGCAGCGACTCAGAGGGATCCACACTTGGGATGCCAGGTCTGGCGCAGATCTGCTCGGTGTTGCAGCACAGGGGCTGGTGCTGGGAGCCCTTTTCCATTACGAGCCTGAGTCCTGGCTTTTGGGCTTGATCATGGAGATGTCAATGTGGGTTTCCTGGCACAAAAGAAGTGACTTTTTCTGGCAATGCTTTAAGTGCTTTTTGTTTTCCATCATATAAATTGTGTGTGAGCTGCAGAACAAGATCAGCTGCGGTGTAAAAATGGGAAAAAATTAGTGTGAGATTAATATTTCCTGCTTTGGTAAAGAACAGGTGGTGGCAAAGACACACCTAGGTATTTTGTGCTGTGCAGAATCATGCTTTTATCATCTGGTTTGCATTAGAAGCTGAGAGTGATACCGGTAAATGAATTGAATGGGAGAAACTAGCATCAAAGCTAACTACTTAACCATATTTTAAGGTAGAAATGAAAAGTCCAGTGACCTTTTTCATGCTTGCAAGCATAATTAAAGCTTGGAGAGTATCCTTATAGAAAACACATTTTCAGCCTTGGGATACTGGGGATTGTGAAAGATAGGCTTTCAGAATAAAAACCAACATGCTCAAGCATTTTTTTTTTTTCATTTTTTTCTAAGAATATACAGTAATTATTTCCTAGTTTCAGAACTTTGGAATAAATCAGATAAAGCAGTGAGTTGAAAAACTCTCTCCCTTCTACCCTGACCAATGGCTTGTCTGCTCTACATATCCAGCTGTATACAAGGGAAGATGTTGAGAGAAGCCTTTCTTTTTCTCAAAAGCTTTGAAGGATGCTGCTCTTTATTTCTGAGTGGGCTAGAAAAAGAGTATTGCTCAGCTTCAAGCCTTGGCTGCCATCTCTTTTAGCAGGTATGGAAATATTCCTCAGCCTTGGGGAGCAGACGTGAAATCTGTGAGATGAAGGCTGCTTTTTTAACAGACACTGTCTTTGTATTGTTTTATGCATTTATTAACTTACATTTTGATTTTAAGTTTAAAGTACTTTGTTGTTAAACAGTTTATAAGCTAATGTATGGTTGTTTTGGTTTTTTTCAACTGAGCATGTACGATATTTATTTTGATATCAAATACCATCTGCATTCTTTATTATAACACTGTAGTTTGAGTCGTTATCACTACATTGCTAGAGCTGTACCACTTATGTTAATAATCTTATGTAACTTCTGGATGAATTGGTTTATTTTTCAGAGCCCTTTGTTTGCTGGACTTATCTGAAAGACACTGTATTTAGCTGGCATTGACCTCTTCTTCCATGCTGTTAGTTCTGAAATTTGGGGCTCTCTGGCTTACCTCTAATTTACTGATCCCTCAGCTGTGAAATGTGTTTCAGATAGTTTTGATGCTATGTGGATGTGACCTTGGAATATTTTAAACCCAGCATCACCGTCTGTGTCGTTATTATTTAAATACAACACAACTTACCTGAGATAGTGTAACTCGTTGAAATGCAGAAGACATTTGCAATGTCTCCAGCACTTTTTAGGAGTTACCACTCCGTGAATAATTACTGTGGGTTCATACTTTGCAATCCTTGTGCAAGTAACTTCTGGATGAATTGGTTTATTTTTCAGTCAGAGTCCTTTGTTCGCCAGACTTATCTGAGAGAAGCTGTATTTAGCTCTTTGAACAAGAAGAGAATGACACATGGATTATCCATCAATGGCTCCTCTGACCAAGAAAGAAGCGATACTGAATATGCAGGGATAGCGGTCGTCATCTCTGTTCTACACTGACTTGACGTTGAAGTCAGTTGGAGCTCAATGTTTTAGCGTAATTCAGCCCTCTTACAAATTCATCTGAGCTGGTCAGAAACATAGAGAAAGATGACTCTGCAGGGAACTGTCTGATTCATTCACTCAGCTACTTCAGCATCGATGATGGCAATTTAAGGGTGCTCCCAGAACTACCCTGTTACCGTGTTGTTTAGTCCTGCTGCAGTGAATGCTTTCCGTTATTCAAAACAAACAAACAAAAGACTGTGTGTGCTGAGTAGCACGGATCTGAACTACTCTTTCCTTGGTGTCCTGGTGTGCATCTCGTTATCATGTTCTGAATGTGCCCACACAACACTTAAAGGCAGAAGTAAGCTTCTTCTGTTTGTGGTTCAAGCTAGCTGGCTGAGCACCAGCTCCCATCTGAAAGCAATGCAACTTTTCAGTGCAGCACAGTGCCAGACTGAAGTTAACACAACTCCACTGTGTCTACAAGTCTTATTTTTTTTCGCGTGGGTTTGTTGGACAGCTTGGGGATCATGAGGTATAAGCCAATCTGCAAAAGATGACATAGCTATGCTCTTTGTCACATATGCCTTTTGTTTCTTTGGCAAGCAATGAACTGAGATTCTTGGTTAGAAACTTAAAGGCTGTTCGCTTTTTCTCCTCATGTATCATGTAGGTAGCTACATGCCCAAACTCATTTGCTGTTCGGAGCCTTTAACAATATTTAATGGGTTTTTTTTGTGTATGCTCAGTTTCTGGTTTAGTTACTGCGGCACTTCAAAAATGGGGTAGGCAAAAAACCCCACAGTCGAGAATGTGCAAGTTAGAAAATTTGTAACGAGCTTTAAAACTGGAAAATCTAACCCAGAGGTTTTAGATCTGCATCACGATAGTTTCATTTGCATCTCACTTGCAAACTAGGCACCCAGAAAACCAGGGAGGTGCCTGTGGGAAGTTGGCATAAGTGTTCTGTTAATCATTGCAGAGTGAGGGGGTAGTGCTGCCCCCAAGCTTTGGCTGGAAAACTCAACTCCATTGTTCTCTCCTCTATAACCCTCAGCCCAACCATAGTGAGAACTTACCTGCAGATGGCTTCTCCCTCCCCTAGCCTCTCCAGCTGCAGAGAAAGAAGTGTGGAACAGAAGCAGGGCTGAACATGGGAGATGTTGGAAAAAGACAGGGCATCAGCAACAGGCTGGTGAGGGAAATTCAAGCAGCTTCCAGCATTGGCTTGTGAGCCAAGGTAATGCAACCCAGTCCAAGCATCAGATGACAGTGCACTGGTGGCTGAGTAACAAGGAGTGGAAGCAGGAATTTGAATATGCTTGTGGTCAGCTTGAGCTCTGCAAGGGTCATCGTTCAAACATGTTTACCAGGCCTGCAAGAAATTTTCAGGCCTGATGACTGCCTGTGCTTTGTTTATTGCAAAGGGCTACTTGTAGCAGGAAATTAAATGGTGGCAGACCATCAAGTGCCTTTGCCCCTTCAAATGGAATAGCGAAAGAAGCTAAAGTGACATTTTTTTGTACTTTTGTTTTGGCCCTCCTCTAAGGTAGTCATGATATTCTTCAGAATACAAACAGAATTCGTTTTTATCAGCAACACTATTTCTGCTGGGTTCAGAAGCTTGGAAGTGATCTTTATCAGAAATTAAAGGTCAATCCTTTTGAAAGAAAGGGTGATGAAGCCATGAGTATGCAGGCATTAATCAGACCTGCTTGCTGTCAAGCAGGTTCTGTGTTCTCTGGATAATCGGAAACCTTGGCTGCTGCTTTGTCATTTAGAAAAGCTAACATGCTTTTACAGCTATAGAGGAGAGAAACTATTTTTTTTTATTATTCCTAAAGATGCCTCTAGATAGCTCTGGTAATTTCTACACATCTGTTACCTGGGGCTGAAAACCACAGATTAATGGGCAATGTTCTCTGTAGCAAGGAAATAACAATCCCAGTTGCAAGATTAAAGTGTGACCTGGTCCTTTTTAGCACCAGACCTTATTTCAATATTTGTAGAAATTTCATTGAAAGGCTTGACCTGGTCAGCCATTAAAATGTAGTTTTTCAACACTTGCTCCAAAACCTGGTAGCAGTTTCTTTTTCTAAATGTGCAAGGCCGTGATTTGCAGCCCTTCCTCTCCTGCCTTGTGTGGCACCCTTGGGACTTAAGGCTGCTCTGGCACATGGGTGGGTTGGCAGGTGTAATTGCAGGGCTTGGACCGAGTCCTTTTGATTTCATGAGAGTCCTTTGTCTATCAAAGGTGGTGTTGGCCATGAGTTTCATTACATGAACATATTTCTTATGGGTGGGTGGCTACAACCTTAGCACTGTTAACCTTGGATTTTGAAAGGTGTATTAATAGTTGTTGTTATTATTTGTTTTAAAGAAATCCTTACCTGAGATGAGAGGTTGATGCCTTGTCGTTCTTTTACTTGGTGACTTAAATTTACAGTTTAGTTACTTGAGCATCCATTTATTATTTTTAAAAATTTTTGTATTTGTTTAAACTTTTAAATTTCTCTTTTATAGTTATGGGCGGAGGAGTAGAGCGGATGTGTAAGCAGAATCAGCCTGTTGCTTATCTTTGTTTCATACCTGCATGCATAAGAACCTGGGAGAGTTTCAGATCTAGCATTTTGTTACGTTTGGTTGGAAGGCCTGATGGTGACCATGATAATTACCTGTATAACTTTTCCTGCTCTTCACATTGAGGAAGACGATGAGCTGTGGGTTTTGATTCTTCAGCTTTAATTGGGACTGGATGAGAGGCCAAGGAGAGTGAAGAGTACCTTTTCCTGCTCTGTCGCTTTCCTGTCATTCATCGTTGTGACACATTTTTCCAAAGCCTTGTGTATTTAGCAGTACCAAGGCCAAGTTTTCATCAATCTTTACTTTTGCTGTTCTTCTATAACTGAAGTTTTACATTTTTTGATTAAAACTTCTTTGAAAGTTCTTATGGGTGAAAGAGTTAATAATATTTCAGAATTTGATGGGTTTTTTTGGGGGTTGGGGTTTTTTTTGGTAGTTTAAATGTAATGAGCGTTGTCATCTGTTGCAGACCTGTGGAATTTGGTGTGCCTCTCTTTCAAGGTTACAAAATTCATTTTAAGAGAGGAAGCATCAGAGAAGTGTGTTTTTCCTGCCATTTGGAAGGTGGAAATGCGTGCACTTCCCCAATTCAGAGCACCTCATATTCTTCACCTGATATTTTAATGTACAGCTGATACAGGGCTCTGTTACCATATCATATACTGATCTTAATAATTGCAGGGCCAACGTCTTAGTCTGATTTGGAAGACTTGATCTGAAATTGGCATTTACAAGAGGGATGTGCTTTCCCATCTGTCTGTTGAGGGCTTGTCCTCACATGTACCTCTGGCATAAAGTTTGACAGGTTTGATACTGGATTGGAATGGGCCTTGCTGTCACAGACCTGTATTTGCTCAATTTATGGCATTTCAAATTTCTATTTACTTTCCAAAGTACTTGGTCAGTGTCAGATTTTGATCAAAAATCAATCTGAATTTCTGTTCGAGACATGCAGCCTACATTTGTGCCACCTGTAGTGAATTAGCTTAGAAGCAGCTTCAAAATGTACAAATTTCCTTAGACAATATTTTATTATTGATTATTTATTGATTATTAGTAGTATTTTGTACAAACTCTTAAGCTCTGCAAAGAGTAAAGGATGATACAGATATAAGAGAAAATACATATGGTACAACTGTAAAAAGTGTAGTTGACGATTATGTGAGTACTAAATGCAAACAAAGGGAAATGTGAAGAGTGTGTAATGAGGGACTGTTTTAAGGAACACTGACAGGAAGGTAACTTATCAGGATGAAAAATCATACATAACTTAAGAGAATGTTTTAAAGAGGTTTTTGGAGTATCCACAGAATGAGTGTGAATATTCTGTGCCAGAGGAATGTTTTCCTGGTAACAGGTAACTTTTTTGTCATCCTGACTGAATTTTTTTCGTTAATCATCTTAATCTAGGTAGGGCTAAAAAAGTCTCAGCCCCCTCTTCAGTGCATTGTTTTCAATCTGTTCTTTTCTGACTCTGCCTATTGACAGCCCTGTCTCATTGTGGGTTTGAAACCCTGATGTTAATGTTATCTAGTCGTGTGATTGACCTCAATAATGTATTTAGGCTTACTGCAAGATTTAGGATCAAAGGAGGCATTTACAAGAGGCCAGTTTTTCAATGTTACAGGTGACTCATGCACTTGTAAAACTCTGTTTTTATCTCACTTCTCTGTGTGTGTCTCAGCAAAAAGTGTATAAATACCACCTTTACTATCCTGTGTTTTTAATCCATCAGGCCTGCTGTATGTATTGGAAGAAAGGTATCACGTGGGTTTATGTGAAAAGTGTATGGTATGGGTCATTATTAATGATTAGATCTATTGTGCAGACCACCCTTACGTGAAGTTATTGGGGGATATTATAGGGAACTGATTTACTGCACCATGAACCAGCTTTGGCATAGACCAGAGCATGACCAGTGAATTTCAGGTCTGTTTGCTAAGAGGAGGCAGTATGGAGGTTGGAAATAATTGTGAGAGTCATAGACTCTTAGAAAGGACTTCAAAGATCATCTAGTTCTAAACCCCCCTGCCATGGGTAGGGACACCCTGCCCTAGGCTAGGTTGCCCAAAGCCCTGTCCAATCTGGTCTTGAACACTGCCAGGGAAGGGGCAGCCAGTTTCTTTGGGCAACCTGTACCACCCTCATTTTCTTCCTCATGTCCAGCCCGTTACTACGGGCCTTGGTAACAAGTCCCTCTCTGTCTTTATATTAAACATCCTTTCGACATTGAAAGGCCAAAATGTTGGTTTCCAGTGCAGTACCTGTATGGGTTTGACCATCTGGGTGATAGATTCCATTTTTGTTTGTTGCCAATATCGGCCTATAAGTATATTCTATTTCTTCTGCTTCCTCAGCTTGTCTCAGTCTTGCTTTGCCCCCACTAGTGTCTTGTTTTTGCTCATCTAGCCAGCCCATCTTGCCTTTGCAGGGTTTCTGTGCTATGTGTGCTCTCTCTGCTGTTCAGTCCTGACCTGTCCTCCTGAAGCCTTGCTGTCCTGTCTCTTCACAGTCCTTCCTTCCCTTCTGCTCCAACTAATCCCAAACTCATCACCTTGTATAATCTTTTATTCTTTTTCCTTCAGTAACGCTGTGTTCTTCAGTTGTGTTTGTTTTTTTTTTTCCCACAGGCTAACCTCTCAATTTGTTTTCTGTTCCATCACTGGTTTCTTGTCACAGTTTGTTTTGACCTCCTCTTCCTCCCTTTCCTTTTATCTCAGTCCTAACAGACCAGAAGATCCTGATGAAGTTTATTATTATTAATCTTGTTCTGGCCTTGTATTTTCCCTCCTGATATGGCTGTGATGGTCTCTTCAATGAGCCAATAGAGTCTGAATTTTAGGTTAAACAAAATGCATCTTGCAGGGGTAGGTAGTCTTTTTTGATGCCTTTTTTTCCCATGAGATATTGCCCAAACTGAACCATTTCCCTCCCTCTTAATAGTTTTCTGTCCCACTTATTTTCTTTCTTTCTCACCATGCTGCTTCCTTCTCAACTTGGGTGACTTGAGAGAGTCACTGCTAGTGCAAGAGAGTCTCTGTGTCCTACTTTCAATCCTCTTTGTGTTTCACCTCTGGTGCAGCTGTTTCTATGGTCTCACTTCCACCAGTTATCATCTGAGGAATTCTTTTCAACATCCATGTGTAAGCAGGCTGGCCAACTGTTGGTGTTGAAAGATATGATTTATAACATGTGTTTGTCTCATAGTGTTTGATGTTAGCCTAGAGAGGTAAGTGCAGAAAGCATAGACCTTAGCTGAAATAAAGTATGCTCCTCTTCTCCAAACATACTGTGTTTATGATCTAGGATAATCCATTTAAAAGGATCTGGAAACTTTCAGAAATAAAATGCGTCATTTAATGGTTATACTCCTTATTTTCCAAAACACTAGTAAGCTCACACCCTTTTACTTTTTGATAGGTGATTCAGCTGGGGCTCAAATGATTGGAAGGTCTGATCGGTAAGAGTAAAAGATCTTGGTTGATTTGGACTGGCAGTATTTATTCCAAGACCTGGTGAATGCCAGCTTTTCCAAAGGAGCCAGAGCTTGGCTGGGAAAGACTTCATACCACCTTGTGGAGTGAAAGTGTTGTACTGACAGCGGGGAAAAAAGTCAATGTGATGAATACCACTCAAGAACACTCTGGACATTTTTGTTTTCACCAGCAGATGAGGAGGGATCAGCTTGTAGTGCAAGGACTGGAACGTGGCCAGGACTGTGGAGATTGCTAGACAAGTTACCTCTGTGACTGAAAGGCTTGGCCAGAGCCCGACGTTGCCACTATGGAGTGGAGGTGACAGGCTTCCTATAAATAGTTCACCATAACAGCGGTATGTGAAGGAGATAAGTAACATTTGCGGTCCCATCCCTTAACACACTTACTCAATGCAAGATGTCAAAATATGTGGCTAACAAATGGTGGAAAGTCTCTGTGAAGAATGTCAATAGGTTTTCACTTTTCTCGTTTCCATTTAAAAGTTATTCATAACACTCTGAACAGAAAGTGCTGTAAATGGCAGGAATTTGTCTGTCTGTTTACTAGAGAACTGCATGATAGTATCTGTTTAATAACTCTATGTCAACATTCAGTCATAGGTGCTGAATTTTAACCCTATTACACTTTGACTAATGTGGAAGATGATGATCTCTGGCCTGTCTTCCAGAGCTCAGGGAAACTGAAATGGCAGAACTGTAAAAATATTGCATCAGTCAATATTTGCCTTTACACAAACATCCTGAAATTGGACAGTGTTGTAGATCTTTGGCTCTAGGTGGTGTCTAGTAATTAGGTAGAAATAGATTTTGCTTTTTCTCCAGCCTGACTGAAGATGCAGCCTGACAAGATACCCCAGGTTTATCTGTGTGCCTGATGCCAGTGGGAGGGAAGTCCTAGTTCTGGCTGTGTGCTGGGTTATCCTCTGTTGAACAAACTTGTTGGGTCACCAGACAAACTCATCCAAAAATGAGAACAGTTTTCTGCTACTCAGAGGCATCAGAGATTGTGAAGCATCACTCTGAGGAGTGGATAGACCAAGGATGAAGGGGGACTGGCTCCATCCATTCTGGCAGCAGGAACAGCTTTCATCAGCTTGGCCACCTTGGTTTGACTGAATGGCAAATTTAGGTGTAAATTAGAGCAGCAACAGGATGACGCTTGGTGCCCTGTCCCTCCCCTGTTCCCAGAGGCAGTGGAGTGCCTCAGAGAGTACTCTTCACTGTGGTGTTGCATGAGTAAGACCCTGTATTTTCCATGGCCTTGGTCCAGGCAGTTACTAAACTGTTCAGCTGAAAGTTCACTGCACTGTTTGGTCTGCAATTGCCATAAGAGTCTGCAGTCCAAGTGGGTGAAAACAGGATTGTATCACATGAGGTGTCAGACAGCTTTGATAAACTCTTGAACATTTTTTTGTGTTGCTGTAATTTTTTTATAAGGACAATGTGTTAAAAAGCAAATTATAAAAAATATACGTACTCAAATTCCCAAAACTCACCTGATTGTCATGCACTGCTGTGCCTGAAGGATTCCCCCTTGTGTTTCACTGAAAACATTTTGGTTGGTCAACTGTAGGTGTCACCTTGGTGAGAGTCGGTGGTAAGAGTCATACTAGCTGTGGTGGGACAGCTAGCAGGAGCACCCCACACTGTTGCTCCTCCAGCCCCATGTTAGCTAGGAAGGAGTGGGGGAGTCATGCCAGCCCATCTGACTCGCTGCTTGTTCTGCAGGCCAGGCGTGGGAGCCTGGGCAGTTGGGATTGCTTCCTACTTCCTTCTGGTGTTGGTTTGTACATCTACTGGCTGCAGCAGGGAGCAACCCATATGCTCACAGTCTGAGGAGTATCAGGGTGTGCAGGTGATATGGGTTGTGGAGCTGAGGGGAATGTTTTTAAACACCCTAAAATAGAACGTGTGGTGAGAGGATGTGCCAGTCTGACTTGAACAAAGATTTGGGCTACTGCTGTTTGCTTTGGGGTGAGCCATTTTTCATGGAAGCCTTCTGGGATGGTTTGTGTCTATGTTACTGTGACAGTCCTGGGCTGTGTAGCCAAAACTATTCTCTTGATTATTACTGCTTTAGCTTGCATTTTGAAGAAACCTTGGATTGCAGACATTGGATTCCTTTCCAATGACACAAACAAAAAAAAAGATGCTATCTACTAATGGACTTTCACTCTAGGAGACTAGACTAGAAATAGAATGAAGTCAAACCCT
The DNA here is from genome assembly GCF_964237585.1 of Gallinula chloropus. Lineage (NCBI taxonomy): Eukaryota > Metazoa > Chordata > Aves > Gruiformes > Rallidae > Gallinula > Gallinula chloropus. Next base: position 76,992,503 of record NC_140086.1, on the reverse strand, counting down.
CTAAAATGTATATAGTATAGTTAGGGATGCTGTGTCCAAAAGTTTTATGCAGAAAAATAGCTTTTGGATGTGTCTTGTTGGCTCATTAATTTTTCAGTGGCTCGGTGCCCTTCTCATTTCAAGCGTGTGTGTCTAAAGTTACAAATGAATTACAGGTGAACTGGGGAAGAGCCTGTGGAAGGGCTGGTGGTAGAGGAGATCCATTTCTGTTTGAAATGCCCATTCTAAGTGGATCCACAGGGATCAGCAGCTTTCAGCAGCCTGAGCTGGATGCTAAGGTGATTGAATCCTGTGCCAGATAGCAACAGCGTTGCCGTGTTAGTCTGTGTTTATATCAACATTATAGTTTTTAACTTCTGTTGCTATAATTATTATTCACTCTTGAGCCAATTGCTGTTACACCAGATGGCGAAAGTGATCGTGCAATGGCTCTGCTTTGCCTTGTCTGAAAGTTCTCAGCATCCAGCAGTGCCCACAAAAAAATGTAATCCAGTTACTGCCGAGTGCTTCTGGAGATTTGGCTGCTTTAGTGAGGTACTTCAGTGAGAGCAAAGTTCCAAAAAGTCTAATTGGGTTTTTTTTATCTGTGTGTATGGTATCACATGAACTTGCAGGGCAGCTGAGTTTGGTCTGTAGATGTGTTACAGAAAGTCGTGTCAGCTGTTCTGAGCATACACACACATACACACAAGACCTTACCATTAGCACGCGATATGCGTTACTGTAATGTATGTGCATGTGCACGCTGCTTTTCTGTTTCACTCTGAATCTAGCAAACAGGGAGAAAGAACAGAAGATCCCTCTTTAGAATGCACAAATGGATGGACTGCAAAAAAGTAAATTTGACTGCTGTCCAACCTCATTCCTCAAATAATGGATGGAAAAAGTCTAGTCATTTTCTGCTGTCATGGCTGACTGTGTGATGGAAGACAAGGTACAGTGCTGCAAATAGTGCTTAAAGACATGAAATAAACTCGTTAAGATTTCATCTAGATTGTTCCTTAGCAGATATGGTTACTCTAATTCCTGGCATTCCACATGTGTGGTGACATTTTGGGTTGAGAAATGTGTTGTAGTCTAATCACAAACAAATAGCCATCCCATCAGTATGTGGTTATAACAAGAAAGATGTAGAGGAAACAATCCTTTGCTATGGGCTGAAGCATCAGTCACTCTGAAGTTTTCTTCTTTATTTTTTCACCTTTAAGAAAAACATGGGCTTCCACTTCCTTTTTAATGATGATTTTGTACAAAATAGAAATCCTTTGAGCATACATCTCTACTTTGTAAATTGGTGTGACCAGGACCACTGTCTCTCACACTGACGCCAAATGGCACAAGACATCCTGCACAGACACTGTTACTTTTCTTGCCTTCAGAAAGGGGACTGTATACATGGACTATTTTCTGAATACTGCTGGCTCCTGGAGCATGTGCAGGAGGTCTTGGGATGAATGATAGCTATCTCTGATGGAAGCAGTGCTGGGGGTCACTCTAATAAACATTACGCATAATGAAATTTCCAGTGCCTAGGAATATTTATTGGTGCTGTTTAATCAGCTTGTGCAGATGTAGCCTTAGTGGCTTCTAATAGAGCACATGTAACTAGGCAAAAATGTTTGGGACAAATGATAATTATGTTCTGATGGAAATAAAATTGCAAGTTGTACTGATGGCACTTTTATGTAATGAGGTCCTACTTGTGGATGGATTAATTTGTGCCCCATGCTGAACTTTTAGCTGTCTGGCTTTAGGTCCATGTTCTAATATATTGGCTTAGTGTGTGCATGTGTGGCATTTGTGCTCTGCAAAATCTTCTGATGGAACTGGGTTCAAGGTGTAAATGAATTATCTGCAAAATATTGATATTGCATTTAAATGAAACAATCTTGTCCATAGACTAGCATTATTCTAAATAAATAACCAGGTATTTACACAAGCTAAACCAGATATATTTCACAGGACTGTTTGATCTATTTGTGTGTAAATGAAAATCTAGCTCATTTTTATTCGCTACTGACATGCATGAAAATCCAGGATCAAATCTTGGTTATTGTAGGGGGAGCTTTTTTGTGGCTTTTGTCCCATTAGGCGCTGCAGGCAAGCTGCAGGCAAGCTGGCCTGAAGATACTTCGAAGTTTGTAAATGAGGACTCTGCTAGTCTTCCCCTTCACCTCACAAGAAGAGTGTGAAGATGCTTTGAGTGTCTGCATCCTTCGGAAACTGGGTACATGGCAGATTTTAGAGTGAGAGGCTGGAGATATATCACCCCTTCTGCTAAGGGGGGAAAAGGGAGAGTGGGATGAAAGAGGACTGTTGTGTTTGCTTCCTTACAGCAACAGGAACAGATGGAGGAGGAGAGGTGTAGTCACTCACTGCTCTGTTTAGAACTCAGCTTTTACTCTGTTGAACTGGCTATGGTCTCCATTAGCTGTATGCATTGGTTTTGTTGAAGAACCAGGGAGAAGAAAGTTAATGGTGGCCAGTGCTCTTAGTTGTCCTCTGAGACTGTGATTCAATTCTCAGACTGTCTTCAGAGCTGCTTTGGAACAGTTTCCACAAAAGCATTTAAAGATAAAATTGATTAAGGCTTCTATTAAAAATGTGTTCTTTAACAAATTTCTCTGCATAATTGAGCAAAATCCAAGCAGGTATGCATTTGAACCAATAAATTAATATATTGACTTTTTATATCTCTGCTGAGGCTGTCTGAAGGGCAGCCATGGGAACAGAATACTGTCACTATGCTCTGTCTCCAGGGACAAGAGTTGCAAGTGTTGGAGCTGTCTCCTGGCCACCCTTGCAATCAATATTTACTGTAATTACAAATGAAGTGAGGGAGTCTTAAAGTGGCGAGTAGCGTTTAATAAGATATTATAATAGCATAGCAATGAATTGAGGATTAATCAAAACTTTTTAAACTGGTGCTGAATTGATTTAGTGATTTGCATTTGGCTTCGTGCTGTATGTCTGTTGACAATAATTTACTTTAAAAATTGCACTGCAATTTCCTCTTAATGGCACGTGGTATGCTTCAGGGTGACAGTGAAGATATTAAAATATGAGTAACAGATGTGATGTTTGCTAATGGAGCATACCATCCCATATATTTTCCCTCATCCTGTTATTTATTTATCTGCAGATGATGCCTTTGCCTTTTAAAAAGAGAAAACCTACTTCTTCCTATGAAATTTCTGTTTGGGTTTGGTTTTGTTTTTTTTTTTTCAGAGGGCTGAAGAGGTTATATTTACCTCATCAGTAAGCAAAGAATAGCCAAGCATAGCAGTTACATACCATAATCATTATTGTTACTGTGGGAAGTCTCAATCTTGCCTTCAAAATTGTAGATGTGCAACACAGCATTTGGGGCCTGAGCTAAATATGCCTGGAGGTAATAAACACTCCTGCATTCATGCCAGTGGGCTCTGTAGGAAATTCTTTACAGTCATATTCTGTCACAGATTTTAAATGTGGCCAGGTAAACTTGCTCTTGTCCTAAGTTAAATCTAGGGAATTTCTGTCTCCACAGCCTAGGAAGATAGGTATCTTCCTATATCACCAGGAATGACAGTGTGTGCAGACCTCTATGTTCTTGTATCCTGTCTCCTTACATTGCTGCTGACACCCTCGCTCTGCCTCCTCTTTGCTCTGTGAAGACACTTTCTTTTGTGCCATGGGATGATACAGCACCTGAAAGGAAACCTCCAGAACCCTGGCTTCTCCAGGAGCAGATACTAATTTTGGAGATGCAGTCATGGGGGGATACTAAACATACTTCCCAGCTACTTCTCTTGTAGCCTCTTAGACTTTCCCTCAAGAAGAGTGGTGTCTCAGTCAAAGACTTAAAAGAAATTATTTCATTAACTCCTTTCTAAATCAACTTCAATTAGATGTCTGCTGAGACAAATCGTATGTCTGTGCTCAGGAGCAAGTATGAAAAACTTGAGATTTTTGAAGATTTCCCACTTATTTAAATAAAGTAAGGAGAAAAAATCCCCCAAAATAACCAACCCAGCTATCCTCCCAACCAACCATTAGAGATGCATTAAAAATGCACTTTATTTTTCTACCAGTAACTCCTGCCTGTGCATTTACTTCTTTGCTCACCTGTCAGAAAATTTGAACGAAAACTGGTTAATAAAACCTTGCTATGAGGGGAAATTAGTTTGATGAAAACATGAAATGTAAGCCTCTTTAGTTTCAGTTCCCTCTTAGTCTTCATAGGTCTACTGAAAATGTCCTCTAAGCCATATATCTAATTTTGTTGTAATGTCATCGTATTCTTTAAAGACCTTTTCTTATTCTATACAGCAGTTGTCTTTACTACTTCTGCTGCTATTTAGAACTGCAGCTCAGTGTTTTCCACCGGTGAGAAGAAGCTGCTGTTCTTCGTTTGTGACAAGTAGTTGCAAACTGTCACAGACAACTTCATGTTCCATGTGACTTCGTTCTAAGAACATGTATTTTGAATATTTTTAATAGCTTAATTTAGACATTCCTGTATGTTTTCATAGAGGCAGAATGTAGCTTTCTGAATTAATTTTTTTATCCCAAAGAAATGCTGCAAGATATTGTGGTCTCTTTTGTTAATAATTCTGTTTAATTCCTATTAATTTCTAAGACATCATCCTAGTTTTCTGATTTTTTTTTTCCTTCCAAGTTTTACTGCTCAAATTATCATATCATAACCAATTTCTTTACTAAATCTCAGTGTTCCCTTATGACTCCACACAATACATATTGCATGAAGTAAGGGTAGGCTGAATATATACCAGCAGGTACTAGAAAAAAAGATTTATGTCATAGCTGTCTGGGAAACTTTCACTGAAAAGGCAGTTGCTACTCCTGCAAATGGAAAGTAATCACGTTCTACTTTTTAATCACAGTGATCTTCCACAGAATCCTACCTTAGGCAGATAGGGGCACTCTGTGCTGAGACTAATACCCTGGCTCAGGATAGTCCAGCATAATCACAGATTAATTACGGGGGACCCCTTCCCACCTGTTGTAGACCTGATTGTTGCGATAGTTGCCAGTGTTTAGCAGATGCATAGGAAGATAAGAGTTACTTCCAGCCCTGGTCTTTGTGTTAGGGTAGCTTAGGCTTGGTGTTGGGGTATCCATAGGTGTGGATAGTGTGTAACTAGGTATGGTGTGGAAAGCACAATATATCTATTGGATCCTGTGGACTGACTTTGTTGTGTTTGGTGGGATGCATCCCAAGTGCATTAGCAGACTTAGTTTAATATCAATATTACGTTTTCCCCCATCTCTGGCTTGTGTTACAGTTTTTCAGAATTGATACAGTGTATAACACAGAGTATAACCTAGGGGAGGAGTCCATCCTTGGAGATAACCAAATGCTGCTTGGACATGGTCCTGCCTCCTCTGGGAAACCCTGCTTGAGCAGGGGGTTGGACCAGATGACCTCCAGAGGTCCATGACAACCTCAGCCTGCTTATGGGATATCTTTTCCAGTGTACTTGCCCCTTATGTAGAAGAGGTAAAGTTACTATACTGGGAAGGCACTCTTAATGTAGACGTGACCTTTGATAACTTTGCTCATGCTGTGCTATTCCATACCTTTTCTGTTTGTAGTGGGTTGCAGTAGCTGCTTTCTCCTGTAAGGATTTAGGAACAGGATAAGGGTGCTGTATAGAAAACTGTGTTTCGAATGTCTGTATGTTAACTGAGCTGAGATTTTACAGATCTTCCCATATTGGAATTTTTGTGATCACTGAGATCCAGAAGAACTTAGAAAAATAAAAATACAAAGGTACCTACAGATAAGAAACACCAAGGAATTCTTATTCTGTGTGCATTTATTGTACTTTTTGATGGTGGGAAAAAAATTCTGAAACTATTATTTTTGGCAGATGTGTGGCAAGTGAAACCTATTAATGTGAAAACCAGTAGCTTTTGTTTGTAGCTGATAATACTGTGCTAAAAACAAGCTTGTTGGCTTCTGTCAAAATAAAACAACAGAAATAACTGTTTAGGAGTTTTCATTTGGACAAACCAACAAATTTTGACTTCATTTAAATTAAGTGCTTTTCGTCTTTATCCTGCAGAGGATAAATTTCAGTAGCTGAGCCCTTGCCCAAAAGAACTGTTGCAAGGTCTGGCCTTTTGCAGTGTCCTTGAGGTCCTAAGTAAAGTTGGTAGTGAACTGACCAGCTTTTTATTTTCTTTTTGACATAAACAATGAAAAGAAAAACATATAGGTACTAGTTACAATGAGACCTTAAAATAGAGTTTATTGTAGAAACAAACTGACCTTGACAGTCTAGCTGCTTTTCTCATAAAAACTTGTGCAGGCTTCTCTGGGTGTGGTGTATGAGTGAGTTGCAACTCTTTTCATGTCTTTTGTCCTTGATGTGTGGCTGGGTGTAATGCTGTCTGTACAAATAATGAGAGGGGGCACAGCACTTGCTCTGACTCTTGATCCCTCCTGTAGGACACCAACATGGTGGCAAATTTTATCTGACTGGTAAATGACTCCAGAGTTAGATGACAAAGAGTTGGAAGGAAAGGACCTGAGTGCAGTTGCTTCTTAGGTGCTTTTTCCTTCATTGCATTGCCTATCACTTTGTTCCTATGTTCAGCCTCTGGTTTGTGCTGCATCAAAGCTTCATGTGGCTGTTGTTTTGCAGACTGGTCTGTTCAGTGCAATCTCACGTCGTGATAAGCATGGAGCTTGGTGCCAAGCAAGGGCCTTGTGTAGTAGCCTGAAAGCATTGTGTTAACTGCATAATATGCACAGAGATGGAGAAAAACGTATTTTGTCTTCTTTTAGGACATCCAGGGTTTGTTTGTCTGTCTGACTTTAAAGAAAAGAGTTTCCTAATGGAAATGCTCAGTTCAAATTACTGAAGGTATCTGAGTTTCATAGACAAGTTTGTATTATTTTTAAACTCATCTGAAGTGAAAGTGCCTCTTAGTTGCATCGTGTATCAGTGCTAATGTGTATAGCACTTGTATTCTTATATTCATAAAATAAGGCATCCAAATTAACTGTTAACACCTGATTTGGGAGAACCCTTGGTTATGAAATGCTGTGCTAACCACCAGTCAATTTGCTCTCTCAAGAACCAATACTGGTTGTCTTTCCCTAGAAGGCAATCAGTGTGGTTGTTTTTCTTCATGATTGCTTAACTATTTAGTTTCTTGTTGTTACCATACAAGGAAAGAGCAAAACTGAAGTCATTATGCAATGGAGTAGTCTAAATAGGACTCTATTCAGACATTTTCAAAGGTAAAGATATGTTTTCTGATCTTCAGCACCATTTTTAGAAAAAAAAGCATGCTGAGATGAATAAAGTATTTTTTGAGAGGAAGAGGGGAAGAAACTTTTCAACCTCCCCAAATCCTTTTCTATAAATGTCATTTTCATTGACTCTTTTGTAATGCCACATGCCAAAAATTGCCCTTTATCACAAAAACAATCTTGTTTTGTAACCTGCAAGGGGAAAATTATTTGTACTAGTGAAATGTTTTCAAAAATTAGAAGCATAGGCTTTGGGAATATGAATGTGAGGGTATAATAGAGTATCAGGGTAATATTTTATTGATGAAATGAACAAAGAAATACTAGATTGGATATGGCTGACTAACAAAATGAATCTTGCTTATCTAGAGGTGTGTGCTTGAAACAGGAAGACTTTGAGGGTTTTCTCATTTTTTTTTCTTTGTGCTTCACAGAGAAGATATTTTAACCCCTCAAACGTGCAAAATATCACAAAATGAGAATTATGTCATACTATTTTCAAGGTAGTGACTTGTACCTTCTCCTGACTTTACAGGGCTAAAAAGTAGAAAAGGTTGAGCTCAAGACTGTAATGAAGGATATTAATGAAACAGATTAAAAGATCGGTAATTTAGAAATAGCCAAAGTATTTCTCCTAGTGTAAAGGTTTAGTATTTTCTTCTGCATACATATTCATTAGTCAGTATTAACTGTACACTTTGAGAGCACAGTAAGACTTTTAAGTTAATCTTGAGGGTTTGCTAATCAAGGAATATGAATATAGGCTTTCTAATATATATATATGTATAAGTAAATATGAATTAAAGCACATGTTCAGAGAGGAGCCAAGTAGCCAAATTTGGCTTCAGTTGTGTTATTACTGTCTTGAGACCCATGGCATAATTCCTTTATGTAATAAATTATTCTGTCTAATCTGTTTAATTTTTGTCCTGTCCAATCATAATATTTGAGCACCAGTGGATAAGCAGGCATTAATAACATGAAAATAGTTGGAAAGATGGTTCTCAATAATAGTTTTAGTAATAGTTTGGTAACAGTGCGTCATGCTGAGGTGCCAAATACTAGTTCTGTAGGTAGGAAGCTCTGGGTAGGCACTGTAGTAGTGAAGTGTGACTGACATGCACACAGATGTTCCCAGGCTACTTTTCATATATCTATTTTGGGGGCTGATAGATTGGAAACACTGGTGACTTGAGCTTCACCCCTAGTTTAGATTTGTGGCGATGTGATCAGGTTCATGCCTGCTCTGCTATTGATACCTACACCAGCCAACATAGAGCTAAATCAGTATGTTTGCAGCACAGATAAACTCTGAAAAAAAATTTCAGTGAAATGCTGCCCGAACCATGTGGACCAGGGGTTTCCACTGGCAAATGGTTTGCAGCAGCATGTGAGGAGAAGAAAGGTATGGGTTTTTTCTGACCTGTTTATGGGAACTTCCACAATACCCATAGCCACAGAACTGTGTGGGCATTCCCTTGTGTAAACAAGTCCTGCCCTCTATTTGAAAAGGATAAGTGTGCAGCCTTTTGCTACGTTGCTGAGACTTTGGCCATAGCCAGTTGCAGATAAGGAACTCGGTTTGTCACACACCTTACATATACTTTGTGAATTTTGAGTCCCTTTACAGTTTAATTTATGGGTATGTAGGGAAAGAGGAGTGGCAGCATTTTGTTTATAATTTGAAGTGATTTTCCTACTGCTTGTTCATTGTGTATCTTCATCATTGTGTATCATCACCAGGAAGGTGATGTTGAGAGGATCTTGGAATAACCTTACTATACCCAGGTTCATAGGTGGTGAATGTGCAATGAAGGTGAAATTAGGGGGACAGAGACAATGGTTTAAAAAATTTACCTTAAAAAATAAGGGATGGATCTTGTTTTATAGAATGGGTTTAAACTTTTGGATTCCTACCTGGTGGAATTTTAGGTCTAAACTAGTGTTCTGTTTCCCTGAACATAAATGTTTATTCTCTTCCTGGTGCACAAAATACTTGTGTGCCTATTCTGTGGATCATTGTGAAGTTATTTGACCAGAAACTTGCAGTTTGCCTAGTACTTATCTGTAGAAATAAAAACATTTTTCACGTTACTAATTTTGAGGAAATTTAATGAGAAAAGTAGGAAAATATTTCTTAAAACTTGTATTTGAAGTCACATGGAATTTTCTCTATGAAAAACTCCACTGTAGACTTGGCAAACAGAGACAGGAATATTTTAAGATTCTGTTTTGATTCTTCTTAATGTGCATTTCCCAACTGCTAAAGTATTTTCTGCTTTCCAGTTTCCTTTAAGGGCATGACTATTCTTTTAATCATGAGCTGGCCGCTCATGGCATTCCCTAAAACACTTGCTCTGCTGCTTCCTAACTCAGGATCAATAACTTCATAGATAATTAAACTAACAACCTCCTAAAGATAGATGTCATCTTCTATATACTTTATACTCCAACCCTCCCACTCATCCTTTTCGACAGCCTCTCCTTATGCTAATCTGCTGAGTTGAATATTAATACTTCAGTGCCAGAATGCCTGGCCTTAGCCACGGAATGATCCTATGCAAACAGCTGCACTACAGGCACTGTAACTTCATAGCTTGAAATGCAGGGACGTATTTATTTATCCTAAATATAACTAGCAGCAATAGAAATGCATTTTTAAAGATTTGCACTTAAATAGCCTGACTGTTATTATGATAGTTTGTTTGAAATTATTGTTTCAAAAGTTCTGAAATGTTTCTCTGGACTTTAAAACAAGTGTACGCTGATTTATTTTTTTACCTTTAGATGTAATATTTAACTGATTTGTATTAAAGCACAACCAGATGACTGCCACAAATGAATAACCTTGAACAGCTGAACCAATTTGAAATTTATAATTCTTGTTATGAAACATGACACTGTTTTGCAGCGAAAGACATTAAGCTGGTGTAAAAAATGCAGTTTTAACTTAGAAAAAAATGTGCCTTCATGGTTTAATGGTTTTGATCTAATTCAGCACAGTTAGTGTACTTGCTAAATATAGGTATAATTCTTCCTGAATTGTGCTTTCAGCTTTCCTGGAATAAATCGTATTTTTTCTGTTGATACTTCCAGTGGAAGATAAAGCAGGTATATCCCTTCTTAAGGCAATTCCTGTGCTCTGTGTTTTTTTACTTCACAGTGTTTAACTTCAGTGTCTCATGTTGCCTCAGAGAAGTGTAGAATCCAAATCCAGACAGGAATAAAACAAATCTCTAAAGAATTAATCTATAAAATGCAGATTATGGGTCTTTCGTTTATGTTTTGGAAAGAATATGTGTATTAACCTTTTCATTTGCAAAAGGTTAGAAAAGACCTTTTGCCAGATCAAAGAAAGATTGAGGTGCAAGACCCAGTGATGTAAATTGGTGTGTGGGGAAAAAAAAATTTCTGTGCTTCAGTGTGAAAACTCTACTTTCAGTTAGTGATTGCTATTCAGTGACATTTTTATTTTTGTATGACTTGCTGTGATGCCTAGGGTTTCTGGGGGGAAAAAAAATCATAAGCCAGAGGTTATTCTTAAAAGGTATTTATATACTTACAATTTTGTATCTTTACACAGAGAAGACTGCTGCTTCTAAAGTACCCTGAAGCATGGTAGGCTTTTATCAGTGAAGCTCTAAGTTTGCATAGTGTAATTGAAGGGCTTGCTTACTGTTTGTAAAATTGGGACACTAGTAGGGGATAATATTTTCAAAAGTCAGTATCTCTCCTAGAGGAAATGCTACTTGATTTTTCTGTAAAAAACCCCTTTGGTAAATCAGAACGGTCAGTACGTAGGCGATGATGAAAGACCCGGTAGATCTTTGTTGTCTTAGTACTTTAAATAACCAATAAGACTCAGTCCACACAAGAAATTATGACTTAGAAAATAGTAGGGATATATTTTTGTTAAAGTAATTATGTCTCTTGATATGTGTAGACAACTTAGCATTTTTTTAATACAGCTGTCTCAAAACACCCTCAGGAACAAATCACCAATTGAAAAGGAAAATAAAAGGAAAATATGCTTAAAACATTTAATAGCTGTTCATTCCCATTCTTCTACTGCATCTTTTTTAGTAATGGAGCCCTTTTTAATATTCCATAATACACAAACTGATACAAAACTAATTTGTATAAATTTCCCTATGAATACATATTAGAACATTCAAATGCTCTTATAGGATAATTGCATAGCTGTGGTGAACTCTCTTATTTTACTCAAATTTAATTCTTTATATGTTCATTTGGATCTAAGCTTGGGAGACTGTGAGGGGGGAAGGGAATCAGTTCTCACTTCCCTGGTTTGCTCATCCCTAACTCATTCTGCCTCCTCTCTCCCCCAAAATTTTAGTGAAATGTTAGTAACACAATAACTTTTTAGACACTTTATTCTTTGAAGTACTAAACTATTAGCACTATCCTAATACTTTTAATTGAAATAGTTGAAAAATTTCTCATTAGTAATTAACTAGAATTCAAGTGCTGGCAGGTTTTTAATAAGCTTGTAGGTAATATGCAATAAAATATATTTGTGATTCTCAATATAATGCATATTAAAGTAAAACTATATTGAATAAAATATTTAAGCATTATTGCCTTTAAAAATCCTTATTGTGTATTGTACTAGTAAGACAAATAAATATCTACTGAGAGCTGCTGTTATAACTGCAAATACCCACTTGTGCCAGGTGATGTGCAGACAAGTATTTCTTTCTGGAGATCATGGTGTTTCAGCATGGTAGTGTAAGCATGTCTTCATGGGGAAAGGCATTTGGTCATAGCAGGGATTCCCCAGCTCATCTCAGGTAGGCTTGGCTCTTGCTGCCGACACCTCTCCAAAGCAGCTGCCGTCTTCTGGTCCACCTTATCCCATTTCCGCATGCTTAATGGGCTGCCCTCCACTGCCTTGCCATATCCTTGCTGTTGTGCAGCATGCCCCCCCCCCCCCCCCCAATAATTTGCTCGGCATTGTTTAACAACATAGTGCTCCACTGCATTCTTCATCTTGTATTTGATTTTGGCACAGCTTTCTGAAAGCCCCAGCATGTTGGTATGACCAGCAGTAGAGATCACAGCAGTTGAGTAAACTGAAAGCCGCCCTAGGGCTACAACAGAATTACTGCACTTGCTGGATAACAGAATGGAAGAGAAAAACATGGCTGGTAGTACCTTCCATTCCCCTCTTTTTTTTTTTTTTTAATTGCCCCTTATCTTTGACCTCACTTAAGACAGTGACAGTATATACATTAAGATTAAACATTTAAGTGGTAAAATTAATTGCAGTCTAATATGAGCTGTCTAGCTCCACTCTTCTCTAGTTTGTAGGCTCTATGCAGGAGTTATGTTTTCCCTGTTCCAAATCTCAAAGCATCATCAGCTGTAGCTTTCTCCACAGCGAATGGTTCCAACTGTTTATATTGAAAGTTATATATGTTTTTCTGCCCTCTGGGGCTTTGTAGCATTCGAGTGATGATAGCTAAACAGCTTAATTTTCCTCCTATTATGGATTAACTGCATCTTTAAGGAGTTAATTTAACCAGTTTGGACATGTAAATGACAGTCTAATATTTTTCAAACTATTTTGCCAGTTACTCACTACCTTTCTCCATGAGGTCTTCTTTAATAATGGAAATACTTCTCTTAGCAATGGAAAAACTAAAGAAAACTGTTATTAGTTCAGATGTTGATTATTCAGGCTAGGGAAAGTCAATTTAGTTAAAAAGGTAGCACCACTTGAAATACCTGACCTGAGATGCAAACAGAATTAAACTCAACTGTTCTTTTTAGTAGAATAATTTGGCTTACCCTTTTGTGTCAGAAGTTGATTGGTGGGTCTCAGCATTTCCGCTGTCTTCCTGCATTGGGCAGATGTTCCTGCACTGAAGAAATTCAACAGCATGTTACCAGTTCCCAGATTTTTTTTGGTAGCCAAGTACTTTCACTTCATATTTGGTCACTAGAGAAGGATTCTAGAAGCCTTGTAGGAGTTGCTTACTGGTTTGGTTGGGAACCCTTTTGATATAGCTGGTTTGTCAGAGGGTATGGGTGGCTGTAATAGAAATGGGAATGATCTTTTCTTGTAATCAAAGCTTTATTTCATTTGAAATTGATGGTAATTATGATGCTGGATATTGACAGTGGTAGGGTATGAGCTCTTAGAATGAAATAGGGAGGGGAAGAAGGAAAAAAAAAAAGAAAACAGAAATCAACAACCTACTTCTGAATGAAACATTCTTTTTAAAATATGGCAGGTGGGCTGCAAACAAAGAGCCTATGTATTTCAGAACTAATGAGTTTAAAATACTTGCAGGTGTTGTAGTTGACCTCGGGTCTCTGACTTACTTTTGCACTTTTGTAGCCACAATGTTTCTAAAAAGAAAAAGGAATTTTAATTTTTTTGTGAGGTGTGTAACATTTGGATATATCCTTTAAAAGCCATCACTGTGTGCAGCATCATTTGTTAAAACTTTGAGGGTTTAAATCCGCACAGAAACCTGAAATTATGTTCTTGTTTGATAATTTGACACTGCACCTGCATGTCTGTGTGTCTACTCGTTACGGATGCTGAAACACAAGGGTGTACAGCACCATTTGAGAATGCTGTAGCATGCTTTCAGCACTGGTTTCAGCCGGTCTAAGGGTATTTACCATGGATATGTGGTGGCTTGACTTTGGCTGCCTGCCAGATGCCCATGCAGCCACTCTCTTTTTCTTGGGGTCTCTCCTGGGGCCACAGGAATAACTCAGTGGGGTGCCAGGAGCCACTCTTCCCGTCCTTTCCCTCTCCCCACAGGGCTCGCAGGGCTGTTTCTCACCATGTTTTCCTCAGCCCTGGCTGCTGGGCAGTGCTTTGCCCTTTCTTACCCAGGCTTTCCCTGAGGTGCCTGCCCGGGGCTGAGCCCTGGGGTGCTGGATCCATGGAGTTGGCTGGAAGCATCTGTATCTAGCACCGGGCAGCCCCAGCTGCTTCTCACGAGGGCCACTTCTTCTTCAGATCGTGTGCTACCAACACCCTGACACGTGCACCAGGTACAACATGTACAGGCCATCTGTCATGGATGGGGGACAGCTTCACCTCTGTCCTCCAGCGCCTCCCTGTTCCCAGTCATGTGGTCCTGGCATTCCCTCACGCTGGCTGAGGTGATTACTGTGCTGTTGGGAAGTCACTTTCACTTGCTGTAATGGCAACTTGCAGAATATCCCCACTGGTACAAAAGCAGCGTGATGAGGGGTGTCTGGCTGTTAGTGGGAGGGTCAGTGTTTGTTCCAGCATGCTCTCTTTTCAGGTTGTACTTGACAAGCAGGAATGATCTGCACCGGCGCCAACAGACGTTGTCCCCAATGGGTTTTTTAGTCATCACCAGAAGCCAGGAAGAACAGGAGCAGAAACAGAAGGACTAGTTTTCAGCTAGATTAGTCCTTGCTCTGACTGACCTTTTGGTTTTGTGAGCAATGGTGCCTGTGTGGGCTGGGGGAGCCCTGCCCCAGGTGGTGGCAGCTTCATGTTGCTGTGTTCTGCTTGTGGCAAGGGCTGCTTCCACAGGCTCAGCCATGGCAGTGGGGTACTTCCCTCCCAAAGGTAATGGTCCCTACATCTCTGCATATGAGGTGACCACTCTCCAGTTAGGAAATTTTGTGTCTAGAGGATGTCTGTGTATGAATTTTGAGTATTGTTCTACCTGCGTTGCTCGAGTTGGCAGTGATTTTTGTACAGTGTTTGTCTTGCATGGTGGCGCTGAGCTGCTTCTGAAGGTGTTGCATGCATGTATTGAATGTTTCTCCACCAAGTTCTAGATTCTGAATTTGTTAAATATGCCTTCTGGAAGACAAAAGGCTTCAAAAATGCAGTAAAAAGGGTTGATTCTGTTTCTCTTGCAGAGATTATTCTGGGTTAGGGCTTTAAAGACTGTTTGGTACTATCAGACAGTGTGCTTGTGTAGATGTAAACTTTTGTTTGCATGTGTTTGGCCTGAAAGCATATCACAGTTGTCATTACAGTGTCTTACTCTCTTATAAGCACGTAATTATTTAAGGACTGAATACAGGGTTCACATTGTATTTTAATCAAGTGTACATGCAGATATTTCATCATGGTTGCAGTGTGATTATGCACAGGCACCAATACAGATGCTTTTCCTCTTTCTACGTACATTAATCGAGATTGCCATTAACATGAACAGAAGCTCAACTGAGATCTGCTTTGGAGGAGGTTCAGTTTTGGAAGGAACACAACACTGTAGTGGCAAAGCTTTTCTTTCTTTGCCCTCTAGACAGAATTCTTTTTTTTTTATTTTTTCTTTTCTTTTATCACTGGAAAGTGTCAGGTGCCATAAACAATTTCTAGAGTAGGAATTGCTATTCTTAGTTCATATAAAATGATATATGGATGTTGAAATTGTGGGGTAGTTCTGCTAATACAGACCTCTGAAAATTATTAGTTTTTCATGTACTCAAAAAATACTGTATGCTTAAGTGGTTACACTCTAGTTAAAGAAAAAACCCACAGAAAAACAGTTCTTAATTAAAAAAAAAAAATTAAAGTGATGTATTTTTTTAATGACAATTTTAAGACCAAGACTATGATTTGTTGGAAGTTTATTAGTCACTGTAAAAAATTTACTGTGAAAGCTGTCTATGTTTGTCAAGTTTAATTTTTCAAGGATATAAAGTTCAAGTTTTGCAAGTTTAAATATTTAGCATTGAGCCTGGAATCTAATGCACTTCCTATCAGAAATGTTATAACTCAAATTATAAGCACAGTGAGTTATTCCAGCATTCATGTGGGTAATTTTTATTCTGTTTATGTGATTAATTAATGTTTGTTATGTTCCAGTGAGCTGCAGGATGCTAAAATGAAGACAAAATATTTTATGTTTATTGATTTAAAGTGATTATTTAAATATATTGGATTAATTGAAGTAAGAAATTACTTGGCTATCCCGTGAGCATAATAATTTAGTTGATCGCATTGTTTTGATCTCTTAGTCTTCAGAATATGTTTGTATGTTTGTTAAATTGTTAATGACTTGTTCAAATTTCTGCTTTCTTTGACATTCTTTGGAGTAATGAAATTGCTGCATATTTAAGTGGGAAAACAAAGCTCTACCAAAGCTTGTCAAATGCAAGTGCATGATTAGAAACTGGAGCTGCTTAATGATTTACATGCACACAGGCTCATTAGAAGTTTTGTCAAACTTTTAAAAATTTAGGGACACTTGTAGATGATTGCTTAAAAATCAATTTGAAAATACTTCTGCAACTGTAGAGCTCAGCCTCTGACTGGAACTGCAAGGTGCCATAGTACCTCAAAGTGATTATGGGATAACTTAGCTTCATTTCACCAATTCTAAACTTGAATGTGCAGCAAAGTGCTAGAACAGGACAAGTGGAAAAATAATTTTCAGGGTGCCTGTTGATCTGTGTAAAGCTTTTGGTTGGTTTCACCATACCTTTGTGGTTTTGTTAGCTTTTTTATTCAAATAACTCTCTTCAAATAGATCTGTAGTGTTTGTTTTTTTGTTTTGTTTTTGTTACAGTACATGAATGTGTCCACTGTTTTCTTAGCTAGCTTTATTTTGTATATGAAATATTTTTATCAAAATGTTTATGCTGTAGCTCAAAGTGTCAGTTTTATGGATGAAAAAATCTGGATAATACATACAGATAGCATCATGAAGATAAAAATCATAATGCAACTACGATGACTTCTTTTAGAGTTAATTACTCTGGGGGAGGGTTGACAGGACTCTAAACATGAGCCAGCTGTTTGCCCTGACAATGCTGAAAGCTAACAGTGTCCTGGGTTATGTCAATGGAAATCTAGCCAGTAGATGGAGGGAAGTGATTATTCTCTGTTATTTGGCACTTATTAGAGCACGTGTGGAACACTGTGTCTGGTTTTAGCCCTCCTGGTGTTGATAAACTTCGAGTGAGTCCAGTGAACAGCCAGCAAAGATGGTCAGGAGACTGGAGTAGGTAAGGGAGAGAAGATATGGGGAGAAGTGGGCTTGTTCGGTCCACAGAACAGATGTCATGAGGAGGACTAGTAGCAGGTGGAAGAATGAGAGAAAAGTCCTAAATTGAAACCTTAAGTTTCCAATTCCAAAGGAAAAAAAAAAAAAAAGAAAAATCACTATGAAGATAGTTAAGCACTGGAACTAGTTGGCCAGAGAGATTGTGACATCTGCATTCTTGGACGCTGACAAGACCATGCTGGATGAAGCCCTGAGCAGCCTGGTATAAATTACTGTTAGCTTGCTTTGAGCAGAATGTTTTAACTAGGGGCTTCCTGAGGTCCCTTTCAAGCTGAAAAGTTCTGTGATTATGTGAAACACTAAGTGATGAGTGCAGTGCAGGACACCCTGTAGCTACCGTGCAAGGGCTGTGAACTGCTGAGACGAGTTTGGCGAAGAGCTAATCAAAATCATTAAAGCCAATTTACAGGTAGAATTTATGTTGCTAGGGTTTTATAGTATGTGAATGTTGTAGAAATCTGAGGAAAATATATTTGGACTATGTTTTGCATATAGCTATTTATAAAGTAGCTTTATCTGATTCCTGCAAGGCTTTGTAGAAACTACCTGCAAATTCCACTCGCTCCTGAGGATTTTTCTGACTTCTGTTCTCTAAGGCAAGGAATGCATTTTCCTTTAAAAGTCATACACATACACATTTTAATTACTTTGATTTATTTTCATTTGTGTCCTTCCTAGGTTTCTAGTTATGTTTCTGCTTCTGGTAATTAACCAGCTTCCACGTTGAAAGAAATTAGTTCCCTTGTGTGCTTGACTGCTTTTGATCTCAGGCTGCTTCACTTTTTTTTCCACCCACTTGATTTAAGATAGATGGTGGGGCTTTGTTTTGTACTCATTGGTTTTTTTTCTGCTCAAATATTTCTGTGTCTTTTGATAGATTGGTTGTTAAAATTCTTTCCTGTCCTATCACTGACTTCATAGGCAAATTCTGTCAGAATTCTGGAGTTAAAGCAATCATGTTCCTTCAAGTTAAAGCTAATTTTGCTCTTGAAGGTTTACTTCCTCAGTGGTGATGTCATTTAACCCAAGATGCCCCACACAGTTGCTCAGTCACTCCACTCACAGTGGCATGGGGGAAAGGATCAGAAGGATAAAAGTGAGAAAACCTATGGGTTGAGCTAAAGACAGTTTAATAGGGAAAGCAAAAGTCACTCATGCAAGCCAAGCAAACCAAGGAATTAATTCACTGCTATACCCAGGATAGCAGGGGTCCATTGTGTGCAATAGTGACTTAGGAAGACAAATGCCATCACTCTGAACATTCCCACTTTCCTCCTTCTTTCCTTGGATTTACATGCTGAGCATGATGTCATGTGGTATGGGTGGGTGTTGTGGTTCTAGCCCCAGTTGGGAGCTGAGCACCACAGAGCCACTTGCTCTGCAGGGTGGAGGAAGGAGGAAAGGAAAAAACCCAAAGGCAAACCTTGTGGGTTGGGATAAGGACAGTTTACTGGCATAGCAGAGAGAGAAATAACAATAATAGGACTTTATAGTAAAAATATATGTGACTGGTGATACACAATCCAGTTCCTCACTGAACTGCGCAGCTCAGGCTATACAGCTCAGAGCCATCCTGAAGCTGGACCTTCCCAAAAACTGTGTGTCCTGGAGCTCTGTGCCCCTCTCTCCACCAGCTCCCTTTACGCTGAGCATGATGTAATTGGCATGGAACACCCTCTTTGGCCAGTTTGGGTCACCTGTCCCAGCTGTGTCCCCTCCCAGCTTCCTGGGTGCCCCCTGCCTTCTCCTTAAGCAGGGCAGCATGAGAAGCTGAAAAGTCCCTTTAGGCAACAGCTAAATCATCAGTGCGTTTTCAGCACTGCTCTCACCCTGACACCACTACACCAACTACTAGAAAGAAAATTAACCCTATCCTAGTTGAAACCAGGACAGTGGGATATCCTTTGGGTCAGGTGGAGTCAGCTGTCCCAGCTGTGTCCCCTCTCAAGTCCTTGTGCCACCCCCAGCCTCCTTGCTGGCAGGGTGGTGTGAGAAGCAGAAGAGGCCTTGGCTCTGTGTAAGCATTGCTCAGAAGTAACAAAAACATCTCTATATTATCAACACTGCTGTCAGCACAAATCTGAAACATAGTCTCACACTAGCTGCTATGGAAAAATATAGTTTTATCTCAGCCAAACCAGCACAGTGGACAGTCTTCATTCCAGAGATATCTATGGTACTCTCACATCAATTGTGATTTTTACAGCTTGTTTTAAGTAATTCTTTTTGTTTTGTAATAAGGAACAGAAATTGCTCAAAACCTAGGGCCATATCCAGATTAATCAGTACTACTGTAATTAGCCAGTATTACTATGTATTTCACTGTTCCCCTTCTGTTTACATGTCTGAAGAAGAAGAGGAGGAAGATAGTCCTATATATCTGTTCTACTGCAGATACAATGTATAGTAAGTAATAGGATCCCTGCAGAATAGGAGGTAGTGGGTGGTGAGGAGCAACTGTGTTGCAGAGAAGAATGCTAGGAAAAAAATAGTGTGAAGGCAAATAAGCTTTTTTTTTTTTTTGAAGGGTAAAAGATGAAACTGCCAGTTGACACCTGGTGCTGGTGGCTTGAAAGCCTCCGTTATTTATTCACAAGAGGTATGCGCTCTTAGTTTGGGCATCATTGAGAAACAGTGGGACAGAATGAATCATCATCATTTAGCAGAACAGATGCTGAAGCTCAATTCTGGAAGCAGCGCCGCATTGTCTTCCTCATGAGAGTTGAGGAGAACAGTTTAAAAAGCCAAGAGTATCACCTAAACCAGCTGTTGTGTGCTGGCTTGAAAGACTGTATGACTGTATCGATGTCACTGTGATGCTATTTATTCAGCTCTCCACCTTTTCTGTGCATCTTGCTTTTTCTTTTAGGTCAAAGTTGATGTCTTCTTTTGTGGTGAGGGGTTTTGTACTGGAACCATATAACATGCTTGCTGGATGCCTGAACAAGAATTAATAATGGGAATATTATTGTTGTGACTTGTTAAATGTTTGCTGTGTTTCAGTCCTTTGCTGATATTTCAGTGTTTTTGAAGTGCAAGTATGTTGTGCCTCTAGCATAGGTTTACTGCTGTGAACCCATTGATTATTGTTTTCAAACTCCTTAACCCAGAATTCACAACTGAACCCTGTATCTTCAAAAATCCTTATTAGTGAAGAGAATTTTTAGGTGTGGAATATGTATGGGTCTTTTGTTCTGAGATGCTCAGATTTGCTATGTAGTTTGATATGGTACTCAAATTTTATGAAAATCATCATTACCAACTTTGCTTATAAAAACCTGAAGCATTACTGCTGGGATGTCTAGCATTAAAAGTCAATAAACGTCATCTTCTGTTTTTTACATAAAATCCCTGTTTAAATATCAAAAGACTTAATTATTAAGGACACAACTTCATTCTGACTTGTGGAAATGAAGGCCATGACTGGGCTAGGTTCCTTCATTTTTTTTTATATTTCCCTTTCGTCCATTTGCAAAGTCCAATTCAGATATCAGATAGAAGCAGATTGTTTGATTTACAATAGCTAATTTTGGCTTTTGTCCGAATAATCAGAGCCAATCTGAATACGTTTCATGAAAGGAATCAGAGAAAATTGAGTATTTAGCTTGCAAGGCCAGTTGTGGGTGCACTCCAGAGAGTTTAGTTTGTTTGGCTTGCTGAAGAAAAGACCCAGAATAGGGAATTTAATTTGGACTGTGGTAGTTAAAATGGTTTATATGGATCATGAGATGCGTATTGGTTCCCTGGAAAGAGAAAGACCAAAGCTGAAGCATTCAAAACACTGAAAAAACCCCTCCAACATGACTTTAGACTGCCAGGGTGGTAATGGTTTGTCACACTGAAGTTTCTGAATAAAATAAAGCTGTTAATAAATGACATGTGTGGTAATTCAGTCTAGTGGTCTAGTTACGTTTGCATCTTTCTGCCTTTCTCATAGATTAGAGGGGACTGTTGAACATTAGTGGTAACAAGATGCACCTCATGTGCATGCTAATGGATTATAGTTTTTTACAGGTGCAATTTGTACCTGTCTCTCAGTGGATTCGGAAAATGGTACACGAGGAACAGATCGTAAAGCACCAGTAGCCAAGCTTTGCTAATTAGCACATCTTCAAGTGCCAGCTCTCTTTTGTCCACTGAGAGAGAATGTGAATTATGCTTATTTTTTTCCCCTCAATCTTTTGGGCTTCTTGAGCAATGTATCTCTCTGACTGGAAGGTAGAGACTGCAGATTTGTAGTTTTCAATTCTCATGATTAATTGAAGAACACGCATGGTTTATTCAAAAGCAGCGATGCTGCCAAAAAGGATCTAATTGGTTAAATAAATAACTCTAAGCTTTTATTGCTCAAAGTGTTTTTTTTTTAATTGAATTATTAATGCTATATCATCCTCCAAATCAGTAGCAGTTAATGACTGATTTGCCTGAGGCTATTAATATTTTTCCAATCTCTGGTAAATTGCTGTGATAACTTCTTTTGCTTACTAGTAGCTTGCTGTATTTCTTCACTAAGTACAATGGTGTGGATGGTAAGAAAGCACTGAAGTACAGCATTCAGATTTCACCTGGCTTTAGTTGTTTTGCTCCTGAAGGAATACTTAATTCTGTTCATAAGTGATTATGAAGAACGTTTTTGGATAGGGGAAGCAAAAAGGAGGAAACATGTTTTTGAGAACTGTTTGGTGTAAATGGGATTCAAAAGCAGATAAGCTTATTTAGATCTTTGTTGTGGAAAAGGAGGAGGAATTAGAGCATTGTATGATTTCATGGTGATAAGTAGTATTCCTGTATACGAATAGTGGTGTGTACAAAGAAGTGCTGCAGCATATCTGGAATAGTTCTGACAAGTGCCCAGGAGGAGGGGAAAAAATAAAGTTAAATGGTCTCTGACCTATGCAAGGCACTAAAGGAAATTAAGTTTGAATCTTGTTTCTTTATTTAGTTCTGGGAAAAAGCAAATCATGTCTGACTGTGTACAGGAGTAAATAGGTAATCATCTAGTTAACTGTATCAGCAGGTTATTATGAATGATCATGAAAACATGGGCATATTTCTGAGAACTCCTAATTAAATAAAAATGCTTTTAAAACCAGAATTATATTTGTGGTTGTTGAATATTAGTGGATGATATTGAAACTAGCGTTGCTATGAGGTTTTTGTTTCAGATGTTAGTTGTTGTCCAGCGCGTGAGGTGCGGGTCAGGCAGCTGTGGGATGTACTTTCTTTTGTCTCTTACCACATGTTAGAATTTTTTTCCTATTGAAACTTTTCCAAGTGGCCTGTGCTGCAGCAAATAACTGAGCCTTTTTACCTGGAGCTGTTTAGGAGTAGGGATAGATGAGTAGCCACTGAGAGATGGATAAATGCAGTAGGAGGATGGAATAAAAAGGCCGTGGACTCTTCGTGGTGGAGAGGAGCAGACTGTGCGGGGGAAGAGAGCTTGCTGAGTTTTAGTAAACCACAATATAGGAAGTAGGGAACTGTGCCTTGCTAATTCCCACAATACAAGAACTGTGATAAACATGATGACACCACAGATAGTGGTGAACTCCTGGCACTTGCTGCCACAGGAGGTAGTGGAGGCTGATAAAATCGGATGGGATCAAAAAGGACAACAGGTTCTTGAACAGATATTAAAATAATGCACTCCAGCATCTCTAATTGAAGAGCTTCAGATGTGGTAGGAATTGGAAGGAATGGGCTGTGGGAAGTGTCCAGGTCTACGGTATTCTGAAGACTGTTGGAGTATCTCTGTTGGAGATACAGCACTGCCCTGACCCTGTGGGCCATTTGCTAACTTCTTAGAGGTAATAGTATTGGTGTGTGGAACATCTTTAGCATTTAAATATTTGAGTTTCACTAAATCCCTCTTCCTTAATCCATCAGTGCAAAAGGGATATGGAGTTGCCTCAGCTGCTGGCCATTGATCTTTATTTTTATTTTTTTTATTTTTTTTTTAATAACACTGTAGCTTCTAACCCAGTTTGGGATTTTCTTTGAGGGGAAAGGAGGTAACAGTGCCTCTGCATTCTGATAGTCTCTTAGCTTCTGAAGGAACTTCTTGGGATCATTGAAAAACTGGATAAATCATAAGATAGGCATGAGTATGTGCAGCCAGAAGATACCGAGAGGCTGGGAGTGCAATAAGTCACTTGGTCACATTTGTCCTTTTACTTCCTCTTGAAGTACCTCTGGGTACTGGAGGCTGGATAAATACTTTAGAGATTAAAGTAATAACAGTGCATTTGTTTGCAGTTTCTGTGTCAGCTTTTGTACATTTGCACTTTTCATGCAGTTCTTCTAAACTGTTGTGGTTTGGTTTTTTTGGTTTCTTTTTTCCTATTTCTTGTTGCTAGGCAAAAGACCCAGAAAAAACAATGAGAAGATGAGGTGACTGCCTTGCCCATTTATTATACTCAGAAACAGTAATTAGATGTGAGAAGGGAAAACCAAGACTGGTATTTAATAATTTTTTTTAAAATGCCAATTATAATAATAACAAGGTAGAATTTTTAGTAATAAACACTTAAAAATCACTTAACATTTTAAATTCCATTTCAACAAAATGCTGATACAAGAAGTCAATTGATTGCATTAAGAATCGGGTCTGTTTTCCTCACGGAGAAACAATGTTGCAGTGGCTGTCAGACAGAGATGAAGGGTAGCTGACTTGACACATCTTTCACATATTCTGTTTCTTTGGAATTTTTATGGTTGTGTGATGTAGTCTTGCCACTGGAAGAAAGGCCAAAGAAAGATAAAAGTGTGTGTACAGAGAGAGGCAAAAGTAGAATCTGCTGTATAGACTTCTTTATTTTTTTCAGTCTAATAGGCCTTTGTTAATTTTTGTTGTTGTTGTTGTTACATATAATGAAAAAAGGATTTTTTTTCCCCTGTACATTGTAAAGGTAATTAAACGAGTTTGCTACAAGTCTGTGTTTGCTTACTCAGTGTCTTGTATTATGGGATCTATAGCCTTTCATCTCATAAAGAAACATAGAGAATGAAACCATTTGCTTAAACAAATGTTTTTGGATTGTGAGTCCAAAAGACCACTATCATCTCAGCAGTTGAGTTGCTAGATGATCTGACTGTGGCTTCTGAAATGAGCCACCTAGTGTACAGCGTTCTACAACTGCTTTAAACACTTGCAATGGACATGAATGCAATGCTTTTAAATTTTGGCTGTTACAAGACTACATCCACATGGAATTGTAATCAGGAATTTGAGTTTTCCATATTTCCACTTAAAGGTGTTATCCTGACATTAAAGGTAAGAAGAAATCTTCTAAGAGAAATGCAGCAATGCAGTCATGTCAGTGATGTTTTTCTTTAACAGTCAAGTCCTGGTGGTCCATGTTATAGATATTCTGCTTAACCTGCTGGAGAACAGACTTTATCATCATGAGGAGTTGGATTGTGGATGAAGCCTGTACAGTGACAGGTGTGGTTACCAAGATTTATGTTGCTCTGCCTGTACATCAAGGCTGAGGAAACTTATCCTTTCCTGAAGAACAACAAAATATTGAGCATCTGTACTAAGTTCTGGCCAGCTGGCACCTAGAATAGAAACAAACAAACAAACAAACAAAACCAGACTTTGTTTCATGTTGGTCCTTTGAATGAAGACAGTGGAAACTTTCTTTAAAGAAATAATGAGAACAAACGTATTGGCACAAGGAATTAGTCATAGCAGCAATACCACTGAGAATTACGCATTGAAAAGCCTCTAACTCAAACAGCTGAAAATGGCATGCTGCCTGTACATATTTGTCCAGTAACCATCATGATCTGTGATCTTTGTATGTGGCTATGCAGCTGATAGTGATTTAAATCTCTGTTTTGTCTAAGGTTTGGACTTACATTTTTTGGGAATAATCCTAAAAACCATTATTTATCATCAGACTAAAAAGTTGGCTGTATAGAATTCATTATATTATGTATATTTTTACTTTGTATTTATTGTCCACCATTAAACACGCAGCAGGTGATTGGTTGGGATTTTTTTCCTAAATAGGGTAACAGACAGAAAGTTCTAATATTAATAGCAGCTTGTGTATGCAAGAAGAGAAGGTTCATAAATTCAACACATTATTCTTCCCTGAATGTTTTCAGTACTCTAAAATTAGGTTTTTATAGCTTTATCAAAATTCTAGTATTTCCTGTTCTGCACATGTTACCTATTTCTGTCTAGTAGTTTAAGAAGTCAAGATTCAGAACTTAAACAGAAGGCTGGGATTTCCTTCCTGTGGCCACTGACTTGCCACGTACCCATTGGGTCCATCACACAGGGCCGTGCCCTGCTAGCTGCTGCTGTGAGACATCCAGGTAAATCACTGTTATCTGGGTGGCTTTTTATTTCATTTTTTTTTTTCCTGATAAAATGAGAACAAAAGGCTTTTCTATCCCTTGTCCACCGCCCTCCTCCCAATATCTGACAAATCACATTTATGCTGTTGACTGTACTTTAAAGAGCAATTCCTCAGTGTTTGGCGACTGGTGGTTTCCACCCGTGTAAAATGGCAGCAGTGCAAAAATCTGACTGATACTCCTTGTCTGTCTGAGTTTGCTTGAGGGTAGGCACAGCACATGTCCACTCCCTGTCTTCCTGACTCTGTAGCTAAGAGCATACCACATAAGTGTTTAATATTTCATTCTCAGTTTGGAGGAAATTATGAAGAACATTTGCATCAGGGCCAAGGCTAGTCTTTCTGTAGTTGCCATCTAAGTCAAAGGCCTCTCTGCTTACCTGGAAGGTTTGTGTTTTCCCTTTTCTCTCCAAATGTCTGTGCAGCTTGTGCTACTGAAGACCATGCAAGAGATACGTTTTATGGTGACTGTACATGGCCGGCATAATAGTGTCATTAGCTGTACTCGGATTTTTTTCTTGGATTTTAGGAACAGCAAACTATATCTTGCTTGTAATGTTTCCCTCTGATTTCTTTCTTCAGTTCTGGGCTTTGTGTTTTGTTCTGTACGTGTATACTCTCTTTTGACGAGGGTGCTCCTGACCAGCCAAGTTGCAAGCTGGGTGTACTGAATGCAAAACAAATCTATTAAGTTAGTTCAGTGATGTGAAAATGCCTTTGCTGTAGTTCCGTTGGACCCAAACTATCTGTAAGTGTAACGATTTGGCATGTTAGCACTGTACTTTCTAGTGCTCTGGGCTTTTGGAGAAATCAATTGGTTCTGTTCCAGTTCTAGGCCAGCTTTGGTTGATTTTATTTCTTTAATTTATTTTTTTGAGATAGTTTGGATCTTTGCTGGAACAAGAACCAGAAGATTACAGATACCTGCCAATTAATAGCTTAAAAATGATTTGAAACTTTAAATACTAGCTTGGATTAAGTGATTTCAAAATACAAGTGATATTTTTTCCTTAGACTTCTAAAACCAGTTCAGTTGTCAAGTTCTACTCTGGCCAAAACTTGATGAGATTTTTAGTCATAACTGCTATTTCAGTACTGGCAGAAGTTCAGGTGTTGGCATATGCAGTACTGTCCCTGCTTGAACTGTGACCGTACCAAGGCATTGATTCTCAGCATGGACTACGTCAGACTTTGTGCATTCCTGTGAGTTGCTGGTCTGGCTATTCTAAATATAAAAGCAAAACTTGTGCTTGTAAGTTCCCTAATTCCCTTTAAGTAGGAAGCAGCTGTTTGAATAAATCTGTTAGTGGTATTCTTTTTGTCCTCCTCTTTTTGCCCCTGCAGTGATATGTTTACCTGCTCTGTTTGATGGATGGCAGCTCCCTAGAATGCAACAAGTTAATAGTTTGAGAAGATGAATGTTTATATTAAATAATTGGTTGATTAACTTAGTTTTTGTAATGGTCATTATGAACTTTATTGTGACTATTACATAATGTTTTTAAAAGTACAAAAAGAGAGTTTGGAAATTGTGATTTTTAGCCTTGCTGTTTTGTATGGAACAAGCAGGCTGTTCTGTTGTTAGAGATGTATTGGATATTGTGACACTGACTTCAGTCAGGAGCAAGTGTGCAGCTGAATGCACTTAGGCCTAATACAGGCTATTGTTGGTACATCCTTAATGCCTTGATGATTTCCCAAATTTATCAGCCGGAGACATGAGACAAATGGAAGTGGTTTATTACTACCCCGTGGTAATTGCTTCTTACATCCCTGCTTCTTACTTGCCAGATTCAACAGCATGCGGTTGACACACTCACTGTACATGCATCGTCTGGGTTGTACTTGCTTCTTCCTCAATCACGTGCAGTGGATTTACTACTTTTACCTCAGTATTTTCCTGAAATGTCTGTTTGGAAGAGAGATGTTCGCTCTGATAAGGAGGGGATAAGAAACTAGAGTCCAATTACAGGGACTTGTAACTTGTATGCTTTAGGCTAATTGCACAATGGTTTCATGGCAATAAACCAGTTGACTCAAGGGGGGTAGTGCTGTAAAGCTGATTATCATAAAAACGTGAAGTTTAATGAAGAATTGTGGAAGATAAGAAACAATAGAATGAATGTAGTCCCTTGTCCTGTGATTTTTATCTTTGCTTTTCATTGCAAAGTCAAAAATGGTAAATGTTATGTTTAGTATGGATTTCTGAGCAGCTTAAACTGACTAGATCATATTTTCATACACAAGGGCTTGCTCTCTTCTAGTGAAAAGGGGCAGAAAGTACTGTGTGGGGACTCAGCTTGTCCATTGTGTGCATCTGTGTGTGTATAATGGTTGAACCACAGTGGTGTCAGTAGATGTGAACACAAGAGTGAGCTTTGTTTGTCTAGAGTCTGCTGTGGTGTTTTAGAAATTCAAGATGTTGGAGGAGTGGGGAGTTCATGATAGATGGAAATCTTATGATTCTGAGTTAGAACTTAATCAAAACAAAATGAAGCCTGTTAGATATCTAAAGCAGTTGCTATCTGTTCAGCTAGTGAATCTGGAGGGAATGATGGTTTTATGATCTCTAGTCTCACCAAAGAAAAGACAAAAAAAAAAAAAAGGAAATGGGATGCTGGTAAAAAAAATCAGGAAGATAGTCATGTTGAAATAATTTGTGTGTGAGTCTGGAAGAATAACTCTAGATGATACCGGTGCAAAATCAATTAAGATCATTGCACATGCGTTACAGATTAATTTAAATTATAAATAAGTGCTAGTTCCCGAGTTACTTTTCATTTGATCTGAAGTAAAATTGCCTGAGATAAATTTGTGCCACCATACTAGATGCCTGTTGTGGTTTAACCCTAGCTGACAGTGAAGCACCACAGGCCCTCTGTCTTGATTCCCTCACCAGGAGGATGAGGGGGAGAGAATTGGAAGTGTAAAATTGATAGATCTTGTGGATTGAGATAAGGACAGTTTAGTAACCGAAATAATAATAGTAGTGAAACAGAAAATCCCTTTGGTCAGTTGTAATCAACTGTGTCCCCTCAAAACTTTCTATGCACCCTGCACCTACTCAGTAGCGGGATGGTGTAGGAAGCAGAAGAGGCCTTGGCTCTGTGTGAGCACTGCTTAGTAGTAACAAAACCCCGCCCTGAGTTATCAGCACTGTTATTGAAAACACAGCCCCATATTAGCTACTACGAAGTAAACTGTCCCAGCCAAAACCAGCAAAATGCCAAATCCTCAAGTGCTTTCGTGAGGTACAGAATCGGACACCACTTCTCCCCCCACCTCCCCCTTAAAAAAAGAAATGCACTTTTGCTTTTTTTTTTTTTTTTATGGTAACTCTGGATTCAAATGTCATTGAGTTGCTATAGCTATATCACTGGAAATGCAGGTCTTTTGGGATGATTTTCTATTCAAGAAATAACTAGTCTTGTCTTTCCCATATTCTGTATGTGGGCTTTGGCGATTGACTTTTTTGGGGGACTAGTTCTTTTACTGTATGTTACACCACAGCAGTACAGGTTACTAGAAACGGGTTTTTCTGTCTTCATGTGGTATGATACTGCAACCTGAAATGCAAGTTCTGAAGATGCTTGTATTCTTTCACAGCTTTTTGCTTTTCTCTAGCCCTTGTACATAACGTCCCCTATTACTGTGTTAGAAGAACTGGAGTTACTGATTTCTTTTGCTGACAAGTACTGGTATTAACAGTCTCATGCTGTTACAAATATTTCATGAAGAATATAGTAGTGGTTGATAATATTAAAGTTAATGGTCTGCATTTTATAAGCCATAAGTAAATATTCAGTGTTTTGTGTTAAATAAGGGAAAAATAGTGAATCATTGTATTAAAAAAAAAAAATTCTTGATGGGGAGAAGACTTCTGTGGGTACCCTTTGGTTTGCATGATGATAAGGAATTCTGGATTCTTCCTTTACTTCTTTTTGCCTCCACTGTCAGTTTTCAGCATAATTTTTAAAAATTGCTGCATGCAAGAAGAGTATAATGTACTTGCCCTGAGTTTTTT
The DNA here is from genome assembly GCF_964237585.1 of Gallinula chloropus. Lineage (NCBI taxonomy): Eukaryota > Metazoa > Chordata > Aves > Gruiformes > Rallidae > Gallinula > Gallinula chloropus. Next base: position 76,962,803 of record NC_140086.1, on the reverse strand, counting down.
ATGGAATACTCTGTATTAGAAATTAATAGATGCCAGTCTATTTTCATGAAATCAAATACTGTGGGTGTGCAGCTACTTCTGATGAGACAGATATTTTAAAAATGGAACCAGAAATAAATTTAATTTTCTTATTACATGCACTCAGCAAGTTTGTATTCTCTGTAATTCTATAAATTGTAAGGTATTACTCAGTTTGGCTCTAGGCCTTATAAAAACATGCCTGTTCCTGGATTTCATAACACAGGCAAAGAGGGGCAGTTTAGCTGGCACAATGCCAGCATTATCATGAAAAAAACACTTCAGGTGCACAAATGATGAGCAGAACACTTTTTTTTTTCATTGAAACTGAGTAGAGCAAAGTGCATAGGAAATGCAACCTAGAGATAACCAAGTAGTTTCTTTGTAACCTCTAAAGTAGCCATGAAAACTCTGCTGTATGAGTGTACAGAGGAGCAGTCATGTTGTGACATTTGTTTTTATTTCTTGTATGTTTACAGCAGCAAACTATCTGTGACTTTTCATGCTAGGTGCTAAGGCTGTCTTATAAGGTGCAGAGGGATTTTGTGCAGCTGCATCTTAGCTGAAAAGCTCAAATGTGGCAAGTTCTTGCCTTAAAACGAAAACTTAAATTGACACTGGGACTATTGTGAGCTGTATTCTCATAAACACTCGTGTGATAAAGAAGTAACGTGTATATGTTTAGTCACTTAAAGGCAGAGACAAACCTTTGTTTTTAATATATTAAAATGTTTGTGGGTTTTGGTTTTTTGTTTTGTTTTTCTTTTGGTAGTCCTCCATGTAAGGTGGTTTATGCATATGTTTAAGGTATGTACACAGAAAGTGACTAGACATTGTTATATGTAGGAAAAAGCATTACAGAAAGAGAGTTAAGAGGGATGCTAGTGAAGACAAGTGGTGAGCCAGGAAGACTTTCACATTGTTTACTTGGTTCTTAAGGAGAAAGGTGTAGAGGAAGGAAATATCCACTCCTCTATTCCTGCCTCAGCAAAGCACTTGCCCCACCCCTCAAAAAAAAAAAGTCTGTGGTTGTATAGAGATATTGGACCATATTTTTATAGAAAAAATATTTCCTGAGGACAGTCTTATAAATCATAAAGCCTTGTAGTATTGCTTTGTTTCTTTGCTTTAAGGTACACAGAGGAGTTGAATTGTGTAGCCTTCCTGCATGTCCTTTGGGATGGTCCTGGCCTTGCTCAGGCATGGAAACCATGGACCTGAACCACCCTCTGCCTGTTCGTGGCTGGTGCCATTCCTTCCACAGCAGCTACGTCTTGTCCTCTCTCTTTTCCTTATTTTAACTTCTGTTGAGAATGATACTCTGCAACACCTCCAGGTGCATAATTTATTAATTTATTGAATGACAGTAGTTAAATGTCTGTGGCTTATATGGCTTATGGTCATTCTATCCGAAGTACTGCTTATTTCCAACCTATAACTGGTCACTTCTACTTGTATGAGCCTACTGTGCTGATTGCTGTGACTCCCATTCCATAGGATGACTGGCACGGTTCCTAATATTTATCAGTTACATTAAAAAGAGTATTTACTGAGCTTATTGAAATCAATAAGGTGACTTAAATGCTCCATGGTGAATACAGAGATGAGTTTATCATGTGGTGTTTCAGAATGCTTTTCATTGTGCTATGGATAAAGTTGTATCTCTTTAACAAGTGTTTAATTAATATGGAATCACTTCATCTTCATTGTTGTTGAGATTATCTGAAATCACTGTGGTATAACAACAGTAGCATAAATAGGAAATAATAAGTCTTGTTTCTTGCTTAAAGGGATTTTTGACTTGTATTGAAAAGAGAATTATGTTCTTTATATGAAGAATGTAACGAAATGTCTTCATTTCCTATTTCATGTTGATGTTTTTCCCTTTTAAGGATTTCGACTAATCTGTAGGAATTTTAAGGTAGGAGGATAGGCTCTGGCAGGTCTGCAAAGCCATGATACTTCTTTTTATCCTGGTAATTTTATTGGTGTGTTTTCTTGCCATATGCAAATAAAGCTTTAATCACTTGGTACCGCCTTTTAGTCATAACACAATAGTTATGTATGGTCTTCTGCTTTTATGAAAAGTGAACCTTTTTTGTTTAGGTGACTGTAGCTTTTTAAAGATGATATCCATTAACATAAAAAAAAGGTAATAGATTGCATTTCTTCAGTATTAGGTTTTACACTTGTACTTGTGGCTGAGGTCAGCCTGCTATTTTCCAGTTGTTCCCCTTTTGATGTATATTGCATACATTGGGTCACTAATGTATAGCTTACCTCACACTCCATTGCTTTAAAATATATCCATGTAAGCTCCTTATTTTCTGCATAGGTATGTTCACTGTGAATATCATATGCTGATTTTTATGAAGGATATTTTATTATTGAATATTTTACTTTGAAAAGGTAACTATCATATGTGGTGGTCCCCGACTGTCAGATTTGTGCAAATAAGTAGAGGACAAAAGGGAGAACTTCAATAATATAGAGCTGTAATGAGAATTGTTCTGTTAACCGATGAGGAAACTGGAACAAAGGCAAAATATTTCCACCCTAATACAAAACAATGGATGGTGAATCAAAAGCAGTGTGGCCAGTAGGTCTAGGGAGGTAATTGTGCCCCTGTACTTGGCACTGGTGAGGCCATACCTTGAGTACTGTGTCGCTCCCTACCATAAGAAGGACACGGAGGTCCTTGAGCAAGTGCAGAGAAGGGCAACCAGGCTGGTGAAGGGGCTGGAGGGCAAATCCTATGGGGAGCGGCTGAGGGAGCTGGGGCTGTTTAGCTTGGAGAAGAGGAGGCTGAGGGGAGACCTTATCACCACCTACAGCTACCTGAAGGGAGGTTGTAGAGAGATGGGTGATGGTCTCTTCAGTCAGGCAACAGGAGATAGAACAAGGGGAAATGGCACAAAGCTGTGCCAGGGCAGGGTCAGATTGGATATTAGAAAAAATTTTTTACTGAAGGAGTTGTTGGGGCCTGGAACAGGCTTCCCAGGGAGGGGGTTGAGTCACCTTCCCTGGATGTGTTCAAAAAAAGGGTTGATGAGGTACTTAGGGATTTGGTTTAGCATAGGATGGGAATGGTTGAACTTGATGATCTTCAAAGGTCTCTTCCAACCTTGTGATTCTGTGAATGGAAAAGAGTACATAGCAACAGCAAAACAAGTCTGTCTTGTATAAACGCACCTTCTCTTAAGAGGAATTGAGTGGGAGAAAGGCCTGATCACAAATCAAAGCAGTGTCTGGTTGCAAGTGGAGGGTGGAGGTAAAATTGGTAGTTGGTTTGTGAAGAAGAGAAAGTAGTTCATGTCTGGATTGAGGGCAGCCCTGAGGAGAAGGACTTGGGAGTGTTGGTGAATGAGAAGCTCAACATGACCTAGCAGTGTGAGCTTGAGGTCTAGAAAGCCAACCACATCCTCGGCTGCATCAAAAGCAGCAGGACCAGCAGGTGGAAGGATGTGCTTCTGCCCCACTACTCTGCCCTGGTGAGAACCCACCTGCAGTATTGCATCCAGCTATGGGGTCCCCAGTACAAGAAAGACATGGAGCTGCTGGAGTGAGTCCAGAGGAGGGCCATGGAAGGTGATGAGAGGGCTGGAGCAACTCTCTTATGAGGACAGGCTGAGAGAGTTAGGGTTGTTCAGCCTGGAGAAGAGAAGGCTCTGGGGAGACCTTACAGCAGCCAGTGTCTGACCTTACACCTTCCAGTGCCTGAAGGGTGACTACAGGAAGGCTGGAGAGGGGCTGTTTACAAGCACTTGTAGTCATAGGACAAGGAGTAATGGCGTTAAGCTGAAGGAGCGTAGATTTAGATTTGATACTGGGAAGAAATTCTTCACTGTGAGGGTGGTGAGGGCCTGGCATAGGCTGCCCAGTGCGGCTGTGGCTGCCCCCTCCCTGGCAGTATTCAAGGCCAGGCTGGATGCGGCTTTGGGCAGCCTGGTCTAGTGGAGGGTGTCTGTGCCCATGGCAGGGGCTTGGAACTAGATGATCTTTGTGGTCTGTTCCAACCCAAACCAGTCTCATTCTATGTAGGCCTTGAAATATTTCATTTTTTAAGCACATCTGAACCCTTCATGAAGAGGCTGGAAATGGTATCTTAGTGAGAAAGATGTACTAGGAAAGTGCTTGTTTACAGCCATGAGCATGAAAGGATAAGAACCCGGCCCCAACTGTGTTTCACAGTGTTGGAGTAATTGCACATCCTTTGCATTTCACCTCTCAAGCACATTTTGTATGGAGTTTTGAAGGATGAGGCTTTAGAAAAATGTATGTGGGAACATTATTCAGACAGTAGATAAAAGCTTTTGATTTTCAGCTGCTTTGTGTATTTCAGCATGAGAATTGATTGCATGCAGTGTTCCTCACCCCGATGTCTGTCCGTGGCCTTAATCTGCAAGAGCCTCCATCATGATAAAATATGAGGTGCCTTTGGCAGCTGCCCTGTTTGCAGGAAGCATATGTTGCACACTGTTCTCACCTGTTATGGGAATGTACTGGAGATGGAAGGGGAGAGAGTGCTTTAGAGAAGTGGTGCTGAGGGAAGAAGTTACCTGAAGTGCATTCTGAAATCACAGAAATCACTATGTTGGAAAAGATCTTTGAGATCATCAGGTCCACCCATACCTGTCCTCTACTAAGCCATATCCCTAAGCACCTGATCTACCTGCCTTTTAAACACATCCAGGGCTGGTGACTCAACCGCCTCCCTGGGCAGCCTGTTCCAGTGCCCAACAACCCTTTCAGTGAAGAACTTCCTAATGTCTAATCTGACCCTGCCCTGAAGCAGTTTAAGGCCATTCCCCCTTGTCCTATTACCTGTTGATTGGGTGAAGAGATCAACATCCATCTCTCTACAGCCTCCTTTCAGGTAATTGTAGGTGGTGATAAGATCTCCCCTCAGCCTCCTCTTCTCCAGTCTAAACATCTCCAGTTCCCTCAGCTGGTCCTCACAAGGCTTGCTCTCCATTCCCTTCACCAGCTTGGCTGCCTTCCTCTGGACACACTCCAGGACCTAAATGTCCTGGAAGGACGTTGTCCTGAAAGAGAAACATACTTCTCATTTAACCCCAAATCCTACCAAAGATTTTGTAAAAAATATAGAGTTTTAGTGCTTTTAGACAATTACTCTTCTAGGAACTAGAGAACTCTAATAAATTGTTTAATTTTTCAGGGAATTGTCCCCAGAGGCAAAATGCTAATAATTTTACGACGCATCTTTGGGCAGACTTCAGTCTTTTCAGTGTGGAATCAATTACGGGATTTTGTAGTTTAGTTGTGTTCTTTAGGCACTATTTTCACATGGCTTTTAAAAACCTTTCCTATTGCTGTATAAAAAGAAATTATGAAGGCAAGAAATTCTGTTAATACAGTTTGCATGGAGAAAATGGTAAACTTCTTTAAAATGATGCGATCTTTAGAATAAACATTGTGATATAAACATAAGTGCCTTTGTTTTTATAGTTTGGTCAGTTTAAACTTATTTCTGGCCTCAAGGCTCCTTCTTCCCCCTAACCTTCTGGTGTCCCAGTTCACTCAGCCTGTGGGGAGTCTGGTGCAGAGGACGACGACACTGTCAGTGTTTAGACATGTGATCTGAGTATTTCTAGATGTCCTAGCTGTCTCCAACTGTTCATGATATATGTAGGTGGATATGACCTCCAGTAATTCTTGCTACATATTTTGTTGTTGGGGGTTGTAATTTTTTTTCCTTTTGTTTTGCTTTTTAAGACAAAGTTTTGTTTTGCTTCAAGTAGCCTTCTGTTGGTCCTCCTCCACCTGGTGAAGTGCTGTGACCAGTGCTTAGAGAGAGTTTGGAAATACTAAGCAGTTGCTATTTCCACCTATTTTGCTGGAGAGTTTAGCTTTTTCAAACTCCAGATTGGAAAGCTTGTGTTCATGTTGGGAGAAGAGCAGCTTCTGCTGCTGATTTAAAATGAAGGTTCATAAAGCACAGCAAGGTTTACTGTAAATAGTGGCTGTGAGTAAGCAATACATTTCAGGCATGGCAGGGGTGAAGAAGCTGTCCCATCATGTTATCTACAGGTGAGACAGGTGCAAATAGGGCTCAGGTCTTTTGTGAAAGAATATAAACCAGTCACTGCTGATTTTTACTTCCTGTGCTCTGGAAGGCACATTTGCACTGCACTTACAGTCGGACTGGCTAGGGAAATAATGTGGATCAAACATAGAGCATGCAGTGGTGCTTGTCATTAGACCATTGTTTTTTCACCATTTTGGTGGAACAGCTGCTCTTTGTAATCAGATCTCAGTAAATTGTAATTTGTGACTGGCACAGAGAGAATGGATTAGTTTAACTATCCTGATGGTGATGTACTTAATCTGTACTGACTCCTAATACTTTATCTTTCCTGCAGGATTAATTTAGTTTGTTTTTGAAGAAGGATGTTTTGTGCTTGGTGTAGATTATAGCCCTTTCTGCACTTCTTTTTGCACCTCTTTGCTGCTTGCCATTAATAGAAAGTGTATCTGTTCTGGCTAACACCTTGAATATTGCCCCTTTTCTTGGTTATTGTGGTTTTATGTTGTCCCTCCATTCTTCAGTTCCCAGATTGTTCTGAGTCAAGGCTGCTTTCATATTTTCCCACTTTTCTCTGAAATGTGCTGTTTGTCAATGGCAGTGTTAATAGTGGGATCCATAGCATTCTGCACAAGTATCCGAGTTCTGCACAAGGAAGGGACATTGATTTGCACAGTCTGGGAACAGAAGCTTTAGCAAAGATAAATGTCCTGCAGGGTGACTTTTTGCTTTGACTTGAAATGCTTCTGAGATTCTGAACTTCAGTTTCCTGATTGCTCCCTAGGTCAGGATGAAGCAGCATCTGTTGCAGACACCATCTCTGGTAGAAGTTAAAATGATGATGTAGTGTGTGAATGCCTCGATTTTAGAAAACTGAGGTTCTTCAAAACCTTGCCTTGGGACTCCCAAGGTATAACTACTGTTACTTTAATGTATATTTATAATATACGTGTATATATACTTACGTATTATATACAACAGTATTTTATTCTTAAAACTAATGTGTTTGTTGGTGTGGGCTTTGAACTAGTTGTATATGATGCTCATAACTAAGGCTAAAAAAGTTATTGCAGTTTTCTAGTGACTGAATTTTTTTTCCTACTGTTTCATGATCAAATATTTTAAGACTTTTTATATAATGGTTTGGATGATTATGATAAGTGATTCTATCATCACTCTGTATTTTATGTAGAGACACGTGTATATTGGAATACTTGAATTTCAAGAGTGATGGAGATGATTTTAGGAATAGTACCTGCATATTTCTTTCTCTGTTTCAGTGCAATTTACCTATCCAAGCACACAATAAAATAAAATAGTAGTCTCTTGCATTTAGGATTGGTGGTGATGGTTTTACTTCTGCTTTCTATTGCTTACCAACTCCTTAGTATTAAAATTGATGTTCTAGAAAATGGGAAAAACGTTCAACAAAAAGGGATGCTAGCGTCCGTAGAAGTAACTTTAATGTCTTCTTTTGTAGCTGGAAGTGACCAAGTCTTCTTAGGATGTTAATGAGATTTTAGTAAAAATACATGCTGGCTGGGCTTAAGGGATGACATCCGTTGAGTTACAGGTTTCTGTTTTACTTTAAGCGTATTTCCTCTTTTGGTTCAGCTTAATTATCCATGACACAGAAGTAGTTCCTACAGCTGTTTTTCAGGACTAAGTTATGGGGTTTTTTAATGAAAAATCAGGAGGGAACTCAAAGCTTGTCATCTGCAGGATGAGGTATTAGCATTTTAAATCAGGTTTCGGTTGGAACATCTGTTGGAGAAAACTCTTTGCCTTCCAAAGTGTGGCAGAGGATATATTTAAAAAGAATATCAGAAAAGTTGCCATGATATTTGAAATTTAATTTGATCAACCTTAGCATTCAGAAAAATGTTTGAGAAATCCATGCAACAACTTAACTTTGGTTTTGTTGCTCTTTGAAATGAGAGCTTAAGGTGATGATCCAAGATAAGTAATGAAGAATTACATTGTAAAATTATTTCATTAAAGGAGTGCAATAAAACACTGAAAAACCTTTTAAGAGTGGGCCATGAATTGAGCTTTTACTAGAGTAATTCTGCTTGGGAGATGATTTATTTGGAATGATGATGTGTTAGACTTCAGAGATGCTGATTTGCTACTTTTATCATATATCTGAAGTTCGAGAGTCAAATACCTACAGTGCATTTCAAAGAAGATCATTCCTGCAATGAAAGGGGATGAATAGATGGTATTTCAATAAATAGAAAGGATTTTGCATTCTGATTTGTTTTCTTGAGGATGAAGTGTAATTATTGCCTTGCAAACAAGAGTTTACCCCTATCTTCAGACAAGTCTGTCCTGTCTATGTCTGGAACCCCATTTTGATGGGTCGGGAAGGAATTGAAATGACATAACTTGTCTGAACAGAGCAAGTTGTCAAAATCCATCCAGAGCTGTTCTTAAGCGACAGATAGTTCTCTCCCATTCTTTGTCTCACATACCATTTGTTTCAGAGGGCCTTATTGCATTTTGTAATATATAAATAGAGCCATTTTGTGAAACAGATGGTTTAAAAATAGGACAGTCTGAGAAGAAAGACAGAGCAGATGAATGTTTTTCTACCAGAGGAGGAAATTATTGAAAATGTTGGATTCATTAAAAATCCACTTCCCTCATTACCTCTCCCAGTATTTTAAGGGCGAGCTTCATCTGCTGCCCAGTACCAAGTGTCTTGTTTTCTGATTGTCTGTCGCTATTTCTTACAAGATGGACAACTGGCTTCCTCATTAGTCCTTTGGGAGTAATTATAGGTATTGAAAGGCTGAAGTTGGAGTTGAATGAATTCCAGTCTTGTTTGTTTGGTGTTTTGTGGAGACCAGTGGGAATGCTTATAGTGACCGGAATGGAATTTTTACCATGGTTGCTACTCTCCAGTGCTCCTTGTTCCTTTGCCATGGAGGGGACAGCTCTGGCATTCTTAACCAATTTTTTTTTTCCTCTAAGGAGGTGGACCACACATCGGAAGTAGTGTGCCTGTAAAAATAAATTGAAAGAAAACAAAAAACTGTTCCCCTTGGTTATGCTGGTGCAAATGAGGGTGCTGTTCCTTCTGAGGCAATTTCTGTAGAGTATGTTATGAAAAAGGGGCAGGAGACGTATTGCTGTTTTGACTTGTTTCATCCTTTTCTTTCTTTGAATCGCTGACATACAGAGGCAAGTAAGAGAGCAATACTAAAGCTCTGACAATGTTTGATGGAAAACAGGTTACTGCAGAATGAGAGACCATGCCTGAAGAAAGGGGCTGTGTTCCTGCGCAGTAATAATGCACTCAGTAGTTCTATGTGATTACTAACTTGGGCTTTTTATTCAGGTTTCCCCACAAGATTTTCACTGTGCGCTTTGGGGAGTCAGAACAGAGATGCTGTTGAGCAGCACTAATTGCTTTTATTGACTTTGCATCTTGTTGTACATGAGATGCCTGGAAAATGAGCTTGTTAATTTTGCCATACCTCTGGTAAAAGACTTTGACATTTCTAAAGGTGTCGCTCAACAAGCTACAGATAAAATACTGTGATGACTGTAACTTTCTTCTTTAGCTTTCACTTACTAACTTATCTTTTATTGAGAAAGCTAATTTTTTTTTAATTTACAAACTGTAAGTAAAGCTCTGAACCTGAAAAAATCAACAGATGTCCTGTTGATATATCCTGTTAGAAATTGCAGTAAATTCTACTGTAATATATATATATATATAAAGAGAGAAACCATAATGCACATGGCCTACCACTCAAACTAGTAAGTAACCCATTTTCTGTAATGACTCTACTAATACAGAGATGTTTCAGGAGTTGCAGAAATGATGCACGAATTGGGATGTTGTCAGGAAACAGCAAATAGCACTATCTCTTGTTGCAGTTTTAAGCATTTCAGACTGGGTAAACAAGCTACTTGGTGCAAAGCTTATTAACTTCCCACTTAATGATTTCCTTTATCCTTTCCATTTCAATATTAGTTTTTATTTCCTTCAGTTATGAAATCAGGATTTTCTCCTCTTCTCTCCTCTGCCTTAATGCATGCCTCTCAAATCCATTTAAAGGCTATTCAGTATTTTCCCGTTAATGCTATATGTATATTAAAAAAAAGTGTTTTCTTGACTACTGATTATAAAAACAGCTGATCCTTATACTCTGGAACAAAGGAAGACAGCATGTGTTGCTAAAAACAGTGTATAAAGAAGTGTTGTTTGTTGTTTTTCATTTTTAGTATTTTTCTGAACTGCCATTTAAGGGATAGCAGGATAAGGAATTACTGAGCCACAGGAGTCTAGGTTCTGCTTTGTGTTTATGCCTATAAACTCCATTCTAACTGCTCTGAGATATACCACCCACCTGCCATAACAAGAGGTGCATAATAAAGGAAAAATAGTGTGCTCATTCTTACTTCCCTGCTCTGTTTGGTGTCTGCCTCCCGAACTGCCCAACTCTGTGTCTCAAACCATGCTGACTGCCTGATTGTCTCTTTGCTCTACCTACTTTGAGACTTCAAGCTCAAAGTACAAGGCCCAGATGTTGTCTCAGGAAGAGTACATTCCAACAAGGGAATGGAGAAACCTTTTTTGTTTGTTAGTTTTTTTCCCCAGTAATTATCAGTAGTAGTATACAAAACTGTATGAATGTTCATTTTCTGAAAGTTTGTAAATTTTCTTCCAAATGTTACTGAATCTGAGCCATGTCCTTAAGAGGATTTTGGGGGGAATGAGAAGGGGACTGTGACATAGGTGTTGTATAAAGAGAACATTTTTACATATTCGGAGCCTAATCTTAATAACTGGTGTATGTGTGTGCATTTGGTCTCTCAGAGACCAAATTCTCTAGATAAAACAAAATTAAGATTGCGACTTGAATCTTGACTCTATTATATCACTACAGGAACCAGCTGAAGATAACTCTTTCCATAGAAATGTACAGTCAGAAACAAATCAAAAGGCATCTTTTCATCTTTTGATTTTGTTTTGACCAGCAGTAGCAGATCTGCCAGTACCGACTGGTTTTGGTTTCTTTTCTACTGCTGAGAAAGGGGTGGGGCATAAGAAAATAAACAAAAATGGAGGCAGGGGGATGATGACAAAAAAGCCAGCACAAATATTGATTTATTTATTAATTTGATAGATAGATTTTGGAGAAGAAAGCATTTTTCTATTAACAGCATAGTCTAGTCCTGAGACTAGTTCAAACAGTTGAATCATTTTAAGTTGTTTGAGACAGAGCAAAGCAAAGAGGTTTCCACAGTGTCTGGTGAAAACATTGTTGAATGCCCTGCTAGGACACTAAGGCTTTCAGTAAGTCCAGGTTGCATATTTACAAGTAAATTTTCCCTTTTGGTTAAGTTCTCCTTCCTGCTGTTTAGAGGAAGAAGTTTGACTTAGAATTCGGTTTAGTCAGAATAGCCACCATTGCTCAGAAGTTACCAAGAGCGAGAACCCATGGTGTCGCCTAGTTTAGGGAGGAGATTGTGCTCTGTTCAGCACTGATTTCTAGGTTGAAATCCACAAATCAAGCACACCATTGGGGAATTTCCAGCATACATTTATATACAGAAAATCACAAAGTCTCCACCTATGTTTGCATATTCGTAACTTAGCCAAATATCCTTTTGCACCTGCATATCAAAATCTGCTGCATTGGCAAAACACTTCTCTGCAAGTGCTGGTCATTTGGGAAGAGATACCCTGCCTCACATTATCCTTTTAAGGTACTGAGTCATCAAAGGACAGTAAGGTCTTTATTATAGCTTGCCATATCCTTAAAGAGGATAGGGAGGTTTCTTTGAACAATTATAAGTCTTCCCTATCAGACAGTGAAGGACACATCTTGGCATACAGAAGGACCTTGAGTTGATTAAATGCTTGGTTGTTCTTCCTTATCATTATGTACAATGGGTTCTTAAGGGTTAGCTATCTTCTGTAATAATTGTTAGTACATTGTTTAGAGTAACAAGGCACACTAAAAGGCTCTCTTGAAAATCATTGATATTGCTACACATACAATTTACTGGCTCAAGGTAACAGTGGGACCTGCTGGATGTGCAACATGATGTGCACTTCAGGACTGTGCAGTGACTGCATTGTGTCATGATGGCAGAACAAGCAACATGACTCCAAACCCCAGGGAGGTGGAGGTGCCATGCATGAAAAGGAACAGAAGTAGTCCTGTGTTGTGGGAAGAGAAATTAGATGTTTTTGTTACCTGTTAACATGTAATCCAGTCTTTGTAGCTGATCAGATTCCTGCGTTAAAGAGTTAGAATGCTTCCTTAGGACAAGGCTGTAAGGAAGCTGTGAAATATATCCTTGTAGCTTGTTGTCTAAAATATTAAACCTCCCAACGTTCAGATACTTGACAAAACCCCCAATAGTGAATCATGTGTAAGATATTCCTCATCTTTTTGAAAATAGTGGGTTTGCCATGAAGTCTTTTTGGTAAAAGAATCAAAGTAAGAAAAAAAAGCATGAGAAAATCAACCCAAAATGTTATTAAAATGCAGCTGCATCTGATCTGGGGCTACAAGCAATATTTATATACACAATTAATGCACAGCATAAGTAAAGCAGAAATTTGAAGTGATCTGGAAGTTTAAATGTGCTTTCATGTTTCCTGATGCGTTCACATTTTTGTTTGGTTTAATCTCATCTGTGATAATGATTGTAAAATAGTATAAATATTTTCAAAATTATAGGGGTTGTTTTTTTCCCTATTACTTTAACTTTATTCTGTTTAAATCCCATTTTAACATTGTTTTTAACTGGGATAATTTAATATACCTTTCTGTGTGGTCTAATTTTCATTTATAATCTCTATGCATTAATACCGCTTCCAGCATAGTGCAATGTGAGAGCCAAGTTAATTTTGTTTTTAAATTCAGACCTTGGAGTAGAAAAGTAGAGAGCAAGTTAAGGTGTGGGGTGGGTAAAAGCACTGGCAAAAGCAGTATGGGCACCGAGTGCATATATTTAGTCAGTGGTAGAGTTTGAACCTTATCTTAGACAAAGCATGATTATCTCTCAGATTTATCTGGGGTACATGTTTCTCTTTGCTTTGTTGCATTGTTTCAAGTTGTCTTACCTTTGAAGCAGGATGAGAACTTCGGAACGTGGCAGCTTTTTCATCAGTATTGTTTAGATTTCTGAAAGGAGTACCAGTCCTAACATTAGGAGTTCCATATCAAGTCTGGGTGTGTCTTCTCTCTTTCTTTCTCCTTTTTTTGTGCTATTTAATTCCTGCACTTGTTCTAGGAAAATTTTAGGGACTTGTTGTGGTGCAGATGTTCTAAATCAAATGCCGTTTTCTCCTTACATAATTTCAAGTGATCAGAAACAGCGGAATCGTACAAGTGCTTGCAGACAGGACATGCATCCTCCCATCTAGTCCTAGTAAGCAAAATCTTCTGTTTCATAATTCAGGTTGTTGAATATTCCTAAAGGCATTTCTAATAGGAGTTTCCTGTTTATTGGGGAGTTTGCTGCAGTTAGTGCTGTATGTATTTCTAATTCATACTATTAAGTTGCGAATTAACATCTAAATTGTTAGTTTTGCTTGGTGAATTGTCAAAGACAATGAGAACCAATACAAGATACTGCAGTTAACATTGCATTTTAATAACCGCCTCTCCAGGGTAACATGCTTAATGCCTTTCCATACTTTTCTACGTAAGTTCTCCCAACTGCTTGAGTTTGAAAACTCCAGATCATCCCCAGCGCCAGCTATCAAACCTGCTTGCTCTCTTTTATGTTTTCACATGAACTGAGATTCTCAGCAGAATTGAAATGCAAGAGCAAAACAAGATCCAGGTGTTCTTTTTCTTCTGCCTGAGGTGAACATGTAGGACATCAGTGTGGTGAATGCAGAGCGATGTATCATGCTGTATGTAGTGGTTTAGCCTTTAAAAAAAAAAAAGTGAATGTATTACACTACTTGAAAGTAAGTAGAGATACTGGGGAAGGGCAAGGAGGGCCATGAAAGGAAGTTAACTGTGGGCACAATATCAAGTAATTCTGGGATCTGCTCTCTGCTTTGTCATTTAAGCACAGCGGGGGATAGTAGATGTTTGCTTTTAATAACAGCTTGTGATAAACTAGTCATTGTAATGAAATTCTTGACAGGGTTTCTACTTGTACATTAAACTCTTCTCCTTCTTTAACGCTGTTGGTTAGTAGCGAACACAAGAAAATACAACCTGGTGAGGAGGAGCTTGGAATTTATTATGTGTGCCTGCCCTGGGATGATGCCCAGGAAAGGTGTTTACTTCTGTATCTTTGCTTTGCCTGAGGCATTTGTGATTGCTTCAGCACCTCAAGCAGCCAAGGAGATGGGAGTGTGCGTGCGTGTTGGGTGGTGAAGGGAGGGTAGGCTACTATAAGAATGCCAAAGTGTTGAATGCTTTCACTGCTGATGGGGAAAACATTTGGCCCTGGGTAAGAATATTACAGACAAGTCTTGGAATATGTCCAGATCACAACTACTATATTCTTGCTAAGTCTACAGCCACCTAGAAAAAACCCCTTACAGCATTTGACTTCATGTTGAAGAGAAAGCAGAAGAGATAAGAAACTTGCTGGGGGAAACGGAGGGGGAGCATCTATCAGTTTGAGATTTACAGTACCAGATGGACTGTGCTGTGTGTTCTGGCTGTGGTGATGGATATGTTAGGTTTTGTCTTTCTCTCATGCATGCTGAGATGGAAGAAGGGAATGCATCCATCACTGAAGGAGAACAATCTAAGCCAAAAAAAAAGAAGAATATGAAAGCACTGTAGATTAAGAAAGTCTTGTTAATTCTCTCTCTGTTATTCTTATGTCATAAATGATTCCATTACATTTGGGCTAGGAACCTAAATTGTCTGAAACTTGTTGATCAGTTGGACCAAATACCACTCACATCCCAGTGTTAAGAACTCTTCCCCCCTGTTTGGAAAAGCAGACTACGGATTTTTTTTTTTTCCTGTGTACCTTACAAGTAAAATTAATAAGCTTGCCCAGGGCTTAATATGGTGTCCTGTCTTTAAAATGTAGTGGATATGATTTTGTTAAATCATTTTTGAGCATTCAGACTAAAAATAAGCCAGTTTGTGGAATAAACCAACACGCATGAAAACTGGCACAGTTGTTAAACACTGTACATTGTAATGGCATTTTGTTGGGGTATTATTGCTTCAGCTGCACAATTATGGGAGCCTGCTGCGTATTAGGAGATGCTTTCCTCATAACCTGAAGCTATATGCACTGAGTTATTTTCCTCTTCAGACTATCATCTTGGATTCTCCCAGAATACACATAATTTCTTTTTTTTTCAGTCTGTAGCAGTGCACGCTGTAGGCAATAGTGAGTGTAATACTTCTTCTGCATTGTTAGGCAACGAGCATTATCAGCAGCTGCAATATTCAGGATTAGTCTTTTCATTATTATTTGGCATCTGCAATACCTATAAGAGTCTGTTCGGTCCTGTTTCTCCAGAAGGCAGCTGGGCTCTCTGACTGAGAGAACACAACCATAAAGCTTTCCTGAAATTGTCACTATACTCAGGAGCTCACTCTTAATTGGAACTGCAGCTTTCACTGTGCAGTTCACTGAGATATATGAAAACTTGCATTTTATTTAAAGAAACTGGGATATGTTAAAAGAGATCTTCACATTTTATAATGGTGAAATGGGGACAGAGCAAGGTTCTCAAGGCTGCACCACAAATCAGTTGCTGAGCCAGAAATATAATCCAGGTCTCATAACCCGAAGCTTCATCCAAGCTTGGTCTGCTACCAAGCAGATGTCTCTGAATTAAGTATGCTACAGAAAATATACCAGCTGGTATCCTGCAGTACAGAAAATGTCTTTCACAATAGTAAATAAAACCCAGGGTTTTCCTGAGGGTTGTGGACTATTTTTCTTTAAAAAGAGTCTGTTATCTGAGCTGCACTTGGATTTGTAAAAGCTAGATTGCAAAGGTTTGCAGTCTTGCAAAAGGTCAGATAAAATACAATATATTATTTTATGGTTATATATCCAAAATGCTTTTGCTGAGGATTTCTCTTCTATGATACCCATAACTTTGGTTTTACCTTTCTTAACTTACTTGCCTTCCTTGGAAAATAAGGTAACCATATACTGGTTGAAGGAAGAAAGGAGGAAACTGGTTTCATGGACAGTAAATGCATAGATTGCATGATACTCTGTTTTGCTTGTTTTTCC
This sequence comes from Gallinula chloropus, assembly GCF_964237585.1. Taxonomy (NCBI): domain Eukaryota; kingdom Metazoa; phylum Chordata; class Aves; order Gruiformes; family Rallidae; genus Gallinula; species Gallinula chloropus. Next base: position 76,946,530 of record NC_140086.1, on the reverse strand, counting down.
TAAATTGGCACAGATATTGAAGAACTTACATGGTGATCAACGAGATTTAAGATTTACATGCTAACATGAGTTTTCAGTGCAAAACTTCATGAATCAGATCAGATATGAAGTTACTTGGCAGAATTCCAGTATGAGAATAATGTTTTATTCCATGGGCAGTTACCTGACTCTTACCAGGATGGATGCAGTGATGCTGAGTTTTTCTTACAGCTGAAAATTGTGGAAGAGGTAGAAGCAGTACAGCGTTGAATTTTGGGGAAGAAAGGGGATTTCTCAAAAGGATTGTTGTAATATTTAGATTGCCAAAAAAAACCCCCAAACCCACCCCAAAACCCCACATCACATCTTTTGAGTTTTATCTTGAGGACACCCAAAAATGCTGGAAACAGATATTTGTTGAAGTCTTGTAAAGACACACACACACACACACAGAATTGTGAAATGTCCCACAGACTTCAGTCAATGACCAGAAGAGCGTAAGGATAAATGTTGTCATACTCAAGAATAAATATTTTCAGAAGTTTTGCTGTCAGATTTAAGATCACAGTTGTATTAGAACTGATTTATTTTAAGCAAAAATACTCTGTTGTATAATTTGCAGAAAGTTGGGTAAAGGCCATGTTTTCCTCACTCTTTGAAGTCTTCATAAAAAAACATGACTTCAGTGGGAGCAAGACCACAATAATTTCTCTTTTATTACTGTATTCCTCCATCTCCACCATTTCAAACTGGGTAATGCTGTTCTGTCAGCAGTCTTAATAATGTATTCTACTTTAAAAATTACTATTTTGGGACTCATGGTGGGTTTTGGCAAGGACTAAGTGCTGGTTTTGGGCTATAAATCTGTGGTGGTTAGTTAAAAGGTTAAATTTACACTATCGTGTTTTGTCACTTTGACCTAGATGGAGCTAAAGCAAGTAAGTAGGACAAGTTCAGTGGCTTTTAAAGAACTATTATTAGTCAAATCCCTGCAATGCAACGTAAATGTTATGTCATTCAGTTTTACAGTTTTCAACCAGAGAACTTGGTCTGACTGGTGACTTCATATATTCTGCTGCATGCTTTCCTGTCAGTAATACATTTCCCATCCTCAAGCTCCAGTCTCTACCTTTATTTTTATTTTAGCCTAGTGAAGAGTAAAGGGATACTGTAAATGGAGTTAAAGCTGTGGGTAATTCATGCATCTAATTTTCTTTGTCAGGACCTTCCCTTTCAGACAAACTGGAAACCAAATACTCTTGTGGTTCAGTCCCAGCTGGCTGCTGAGCACAACATGGTCCCCCAGTGGGAGAGGGAGGAGAAAGGGCAGACCTCATGGGTCAGGATGACACCTCTGTCCCATCCCAACTTCTGGTGAAAATTAACCCTATCCTAGCCAAGCCCAGAACAGGTACTATGACCAGGAGTACAGCAAGCAATGTGCAGATTAGGACCAGGGCTCATATTGCCGAGCACTGGTATGTGTTACAGCAATTGCAATGAGTATGCTTTGTGGGACAATCTTCATACATACTGAGTCTTGTGTTCTGATTATGTTGGATTTACCATGTCTATGAACTAAGACCAACAAACTCTGAATAAGTCAGCTCTATTGCTTAGGTGATTTGTGCGTGGGAGTGTGTGTACATGGGTGTGGATCTCCACAGTTCCTCATGACTTGGGGCTTGTGCTCAGCAAGGCCATTGACAACTACTCTCTGGGTGCAAACATCCAACCAAATCCTTATCCAGAAATTATCCTTACCCATACCTTTATGTTGACCTTCTGCTTTGCATCATGTGTCTACCTTTTTGGGGTGCATTCATGTGGACTGGTTCTGTGGTCTTAAATAATGCTGGCTTGGAATTTTTCTTTTTCCTAAGAATTCCTATATTTGTTTTGGGTTAGTTTATTCAATATGAAAATTTGAAAGGCATATGCCAAAACTTTGTAAGAAGGGCATTCCTATTTCTTTCATGTTCTTATGCCTAGATTTAGCTTAATAATTGCCATCTTTCTGCATCCATTCTTCAGTCCAGCAAATAAGCTGGATTTAATGAGATCTCCTTCCTTATGTGAGGACCTCTTCAGCATGAAAAGAGAGAGATAAGCGGTAATATTAGCTAGCATACATTACAAGGAGAAATACTACTTTATGTAGGAGCGGCACGAAGTTTTATGTAGCAGCTGTTCTAAACATTCATCCTTGATTCATCCTGAAAGTGGAATAAATTTGCATGATGCATGCGTGTTTTGGAGGAAAGATATTTGTATTATTATTTCTCCCTCCCTCTCAATTTTGGTATGCTTTCAGTTCTGACATGATTTTCTCTCCTGCTGCTAGATAGAAAAAAAAGCAAACAATTTGTTTCAATAGTATTTGAAACAGTATCATAGAATTGTAGAATGATTTGGGTTGGAAGGGACCTTAAAGATCATCTAGTTCCGATCCCTCTGCTATGGGCAGGGATACCCTCCACTAGATGAGGTTGCCCAAAGCCCGATCCAACCTGGCCTTGAACACTGCCAGGGAGGGGACAACCACAACCTCTCTGGATATCTTCTTCCAGTGCCTCACCACCCTCACAGTGAAGAATTTCTTCCTTATATCCAATATAAATCTGCTCTCCTTCAGATTAAGGCCATCACACCTTGTCCTGTCACTCCATTCACTTGTACACAGTCCCCCTCTAGGTTTCCTGTAGGCCCCTTCAAGTATTGGACAGCTGCTCTAAGATTGCCCCAGAGACTACTCTTCTCCAGGCTAAACAACCCCAACTCTCTCAACCTGTCTTCATGGGAGAGTTGCTCCAGCCATCAAATCACCTTTCATGGCCCTCCAATGGACTCATTCCAACAGCTCCATGTCCTTCCTGTACTGGGAGACCCCCAGAGCTGGATGCAGTACTCTAGGTGGGGTTTCTCAAGAGTGGAGCAGAGGTACAGAATCACCTCTTAATCTGCTTGTTACTCTGTTTTTTGATGCAGCCCAGGATGTGATTGGCTTTATAGGCTGCAAGCCTGTACTGCCAGGTCATGCTGAGCTTCTGATCAGCCAACACCCCGAAGTCCTTTTCCTCAGGGCTGCTCTCAATCGTTTCTCTGCCCACTCTGTAACTGTGCTTGGGATTGTGTCAACACAAGTGCAGGGCCTTTCATTTGGCCTTGTTTTATTTGTGCCATTCACAGAGGCCTGTATCTTAAGCCTCTCAAATTCAGTCCAGCATGACAAACACACAGCTTGGTGTTGGCAAACTTACTGAGAGTAGACTCAATCCTACTGTCCATGTCTTTGACTAAGATGTTAGTGCTGGTCCCAGTACTGACCGCTCAGTAATGTCTCATATCCCCGATCTCTACTTGGACACTGAGTTGTTGACACAAATGCTTTGAGTGTGACTGTCCAGCCACCTCCTTATCTATTGAGTGGTCTATTCATCAAATCCATGTCTCTCCAGTTCTGAGGCAAGGATATTGTGTGGGACAGTTTCAAATCTTTTGCACAAGTTCAGGTAGATGGTGTCCATTGCTCTTCCCTTATGCACCAGTGCTGACACTCCATTGTAGAATGCCACCAAATTTATTAGTCACAATTTGCCCTTAGAGAAGCTGTGTTAGCTGCCACCAATCACCTCATTATTTTCCATGTGTCTGAGTGTAGCTTCCAGGAGGATCTGCTCCATGATCTTGCTGGGCACATGGTGAGACTGACTGGTCTGTAGATCCCCAGATCTTTCTTCTATTTCCTTTTTAAAAAATGAGGGTTATGTTTCCCCTTTTCAGTCAATAGGAACTTCACCAGACTGCCATGACTTCTCAAATATGATGGAGAGTGGCTTAGCCACTTGATCTGCCAGTTCCCTCAGGACCCATGGTCTCCCACAGCTTCAGCTTCCTTAGATGTTCTCAAACCTGATCTTTCTCTGTATGGGTGGTTCTTCATTCTCCCAGTTTCTGCCTTTGATTTTGTGTTCTGGGTAGTGTGAGTAAAATATGTATTCATATGAGTTCGGTTCTCTTGTGAGTCGATGGTGAGAGCACTGAAGTGGGGGAAAACCCTGTGGCCCAGCTGATGATTTTACTTTAGCCGCACAAACATCAGCAGAAGACGTGCAGAGCAGCTTGTGATCTTCGTGGAGCAAAAAGCAAGGTTGTGGTGGAGTTAGTGTGGAACAGGCATGTTCTTCTCCCTCTCAGCCTCCTTTTTTGCATTGCAGGGTGAGCAGTGGTTGCTACCAGGTATTGTACAAAACTCTTAGGTGCCCGTGCAAGCTCCCAGCTGAGTGGGACAGGTGAGGTGCCTGCTGCGGCTCGCTGCCTGAGCACTGCTGTGCCACTACGGCATAAGCGGGAAGCCTCAGCATGCAGACGAGCCGCGGTGTCTAGACATGCTGCGATTACTCCTTTGCTCAACTCTGTGTGTAGCCAATATCTTTCCAAATACACTAAGCAGATGTGAGAGTGGTGCCTGTATCTGCATGACAGCGAAGGCACTGTGTTCCACACCCCTACCAGATTTAATCACACCTCTTGGTTGTACCAGTGAGTTCAGTGCCATGTTTTAACAGCAGTGGGAAACAGTGCTCCAATGTGTTTAAAATTAACAAGCCTGGTGAGGATTTCTGGAGCACCTCCACTTCTATAAGCCTATGTATATTTGTATCCATTTGCAGAAGGGGTTATTTCCCCCTCCTGTTCTTTGCAACTGATGTGCATCTGGGCAAGTAAGATGTACCGTGGCTGAATTCCGGTCTTGTGTGCCTGTGTTTGTTACTCAGAAAAGGAAGAAACAGAAATTTGGAAAGTGAGTCTTGCCTCTTGCTTTGCCAGGTCATTTTCATTAAAGTTTTTGTGTTAGATTGATACTGTTCATCAGTTTCAGAAGTTATTTTGAAAGGAAATTTTAGAAGATGGTTGCAAGGGAGCACAGCCACTGTAGCCTTTTTCCTGTAGGAAATGATGCTAAACTAAAGGGAAAGTAAACTAAAGCATGGCTACATACCCCCAAATAAAATAAAAAAATAAAATTGATGTTGGTTTTTTTTTTTTTTTTTCAGTAAGTTTTCTTATTTTGGTGGCTTAATTTAAAATTTCTATAAGATTGATTTGATGTGGGCTGTGTAGGTTGAGTTAGTCTAACTTTAGCTTAACTAAATAAGTACTCAGGCTAACTTCTGGTATTATCATACCCACAGCATATACTGTATTGTGCCTGCTGAGAGTGCTGCCACAGTCATAGGGTTGCCATATTAAGAGCTGTAAGGGAAGCAAAATATGAATCTGTAGAAATCCAAGCTTTGCAACTTTGCTTCTCTGTGCATGTTTTCCCTAAATTGGTAAGGTGGATTCAAGTTCTGCTTTCCAGTTTTGTCTGCGTAATTCTGAAGTTTACTACGAAAATAAATTTTCTAAAGCTTTTATTTTGCTAAAATAGAATCTGAGGTGTTTATGTAAAAATACAAATTGTGAAATGAGTGGTGAAAGGACAGTGAGGGGGTTGAAGTATGAATAAAAAGCACTAGTAATGTCAGGTTTGTTTAGAAAAATTGAGGCACACAGCCTTCTTTGCAATGTTTCAAAGCACAATAATTCAGCTGCTCATTCTGGTGTAGTGAGTGCGTACATAAATCACTAGTGCACGGCATCTTGGAGATGAGTTGCTTGTAGTTGTCTGTAGAACTTACTGCATGGTAATAGTTATAATTAATTACTTGACAGACTGAATGTCTCAGAGTACTTTGTCATCAGCATGCACGGGTGGTGGGTAGCTGCGTTGAGATGTTTGAGTATTCTCTGGTACATAGTAATATAAAAAGCAGAACTTGGTCCTCTTCCAAGATTTAATTTTGTCCTTGCCTTTCTGAAAAGTGGGAGGCGAAGGAAAGGTGATGCAATGTCTTCTCAAGAATACAAGTTTCACCTATGGCCTCGGACTATGAAATTCAGTGACCTTCCACCCTTTAGCTTCAGTTGATCCATATGCCTTGGAGAACACCATCTAAATCTTCTCTTGGCAACTTTTACAGCAGAGTTTGATGATGCTGAATTTTGTGGAGGGGTGTGTATATGTGCGCATATGATATAAATTCTTAATTTAGAAGAAAATATATAAATGATAAAAATCTGCAGTGTTTGGTAATAGGGAGCAGGGGGGTCGTGAGAAATTTTTACGTGGTGAATGTAAATCTGGATCTTCGTTGTCTAATCTGGAGAGTTCTTGCTCATATGATGTTTCCTTCCTATAAAACGCTTTTATGCAGTACTGCTTATGTATTTGGCAGGTTTCCTGACACTTTCATAGGTCAGGAAAGCACTGGATAAAAAATGCAAGCACTTTCAGTCATCCAGTACAGTCACTTTATATAAGTGAGTAAACAGAGTAGAACAATGACTCCTTTTTACCTCATGTCTCTGATTAGGTTCAAGGGTGAACTGTTGATTGCTACTGTATTTGTTCAGTGCCATAGACATTCTCAATCAAAGAAATGAATGCTTAAATTGGGTAGACTGTTATTGTTTTTTACTTCTGAAGTACCTTTTTGCTGACGTGTTGAGAACAGGAAACTGCTATGTGAATTCCTATCTTGCTGTTTCAAGTGGAGATAGCACTTGATTGATTAGCAGTACCTTTTTGTTTCAATAATGAAAAAAGCAGGATGATTTTTTAATGCTCATATTGTCTTTGTCATTCCTACAAAATGGGTTAAACTGTGAAGTGCTCTTAATGATGAACCTCATTTTCTTGAAAATGTCTTTTTTATTGTTTTGAGACATTAGACAGCAACTGAATTTTTTTTCTTTTGAACTTTCAGTTTTATGGAAAGATGAAAGAATCCTGAAGTTTTTCCCACCTGAATTTTTTTCCTGGATTTCACTGGGGTCCAGGTTTCTGTCCACATTTTAGGCATGTTTAATTTTAATTGTGGTTGGGGCATGAAGGGAGACTTTTACAGCGAGGATTTCTCTGAAATTAATATGTCCCATGGATTTTGGTAGTTCTGTTGCAAGTATTCCTCTTGATTCTCATCCCAAGCTGCCCATTATTTTAAAGAAATTTTTTTCATCCTCTTTCTGTTTGGTTCTTGTTCACACTGTGTAGTTCAGTGCCTTACATTTCTAATTTATGACTGCTATAAATGCCTGAGAATTGCTCATGAGCTGTCTCTTCAATATCTATTATTTCTCTTTTATGTTTCCTTATCTCCTAGGAGCCTACAAGGTAGACCCAGGACCCCACTGAGTTATGCTCTTCACAAACGCTGAACAGAGGCAGTAGATGATTACAGAGGGATGGTGACTAAAAGGTAGGTAACAGACTCTATTTTGTTCAATGGGTAGATGGTAATGTCATGGAAAAATTGTAAGTCTGGAAAAAGACTTCTGAGATGGGTTTGTAGACCATAACAGATACTCCGCCTTTCGCTTCTCCCAAAGCAAAGGAAATGGAATGGGAGGAAAGTAAGGAAAACAACCTGCAACTCTCCTTTCTTCTTCCCTCCCTTAAATTATGCTCAGCTTCAAAAAGGGAAGCTATGTAAAAATGGGGATGTTTGTTTAAAGAAAAACTGAAAGGGCAGCTCTAAGAGTAACATGTTTGTAGGTGGCAGAGACACTATTTCAGGATGCTGCTTTGGAGGCTCCACACAAATCCTTACCATCAGTCTAAAAAAGTCTTAGGAAAAGGAAGCCTGTGTAGCTAAATGACAAGGCAGAGGAGACTATTAAAAGCAAGAGGGCATCTTAAAAAAAGCTGTTGCTGGATTCAAAGAAGGAAATAGGACCAAAAAATGCCCTGATTACGCCAAACATAGAATTAATAAATGTTTTTTTCAACCACACTAGGATCAGGAAGACAGTTGAAGAGTCTGTGGGGTCTACACATAATGACATTATGAAATTAATGATCTGAGATAAAGCCGCGGAGAAAACTAAATAATTCTTGTGTGTATGTGCTCAGCACTGAAAAGTGTGGGGTGGTTCTCATTTTGAGACGCTTCTTATGGGAGGCTTATGAGATTGCCTTTCTCAGCTGGAAGCATTTGTAGGAGAGACTGTGGAACAAATTGCATGTTCCCAATTTAACATGTCCAGACGTAGCTTACCCAAGTTTTTTAAGGAACAGAAAAGTGAAATAGACCAGCCAAAGACTGTGGTGTGCAGCATCTTGTCTGAAAGTGTATCAGCACTGGAGAACTTGCAGATGTCTAATTTGATGCTATGTTTTAGAGAGCATTCATGTGGAATCAGAAGCCTAGAAATCAGTACACCTCTCGTTTAAATTGACTAGATTAATGGAAAATTTGATTAGCAACTATTTTAGAAAGACATTGGATAAATACAATGGAGATACTGAGAAAGAATTGATTTCTGTGAAGGGGAGCCTGCTGAAGAGGAGATTTAGAAACAGACTAATATTAGCCTTCTACCACTTGAAGGGTGCTTACAAAGAAGACTGAGACAACGTTCTTAGTAGTGGCAAATTATTTAGCAGTGAGTTAACATATAGACTTCAGATTGAAATGTTCTGATTGAGTATTGTGGGAAAATCGTTTTTACTAGGAGGGGGGTGGTGGTGGGGAGAGTACATCTCTCCTGTGGGAGGCTTTTGAGTCTTAGTTGAACTGTGCTAGAGGTGACCTGATCTACTGTGGCCTTTAGTGGTTGGTCAGACTGGATGACTCCCAGAGATCTCTTCCAGCCAGCATTTTCATGATTCAAAGTTAAGCCTTGCTAAACTGCTGTTGTCATTTGAAGGAGGTAACCAGCATGCAGATGAAAGAAATCTTATAATGTATTGTTCTGTTTAAATTTTTAAAGGCGCATTTTGTATTCAAAGTCCTCTCAGAAAACTTTTAAAGGAACTAAATAGGCACAGGTTAAGGGGGAGGACTGCCTACTGCTTAAATAATTGGTTAAATGGTAAGAAAAAAACAGAAAGGAGGAGAAAAATGTGTTGGAAATCCCCAGAGGATTTCCACAGAGAGGTGCCAGGGGGACCTTCATATTCATAAGTGACTTGAAATAGAAGTATGGTGACAAGGTCAGATTCTCAAACTGAGTTATTTATTCAGGGCAGAAAGAAGGTAAAAGAAAAGGGGCAGACTGAAAAGCTGCAAAACAACCTTATAAAACTAAGCGGCCTTTAATGTAGTGGATGAAATTCAGAGTAAATAACGATAAAATATTTTCAGCTCACCTGAGATTTTGGGACTAGAAGCAGTAATTTAATGAAAATAAACACCTCCATACTTTAGTAACAGTACAAAAGCAAATTTGTATCGGGAGATGCTCTGAAAGGAGAAAGATCAAAATATCATTAGGTCACTAAAAATCTGTGGTGTGTCTGTGCCTTAAATATGGTGTACTCTCCTGGTGTCCTTATCTTAGAACAAGTGGAGTAGAACTGAAAAGGTTCAGAGTAGGACAACCAGAATAAAGAAAATCAGCAGGGTGCAGAAAGCATCCATGGAGCAGCATCCATGCAAGAACATCCAGCCAAATGAGTTTCCAGGCAGGAAAAGAAATAAAGGCCAGATACTAATGCTAGAGGTCTATAAACTCATAAGAGCTGTGAGGTGTGTGGATGGGAAATGAATAGTCAATGCCACCTTATTTTTGTATTCGAAGAGAGTTCAGGTGAATCAGTAAGAGGGCAGTTTCATGGGATGCCTTGTGTGCTGCACGGGTATAAAGAACTGCTGAACTAAGTTGGAAATGGAGGCAGGAAAAAAAGGGGGAGGAAAAGCAAAAGGAGGCAACAAAGTTACTACCTCTAAAGAAGGAGGTTACTGAGCTGAAAATTGTAGAAAGCTGTATGGTAAGTGTTTTGGGGAGAGTGGTAGAGAATGTATCTGTATGACTGCTCCAGTTTTCATGGTTCCTTCAGACATCTGCTCTTGGCTGCTCCTTGAGACAGGGTAGTGGGTCAGGCTGGATCTTTAGTCAGAGTAAGCTGAGTTCCTACATTTGGGCTAAATCTCCAGCATGGCCCATTGTGGTGGTTCCTATGTGCTATTTTATAAGTAGTAAGTTTGCAGGGCGCAGTCCCACAAGAGAACTCTGTTGATAAAACCATATTTGAAAATATTAAGCTATTGCGTAATTTGCGGTCTCGCACTGAGCTCAGATTTTTCCCTCATTGTAAGATAAATGCTCTTTATCTCATTTTGGCACTTGATGAATTACAGTTAAATTTGTCTTAATGTGTGCATGCTTTTTCATTGAAAGTTCAGTTCTTAGTCCAAAATCCTCACTTTTATTTTCTTTATTTTCTTTCATTCCCTGTACAGTCTGTACTGCTTGTCAGAGAGTGAGGAATTACCTTTTCTTACTATGTAAGTCCTAGTGACACCCATTTTGGTGTAGAGACAGTAGACTTTGGGAAGAGAGATAAGCAAGATTAAATGGCAAAGCCTTCTTCATTAGACTAGAGAGGATAGTAGCTCTTGGTAAAAATGAATTTTGCTAAACAGTAGCAAAAACAAGACTAAAGAAGCTGAAAGGGAGATTTGAAGGATTGCTAAGTAACATGGCCAAAACTTGCAAAGATAAAGTGGACACAAATATTTCAAATTGTGATATAGAGTCCTGAGGAAAGACTGTTTTTCTTGCAGGAAGGTTGTAGCTTTAGATAAATGGAGGGGAATTGTAGAACAAGAGCAGTCAAAAGGGAAGAAGGAAGAGGATTATAACATAGGTCACTGCCAATTAAAAATATTGCTTAGGTCAGCCATTTCCCTACCCTCCTAATTCTTTGAGCTTGACCATCTGTGAAGGAGAGTCCTTCTTTGTGGCCCGTCTAACTCTTCTGGTGTCTTCCTTGTGGCACTCTGTGTGTGGTGGTGGGAGGTTTCCCTTTGTGCCAGGCTTGGGAAATTTTAACAAATGAAGCATAACAATGAAAGGCTCAGTAGTAGTAGTAGTGGTAGTGGTAGCTGTTACCTGTTAAAAGGAGCCTGCATTGCTTCAAAGGAGCAGTTTCAGAGTGGAATGAAGGAGCTTCATTCTCTTTCAGATCTCCGTGTCTGGTATGTAACTTAACTGTGGACCACTGAGCTGCAAACAGCTTTGTACTGAAGTGATGAATTGTGCTGTATTTGACTCTGCATATGAGGTGAAGGAGGATCAGAGAGGGATGGATGAGGTCATTGTGTCTAATGTTTCTTGCTACAGAGAATGAGACTCTTCCCATTAAACCCTGTTGTTAAATCTCTGAGATTAATGGCATCTAGAAGCAGGGTTTTAACACCTGGTGAGAAACTAAATGGTCTTTGATTTATAATCTTAATCTCTCCCCACTCCCCCCCTTCCCCCCCCCCCCCATACAAATCTAGTTAGGAATGAGGTTCAATTTACTGACACCAACACAACTGCCCTCCCCCAGGACACACTTTTTGCAACAGAGATGGTGACACCTTTAAGTATTCCAGGTATCTCTCAATTGCCTGCAGTATCATGCTTTCTCTTGTCTTGTCATTGAAAATGTCAGAAGAATTTGTAGAAAAGGGCACTGTTTTGAAACCTATTGATTTGTCTCTGTTGATCCAGGCATGGTTTTCTGGTTTGTTTTATTTTTTCCATTTGTTTTTCCCACATGGCATGGATTTTTGTACTTGCAGTATATACATAATAGTAGTGTCTCTAATCTGTTTACTCTGGAATTTCTTTCTGCAACACCATTGCGAACAGTTTCTATTATTTTTCACTCTGCTTGAAGTTGCATCTTTATAAAATATGGTGGAATCCAGTGCTGGAAAATATGCAAGTCAGCCCTGGAAATTGCAATCCCCATTTATCCATGGACTAGATAGCACAGCCTAGCTGGAGCACAGTCTGTTGTGGCAATATGACTCATGATTAACCTGCCAAGATGACTTTTGCTTCAGTTATTTATTATTTACAGAGTTTTGCAAGACTGCACAATAAGATCATCATGTTTCAGTGTGTGCTTTTAGTATTTTTCTACATAATGTGATTATTAAAGTATAAATATAGGTTTGTGTCTTTAAAAAGCAAAAAACTATGAACTCTGCATTGTCTTTCCCATGTAGGAGAGATGCGTTTGTCTATAGTTATATATATATATATATATATATATATAGTTTCATTCTGAGCTTTCTATTTTGAATTCCAACAGTTTCATTCCATAAACCCTTCTCATACCTATGATACTTGTAACTCATTGCAACACTGCTATGTATACTGACACTTTTCTGCTCTGAGCTAATAATTTTTCAACACTGGACCTGCAGCCAAAGGGCAGGCTTTAGTTGGACTTTTATTTGTAAGACATGTTACTGTACTTGTGTTTTAACTTGTGCCATTGACAGAAGCCATTTACAAGGGTTTCATGGTTTGTGGTTTTGGGTTTTTTTTAGTGGCCGTTTTTCTTGTTATTCTCTCTACAACTTTATGCTTGGACTGTTATTCTGGAAGTAGATTTAACAGCATGTCTTTTTGTGGTAATATGCAAATGACATCAAAGCAGAGAGTTGTAGATAAAGGAGAAGAAATATAACTGCTAAGGGATTGTGGAAGAGCAGAAGGGGTAGAGATTTTAGGAAATAAAAGCATAGTTAGAATGGGGGTACTAGGAATTTTTTATGCAAGCAAAAATGCCTAAGAAAGCTGAAACAGTGCTTTTATTTTTAGAAAAATCTAAGGGAAGATGTAATCATCCTACATGTTTCTATTTATGAGCTCAAGGTGACATTGACACATTTGGTCTCTGAATTGTAGATTGCCCAAAAGGAGGAGTCTAAGATATGTTTCAATGTATACAGTCTGTGCATATATACTATATACTTGTAAGATTCCAAATATACTGTATGCCTATAAGATTCCAAAGTGATAAATGAAAAATGACGGCTACAATGCTACAGAAGTCTAAAGTGATTTTGGATATGATGGAGACATCAGTGACACTTCATGTCATTTAGTCTTTGACTGATGGAAGCTGTCAGCCACTGAGAAGCCATTGGGAAAGATGTCACCCAACAAATTGGATTTTCACAACATTGTTAGTTTGTGAAATAACCTTATGAAATAGATTTTTATTTTTTCCCTGAAAGCTCTTAACAGGAAATCATTCAAAACAGTATAGCTATTAACAACTAAATAAAACATGGAAATGTAAGTAAGTTAAAATAACTTCTTAAGAGGGTATTTCAGAATCAGGAAAATAGAGTATATATAGATTATTTTTTTTTGAGAAACAAATGCACAGAACGGCACGATGTATGCTCTGAAGGAAAGCCACAAGGGGCTTTTGTGTATTGAAACAAATATGTCAAGAGCCATTCCTCATTTAACCTTAGGTTATTTGACATCTCCTTATTTGCTGTTTGACAGCTTCATTGGGTGCATTCCACCAGATAGTGTATGATTTCTGTTGTGTCAAGTTTTAAACAGACTTAAAAATAGAACTTAAATTTCTAACAATGATGTTGGAGGAAGAATATACAACTATGATTTATTCACTTTAGAATGATGTTATATCTTTTCTTTTTTTCTGTCATGCTATGTCCTAGGAGTTAGCAAAAAATAAGCAAGTTGGCATTGACAGGAAGTTCAGACATGTAGAAATGTTCCTCATATGTGTGAAACCTTTGTATGTAAGTACATGGGCTTTTATATGTAAGCATTGTATTAATTTTGAACTTTGCCTTCTGTTTTGAAGACTCTGGTAGATTGGATCTGATCACCTTTCATGGCCCTCCTCTGGACTCACTCCAACAGCTCCATGTCCTTCCTGTACTGGGGACCCCAGAGCTGGATGCAGTGCTCCAGATGTGGTGTCATGAGAGTGGAATAGAGGGGGAGAATCACCTCCCTCAACCTGCTGGTTATACTGTTTTTTTTGATGCAGACCAAGATGTGATTGGCTTTCTGGTCTACAAGTGCACATTGCTGGCTCGTATTAAGCTTTTGATAATCATGGAGGGTTAATCATGGGACTACTAGGACCATTGAAGAGTGCATTCTCTTGTCTATTAAATCTTTGTAAGTGTGTGTGAAAACTTGTTGCTAAAATATAAAAAAATCTACATCACCATCTTTTGTGTTTAACAAGGAAAGTGATATAGTAGCTGAGTTACCCTAGGCATTCTGCATAATCAGTACAGAGACACTGAATGTTTCAGTCCACCTAGTGTTCTCTGTAGGATACTCTCTTCATTGCTTATCCAAGAAGTGAAGGAGGAATCCAGAAGCTTGGTGGGGATAGCATGTGTTTTGAATGCTTACCCTGATAGAAAAGCTGCATATAAAGTAATAGGTGGGGAGCAGAAATGTTCCACAGGGGTGATGTAGGATTGGAGCTCTGAGTTGCCTCACGTCTCCTTTTCCTTCATTTCAGCCTGTTAAACCTTGCTGTCGCTTAAGCTGGTGCAGTAAAAGAGAGCCTGAGTTGGTCATTAATGGGAAGAAACAAATAAAAAGCTGGTCAACAGTTATGTCTTGAGAGGAGGTGGGAGTCTGAAATGCATTTGTAAATGGGGGCACGGAGGTCAGGGGATCTGACATAGAAAAGTGTGTTCTCCTCCACTGTGTTTTGGTTTTCAAAGCTGTAACTGCTTTGCATTTGCTGAAATGTGTTAAATAACCACTGCCCCTTGAAACTGCACCAAAGAACTGAACCTGCCTCAAGAAGGATAAACGTGCCTGTTCTATTTAACTGAAGCAGGCTGTCACAGTAGTCATTTCATGACATTCTGGAACTCATCCAGCAGTTCTTTTAAGTAGTCACTACTTAAAGTAGTGACTTTATTTTGGAAGTTTGCCTAGCATTAATGTGCAGAATATCTACTAATAGCTTTGTTTTAGCAGTACAATTTTATCCTTTAGATTGGCGGCTCACATTTAGAAGTGTATTATATGAAGTCCTTATAAAAGCTAAATCCCAAGTACTATCAAGTCCTTCTGTACAGTGACATATAAAATAGTAGAGAACTCTTTTCTGTTGAAAATAAATTTTTTTAAACACCAGCTATTTGAAGTTGCTCTATTACTTCCTTCTGGTTTCTCTTACATCCATGTATGAATTTTGGCATGCTTTCCTCTACAATTTACAAATATAAAAAAGGATGTGCAGATGGCTACAGTGATGATCTGTGATGGTGTCTCTTAATTATTCAACATCTATGACTCCAGTCTCTGTGTTGCCACTTCCCAATTTATACACAATCAACAGCTGAACTTGCATTACTTTTATATCACCTCTTATTTACCTGCTTCCATTCAAAACTACTTCGTACTTCTTCAAGATTTTACACAAATTTTTCATCTAACTCACATTCATCATCTTTATTCCCCCCCCTCAGCCAATAAAACTTCACTCTTCCGAGATAAATTTTTTCCTGAGGTTATCCCAGTCCATCGTCTTCTGCTGCTCTGTTGCATGGATCTCCTCCCAATCCTGAATTACGGCCTTTTGTTCAATGAAGTCATGTTTTTTAACCTGCCTTTTTTGTTACTTTTAATATAATTCCCAGTACAAGACAGTTTATAATAATGTGACAGGAGAAGAAAGCGATGACAAAGCATACTAAGCTAGAGCGTCTCCTCCTTCTTCCATCCTGCCTCATGTCTGAATTTGGGTAGAGGCCATGGTAGAAGTCAAGATACGTCACCAGCTTTCAAAGCATAAGCTTTTGTCTTTTGAGTACCATTTTTTTTCATATACAGTGAAGTTTCAGGACCTTGTTGAATGCAAATTAATAGTCACAGCTTTACTTGTAGTTGTGAGTCTGGTCCCATATAGATTCCTAATTCCCAGTGGTGAAATTTCAAATTTCACTTTTTCTGTGGAGCATAAAGACTTTTTATACAGGGAGCATAAAGGCTATTTTAGCAGAAGACTACAAGAAATGGGTTAACAGTAAAGCTGGGGAAGAAGAGTTTCAAGGCTGTTCAAGAAATGTCATTACTGTGGTAGTTCCTACTAGATTGAAACATATTTTTTTTTCCTCTTCTAGAAAAATATGTTGTTGGATATGTGAAATCAGCATAATTATGTGGTTTAAAACAATGCCATAAACTGGGACTGCATTTATTAATAAATATGATGAAAATAAGCTTTAAAAGTATTGTAATTGCTTGGTCATTGTTTTTCTTATTAATCCTTGTTCAATGGGGTAGACTTGGATGTTTTTATCATATTCAGATTTCATGGGTCGGTAAGATTTTTCACAAATAATTTTCATTCACTGAGGTGTAGAAATACTTAGTATAGCATCTTCCTTCATGTAAAATCACTAGGTCTCTGAAAGTACACGTTGCTTTAAAAATTGACTACAGCTTTATGTATTATATTTTATCTCTCAGGAATGTGCCAGGGATATTTGGAAACCACATTTCTAAGGGCCACTAGCAGCATTGCCGAATAAACTGAAAGAAACTTCTGCAATGTAATTTATGTTTTGTGAGTTTTTTAAGGGAGTCCACTTAATGATCCTGTTGAAATTGAGGTCTTTGCTGCTACAACCAAGAGACAAGGATCTTTTCAACCTGTAGGGTTTCCTACTGTGTGGATGAGGGAATATTAACGAAAAAATACTGTGGACTGGCTATTCTGTAAGAGGTTTGTCTTTGTGGTTGCAAGTCGTACTGTGTACCATATGTGCTTTGCAAAAAGCTGTGCAATGGATTTTCCTTGTTTTACCATCAGATACGTATGTTCACTTTTCATGAGGTTTATGTATATACCATGTAAATACAGACTTGTGTGCCCTGTATGGCAATACAAGTCAGTTAAATACATCCTACCATTGTTGTGCAGTGCAAGCAGAGCTCAGATCTTTGGAGAACATGGGACCACTGGCTGTGCATCCATCAGAGGTGCATCCATCCCAGCACCTGGTCTCTGTCAGGAGCAAACAGCACGTGTCTCAGGGAAGAGGGAAAGACCCTAGCAAGCAGATCATGGAATTCTTCCTGAATATTGTTGCAGTATCAGGTTTAGGAAATTTCTGAGCTTCACACTGCAAAATGGGAGTGTCAGGTATTTCATAACCATCAATGCATCCTTTTTCTGATGATCTTCCCAATCCCCTTTTGAAGTTACCCCATTTTCTTAAAATCCTGTGGTGAGGACTGTCCACTTACTGTGTGATTCCTTGAATTGTTACAGTTCTCCATTTCCTTTCTCTCTGCATTAACCAACACTTCTGCCCTCTCCTGGCTCATTCTGTCTCGCTTCATGTCTTGCCTTTGGCTACTGAGCCATCTCTGGTTTTCATTCCAACTTTATCCACTTTTCAGATCCTTTATTTTCAAACAGCATTATTCTATTTTTCCATTACAGTTATTTTGTAAAGAAAAAACTGTTGGCTTTATAGTCTGTCTGAGGAGGAGAATCCCTCCTTCTGCTGTCTCAGACTGACTTCTCATGACCAGGCTGAGATTGACAGTTCAGTGGACGCCCTACTACATGTGAAAGAATCAAGATGTGGGCATTTGGTGCTTGGGAGCATACCAAAAAGGCTGAGGAGCTTAAGGGGTAGCTAACAAAAAGAGGGATTTTAAAAAGAAAAGCTGAGATTATGCTGGACCTTGGGTGTAGGCTGTGATGACGTGACTACCTTTATTCTTACCTCTAAACTGCTTGTGTTGCTCTTCTGCTTGGACCTTCTGGGTTGGCTGATGCTTGCTCAAGGAGGCTGTGGTCCCTTGGTACCATGCCCCACAGATGAGGTAGACACTGTCATAATGTGAGATCTGAGGCATTATTACAAGCTTCCTGCTTCACTGTGGCCACTGTTCTTGAAGCAGTGCTTCCTTTGTGGAAATTGCAAGTATCACAGTACTTTGAACAGCACTGGGGAACTAGCCTTGATGACAGATTCTTCTTTTACGGGGTGTCACTATCAGCTACAGATATTAGCAGGCTTTTGGCAGAACGTCACTGTGAATTTAAGAATTGATTTTTGACTGCATTAGTCAATGACAGCTGATGGGTGACTGCCTCTTGCAGATCTTAAAATTCAAGCCACTGCAGAAATATTAAAAAAAAAAAAAAAATACTTGAAGGAACTTGGTAATCAGTTTGTTAATTGAAGCTGACTCCCACTTTATGAGAAGACAAATTAGAATATGCTACTCTGTTGCATAGCAAACAGTCTTCATTGCTGGGTCCAATGATGAAACACGATAGTATTCGGCTGGATTATTTCACTGAAGAGGCGCTATAGCCTCCAGTCTCATCTTGATATTTAATGAGGTGGTCTTTGAGCTATTGCTCTAATCTAATTGTGTATCTGAGTGATATACAAATTGTTTTGCTAAAGCTATACTGAATAAGGGATGTATTTCAAAGTAATTATATTATAAAGAGGTATAGCTTTTATTTCTGCTTTTGACAGGGGAACAGGATTAATCACTATAGTAAAAACAACAGGGTTTTTTTTTGAAACAAGATTTAAATGAGTTTTGATATTCATTTGCCTTGTGTCTATATATTATTAGGAGAGGGGTGACTGGGAAAAAAAAAAATCAGTAAATGTCTGTAAAAAGTGAAATATGAATGCCTTTGATACACAACATTCACATTTTTCACCAGAGGAGAGGGGAGCATAGTTATTTTAGACTGATGCAGCCCTCTTGATGCCCCCTGTTGCCTCCAGGGCTTGCCACCAGTGGTATTGCCAGGACTGGGAATTTGGAGTGTACGCATTGGTTGAGAATTTAGCTAGGTTTTATGATAGGTGTGATGACAGGCCTTTTTTACATACTCCTTTCTCTAGCAATCTTCCTCTCAAATTATTTGTATGAATTTGAGTTGCTTGGTTTAAAAAAAAACCCAAAAGCCATTACAGAGAAAGGCACTGAACTACATCCTGGGCGTGTTCAGGTGTTAGTTTTATGACCATATGACTGCTGATACCTCTTTCCTGATTTGTCCATATGCGTACTAGCAACACACAGTATCGTGGGCTTTTGTTTTGCTAAAGAGGAAACATCAGTTCTCCCTGCCTGCTCATCACTTGCTGCAAATGTACCGTTCCTTTAATAAACTGTAAAAAGGTGCAACTAGCTGTAGAGTAGATTGACTAGGTATTTTTAATAAAATTGACATGAACATAGTTTAAATAATTATGACTATTTTAAAGTGTGTTCAGTAGCAATATGGGACAGCATTTTTCTTTGGACTCAATTCTGTTCAAAAGGACTTATATGATATATAGTGTCTTTCATTTGCCAAGTACTTTTATTTCAGGTTCATGCTTGTGCATGTTTTCTGGAGCAGTTAGTTAGCATGAGTAAATTTTTATCAAACTTTTACTGTTTTGCAAAAGAAGTGGAGTGAAGCCCTCAGGGAAAGTGGAATGAGTCTCCCACAGCAGATTACATGAACAGTGTCTGTGAGAGCTGATGCTGGTGTGCATATAAAGAAACTCCAGACCTGCTTGTGGATGCATGTACCCAGAACCAGTCCTGGAACTGACTTCTTTTAACCATGCCAAACTGAGCTGTTTGTATACTCATACTGTCATAAGTTCACTTCATCATTCACTGAAAGTGCAGTTAAACTTGACACAGAATCAGCAAAGATAATTATTTGAAAGCTTCTTTACTGCTGGACAGCTGCAGTTAACTGTGGCAATTCTCTATACAGCAGCTTATTTTAATCAAACAAAAGACAGTTGTGGTGGTTTGACCCTGGCTGGAGGCCAGATGCCCACAAAGCTGTTCTATCACTCCCCTTTTCAGTTGGAGAGGGGAGAAAATATCTATTGAGAGGCTTAGGAGTTGAGATAAGGACAGGGAAAGATCATTCTGCAATTAGCATCATGGGCAAAACAGACTCAACATGGGATTAAAAAAAAGCCTAAAACATCTAATCGATTACACAACACACAGAGAGAAACCAGAGCAGTATAATGAGAATTAAACCCAAATCCTAAAACACCACACACCCCCCCCCCCTCCTTCTTTGTGAACTTTATTCATGATTTCTCTCCCTTTTTTCTCTCCCTTCCTTCCCTCCCAGGTGCCACAGGGGGAGACAGGGATGGTGGTTTCAATCAGGTCCTTCTTAGCTGGGGGTGGGGCGGGGGAGGGAGGGCATTCCTCCCACTCTTCCCCTGCTCCATCGTGGGATCCCACCCATGGGACACAGTCCTGCGTGAACTTCTCCACCGTGAGTCCTTTCCCACGAGGCTTCTTTAGCTCTTCACAAACTGCCCCAGTGTGGGTGACTTCTATGGGGTGCAGTCATAAATCATAGAATGTCTCTCAGTCTCTGAGGCCCAGATGGCTCCAGCCTGGTCCTCCACAGGGTCACAAGTCCCCTCAGCAAACCTGCACCAGTCTGGTCCCCTCTCTTTCTCTCTCCCCCTCTCTCTCGCTTTCCACGGGCAGTAGGTCCTGCCAAGAGCTTGCTGCAATGCAGGTCACAGCCTCTTCTATATGTCTCCACTTGCTCAAGTGTGGGGTCTCTCGATGGGCTGCAGGTGGGATCTCTGCTTCCCAGTATCTTCTATGGGCTGCAGGGAGACAACCTGCTCCAACATGGGTTTCTCCACAGGCTGCAGGGGCATCTTTCTCTCCTGCACCTGAGGCGCCTCCTCCTCCTCTTCACTGGCCTTGGTGTCTGCAGAGTTTCTTACATCTTCTCACTCCCTTCTCTGGTGGCAAAAAGCATCTGCTTACAGTTTTTTTTCTCCTAAATGTGACTCCCAGAAGCGCTGTGACCATCGCTGATGGGCTCAGCCTTGGTCAGCAATGACTCTGGCCTTGAACTGGTGGGTGTTTGCTCTGCGGGGCCTGCAGAGAGCTTCTGGCTGCTTCTTGCAGAATACCCCCTGCAGCCCCCCTCCTCCACCAGAACCCAGCCATACAAAAACCACAAGAAGTGTGTAGTTTATAATTCAGAGGTAAATTATACTTCTAACATGGTGTATTTTAACTGATCTAGAAATATTGACATTTTGATTATTTCATTTTAATTATAGGACTTTAATTACAGGACATTTTATAGTTCTGCTTTTTTTTTTTTTTTTTTGCATCCTCAGATTGTTTTACAGACCTGTAAAATGCAATTTGACAGACATAAAGATCTGTGCTATTAAAAGCTATATAAATATATGTCAATGTGCTGTTTCCCAAATGTATAGCAATAGTTAAAAATACAGTCAATGTCACTATTATGGATATGTTTGGAAGATTTTGGGTTTGAAGGCTTTTCTAAGGTGTCTGTTTAACTGCTCATGCTGTGGGTACATGTTAAAGGTGTGTATTTTGTTTTTTGGTTAAGGGTGTGTGCATTTTTGGTTGCGTTTTTTTGTTGGGATTTGTTTTTGGGCATGGTTGGTTGTTTGGGTTTTTTAGTCTAGCACCGTGGTAGGTTAAGTCTCCAAACTGCTTTTTCCTTCTCCTGTGCATGCCCTAGTGTAATGAAGTGGATAGTGAGACTTCTCCAAGCTGTTCATAGGATGTGTTGTCTGCCTCCACATCCTGATTGGGAGACCTGTAACAGACTCCCACCATGATATCTGCCTTGTTGGCCCTTGCCTTGATTCTTATGCATAAATACTCAACCCTACTGTCACCCTCGTTATGTTCTAGGCATTCATAACACTCCCTGACATACAAGGCCACTCCACCACCTCTCCTTGTTTGCCTATGCTTCCTGAAGAGTCTATATCCCAAAGAGTCTATATTTGCAGTGCCCTACAATGTATTTAATACAGTTAAAATTACACATCTAAAATTATACATTTAAATTAATCAAGTAGCACAATGTGTTTAAACAGGTAGAGGTCAAGGTACAGAGAAACTGAAACTGTTACTGTTTTTCTCTGAGATATATTATCAGAAGTGCATTCATGTCCTCCTTTGTCTTTCCTTCTAAGTCTAACCTTTTATTTGGGTGCTGTGGTTGAGAGAAAGGAGTGTTCCCTGCCTCTGTTTTTACCATGTGAGATACATGCGGTAAGAGAAGTTCAGCTAGGTAGGAGAAAATTTCTCCACAGCATGATTGTACATGTAAACAACTATATGAAACACCAACTATGGCATGTAAGTAGTCTGTTTTTCCAGAGGATGCTGTTTGAATTTAGATGCTGAGGAAAGGTTTTGTTATGAAGGAATCTTTTTTTCTGTTACTGAGTTGTACAAATGGGATAGGTGTGGAGAAAATCTCTCGATCCCTGCAGGATACAAGATAGCAGACCTGTAAAAATTTATATCTCTGTCCTTATTTACTACAATTAATCCCATGAAAGTCAGTATCCTTTTTTTTCTAACAGAAGCCATAGCATCCATAAGATTCTAAATCAGCCATGTAGACTTAGTATCTTGATAATAGTATTGATTCTTTTATTTCTTTGGGGGGAAATGGGTTTCTCTTTTTTTGTGTCCTGGGTAGAGCTGTTTTTTGAATTTTGACTGTGACGTAGGAGCCTGGTTACATAAAGACCATGGAGCTTCATTTACAGCCAAGGAGGCAGAGAAGGCTGAATGTATAGATCATAGAATCATAGAACAGTTTGGGGACATCCACAGCTTCTCTGAGAAACCCGTTCCTCACCATTGTTATAGAGAAGAATTTGTTCCTGATATTTAATATAAATAGGCCATTACGGCTTGTCCTATCACTCCATGCCCATGTAACCAGTCCCTACCCATCTTTTCTGTAGGCCCCTTCAGGTACTAGAAGGCTGCTGTAAGGTCTCCCTGGAGACCTTAGCTATGGTATAGACACATAAACTGTTTAACTTTGGATAAGAGTAGTGCATAGTGCTTGAAATGTCAACCTTCCAGAAAATGAACTATCAAAACATTGAGCAGGCACTTTATGTCCCTATATATGTGAGTGCACAGAATTTCTATAAGCAGATACCGTCTGCTGTGAGCAACAAGCAATTTATAGTGAGAGATTCATATTGGAATATACACTACTTAAAAAATTAGGAATATGGATTTGATTAGAAGGTTCCCCCCTTTGTTTATTTTGAAACATAAGTGAATTAGATCTTTGATCTATGTATTTTACTTTTTATTAATGTATTAGATGTGTCCAGTTCTCAGCTAGAAGGTTTCTATAGGCAGCAAAATGATGTAGTATGAGCTAATATTACTGTAGCACAAGCCATTGTAAGCTGAACTGCAATGTTTACTACACATTCTGCCTTCTGACTGTAGCTTTTGACACACACTCTTGCTGTGGAGTATCTTTTAATTAACAGCCCTTTGTTTCGTATGTTGAGGATGTTTATTTTACACAAATAGAAATTTTCCACCTTATTAAATAGCACACTGCAGTTCAGTGAGATCAAACGTATTAGAAGTCAATATAGCTGATTATTTTTTCTTGAAATGCTCTGTTAATTAGCAGAATGACATTTCTGCCATTATGGAGTTGTCTTAAATCTCCACTCTTCCCCCTGAAAGGCAGTGATGTCTCACAACTGTGTGCTATCGGCAAAGCAAGTTGGCTCAGTAAAGCAGCTAGTGACAAAAGTTTTTTGGGTCACAGAATAATGTTGTTACTGCTTGGACTATTTGTTTTGATAAAGATAAAGGAATTGGATTGGATCTAAAATTATATTGGCACCATGAAATTAAGCATCTGACTATTGGATGTTTCAAAAAACCCCTGGACTTGGAACTTCATTTGTGGCACTGAGTGAAAACCATTACATCATTGATTCATGTCTAGATTTTAGCAGAAAGGGGACTTGATGATCTGCAATACACAACCTGGTCATCAGTCTTGGCAAATGGGTATGGGTTAAGCAAGTGTGAGAACTAGTGACCCTCCCTCCTGTAAAGCAGAAATACATTGCCGAGTATTGAGGTGAATCTTCCTGTCCTGGTTCTGGCCAGGCCAGAGTCAACCTCCCCAGGCAGCCAGCCCAGGAGAGCTGAGTCAGCGCCGGTCTGTTTCCACACCACTGGCATCACTCCCCCATAAAAGGGGCTGGTCCAGGATGAATGCCCCTGGGTGTTTCCAGGGCAGTTTGAGTGGGGCTAGGCATTGGGTTGGTCCCTGTGTTGGTACAGCATGCTGTACCAACACAGTGTTATCTTTGGGTTGGTAAGGTACTCTGTTATCACTGGGTGCAAGTGAAATTTGCCACTGGCTGTTCTTGTTCCACTTTCATGGTGCTTTTGTCTTTATCCCAACCCAGGCCTCTCTGCCTGGTTCTCCTCTGTGAGTGTGTGAGCGGTGTGTGGTGCTCAGCCACTGCTTGGGGCTGAATCACCACACTTGTCCTACTGCTTCCTGTGCTGTGCTATATGTACTTTAAGGGTAGTAAAAAAATATATGCTCTAGGGCTGTTTTGTCAAAGCAGTCAGTAACATGAAGGAACAATTCCTTTCCTACCTGATGCTCAGAAGGAATCAAAGCATTCTTTCCTTTGTGAGGAAGGCAGAGTGAGGGGCAGCGGATCCAAGTGAATGTTATTTAGAGAAATTTTCTGTTTTTAAAAAACAGAAAAAAATTTGTAGAACTTTATTTTTCTCACACAGCTCACGAAATGATACTTTCAAGTAGAAAGGGGGAATGAATAACTTTTTTTAAATACTGCTGGGTGTTAAAAGGATTCTATAACTGATGATAATTTTATGAAGTAATGAGAGGAGCAGCTGATACCATACTTTTGAGGATTCAAATACTATTTAGACAGAAAGAGATGTTGTTTTGTTTTAATAATCAAAATTGTCTAGTTTTTTCTGTGGTTTTCTCTTATACTTGAGTAAATTTCTGTGAATTTTCCAGGTGCTTTTCCCATATGAGTACAAGAAGAGGAGGCAGTTAAAAGAAGTGACCACTGTGGAGGACAGCATGACCACCATGAAAGGAAGCTGTCTCCTTGTGGTGCTGTTGGCTGGACTTGGGGCATTAGGAATACTGGAGCCAACAACAGAAGATACCAATTGCCACAGGGCTGAGCACCCAGTAATTGCATACAAAGGTAAGGGGTAAGCGCAAAAAAACCCACAACCTTTTCCAGAAGTAGGCTAAGGACTGTGTAATCTCTTCATGGAAACAAACCTCTGTTATTAATGTATAAAGGTATAAAAAAAAGTGCATTCAGTACTGTTACGTAGTGACCTGGACTGCATGCAAGTTAAACAACTATGCTTGCAAACTTCATTCACAATTTGGTGCTGACTGTGTCATTTAAAGGTGGCTGACTGATTTTTTCTTCTGCAATTAAAACCAGGATGTGCTGTTGCATGGGGTTTTTCGTTTCCAGGAGCAGGACCTTGCATTTATACACTTAATGTCATGAGGTTACTCTTGGCCCATACCTCCAGCCTATTTAGGTCACTCTGGGGAGCATGCTGTCTTATCTCTGGAATAGCTTATCAACTATTTCCTTGAACTTGGTCTTATCTTCAAACTTTACAGAAGGTACTCCACTTGGTTATTCATTAAGGTGTTAAATAGGTCAGGTCTCAGGATCAACCATTGTGATATTCCACTTGTTAACAGCTTCATGGTGGACTAAACATTTGCTCTCTGGGCTTTGGCATCTAACTAGCCATTTACCCATTTGGTTGCCCAGCTGGTGAGACAGACCATAACATCCTAACCTACAGTGAGACAGTGTTGAAAGCTTTAAGATAAATGACACCCCTTACTTTCCTCTAATCATTAAAACTAGTAATGTTATTATAGAAGGCAATTAGGTTGTTTGGGAATTATTTACCCTTGGAAAATCCATGCTGACTCTTCTCAGTCACCTTCTTCTCATCTCTATGTCAAGAAAAGTGCATTCCAAGAGACTCCGTAACTTTCCTGAGAACTTAAGTGTGATGGACTGGCCTGTAGTTCCCACATTTGTTTTCCTGTAGTTACTGAGGAACTTCTCAGAGATGAAGAGTGGCCTATTATCCCAGAATCTGAGGATGTAGCTTCTCTGATTCCCATATATTTATATAGGTTGACATCTTTCAATTCATACCTACCTCAGCCCAGCTAGTGCTGGTAGTTCTTGAAGCCCTTTGATAAATGCCAGATGCCTATGGAACCTTGTTTTTTAAGACTGAAACAAAGGATCTGCTGGCACTAGATCACCTGCCCAATTCAGCAACAGGCTTGTGTTTTCCCTGTTTGACCTTTCATTACTATCACTGCAGTAATAGCTGCTCGTGTTCCCCTTGACATTCCGTGCAAGTCTTACCTCCCATTGAACTTTGTTTAAGGTGATGCAACCCTTACGTACCCATGTGGTGTTTCTGAATTCCTCCTTGGATGCTTTGTCCCTGCTTACACCTCATACATACAGCCTTTGTGTGTTGTAGCTCCACCATGAGTTCCTTGCTTCACCAAGCTGGTCTCTTTACACATGTGGTTGTCATCTTGAGTAGTGGGATGGACTGCTAAGGAACTGTTGGAACAAAGAGAAGAACACTTGGAGGATGTTTTCTGTAAAAACCTGAAGCATTTAATAACTGATTTTTTATTTATTTGAATTGAGATTTTTCCATTAGTGCTGGAACTTAGAACGAGTTCCAAATAGTTTGTAGCTATGAGGATGTAGGGATTAAGATGTATTAGATTATGTATTGCATTCCTCCTGTTTTTCTCGGAAGCACGTGTCATTTTTTTGTTCCAATGAATTAGGATATATTGCATTTTAATTGAAAAAATATTTGTTTCCATTCAAAACTAGAGAAAATAATGTTGTGTTTTCTACAGAAGGTCTTTTTGTTCTGGCATTTTAATGGTTTAATAAGAGTAATGGTACCAGCTGTCCCTTTCTCCAATGTATTGAAGAAAGGAAACAAATACAGAAAACCTGTGGCTACGTTGTGTACCTGGGAGCAGAAAAATGCCAGTCTATTGTGAAAAGGGACCGTTATCTCTCATTTATTGAAGGACTAAATAAGACAATTTATTCTGATGAAATACCTGGGGGTTTTTAGCATTCATGTATGCATATAATTTAGTTATTTATATCATAACACCACATACACAGTGTTGTAAATTAAAGTAGCACAGTTAAAGTGCTAGCACTTAAATGCTTAATTTCACAAACTAAGAGAACATTGAGTGTACTTTCTTTTTTGTCTATACAACTGTAAATGCAAATAATTGAAACTCGTTACTGGAGCCACATGCTAAAAGTTGCATTAAAAATATGTTGGTTTATGAATCTGATTCAGCTAAATTTAGGAGAGTAGCTTGGACTTAGCCCGATCCTGCCTTTTAGACCATTATTGTTCTCTATCATATTTAATTGTGATGTCCTTCCAGTTCTGAGTTACTATACTAAGGCTTTAGGGAGATGTAGACCTCCTCTGTCATCTTGTTTCAGTTGCACCTTTTGATGTAGCCATGGATGGTGTCACAGGGTTTACTGAATAAAACCAATTCCTTTATGCTGTATGTATGTGTGAGAAATAAAATTCTATAGAACCATTTATTGTCAGATTGTTAATATGAGATTTAACAAGATACTCAATGCCAGAATCCCTTGATCTTTGCAGTAAATATACTATTAATCTGTACATATCTATGACACACCTTAGCTTTTATGAACTGGCATATCTTGAAAAAGTTTTACTTAAAAATATTTTGACAAGTTCCTGTTCATACTCCCCACAATAATCTGTTTGGAATCATCAGTAAGTCTTAGAAAGTACATGTAGAACCATTTGCAATGCAGTATACAGTATGCAATAGCCTGGTAACATTAACTGGTGTGGGCAGGCAACGTTTGGCTTGTAGCTCAGGACTGCTAGTTAAGGGAAAACAGACGATACGAGACCAAAACAAAAAAAAAGACTTAGAGGTTTGTCTTTGAGTGTGTATCTTAGAAATGGACTACTTGGGCTTTTGAAGTAGGGTAAAAAAAAAACAAACCAAAAGAGATGTGTATGAGACGAGCTAATCTGTGAATAAATCCTGTGGTAGGAGTTTGCAGAACTCAATCATCCATCTTCCCCATTTCTATATCCTTCTTGTGGCATTTACTGACTTCATGAATGCCTGTAGGAGAACCCTTTGTATCTGTTGACTTTCTTAGTGCTGATAGACGAATACAGAGCCCCCAGACCAATTCTTAACAGCTATAAAATCTTTAATTTGAATACTGCATTAAGACGCTCTGCTGTGAAGTCATCTTGCCACCTAGGGGGGTTGTGGAGTCTCCTTCTCTGGAGATATTCAAGATATTCAAGACCCGTCTGGATGCCTACCTGTACGACCTGTCCTAGGGAACCTGCTTTGGCAGGGGCGTTGGACTCGATGATCTTTGGAGTTCCCTTCTGACCCCTACAATTCTGTGATCCTGTGATCTTATAGTAAGATCCACCAGAGCTAACTGGTGTGTGGGATGCTGAACATCAACCAAAGGTGAATGGTATTCAGTGGTAGGAACTTTAAAGCTTGTAAACTCAGTACTAACTTTACAGAGATATCAACTCTTTTGCTTGTGTGTTGGTTTTTGGTTTTTTTTTTAAATAACTAAAGCCCTTTTTTTTTTTTTTTGCAGTTTTTGGTATGCCAAAATAGCAATGTACTTATTTGATTTGTCTTCCTTTGAGAGGCATGGTAGATGGAGTATAAACCATTAAATAAAACTAATGGAGTGAGAGTCTGGTGTAGCGTATGGATGAACAGCTGCAGAAAACCAATAAAAAGAAAAAGTAGTCCCCAGGAGTTGTCATGGTGAAATATGGAAAGGGAGTGAATGTCCTAAAAGAGCTTAGTTTCTTTCCCACTGCCCATCAAAAATTGCTCACTTAGGTGATGATCCTGTCAAGCTACTTTTTGTAGAGGGGCATATACTATTTCCATCACTGATTTTCCCAGCTCAATAATTTTAGCTGAAAGACCAGGATATATATCTCCTGGTATCAAATGACAAGAATTTCACACACCTTTACTCCAGTACTTTGCTTGCCAAGGGAAGAGGAAAGAGAAGTTATGGAAGCAGGGGCGATGCACGCACTTTCAAAAGTTTTTTGACATGATATAAAAGTCATGATATAGAAATCATTTTATGTCTTTCATACGCAATAGTAATAATTGTGTTGTAAATTATTTATCTTTCTAACTGTCCTGGTTCTGGCCAGGCCAGAGGTAACCTCCACAAGCAGCCAGTGCAGGTGAGCTGAGTCAGCCTGGGGTGTTTCCACACTGCCTGACATCACTCCCCCATAAAAGGGGCTGGTCAGGGAGGGGTGTTCCTGGGTGCCTCCAGGGCAGTCCAAGTGCAGCAGGGGCATCATGTTGGTACTCATGCCGTACAGTACTCTGTCATAATCAGGTCAATAAGGTACTCTGTGTTATCACACAGAGTGTTACCACTCCTCAGGGAGTGAGTGGCGTGTGGTGCTCAGCCACTTCTTGGGGCTGAACCACCATAATAACTAAAGTTAGGAATGTATAACACACCTTTTCTATCTCACAGAAACTATAGCAAATAACAAAGTCCACTATAGACCTGAAAATGCTTCAGCTCTAAAAATCTATCATCATAGGTCTTCTCTATAGTAGAATAAGGCACTTCCTTGGAAGCTGGAAATTTCCTTTTGTCATTATTTAAAGTTGATAGAAATTACTACCAAGACCAGATTTATGTTAAGTATGGGATGGATTGACAGTATCAGATTGTTAGTGTGCAGCTCAGTGCTTTATATGGTAGGACTAACCTTCCTCTAAGGGAACCCTCTCTGAGGAAAAGCGTGTCTCTGAATGTGCAAAGGTGTGCTAGTTTGGTGAAATTCAGGCTGGGAAAAAAAAAGTTAAAAAAAAATCTGCATATATTATGTGCACGTACTAAGGATCCATAGGTTATGCTAACTGAAGTCCAACAGAGGGGACAGAATCAAGAGGTTATAAATCAGGTGCAGAACTATGTGCAGAGTGACAGAATGCACAGAGACTCAGTGTGAGATTATTGGTCTTTGCGTACATTTTCATATGCTTAAAATGTGCAAATAACTTAAAGAAATGGGATGAAATAAGCTGGTCATTAAAGATAGAGCCTTTTAATTTTTATGTGCTTTCATGCACATGTAGATATGAAATGCTAGCTCTCTAAAGTGCCATAGGGTTTGCTGATGGTCAGCTTCTTGGAAAGTGAACACTCTTAATACAGTAAGAGCATATACTTAACCTAAACAGTTAGAAAAGGCTGTGGAAACCAAATGTCCTCTGGGTAGGAACAGTGAGGGGTAAATCATAGGCAAACAGTGTTTGGATAAATAAAATGCCTATGAGAAACAAAAACTGTTTATAAAAGTTGAACTATTCTTAGTCAAAAAACAAAGTAAACCAGTTGAGTAGTGTAACATTTGTCTAAATATTTCCATAGGTTTCAAAGCACTTAGCCATCTGGTCTACAGAGCCTCTGTGGTAGCTCTCTGTGGAGCTGGTATTTTACATTTGATTAGGAAAAAAAAAAACCCAGTGTAGAAGTAACACTGGCACCTGTTTCCCCCCGACATTTGCTGAATTTTGAAACTGTCTGACCTGTCAAAACCTGCACACTCAGCTGAAGACTTGGGCTGTATGTAAGCAGACCCCATCCATGAGGTGGAAACGAAGAGGCCATCCCAACTGCTTAGCAATGTATGAGAGTAAGCTGGAAAAAAATATTGACCTGACCCCAATTTCAGGTGTGACATTTTAACTATTGAATGTCCTGAAGTTTACCTATGTAAAGCGTATTTTCATAAGCTTTTCTATCAGAAATAGTTTGCAGTTGTGAACTTGATTTTATTGATGTTGAGGGTACAGCTGAGATCATCTGCTCTGGGGCTAATCTCATTCTTTTATGCTCCTGTAAAGTAATCAGAATTTAAGGTTGTGCTGCCTCAACAAAAAAAGCATAATTTAAGATAATTTTAGAAGCTGTATTTAGTGATACTTTAAATACATGCTGTGCTGTAAAGTAGTTATCTGTTGAATAAACAAGCTCAAAAATAACATGTCTCAATTCATAGAAGAAATGAACACAAACCCTTAATTTCTACTTGAGGTTAACCAAAAAATTAAAATAGCATAGTTATTTTTTCATCCCTTGGTTCAGGAATCCTAAGAAATATATTTTCTTAACCTTATTGTCTAACCACCACAGAATTCCCTCACTTGATGTTTGTCTAAGTAATATAGACTCAGTATATCCCTCTGCTCATTTTATCATGTGGTTTGTATACAGAGTGCATGCACTTAATGTGTGCCAAGAGGAAATAACATGTGGGCTGAATGAAGGGTACATGATGTATGAACTTGTTTTTGTTTCTACACTCTTCTCTTTCCCCTAATCTTGTTGCAAGCTACTGTTTAAACTAACAGTAGTCTACCAAACTGCTCAGGATTTATTGTTTTTTCCTTCTCTTTGCACTGGTTTTCGGAAATGCACTTTAAAGACCTCCTGCCAGCTTCAGTGGTGTATCAAGTGGCATATTGGTGGATTGAGGTGTAGGGTTTTCCACCCCCTATCCTCTTTTGGGTTTTTCTTTAAATAAAGATGATTCATCGGTGAAGAAAAGTGGATTGCTAAATATTGCAACTTTGGTTTGTCTAGGTGATAGGACTGAGATTGCTTGCGCTACCCTGCCAAGAACGAACCCCTTTTAAGGACAAAAATAGTTCCTCCACCAGTTGTATACTTTTTGCATCAAATCAGGTTTGCCTTTACTTTCATACAGGAGGCTAAGCACCTGCAGAGGAATGGCAGCTTTCAATTGCTTGCAGTTAATTTTAAAAATAATGGCTTTGAAGATTGAAGGATAGTATCCCATTACTGTTTCCCTGAATCACCCTGTATCTTTGGTGTACATTCCCATAAAAACCAGGGTATGGCAGGGACTGAATTCTTTAAGCAAGGGACTTATATCCTGGGTAACTTTTTTTTTTAATTGATCACATTTTAAAGCAAATTTCAATTTCCAGTTCTTTCGGCATCCCAACGAAGTACAGGACCATCATAGAATGTTAATAATTTCAATAAGTTTCTGATAATTGAAAATCAGCAGTGGCTGCAATGGCTAGTGAGCTGCAGAGACATGTCCTGTGAGCCTTTGCACAAATGATTTATTCCCTGTTGCCCTAATGTGGAAGTTTGGACCATGTGAGATTTTCTGGTTGGTAACATGAAGCAGAATGAGTGAGAGACACCTGCCACATTCCACTACCTGTACAAAGCAGGCAGATGGAATTAAAATCTGGGTTTTGGTTTATTTTGTTGGGTTGTTTTTTTTTTTTTGAAATTGATATGTATTTTTAATGGAGATGAGCATTTTTACTGAAATGTTGTAAAACATCTAAACTGTAATATGCTAAAAAACCCCCAGATCAGCAACCAAGAAATAGAGCTCATAAGCAGCAGCTGAAGCTGAAGTTCTGTCATCTTCTAGAAGTTTTGGTGTGTTAACGATAAAACACAATACTGCTTTGATTTTTCTCTTCCTCTCCACGCCCCCTCACACCCCCGCCCCAGACAGTATTTCACGTTTTTTCATAAGATGTTTAAGTGATACAGTGTCAGTGTGAGTGTTTTACTGATCTACCCTTTGGAAAAGGCATTAATGAAGCATACCTGCTGCTTCTAAATCATCTGGCACAGTGTACATTATGTTTTGCTGAAGTTTTAAGTTTATTTTTAAGAACATGCTGGTTCATGTGAATTTGGTTCTTCTCTCTCTTCAGGGACTGCATTGCAACAGGTCCAAAGCTAATGAGCGTTGACTGAAGAAGAGCTAGTTAGCATTGTGCAGCCAAGCATCTGAGATTCCGCCCTTTTTAGCTTGCCTTGGTGTAACCCATTTGTGCCCAGCTCTTCCTGGAGCTTGTGCCTGCACAGTTGTCCCAGCCCAGCAGGACGCAGTTGTGCTGTGGAGCTGGTGGCCCTGTAGGCCCCAGTGCTGGCAAGGGTGCCAAGGCAGCCTGGGTGGCCTCTCACAACGACGACAGTGGCATGGTTCTACGTTCTACAAGAACCATCCTTAATTCAGTTGTTCTTGGTTACTGCTTCTGAAGTAACCTACACTGCTACCTCATGAAATATGGTTACAATTCCCTGGGCAACTCTGTGTAGATCCAGGCCTGGAGGTTGGCAGCCCTGCCTGTGGCAGGGGTTTGGAACTCTATGATCCTTGGGGTCCCTTCCAAACCAGACCATTCTATGATTCCATGAATTGCACTTCATGGCATTCTGGTTTCATACTTGGAGTGAACAGTTTTCTGGAAAGCCTCATTCTGCTGCTCTTGCCTTCCAGGTTCTGTGCAGCATTTGCAGGGTCTGTCTTGCATTCACCTAGTGGCACATGCTGCCCTTGTTACCTGTCAGTGGATGACACTGGTTGCTGGCTATTGCATCAGCTGAGAGATCTGGGGAGACCCTGATCCACGTTTGGACCTTGTCTGGAAGTCCACAATTTCCAGGAGTCTTAGAGTTGTGGAGGAAAAACATTTGTTAATTTTTCCTTTTTCACCTTAACGTCTAACATAAACTTCCAGAGGTACCTTGTGTTTATTTGACAGAACAGGCGGAAGTAGAGAAGTACAGTCTGTGCTTCAAGAGGATTTTTTCCACATGCTTTCTTTCCTTCCCCCCTCCTGTGACACTGCTCATTTGCTATTGACAAGAGACTATAAGGCACTGAATAGCAGCTGATTTTGTTTGCGTGGCTGAACATGGTAGATACATACTTGTTATGTGGCAATTTGTCATATTCAGGTGAGACCGTGCTTTGACGTGTCATAAGCTTGTCTTTTCAGTTACAGTGCTTACTTCAGGTTTTGTTCTGAAAGCTTTAGGGACAGAGAAATACAGTTGTTCACCATTTTTGAGAATTAGGAGCTCACCATTTTGCAACTAGCTCTACAGAAAATCGACTGAAGTAGCTGTTAATAATGACAAATACCTGGAGTTTGACAGTGCCCTTTAGGACAAAAATATTTTTTACGGAAAGAAGAACTGTTCTGTTGCTCGTGGAGTTGTGGTTTTTAATTTTCTTTTTCTTGCCTGTTGCTTTTTTTATTTGGCTTGGGGGCGTCTTTTTGGCTTTGTGGTGGGGGAGTGGAAGGGGGTGGAGAGCATGTTACTCTTTGAAGTGCCAACTCCAAATGCTTACCAAGATTAGTGTCAGGCTTGACCTTGTATGCCTTTTGTGTTACAATATGACTTGTTTTGTTGGGTCTTTGTTGTTTTGGTGGGGGTTTTATTTTGCATGAAATATCTTTTATGAGCTATAGTCTTGGACAGAGTTGATAGAATCAAGAAATTGTATTATGATAATGCAATGTAAATGAAGAAGTTACTGTGTTCATGTGCCAACATAAATAAGCATGCGTCATTGCAAGGCGGTCAGTTCTAGAAACACAGTCTTGCTAATTGAAACATAGATATTTCCCACAAAAATAACATGGCATTATTATAACTGTCTATAGGCAATTGGCTATAAAAGATATAAAACTTGAGTAGGTTTCTTTACAAAACTCCTTTACAAAACACGTTGAGACCAAATGCTGGTCTCCCATAACCCTTCAACATAGTTTCCTTCAAAATTAATCCTGTGGCCGATTGACAAAGCCAGTGTGTAAGCGTTCAAATGTGAAAGGTAAGCCCCTCTGAAGGGAGGCCATGACTAAGGATGTCAAATGTGTTTCTTGACATCATAGTCAGTAACAAGTGTGTTACTGACACAGTCAGTCTGTTCCTCTGCATCATGTTTGGGTAGACGGGCAGCATGGGGGCTGGAGCTCATAACTGGAAGGGAAAGCTGCATTCTCTGGGAAAAGCATGTGGGCTCTGTGCTGGTTGAGGTGTGCAGTTCCTGGTTTTTGACTGGCAGAACCTCCCCAGGGCAAAATAAACCTTTCACTGGCGCGGGAAGCTGGGCACATGCAGCAAGTAGTATTTCCATGGCATAGTTTTAACAGCTCAGAAGAAGTCCTTATTACAAATGTGCTCAGCTCTGCCTGCCCGGCCAAATGAGTCCCTACCCTGATGTTTGGGTCAGCTGACCTGCACAGTGATTTACAGTGTAAATTGGGTGAAAGTTTCTTGGTTCATCCTCCTTCCTTCTCTGATGGTTTTTTTCTTTCTCCTCAGAATGCTTACACCCTTCTTATAGTTTTTTAATTTTAGTTCTCTTGTGTTGATTAGCTCTCTGTACACTTTCCTCCCCCTTTTCCACTGTAATTATATGTTTCAGGTTTAGACCATTCCTCATTTTTAGATATTGGATTAAGAAATAATATTAAGATTTGATTGATAATACCATTGCTGTCTACAGCAGGCTTCTTATACTTTTTTTTGACATCTTGAACTAGCAGCTGACACAAACAGGATATTAAAACAGATGGAATGTATGTCTGCAACAGGATAATTCTTCTTGTGTTTTCCTCATGTTTTCCCTCCCTCCTTTTTTTTACGTCCCTGGTATGTTCCCAGCATTTTTCTGGTCTTTCCCTCTATGTCCTCTGTCTGAATCTTACATAATATAGGCCTTCCATACATATGCAGTCCCCCAGGTTCCCCTGTTTTTTGAAGCATGTCACTATTTTCTTGCTATGTCCAGTACATTCCCTGATTTATTTTTTTAAACTGAGTATTTGCTTTACCTTTCATTAGCATTGTACTGTGTATGCTTTATATTGTGTACCTTCTTGTGCCTCCTTACCTGAGCATCATGCCAGCTCTGCTTTAATCTGATTCTAATCTGATGAGAGATTTCTGGTCACCTTTAATCTTGAAACTATTCGGTAAGGATTGTATTGAAATTTAATTGGGTTCAAATTATGAAGTTTGTATGTGTGTAATGTTTCCGGCCTGGATGCTTTCTCTTTTGCCTGAATATGTGTATGTGTGTGTTTAAAAGCAAGAATCTTAACTTCAAGTCATACAGCCTATAAAGCATTCTGTCATGTGTAGCCTGCTAGACTAAATTGGTTTTAGTAGTTTCCAGCAATCCCTCGGATCTCTTTGCTTCCTGTCTAAGCTCCTTCTTCTAATGGATGTTAAGCTATTTACTGATATACAGAAGACTCATTTTGGTTCTGAAATGCAATGGAGGTGACTCCTTGGTTGCTCTTACAAGCATTACAACTGAAATTTGTCTTGTCATTCTCCAGGATCCCCCCTCTGGAAATGCTTTGGTTTTTTTCTCCTTGAAGCATCCACTGCCCCTGACCTCCTATCTGTTGTACAGTCAGGTGTACACACAATTCAAGCAGAGCAGGGTTGCTAAATCTGCTGCTGACGGCTTCAAGAAAGCAAAGTTTAATTATTACTAGGAAGACAGCAGTTTCCCACAGCTGAGATAGTGGAGAATCTAAACAGCATGAGGGCAGATTGCAATCTCTGCTGTGTTTCTACAGCAGCAGGTGCCCCTGTATTCAGTGGTGAGGCTGCACCTCAAGTACTGTGTTCAGTTTTGGACCCCCCTCACTGGAAGAAAGACACTGAGGTTCGGGAGTATGTCCAGAGAAGGGCAACCAGGCTGGTGAAGGGGCTGGAGAGAAAGCCTTAGGAAGAGCAGCTGAGGGAGCTGAGCTGGGGTTGTTTAGCCTTGAGAAGAGGAGGCTTATCGAAGCCTACAGTTACCTGAAAGGAGGTTGTAGTGAAGTGGGCAATGGTTTCTTCATTCAAGTGACAGGTGATAGGACGAGGGGGAATAGCCTCATGCTGTGCAAGGGCAGGTTCAGATTAGACATTAGGAAGAAGTTCTTCACCGAAAGGATTGTTGGGCACTGGAACAGGCTGCCCAGGGAGGCAGTTGAGTCACAGACCCTGGATGTATTTAAAAGATGGGTAGATGAGGTGCTCAGGGATATGGTTTAGTAGAGGACAGGTGTGGTTGGACTCAGTGATCTCAAAGATCTTTTCCAACCTAGTGATTCTGGATTTATGTCAAGGTGATGCTATTCAGACTGATAGTTATGAATATCACATTACAAAATGTGATATGTCTTGACAGTCACTTTATGTTTGTTGTTCAAAATACATTGGAGAAGGCCAGACAATTTTTTTTACATGGTTCTTGGTATCTTAAACTTTTGTTAAGCCTACATAGAAATTATTTTTAAATAGAATACTGTCCTTGAATGACTGATACTTTGTAATTTAAAAACTTTATAACATCAGGTATGCCATGTTTGAGTCAAGTGTTTGTTTCATTAGAAACGGGAAGAGGTATGGTTAATGAGATCTTTTCCAGGTGGCTTGTATTAGTTTGCAAAGTAGGTTTTATTGTTAGTGGGTTGTTGGAGCTTTTTTGGGGTTGTTTTTTTTTTTTTTTTTTCTGGAATGGTCTGGGGCTCTAGTTCCATAGTTCCATGCTGTTTCTGTGTATGAGAGAAAGAAAACTCCAAGGGGCTGTAATTGTATATCATGGCTGATACCTTGTCATTGCATAATTTCTGTAGAACTCGCCAGTGGTTCTGAGTATATAAAAACTGTGCTTGTACCACTGAAACCACTTTCATCTAGGTGGGGGTTCAATCTTTATTCTGTTACACCTTCTTGTATTTGTATGCAATGTGTGTGTTTGAACAACGAAGCATAAACAACTCAAAACCCTTGTTCAGAAAAATAAGAAATAAGTAGTCATTGCAGCAGATGTTACTGTCTCTTCCCTGAGGGCACAGACAGTCAGAACCCAAATTCCCTTTAATTATCACAGTAATAGGCACATGCACACACTTAAGAACGCAGAAATATGTACTGCTAGCTGGGGGAGCTCTGGCAGGAGAAAGAAAACAGGAATGTAGGCTGGATTTTAGACCTTGAGACTTGGGAGGTTAGGGCGGGCTGTAAAACCGGGGCAGGGCATTTTCTGTGACTGCACCACCCCGTAGGGAGAGCGGCCTGCAAACAGCCAGGCCAGGGACTGTGCGCCGGAGGAGAGCGCCAGTGGGAGATGTCAGCAGTGGGTAGGAGGAAGGAACTTTGCAGAAGGCTTAATAAAGAAGTTCAAATTCACTCATTTAATGTTAAGAAACGTATACTTTAAGCATGCTTTATTTTCTGGGTTTCCCGTTAATGATAAATCAATTACTTATAGCCCTGCCTCATTACCAGCCAAAATTGTTCTGAAGCTGCAGTAGTTGTTTAAAAAACAAAGGCCCGGTAAGCAGGTGGTGAACTTTCTGGAAAATGTCAGGAGGTTTATGGTCTTGGGATTTGTTTTATTGCAGCTGATTTAAAGTGGAGAGGAGTTGGGGAGCTGGCAGAGCTTCTAGATAAGGCTAGAGCTACATATTTATTTCTTGGCCTCGGCAGTTTTCTTTGTAATAAAAGGCAAGTTTCAGGACTGTGTTATGTTGTGTTGGATAATAGAAGGAGGACAGCTGCCTTGTTTGTGATCTAAAGAGACCTCCAGAATACTGGATCTGGAAAGGGAGTGTAGTTTTGAGGTTGGTTTTGTCTCTTTGTTGTTGGGTTTTTTTTCCCCCTTCCCTATAAGGGGAGATGAGTTCTGAAATGCAGATGGAGATCATGTTTCCAAAGGGGAACCAAATGTAGTGTGGTAAGACTTAAAAGAAAAATCTTTTAGTTTGTGGTTGCTGATTTAATTGTGCTGGGCAGAGTCGTAACTCCATCTTTTCTTTTATAGAGGATTGGATTGCATTAGCTAACCCTGCCTAAACTATTTTTTAATCTTTTTTTTTTTCCTTGGTGGGATGAAATGATGTTTCTTTTAATCCTCCTAGATCCCTATTTTAGAAACTTACAGTTCTTACTGTCTAATGACCAGAATGCCTATATATTTTTTAAAATTATTTTTTGTAAAGAGACATATTTAAATTTTCAAATTTTTTAAAAATTAGGGCTTAGGTACTATAAACACATATTCTTTTATTTCCCAGTTATGATATCCAATACCCTCAATTCTGACTAACGTCAGTGGTGTACATAGCCCTGGTATAAATATCATCTGTATGGTAAGCACTTCATGCTATATCTTTTTCATTAAAACTCAATACTTTGTATTGTAACAGACCTATCTGTCCTAATCCTTGCCTTTTAGAGAGAAGCAGGAAATGGTGGCAGCTGATGTCATCTTTGTTGATGAAGTAGTCCTTTTCTCTCCATATGTTGTGTACAGTCTGCTTCTGGTTTACTCCATTTAGATTATTAGAGCCTTCTGGCAGCAAAGACTATTAGATTGGTTACATCCATGACCCTCCTTAGCACTGACATCTGGATGTTTGTACCATATATGCATATATAGTTATGAAAAAGTGGACATGCCAACTACTTTCTAATCTCAGCAATAGGTGGAACAGGGATTTCACTGTGACATTGGGCTGGGATTGACTAGGGTTTTTTTTAGGTTTTTAGAACAGATTTCTCTCTCCATAAGGTTTAAACATTAGAGTTGCTTTTTTTCTTATTTCTCCATTTGACTAATATTCTTAATGCAGTAGTTTGTCCTTCTGGTGTACTAAAACTTATCTTCTTGGCCTGTACTCCATCCTGGTGGACTATATATGTGCTTGGCATCTACAGGTCAGCTTACTTGGGTATTTTCTCTTTATACAAAACTTCAAATGTGGGACTAAAGTGCAATGCCAGTACTACCTTTAAGCTCTACTATTCCAAGAGCAGTAATAGCTGTTTTCTCTGCCTCTGAAGTGCATGCTAGAGGACAACAGGATTAGGGGCTATGTAGACAGGGTTAAGGAATGTCCAGAGTGTTGACTCTGGTTCTAAGTAGAGTGCTCCTGGCTTTGCATCCTACCTGGAGTCTGTATGCACAGTCTACACAACAGGAGCTCTACAGCATCTCCCTGTGGTCTTTTCCCCAGACCTCCTGTGGAAGAGCGTTTCGCAGCATGGGCATGACACAGTCATCTCAGTGATACAGTTCTGCAAGACAACCTGCCTAGTATCACAAAGCTAAGGATGATTGCTGTCCTAGAAGCAGGTCTGCCAGCATACCATTTACCATTGCATATAGAAAGCACACGTCTGCAATTACAGGTTTTAGAAAAGCAGGCTCTAACAGACAGGCCTTCCCTGTTTCACACTGAGCTGCTGTCTTCGAAGTGTTCAGATCCTGCCATGGACCTTTAGAACAGTAACAAGTAGCAGGGCAGATGCTCACACTCAGGTTTGGAGATGAGCATAATTAGCATATCAGTTTTGCTGGAGTACTTTTAACTCCCAGAATGGGTCTTTTCTGTAAGAGAAATGGAAATGTATTTGCTGTACTTACTGTGTTTGTTTTTTTGAGTGTTTTGGTTTATAATTTGCTTGTCTCATCTGTGCTTGGCTTTCTGAAAAGAAATGGCACTTTTAATGATTTCATGGTTAGTGCATCCAACAGTAATATACCCATCAGGAAAAGTCTGTTCTGGCCTGTTTTGCAACAGTGCTAGGCTAGAATAGAGGAAGAATTTGGTCCAGAGTAAGTATAAATATGCAGAGAATTACTTCAAGTCATTAAGTAATGTGCAGTAGTGTAAATTGATTACAAATATGTAAAGAACGATTTTACAAATATGTGAAGAATAACTTGCATTTGTATGGGTTTGAATGCTATGTACCAGGAGTAGAACCACCACAGCTGTGGAGCTTCATGGCACTGCAGCCTGAGGCATGCATGAGGTTGTTTGTTCAGGTGTAGCATAGGTTTCTCTCCACTACAATGATAACTAGGCAAGACCTCATGCCTGATCTAGAAGTCTGTTTGCAGCTCTGATTTCAGAAACTCATCTGAGGAAAGAAGCACCTGTATATGAATGATATCATATATTGTCACTTACATGTTTGTAATGATGGCTGCTTTCTTCCTGTTACATTTTTTTTTTTTTCTTAAAAGCCTTATTGCTCAAAACTGTGAATCATAGAATCATAGAATGGTATGGGTTGGAAGGGACCCCAAGGATCATAGAGTTCCAACCCCCCTGCCACAGGCAGGGCCACCAACCTCCATGCCTGAAGCTACACAAGGTTGCCCAGGGCCCCATCCAACCTGGCCTTGAACACCTCCAGGGACGGGGCATCTACCACCTCTCTGGGCAGCCTGTTCCAGCACCTCACCACTCTCTCTGTAAAGAACTTCCCCCTACTATCTAATCTAAACCTTCCCTCCCTGCTTGTCCTGCCATTATCTACCTTTTTAAAAGTCGAATCCCCTCCTGTTTGTATGTTCCCTTCAGGTACTGGAAGGCTGCAATGAGGTCCCCCCGCAGCCTTCTCTTCTCCAGGCTGAACAAGCCCAGCTCCCCAGCCTCTCTTCATAGGGCAGGTGCTCCAGCCCTCTAATCATCCTTGTGGCCCTCCTCTGAACCCTCTCCAACAGTTCTACATCTTTCTTGTATTGTGGGCCCCAGACCTGGACACAGGACTCCAGATGGGGCCTCACGAGGGCAGAGTAGAGAGGGACAATCACCTCCCTGTCCCCACTGGCCACCCCTCTTTTGATGGAGCCCAGGATACCATTGGCCTTGCGAGCTGCAAGAGCACACTGCTGGCTCATGTTAAGTTTCTCATCCACTAGAACCCCCCAGTCCCTCTCAGTCGAGCTACTCTCAAGGAGCCCATGGAGTCATTGTACATGAATACCAAGCAAAACATGCTTTGAATAAGTCCTAGAAAAATAACTTATGTTGTTCACCAACTAAGCCTCTCCACCTTTTGTATAAGCAGCAGCAAATTGTGACTGTTTTCAGAAGCATTACAGCCCTTCTTTGGCTGATCTGCCATGATGGAGTCCTCTTTTTTTAGTTGGAACCTATGGAGTAGATTTTGCACTTATTTCTTTTCTTCACTGGAGCATTGGTACTTTTTTTTCCCTTTAATCTACAGCAAGTCAATGACTTACCAGACAAGAGTGTTTTTAATGCACTTCTGTGAGGAGAGAATACAGTGAAAGAGCTAGAAAAGACCAGTGATTGGAAATGTAAGGAGAAAAATGCAGACAAAAGTGAATCATAAATGATGCAATGGGCTCTGTCATGCCATTATTCTTTTTTTCCCAACCCAGAGCAATGCTTGTTTTCCTGAAATTGGTCTGAGAGAATTTGTTATTCATGTAATGTTGCAAATAAATCCAGAACTGAGGCGCGCTGAATGAGTGAACAGGTGGATCACTCCGTGCCAGCCGGGATGCCTCACTTTAATAGATTCCCCTGGGGTTAATGAGGCTGGCACCAGGGCAGCGGAGGTGGTGCAATGGAGTCAGCGTGGCATATCACTGTGAAGGCTTCGGACTTGACTTGCTGCCTTTGAAGGGGATAGTAATGTAACTTGTGTATCACAGAAAGAGATCTAAGTTAGGCTAAAATCGTTATACACCTTCAGGAAGCTGGGACTACTTGTATCATCCTTAGATTAGATGCATTTAATTATAAAATAACTTTAGCATGCAGTAGCATATTTCAATTTTCTTATCATAAGATTAGTGAATTTGTCGTACTGATGCCACCCAGAGACTTGTGTTAATATTGCAAATCTGCTAGTTTTCAACTGTGGTGGTATTTTATTGCTATTATTATTAGTATTATTTTCCTAATGGAGTTTCTTCAAGAAGGTGGTACTACACATACATTCAATACTGTGCTCACTGTTTTCAAAAATGACACCATGAGGTGTCACATACATCATAAACCCTACTGAAATTTTCAGTATCTATCTTACTTTTTAATGAAATCAAGAGATCTTTATTTTCTTTTTATTTTCATATTTACCATGAAAGATAATTTCTGAATACAGTTCTAAACACACCACTCTATTCCTTATGAGTAATTTCTCAATTTATTTTCCTGTTTCCTGTTGCTGGATGTTGAAGGGCAGAATAATGGAATTTAGGTTAGGGAGAACTTTACTGTTTCATTTATGAAGAACTGTAGAGCTCAGCCCATGTCAAATCCTTGGACAATGTAAACCAAGCGAGATACGGCCTCTAAGGCAACTACTAAATTTAAAGTAAAACTGAGACATATTTCTGGACTTTCATTTTTTTTTATGAGTATCTAAGATACTTCTGCCCAGTTTTGATTGCTAACCTCCTCTTCAGGAGACTCCCTTCATCTTTCCTAGGAGCTCAGGGGACTTCGGAGTGCTTGCTTTGTCATAGGTTTATGAGCCATGGCAAACTTTGCTTCCTATTAAATCTAAGCTATTAGAAAAAAACCCCCAAAATCAAACCTGAAACCCTCAGGGAACCTCATAGCGTATGATTCACGTGTGAAAGAGCTGTAGCTTTCTCAGAATCCAACTTTCAGTTCCATGGGAAAACATACATTTTCTTTTGGAAATCTTTTTGATTTATAAGGCCTACAGATTGCAGTCCTGTAATAGCAATTTAAAAAATTATAATTTTTTTGCTGAGGGTAAGTACGTCTTTGAGTGTTCTAAAAGGGCCCAGCATGTGTTGGAGACAGCTGTTGTCATGGCTGTATGTATACTGTGATAGAGTTGTTCATGAACAGCTTTAAGCCTGAGACTGATGTCTGCAGATCAGTAAGCACACATTCTTAGTTTGAAAGTGGGAGGAAAAAAAAGT
The DNA here is from genome assembly GCF_964237585.1 of Gallinula chloropus. NCBI lineage: Eukaryota > Metazoa > Chordata > Aves > Gruiformes > Rallidae > Gallinula > Gallinula chloropus. Next base: position 76,903,123 of record NC_140086.1, on the reverse strand, counting down.
CTAGGTTGAAGGAGTATCAGGAATAAGAGGAGAGAAGACATTGAAGGTCTAGGAATTTTTCTGTGCTGCACATGAACTGAGGGCAGGGGGAAGGAAGGGGGATGCCAGGGAGGGGGATGCCAAGAAAGGGGAGTGTTAGAATTGGAAAGGGGAGGGATATTGCTGTTTGTCACCCTGTGATCAGCAGGTGATGTGATTAGGTTGTGTGTCAGCAGGCCAGCTTAATTAACTTGGACATTTATTTATGGTACTGTTGTAGTGTACAAAATCTATAGCAGGGTTATTTTATAAAGCTTGTCATGTTGCGTCTAGGTGAAAACCATTAATAAAGTGAAATTATTATTGCTTGCTCCTTTACTATGAGCTTCTAATTCAAAGAAAAATAATTTATAGACCTTTAATAGCTTGTTATGCATTTTTGACTGTAAAGAGATAACTCAGAACTGAAAGGTCTTGTTTGACCTAAGGCTTTTCAGTTAGATTTTCCTGTTTAGATGAAAATAAATCTAATTATTCTGTTGATTTAGTTACATAAATTTTCTCTAGTGTAACTCAAAGCATAACTTAATCAATTTTGCTTTATTTTCCTCTTTGTTTGGTTTTCCATTGGGTTAATTTTTGTTTGCTTTTCCTTGCAGAAGTATCACAAAGTTGTAGCTGTATCACATAAAGGGTTATTCCTGCGTGACACGTGATGTCACTGTGACACACAAGATGATACACTTTCAGAGTGTTTACTGAAAAAAAGACCAGCTCTAGCTGCAATTTGCTCTTACTGACCTCATTCCCTCAAGCAGGAACACTGCTGAATGCAACAAAAGCAGGAGAGAATAATTTGTATTTTGGATGGATAGAGTGGAATCAGGTTTCAGAGAGATTTCTTTGCAAGTCCTCATTCTCTTCCTCTCTGGCCTGAGCTTGCCTTGCCCTGCCTGGCCCTTGCCCCCTTGCTCCAAGCCTGGAAATGACATCAGTCACAGTTTACTCTACCTTGAAGCATTACTGTGCTTTGCTGAGACTGCAGGACGTGGAATCTGCCTTCCCTGTAGTCTTCTGGCAGCACAGTATCTCTGTGCACTGAAATGTCCCTGGCCTACCCATCCTATGGGAGCTACTCCCCCCATTTCACGGGAGACCAAGGGTCTCATTTGTTGTACCAATATGGAGCTGAAGTAATCCTGTGCTCAGCTGCTCACCTTGTATCTCTTTTAGGGACTGCTGTTTCCACACCAGGTCTGGCTTTACCCCTGTGTAGATCTGCTGCTGCTGAGCCAACGGCCTCATCAGCTCCGTGCATTTGCACACAGCAGCAAGGTTTTGAATGCCAGTACATTGCTCGCCTGAGTTGTACTTTGAGAGCGTAGGAGCGGACGTGGGTGTGATTCTGCAAGATTGTACCTCAGGGGCACAAACCCCTGGGCACGAGTGTAGGCAGAGAGAGCCCAGGGGCTATGGCTGCCATTCTAAGAGTACAGATCCTCTGTATGTGCTAGGCAGCACCACCCATGGTTTGTGTAGCCATGTGGAAGGGGAACATAGCAACCAAGGGACTAAATCCAGGTGCCTGGGGGTTGTCCTCCCAGACCCTCCTGTGGCTTCTGCCCACTGCTGGTTAGACTCCCAGCCTGGGTACTCTATTATGTCTTTAAAGCCCTAATTTTTTTCATAGATTATTTGTTCTGTGGTTTTATCAGTTATTTGTCAGTACCATGATTTGTCTGAACTTCTGCTGCTTTTTAAAATTAATTTACTCCACTTCCGTCCTAGTCACAGCGCTTGATACAAGGGAAAGTAGCCTCTCTGTATCATCTCAGAACTGACAGCTGTTTCTGCTTGGGGTTGTGTCTGTCTGTGGGGGTTTTTTTGGGAGACCATGTGCATATTCTGTATTCACGTGGGAAATGTCTGAGGGAATTTATAGAGTTTTTAGATACAATGACTGATAAACCAGTAAACATATTCTGCTTTATTTTTCTTTCCTTTTCTTTATTTTGGGTCTTTTTTCCCCACTAAGTGAGAGTCTTCAAGACTTGTATCTGGCTGTCCTCATTCTCATGTCCTATCTAATTTCTCAGCTTTTTAGAACTTTGCAATTGATAGTTTCATATTAAATGCATGACTGAAAACTTAAGGTTGCAAAGTGAAGTTTAAAAAAAAGTAATTGCTCTTTTGGGTTTGCCTGTGTAGCTTTATATAAATATAGGTAGATAAATAAGTATGTATAAACCTATGCACATGTGTATATGTGTGTGTACACGTATATTTTTTTTGCTTCCTCTGGAATCCTGCTAGGGTCTGTGCATAGAATCTGCAGTGGTAGTTGATGGCAGCTGTAAACATACTTACCTAATATACAGCCCCATCCCCTTTCATGCCTGCTGTTCAGGCCACGATTTGAGAACTTATCCAGTACAGATGGAATCAACTGTGAATTTAGCTACAAGTTCTGCAGAACATATACAAACTGGCATTACAGGCCTGAAATTGCCCAGATGCAGAAGTTAGTTTTCTGACACCCAAGTGATTCTACTGCACGGTTCCATCTGTTTTTCCAAAGTCTATGACGCTACAGCTCCTGCACAGTGTGCTTAATGGTTCTCTGCAATGGCTGAACACATTTTGACACAGAATAACATTTTTCTCCTGGGCCCTCTCCTTAGGAATGGATGACCTACTTGTGCTAAAACTTTAATATTTAAATTAGGAACAAATCATCCTGAAACAGGCACCAGACATGGATTATTTCAACCCAGACATTTGCAAAAGGAAAAATATGCTCATGAGAAAAGAAAGAAGCTTAGAATGGGTGTTGGCAAATCAAGCTTCAACTGGTGATACCAGTATAAATAATTACACTGCCACTGCACTCTCAGGAGGGTTGGTGTTGACTGTTTTCATGACCATGTGCTCACCTTTGGTCTTTTTATTGACTGTTTCACATCTGTAGTCTTCCAACGGACAGCTCCACAGCCCATTCTGCTGTATGTACATAAGCCTTCTTCACCTTTCACATACGTTACAGATCACTGCTTTGTGATTGCATAAAAAAAAAGAAAAAGAAAAATGCTCCTGCGAATCAGGAGGGAAACTCTAGAAGACCTAGAGGCTTTTGTACCACTGCACCTTTTTTGAAGAGTCATTTACATCTTTTCTGCATTCTTATGTATTTGTCTGTCCATGTAAAAAAAACCCCAACCAACCAAAATAAAACCCACACAGCAAAAAAAACCCAAAATATGCTGTGTTCCCAGAACAGTGTTTGGGTGCATATAGGTTGTGTTTATTAAAGTTGGATGAGGTACTTAGGGACATGGTTTTGTAAGTAATGTAGGTGGTAGGGGGACAGTTGGGCTAGATGATCTTGGAGATCTTTTGCAACCTTAATGATTCTATGATTCTATAGCTGCACTGTTGTGTATCCAGGTAGTGATATGAATGCAAAAATAACTACTAATGATGAAAGTATTTAAGGAATTAGAATGCAGTTATTTATGTGTGTTTAACTTTAAAAGTAGGAATAGATATATATTCTGAGTACAGGTAATGTTCCTTGTTGATTTACAGTCACTCGTCTGCCCTGTTTTATGTAGCACTAAATTGGTCTAAGAAAAGCAGGTTAAAAACTCAAAAGGTTCACCTGAATGTCAAGCATTTTCCCTTTTTCATCCCTCATGTCTCAACCTTTTTTATTGTGAAAACAAAAAGTGAAATTTACTTGTTCTTTTCATTATTTTGCACTTTATTGGATTCTTTTCTAAAGCTCTAAGCAAAAAAAAAAAAAAAAAAAAACCACACACAACTCAACCCCTAGCCCTCAGCTGCTTCTGATGCATGGAAAATTAATCTGACTTCATTTGAGTACGTACCATTGAGTTGCAGTTGTACTGTGGTGGTTTTCTGCTTTACTTAAGGAGGAAAAAACCATCTGGCTTATAAATCAGACCAAATTTTTAATACTTCGTTCAAGCGTGCACTGGTTGACTGCTCTATATATTTTACAGGCCTGGAGTGTAAATTATGTGGTACGGTGGTAAAAGTCTCCTGTGCTTCCTTAGAGGATCATACTAAGAAAACGTGCAGGCCAATAGTATCTGCAAATGTAATGTTGATTGTCTGATGTACTACAACTATGACATTTACAGTAACAGCTGTATTTCTTGATTGTTTTCAGAAATTGCCCCTTGGTTACATGTGTTCAAAGCAGAAGATGCTGTGGACTTCTCACAGTTAACATTTGACCCAGGACAAAAAGAGCTTATTGCGGGAGCAAGGTGAGAAATCTATTTTCCTTTTGTGTTGCATCGGACCAGGTTTTGTTCTCTGTTGATAAGTAACACTGAGCCGAATTCTAACATCAGTGTGCTCTTGTGTGACTCCCCTGCCTTCCAGACCCACTAAACTGAACATTACATATGTTTATTTCTCTTATTTCCGACCAAAGGTACAAGATGGACTGCCTGGTTTCAAGGATCCTAATAGCTGACACAATCTTCTTAAAAATGAGAATAGTCCTGGAGTACTCTCAGGCTTTGGATGCGTCAAGTAGAACAGGCAGATGCTGTATGACAACGTGACAAAAGTTCCTGTAGCATAAAACTTAATATGATCCCAAATTTAGCTGCACAATACAGCTCTGCGCTTGGGTGATTCTAATAGTTCTTCAGTGCAATGCCAGGAACAATCTGTTGAAGACTGAAGAATTAGTGATAGAGTTAGTGATAATCATAATTTAAGCACAGTAGGACAGTACTTTGCAAGCTGTGATCAACAGTGACACTGTCTTAGGTGTCAACATTGAAGCAGTGACGGTCCTTGAACATGATTTTTTCTTCTCTAAGCATATGTAGTAAAACATTTTGCTTGACAAAAAAGCTTTAACCATCTAAACTTATTTAACTCACTCTTCTGAATATACTTCACTCTTGAACTAATGAGGTGCTAATCACTTAATTTTTCTATTAGATTTGGTATGAAATATACTTCTGCTCCCCCATTTGTTTCTCAGTTGAAAATGTTCAAAATACAGAATCATAAAAAGCACTGCGAAAAAATTCTTTTTCTGTGTGCCAAGGGAAGTTGCTTAGCTATAGGGTCAAAACTTTTTGAGTGTGGAGATGTATGTGTCTGTGGCCCACCTGAAGTGGGATATCCTCTGCAGTCATGTTGATTTTTCTATTCTGTAAGCTGCCAAATGAAATGAGGCATGAGGCAGTCAACTGGAGCTGTTCCTTAAAGACAGCCAGCATAAGTCAGAGCTGTCTGAGTCACATGGAATTGTCTGTTGGATTGATGCACACTGTATAGATCTCAATAAGTGATGAAAAAAAATAATTTCCCTTCTCTCTCTTTTTTTTTCTTTTTTTCTTTTCTCTTGACTGTTCATCTGGTCTACAAATCTCAGCAAGGGATATGCTCTTTTAAACTTGTGCTTTTGATGAAATCTTTTGAATCATTATGGGATAAGGTTTGAAAGATTTTGTTGAATAGTCAGTGACTACAAGAAAAAATGTCAGTTGCCAACTCTGCCTTTTGCAATAGACCAACTACAGTAAAAGCAATAGGATTCATTTGGTTTCTCCATAAATTAATGCTGCTTCACACCTTCACAACTCTTGCTCTGGCTAAAATTGAAAAATTAAAAGTATTCACTGCTTTTTGAAATCCCAGCAGAAATCTTTGTTTTCCACAGTCCAGTAGAATGGGCTGGGTTTTGTTCATAGAATTTATTGGACTTTTCCTTCCCAAATTCCGCATTTCCATTCTAAATTCTAAGCTATTCCACAGCAATGTTGTGTTTGGCCGTGGAGACTTCGCTTTAGAACGACTGCACTTGCCAGCGGGTTTCTCTGTTTAATACATATTATCGATATGAGTGTGTCCTTTTCACTACACATTTTTCTCTCTGTGAAGCATTGTCCCAGACTGTATGGTGAAAGTCATTGTATGTCGTGGTGTCATAGATTTGGAGACTGGCAACCAGCTGTCAGGGTGCTGTAGTCCCAAAAACGCAAGTGTTACTAATTCTGCACTTTCTGCATGGTAGAATGAATCCATTGGCTGTGAATATGATGTGGAGGTTTGTGCTGGTTTGCAGGAGTGGTGTTTGCAGCCTTTCACGGGCTCAACTGGCTGCACTGGTGTTTGTTTTTTTTCCTAACGCAGTGTGTAGTTAACTTTCACTGAGGGCTGTCTGAACAGGGCATTAATTTTAGCATACTTGTGCTATAGCCCGTGGAGGAAATTTTAGTACAAGTTTCTTGCACATCTGCCTCACAGGTTTTGCATATCTGAAGAGCCATTAGAAGAACTCATTTTCTGTCCTAAGCCACATATGCACCCTCATAAAGACAGTGAAGGGAATGCACTGATAATTCCTCCTCCCTGGTGAAATACCTTTCAATACACAGTTGTTTCTCTTGGCATATTACTTCTTTTATTATTATTATCTTCTTGTACTAACACTTGAGTACTGAAAAACTAGTAAGTATGTAAAATGTGTTTTCAGTAATATCTGAACAGCTGAAAGTTCCTGTTCAGTTGTGAAAATGGTAAATTGTAGCCTGGTTTTCCCTTTTCATTACCAGTGAATGGTAGAGAAGGTAAATGTGCAATGTTGCATGTGGCAAAGCTACAAATAAAAGTAGATCACTTTTTTTACACTGCCAAGAGAAGTGCTTGCATTGTGATTTACTCATCCTGCATCTAAACAGAACAGGGAGCTATGCTTGCACCTCTAGGCTTCTGCTTTTGTAAGGTGGTGTTCTTCTAAACCAGAGGAATGATTGGCACAGCAGGAGCTGTGTCCTGGCTCAGCTTAAGTTTATAATTGACTTTTTTCACTTTAGTGGAGTTTAGTGAACAATTCTCTCAAATTTCTATGTCTCAGGAACCAAGAAAATAGTATTGTGAAATTTCAACCTATTGGAAATTCTTAAATCCCCTTTCAATCACTGGTATTTGCTGAGGGTGTTTTTCTTCATTTTTGAATTTCTACAGCCTCTAGAAAGGCTCATGACTTTTTTGTCTTAATGAGCAGGGTAGCAATGATCCCAGCTGGATTCTAGACTGGATTCATATTGGGAGCTGCCTATGTGATGCAGCTGTGTAAAAAGAAAGATAAGCTATGATGCCTCAAAAGGTGTCTCCTGTAGTGACACAGAAGTGCTCATACTGTTGCACAAGGTCCTGGGAGACTTTAAATTGCAGTGGTGTGCAGTATTATTCTGTTCATATAAACTCAATCAAGGTTAAGCAAAACTAGAAAGAAGAGATGTAGGAAAGGGCTGCTAAAAGGCAGACGAAGAAGGTTGGAATCCTAGGGCAGGAATACAAACGCTGAGCATGTGTGCGGTGCCTGCCCATAAATCCATCAGCAGGTACATTGAGGGAAGGAAATTTCTGTATAAACTGCACAGTAGTGTTGGCAGAAAACAAAATCCGTTTAAGTTGGTCATGGGCAATTCAGTCAAGAAACAATGAGTTTTGTCACATTTTACCAGCCTGAACAGAACAAGAACAGAAATATTTTTGAGGTAGAGATCTCTCAGTATATGAAAGGGACATTGTTCTGTAGTATTTGTCATAGGAGACAATGACCAGGAAGGAAACTACTAGTCCTATATTGCTAAGATTAATCTTGCTTGTCCAGTTGGGGAAATAGAGGTGGTCTTCTGATGTCTGTGAGGATTCAGTAGTTGCTGTGCAAAAATACAGGGTTTGTTTTTACCATTTACTCTGCTTCCGCAGGCTGTCTTCACAAGAAGAGACGAGAAGTCTCTAGATGATATTTTATTTTGTTCTGTAAAACGTCCCCTTCTCCTACAGGTCTTGAGTTGATTCATTGAGAGTGCCTTACTTCAGTTTCCTTACGCCTTCTGGGGCATTCTACAAATGTTATTACTCCAGTACTAGCGCACAGCTTCGCTTTCGTCATCTGATCCACCATGGCACTGGTATTTCCATTATGCTTTCCCTATGATTTGGAGCCACATTCCCATTTCCCTCCCCAACCCGCCCCCATTTAGGGGGAGAGGCTGCTGATTCCAATGCTTTGGCTCAGTCTGGCTTATTTCTAGACCGTGCACAGTCACCTTTCTCTGAAAGCAACAGAAACAATTAGCTGCAGTCCATTTTTGTTGTTCAGCTTTCAAATGCCTTTCCACTCCTGTACCTCAGCTGTGGGGAGCGTCTTTATGTCTTGGGTCATGCTCAGACATGTTTCCTACTGTGAAGTCCAATGCATTTTAGTAGCAACTGCTTTAGTTTCTGAATATTGCTGTACAGTACAGGTGCAAATTTAATTGTTTTAATTGTGAAAGGAGCTAGCACAGCTTTCAAGTTTAACAAGGCTTGCACTTGTCTTTGTGCCAGAGTCACCTGACAATCATTACAGCCCTCCAGTGTAAGAGGTCTGCTTAATAACATATATTGAGTCTGAAGCATAAGCATTGCATTACTTTTGTTTTAAAGGTGTCATTTGGTCTTCTGTCAGTCTGCTGTGCAAAAGGAGACAGATGTCTACCATTGGCGAGGGTTTCACAGGGAGAGGAGTGTCTTCTAAAATGACTGATGCGTTAGCCTGTGTCTCAGTAACAACCTACAGTTGCCTTGCTTGCCTGTGACCTTTTTGCGACTTGTTTGTGTAGAAAAATTAATTTAGATAGCTTTGAGAAATGGGAGAGTGGAGTGGAAGGGGGTGGGGACAGACAGGGGAAAAGACAGAGGGAGAAATTTATCTTGCCCGACTTTGATCAAGCAGCTTAAGGTGCATAGTGAAGACAAGCAAAGATTACAGTTCAATTTATGAAGCTGAATTAAGGGAAGAAGAAAGATTTTTATTGTGGTTTCTGGTTTTTAAAATTTCCATTTGAAGATATAGAAGTTGATAGATTTTCAGTGTCATGGGTATTTGCTCTAAATTTAATGTTAAAGAAAATTTTGTTTCATATTAGGTATGTGTTAAATTGTATGAGATTACACATTTATGTAAATTTTTTAAAAATGTAGATTAATGAGGAGCACTCTACAGAGAAAATTCAGTGTGGATGTAAAACAGTTGTTAGTGTATTACGAAGTCGATTGGCTTTTGACACAGAGCAATGTAGCCGTGTTCCCATGAAACTGTATCTTTAAAATTTGCCCTAGGCATTGTTCTTAACATCACATATGACCTGGCAGATAAAAATAAATGAGTTCTCGTGCAACTTGAAACCTTCTAGGGAATTCATCTGTTTTCTTCAAAAACAAAAAACCCATATGGCAGGGTGGAATTTACTTTTATAATTAAGTAGCATCAGTGAAGGATTACTCTCAGGGCATTAGCTTGGTAAGCTCAAGGAAATGAGAGACTGCTTGTTTATCTTATTCTGATAAATCCTGATAAAATATTCAGATGAATATTTCTCTGTGTGTTATTTAGTGGACTGACAGCAGCTAATCAGATATGATAATGATTTCTGTAGTTTGAAATGCCTATAAGCATGGAGATTCATGGATTTCCTCGAGAACAGCCTTGCCTTCTTTTTCTAAGTGGAAATACTGTTCTGGAGCTTTTTTTTTTTTTTTTTTTTTAATTAAATCTCTTGGAAGGGTCAATTGAGGGGGGAAAAAGACTAGTTCGGGCAAAGGATACAGTGGTGTCTAAATTGTCCTGGCAAATTGTGCATTGTCTTTTTTTCCTCCTCATTCCCTGACAAAGCACTAAACGCTTATCAGCTCTAGTTTTTACACATCAAAAATTGTTAAAAGTGTTCTAGCCATTTCAGTAAAATAAAAGTCAACTAGAAGCATGTCTCAGACCCAGTAGTTTGGGGCAAGAATGCTGAGGTTCAAAATAAATAGCTACATTTTCCTTTTAATGCATTCTTTTTTCCCCTCTTCTCTTTGGTGACTTTTAAACTACTTTTCTCTTAATGGTTTTATTCAGACCATGCAAGAAGAAGTATGTCAGAAGAAACTAGCTTGTTTAAAGAAAAAATTAAATAATCCTCATCCCAAGATTTTAGTGCTTTAAATTATGAACTGGTAGGACTCTAGTTGGAGTTAATTCCTAAGATGTAATTTAGTTTTTAGAATTCAAGCTGGCCTACATCAGCTATAGTGTAAAATTCTGTAGTTACTTATCAGAAAAGGGTCTCAAAGCTATTGCAGTATTTTTAATTGGATAATGCATATTTAGACATATCTGACATTATTTTTTACACAAAGCATCCTAGTGACAGTGGCTTTCTCCTGTATGTTCTCCTGCAAATTAATTAAACTTGGTTTGAGGATTATAACTTGTTTTGAGGTGGCTTATTGCCTCAGTCACTTCTTATCTCACTGATGAAGGACTGTAACAGTATGCCTTTTCACTTAATTAGATGTGTGTTTGGGAACGTTAATTTGAACCATTACCACTACTTGCCATAATAACAGAAAGGCAAATTAAAGGATTCATTAACAGTGGTTTAAGAATATCTAATAAAGGAATAAATATCTGTACAGGTTTGCTTCTTGCTGTTGTCTGCTCCCAGCAGGAGAATCTGAGAGCTTCTTGTTAATGAGATGCTCTGAGCACTACATATTGGGAGAACAGACAGGCACCAGGAATTGATGCTCTATTCTTTGAACATCCATCTGGGTTTTATTGTTCCTTTAACACTTGGTTCAGGGTAACCAGAGTCTTGTCCTTCCACTGATTGATCTAATCTAAGGCATGGTTAATGTTAAATCTAAGAGAAAGTATTAACCTACTGCTGCAGAAAGAGGAAGGTCCCCCTCCTGCTTCTTATTCCTACTTGAAAGCAGGTTCCTAAACATTTTTGATAGCTAATGCTTTGTACCTGTCTTCTCATGCCTTGTTCTACTATGCAACTTTATCCTCCTTTGCATCAGCTCTGCTAATAGTCTGGTTGCAGAGCAACACTAGTCAATTCATTGAACCTGTAAAATTACTCACTTTCTTGTGCTGATTTTCTCTCTTGCCATGTTGTTTGTGAAACTAACGTGATGCACCATCAGAGGAGCCCTGCAGCTGACTTGGGGTAAGATGAGAAGAGAAATGGCTGTTGTGAATGGAACTTCTTTGGCCAGGAGCACTGCTATTTCAGTGTAAACCATCTTTAGAAATTTTATCAGATGAGTGAATGGTGTTGTGAAAGTACCTGTCTTTAACTGAAATCTTGGCACACTTGATCTGTGCTAGCAGTAGGACCTGTCCTGATGCACAGTATAGCAGCTCATGCCTTCTCCTCATTCCTAGTCAGACTGTGTTCTTAGGGCAGTTAGCTGCTCTTCTGCAACGAATGTTAGTCCCCACATATGGTTTCTGTCCTACATAGCCACAAGCTTGGTCATTGCTGAATTTATCTACTTTTTGTGCCTTTTTTTCCCTCCTAAACGTGATTCCCAGAGGCGCCGTGACCATCGCTGATGGGCTCGGCCTTGGTCAGCAGTGACTCTGGCCTTGAATTGGCCAACATTTACTCTCTGCGAGCTGCAGAGAGCTTCTGTTGCCTTCTTGCATGAGCCACCCCTGCAGCCCCTCCCTTCTCCACCAGAACCCTGCCACACAAAACTACAACAGGGTTTCAATCCTCATTCCAAGAGTATGGTCAGAAAATTTAATGGTGCAGTGACGCATACTGTGTATATGACCTTCACCTGTCAGTGTTTGATGGGAGCAAGATTGCGTTTTATGTAGAGATGTGCTGACATCATGTGCTTACTTTGGTATTCTTCCTGCTTCTGAATATTCTGTGTACAGAGAACTTCCACCTAAGGGAAGGACTCTGCTGGAAACGAATTGCTCTACCAGAGGACTACTGTATGATCACAGGAGGGAAATTCAAGGCTGACTTTGAAAATGTGAGCCATTGAGTTTAGTATTTCCTTTCATTAAGTATTTTTAGCATTTATGTGATTACTTACATAGTTTTTTATAGTTTTGCTGTTGCAGTTTCTTAATAATACTATAAATTATTATAATAAATATAGTAACTTATAAACAATAAAATTTAAAATAGTCCAAACTTTGGCTACCTTAGATTCTTTGCCTTCTCTCCCTAGTCAAGAAGCCCCCCAAAACCCCAATCAATACCCCCCAAACCTCCCCAAAACAACTTGAGCACACATTTTTTGCCAAAGTTGATTACTGTAGGAAAGGAAACCACAAAAGGTATGCACTGTTTAAAATTTCTATTTATTTAAGCCTGTTCCTGTTTACTGGGGGTTTTTGAGGAGATACATTGGCAGCATGAAAGTTTAATTTCAAATTAATCTTGAAACAGAACACTAATATGTTGAACAATTAAGTGGTAACAAGATCACATAGGATTTGTATGTCTGTTTATGTGGGCGGCTACTGTGCGGTGTGACTGCCAAAATGTAAAATCTGGGGCAGGTATGGAGATATCTATTGCAGCATTGAAAAGTATTTCAGACTTAGTCAGTCACAGTTATGAAATACAGCGTTACCAATTTGGTTGAGGTGACATTTCAGGATAAAGCTGAGCCAAACAACAACCTGTTTAATAAATAGCTGAGTAAGCTCACAAACATATCTAGGCTAAAGCACAGTATTCAGAAAAGCCTTCATCTGCATGCATCAGAGGTGAAAAGGCAACAAAAGCTTTGAGGACATCTCCAGCTGGGGGAACTTGGGTGCCCTGTGTGAGAAGCAGGGTCTACCAGGAGAAGAAGGTAATGTATGTTTGAGATGACATGGCATGATGTGACTTCGGGACGAGCATGAGCTCTGTAGCTGCAAAGACAGGTGATTATTGCCTTTCTGCTTTTCCTGGAGAAGCCCATGAAAAGAAATATGGCAGAACTGATGCCTGGCTATTCTTGGACATCTGAGCAGAAGTGCTGCATTCTAGGATGTCTCATCCCTGCTGAGGCTGTATGTGGAGTCCCAGGGAAGTGAACGTAGTATGATTTGCTAATCCTGAGAAACAGCTATCGGAGAAGAACATCAGATTTTACAGGACCTTTGAGAGGATTAATTTAATTTATAATGGGATTATTTCCTAATTGACTCTAGTAGTGCTTTTGTTATTGTTTGCCAAGCTCAGTGTTTCACTGGTCAGCCTATGATCACCCAAGTCTTCCTTTTTGTGCTTTTAAATGTTAATAAAACATGGTTAGTCTTTCATTCCTCAAGAATGCCTGTAATTTTAGAAATTTTAAATAAAAGAGTACCAAGAGGCCAAAAATCACTTCACCTTAATTTTTAAGTTAAATTACCATGATCTCGTAGTCTGAAAATATTTGTCTCTGTGTATATGCTCTTTTCACTTCTTTAGCATTTGTCAGTAAGCTACTTGTTTCATCATTCTTATTTGCTGAGCCATTTCACGCAAAATGCAGACAAAAATTACTCATTGACCATTCAGATTTTTGTTCTTGTTAATTTGATAATTTTCCTAAAGCAGTACAACTAGACCATTTTGATTAGGATCCTTTTCATTTCAGTGTCACACTCATTTTTTTCATGTATTTTTCCTTTTGTATCTTAATATAACCAAATGAATTTTCTAGATCATAATATTTTATTTATATTGATTATCTCCTTTCCTCCTATTCTTAATTCTCTTTCCGTTTTATTTCCAATTGCTGATTTTACTACATTGCAGCACTAGAATTAGCTTTTACCCAGAACTTTCCAATCTTGATTGTGGAATCATGACTTTATGTTTAATAGTTGATTCTTACAGAGCTTATTCATTTTCAGTCTTAATAATTTCTTTCCTTCCAGTAAATCGAATAAAATTTTCTTCTTTCAGGTAAAATACTTTCTTGAAAGAAGTGCCCAGGAAAGAATCTTTTACTGGTTTATTTCCAGGAGAGTTAGCAGCATGTCTGGTCATGTCTTGAGTTTCTGAGTTTGTTACAACCTCTATTTATTGATTCAGGTTTTCAATTGCAGATTGGATATGAGAGGCTTGGGGTGGAGTACTTTTTTTTTGCTGCTTCACAAGTTTTTCAGCAGCTTACTCTGCAGTACATTTTCCTAAGCTGTATGTGCCACCTCAGTGTTGCTCTAATTCATGTCTGTTTAACGCAGCAGTATTTATTGGTGTGTTCATGCTTTACAGCTTGCTGTTTCACAGAGAAAAGTGTGAAGTGCTGGATTTAACAACCATTCCTGGCGTGCTGTACTTTTGCATCTTTATGGCTTTTCAATTGATTTTTGACATGGATTTGTTTAGGAACCTACAGAAGATTAGTTTTATTCTTTTATCTGTAGTCATGCTGAATGTGTTCAGTGCAATAGATTGAAACATGTTGTCATCAAGCAGGTGACTGGAGCATGTTTTTTGTGGTGCTTCTTTCCATTCCCACTGATGCCAGTGGAAATTTTTGCCATTGAGTTTAAGCAAGCTCCTGATTAACAGATTTTAGTTTTTGTAGTTCACCTAGAGAAGTTCAGCACTATGAATGTAAAGCAAAATGCTTATTGCCTGCTGGCTATCTGAAGGAATACAGGATGCCACTTTATCTCAGTTGTGTTTCTTCTCATTACACTGTCCTTCTGTTTGTAGATTTATGTAACATATTTGTTTTCCTCATTCATTAAGTACCAAATGGAAACAAATTTACCAATTACCACCAGTGTCAAATCAGTTTAATTCCAGCATGTAAAGCTTTATTTGTCTTGCTTTTATTATCAACATATTTGGACAAGAGACAGGCCTACACGCTAAGAGATCTGTATCTGTGCTTTGGAAAGGTACTTGGTAATTTTTGTTTCACACCCTTTGTTACCTTCAATGCATAAATGCACAAGAATAAACAGAGGTTGAAAAATGGCAATTGAGGGCAGAAAGTCAAAAACATCTTCAAAAAATGTATTGTCACCTATCTCGTGAGCAGCATAGTGGCTTTGCACATCTCAAAAATTGTCATTGACTTTTTCTTTGGGCTGTCAGGTGTAGTAATATGATGTTTCTAGCATTGTTCTTTTTTACTGTCATGCTTTTATGTATATGTATATATACATTTAGGATTTTGTTATATATGTCCTTTTTGAATGAGTTCTTGCATGGCAGAGATGCATGCCTTAGAATGTTAAACTATTGTATTTATAGAACTGAATGTAGTCCTGCAAATTTTATTGAAGTGGGAAAATTTAGGTAGGAATAGCTGTGATTGTTCTCCTAGTGCTAATTTGCTGCTTGTCCTAGCATGATTTAGGTAGTCACAGTCACTGTCCCATCTATTTACCGAGTTTACCTCTATGTTGCTAAGGTTTAATGTTTTTACAGTGCCTGGCACATTGCTTTTCTTCTTATTCCATTTTCTTTCTGCTGACTTTATGAAGCTGAAAATAATATTTTAATTGGCTGTTGACAGCTACCAGAAGTTGAAAAATGTATACTAATTAGCTCTGCCTCTTAGCTCATTCGCACGAATACAGGCATTTTAGTCTCCCTAACACTTATAGGCTTAATATTTCTAATTCAGTACTTGATATATTAATGGGTAGAAGGGTTATACTGTACTGCATGGGGTACAAGTTTCTTTTTCTGGGGAAAAATAACCCACAAAGCTTTCACCCTCTGTTTTTTCTTCAGGATGACACTGTATTTATGTATCTATTAACTTAGAACTTTTACAGGTTAGTTTTTAATAGGCTGAAATGATGTCAGGATGAAAGACCCTAAAAAGACATTAATAATTTCATAATCTGTTTTAAAACCCCATATCAGTGATAAATCTTCCACAGATATCTCAAGATGAAGTATGAGTAGAGATTGACATTACATTCTGCTATGGATTGACCCAAAACCCAAACCACTGAGATCAGTCTGTTCATACATTCTGCAACAGAGTCTGCATTTATTAGTGGAGTAAGATAGGACATTTATGTGGGCCTATTTTAAGAAAACTGTTTATGCCTGCTAAGGCTGCAGTTCAATTTCTCTGGAAGAAAAAAGTTGTTCTCTTCCTGTAAGGGGAGAAAAAACTTTGCAACAGCAGTGAAGATTTAGCTTTGATATCTGGAGTGAAATCGGCACAGTTAGTGATGGTTGATAGAAGCTCATATGCAATGAAATGAGGAGCAGGCTAAGTATTTATGTTCCTTGCTGAATATTACTGAGCAAGATATTTTACAGATATGAAACTATGCTTTTTTTCCTTACAGAGAGGTCTATGTGGGTTAAAAATATTTTATGCATCACTTCCTGATGTTTCAGTGAACCTTTCAAGTCAGCTTGCACTTAGTTTATGGATGAAACTTTGTGTATACATTGTCCTGCAATGTACTCTTTTCATAAAATCACAGACTGGTTCGTGTTGTGAGGGACTCAGACATCATCTAGTTCCAAACCCTTGCCCTGGGCATGGACACCCTCCACTAGACCAGGTTGCCCAAAGTCCCATCCAGCCTTGCCTTGAACATTGCCTGGGAGGGGGCAGACACAGCTTCTCTGGGCAGCCTGTGCCAGGGTCTCACCACTCTTACAGGGAAGAATGTTTTCCTAAAGTTTAATCTAAATCTACCCTCTTTTAACTTGAACCCATTACCCCTCATCCTATCACTACACTCCCTCATCAAGAATCCCTCTCCAGCTTTCCTGTAGAACCTTTTAGGTACTGGAAGGTCTCCCTGGAGACTTCTCCAGGCTGAACAACCCCAAATCCCCGCGCCTGTCCTTGAAGGAGAGGTACTCCTCTGGACTCACTCCATCAGCTCAGTATCTTTCTTGTACTAAGGTCTCCAGATCTGGAATGAGTGCTCCAGGTGGGCTCTCACCAAGGCTGAGTAGAGAGGGAGAATCACCTCCCTTGACCTGCTGGTCACGCTTCTTTGATGCAGCCCAGGATATGGTTGGATTTCTCATCTGCAAGCACACATTGTCAGCTCATGTTGTGTCTCATCAGCCAGTACCCCTAAATTCTCCTCAGGGCTGCTGTGTCGTTGAAAATCTTGCTGAGGGTGCACTCAATCCCACTGTCCGTGTCTCTGACAGAGAGATGTTAAACAGTGCTGGTCCCAGTACTGACCCCTGAGTAATGTCTCTCATCTCTGATCTCTACTTGGACATTGACTTGTTGATCGCAACTCCATGAGAGTGTCCAGACAACTCCTTATCCACTGAGTGGTCCATCCATCAAATCCAAGTCTCTTCAATTTAGGGAAAAATATATCGTGCAGGACAGTGTCAAAGGTTTTGCACAAGTCCAGGTAGGTGATGTCTGTTGCTCTTTCCTTATGCACCAGTGCTGTAACCCCATTGCCACCAAATCTTTTAGACATGATTTACCGTTAGCGAAGCTATGTTGGCTGTCACCAATCATCTCTTTATGTTCCATGTGCTTGAGAATAGTTTCAAGGAGGATTTGCTCCGTGATCTTGCTGGGCACAGTTGTGAGACTGACTGGCCTGTAGCATCCCAGGTCTTTATTTTTTTCCTCTTTTAAAAGGAAATTTCCAATTTCTAGTCAGTGTGAACTTCACTAGACTGCCGTGACTTCTCAAATACGGAGGGTGGCTTAGCCACTTGGTCTGCCAGTTCCTTTGGGACCCATGGATGCATCTCATCAGGTCCCATGTACTCATGCACTTTCAGGTTCCTTAGATGTTCTCAAACCTGATCTTCCCCAACTGTGTCAGGTTCTTCATTCTCCCAGTCACTGCCTTTGCCTTTTGTGTCCTGGGCAGTGTGACTAGAGCCCTTGCTGGTGAAGACCAAGGCAAAAAGTCACTGAGTACTTCAGCCTTCCCCATAGCCTGGATAACCACATCTTGTGTTTCATTCCTGAGGTCATTTTCCTGATTCTTTCTTTTGTCACTGACATACTTACAGAAACTTTTCTTGTTTTCCTCGATGTGCTTGGCCAGATTTAATTCTGTCAGGGCTTTAACTTTCCGAACCTGATCCCTGGCTGCTCAGACAGTTTCTCCGTATTCCTCCCAGGCTACTTGCCCTTGCTTTCAGCCTTTGTAGGCTACCTTTTTGTGTTCAAGTTTGTCCAGGAACTCCTTCTTCATCCATGCAGACCTCCAGTCATTATTGCATGACTTCCCCTGTTTTTGGGATGCATTGCTTCTGGGCTTGGGAGAGGTTTTTCAGTGTTTGCCTACTTGAGTCCTCTTCATGACTCAAATCCAAGTATTGGAGCTGTTTCTTTATAGTGATTTGTCTGTGTTAATAACATATATTATGCCTTTATTTTACTTTGTCATTAACTCTTTAATAGCCTGCCTCTTGCATTTTGAGTAATTCCCTTTAGGAAGAAAGTCTTTCATAGGGAAGAGTAGTGACGTGATTCCTACACATCCACAATTTAAGTAGACCATATATGTACCAGAGTCAGTAAAAATACACCCATAGCTGCACCCCAGAGTCCATGAATAAAGCTGGTCATGATAATTGTTGTCTGTCTGAGATATATGCTTTGAAAGAGAATATTTTTCAGGTTTTTTTTAGCAATAGTTTGGTTTTGTTCCAACCTCCATATCTCCATGCTCATTAAAAAAAAATCAATAGAGTTGCAAACTCTGTGTCCTGACCATCTGGGCCCGTTTTAAACATCTCACACATTTTTGGAAAGAATTAAAATTATTACCTCCAGTAATGTGGCGTCATTTTATTTGAATTTTCTCTATAAAAGTTGCATGGATATAATATTGCAGGTAATTTATAAATACTGCAAATATTTAAACTTAAAGTTTAAATTTACTCATCTGGTTTTTATCTGAGTTTTTTTGCACTGTAAGTGAATTTGTAGAAATCTTATAAATTAATGTTACAGATTTGTTATGAATAAAGTAAAATTGAAGCAATTTATACTAGTCTTTCAAAATTGTCTTCCTTTATCCTTTATTTATGAAACGTAATCACTTTGTAGTGGTATTGCAGAATCAAAATGGCTTTAAATAAGGTTAAAATTAAACAGAAGAGAACTGAAGAATATTATATATGTGAAAATGTAGTAAAAAACAGTGAAAAAGGGGGATGAGAAGAAACTAAGAAAGAAAGAAAGAAAAAGTTTGGCAGGAGGAATATGGACAGAGAGCATGGAAAAGCCCTATTTCGGATTTAGCATGACAGAGAATCAGCACTAGAGAAGGATGTGCAGAAACCGGTTGGAAGATGATGTAATATAGAATGGTTTTGGTTGGAAATGACCTTCAAAATCATCTAGTCCAACTGTCTATACAGCCCCACTAGTTCCAACACTAGACTGTGTCACCAAGTACAACATTTACTTTTCTTTTAAACACCTCCAGGGGCAGTGATTCCATCACCTCCCTGGGCAGCCTGTTCCAATATCTAACAACCCTTTCAGTAAATAAATTTTTCCTAATATCCAGCCTAACCTTCCCTCAATGCAACTTCAGGCCAGATGTTTATGATGGTTGTGGACTGATGCCACGAGCACTACCAACACAGCTGGTTTACCAGAAAAGTGTGTAACAAGGTAGCTGCTTTAGCTCGACACAGTAGGTTGGAAGGGGTTTAGGCAGTACACATACAGTGCACTGGTATGTGCTGAAGGATGTGGGTTTGGTTGGTGGGGCATGCTCACCTTTCTGTATATCCTAACCCATCGGTTTCCCAGGTTTCAAGCAGTGCCTTTGTGTCATGTCTTGTTTGTGGTTTCCCTCAACTCCTCCCAAGTTCTGCAGGTGCATTGATACTGCTGTAGAAGAAAAAATGGAATGAGAAACCTCTTTGCAATAAAAGCATTGGCTGTTGAAAAACACACTTGATTTGTGTGTAGCTCCTGCTGTATGTGGAAAAAAAATTTTAAAAAAATAGTTTGGGTATGACAGAATTTCAATCAGAATTGCAAAAACTTTGGCTTTTACAGATACACCATTATAATGAGGTCCTTTACTTCAAACTTCACTGTGGTTGAGGTAATTGTGCAAGGTTTCCATCATTGCAGAGAGGAACGGACAGCTTTAATATTCCTGTCCTATTATTCTCATTTAGACTTCTAACACTGGTCACAGAAATTTCCTGAAGCACTGAGTATTTCATCCCGTTGATTCTAAAGGAAGATTGGAGCGATGATGCAGAAGTACATGCACACAGTTTTAATATCTACTTATTCATATGCATCCAGTCCTTCAAGCTGAAAATCTGTTTTAGGAATTGCCTTGTCCTTAGCTCAAAGGATTGTATGTCAAGACAGTCCTGGGCAGAATTGAGAGTATTGTAGTATTTTCCTGTCTTTTATATGAATTAATTATGTTTTTATTTAAGCTCTAATAACTTTTCTTTTTTTTTTACTTAAACACTAGTAACAACTAATTTTTGTTTACTGTTTTTTTTAACCCCAGAAACTACCTCTTCAGGTTGCAGCTTGAGGACCTCTCTCTAATACAGGTATGTTTTCTGTTTGTTTTCTTAGTTCCTCTGCATGATGTGGGTAAGCAGATGTTTTAAAGCAGATAATCAAGATATTCATAAGCTTCATAACTATAGATAAGTATGCATCTGGTTTTGTCCTCTTTGTGGCCCCATATTATGTAAGTCATATTATCCATTTTAATTCCAGATTAGCCTTTATCCCAGGCCATACAGACTTGATGTTAGCTTAGTCTCTGCTGTGATTTTGTTTGAGTTGATCTATAAAAAAAGGAGGCTGGATCTATAAAAAAGTGGATCTATGAAAAAAACAGGATAATGTTCTCTTAGAAAAATGTTCCAACTTACTATTGTGCAGCTTCCATATTCAGAATTTATTGCTATTATGGAGAAAGTATTTTTTAATAAAAAATTTCATTTGTACTTGCTCAAGTTAAATTAGGCATATGAAACAGCAAATTTTCAAGGAACGAATACAGTGTGAACACAGATATCAGAGTGTTAATTTTGTATATGAGGCAACTATCTGTTTTTTAAAACCTGTTAGAGCTTGGAAGGTGAAACAAAGCCTTTTAGAGACAGTTAAGCTTCATAGAAAGGTGAGAACCTATGATCAGTTCCTTTTACGCAGAACATCATCTGACTTCCATAAACCAGGAATCTCATCTTCCCTCAGTCCTTCTGAGTGGTGTTCATCCTTAGGTTTCGTTGCTTTTATCTTTCATTATTTTTAACCTTGGCATTCTTTCTAACCTTCACCATTCTTTTGTTCTTGGCTCTGAAAGTTGTTTAGTAAATTTAATTAAGTTGGCTAACTTGATAAGGTGTGGAAATAGAAAATCAGAATGCAATAGAAATGTATGATTTTCCATAATCTTCATCTATGCAATTGAAAATTAACTAGTTTTAGATTCAGTACCGTGCCTGTTATTTAATGAAATAGTACTTACTATAGAGTTGAATATGCTAAAGTAAAATGTATTCAGGTAAGGCTGTCCTTATGATTTGTAGAACACCTTGTTTATGCTTTAATTAGGCTTGCAGACTTCCTTATCTTATAGACTACTAGAAACAAGATCTGAAGTTGTCTTATGATTAACAAAAATAGCAGTATTGATAAGTATTAGATTTTATTGCTAGTGCTTAATTCTGTGATGCACCGAGCACTTTTAATATCCAGAGTTTAGACAGTCTTTGACCTCATGTAACATATTCGATATTCTAGGAAATAATTGAGTTTTGGTTTGAAGGTTCTTGTTGAGAGGCTGCACTCAGAGGTCTCTGCTGATGCTGTTGTAGTGTATGCTGCTAATTTGTAGATTGATGTTCACAGCTTTCTTCTGTTAGGATAAATATCAGTAGGCTGAATTCACTAATGAGGGAGAAATCTGCCCATTACAGAGGTTTATAATTATGCTGACTCAATTGAAAAAACACTCTCTCACCCCAATCAGCAAAAAATATAGAATGAGGAATCATACTGTTGATGTTATACTAGGTTACTAGCTTTTGGTCTTATAAATGTACAAAAACCTTTAAGCAGGCAGTCTTAAGCTGACTTTTGGTAAAGATTCTTATTTTGTCTTCAATGCTGTAGCATCACTTTTTTACCTCTGTATCTTCAAACCTTTTCCTACAACCCTTTAGGGAGATTATATCTCCAGATTAAAACCAAAGTAATTAATTTTTTTCCTTTCACTGGTATGTCTTTACTACCCCTGCTCCAAGTAATCAAGTGGGGTTTTTTTCCTTCCTGTTTTCAGGCCTACCGTTATAACTTCTTCATATTTGTCCTTCACAGATGTTCTCTTCCTCTTCTTGCTCTCTGCTTACCTTCTGTTCTATTAGGGTGGCCTGGGACAGCCCATATCCAAAAGATGTGCTTCCTTGGATGTGCCAGTTGTGGCAGATCTAAATTAATTATGATGTGGCTGAAGGCTTTGTTTTGATGGAAGTAAGCCAAGATGTATGGTCATTATTTAGGACTCCCAAACTCATTACACAACACACTCAGGTTGTCTTGTAATCTGATATCGAAGTAGTCAGTGATTTTATAGTCATAAAAGTGGGTTTGGGAGGGTTCTCAAGAGGCCATTTTAACCCCTCCAGGTAGCCCAGGACAGGAACAGTGGCCAGTGCCACTGTCCTTACAGGCAGATACTCATCCAAACTTTTCCTACAAGTCTTCAGCCATAAATATCCACAACTTTTCTCAGCCTTTGTTGGAAATATTACAACACAAAGAGAATATCTGTCTCATGTTGGAAAGTATGAAAGCTTTAGCAATGAAAGAGACAGTAACCATTTCTGTGGAAACTTGGAATTCAAACTCACCAGCTACCAATCTGAAACCCACAAAGAATGAAGACAGTATTTGCCAAGTGATTCACTGAGATTTACAGACCTTGTAGATAAATTTTGTTGGACTGACAGAATCCAAACTGTGACCTCAGTCATCCCAACTTTTTGTTTAGGATTACATTGGTATGATTGAAGTACACTTTGATTTCTGAAGCTTTATGGTATGCAAAGGTTCTCTTATTCACATGTGGTTAAAGAAAACTTTTGGATAGATTTAGAGGATACAAAGTTTACTGAATTAGCAATTAAAAATGTCAGCATTTTGAAGCTCCAGACCTTTCAAACCTGAAACTCTCTTATGATTGAGGTAGGTAGGAACAGAAGGAGAATCAAAGTAAAGGTTCTATGAGATCCTTGTGAAACAGAGTGGTGGAATTTCACAGGAGGAATAAAGCAGGCTGTTGTTTAACTGGTTAATACTGTGTGTGCTAGTTGACATTTTAAACAAATGTCAACCAAGGGACTGAATGCTTTGATGCTTTATTTACAGACAGGAGAACTTTTTTTATGCATGTTTTTCTTCACACAATTGTAGAAATAGTAATAATAATGTAAAAACTCAATTTAATTCTTCTGTTGCTCACTTTGATTTCTTCACGTGAACCAGCCTTTGTAAAAACATGCAGATATTTTACAAGCTAATAAACTGTGGTTTTGCATCTGGAAGAAAAGGTGTACAGTGAAGCGGTAGCTGTACGAAGCTTTCAGTATAACACAGTAACAGTATGAAATGACTACAAACCAGATAACCAATGCACCTGTAGTATAATTATTTTAGGAAATTACTCAACCTCTATCTTTGTTATTGTGTGTCTGAAGGAGGGGGGAAATTGCTGACTTTTCTCCATACACAGCAGGTACTTCCAGCATAGAAGCAAGGATGATTGTTGCAATTTGCATCGCTCTTTTTTAGTTTTAAATTAATGTTGTCTAACTGTTTATTTTCTTTATGTTGATTTTATTTTTTTGTTTACTTTGTTTCATCAGTTTAATCTTTCTTAGAGTACATTTCTCTCTGGAAAATAAAGGGAATGGCTGAACTTAACTGAAGTGGATCAACAAATAAGATTATTTTTGTATAGACAAGTTTCCTTGTCTGTCATGCTTAATTGTTGGACTGTGTCATTAGTTTGCCCACACACTGCTATTATAAAAATAAAAAGCTTCATGTTATGTGTAACAAACTGGAACAGTAAGAACCATTTAGTTATAACAAAAGCATCTCTGCAAATATTTTGTTTGCTTTTTAAAAATATTTTTAAAAGATAGACATTTAATAAGTTAAGTATTATTTTGGAATATTATCAGTCATAGCAATATGATCAGGCATTGTTTTGTAATAGGAAACTCACTAAAAAGGAATAATGAAAATATTTCAAAAAATACCTTGGGCTAAAATATGTGTATGCACGCCCTGTTTTCTGTGAACCTGGAAAATAGTTTTGAAGCACAAGATAACCTTTCCTAGAAAACCCCGAACAACACAAAACCAGGCAGCTATTTCAAATACAGGTTCTCACAAAAGAAACGCCGAACAGAGATTCCTGTATAGAAAGGGTACCATTTCCATCAGTCTAGAGAAAGTTAATCCCTTGTAAAAGTGGGGGTGAGAGTGCTACTAGGTTGCATCAGACAGGATGTGTATCTAAACATGAGCTAGGACTATGCAGGGAGACATTGTTGCCCATTGTGCGTGCATCAAAGTTGTCATCCCACATGTCATGGTTCTGTGCTCTCTACTTTATCAGAAAAGCCTCTTGTTTGAGTAAGCAAGTTTCATACCATGGTGTCTGTAGCAAACTAGCATTTGATGTGTCTCAGCAATTTCCTTTGTGTAGTAGAATAAAGACGACTAAACCTAACGAAAGCTTTTTAAGCTCTTGCTGGAGAAGCCTAAAAGTCAATTTGTTCAAAGCTGACTGTTGGAACAATCTGCCCATAGTGGATTAAGAAAGGAGCACTCACTGGGCTGTGGTTACAGAAGGACAGATATTTTCTACCTCTCACTGCTCTAGCGTAGGTTCATAGGCATAGGAGGAAGGTGCAGCTCTGCATGGTTTTATGAGTTTTGCTTTGTTATTGGTGGATTTCATGAAAAATCTCTTATATTCCTTAAAATACAAAAGCAGAAATTGAAAGGATAGTTTTTAAGTGAATAAATTTGTTTTCAAAATTTTTTTTAAAATAGATCCCTAGCCAATGTCAGGATTAATAGTGGGGCTTTGACATAATGTAGAGGGTAGCTCTAACAAGTGTCTATTTTTCATACTTTTTTTCTCCTTTTTCAAATTCCTTGAAAGGAGGGCTTCTAAATCCAAATATTTGTTTGTTTCTACCTACATGACAAGTTTGCTGATGCAGAGTGAAAAGCTAATACATGCTGGCTTGTAAAAGTGTTTATACCACAATTACCATAAACATTTTTACAAGCCAGCATGTATAGGCTTATCACAAGCCTGACAGAACATATGCACCTTTTCACCCATAAGATGAACTTCTTTAGAAACTCAGATAGTTAGGGCATTTACAGGGCACATTCTTGAGTTTGCCTTCTGAACGTTCCATCAGTGAAGCCTATTCTCAGTTTGAAGTGCCCGAAGGGTTCAATGTGAGCCTATTCCACCTGCCCCTGTAGTTACAGAATTCTGAGATTTTAGTCCAGTGCTGAATCTGCCCATCTTTAAGTTAGTAATACACATACCTCAAAGTCCATTTTAAGAGGCAATTTTAGCCCCTGTTTGCAGCAAGAGTCAAATTCTTTATGCAGGTGTTGTGGTTTATCCTGGCAGGCGGCTAAAACAACCACACAGCTGTTTGCTCACTCCCCTGTGCCACCCTCCACCTTCAGGTGTGTGAGATAATTGAAAAGAAAAAAAAAAAGGTAAAACTTATGGGTTGAGATAAAGACAGTTTAATAGGACAGGAAGGGAAGATGATGAAGGTGATAATAACAACAACAATAATAATAATATACAAACCAAGTGATACACAGCACAATTGCTCACCACCAGAACCAATGCACAGCTAGTTCCTGAGCCAAACCCTCCTGGCTAACTCCCCAGTTATATACCGAGCATGACTTCATATGCTATGAAATACCCCTTTGGCCAGTTTGGGTGAACAATCTCACCTATGCTCTCTCCTGTTACAGTAAAATAAAATATAAAATAGTTGTCATGTGTAGCACTACCAAGGGCTACACAAGAAATATCTAGATAATGTACCTTTGTCTGATAAGTAGGTTTTGTTAAAAGCTGAAGTTTAACTGATCTGTTACTAGTTCAGTCAGTAAACCATGAAGAACCATTTTGCCATGCCAAAAGAAACAGGAAACTAGGAGAAAGGTGATCCCAGTAAGGGGAATTGGAAAGACTGACTCACGGACCACCTACCCTAATAATACCACCTACTCAAAAGATAAAGGCAGAGAAAAGAACTGAGCCTGTATACTAGTTTGTATGCTAGACAAAGAAATCTAAACCACTCATTTAATAGAATAACAGCATATATGTATTAGAAATATGAATTTTTAAAATGTTTTAGGTATAAATAACCATGTA
Organism: Gallinula chloropus; assembly: GCF_964237585.1. Classification (NCBI taxonomy): domain Eukaryota; kingdom Metazoa; phylum Chordata; class Aves; order Gruiformes; family Rallidae; genus Gallinula; species Gallinula chloropus. Next base: position 76,876,893 of record NC_140086.1, on the reverse strand, counting down.
CTTGAAGCTTTGGGCTGCTGTCTTGGGACAGAAACACATATCTGCACAATTATGCAATAACACACTTCTATTTGGGTGCCAAGGATAAGCAAAACTTGAGGACATATTTGAACTATTACATTTTGTATAAGGTGGTGCTGAGAGCAGTTTAAAAAAACCCAAACTTATGTACAATACCTCTTCTTTCTGTTGTTGCCTTTCTGATGGCAGACTGATGGATTTTGTTATATAGCAAGTCCGCACATAATTAAATTAGACATGTGGGAATTTAAAGAGTTAAGTGTTTGTGAAGCCAGTGCTCCAGAGCTAGTCCTTTCTGGCAGGTAGAGATGGACATGGTGGCTGCTTTTAATTCCATTCCAGTTCTTTTCCTGTGATTCCATTAGTATTTCATTGTTTTCTGTTCACAGAACTGTAATCTCTTATGAAACTTATAACCTAATTGAAGCCAGAAAAGGATGAATTCACCTACTAGTGTGTAATTTCATATATGCCTAATCTTTACCCAAATGAACTCTTTTACATGCAGCTGCTAGGGGCTTCCTCAAGCTAGATAAAGCATGTTAGAATCTCAGTCTCCACTCTGTGGTGTACTTGTGGGTATCAGTTACCAGCAGACAGTGCTCCATTTCCATTGAAAAGACATGCTCCTGCTGAAACACACAGTGTTCATGGATTCACCTACGTGTGAATGCAGAAGATGGCTACTATACTATTGGCTGTATTTGGCCAAGTACTGATTCACTCTTCGTTCTGAAAGTTCTTTCCATGCATGGGATTTTTCACCTGCATAGATGTAGCCACATATTTTCTATTTGTTTGAGGGGATTTTGTGCTGCATGATGTTCTGTGTTCATATGCAGACCCCCATTGCAAAACTATGTAGAGAACATAGGAGGTGGCCAGTTGGATGTTTGACTACTTCTGCTCATCTGTCCTTGTTACTTATTACACTTGACTTCTACATTGTTGGGAGGTTTTAGTCTCCAGAATTTGTAATTACCTACCCTTCGATACAGCTGAAATTTGACATGTAAATTTAGAAATACAAGCAAAAGAATATTGGCAAATTGGCAGGGCTTTGCTGCTGTTTGACTTGTCAGTGTTTCCCCAAAAACTGCATGTCCTCAAGTCACGCACTCCTCCCCTCACCAGCCTCCCTTTATGCTGAGCATGACATAATTGACATGGAATACCCTCTTTGGCCAGTTTGGGTCACCTGTCCTGGCTGTTTTCTTCAGGCAGAACAACCCCAAATCTCTCAGCCTGTCTTCACTGGAGAAGCCCTTCACTGCTCCATCCCTCTGATCACCTTTGTGGCTCTCCTCTGGACTCAGTCCAGCAGATCAGTATCTTTTTTGTACTGGGGACTCCACAGCTGACACAATACTCCAGGTGGGATCTCGTGAGAGCAGAGTTGGGGGGCAGAATCACTTTTCTTGACCTGCTGGTCATGCTTCTTTTGATGCAGCCCAGGATAAGGTTGGCTTTCTGGTCTGCAAGCACACAGTGAGATGAGAATTTCCTCAGTGAAACTTTCTTACTCTGAGATGCATTGTTATTCTTGTTACCACAGTCGAATTTTGTACACTGTTTTATCTGAATACCAATACCTGGGCAATTACAGAACAAGAGAAAAAAAAACCAACCCTTGGATAAGTTTTATACTGTCAAACACAAAAAGAGCTTTTCCAGGGGGATTTTTTCTTGCTTGAATTAGGCTAGGATTCATTAATGAAGCTTTTATAATATGTCAGGACAGGTCTGAAGAAACAATAATGCTGAAAGTTCATAGAAGATCAAAAATATGTCATTGTATATTTATGAAGACTGCTCTAGGCATGATTCCACAGTCGTTTCTCACATAGGTATCAGTAGTGCTACTTAGAGAATATTGTGCTTCTCAGCATGAGAAAATGAAGCTATATGAGGACTCCTCAACCAAACCCTGCATATGCATTGACAGCTGAGTGCAGAAGGTCACATGCTCATGTGAATGTTCCTCTATAAGCTTACCTTTTTTTTTTTACATGATACGGTCTGTACTGACAAATAGGAAGTTAAGCGAAGGCATCAGGAGACCTGCATTGATGTACAAAGAGCTCCCAACTAAATTCAAGCATAAAAAGGAAGTAGGCAAGCAGTGAAAGCAAGAATGGGTGACCCAGGAGGAATATAGAGACACTGTCCAAGCAGGCGGGGGTGGCATGAGGAAATCCAAGGCACATGTGGAGTTAAATCTGGTGAGGGATGGGAAGAGCAAAGAACATTTTTAAAAATGAAATTAATTGGAGAAGAACCAACTGCTGTAATGTTTCTGTAAGTTATATTCAGATTATACACTCGTGGAAAGTTGAAACTTGGGAACTGTTGCATGAAAAATCATGTCCAAACAATCTACCAAAGGAGGCTTGCTCTGTAAACCAAGAACACTCTTCCACTAAAATGTGAAGTTTTATTGAGTTTTCTGCTCCATACCCAGCTGTGACACACAAAAGGAAGAACTGTTTTCATTCTTAATTGGAATTTTATTTCTATAAAATTACATATAAAACATCTTGTTGTTCATTGTATAATTGCATTTTAAAGTAAGTGCACATTAACATAAAGAAATAAGAAATTATAAGCCTGCCCAGGTAAATGTTGAACAAATATTTGTCTTGTCACCACCAAGTTTGCTAAAACTTCATAAATAACTATGATCAAGTAAAGGGTAGTGTGATGAAAAGCTGGTTTCTAGAAGGTGCATTCTCAGTGGGACCTGGGAGCTGTAGAGAATAACTAGGCAAGACGGAACAGAGAAGAATTATGGGTTGCTGTGGATGAATATGATCAGACTGAGGCATTGTGAATGCATTTTGGAGCTGATGAGAGGTATGAAACTCATGGACAGCATGGTGCTGTGGAAGGCCTGTCTCTGTCATCAGACTTGCCTATGGGGAAAGAAAAAGCATCTTTTAGCCTGAGAACACAGTCACACTTGAGCAAATACACCGTGTGGATGGAGTCAGGGGTATCACAGAAGAGAAAGGTCTTGATTTACTTCAAGGAAATAAAAATTTGTTATTTGGGTTGGTTTTTTTTTTTTTTTTCTGTGAAGAAGGAATACTTAGCAGGCTTTTCCAGAACAGGAGGTGTATGTGCAGTGTGGAACACAGCAGAAAGTATCTTGGAGTCCTTGGTCGTAGAACCAGCCATAGCTGAACTCCCTGCTGCTTGTAAAGAGCCAGCTGAAGGAAAAGTACTAGAAAGCTGGGGGTAACTTTTTCCAAACAATGCACAGATTGAATCTGGTTTTTGTAGTAAATCAGAGTTACATAGATGAAAGAGCTTTAGTCAGCATAGCCCAGAAAATGGAGTCTTGGAAGATAAAATCAGAAAAGAGGGTTAAACCCAGTAGTTTGTTGAAGAAAAACATCTGGTCTGGCTGAATACATTGCATGAAAAGCAGCCCTTTAAAAATGGCCACAAAATGGTTACAAAACTGGAGTATCTCTGAAAGCCAGCCAGCATGAAAAAACATGAGAGACAAGCCCCCCCACCCCTGATCACCAATGCAGGTGAAGCTGACGGGGTGCCAGCGCAGGTTGGAGGCAGTGCTAGCGTACGATGAGCAGACTGAAGGAGAAAGGCTAACGCTGTGTTTACCAGGCTGATACGCATCGTTTCCAGCCAAAAATTCTTACAGAACAGGTGGTTGAGACTCTCCAGATGCACATCTCTACGAGGATCTGCAAATGACTCTGCGGATCCTGGGTGCAGCCATTCAAGTTTCCTCACTGAAGCGTAGTCTGCCAGGAGCTGAGCAAAGCCCAGAGACTGTCTGGAGTTATTTACAACTCCTAAATCTGCAACCAGGGAGACATACTGTACCTACCATCGGGGATCACACAGCCCAAGACAATCACTCTGTTACCTGTAGCTGGCTTCTCCAATGATAAAAGGCTGTTGCAGACAGCGATACGGAGTACTTAAATAAAAATAACTTTAACTACAAATAGGAAAGGGAAAACTGAAACAAAGAGCATCTGAATCAAGTGATTCCCAGATTGCTCTTCCTGTAGGGAAAAAATCCATGTCTACTATACAGGGTAAGATTTAGCAGACAGGTAATCAAACAGCATTTTTAGAAGTTGGGGTCAAATATGGAACCTATTTTGGGGCCACAATTCAATAGCAAAATATAACTAAAATAAAATTGAGATAAATTAATTTGACGACTGCTCTGTATCAGGTAGTCTCAATCCCAGGAATGCCAACACTTCTGAGATAAAACTGGGTAGAGCTGGCCAGTGAAAATATGTAATGGATTAGAATACTAGAAGAACTTAACTACTTTTCTATCTCATTCAGAGGTATTTTGTCATATACCTGGTAAACATTTTTGATTGTCTATGCAAAGTGGAACATCTCAAAGAGGCAAGTGAAAGTTGGAAAGTGAAATAGAGTTAATAGTCTAACAGCTAGCACACTGCTTTTGACTGTAAGAGACTGGCTCATGTCTTTCTTTGTCATCTGATTCACAGCATGGATTTGGATCTGAATTTTCTGTAGCTTGAGTTTCATAACAGTAGGATTCAGAAGACTCAGTTTTTTCTCATTTTGTAGACATTTAATTCAAACTCAGAAAAGCTTTTCTGGCAAAATTATAGTGAAACTTGTAAAAGCTTTTGGGAACTGTGGTGATGGGTGGATTATTTTTATTTTTAATTTTTGGTGTCAAATCAACACTTTCCATGGGTGTCTTTGTTACTATTGTTGGAAAAGCCTTGGCCAGATTTAATGTATTTGTGTGATATAAGATCATGGCTTTAAGGGAGGGGAAGCCTGCAGGACTTCTCAGGTGTGCCTATGGCATGCTGCTGGGGCTGCAGGTGGTGTGCTGTTAGTGCTGGATGGTGTTTGCTGTGCTGACATTCATGTGACAAAGCTGAATTTTGTAACTCTCTGGGTCTGGCATTTAGTTTATATTGAATAATTGATAAATGAACGGGTGGGTGGGTTTGGATGCTGCTGCTGTGCTATCCTGACAGTACAGTGTAGACCCTTCTAGAAGCACCGTAGTGGTCGTGCACATATGTGGCATACTGGGGGTGTATTCATCTGGCTAGTGTGTGGACTGATGGCAGCATTAACAGTAGGTGCATGGACTGCTACACAGACTGTGCACCAGACTTCCTAATATCATGGGACAGGAGTAGCAGATGTTTGTCTTAATTGAAGCATGTTGAGATCTCTTTTATCTCACCTGTCTGTGGTATAGACTTTGCTTTAAAAGGCCTGTTGAACAGACAGTGTAATTACTGTGTGGAAGTTTATAAGTACTGTAATTACTGATTCTGGTGATAATGTACTGTTATGATGGCTATGGGAATATTGGTTGAGAGTCCTTTTTCCTACTGAAATTTGTTTTCCCTCTTGTTTCATATTCAGGAGAGGAAGACAAAGGCAAATGCTGCCACATGGGCTTCAAAGCAGTCAGACGGTGTTTGGTATAAGACACATCAGGATAAAAAAACGAGCATCTAGATCTCCTTTTTCTTGTCTTGAAAGTAAATAGACTGTTACAGATTCCTAGAGCAAGTTTTAGAAAAGGGGATTGAGTTGTCATAGAATAGAGTAGAATATTTAAGGTTAGAAAAGACCTCTCAGATGGTCAAGTCCAACCATCAGTCCAACATCACCATCTCAACCAAACCATTCCCTGCAGTGCCACGTCTACACATTTTTTGAACACCTCCAGGGATGTTGACTCCACCACCTCTCTGGGCAGCCTGTTCCAATGCTTGACCACTCTTTCTGTGAAGAAATATTTTCCTAATGTCCAATCTAAACCTCCCCTGGCACAACTTGAGACCATTTCCTCTTGTCTTGTTGCTAGTTACTTGGGAGAAGTATCCTCTCCCCTCACTACAATCTCCTTTTCAGGTAGTTGTAAAGAGCAATAAGGTCTCCCCTCAGCCTCCTCTTCTGCAGGCTAAACAACCCCAGTTCCCTCAGATGCTCCTCGTAAGACTTGTGCTCCAAACCTTTTCTCATCTTAATTGCCCTTCTCTGGACTCACTCCAGCACCTCAATGTCTGTCTTGTAGTGAGGGGCCCAAAACTGAACACAGCACTCAAGGTGCAGCCTCACCAGCGCTGAGTACAGAGGCACAATCCCTTCCCTGGTCCTACTCACTACACTATTCTTACTACAAGCCAGAATACCATTGGCCTTCTTGGCCATTTGTACACATTGCCGGCTCATGTTCAGCATGCAGTCAATCAACACCCCCAGGTCCTTTTCTGCCAGGCAGCTTCCCAGCCAATCTCCCCTAACCCTGTAACATTGCTTGGGGTTTTTTTTGTATTTTTTTTCTATTTTGTCATATGCTTGATTAGCAGAGACCTCTGTGGCATGCCAGAGATCCTGAGAAGTGTTTAATTCTTCAGAACAGTGGAAAGCTAGGCCCTCATAGGGAAATTGTTTGGTCCTTCATATTAGTTCTGCTGTTGTTGCTGTCATTGCTACTAGTGCAATTGGACTGCAAAAATAAACTTCTCCTTGAAAAAATAACTCAGACAGTGGCAGTGCACCCCGTTTTTCTCTCATGTGTGTATTATGAAGCGAAAATGGCACCCTTACAGGCTCCATCTTACATTCTTCCTTTCCTGTGCCTTATTGCTAGCACCAACAGGCTACTGTGTTGAAATGCATACTTGGTAAGCCTCAGAGAATCCTGCAAGTAGCTTATAAAAATGAGCTGATTGATTGGAAATCTGATTAATAATCCTGTTGTTAGACAAAGGGAAAGCGGAGCTGAGGTTGCTCTTTCATAATGGTGTCAAGTCTGCAGGGCCGTCTGGTGCAAGAAGAATGGAAACAGGTTTGGAGAACAGATGGGGATCTGAATACACACAAGCAATTGATTTATGAATAGATTAATGCTGGGGGTAGGTTGCTGCTTTTAATAGGCATAGCTAGTTATGTCTTTGACATGCTTTAGTATCTACCTAATGACTAGAAGAAATTTTCAGCACTTTTACTTCTTTCAAGAGGCTTTTAGGGTTATTTTACAGGACTTGAGGATCAATACTTATATGAATGGAAGCTTTTCAGCTGTTTCCATGGATAACCGTTCCCTTTCAGAAGAGAAGGCATGGAACGTTGCTCATATGGGAGTATCCTCCACATATAAGTCAATAGCAGCCTAAATGTTTACTGTCTATACAAATTCCATCTCTATTGTAAGTTATTGCTTTTTTCCAGGTAGAAAGTATGAGACATCTAATGCTATTTCTGGAATACTTACCACTCTTCCTAGTACAGGCCCTTTTGATATCGTCGTTGATTTTGAAGTAGTCTTGTACAAGAAACTTCAGCAATATTACTTTCCTGACTTAATATTTGATATTACTAGAAAATATTTTTAAAAATGCTGCAATCTCTCTTCTTGAAGGTTTTCTCCAGAATTATTCTTGAAATCCACATAGTCCTATGTTGTAAGATTGAATTATTTGTCCAGGTTTACTCTTGCCATTTTAAGCTCTGAGACCATAGTCAGGACTTCAAACAAGCACAGAAGACACATGTTCTGGGTTTAGGAGACAGAGATCTCAGAAGTTTAACTCTTAAAGAGATGAGGGAATATATATATACTGTGAAAAAGCTTATCTACTACTTACTGTACTGACTGTAGGGAAGACTCTCTGATAGGACTTATTTCTTGAATAGACATAGAGTCATGTTGTTACGGACAGATGTCATAACATGCACCACAGCTGAGTAGCAAGAGTATTTTACACATGAAAGAGGAAAGTGTTAAAAAATGTTTGGGAAGTGTAGGACAGTCAGGTTGCATTAAAAATAGTCATCCAGAAACTGCTATGAAAGGACTGTGTCAAAAGTGAGCAGGACTATAGCTTTTTACTGACTTAGTCATGTTAAAAATAAGTTGTGAAAAGAAAATTTGGGTCTGCGCAGTGAAAAATCCTTATTGGCGTTATTTCATGACAAGCAGGGTTGTGCCCTTAGTATTTGTGTAGAGGAAAGTGCAAGCACATTTAGGATAGAGGAAGAGAGTTAATTAGAGTAATGTTTGTATTGACAAGGTGATAATGTCAGAAGTTCATACACCATGGAAAAATGTGTCTTGTAAACTCCTTATATGCCTGTACCTCCTGTAAATCCATTGAGAAGCTATAGCATGCATAAGTAGGAGGGACCCCAAGCAGAAGGTGGAACAGTAGATACCAGAGACTGCATTAAATTTGTGAACCTCTGCCTAATGTCTGCTTGTAGGGGAAATAGGGAATTAGAGGGAAAAAGTACAAAACTTGTATGCAATGCATATGCCTGGTTTTACATTCTGGTTTAGTATTCAGTAAGTCTAACAATTTAAATGCAAAAACCCCCACAAACTTGACATTGAAAACGTATTTAAGAAAAAAGCACTTTAAATTATAAGAGTAATCTTTTAGGCCTTCTCAGCACAGATTTACATGTAAACTTCACAACAAATAAATCAACATAGTTACACAATATTTATCTACTTCTAGCATTCTTCATTGTATAGTTCAAGACTGGTTAATTCTGTTCAACGTTCACCAATGCTCACAAAAATTTCCTTCAGGAAGTCCTCTTTTTGTGGTTTAAGAGTATCTAGTGTCTCCATATACATGAGGTGAATGTTTCACTTCTTACATCACAGCAAGATCTTTCCGGTTTTTGACAGAGAAGTCAAAGGCATTGGTGAGAAGGCAAGTTCACAGTCAGGTCACTAAGCCCAATTCTTAACAAGCATTACAAAATGAGTATAATGAGTGTCCCATGCTTTATACTACTATCAGCAAACTTCTGTAGATATCCATAGATTTATACACTACTGTGTTTGCTGCATGCCTGTCCTGACCTGTTCGACTTTCCAGGTGTGCGTGATGGCTGTAGAGGGGCACTCCTTACTGTTTCAAGGTTGCTTATGAAATCCGTCTGCTCAGGTTCTAGACCATTTATTTTATGAAATGATGGCATAAGAATACATCAGCCTGTATTATCAGCTGCACCTGTTATAACAAGGTCTTTATGATACAGTGTTCAGTCAGCTTGGTTTCAAGTTTAAATTCTGAAGGTTTCAATCACAAAATGTTATGTCCCATATACCTTTTTAAGTTCAATAAATGGGGAATTTATGGCTCCCTAAATGTTAGTTAAAGTCTAGAGGCAAATTCTCTGTTCTCCTGTTTGAAAACTATAATACCCTGACAGCGTGGACGGTGAAGATTAAAGGAATGATGATGACAGTACTCAAATGTTAAACTTTTTATTCAACAGCTGGATAGCCTTGTAGGAGCTTGCAAAGTGCCACTGCCTTCCCTTCTTTCCGCTGTTCATTAAAATAATTTGCGGTGTATGAAAAGTTAACTTGAGGATATAAAAGCGCATTTATCTTTTTCAGAGACTTAGCATGTGGAGGAAAAGAAGCTTATTGGCAGTGGTCAACATGGATTCATCCGAGGGAAATCATGCCTGACCAATCTGATAACCTTCTATGATGGCATGACTGGGTAGATGAGAGAAGAGCAGTGAATGCTGTCTATTTCAACTTCAGCAAGGTTTTTGACACCGTGTCTCCTAACATCCTCACAGTCAAGCTTAGGAAGTGTGGGTTCGATGAGGGGACAGTGAGGTGGACTGACAGTTGGCTGAATGGCTGAGCCCAGAGAGTCATAAGTGGTGCAGTGTCTAGTTGGAGGTCTGTAGCTAGCAGTGTGCCCCAGGGGTGAGTGCTTGCTCTGGTCTTATTCAACATGTTCATCAATCACCTGGATGAGGGGACAGAATGTACCCTCAGCAAGTTTCCTGATGATAAAAAACTGGGAGGAGTGGCCAACACAACAGAAGGTTATGCTGCCATTCAGTGAGATCTGGACAGGGTAGAGAGTTGGCTGAAGAGGAACCAAAGGAAGTTCAACAAGTACAAGCATCGGGTCCTGCAGTTAGGGAGGAATAATGCCATGTCCCAGTACAGTTTAGGGGTTGACCTCCTGGGAAGTGGCTCTTTGGAGAAGGACCTGGGAGTCCTGATGAGTAACAAAGCTTACTTATGCCAGCAATGTGACCTTGTGGCCAAGGTGGCCAATGGTGTTGTTGGGTGCATGAAGAAGAACCTGGCCAGCCCTGGTGAGGCCTCATCTGGTGTTCTGTGTCCAGTTCTGGGCTCCGCAGTTCAAGACAGACAGGAAACTACTGGAGAGTCCAGTGGAGGGCTACAGGGATGATTAGGGAACTGGAGCATCTCTCTGATGAGGAAAGGCTGAGAGACCTGGGTCTGTTTAGCTTGGAGAAGGGAAGACTGAGAGGGAAGCTTATCAATGCTTATAAATATCTAAAGGGTGGATGTCTAGAGGATGGGGTCAGATTCTTTTCAGAGGTACCCAGTGACAGGACAAGGGGCAATGGGCACAACTTGAACCCAGGAAGCTCCATCTCAACATGAGAAGAATCTTCTTCACTGTGAGGGTGACAGAGCACTGGCACAGGCTGCCCAGAGAGGCTGTGGAGTCTCCTTCTCTGGAGATATTTAAAACCCACCAGTACGCTGTCCTGTGCAACCTGTTCTAGGTAACCCTGCTCTAGAAGAGGGACTGGACTAGATGATCTCCAGAGGTCCCTTCGAACCCCTGCCCTTCTGTGATTATGTGATTCTGTTATACTGAAGGTTTGTAATCCTGACTTAGGGAACATTCATATTTGTTTCAAAACCGGCTTTACATCTGCCACATCAAGAATTCTGGGTACTTTGCTGCCAGAAGGAAATATAAAGAACAGCCCTATGTTGGATGTCTTTGCCTTATCATTTGACATTTCCAGATTCAGAAGATGGAATCCTAAATCCATTGTTAGACACTCAAAATGCTGAGTACCTAGTTCTTCTCTGTTACAGGTAGTAGGAGTTGGGAGGCATGATGGATTTTTTCTGAAAATTCAATTTACATACTTAAACACAAGAGTCTTCTTGCTCAGGCGTAAGTTTGCTATGAAGACTAGCAGAGAGAAAGCATGTGCTGTGGTGGCCTTTATTTTCTTTCTGACCCTCTCATTTGCAAGTTATGGCTACATCCATCCAAACGGAATTTTCCTAATTTTAAGTCTGAGCCTCAGTTTCCTCAGGTCTAATAACGTTCTTTAAAGGACTACTGAAAATTTTCAAAAGACTAAGTAAATCAAACTCCTTATGGGTGATGGAATGGTGATAGTGTCAGTCGAACAGATCTTCAAGTGGCCAAGTTGCTCATGTTGACAACAGGGTCTGATTTAATTGAGGATGTCAGCATTCCTACCCATTCTTTCTTGCTCCAGTTGTGGCTGAGCAGATTCACTGGTCTCACTTTTCTGGTGTGTAGGAAAACGTGAATGTTTTTAGGCTCTTTTAGCCGATGTAACCAGCTCACTGTGTTATCATCCAAATGTGACGGCACAGAGGAGAAGGCAGGAATTTTTGGTCAGGAGCAGTATCAGTTTGAAGTGCAGGGAAGCACTTGACAGGACTCACGGGGGGTCATGGAACCACAGTGCTGTCATCCCAGGGCTGAATTGGGAATGGAGAGAGTAACACACTCTTCAGATCACCAGCTTATTACTAGACATGAGCTCATCCTCTTCAAACCAAAGCAAAACCAAAAACCTCACCTGTTATTTGCTTTGACTAATCTTTTTTGTCTGTTTATTTATTGAAAAGAGGAAGGAGAGGGAGCTGTGGTTTATTCATGGATAGTAGATAGTAGATAAAAATACAATGTTTGTGAATGTATCTGCTGTTAAAGCAAGCCAAACAAACAAATCCCTTAAGGAGTCCAAAATTCTTAAGAGCACTTACTCTTTCAAGAAATACATGAATTTTTTGTAGGGGGTGGCATCAGCTTGGGAAGTAGGAGTATGGCAGAACTCCTTTGCCATTCAGTTGCTCTTTTCAAGTACTCCTGTTAGAGATTACAGCACAGCCTGAAAAGACCAAAGGCCTTGACAGTTTAGAGCTTGAGGGAGAATAAATTGAATTGTTTTTAATTTACCTTTAAGATTCCAAGCCCTAGTATTACTTTTCCTCTTAAACCATTACTTCCTTAAAGGCATTATTCCTCTGCCGTTTTGTATAATCCATATCTCTGGATGTAGCTGGACTGAAAAATCATACTAAAATAGCTAGTTCCCTTAGAAACAGTTACTTTGGTTGAAAATCTATTCTGCTAGTTCATCAATCTCTTTTTTTCTCCTTGTCTTCCTTCAAACTGAAGTTTGTAAATTACCCTTGGATGTTTCAGAATTTAATTATCTTGAGATATCTTGTTCTCCCTAGCATAGAATATGTCATAGAATGTTTTGGGATGAAAATGACCTTAAAGATCATCCTTTTCTAGCAAACCCCCCCCCCCCCCTCCCCCGCCCATGAGCAGGGACACCTTCTGCTGGACCAGGTTGGTCAAAGTCCCATCCAGCCTGGCCTTGAACACTGCCAGAGAGGGGGCATCTACTCCCATAGTATTCTCCTGCAGAAGCTGGCAGCCCGTGGCTTGGATGGGTACACCCTCGGCTGGATAAGGAGCTGGCTGGAGGGCCGGGCTCAGAGAGTGGTAGTAAATGGAGTTAAATCCAGCTGGCGACCGGTCACGAGTGGTGTTCCCCAGGGGTCGGTGCTGGGGCCTGTCCTCTTCAATATCTTTATTGATGACCTAGATGAGGGCATTGAGTGCACCCTCAGTAAGTTTGCAGATGACACTAAATTGGCTGGGAGTGTGGATCTGCCTGGGGGTAGCGAGGCCCTACAGAGGGATCTGGACAGGCTGGAGAGCTGGGCTGAAGCCAATGGCATGAGGTTCAACAAGAGCAAATGCCGAGTCCTGCACTTTGGCCACAACAACCCCAGGCAGCGCTATAGGCTTGGGGCGGAGTGGCTGGAGGACTGTGTGGAGGAAATGGACCTGGGGGTACTGACTGATGCACGGCTGAACATGAGCCGACAGTGTGCGCGGGTGGCCAAGAGGGCCAACGGCATCCTGGCTTGCATCAAAAATAGTGTTACTAGTAGGAACAGGGAGGTAATTGTCCCCCTGTACTCAGCACTTGTGAGGCCGCATCTCGAGTACTGTGTTCAGTTTTGGGCCCCTCACTACAGGAAAGACATTGAGGCCCTGGAACACGTTCAGAGGAGGGCTACTAAGCTGGTGAGGGGTCTGGAACACAGGCCTTACGAGGAGCGGCTGAGGAAGCTGGGATTGTTCAGCCTGGAGAAGAGGAGGCTCAGGGGAGACCTTATAGCTCTCTATAACTTCCTGAAGGGAGGTTGTAGTGAGCTGGGGGTCGGCCTCTTCTCCCGTGTAGACAGTGACAGAACTAGAGGGAATGGTATCAAGCTGTGCCAGGGGAGATTCAGGCTGGACAATAGGAAGCACTACTTCTCGGAAAGGGTACTCAGGCACTGGAATGCACTGCCCAGGGAGGTGGTGGAGTCACCGACACTGGGGGTGTTCAAGGAAAGACTGGATGTTGTATTGAGCGACATGGTTTAGTGGGAGCTAGTAGTAATAGGTGAATGGTTGGACTGGATGATCTTTTAGGTCTTTTCCAACCTTGATAATTCTGTGATTCTGTGATTCTATAACTTCTCTGAGCATCTTCTTCTTGTGCCTCACCACCCTCGTAGTAAAGAATTTCTTCTTAATATCTGATCTAAATCTACCCTCCTTCAGCTTAAAGCCATTACCCCTTGTCCTGCCCTTGGAAACAACCCTTCTTCATCTTTCCTTTAGGTACTGGAAGGCTGCTTGATGGTCTCCCCAGCACCTTCTCTTTTTCAGGCTGAACAAACCTAGCAGTCTCAGCCTGTCATCATAAGAGAGGTGCTCCAACCTTCTGTTCATCTTCATGGCCCTCATCTGGTCTTGCTCAACAGCTCTGTGTCCTTGTACTGGTGGGAGGCAGAGCTGAAAGCAGTACTCCAGGTTGAATCTCATAAGAGTAGAGAAGAGGGGAAGAATCATCTCCCTTGACCTGCTGGTCATGCTTCTTTTGATGCATCTCAGGATATGGTTTTCTGGGCTCCAGGCGCACATTGCTGGTTCATGTTGAGCTTTTCATCAACCAGCACCCCCAAGTCCTTCTCCTGAAGACTGCTCTCAATCCAGTTTCCAGCCACTCTGTATTTGTGTTTGGGATTGCCCTGATCCATGTGCAGAAACTTGCATTTTATGAGGTATGTATGGGCCTACCTCTCAAGCTTTTTAAGGTCCCTCTGGATGGCAGTCCTTCCCTCCAGCATGTTGATCGCACCACACAGCTTGGTATCATCAGCAAACTCGCTGAGGGTTCACTCAGTCCCATTGTCCATGTTGCCAACAGAGATGTTAGACAATGTCAGTACCGACAGTTGAGGAATGACACTCATCACTGGTCTCCACTTGGACCATGAGCTGTTGACCGCAACTCTTTGTGACCATCCAGCCAATTCCCTATCCACTGAGTGGTCCATCCATAAGTCCATGTCTCAACATTTTACAGACAAGGATGTAGAAGTGGAATAAGGAAATTAAAAAATAATCAGAAAGGCAACTCCAAATAAAGCTCCTAGGCTCAGTAGAGGGAAAGACTCTCTCAGTAACTTGATCATATTGGGCAGTTTTGTATTGAGGCGCTGATATTGACACAAGGCTGTAATTTGATTGTCCCAAATCTCACCATCAAACTAAATTATTCTTTTTTGTACCATGGATGGTGCTGTTCATCGTATGAGTTGTATGCTATGGAGCTGCATGAATCTTGAGACTCTCAAAACACCATGCACCTATTATGCTAATGTAAAATGTATTGATAATATGGGTTTTTATACATACAGAAGTGAAAAGTAATGTCTGAAACCATGGCTTTGAAAGTGTTAAAGAAAAATCAGTGAAGAAAGTAATTGTATGCAGATAATACACTTATTTTCAAAATAGATATTTAATTTCCACCCACTCTCCTGCATTTTTGGGATTGATTCCCATCTGCTCCCCATGCAGCAGTATTTAAATGATGTCTCTCAGGCTGTTCAAATTGTATTTTCATGCGCTAACTGTAAGTAAGGTAAGGTTCTGTCTTTTGTTTAATTTACACCATGCCTCGATATATTATGTTGAATGGTTAGAACAGAAGCTGGAGAGGCACCTTGGAAAAATAGTTTTATGATTAAAAAAACAGTTGCAGCTGGTCCTTGGCAAGCTCCTCTGTCATTTTTATTGGCAGAACTTGAAGCTACGTGGGTCTTTGTCCTCTTCTGAGGAAGCTGAGTGGAGCTCTGGCTGACGCTAACTTCAGCTCAGTCCTACTACTTTTGTTTCAAGGACCTGCCTGGTAGACTTCGATCTGATAATAAACTCAGTCCAGTGTGATGCTTGTGAGAAACACTGGCTTCCTCACAGCAGCATGTTTCTCTTTAAATCTGCATCCTGGCTTTCAGTATCACAACATCTCAAATGGAAAACAAACAGTAACTTGGCTCAAGCGAGTGTCCTGATCCCAAAAGCCACCATCAAAAATCCTGAAATATATAAAAATTTCAAAATTGAAAAACCATGGTATATAGTTTGTAACTAAGCTATATCTGAATAATTTGCTTATATTTCAAAGTTGGGACAGCTTCTTGAGCATCTCAGCTGGAAGCCTGGAACTATTGCAGTAAAAAACAGTACCCCTGAGGCTCAGACAAAGCACTTCAATATTGCATCACTGTATCCAATGACCAGACCTGCTGAGTAGTAGAGTAAAAAAGACAGGATTTTTATTTATCTTTATGCCTATTTATGTGGGAAAACCTAATCAAGTGTATTTTTTTCAACTGAGAGACTTAAGTTTAAAGCTGAAGCCATGTACTGTTTTCTTTGATATTTATCTGGACAAGTAGTCATTCATCCCATTTCATATTTCAATTGTCTCAGTTTACACTGTCCTTATTAACAATGCCATATAATGTGATTTGGGATAATGTTTTTAAAGGAAGAAAAAGAGGAAGAACTACTTAATGTTATAAAACCAATAAGCTTTGTCCCAACCAGTCTTATAACCACAGGATAAAACTGTGCTTCATATCTCTTTCAGTCTCCCTGTGAGTCTCTCTCCTTGAGGCTTTCTTTCAGTGACAGATGTGTCTCACTGGAAGCAGTGACTGACCACTCATGTTTGCTCTTTGGGACAGGGAGATGGGTATTATGTGCGCCTTTATCTTGAATGGAAGACTAATAAGATGACCGAAGCTATTCAGAAACAACATTGCTAACCATATTCCTAAGCATGCAAAGCAGAGTTAAGGCTAAAAACAGTAAAAAGACATTTATTTATGCATTCATTCTAATCATAACCTTGGTCTTTCTCGGTAACTAGTTGATTGTTCCCTTTGCTCCAGCTGATTTCCAGCTGTGGATTATCTGGATTCCTGAGTGGTCTCTTAATCTATGTCTCGTTTCTTGCCTTTTAGCTCTTGCTGAGTCTAAGCAGTCTCTAGTTTTCCACTTGTCTGTCTGTCTGCTTTAAGACTAGAGGATCTTCAATATTTTCAGTAAGGCTTCCAAATCCAGGGCTTAACCTTGAAAACAATAAATCATTCTCTGCCCGATTGGAAATTGAGAATGGCTATTTTCCAGTAAGCATTCCCTTTACTTGGAGTCTGGAGTCTCTATCTGTGGGTTTTTTTCCCTCCTTGCTTGTTCTCTTGGGCCTGCATGCTGTATTCATAAAAGAAGCTTTCTGAAAATTGGGGAGTTCAGTTGTAACATGATGATCACAGGACATTCAGGGTAGAGAGGAGACTACTGGAAGCTGGAGAAAAATAGTGGACAGGCAATGACAGAAAGTTTAAGAAATAGATGAACACTACAGCCTGAGAATTTTTGAGGATAGATGAGAATTTTGGTGATTGAAAAAAAGTTAATTTTAGTAAGCTGTTTTCGCCAAGGAAAAGAAATCTGGGGTTCTTTTATAAAATATCAGCATATTTTAACATTTCTTGAATGAAGCATTTTTAAGTTTTCTTCTGCACTTGTTTGGTTTTGCTATAGGCTTTGGTTTATACTAGGAAGGAAAACAGCTTTAGAAACCTAATCAAGGAATCGTCTAAACATTCTGGATTAAATTAAACAGTTAATATGGAATCATTTTAAAAAATGAACAAGTATTTTTTTCTGGATTTGCTTTGGCAGAGAAGCTGAAATGTCCATTGTTTTGTCACAGCTCTGCCTGGGTCCTTGTCTGGCTGGCTATTATGGTGTTGTCCTGGCAAAACTAATAGATTTTAGATAGACATTGATAGACTTAGATATATGTAAACTTTCAGGTAAAAATTGGTATGCACCACCTCAGCTAGATTGGCTCAGAAATGTTAGCTGCTTAAAAACATTTCTGAAACTTTGGAAGAGTGAGGTTTATAGTTCTGTTTGGACTTTCAAAACTTAACTGCTGTTTCTCTGTAAGACTTGTTAGGCATTTATTCCCTCTGTTTTCTGAGCTTGATTTTGCTAGCATCACAATTTAATGATGTTTTGTTCTTACAAATATGCCTTAAACCAAATCCTTTTCTTTTTTTATTTAGTGGAGGCTTTGAAAGGTGAGACATTATTTTCATTCAAAGTTCTGAATTCAGCATCTGTGTCGCACAAATGAAGTCCCTGCTGTAGGCAGAATGGTTCTTCTGCCTGGCGTGTCCACATCTTGTTCCATGAGACAGTGTACCTATTTATAATATGGAGCGAGGACAAGGCACAGCAAAGGCTTAAACAGAAGCAGCACAGTGAAGTGATTCCTGGACTGGTGCTGTGTAAGTGGAAGCAGGTGGTTAGCAATTCAGTGCAATCAATGCAGTGCCAAGGTACTCAAGCACCAGAAAGTGAATACCAAAACCTGAAGCCTCTGTTACTAATTTGAAATAGCTGTTTAGGTTTTTTTGTTTGTGTTTTGGTTGGTTTGTTGGGTTTTTTAAAATTTTATTTGTGTACCTAGAATTTTACTACAGATCAACTAAACTTCTGTATGGCACATAGCAATGGATGTGGATGGAAGTCCATGGATGAGCAAGGAGCTCCTAACTGAACTTAGAAAGCATAATACCCAAAAAGGTGAAAGAAAGTGCAGTTGACCCAGGAGGACTGTAGAGTAGCTGTCTGATCTTGCATAGGAAAGCCAGGGCTGACCTTGAGTTGAATCTGGGAAGTAGTATGAAGAGCAGCAGAGGATTCTACAAGTACCTCTGCAGCAGAAGTGGGACAAACGTGGGCCTGCTGCTGAGTGGGCTGGGAAAAGTGGTGACAAATGACATGGAAAAGGTCAAGGTTTTGCTGCCTTCAGGTTTTGCCAGTAAGACCAACCTTCAGGAATCCCTGTCCCCCAAGACCCACAGGAAAGTCTTAGCTCTTCTTTTGGTGGTGTCTTTCTGTCTTGGACAGCACCTAAGATATCTCGCTCTCAGTCTTTTTCCCTTTCACAGACATGGGCCAACTCCTACCAGATCTAAATGTCAGCAGTGGGTGCGTGTTACGTTTCCCTGGCTTCTCCTCGCAGGGGTGGCAAACTAAAAAAGGCCAGTGCGCATCGCAAGAATGTGTTTATTTCACAGGCAGCAGCATGGACACAGAGCGTAGCCAGGCAACAAGAAAACAGGACTTTCATTTATCAGACAGGACACAGAACGATCTCTAGACGCTCTTCCCTCTGCTCTGTCTCAAGGAAAGCAATTTTCAAAAGGAAATGTGCAGAATATGCAAAATTTTGCACAAGGGAAATTTCTCTAGCAAGAAGAAATAGAAATAGAGGGGTACATAGGTAGACAAATTCAGATTCAGGTAAGATGATTATGAGCTCTGACTCATAACCTCCCTAGAACTGAGCAGATTGTAAGTCACTGGAAAAGTGCTTCTAGTGTAAGATAAACAACATATGAGGGAAAAGATGGCAGCGTGTGTTGCTTGAACCTGAGTGTTATAACAAACCAGAGTGCATTTTGGGTGTAATCAAGACTTAAGAAAGGATTTAGATTCTTGATTTGATTCTCTTAATGAAAAAAAAAAGAAAAATAAAAAGGACTTGGCCCATGTTTGATAACCACTTCATGTTATTTCCCTTGCTATGTAGAATAACTTCAGGGATGTTAATTATAAATGATGTTCAACTTTTGTGTCCGCTGAAATTCTTTTTAAATGGCATAAAAATATATAATTTTGTTGGAAGTTTATTGCTCATTTGAGGCAACTTAAGATAAGGCTGATAATGGGTGATGTAACTATATTTGTAGTTATAATTAGAAAGTTCTATTGACACCTATGCTGGATCAGATTTTACCTAGCGTACTGTCTTCTCTCCAGCCCACAGCAGGTACCTAGGAAAAGCCTAAACACGTAACGATATTTCTCAGAAACCTTTCCCAGCTCTTTGAAATTCAGGAGCTTCCTGAGATGAAGGTGGTGTCTTAGATGGATTTCTATCCAGTCAGCTTTTCAGCTGTCACAGGGAATTTGCAAAGTGGTGTAACCACAGGAACAGAGCTGCACCTCTCAGTGGCAGAAATTTTAATAAAAATTAAATAATTACCTGTATCTGATTTGGTATTTTAGCACAAAATGGAATCATATAATGAGAGCAGGGCAGATTTAATCAAGAGCTCACTTTCCTGAGCCATACTTTTGTGTAGGCTTCGCCCTGTGACATTTAACTCGTCCACTTTTTCTATCTTCGTTGTCCTGTGGAAGTGAGTTCTGCGGCTCATGATGTGAATGAAGAACTTCTGGGTTTTATATCATTAATATAATTTATATCATTAAATAATCTTTACTATTCAGAGATCATTGAAAGACTTTTAATTCACTGTTAAAAATCAGTGAACAATATTCCCTGTTCACCTTTCTCATGATTGTATAACTGTCTGTTATCTCTTTCCTCAGATGTCTTTTTTTTTCTAGGCTAAAGAGTAAGTCTGATTAATCCTACCCTGTAGAGAGATCACAAAAAGCTGGAGGCCTTTTGTCCCCTTTCTATACATCTTCGCTAGTTCTATTTTCAAATTTGGAATTAGGGTTGGATTTTGGATACATGTCTTTGGATGGTTGAAATTAGGATCCACAAACTATTCAAAACAAGGGGATTATTTTGAATGGATTTGTTCCAAGGTACAATGATGTTTTCTGGTGTTCCATACTTCTCATAATTTATTCTTAATTCCTTTTTTTGATATTGTAACTCAAGGTCTTGTTCTTGAATAGTAATGTGCAACTTGGAGCCCAGCACTGAATACATGAAATTAAGTAATTTTACTATTTTTCACTCTTTTTCCTTGTTTGCAACACTGCATTTGTTAAAACTGTGAATCAAATTCAATATAGATAACCAGCTACTCAGATTTGTAAGGGCTTCCTAATACTTTATGCAGTCAGCTTTCTGATAACCTGAAGAATCTGGTATTGTTAACAAGTGTTGTCCCTTCACTGTTCATTCTCTTTTCTGCATCACCCAATGTCTTCTATGTTCATCATTTATGAGTTCTGTCATAGATTTCTGTGGTTCTCAACTGTTACCTTTTCCCCTCTGAAAACTAACCATATATCTACCCCATATACTTTTTAACCTCTTCTTTATCCATGGAAGACTCTTCCCTTTCATGCTTTGTTCGCATAGTTGTTAAAGGTCCTTGTCCAGTGCCCATTGGAAATCCAAACAGAATGGATATCATCTGGATATCATTTATTCATACTTTGTTTATAACCATACCTATTTTTCTAGACGCTATTGTTGTAGGAGGTTATTCCATTCTACATGCAGGACTTGGCCTTTGTTTAACTTTATGAGGTTCCTGACAGCTTATTTCTCCACTCTGCTGATGTCCCTCTGAAAAAAACCAGCCATTTCTCCAGCATATTGATCTCCTATTGTCTCTAATTTTTCTATAATTTACCAAACTGCTGAGAGTGCACTCTGGCCCATTGCCTGGGTGGTTAATGAAGGCATTAAACTGTATCAGCCCAAATATCAGCCTTTGACTGACTGATAACTGATAACCGGATGGATTTTGTGCTACTGAACTCAACCCCTTACGCCTTGTAATTCAAACAATTTTTCATCCGTGTGATTATGTATTAATTGAATCAATATCTCAATAGCTGCACTGTAAAGATGCTATGAGAGGCAGTGGCAAAGACATTGTTAAAGGTATTGAAAGGTAAGCAGTGTGCACAGCTCTCCGCAAAGGCAGTCGGGTTCTTGCAGTGTGATTTCCCCATGGCAGATCCATGCTGGCTGTTCCCAGTAACCATCTTGTCTTCCTTGGGCCTGGACATCGCTTCTAAGATGACTAGGTCCATAGCCTTCTTGGGGTGTGAGGTGAGGCTGACAGTTTAGATGCTCCCTAACTCCGATCTTCCTCTGCATTTAGTAATGCTTCTCTTCCACGGGCTCTGCTAGTGGGGTCAGGAACGACAGACCTGTGGCCAGGTCTTATCAGTGAAAACTCAATGGACATTTTGTGATCATTTATGAACATTTTACAGACATTCCACAGTGATGGTGTATTGACTAAGGGAACAGTATCTGTGGTGATAAATTGCAATGTATTGATGTAGATGGTTTAGAATAAGGGGTGGATACTGTCCTGGTTTCAGCTAGGATAGAGGTAATTTTCTTCCCAGCAGCCAGTGTAGTGCTGTGTTTGGGAGTCAGGATGAGAGCAGTGCTGATAACACACCGCTGTTTTTAGCTGTTGCCAAGCAGTCAGGGGCTTTTCAGCTTTTGATGCTGCCCTGATAACAGGAAGGTGGGGGGACGCCTAAGAAGCTGGGAGGGGATGAATCCAGGGCAGCTGACCCAAACTGACCAAAGGGATATCCCATACCAATGATGTCATGCTCTGTATATAATTGGGGGTGCCATGGGATGACAAGATGAGAATCAGCTCAGGGTCTTGCTGAGCATTGATTTCAGGTGATGGGAAATTGTGCTGTTCATCACTTGTTTAGTATATCGTTGCTATTTTTTTTCCTATTAAATTGCCTTTATCTCAATCCAGAAAGTATCCCCCTCCCCTTCCCCTTTTTCAGTTCTCTCCCCCATCCTACTGAGGAGGGCGATGAGCAACTGGCTGTGTGGTTGCTTTAGCTGCCTGCCAGGTTAAATCACAACTGATTAATAGTTCAGCACTTTCATCTCTGAATGCCTTTAATATTCTTGCATAAATAACCACCCTGAAAATCTGTTTCTTTTCATTTTATCTGTGTTCTATAACCTTTTGTAACAGCACTGTGGTTTGAAAAAAATTTTGAAGAGCAGCTTTGTCTATTCTCAGATGAGAACTTCCTTGATGAACTTGGGCAGGGGGGCAAATAATTTTTTTCTGGTGTGGCTTTGTCTTCTTAATCACTTCTTTGATCATTTACTGCTTCTGTGAACTGTCAAGCTTCGTGATTTTAATGTGTTTGAAGAAGGATTTATTAGTAATATTTATGGCTTTTGCAAATTGTTTTTCAAACTCTTTGCTCTCCATTGTTGGATTTTCAGAGTCAACTTTTCAGAGTTTTCTCTATTGTTTTCTTCATTTGACACATCTGTAGTATTTTGAAAGATGCCTTCTTCCTTTTAACTACTGCCCTGCTGTTAATCTATGCCAAGTTTACTTTTGCCCTTTCCCTCTTTTTTTTTTTAATAGGTAGTGTTCATTTCTCCAGTGCCTCTAACTAGGTATCCTTGAATGCTACCTGCAAAATTTTAACTCTTGAATGCCTTCATTTTTATGAAGCTTCTTCATACTGAAGTTCCCTGTTATGAAGCAGAACATGCCAAGGTGGATTGTGGTATTCAGTTGCTCCTGAAGTGATGCTGAAACATTGTGGCTGTGGTTACAGTGTTATTCCTTCACACTACTCAGGACAAAGTCAAGAGTTCCTTTTTCACTCTTGGGCCTCATGTTCAGTTGCTTCATGAAAACTTTGGTTTGCATCTAAAATTTGACTCTTGCTGCCAGGGTTCACAGCAATGCACACTTGAACTTTCAGAGGGTGGATGAAGCCTGTCATTCATAGAATCATAGAATCATAGAATGGCATGGGTTGGAAGGGATCCCAAGGATCATAAAGCTCCAACCCCCCTGCCACAGGCAGGGACACCAACCTCCAGCCTGGATCTACACAAGGCTGCCCAGGGCCCCATCCAACCTGGCCTTGAACACCTCCAGGGACAGGGCATCCACCACCTCTCTGGGCAGCCTGTTCCAGCACCTCTCCACTCTCTCTGTAAAAAAACTTCCCCCTAATATCTAATATAAGCCTTCCTTCCTTTAGTTTTAATCTCTTTCATATTTACTTTGTGTGACTTCCAGTATTATTAGCTAGGCCACTCTTCATCCAGTCCTGCTCCGACTTGCAGGTGTTTTAGGAGCATGCGTGTACTGTGGGAAGTAAAATTAAAATTGTGTTGACTTGTTGTGCTAAGGTATGAAAAAAATTCCCTCTGTACTCCCTGAGCAGCACAATACATCTGCCTCTTGTGTGCAGAAAGTAGCTAATCCATTGACATTTTTGGCTTGTTCCATTGTTTTAATTTACACAAGTGCATGTTTCAGTTTGGAATTGAATCTGAACAGATTAGCATTGTGGAGAACCTTCCTCCTCAAACAGACAAAACTTTGATAAGAGATGTTATTGTGGTGGGGGCAGTGGGAGGATTTGAAAGCATGCATTTTAAGTACATTCAGACTGTTACCAAGTCAGAATTTTTATCTGTGCTGTGCCTTGCATCACATCGGCGTTATCCCCCCAGGATTCTTGAGATACCAATCTCTCTTAATTAAAACAAGAACAAGCCAAGTGATTGAGATTCCTGCTTGGCTTATCACATTTGGAAAGCTAGAATTCTTTCAACAGTAATGCATGACAAGTTATGTCTATACTAGACAAATAATGTATGTTAGAAAATAACTTTGAGCTAGCACAACATCAAGCATGATTTTTTTGTAATTTATATTGAGATTAAAAACATTTATTGTACATACATTACTCTGTCCCTTTATTGAGACATCTGTATTGAATGGTGTTATGACTACTCTATACTGGAAGTTGAGCATTAGGAGGCATTTGTGGGTTACTGGACAGTTTAGTTAATACGTGCTAATTTAGTGAGTGCATTTAGTGTTTGCTTGCAGTGGATTTGGGACAGTGGAGTAAGGGAAAACGACTAAAGAAGATTATATCTTCCTCTTCCTACTTTTGCTTACTGGCATGATGGCTTTTAATTTACATTACTTTTGGATTAGGTGCTTTCATGATCTGTTAATAGAGCTATGCCTGGAGTGTTCTGCTCTAACAGTTAGGTCCAACTGCAAGGGGGGCAGTCAGTGCTCTGAAATCAAGCTTATACCCATCTCATTTTTGGGTACCCTTTTTTAATCATATAGTTTAGTCATTTAGTTTAATATTGCTCTTATTGGTGTTGCTATTACTGTTGTTAATACTAAAAACATTAAAAGTCTATCTTTTAGGGAGTGTATGATGTTCTTGCCAAGGGTAGGGCTTTTTCTTGTGCAGAATAATTTATTTTGAACAATTGGGTTTTCTTGGCTGAGGACATACCATCACTATAAAGTTATTGAGTTGTTATTTAATTGCCCCAGAAAAACAAGGAAAAGAGTGCAAAATCCAGCCCACATGCATTCATAAATCTAATTTCCTGAAGTTTTTCTACACTAATAACTCTGTAAAAGCAGAAGGTTTTTCCGGTCAAGCACAGAACAGGAGTTGTCAAAAAGCTACCTACTATGTTATGTTATTTTCACCTCAATCACTTTGTTATTGTGTGTGGAAGAAGAAAGAGGCAGAAAAGTGTTTTACAGATAGAACAATTGAAACAAATAGAACAGTGCAGAGAAAGGGACTGGCCACATGGGAGGAACATAGGGATGTAGTAACAGAATTTAGGGATGCAACAAAGAAGGCAAGGGATGTCAAGGACAATAAGAAGGGCTTTTTCAAATACATCAGCAGCAAAAGGAAGACTGGGGAAAATGTGGACCCATTGCTGAATAAAGTTGGTGTCCTGATGACAGAGGATACAGAGAAGGAAATGTTACTAAACACCTTCTTTGCTTCAGTCTTTACTGCTAAGGTTGGCCCTGAGGAAACCCAGACCATTGAGGTAGGAAAGTGGAGAATGGATGACCTTCCCTTGGTTGAGGAATTATAGAATCATAGAATCATAGAATAGAGGAGGATTGGGTTAGAGAACACTTAGGTAAACTTGACATCCACAACTCCATGGGTTTAGGGAGCTGTCAGCTGTTATTGGTAGTCTACTCTCCATCAATTTTGAAAGGTCATGGAGAACAGGAGATGTATCTGAGGACTGGAGGAAGGCCACTTTCACTCTGATCTTCAAAAGGACAAGAAGGAGGACTTGGGAAACTACAGGCCAGTCTGCCTCAGCTCCATTATCAGTATCAATAGTTTTAAGGGCTAAAGTAGCCCTTAGCATGACTTTTTTTTTTCTTTTTTTTTTTTTTTTTTTCCTCTTTTCCTGAACTGTTTTCTGGCAAATGGAAAGCATCATGAATGAAGATATTCACATTGGATTTTAGGTGGGTTTGAAGAGGGCAGCATTCTTTGTTTCCCACCATACTATTCTATTTTTATTTGGCAAGAAAATTAATTTATGAGAAAGCAGCTGGGTGGGCATCTGGCAGCCAGCCAAACAACCTACATCCTACCATGGTTTTTAGATATACACACACTGTTCTGTCTCACCTTCCCATGGCTTTCTCCATTAACTCACAGAATAGAATTAATATTAAAAAACTTCTGAATTAAAAGCACCATGATTGACACAGAATACCTATAGCCTGGATGAACACTGCCAGAAATTATCTAGTGTTATTTCAAAGAATGTGGCTAGGGATGAATGCATTGCTATAATCCATTTGAAAAGTTAATGTGGGCATTGTCCTTGAGAAGATCTGGCAGTGAGACAGGACCTGTCTTAGGTTACTGATTTGAAGTTCGTCTTCTGCTTGAGGAATTGGTTATGCAGATTCTCAGTGACAGTTAAAATGCAGGCCAAAAGGATGTCTCTACCCAGGTTTTAAAAATGAGGATCACTCGGTTTCCTTTGCCACAGAGAGCAAGTTAGATTCACTGGCATGACTCATTTTTTGTAGGAGAATTTGTGTATTGTAAAGCTAAAGTGTAGGTATTCATCTCTTTCCTGTAGCATAGGCTCAAATCCTAGTCCTGCAGGTAACTTCAGGTAGAGCCTTATTCTCTCCTTGAGGTTCCCAGGCAGTGTAAGAATCTGTGTGCTGGGAAACAGTTGAAAATTCAAGGCTGAAGTGTACTTTGGGAAAATTTTCTCTGGTTCTATCTGAGTTTAAGCCTCAAATATTTTCCATGAGAAGGCAATAGCCTTGATTGCATTGCAGATTAATTTTAAACATATGAGTTCTTTCTTCTTGAAATCTTTATGTTCTTCAAGTATTTTTTCCCCAATTCTTCGATTTGTAGAAAGAGACTTCTCTGCAGATACAAACTTTATTATGGGTCTTGGGCTCTCTGTGAGTTCTTACACGTTCCTTGAAAGAAATGAGGACTTTCAATAGACACTGGACAATTTCAGCAGGTATTTTCCACTGGAAAAAATCTCACCTGCAAGGAGGCAGGCAGACTATTCAGAAAGTTGCTATTAAAATCTCTCTATTAGTGCTATTGATCTCTATTAGTCTCTATTAATATCTTTCAAAAGCACACGTCATTTCTTGACCTGTGATTTCTGTGATTTTAGGTTTTGCTGCTATTAATATCTAGAGCTTCTCAAGTCTGCATCACACTGAATATCACAGAGAAGTGCTATGCAAATGTTTGGGCCATTGAATTGTTTTAAAATAACACATCTATCTCCTTGCACTTTAATCATAGAATCATAGAATGGCATGGGTTGGAAGGGACCCCAAGGATCAAAGAGCTCCAAGCCCCCTGCCACAGGCAGGGACACCAACCTCCATGCCTGAAGCTACACAAGGTTGCCCAGGGCCCCATCCAACCTGGCCTTGAACACCTCCAGGGATGGGGCATCCACCACCTCTCTGGGCAGCCTGTTCCAGCACCTCTCCACTCTCTCTGTAAAAAACTTCCCCCTAATATCTAATCACTTTAAGACAGATACAAATCCAGATATGGATTATCCTTTTTCCCGCTCGAGAATACTGAGAAATCTTTATTTTGATATACATTACACTTAAAATAGAAAATTAATTTTGAGGTTTTGAGCTTTCTGACTTTGCAGTTTTGTAGAGGTGCTCTCAGAGTAGCCTGATCTGAGTTTCAAATCCATTTCACTGTTCACAGGAAAGTAAAAGCTATAAATGAATGAACTCTGGTCTAATTCTAAAGTTCTTCATTACTTCAGGCATATATTGAGGGGGTTTCCTATTATAAGCTATTGTGAAGAAGCAGTCTCTTTTCTATAGTGGATATTGAGAATGTTTCTAGCCTTTCTTCTGTTCTTCTTAGACAAAACTCCCTTTGATTTTGGAGTGTTTTGCTATAGTAAAAGCTCTGGGATTTGGAACACTGACTTCAAAAGACTCACTTCAGCAGAAAAAGCACAGGAGAATTTTTAAAAAATAATTCCTAGTAATAAAAAAGTTTTTGTTACTTTCTGGTTATAGACTAAACTAGTATCCCATATAAACCAGTGTTTAAAAGGTAAAAGGTATAATAACCCATCAGGCTACAACTTGTTAATGAGTTATAATTTGACAGGGGAAAGCTGATGGCATCTGCAAAAAGATGTAAGAGCCCATGGGTACAGAGAAGTGCATTATTAACAGTTGCACTGGGCATCCTGTTGAATAAGCTTTATTTACCATTTTTATAGCTACAACCACTGAGCTTTTAGCTACTGGTAGGGAACAAAAACCAAAGTACAGTATTGTTCTTCCCATGCAGTAATCGACGGGTATCTAAACCAAGAAAAATGGAAGAGGCTAGAGGAGGAGAACATCACACAGCTGGTTCAGAAGTTTTTTGAGTTTGGTTTTTAAATTAGGCTCCCCGTGTGAGATCGTTACTAAAATTTGTGCATGTTATTGAAATTTAGGAGATACTTGTTCGACAGTTAAGGCATTCTTTAGTTTGACTTTCTTCATATAAATCGAGATTTGAGCTTTCTGTCACCACTTTTAAGGGCCTATCACCCTTTAAGTTTATGTCATGGGTATGGGTGTTGCTGTTCAAGATTCTGGCTCCTCTCTGACAGCAGTGTTTTTGCCCTGCTGGGTGAGTTCTCCCATGGCTACCCTCTTCCTATACAACTTCCAGAAAAGTGCCAATAAAGACAACTGTGTTATTTGGAAGTGCAGACACAGGTCTTTGGGGAAGTGATGGGTTTTTATAACCCATCAGGATGTTTCCACTTGAAAAACTCCTAAGGAAGAATTTAGTGACAAACCGTTGCCAAATTACTATCAGTGTAGAATAATCTATCAAGAAAATTCTTCGCAGAGCATCCGATGCATTTAGCTAGGCATCGGTGGTTTATGAACTGTTTTCTCTTTGTTCATGATCCTATAATTCTAATGGCTCTTGCAGTAATAACAAATACAGAACTCCCAGTCTGCACCAGGCATCACGTCACACAGATTGTGGTTATTTTTATCCTTCTCTGTTTTGATTTTAGAATAAAAGCTTTTTTGCAAAAAAATCATCAGATGTTCACCTATGGGTTCACAATATGGGTTTGGGGGTACAGCAACTAATAACTGGGCAACAAGGGTATATACTGAAAGACTATCAGCTATTTATTAAGGATTAGTGTATAAATACTTCTAGCAGTCTTATCAACAATTGTCTGAATTACGGTCTACCTATTGTTAGAAGTGTTTACTCTGTTAGATCAGGTTGTGTAGGTCCATCACTAATACTCTCTACAAATGTACTCATTGCCATTTATAACAGATTTATCAGGTTTAAAACAACCATGAATAATTTATTAAATCTATGAAAATTTAATTTTAGTCTGTAACATAAATTATCGATTTAAACTGTTAAACACTGTTAGAAAGTAGTGATTGTTTTTCAGCTCTCTGAGTTAAGAATCCACATAATTGGTAGTAGAGAACATTCACTGAGGAAGCTGAAAGCATGCATAGGTTTGTTGTGGTGGGCAATAAACTAAGTAATACAAAAGTCCCTGGCTCTGGAGTGTTTTACCTGCAACATTCCCTCTAGCTGCAGATATGCAAGGGCCTTTGATCACATCTTGCCCATTGTTGTTTTCTTTGGAGCACATTTACTGGAATCCTTAGGACGAGTCTAAAGGTTGACTAAAGCTTCCTACAACTGTCCTATGTCTGCTGAAATATGGGGTCAGCAGGGAGGGAAATATGAGGGAAAAAGTTGGAGATGAACTGTTAGGATATGATGATGAGGACTGTTACAGTGACTATCTGCTTTTTCAAGGTTCCTTGTCAATGTGGAATGAAGTAAACATTTTTTTACATACAACAGGGGTATTCCTTTCCCTCTAAGCAGCTGTTCTGTTGTCTGCACAAAACTGGCCAATTATGACTCATTTGGATCTGCATGTTTGTCCCTTAGAAATGGATAGAAATGATCCACACGTTTCACAAAGCTAATGCTGTGTTACCAGATGTCACTGACGTCCACTAATTAATAACTTGAATGATATTGTACACACAACCTGGAGGTGAAAAGCTCCATGCATCATTGGCATTACTCCAGACCATTCACTTGTGTCAGAAAAAGAGACAAATGAACGTACATTCAGGCTTTTATGCCGCCTCACTATTCTCTCAAAATGTCACGATAAAATTGTGATTTAAAGTTGCATTATGGGCCTCCTTGTTCCCTCTGCTCCTGCCATTGCAACTGGAGTACATGATGTTCTCTCGAAGACTTTTTCATATTCAGAACAGATACTCTTCTTAGTCCTGATGCTTCTGTTTGTCTTTTTCACCCTTGATTTCTGTGTAATTTAACAGTGCAGCTACACTCCAGTGATTTTCCTAGTAGCTATAGGTTCAAGTTTTCCTGTTTTAATAAGCATCTTTTGCTCTTTGTGTTTAATGAGAATTTTTCTCAGTCTGATGTTCTTTTTTCCCTTTTCTCTACATCTCAAAACATTATCTATGTGTTTATGACACTCATTTATGCGCCTGTTTATTCTTCTCTATATTCTTGCTGGTTTGTGTCTCAGATTATCTTAGTGTTTGTCAAATTAAATCCAATTATTTTAAAGTAAGTATAATCAAAATAGAAATTACTTTGTTTCTTCTTTTCATGAGTGAACTGTCAGTCAGGCTGCCATCAACCCTGCTGATAACTCTTCGGAAATTTGGTGGTGTTTTTCTTATTGTGTTCCATTTTGCCCCATCAACTTCCTTAATGTCTTATATATCTATGTGTTATTCTTAAATGGTAAGAAAAAAAAAATCTTGATTTTCCAAAATTATCTTTCTAGTCTATTCATTTAACTAGAATGATGTAGAAAATCCCTGTTTCTCTGCTGTTAAACCAATTATTTCTTTTTTGACTTTTCACTGGTCAAGTTATACAAATTGGTGGTGCTTACCTTTCTACTGTTCTTAGCATTCTGTTTCTGCTGCTTTTATTTGTCTAAAATCTTCTTACCTTGATTTGGTTGCATATTTAATGGCCTTATGTTGCGCCAGGGCAGGTTCAGATTAGATGTTAGGAAAAAGTTCTTCACTGAGAGTTGTTGGAATGTGGAACAGGCTGCCCAGGGAGGGGATTGAGTCACCATCCCTGGACGTGTTTTAAAGAAGGGTAGATGAGGTGCTTACAGATATGGTTTAGTAGAGGACAGATACACTTGGACTCAATGATCTCAAAGGTCTTTTCCAAGCTTGTGATTCTGTATGTTAAAGTGTACACACACACACACACACACACACACACACACACACACACATACACACACAAAGATATATATGCGTCTATATATATGCTAATGTTCCTTCAATACTTTTTGTCTCTTCACTGTGTAGAAAGATGCTATTTTTAGGCTAACTTTTAAAAATATTTATATTATTTAAAAAAACCTATTA
Source organism: Gallinula chloropus (assembly GCF_964237585.1). NCBI lineage: Eukaryota > Metazoa > Chordata > Aves > Gruiformes > Rallidae > Gallinula > Gallinula chloropus. The sequence goes on along the minus strand of NC_140086.1, from coordinate 76,845,791 downwards.
CTGTAAGGTCACTGTAATATTTTCTCTAGAACTGTAGATGTGTGTTACTATCAACAGATTCCAGACTGCTGTCACTAAAGCCTAATAGCAAAACCTTTTGAATAAATATGTAAAAGAGGCAATTAAAATTATGACAAAATTGTTCATCTGTTCCTAATGAGATATTTTGTACAAAATTCTATACATACTTATAGAAATATATCTTTTTTTGTAGTCTTGCTTATTTGATATGACTTAAAAGGTCTTTTAAATGTCATCAGCCACCATATCCCTCAGGTTAATCTGGTTTTGTGAGCTCATAGCTGGAAGCTGTCTTTGAGATTCCAGAGGCAAGATACACTGTGTTGACTGTGCATCTCAGAAATTATTTCAGCGAGGTTTTTGATTTGCCCAGGGTCTTCTGAAGTGTCATAATTTCCTTGACTGTCTGTGGCTGAAAGGTAGAGGGCTGTTTGTTGGGATACTTCTTTCATCCTGCACCCCACGCCAGCATGGATGTCTTCAGCAGCAAGGTAGCATGGGGCAAGTTGGCACAACTTCCAGCACCGCCTCCTCCTTTCCCATTTCCACGTTCTTAGCAGCAAGGAGCACATGAACTGGAAAATAAACTTCTGCTTGCCTGTGCTTGAGGTCCAAACCAACATTTTGTGTCACTCGGTGCCAGGGGACATTTTTCCACTTACTCTGTTATTTAACCTAGGGGGTTGAGCAGTATGAAATTACATTGAAATACCTTTTCCTTCCTTGAAATAGATTTCTGACAGTTCTCATCAGCACCTAAAAGTTTACAACACTATTTGTAAAAAACCAAAATGAAATGTTGCTTGCAAAAGGTCTCAGAGCCTACTAAAAGCAATCTTATTTGCCAAAAAGCAGGAAACGCTTCAAGACTCAGTGTGCTAACACAGATGTTAAATCTTAAAGGATTCACATATAATTTATTCAATACATTAAATTGACTATATATAGTATAATTTCAGAATGTGCATTAAAAATATGTTATAAAATCTCATTCTTACCTGCTGAATAGCTGCCAAGTTTGGTAATGCAAAAACATTTTGTTGTTTTGCCCCTTCAGCACAATTCTGCATTCAATTTTGAAATGTCCATAAAAGCTGTAAAAGCCTCAAATGCCAGATTGGAACATTCAAAACTTTGAAAGTCACAGTGCAACAATTTTGGTGTTTCGAACCTCCGGGAGCAGGACTGAAAACCCTGGGCCTGAACATAAGGTTTGAATTGCTAGCTTCCAGGTTTGGAACAGCATTTTCCTCCATAAACCCAGCTCAAATATAAAACAAATGGATGTTTTGTGACATTTAGAAATCTTTGCAGAAGACAAAGAGGGGAATACACAGGTAGATGGGTAGGTGGTCTTTGTGAAAGTTCAGGCGGAGTCCTGGGTCATTAAAATCAGTGGAGTAGCATAACACTGAGGGTTTGTGAGTATTAGTAACTTTGAATTCTCCGCTGTCATGCTTAACTTTTTCTTTTATTTTTATCACAATAATTCTGAAATTTTTAAACAACTAATTATTTGCATAGTCAATAAGAAAAAACTAATTAAAATTTTGTCCCCTTCATTAATTGTGAGGGTATGTACCTCTCACTTTTTTTTATATACTTCATGCCAGCATATTTGAAATAAAACCAGAGTTGACATCAGCTCCTTGAAGCCATATAAAGCTTCATATATTACTTGATTTAACTGTGAAATTATATATCTATCAGGGGATCTCAGTTCTTATTGAATTCCAAACCCTGGAAAAATTGAGCATGATTTGATGTTTATTTTCATTTATTTTACACTGCTTACTTTATAATAAACACTAACTTGCAAACTGTGGATGAACAGTAAAAGCTGTTTCTGAACAAATGAAAACACACATCGTGTCATTACCAGGACAACTGGCTGTTATCTGCGGTACTTGGTGGCAAGATATTGCAGCGACGGTAGCCAATTAGTGAAGTTGTCCATACAGTGTTGGATTTGTATGAGCTGCTGCCCTGTCACTTCATATGAAAAGCTAACCAGGATGCCTGTAGTCCCCAGAAACCATCTTTTCCTTTAGGTGAGCCAAAAGGGAAAGCGGTGTTAAAAGGAAGTCTCTTTTTAGTCATTCACTCTAGTTTTTCCACAGAGGTTGATTGTTCTCTGAAGCTGACTGTTTGTCAGGAGCCTATTGGCAAGACAGACAGCTCCAGCAATAATGGCTGCACAGGTGAGGGGTCAGAACTCTGTGGAAAGCAAGGAAAGTGGCTCCTCTGAAGTATAGAGAGGTATAAATCTTTCTTAAGTGGCTTTGCATTTTTGCTGGAAGCAAGGATGTGATTATACCAAAGCAGCCTTAAAATTTCTGGTAACCATCAAAACCACCACTAACTCTATGGCTGCTAATTTGCTGCTAATGTCTTGCTGGTATACTTCTCTGTGGCTACATTCTTCCTTTGCATTTACGATCCTGACACGTTCTTTACGGCCTCTTTAAACTCAGCTTTTGGACTCCAGCATACATGTTCATTGAGAACTAATTAGGCAGTCTGCAAGACACCCTCATCAAACCAGTCACAACTTTTTGAAGCCATTCCATTGCTGGACCGATGTGAAGAGTAAGGCGACATTAGTCATGTTTGTTGACATATATTATTATGGTTATTGCCATTATACCCCAACTCCCTGGAGTATAGTTAAATACATGATTTAAGAGATGAAAGCAAGCAGATAATGGAAAAGAAAAAAGGAAATATCATGTGGTTGTTAATTTTTGGCATTATGTAATTGAACCATTTTCTTTAATGTTATTTTTGCCAGTATCTAATTAACAGAACCATCTGCCTAAGAAGTGTTGGACCATCTGTCTGAAATACCGTTCCGTTCATTTTTTTGGTTCTTGACTAATTAACTTCTTTCTCTATGAAATCTAATAGTACATTCTGTTTCTACACTTCAAAGAAGTCCATATATAAAGATACATACGAATGTGTATGTGTCTACAAGGATACGTTATCAATATCCATGTAGCTACTGGAGCATAGTTCTTCCAGCAGATCTGACTGTACTCAGTTACACATGCAGCTGCCACTGTAGGTGAAAGCTGTGTAGTTTTAGTTAACCCGTAAGTAAGTATGACTAATACAGATCTCACCTCAAACATGCCAATTGACCAGTCCTCTCTTGACTGTGTTCACATTTCAAATTTTCTGTCTGCATTTACTGATTAAAAATATAATTTTAGAAAGGTGCTAAATTAAATTAATTACTTTTTTCCCCCTTTTGAATTCCATCATTTTGTGGAAAATCACAGGATAACTTAGGCTTGAAGGGACCTCCAGACGTCTTGCCTGGGGACTTCCTTTATTGCTGCATTTTAGGCATGAAGACTACTCCTTGACAGTTGTTTCTTAAATTGGAGGGACATGTGAACATTATTCAATTCTACACATTCCATCATTCTCTTTTAGTGTTCTAAGATATTTGGATAAGTCCATTTATAGTGGGCATTGCTGATAATTTCTTTGCATTTATTTAGTTTGACTGCTGAAGATAAAGGTTAACTTTTAAGCAGGACTCTTTCAACCAAACAGAGAAGTTATTGCAATATATTGGTAATTAATCTGTTCATTTCAATACTGTAATTTTTAACTTAACATAGATGGGTGTTGGACATGTATTTTTGTTCTTTTTGAAGATAATACTTCAATTGTATAGCTCAAATTGGAGTTTCCTGCTCCCCTGGCTGGAATTTCTCTGTTCCCATTACCCCTTCAAAATTCCAGGAGGGATTTAATTTGAAGATTTTGTAGCACCTATATAATGCAATGTTTAAAACACTGCTATAGTTACTATAGTTATGGTTATTAACTGAAGAAAAAAATATGTGTTCAAAAGTGAACTGTGACTTCCTAATTGGACTACATCGGCTCAAGTTGTACCTGTCAAGTTCAGTCTTTGGAGTTGGCCACGCTGACTTTCCCAGAGCTGACTTCCCAAACATTTTCCTCTGCATAATTAAGGTTAATTTATGTTTACTAGAATGTAGTTTCACTGAAGTTTGGGAAGTTAGTAACAAACTAAGCCAAGGCATTAAAATCATAGAAGTGCTTGAAAGATCATATTGATAGCAGGATTTGTAAAAGCCATGCAGCTGTAAATAGTGTCAGCTTGCTATCAGAATCAGACTGATGTGCTGCCCTAAATGTTACTCCTTGGTCTACACATCTATGTTCTTTGTGGAGATGTCTAGCAGTAACTGATGTACAATCCATCCTTTTTTCTCTAGCACTAACATTCAAATCCCTGTTTCCTCTCTCCATGGAGCAAACAGACTTGAGTGTCTATAATTTGGTTCAATTAATTTTGTTGCCAGCTTAATTAGAATTATAATATTAATTAAAAAGAGTACACAGAATGCTTCTCATTAAGAAATGTAAGAAAGAAAAGATCCTAACAGGATAAATTTTAGCTGTGTAAGCTTCCATAATGAATCAAATATGCAACATGGCATGCGTATCATGTTCCCACTGCTCATCTGAACTTCATGGAAATATTGGCAAAAAGTATCAAGCAGGAGAACATGTCAATTTAATGGAAGCAGTGGATAACAGTACCATCTTTAAGTAAACATGGTTTTGCACTTGCTTTCTTAAAAATCACAATCCATATGTGTCCATCTGGTCTTTCAAAATTTAGACTCTGAATCTTTTACTGGCAAAACCCACATTGTTATTATCTATCGGGACATCTTGTTTTGTCTTTATGCGCTGAAGATTCAGGACACATTTTCCGCATTGAAATGATATTTAACTTGAGGTGTTTTCCACTTATCTTCCCCCCCCCCCATATTACCTGTTGAATATCTGAATTTCTGGGGGTTTTTTTTGGAAATTCCCCCAAATTTCCTAAAGGATAGAAGAAAAAAAAATAGTTATAGATAGAAATGTTTGTCTATTCCTGCTCTTTTCATTTAGTGAGCAATGGGACATATATGCGCATTACTGAACTGTGTAGGAGCCTCAGGGACCAAAGTACAACAGTATGAACCCCTCAGCTCTCTTCAGATGCCTCTGTAATACACACCCTGCTTTGCTATGTTCTCCTCCAGCACTGGAGCCCAGGGCTACAGGACTGTAAGGACACTTGATTTGAAAGATGGCACTTAACTTTGTCACCAGTGTGCCTGCACTTATTTCTTGTCCAGACAATATTACTCCTTTGGCATATGTAGTCATGAACGGGGTTTTCCCCGAGAGTGTGCCATTCAGTTAACTTGCAAACGTATGTATTTAGGTATAGTTACAGTTGTTAATGCTAGTTGGGTTCTTGTATATGCTGTTAACTATGGTATCCAGAAATATGATGCAATGTTTTAATATTTAATATCTTTATTTAAATCTCTGTATTTTATGGATGTCAGGGAAAGAGAAAAAAATTATGCTAATCATGCTATTGGTGGTTTCGTGATGTGGTGGTAAAATTATTCATATTTAAAATTTGAGAGGTCTGGCTAAGACATTTATCCTAACTAAAAGAACTTTCAACTGAAAGCTAACAGTCTTGTGATTGTTTCCAACTCACCACTTCTGAGCTGAGGTAGTACTGGGTGCACCTCTCCTACAGGCTTTACCAAGAGCCCTATCACTCTATTGTCATGTTATTTACTGTCTGATTCCTTTTCAGAAGTGTGGCAGTTAGCAAGCTCCTTAAGATGTCCAGATCTTCTAGAGATGGATATCTGGCTTAGCTAACATTCAGATGATTGCTTTTCTTCAAGTCTTTCACAGAATCACAGAATCACAAGGTTGGAAAAGACCTTTGAAGATCATCGAGTCCAACCGTTCCCATCCTATGCTAAACCATATCCCTAAGTACCTCATCTACCCTTTTTTTGAACACATCCAGGGATGGTGACTCAACCCCCTCCCTGGGCAGCCTGTTCCAGGCCATGACAACTCTTTCAGTAAAAAAAATTTTTTTTCTTTCCTGAAATGGTATATAGGCTGAGTCTCTGCAATCTCTTGCCAGGAGCAGAGGGGGAGATGGATGTTCCAATGTTCTCTCACTGTGATCAGACTTAACAAAGCTTCTGCCTGACTTGTCCTAAATTTTTCTTGCATTATTATGCACTCTGAGTTCCCATATTCCCCAGCCATGATTTTCTTGTAGAGACGTATTGTATGCTTCTCTCAGATATCATGGAAGGCTTGAAGAACTGTCACTTCTGGCTTCTGAATTTCCCATCTCCATAGGCTGTTGATTGTCTTTTCAAAAACTTTCAGTGCCTGAGAAATGTACTGAATTTGCTTGATTTGTGACATCATGTAACTTTCGCATTTCACATCCTTCTCCTTCAGAATATTTTTTTACCATGGACTTAGAGCCAATTGAAATCTGGGTATTTTGTCATTGAAAATTGATGAATTGATAGTCTTTTATCTTTCATCCAGTCTTTCTGTCATCTTCGTTCCTGCTGTTAATGCTTGGCTTATCCTCAGTTCAGTTTTGGCAAGAACTTTTCTTCAAACCTTCAATTTAAGCACCTGTATTCCACTAAATCTTTCTACTCTGACCTCCTACTGGTCACTCTTGTGTTCCTCCAGGCATTTGACTTTTTTTGTCTTGTTTAGAGATAATATATTCAGTATTATATACTTCTGTGTAGTGCCATATAACATAAAGATTCAGTGAGCCATAATGGATTGATTAGGAACTTATGTTGATCATCCAAGAGGAGTCTTTTGTACTGTAATCTCTGTTATGGACATAAATTGTTTCTTGCATTACAGAGTAAAATTATTTAAGTCATTGCTGCTTTTAAGTTTAACAACTTGCTGATTTTTTAGCTAACTCAGTATAAGATTTCTTTCATGCTGCTGTATACGGTTTGTTTTAAACACTTGGATCATTCACACGTGGATTCTTCCAGAAGTTTTCAATATATTCCCCAATATGCTGTAGTCTTTGCAAAAGCAAATGCTGTAAATAGGAAGGTTTGGGGTGAAGGAAGAGAAGTAATGTTCAGTTTTGGGCCCCTCAATAAAAGACATCGAGGACCTGGAGCATGTCCAGAGAAGGGCAACGAAGCTGGTGAAGGGTCTGGAACACAAGTCTTATAAGGAGCGGCTGAGAGAACTGCGACTGTTTAGTCTGGAGAAGAGGAGGCTCAGGGGAAACCTTTTTGCTCTCTACAACTACCTGAAAGGAGGTTGTGGTGAGCTGGGGGTTCAGCTTCTTCTCACAGATAAATAGTGATAGGACAAGAGGGAATGGCTGCAAGTTGCAACAGGGGAGGTTTGGGTTAGAAATTAGGAGAAATTTCTTCTCAGAAAGAGCGGTCAGGCATTGGAACTGGTTGCCCAGGGAGGTGGTGGAGTCACCATTCCTCGGGGTGTTCAAGGCAAGATTGTATGAGGGACATGGTTTAGTTAGTAATAGAGGTGGTAGGGAAACGGTTGGACTAGATGATCTTGGGGTTTTTTTCCAACCTTAATGGCTCTGTGATTCTGCAAGGGCATTAGTTTTTCTATGTCTTTTTTTCCTGATATGAAAAAGCTAATTCTTGGGCTTGTTTAAATCAAAGAATAAGGCGTATTATACTCTAAAGGCATCCCACACCTTAGTTTTTATTATTGAGAGCGTCTGCATGCTGTTAATATAGTCTCCATTAAAAGATAGGTACAAAACATTGCCTATATTAAATCTGAATGAGTAGTCTTTCATTATTTCTTGATAAATAAAAATGAAAAAGCTGTGGTTATAGTAATTAAGCAGCAGTTGTTAGTTTAGAAATCTCAGTAATATGTGAAGTCCTTTGTGGCACTTTTATCTAAAGAACACATGGATGTGCACTGTCTAGGTGAAAGAATGTAGAGTGATTTAAAATGCACTTGCACTGCACAGCATCTACACGCATTCAAATATGTACATATATTGGCACATAAACCCCAAGCATAGGACCCGCTCCACCAAGCAGTAGAGTTTGTTAAGTCATAGCTGTTGAATGTTAAATGTGGAAATAATTGGAATTAACTCATGCAGTGAAACCGTAGTATCGCAGACTAGGCGTTGCAGCCCGGGCATAAATCTGTTGAAGCGGAGAGACAGCTCAAAAAATGAGGATAAATTGCTTTTGCTTTGCAGTGCCCTGTTTCGCTGCTGTCTTGTATGTGTCTGCCCATTGCTTCTTTCTCTGAACGGACCTTTTAGTACTTCTGGTTAGTGCCGCAGCCATACCTGGGAAAAGTAAAATCTCCATTTGAAGCTTGACATAAATACTGCAAAAACTGCAACTCGGCAGTTTTTCACATAACACGAGGTCTTTCAGCAGAGCTGACCTCAGATGCTGCGGTGATGCAGCCTAACTGACAGGAAGAGAGAGAGGTTCAGTCTTTCTCTGTGTTCCTTAATAAGACTCATGAGAAGTGGCTAAACGGCATAAAATGTGACTATGGTTATTTCTGTTATAGCACTAGGTACAGTGAATCAAGAGGATGGTCAACTTCGCTTGGGATTAAGACACTGAAAAAACAGCAACAACCATACTACATTTCTAAGGAGAAAAAAGTGGTTATGGATAGAATGACCCACAGGTGATCATCAGTATGCCTGAAGCACATATCTCAAGCATGGGCTTAGTTAGCGCTGAAGTTTGTATTTCTGTGTTCCCTGTAGTTCTAACTAATTTCTGTTGATTGCAGGCTGTGGAATGGCAATGTGATGAAGCTACTAAAAGAGCCTGTTACAGTAAAGGCAAATCAAAGGTAAGCATGAGACAGATGTTCTGCTTTAATAAAATTTATATGTTAATTGCAGGTGTAATTCAGTGTATAAATCTCTACTTTATGCATTTTTACTGTCTCCCATTCTGAAGAGAGCTGTAGGAAAGGAGACTGACATTGATGTATAAGCAAAGGAATAAAAAAACAGTATAGGGAGTGTGGGATGAGAGGTACAGGAACGTGATTCTTTTCTGAAATGTTTAAGAAATTTAGTTTCCAATTTACTGGTTTGACTCTACAGCATGTCATATGTAATGGACTGTATTCTCACTTCATTTTCAGTGCTGTAAATCCTGAACAACTGTGTAATTACTTTGTAAAATCCCCAATTTATTTCCCCATGTATTAGATACAATTTTAGGAACTTTTATATTTCGTATCTACTGGCACTATAAAGAAAATAATATGAAATTCACCAACTTTTTAGACATAGGACTTGATATATTTTTAGTATTCAGAACCAGTTTTTTATCTGGCCAACTACAGTTTCTTTTATTCAGCACAGGTAAGGGTAATGATAAGGTGGAATCTATATTGATGCTGTGTTCTTTTCTGGTTGTCCTAAGCTGAAGTTAGTTATCAACTTAATTATAAAATCAGTTAGAAATACATGCAGTTGATGTTTGTAATTATGTTACTGTTTAATGATCAAAGTTAATTGAGTTAAAACATAAAGGAAGAATGTATCAACAGCAATAACTGTGAAAGAGTACCCGCTGGCTTTCAGGACCCGCGTTTGGTACAATGTGTCAGGATATGTTATGGATGTGCAAAGCTCAAATACCCCGAAGCTTTAAAAAACCACGTTCCAAAAGCTTCTGTCATCTAGTAGAGGATAAGTCTTTTCTACATAGTCATCTAATCACTGACTTCTTAACTTCTCCCACAAAACACTGGGAGTGCTGGAAGATGAAACTGCAGTATACCTTTGGCCTATCTATTTCCATGTGAGATTCAAGACGAAGAAGGGCCTCACTTCAGAAGCAAGGCATGGGTGAGGCATACTGTGAGGAGAGAGAGGCAATTCATGTTATACTGTGAGGAGAGAAAAGGACAGAATTAGTTGGGGGAAAAAAAACAAGTGTTGTGAATATGTAGCGCAAAGCTTCATGCATGGAAGGTGTTCGTCTTTAAGGAGGAATGTCTTTCACTGTAGAAATGAGCTTACTGTACTGGGAAAAGGCTAGGTATATAGAAGGTGCTAGAGAAAAGAAATGGGTTATATTTTATGTAAAGATTTATAATTTGAGCAGACAGCCTCTGGTGACTCAAGTTATAGGTGAATGCTTTAATGGCAGAAATAGATTACAGATCAGAAGGCTCACTAGATGCTTATCAGTTTGTGGAGAGAAAAGAACAAACATTTGGGACCTCATATTTTAAGCAAATGTTTCATTTTGTAAGTTGTTATTTCTCCATAGAAGATTTATGCTTCTTTCTATAATTTATTCCTCAAGCCTTCATCCTTAGCTTTCAGATGACAATACTCTGAAGTAAGAAAACATGCTCAAGTGACAACAGAATATGACAGATTGCGTTGTCAGAGTAGAAATTATCATGGTAGGAACACAATGTGTAACTACAAGTTGATGCCTTTTTTTTTTTACAGTGATTTTCCAAGTTTAATACTCTGAGAATTACTGAAAGTTGCCATGCTGTGGCTGTGATCTAATATGATGGATTGAAGTATCAATAAATTTGAGACTATAGTAGTGTACTTTTAATTGTTATGTTGATAATTGTGTTTGTAGTGTAAAATCCACATTCATTTCAGCAATGCAGATGCGTATGTTGATATTAAGTAATTTCTCTGGGAGAAATACTCAACACTGGTGAAATGCATTTAAGAATGGACCTTAGTGTAGTACATACATGCAGGTTTTCATTTATGCACCCTTTTGAAGCTGGTGATTGGATGTTATGCTGTCACTGTAAAATAGTATGTATGCAATTCTAATAACGACCCCTGAGACTGTTAGTATTTTATTATTTGGATAAAGATTTATTGTTTCATTTGGGCCCATAGCCTTGTTCCTCCTTCACAGGCTAGAAGAGAAGTACAATCTTTGTGTTTGATTACATTCAAAGGTAATCCTGGAAGGTTATTGCTACCATAGGGCTTTTTTTGGTGTGCAGACTTTGTGGCCTGAAAGCTTTATGTGGGGGTGCTGGAGAATACAGAGATAATTGACTGAGGCAACGTACCCAGGTGGCACCATGACTGTCCTTTTGAACTTTTCATCCCTCTCCCTCTTTCCCTGATGTGAGTGAGGTTAAAATCTACAGAGAATTGTCCCTTTTCAGAGGAAATCCCCAGGGAGACACAATCCCACTTACTGTTACCAGAAAGACTGCTTCCTGGCTTGTTAATGTAGTATAAATAGATCTAGCACAAATTTGGTAATTGCTAGGTGTTAAGTTTTAGTAGTATTTCTAGGACAACTTCAGATTTCAGGCCAGACTGTAGGGAAGGGACAGGAAAGACTGGAGACAAAATATGCAAGGCCATCCCAGACTGTGGTGAAGGAGAAATGAGGATTACGAGGACGGCTGGTTTCTTTGAAGCTCTGCTGCCCACAGAGCAGCATGGGGGCAGTGAGTTCAGATGGCAAAACTAAAAGCCAGTTTGCTGATGGAGTGCCCTGAAACCAGAAGCTAGCTCTGAACCCTGAAGCAACTCTAGTAATTTTGAGATAATGGTCAGTTAAACACAACTCTTTTTTTTGGTGGGGGGAGGGGGTGTGGGGTTTTTTTCCACTTGAGAAAGAAGCAGCACAGAATTTTTGCCTCCAGCTGTTAGCAGTAGTTGTTCTGAGGCTTGTGCTTTAGGAGCCAACGAGGGAAAAGAGCTGAAGGGGAAAAATATATAGGGTTATCTGTCACATTTGACAGCGTAATGCTTACTTGACTTTTGAAGGCTGGTGTTTGTTACTGAGACTTCAGACATTTATCCACCAATTTAAGCCATTGCTTAAAATAACTGGTGGCTCCTGGAGTGAGCCAGAGAAAATTATGTCCTTGTGGCCAGCATGTGTTAGCATTTAGAAGTCTAAACCACTGTACATGGTTAAGAGAATAAATTTGGCCATTCAGACTGGCACTTGTGGTAGGGACCGTAGGAAAAGTATAAATTAATATGATAAAATTACAATAGTGGAAACAAAGTATCATTGAATTAAAGTCGCTTATCACTTGCTTATTTAAGATTCTAATGCTCGGGTCTTACCAGCTGAACTTCCAATAAAAGTACTGAAATGTTAAATACAAGTGTGTTTAAAATGTTAGCCTGTGAAAGAAACTTTGCTGCAAACAGATAATCATATGCAGCAGGATTGTCCTTGAACTGTCAAGTTGTTCTTAAACTTGAGTAGTATCCTAACCTGCTTGGCTGCTGAGTTGTTTTAGTAGTTGTCTATTGTTTCTGGTATGCTGATATAAAAGGAGAAAGTACTTACTAAATTAATTTTTCTTTCAGAAATATTTTTATAGGAGAATAGGAACATACATGGCACAGAGGTCAAGATGAAATGGAAAATAAGACTCATAAATCACGGCACCCTCCAAACTAAAAAAATACAGAACAAACCTTGTTTTTTATGTCCTTTGCATTCACCAGTACCACTTCTACAATGTACATGTCTTCTCTGCACATCTAAACAGTGAACCAGTACAGAAGAGTTTGACTCCACAGCTAGAAAGTGTGCAATTCAAATGACTAAATTATGAAGACCTTTTTCAGTATGTTTTTGGAGGTGATTTTTGTTCATGACTATTTTTTTAAATTTATTTTGTATTATTGTGGGTTTGTTCTATGAAGAATGTAGCTAAAAGCTGGTCTTTTAGTTCTGATTTTGTTGTATTATCTATACAACAAAAATTAGCTATGATATATCTTGTGTGCCCTGTTGCAGTATGGAATTTATGAAGTTGGCACAAGACTGGGAACATTAAAGAGAAGAATCTTGTGAATTCCATAAATGTCAGAGTTTGAAAAATTATCACTGTTTTTGGACAGAAAGAGTGGGTGAGCAGCATCCAAGTAATTTGGCAATGCCACTGTTTCAGGGAGCTCTGGAATATGAAGAGGAGAGGTTGGATGGGTTGTAAGGTCAGAACCCACTTGTTTTTCCTACACTTACATTCCATGGCATCGTGCAAAGGGCTGGATGGAAACAGCCCAAAGAATAAATTACTGTGTTATGTTCTGTGAGCCTCCCTGAACTCCCTTCCCACAAAAAAGGAGAAATTGTCTCTTTTTTTTTTTTTTTTATGTGTAGCTAAACCAATCTGCAAATAGGGAAACTCCCCAGAAGTGAAATAATTACTATTTAAAAGGCTTGTTACACTGCTCAGCTCTATTATGTGGCTGCATGTTAGCTTCTGTTTGGCTGAAAAAAAAATGTTAGCATGATAATTTTGGTAAATTCAGTTTAAAGAAGAATTTCTACTCAATAGGAATAAAATTTTAATTCTAAAATGTTTGGTGCTTACCTTTAAAGGTTCAAAGAGAACTGTTTAAACGCTACATTTCCATGTGAGACTAATGCAAATGTGTTTTTTGGAGGCATTTTCTCAGAGTGGTATTTTTTTTTGAGATTTCATGGTGGGGGGTCTGAGTATTTTTACCTTTATTTTTTATGAGGAAAGGTATAGGTATTAAATTCTGAGACTTTTCTGAGGCATCTTTAAAGTGTTTTGCCCAACTTGCTTTGCAGTCTATTTTGTGCCTGTTCAATTTAGTTAGGATTACATTTCTTGTCTTCCAAGGTTAGAGTGTATTTTCAAGATAAACAAGCAATAAATTTATTATAACTGTGGAACAGATAATTGGACTTCTGCACCATTACTATTACACGATTTCCTTACATGATTCCACATAATATTGGTTAGAATTGTGCTTTATTTTCACAAGTTTTTTTTAATGCTTTACATGAGACTATCTTGTGAATGAACGGTGGAGAGTATTCAAATGGAAGGTTCCTGGACACTGTATTTTCTCCAAGCATATTGTTGAATTTGTTAATTTCATTAGTTAGGGACATTCATTTTTACAGGAGTGTTTGAACCTGCTGAAGGCTCTGTCTCAACAAACACTAGAAATTGTTGTGGGTTTCTAGCTTTTGCAATGAGAGAAATGAACTTCATAAATCCTTTACACATTCTACTGGGGTAAAAAAACATGTAAGATTACTCCTCAGGGGTGAGCATCTGTATATTGAGGTAATAATATTTCTTGAGAAACTTCAAATTAACAGAAATGTAGCTTCTTCCAATATAGCATATCTTGCAAATTATGGAAGTAGTAGTGACAAATCTGCATTTACACAACTCAACAATTTTATTTTTACTGTCTTCAATGTAGCTGTGTTTCTGACAACCTGGTCTTTCCCTTGTTTTCCTCACAACTTCCTTTCTTGACCAGATCTGTCTTCGAAAACTGCATCTGATCTCTTGAGACAGCAGTGTATTATTTAAGTCAGCATCTATCACTTCAGAGTTTAGCTTAAACCTTTGAAATATATGCTTAGAAGAAATCTTCAGTACTGAAGAGGGTTATCCTAATAAGAACTTTTTACAAAGATGTATGTGCTGTAGTTAGGAAACCTATATACATCATGATTGACTGCTAACATTTTAGGTATGCTTAGGCCTTTCTCCCCTAAATTTTCATGTGCAGTCTCTCGTGGTTTTGCTGCCAGCCAGGAGCTGAGCACCACGCAGCTGCTCTCTCTGGGAGGGGAAAGAGGGAGAGGGGAAAAGAAAAAAGTCCAAAAGCAGACCTCATGGGCTAGGATAAGGACAGTTTACTGAGGCAGCAGAGAGAGAGAAGTAGCAGTAACAGGACTTTATAGTAAAATACACAAAGCTGGTGATACACGATGCAGTTTCTCACTGAGCTGCACAACTCAGGCCATACAGCTCAGAGCCATCCTGAATCTGGACCATCCCAAAAAAACTGTGTGCTCCTGCCTCACCAGCCCCACTTTATGCTGAGCATAATGTAATTGATAAGGAATACCTTCTTTGGCCAGTTTGGGTCACCTGTCCTTGCTGTGTCCTCTCCTGGCTTCCTGGGTGCCTGCCCCCCTCCCCCCTTCTTGTTATCAGGGCAATAAGAACAACTGAAAAGTCCCTGACTGATTGGCAACAACTAAAACATTGGTGTGTTATCAGCACCTCTCCATCTGAACTCCCAAACAGGCACTGCACCGGCTGCTAGGAAGGAAATTAACTATCCTAGCCAAAACCAGGACAGCAGACGCATCACCGTGGAAAGCAAATCGTAATTAGTCTCCCTTATCCTTTGAAGTATCACTGGACACTCTTTCTTTTCTGCATGGCAGGAGGAATGCCAGAACTACATCCGTGTGCTTCTTGTTGGAGGCAACCACCTCTTTACCTGTGGAACCAACGCGTTTACTCCTATCTGCACCAATCGGACGGTAATGATTTAACCATTAAAAGACAGAGCATGCTGTGATTGAGTTCAGGCTATTTGCATATTGATGGGGGAGATCATGTGTAAAAGGCTGATATGTGTAGTCAAAGAGGAGAGTTAAATGCTGATCCCTTTTTGCAGTCTTTTCCTCAGCTATGGGAGCACAGCTACAAACAGCTCAGCTCCTCTTACAAGCCAATTTTCATGAACCTTGGGTATTTCTAAGACTTCTTCCAACCTTTCAGCTTTGGTTGGTATCAACTTGTTCAGTTATAAAATGTAGTTGGGTAGCTGCATACTGTGTACATGTAGTTCTGGTGAAGACAAGACTGCCTGTATTAGCGATTTCTGACTGGAAACAATGAGAAAACTGGGTTGCAAAATTCTGCCATTCTGTTTCTCAAAAAACCCCACAACACAACCCTACTTGTAATCTGTGTATATCAAAGAAAAAACATCCCTTAAGGATCAAGAGTAATCATGATAAAACTCAAACCATCACTGTTTGACTACACTGGCTATTTATTCCAGGAGGGGAGAAGCTTTTAAATACAAGGAATAGCTGGATCACCAAAAAACTCCTTTGCACATTTATTGTATTAAAACCCATTGTACCTTTATTTTCAGATAACGTATTAACATCACACTGTAGTTTATGGCTGAAGGTTTTGGGCTACAAAATCAGAGAGATAGTTTTGCTGATCCAGAAAGCTCCTTTTTTAATCTTGTTTTTCAAGTGAAATTCCTTCCTAGAACACACCAGCAAAACAAATAATAGATTTTATTGTTAAAATTGTCTGACCGCTCACTGTGGTGAATACCTTAGTTGATTCTGGCAGTCAGAACCTGGTTTTGTTTTTCATAATAACAATCTGTGTAGAGGTAATTAGTTTTTGAGTTGTTTCTAATATAAAATGTTTTCAGCATGGTGGTTAATGATTAGTTTGCATGTTTTACATACCAGAGGGGCAAAAGCGAGATCAGACAACATTGCAGCAAAACTTTCTATAGGAGGCAGTTTCAGATTGATGTAAAGGTCAGCACATCACTGTTGTACAATACCAAAGCACATAACTGGTGATTATGATATAGTTTTACTCAGATTGATGCATCTTGGCTGAAATTATAACTTTCTGGTAATTTTAATTCCTTTTTCTGATTCTTTTACAGTTAAGTAACTTGACAGAGATACATGATCAAATCAGTGGCATGGCTCGTTGTCCTTATAGTCCCCAGCACAACTCCACTGCTCTTCTCACTTCCAGCGGGGAATTATATGCTGCTACAGCCATGGATTTTCCAGGAAGGGACCCAGCCATTTATCGCAGCCTGGGGGCCCTTCCTCCTCTCCGCACTGCACAGTACAACTCCAAGTGGCTGAATGGTGAGTGCCCGTGGGCTGTGAGACTCATCTCTTTCTAACCCATGTTCTCTACATTCACGGTCTTGACATTCCATTCTGATAATCTCAAAGTTTTCAGAGTGTTGTTTATCTCATTTTAAAAGTATTTTGCACAATGCATTTTTTATTTTACTAGTATAAGTATTATGGCATTTATTTAATGCTGCTGCAGTTTGTAGATGTGCACTAAAGTATACAGGTCATGTTCCCAGGCACAGGGATGAGCTGTACCATATCTCTCAGGTGTGCTTACATGACAAAGCTGAGTCATCCAAGAGCACTAGGGTGCCTTAGGCATTCTTTTGTTGAGTCCTTCAAAAAACGGAGGCAGACACAACCAGTTTAGAATGGGTTGAATTCTCCTGGTTTCCCTGCAGGTCCTAGCCTTGACAGACAGAAAAAGTTGTGTTTTCAAGCTGCTTAGGTGACAGACTGACCTTTTTGATGCCTATTATACACAAAGGATAGGAACTAGTCTGCAAAACATACCATAAAATTGTGTTGTAGCGATGACTCCTGTGTCATTGATGGTAATCACCTAATGAGGATGTCTAGCTGGGAGAAGCTGTGAACTGTTATTTCTGAGATGTAACAGGGACAGTTGCTATTTTCTGTATTACAAAAAAAAAAAAAAGAACCAGATTCTCCTAAAATGAAAATTATTATTTATCAAAAAGTATAAAATTAGGTATATTATAATTTGCCATGCTTGTCTCAGTAGGAAGAAAACTTATTTTTGTAACTTGTGCTACATGACACAACAGTCAGTCCAGCAGTGCATTTCATGTTATGAAGGGATTATTTCATGTTTGAAATTAGGTACAAGTATAAAGCCTTCCAACTTCAGAACATTAGGTCAGCTGCAAGTGACAGGCTTTATTTTGAATATTTCAGTTCTTGTGGAATCTGAATGCTGAATTGTGCACATTTGCTCGGTGCATTTTTCTTGTAGCTTGGAGAAATTTGTCACCTTCTCTGAAGGCCAGCTGATTTTAGAATATTAATTAACAGAACAAGATCAAACCGCATGGAACATAACAGAATTATGGCAGTTCAAAATAAATGTGTGAGGAGAAATGAGCTCCTTGTGTAGATATTCCTGTTCAGGCACCTTTTGTCAACAAAGCCACGGTATTGAAACAAATTGCTATGCCACACCTGGGTGCTTCTGTCAGAGGGAAAGAATTCTTCACACAGAAGTTTCAGTTTAACTGGAAAGGTCTTTTCAAACCTAAATGATACCATGAATCTACGAATCTATGTTTTGTGCCAAAGGACACATTAAAATTCCCCTCCAGGCTCCACTAATTAATCAGATTTACTGTATTTACATTTTTTTCTATTTAAAGCTTTACCTACACCTATAGGTTCTCTGTTAGAACTCATTCTTCTGCCTCAAAACTGTTTAGAATTAAGTTGCCAGGAAAGGGTGGCTTTTATCTTTGGGGAGGAAGAATTAAATGAGTTTTGTAATTGGAGTCATTTCAAGCAAATCAAATAAAAGGCTGGAAGCAGCCCAGTTACCTACACAAAAGGGAGGGGCAATGTCTTCTGAGGTGGCTAAGAGTTGGGGATTCATCTGCTTTAGTTGGGAATTCATCTGCTTTTACGTCAGTCTGCCTGCTCATATATGACTCAATGCCAAGAAACTGCGAGAGCTTTTCAGTGCTTGGATCGAAGTGAAGATTTTGCTGCTTTCAGTGAGAAAGTGGCATAGATCATCCTGCAAGAAAAGTAAGGCATCAACTGGAGTGGAAGCTTCCTAGTCGATATCTGTTCAGCCACAGTAGCTGACAGTTACTTTAATTCAGCCTTAGTTTAGGGGTACATGTGCATGCACATGTGTCCATGAACATTTCCAATTTAAATTAAGTTTTTCTTTTACATCCATGTTTCCCTCAGAGGTGCAATGTTTTTTCTCACTTGGATTTTCTACTCTGCAAATCACATTGGACCAATTCAAACCATCTCTGGGGATGATGGCATTACTCTCAAACACAGCAGATGATCTTGCTCTGTGTTTCATTGCTATGCAATAAAGACATTTTGTACTGTAATGGCTAGTGCATTTCTCTCCATGTATTCAGGGGTTTTCAGTACCATCAGTCAGGCCAAAGAGACATGCCCATGTCCTTCTGCAGTCTGCTGTCCGTGTTCACTGTAACTTGCAGTGAAGGATTCTGGCATGGGAAGATCTGAGTCTTCATCATAGAAGAAACTTTGCTCCTAATCTTCATTGTCAGAAGGTTTGGTATCACAGGAACTGTGGCACATAGCATCAGAGGGCAAAACAGAGCTCATGTGTCACATGTCAATGGTGAGCCACTATTATTCCACTGAATAGGTGAATAAGCAGTTATTTTCAGCATATGTTACTAAGCATCATTCTGATCAGGTGCTTAACTTCAGCAGAGGATGGAGAAGTCAGTGAACTTTCATTTCTGTATTATCATTTTCTTGGTGCACTCAACACAATTATCTGGCATGATGAAGAGTTGGGACAGCTTGGTTAAAAATATGAATTATTCATGATATGCATAAAAGTAAGCTACAAGAATATACTCTGAGAGTATATGTGAAAAGGAAAAGTTCAGTGACCCCATGGTATGTGAAGCACAAAGATCTTGAGCAGGCACTGATCCAAAAGAGTAGATGGACATTACGACAATGCCAACATAGAAATTCTATTGTTGTCTGGACCTAGGTATTGTGGAGCCATCTTACAGGGTCCCTGAATATGTTGTTTGCTTACCCACTAGACAACCTGCTGACAAAATCTGCGATCCATCTCCCCTGAATTTTGTCTTTTTTGACAATTTTTAGTGGCAGACAAAACAACTGGCCAAATGTTACAGATATCTGTCCAGTTCCTAACAGGTTTCCCTATTTTGGAAAATTTTACAGTGCCAACAGTCATGTTGTCTTAAGTGATGGAGGAAAAAAGCATCTGGAGGACATAGTTAAAATTACTCTCTTTTAATGCTCTGCTTATGAAGCCTATTTCTGTCTTCCTGGTGCTCCTATAACAACAATATGAGCTCAAATGCATTGAGTAGGTTTTTGACCACGGTCATCACCATGAGGAGATTCTGCTCATCTCCATAAGGAGATGCCACTGAAGGATCATACTGCCTTAGTGCTGTGATCTGAGTATTTGGCATAGTTCAAGGTTTCTACAGGTTGGGTTGCTCACAAAGATTTTATCAGCGGACAGTGAAGAGACAGACCTGGTGCTAACCTCAGCTTTTTGCCAACCCTGTCAGTACTCTGTAACATGATCACCCGGGTGAGTTAACAACTGCTGCAAACCAGCACTTTTCCCATCCAACAGCCCATCTGGCTGCAGGATAGTAAACCTGAAAATGAAACACAAACCACTTCTCCTCGTGATGTCATGTTTCAGCATTCTCTATTCTTATGTAAAGAAAAAGACAATGCTTGAAGTTCTTCAAGTGAATATATACATATGGACCAAGAAATGAAGACAGAAGACTGCTTACCTGTGACCTGTTCTTTAAGGTGTGTTGTTCTGCAGCCTCTCTCCTTTCTTTTTCTCTCTGTGTGCATGTACGCCTATGCTTGAGAGGAACAGTTTGAGGTAATGCAGCACACTGAGGATTATGTCTAAAGAGGATGGCTCTTCCATTGATTTCTTCTCTTGACCAAAGCAATCAAAAGAACCTTGAGCTTCTGCCAACTGCTCGGATCAGTAGAGGGCAGTATGTTGCTAGAACGGTTCAAAATTACCTTTGTGATATTTCATAAAAAGAAGTTTGCTTTGTACGTTATTAAATTATATAAAATCTTTCATTAAAAAATAGGTACATCTTGATTTACAGCTTGGCATGCTGTTTATTTGAGTCTCTTTAACCTCTCAGTGTAACACAGAGTTTAAATTATATCCAGAGTCTACTGTTACAGCGTGCTTCTTATTAGACTTTTCTTTAGAGTTGATTTGCAAAGTGCAGCAGGGCAGAATTCACCATTATTTACTCTAGAGGACAGAGGTAAATAGAATAGTTATATTTGTAGTCCACAGGCTGCAGTGGGTCCACAAAGGTGAGGAAAAGCCTCCACTGCTTAGACTTAGACATTTTTTCTGTAGTCTAACATTTACAGTTAGTAAAGGCATTTCACCTCTCAGTACACCTCCTCAAATCAGTAAATATTTGATGTAATGCCTCAGTGTGAAAGTGGTCCTAGTCTGCGTCTGTTTGCTTCACTTAGCCAACTAAAGGGCAAAAGAGATTAAAGAAAAGAACTGAAAAGCCAATCCTTTTCTGTTTCATCACATAGAGAAACACTGGGACATTTGTTTTCACAATTTTTCAGATGCCTTTGCTTACAATTCCATGGATCGCCAACTGTCTTGAAATACGTTGTAGATGTTTTCTTTATACTAGACCTACAGTGATAGATGCTATTGGAACATGTGAAATAAATAAAAACTTTGTTCTAAATGTCAAGCCACTTCAATTGAGCAGGCCACAGATGATTAAAATGTAATCTCATATCAAATGTATCCCCAAAGCAGAAAAAATCATTAAAAAAGTAAATTTGTTCACATTAGAAGCCTTTCCATCAAAGAAAGCTATAGAATTGTTTACATTGTTCTGCTCTGCTGGTAGACATAATATTATCACTTTTTCCTCTTGCTGCCCTAAGCATTTGGTGCTTATATACTCCTAAAATAGTTCTGTGATCACTTTCTTAAAAACATTTTACATAACATTATTAATCTAGAGCGGTACTTTTAGTGTTCACAAGTAACAGTAAAAATAAAATTCTTGCAAAGGTGGCTTAACTACCAGGGTTTAATACAGCTCTGAATCCATCCCTATTATTGTTTGTTAGTGGACTTTCATTATAACTCTTGTCACTAGTAGGATATGTGGAAAGAAATTATGACCTAAGAATAACATTTAATCCTTTCATTTTTGTTTTGGAGATTAATGGAAATGGCTATAATAATTCAGGGTTATCCTTTCATTTTTTCTATTTTTAAAAAAGAAAAGCCTTGTAATTACCTAGAGCAAGGTTTTCTTATTATGTAATATTTTACGTAACTCAAAACCAGTGTGTTTTTGAGAAGTTCAATTTGGTCATTAGCTTTCAGATAAGAGACCTGACTGAACATACGCAAAGCATATGCTGCCGTTTGTGGCTTATTTTGCAAGAAGAGAAAGAATTACCTGATCTAGCTTAAGTAAAACAGCAAGGTCTACCTTCCATTTGTAACAAGACTAAGAGGCTACTGAGGACAGAGCCTGTTCTTTTATGTCTCATCTAGCCTGTTCATGTCAGGTGCCAATCGAAGAAAGGCAGAAAGGCCCCCCTGCAAGCAGACCATCTGTGCCCAGCTGCAGGGAGGTCTGACAGGAGCATCAGCCACATTAATGCTGCAAAAACCGATAATACACAGTGAACCAAGGAGAAGGAAAGAACTTAAAACTGAAATACATCTCAACCAGGGGAAAGTAGAAAAAAGCATGACTTTTGGGGAACATATACACACAAAACCCAGCATTCATCCAAGAAAGAAGGAGGAGGGGAATATTGGAAATAGAGATAGAATTTCAGCAGCAGCATACCAAGCCTTAAAGTGAAAGGGAAAAGGGATAATTATGAAAGTGAACTCTAGTTTCCTGTTGTGGGGAAAAAAAAAAAAAGAAGACAAGGGATAAAAAAAAAAAAGGACCAGGTCTACAGGGGAAAGTCCTTTGATTGTCTCCCTCCCTGCAAAACAAGACCAGAGGGAAAAAACTATTGCAAAATAAGTGTTTGTAGAGAAATGAGTAAGCCATCATAATTGAGTTTTCTTTCCATACCATACCTGCTGGTTGGCAAAATTTGCTTAAAGAAAGATTTTTTTTTGTTCTTGTGTAGTTTGTTTTCAAGTTGTGCCAGGGTAGGCTTAGTAGATTGGATGTTAGGAAAAATTTCTTCACAGGGAGGGTTGTTAGGCATTGGAATGGGCCATCCAGGGAAGTGGTGGAGTCTCCATCCCTGGAAGTATTTAAAAGATGGGTAGACGTGGTGCTCAGGGAGGTGGTTTAGTGGTGATTTTGGCAGGTTAAGTTCATGGTTGGACTTGATGATCTGAAAGATCCCTTTCAACCAAGACAACTTTATGATTCTATGATTCTATGTGGAATTCTGGATTCAGAATTTTAAGTAACCGTCCAAACTTTGGCATCTTTTAATAGATCCCTATAGCCTAAATCTCCAGAGTTTCTGATTGAAGTAGGGTAATCCTCTGTATTTTTGATCCTTGCCCCTCCCCCTGCATAGTGATGTGCAAGATGTCTATCCAGTGAATATAGGTGATGCAAAATCCACTGAACTCCAAATAGGACTCTCAAGGACTTGGGTAGGTATTAGATCAGAGTTGAGAATGGTTTCTGTCACAAAGTTTGTCACTGGTAAATTTGCATCTGCAAAATGATATAATAAATTGCAAAATATTATGACATGTAAGAACACTTTACCTTGAAAATGAAGGTGATTTATAGGAAATAAACAGCAAGCGATAAACCAAGGAGTTTTGTAATACCATATTTGAAAACTATTTTTCAGAAAAGAAATAATTGGTTTTCACAATTTATTAGAGTGCATCAGTTAAAAGAAATGTCTAATGAGTACATCCACTTTTATGATTATACTGAATTGTATTATAAAATCTATCAGCAATATAACAGAAGAGTGGAAAAAAATGTCTGGCATACACAGTTTTAGTGTATTTTGCAGTCCTTGCTCTTCCATGCCCATAAAATCTTCAATTTAGCAAAAGGAAAAGAATATAAAAGAAATCACTGAAAACTGAGGCACTGCAGAAGGAATAGAAGTCAAAATAGAATGGTAGCCAGCTATGCTCAGTTCAGCTACTGAGGATGGATATAAATATGATGACTACAAGTAATCTATTGCTTTTAAGATATTTAATAATATTGGGAAATTTTACTCTATGCTTAAGATTTGTCCTTAAAACATTCATGAGCAGTGATGCCTTAGCTTAATGCAAGATCTATACCATTTTCCAACAGCTGCAGAGGGCTACACTAATTGAATATACTTCCTGAATATATGGGAATGGCAAAATGTAAATAGGAAATGGACTTCATTAATTATGTCAATAGACTGAAACAAAATAAAATAGACTGGCATATTTAGAGCTTGAAATGTTTCCATTATTTTCAGCATCCCTTTTGGCCAGCATTTCTAGCTGGAGGTTGAACCTTATTAAAAAATCTTCAACAGCATCTTCCTAGAATTTAATGCCATTAAGTATTTGGCTGAATACAAAAATTTGGAAGAAATGGGTCTGTAAAGGCCAACAGTATGATAGTGTGATTCATTGATCTAGTGTATTCAATGAACAAGCTCCAGGCAGTTGTTAAGCATTAGCCCAGTGTCTAGACTTCTAAGATTTCAAATATATTATACATGCATATATCTATGTGCATGTCTGTATTTTGTGTAAATATATAATCTGATCTGTCTCTAGATCTGAAAAAATTAGAATATAACCTTTCTTTTCACATTTCTGGAGTTAATTTCACTTCTGACTGGGTCTCTGAATACTTTGCACTTCAGATGTGAATGGTCAGTTCTCACAGGGATGGTCAGTGGAAATCACAGCTCTTTCACGCTCAGAGTAGATTGTGGATCTGATAATCCTTTAAGTTAATTGCTGTTACCTCCAGAAAGACAGATCATTCCCTGTCACTAGGTTTACTGTGGCAACAACAGCATCTACTAACTAGGTAAATTAAGTCATATTAGTCTACTTCAGAGGATAAGGGAGTTTTGAAGAGTAAAGAGCACAAGTCAACTTTTCTTGCTCCAAAGCTCAGGAAACATGAAGAGGCCAGGAGTGCCTCAGATGACCTCACAGAGCATTCTCACACTCCTGTTCTCCATTGCTCTTCCCAGATAAAATTTCTGTACGATTCCTCTCACCCTTTTACCCACTCAGACTACATCTACACCACCTGTTTCAGGTGGATTGTTTTTCTTAATGTCTACCTTTAGTGGATACTGGTTTAAGTAATACCTAACCTTAATATGGTGGGCAAGTAGCTCAAGTTACTAGAGAATTACTATTTTCTAGGACTAGAGAATGCTTTTGCTTTCCTCCATAGGCAGTAGTTTCTTCCAAGAGTATTAAAGTATATTGCATTGAGTGAGGGAAGAAAGTACTTTACCGATTAAGAGAAATAATAGCTAGGTGTGTTATGGATAGGAATTGAAGTTGGCTAATGAAAAACTGCATGGAACTATCTCTGGATATATGTTTAATGTTTGATACCTGCCAAAACTGTCTAGAATGTGATGATATACAATTTTGTGATTTTTAGCCACATATTTTCATCATCATAGCATCGAAACCTCTACTTAAATTCTATAAGTCATTGTACCCTCTTACCTATTGAGGAAATGTGCACTTTTTAGAGTAAAAAAGATTAACAAACTTAAAAACTAAAGGGTTTTTTCAGCTTTCTCCATTTCAGTGTTTAGTCTGTAATTGTTTAACAATATTGCATGTTATATTTAAAGAATGAGAGCTCATGAGAAACTAAGAATTATCTCTAGAAATCTTTAAACTCTAATAATAACCTTTAAAGGTTTTTGAAACATTTGAAACAAAATCTTTATAATAATGGAATATGGAATGAAGATATGAGGTTCAGAAAGAGAAAACATTTAGCTCTTTGTATACTGACAATGCAATTTTACCATTATTGCTATCACAAGTCCTCTCATACCACTTTATTTTGCACGCGCACCCCCCCCTTTTTTTTAATACACGAATGCACTGGTGCTATGTAACTTATAGGATCTCAGCATACCAACAGCTTTTAATTCTGCTTAAAAATTTTGACAGGTTTGACGTGTTCCTGCAAAATGCTTAGACTCAGTTACAGCACCTTTTGTCAATACAATAGTGCTGCCAAGAAATCTTCACCTATTTAATTTCTTCGTAGTGTTTCCTCACAGTAGATGCTTTTTAGAACGCTTGTGTTGGTTTCTTTTTTTTTTCACTGTCGAACAAAATTGAATGAAAAAAAATTTGGGGTTGTTTCCCAGAGGTACCAGTGTTCTATAATGTCTCCTTACATGAGGTGGGCTCTTCTCCTCAATTCTGTGTCTCAAATTTGTCTTTCCTTTAAGAAGGAAGTTAGCAATTTATTAGTCTCTCTAAATGCCATGGGCTCTTCTCAGTTTTGGTTATCCTTATGGGAAATGGGACTCATATTTATTGTCTTTGGTATCCACTCTTTAATTTTTTAAAAGCTTTTTAAAATATTGCTATCTGTTTGGGGATTTTTGTATTTTTAATATATTATCTTATTTCTCACGCATCACCATCAGTTTAATTGATCAGTTTTAATATTTTTTTAAAATATTGTAATACTATCAAAAGTTTTAATTGAGATTGAGCTGAAATTAGGTTATTTTACCATCAAATGGAAAGAATTATGTAGAATTTCTTTTCATTACAGCTTAGGACCACCTTCTTAGTCATATTCGGTTACCATCAATTATTCTGCTTATCTGGAGTAATGGCATGGTGTAAAAGCAGAAACACAGCTAATGCAACAAATGAAGCAAATATGTTACAAAAATACCCCATGCCCATGTCTGGAGAAGAAAAACTCAGTGATGCTTTTGACTGTACAGTACAGTGAGTTGGGACAGGGTGTCCAGCACCCAGAGTAGAGAGTCTGTCTGGTCATGTTCATGTAGCCCATAATCCTGGCTGGACATGAGCTGGCCTGTTCAGATGTCATGGTGTCAGTTCCCTGCAAGGCTAATAAAAGATGTGTTTTTCTACATCTAATGCTTGAAGTTAAATCCAACTTCCATGTTATTATGAATGCACATCACAAGGCTGTGTTTTTTCTGTTATTGTCAGAGCCAAATTTTGTGTCATCTTATGACATTGGGAACTTCACCTACTTCTTCTTTCGTGAGAACGCGGTGGAACATGACTGTGGGAAAACAGTCTTCTCTCGTGCTGCTCGGGTGTGCAAGAATGACATAGGTGGCAAGTTCGTGCTGGAGGACACCTGGACTACCTTCATGAAAGCTCGGCTGAACTGCTCCCGCCCTGGAGAAATTCCATTTTACTATAATGAACTACAGAGCACATTCTTCCTGCCAGAATTGGACTTGATCTATGGGATTTTTACCACTAATGTGTAAGTAAATTCCATGATACATTTTATTTCCTTGCTAATCATAACAGTAAAACCTAAAGCTTCCGAGCTGCTCTCTTGCACGTCTGCCAAGTAGACATTGTAATTTCAAACTACTGTTTTGCCCAAGCTACTGTTCTCTTGTTCCAAATCCTTCCCACATGTATTGTTAAAGGAATATAAAAGAAGAAAGAACTCTTAATATTTCCTTACAGCAGAACCAGTTGTGTTTAAGACTATTCTGTCATCTTGTTCATACATTCTTTCAAAGACATTTTTTATTTGGCATGCTATTGTAAGTGTTGCTCTTACATATTTCAAATTATCCCTAACATGCTCATGTCAGTCTGAGGGTCAAACCAAACATTAAATCTGATTTTCACTGAACCTGGTATGTCAACAAAGTAGAAGTAAAAATGTACAGGTTGCTCTTAAATATTAAAAGTTCTTAAATATTAAAACATTGGATGGACATAAAAGCTTCCTAGACTCTAAGCTTGATATCAAGGCTTGCTTAACTCTTAGGAAAAAAGTCATTAATCACAGAAATGTCTCTTTTTACTTTAAACATGATAGCTGGAGTTCATATGTTGCTGTGTAAGAGCAGCCTATGCTCTGCGGCCCAGTGTTCAGACCACTGGAACACAGTTTCAAATTCTGATGTCTGATTCCCCTGCCAGCTTTCAGTGTCTTGTTTTGTAAGTCAGTTTTGCCTAGAATTTTAAAAGGTACTCAGGCACTTAAAACATACATTGGTGCTTCTTTCTACTGCTGTAACCACCTGGATACCTACATTCTATAAATATCAATTAACCAGCTGGAAACAGTTGCAAATTAAAGCCAGCAAATTATGATCCCTAGGGTTTTTGGACTGTGAGCATGAATTTGGGCTTTTAGTCCAGTCCTTTATCAATGCATTTAAGAATCTTCCAGACTCAGGTTGACCCCTGCACCTGTAGGTCAGGCGGTTAACACAACTGGTGACAGGCTGCTTGCACCAGGCACTGGTGATTCCTGACTTGGGGCATCAGATGATGAGCTTAACCCTGTTACTACACCAGGACAATGCATTGACACTAAATGCTGCTTTTTTAAAGAGACCAATAAAGACTTTGGGGCTACCGTGGTAAGAAAATTTGATGCTCTTTTCAACTACAATTTTAATTTTATTAGGCTTTTTTACTAACTACTTCGAGTCTTAAAAGACTGGTATTTCTCAGTTGGCATGCTCATACACAGCTCAACATCTTTTATGAGAAGTCAAAATAACCTTGACCCTGTCCCACCATGGAAAGGACAACTGTAGGTGTTCCACTCTAGAAAATCTACAGGGCTTTGGCTGTGGAAGGGGATCAGTGCTCTTCTCTCAGAAGGGTTGTTCTGGCATTTGGGGAATGATGGAGTTTTCTGTGCTACAAATCCCACAGGAGGTTGTGTAAGGATGTCAGGGCTGCCATCAGCGTACCCTGGCTCTTCTGAGAAGGGACTTGCTAATGGAAGACTACTTTTGCCACATAAAAATAGGCAGTGTTTAAAACCTTGCTGCTATTTCCCTCTTCTCCAGTAGATGAGTGTTCTGCCTTGTCCAACAGAGATGGACTATTCAAAGAAAAAACAATTAAAACTGTTCAGGGGTGGAAGTTTTTTTTTGATGGCTCCATTTAAATTATATTTGTTCCTGCCATCAAGTATTGTAACTATATTTTTGGACAGTGTTGTAGAGTTAGGATGTAGAATACCTGTTCAGAAATATCTGCACAGTCCTTCGCACCTTTCAGCCCTGCAAACTGATGGTTGAGAAGCACCAGGATTTCCCCTGGGGAACAGCCCATTCCTTTCTGTTGGTGTAACAACATCAGATAATACTGAACCACATTCAGCATTTGTCAACCACTGTATCTTCAGAAATGTATTGATTTTATTGTACCCTAAGTATTTTTTTAATATATTGTGAATCATTTTGTGGAGAAAAAAATTAAGCATTTCTGTCGATAAAGATTAATAGCAAAACCCTGTACCCTTTGTGTGTGATTGACTATTAAGTTCACTGTAGCCACTGCTTTATAATGAAGCTAATTTTGTTTCTTTCAGACCATCCAAACTCCATAAGCATGAGTCTGGTGTCCTTTAAGGACTTCAAGAAACTCAAGAACACATTGATATAGTTAACAATATTAGTGAGCTGTCTTTAGTGATACTTTATATCAGCAAGGAATTATCAAATCCGATGATAATTGATTCTGCTGAAATTGTTAGCATGAAACTTCAAGTTTTGAGGATTCTTTGAAATAAGAGTGACAAGCATAAGAAAGCAAATGCTCTTTTGTCCTGCTATTAAATCCGTATATCCTAAATATTTTTTCAGTCATTGGTAAATTTGATCCCCTGGGGTTATTTTTTTTTCTTTCCATCATTTTTCAGTTTCTATAGTAGTAGTGCTTTCTTAAGTAGTCCTTCTTAAATAAATTACAAACTAAGTTTAAAAAAGGGGGGGGAAAGAGGAAAAAAAGAAAGAGAAAAGGGAGAAAAAAGAATGCTGTGTAGGTTGTCAGCAGTTTTTATCTGCAATGGAAATTTGAGCAACTGCCACCTTCATTATATAGCCCTCTATCTCAAACTGTGGAAGAGAACAATGTAGTTTACTATTTTACAAGCTCTCATAGTTAGTGGATTATGTTGTTTACACTATGCAGAATTACTTTATTGTTATTTATATCACATTTTCAAGAAAAGAAAAGGAAATCTAGCTGCTCTTTATTTCTGTTAATTCCTCTAACAAGATATGTTGGAAAGTATGCAGTCCAAGTGGTTTTCTTGATGAGTTTCTGGAACTTGCATTCTTACTGCCATACAGCATCTCCTGGAAGACAGGATTTCTGTGGAGGTCTTATTCAGGGGTTCCATAGTGCCTAGAGATGTACCATACGTTGAGAATGCTTACTTGTGTCATGCTGCTATTGGTGGCATAGAAGAAATGTAATAGGCCCTGAGAATAATCTCATCCTGCGCTTTGTAACTAGAAGAAAGGTGTCCCTAATGCATGTGATTTTGTATAGCCTTGTGGTATTCGAGCAGAGGCAGGGGGTGGGAAGTTCTGAGTTTCTCCCTCACCAGCTGCTTGGCAAGCCTGAAAAAACTTTAAATCCAACGTCTGTGCCTAAATCAGCATTCATGTATCATTATCTTGAGATACCATCTCCTGACTGATCATATTGGCTTTGTTAATTACTTGAAGGATTTGAGAGTTATTGCCTTTTTAATGTATTTTTCAGCAAATAGACTTCTTAATGTTGTTACTTAGGTTAATGTTTATATTTCTTTTGCAGGAACAGCATAGCAGCTTCAGCAGTTTGTGTTTTCAACCTGAGTGCCATAACTCAGGCCTTTAATGGACCCTTCAAATACCAAGAAAACTCACGCTCTGCTTGGCTTCCATATCCCAATCCAAACCCTAATTTTCAGGTACAGATATGTGGGAGAAGGACAACGGTTTACATAATGTTTTTTCCAAGTACAGTATGGTTCATATTTAATAAGTCAAATTTTGCAACGTTAACTATTTAAGACCCTAAAAATTACTAAAAGGACCCAAACCCAAGGGCTTGGGCTTAGGAGATCCCCTTATTTTGACACATTTAATTTTATCTTTCCAGAAAATATTTTGAGTTGAATAGCTGATGTTATTTGAAGGGTAGGAGAAAAAAGGCTTAACTTCAATTTTCTGTCAAAAAGAAACATAGTTTTCTATCAAGGCAACAGGATAGAGAAGTGGGTCACTCAGTGGAACTTTCTATAAAAAGGGTACTTCAGGTAAGCACATGTGCATTGTTTTCTTCACCTGCATAGTCACCATTCCAGCCAGGGAAATAGAAGGGGGAAATGGTATTAACTTAATGATTAGCAACAACACCTTTTCACCAAAACATGTAAGTGTATTTGTCTTTATGATCCTTTCACCCTCCCTTAATCTCAGTGCAATTTCACAAGTTCAGGGCCTTTGCTATTTTCTTGTAAGTCAAGAGATCTTTGGAAACAGGAAAAAAAGTACGTATTGGGCATTATATGTAGCTTTAATGACTTTCTGATTTATGCAAATGAATGAAAATAAGGCACTGAATATTCTCTGAATTACAGGTCAGAGCCATGTTATCTTTCCAAAATAGTATGTTTACCATTAGCCCCAAGTGACAAGGCACCATGTGTGTAAGCCATAAAGCAGCAGCAGGATATATTTGTATATAGCTTTTTACATATTGTATAAATATTTATATTGTCAAAATAGCGATAGTAGGAGTGTCTAAGTGAGGTTAAATTTGTGAAGAAGGCCTGAAGAAAGGCTTGCATGTAAAAGTCTTACCTTCTTTCTGAGTAGGTGAGCAAGTCTGATAAAAGTTATTAACCTCTCCCTACAAACCTTGTATCAATGTGTGAATTACTGTGAGAGCACCCCTCCAAAATGGTACATGCTAAAATGACAGCCTGGCAGCTGTGTAAAAACAGTTTAAGTCTCTACTGTACTGTTGGTGCTCAGCTATAAATCCCAGTCAAAACTGAGGCATTGAAGAAATCTCTTGCTTGGATAGCCTGGCTGATGTTAATATGGTTGATGCTTCATCAAATTTACAGCAACAGTGGCAACAGTTGTGTCCTATCTCACTGAGAAACAGCTTTGCAGGCCAGTGCTAGTATTAAAAGCTGTAACATGGCCTTTTACTACACGGTATTGAGGCCAATTGACATTAACTGGTCTCTGGGTATCATTAGTGATGTCCAACTTCTATTCTTTTGCAGGTGCTCTTTCATTCTGTTGAGCTGTTAGATTTCTGGCTCTGGAAGTGCAGCAGTGATACATACCAGAAGCTCGTCTAATACTTAGACCTAAGCATAACAATTTCTGTGACTTGATGGTGCTTTAGAATACATACTTCACATAGACAGGATATATTCATTGTCAGAGTCACTGGTTTCCTTCCCAGAAAGACTTTTCTTTTGTAGAATCCTTATGATAAAATACCAGAAATTCTGTTTGTGTCATCTCAGAAGTAGATTTATCCTCAGAGTATTCACCTACTCAGCAATAACAGACAGTGATTTGTGTATGTGATTTGAAGGAAGACTACTGCTATGTAGTGACAGTTACATCAATCATTGCATTTCCAAGACTGGACTATATTAATGAAATATTTTCCAGATTAGAATACTACTGGTGTTCCCATTTCTGAGGAACACTGCTTTTCTCTAAGAGATTGTTCATTTTCTCTTTACACGGGACAATTTCCTTTGAAAGAATAAGGACCGTGAATTTCGGTGTATTATGAGTGTTTCAGCTGTGATCCTTCCTGCTTAATAGATTCAGAGAATTCTTCTTTGGCATGGTTTATTTTTTCACTGGTCTGGCATGCAGGGTTCTCACAGAACAAGTAATTGTTTCCTGCCAGGTGCTTAACTGTCTTTCCTCACCCTATGACCACTCATTATGAAATTTATTTTTTTCTTAACACGTGTGGATTTGGAACAATCACTTAATTTCAGATTGAAAACGTGGCAATAATGGAAAAAATAACTGGTAGGGTTTTGCACACTGTATTATTCATGCTGTAATTCATGGTGTAATTTATGATGTAGGGAAATAGAACAAAATATGACTTAGGCCTTTCACATTACCGACCTATTTGATAAACATTGTGAAGCACTGCTTTATTTCTTTGATGCAATTACGTGTGAGTAAACACATGGATGTTCACATATTTGCATATGATAAACAGCTTTCTCCTTTGTGTCCTTGGTTGAGGACTTAAACACAAAGACACTAAAATTAACTACCGATATTTTGCTTTGTTTGTTTGTGGTTGGCATTTGAGTGTGCAATTAGTGAATGCTTTCCTGTAAGGGAGGAGTACAGTTTTCAGATATAAAATATGGCCAGTCCGAAAGCAAAAATCTCTTTGCTATGAAGAACACTTTATACTTTGAGCTATGCATTGTCCATTCTTGGCTAATGAATGCAGGGTCTGAAGAAGTTGTAGGAACTGTGTGTGGTGTTTTGACACAGGATTTCTGCCAGATTCTGGCTGTGGTAGGACATGGGTTTTCTTTTGAAAATGCCTTATGTCTTTTCCACTGTGTCTGTGATAATTATAAAGAAACCTAGTTAGAAAATGCTGTGGTTCATTGGATGGTAGTTTTTCTCCTTTTTGCCCTGTGAACATAGGTTGTAGAAAGATATTATTATAGCCCACTTGTGGTGGTTAGTCTGGTGCCCTTCCATGTTGTTTACTGTTAGGGGAAACTATAATGCTGCTTCAGGAAAACGGAGCTTCCCCAGTCACTCTGTGGACAGTCCAGTCAGCACCAAAATGAGACCCTGAAGTGGAATTCCACATTGTCATTACTAGGTGTATGCCTGGGTTTTATTTTCTTGTGCTGTTAATTCTTGTTATAATTGACGGATGTAGTGATGTTACTTTTCTCTGTTTACAGTGTGGCACCATGGACCAGGGTTTGTATGTAAACCTGACTGAAAGAAATCTTCAAGATGCTCAAAGATTTTTCTTAATGCATGAGGTTGTTCAACCTGTTATTCCAATTCCTTACTTCATGGAAGACAACAGCCGATTTTCCCATGTGGTTGTGGATGTTGTGCAGGGCAAGGACATGCTTTTCCATATCATCTATCTTGCCACAGGTATGAAATCTGCACTGCCATGATAACTGTAAAAGTTTGTGGTCTATGAGTTCTAATGTTCTGTGAATCATTTATGAAATGTGTGTAGTGCACCTTGAACAACAGGTTTCCCTCTTTGGCAACATTAACTCTACCTTCTACATTTTCAGAGCAGATAATTTAAGCAGTTTGCAATGTCTGTCTTTATATTACAGAATCACACTAGGTTGGAAAAGACCTTTAAGATCTTCGAGTCCAAGATTATTATATTGTGAACTCAGTTTTTGGTCTCTGTTTCCCATTCTCTTTTGAAGCCTACATGCTCTTGAAGGAGCGAATGGATGGAAATTCTACAAATAGGACTTCACAGATTTCTCTGTCTTTTATTCTGTTTATAGTTCAGGGTACAATCTTACCCAAGATAAGATACTTTTGGATCTTCTGAGGTAGAAGTAACTCTACAAGTTGCAAATACAGTTACTGCTATTGCTATTTCTGACTTTTCTGCTCACAAGTATTTTATTACCTTTCCTTTTAATTTCATTTCAAAGTCATTCATTATGCAGTTTTACAGCCTGCCTTATTATTTGTCCATTTATATGTGAGTTTATCAAGGAAAGAATATAATAATCATCCACCTAAAATTGCCTTGCTTAGAAATGTTGCTTTCTTAGTTCAAAATTTCAAGCTTCTTAAATATAATGAGGGCGTCACAGAGCTGTTTTTGCAGAACAAGGCTGTCTGTCCTGAGCTGAGACTGAAATACTAGGTTGGACTAATATGTTTAGAGACTTATGGCATAAGATTTAGGGTAGTCCTCAAATACTTAGTCCCATGCACATTGGTGAGGGATAGCTCATCAAAGCGATGTTGAGTAGGCACCAAATTTAGGGGAAGAATCTGTTGATAAACAAGTGGAAAAAAGAATCCTAATACTATTCATTTGATTTTGCAATAAATGAAGTAAATTTTAAAATTGTTATTGATTCATTAGAAACCAGATTAATCCTTTTAATTACTAGAATTATGATTTACTAATGCAAATTGTATATTCTACAGTTTATAATTTAAGAGCTAAAAAAATGTGCATTTACTATATGAACTATATGATTTAATTTTTCCTTGAAAGCATTTTAAAAATCCCTAGATATGCCAAAACACCACAGATTAATTTAATTAAAATCTTATCATTTCAGGAGGAAGGCAGTAATTTTTACCTTCTTTGGAGTGTAGGTCATGATTTTAATTTCATTGCATTGATAATGATGCAGCATCTTAATTCTCCATAGTCCTATGTAGACCTCCCTACGTAGAACCTGTGGAGCAGTTAGTGTTGAGTTTGCATCTTAAACTATATGTGGTAAAAGATTAGTGAGAAAACAGCACTACCTCTATACACAACAAAAACTATGGGCAGTGGCCTTAACTCTGCAATAAACAATAACTTTGGGGGCAGACCAAGTTTAATAGTTTTGAATTGATCCAGTGTCTGGCTTTCCTCCTGCATACGATGTCATGTGTCCTAAGCTCTGAAGACTACAGAGCACGTACATGTTTGGGGGAGGTGGAAGAGTGGCTAAATTACATTTTTAGCCAATCCTGTGTTAAGAGATATCAGTGTACATGCTGCTGCCAAAAGGGAAGTCCACTCAACTCGAAGTACTGGGAGTAAGTAATTTACATGTCCTGGTGTACGGGAGGATGGATCGAACCCGTGCTACGTGAGATGTGCTCTGCATAACTTTCATAGTTGTAATTCACTACAACATTCTTACAAAAATTCTGTTTTAAAATGCACAAAGCTGTTTCAGTGGAAAGGTGGACCTATAGATTACATTGAATACAAATGAATGCTCTGTTTGCTTTGTTATTCAACACAAAATCCCTCTCTTTGAAGAAAATGGGCAGTAGTTAAGAGAAATTCTCTCACCCAGCCTCCTTATATTCACTTACCTACCCATCCTGTTATTACAATGCAAATATTACAGAGGGAGAACAACCCTTACAGTATAAAAGTGTAATCTCCTTTCATTAAACCTTAAATAGATATAATATTACTTTAGGAGAGACTGGGAGTAAGCAAACAAATGCATTAATCTACTGTGTCAACAGTCTTCATTTCCTAAACCTTTGCCAAGTCATCATTCTGCTAGGGGATTCTGATGTGCTGGGATTTAACAGCTACTGCTCATATCAGAAATACACTTTAGTACTTTGGAAACACATCTTAATCTTTTGCTGCACTGACTTCTAACTCAGAATGAAGGGATATATCAATTTCTGCACATTTTGTGTTGCTTAGAGCTAGCAGTGCTTCTGGCTTTAGGCAGGCAGAAATCCCTGAAACATTTTCAGCGATTCAGAAAGGAAACTCAGGGAAAGCATTCACAGAAATTCAGAACTGAAAATCATCTATAATAAGAACTTAAAAGTAAAGCAAGCTAGAGAACAACCCAATATTCTGACAAAATTTCAAGTCTAAGACTTACTTGTTCATTAGAAAAAATCAAAGCAAAATGGTGTTATGTGTGTTACAGTTTTGTTTCCCTCCATTTTGCCCCTTTTCCCCCCTTCCATTTCTTTCTCCCTTTCAGTATAAATGCCTAGGTGTCCCATGGTTAATAACTTCACCACTATCAAAAGGTTTTCAATGCTTTCTTTAGAAAACAAGATGCTGAATCAAGAGCAAGTACCCCTTATATAGAGGACTGTTGCAAAATGTATTGATTTATTAGAATGAATAAGAAAATTGCTAGGTATGGTGTCTAGTTTTAGAGTATTCTGGAAACAGTTAAAGGTTGCTGTTTCTTGGAAGTTCAGAAAAGGTAATAATTGAGCTATCTGAAAAGAAACTTTACGGCTATATTTTAAAAATGTCTTGGTGGAAAAACTCCCATGTTTTCTCACTTCTTCAATCCCAGTGAACAGAGGAGGTCCCCTCCATATCCTGAACAGAAGCAGTATATGTCCAGTGGCAGATCTTGATTATTAGGATTCATAGTTTAGCGTTGATGAAATTGGAGTATGGCTGACTTATAAAGAAACTAAAAAATCTGAAGAAAGATGTATTGTTGGCTACTCTCTGAAGAGCACGTTGTCCACTGAGCTGAACCTGATTTTTTTATGCCATGAAGCCAGGTTTTGTCTGAGGTTTAAAGATGACTAGAGGATCACAGAATAAGAAGGTTGGAAAAGACCTTTGAGATCATGGAGTCCAACCATAGATGTTACAACATGTTTTGAATTCCCCTTCCTGAGAAGTTCTAGAAAGTGTTTTTTAAGACCTCAAAATTACAGATAAAAATAATTCTAATTAAACAAATATAGCAGTTGTTGTGAAGAAGTAGAGAGGGATTACACAGAAATGTCAAGACATTTTCATGCATTTGCCTCGAGAACAGTTATAACAGGTAATAAATCTCCACAAATGTAACATTTTTCTCATGAAACCCTGATCCTGTACATTCTCCAGAAACCAGTCCCAACCTCATGAAGTGATTTGCAAGTATTCATGAAACTCAGTTTGAAAGTGCTATCCAAATAGTTTGAGTTTCTCCTGTTTGTTTTACTAGATGGGAATAAATTGATGAAAAGTAGTGCATGATTTAATTCCTCTGTGACTTTAGTTACAGTTGTGTCTTTTTCCTTTTGTTTTTGTAATCAAGATGTGACACTTTTTGTTAGAGAACAAAGCAAGGTCTTAACAAGAAAAAATGTTTTCTGTGTGTTTTTGCTAAAAAATGAAAATGAAAAATTCAGATGAGATATTGTCATTTCCCTGGCAGACTACAGGTTGTGATCAGAGTTTGCAGCTTTCACGGTTTAATGTGCATGGTGTCATAACATATATAGTAATTTAAAATTACAGACCTTAAATTGTAAGCAAAATCACATGCTTGTATGTCTTTCATACATGGGGAAGAGAACAATAAAGCTTAAAATGATGGCTTTTTTTCCATTTTGGCGCTAGTTCTAACTGTATCATCTCAGGTTTGTTGAGGTTATTGGAAGTGATCTGCAGATAATTTTTACAGAAAGGAGCTATAGACTTTTCCTCTGAGAAGCACGTTTTTTTCTTAAAAACTACAATATAAATGCAAGAAAAATAATAATGATCAAAGTTGTCGTAATTTGAGTCATGAGTCAAGTGTGAAAGAGATATGTAGTCTATTTGTATCCGTTAATGCTTTCTAGTTCAAAACCAGAGAAACAGGAAAATCAAAGTGCAGATGGATAATGAGCCACATACACTGCGGCAGATTCAGGTTGTATGTCTTTCCCTGACAAAGGAATCATGTGCTTTTCCATAGTTGTAAAACAGCCCTGCAGTGGTTTTAAAACCACTTCCCTGGCCCTTCTTGTTGGCTTGGCCTTATGCAATGTCATTTTAAGAGGGTTGGGGCAAGGGCAGTCATCAGTTATTCTACTTGGCTGATGAATGTTGGAAGGCAACGGTTCTAAGAGCAACGTGATGATCTTGAACATTTGTTTAAAAGGATTGAGCAGCAAAACATGAAATTAATAGCCTTATTCTCTACTCCTTTCTAGGGACTGCTGTCTCTGGTAAAGGAAAGGCCTAGTGGAATCCCTTGTTTGCACCATTATTCTTTCCAGGAAGCATTTTTTCTACAGAGTTAAAAAAAAAAAAAAAAAAAAAAAAAGAGAGAGAGAGATATTTAAAAGGTTCTATGGCTTTGTCCTCAAGTGTCTAGTGCTCACTCTGGGATTTATGCTAATGTTACTAAGTATGCTTGTTGTATGTTCCTACTAGAATATTGATGTAATTTTCCATGTAGAATATCTTTAAAGACAATGAAGTACAGTGTAAACCATAGCTGTTTTACTAGGCAATTTAAAAACAGAAATGTTGATTTTCCACTGCCTTGTGTATTGTCTCATCTGTACTGGGCAAAGTGGCTTTAAAATGTTACCAAATGAGAATGGTCATGTCTGAAGTCCAGGCTACATAGTTATAAATGATATTATAGGGCTCTAGAAAAGCAAGCCCAGCATTTTAAATTTCTAGCAGGACTGATTTCCCTTGGCTTTATCACTGTGTGTAGAGATAAATCATTCTGCCAGCTCCAATTGGAGAGTGCTAAAGAGGTTTCTTAATAAATAGATGGCTCTAACTGGAGCTGGTTACATTATTCATTGACAGCAATTTATATGTGAGAATCGTAGCCCTTTATTTGGTTCACAGATTACCCACCACTTATTTGTAGTCATTTTTGTTAGTATAATCAACCCATAAATAGGTCATGATTTTGATTAGTTTGTTGCTGATATTTGCTCATAGAGTTTGTTCGTATTTTAGATAGCATGTTTGCAAATTGCCTGTGTAAGTAGATGCCATTTGTATTCTGTTCTCTCAAGGGACAAATTTAAGTAGGAGAAACCCTTTTATTCTTGTTCACAAATTATCATTGTGTCTTTATAATTGCCCACCTCTATCAGATAAAGACTGTAAATAAATATCCAAAGGACATATGGTGTGTGCACCTCTGTGCCACCACTAGAAGTCGGAATTACTGCAAAAGCAGCTACTGGCTGAATGTCCTTTTATATGGCCTGTGAAATCCTCTTTAACTACTATATAAACATAGAATGTCCAAATAGCCTTTCCTCATTCTTTTCTAGTTTTTTTGGGAACTGTCACCTCTTCTTCTCGGCAGGTAAGCTAGACTTGATAACCCTTATATTCATTATTAGATAATTTTAATGCATGGAGTGTGAAACTGTGAGTGAAAGAGGTGCCTTACATGGTGCTCAATGTTGTTCCTGCTGTCTTCAAAGTCAAGTTATTAGCGTCTAAGCCTGTATTCAAGTCACTTGTTTTGCCCCTGATAACCTGCAGTGTCAGCTAACAGGCTTGGTCCTAATCTTGAAAAAAGTTCTTGGAATCGACCTTATTTCTGAGCAAATTTCGACCTTTGAACCAACTGTGTAACTCTGGCATGAGGCCACAGTTAGTGTTCAGGACCCTTCCTGAGAGAGGTGTGGAGGAAGCCTTCCCTTTGAAGAGACTCCACTCAATCAGAACTTTTCAGGCAGGATTAAGCAACTTGGCATGTTGCTGAGCATTCTGGACATCTTTAGAGTATTCTGCAAGGCCTTTTCCGAAGCCTTTGATTTAAGGTGGATATGCTTAACAGTGGCTCGATGAGCCCCTGCTAATGAAAGAAGAAAGTGAAACAGTTAAAACACATGGAGAAAAAAAAAACCCAAACAAACCAAACTTGTGTCTGTATGAATCTTGAGCCTTAAGAAACAAAGAAAAAAAAACAAACAAAAAAAGAAAATAAATGTTGGGTCACAGGCATAATGGTATTGTAAGTACGATATTCACTGTGAGCTATTAGTAAAGCAGCTGTTAAATAGGATATTCTACAGAACTCCTGTTTTTGTTAATGTTTATGAATGTCTTCATTCTATGGCATTTTCCCCCCAAAACATGAATAAATCCAAATGTATACACCAAATAGAAGCAGTAATCAGCAAGGATTTTCCCCAGTAGTATTTATGGATTTTTTTTCCTTTGGTTTACCCAGCTCTGATCATAGGACATCATAAATCTTCATAAGCTAAAGAAATTGTCAATAAAGATATGCCTTGTTTACTTTGTCCTGTGACTTTTAAGAGCCATCAAAAAAAGGAGATGTGCTATGCAAAATACTGTGGCTCCATATTTGGAGCAGAGACTTACTTGTCTACAGATTCATTCTTCTACATTTTATTTTTCTTGTCTCATGAATCTTGGAAATTTGGTGCTACAATTCACACCTTTAGTACGAATGGGAATGACAGCAGTCAAAATAGCTGTTAGACCACTTGCCTAGGAGATAAGAGCCGATTTTTAACTAACTAGCTCTGTGATTTCCTGGTTACTGTCAGATGTCTCAAATCCTAGGCTGCCATATAAAGAATATAATTTAATATGATTATATATTATAT
The DNA here is from genome assembly GCF_964237585.1 of Gallinula chloropus. Lineage (NCBI taxonomy): Eukaryota > Metazoa > Chordata > Aves > Gruiformes > Rallidae > Gallinula > Gallinula chloropus. The sequence goes on along the minus strand of NC_140086.1, from coordinate 76,805,358 downwards.
ACTATGGCTATTACTGCTTGAATGTCCTATATTAATGAGATGAACATCTTCTGGTGAGAGGGTTTTAGGTTCATGTCTGTATTCCCAACTTTGTTTCTGTTGCTTGTCCATTTACTTCCTAATGTACTTTAGAAAGAAATCAACATCATTCTTTCCTTCTGTATTTCTGGACTAAAGCTGTGCTTTATGCTGAAATTGCTGCTGAACATCCATGCAAATCATACTGGATTTGTACTGGATATATTTACTGGATTTGTCTCATCTAGGGACTGAGGCACAGGGACATATGTAATGCACAATGCAAATGAGTTTGAGTCCCTGAAATGTTCTAGTCAACCAACTTTGTGATGCTTCTGGATCACAAAATCACAGAATCATAGGGGTTGGAAGGGACCTCAAGAGATCATCGGGTCCAACCCCCCTCCATACAGTAGTCAGTTGTCTTTCTGACACTTCTGGTGAAAATAGCCATATATTACTCAGTTAAGAAATCAGGCAGGGTTTATTCTGGGTTATTATCTGAGAAGTAGCTTTTTCCACTTGTGCATGTAAGTGATTCTTTGATCTGGGCACTGGAAAATTTATTTAGTGGGAAAGCACTGTCATATTCTTAGCATGAGTTAGGTTGCACAAGGTATTTATTATTGTGGTGGCATGAAGGAAGGCAATAAAAAAATAATAGGAGCAGTAAGCACTCCCTGACCAGTCAGGTCCAATCAGAGTTAATACATCTCAACTTTGGGAGACTGGCAGGGATCCAGGGCCTGTATTTACTAGTAATTTTATCCTTTGTGTACAGTGAGGGATTCTTGACTGCTGCTCTGTTTCAGATAACAAGCTGTAAATCATAAGAATTCTGTCATCTTGTGATTAATATCTATGCTTATTGCTTACTCTACTACTTTAGGCAGAGGTTACACAGTTCTTTAGAGGTGCTCATCTCCACTATCTGAGAAGGCCAGTCTTAGCAACTTATTAAACATTTTTAAAAGGTGTCTCCAAAAATTGAATCCTTTCTCCTCCTGAGAAGAAGTTTCTGGGAAATTAGTCTAGACTTGTTTATTTGTTTCATTGTCTTACCCAATAAGCAACCTTATAGTTTTATTTCTTTCTCTTTTCAGAACACAAGATATCAAAATTATGTGCCTCTTGACAGGTGTAATGTTTCCCATTCAGAACCATAAGAATTCTTGTGTCTTCTTTGCCTCAGGGCTTCGAGTTTGTTTTGTGCATGTGTGATTTTTAGTACAGTAAAAGCTGGATGTTGCCAACACGAGTGGCTATAATTACAACATATTGCCAATTGGGCATTCTTTAGAACAGGTGTTACTCAGATGTTGCTCTTGATATTAAATCTGTTTAGTTAGCATCTAGCTGGCCTTCATGTTTAGGCCAGTGACACACTTCTCAACCACCTGAATCTGAACTGCAGCCTAATTTGTCCTTATTTATGTCTTTAAGTATAAACTAGATCGCTCAGTTCTAAAAACTTCTATTGGAATTCTTGGTAAGGGTAGTGACATAGAACATGCTCACATGTTAAAGTGCATATTGGCAGTATCTGTTTGATTCAAATACACTAAATATGATCAAAGGCTATAAATATGTACATTTTGTTTTGGCTTTAGGTTTGATGCACCGACACATTCTTGATATTCTGTTTTATTTTGAACCTGACACTGTTGAAGTGCATTCCTTTTCTGAGCTGGAAGAATGTGTCTTTTGCATGCCAAGTTATTTCAATCTGATGCAAGAGGAAAAAAAATGTTATACTGGCCTTCTTTAAGGATGCTGGCTTCATTTGTCATGATCCTTGTAAAGATTTTTTTATTACTGAGTGAGTTTATAGACAGAACTCATGTAAACTAAATACAAATTCAAAATTAGATTATTACTCGGTAAGATCAAAGACTTTATGCTTGATGTTGTTATGAATCATGTTTTGCTCTGTATTGCCTATCTCAGATTTCCTGATATGTCCACAAGGAAGAAAAAGAGAATGAGTGTGGGGTATTAGAGCCAAACTTGAAATTGTTGTCTCTTACCTGTTTGCCAAATCCCGAGAAAGAACTTTCTGCTCTGGAACTCATTAAAGCCTCATCTAAAGATTCTGTGCTGTAGTTACAAGCATATCCTCTCTGCATCAACAGCATTTCTTAAACCAATGTTTGTGTCTCAAGTGTTGTAGTTTTGAATTCCCCCACTTTTATGTAACTTTTTGAAGGGGATATATATGGTGATACTCAGAATGGGGATGTGATCAAGTAGCTGTGATGTGAGCAAATCTGATACACTTACACAGGACTATCCTCTGCAATGAACACAACAACGTGAAAGGTCAGCCTGTTGATAAAGTAGCAATGCTCATAAGGGGAATGTGGAGCTGAGGTTTAATTTCTCTTGGGCTTCAGAGTTCAAAGCACTTCCTTACTGAATGCTTGATCCAAGAGAGAAGGGGTTGCTGTGGATGTGGAGGAGCTCTCCCGGATCCACTGTCTGACAGCATTCTAATCTGCATGCAGAGCACACTGTTCATCTGGCCTGCAGATGCAGGAGCACAGCAGCTCACAAACCAAGTAGGTAGACAACTCAGAGAGATGATGTCTGGCTCCCTTCTGCATTTTTCCGATGCCTTTTAAAATAAGTGGCGAGTGTTTCCTCAAATTTCCTAAGGACATGGAAGGCACCTATTTCTTGCAGAGCATAAATTCATATCAGAAGCTGTTAAGAGTAAGGAAGAGGTGTTTTTCACAGGCGCAGTATATTGCTTGTCTCTCTAGCCCCTGTTCCCTGCACTTTGGTAATCTCCACTGGTGTACGTTAACATGACTCTTAGAGACTTCATGATGTTTCTTGGCTGCAACTGAGGCTTTTCTCTCATTAGTTCAGCTCTCTCCTATACATTGAGGGACTAAGGTAACTGCCTGCCCTTGGTTTTGAATTTGTCAATGAAAGCAGCTTAACAAAAGAAGTTTTAAATCTTTGGTAGGACAAAAGTATCTATACTAAGATACTGTCATACCTACATAAAATAGCTTTGCTAAAACTGAAGTTTCAACTTTCACATTTCTTCCCGTTGGATGGTATTAGTGTTTGGAATATCAGGGCTTAAGGGAGAGAAAGCTGGCAACCCAGATCTCACAAGTTTCCCAGCTGATCCATGAGAGCAATTTCTTTATTAAAAATTTTATCGCTGAAAAATAATTAAATGAGAGTGCAAATAACAGATCATTAAAAGGTATGACTTCATAAAGTCTTTAAAATAAGTACTGCTTAATGTCATATAAATAAATGTAACATAGATTGAAATGTTAATAAACGGGGGGTTTATCAACTTCATCCTGTTAAGGAACTATAGCTGAAGAAGCTTTTGCTCCTAAGTATTCTGAAGTAATGTGTTACTTCCGAGTTAGTTGAATGCATGAACTGTTGTGGGTATATTCAACTCCAACAAATCAGAAAGAAAAAGAAAGGATTTGCATCTTACCTCTCTCAGTCACATCTTTGGCAAGCTGAAAATCTCTTACAAGATTGAAAGGGGAAGAGAAATGGTAAATAAAGGTGTGAGCAATGAGTATGATTAATGAAAAATTCATGCGTTTTGGCATTGTTGAAATTGTTTGATTTCTTTTGTCAGACAGCAAGAAACATCTGGTTTAGATCTAGGGAGGGTAAAGATTTGGCCCTGGTGTATATGGGCTTCAGTCTAACAAGCTGAGAAAAAGGGGTGATTTGTTGTTCGTTCTTTGTGAAGAAAACAGACCTAATTGATGTGGAGGCTGGGAGATGTAATTCAGCATGTGTTTTGTTGTTTAGCATGGGTTTGTGGGTTTGTGCTTAGTTTTTTAGAAAAAGATCAAGGGAAAAGCTAACAATTATTCCAGTTTTAGGAGTTACCAAGTTTGTAGACAGAGTCTTTCACAAAAGTCATGCTGTTTTTGCTTAGGTGGTAGTTGTTTTGTGTTTTACTCTCAAATAAATTTGAATTTACCTTCAGAATTTGCAGTCTCTATATGAAACATTATTTTAATAAATCTGACTAGAACTGGCTTTTAAATTCCAATTTGACATAGGAGGCGGGAAATGGCCACTATAGGATTGTACACAAACTGCACTATTTTCTGAAATATAATACATTTTTGATTCATAGGAAATGCTGCTTGTGGAAATGTTAATTATGCCAACTTACAATCTGTTGAACTTCAAGGAATGATATATGATTTCTGTATTAAAGCAGGTTTTTAACTCTTTGCATGGTATTACTAGAAAAAGCCTTTGCTCATGCAACTGCAAATTCAGTAAGTCCCTGATGCCTTTGAGTCTTTATAATGCAAGGGAATTAAGTCTGCAGGGGATAGTAGTGTTCTAAAGAATGTATTTCTCTGGAAAACAATAAAGAGAAGATTGAAATGATAGTTGTCCTGATTTCAATTCATAGATAAATTCCAAAATTGCTGTGTTTGAAAATTGAAACTATTGGGGGGGGGGGGGGAGTGGGTGGGTTTAATCTTCAGTGTTTGTCAGTAATTTGTATGTTCTTTCTGTGCCCTACCAAACACATGGCTATCTTTGAAGAAAGCCCCTTATTTTGGAATAATTAATATCTAGATGAATACTTCTCCATTCAAAAGACTCTGAATCAACAGTTCTGATTCCCGTGTAGAATAGAAAGTCCATAAATATTCCCTTCATAAAATAAATACATATTAATTTTTGACACGCAGCCATGAGAAACTCCCCTAGAGCAGAGGTACGACTGAATTTCTCTATCCACAAGGGCATTAACAGGCTTGCTAATCCTTTCAGAAGGTATGCAAATAGGTTGTGGCTAAAATTGCGCCTTTCAGTTTCTTAATAGTTGGCAAATGAGTTAAATTATCTCTCCTATATAAAATTCTGGGGACTGTAATAGACCATCATAACTCCTTTGTTGACAGGCATTATCAACAATTTATCTAATTTCAGCTTTAATTCAAATTAATTTCCAGTGCTATAGGGAAGCACATCAATATTTACTTGAAATGTAATGGGAAAGAGGGAATAAGAAGTCAAAACAAAGATAAAGAAGATAAATCTAAGATATTGTGTGTGCTTCCTTTTTAGACTGTCTTTCAAAGCTGCTGTTTTTTCATCCAAGAACTGAAAACCAAAACCTAACCACATTGTAGAAATATGAGTAGTTTTACCCAGACAATAACATTTTAATATAGGACTTTTCTATATTTTTCTTCTGCTGCTTCCAAAACAATGACTATATTTGTGCCTGAACTCTCCTAAAAACTTTTAAGCTGTAAATGTCTGTGTTCTTATATGGCCAGGGATTCTCAGATTATTGTTACTCTCTAGCAATACAAGAAACACATAAAAAACCTCTGAAATCCAAAGCCCTTTGAAATTTGTCATGGAGAGCGAATGATTTGGTTTAAAATCTGATATAATTTTAATAAAAACTAGAAATGACCTGCTTTTATTTACTATACATGGGACGAAAAAGTCCAAGACCAAACATATTCACAGTTTTGTGTGAAGTTCTCACATGAACAAGCTGCATGTTTTCTCAAGCCCAGACGGCAGTTTTCTTTTAAAAACTAACAAGTCTTTTTCTACTTATAAAGTCCAATTCTTGAGACACATTGATGACTCTGCAATGCTTCGCTTAAAAACATAGCTTGCTTGGTAGATTATGTAGATTTATAGTTGTTTTGCATGCTTGCACTATAAAAAAAGGGTAATCCATGAATTTCAGCTAGAGCAGGCTCACTTTTTGGTGGTTTGTGTACGGTTTTTGCAGGTGACAGAAGCCAATTTGTTTGTTGTTTTTTTCCTAGTTTTTCAGTGGTATTAATACTAACTTTTATGGTACCGAGTTTATTGCATGAATTACTGTTGCTTCAGTTAATTAAATTTACTGAAGTTTAATTAAATGCCCATGAGCAGGGATTTGTGATTTTTCCAGATTGCTTGCATATTTTTTTCTCCAAGTGTCCTATGATGGAGTAAGGAAAGCTAAGGTACCTGAATAATGGAAACCGTAAGCTTTTCTATTTCTTGTGAGTAAATGAAGGCACAGGCACCAAACAACATTTTATTTAGCCTGTTTAGTGTTTAAAAATAAGTCTCAACATTAACAAGACAGAACAATTTACATTTCTTAGGGAAATGCAAGCAAATTCTTTTTTGTATTTCCAGCCACAGTATCTCTTAGAAGCTCTTGTTATACAGTCACATAATTGCCTTTTTAAGCTAATAAATATGCTTTATATCTGTATTTCTGTTAATGTCCACCATTATCTTGGTATCATCATGATGATAATGAGCCATAGTAGCAAGGCAATCAGAGTAGTTTATCGCTGAAATTCTCTGTAATCTTACCATAAATTTTATTCTTTCAAGCTTGTAGAACAGATCACTTTCAGATTTTTAACTTCCATTTTTGAGTTAAACTTGTAGAAAAATCACATCACATATATATATATATTATCACATCAAAGTAGAGAAAAGGAACAAATTAGCTAGCACACTGATCAGATTGTTGAAACAGTGGTTTAATTTAAAATGGAGAGAAAAATTAAAAACATATAAACCAACTCTGAAGATAAAAATTTTAAGAAAATAAACATTGGAAGTTACACCTTTATAGAGCACCGAATTCCATGTTCATTTTTGAGATTCACTTTTTTTTTCCCAAAGAAGTAATGACTATACATTTACAAATAGGAAAAGACTTTAAGTAAAACTGCAAATTAAGGTGGGATTTTAACATCAAACTATATTCTTTTTCTTTTCTGTATCGTTGTAGAGGCACTACATTTACCCATAATATATTTTCATTTTTTAAATCAGAAGGGTTGAAGCTCGGTCTTTCAGTCGTCCTTTACACTGTGGTGTGATTAAAAACCTATTCCTGTAAATCAAGTATAAATATATAACTCAGAAACCTGGAGGTAAAAGATAAATTGAGTTACAGAGAATGTTTATAGTGTCTTCTGAATATGCCCTTGCTTTAAACCAAATTGCACCCCACCCCCATATGGGAAAACAGATTATCATGAAAAGACTTTAATTATCCAGATTCTCTTGATGATTTAGCTAATTTTGAAGTTATTTTTAGGAAGGGGAAAAAAAGAGAGGTTTTTAAATCCTCTCATATTCTGTGTACCATATGTGGGTTTTTTTGATGTTACACAGACTGCTAAATCATAAGTCCTGGGCTTTCCCTTTGTAGGCTCAACCAGCTGCTGCATTAGCTGTTCCTGTGTCTTTTTTCTGGGTTGAGCGCGCTTAAGCCCTTATGCAATCTAATACTTTCTGCCATTGCAATCATTTTATGCTGTTAACCAAATGAGCATTCTGCTGCTCAGTAGGGCTCTATTTCAGTTGCTGTGGTGGAGGAAAGCAAAGACTGGCAATACATATATTTTTATTTTCAGTGGCAGGATGTTTATGAATCACCTTGCTCTTTCTTTGATTTTGTACCATTCTATGTTCTGCACAGCAATTTTATTTTTGTTATTTCAGTTTAGTCTTCTGAAAGATCTCTGATGTGATGACAACACTAATGCTCTATCCATTCTGTTTCTATAGTCTTATACAAATGTTAATTGATGAATGTAAAAAAAAATGTTTACATAGAGATATGGATAAAAATTCAATGTTAACAGATTTTTATTTTTTTTTAATTTCAGTTAACGTAATACTGTCTGAATGCTTGTATTTTCACACTAGAAAAAATAATTTCTATACAAGATATAATATGGTGTATATGACCAGTGTATAATGGACAAAATTAAAATAGTTAGTGAATCTAATCTTTAATATCTTTGTTGGAGGAATGGAGAGTGGAATTGAGTGTGCCCTCATGGTGCAGTTGACATGCTGAAGGGATGCCATCCAGAGGGACCTTAACAGGCTTGAAAGGTGGCCCCATGTGAACCTTGTGAAGTTCAAAATGGCCAAGTGCAAGGTCCTGCATATGAGTTGGTGCAATCCCAAGCACAACTGAAGGCTGGGTGGAGAATAGTTTGAGAGCAGCCCTGAGGAGGACTTGGGGGTGTTGATGGATGATAAGCCCAACATAAGAAGGACGGGGAGCTGTTTGAGCAGGTCCAGAGGAGAGCCACAACGATGATCGCAGAGTTGGAGCATCTCTCCTATGAAAACAGGCTGAGAGATTTGCAATTGTTCAGACTGGAGAAGAGAAGGCTCTGGGGAGACCATCTAGCAGTCTTCCAGGATCTGAAGATGCCTACAGGAACGCTTGGAAGGGACTGTTTACAAGGGCAGATAGTGATCGGATAAGGGGTAATGGTTTTAGGCTGAAGGAGAACAGATTAAGATTATTCAAATGTGGTGAGGCACTTGAAGAGGCCTCCCAGGGAAGCCGTTGCTGCCCCCTCCCTGGCAGTGTTCAAGGCCAGGTTGGGTGGGGCTTTGGGCAACCTGGTCTAGGGGAGGGTGACCCAGCCCATGGCAGGGGGTTTGGAACTAGATGATCTTTGAGGTCCCTTCCAACCCAAACCAGTCTGTGATTCTATAATGATAATTTTCCAAAGCCTTTTTCAAATTGCACTTGAATATATATACTTTGTATTTGTTTCAAGTACACTTTAAAATGTGTTCTCCAAATTTCTGTTAATTTAAAACTTTCTTTAAAAAAAATCCCTGATTGTTATGTTAAGATAGATCTTTCAGGTTGTCAATGGGTTTTTTTCTCATATTATAATATCCATGGAGTAGTGTATGTCTTGCATAGGTGATACCTTATTCAAATTCAATTACAAATGCCCTTTCAGGTACCAAATAATGCCTTAGCTTCCGTTTAGTATCTTCCATTGACTAATCTTTTCCTTCATATCGACCACATACTTTCATCTAAGTCATCTTGATTTTGTTGACAATATTTTGTGGGGAGATTGCAAAATTGCCCCTTACTTCCATTGAATGTTCTTAGTTTATTATTTGCAGTCTTTTTTTTATGTTTTTTGAGATTGTTTGAGTTTTTTTGGTTATATGCAAAGAGATTTTCAGATCTGTAAAGGCACCTTATTGCGCTCAGAAAGTTTAGGAATAGTTGTAATGTCACAAGCATAGGCATTCAACTGGACTGAGGTTATATTTGAGACTATTACAAGTTTCTTTTGCTAGCAACTCATATAGCTTAGAAGGCAACAATGGTTTGGTGTTTTTTTTAAACATTACTGAAAAATTATACCTTAGGCTTCTCCTCTGAAAGATGTTAACCTGGATTCTGTGTTCTGGTGCTGGTTCTAGTGCTCTCTGGAGACCAACCCTCTCTCCAAGATACTAAAATGACAGTAAAATGAAGATTAAATTAGGGACTTTTTCACTGTCAAATATGGCAAGAGTTAAGACTAAAAGTTTTTCCTTCCCCAAAATGAATGGGTAGAGGTTTTCCCTTTTACAGAAGCCAAATGAACTTACTTTGATACTGCCTCATTCTGGATGATTTGTTAAAGATTTTTTTCTCGAAGAATGCAGCAATATTAGTAAATATAATAGCTCATATAAACATTTATTCTTCTCCATAGCAATTAGTTGCAACAGTGTCCTTATTTCTGTTAGAAAACTCAAGAAATTACAGGTTTATTATTTTGTTGCATCTGTCTTTTAATTTGTAATGAGTCCAATCATTTATAATTATTCCATTCAATCATTTATAATGATTCCAACCACACTCTTGCAGTGCTTTATACCATTTAAAGTATAAAGCTGTCTATGCTTTATACCATTTAAATCTTAAACTTCGCTTTGCAGTCTTAGAGATCATCCTTTGATTTTGTCCCATTATCATTTTATTCATTACAGATTGTTGCCTCTCAGCTGCTTCTCTACTTCTCCATCTCAGGTTTTCTATTCAGTTCTTCATAGTTTCCTATGCATTACATCATAATATTTCAACTAGAATTTTTCTTTCCTCTTCATTCAGGGTGATTTCTAATGTTCAGTTGCTGGTTTTTCAGCTCTCTGAAAATATTGCAGTACATCTTAACAAAGCACATAATTTACTCATTCTGGCCAATATCATTATCTTTACTACCCCTGTATGTACTCTGTCATCCTTAAACCAAGGCTGTCAGCTGTCATGTCTGGCTTACTCTCATAAGGAAGATGTGAAGATGTCATTCATTCAAATTGTAAAATATCTGTTGGACTCAGGCTTGATATGTGTGATGAAACTGGAACTTTCCCTATGGCTATGATTTTCCACTGCAGGGAAGACTAGCGTAGCCAGTATTACATGCTAGTGTATTTTGAGGAGGTTGGAGGCTGCATACCCTTGCTACATACCATAATCTGATGATCATAGCTGCCAACTCAATCTGTGTGTGTCTCAAAATTGAAGAATTAAAACAGATGCTCACGCTAGTTTAGGCTCCCAGGTGGTCGATGCAAAATTGAAGTCATAGGCAAGAGGACCTTAAAGCAGAGAAGATAGGTTATAGAAGATCAGAAGCAGGAGATCTGGCTGAGGCAGAGGTACATCTCAGATGACATTTTATTCCTTTATCCTGAACTTGCATACAACCCACGCTGCTGCTATGAAGGATAGTGTTTCTTCCCGATAATCTGTGGGATCCCTGGCACTGTTTCTTCACGTAAAGCCCAGTCAACATTTCTGTATGAGTGCTGATCCTCTTAGACAACAAATTGGAAAGGAATTATTGGGGAAATGCTGAAAGAAAGGAAAAGAAAATGGGAGGAACAGAGGCTGCTGCCAAGATAAGAAGGGAGAAGAAGAGCAATGACATCTGTCTTGGGGAAGGCATCAGCGCTGCAGTCCTCAAAGTGAGAATATTTTCTTTGTTGTTTTTTGTTACAGAGTTGGATGCCTCTGTTACCACACTCTCTGGTCATAGTCCTGAATGTAAAAAAATTGTAGTTCTGCCCTCTACAATGAGCAAAATTACTGAAAAGAAACATAAACCATTTGGTTTTGATCAAAGTCTCCTGTCCAAAGCTGCACTTCTAAGTTAAATGTGTGTGTAGATACAGGGAACATAGGCCTCCAGTCATGTTTGTTTCTTAGGTTTTTTCTTTTACCTGTGGGGAGGTGAAAGCAAGTGACTCAGTCTGTAGATGCCACGCCTGGCACAGTGGGAGGAAGAAATGTTCGTCTACTAACTACTACTTTGTAGTTCAAACAAGAAATATATGGCAAAACCGTACCTGATGTTTGTCTCACAGAGGAAAAAGATGACAAGCCAAGTGAAATGTACCATGAATCACACTAAATCTGCCGTCCGCCAGTCAGAGAAGTGATACAGAGCTGTATTAACTGATCTATAGACTGATACCAACTCATTCATGTGTGTAAAATGATCCCAGTGCTGCTTCTTTTCTTCCTCTTAGTATGTTTTGCCAACTTTTGGTCTCCAAAAAATCATTTAGGGATTTTTTTTCACTCAGTGACTGACTCATACAGCCAAAATTTATTCTTTTGTTTTGGTTTGGTTATGGTTTTTTGGGTATTTTGGTTTGTTTGGTTTTTTTGTTCTAGGCAATTCTTAGACTGTTTCTTCACCTTGAAACTTGCATCCAGCAATCACCAGTGGAAACATTGCTTGTTGCACTGTTTGGTTGAGCTGGTTGTCACTTAATTGTGAGGCATAACTGACTCTTGAACAAGATTTAAGTAATTTTTGAGTATAATTCTACTTTAGGTGGTTTAGAAGAAAAAGTGAGAAAGGGGCTTTTTCTATCAAAAAAGTTGAATTTTAATGAAATTTTAAATCGTCATTTAAGTAAAGGTTTTTTCCAGAAAAAGCTCTTACATAGAATAAATCCTGACAAGTTTGTTTATATCAAGAAAGGAGAAAAATCTAAACAGTTATATGAAGTGATTATATTAAGAATTGAGAGGTCAGTCAGAAGATTTTAACATGCAGACATGATCTATTACACTCAAAATCTTGTTGTGAGCCAAGGGAATACACTTTATATAATGAGCTAAGCATTTATGGTTCATCTAATTAGTTTTGACTGTCTGATAAAATTAAGTCTATGCAATCTAATTATTAAAGTTTTGTTAGTAATATGGTTAAAATCTTATACTTGCTGTTAATTCCCCCTGTTATTTGTTGTTTTGGTCCTCCTTTCAGTACTTCCCAGGTCTTAGTGACTGACACTTCAGTCTTTCTCAGGAAGAGGAAGATTTTAAAAGTAATTAACATCTTGGGTTCTCTACCTCCTCTGCAGTTTTGAAGTCTTCTTCAGGCTACTTTTTTGTATTTTGTTAAGGTTGTTCATTGTTATTTCTCCTTGCTTCCCAGGTGAGATCTGGGAGTTGCAGGCTGTGCTCCCCCAGCCCTGTTACCCCAGAGGTGCAGTCTGACCCCAGTGACTGGATAGGGGTGCCAGTCCCTCTGCCTAGGAGCTCCCAGAGCAAAGCCAATACAAGGAGGCCACAGGCATCTGGCCATCAGGCAACTGCTGCCATGGCTAAAATCGTGTCCTACCAAGGCAGGGCCAGATGCATCCTGAGACCCTGCTCTGACAGCTTCCCCCCGAGCCTCTGGCTGGGGGCTGGTGATGGGAAAAATCATATTTACAGGGCGGCAGAACAGAGCATCCCAAGTATTTGTCTTGCAGTTGTTACCAACTCACAAGAGACATTACAGTCTTTCAAGACTTCACAAGTGAGAACTCATCTCAGTGTGTGTTTGAAGTGTTGGATCTTTCATATTTACCATTGCTACACATAGAAGGTTTGGTCAGACAGCTACATAAGTATTTCTCATTGTGAGAATGTGGTCCTTTGTGTTCAAAAAAATGTTCTTTAATATGTTTTAATTATTTAAAAACTTTGCATGAGTGAATCAGAAATATCATTAGTCATCTGACACTGGTTTGCTATGTTTCACTGTCTATCCTGGTTCTGGCCAGGCCAGACTCAACCTCCCCAAGCAGCCAGCACTGGTGAGCTGAGTCAACCCGGGCTATTTCCACACCACCTGACATCACTTCCCCATAAAAGGGGCTTGTGGGAGAGAGGCAATTTGGTGTCGTTCCAGAAGGACAGTAACAGTCATCTTTTCAGTTGGTGTGGTCAGAACCAAGACACAGTCTTTGCTTAGAAATCACAATAAGAAGAGTAGTGAAGAGGAAATGCTGAAAGATAAGGTTGTTCGGGTGTCAAAATAAGTAGATAGAAGGGAAACAGCCTCATTTTATTGTTATATTCACCTTGACTCAATTAAGACCTACAGATATTCATGCATATGCACTTTATTAAAGAAATGCAAAGCATATCTAAACCCAGTAATTTTTAATGCACAGAATTTTAGAACAGACTAGTCCATTGATGGATTTTATTGCTTTTAAATGGATTTAAACATAGTAAAGTGTAGTACAATCTGGTAAACCGAAATCAGTCACACTTACTGTGAATGTGTGTTTGTAACAGCCAGACTCAGAGAGCTTGCTTACTAGTGACTAGTGCTGTGAAGTCTGCTCTGCGCTAATAAAATTATTTTTACTTTATTTCATCACATAGAAAACTTTAATGGCTGTTTTCAAGTTCTTTTCACTGTAATTTAGGAAACTCCAGTCAAAGTACTCCCACGTTCTGACACTTCATTGAAAGCATCTGTCATGGGATGCAGATTTGTTCACTGAATGATACTAAGTAGGTAGAGTCGCTAGTACGACTTCTAGTAACTTGTTTTCCTCTTGCCTTTGCAGACTATGGAACAATTAAGAAAGTACTTGCCCCAATGAACCAGACTTCAAGCAGCTGCCTGCTGGAGGAAATTGAACTCCTGCCGAAAAGTCAACGAGAGCCCATCAGGAGCCTTCAGATCCTGCATAGCCAGAGTGTCCTTTTTGTAGGCCTTCAGGAACACGTGATAAAGGTCCCCCTGAAGAGATGTCCCTTTTACAAAACGTACAGGTATGAAGAATCAGCCAGTTTCATAGGAGAAAAAATTGTGAGGAGTTGTGGAGAAATGGGAAGGAAAAATTACTTTAAGTAGGAATCCAAATTGATTACCCCTCTCAGCAATGATTTTTTATGTATGTTGTTTGTCAGAAGTGTCTGACTTACTGACTTGTTAGGACTAGATGAGACTCTCAAGGAATTATATTGATATCAGAAGTGTCATTATACAGATTCTGAATTGTGTAATGAAATAGTAAGAAATAGTTTATATAGAAAACAAGTATCTGATGATGTGCAATGTAGGTGCTTGTTTAGTATATATAAAATTTGAAACTTTGAAAAATTTAAATTTCTGGGGGTTTTTTTGAGCTGTATTGTAATTTAATTGAGTAAAAAATATCTTGGTAGGGTCAAAAAGGAAACTACTTGGATGAACCAAGAGTTAAGACTAGTTGGAAAAATGGCTAAAGGCTTTGCTGGATCAAGAGACCATAATAAATATAAATATTCTACTAGGGGAAAGTGTTATGCAGCTACAGTTGTTTGATCAAACAAGGAAAGTAACTATCTTAGAAATTATCACTTGTTTTTAGACTGCATTATGGTAGTTGAAGAATTTTAAGTTCATCATACAACTTTTTCTACAGGTTATCTAAAAGCAATTGTGGGTTACAAAGCATATGCTATTATAGATTGTTAATTTCATTTGATTAGTTATACCTTCCCTTTGCTAGAAGTGTGGTCCCAGTAATGCAGTGGAACTGGTCTGTTTTACTACAGATAGCCTCTGAACTATCTGTGTCATGCTTTCAGTTGGTTTAGGGGCCGTGTAGGACCAAGTTTCATCTATCTGAGGTTTAGCAAAAACCTTTTGGTTTTGTTTTCTTCTTTTTGTGAAAGGCTTGTATTTTAGGAGAGGGTGGTGTGTATACGTGTATATGTGCAGAAGGAAAAAAAAATCATAGAATCACAGACTGGTTTGGGTTGAAAGGGACCTTAACCATCATTTAGTTCCAACTCCTCTGCCACAGGGACAGTCCTCCAGTAGACCAGGTTGCCCAAAGACCGATCCAGCCTGGCCTTGAACACTGTCAGGGAGGAAGTGGCCACAGCTTCTGTGGGCAGCCTGTGCCAGGGACTCACCACCTTCACAGAGAAGAATTTCTTTCTAATACTTAAACTAAATCTACTCTCTTTAATTTAAAGCAATTTAAATTAAAGCCTTTCCAGGTCTTGGAAGGCTGCTCTAAGGTCTCCCTTGAGCCTTCTAGTGACATAGTCTTGTGCTTCTCTCTTTTCTTGAATATGACATGTTTATGTCATTACAGTTGTACACAACATTAAACTTTTTCTTAAGCAGATGTGTTTATTTCAGAAAGGGATATTGTGCTGGTATCCTCTGTTTTCTTAGGTGTGTCCCATATTTAGACCAAATCTGCACTCTGCTCCAAACACTTTAAGGCTGGAGCCTTATTATCTTATTAGTGAGATGTGAACTCCAGAATCCAGAGGTGAGACTTCCAGAGAACCTGCTTGACCGGTGCCTGTGTGGAGGTCCCACAAGGTGCCTATAATTCTATCTGGATAATTCTTGAAATCCATCAGTGCTACCCCAGCTGCAGTGGCTAAACATGCTTCTGCACTCACAGGGTGGGACAGCTGTCTCAAATCATAGACCCTCAAATCATGGCTGCAGGCTTGGCATTCTTCTCCCTTTTTGAGCAGCAGGGTTTAATTGACTAGATTGTAAGAGTCTTTAAAAAAAAATAGTGATGCTGTTCCCATTTTACTGAGTAGAACAGTAGTTAAATGACTCAAATCCTGTTGAAATGAGAATTTATTTCTCTGCCCAGAGATATGTGAAATCTTGTCTTCCACTAGAATGACTTATTTAAAAGGAGATAAAATTATTTCTTGTGGGGTTTTTCAGTCATATCTTTTGGTTACCATCCATGCTTTCTTTGTGGTTAAAGAGTTCACTGGTGTTTCTAGCTCTGTTTTATGGGAGAGGAGAGCATTTACAGCTGTGATCTGGATGAAATAAGGCATCTTCTCATCATCTATCATTAGAGACTCGTATCGTTTGAAAAAGCAGATGTAATTTTTCTGTCACTTATCACTTCCTTTTGGATTGACATTTTTTCCTGGCTTATCCTGGATTTCAAACGTATTTGGTTCTTTAGATGGGGAGAGAGTATAGGTAGCTTCCTTCAGGCTTCAAATTTCACCAGCTAATGAAACATCTGAAATGTGGTCACTGCATTGCTGGGTGCTTTAATACTCACATACTTGTTATATGTTGCCAACTGTGACTTCTAGACTTCTATACTATAGAAATGGGTAAATAGAGTAATGAGTAAACCTTAACTAAGGAAAATACCATGTGGCAATGTCATTCCATTTTAAAATTATTTTAATCTTCTCTATTCATATTTATCATACTTAGGGTTATATAACTGCACCAAGACTGTAGTCTGAACTTCCACTAATAACTAGAGATTCTTTCCCAGATCAAGAACAAGTTTAGTCTTTAATATCTACTTCACATGATTTTTGAGAACTAGAGCATGATTGTGTATAAGTAACAGCCTTAAGAGAGCCAAAGGGCTAAACATATGCTAGCTCATCTGTCCTTCTTGTGTGAATGGCAGAGTCCCCACTGTCTAATCCTTTCTAATATTTTTGTTTAGTTTTATGGCAAGGGTTTCAGACAATGTAATTTCAGGCTCTCTGTTGAGCAGACTGTTCCAAAAGCTAATATCTCAATGTAAAAAAAAAAATAATCTTGAGATTGTCTATTTTTCATTTTTCTTTCATTATTCTCTGTTTCATCTTCAGATACCATCCTCTAAAGCATATAGTTGTTGATTTTATTCATGGTTTATCATGTCTCCTTAATTATCACTCTGATATGCTATACATATTTAGAATTATAGAAATGCAGAATGGTTTACAAGGGAATTTAAAGATTACCTATTTCCAACACCCCTGCCATGGGCAGGGACACCCTCCACTAGGACAGGTTGATAAAGCCCCATCCAACCTGGCCTTGAGCACTGCTGGGAGGGGGTGTCCACAACTTCTCTGGACAACCTGTTCTAGTGGGTCATCACCCTTAAGAAAAATTTCTTCTTAATACATAATCTAAATCTAACCTCCCTCTGCTTAAGGACATTACCCCTTGTCCTATCACTACATGCCCTTGTAAACAGTCCCTCTCCAGCTTTCTTGTTTGACCCCTTTAGGTCCTGGAAGACTGATAGATCTCTCTGGAGACTTCTCCAGGATGAACTACAACTCTCTCAGACTGTCTTTACAAGAGAGGTGCTCCAGCCCTCTGATCACCTTTCATGGCTCTCCTCTGGATTGCAAAAGCTCCATGTCCTTCTCACGTTGGGGGCCCTCAGAGCACAGGGCTCTGAGTGGGGTCTCACAAGAGTAGAGTAGTGGGGCAGAATCAACTCCCTTGACCTGCTGCTCCTGGTGATTTTGATGCAGAATACATTTGGCTTTTTGAGCTGCACGCATACGTTGCCTACTCACCAACACTGCCAAGCCCTCCTTCACTTAATGGCTGGTCTCCTCTTAGCCTGTAGTTGTGCTTTGGATTGCTCTGATCCATGTGCAGAACCTTGCACTTGGCCTTGTTGAACTTAACACAATTTTTATGTGTCCATCCCTCACCATCAAGGTCACTCTGAATGGTATCCTTTCCCTCCAGCAGAGTGACTACACCACACAGCTTGGTATCATCAGCAAACTTGCTGAAGATGCACTTGATCCCACTGTCAGTGCTTCCAACAAAGGTATTAAATAGCACCACTCCTAATACTGACTTCTGAGGAACACCATTGTCACTGGTCTCCACCTGGACATTGGGCTGTTGAACACAAATTTCTCAGTGTGAACAACCAACCAATTCCTTACCCACTAAGTGGTCCATCCATCAAATGGAGCTGTTAGTTTGGCTTTCCTTGGGGAAAATCCTTAAGATTTGACCAGGTTATTAGCTCCCGGGTATTACAACTCACACATGATTATAAAACTATTACATGAAACCATCAACATTATTTGCTGGAGCTATTGTTTTTGTTAAGAATTCTCCAGCTCTCTGCATTGCTTCAGTGTTGAGTAAGCTGAGCATAAAGCACAGCTGACTTTGTACACCCATTAACTAACTGTCATATGAGATAAATTATTAGAATGTGAAGATAACTATTAAAGTCCCTGAAGTTTCAGTGCTTGCTATTTACTCTAAAGGCTCTAGATGTCTGTAATAAGGAGTGAGATCTGTAGCAGGAGGGGAAAGACTGTCTCCTGAAACAAGGACTGGTCAGCTTTCTTTTATTCGCACCAGTAACCTTCAAAAGTGACCTTGGATGGCAGTGATTTCTCTAAGGCAAATTTGTCAATGTAATAATCTGTACTGGAGTTTTCAGGACATCAGTTTTGAAAGTAGGGGCAATGAAAGGTTGTATCAGCCCAATGTTCTGCAAAATCTTACCAAGGAAGGATCAAGAATTGGTATTTCTGATGGAAGATAGGTGTCACACATTCTGAGGAGGTTTGAAAACTAATCTCACTATGGTGTTATTTCTAAGTAAATAAATAGTGCAGGTTGCTAAAAGCTGTACTTTTAGTGACTTCTCTAGTGTAAAAAACCCAACTTTTTGAAATCTTGAAGTATTGTTTTTTGCATTATATACTTAAAGTATTATTGGGTCACAAGATGGTTTTGCTAAGTAATATTATCATAGCTATTCTGCTGTGACTCTGACTTTTCTCTCTCTGTGGTCCGTCATTTTTATTTTGACATCTTTGTTTAACCATCAGCTACCTTCACAAAAAGGTAAGTGTAGCAGCAGAGTAATGAGAAAGGTACAGAATTAACCAACATAAGAAAACAATTAAGTAAAAATCAGTTGTGCTTTATTTCATTCCTAGAACTCCAACAAAACTGTTGGATTAAGTATGTCAACCATTGTTGCATTCCTTTATTTTTCTTTGGCTATAGATGTTGCTTCCTCAGAAGTACTCTTGCAGTCAGTATGAACCTGTTTTCCTGGGAATAAAACACTGTGGCTATCATTACATAGTAGACTAATGATTCCTATATACAGCTGTTACACAAGTTAACAACCAGTAATGTGGTCTAAACTATTACTAGGTGCTAATGTGTCCAGAAGAGCTTGCCAATGCATGGAATTGAAAATGCTGTTTTGAAATAATCATTTCAGAACAGTTATTTTTGGATGTCCCAGTAGATTTCCTTATTTCAAAATATGCAAGCCTTATTCCAGTTTAAATCAGAGAAACACACTGCTGCATTAGATTGTCAGAACCACCTGAGCCCTAATCAGAATTAGTGATTCCAGAATAATATTCCAGAATGAGATTCTTCATAAATTTCCCACGTTAGGGTAAACTGTAATCCTGGCTGCAAGACTAGATTATAAACACAGTTTTAAAATGTAAAGTATTTTTTTTTAGGTATTAGATGCACTGTTAAATTATCCTCAATAGGTTTGAATTTATGGGAATGTTAGTAAAGTCAGCCAAACTATTAAATTAGCAGTTTAAAGACTTCCTTGCTCAAAAGAAGCAGAATATTAGTCCCATACTGGGGAGGGAATTGACTGAAGCTCTACAGATCTGAGGTTGAACAGTATTTCATTCTTACTCCATGAGGACCAAGGTTTTTTCAGAAAGAGATAGAAAGAGATCTATTTGGGCCACAAAATGCACGAGGGGCAAATTATGCATTTACAATTTGCTGCACCTGAAATATTTAGTTACAACTCTTTAAAGTGTGTGATCTGTGCATGATCTATTGTACTGTAAGTACAGAGTTTTGGCAAGCTAGAAGGAATTTTAATGAACAGGTAGAATTTTACAGCCTGCTCCCAGTGTATTTATTGCAGTACCCTATGAGGAAAAAGGAAAATGTCTTTTCCTTTTACTTTGCAAAGTTGTAGGAAAACCAGATGGACTTGACTTCATATTTGCAATTCAGATTTTATTAGTGGGATATTATTTTAAACAAAGAACGAGCTCAGAAATAAAAATTTAAAACAGACATGTGACTTTCAAATGTCACGATGTAGTTAATTTATTTGCTTTAAAAAAAATAACAAAAGTTTGAGGAATTTTAAGTTCAGTGTAGTTACTGTTAAGCTTTTCTTGAAAATCACCCAACATGTTTAAAGCAGTGCACTTTCCAAGAGATCGTTTCTCCAGTCATTTGATACTTGGAAGTGTGTTCTCTGGAAACAGAAGCTAAAGGCACTCAATGCTTTAAATCAAATGAACAAAGAAAGGCAAATCTGGAAGCTTTTTTTTATATTTTAAAATAATTTAACCTATCAGATCCTGGACTGCTATGCAGTCAGGCCAGTACATATGCTGTGCATCTCAGCTTACAGTGCTCTGCACGACACACCAGTTGTTTTCCCATGAGAATGCATTTGTAGCTCTCTTAATATTCTGTAATCCTTTTGTGGACATTTTAATTTATTTGAAGTTGTACAGAAAATTAACGTATAAGTTTGGAGTTCACTACTGGCCTGAATGTATGAAAGAGAGAGAGTAGTCTTGATGCAGTAGTGTGAACTGTGGCAGGATTCCAGGACAGGAGTTTTGGTGCTCTGGTCTGCAAGCCCAAACTGAGTGGCTTTAAAGGCCATTTCATGATCATAGTAATTTTGTTAAGCCAGCAGAGGTATCTATAGTTACTTCTGGAATGAGATGTAACAAATGTATCTCAAAATATTGAAATGCCTGCTATCTGGTTAGTACTTTTAAGGAGTCAAGTTGTACACCTTAAATCTGGGCTTGCTATCTTTATAATTGATGAAGAATAAATTGATAAGTATAAAGTTGACCTCAGCATTTACCTCAGCTGTTAAATTACAGCTGACTAAAAGGGTACAGCAGTTGTGTACTTTGTTTATATTTATACCCACTAAAGATGTGCAGATCTTTTAAAGACACAAGGATACCCTATGGAAGCAAATACATCCAGCCTGGGTAATCATTGTTATTACTGTTCTGGTCTAGCAACACATAAACCTGTGGGAAAATCCCCCAGATCTGTTGCTCTTGGATTGCCTTGCCACCTCGGTAGCTCAGATTTTCATAGCCGCTTTGCAAACCACAGATTTTCAGACTCTAGTCTCAGCCTATCAAAAAGGCCTTGAAAACCTTACCTGCACCTTGTGGTCTCAGCATTTCCAGGCTCCTACCTCCTGATCAGAGGGCGGGAAGCTCTGTCTTGCCTGATTGACATCGATGAAGACATGGGACATTATTTCTTTCCTTACAATGAATGGCAAGGCTGCATTCTTTTGTAAAGAACACGCTCTGAAAGTTGTCTTTCATGTTTGTTCCAAGTAAAGCCACTCGAAAACACTAATATTCAGAGAACTATGTGTTATAAACTGCTTTACTAAAAAAAATATACATAAATTCCTGATTATGGAATTGAAGGCAGGATCTTGTAGATTAAAGACTAGTGTTGTCAGTCCATGTTGCAAGATTGAATTGTACCTAGATGGATTTTGATTGCTTTACTGAAGTTCAAGGAAGAGGAAGCACAGTAGTTAACATATAGAGTGATTAAGATGATTAAAGGATTGGATTTTTCTCAGTGGTACAGGCAAGGGGTAAGGAGGATTCTGAATATTTGATGTGCATCTTAGTTTGGGCTCCTACGACTTTATAAATTGTGTGCCTACCATTTCTGTTCTTCTGCAGCATTCATCCGTATCTCGAGATCCCCACTCTTCCTTGTACACACACACACACACACGTATCTACAAGAAGTGTAGTAATCGGAACACTGATAGGTACCTTTGTACGAAAGTCTAGTATTAGCTGTATGTATTCATTCAGAAATGGATAGCACAGTGCATTTGGAACATGAGACATGCTTTTATCTTCAGCTGTCTGATCAAATTTGCAGTGAGGAATCCGACTTCCGTGAAATAACATGATGACCCCAGTTCAGTTCCTGGTATACAAAGTGTCCGGATCACAGTTGACAGTAATTGGAACTGGGTAGGCATGGCTGTCTCAGTAAACGATCACAAGGGTCAGGAGACTGAAATACCCAAGTTCTTCACAATGCTGGGTATAAGTGAAGACAGAAAAATGTTTCATTGAGAAGTCTCAGAAAGATGCACCTCTTATGTTTATGTATTTTCTGAATAAAATGCTGCAGCTCGAGAGGATACCCGATTAGCACTTAGAATGTATATTGATATGGGAACATATTCTTCTCCTGAAAGGAGTTTTTAAAATCTCTTTGAAATCAGTGGTAGTGGGATATAGTTTTTAATCTTCAGGGGGTTTTGTTCTCTGGAGTACACATAACTAATCTTTCTAGTCTAAAACTATGTGGTTGGGGTTTTTTAATATATTTTGCTCTGAATGGTGTTTGTCTCTTTCTCATTTTCTGTCTGAATAAATTGTCTCAAGTGTAACTGATGTAGAACAGTTTTGCTAGCCTGCTTGGTTATAAAATAGCTGAAGAAAATGCCCTGCTATTGCTGGCTTGCTTTGAGTGAGGTGACTCACAATTCCATTACTAGTCAGTCAAAATCCCTTGTAGGCAAATGAATTCCTTGAAAGAGAGATGCTACCTATCATTTACATTTGTTAAAAAAAATGTGAAATGACAACATAAAGAAAAATATAATCAGTAGAAGCCAAAAGCAGTTGAATTATTAGTGGGGGTTTTTTTTTTAGAGAATACTGAGTTGGTGTCAAGTGGCATCAAGAGTCTTAGAACAAATCAATTCACTTTTATTCATGAATTTCCTTCTTGAGAAAAGTTTAAAACTGCTCGTTTTAGCAGTGCTGGCACAAATCATGTGAAGTCAGAAATGTGGGCTGGTGTATACTGGGAGTAACATGTAGAAATGCATTTTAAACTCTGATGAAACAGACATCTAAGGTAGAATTTCAGAGAAAAGGTGGTTAATATATTTTCCAGGTCCATTACTTCCAGTGTTACTCTCTAAAATGGCCCTGTCAACTGAAAGACCTCTTACTGCTGTCTCTTGGGAGAGAAATGAATTGAAAAAGAGCTAAAACAATATAAAAATTTCATTCATGAGGGACAGTAAGGACACGTAGTCTCTTTAAATTTCATATTTCAGATTGAAAATATCGAAATTTTTTACTTACATGCTTTATCCTCATTTTCTATCTGTAGGTTTGTTATCGGTTTCTTGTTTTATCTAGGCATAGCAGATCAAAATAATCAGCTGCTATTTACACATTAAATCATCCCTCAAAGGAAATAAAATGGTTTTAAAAGGTGACATAATTAAGCAAAACCAGATAAAAATCTACCCACACATTATGTCTGGGATATTTTAATTTAAAAGAAAATCTAACCACTTGTCAGAGATATTGGTGATCTAAAAGAAATAAATAAGAAAACCCTCTGAGATGTAAGTCAGGGAGCGGAACAGAAGATTGTTGTACTAATAACTGAAAATAGGGCAGCTGTTTAAGCCAAGTTCTGCCTTGCTTTACAAATATATTTGTCATGGTGAACTGAAATTCCAGAAAGTGGGTGATGATGCTCAACTACAGTTTTGTGGTATGATTTTTCTATCTGAACTTTCAGCTTCAAAAGTTAAACTTTTCACAAAATTAAGCTTAGAAACAATACTGACTGGAATAATCAGTTTGAACATTGTTCACCTCTTAAAAAGGCAAAACTAGAGGTTCTTATGTGAGGAGTACTTCTCAGGCAAAATTTTCTGTAGCTTTGTTTGCAGTACTTCATGTGTTTCCAGGATTCATGTATTGTAGTCTAAGGAAAAAATGATTGAAGCCTCTTGATGCTCCTCCTTTTTGTAGGAAGTTCTTTAGCCTCTTGTCATTAACGTTACATTAGTTTAGTAACTTTTCAAAATCAGAATTTTCATATGCTCAGTGGACCTTCTTAACTAAATTCTGAAAAGATTCACTTCATTTTGTCGTGCTGCAGTGCCCCTCAAACCTGGTCACTTACTGGAATGCCATGTTCAGTGTACCCAGAGCGACTGGACATGCTTTCTCCCAGCAGTGCAAGGACTTTTCAGCATTTTTTTTAACACTTTATTTCTTCCATGAAAATAGGATCTGTTATAATACCAGAAATTTGTAAGAGGAGTTGAAATATGCTTATAAGTATTTATAACTTCTAAGTGACTTGTAACGAAAGCTGTGAGCCATCTTGATTTGCCTGAGTGGAAAGCAATGTGGAAACGCAAGCCAAAGATGACATGGGGTGTAACAGCAGGATGGGAGAAAGGTCAACTTACTGCCAGGAAAGAGGGACTGTGATTCTAAGTGTAAGGATACTGACTTATAAAATTATTTATTTATTTTATAATAAGTGTCCAAAGCCTAGTAAGTGCATTTAAAAATATTAACACTTAACATTGAGGAATAGTGAAGTTTGAAAAGTGAACACTTCTACTTTAAACAGCACAGGTAATGTTGCCAGTTGTGCATTCTGTCAGGCTTTAATTTTGTTTTCTATTCCTTTTCCATAAAATTTGTGCTTTATCAGAGATACTCTGAAGGACAGTACTGAACATCTTGTCTTGCAAACACTGGGAGACTAAGACACTTAAAACTTCCCATAATTTACATGAATTGTCCTCTTCACTTTCTAGATAGTTAAATAGAAACATATGCAGCCTGAGTTACAGAAATGGTAAGTGCCCACAGCTGCAAGAGCCATCAATGGGAATTCTCTTCTGAACACTGAATCCCCTAAACCAAAAGCTTTATCTTTCAACTGGCAGCCTAATTAGGGGTACCTAGGGAGTTTTGGCTTTTGTGCCTCAGTCTGTGCCCATTTTGCAGATGGGAACTATCCTCACACGTAGTACTGGCAATCCACATTTTCAAGTGTCCTGTAGAAAATAATTCTTTGAAATGTATAAGCACTAAAAATCCTCTGTGATGGTATTATGGAATGGCATACTAGGGAATTAGTAAGCCTGTGTTTTTTCTCATGTTAGCATGGAAATACATGAGGGATAGCAACAATAAATAGAAACATGAATAAAACGCAGGAGTTGTGAGGACAGGATCACAGAAGGGTTGAGGTCAGCAGGGGCCTCTGAAGGTCATCTGGTCCCACGCCCTGCTCAAACTGGGCCACCTAGAGCTGGCTGCCCAGGAACATGCCCAGATGGCTTTTGAATATCTCAGAGTAAGGAGACTCAAGGACCTTCCTGGGCATCCTGTGCCAGTGCTCAGATACTCCCCAAACCACCCCGCCCCGCCCCCCCCCCCCCCCCAAAGAAAAGTGTTTTGTGATGCTCAGATGAAACCACCTGTGTTTCAGTTTGTGCACTTTGCCTCTGGTCCTGCCATTGGGCACCACTCAAAAGTGTCTGGCTGTCCCTTTCTTTATGACCTCCCTTTGGGTATTTGTAGATATTGATCAGATCCCTTCTTAGTCTTCTCTTCTCCAGGCTGAACAGTTGCAGCTCTCTCAACCTCCAGAGAGAGATGCTGCAGCCTCTTAACTCTTTTTGTGTCCCTTCACTGTGCAGATGTGATGTGAACAGACAACAGGGAGACTCATGATGCCCATGGATTTGAATTAACAATAATCAGGCTAGCATTTTTTTTTTTAAATCTAGACAAAACACTTGGATGTATTATTATTTTAATATAATTTGCAGTATTTTTTACAAGTATTAGGGCAATTATATTGTGCTTCACTGTGATGGGACTTCCACCTCCTTTCTTATGTATCTTTGGCTATGAAGCTGCAGAGTTGTTGCTTGGGCTGTTAATGCTTGACATACCTGTAGCAAGAGAGAGCTGCAATTTAATAGAGAAAAATACCTTCTGGTTTTGTACAGTGGGTCTTTCAGAGTCTGTAGGAAGCTGGGCTACCCTTCTTCTGTCTTTTTTCTTATGTGCTACTCGGAGGAGGGAATGTCTAGGGCAATAATGTCATATGTAAGAGGTGTAATGGCAGCAACAGCATCCCTTTGAACTTACTTTCAGGAGTTCTGTAATAGTGCAGAAAAAAATTCAAGGGTTTTCTAATTAATTTTCAAAGAGTAGACATTGTCATCTGATTTCTTACAGATGATAACTATATTTCTGAAACTGATAAAAAAGAGTAAGAACTGTAAATCCTGAAATCTTTTTCACTTGGAGCAGATAACTTAGGCATTTTATGAATTGCTGTAATTCTCTAGTAATTAAGTACAATAATCAGTCTTGACAACATACCATGCGTGCAGCCAGAAATTCATCTGTGCACTTAAAAGAAACCATGGTTTTGTCTAGGCATTCTAATTAATTTTTAATTCTGTTTTGTCATTTCATCTGTGCCATATCACTACAGGGATCAATTTCCCTATCTGTTTTATGCCTGTGAAATACGAAGAGATGCCACATAGTTATTGAGGGATCTTTGACCAGTTCAGATGAAGATAAATGTTTGTGTTTTCTGATTGGTTTTCATCCGCAGTGCCTGCATTGGATCTCAGGACCCTTACTGTGGTTGGGACATGGTAATGAAGAAATGCACAACGCTGGAAGAAAGTCTGAGCATGAGTCAGTGGGAGCAAAGCATTACTGTGTGTCCAGTAAGTCCAAATACATTCCGTTATCTCTCAAAACTTGATTCCAGGTGACCTTTGTGAAAATAAGCTAGCATAGATTTTTCAAGCTTAGGAAACTATTTAATGCCATTTTCTTCAGGCTTTCCCATCAGATCATAACAGAATGTTTAGTTTATATCTATTTTTTATGGAACTATATATATATATAATTTCATCAAATTATTTGTAGTACTTTCAGAGCGTAGTTGCTTTTTACCTGTAATGCTTATGTTCCCCCCTTGAACAAAAATGTTCACTAAGAATAAAGACATATGTATTTCTCTGCAGAATTTTTTGTCTGGTTTTTACCTTGAAAAAAAAGTTTAATCACTGGTGGTATAATATTTTATTTTAGGATCATTATTGCTAATATAAAAGGCCACATAACATCTTTCACAGTCTATAAATTGGAAGGGCGAATTGTATGAGTTAAGTCTCACCCACATAAATGACAGGAGCAATAATGATAATTAATTTAGTATAAATATTTCCAGTGGCTTAATACTTTAAAAATTTATCTTGAATAAATTTAATATAATAGAAAATAAATAACACCATAGACTAATAAAAAGACTTGCATTTGATTCATCTGCATTAGCATTTTAGTCCAAATCAGGAGCAACTTTGGGGTGAATGCTCTGCTTTTCCTGTATACTATTCTTTGGCTCCCATCACAAAGCAGTCCTGAAGCACACAAGCTATATTACTTTCAGAATAAATGAAACCAAAAGTGTGCTCCTACTACTACTAGGCATTTGATCCATGTCCAGAGCGAGTCCAAAGTAAAGCCCACAAAAGACGAATGGTGTATGTGCCAAGTTTTCAACACCAACTGTTTCATATTCTAGATTTGAGGTTTATGTGCATACGGCTTGCTAATGTAGACACAGCCATCGTCACAGGGAAAGTCTGGATTCACTCACTAGTGCAGTCCTTGCCTCCCTGATTGGCAGGGAGCTAGATGCACTGTAAGGTATATTTATTTCCAAGTACGTGGAGTATATCCTACCTCCCTGTGGCAGTCTCACAGGCTAAATGTGGTTACGTGAAGGGTTTTCTGGTGGCCTAGTTGAGTTGCTGTATTAGGAAGGATTACTGAAATGGGTTGGTTGGTTGCTGTTTGTGTGAGCAGTCTGCCTACTGCTTAGTCTTCAAATTCTGGCATTAGCCTTTATTTTCTTTTATAGATACAAAACGTGAGGCCAAGAGGGGGTGGAGGGAGGAATGCTTTAGAAAGCAGAATTCAATTCTGTTCCATTCAACTGGAGAAAAAAAGAAGTTATTTAGTATCTCTAATCTGACAGTTGCGTAGGATATGACAGTCTAATCAAAGCAGGGGAGCTCCAAAGGATTGCTCAGAAATTCACCCACAGCTGTGAGACTTACACTGCGTATCAGAGATGAAAAGATTTAGCAAGCCTCTAAAGGAATTTTGGAGTTGAGCAGATCGAGGTTGCATAATATCAGGAAGATTTTAGGAATAACTGTGGTTTTACTGCTTAACTGTCTTAAACCCCTGAACTCTAACTAACACATTATTGAACAAATTTTAAAACTTCATAGAAACTTTCCTCTAAAATAATATTTTATTCTAGCGAACTGTAATAGATTATAATTTTGCTTAGCACTGCTTTCAAATATTTGTTTTTATTGCATTTTCATGTGTTGTATTCACAGGATATTTAAGCCAAGATGTAATGAATTTCTTTTTGTAGGCAACTGAGATTTGTGCATCCTTGACATTTGCTGAACACACTTAAGATAGTCGCAGGCAGAACATAACAGAACGAGACTTTCATGTCCCTCATCTTTTTGTTCTTGTTGGTCCCAGTATCTGAATCGTTGGTAAAACTACACTGGTCTTTTTAACACTATAGAATATTTGTCAGATTACAGCATGACCTGCTTCTTTCTAAATGCAGATCAGAGAGAAAGGCCTCTTTACACACTAGTTTAGCCCCAAAGTAAGTGTGATCACTTGATCTTAAGAAATTATTTCCTAGAGAATTATTCATGTATCTGAATACGTATTTGCATGTCTTGGTAGAGCAGGAAGGGGGCTGAAGAAGTAGCTGAGCATCTGTGTTACTATCTCTTGGAACTTTAAGGATTATTTGTAACAAATGTGTTTTTTCAGCTATTTTGCTTTGATTTAATTCTCAAGTTTTTTACGTTATTGTTTCAGTTGGCATGAGTAGACCAATTGTATATGAATATAGATAATAATTAATTCTATGGCACCTACATCTACTTTGAGCTTCTTCCAGTTCTTCAGAATTCCCTGTTACCCATCCGATATTTTTTTATAGTAAAGAAGGTTCATTGTTTTGCTGAAATATTTTACAGTGGGACCGCTTCCACTTAACAATACACTGTCTGACATTATCAAAGAGCTCTTACAAGGGAAGAAAAATAATTTTAAAACCAGGTTTTTGCTGTTTTGGGGTGGGGGGTTTTGTTTGGGTTTTTATTATTATCTTAATTTCTTAAATATGCAACATGAATGGCTTTATTTTTACAGCTGCTTGCAGGGAAAAAGTATAGTATAGGATTTTACCTGAATTCATTAGTAGCTTTAGGAAATAGTCCAAAGTCACCCAATTCTATGCAAAGTAATCTCAAAACAAAGGGCTCCTGACAGATTTAAGGACTGGGTCATTGACTTAGAGTACAGAGGCACAAACCAGGAAGGCAAGGTGAGCACAAAGAAGATGGATATTTGAATGACATTAGGGAGGAAGAAGGGACAGAGATATCTGCAGCAGGGAAAGGGTGACCAGAACAGGGTGGTAGAGAGGGAAAGCAGCGTCTGGCTGTGCCAGGAAGGTAAAGCTGTGTTGTCCTCTTGATTGTGCACTTCCCCTTGAAGCATGTTGAATGGTGAAAGGTTTATGGGCATACGTTCTGCTGTGGGCCTAAAGGGGCCTTCATCTGTACATTTTGCTTTCCTATAGTCCTACGATGAAATTGTTTGATTTCACTTGTGTAAGGGAGGTATTCCTAGACAGAAAGAGCAAGAGAGTTGTGGGGAACAGCAGAAACTGCAGTGGGAAGATCTTTACAGCACTGCAGGGAAAAATCAAGGAAGCAAAACCTGCCATCAGTATGTGCTCTCAGCTAAGTTTTATGAATACCTTCCCTGCCGCTTGATATAAATCATGGTAAACATAGACAACAGTAGCTTTAGTTTATAATTGTAGCTGCAACAATAAAGATGCTTTGGGTCAGCATAGAAGTAGAAATCAGTAAAGGCATTAATTGGTTTGGGGATGTAACATTGCTGGTTTGTGGACTATAGACTTGTTAGACCAGCAGTTGAAGAGAGAATGGGTTTGTCACTTAATGAGAAGTATTTCCCATTGTCTTAGAAAGAACAGCAGTGTATGCCCTGTATGAGCAAAAGTCAGTGAGATATTTTCAATAAACAGCTGTCAGCAGAATTTTGCAAATATGAATTATGGTTATGTCAGTTGTAGTTGGCAGAATATACATGTAGTTGCTTTGTGGAGAAACTGTATCTGTGAAAAATAAATCATGCGAAATGTAATTAATAGTTAAATTATGGAACCTTTACCACAGTGGAAAGAATCAGCCAGCACCCAGGGTGGCAGTGATCAAATCTCTTGTATCTTCAAATTATTTGTGACATGTATACATCCCTCACCTGTTAAAATGAAACAATACCAAAAATAGCAAAGGGAGACACCATTTCATATCGTTTATGGTGACCTACAACTATAGTTCCTATTTAAATATATAAGCAAATATTTGTGTTATGTTCTTAGACATTTAATAAAATATGCACAGCTAGAACTGATACATATTTATTATCTCAGCGACTTCAAATGCTATTTAGCATGCAATTTTTGGTAGCATTTTTTTCATGAAAGTTAAAATGTGATAATTGAACTGCAAATCCTTTAATATTTAAGTGAAAAAGTGGCAATCATTTCCATTTATATGAACAGATTCAAGATTAACACCTTGTTTAAAGAATTAATAAAAGCTTGGTTTTGTTAAGAGACCCGTATCTGGGCCCATTTTCTTTAGAAGTTCCAGTAACCACAGAGGCTGCTGCAATCTTCATTAGCACATTTTCTTTCAGCTGGACAGTGAAGATTAATTTTTAACATGTGTTATTGCTGCATGATGGAAAATTTCCAGTCAAGATAAGAATGGTTTTGAACTTTCTAGCCAAAGATATTGAGAATTGACTTCAGTGGGAGCAAACTGTCTCAGGCTTAAGTGCTGCTTTTTGAAGATGTTTTTAAGATTTATATATATAATTACATCTAGTGTTTAGAGAGACTCCTATTTAAACCACATTTCACTTTGATGAAATGGTGCTATGGGATGCGTAGTTCAAAAAACTGTTCCCAAAAAAAAGACACTCATCATGGAGGTTTGAGTTTGATTCATACAGTTTTGTTATATTGGACTATTCTTTGCTGCCTCTTCCTTTTGGTCTAGATTCCATGAGCATTCTTGCACATGCTTTTTTACAGTCAGTACCCAGGTTCTTAATCACAGGTAAATTTTGGGAAATAGAAAGTATTGTCTTCAGAGGATAATTGAGAAAATGAAACTTTATTTTCTGTTGAATCACTGTAGGCAAGCATGGTTGCAAAAGGTAATGATTAGTTGTGATAATCATTATTGCTAAAGTGGTGGCATACAGTGGCCTAGACTGGGAGCTTGCTGTCTGGAAGGTATGCTTCTTCAGTGGAAGCTTTTACTGTTGATGGCTGTACCTACATGTACTGCAGATTTAAAAGGCTCTATGAAGGAACTGTGAGGCCTCAAGCAAGGCTCTCTGTTGTCTTTGTTTCCAGGTGAGGAATCTGACAGTGGATGGGCATTTCGGGACGTGGTCGCAGTGGAAACCTTGCACCCACACTGATGGTACCAGCATTGGCTCCTGCCTCTGCAGGACACGTGTGTGTGACAGTCCTGCTCCTCAGTGCGGAGGTTGGCTGTGTGAAGGACCAACTATGGAGATTGCCAACTGTTCCAGGTATACAAAACAATTTCAGCTTCCATCACTTATGGTTTGAAAGCTTTTAACTCAATCCAAATAGAACCTGGCCTTTGAAATCTCACCTTCAATCCACTAATCCTGTTCTGTGTATGAAACAGCTCAAAGCAAATGAGACGTTAAAAAGTCTCTCTCAGACTTTGTGGGGAAGAGAATGAGCCAGATGGCAAATAGCAATTTCAAATGCTGCGTGCCAAGTAATACTGTCCTTAGCTAACTTTAACAAAATCTCGGAAAGAAAAATGCCAATGTTAGGTAATATCCAAAGTATGATACTTTTTCTCAGTTCTGTAAGTCATAAACCTTTTTTTTCTGGAAGTCAGAACTGGTTAGCTGGTCTGGAGTTGTCATGTCACTGTTGTGTTTCCACCATTCCGCTTGGGAAAATGTTTTCATTATAATCTTTCGGTTGTATCACGACACCTGAATCTACTACAAGTTTGTATGCTGCTTTTTAGCCACTCTTTTGTCTTCCTCAGGAACGCAACCACTCCCAGAAAAAACTGGTCATTCCAAAGAGACTCAGGCCACTGCATATTCTGAACTGCATTAGGAGTTCATGCTTAACACATAATACATATTTAATTGCAAGTTGATACTTATATACTTTTGCATTCTGCTTATTCTCAGTGAATCTTTCTGCTTTTTGTCTCTGCTTTTTTTATTATTTTTTTTTTTTTCAAATCTCAGAAGCGTGTCATGGTAGTGAATAAAACTGATTCTTCTTCTGCACAAGATAACTGGAAGGTCTGTAAGTGGAAATAGGCCGTTTCAGGGAAATTATTAAAAATATACCAATATAGTTTATAACATCAGGTCAGGAGAACGGTAGAAGAGAGAGGCATGCTGTGAGGTACCGAACAATCAAACAACAGCTACTGGCTGTCAGGTTTAGAAGGGAGTTTGGAACAGTAGTTGAGATTTGATTCATGTACCACTGTTGGCTGTATTACACTACTATTTTAACATCCTACTTCTCTTAACACAGCTATATTAGTAATTCCCAGACTTTATGTATATACAGATATTTTGTTCTTTTTACCAATTGGGTCAGACATTACTTTTTTTGTCTGTGTTACCAGATTATTTTTCTTCAAAAGCCTTTCTCCTGTGTTATCAGCCCTTACATCCTTTATAATAACAAGACTCGAGTGAAATTTCAATTGGTAATATTTATGATAAATTACTTTAATAATCATGTCGTTTTCATTACTGGATTTAATTCATTTTCAGTGTTAAAAAGTGTTTTCAAAATTAAGTGAGGCACTATTTTAACTCTTGCTTTTTTTAGGAAGCCTCAAGAACTCATTATAATTTAGTTTTATTTTTCTTGATTTCCGTTTGTCTTCTACCAATACAGGTCCTGCAAGCTAGCCATCAAAAGGTTTTGTGAACTGCTGAAATGCATCATTTTTTGCTTAGGACAGGGTATGAAATTCCTTTTGAGATGTTTGGTCTACTATTTTTTCCCTAGGGTATATCAGGTAGGGATAGCAGCATTCTTTCTAACAGTTCACAAATGTACAGCATATGACTTCTGTTAGCTTTTTTTTCCATTACATTAAAATAGGGTATTGTAACCTTATCAGATAATCCTGTTGAAATAGTGAACTGATACATTTTGATTAATCATGGAATTGTAGCAGCATTTAGGTTGCAAAAGACCTTTAAAATCAAGCCCAACTGTTAACCTAACACTGACTGCCAAGTCCACCACTAAATCGTGTCCCTAAGTGCCACATCTACATGTCTTTCAAATACATTCAGGGATGGTGACTCAGCAACATCCCTGGGTACCCTGTTCCAATGCTTGACAAACCTTTTGCAGAAGAAAATTTTCCTAATATCCAATCTAAACCTCCCCTGGTGCAAGTTGAGGCCATTTCCTCTTGTCTTATTGCTTGTTATTTGGGAAAAAAGATCAAAACCTACCTTGTTACAATCTCCTTTCAGGTAGCTGTAGAGAGTGATAAGAACCTCCTTTCCCTCACTTTCCTTTCAGAAGAAGCAGCAAAACTTGACATTTTAATCTTACGGGAAAAAAAACCCCACAAATAACTTTTAATTACATATTGTTCCAATTATTATCTTCAGAACTTTGATACAAGTGTTTGCAAATGAAGTTTACCCAGAATAAAGTGACTGAAAATAACCAAACAGCTTCATATCTTTGTACTTTCTTGTGTAATGGGGTCATTTTAGCAGCTGCTGGTTACGACGCATGGAATTTGGAAGGATCAGAGCGCCTTTATTTTAGTTTAGTATTTAAGAAATGGAACACAGTGAAGTATTAATGACTTCTACAGAAATATTAATGGGCCAGATTCTGCTGTCAGTCACACCTAATCAGCCATTCGCTATGTATAACAGATGACAGAGCCTGAGCTTTTTATTCTACCAGAAATGGAGGCTGGACACCATGGACTTCTTGGTCACCTTGTAGTACCACTTGTGGAATAGGCTTTCAAGTGCGTCAGCGTTCCTGCAGCAATCCAACCCCTCGACACGGAGGACGCGTCTGTGTGGGACAGAATCGTGAGGAGAGGTGAGTTCTCTTTTTTTCTACTGGCTGTTTTAATTCCTTCTGCTCAGCTGTATTCCACAGGACATTTTCCTCTTTTACCTGTCTTGTTTTTCTCTTCCCTTTCCTTTCACTCTCTCTTTAACTCCGTTGCTGCACAGGAGCAGTATTCCCATTAACAAGGCTGTGGGTCTGTAGCAGTTCTTTCATCTTTCACTTAGCTGGATCCCTCCCAAGCCAGCTGGGAGCTCTTGGTAGTGCCAGAGAATTGTGCTGAAGCAACGTGCTGCTGTCCCTTGAGACCCTGAAAATTGATTCTCCTTGAAAATTGATTGCAGTGCGTTTGAATAGTAACTCACCCAGCCTCAAGACTTGGAATTCAGAGCAAAATATAGTAAGGTCACAACACTATGTTACTGATGCTGCAAGTCCATTTTTTTTCCCTCTTAAATGAATTAAACATCTATATAACATGAAAGGAGGTTTCAAGGGCTTTGTTATATATTCAATAAATATAATACACCTTGAACTCAAATATCTTTTAGTAAGGTTTCAGGTTTCTTTTCAATTGTTTGTATATATGTTAACTCCTGAGCACATCAAGTCAGTTCAGATTTTGATTTCACCATCTACCGCTTTGACACTGGTCTGGGTGTCTTTTCACTGGCTCAGAATGTGAAGTTCAGGCCTCTGATTCCATTTTACATGTACTCTAATATACTTTACATGTACTTGAGTGTTACGATATTTAATAGGAATTATATATTTCTCTAAATCAAACTAGAATGTATTCAGATAAACTGCAGCTCTTCGATGTATTATGTTGTTTCCCAAGGCATGGCAAAAAGCTAGATAGCAAAAGACTAATGTTGGTGTAAGAATTTGGAAACATCTTATTCCAAGAAATGTTTCCTCTGAGTATCTGCTTGCAGTACTTCAGTGTTTCTGTATAGATGATTTAGTATCCTATATTGCTGTTGGATGAAAACAGGATTCAGTAACCTTTATGATGAATATCAGTAATGGATTTAATTATACACCAACTGTGGTATTTCTTCAGATGAAGAGATGCCATTGAAGGGAAGTTGCATCACAAATTTATGCATTAACAGATTGTCAGGGACCTGGTCTTTCTAACTGTAAATGTAAAAGATCAGTTTCACAGAAAGTGTGAACACTTCTCATTGTTTGAGCCATGAATATTTGCCGTTTCATCACAAAGGAGAGCGTTTTGTTATTTTGCAAATTGCTTTCTGAAAATACCTTACCCAACCAAAAAGCCATCACCAACAAATATGGATTATATCTTCTGTTACATAGCTCTGTCCCAGCATGAATAACGGTTATTGATTTACTTGAACTGAGAGGTCAGTCTAGAGCAGAACACAGTGAGACTGAATATAGAAGAAAATCGTTTAGTTTGGATAGGCTTTTTGGTGATGGACGTGGACGTAAATTTAACGTGGAATAAATGACCAATAAGGAGTTTCAGAGAAATACAGAAAACTGTGAGAAATACTTCCAGATTTATAGGAGAAAATGTCCAATAGCAAGACATTGGGTGCACAAAAAACCAGTTAAAAAATGGAAAGTGATACTTAGATTTCAAATTAGTTGAAATTATAGCATCCTAGAAGGGTTGAATTTTTTGGTATGTAACAGTTCTGAAGGAAGAGCAGGCTAACTTTGCTTTGCTTTTATAGCCTGCAGGTTACTTGTCCTTTTCCTTTTCATCCAATTCTGCAGCAGTCTGGGATGTATGTGCCTGTGAGTTTACCACAGGATGCCTTTTTCTCTCACAGTCCCTCTGTTGCTTTTTCCTGTCTCCTTTAAACACTTTTCATTCTCACCAGCCCTGCACCTTTCTCTCACTCACTAGTTTGCTCAGAGATGACCTTCCTGCCTCTACACAGATTTTAGGTTATCCATAACATGCTGATACTTTTTCATTTTTAAAAAGCATTTTTGAAGTTTATTTCCAGAAGGTGTTGTATGTTACTAAGTTTTTAATACAATTTGTAAAGCGGCTAGGGGCATGAAGCATCAGTTATTTGCCAGGATTTTTGTCAGTGTCTGAGTACTTGGGTAAATCTCTTCAGAGCTGTAAAAAGCAGAGAGCTCTGGGAAACTTGCCAAGCAGGGCTCATCCCACCACTCTCGGCAGGGGAGCCTGGCAAGCCTGGAGTTTGTGGCCAGATCCAACCAAGGTGATGTGATGATGAGACAGGACTGAGGTCCAGCTGGGAAGCCAAGCACCAGGCTAAGTTTCGGATCAGGTTCAGTGATCACCAGGCAGGTCTATAGCAACAGGGCTAAGGCCAGAAGCCAGTCCACATGTTGAGGTCTGGACTATGGGGTTCTTACCAGGCTAGGTGCAAGGTCTATCACTTCTCTAACAACACAGCTCAGGCAGGGGTTGAAGGTCCCTGGCAGAGCTTAAGTAAAGCTCCTGGGTCCATGGGTGTGGATAGAGTTCCCAGGTGAGGTGTGTTGGGGCCTGTAGGGTTATATGAGTGTCCTCAGAGCTCTCTTGGCCTGTCAAGAGTTTTGAGCTGTGAGGGCAATGGGTGCTGGTATTTAGAGTAGCTCTAATTCACTGCTTTACTCCAGTACCACTGGAGTCTCATCTGCACCAAATGGAAACAGTTCCTTTGAGAACTGGACCCAGTACAGTTAGGTAGGCTGAGCAAATACTCTATGTGCAGCAGCTCCTAAGAAACCTTCACCTCAGTTTTGTATTGAGAGTACCAATAAACAGCTTCTTGGATTCTTTTCATTTAAATTTATTGATGCTTTTAAACAGCCTACCATTCTACCATTTTACTTTCTTAACGGCCCAGCTCATATGGAAAATAAATGTGTATCTAGTCTTAGTAAAAATTAGTTTTAGTTGTTTTACACATAGTGTGCATTTATCTTTATAAAAGCGCATATTCCTCTCACCTTCACGGGCACAAACACAGGATTCAGTTTCCACAGCCAACGTTGGGTCAATCTTTGAAACAGCTTTTCAGCAAACAGCAATTTCAGTAGAAGACCAGTGCATAAGGCCATAGAAAGCAAACACAGAACAGTCAGTGCATAGCTGAGGTAAATTCACCTGCAGAGGTGAATGCATATTCAGTTTGAGAGTGTTTGTTCATACATTAAGGGCTAAATGTTTGCCTTGGTTATGTTTGTTTTACTTGGTTATGTTTGTTTTACTTCATGAAAGCCACGATGTTATCAGAGCTAATGGATCAGGCAGCTCGTCATTCAGGGCTAGTCATTCCCTTGTAATCAGGGACAGTATTTACCTATTTAAAGTGTTGCAGATAGGTTAAGCTGTTGCATGCTCTGCTGCTAAGGCGGGGGCTGTGGCTGTGCTGGAAAACAGTTAAGAGATAGAAGCAGAGACTCCTATTACAAAGCAAATTTGCCTTGTAGAAATAGGTCAAAAGTGCAGCTGATATCCATTTGGACAGAATATGGAGAGGGAGTATTTTTCCTAATAATTCCTAATAACAAAATTTCCTAATCAGATAAAATAATTTTTGCATTTAATACTCCAGATGGAAGACATCCTGATGTAGTCCTTAGGGGCTTAAAAATCCCCTTTTTTTTCTGTATGAGAAAGCTTTCCAGCCGCTTCAGTGAATATATCTAGGTTTTAGATTATAAGGTCTATAGTATCCTGTCTTGACTTTTTCATTGAGTGAAAATGTTTGTCCTTTCTGTGGAAGATGATTTGAATATGGGTTTATTAAGTCCACTTGTCGTCCTCCTATCTGTGCAGAAATGAGGAACATTAGAATGAGAATCTCCTACTTTTAATGAGGGTAGAGTTATCTTTTATTACATAGTAAAAATAGAAAGAAAAAAAACATTGAAATCTGTTGGCTGCAGATGAGGAGTCAATGTTTGAAAGCCCTGGAAATTTTTGGGCATATAAGAAGATTAGAAGCAGTACATATTGTCACTTTTTTTTTTTTTTTCTCTGTACAATGCTCAGCAGATATTCAGAGCTTTTGGGCTTGTTTCCATGTGAAGGAAGAACTGCTGAGAGTCAACTGCCTGCTCTGTGTAGCACTGCTTGATTCTGAGCAGTGTGAACAAGCCTGGTCCTCTTCAACAGAGCAGATCAAACACCACGAAGCTTTGGCCTTTGCTTGTACTCCCATGGCTGTCTTGTCTGCTGGGAAGTGTGTGGTCCCATCCTCCTTGCTTTCTCTGCTCCCTCCCCTTCCACAGAAGTCCCTGGGAGCATGTGCCCAGGCCACTGCTGCCTTCCACAGCCTCCTGGGTGGGGACTTCGGTTGATTCAGCAATCTCAATCCAGTAAAGCGTGTGTGTGTGTGATGTCTCTGCCTTCAATTAAAGGAATCCAGCATTCCCATCAATCTCAGTGTAGCCTGTGCTTCCCAGTAAATCACCAGCTGGTAATCACAAGTACCGGCCATGTAACAGCATATGGCATAGGAGTGGGCCGACAGTGATGGAAGTGTTTTTTGCCTGAGCACATGCTACTATAATATAGTTAAAAATTAAGAACTATGTATTTAGATTGAATAGCCTCTCTTTCTGTGGAATAAAAAGACGTTTCTAACTGTCATTCAGTTATCCCGGGCTACTTAGTTTAACTGTGTGGCAACACTGAAGTAGATTGGTGTTTTACAAAAGGATGGTATCTGCATAGGAACAAGAGTAATTCCAGCTGTACTGGAAGTGCCTGGAGCAAAAATTTAAAATTTACAGTAGGAACTGGTGTTTGGACACCACTAGACAAAGGACATTCTCCTTTCCCCCAGTATAACAATTCCTTCATTTCGGGCATTTGAACTTGGATTTGCTGCAAGGGGAAATGTGAAGGGTCACTGTACAAAACGCACATTTCTCTAGCCTGTTCTCCCTTCTGACCTCGTTGCAGTTAGATTAGGGGAGAGGGCAGCGGTTTCACAGATTCAAGTTTCTTGCATTGCATGTCTTGTTGAATTACTGTAAAATGTTAGCCCTGTAGGTCCTGAGAACAAAATTAAAAGGGGAAGAAAGAGCAAAAGGGGAAAAGGGTTGCTGAGTGACTTGAAATGCAGCCAAGAAGAGATATAATGAAACTTGGCTCAAAGCCCCATGCTGTAGCACAGCTCTCAAAGATCAATTGCAGGGATGTCTCTAGCTGTGAAAACATACCTGATGTTTTCAGAGGCTGGCTGGCTGAAATGAAAATAAGATTCTACGTGTATGTTGTGGCTTTTTTTTTCTACATTTTTTTTTTTTTTTAAGGCCCAGTTTTTCTAAATTGAACCTAACTTTGGCATTGAAACTTTCATTGTCATTTTAGGGCTTTATTGAGTTTCACATTGTAGTTTCAACTGCACATCTAAATAGTGTTGGTCAAGAGAGTCTGCCAACCTTTGAAGTGCTTGCCTTACTGAATCAGTCATTAGCTTTCTTTTCTGTCTTCTGCTTAAGTGAGCAAGCAGATGATAAGGCACATTGACATTAAAAGAGACACTTTGCAGTGTTGTGAATCTCATCTAAGTGAGATTTGTTACATCTAACTTCATGTGTCCACTAATGTCTGTGATTATGCGTGAGACAGGTGTCTGAACTTTTACTCCAGTCTGCAGAAATCTAGTCAATACAGGCTCTGGACAACAGAGTGATTTGTCCCCTACTATATAGTCCTACATTTGATCAAATTAATTATTCTAGCTTCCATAACTTGTATTGACAAAATTTCTGTTGGCTGTAATGGGAGCTGAGATGTCTGTTTCCTGTGCAGCCTTTATAATCAATGGAGACAAATCAGTATATTGAGGGCTGCTTTTATATGATCTGTATTAGGCATTTTCCTTAGGGTGACATAAATCATGTCTTTAAAAGGGCTGTTTCTTTCCATGAGCTGTTGCTCACAGTTAGATGACTACTTCATTTATAGACAGCTATGCTGTAAGTTCCTATGGTATAAGGCAAGATGAGCAACACATTTAATTTTACTTTTTGCATGGCCAAGTATCAGTAATTGATAACTTCATGGCAGAATTGCTTTATCTAGCTTGTGTGTCCCAAATTAACTTAGTGCATTTCCATTAAGAGCTGATGAAATTGTGCAAGGTACATACTCATTAGACTAAATAACTGGTGATATTACACATATGTTTCATTGGGTACATGTTCTCAGCAAAGGATCACGGAGACAAACTCACATTCACATACATGACTGCTAGTGACAAAGAATATGTGGAGCACTGGGGGAAGAATACACAGGTGGAGAACATCCCTCTCCATCTTTAGTGATAGCATAATGTGAACTGTGAATTACAAATATTCAAAGTGCAGGAGGAAAAAAGGGTATTTTATGTACAAGATACTGCTGAAAAGCACTTGCCCAAATAATGCCTTGAAGAATTCTGAGACAGCAGATTCATAAATATTGAGGATTTGGGATTTTTTTTCCTCAGTTTACTAGTAAATGACAGAGGAAGTAAATACAAACCGTTAATAGTTTCCTTAACCACACAGACCACAAAACTAAATGTCATTCCACTATTTAGTCTGCTCCCAACACTTTAAATTTTGATAGAGTTGCCCAAGCCTAGGGACAAATTCTGACTCATGGGCTCCAGCATATGTGATAAAATCACTGCGAACACAAGCATATTTTTTCCCATGGAATTCTAAACATGCAAGTTCCTTGGGAATGAAGAATTAGAATTTGAGGATCTTGGAGCTTTCTGGGGAAAAAAAAAGTTTTGATGGTTATTCTTGTTGAAACTGACAACAGTTTATATTGTCATTTCTCTTTCTGTAGAAAGTGAGTTACTGAAGCATTACAGTCAGTTTTCATTGCAGGAGAGTGCAAAGTGGTGGAAACTTGTTAGAATGGCAAGAAGGCAGTGAATTTTAGATAGCTGGTGTGAAAAATGAGGAAATATTGTAATGGATTGATTTGTTTGTTCACGACAGTCAGTAGATGGAACAAGAGCCACCCAGCCACATCCACAGAATATTAGAACACTCCTTCAGAATCATCTGCTTTCTGACTATCAGTTGTGACTGCTTTATCTGAAGTAACTGCTTAGTCTCTTTGAGCCCCAGTCACATGTACTGGTGGACCTATGTAGAGGGTCCTTACTAAGCAGTGCATGCTGCTGGAGTTACTGGATGGCATGCTTAAAAAAATCAGGAGTTTTAGGGCTATACAAAAAATGTAAAAACTCACTAGAGGTTGGGATTCCCACATGTTTGAATGTCACATTACAATAATGACAGTAAAATATTCATGCTTCCTCAAGAACCTCTAGTAGGCCTCTGAATCAGTTTGCAGCCCACTGTGAAATTCTTCAGATTATAATAGCAAAAAAACACCCTTTAACAGATAAAGTAATAACATGAAAACAGTACAGTTCTTTATACCTAAAATCAATGGTTTAGCTTTTATTTTACCCATAAAAGTGGAGACACAGTGGAAAGCAAAAAGCAAGTTTAACTCTCTGAAGAGGATAGAGATGGATCTCAATCAATGCTTAGCTAGAGACTGATAAAAGACTGGTTGCATAAATGGTTGCCTTCTGTTTGGTTGACTCATTTCCTCTGACCCATCTGTATAGACACAACTGTTTTTAATAAAGCAGTTGTCAACCTTGCTTACGTGCTCACAGTACAATAGCATGGTTGTATCACATGGATTGTATAAAGACACTGAATAAAGCAAATAAACACTTCACCCACTCAGTAGCAGCCTAAAAACCCCCAGCCCTCAAATGTTTAAACACTGTGCAGTGTGACAACTGTTATTTCAGTGCTTTATGAATAGAGAGAGGCCCTTTGTATAAAATATTTCCTTGTACAAATGTCTATCTGAATAAAGCAGCCAAAGGACTTTTGGGGGAGATGTTGACTTGGTACTAAATAGATTCTTTGCCTCTTCTCACAGGTACTGCAATGAGCATTTGTTGTGCCCCCCTCATGTGTTTTGGACAGGCTGGGGTCCATGGGAGCGCTGCACTGCTCAGTGTGGAGGAGGGATCCAGGCGCGGCGTAGGACATGTGAAAATGGTCCTGACTGTCCTGGCTGCAGCGTGGTAAGTAATTCTCAGGTTCCCCTTTGGCAAATATATATGGCCATGTGCCATGGAGGTCCCAGCGTCCGTAGGGCATCGGTGTGTGCCTGTATGCTCTGGCCCTAACTTGAGCCACCCACCAGAGTGTGTTTGTGTCTCTGCTGCTTGTGTGCACTGAGATTCACACAGTTTATGAGAAATATGTAAACAACAATAATTCAGCTTTTTTATAGTATCATCTAGACTATGACCTTAATGAAGCAAAAGTGAATTGCAATAGTGATCTTAGTATGGCAGCAGCCTTGCAGCTGTTAGGCTTTGAGGCTAAAGTGGGACAATTCAGAATGAATGGAAGTGCTTTGTGGATATCAAATTTATTGAGACACATATGGGAAAGCATATAGGGGCTTTTTCTTATTACTGAACAAAAAAAAAGTGGTAGGTTTCATGTTATGGGAACACCAAAATGTGGTGATGCTTTCTTGAAGGTGAGATGATGCATAGTATTACATGGGTGAAGGAGGGAAACAGAGAGAGACGTGTAGAGAACAGGGTGACATGTTCACTGCGGTACACTGAGAAGATAACCTTGGTGTTAGTATTCCTGAAACAGTGTCTTAGCAGCTCTAGGTGATTACCAGAAGATGAATCTTGGGGTGCTTTTTCATGATAATTTAAATTCTAGTGGTGGATTGTCACTGAAGGAGGTATTATGTAGAAAGTATACCCTGGGGGAAAATTTGAAGTGGCCAAAGCTGCAGAAGACAGATTCTGCTGGTGAATGACAGATAGCGATGTTAATTTCCACAGTGATCAAGAGTGAGCACGACTTAAAGGAAGAATGTTTGGTTTTAGCCATGTGTCATAATCCACAATCAGAGAGACTACTTTGGCAGAGGTTAAACCCTCTTGCGCTTCAGCTGACCTCAGACCACTCTGGGTGGCTGGGGGCGGTTGGGCTTAACTCCTGAGTGAGGTCCAATTAGGTCTTCTCGTGACCAGGTCTTCAAATTCTCGGAAACAGAGTTAAGACTCAAAATGAATTCGAGCACCAAGTTACTTTATTCAGCCCATAACAAATTT
Organism: Gallinula chloropus; assembly: GCF_964237585.1. Lineage (NCBI taxonomy): Eukaryota > Metazoa > Chordata > Aves > Gruiformes > Rallidae > Gallinula > Gallinula chloropus. The sequence goes on along the minus strand of NC_140086.1, from coordinate 76,762,148 downwards.
GCAGGAGAAGGGGGGAAGAAAAAGAGTGGAAAAGAGAGTGAGTGAGGGGGTATGAGAGAGAAAGTGCAGTAGCTACCGTCGCAGAACTGTGGTGTCCCATCAGTCCGATGTCTTCAGGTCCAGTGGGAGAACATTCCTCTCATATTGCAATAACTCTTCAGGTCCAATGGGGGTATGTTCCTCTTGTATTGCAATAGGTCTTCTCTGTCCAGTGGGGGAATGTTCCTTTTTAGAGTGTTGTCTCATTGCAAGTCCTTGGCCTAGCCACACCTTCCACCTGGCAGTGGGACGCATGCCCATTGCCATCTCCAGAGGGTCCCTGAGAGTTTAGAGAGGGTCCAAGCCCCTCCACACTTTGTCTTTAAGTTGACCTTGGGTCTGGGTGCATGTGCACTGGACTTGGGTTACATTCTTCGAGTTATCAGTTCCTGATGGGAATTTGGTGGAATTCACTTTGTTGTGTGGGGATGAGGTTCAGCAATTGTTAGAGTGATTGAGAGAGAAGAGAGGGGGCTACAGTTCTGTCATCAGTTGTTAAGGCATACCTCTAGTCTGTCACACCATTTAGAGCTTAATGGCCAGGCCTTATGTTGCACACTAAGGAACATGTACCCATTTTTGTTCCAGAATATTAAAAATGTAGAAGAAAAATACCTTTCCTTTCACATATTAAACCAATTTTCAGATGCCTTCATTTTGGAGAGTGAGATTAGTTCTGAGGTTTGTCATCATCTGTGGTCTATTTGTTAGACTGGCAGTAATTCAATATTGAAGAAAGGATCATTTATTACCTTTTTCTAAATTTTTGTGTATTTTTCCCAGGATTTTTTCTCTACATTTTTTCTGGTTGTAGAATTGTATTTTCAGTAGATTGAAAACATCCAACAGGTTTCTTCTCATCTTTCGGTTGAACTTTAGGAAGCTAGTAACTTAGAATTACACTAAGTTTTCCAAAATCTTATTCTTCTCCTCATGGTACACAAAAAACCAGACCTATAGTCTAGATGTCTCATTAAACCTTCCTGACAAGCTTAGAAAAGAGCAGTCTGAATATTTTCTGCCTCAGTTACCTTTGTCTGTGGGAAAAAAAAAAAAAGGAGTATTTTGTTTTGCCATGGCCTAAATTGAAAGATAAGAAAAAAAAAGTAACTGATTTTTCTCGGAAAGCTTCATGAGAAAAGTAGGAAAATCTTTAGTTTAAGCAGCTCTTAACTATAAGAGATTTGAGCTTAACTACGTTTTGTAATTTGTTACCAGTCTTATGTTGTCTCTGCAGTGTCACAAAACAGTTACCAGTTTAGCTATAGAAATATTTTAGGGGTTTTTTTTTTTGTTAATTAGAAAATTATGTCATTGATGGTTTCAAAAAAGCACTTAGCTTTGGAGTACATAGTTATTTTGCTAATACTTAGGCACCCATGGAAACCCACATATGGCAGAAATCCTCTGTAAAACCGGTGTTCTTACAAGACAAAGGACTTGGGTAAAAATATCAAGTTCTTTTTAAGTTTCTGTGAATTCATACCTGGAAGTTACCTGTCTTGAGTCAGAAGTTCTGCAGCCATGGTAGGACCTTGTCAGTAAATGTACCTGGAGAAGAAATTAACTTTCTTTATTCTAAGAGTTTGTTTCATTAATGAAAAGAGTAATCCGAAACATTTTTATGCCTTCTTGTAATTGTTGAATAAATCAAATATTTATAAGAAATGATTTATAATGAATGTGAAGCAAAAATATCAAAACTTTATCCGTCAGAGGTTCTTCTGCTTCAACCAAATTTTTGGGTTTATTGTTGTAGCTGTATATCCTTCAAAGCAATTAGAATTATGGATTTTTACCATAGTGAATAAAGGAAAAATTATTGTGCCTTATTACTACTAATTTCCCATCTTTAATGGTGGTAGTGATACTAAAATGAGGCAGTGAAAGATATTTCCTGAACTTAATTTAAAAAAAATAACAAGCAAACAACCTTTTATTCCAAGTATCTCTTTTGCACTTGCAAAGCTAAATAATCTCAGGAAACCTTGCAATGAAAGTGTTAGTAATCTACCCTGTCTACCGGATATCAGATCTGGAATAAAAGGTGTTCTGAGCCAAACTTCCACTGAGTGAATTAGAGTCATAACTGAGAATAGACTTAAGGATTTAAAATGCCCAAAATTCTCTTTCACCCATTGAACAGCCTTAATCTAAAAGGAACCTCTCCAGATTTCTTTACTTTCTGTGAGGATGAGCTCTGGGACACTTTCACAATGTTTGAATGGCATAAGTTGCCATTCTACTGCTGGGTAGTTCCAAGTCTGTGGTCTGTAAAGTCAGGACTTGTGTTCATAAAATGTGTGAAAGAAAAAAAGAGGGCTGGAGAACATGTCATTGAAGAAGATAATAACCATGTTAGGCTTCATTTAATCTTTAAATTAAAAGAAATTTTTGGCGCATGAAAGGACCCCTTTCAACCATGCCCATTCCATGTTTTTAGAACTATTTTTCAGTGGAGGGTCAGGGGAGAAAACCAGCTAGTTTTATAAGGCTTAAGAGTGGAAGTCTTATAGGTCATTTGCCAGCAGTATCAAGGAACTAGATTTCATGTCATAGTAGAACCTCTCTTCTGTTTCCAGTCTGCCACCAGGCTATGACACTGCAGTATAGTCAATCCAAATCCATTTAGCTGTTCCCCTTTTGCAGCTTTTACCATATTCATGGCTGCTTTCTGTGTCCACCTACTGATGCGTCCCTCATAATTTTTACTGAGCGTTTTTCCTTCCTTTTAGTTTGGTTGCATTGCTCTTACTCTGTGGTGGCTACTGCCTGTGCTATGTGCGTTTTGCGTGTTTCTCATCAGTTGGTTCCCTTGGCTTGATCTGCCAGAAATCAAGCAAGACACGTGAATATTTTTATCTCTGTGATTATTGCAAACTTAGCATCTTATAAAATAGTAATGATGATAATAATAAATCTTATGAAGCATATAAATATTCCAGAGAGAAAAAAACCGTGATGATATTTTAAAGATGCATCTCTTGCTGAAGTGCACTTAATAAACTAAAATAGATGACCAGAGACTTAGGACTGAAACCATTTACAGGGAATATAGGGAACCATAAATCATTATGATATAGGAGAATTAGACCACAGAGACTCCTAAAGGTCAAAAAGATGAAACTCAAAATAAAAATCTGGAGCAATAAGGACCTGTCAAGGTCTTTATGTTAGTCAAATTTAGTAAAGCAGTGCTTGAAATTTGTCTAAGAAGGGATAGTACCATCACAGCCAAACTTAAGAGCAGCTGAATTCTGATAATAGAAAACTTACGTGGATCACAAAACAGGTATTTGTCTCATGTATTGAGGTGATACACACACTAGAGAAGGAACTGTAGAATTCTGTGAACTGTGCAAATATGACTCAGAGGACAAATATCTTGAGATTTTACAGCGTACTCAGATAAGTTGTGCGTTTTCTTCAGAAAATACTTCTTTTCCCCAGAGGAATATAGTCACAGTTGAATTTGCCTCAGGCTGGTAATAAAAATATAACATTTTTAAGAATTATTACTAGAATAAGAATTCTAGTTTGAGACTTAAGTTGGGTGACATACTTTTATGTGTCTTTATTCTAATTCCAGTCATGCTAACATTCATGAATTTTAGTTTTTGTAATGGGAAACTGGTAAAGTGTATATATACTTGCCATATAGCAACCAAAGCAAGTGGAATTTTAAAAAATGAGGAATTTTGGTTGTTAGAAATAGCTGCTGCTGCTGTTGTTGCTGCTATTTTTTATTATGATCATTATTGTTGTTGTTATTACTATTTCCATGTTCTGGAGTTATGCTGAAGAAAAAACTTTGGTAACAAAAACTTTTTATATTCTAAAGTTTCTTTTATGACAGAAACTGGAAAAAAAAAACAACTTAGAAAAACAAATGTCAGAGATACTTTCTTTCATTAAGTTTTTAAAGGGAGTTTGAAGATGGAAGCTTTTCAGAAGCTCCAAATTTAGGAATTCTAGAGAAAAGGGACCATAAAAGAAGATTGCTATTATACTTTTTATAGGGGTTTCTTTTGAGTTTCCATTTGACTTCTTTGAGTGAAAGAAGAAGAAAACAATATATCACCTACTGCAAAACCAGAAATCATTCTTACAAACACGAGTTAGAAAAAATTTTACCCTTACACGACATTTGCCTACTTCACGCTCATTTCCTTTTCCAATGCTTTTTTTTGTCTATAATGTAAACTCCATCCAGTATTAGATGGGTTTTGTATGTTTGAATAGTTTTCAGAGTAGAGCCTGTCTTTGATGCTCTACATGCTATTGCAGTTATAAGCAAAGCAAAGCAACTACAGAGGATATAACAAACAAAAATCAAAATGGCAATAAATATTTTCAGAAAATGCTAACATATTGGTTAATGGTACTTGTGGTGCTCAGCTTTGTCCGTAAAGTGAGTTATCAACTTGGTGTGTAGTCAAATTAAATACAAGGGAAATATTAACTGGTTGAACTGATGTGCATGTACATCTAAATGTGAGGTGTTTAAGGTAGTCTTTAGCTACAGCCAATGATCATTTTGCTGTTTAATTTATTTAATATCCAAAAAGAGACTAAACAAAATTGCTTTCCTGCATAGAGCAGTGTGAAGCATCCATTTTTTGAGAAACATATAATTTTAAAAATAATTTAAAGCTCAGAAATAAGCCTTCAACTGCTGGCAAACTGTTACTACTACACTTGAGGCAATTCAGTTCAATCTGTGACAATTGGCACTGACTGCAGCCTTGTTTTGAGGTTCCTATAGCAAACTCTTCTGGGGACTTTCAAGTCCCACTTCTTTTGTGGACCAGTGCCAGTTGATCTGAAATCTCTTTGATACCTAGTTAGAAGGGTTCTCCAATGTGACAATATCACATTCAAGAGCTTTGCCTTGGACATACATGTACCTGTGATATAGATGGTGTGCATTTGATTCAGAATCACAGAATCATAGGGGTTGGAAGGGACCTCGAGAGATCATCGGGTCCAATTCCCCTGCCAAAGCAGCTCCCTAGGACATATCACTCAGAGAGGCATCCAGACGGATCTTGAATATCTCCAGAGAAGGAGACTCCACCACCTCCCTGGGCAGCCTGTCCCAGGGCTCTGTCACCCTCACTGTGAAAAAGTTCTTCCGCATGTCAGTGCGGAATTTCCTGTTCTCCAGTTTACAGCCATTGCCCCTAGTCCTGGTCTTATTTAAAAATCAACAAAAAACATAGAAAACAAATTTTCTTGTAACGGTGCACAAGCTTTCTCAGGGCTTTGTGTACAGGGAACAGCCAATGTATCCCTCAAGTCCAGGCGATAAACAGTTGCCTTCATCCACTTAAGAAGTTGTATATATGAGAGATCGGAGACCAGATTTGCTAAATCCATAATTTCCCACACTTTCTTAAAACACCAAATTCACTACTGAATGTGTCCTGTCACAGCTGCTGCTATTTGTTGCTGTTTTCAGCAGCTCTAAAGCTAGAGGTATAGTCTTTGTTATTGTTACTTAGATGTGATGCTTTGCACCTGGCTATATGAGGCTCTGTGTTTGAACTGTGGTCATTACTGTATCTGAAACTGTCTGCACCCGACAGGCACAGCGTTGGGCTCAAGGACTCAGCATTATGAGACACGGACTTTTACTTCCTTTTGACTTGACTGTGAGGGGAATTTAAAAAAGAAAGGATGTTGAGTGTTGAGGTTTTGTGCTGCACTAATTTTAGAATGAATTAATGAGTTATACTGAACCTGGAGGATACTTCCTGGGAAACTGTACTTCATCTGGCCCGAAAGAGAGGTTGTGGAGCCTCCTTCTCTGGAAACATTCAAAACCCGCCTGGATGCGTTCCTGTGTGGTTTAGTCTAAACGATCCTGCTCTGGCAGGAGGGTTGGACTAGATGATCTTTTGAGGTCCCTTCCAACTCTGAATGGCCTACGATTCTGTGTGAAATGAAGTCAAGTCCTTATCAAGAGGTCCATCAATCCAATGCATATCTCTTCAATATAGAGACAAGGATTTCATGCAGGATAGTGTCAAATGCTTTGCACAACTCCAGGTAGATGACATCTGTCTTCAGTTGTAGCCAGTCTCAGGTATCATAACATTCTGAAATTTTAAATATTTTTCTGACTGTTAAGAGTCAGATTGAGAGCTGTGCTTTAGGCATTCCATGTATTTCAGTGCAGTCATTTCACAATATCCAGGGAAAACATGCCTGATCCAGAAATGCTCCAGTGTTCCTCTTTGTGAGCGATTGTTGAATCACCTTACAACACATCATCACTCTGATTTATTTTGTCCCTTTAAGGTTTACACACCTGTAGTTAAAATGCTGCAGTGCAAGCAGTGTAATTGTGTTTATACATTTTATAGCAGAAAGTGTGCTCAGACAAAGACTTGATGGTTACACAAAACAGAGTTTTGTTTGTGTTCTTCACTTGGACCTTGGTAAATTGAGGGATGTATGAAGACTAAGTAACATTCACTGTTGCCATTATAGCCTCACTGCTGCAGCAACATTTGAAGAAAGTGAGATTGTTATGTTAGCTGAGCTAATAGACAGCAGTCCTTAGCAATCAGAGTGCAATTAAATGGAAGTCCATGTAAATTAACAATATTAATCTGATGGCTTTTGCTTTCACTTAGTCTTAGATCATTATAGTAATTTTTAATTTATTAGGCTGTGGCAGGATTTTATTTTTCATTGAAAAGTGTCAGGGGTCCTTACTCTTACCCAGAATATAGGAGGTTTGAGTATCATTTAAAAAAAAACCAAACAATTGAATATTTATTGATGGAGTTATTAAAAATACCGTTTTTCTCCTCATGGGTTGATTTCCTTGTCCCTTCCGCATTCAGATGCTGGCTTAGAAGACTTTTGCATTAATAAAACAGCCACCAAATAAAAGACATTATTTTATTCAAAGCCTCTGATATGTATCTTGAACAAACCTTAAAAAAGGGGAACATATGTTCTCATTGTGTTTGTTTAGAACTTACAATGTATCTTCAGAATGTTGTGACTCAGTCTATTGCAACATTCTAGAATAATATTTATGCCTGAATTTTCCAGTAGATGGGATTGTTTCTGTTATGTCTTAGCCCATAAGATCATGCAAACACTGAGCCCATTTACCAGCATGCACAGTGATTTTTTTTTCTTGCAGCTTGAAATTCAGGCTTTAGTTTTACAATCTCCTTATCGGAACCCTTTATGGTGCTTGAAAGCAACATTATGTAGCTTATTCATTTTCTTCTGGAAAATATAGATGAAAGTAAAATTATTAATCCTACAGATTCTAGAGCAGAGTTTTCCTCATTCAGCAATACTTGATATATCATCGAAATATGAGAAAGATTAATTAATTTGAAGCTATAGTAATAGCCTTAGTTTACATTATTAAAATCTTCAACTTTGTTACTTAAAACAATTTCTAGTGTGAGAGATCAGTGAAGCACTTACTACTCTGTGAAGATAAAGGACTTGATTCATCTTTGTTTGAAATTGATGAAGCCCCTCTGCAGACTGGGAGTTGTCCAGAAAAATGTCATCTCCAAAATGCAGTTCTTGCTTTGCTTTGTCAGAGAGGTTGGAGATGGAGAAAAACAGCTGTAGCCTGTACCTTTATTTTTCAGCTAGATGATTCAGAGAAAGAACAGACTCACTTTGATCTCTTTGGGCTTTAAATCAATCTCCATAAAGAAAACTGGACAAGAAATTATGGAATTGACACGCTAACTCTGCTAGCAATTTACTTGCATTTAAAATTAAGAGGAGTTGACCAGGTCCTCAGCTGCCACAGAATTACGAAACCCTGTTAACTCCCTTGGATGCATGAGAAAAGTTGCAAGTTACAGCTTTACATACTAATCTCCAAATTGTGAACATTTCTGCAGAATACCACAGTACTAGGAGACCCTAAATGTCTTCATGGTCCCTAGCTCAGGGTATCCTTCATTGGTGGCTCCTTGTGCAGTTCCTCTTGATGTGTGGATGGCCAGGCGTTTCTCCCACAATGTGCCACCTGGGAGGCCGTGTGAGCATTGCTGATTGCACAGGCTGGATTGCCAGGCACCAGGTCAGATATGAGACTGTTACATAGCCAACATCTGCGCTGCACGCACTGAGAGACCCTTCCATGATTGCTCCTTTACTCACAGACAACCCCACTCTTAGTACATACAGGTTATTTATGAAGGTAGTGGCAGATTCCAAGATTCTTTATAAAGAATGCCAGCGTTTGTGAGAACACTGTCTATGTCTCAGACCTGCAACGTGGGAGCTCGGATAGTGTGGCTCTGTCAAACTGCTGTTCTGGTGATGTCACACCACCATGAATGTACCTCTTACTAGCAAAGATTTTGTTTCCCACAGCTGAGTTTATTCTGTCTCAAACTCAGTCAACACAAGCTCTATGGAAAACATGAGGCTTGGTCAGTGCCCCCAACTCTCTCAGCATTGCCTGACTTAGCTAAGTCTTCTCACAGCCTGGAATGACGTGAGCCAGCAGAATTCAGGAGAGCTGACTGTTACTCTAACTAGAAAACCAAGACCTATAATCCTGCTTTAATCTGTAATGAAGTATTTTAACTCTATTTAAAGCATGAAAAGAGTCAGATATTTTAAAAATCTTCAGGCAGTTGCTCACAAAACTAGAATTATGCTATATGCTGTCACATAGGAGCATATAACCCTCTTTGCATATTTGTTAAGCTCCCTATTAAAAATAGTTAATTTATATGTCCTATCCCTTATTGAAAAGCTGATCCAGAATCCCCATTCACATATTGAAGCGTTTGTGTGAGCTTAGCAGCATGAATATTTTGTTAAAGAGGTTTTAAAGTACTTAGAAAAAGAAGTAATATCAGTGCATATAATCTTTTTCTGAAATGGAGGGCTAAAAGGAATATTAGACACACAGTGAAATCTAGCATCAGCAATTTGCTATGAAGTCTAAAAATGATCCATTACACAGAATGGAAAAAAGCAAATGATGGATTATAGGAATTAATCCTTTAAAAAAACCCAAAAAACCAAATCTCACTGGGGGTCATATAAATAATACACATGAATGTAATTTTGAAAAAAGTAAAGACTGCAGTCTCATTTGCTGTCTTTTGTTAGGGAAATCATTCATTTCCAGAATGTTTGATGATTTATTTGCTGGTTAGTTTTCTAAGTAAAACTGAAGTATAACAATATGAGATGCTTTAACTATAAAGTCAAGTCTGATTTTCCATGATAGCCCCAACATGTCAAGAAAAACTAACTTACATTGACTTGAAATTCACAGGCAGAATAATATGTGTAAGTAGAATTTTCTGAATTGTGAGAGGCAGGTAGGGTGAAATGTGGAAGAAAAAAAAAAAGAAAAAAAAGAAAGGAAAATTTAAATAGTGAGAGTGCAACATTTTAAACAAAGTCTTTGTCTTTGCTGAAGTCACAGAAGGGATTTGCCTAAAATAGACAAGTAGAGATGACAATGGGCTATTAATCTTTTGCCTTTGACAAGGTAGTCACCCTTGATGATTTGGGGGAAATGTATTGATGGGTTTAGTTCTTAGAACTGCATTCTGCCCACAGTACCAGCCTGGTACAAAGTATGCACTTTCTCAACTAAATAGTTACCCTTTCCCTTTTCCCCTGCAATACCCTGTTCATACCTGTTCAGAGTGTTTTCCTGAAAGTAGATGGTGGTTTAGATATCATAGTACTTCCTGTGCTGTTGAATATGTGCCATTCACCCACCTTCCATTGTGAACACTAACCGTTTATTCCTCTCTTCCCTTTCCCATCTTTTAAGCAGTTAATTATCTGTAAAAGGGTAATAGTTTTTCTCTTAGCTTGTGGCACCAAATTTTCTTAAAAGATTTTGAGAGACATTGTGAAATGTCTTTTTGAATTTGAAATAACCTGTATCAGCATACCTCTGATATCCATGAATATTGACTCCCTCAGAGACTCTGATAGGTTTGTGGCTTCCATTTATAAAAAAAAGCAGGAAATCATCCACTAATTTTGTGCTTTATTGTAGTCATTTAACCCCAGCTGGTAATTAAGCTGCTCACTCGCTTCCCAGTGGGACAGGGGAGAGAATCAGAAGGGTAAAGGTGAGAAAATTCATGAGTTGAGATAAAGGCAGTTGAACAGGTAAAGAAAAGCCACACAAGCACAGCAAACTGAGGAATTAATTTCCCACTCCCCATGGGCAGGCAGGTGTTCAGCCATGCCCAGGAAAGCGGGACTCCATCATATGTAACAAAGACTTGAGAGGACAAGTGCCATCACTGCAAATGTTCCCTTCTTCCCTTAGCTGTGTTTGCTGAGCATGACATCAGAGGGTATGGGGTATCCCTTGGGTCACATGGGGTCATCTATGTCCACTCCCAACTCCTTGTGCACCCCTAGCCTCCCTACTGGTGGGATGGGGTGGGAAGCAGAAAAAGACTTGGCTCTGTGTAAGTCCCACTCAGCAGCAATGAAAACATACCGGTGTTGTCAACATCACCAGTGTAAAACATAATCTCACACTAGCTACTTTGATGAAAATTGACTCTATCCCACCCAAGCCAGCACATATATGATCTCTCCTGATTTGCCCAATTCAGATGTCATCGTTATTGTTTCCTAATTCCCCTGAACTACTTGAAGGATTTTAAAAATGATGTAACATTTACCATTTTTCAAATAAGAAGGTAATTTTTAGCAAGAAGCTGTGTGCTGTTATTGTCAGTTTACTTATTTCTGTTTCATGAATTATAATCTTTGGAGACTTTTTTGTTTATTTTTATTTTGTCCATTTGTTCCATAATGCCTTCAACTAACACAGCCTGCTCTAGTCTTGCCATTTCTAAATGCCCCATGTATCAGGTCTACAGACTCTAACAATCTTTCCATCCCTGATTTGCTTAAAACAGGATTGATTTTTAGCTTTTATACCTTTGATGCTTCTAATGACCTTTCTCTCCCTAATGTTTAGTTCTGCTGATTTCTGTCTGCCCTTCTTCACATTTCTTGATTGACAGCAAGCATTTGCTTTCTGCCTTTAATACAGTGATCATGAGCTTCCCTCCTGTAGCATTCTGCTGGTTCATGTCCCTGATTCGGGTCCCTCATCAATAGTTGTACTGAACTTAGCTATCTTTGCTCATTTGTAGCGCAGAGAAGAGGTCAGGGACTAGTCCCTTAACACTTTTCTCTTGAGTGGAGTCACCTCTCAAGAGAGCAGAAAGCAGCAAAAAAAATTTTTATGTTTCTCTGGAATAAAGTTTGGTCAAAATGCAGTCATTTTTTTTGTCATTGTATTCATGTTTCTTAACCTTGGGCACCCAAGGCACCTAGTCTGCTTAGTCAAAGACAAAAGATGAGCTCCTGTGGGGGTCTTCTTGGAATTGCTGAACTGGGCAATAACTATATTACATTTAAAAAAATAGAATAAACATGCCTTGTCCCCCAGTTGCACCCTAATAAGTTTATGATGGCTATGAGAGGTCAAGTAAGTGGACTTTGAAAGTAATGGAGAAAATACTGTAGCTCTTCAAAATCATCTTACGTGTTATATAGAGTCACAAACTGACACAGAAAGTAGTTTTAATGCTTGATGGTCACTGCTGAAACAGTGCAAAACACATTGAAGTCAATTTAGTCTTCCTCCAATATCAGGGGCACCTGGGTCAGTCTCAGACTTTTTGTCATTCTGACTTTTTAAAAAAGAATATGGACTTGCTTCTAAATCAAAGAATTGGTTAGAATTGCCACCAGAGACTGGTTTTTTTTAGTTGGATACAAGGAACTTTTGTTGGCTGGTTTACGCAATTCAGTTAAGTATAACCAAGATTTTTATTCAGATCTAGCTTTATAATGTAAAATTGTCTCTTACCAAAATACAGTAAATAGATGTCCTGTGAAGCTTTGAAGTTGAATCTTCTTTTAGTGAGACCCCATTAAAGCCTGTGGGAGTATGAACAGTCCCTGGTGAATTTACTTTCCAACTCTATAAAGGCACAAAATCAAGTACATCCTCATTGGAATAAGGAACGTGATTAAAAAAATAAAAAGCTCCAAATCCCACAGCTGGAACCCAGATGCCAAGAAACATAACTTTGATGCTTCACAGATGATTTCGAATACAAAGCTATTCCAATTGATTCCTCCCCTACTTTTTCCTTGGAAAAATGTTAAGTGTTCTGTGGTTTGTTTGTTGTTTGTTTTAAGTGGTGAAGAGTTTATGCAAGTTCATAAAGAAAGAGTTTTCATAAATGGATACATACTTCTTTGGTTCCATTAATTAAAGTTAACAAACCATATGTCCATATATTTTTAAGTGTACAGTCAAGGCTTTTCTTGATGTGAGTTTGAAAGGTACATGAGGAAGTGGTATGGTTATACTATGATAGAAAACTCTTAAAGGTTTAAAACCATGCCAGAAGGTTTTATTTTTAAACCTTACAAAAGCAGATAGACCTTTAAAGACCACCTCTAAAACTTTCTAGGTAAAATGTAGCGGTAGAGTCTTTCAGATAGTGTTGAAGTTAAAGAAGGCATATATCCATATATGCAGTTATGTCTGTGAGATGCTTTGTGTTGTAAATAGGTATTTTTAAATGTGTGTGTGCTCGAGACTTAGACGAGAGAATCAAGAACACAGCCGTTATCAGGGGTGAGCAACAGACACCTACATTCTGGGGAGTAACTTAATCAAGGTTTGTCTGGGTGGGTGCCTGAAGTGATGCATACTGAAGGAGGAGGCCATGAAATTTATTACAAAATGTTTAAAAGGATTTTTTTAGCTTTGACTTGACTGAGTTGCTATAATTCATGCAGGTGTCAGGCTCTTCTTTGGAGGATGTGGATTTATCTGAGTTTCATGAAAGCTATTTTGTTGTAGAGGTGATAAATGACTTTACATGTTTCAGTTAGTGGTTTGGTTCACAGTATTGTACATACTTCACCTGTTTTGAATAGTAGCACCCACTGCATGATCTTGGAATTGTTTCGTTTGTCAGAAGCAGGAAAGCATCCAGCTCTAAGGTCCCCAGCATTAGGACATGGAGCTGTTAGAGTGAGTCCGGAGCAGGGCCACAAAGACTATCAGAGGGCTGGAGCATGTGAGCATGGGCTCAGAGAGTTGGGCTTATTCAGCCCAGAGAAGAGAAGGCTCTGGGGAGACATAGCAACCTACCAGTACCTGGAAAGGGCCTTCAAGAAACCTGGAGAAAGAATGTTTACAAGGGCAGGTGTTGGTCAGACAAAGGGTAATGGCCTTAAGTCAAAGAAGGGTAGATTTAAGTTAGATATTAGGAATAAATTCTTCTGTATGAGCGTGGTGAGACACTGGCACAGGTTGCCCAGAAGCTTCCCAGCAGGTCAACCCTTACCTTGTACTGGTACCGAGGGTTATTCCTACCTAGGTGAAGGAAGAGTATCCCTTTGTTGAATTTCATTCGGTTCCTCTCTGCCAATCTCCCTAGCCTTTCTAGAGCTCCCTAGCCTTTCTAGTCTCCCCCTTTCTCTCGCGTTAGGCTTGCCCTTCCATTGCCCCTCTATGTGTTAAGGTTGATGGGTTTTGGTCAGACTGGTGGGTTTACAACCTGTCAGTATCCTAAGCCCTTTGCCTGAAATGTGATATTGATTGTTTCTTTCTTCTGGCTTTAGGATGTGGTTGGGATCTTTTTTAATGTTTGCTAACAGGCTCTATGCTTGGCTTATTATTCCTTGGTTTGTAAGCCCATATTGCACCTGAATTTACTGTGTAGCTTGTGTTCTACATATGTTGGAGGCCTTGGTCTTTGTTCTCTTTGCTACCCCTAGGGCCTGGCTAGAGGGACTTGAGGTGCTCCTGAGGTTGCATTCCTCTGATGGCCAGTAATTGGCCATCAGTGAGTTGTTTATAGCCCCCGGGCTTAAAGTATTATCCTCTCTGATGGTTCTTTCAAAGCCTCTGATACTCCTCTGTGCTCTGTTTTATTATGGGGGTCTAATAGGTCATTCTACCCACAGTAACTACATGTTACAAATACCCATTAGTTGCAAAATACGTATCACTCTAGACATTACATCACCTAATTATACAGAGCTAATGAAAAGTTGAAACAAAGTAGGTAATAGACATCTGGTAATTAGATAATTGCTATTGCATCCAAAAACAAATCTTCAGGGACAGAGAGACAAACACAGGCAAAGCCCGACAGGTCCCAGAGCCTGTCTTGTTAGCTTAATGCAAAACCTGTGGCCTGTTACAAACAGCAACTACTCTCTGTTTACTGAGCTACAAAGCTAGGAAGCCTCTTAATGGTTTGCTTATGATTAGATTTCAGAAGGACTAATCCATGCTGGGATGCAAGGATGGCTCCTCAGAAAGTTTAATGGTACTGGCCATACCCGTGGAAAAAAAAAAAAAACAAACCAAAAAAAACCATCAAAAAACCCCCACAAAACATGCTGGATTTTCCATATTAGAATTTCTTAATATTCACATCAACGTTTCTGAAATCCTATTTCAGCGAGGGATTGTCAGTTTCTAGAATAAATGCAGAAGACTTCACATCCACTGGAATAAATTACTTATGTCAAGAGTTTCTCATTCTTAATGTTGGCTACTAGCCTTATCCCAAGGGCAAATAATGGTAGGTCTTTTTTTGGTCCTGGTAGGGAAAGCTGGCCATTCTTATTGAACTGCTGATTACTGGGTAACTCCCTTGATCAAATGCAACTGTTGTATATTCATAACTTATAGTCTGCGATGCCAGACAGGCTTGCATTTGCTGTCTCTTTGCCAGAAATAAGACAGTAGACTGTTTTGATATAACCACATGATTTTATCGTTACATGTTGGTGTTCTGATCATCAGCCCCTCTGAGCCAGATCCTTCTGTTTATCACTCAATTAAAGTAGATATAAAACATGCAGTACCCCTTCTTATTGCTGTTCTTAAACTCCCGTGCCTAAAATTACAGTGGTTTTTTAAAAATGAATAATCTTCAGTGTATAAAAGGGGCACATGGGACCTCATTAAAAGAGTCTCAAAGAAATCTGAATTTGGCATTCATGTAAATCCCTGTGATCCCCTAGCAAGGAATTGCTGTGTTTTGTTAGAAATTCATGCAATCTGTGCACCCACTCGTCTTTCTTGCTATCAGTAGGAGAAAGGAAGCAGGGGGCTTTTGCAGGTAAAACACAACTTTAGGATGTGAGTAATAATTCCATCTAGTCCCATTAAAACAGAAGATATGGTTCCTGTATCTCAGCTACCTCCTGTGTTAAGAATTGTTCTCTGAGGCTAAAGTGGTTGAAGGAATTATGGGATGTTAAGTATTGAGGATGTTCTCATTTGACTTGAAGTACCGAATGATTAAATTTTTTGATGTTTAATGTCACTGAATCCTATGAAAAATAATTTCCATTTTCTATAATTTGGTGTGTCTTTGAGATATGTGAGCAGCCATATGATAATAGATTCTGTCTTCCGGTGTTAGCTAACCTCCCATTGGAACATTCTCACCTACAAACAAAATGTCTGTTTGTTTCTGAGCAAGAAAAAGCCACGCCACCTTAGACCAATTCTTTCCAGAGGCCTTGTTAAAACCAAAAACTTGGTCTCATGGATCCAACACAGATCATTCCAAAGGAAGGAAGTTGTGAGTTTTCCATTTTGTGATCTCACAGACTTTGTCATCCCACTGGATGATCATACTAACTTCTTTCCTTTGTCATGGGATTTAAAAAGCACCTCCATATTTTTAGAAATGTTTTGGCTGTGTTAGCTACAGTTCAAGGAATAGTAGCTTCAAAGTTGTGACTTCCCACAGACCTGTCCAAACATGAAGAGGCAGCAATGCAATCTTAGGTGGCAAAACAGTTATTTTGCTTGTATGAAAAATAAAACAAGCACAAAATTAAAAAAAAAAGTTCTGTAACAAAATAACATGTATGGAAACAACTCAATCTGAACAATGCTTGATCTTAAGAGTAAGAAAGCAGGGTAATGATGTATAATTTTGTACACCTTAAATCTTTAGTAAACTCACATACATTGTTCCTCCTTTCCAAAGTTCTTTTAGGCATCTCTCTCAGGCCTCTCTACTGGCACAGAAATACCTCAGTTGAATCTCTTAGGTTTCATACAGTTTTGGGATCCATTAGCAGAGTTTATATATCATTCAATGCCTGCAGAGTAATTGCTTTTATGAACCAAGAATTAACTGCACAGCATGTGGGCCTCATGTATACCTCATCCCTGCTACCAAAATATTTACTGAAACACCTACACCTTGCTGAGAAGCCAGTGTCTTAAGATGTGCTACAGACTGTGACCAAAACAAGTCCCATGTCACACACATTTTTGAATGTGTAAATCATATATACTATTTCTTGTGCTTTTTTTAAAGCAGCATTGTGGATAGATGAATTGACTGGCATTAAAAAAACCCAAAACACTCATATTTGAGCCTTCTCATTCACGCTTTGCAAGAATTTTATTCTGCAAAGCAAAGATTATTGAAAATTACATTCTTTAATCTTTGTTCTTCCCTTTCCTCTGGGATTGTGTTGACTGCTTGCATTCTCACACTTTCATCCCCAAATTCTTGCCAAACACCTGTGTTTTCTTGTTGATGGAATTTCTTCAGCTATTGCTCCTTTTATTTTATATAGTCAATTTAATATCTGTCTGTGGGTATGCAAAGTCAGCTCAGTGTCATTATCATCTATTCTCTCTTGTGTGTCGTCAGTCCCCTCCTGGCCCTTCCTTATAGGATTCTTTTCTTAGGATACTTAAAGAAAAATTAAAACCAATGCAAACTGGTTGTCCTACCTACTCTGGACCATTTTCTACCTTTACTGCTCTTAGCAGTGTTGTCTTGTCTCTGGCCATCTAGAAGAAAGCCTTCATTTTCCCAAAAGTGTTGTAGTTTGGCGACAAGGTTCACTGAGTATCTTGGGTCAGTGGAAAGACAAAAGGATGTATTACTGGCTTGTCCAAGGGGAGAATTAAAGAAAAAAACCCAAACCAACAAACCCAAACCAAAAATGTTTTGCTATAATTATCCCTTTCCATATGTGCAGCTTAAAGCTGCCTGTGCATCCCTGCCTTGCCTTCCCCGGTAGAACTCCTTCTGTGAGCTTCTGTAACTTCCTAATCATCCTGCAGAACAAAACTCTTAAACTGGCCAACTCCAACAGGGTAGTGTTAAGCAAATTTGCCTTTGGGGTTTTGTTTGATAAGTCAGAACGCTTTATAAATGGTCAGACATTTCAAATTTAAAAGCACAGTGTGGATACAAAATACTTCTTGTGATTTTCCTATAAAAAGCAATTTGCAGTCTATAGCTAACACTTATTTTCCAGTTACTAACGTCATTGGCCTGAAAATGCCAAGGAGCTGATGGTGTGCTTGCTGAGCTGTCAAAACAAAGCCTGTATTACAAAACCTACATCGTAAGTTCAGGGCACCCATCCTGACCTTGAGCTAAAATTCAGTCCTGTGAGTTTGACTTGCGTATCCCAGCTATGTTTATGCAGTTACTGGCAGTAAGTCCTCTCCACATCGCTAGGAATTTCTGAAATAAACATCATGCCTTGCCCAACCCTTGCTTTTCCAATAATTTAATGTGGCTTTACACATCGCTTTGATAAGCAAACACACCAGCGGCAGTCTGCAGCTTCAGGATCCTGGAGGCATGGACCACTGTTAAATTTTCCAATCTCTGGCATGCAACTCAACTCTCATAACTTGTAGTTATTTATGTCCCTTTTCTGGTTTGTTGAAAAGAATAATCTTGGTAGATGACATATTCACTGACTCTTTTTCCTGCCCAATTTGATCACTACAGTGTAAATCAATCCTTGCTTGTCTCTGCTTTTCTTCCTCTCATAAATGAGGTTATGTGAATTTTATGATAAGAAGTGGGGCAAAGCTGGCATGCAGAAATTTGATTTGGGACAAGACTGAGATGAGTGTCGCTGAGTAGAAGGAGAAGCTAAGGATCCTGTATGTGCATTAAGTAGTAAAGTTCTTTAAGAGCTCTCATGAGTACTGTGTAAGAAAAGATATTGTTGTTATACATTCAACTTGTAGAAACTCATACAATGCTCCATTTGAAATGTGCCTTGATTTAATTTTACCAGGGAGTCATACTCTGTTCCTGGTCAGTTTATTTTTGTTACCACAGTATTTTCTTTCCTATTTTTATACAGTCTATAATCACTTTCTTTTGTTTTCTTTATTAACCTTCTGGCTTGAATGTCTTTAGCAATGCCACCTTTCCCCTACATAGCACTTAGCCTTTTAGCTGAGACTTCAAACAAGGTGTAAAGTAAATGGGCTTTAATCTCTCCTAAGGAATTTCCCCTGAGCTGTAGAGTTTAGGCTTTAGCAGGTCTGAGCTGAAACACACAGGCTATTGTCAATTAAAACCTGATCTGATTTATGCTAGTGACACGCGGAAAACACACTTTACAACTTAGAAAGTTATAAAGAAGGTATGTTTAATCGCCGGCGGACGCACGGGGGATAGCTCCTCCAAAGACGTGCGTGCCCGATACAGTAACGCACTCATATTTATACCGCAAATTGTTACAAAATTCATAAGGTCGCCCCACCCGCCTATACATATGCATGGCCTGTCCCGCTTCGTATTAAAATGAGCATTTCCATAGTCTCCTCCTAGTGGCGCAGGCGCAGTGTCCTTTGAGGGTGGTCGTCGGGGGTCCCAAGATGAAGGCTCAAAGTCTTCCTCAGAAATGAACTTTTCACCTTTCTTCTTGACGCATGCGTACTAGGCAAGCTGGGCTTTTATCTAAGCAGGGGGTAACACCAGGCGCGACCAGTTCTTGGGAGTTTCCCCGCTATCTAAGCAGGCCATCCATGGAATAAAGGGTGTGACATTCTTACTGGCCAGACCCTCAACCATTTAATTCTATAACAAACATTCCTATGACCTTCCTATAACCTAACATTCCTATATAACATAACATTCCTATAACTTTCCCCGTTTCAATTCCCCCCTTTTCTACAAAGTTAGTAAATTCTTTTACTACATATCCCTCCAATGTCATGAGACTTTAGTTGATATGCGCTCAATGTCATAAAGTATGTAAGTGGTTACATGGTGCCACGATTCATTCATTCCCTTGTAGATTGCCCTTTTTCTAAAAGCTCTTTTGTATAATGCATTGGAGACATTTTATGCTGGTCCCAACCACAATACAAAATCCAATAATGATGATAATTATCATTATGAGGTGTCTTACCCATATCCATGGTACTGCTATCCAAGATGTCAGTTATCCCCAAACCTCAGCAAACCCCCAAGAAGTATCATCTTTATTTATTCCTATCCCAACTTACAGATAATACTTCATATCCTGCTGATTGGGGTTTGGTAAAAGCACACTACAAGAGCACTGACTCCCCTTCGGCAACTTCATATTGTTTATGTGGGGCCCATATTTCGAATCCGGCACCAATGTATACCAGGTACATACTTACAAACACAGTCACATGAGTTATCATCGTTGGGGTTGCCTCTGTAGTCGGATCTTCACGGGTCCAGCAGGCTCACTTCTCCACCTTCCTGGGGCCTTCTTTCTGTTAATACCAATAGATATCTGTACCCCCCTTTTCTTGGAAGTTCCGAGAAATCAATTTGCCAATGTTGTCCCGGCCCCTTTCCTCATTCAATTTGACCCATTCTCAATTTTGGTGTTTGATTCAGTACGTCACTTGCAGGTTATTGTTGGATACAATGGGGAATTCACTATTGCAGTTTGGAAGTATGACCACACTGATTACAATCACAAAAGATCCACAAAATACTCTTATTACAATCACTGTGGCTTCCCTAAAACTTAGGATCACAGCTCACAAGCACACAAAATAGTTACTCAGAACGACACACTTAAAACCTTAAAACATATCACATAGTCACTTACCCTGTCTCTCAGGTAAGGGTTCCCAATACATTACCTCAGCCAGCCGCCCGGCTAAGGGGGAAGGGTCTCCTCCTAAGGTTGGAGGAACGGCTCCCAATACGAGCTCGAATGCCAGGGCTTTTTATTTGGTTCATTTTGCTGATGTGTGTGACAGGATGCAGGACTGGGCCTGACATCTTCGGCCCTATCTCTTGCATATTCCTATTGTCTTGGCCCATCGAAACCAAATGCGGATCCTTAGGGCTTGTCAAACAGTTTGAGTAGTGGTTTGACTGGGACTCAGGACATATGTTTGTGGAAGGAAGCCAAGGCTTAGCAAGGCTCTATGCAGGTTTTTCAGGTTCTGTGAAGTGCTGGCTTCAGTCTGTTTACACACAACTCAAGTCGGAGCCATCTACACAGCTCCCCATGAGGTGTCTCTGCAGATAAAGAGCTTAAAAGCAGCCCAAGACTGAGTTGTGTATTACAACTCCCCGTAGGCCACCTGCTCTGCCTAGGCATTATTGAAACCTGTGTGTGTAGTTCAGCCTTACATTCCACACCGTGATCTGAGTCACAATTCAACCACTTATATCTTACTATTGGCAGATGCATGGGTTTCATCTGCATACTTTAGCAGAGCTACATATTCCTTGGTTTTTAAGTGAACCCTTATGTGAGAGATGGATTTTACCATGATTCTTTTGATACAACTGATAGCAATACTTACTATAATAATGCAAATTATAATAACAATTAAGGTCTGCAGCAGGTTATAATCCACCCCGAAAATACCCATCCTATTCTACCAAAAATATTTCCCAACCAAGTGTCCTCTATTTGTTCTTGCAGTTCATGCGTGACTTCAGCTATCTTCTTCCGTGACACCCGGTATCCCTGTAGCCCTAAAAAGTTCAGTAAGCTTACAGTCCAAGAAATGCATACCTCCTTTGTTTTGGTAGCGATTAGGATGTCATCCGCATATTGTAGTATTTGACCTTCTCCTGCATTTTGGTGGTATCACAGATTCTAAGGCCTTGCTGATCGGCCGTTCCGATAAATTTATCAGTGTGCGAATAATCTCTGTGGATTGCCCATCTAGCGCTGCCCGCGGTATCCCTAATGCTAACGCCTTTTTTCACAGCTCATTGCGCTGAGATTTGAAATGGAGATTGGTTTGTCGAGGAGGGTGGGGATTATTTCTCTCGAAAAACCGTGCTTGGCGGACCCGGCGCTGCAAATTTGGACACTCTTCTAACCAGCCTATCTCTCTGCCACAAATCACCATTTCTTGTAATAGCTCCCCCCACGTTAAAACAGGCTGTAGCTGGTTTGGGTTGTGAGCATTACAGTCAATTGTCTGTGCAATCTTTTCCTTTAGGGTTTGCATATAGATTTTCAAGGCATGCGGGAGACCCCTAATCAATGGTTTAAGGCGGGTGGGGTCAATTGGAGCAGCAAGGGGAACACCCTGTCTCCCACTCTCATACATGGCTTGTATACACACAGCCTTTTGGCACTGATTCAGCCAGCCCAGATGATTTAAAGGAGCTAGCAGTTGTTCACCCAATCCTGTCCCTGGTGTAAGGGACGAGATCAGTGCATCTCAAGATTGTCTTATCTATCCCCTGGGCCAGGGAAGAGACATCATTAGATATTGACTGCCTTAGGGGCGGCCATCCTATAATTAGGTACAAACTTCACAGGGGCAATACATCCTGAGAGGGCCACACCTTAGTATCCAAATTTCCCCTATTCACTCTCAGGAGGTCACACTGTAGCTACACAGTTATGTTACAAACTTCACAGGGGCAATACATCCTGAGAGGGCCACACCTTAGTATCCGAATTTCCCCTATTCACTCTCAGGAGGTCACACTGTAGTTACACAGTTACGTTACAAACTTCACAGTCAGACCACGTCTCATTCATTCATTCATTCATTCATTCACTTACCCAAGTCACTCACACAATAAACAGTTACACTCAGTTATAGCAAAAGGACACACGTGCAATAGGACAAGACAAAACAGTACAACTCGAGTCAACCAGTTACCAGGTACTAGCCGTATGGGCCATAAGTCACAGTTCAGTGACCCCCCCACTACTCTAGCACTTCCAGGTCCAGGACAAGGGGACTCCGTCGTGCGCGAGACGTCTCTCCGCGACTTATAGACCGCCCCGATCGCGATCACACTCAGTTAATACAGGTGCACGATACAGGTGCACGATACAGGTGCACGATACGGGTGCACAATACGGGTGCACAATACAGGTGCACAATACAGGTGCACAATACAGGTGCACAATACGGGTGCACAATACAGGTGCACAATACAGGTGCACAATACGGGTGCACAATACAGGTGCACAATACGGGTGCACAATACGGGTGCACAATACAGGTGCACAATACAGGTGCACAATACAGGTGCACAATACAGGTGCACAATACGGGTGCACAATACGGGTGCACAATACGGGTGCACAATACGGGTGCACAATACGGGTGCACAATACGGGTGCACAATACAGGTGCACAATACGGGTGCACAATACGGGTGCACAATACAGGTGCACAATACGGGTGCACAATACGGGTGCACAATACAGGTGCACAATACAGGTGCACAATACGGGTGCACAATACGGGTGCACAATACGGGTGCACAATACGGGTGCACAATACAGGTGCACAATACGGGTGCACAATACAGGTGCACAATACAGGTGCACAATACGGGTGCACAATACAGGTGCACAATACGGGTGCACAATACGGGTGCACAATACGGGTGCACAATACAGGTGCACGATCCCAGAAATATTATTTCACATACCTTGTCCGCAAAGAAGATGGTCCTTGTCTACCCCTGTAGTGACCAGCTGAGAGCGGAGTCCCTCCGAAAAAAGTGTTTCGGGCTGCAGCTAGGGCGTCCGCGCCTCAGGCGGTCCTGCAGCCAGGCAGAGGAGGTCCCATCTGGGGTGCCAAAACTGACACGCGGAAAACACACTTTACAACTTAGAAAGTTATAAAGAAGGTATGTTTAATCGCCGGCGGACGCACGGGGGATAGCTCCTCCAAAGACGTGCGTGCCCGATACAGTAACGCACTCATATTTATACCGCAAATTGTTACAAAATTCATAAGGTCGCCCCACCCGCCTATACATATGCATGGCCTGTCCCGCTTCGTATTAAAATGAGCATTTCCATAGTCTCCTCCTAGTGGCGCAGGCGCAGTGTCCTTTGAGGGTGGTCGTCGGGGGTCCCAAGATGAAGGCTCAAAGTCTTCCTCAGAAATGAACTTTTCACCTTTCTTCTTGACGCATGCGTACTAGGCAAGCTGGGCTTTTATCTAAGCAGGGGGTAACACCAGGCGCGACCAGTTCTTGGGAGTTTCCCCGCTATCTAAGCAGGCCATCCATGGAATAAAGGGTGTGACATTCTTACTGGCCAGACCCTCAACCATTTAATTCTATAACAAACATTCCTATGACCTTCCTATAACCTAACATTCCTATATAACATAACATTCCTATAACTTTCCCCGTTTCACTAGGGTCATGCCAACTACAGAACTGCTCATATTTAGGAAGATGCAAAGAGGGTAACAGCTATTAGTCCTTTTTTTTTTTTTTTTTTTCCCTCCCATACTGGAAATAGAGCATAATATGAAGCCGGCAACCACTTAGTACCCCCCCTCCCACCCCCCTGAAACATCTGTTTTACCAGAAATTGGCTAGAGATCAAAAAACGAGTGTATTATTCCCAACCACAGAGTTCCAAAAATACAACACAGACAAATGAAACCCTTTATAAATAAAATTTACCTAAATCAAATAATATTAAAGAAAGAAAAAAATATGAAGTGTTATGTGAGAGAAATTGATTTATAGGGATTTTTTCTTTTAGATTACATCAAATTAAATGGAAAATGTGAAAGAGTAATTTAAATCAACAGGAGATTCAGTTCTGACATAATTCTGAGAAATACCAGGATCTGCTGGTGGATGGAAGGGCAGGATTCAGATTTGCTTAAACAGAGACACGTGTTGCTTTGAGAGGAGTCTGAGGGGATCTGGAACATCTGCGTGGAAGACAAGTCAGTGGCCACATGAAAGACCCATGTGCTTTTAGAGCAGTTTGGAAGCTAGGTGAGATGTGCCACAGCATTTGAAATGATAACACAATCCTGCATTTAGACAATCGAGCCCATATTAAGGGTAAAAGCTTTAAGCAGTTATGTTCACATCATAGGCAATTACATATTTATATTTGCCTGTGCAGTTTCATTTACTGAGCCTGTTAAGCACAAACCTGTGGAGTTTTGTAGGTAATCTTGAACTTTCACTGTCTGTTGCAACTACAGGCATATTTTTAATATCTGTTTCTGCTCTTCAGCAGCACAACCTGTAAAATTTCATGCTATTATTTGCATTGCCTTTTAATTTTTTGTAGGTTTTTTTTCCCACATAGCCAGGGGCTCTAAAAGATAAGTTACGCTGATGCTTGCTACGGCGATTTAACCAGCTAACAGCTCAGCTGTGCCCCCTTTGCTAGAGGTTATATTTTCCCATAGCAGAGTTGGCAGGAGCAAACGTGTCGGCATCTCAGTTGCTCTGCTTCCTCGTCCAAGTGATTACAAGCTATAAGTGAGGATAGTTTTCTGTTTATACATTCGACTGTAGCAGCAGTGATTGAAGTGTGGGCACACGTCACGTCTGTCAGCTCAGCTGTAACTTCTGCCCTGGGGAAAGACAGATGTCTGTGGTGTGATACAGTACTAAATTGTGCTTAAATGCATTTTAACTTCAGCTATACCGTTTGCTTCAGTGTGCCTGGGTCAAGACCTGAAAAAGAGATTTATAGCATAATCTTTTTTATTTTTAACCTACCTGCTATGCCCTTTTACCACAGGTGCTCTTCACTCTCTTGACATTTAGAAAGGGAAAAAAAATTGCATGAATTTCGGGAATTGGGGGGAGAAAGGGAGGGGTGTGGTGGTGTTGCTGCATTTGCTTTTTCCCCTTTCACTCATTTACAGAAGACTAGTGTTTTGGGCTAGGAAGATGTGAATGTTCATATACACGTTAATTTGCCATGGTTTTGCTTCCTTCCTTGTAAATAATTGGAGCTTCCTAATATTTGGATTTTCTGGAGACGACAGCAGTCCATCCGGTGCTGGAGAGATCTTTGGCAGCCGTATTTTGCCACCTTTATTAGGCTTCCAAATCCATACTGAGATCCCCTGCTAGGTGGCTTCATTTTCAGAAGTGCAGAGGATACCTTTTCTGCTACCTCATCAGCAGGTGCCAACGATCAAACTCTTTGCTTGTGTCTTATCTCTGTGGCTAAATCTGTTTTCAGTGGCTTTAAATACTTGAACAATTGAATGCGTTTTAACAGGCAGTTCTGCTTTTCACTGCAGCTCCTGTTTGGACTGGCAACTCTGAATTAAAGTTGACGGCTCCTCGTCTATTCAGTTTGTACCGTTTCCATTATTTATACATTTCCCATTTAGCTGCTGCTCTAACATTTAGAGTGTTTTCTCAGAAGTGGTGACACTGTAGGATTTTTTTTTTTCCCCTGGTAATTTGTATATCATTTAAGTCATTCTTAAGAATGAAAAATGCAGTAAGAGTATTACAAAAGCTTTTCAAAGCAAAACCATGCTTCAGATCTTTCCACCATTAGCTTTTTCAAATTTTGCTTCCATTTTTGTATAAAACACCGTTTATGGCTCTTTAGGATTAAAAGGGGGAAAAAAACCCAAACAAGATAAACTGCAATTAAATACTTCTTGTCTAAATGACTTCACAAGCAGTTAATAATTTCATACTCTCAGGTCTGTTTTGATGTACTGTTGATTAGTAGCTGCATTTTTGCCCTCAGATTGAGCTCTAAAATGTGAAAGCTCAGCTGAACCTAAAAGACTGTGTAATTGCAGAAAATAAGATTAATGATGATCTATAGGCTGATAAAAGGATTAATTTTAAGATAAGGCTGCACTGACGATATAATAAATGACTATGGATAAATGACTGTATCTGAAAGTGTGCTCTATGACTGGCTATAAAACAGTAATAACTATTTTGTTTTTCTGCCTTACCTGTCAGCTGGGTTTTCATGCAGCTGATTTTCCAGGTCAAAATATTATGGAAGTAAATGTGTCTTTAATATGTAAATTTTCAGAACTACGTTACCGCTGTGCTTAATTTGAAATTGTCTCGAGAAAGAAATGAGCCATTTGTCTCCATAGGAGTACCACCCTGGTTCCTTATCCTCAGCCCCATGATTACAGGCTGTGTGGCTTTTACTTTCTTCTCCTCTTCTTGTTTCATAATTGCACATTATTTTAGCAACCTGTGGAGTTAGTGATGCACAGTGGCAGAGGACAAACCCAACTGAAACAATGTCTCAGATTTCTCTCATTGCTATGCCCAGGAAAAGGCACATTGACTGTCATTATAGTTAGCAGCTGGTGCATCTAAGAATCCAGAATCTAAGGATCAAATTCTTTCCAGGTGACAAAGTAGCCAAGAAACACTGGTGTTGCCTGTGAAACCTGAAGTCCCAAATTTACTTCCACTTTAGATGTTTAAAACTCTTTTTGAGGGTCTCCTTTTGCAAGGAGAATATAGCTCTAGACTTTCTAGAACCTGTATGAAGGAAAAACCTATTCCTCCAGAATAAAAAATGCAATAACAGATTTACAGTCATTATAAAGTAGCAGTCTCTAAAACTGATGAGTTGACAGACTTTTCATGCCTTTTTGACTATTGGATTATCTTCTAACATTCTTACTCTCAGTAAATCCTTGGATAGCCATGATTTCCAGCACTTAAAAAGAAAAATAATTTTAAGTTAATAATAACTATTTCAGCAGTTTAAAAGATTTTTGTCAGGAATTTTAGGGCCTATGTGAAAAACTAAGCTTCTCAGTAAAAGTAAGTGAAGCGAATTGCAAACAATTGAGTTATTGCAACAAAGTAAATCACCCCCTATGTGTCTGTCTTAATCTATCTTCTTTTGCACAAATCCACTGTCATGGCTCAGCTGAGTGCTGACCCACTCAGCTGTAGCATCTCAGTTGTTTCCAGCCAGCTGATCATGCCTCCCAAAGCAGAATTTTGAAAAATGCCCCTTGCTCTGCCCTTGTCAGGCCCCACCTGGAGTATTGTATCCAGTTCTGGGGTCCCTGGTATAAAAAAGACAGGGTTCTCCTGGAGAGCGTCCAGTGGAGGGCTACGAAGATGATTAAAGGACTGGAGCATCTGCCCTACACGGACAGGCTGAAAGAACTGGGTCTGTTCAGCCTTAAGAAAAGAAGACTGAGAGGGGATCTGATTAATCTTTATAAATACCTGAAGTGTTGGACATAAGGGGAAATGGCCAGCCTCTTTTCAATGGTCTGTGGGGACAGGACAAGGGCCAACGGCCTCAAGTGAGAGCACAGGAAATTCTGCACCAATATGTGGAAGAACTTTTTCAGGGTGAGTGTAATTGTGGGTTTCACAATCACCAGTCGGAAACCAATTAATTCAGTTACAAATTTATTTTTATTAATTTAGCAGACGGCAATAGGCAGAGCAGCGCTGGGCGGCCTGAGAGTCTCAGCTCTACCCATGGCGCGTTGTGGTCCCCGTCCGAGTTAAGGTTTCTATAGTCTTCTAGTTCCGGGTCGCGAATGTCCCACTAAGACTTCCGCGTGTGCGTCAGTTGTTGTTAGGGGGTCGTCTTCTACCTCCTGGTGGTCGACGGGATGAAGTCGCTTGTCTTCCTCACTTGTCCCTTAGTTGACCCCTCTCCCATGTTTGGTCATCTTTAGCAGCAAGCTTGTTTATTGGCTACTTGATTTCTATGGTTTCTATTTCTAAGTTACCTATAACTCAATTCTATGCTTTGTTAGCAACTTACAATATACATTACACGATCATTCTTACAAAATCAGGGTGTTACGGCCTGTTTCAAGGTACATGTGGTTTACTGAACAAAGGCTCATCTATCACAGTGAGGGTGACAGAGCCTTGGCACAAGCTGCCCAGGGAGGTTGTGGAGTCTCCTTCTCTGGAGATATTCAAGACCCATCTGGACTCCTACCTGTGCAACCTGTCCTAGGGAACCTGCTTTGGCAGTGGGGTTGGATGCGATGATCTCTCCAGGTCCCTTCCAACCCCTACAATTTTGTGATTCTGTGATTCTCCATTTCTGATGTACTGAGAGACCAGGTAAGCAAAATCACAGCTCACACAAGGCTACATTTCTTTCCCCTATTTTTTCAAACTCCAACAATTACATCCTTAATTTTAAAGGTAAAGTTGAATTTCCTCTCTTTATAATTAAATGTATAAACATAGATTTCAAAGCTAATGTTTACAAACTAATTTTAAATGCTAATTTAAGCTCTGAAAAGATTCATTTTGATTCCTGTGCAAGTAACACATCATTTACCTTTAATGATATTTACGTTTTACCATCTACTTGTCATGTAGCACCTGCTTAACTGAAATAACTTACAGTCAGTTTTGGTAAATCCATGGACAATCCCTTCACTCTTACAGCCTTGATTATTTATGGTCCTGTGTTCTATTTTCATCATTCCTTTCAGCTGGCCTTATGGCAGTATAAATGACAACACTTGGGGCAAAAATAAATGAATCCTTAATTCTTTGACAGGCATTTCCCAAGCAGTAACTTGCCTGCAAAACAGTAATTTTCTGTAGAAGGATGGGACATACTCTTAGTAATGATATAACATAAGTAACTTAATCATCTTCCTTTACTAGATGGATCTCCTCTCCCTGTCCAGGCTTCCTTTAAGCCAATATAATGGTTTTGAGCATCTGGACTATTATTTATCAAGGTTTAGGACTGTCAATTAAGTATCTTTGACACCTAATTAGTGGCAAGTCCTGAATAATTACTTGGCTGACAAAAATGCCTGACATTTAGAATTAGTGGTGTACACAAATGCAGAAAAGCACATGAATGTGCTCAAAATCGTGAAAGCAAAAACTGTTGCCTAAAAAATCCCACTAAGTCAGGGGAAACCTGTTCTTTATGTTCATCGTGTATCTGAATGTGTGATCCTTCAGAGCCCATCGCAAAGCTTGTCCATTTCATAAGTTGTTTCATGGGCCATGGGTAGAGTAAAAGGAAGGGAGGAATGAGAGGAAGAATGTCTGTTTTGGCCATGCATTTTTAGGGGCATTGCTTATATACCAGCTGTTAGCAGTGCATTTAATAGCTTCCGTTCTGCAAGAGCAAAAGGAACAGGGTAATTTACAGGAGGCTTGTGCCATTGTGGGCAAAATGTTCATCAAAAGTAAATCTATTTTTAACTTAGTAAGAGAAGCCTAGAATTCAAAGTAAATTCATATTCAAAAAGGAAGTTGGTGACAAGACTGAATATTAATTCCCCTTGTGGACTTGAAACATGTCCCTGAAAGTGAGGTGAGTGGCAAGTAAAAACAAACATGAAGTCTCCAGCTTCAGTTTATTCAAGACACTGAATTCTGAGTAGTCAGTGAACATGTAGGCAAGCGCCAGAAGAGATGTCTGTAACCGAAATTTAGATCCACTTCACTGAAACACATTTTAAGTTTACTTCATTCTTAGTTTGAAAACTGACTGTAAATTCCACTAGTCAGTTCTTTGCCTGGTTTTTGATTTTTTCTCCTACAGTAAGAACACACAAGCACTGAACATGGGCTTTTATTACCAATTTAAAATTCAAGTTCCCAAGGTCACTTACGACCCACTTCTACCTTAGGGGTCTGGGAAGTTTGGCATGGTTGCAGTCCCCTGGTCTTAACTTGCAACTCACTACAGAGTTTAAAATGGTAGAATTGAAAATCTGCTGCCTACTATAGCAGAAAGCCAGCCTCCACAGCATTACTATGTCCTGCTGCCTGAAAGCTTTAATGATGAACCAGGATGCTCTTACACAAAGGTCTTGTGAAGAAGCAGTCCAAAATGGTTTGTCCTTCAGGAAGCTCATTCTGACTGTTTAAATGTTAAATGGGTGTGGAGATTCGAGTAAGGGCCCTGTGTTTGCAGGCTGCTCTGTACACAGGGTATAGAAGTGGGCTCCTCTAGTAGCAGCACTGGGATCGCACGAGAGATGCTTGAAGGACTGGTACAAGTTAAGTTGGAGCAGGCAGGCTTCCTCATGTGGATTTGCTGTGGTTTTACTACTTTTTATTTCTCTACAAGCAGTGTGCAAAAATGCACAAAAGTTGTTGATGTATTCACTTATTAAAAAAAGAAAAACAAAAAACCAAGACGACCCCCTAAAAAAGTAATTTACAAACCTTGACAAATTTTTTCCTGGTTTTTTATCACATAAAAAAATTAATTTGCTAGATATATATAAAGTTAATTGTAATGCAGGTCCATAAATGAATTATGTTTGGAAGAATCCAAATTAACTACTGTGCCTCTTTGTATACTTTTAAAAAAAAATTCTGTCAGAATAAAGAACCTTTTTCTTCCTTAGCCATCTCTAGTTCCATTTTGAATAGGATTCAATTTCAAATATCATGCTTTCAACTGAACTATTACACTATTAGGAATTGTCATGTATATGAGATAAATGTTTATCACTCTAAATGGTTCTCCCGTTTGTGCAGGATATTTTCCTATTTGTGCAGAGGATTTTATCCATCAAAATATTTTTAAAAACACTTTATGAAGACAACCCACCTAACCTTACTTTAGAGCACTACAGGATTGTTTCTCTGCCTAGCAATAGTCTCTGAAGTTCAGGTTCCACTGTAATCAATAGAACTACTCCCATTTATGTCAATCAAAGCTAAAATACTGCCTAAAACCTAGGATACGTATATGTCTACCTGTGCGTGATTGAAATGCAATGGGGAACTTGGAAGCATGGTGTGTTTTTATTTTTTAACTATAGCTGTGAAATTTATAACGTAGAAGATGTTTTGCTTAATGGCTTGGACTTGATGAGGTTTGGGTATTCTTTCAGGTCATGTTTTTTAAATGGTATTGTACTAGAAAAATGACAATAAAGTAAGGTATTGGTTAAAGAACCTGGCTTTTTGAACTGTGGAAATAAATAGAAACATGATCACGGTCTTAGTTATCTTTTGTTTGTTTTAGTTTGAAAGTGCTTTTATAAATGGGATAAGACTTTACATTTCTGTAATGAAAATAAATGAACCATTTATTTTTTCAAGTTCAGTTAGTGATTTTCCTGAATGTGTTTTTCAACCACTGCAAGATAAATGTTATCTATCTTTTGGTTCTTGGAGAGAGAGAGGGAATATTAGTTCTTCAGGAAACTTTCATTTTGCTGTGTAAACAAGGCCCCCTATAAATGGGAACTGGTTTTCTCTTGAGTTTTATAATACTGTTACACTCATTTTGGCCTTTGTTTTGATTGCATATGAGAGCTATCCTTTCCTCTAACTACATATTGCTGTGGCAAACTCAAAGCTTAGGGGATCACTGAAAGATTCAGGTTCCAGCTGACATTCTGTGCCATTCGATTTATGAATCAGCGACATTCTTTTCTATTGGTGTCTTAATAAACTGAAAAGTAAATAAACTTGAAAAATTCAGCCAACCTGAAGTTTAGCATAAAAGAACAAAAAGCAAACATCTCTAAGTATTATCAATGGAGTTTTGAATCATTTCAAAAGAATATTCAAGAAAAAATATTATATATTAAAAGCAAATTATAAAATATAACTGTTGGCTTAGAAATATTTAAATGGACTGTTAATGTTGATTTAGCTGCCTTGTGAAGATAATCTCTGACACTAATAGATAAGAAAGAAAAACACAGATGAGAACAGAAGTGCATTAGAAGTACTATATACTTCAAAGAAACAAAAGTTTGCTAGAAGAAAGCCATCAATAATATTTATATGTAATGTAAATGGGAATAGAACTCTCCATCTGAATTCTGACTTTTATAAAAACTGTTCTTCAAATGTACAAAATATTTTAGCACAGTTTCCTAAGGAAGTATCAGACTATTATGCTGTTTGGTTAATTAAAGCAAGCTTACGTAGGAGTAAAAGTCTCAGATTCTCCAAAGTTTCAGGAATTTGACTAGGGCAGAGGCAAAAAAAGTTAGTCTGTACAATATTCTTCATGAGAAAACAGTAGAATTTTGTTCTGTGTTATTTAGCAACAGTCTTCTCCAGTTTGAAATAAGATGTTTTGGAAATAACATTTTAGTTGCATTTTCAAAAATAATATAAGAAATAATTCTAAATACATTTTGGTATAAAACATGGCAATATTCTTTTTTCATTATACGCTAACAGCAGGATTTTTTTTTTTAAAGATAGAAGGAAGGTAGCTGGTTAGTAGCATAATCAACGTTTATGTTCTATCATTCCATGATCATTAAGGTACCTTCCAACCCTAACTATGTGTTTAATTTATGATGCCTTTTGTCATATTACCACCAGTATGCTTCATGATATTTTTTTATTTTAGCATTTTCATAGTCACTTATTATGTGATGTATGTATTTATTTGTGTAGTTTGTGTAAAATTCCCAACTAACTATTGAACTGTCCCCTGAAATTTAATCACTAGATGTCTTACTGCATCTTTGTCAGGCAAATTGAATAATTTTAACTGATTCAATCCACTCTAAACTAAAAGGAACAATATGGTGAATTGAGCCACAAGTTTTAGGACCACTTACAAAGAGCACTGTGAAAGTGTAGCTAAGTTTTAATTATAGCAACGTTATTTTTGGAGGCTGCAAATTACCTCAAATTATTATTGCTCTGTGTTGAGAAGTGTACCCTGAGAACTGATATGTTTAAACCCATCATCTGAGCCCCTGAATTTTTCCACTGTGTGTGTCCAGAGGTCCTTCCCAGGAGAGTTTGACTTCATTTCTTCCTTCAGTCCACGTGGAGCAGAAGAGGTGGAGTTTGGCAGCTGCTGTCTTGGTTCCTTTCAACAGCCCTATTGAAGCAGAATGATCAGAGTCTTACTTGACTTTTGTTTGTTTTGGTTTGATAGTACTTTTCTAAATAGGATAAGACTTTACATTTCTAGTTCTTTCCTACCACTGTTTTGCTGAGATGATACCTCAGTGTTTCATCTGAGACTTCTACTTCACTATGTGTTTCTTTTATGATTGTACCATGGCTCTAGCTAGTTGAATTGCTTTGAAGAGGGCCGTATTCCTGAAATGTCACTTTAGTAAATTGTTGGACAAGGTGAGAAGAGGAGGACAATCCAAGCAGAGCTAGCAGTTTCCACATCCCTAGTCCCTGACAAACACTCCCAATCAGGCTATGTCTTTATGCTTGATACTAAATACACTCATTGGTGATCTGAACTGCAGCTTTACTCTCTCCTCCTTTACTTGCTTCGAAATCTGAGACCATTTGGAGCAAGATCATTGTGCAGCTTATCCTGGAGTGTTGTAGTGTCAATCACATGAATGCTTTCGACAAGTACCATGAGATTTTTTATTCCTGTGGCAGATGTGGTAGTTGGTAGAGCAGTGCAGCACTCACTGTGAGAGAAGCCAGCAGGCTCTGCCAGGTCATTGTTAGGGACAACTTCATAGAATCATCTGTTGTTAACATATTCATCTGAATTTTCTAGAGAGCCATTATTTCCTGCTGTCAATATTTACTGGGTAAGCTACACATGCTTTTGCTTCCCCTGCCATTCTGAGCCTTTCATGGATATTATCCAGTGGTTGAACAGACAGGTATGACAGCAGACAAACTTCTTTACAAGCTATGTTCCAAGCAAGGAGAAAGGAAAAACTAACAAATGGTCTATGCAGAGAGAAAAAATACTCTTTAGGAACATCTTTCTTTTCTGGCTCATGGAATAACATACGAGTATACTCTTACTCAGGGTGTATGAAGGGACTATATACGTCCTGAAACACACACATTATCGGTAGTCTCTCTACCTAGAAATCAGTGAGCTGATGTGTTCATTTTAGATGCTTTTTAGCAAAGCAGCATTCAATACGTTGCCACTAAATTAACTTCTTCCTCAATCACTTGTTTCTGTTTGACAAAGGGTTTATTGCATATCTCACACATTCTGCTCTTCATGAGCCTCAGTTGTCTACACCGTATCAAGTGAAGAACTCACATTTCTAATGGTTTTTATTTTTGACTGAAAAATATCAATTAAAAAAAGCAGCACGTGAGGAACTGAAACTTTCAGAAAATTGAAATTAACTTTTCAGTAGCTACTGTGCTGATTGAAGTAGTCTTCATTATATCCTACTAGAAAAGAACTTGTGCTTAAAGATGTTTGCAACCGATACAGCACATCTTCCAGACTGTCACTGAATTTTTCCAAGACACTTGGCATTTGCAAAAGAAAATACCTTGATTTGTAAAACTGAAATATATGGCAAATGTTAAATGGATTAAAAGCTGGCTCACTGACAAATTGAAAAATGTGGTGTTACCAGACAGATATAAATGATTGGGATGGGTCTAGAAGGGCCTGCCTAGAATCAGATTGTGGGTCAATAGCACTTAACATTTTTATCAGTAGTCTAGACAGTGATAGAAGACATCTTCAGACAAGCTTGACCATGACAGAGATGGTTGAGGTAGTAAATAATATGCTGGATAATTGCAGAAGCAGCTACTAAAATGAATTTCAATATTGCCAAACACCAGCCTCATGTGGGATAGGAAATTGTATGTAGTTATAAAGCTGTGATTTAGAGAAGGACAGGTTATCAAAGATAATTGGGTCTACTTAAGCTCTTTGTGCAATGTTGTGGAAGAAAAAAGCACTAATGCAATACTGTATGTGTTAAAGTCAGACTGTCAAGTGGAACAGGGTCATGATTGGCTCTGCATGCTGTATTGATGATATTGCTTCTAGAGTGCCATATCAAATTTCTGTGTCCAGTCTTAAGGAAAATGAGGAGTAGGACAGAAGGAAGTCATAGGCATACGTAGGTTCTGGAGATCAGGTTTTAAATCCTATGTAGCTTTAAGAAGTTCAACTTTTATCATGATGTATGGGTTATTTAGGCATGAATTTTTAATTTATTTTTTTTTTAATTTAGGTACAGGACGAGGAATACTTTCCATATTATCAATAAAGCGCAGTAAAAATTCAGTGATTAGAAAATTAAATTAAGAGGAAAATGCAGCCTTGGATTAACTTGCAATTTGTCAGCTTTGAGGGTTACCAAATAGTGGAACAGCTGATGCGGGGAAGTGATAGACTCATCAGTGCTAGACATCTTAAAAACTAAAAAAAAGAGGGAAAGACAGAGTGCTTTTGCTAACAGATTTGCACTGTAAGCAAACTCCTGGAGGGGACTGCACATTTGAGGTCGATAGCCAGGTCACCTAGCAAGTGGGGTGGTTCTGGCTGTTGCTGGGATCTGTTAATTTTGTTATTTCCTTTTAACAGTTTACGTGCTGAGACAAAAGTTATACATGTTCTGTCCTTAGTGTAAAGCATGCATGATTTAAACAGCTGCTTCATGGTCACCATTGTAGTGATCACCAGGTTTTGAGGTGGGAAGGGACTTTGCTGCACAGCCTTGAGGAGTGAACAGTAGTCCAGCTGAAGTCTTCAGGCTGAGAACTCTTTCTTACCTGAAGTACCATAAAACTATGGAAGCATGAAGTTTGTCACAGGTCCACACCAGGCCTCCAAACATCAGAGACTTGAACGTAGTGCTGGGTTCTCTGGGGCCTTGCTGTGTTCAGGGTGCAGGAGTTTCTGAGGATTTTTTTTTTTTCCAACTCTTAATAGATGAACAAATTAGAAAAGCTTTCAGATAAAGAAGCTTCTTTTCAATGTGAAATAGCAACACAGAATTTGAACTAAAATACAGGTTTAGAGCAATTGCTCTCAGCCTAATTGGATAGCTTTCTACATTAGGTTATCTGAGAGAAGAGGTAGTGAACTGAGGAAAGTCTGAGATAAAAAAGCTATTATCACCATGGGAAAAAGAGGAGTGGGTCGTCTATTGCTTTGTGGAACATAGTGGTATCATCTGGGGTAGGGGCTGTGAAAGAAGGAGGTTGTACTATGGGATAAAAATGTTATTTCTATTATGTCCATTTTTTGAGGTATTTAGTGGAATTACATAGTCACTTAGTAGGCTCCTTTTCAGAAGATAGCCACCGCTGAGTGTCTATCTAAGAGGTCTAGAGGTAGGGAGATCCTTTAAAAATTGTCCCACTGCCCCTCTTTCTTTTTGTCTTTAATAATTGTCAGTATGAATGCATTCTGATATTTAATGGTTGTTTACTTTCATCTATATCATTTATAAAGCACTTGCATTGGATGAAGTGTATTTGCTCAGGGAAATGAATGGGCAAGACCTACAGTTCTTGGTGATACTTGTCAGAAGATGTATATTGTGGGGCTTGAGGATGTTGACAATTCTGCATTTGTTTCTTAGGTGTCACCTGTTCCCTTTGATGCATATCAGTCCCCAGGAATTAGCTTCCAATGATAGGTTTATCAGTCCTGGAGCTATGGCCACTATGCTCCGCAGGGAGACAAATTCTTAAAATATTTTTTGTCCATTATCCCCTCATAATACATAAGAAATATACAAAATGAACAATGGTCCAGTTATTCATATGCCACTAGATTTTAGCAAGGATTATTTGCTGGTTTGTGTCTCATACGTGCAATTTATCAGAATTCCTCTTAATTAAAAGCTTTAACATATTTAGTTACACCTTATTTAGGGCTATTAATTTGTAAAGGATATGCTTTATCATGGTACTTACAGTGTTCAGCTTTATGGATGTAATAGATCTAATTTGTGCTGGTATATTATTGCTTCTAGCAGTGAGATACTGTGCTTGCCTAGAAACAGAGGAAAACACTTTGAGATTGGAATTAAAAGTTTATTGATGATCACTGCTAGTGGAAATGCTGGAAAAAAATATCAGAGGCTTTTTTAATTGGTTGCCTTCTTGCTGTTGCTTTGTGGGGTGATTTTAAAGCCACATTTAATGTATTATGATCATTTTATTTCAGGAGTATCAGCCTTGTAACACCAATGCCTGCCCTGAGTTGAAAAAGACCACTCCTTGGACGCCTTGGACCCCAGTCAATATTTCAGACAACGGTGGCCACTATGAACAGCGCTTCCGATACACCTGCAAAGCCCGCTTGCCTGACCCGAATTTGCTAGAGGTGGGAAGGCAAAGGATTGAAATGCGTTACTGTTCCAGCGATGGCACCAGCGGATGCTCGACAGATGGTAAGCGAAGCTAGACCGGCTGCACGGTGCCTTCTGCTAGCAAGGTGTCTGCAGTTCCATTTTCAGCACAGAGTGGAAGTTTTTTGCTCGGTGGTGTTTTGTGCAACAGAACTGGTAATGAAAAGGGGGACAGAATGGTAACAACGGGGAATCTGGCTTGTGTTTCTTCTGAATGTAGCTTCATCATTCAGACTAATCAAGTGTCTTCTACCGTTGATTATGAGATTTGCCAGGTAACATTAATTTTCTTTACAGTAATCTGAGAGCCATGACATGGCAGCCCAATTTTGGAGGATTCTGTCACCTCCTTATACTCTTTTGGGTTTTTATGGGGGGGAGAGTTTGTAGAACATTAATGTATTTTATAAGTATTTAGCTATAATATGTGTTACTGATGCTGAGAAGAACTTTTTGCTCAGTAATTCTAAAGTAACAACTGTAAGATTGATGCAGGTGTTAAACTAAATAAGGAGTTTATGAACTGGATAATTTCTGTTATAAAAGTTTATGTTATGCTATTGCTAGCAATTTAAAGTTCTGTCTATTTCTGAGATGAAAAACTGAACTCCTTCAAAATCTCTTCAACTTTAGGTGACTTTAAATTAGATTTTCTCTTATTTCAGAATTTTGTTCTTTCCCTATCAATAATATATAGTTCTGAATAAATGTGTGTGTATGTATATGTAATAGGAGAATTTCTGACAGCACGCTAATTTTATCCAGTTTCAATTATATATCAGTGTTTCTTTTTATGTTTTATATTTTTGTCATATATTCTAAGGAAATACTGATTTTTAATTAGTATATTTTAATATTTATAGACCTGCTTTCCATTTACTTAAGCTCCTGTATCTTCGCAACACCTAGGTTAGGTGAAAAAATATATAACTGAAAGCATTTGGCTTATCTAAGGCCATAAAGAGTGAATGGTTTCTTAGTCCTCAGTATTTTTCTAATTCTCAGTATTTTTCTCAGAATGTTGTGAAAATCAGTGTTAAACATTTCCTGGCTGTATTTGGTGTACATGTCAGGGTCTTGGTAGTGTATGGCTGTAGGGGTGGCTTCTGTGAGAAGAGTCTAGAAACTTCCCCCATGACCTTCATTCTGAGTAAAACTTTCATTGATTCATGTGACATCTGTGCCTCTTTGGAGAAAGCAGGATGTTAGTATTTTTTTTTAAGAAATACATAATAATGAACTTTATGAAAGAAAATTCCTGGTACTCCAGATTTAGTTTCACGCTCTATGTCACTCCCATTTCTGGTAATCTGCATTCTCCAATGTGGGTTTTTTATATGTCTGGATAGAAAGGCAGATTTTGGCATGGAGCAATTATTCTAGCAGGTCTTTGTGCTATTCCCCTCTTTTCATCCAAATTAAGTCTTAAACTAGCATTTAGCAAAGATTTTGCTCTGCTAGGGTTGCTGTGCGCCCGACCTTTCTTGTCCTAAATAAGACTTTTGGGTGGCAGTGCTGCTTTTTGCTCTCTTCCAGCATTTTGACATTTATGACACTTTTTAAAAATTTCACAAAATTAAATGAGAAAGCAAATATTTTTTCCACCAGATTGTACTGAATTCAGAGTTATCAAAACAACTAGAAGTAGATCTACAAAAGGATTGCAGTTCTGAGTGGTATGGATCAGGCAAAGAGTAACATCAGGATCCTAAATTTTAGGAAAGCTGTTCCATAGGCAGTATGACCCCCTGAGAAACTGCCCTCTGGGACAAGGGAGAAGAGCAGAGCTGGCAGGTCTTTAAGGACACTTCCCAGAGAGCACAAGAGCTCTTAATTCCCAGGTGGAAGAAATCTGCAAAGGAAGGGAAGACACTGGCATGGATGAGTCAAGACCTGCTGGTCAATCTAAAGGGCCAGAAGGAAATGTACAGGCAGTGGGAGCTGGCACAGGTATCCCGGTAAGAATACACAGACACTGTGTAGGGATGGGTTCGGGAAGGCCAAGGTGCAGATGGAGCTCAACTTGCAAGGGATGCAAGAGATACAAAGGATAATAAAGGCTTTTACGTGCATGTCAACAGAAAAGGAAGGTCAGAGAAAATGTGATCCCACTCGAGAGCAAGACAGGCAAGCAGGAAACAACAGATGAGAAGGTTAAAGTACTCAACATCATTTTTGCCTCAAAATTCACTGGTGATCTCTCTTTCCGCCCTTTTGAGGGCATGGGCAGCAGGATGGGATACTGGTGGAGCAGAGTCTCTCCCACTTTAAGAGAAGAACACTTGAGGAACCTGAACATACACAAGCGTGTGGGACCTGATGAGATGTAGCGCAGAGTGCTGAGTGAATTGGCTGATGTAGTTGCCAAGCCACTCTCTGTAGTATGTGAAAAGTCATGGTGGTCAGATGAACTCCTGCTGGACTGAAAATGGGAACCTTGTAACCATTTTTAAAAACAGTAGAAAGGATGACCCCAGGAACTATCAACCTGTCAGCCTCACCTCTGTGAGATCTTCCTAGAAGCTATGCTAAGGCAGATGAATGACAGGGAGATGATTTTAGACAGCCATCATGGTTTCACCAAGGGCAAGTCTTTCCTGACCAACCTAGTGGCTTTCTATGATGGAATGAACACACTGTTGAGCAAGAGCTAGATAGGTCATCTCTCTGGACTTCTACAACATCCTTTTATGAATTGCAGAGATACAGATTATATGAGTGGGCTGTTTGGTGGATGAAGAATTGGGGTGTCCAGAGAGTAGTTGGTCAACAGCTTAATGTCCAGATGGAGATTGGTGCAAGAGCCAGTGTATCCTAGAGCACATCGCTGCAAGAAAAGTAAACAGGGGGATACCTTTCTTATCTCTGAATTCATGATCATCTGATCTCTCGTGGAGTTGGATGCATAAGCTGACTTTTTCTTCCAGAATACAGTCAGAAGTAAGAGTGCCTATGTTTTGTTAAATAAAGTGTTGAAGCAGAGTGGAAGAGACAAGGCTGTGGGTTGAGGGGCATTCTTTGCCCGATTAGCTGGAAGATTTTTCTTTCACTTCTGAACATCAGATTCCCGAGTTTCCTGGTGGTGTAGCTGGTTTGTTGCATCTTGCTGGAACTGCTGCTTTGCCTCATTTGGAAAAAAAAATAATCATTAGGCCAATGTATGGGAGTGACCCCTGTTGCACAATAATTGAAATGTTCACCTGGGAGAAGGATTTTTGCTGACTACTCCCCAAACCACCGAATATTTAAATACTTTCTATTGAGTAGTTGACAGGGCGGAAACTATTGTACATCTGTCCCTTCTTCCTAGTGAAAGCCCTCATAAGTTTGTCATTAATTTGTGCTCATTCTTTGACTTTTTTTGGTTGGTCAGTCTTTAATGATTCTGTAATGAAAGATCAAACCAAATCAGTGATCCAAGCAGCTGCATTAACCAATATGCTTCTGGTGAAAAGAGTTACTGTTATGTCTTTTATAGCCACATTTTATTTTGAGCCTGTATGGTTAGGCATTTTCTGATTATGGATGTCAGAACAGGAAGGAGTGGAATACAGGGAGGGAGGGGGGGCAGGGATGCATTCTTTTTATTTGCTAATGTGATGAAACTTACTGGCTAAACTGCAGGATTCAGGAGTACCTCCCTACTCCCAGGTGTGGATTTGGGTCAGCAAAGCACCTCTCTACTGCTCCTTGATTTTATGGGAAGAAAATACATGAATAAGAGTCGTGTAGCGTATTTGTAGGTTTTGGAACAGAAGGATCTCAGGAGAATGGGAAACCATGAATTTTGGTGGACACCTTCACATTTTCTGACTAGATAGCAAGGAAACATCATAATTTACTTCCACCTGACCAGAGCCTGCATACTGTGAAACATTCTTTTCATTATCTCCATGTTGAGCTGTAGCAATTTGCTGGCTTTTATAGAAAGATTAATACTGGTACAGCATGCTTGACATACCTCATTACCAAAGATGTGTTCTCTGTTCTTTGCAGAAGAGAGCCATTTGTTAGAAATTTTCTCATTGCCTATAATCTCCCACTGTGCAACTATAGTCATGCCATGTTAAACAGAATCATGTTTCACTGTCAGGTGCTAGCAAGGCAAACTTTCTTTGCAGACTGAGCTTAGCGGTAGAACTTCTTGCCAGAAGCCCACTAGCCTTCTCCCAAGTATGGTAAGATCTCTATCTCAGACAACCAAACAATAGCATTTGCATACTGTATTCATGTTTTTCTGATTTAAAGTTCGATTAATAGGAAAGTAAAACATGTTTTGTTCCCTTCCTCTGGGTTTCATATAGTACTCAGATTGGAAAGGAACAAATAAAGTGAGATTATGTATGTTGCTTGCACATCTTAATGCAGAAGTCTGTACAGTTTAGCATTAAAAGTCTAGAAATTACATCACCATAGGCTTTACTGAGTGCTTGTGAAAATTTCTGAATACCTACATTTAAACAAACTGACTCTCCCTCTGTATGATTGTCCGATATATAAACACTATGTACTGAAAACATGAGTGTTTAATCCGGGGAAACAAATTTCACGAGGTATGTGGTTATCTGATTTTTCCAGTTGCAATTTGTCTCACCTAATTCTGGGCTCCATTAGATTCTGCAAAGACATCTAGCACCCTGAGGAATGAGGGTTCCATCTGAAGATAATTGACTTATATAATAGACAGAAATCACCCTGTGGAAGTACCAATTTTTTTCCTTGGTGTATACGAAGGTAACAGCAATGATGACCTTAAACATGACCCTTGAATTTGACATGGCCAAAGTTAGATGATGTTAGCTCCCAAAATACATTTAGAAAACAATAAAACAAAGACAACTCTTCTAATGTCAGTCAAAAACAGGCTGACAGACTCTTCTGTTTGCCCATTTTTTTTGTTTGGGGGGGGAGGGGGCGACAGTGGGAGAGGACAATAAATTCTGAAAGACAGTAATACATTCCTTAAAGGAGAAAAAGGGTCCTGGAAACATAGATTCCCAGTTGTCACTGATTTCTCCATGGCAAACTTAAAACAATAGCTATTTTTGAAGGCGGTATTTAATTTTATCTGAAATACTGTTTTAGTGGCCACACTGTCTCATGAAAAGATATATTAAATCCTAGTGTTACCCACAGGAAGTCTATAGTGCATTTGGAATTTAGTACAGAATAAAACAGGTGCTGATAATCGGTTATGTCCTGAAGTCATGTTGGGACGTTTTCTCTTACACTGTCTTATCGAAGTTAAACTGTGGTATTCTGAGATAGGAACAACACAAGTTGCGGAAGTCAGAACTAAATTTGATGAAAAATTCAGGTTTGATTGACAAACAACACTTCAGTGGAGCTTTGGGATTCAAAACTTAAACACAAAAAAGCCAAGTACAAGAAATAAACACATTGTGGTAATAACATCCTCCATGTGCATGCTGTTTGGTTTGGGGTTTTTTTAGTATCTTATCTTTGCATTACATTCATGTTTGTGATTGCATTTTACCATTTAAATTTTACTAAGTAAATTTTGAAGATTTACAAGGTTTTTATAAGTTATAGGCATATAGGCCTGAAGGTATGTAAGCTTTATTCTTCGATGATATTGTCAAATACTTGCAGAATATCTTCAGAAAGTGACAGCGATAAAACAATCTTTGCTTATCCTTGCTACCTGCTGCACTTTAAACAGTGTTTTATGTTGTCATTTAGAAATTATTCCAGATACTTGAATTTTGGCTCCAGACCATCTTTTCCCAAAGTCATGAACCTAGACTGCTTGGATAATTTAATTTTCTTTGTTAGGTTTGAACAGGAGTACATAAGGCATAAATCAGTCAAGTAATGTAATTTATCAGGTGTCGCTGCTACTTCTCTCTTATTTAGAGATGCATTCCTTCAATACAGGCTAGATTAGAAAATTATTATAAATATATGTGCTTTATTAGAGCCTTGCTTTTGAGCGAGATTAATTGAACTCGTCTGGGAATGTCTTCAAGAAGAATCAGGCCAATCAAAGTCATTACAGACTTTTGCAAAGGCAGGTGTTTCCTTCTGTACTAGTCAAGGCAGGTGACTTTCATGTTAACATGTCTCGAAAAAAAGATTAATTTCTTGTGGAGTTATAAGACTATTCCAATTTGGCCAACATTTTTTCAGAAATTACTCAGAAATTATCAAATCACCTTATTTTACATCAGAATTAAGTAACTTAATTAGACTTTATTTTTTCCCCTTCTTATATGTGTTTGCTAAGTATTTTGGAATAAGTAAGTCAGCAGCAAAGCAGTGCTAATTTCTCTGTAATTTTGCCCTAATTTAATAAAGCATAAGCACTCAGCACGAGAGAAGAATCTTCTGTTTAGAAGGTCTTCCCGACTCATAGGAGTTCACAAAATCCCTGTGATTGCTTTTTACAGTTTTCTGCAATTCTTGCTACTACTTGTGGAAATTTTTGCTTTAGTGAAGTACAGCTGCCTGTTTAAAATTGTACTGGGATTAAGTGGTTAAATTACTTTTTTCAGCTTCAGTGTGCAGCAGTTTATTAATTGAGTACGACTTCTAGACAACTGAAAATAAGCCTGTTTGTAAACTGCAAGCAGAATACACACATTCTAGTCATTCACAGGGCTTTAAGTCATAGGCTTCCTGTGAATGATTTAGTTAGAAACATTTGAGTGATGAACCTTGAATGATGAACCTATGTATTATAAAGGGCAGATCTGGATTTGATTCAAGCTATTCTGTCTGTCTTGGGGAAACTATTCATTAGTTCATTGATGATACTATGACTGATCATTCTTTTCACAGAATCACAAAATGTTAGGAGTTGCAAGGCACCTCAAAAGATCATCTAGTCCAACCCCCCTGCCAGAGCAGGATCACCTAGACTGAATCACATAGGAACACACCCCTGAGGGTTTTGAATATCTCCAGGAAAGGAGACTCCACAACCTCTCTGGGAAGCCTGTGCCAGTGCTCTGTCACCATCTCCATGAAAAAGTTTCTCCTTGTATTCGCATGGAACCTCCTGTGCTCCAGCTTGCACCCCTTGCCCCTTGTCTTATTGCTGGCCATCCCTGAGAAGAGCCTGGCTCCATCCTCATGACTCTCACTCTTTTCATATTTATAAATATTAACAAGGTCACCCTTCACTCTTCTCTTCTCCAAGCTAAAGAGGCCCAGCTCCCTCAGCTGTTCCTCATAAGGAAGGTGCCCCACTCCCTTAATCATCTTGGTGACCCTAAAGGTGGATTTCACAGCTATTTCTGTAGATAGGCTTTAACTAAGATCTCAAGGCAGTGTTTTAGCAAATAATCTTTTGCTGTTACCAAGCCAAGGGAATTTGCCTTATTCTGTTTTAGCCAGGTATTTTCATCTTGGGGGAAATAAATGAGATATACAGAAGGCTTGATGTTTTACTGTTGGGTGTCACAACTTGGTTTCTCTTCTTGGAGGTGGATGTGAAGCCACCAGAAAGTGACCCAAAACGCAAAAAGATGTGGCAAGCAAGAAATCCACAGTTTATTGAGAAAAGTAGTTTTCATAGGTTCATGCCACTTGACCTGAAAGAACACAATGCTTTTATATTTATACCTTCTCCTATTGAATTTAATATAAACTGTGATACAGATAGGATTCAGTTCTGTGTAGCCACTTACTTTCTCAAGAAGTTTTTTCTTGAAGAAATTCTGCAGTGTAATCTTTTGGTTTATAACTCATTACTACCCTCACCACCACCTCAATTAATAAGCAGGACTGAAGGACTCAGTGGTTCTCATTCTCCATCCATTTTCCATAGCTTAACAAGTTACTACACATCAGTTGGCCAAAGAAAGGGGTGGTTGGACTTTCCTTTTCAAACAGGG
Organism: Gallinula chloropus; assembly: GCF_964237585.1. NCBI lineage: Eukaryota > Metazoa > Chordata > Aves > Gruiformes > Rallidae > Gallinula > Gallinula chloropus. Next base: position 76,717,157 of record NC_140086.1, on the reverse strand, counting down.
TCTTTGCATGAACAATTACAAGACATGTAATAGTTAGACCATGAATCTTCTTTTTCACATGTATATTTATATATGTGTGCCTATATTTATAATACATGTGTATGTTTAAGTGTGTATTTGTATATGTATATGTCCACAGGATTTATTGGATTGTCCTCATGCTCATTTTATGCTAGACAAGTTCATCCTAAAGATTCACACTCCATATTGGCTTTTCAAAATGGCCTGTGAAATTATCAATATTCTAATACTAAAAGCTTATTAGGAGGGTGCCTTTTAAAATATTATCTTTGTAGGATATTGAAAAACCTTTATCTTAAAGAGACTGCATAATCTGCTTTTATTCACTGAAAATGCCTCAGAAGCACTAAGTTCTGAAACAGAAGGGTTTTGTTACACAATGCCATCTCATTACTTTAATTTTCAACTACTTCTTCTTTTGTCTTAGATTTCCTCTGCAGTATGTATTTTATATTGTACCTGCTGTTACATTTATACCAAATCATTTTCTTCAGGTCACACATTTTTGGCATTGTCCATAAAGAAGATATATGCAGTTTTTCTAGAAATGCAGAGGCTGTGTTGATGGGATACTTACACACAGTAAGTTTGTAAGTTTTCTGTCACTGCCAAAGGTGGTCTTTAGAGTTTTGTGTTCAGAGATGCAGCCGTTCTGTGCCTTGCCATCTTCTGGAAGAAACATTCTGTCTTATTCTTTTCCTTAATCTATCTGAAAGGGAGGACCACCTGCTTAGTTTCTCTTCCCACATCTTCAGAGGCTTAAACTCTTACAATACTCAAGAAAGATTGTTAGAATTATCTATAGAACAGTTTTATAATCCATCTGTTCAGCGTTCTCCTTTCGCAAGAAGTTGCAATAACTTCAGAATACAATCAGCAAAGCAGATTTTAGGTATGGAAAGTGTGAGTATGCAAGAATAATAAGATAACCAGTCAAATCTCCTCCTTTATAGAGAAAATGGATCATGTTTACTTTTTGTAAAACTCCAGGAAAAAATAAAGTACAGGTAGACAGTTAACTATTCCTACTTTTTTCTTTTCATTGTACTTAAATATCACTGAATTGTGAAGGTTGTAAAGGGCGTCTTGAGATTATCTAGTCCAATCCCCCTGCTCAGTAAGGGTCACCAAGAGCAGACTGCTTAGGACCTTGTAAATCTGAGTTTTGGCTATCCCCATGGGTGACTAAGCTACTAAGTACAACCTGTTCCATTATTTGACCACACTCACAGTAAAAATATGGAGTGGTGTGTTCAGATGGAATTTTGTGTGTATTAATTTGTGCCTGTTACCTCTTGTCCTGTTGATGGGTACTACTAAAAAGAACCTGGATCCTTCTTTATTGCCCCCCATCAGGTATGAGATACTGATGAGATACCCCTCAGCCTTTTCTTCTTCAGGTCTCTCATATGAAAGATGCTCCAGGCTCTTGATCATCCTTTGGCCATACCCTGGATTTGCTTCACTAAGTCCATATCTTTCTTGTACTGGGGACCCCAGAACTGGGATCAGCACTGCAGATGGCGTCTCACTAGTGATGAATAGAAGGAAAGCATCACCTCCCTTGACCTCCCCTTTACTGGCAAGGCTTTTGTCAGTGTATCCCAGGAAAAGGTTGGCCTTTACCACAAGGGCACATTGCTGGGACACAGTCAGCTTACTGTCTACCAGGACCCCAAGATCCTTCTCTGCAGAGCTGCCTTCTAGGTGGTTGGCTTCAAACTACTGTTGCATGGGGTTGCTCTTTTGCCTTTGTATTTCCCCGCATTGAACTCCATTAAGTTCTACATTAAATTCGACAAAACCTTCCTGTGTATCAGCCACTCTTCCCAGTTTTGTATCATCAGCAAACTTTTCCTGGTCATTAATGACAATGTTAAACAGGATTGGACCCAGTCCTGTCCCCTGGTATATATCACTAGTGACTTCCCTGCTGCTGAACTATGTATGACTGATCACAATCCTCTGGGCCCAGCTGTTCAGACAGTTTTCAGTCCATCGCACTGTCCACTTAACTAGCCCATACTTTGTTGATTTGTCTATCAGGAACTTATGACATGGCTTTAGTGTCAAAATCATTATTAAAGTTGATATAACTAACATCCACTGTTTCTCCCCTCATCCATGAACCTAGTCGCCTAATTGTAGAAGGCTATGAGGTTTTTCAGGGAACATATAGTTTCCAGAATGTAAATTGATCTTGTTATTTTTAATGTCATTAGTATCCCAATGCTATTTTTTTAATCTGCAGTTTCTGTCTGAAGAGAGAATTCTAAAAGCCTCTCTATGAGCACAGTACGAATTATTATAAAACTGCGAAAAGGCTGTTCCTTGTAATAAATTTTTTAATGCTTTGGAAAGAAGAAAACACAGGGGAACACTTGCTGCAAACCAAACTCCACACTGAAAAGATATTTTAGAATATTCTCCTCTTTCAGAGCTGAAGTACCTCAGAGCGTTCCCTCAGAAGATTCCCCTCCCCACTCCCCCATTTAAAACGCAAGAAATCTAATTATCACAGTAGCAAATAAGGTCACACATTTTCCTTAGGACTGAAAAAACTTTACCTGTCCTGAAAAAATCTCTTCAAAACATCCTAGTATTGGTATGAAGTGATGCATGCTGCGCTGTTTTATGAAGAAAATTACTGGCAATCTTGTCTGATTAACACTTTTTCCATCATTTGCATTGCTGTTAATTTAATAATTAAAAGTACTTAATTTGAAAATCTGGTACAAAAATATCATTATTTTGGTCTCTCAGCTCATTGTGTATGTAACCTGGGCATTTCTGTGACCAAAGTGAAAAACTGAAAAAACCCCATTCCTTATAGAACTGAAAAGTGGACCTGTATTCATGATACTGGTACTGTTCCTCTGTATTTCCTCCCTTTTTGGTTTTGAATATATGTCACACTTCTTAAAATGCTGCTTTTAATATCTGTGTAATATAATCTGGCTCAGCAGGAGAGAAATAGTTACCCCCTATAATCACTGAAAGGTTTTACCCATTTTTAGTCATTTTTATATTGCTGTTCTGCTGTTTTCTTATTAATTTCTGTAGTTTCTTTTATTAGTATTTCTGTGTCTTTGCATCATCATTCCAATATTGCCAGTTGTTATCAAGTATTGAATAAAAATATGCAAAGCCTCATCTACATAGGGATGGTTTTGAATGTACTTTTTTTGGCAGAACTTAAGCAGCATTACTAATGCCATAACCACTGGTTTGGCATGTAATTACTCATGCTGTAACCACAGAAATGGGATGTAAATTGTTTCAGTATTGGACACTGCTTGACGTCTGGTTATCCAGTGTACTGCTCCGGTACAGTGCAGGACTCCTCTTAGGTAGTCTCTTCCAGTATTACTTCTATCTCTTTTCCATGCATGTTTCAGTAACATCTTCTGTTTCTTTAGCTCCACTTGATACTCCCACAGTGCCTGTGCTTGTATGTAGGGCATAAAACAATTTCTTAAGAAAAAAATGTTGTGCTGTAGTTGAAGCTCCAAACAATCTCTTGCAGTTCTCCACTGTCGATGATACTATTCATCTGTGTTTGTATCAGCAATACTGAAGCTCTAGCATAGGCAGGCAGCCACATCCTCTGCTGTTTAAACTACCATTCACAGGACTTTCTCTCATCACAGCTGCTTAAATAAGAGCTTAAAATAAACGCAGCATTTAGTGGTCCATCGATTCCAGTGATGCTGGTGCTGTGGAAGGTGAACTGCTTTGGCAACGGTGGGAAATCCCAGCAGTGTTGCTGATACGTAGATACAATGCTACAGCTCAAGAGTGAATTTAGTGTTCTGCTGAGTACAGTTGAGGGAATCTTTTTCCATGCAAGACCAAGATTGCATGTGACAGTGATAGTCAGATTAACTGCAAATTACCAGAACTTCACTCGGGGCTACATCCAGGCATATTGGTTGTATGTTCTGAACAAGATTCTGTGTGTTCCCCTTTCACTGATAAATAGTGAGCTGTTTAATCCAATGCCTTTTCTTGGTACTAAACTCACTTAAAAAAGATGTTTTCCACTTGCCAGCTGGTTATTTTAACAAGGAAGTGTTCTATTGCGTGTGTCTCCAAAAGGCTGATTTTCATATTTTATATGTGGCTGAGAACACTCCAACACAGTGGAAAATAAACTATTTTTTAAAGTGGCGAAACATTGCTCTTCACAGAAGGGCACTCTCACTAGCCTTTGTGCAACTATTGCTGTATGCTAGAAGTCTGAGTACGGTTGGGATAAGTAGAGCGCGTTACTCTCTAGGGCATCCGTGAGCAGCTTCTGGGCACAGCAAGCAGGAGGTCGATGCAAGGTAGGCTGGGTCGATGACGTGAGCAGAGCCTTGTGGTAGGAGTAGCAGATCTGGTTCGATGAGTGGTCACAGACAGCTCAACGCCATCTTCTGTGCAACCTTCTTCCTCTAAAACGGAGGCAATAAAACCTAGGTGATATATTGGGAACTTTTCTGATGAGAATTCCTGTCTAAGAGAGAGATAATTTTTATCATTCTCAGGTGGAGTAAATTGACTTTAGTTCAATCAATGCAGGTGTAAAACTTTAACTAAAGAGTTGGATGCACGTCTTTGCTCTAGTTCTATGTAAGTGAATCTAAAATTTTCTATTATGGAAGAGATTCTTGAGGTGAAACTGAGGTTTGGATTGCTAGGCTAAAGGACAAGACCCTCCTGGTCACATTGCTATTAGGAGCCTAGGAGGAAATTTGAAGAGGAAAAGGTTATTTGGGGGTGAGATGCTGTTTTAATTCAGGGTTTGGTTTTTTTTTCAATCCTTATGTTATTAGGGTTGTCAGGGGATTTCTTGCGTTCTGGACGATACTCTGCTCATACCATCAACGGTGCCTGGTCACCCTGGTCCCCATGGTCCCAGTGCAGTCGTGACTGCAGTAGAGGTATACGGAATCGCAAGCGGGTCTGCAGCAATCCTGAGCCCAAGTACGGGGGACTTCCTTGCCTCGGACCATCTCTAGAGTACCAGGAATGCAACATTTTGCCTTGTCCAGGTAAGAGTCAAATGAAATGAGAGAAGTGAAAATAAAATAATTCATCTTCAAGTCTGCATCTTGCAATAGCTGGTTTGGTTTTTGGTTTTTGTTTTTGAATAAATTACAGCTCAAATTTACCTTTATAATGTAAGTGGATTTGGGTAAGATTCCCATGTGCTGTTAATTAGTTTGTCATCAACAGTATTAATAACTATGTCTTTTTTTTCACTTGTGAAACTTTGAATATAAAAATATAATTTTAGTAAGTAGAGGTAAGAGAAAAAAGATATGAGAAATCTGGCTTAATCTGTATTATAGCTCAAAATATAATTTTCATCGCAGTAGTTGCTGGCATTAAATCCATGCTAGCATTTGTGTGCAGACACTCCAACAAATAAGGTTCAGGAGTGATCACCAAACTAGATGGTAACTCAGGTAGGTCATAAAAAATGTTCTTGGAATCTTGACCTTCTCCTTCATTGAAAGTTGTTTTATGTTTCTATAAAAAGGATTACAAGTAGAATATATATTTTCAAGAAACTACTCTGGGTTATAAATCATTGTTGATTCTTGGATATTTTGGGAAAAAAAATCTTGGTTTCGGTCACCTCTCACCATTCATAAAACAGACACCCAAATTCAAAGGTATTTGAGCTTTCCAGAGGCTTTGTGATAAAGGAAAGGGGAAGGATATGGGAGAACACATGAAGCAAATAAAGTTAAATTGGAATAGGAGGAAAGAATACAAGGTGAGAAATGATAGAGAAGAAGAAAGATAATGACTGAGGGACTAAGCTCTTTCTAGTATCAACAAATAAATTTAGAAATAAGCTTTCATACATCTTTAATTATTTCAATTATGTATAACAGTGATGCATATTTTATTATAGAAAACTTGGGCCTCTGGGCATTTATTCAAGTGTGGACCTGAAGGACTGCTATGGCAATATATGCATTCCATATGTATATTATTATAGTAAAATATATATGTGTGTATATATCTATGTCTAAATGTAACTATATGGTTGCAATTTAAAACTGTGTTCCCTAATCATGGATATGCTTGGGGATTTTTTTTAATACGAGTATTTTGCCCAATCTTATCATTGTAGTGCTTTCCCTAAGCTTTGTAAGCCCTTTGACAGTCACTGTCCAATTCTCTGCATCAGAATCTAAACAGTAGAACTGTGCAGAAGACAGGACTTCCCTTTCAGGGGGACCCAGGTTCTTGAAAAACATGTTTCCATCTTGCACTGAACCTAACTGTGTTTTGGCAGATACCCCACAAACCCAGCAGGTCTGCAAGTGTTCTGGCTGCTCAGTGAAAGTGAACTTCTCTGCAGTTTTGTGGCTAATGGGAAGAGTAGGGTTGCTTGGCAACTTGAATGCATCAGGGAGTTGCCTGACGCATTCAGGCCTCCAACTGTCCCGCTGGTGGGGCTGATCCAAATGGAATTTCTGTTGGGGATCTCTGCTTCGTTCTGGGTGAAGCCCCACTGAGCCATCGAATTTCTTAAAGAGGCACTTGAGCACAAACAGCCATCGTTTTCTGGTGAAATTTTCCTGCTGAATCCAAAGAGGAGGAAAGTAGCTTTAGATGCTCATTGTGTAGCTTATCTGCCAGCATCAGCATCAGAGAAAGCCAAGGGAAGGGATCACATGTTTCTTTCTGAGCCTAGAGGCCAGTGAAGGGTGAAGGGTGGCCACATCTTTTTGCACAAAACAGTGTGAGAGAGAAGTGGAAGAGAATCAGCAGAGAAACAACAACTGGCAGAGAATTAAAAAAAATTTTGGCCCAAATGTCCACATTGGCACAGCCCTGGTGTGTGTTCTAATCCATTAGTTCCCTAACTGCAATTGTAACACCTTGCTTTTCTTAAATAATAAAATTCTAAACAATTCTGTTTCATGTGGCTGCACTGTTCATCTGTGACAAGCTCTGAAAGTTGATATTAGGTCAAAGAGCTTGGAAACCATTGTACTTACATATGCAAGCTCCTCCCCAGGGATGAGCATGGGAGGTGAAATCAAACTAGAGTATAGCACCTTCACGTTGGTTTCTTCTTCCCTGGCAAAGGGAACCCTTCCACACGACACTGCCTTCAGTTTCCTTTGAAGCAGGTGAGCAGTAATAGCTAACAGCTCTGCTCACAAGCTTTAAGATACCTGACTGCATTACCATACTGCAGTAACTGAAGTACAGTCCTTAAATGGGCCCGGGTTTTCTGTAAAACAAGGTCAGATTACTTGCACATCCCTTGCTGTTGATTCTTAAATTAAATGCTGTTTTGAATTTTGTTGGATTTTTTGAATTGAACTAAGTTAAAAGTTTTCAGATATGGTATTTTTAATTGATTCTTCAGCTAGTATACTGTTATATTTTTTGAACAAAATTGCTCCAACCAGTAAAACACATTTATGCAGACATAAGTCTGATGTAGAGGCCCTTGTTGTTTATGAGGTAGCCAATACCCAAAACTCAAATAGATGAAGTTTTAAGGCAGAACTTAAAATTATGCTTTAGATAAAAATTATTCCCTCTTCTGCTGTCTTTGGATTTGAAAATATTTCTGAAGATCAGTTGGCAAGATGTGGGGGTGGGCCTTTCTGAAGCAAGAAGGGTTGTCCTAATATATCTAATAACTTTCTTCAGGGACATGTTACATTCTTGTTTTCGTGCAAGGCAGACTTCAATAAAGATGTAGAGCTTGAATGAAGCACTTAGATGTGTTATAGCCTGTGAGGAATCACAAAGTTCCTCGGCTGCAGAACTACTGTTTGCCAGTAATTAAGAAGAAATGTAAGGGGCTAAGTCAGATCTCAGATAAATCTGAAGGGAAAACATTGCAAGCAGTAGATGTAATTGATTTTTGTTTTTCTTGAGGACATGGGAGAGTGAAAAATGATTGCAGAATAAGGTTTATCCATTAATTAGACCTGATTATAAATTTGTAGAAAGGGAATAAATTTTTATTAGAGATGCATACAGATGGAATTGAATTCTCTCCATTTTTAATGAAAGTCAGAGAAAGCTGAATAGGTGGGTAAACATGTACATCTATTAGGTTGACATTCATGAGACCTCATCAAGAAAGGGGAGATGTAAATAATACATGGGTGAATAGCTTTTGCTCCCTGCCCCCATGTGCAAACCTGGCAAACCCCACAGTAGGGGCATAGAGGAGAGCAGCCAAGAAGAGGAACCATGGTTGGAACAATTTTCAAAACTCTTGTTAGCCACTGTGCTAGGGACTGGATTTAATTTCCCGGGTGTTTACATTGAGTACAACTATATAAAGACATTCTTACCCTAGCTATCTAAGCAAGTTTCTAAAGTATCCATGTTAGGCTTTGATCACACAGCTTTTGCAGATGTTCATGAGAAAGGTTGGTGTAGGTGCAGATCTCTGAGGTGTATCTAGTCTTCTCACACAGACTAGGCTATAGATAAGGTTGCAGGGACTGAGCAGGAGTAAACATGTCAAATCCTTCTTGCCAGTGTGGAGCATCCAGGAGAAAACTCTGTGCAAGGACCGTGCATGGTTCATTCGTGCCCATGTAGATAAGTGAGGTGTAGACAGAAAGGCTAAGGAATGTGAGGAGATTTTGTTCTGACCTCAACCTGAAAGCAATCGCCATAGTGCTAGAAATAAAAATGCAACAAAGAAGAATGTGATGCTTTCAAAGATTTACCTAGGCTCCCTTGGGGTAAGGACAGCAGCACCTATTCCCTGCTGGCACAAGATCATTTAGTTACAGTCCAGTCATTAGCCTCTCAGAAATATTGGTGTTGGTGGGAAAGAGCAAGCCATAAAGAAGCCTTCCTGTTACTGCAAGCTCAGGTTCTGCTTCACTCCCTGTTCTGCTTATAGCAGACAGTATCAACTCCTTGAGATATAAACCACCGAGAAAGATGAGTGATAAATATACTAAACAGTGCTTAAGTAATGTTGAAAGTCAATAGGATTTTTTTCTTCTAAATCCATTAATCAAGACTCAGTGTCATCCTGGAAGGTACTAAATGCTCTGAAGAACTGACACAGGGGAAAAAGCCAGTGGAGCAATCCCTGAGTGTACAAGCCTCTCTTGTCTGGTTAAGTGTCCTGCAACTTCTTTTAAAATTTACTTATTAATACATTAATATCCAGTAGTTTATGGTTAAATGTGCTGCAGGATTCCAGAAGATTAAAAAAACCAGACAACCCAAAAACTGAAGCCATCTAGAACCTGCCTTCAGCACCTACTATTAAATCTTCCTGAACCTGCAGGCAGAGAGAAACCGTGAATTTTTTTCCACAGCTTGTAGCAAAGTAAATGATCCATTGACATGCGGATTGATAGCAGTCACTGGGAAGATTATTTTTCATTCATAGTATTTGAAGGCTGAATATATAACAGTAAATTGAACAGTGCCAGAAAATTGTCAGAAATTGTACCCAGGCCTGGGAATGTGATTTGTCTGCATTGTACAAGTTTTAGAATGATCCCTCATACAATTTGCCATCAACTAACTAGTACTGTCCCAAATAATCTGCAAAAGCTTGGGAATCAATGTAAGGTAAGGCCTGTTCCCAGTACTAGTTTCCATGTGGCCAAACTGCTTTGAGGGGCAGAAGAATTTGCACTATTGTCTTGCACTAGCAGATTATTCTTTGGCTCTGTGCCTCAGCTCCTTATTTATGGCTCAGAGGAGTGAAAAGAGTTGAGCTGGCAAGCACTGAACAGCCTTGATAACTATGGAAAGGATCCATGAACACTCACTGACATTTCTGTTTTCTCTGAATTACTAATAGGTGGTCAATATGAAAAGAAAAGAACCTATAATCAGACATATTAGGGTTTTGTTATCCTTGGGTGCTCTCAAGTTACTTACATTATGAAGAGAAGCAGATGAGGAAGAGAAGCATTGTTTGAATGGTAACTTCTGCTAATTTGCAAAAATTACAGGAATTTACTAACTAATAGATTTTCAAATAATTATTATTATAATAATATATTATTATGACTTAATAATATATTTCAAATATAATTATTTGAAAATAATAATAACCAAATGTAAGGAATTAGTGAGTGCCACTGAGTAGCATGAGCTACAGCAGTCCCTGTTCCCTCTTCTCAGAGCATAATGGTGTGTCAGTGGGAAAGGACAGTTGCTGCCTATCAGATTTGTAATTCTGATACATCTTGACAAAACTTCAGGACTTTACCAGCTTCAAATTTTTATTGTAGCAGTTTTAGTTTGTTTAGTTAGGGCTTGAGTAGAACTGAGTGAATTCATATATCACTAAATGCGCTAATAACAATAAAGAGTTTCAGATATACAAATCTCTCCAAAAGACTGTTTAAGTTATTTACACATTCCCTAAAGCTGGTTATTGCTTGTTGGGGTTTTTTTCTTCATTATTGCTTTTTTTTTTCTCTCCTCTTTTTTTTTTTTTCCTTGCAGTCATACTTAGCCTCAAGGAAATGGGATGTATTTAGAGGAACAGACAAAATTTATCCTGTCGTAACTTCCTAAATCATGGGAGAAAAAATTACTCCAATCACATCAAGCTTGTCTCTGAGGCTACTGAAGCTCATCTCTCCATATGCGTTGATGTGTCTCCAGGCTGCTTCTGTAGCCAGTGAGGAGGGAGCTGAACTTAACTGTCGCTTTTCTAACTTAAGAGTCTCAGTTACAGACTTAAATCCAGTTTGATCCTTAGATTTTGTTGTTGTACTTTCCTTAGAAGTATTCAGTTGCTTTCTGTGTTTCTGCACTGCACGGGGTTGACTGTTTCATCCAGTACTGCTTTTATGGATAAATGGTACCTGTATCATCACAGAAACAAGACATTGGCTTTGCAAACTGGGGTGTCAAAATGCTCTTTCCCACACAGAAACGTGCAGCAATATTCCACAGGATTAGGGAAAAAACAGTAAGCTGAGTGATGTAGAATGAGATGACCCCTGGTTGTCTGGAAGGAAGCAGTAATCTCTTGGGTCTGTAGGCTGCCCAACACCTATTTTCCCCAGATTTTACTCAGCCACTGCGAAGCACACAATCCACATTCCTGTGGGTGGAAAGGACTAGTCGCCCCTCTATTTATACTCCTTCATGCATATGGAAAAGACTGATGTCTCAGCATTTTTTATTCTCTTTCGCTACGCTTTCAAAGATATGAACATGGAAAGTTATAAACCTTAAGGCATACACCAACATAAAAAAAAAGTGTTGTTTTTTTTTTTTTTTAATTTGGTTGTTTACATTTGAAATGAGACCAGACAGTGGAGGGAATAGCCTCCAACCCTATGTGTTCCCATGAAAGCAGGTGAGGTCAGTATGTCTGCCTGCGCTTCCTTTCACTTCCTTGTAAAACCCAAAGTGCATAGCAGGGTATCCAGTATACTTAATTGTCTCTTGGAAATTCTCCAGTAGTGTGGATGTTTTGTCATGTCCCCAGGACATCCCATTTCTATACACTGTTTCTGCCTAGTACATCCTCTTCCCAACATTTTGGTTTTGTTTTTTCTCATTATAGAAAAGAAATATTTATTAATCTCAGCAACAGCCAGTAAGCAAAAAGTTGTTTGCTTTACTATAAAGGAAAGAACAGTGTTTGAAAGCACCCTGAGAGCTGAAGGGTGCCTTCTTCTGCAAGGGACCAACCTCAGTAATTGTCAGAAAACGTAAAGACTCTTTTGTATCTTTCATTGTGGAACTGCTTTAATGACTTTCTTTTGTCCAACAGCTATGTAAAGAAACTGGAACTTTCCTTGTAGCTGTGTATTTTTCGTCCTATAAGAAGTAGAAATAACATTAAGGACTCCGTGACAAAAGGAAAAAAAGCAAAAAAAAGAAACCCAACCCAGATGGTGTTGTGTTGCTAAGCAACTTTAAAGAAAGATGAAAGAAACCGCAGAGCTCTATTTAGGTCTTATAAAAACTCAAGCAGTAAATACCCAGTCCTTTGATCTTATTTAACCATGATGCTTTATCATCCTCTGTTGCTGAGAAGGAGAAGTTCTGGGGACAAATAAAAGAGGTAGTTATGATAGTCCTTGAAAGGCCTAGAGATTTAGGATAGCAGCCTGTCAGGAAATAGTGACTAAGAAAAACAGTTAAAATTACACTGTCCAGCTCAGCCATGACCAAATCGGACGCTGTCTGTTATGTTATGGCTGTCCGTGCTCATCTTCCCCAGACCCACTACTCCCTCTACATCAGAAGTCTTACAGTACAGCCATGATCACTGCACAGGATGTGGAACGTGGTGACATTCCTGGATGTCACGTTGGTGTCTATGTTCTCGGCCACCTATAGATAGATTGCAGATGGCAGTTTCAAATGCATGCACGCTTGTGATTCTCACTCTGTTCCATTGAAAAATAAGCAGGAAGTGTTGGGGGTCATCGTCTGCATTACAGGGAATGAGCCATGGGTAATGTTTGCAGACAGTTTATCTTCTGCCTAGGCAGTCTCAGACTGCCACTCTGTTTCATGCAGGAATGCCTCTGATTATTTATTTCAGCTAGTCAAGGATCATTTTAAATAAAATTTTTAAAAAGAGAGAGAGAGAAAAAAAGTATCTGGAAAGGTAAATCCTTAATATTGCATGAAATGAAGAGCTTAGGCAACAGCTTCTGCTTTCATTTGACATAGATTAAAAAAAAAAAAAAGAGGCAAGTAGCCAAGTCCTGAATAAAAGATACCATGTCTTAAAATTGTCATAAAATTGCACAGTATATTTCACCTGCACTGAAGACAAATAACCTGTGGCTTTCTTAGATATGAGCTCGCATAATACTACATTAACAGAGTTATCTCAGGCAAAAAGACGTATTTGTTTTCCAGTGACTATATGAATAAGAGAGCAAGTCAAGCACTCTACTGAGATGAAGTATTTATTTATGATAGGTGGTATGAAGCGCTCTCATACATATGTACAGCTGGATGATTTGCCTGATAAATGTGTCTTGGAAAAAATGTAGCAATCGTTGAATTCTTTAATAATGAAAATAAGTTATTTAAATTACATTCTTGGGATATAACACCAGATTCCACAAATCCTGTTTGTCCAATCAGGATATTCAGAGGCCAGATAGATTACTTGCAAAAGTTTTTACAACTGTTGTTCTTAGCAAGGAGGTGCCAACTCCATGCTTTCTCGATTTATAAGATAACGTCGCAAACAATACAGAGAATAAAATGTTATATTTTCAACAACTTCATTTACAGGATTAGTTAATACCCTTAGGTACGCACTAGTGTATTGCCTGTTTGATTAGCAGTTGAGTCCCCAAGGGTATGCTGTATCTGAAATTGCATTCAAAAATGCACATATAGGTTGTAATAGCAAAAGAGACACATTATCCTGGTTCATTTCTCACTGCTGCAGCCCTTGCTTAGAAGTCACTCTACTCAACTCGCCAAGTAGATATATGATATGCAGTGCTATCTAAACAAGTATTTCTGTAATGGTCTATGTCTTCATCTAAGAACTTAAAATTCAAATACTGCACAGACATTTCCATTTTAAGTTATTTTTTTTTCAGATTTGGAACCACCTTTTTATTTGTGTAAGAGATAATTATGGAATAGCATTTCCATAAACCAGTGGAAAGAGGCTTTCTCCTTGAAAGGCTGTTTGATTAATGGAACAGAATGGATCAAAAGGAGTCATTGTGAAATGCTGAATGAATGTTTTGGATACTTCAGTGACAATCATTGTTTCAACAAACCGTGAAGTAAAGTCTTACAAGGAATGTCCTAAATGAGTGCACTGCAAAATATCATATACAGAAAATGTGTCCTTACCTAGTATCTTTAAAAGTTGGCGGTAATGAGTGTCTGTCTTGTGTGGTAAAATGCCCACTGCTGCTGAAAATTTACTGGTGCCTTGCCTTTAATATACCTAGGGGCTCATCAATTAGTGTTAGTTGAACTACAGAGTATTTCTTTTAATCAGTTGCAGACATGACAGGTAATTTCCTTACGTAAGAAAGCAAGCAATATCATTTTACATAGATGTTTTAAAATAATTTTTGTAGGTTATGAATATTTTGAAATTTTAGGGGTTTTGTTGTTTCCTCCCCCAAAAAAACCCAAACAAACAAACCAAAAAAAACCCCCAAAAATCCCAACCAAAATACCCTAATGAGAAATGAACAAAATACAGACATTCTCTGCAGAGGGAATGCTGTCCCTCGGAGAAGTACATCTGATTTGGTCATGTGGCCGCAGATAGGAAGCCTTTGGCAGATGGGCTGCAATATGGCCATAAATGCCAGAAATACATCCTGGAACAGTAGCTTTAAGAACTGGAGCTGGTCCAGGGCAGGCAAGGAGGTGAACTTTTATTAGTAGCCTGTCCAGTGGCTGTGTGTCAAAAGCCATCTCACAAATGGGGGTCCCATGAAATCCAACCTACATTTCAAAGGAACCTTATGAAAATTCAGAATAGAGAACAATTTGATGTACTTGAATTAGTAAATACTAATGGGGAAAAAAAAATATTCTTCAAGAACCTGTGTTTGAAATAGGAGTGGCATCTCCTTTTTGTCATTCATCTCTGGCGTTTTTGAACTACTGCCATTGTTCTGCTGCTGGTATCTATGCTAGAGCTGCAATAAGATTGCTACATTATATTGGTCCATCAAACCCTACAACTGTGTTACATCAATTGAAATGGCTTGTAGTATTAAGGCAATCTCACCTGGGCTGTGAAACAAAACCTGTATTTCTCCATCTCTCTGTTGATGTTATTGAGCTAAATTTTATTTTATTAATACAAAATTACTTTGAACTTATAATAGTTCTGATAAACCATCATTGATATTGTATTGTCTCAGAAGTGAAAAAAGAAAAGAAAACAGAAAAAGCTTTGGCCTCAAAGATGGTACCCACAGAAAGTGTCTTTTATGGATGAGTAAGTTTGTCAGGCTTCCCAGTATTTCAGGGTCTTTTAAAATATATAAATTAAATTAAATTTGTAGTAAGATTAAGTTTGTAGGCCAACATTCAGTGGCACCTAAAAATGTCCAATAATTTCAGTAGCCCACAAATTAGATCTTTAGAGTATGAGTAAGATGGGTTGAATAATGTCATGTCACAGAATAACCTGAAGCGATAAGATATTTTGTGTGTTTTCAGTGGATGGAGGCTGGTCTTGTTGGTCATCTTGGTCGAAGTGCTCAGCAACCTGTGGAGGAGGGCATTACATGAGAACCCGCTCCTGCACAAACCCAGCACCAGCGTATGGAGGAGATATCTGCCTTGGACTACACACTGAAGAAGCACTCTGCAACACACAGCCGTGTCCAGGTACAGCAAATTTGCATGTGCCACAGAATAAGGTGTTCACAGTTAGACAACATAATGCTCCTTGATCTATTATTTAAGGGCAAACAATTTCTCTCCCTTATTAAGTGTGCAATTAGCACTTATGTGTTACAATCACAGCAAATCATGTCACAGCAGGATATAGCTCTCAGGGCACCACCTCCTCCCTCCTCCCTCCCCCTTAAAAATTAAAGTTACCAGGTTCTGTGTCTGGATAAACTAAAGTTGTATAATAATTGAAGTAGATCATGCAGATGGCTTGGGACACTTTTAATAACAGTATCACAAAGAAGTGCATTTGTTATAACACTAAACTTTCACAGCAAGCAAATTGCTGAGGTTAATATTCAACATGTATTATCACAAGGTCCTTCAAGTAGATAATGTTTGCTCTATTTTTGTATAAAACACAGAGCAAACCTTAATGGTCTTTGTAAAATACCTTCTTCAACTTTGGATGTTAAGGAGCAGAGACTTCAGTTTTTGAATTGACTTTGGAGTACTTAGTTAATGAAATGTCTCAGCACTCCTGATGGTTTTATATTAGGGATCAGGACTTTTTCTGTAACTTTGACTCTTCCTTTGGACCCATATTAAAGGAAAATCATTTTTTTCATTAAATTAAAGTGAGAAGTAGAGAGTAAAACCAGATAAAACCACATAAAATCATTAGTGAAAAGCTAATGGGAAAAGTTCTTTTCCTTTATTGCTGATTAATGGATTATGGGAAACAGCAAAAGGAAATAAACATCAGTGGTGCCACGGTGTGTTACTTGCTTCACTTATGGGTCCTAGACTTCATCACAAAAGGTTTCTGCTCCTGTGATGAGGCTGTGCACGTGGTGGCACAAGCCCCATGAGTTTGAATTTATGGATTGGACTACCTGTGCTGAACTAAAATTTAAGTTAATTTTATTTTCTAGGTAGCGTGTGTCTTGCAGCAGAAGAAAAGTACCTAATTTGTCAAAATGAAAGCAGATGAAACACTCTTCATTGTGTTTAAAAAAACCCCAAACATAGAAATCAGTTGATTTTATTTTTCAAGACAGTGTACATTTGTATGTAGAAGTTACATAGTTGCCTTAGGATCATTAAGGCATCTTTAAAAGGTCAGAACTGGTGCTTTCATTATGCTAGGTTTGCAGCTGTTTCTCTTGTTGCACTTTTATTTTCTACCACCATTTCTCTAGAAATGACAGTTTGCAAACATTTACAAATATTTTTTTCATCCTATTTTGACCTGTTTGTTACTCAAATTTTGGAGATGAAGGGTGGAAGAGGTTGGTTTAATTTTGGTTCAAGAAAGTGCAAACCTTTATAAAGCAATAACATTTCAGAGGATGAAGCATATTTCTCATATTAGATGATGTTTTATTAATATTTCAATCTCAGTGAAAATTTGCCATAGGTTTTTGAAATAGCACATTATCAGCTAGCTGTGAGAATGGCTCTTGCCTTCTGTTTGCAATGTAGACTTAAAAACTTTGTACTGTTCTTATTTTACATTGGCTTGGAACAAAAATAACTGCAGTGGCATGCATGTCAAATTTGGGCAGACCCCTGAATCCCTGCAGAGCCAGGGATTTCTTGTACTGAAGGTCACGTGAGAGTGGATCTTCTTTTTGCAGATCTTGAAGTACCATTGGTGACTTTGACTGTTGGGTGACATGTTTAGTATAGGAAGGCAATAGTAGTGACACTTGGAATCTAAGAACAACCAACAGCGAAATACTTGTGCATAAATGGAAATTGTTAATAAATTTTCTTAAGTTTTGGAAAGAGCAAAGATTTCTTGACATTTGAAATAGTACCTTTTTTTTTTTGCTAAATAAAACTAAAATTTCTTTAATCCTGATACTGAAGATTTCTTGAGAATATGGAGAGTTAATGGAAATTCCAAGTGAAAGTATGCAAGTATGCACTTAGAAGAATGAACCAGACCCCTGTCTGCAAAATACATTGTTTTTTCTCTTTTTTCATTTTACAAGCTGTACCACCATGTCTCTGTTTTTTTCCATTAATTTATCTAAATGCAATCACATTAATATGAATGGAGGAGCTACACTATTGATCAGCAGTGCTTTATAGGCTCTTATCAGTAAGTGTAATCACTTGCAACTGAATAAAGCAGTATTTTACACCTAAAGTATTTACTGCTGCTGTAAGAGCAAACAATATATTCTTTCCTTGAATTACTAACTCACACATGCAAATAATGGATAATGCAGTTGAGCATTTAGAAATGATGGTGTAGTTCTGCATTAAAGAAATTTATAATCTTACAGAATGGTGGCCTGATTTTTCTGAGATTTCTTCTTCACTGAGGTATCTTTCAGGAACTGCTTGGACTTAACCTGGCTTCAAAGTCCAGTCAAAGCTCTGTAGGAGGAAGACATGATATCTGAGTAAGCCTTGCTGTGTTAGAGGTGAAAAGCAGTTCCAGATTAAACATCTCTCCAGCCTACCCTCTCTTTTCCATCCTCATGACTTTTGCAAAGAACTGAAGAGCAGGTTGAGAAGAGCCTGACTGTGGTGCAGGAGAGCATCAGATAATTTGCAGATAAAGAATTCAAAGGGATGAGGCAGAATAACTGGGTCTGTAGAATTGCATGCAAAAGCTACAGGTTCGGCATCTCTGTGATGGCAGAGAAAGTGGCTCCACAAAAGGGAGGTCTGCTAATTTGAAATGATACATCTGTCAGTCTTGGGTGCCTTACTTCTGTGTGACTCTCTGAGTTCCTAACAGTGGCACTCTTCAAAACACAGGTTTGGTGACAGGGTTCACCATTGCAGGGATGTCCATCCCGCTCACACTTGCACTGATGTCCCCTCTCTCCTTTTCTATGAT
This sequence comes from Gallinula chloropus, assembly GCF_964237585.1. Taxonomy (NCBI): domain Eukaryota; kingdom Metazoa; phylum Chordata; class Aves; order Gruiformes; family Rallidae; genus Gallinula; species Gallinula chloropus. The sequence continues at coordinate 76,698,949 of NC_140086.1, read as the reverse complement.
TCTTTGTGCCAGTTGGAGCTGATCAGCTTGGCTCCAGAACCACTGCCTACCTGTGCTATAGTGCCTGGGCTGCACTGTGGGACTCAAGATGGGAGGGAGATGCCCTGTGTTGCATGTGGGGGAACGTCCCAATGCACATAAGTATCTTTTATAGGACCCTTAAAGGGCAGGCAAAAAACTCCCTTGCCTCGTCACCAGTATGTGACCTAGCATGGTCTAAGCATGCTCTGAGCTTCCTATTTTATCACAAGATGTAGAACCTTCAGCAAGGAACCCGGAGGGCCTAAGACACATTGGATAAGAGACTTTACCAGCCAACAAGGTGCATTTAGGATGCTCGTGAGCATTTTGGCAGCTGCTGCGTATATCCCAGTACTCCCAAGAGTATTGGATTTGGCTTGAGCATGCTATCTGCCACCAATGAGAACTGGGCCAAGATTTGTAATGAGCAGCATTCCTTCAAACTTGAAAGAGCAGGTCTTTAACGTTACTAAATATTTGAGGTAAGGATCCATGCACTTAGTTTACTTAAAGTCCAGCAGCAGACACCGGCAATGACAACAGCAGCCCCTGGATGTGCTACACTATATAAGCAGGTAGAAGACTGTCCGTTTGCTTGACTCCCACCTCAGCACTTCTACCTACTCTGAATCATGATCCAACTACACTATGTCATCTGTCGCTGTGATCCTATACCCCACTGTGCAAATGAGGCCCACGACCTCTGCCAGGAAACAAAAAAGCCAAAGGACAGAGCTGAGTATTCTTACTCCTCACAATAATGAGATACTACTATTAGACATCTGCTGCTTGTGTCAAGCTGTTTTCCTTGCTGCTCAAAGGAGGACCCATCTAGACAGTTGACTGTTGTTCACAGCTGCCAATATCCAGGTTCTTACCTGAGCTGCTGAGTAAATCTATTTTATGAACAACTCCACAAGTAAAGGTGTGCACCTGAACCACAGACTGCTAGGTCTGATTGCTGCTATCTGTAAGCAGCGTTCTCCTGCTGTCTTGAAATGGTCCCAGGACCACTGCTTGAGATTTCTGTGCTAAAGTTCTGTCAGTCTTTTTTCCATGCTACTATTTAGAAAGTGAATTTCCAACACTGTCATGGAAAACATCTATTGCTTGACATTTTTCAAGACTGCATTCACAAATATTCCTCCTGAAATCTTTGAATTTTAGATGACTAAGAGTTTTAACTTCTTCCTCTATGGCCAAGGGGAAAGCAATGAGTAAGCGTGAACCTTGTATGCTGGACTTATACAATGTATTGAAAAGGGCCCAAAACAGTGTAAGACTTCCCTGACTTTCCACTTGATTCACAAAAAAGCATACAAAAGTTTCATGAGTTTTCCAAATTATTCCCAAATTTTAATGTTCTTCAATATAACCTGAAAGAAAACTAGGTTAGTAAGGTGGGGTTTTTTTATTTGAAACAAAATGGAATTTGTAAATTTGCTTCATATTGGCATAAAATTGATTAAAATTTTGAAGTAGAAATAAACTTTGTTTGGGATAGTAGGACAGTTTATTTCATATCAAAACCATAAAAGTTATCTCAGTGGGAAAGCTGACAGAAGAAAGAAGAAAGTTTAACTGATCTGTCTTTACTATACTTGCCAAACATGGAGGACTCCTATAAAGGCAAGTCTTGAGCTTGAATTGTAAGGAAGTGAGCTCAGTAAACTCAGTCTATCATGGGAATGAGATCAATTCACTTCCTTTAAGAGAAGTATTCTGAGATCACAAAGGCATGAAATAAAAATGTCTTAATCAAAACTACATAGGCAGAGGAAGAAATGTAGAGAAACAATAGACACTGATAATCAACAGAATGGGGAAGAGAAAATGAGAATACTTGATGAAATCTCTTCTGTCTACAGCAAAGAAATGGACCTGAAATAATGAAAGCTAAAAACAAACTAAACAAATGCCAAATCAAGAAGTAACTGCAAGATACTACTATTTTTGTGGTTAAATAAACATCCTGTTTCAGGCCTGGGATACATACTCGTATAGCTCTCAGTGCTATTAGTCAGTTACACAAAAAAAGACAGCATTGTTTTCTACCCTAATGACCCAGACTGAGCTTAACTCCACAGCAATCCCTGTTTCAGTCACCGCCACAGAATCCCTCCAGCTTCTCACTTGAACACACAGACAGGTTATGGCAGAAGCCAAAGCCATAATATAGCTGCAACAAATTTACCATCACGCTCTCCATTCCAGAGGCTTTTGACAAGGCCAAGCTGCCTCTGTTTTATCACAGCGAGGGAGCTGGCCTCTGCTAATTGGTGGTATCTGAGGATGAGGCCTTCTGTCATAATACAGGCTGTTTCTCTTGGTGTACCCAAAGCATTTCATTGCAGTGTCTGCATGTGTGTCCCTCTCTGCCTGTTGCAGACAGCTGGTCCGAGTGGTCCGAGTGGTCCGAGTGCGACTCGTCTGGCTTCCAGTTCCGCGTTCGTCAGTGCATCATTTTGTTTCCTGTGGGCAGTCAGTGCACGGGCAACACCACAGAGACCAGAGCCTGTGCTTCGGACTCCAACGTTATACCAGGTAAGCTCTGCCTGCTCCTTGAAGAGTTAGGGAAATAACGTTTCGGGAGTGAGGCATGATGCTCTCCCAGACTGCACTGAGCAGGGCTGAGAGCTGGAACAGGACTTGCCTTTTGTCAGCCAAAGCCTGTTGGTGTGTTATGTAAAGCTGGTGTCACTAGATCTGATGTCTTCATCAAACTCTGCCTCCTGGCACACAGCACTGTGGAGCTGTCCATACTGACACTGCCTGGGACTTGGGTTAGTTGCTGTCACAGCACTGCAGGTCCCTCCCATCCCACTTGGTAGCAGACAACAGGGGTGACTACAGTCAGCTATGAGAAATTGTTTGCTTTTCACTTCAGTTTAAGTCCTACTGAGATTTTGGTATTATTTGATTAATATTATTCTCCTAGGTTTGTGGTTTGCATATACAAAAGTGGGTGCTCTGGTAGTTAATCTGGAAATTATTTCAGAGTCCCTTAAATTAATAACTGCTTAGAAAGGTAAATACTATTAATCATGCCTCAGGCCCTTAGCTCCCCCGTGATCACAAAATACCTCATGGGTAGTCATGTCATGTGTTATTCTATAGCATTTGTTGAAACTCATGACTGTACTCTCTTTTCTTTCTTTTCTTTTTTTTTTTCTTTTTACTAAATCACAGCAGTCATTTAAATCCACACAGCAGTACAAGTGGTCACACTGCATTGCTGTTAACAGTTGTCTTTCCACCTGTGTGCATTAAAAATACCTAGCTTCTGTCTATTCACAGACAGAGAAATTTGCATTTTAATGTGTCATTTGAAATGTAATTTTGTTTACTCAGTGCAGCAGGCTTTTTTTTTCTTTTCTGTGACTATGTGGTACAATATTGTCCAATATAACAAAGAAACCGACAAATTTAAATACTGTTTTTATGGATGGTGGATAATGCTTGAACTCTCAAATTCTAATTTTTCCTCCAAAACAAATGTGAAAAATGTCAGTGTGAAAGAAAAACCTCCCAGATTGTTTTTTTTCCCTTTTCTGAGGCTTTTGAACATCTCCATTAATATTCACATTCTGTGAAGCCCCTGCCTAATCCAATACAAGCTCTACATCTTGTTTTGGAAAGTAGGCATCTTCAGAATCTGAGATGAGCCACCTCTTCTCTCGACCTTCTGGTTTGTTTTCATACTCTCTTCAAATCACCCCTATCACAGCAGATAAAGTCATGAGGTTATCCTCACCTTAGGCAAACTAGCTTACTTCCTTGGCATTGCCCAGCCTCCTTTCACTTCCCCAGGTCCTCCAACCCAGAGTTCTCTCCCTCCTGACCTCTCTAGTTCACCCCACTTCCCTCCTTTCCTCAGCTAGTGTGCTGGCATATCCACCCTCATGTTGTCTTCTCCTCCCGCTTACCTGAGCTCTTTTCTGCAGAGCTTAGCATATAGACTGATTCCTACAGAGTGCAGAAATGACTCTTTCTTGTCCCTGCTGCTGCCTTGTTTCCAGAATTCATTCTTACCAACTTTGCCTCATGGACCTTCATGGTTTTCTGGTACATCTTTTGCTGCTTTTTGTTTGGATTGTTTCAAGCAGGCAAAGTATGCTCTCAACCTTTAACTCTCTGTGAAGAGGGTTATTCTGCTAGGTCTTATTTTAAAATAGTATTGATATAGCATGTGAAGAAAGGTAAAAAATGATGACCACTTTAGCAGTAGCTGCATGTGGATCATATTTTGGTGGTAGAGAGCCTATTTGCTGATTCCTAGTACAGAAGCTATTGCATACCTGTGGCCATTGTTTCTGCCTTTCTCTGGCCTGTTTTTTACTCCTAAGAGAGACATCCTTAGGTGGGAAAACTAGAGCTGCACACAGCTCTATGAGGACAAGCACAGATTTGTGAAGTGCCATAGTGCTGATACCCTGACCTATTCTCTGTGGCTTTCTTGGTGGTACCTAGCATTTGATTTGCCTTTTTGAACACTTTGGCTTCTGAACACTTAGCTGATACTTTCATGAAACAATTTGTTGTCACCCCTCTGGTCTCATTCTTAAGTAGTAGTGAGCTCACAGCTCATCACTTTATATGTGTGGCTGTCATTGCTTTCCTCTGTATGTATTGCTTTACCTTAATCTGTGTTCAGTTTCCTTCATTATTTCATTGCCTAGTTTTGTAAGGCACTTCTGCAGCTCTTCAAGCGTGTCCTCGTCCATCCTACCTTGACTTAAAAAAAACTTTGAAACCAAATTTGCCTCCTGCTTTTCTAGCCCTTTGCTGAAAAACCCATGTCCCTGTAGAAGTGGTAACCTTCCTCCATTGTAAGATCTGGGCACATAGCACTACCCTGGTTTCTCTTTCCCCTCATCTCATTTGTTGTTTGGAAAGCCTTTGAAAAAGAATTTAAAAGGTTTTTGAAATCCGAGCAGACTGTGTCAGTTACCCCACCCATCTCCACACGATCATTGACCCTTTCAGAGAGGTTAAAAGGATTTGCAAGGCAGGACTTCCCTTCACAGAAGCTGTGGCCCTGAAGTCAAGAGTGGGAAAACTTGACTGCTAAGAGACTTTATTCAATATTTATTCAGAATGTTTCCAAAGTCAAAATGACAAGGAGACAGGCTGGAATTATATTTTATTACTTTACAATTGAGACCCAGGAAATTGGCAGTCATCTTTTTTGAAGATTCATAAATTCCTTCTTTTCACATTAGTGCTAGATGTGACTTCTAGAAGTAATAAGCCCATTTGAACACAAGATAATTAAACTCTCGATAATTTTACTATTCAGAAGACCAATGTTTTCTCAACATTCCTAAATTCCACAAAGGATGTTTTCATGTGCACTTTATCTTTTTAATTCCAGAGATGTTTTGAAGCAAGAATTACAAATATGTTGCTGCTTTTCCTTGGGAAACTAAAGAACTTGCAGATGCCTTGGGACCTTTTTGTTAATTCTGCCACATAGTCAAAATATTTTTTACTTTGGATTTGGAGTGAATGTAGTAGGAAAAAAAAATTGAATCTTTACTGTGTTAACCAAACTAGTGGTTCTCTGTAATATTTTTTATCCTTGGCCTAAGCAGGTTTTTTGTTGTGTTTTTTTTTTTTTTTTTCTAGAAATATCAGTGGCACGATCCAGCAGCATAGAAGAAAAGCGATGTGGAGGTAAGCTTTCCAGCTTTAGATCTGTATTAAATGCTGAAGTACCGATTCCCCATTTTTTTCCCCTTTTGTTTCACCTTTTGCACTCTCTTAGTTTTATTCTCCCTTTTATTCTACCTGCTGCATTCTCATTATTTGCACTTGCACAGAAAAAGAGGTGTAGGTACTACAGGATTTCTCATTAAATATCCATCTGCCATTGCTGGCCTCTGAGGCCAGAACATGCATTACTGGATGTTTATATTTTCTTCTTTTTCAGTATAGTAGTCACTCTTGTCTCTATAAGCTAGTTATCAGTAGGTCAAAATTTGTAAAGTTGCTCCACCTTTTTCAGGATAATAATTTTACAGACCTTTTGGGTACTCCACATCAATATCAGGAAGCCAGCTTGCAAACCCATTTAATCACCCAGACTGTATCTGGGAGTCATTTTCAGCTTTGCTGCCAAAGACAAAACTAGAAAGAAAAGTTCCGTTCCAGAAAGAGAAAACTGCTAAAATACCTCAAACAATAATAGTAAGAAGAAGCAGGGAAAATGACAAATTTTTTGTGCTGAGGTATCACGCTTAGTCTGTGTCGTCATGGTAATAGCTCTGGTTGTTCTAGTATTCTTCCATGCACAGATAAGCTGCATTTTTAACCTAATAAGGGACAATGAAAACGCAGGGATTATGCAAGGGTGTACTAGTGTGCATGGTAACTTGTTATGGGAGCCTGGATAATGCGATTTTATTTTTTTCTAATTAGCAGTGGTGCACTGAAAAACTTTTGCCAAGTTCTCAATCAGTGGGAAACTCTCACAGGAGTGTAGACGGATATTTCAGTGATAATTTATCTGTTAGGGTAGTAAACCTAGTCACCTAAATATTAGTTAGTGTTTCTAAATACCCAGCAGATGTGTGAAGGTCCTACCTTAGGCATTTGCCAAAAATGGGACCCATGTGCAGGCCCATTTTTATGTATTACAGTGAAAATGGTCTAACAGATACTTTTCACACTACTGCCAGTCTTTCAGTTTAAAATCTTTCACTTTTGCCTGTGGGCAACAGCAAACACATTTTCTGCTAAGGTTAAGATGAAACTGCCAACCTGAGCTTCTCACTGATACTTCTTCCTTAATCAAAAAGCACAGCTCCAGTTCATAGTGGCAGTGAAAAGCAGTGCCATTTGTTTATTTCCAGCTGATCCTACCAGTGCCACTTCTTACCCAGTAACTTCGCTCAGTAACATCATGGGACGATCGTGCTGTAGATTCCCTCTACAGTTTCATGCAGCGATGAGCTCCCTTTCAGTTTTAATCCTTTCAACCCTTGGAGAGGGTTTCCCATCCTCTGATCCCATAGTACCTTTGATGGGCAAAACAGACGGGTGACTGATGGGTTCTGAGTTGTTGACTTCTCTCTCTCTGGCCACTATGGCTAAAAGCACACTGACTTTAAAGAGTCTCTCTCTTCCCCTTTTTGATTTCCCACAAAAAATGGTACCATTTCTTCCTCACCCACCCCCCTTACACATAGAAAAAATCTGAAGGCTGGAGAAAGGAATAAATTCCCTTCAAAGATACTGAAACATCGAGACCCAGCAAGAATCAAAGCAGGGGATGGAAAAAACATATGTCACCCCTTCTGGGACATACACCAAATAAAGGCAGTATGGAAAACATTTTAAGGAAAGCAGGATTGTGATTCAAAGATATCAGGATTTTGTTAGTTCTGCCACAAGTCACTGTGCGTAAGAGAAAGAACTAGAACAGCAGAGGAGGTGATACTGTAGCACTTGAAAAAAATCTGTGTGTGAATATTATATACATAATTTATACATCACAAGGCTTTGTTAGGCAGTCTGAAGAAATTTTCCTGAACTATTCAAACATAGAAAATGCATTTCTTACATCTGTTGTTTGGGTTCTAAAATTGTTTAAGCAGCTTTCAGAAATCTCAGTCTTATTACTTACCGAGGTGTTTGGGTATCTAAGATTCTGATAACAATCCCTTCAGGGGATGTACAATGTATTTGCTACTGTAGGGATGAACCATGGCAGTTGAGATGTTTCCAGGAAACACATGAAGGTTCTCTTATCCTTGTTTGAATCAGGCACTTGTCTACATTGTTCTTCAAGGTTAAGCTTTTATTGCTACTTTCATAAAAGTAAGATTGTATTCTCCTCTCCCCTCTGCAGAGTTCAACATGTTTCACATGATCACAGTGGGATTAAGTAGCTCAATACTTGGTTGCCTTCTTACCCTGCTTGTTTACACTTACTGCCAACGATACCAACAGCAGTCCCATGATGCAACTGTCATCCATCCAGTGTCACCAGCTCCTCTAAACACCAGCATTACCAACCATATCAACAAACTGGACAAATATGATTCTGTAGAAGCCATCAAGGTGAGATGTGGGTTTGGAGCTTTATAATGTGCAAAGTATGTGGCTGTAGAATCACAGAATATTAGGGGTTGGAAGGGATCTCAAAAGATGACCTAGTCCAATGCCACCACCAGAGCAGGATCACCTAGATTAGGTCACACAAGAACACATCCAGGCAGGTTTTGAATGTCTCCAGAGCAGGAGACTCCACAACCTCTCTGGGCAGCCTGTGCGAGTGCCCTGTCACCCTCACAGTGAAAAAGTTTCTCTTTATAGTCACATAGAACCTCCTGTGCTCCAGCTTGCACCCATGACAGCAGTTAGTTCTGCTGTATAAAAAGAATGTTACTTGCTTGTTTTTTACAGTGGCATTTGGACTCAAATTATGCTGATTGTTAATTAAAAAAAAGATTTCACTAGAAGCACTGTAATCACAGATCCTTACCTTTGCCAATCCCTATTGCACAGAAAGTTAGATTTTGTGTGCATCTATAATTTATACAGCAGTATCCTTTTCTGGAAGAAACCCCGACAGTTCAAATTTTGCTTTGTCTCATCTTTATTATTTTTTTTCCTAATTGTGTTCCCTAGTGGCTGGTTCAAGAAGTAAATAGGGCTGTTAACAGCCATCATGACACATATTGAAGATAGTCCTTTGTCTCCAGTGATATGGTATCAAGGCTACTACCCATCTTCCTTCACTGTCTTTATACAGATGTATCTTGTGAAGATATTCTGCTAGTGTTCATACCCAAAGTATTCTTCAAATGAGCAGTGCAGATTCACATTAGCTGAGGCTCTGGCATGGTATCTGTATCATATGAGCATTTTATGACCTTTTAGAGTAGCTCTGCTTTTCAGAGCCACTGAATTAAGGATGGATGAGCATTCTGAAAATCCCTAGCTCAGTATCTTCAGATTCCACAGTTTTTTCGTGCAGCGGCAAAGTGTTTCATCAATAAGGATTTTTCTTAAATCCTACCTGAATAATCCAGTTTTTAATTTCTGCATTTTTCATTCTAATTAAAGACATTTTAAAGAATTTCATTAAAAAGGCAATAAAAGTCTACAGTTCTTAATCAGTGGTAGAATGTGTACCTAATTTAAAGCTTTCTCAAATTCCACTAATCATCTCTCTGCATAGCTACAGAAACAAACAAACAGAAAATAAACCTTTTGAAAATTCATACTCTAAACACCCATATAACTTTTTAGAAACCAGGATTTACGCTCTTAAGAGCTTCAGACATTTCTCCTACATATTGCATTTGAGAAATAAGGAATTAATGTAGTAAAGAGAAAATAATTCTTATTCAGTAAAAAACAATGAGTGAATGACTCTAATAAGAATAACTGAATATGTATGATTAATAAGTACTTTTAATCATAAAATTAGTATTATAATATTGGGGGAAAAGTGCCTGGCTTTGCTTTATTGAGTAGCATTGCTTTTTGTAGGAACGTTATATAGGCAGATACACGCAGATGCAAGTATTTGTATATATGCAGGTTGTTAGTGCATTTTTAACTAATGTATTATATACAGATATTTGTCACAATAATTGGCAAATATCCGGGTGAAAGAGCGCTTAGTGATGACCTTTATTCTATCCTTCTCACTTTCTTACTTCTTTTTTCTTTTTTTTCCCCCAGGCTTTTAACAAAAACAACCTGATTCTGGAGGAGAGGAACAAATACTTCAATCCACATCTTACTGCAAAGACTTATTCTAATACCTATTTTACAGATTTCAATAATTATGATGAGTACTAATGGGCTTGTGTATTTTCTGGCCTTCTGTAACTCCCCAGTCCCCACGGCCTGTGCTACTTGACTGCTCATGTGATTGAGGCTTCAGAGACATTTCAAGCACGATCCAAGCCATCAATGTCCCATTGCTGCCAAAAGCCCAACACACCTGTTTTGTGACATGATGTTTTCTTTGCAGAGCGCAAGGTTGGCCAAGGTTGTCGGGTGCAGCTGTAGCCCCTCGGTGTCGCTGGACCACTCATGAGGATTGCATCGCTTCACTCAGTTACATGAACTTCCAGTCAGGTTTCTCTAACAACTGACTAAGTAACTCCTGAGCTTTACAAAAAGTATTATGTTACCCCTTAAAGCTGCACTGGGAGTACAAATCCGATTTTCGGTTTTTAGGCATTTTCTTTTGTTTCTGTGAGGTTTGTAAAGGGAGCTCTGCTATTCCCCACAGAGTCCTCTGTGCAGTCTCCTGAAGCTCACACCACCAGTAAGAGCTCGCAGGGTGCTGGGAACAACCACAAGAAAAAACGTGGGTGATTTAGCGATGCTGTGGGGCAGCTCTGGGATCCGTAGGGCCGATCTTCTCGGGATGTAAATCACACTGGCTGCCGTTCAGCTGCTCAGAGTGCGGAGACTCAGGCCGTACCGAGGGATGCAATCTTGTCATTAACCCAGAAAGCTATGGGGTCAGTGGCTTCCAGTTGGTGAGCCAAGCTCAGTCACATAAGGCCTTCACCTAGTTTGGTTTAATTTTTAGGAGGATGGGAAGGGTATATCCCACAGCAGCCGAGAGGAGTGTGGACAGGAGTGGCATGCTGGAAGGTTTTACCATGCGCCCTTAGTAAACCAGCCTTGCTGCAGCGCGTGGGTTTGCCCATACATCGCATCCCACAGGCTTCCTCTCCCTGGTGCATCCATACAGGAACCAACTCGTCTCTCTGCTGTAGCACTCGTCATCAGGCCAGTCATGGAAAGATAGGACTGCACCGCATTTTGTGTGCCTTCTCAGGCTCTCGGGGGTACGTAGGCATAATCATAGGTCTGCTTTTCTCTTTCCAGCTTTTGCTTTATATGCACGCATCTGAAAAACAAAGCTGGCTCAGAAAACGCAGATATATTTGCGAAGCATTGTCTCATCTTGCTGCCGTGTCCGACCTATGCTAGTCAGCTCCTAGAGGAACATTCTTCTGGTGTTTTAAGTGATTATCTTGTTGGACTTCATTGATGTAAATATTTAAATTCTGTTTAAGTTATCGGGTTTAGTTCCTTTTGTAGTGGCAGGTGAGGAAACAGAGGATTTTTATACCATTTTTCTTTGTTCTGTCTGTCTTCACCCATGTTCATAGCGTTATTTTTTGTACCTGAAATTCCAGATGTATAACTAAAAAGAAAAGGGCAAGGATTTGGGCCAGATTTTCCAGAGTACTAAGGCAGCATTTGCTATTCTCAGAAGCTTGTGAAAAGAAAGTAAAAGTGAATATTAGGGATTAAAGAATTGGGCTTTCTTTTTATTTTTGAGTACGCCAGATGCAAAGATCATCACAGCGGAATATCAGGCAGGTGTGCGAGGAGCAGCAGAGTGGAAATGTTTCCATCCTGTGTTTGGAGCCCTTGATTGTTGGGTTTTGCTGTGATAGGCAAATAGAGAAAAACTTGTACAGATTATAAAGATTCAAGACTTGGAGGGGGGGGAAGCAAAAAGTACGGAGAAGCATTGATCGTGTGAGACTGCATCTGAGCACCACTTTGGTGGTCTGGTCACTCAGCAGAGGTAAACACCGTATGTAATGACAGCAGTGTGCAACATTTTTGAATGGGGATAGATCTGAACATAGCACTGTGCTTCCTGTCTCTGCTCTATGGTAAAATGAATAAAATGCAGAGCAAGTGGTTTTTGAACATCACTGCAGCAACATGAACCATCTATGAAAATAATTAAGATCAGCCGCCTGTGTTTTCCAGCTGAGTAGCTCTCCCTGTTACTAACTCAGTCAGACAAAAAATACCCCAACTTTGCACCAATTCATCTCTGGAAAGTAAAATAATACTGGTTCTCTACAATTTGTGATTTTTTTTTTTCCACAGTACATTAGACTGGGTTTCCCAGCTGGGTTTTGGCTTGAGTAAGAGGAAATTTCCTCTGCAGGAAAATTCAGTGAAAGAGATAGAGGCATAAGAAACTTTCCAAATCATAGCCAGTCCGGTATCTGATTCATGCCAAAAGATAAAATTTTACATTTAAATAATATAAATAAAGTCTGTATTGCTGCCACTGCCAAGGAAAAGCAGCACATAGAGCTATACACACAAACACATGCACAGCGCTGTTCCTCTCTGCCCCTGTACTAAGATCACATTAGTCTGGCTTATGGATTTTAGATTTAGACTATTAGTTATGAGACCAATATTCTAAAAATATTTGAACTATGTATTTTTATTTTAATCTTTTTTAATTAAAGTTATCTGAAATAAGCTTTTTTTTTGAAAACTCTTCAGTAGTTTGAGACATGCCTATCTTTACTGTGACCTGTTTTCCATTCTTTTCATGGATAGATGCATATGTTAGATACGTGTTATATAAGCAGTAATAATACCCTAGGTTAACTCTGCATGATCATAGGTAGAAGTGCTTTAGGCGGATGCTCAGTCTGCTCACGCTTCCATCTCCCAGAGGAGTACTTCAGGAGTTCCAGATCTTTGAGCAACTCCGATGTGGTATCATTTAAACACCATGCCAACTTGTCAGAAAAATGCTTCTTTTAAACATTTTTTTTCTTTTCATTTTTTTCTTTTTTCATTTGGCTTCCTAAATTACGATGTTCTAAACTGCAAGCAGAGGTCTAGTCAAACCTCTGGTGAAGGCAGTAGGGTAAACATGGAAGTTTCACAGCACTTTAATGCAAAAACATTGATGGTGACGTATCCTTGTTTAAAACAACAGGTTTTAAAGCCACTAGGTAATTGTGTCTTTGATAATTTTATAGACCCCAGATTCTGTATGAGTATTTTCATCTTCTGAATTCTGCATGGCTGCACAGGTAATTTAATTCAGCAAAGTGCAGTCTCTATTAATTTTCAATTTATGTTATTTACCAATTTAAAAAAAAAAAAAGGCAGATTTCTTCATAAAAGCTCTTATTTTTCTTTTGCCAAAAATGGAACAATGTGGGCATTTGCCTCCAAATCTTGCTTAAGCCACTAGAGCTCTCAAATTTGCACAAGGGTAAAATAGGGTTCTTACAGCATTCTTCTGTTCTTGGAAAGGGAGAATCAACTCCCTTGTCCGTTCAATGCCACACTTTAATAGCCCTTATCCTTTCGCTAGGATAAAGTGATCTTTTCTGGATAAATAATTGCATTACCACTGATGCCAATAGTTAATATCACTAAACCTCTTCTGCACAGATTGCATAAATTTTTCTCTGTTCTGAATGCAAACGCTTTGGCAGATAGATCAAAATGCTCTGAGTAAAGCGGTTTCTGTGTAGCCCAGCTACACGGGGTGAGGAGGAAGCAGGTTGTTGGTTAGATCCTGTACGGTACATACTCTCATTGGATAACCCAAATCAGAATTGTGCTTACAGACTTATTTTTGTGCCTGATGCATCGTGCATGCTCCTCAGTTGCGTAGGAAATTGACTCCTGTGCTTGCAGATTTATCTTGTGCTTTGATTTGAGTCTGGTGACCTTTATGGTCATTGAAAGTTCCTTTATGTGGAAGCTTTTCCAGCCGTTTGCAGTCACCTGCTGTTGGAGCACTGTGGTTTGACTAAAACTTATCAACAGCTTTTTGACTAGGATTAGGATTCTCATGAGTGGGAGAAGGAATAGGGCTTAAATGGCTTTGATTTCCAGGCTATTGAGTGACACTGATAGATGGGTGTAGGACACCGTGCGTTCATTCAGCTCTACCAGAGCTCCACAGTAACCTCTGGGAAAATACCACATCGATGTACAAGTCAAGAGCTACCAAAGCACTTATGTTAAGTGAAGAAAGTTCTCAGAGCATCAGAGCATGTGGCTGTTCAAAACAGAAAGGAAAGTAAGAGGTCCCAGATGCAACAAAAATGTTAATGGGAATAAATGCTTCAATATATTTTTCCACATAATTATAAATACATTTACTTCTTTAAATGTGGGACCAGTTTTATTAAAATCAGCGCACCATAAGCACATTCCTAAAGTTAATTGTATGCATAATGGCTTTGCTGTATGAGATCAATTCTGTAAACAGTTTAGTCCAAGTTTGTCTCACTCAGTTTGAGGCATCTGACCAATTTTGGATGGGAGCTGCCACCATCACCCTCTATGTCTCACCTGGCAGAGCATCCTTAGGTGGGCAGTTACCTGGTAAGGGTTGGTGCATCTCCACCAACGCTACAGGAGCCTAGAGAGTTATGCTTCTCACTTTGGGTGCCTAAATTTAGATTGGCAATTTTACTCCTCGCCTAAGTAACCACGCTGAGTTCAGTGGTCTGGATGTAACAGGTTGCTTATTTTAATGTGTTTACAGGATTGAGCCGAAAATATATTGCTTCTGCACAAATCCATGCACAGTACAAGGTGACTTCGATAGTAAGAAAACAGATTCATTGAAAATTGTTCACAAGCAAATCTGCATCTTGATATCAGGGAATAGATATGTGTTCATTGTGTGGGGTATTTGAATTCATTCCTTTCTTTGCTAAATAAATGAATGATAAAACAAGATACTGCTTGACTTAATTTAAAAGCCATTCTTCCAAATAAAGAAGGGTTCTGGGATCTGTGAATGTTTTCCCTTTCTTTTCTCTCTTCACTTCTCCAAGGAAATGAATCAGCGTGCGGCTGAAATGGCCTTTAGCGAGGCCATTCGGTGTGACAGAACAAACGTGTTGCCATGCGACAACGTTTTCTGACTGGGATTGGCGCAAAGAGGGGAACGCGCTAACCTGGGAGGCTTGGCAAAGGTTTCAAGCCCAGCAGTCACAAAGGTAGGCAGAAGTGGAAAGAGAGACACACAAAAATGCGACTGAAGGCTCGGCAAACCCACCAGTAAACATTTGCAGGGCTGCCAAGGGCAAGGCTGCCAGGGTGTAACCTCCTGAGCGGCCAAGCCGACCAGTCGCTCGCTCAAACAAACGGGCCGGTGGCAACAGGCACTTGCATGAAGTTGTGACTTACTCAGAACCGGGGGAGGAAATTGCCTTCGCAAGCTGTAAGTGCCGCGGTGCGGGCAGCGCTTCGGCAACGTCTGTGTGGGCACGAAACGTGGGGCAACAGGAGCAGATGAGCAGAGCAGAACAGCTGGTGCTGAACTCCAGGATTTTGGGCTGGCTCCAGGCTGGCCTCACTGACTGAACACCCACCACCAGTTAGAGCTTACCCCGTTAGTTTCCCTCATTCATTAACACCACCCCACACACGGCATGCCCTGAGACTGCCCTGGGGTGTGGATGAAAGCCCCGTGAGAGGTAGGTCAGGGAACAGATCAGCCTTTTACATCCAAGTGGCCCTTCAGATCCGGGTTGGGCAGCTCTTAACATGCTTCTCCCTTTGCCTTTTCTGCTTTTGGGAAACCGATTACAGCTCTACCTAGAAGAGGAGTTATCACTTTGAAGGAATAGTTTTATACCGGTGCAGAAGTCTGCTAAAAATTTGTATGGTAACATTGAGATCAAAGTCTGTGTGAAAACGGTCACAGTGACACAGACTCTGGCTATTTCAATTGTTCTTAAAATGGGTGTAATACAGCCACTCCTCGACTGAAATGGGCATCTGAGCAGAGGTGGTAGACTCATAACATCATTTTGCAAACGAAGTTCAATCAGTGCAACGATTGGCATTCTCACAGTCCCATCCTAGGGGATGATAATACACAAAAAAGCTGTTGTTTGTGCTTTGGTTTTGTTTATTTTTGGTTTTCTCTGAAGTATTTATCCACAAATCTCACCCAACAATAGCTTTGGATTTTAAAATATGATGGAAGCTACCTAACACTAACATGGTGTATGTTTCAGGATTCAGCAACCATATTTTCTCACCACTAAGCCTGTGGTTTTGAATTAATTCTCCTTTTTAATAGCTGCAGCAGTAGGCTTTGACTGAAAGTTAAATAAATATCGAATTTCAAAATAAATGGGACATTTAAGGTCCCGACTTTTAAATAAAGCCAGTACAGCTGCAGGAGAAGTTGCTTTTATATCTGTGTGCTGGAAAGTGCTTTCTCTTGTCATTGCCCTGTGAAACATCATGCACAGTGGAAAAATTGCTTTTAATAGTGATGCACCCAAGACAAAATAATTGAAATAGAGCTGAGTGATTTAGCAATAGTAAACACTTTTGGTTTGGTATTGGGACAATGCCATTGCTTATTGCAATAATGGGAGTAAATGATCCCTGCAAAGAACTTTGCAGGGAATAATTTTCCCTTGCCATTAACTCCTTCAAAAACAGCTTCCTTAGCAAAATTTCTCAAGAAAGCTGCTGCAGATAACCCACGGCTAATAAGAAGAGTTGGTGCAGTGGCTCAACCACAGAAGTACAGGTGCAGGGATCTGGGATGGTTACAGTTGCAAAGTCATTCCACTGACAAGGAGCTTGCTCCAGATTTACACCTATTCAGACAGTTCACCAAATTTGTATCCTTATGGCTCTCCGTTGACTTGTCTAGTACTCCAGGGAGGTACTTTAGCGTAATGTTTTACTGATTATCTGGAACACGAGGAATCAGCTCAATTGCTGGCTGGCGACAGTGTTTTCCATCATATGTCTACACTTCATAGTCCCCTCTCCAATGGGATTTTTTCATGTTTTTAATGTTTTTATTTGATGAATTAGCATTTATCAAATTGGATTCTAGGTTGGGGGATGTGCCACTTTTCTAGTCTCCATGTACAGCCTTGATTAGTATTCACAATTCCTTCTTGACTTTGTGTCTTTTTTTTTTTTTCAGCACTTCTAAAGACTTTACTGCCTTTTTCAGGTCTTTAATGTCAGCATGACCTGAACTTCATTCTTTTGTGCTCATTTAACACCTCTCCCCAAATCAGAACACTTAGCTTTAACACCCCTAGTCAAATCTCAATCACACCCTTGTGATCTTCTAAGCCATACTGTTTGTTTGCTTTTTTCTTTTTGCACTGGTGGAAACAGTGCTAAGGCACAAGGGAATATACTGAGTTCTGCAGTGATAAATACGGACTCCCTACTGAAGGAAAGAAAAACCCTTTGAAGCTACCTGCCTGGTTCTATGCAGGGTCCGTTAGTGTATGAATATATCCCTCTGCAAGAGTGCTCTTCGAGTTACTGCTTACAATTAAGCCTTCTTTATGAGATTTCCTGATCCAACAAAACATTAAGTGTGTTCAATATTACCATAGACCTAAACTTGCCATCAACCCACACCACCGAGATGGGGTGAATTATTTTAGATCTCCTTATTTCGACTCAAATATGGACGAGTCATCTATTCCCTTGATTTCCTAGAAAAAAAATCATAATTTCCCAAGATTTTTTTTTTTTTCCTGTTGGGTGGGTTGGTTGGGTTTTTTTTTGAAACAATCAATTATTTATCCATGGCCATAGTAAGCCCACTTTTGCCCATGATTTCCCAAGAAACCTGAACTAGGATTTCTCCTGAGATTAGAGCAGAAGACAATTTCTAGGAATAAAGATGTTTCTGTCAACATCTGCATGATTGCAGAAAGACACAGGTTGAAGAGGGCATTCTCGTTCCCATTGGTGACAATTATGTAGAAATTGAAAACAAAGGGAAGTTAGCTAGTATGGTTAGCTGGGAGTGGTTTTAGAACATGAATTCCTTGCGGAAGGTACAGTATTTGATGTATCATAGCAAGAGCTGTCTTGCTAGGGAAAACCTAAAGCATCTTTAAGCCTCTCTCCTAGGCAGTAACTGAGAGCATCTGCATTTGTGCTTCAATTGTTCTTTATTTCACTACAATCCTTTTAAAGGATAGACTTTCCTCTCTATGGAATCTAATGTTTCTTCATTTTTACTTTAATTTTTTTCTAATGGGAGTTAGGATTGTCCCAGGTCATAATGGGAGTGCTTCCTGCATAGCAATTTTCTCCTTCACTGTAATCCCAAAGGCCCTCCATCTGTTACCCTGTGCTAGAGGGGTAAATTGGTGCTGTCTTGCAATCCTTATTCCAGCACAAGTTTTCAAATACTTGGGTTGTTGCCTCTGTAAACAGAGAAAATGACCAGACAGAAGCTGGTTAACAAATTTTAGATTGGGATCCTGTGTACACCCTGTCCAGCTGTGACTGGACTACTGTGGACTCCACCTGACAAGATGTTCCAGTTCCTTAAAAAAACATTTGTTTTGGAAGGCTCAGGTGGGTACGTAGGACAGACAGCTTGATTGGGGTGTTGGTAGTTTTTAAGATTCAGACAGAAACATTTTTAGACGCAAAATGATGGTAGGAAGACAAAAATTAATTCAACCCTCCTGCATAATAACCACTTATTCCATGGACATCTATGCCTTAGATCCCAAAATTTTACACAGCCCTTGTGATTAAAATTCATAGGAGATCCCAATAAAAATCAAAACCAAACAGGAACAAAAACCAAACCCAGAACAAAGTCAACAACATCTTGAGAGAGGAAAGTTCATCCGCCAACCCTGTGCAGCACATTCATTTAATCCAAAATTCAGCATCTACTATGAGATTAAACCCAGATTTTTAATTGCTCACAACCCCCAAGTAAATAAGTGAACAAGCAAAAGGCATCCTAACATTCATCAGAGCTGCACTCCTATGCAAGAGGTCTGTGAGAACATCAGCCAGTTACCAACCTGGAGAACCTGTAAATAACAACATTTAAAGAGGATGCTGTTTTATTCAACATGATGAACCTTCCCCAAAGCTTTTCTGGAGAAGCCTTGTACTGCTAATTTGATTTATTCAGCTGCACATTTCCCATGACCAATAGCAGGTGGCATTCAGTGCTGGGGGCATTTCTAGCATAGTTCTCTCATGTGCATATCCCTGCTTCCCGATGTCTGTGGGTGAAAAGGCTCTGCTCAAAAAACAAAGTACTGTACAATTGGTTTATGGCTTTTTACCTGCTGTTTGAAACCTATTTCTGAAAAAAACCCACCCCAACACGTGTCCTTATATATCTGGATGCACGTGCTCTCTGACCAATGAGTATACACATGCAGGCACATTACATGTCCAGCATGACAAAGGGAGACGAAGATTGCATAAGTTGGGTCATCGTTTTAGCACTTTCATGTATGTGTAGTTGTCCTGGTTTTAGTCAGGATGGAGTTAATTTCATTTGTAACAGTGGATGAATGCTGTGTTTGAGAGTAAAATGGGAGTAGTGCTGATAACACCCTGATGTTTCTAGTTGCTGTCAGACAGTCAAGGACTTTCTCAGCTCTTCATGAGAAAGGAGGGGCGAAGCCAGGACAGGTGACCCAACTGGCCAAAGAGAGTATTCCACGCCAGTTACGTCCTGCCCAGGATATCGGGGGCTGATGGGAGGAAGGCCGGGGGCGGCTCCGGGACGCGCGGTTCTTGGGGGACGGTCGGGTTCTGGGACGGCTCTGGGTGGCACGGCCTGAGTTGTGTGGTTTGGTGAGAAACTGCATTGTGTATCAACAGTTTCATATATTTTTGCTTTGAAGTCCTGTTAGCATTGTTACATTGTATCTTTCTGTTATCTTAGTAACTATCCTTATCCCAACCCACGGGCCTCTTAATTTCTTGATTTTGGGGTTATTTGCCCCTTTCTCTTCCTTTTCCCTTCCCTTACTTCTCACCCCCCTCCCCCTTCCCTTTAACCTGCTCTTTTCTTTTAAGGAGCAGGCAGCTGCGTGGATCTCGGCTCTCAGCCGGGGTGAAACCACGACAGTAGTGTATTTTTTCTGCGTGTTCCCTGTTGCTGAGTTTCTTACAGATGCCTGAGAGCTCACACACAAACTGAGATCTGGCACATAAACCATAAAATGGGGTTTCTGTGTGGGAGTTGTTAGTGTGAGTTGCTTCAATATTTGAGCAGTGTCTGCTGGCAGCCTTTGGTTTAAGTAACGTGTTATTACTTCTGGAGAACAGCTTCTAAAGGGTTACTCAGACGATCAATACAAATTGAGTTCAATATCCTCTCAGTTTCCTCATTAAAGAAAAGATCACCAGGTTTGCAGGGGCGAATTAGTAGTGATCATTGACAGAGGTATCACTGGATTGCTTGCAGAGTGGTTGCCATTTCTGCTCCAAACCTGTGCTCTGTGCAGTTTCAATGAGAGCCAAATTGATGCTAACAGAAAATAAAGCACCATGCTCGAAACTTTGCACAGTAAAGATAGAGAAAGATTTCTCCCATCTCCAATCAACCTGCTTTTTCTAAGAACAACAGGTCTCTGCTAAGCACCGATTCAAAGTTGAACCAGTATTTTAGGAGGAAAGAGAATACTGCCCAGCAGTAACAAGGCACCTCTGCTGTGGGCTGTGGGCCAGGAGTCTTACAATTTTATGTGTAATAAAGTGGACCTGATGTAGCAAACTCAGAGCTATCATTGAAATCTGGGCAGTTTCCAGCAGCGTGGGACCTAATGTGAGGCCCTACACATAAGCGAATCAAACTCCAAGACTATCACCAGTATCACCATCATGGTTCCCCTCTAGTAACAGGCTGGACTCATATTAGAAATAAAAGTTGCACCTGGGGGCTGGTGTTTGTTGGTGATGTGTACAGAGGGTAGGCCTCAGTGTGCTTCATCTGTATGACAAGAAACTCTTGGTTTCCTTCCTGAACGAGGTAAAATTTCTACAAGAACAGTAGCCACTTTAGCCAGTTATTGATTTGAATTAACTTCAGTACTAGCCCTGTAACCAACTGATAATGACCTTCTCCTCACTAAAAAATAAAGATGAATATTATTTCACTGTCTGGCTTCCATCCACTACAAGTATTAAAGTTAAAATGTTCTCATTCAGTATTTTTTATGCTATCTGCTTTAGCCAAATCAACAAACAAAACAGGCCCTTGCCAAGAAATTTTATCTTTATGCAAACATCTGAAATAGAATTTAATTTACCTAACTCTGAGCAAGTGTTAAATTGTGAAAACCTGTTTAAATACTATAAATGCAGTTGCAAAATAGTTTCGATCCAAGAGGAGTGAAGCAGAATTTAAAGTAAATATTGAAATGCATCATTGTTTATGCAGCGATTTATTTTACTGCAGCTCTGTTCCGGTGGTAAATGTGATTAGAAGAGCTAGGAGGAGAATAAAAAAGAATAATAGGGAAAAAAAAAAGGTGAATATTTACACAGGTCATCGAGAAAGAAATGTCATGCAATACATAGGAATATTGTGTGGCTCTTTCTTACAAGTGCTAGCAGGAATGATGAGTAAGTGACCTTTCCCCCTTTTACACTTGGATGTCTCAAAATTTTTTCTGTTTGAATCACATCCAGCTCATAAGTCTAGTCCTCAAGTTGTTGTGAGGGGCAGCATTTGTTCAGGAGAAGCCCCAGGCAGCTGGCAAAGCTAGAAACACTTCCTTCAGAAGAACAGATTAAAGATGGCACCTTAGTTTCACAATAAACAGCATGGTACTGTGTGGGTTATATTTACCCATATGCTGGGGATGCCTTTATGGTACTGAGCAGCCAGAAGCCTACCTGAGCTACCTGAGCTGGCTGCTTGACAGAGTTAAGTGACGTCCAACAGCTGGGGTAAACTGGCTCCTGAACTCATGTCCTGTCATTTGTCATTGCTGGAGGCCACTGGCTGCACCTGCTGAGGCACCTGTGGATGTGCTCACCTTCGGGTTGACCCTGCCACAGTTGATCATCACTCTTGGCCTGCAGCACCATGCAGAGTAGGGTACTGTGACAGGAGAGGGGGTCTCACCCATGAGTCCTCTGAGTATCCCTAGGCTGGATAAACAAGAAGAAGAGGTACAGTCCCTTTTCACCGATGTGGGGACAGTGGCACGGTGAGATTAAGGAGAAGTTTTAGCAAGGTACGCAACTGAATTACTCTCACCGCAGGGATTTGGAGCTCTAAATTGGTTCATGAATCTAACCCCAGATAACTTCCCTGAGATGCAACATTTGTCTTGTGGCAAAAGAAAGTATCAAACCTCTAACCTAAAGTGATGGTTTTAAGTTAAACAGGTCGGTAGGCTCCCTGCCTCACCTGTAGCATCCCCAGGAAGCAGGAGGGGTCTCAGTTTTGCCCATCTGGTCTGTCGCCAAAGAAAAGTCTGAAGTGAATTCAAGCAAGCTTTTCTTGATGGCTGGCTGAAAGCATATCACATTTTGATGTGTTCTTTAATTTTTTGTCATGCCATAGCTCATCGACACGTTTGGCAAACCCCACAGATTTTTTCAAGCTTTTTTTCCTTAATACAGTGCAGAAATTGACTTTGGCATCATCCACCTCAGCAGAAGGAAATGTGAGAATACTTGAGCAAATGTGAACAATCCAGCATCTCCCTCAAGCCTTTATAAATTTACCTGCAGAACCAGGATGCTATAAATCTGCACATAATTAGGAAAATTCTACTAAAGTAAGCTGAACTGTTGCTGTGATCCTTGAAAAAGGAATAACCATTAACCTGTATGAACTTGGACAGGCCATTTAGTGCTCTGTTATTCCCCCTTCACATTCCATGTGCTATCATTTAACAATTTCACTGCAAAGCTAAAACAATACCACTGGTATGAAACACATTAACACTGGCTAATTGGTAGGTTACTAGCAAGGAATTTTCCTCTGGATGGAGAATGTGGTCTTAATAGGCTTCCACAGACACCTATTTTCACCCCTGTTCTATTTAGTGCTTTTGTGTTGGTCTGGATGGAAAAAAAAAACCAACAAAAAACCCAATACTGAAGTAGGTGACACAAAAATATGTAATTAGTAAGTAAAGAGAAGGAAAATCTACAAATAAAAAAAAATCTAGCAAATAAGCCATGTTTACACATAGCTTAATGCAAGTTCCCAAGTATGTTAGGAATAAAGGCACTGAACCACTGTTTAGGGGAGTCTGCTTTGAGAAGCAGTGAATAAAACACAACAGGGGGCCATGGTGGATGGTTAAATGACCACCAGCATGTGGGTATTGGTGGAAATATTATAGGATTGGGAGTTTCCATCCAACCCGGCAACATGGCTGCGAATTAAAGCTAGGAACATTTTAATAGAATGTGCTGTCTATCTTGAGTCTGAGTATTATTTATAACATACAGCTGACTTGCATATTTAGAATAGTTAATTGGTAATTAATCATTATAATAACTTCTGAAGGGACGTGCTTTTTCCCCAATAAATGTCAAGCTTTCAGATGTTATTTGAAGTTCTTAGGGGGTTGGGGCTTTTTTCTGATTCAGGTGGCACATACTCAAGGCAGTCCTAGGCATTCTTATTTAGAACTCCACTAACGGAGTACAGCTCAGGCCTTTCTTCTGCTCCTGACGTGACAGGTTATACAAGGAGCACACACTTTCTTGCCACATCCAAAAGCAAGTTTATGAGACATTGGAAACACCACTTAGGGTGGACCACATGTATCTGATAAAAAAAGAGGAAGATACACAAAATATAGAACCACAAGGTGACATCTTTAAGAAGCCTCTTTAACTTGTCTGGCTCTGGTTTTTTTTGCCTGTAACTAAATATTAATATTTCCCTGTCTTTTGGCTATCTACATCAATTAATGCCAAATTATACTCTGTTCCTGAATTCTCTTTTCACGGTAAAACTCATCACTGATGATTTTATGATGCCAAAACTGTGCACATACTATCAATAAAGTTAATCTTGTTACACTTCAGTTACTTCGATTACTTACCACTTGTGGACCGTCTTCCAGTGCAAAAGACTGGATGTGCAGTACCACCAAACAGCCCAGCACACAAAGAGCAACAAGCATCTACAAAGACATTGCAAAAGAAATGAGTTGTCAGATTATTATTTTTTTTTTATCCAAGCTTGCAAAGTTTTTACAAGTGGGGCCATTTAGGGTTTTTCAGGGAAAAAAAATAATATGTGTGCTCCCTGAGCTCCGGCACAAATATCACTGAAATTCTCTGGGTTTTTTTTTTTGCTTTACTTTAAATAGCCACAATGCAAACTGGGATTATCCTCTTTAGTCTGGGGAACTTTTGATACTAATTTACAGGACAGTGTGGAAAGTGATGGTGATTTAAAAAATATTTCCTGATGCCTGGGATTCCCAAAGTTCTTGGAGTCACAGAAAAAACTGGAAAACTTTGTAAATGATTTTGTCTTTGAAAGAAAGCCCCTGCAGCAAGCACAGAAAACTGTAAGCTGTTTGCAGAGGCTTTGTATCCTTTCTTGGACCCATGCTTTCCCACCTGAAAGTAGAGCTTGATGGCAGCAGACTGGTCCTAGGTGTGAAGCCAAAGGTCCTTGGAGAGCTGTGACCAGCTGCCATTCTCTCTTGCAAATCCAGTGACCACCTGCAGTCAGTGGTGTAGCTGTGGGTCACACCGAAGGGGATAATGAAAGTCAAGTAAGAGAATGGGGGAATAAGGGGGGCAAAGGAATTTTTTGTCCCTAGAGTTATTCAATGCCTTGGTAGAGCAGAAGTGTCCAAAAATACTGCTAGCATTCTTAAAGTTTTACTATGATGCCCCTTGCCATTACCCCATTCCCAGTTGGATCCCAGGTTGGATCATTTATTCCACAAAGACTGTTATAACCTTGGAGCTTCTTATAAACACTGAGCATGTTCTTGAGCCTTTTTTTTTAAATAATAACAATTACATAAAACACAGAGATTAATTGGTTTGTTAGGCAGATAACACTGGAGGTTTAAAGATTAAGCTGCGACATCATACAGATTTCCAGTGGGCAGTTCATTCTGAGAGCTCACCGAGGGGTGATGCCACCACATAAAATGCAGTCAGTAAAAGAATGTAATTTTAGCTTCAATTTTAGCTTTATTTAATGGATGTTTCCCTAATGGTATAGCGTATGTCCTTAATTTGCCTCTCTGTAATGTGAAGCTGATATCCTTGAATGAGGAACTCAGAGGCAAACTTTTTAATTATATTTTTTTCCCCAGTAGCATTTTTTATTGCAGATTCAATCAGTGTTAAAAGCAATACTGCAAAACACAATGGTTTTTGGATATCTGTAGTGACAAGATGTCAGTTTGGGATGCAGGTGCTCTTTAGTGAATGAACTGTAAAAAGATCTAGCTGTAGACCTTAATAACAGTGTTAAAGACAGTGGCAAGGGCAGCCAAGGTTGTGAATCAAGAGTTGTCTACTGTACAGAAAACTATGGAAACAAATATAACTTGAGTGTAAACGAAATCGAAGAATCAAAAGTGGAGGTCAGGGAAGGACTGGCAGAACAATGGTCACACAATAGCTCCAGAAAAGCTGTAAGAGAAAGTGGATGCCCCAAGCAATGCAATTCACAACAGGATGTCCTCCTGAGATGAGCAGCACTTTGGTGTGAGCCATGCAACCATTCCTCCCTGGTCTGAGGTGGCAAACATCTGTAAATGTAAAGTATGTGGCATATGCATCTGTGATTTCCTCCCTCAGCCAGGAGCTACACAAGAATCCTTTCTAAGTCTCTGAAGCATCTTGGTGGGTGGATTTTCCAAAGATGGGTGTAAATTCCGCTGCAAAATCTGACCTGGGGGATTATAGTCACTCTACGCAGGTGTCGATGGCAATGGATGATGGAAGGGTGGTGGTGCTGGAAAGGACTGGCAGTGATATTTTCTATGAGCAGAAATGGACCTATAAATGAAAATGAAAGGTGGCACCCGGGTGGACTGACGCTCCCAAGCACAGACAACTGAGGCACATTGTGCAGGGAACATGCAAGCATGAAGGCTTTTCCCTCAACTACCCTGCCCTGGCTCCCAACATTGTGACAGTGACTTCTGTTCTGACAGCCAGCTGGGAGATTCAGACACAGGGTGACTGGTTGCAGTGTGAAGCCAGTGGAGGTCATATGAGGTAGCTCCTAACAGGGGCAGATGCTTGGGGGTCCATGGCATGCTTTCCCACTCCCTCGCCTTTCCATTTGT
Organism: Gallinula chloropus; assembly: GCF_964237585.1. Classification (NCBI taxonomy): domain Eukaryota; kingdom Metazoa; phylum Chordata; class Aves; order Gruiformes; family Rallidae; genus Gallinula; species Gallinula chloropus. Next base: position 76,673,081 of record NC_140086.1, on the reverse strand, counting down.
CTGACGAGGACTGTTTTACATGCTGTGGTTTACAGAGGTGCCAAATGTCATTCAGGGAATCTGGCAGCTTTCTTCCACCTCCCTACAGTCCAGCCTGGATCCCACTCCTCTGGCTGTACAGTACCTCTATGTGGCCTTTTCTTTAGTCAGCTGCCATGGATCGCATTGTTGGCTCTGCAGAGTCTTGCAGACATTGTGTATTCACTCTCCTGTCATGCTGTGCCATGGCCTCCTCATAGCTCCATGACAGTGATGCACAGATAGTAGCCATCCTGAGATAGAAAGATGGAAACAGTCCAAAGATGATGGACTTGGTCAATTGATGTAAAGTTCAACATATGACAACATGTGCTTGTAGCCTAGAAGGCCAACCATATCCTGGGGTGCACCAACCAGCATAACCAAGAAGTCAAGGAAGGTCATTCTGTCCCTCTACTCTACTCTGCTCTGGTGAAACCCCACCTGAAGTACTGGGTCTCACCAGAGCAGACTCTCTGCAGAGAGCAGACTGAGGTCCTCATTATGAGAAAGATATTGAGCTGCTGAAGCAAGTCCAGAGTAGCACCTCTCCTATGAAGACAGGCTGAGAGAGCTGGGGTTGTTCAGCCTGGAGAAGAGAGGGCTAAGGGGAGACCTTAAGGCAGCCTTCCAGTGCCCTACAGGAAAGGTGGAGAAGGACTGTTTATAAAGCCATGGAGTGATCAGACATGGGACTATGCCTTTAAACTGAAGGAGGGTACATTTAGATTAGATATAAGTAAGAAATTCTTCACTGTGAGGGTGGTGAGGTCCTGGCACAAGCTGCCCAGAGAAGCTGTGGCTGCCCTCTCCCTGGAGGTGTTCAAGGCCAGGCTGGTTGGGGCTTTGTGCAACCTGAGCTGGTGGAGGATGTCTCTGCCCATGGTGGGGACTTTGGAACTAGATGATCTTTAAGATCCTTTCCAACCCAAACCAGTTTGTGATTCTGTGCATCTATGATGAGAAAGAGAAGGGATCAAATGTAGGAGGAAGGGGAGGAGCACAGGAGCAGTTGATGGTCTCAGGGACCTCATAGGGTTGATGTCAGTTTCTGCTCTGGGAACAGATGATCACAGAGGTTACCAAGCCTCAACCTGCAAAAGTTATGTTGGTCATCAGCTGTGGGCAAGCCAGAAATACATTTATCCTCCCCACAAACTAGGCAAGGGTGAAGACTGTGAGATCCAGTATGGGCTGGATTTTTTCTTCACCCTTTCTCACAGGAGCATGATGTATAACCAGATCAGGAAAACTAGGCCAGGCTGACCACGTATATTACAATGATGTTTTATCCAACTGATAGTTTTCACATGACTTCTGTGTATTGCATCTTGTGACAACGAAAACTGAACTAATCCTTTATTCTGTTTCCATCAGCTCACATGTTACTACTTAGAAGGACATAAACACACACACATCAGGTTAACATATCTTAATTAATTTTTACAAATCAAAATTATAAAAGCAATTTTAAGATAAAATCTGTAATGCTTCACAGAAATACCTGAACTGCTGAATGACAAGGTATGACGCCACATCCTTCAGAAGAGATTATTGTTTTCTCAGCCTGAATAATAGGATACAGTCTCATTTGCAGAAAATGATTGTTTCTGCACACCTTTGGTCTCTGTCAGTCTTGCTTTATTCTGGAAAGCAGCTAATAGCAAAACCCAAAGTTAAAATAAACATAATAGCTGCTCCTGCTGTTCTTTTGCAAAAGTCAATAGACTTCCATTTGGGCAAAGGCTGAAATATTGACCTCCGCATCCAATACCACTGAAATCTCCCTCCTTCCCCACTTCAAACTTGATGAACCCCTGGAACAGTTATGCTAATTATATAATGAATGTAAAGGATAGAAAAGACTTCTTCCCCTGTCACAGTCTGTCTGGTGCAATCCTCTCATTCCCAGAGACACCAACAGGGTGAGCCAGGGGCATGTAAGCAACCAGGACCAATTGCTCAGTTTGCAAACAGCAACATTGGTAATGGGGTAGGGGGAAAGGTGGCCTGCGATTGATATTTGCATGAGAATCTTGCTGCCATGATGAGTTTGGAGGTGCTGAGTCATGAGTTCTGGATCACAGCTGAAAGAACCAAGGCCAAGGACGACTAGGGGCAGAACTGCCAGGTGGAAATCCAAGGTAGTCCTCCATGGCCATGTTGGGAATGGGGGAGAATGTGCTTCATTGCACACAAAGAGGCAGGGAGGAGGGACAGGGACACCACCCAACTCTACATTTTGAGGGCAGACCAAAAAGACAAGTGAATTTGGGTCATATAGGTGGGACTTTGCCAAATATGTCCTCATTAGAGCAATGTTAGCCAAATCCACACTAGTGGTTCCTGAGCACAGCCTGGGATGCAGCCTCACAGGTGAGATGTCAGAGGAACAGGTATCCTGATAGGCACATGGGGAAGCTCATTCCAGGCAGGTATTGTAAAGGAAAGAGTGGAGCAGTGCATTGCACAGCAGAGGCACCGCAATAGATTTTCCCTGAGATCAGTTGCAGGAGTCTGGAGGCCGAGCAGATGAACGTTTCCGAGGGAGAAGAAAAATCAAAGCCTTGTGCAGGAAAACATCAGTTTTAAGAAATGATTTGGCACAAGTTTTGAAGTAGATATTTCTGCTTTCTGAAATTATTTCAACTCTGACTTAATTTCTGCTTTCTTTCCTCATGTAATTGCTCTTCATCTAGCCAGCTGCATTTAAACTCACATAGAAATGGTATTGTTTCAGAGTGACTGATCAATCTTATGAGGGTTTTTGCCATTTGAAGGAGCATGCAGGTTTCAGACTTGCTCATTTTACAGAAGAGCCCACGGCGGTGGTGTGGCAGCTGTTCCTGAGACTAGACTTGGTCTTTCAAATCAGTAACAGGCATCGCTCTAGATCTGAATGCGTGGCAAGAGGACCCAGGGTTGCCAGTTTCTGCGGCTGACTCTCAGATGTTGGAAGTCAAAGTGAGACAGTGAATATCCCTTTATTTTATAATATAAATTCTATCCTCCTTCCCTGAAGGGATATGAAATGAAATTCAAGTATTAGGAGTTATCTCATTTCATAGGCAAAAAAAAAATTAATAAAGCGTTTATCTCACCTTACAGTGAGTGCTGTGGAAGTACTGTGTTAATTGGGAAAATCACAACACAAAGCTGCTCAGAAACAGCATTCTTCCATGTAAGTGTGTCAGGCAAGAAGAAGAAAACATAGCTGGGAGGTCTCAACCTTTCTTTTTCTGTGTTGGGAACCGAGTGCATGTTAGGACCAGCCCTGTGACAATCCACAGATGAGATGAGGTGGTACAGTCCTTATTCTACAGATAAGTAATTCACTTATAACTGTGCTTGTGCCTAGTTTAGTGCCAAGACAGTGTCACCATGTGGAAGAGCAACTGTGGTGCTTAGCATCCAGGGGGCAGGTGGGAATTGCAGTGGAAAACGGGGGTCAGCACTGCTGAAATATTTTTCTGTGGCACAGTCAATGGCTAATATTAGAAATGAGTAAACAGTAACACATTTCTAGCAAGTGTTAGGGGCTAGCCCAAGAAGTATCAGTCACAGCTACTTTTAAACTATTTCTCTACTTCAGTTTGGGATATAGCTCAGTGAGGGATGTAGTTATTAGTCATGATGCAAAGCTAGAAAGAAAAGCCTCTTTTAACAGCTTAAAAATATGTTTTTGAGAGGTGTCAGTGAATGAAATGCATATTATTTTCTTTCTTCAATATGATATCTGTTTAGAGTTTAAAAAAAAAAGTGAAAAAGAGGGAGAAATTAAAGACACGCAAAAAAAAAAGCAGATAAGTGACTCATACAATCCCAATTTTAAACTGATGACAAGGAGCTTTCTGTGCCCCACTCCTATTTGGTCTGGGAAACGTTTTGGGGAGAAGGTTTAAAAGTTGGAGTAAAGGCATTGACTGCATTCCCAGAGGGGGGATGATGTTGGGCTGCAATAATTCAGTTGCAGGGCTTGCATCCTAAACTGTGCTAAGCAACCAGGCAATAATAATCACTCTCAGCTCCCCTGTTCTCAGTCAAAATCATTCTGTTTAGTAAGACTGAATAACACTAATTAAATTAAGGACTTTAATTAAATTATATATTTGTTATACACACACACATATTTTATAATACTATAAGTTATGTGATATAAAACAAAACCATACTGCACATTATATTATGTATTATCTGGATATGATTACACATTACATATTTATATGGCATACAACATACTGCAACTTCATTTATGAAAATAAAATTACATTTTAAAAAAGATATTTTTATAAATTACAACAATTTATCAGTGTTTCCAAATCAACATTCTATTCTTCAAAACATGCAAAATATTTTAATTTCATAATATTATTTTATTTTTGGCATAAAGAGATACAGAAATGCCGTTCTCCTGCTAGATCTATTTTTACAGGAAATTGTGAGTGGCGGTCATGTTGTTGTCAGGAAAAGGCTGGGAAAGGAGATACTGGAATAGGTGCCTGGCTTGGGTGAGTAAAAGGCCCAGTTGCTCTGACTGTGAAGACTGCAAAGAGAAGGGGGTGGAAACAACAGCAACCAGAAGATCAAACCTTGGCCTCCTTCTTCATGCTAGATGTCTTATTTAACGCTTTGGTTGCATTTAACATCACCCCTATCAAATTTTTCTTCACTGTTTGGACAACACCTTATCTAACCGTTTCTGACAAGCCCCCTGTATCACAACACTTCTCACTTGTGCAGCGAGTGGTGCCCATCTCTGTTCTGTGCTAGTGGCCCGTTGAGTTCTGCATGCCAGGCACGTCCCACCAGTACACCCATTGCCTCAGGTACCAAGCTTCAGACAGTCAGGAGCACCAGCTGATGCACAGATGTGGTCCTCTCACACTGTGGTGCATAGCCATGACCAGGCTCTCAGCCAGGTAAAAGCGGGAAAGCGCATGGTGAGGGATCTGCCAGGAAGAGGGCAGGTAGACACACAGGCTGGCATGTGGGAGATGCTCCTGCAGCCTGCCTGCCTGTCTCAGGGCTGGACATTTCCCTCTGCTGCCTGGTGCAGCTCCAGTGGGCAGCCATCATAAGCCCACTTTTGGCTTTCTACTTTCCATGAATGACACCAGCATTCAGCCCCAGTACTGCCCAGCTGCAGTCATACCACCCAGCTCCTCTGACAATTAAAGAGGAAATTAAGCAGCTAGAGTGTCTCAGTTTCAAATATCAGTGATTTGAAAAGAAAATGAATAGTTAAGGTATCACAGATGCCTTTCAGCAGTCAGTCACCCCCCGTTCCCTGCACATAGCATGCCTTTTGTCCTTTTGATTAAGAACAGCTACAAATCACTGCTCATTTGATCACAGCTTGAATCCTTGTCATGAAAACAAAAATAATCAATTAAAGCTCAGTCTGCTGCATGTTACTCTTTCATTTTTAATGAGAGTTTCGTTTTCTATCCACTTCTTTTAGCTCACCAGAAGGGCTACATACTCCGTCTTATTGCAATTACAGAGCATTTTATCCTTTTCACAATTCATATTTGAGGAGGGAAAATGGGAAAATCCTCCAACAGTTTTTTTTCATGGGACATTGGTCCGAGCTATTTTGCTTAGCACTTCCCTGGTGAGATGCCCCAGCCTATCTAAAAAAGCTTTTAAACAGAAAAGGCTGTGTTTTAATGGAACTGGTACTCTTCAAAGTAGAAAAAAAACCCTCAAAATTATTAGGCCAGGCCAGTGGGAAATAGAGAAGTATTTAATTTTTCTACCATTTGCAGCCTGGGAGGGTGGTTGCCTGGCCCAGGCTTGGTTCAGCCTGTGCACAATAACTTTTGAGTTGCATCAGACTCTCATTGCACCCTCTGTTCTCTCCTTGTCCCCAGGGCAGGGCTGCCCATTGGTCCCCTCAGCAGCCTCCCAGGCTCTGGAGGTTCTCTGGCTTCAGTACAGTGACGGTCCTACCTGTCGCGCTCAGCTGCTGTCTCCTCTCCCCACTGGCAGGACCAGTTGCCCCATAGCACAGCAGCAGGATGAGTGGAGGCTCTTCATCCTATAACAGGCAAACCAAGACCAAGCAAAGAAACTGTTTATTTGAAACCTCAAGTGAAGGAAGACTATAGGGAACTTGTGTTAGTGAACAGCTTTTCTTCAGGAGTGCAGAAGTGAGGCTAGGGGTGGCATCCACATCCAGTGCTCAGTCCACCTTCCTGTCATTAACAAATCAGCAAAAAAACCCCAGTTTCTTCCCAAAAACAGGTTTTCTGTAAGCTTTCAGCCACTCCCTCCCTCTCCTTTTTGAGAACAGTGAATGCAGAACATGGAATGCTTGCCAAAGCAAGCAGAATATACATAAAATGTGACATAGTTTGGATGTGAGTTGAAACAGAGGTGCAAGCAAGTTTCTAATACTGGCTTCTACCCAGGTTTACCCAATACATCATACAGTGGACTATTGAGTAGGGTTGCTTGAGACTTCTTAAAAGAAAACCTGAAACCTGGTCTGTGTTTAAGCAAAGATTATGCGATGACAACTTCCCTTCCTGGAAGTACAGAGCCAACTAGGGCTAAGTTGGAGTCGGGTAAAGCTTACCAGGTTGAATTACATTTCATTGTAGGGTTTATTCAAAACAGGAGTACTATAATAGTAACTATGGCTGCTGAAAAGCTGCTTTTACTTTGGAAACTGTTAAAAGGACTTTTGATAGAAATTTCATCTATTTCTTTGCCAGTACTCTGTTCCACGTGCTCCCACCCCCAAAGGTAAACCTCTCAATAACAGAAATATTTATAATGGGAACTTTCCTCTGACAAAAATGGCTACTACTTTGTGAAAATCATGCATCTGGTACTTTGTGTCCTCATTCTGCTCTGTTGATGTAGTTATACACATTTTTACTACGTGACCAAGTATATACCATTACTTTCCCTCTTCCCAGCACATTACGGTGCAAGTGCTGATGGAGACCTGAGGCACTTGAACTCTAACTCCTAAAAGATACTTGGCAGCAGTTCTGAGAAGACATTTTTCAGTATTCAGGTATTCACATTTTGTGACAAAAGAAATATTTAATCTTTTGCTGAAAAGCAGGCTGTTATGACAGCAAACCCCAACTTTCTGCTAAAAAACAGTTCCGGAGGAAAACTTCAAATAAGCTGCAGGCCAGAGCTATGCAAAGCAGGAGAAAGAAGAGCATTAAGAACAGCAATCTGAAAGCACTGGATTTTCCACGGTCTGTCATGGAGTAATATCATATAAAGTTTTGCATTTAAATCCATTCAGGATTTAGGCGTCTTTGCTACAGGGCTGGAATACGCTCACTGTAGGCTGCTAGAGCAAATAGCAGTTGGGTTTGCCAAATGCCACATTTTGGGTGGCTTTGGGTTTTGTCAGTTTTAAGGGTAACTGTACCTAAAAATACTTGCATTTATTTCTGTATTTTCTGTTGTTGAATGTGAACAGGATTTCATTTTAAGCTCCAAAGACAGTTGCCTGTGTCAATAGATAAACTTTCAAAAAACCCTATCTATTTGAAGCAGGATCCTTAGTGTGGCAGTGCTAAGGGCAGTTGGTGGGAAATGCTGCATGCTCTTCTGTACTTTTGAAACAAGAGTTGTTTAGACATTTGAATTTGGATTAGGATGCTTAATACAAGTTTCCTGTCTTTTAAAACCTGATGTTTGGCTTGTGAAAAAGTTTTGTGTGCAGCTTGTTCTTTCTCTGTAAGGTATTCATCCAAATAATTACAACACCTTGGCTTCTCAAAGAATGTTTTTATTGATGCAAAGCCTGCTTTGGAAAATATTTGCAACTAATAATGCAGACTAGATAATGACAACAGCAGCAGCAACAAAATCTCTTCTGAATCTGGAATTTTCCTGGTAAATCAGGAGCAATCACTCAGATTTACTCGTGGACACCCTACTAAATCTAGGGATGAAAAGCTTGTGTATGAATTTCTGTCCTAGTGAAATGTAAATGGTTGTACATTGTAAATGCTGAATCGCATAGGTGGCTGTCTCTGAGCAGGACATGAGCTTGGCTAGACAGGTCCATTTCTCTCTCAGAGAGACCAGAGTGAACACTGCTCTCAGTTTTCATGGTGTCTGTCAAAATACGACTATCTGAAATGACTAAAATATTATCTTAAATTAAAATAAAACACAAGAGACTATTAAAAAATAGCTTCTGGAATTCCTTTTAAAAAAAATAATTGCATATTCTCTTGGTTTGCCTCTTTCTGAGTATCTGTTACAGCTCTTCCAGGATTGTGTTGGTAGCAATAATAACTCTTGTAAAATTCAGAAAGGTTGCTAAGAAAAGATCATGTCCCATCCAGAAAATTTAAATTAAACATTTTTGATGTAACATGAGCTTGTGTGTCCTCATCTGCAGCCTATAATCCCCTTGGCTTAAAGAATTGTGTGTTGCTAAAGGGAGAAAGGAAGAAAATGAGGTAGGTGAACAGCAGTGCACAGCACCTGCTTCCCGAAAGGTGCTTTTCTTGGCATAACACCTCACAGGCTGAGCAGCCCCACTGTCAGAAGGGGAGCATCACTCACAGGCTTGGAACCCCACATCCTGGAGCAGGCTGGGCTTAAGCTGCAGCTGCCTGTGTAGTGGGATCTGGTCCCGCTAACAGCTCCCCATTCCCTTCCACCAGCTGCTAGCAAGGGCGTTAACATTGCTCTCCTCACTGTTTTGGCTGGCCACCATCAGCTGCTTCTGTTGCTGCAGGTCTGCAGTGAGTATAGGGATGATGTTCAAGACTGACATCACTCTCTTGCAGGCAAAAGGCTTTTAAACAAATCCCTTTGCTTCCCACCTCTCAAGAGACATTCTCCTTTCCTTGTTCCTTTTTCCTACAATAGTCCATGTGGGAAGCCGTTGCTTGGTGTGACAGTTTTTCCTGCCACATCTGTGCACAGCTGGCAGCAGCAGGTTTCAGTACCGCTGTTGCAAATCACAGGCAAGTCCCTTTTGGCAACAGCCCTCTTGTTCTGAAAGAAAAGGCTCCCGAGCATAATAAAAGAATGCAAGAGAAACACATATCAAGCCCAGCCCTTAGTCTCTTTCCATTCTTCTATCATATGGCAACAAAGTGATCGCAAAGCATCCCTTTTTTTTTTTGCCTTCTGAGAAATCTTTGGGTAGATGGAAGGAAAAGATCTTTCGTCTCTATTACCCTGTTTACAATTAATGCCTTATGCTTAAATAATAGATCAATTCCACCAGCCATTACAGAAGTCAAAAGACACAGCGCTTTTTACTTTCAATCAGAGAATTAATAATGGGCTAAGGCACAAATGGAGAATGACTAGCCTTTGATTCTGCAGATAACGAGGGCAAGGTAGTTTTCTTCAGAGTGGAAATGCAGATGATGAAGAAAGGTAGTTCTTCTCAAGGGGAAAGTGTTTGCACCCAGAAGTTATTTGAGGGCTACATTAATTTTGCCCATTTTTTTTTTTTTTTTTGCCAGTGGTTTGCAAGTGTCTGAGATTACTCATCATATACCGGACAGAAAACCCAACAATGTTATGGTAGGAAATGAAGTGAGAACAAAAAGGAAGCGTCAACTTTTGATCTCTTGTACTCAAAATAATAACAACAAAAAAAAAAAAGTTATCTTTCCCTAAGCAACATCATGAAGAATTTCTACAGCTCCTGCGAGCCCTGGCACACCTGACGGGAACCTGTCGATACATTGCTCTTGATAGAGTGCAGCACTTGGAAAGCGATGTGGCAGAATGTATACTGTAGATTTCTGCCTTTCGAAGGCAGCTGGACAAGATACTCGGTCTGATTTTGAAGACTTATTCCTATTCCTACTCCCTTGAACAGAAAGAAATTGTTGACAGCTACCAAGGGGAGCTACCATTGGTATGGGAGGGCTGTGGAAGGAGAAATTGGAGTAAAGAAAAGGGAAAGACCGAGTGCAAATACTTTAGTTAAGAACTACATCCAGCCTTTTCAACTGAATAACCCATTTCTGGAAGTTATGAAAAGTCTGAATAGGAAAACCACGAGTTGCTTTAAGACCGAAGAAAGTCCAAAGGGGCTTTTTACCTAATTGAAGCAGTTTTCGACCTCTCTGAGAGGATAAATCAAGAAGGAAAAAAAAAAAATCAATGAACAGCACAGAGGGTGAAGCAGCTTTGAGCAGCATGACATTGACAGCGTACCTTGATAAAAGTAAAAATAGCTTTTTTTCCACCTCTCCCTCCTCCTTTGGCAAAATGCAGCATTGCATCTCCACACAGCCACTTTAATATTTCAGCTGTCTGAGAGTTCAGTCGTGGAATATGCCCCTATGTATGAAGGACTGCAGCTGAGCAATTTAAGGAAGTTTTTCTTTCCTAACCATATCTGTAGGCAGGTGGTAGTGATTGGCCTGGAAACTATGTGTTCCTTATTTCCCAGTATTTGAATCTGAATGAAAACAAATCTGTTTTCTTTCCTTCATGCTGGCCTACATCTACCCTTTTCACACCCACACAAGACAGCAGAAGGAACAAAGTCCTTAAATTGCAGTTTGATAAAATGTCATCATAATTGGATAAGATGGCTAGAACCAGAATCAGCATGTTGTATGGATAGCTTTAAGTTAAGAAAAAAAAACAAAAACCAATGAAGTAATAATTTAATACAAGTAGATCCTTGAATTTCTGGAAAGACAAACAAATTCTAAGACAAGCAAAGAGTGGGTAGCTTCCATTTGCTTGTGCTAGCACAATTTTTTTTGAGTCTGACAGGGCAAGACATTATACTTATAGAAATACACAAAGAAAATTTGGAAGTTGACTTATAGAAATGTATTTTTTCCTATTTTTCAAGCTCATCCTGGTAAAGCTAGAAAGCACAAAAGCAGTGATAAGCTAACGGAAGTTTAAGGTTTACCGTTGATGTTATAAAAGGTTTTAGTCAGGTAATGAAGAACATGTCACTGTTTTTGTCTCTTCCTCCTTTCTCCCCCCATTTTCTCTCACCTCCGATAGTTTTTGCTGCCTGAATTCCATCCCAAATTCCTTGTTTACATGTCTGGCTGTCCTGTAATTCCACATCCTACTTACTGAGAAATTATCTATTCTTTTCAACCAATTTCCTCCTCTGACTGGATTAATACTAAAATAAAAACCTAAGAGGAAAAAAAGAAAGAACTGGTTTAGCTGCTCACGGTTATCTCCAGCTTCATCAGTTTAATCCTTTTTGTGTGTTATAATAGAAGGATGACACACATGGGCATGTGCCTGTAAAAAATGGTGTAAACAGATTATTGTTTTGTTTTTTCATCAGGCTTCTGAGCAATACATGATGCTAAAACAAATCCAGAGACATACATGAGAGAACCATGTATGTGGAGAGAGAACATAAAGTCTTAAGGTTTTTTTACTAACATCATCCTGGTCATACCAGCACAACTTCATCACTAAAAACCTGTGAGTGAGAGCTGTGGATCATCCTAAATGAACTCCAGTGAGATCACTCTAACTGAATCGCATCGTGTGCTTTGCTCATAACATCTGTATTCCTGGAAAGACCACTTAAGAGTTATTTTAGGAGTTAATTTAAGGGGTGATGATGCTTATTTTCCCTTCTTAAATATTTAGTATAGATATATATAGAGATATAAATATAATAATAGATTAAAATATTTATTCTTCATTTAGAAGAAGATTTTAATTTCCTTATGATTTCTTGGTATGTTCTTTTTTCCACACAGTGGAAGAATTCAAATCAAAATGCAAGTGAATAATTTTCTTTAGAGAAAATCCAGATGATTCTAGATGCCTATCATTCTGACTTAAAAATTTTATCATTCTTTTTTAAATGGATTTCATTCATTTGTATGTTCTGGAGTCAGGTTCAAACAATTGCGTGCATTGGAACGGCGCTCACTGCTTCATTTTTCTCATACAAGTGGTAATATCACTAAGGAGCTGCCTACTTTTGTTTGCCACAGAGTCCACAAGATTCTTGCATCAGTGCTAACTGGCTTTGCTCACATTTTCCACCAGTATGTGAGGAGTAAACTGACATGAAAGTGGTTACTCACAGGGTAATGCCCTCTCTGAATAGTGTCCTGTAACCTTTCAGTAGGAATAGCAGAATATGGCCCTGAACTTTTCTGTGATTTTTTTTTGTTGTTCAGCCCGTTGTCTTGATAAATTTGTTCCAAGGTTCTGCTTATAGCTTCTATAATAGCATGTACTTCATTACGGTTTCTTTCCCTGAATTTCTATTTCCTTTCATACTTTGTATATGCAGCTGTGTTGTGACTTCAGTGCTGAGTAAAATAATCCTTGTTTAGCTTAGTGTAGCTTCTGTTAGTTTAAAAACCTCCTGCCATTCTTTTCTTCTTAGTAAGTTTTAAGCATACAGTTGATAATATTTTAAAAAATGTTGAAATTGAGATGAAAAAATGAGATACCCTATATTTTAATAATGCATGAACTGGAAAATTTATGAATAGTAAGAAATTGCTCAGAATAAAGGACCCTGGAAGTTTGGGTGCTTTATTATTTTTTTTTTAATTGAAACATTCCATTCAATGCCTTTAAAAACCCAGCATTTATTTTGGACATACAAATAGCTTCCTAAGAAAATGTGAGTTAGCTCATTGTTTAATTGCAAGTAACTTTCAACATCTTTTAAAATTTATTATCTCAGCAGTTTGTTTGCCCTGAATAATCTTAATATAGCAAAGACACTTAAAATAATCAATGTCATGAACATGTGCTGAAAGATTATAATTAAGATACATTTAAATAATGATACCTACCTAGGTGCTACAATGGTAAACAGGCAATAGTGTTAAACTTTTAACATTTGTGAGATCTTAAAAATTTTCCACAACACTTTGGTGGAACACTTAGGTTTATCTGTGACAGGACATTATTTGAGGCTCCTCCAAATGATGGGGAGTGGGGGGCTTGTGCTGAGAAGCATGTTTAGGTATCGTTTGCAGTGTCTTATAAGAAATGCCACAAGCTCTAGTTGTCCACAGACCACTGGTCTGTCTAGTGATTCACTTTGAAAGCCAGGGCCAGAGCAAGTGTGAGATATTTTAAATAGAACTCTTCTGCCATCATCATTAAGGCAGCTGGTTACCTCTGCAGCTAATGTGCGACGACGAAGTTCTCTCCTCTACAGCACTGTAGTCACATGATAAAGGTTGGCCACAGGCACCAGAAGTTCTGGGAATTTGCTTGCTCCAGCAATCCCAACTATTTAAAGACTGCAGTTGACTGCTTGCCACTCCTTTCGCAGTTCTCCAAGCCAGGAAGTTAAAGGCAAGTGCAGGGCTGGGCTTGGCCGCCTGCTCCGCGCTGCTCTGCCAAGGTGAATTTGCAGACGACTTCTTCTGTGCCCTGTCCTGGTGAGGGGAAGCCAGCAGGCTGGTACCATCCCATATGGAGGAGGCATGTGTGTGTGGAAGGAAAGGAGAGTGAGAAATGGAAGCAGCTGCTTCGGGGCGCAGGAAGGCCTCTCCCAGGAATCAGTTGTCCGCTCCCTCCTTGTTCTGCCAAAGTCATCACATTCTTGAAGGCTCTGCAGTGCTTTGCTGCTGTGGAAAATCTATCCTTGGGTGTCTGAACTGCTGAAGTGATTTAAATTAAATGTGGTTTCCTTATTATCATTTCTCTATTGTCAGATTCAGACATATTGAGTGGTAGCACTTGAATTATTTTTTTTTTAGGAGTAATATATTTTAAATTTTTCCTCTGATGGAAAAAGTTCTACAAAAAAGCAGCTAGACAAAATGAGGCAGGTATTATGCAGGCATCTGCAAGAATATAGGTGTTAGAATTTTCCTGAAATCAGCATTGTAAATCCAGGGAAATCTGAATTTAAGTTTTACTGAAAGCACATCTGCTTATGTTGAGATGAATAGCCTACACACAACCTTTATTCTGGCTTATGTACACTACCATTGCAAGTGTGAGGGGAGGAAGAATGCAAATGCCAATCTTGAGACTTTGAAAGTCTAATTTAAGACTGTGAGCAATGCCTTAATCACAGTTACACAGAGATCACAATCTATAAAATTAATATGGGGTGAGTGCATCACTGCTCAAAACTGGAGTCAAAGAGTGATTACATGATTCTGTCAAGCTAGAGGGCATATCAAGGAGGGACCCATGAGGCTCTCTTCTGGACTCAGCAACATACAATACCAACACCAACAGGATGATGATTGTGATTTTCGTCACAAATCCACAGATGACGCCAAAGAGGAAAGGATCTGCAAATATTTTTAAAAAAAGGAATCTGCTTTGAAATGATCTTTAACTTGGAGAAGTAGCCCCAAAACACTGAGGTGATACTCAGTGAAGCTGAGTACAAAGTACTGCATTTAAGAAGAATGACTAGAAAATGAGGAAAAACTGGTTAGGCTGCAGGCAGTGTGGAAAGGATGAGTGTTTATTGCAGACTGCAGACTAAATATGAGTTGTATAACACAATACATATGCAAAAATTGGAAAGTCATTTGATATTCTCAACATTAGTGATTTCTCAGCTGGGGTACTGACATCTGCTGCAAAGAGAAAGCCAGTCAAACTGAAAAATAAGATGTTTTTATAAAGACAAAAAGAATAAAAAGAACAAAAGCTTTTCAAAAGAGGCTGAGAAATTTTCTGGGGTTTTACTGTTTTGAAGCATCAAGAAAAAGCATAATCTATATGGCAACTTAGAGGAATCATTTTTATTAAGCATTAAAAAAGGAAAAAGCATGTTTCCCAATATTCAAGTACATAAAAGACTCCTATGAAGAGAGTAGGCTAAGCTGTACTTGATGTCCATGCAGAGTAAGACAAGAGATGGTTGGGCTTAATCAACCTTAGAAAAAGAAAGCAGTGGCTAGCAGAAAAAGCTTTTTGTCTGTCTTGCTAGTTAGCAAGAAACATTGAATGAGCTGTCTTTGTGAGGGCATAAAAGGAAAGTGAAGATATACCCAGAGCAGACCTGCAAAATATCCTTGAACCTGTCTCAGAGCAGGAGAATGGACTGGATGACATCTCAATATTCCAGGTTTCTGTAACCTGTCACATAGCATCTCTCAAAGGTGGTATCTAGATTTATTTCCCATGTGACTCTCCATATTAAAAGAGTGACCATAGCTGTGTAGAAACATCGTAGATATCTGGAAAAGAAATGGGGGAAAATAAAATAAAAATCATTGTATGTTTTTCATATAACCAGAGATCAAAAGCACTAAGTACTAGAACAGCAACACATTTTTAGGGTGCCAAAATATGAATTCTCATCTCCTGTATTATTTAGATTTCTTTAAGATCACTGGAGGAAAAGGTAAATTAAGATTTTTTTTTTTCCTAATGACTCCAGAGAGATTTCAACCTAAGGGTCTTCTAATTCTGTAAGTACTTAGTGGAATCACAGCGTCTGAATATCTATATCAAATTTGTAGATCGATACCATACCATCAAACTGTTGGCAGGATAACTCCCCTTCTGGTACCTATAAATCCTGTATTTTGGTTTGTGAGGATCAGACCCAGGGGTTAATTCATCTTCTTGACAGTTTGCCTGAGGTGGTGATAGAGAAGATGTATGGAGGCAGACACCACCTGGCCAAATCAAAGGGTGAATGCAGGTCCCAGCTTCTCTCCCTAGTGCATCCTAGTGCTCACCTATAGCAATGCTTTGGCACAGACTTGCACTCACAAAGTGTGGTCTTCAGGGAAGTTTGTACTTCTACGTGGTTGCAAGCTCTTGCTATGACTGCTGGACGGATCAGTCCTAAATAGACTTCCTCAAAACTATGTGGCCCAGCTATATCTCAAGGAGACTGGTCACTAAGAGTTTGTACATAAGACATCAAAACCAACATTTTTTTCTTCCAGAGATGATTATCAATGCATCTGATCACTGGGGGTTCATGTCTGTAGTGATCAATACTGCAGGTAATTTCTCTCTGCTATGAAAGTTTGAATGACTTGGGCATAACCAAATTAAAAAGTACTTTCTGAACAGTTTGATGATGAACGAAAATCCATTATGGAAAAAGTTTGCCCATGCACTAGTGTGTATCACCAGCTGTTTCTTTTCATTTGTATTCAGAGGGCATGCAGCCCTGTTGTTTAGATTACTCAGGGTATTGGCTAAATGGATGGAGTGGGACATGTTATTTGCATATTGATTTGTTTTGTATGGAAATTGTTTTGATGAGTTTTTACCTTATTAGATTGTGCATTGTTATAGGGTGTATATGAACACAACAATCTCAGACTGGGGAGCAGTTTTGAAAAATGGAAATGCAAACACAAATAAATTCTATGTAATTAATACGCATTACATATTTAATTAATAAACTGTTATGAACTTAGGGATTGGAAGTTGGAAAAATACAAGACTTAAGGACTTGTAGATGCCAGGGGTGAGCAGATACCACTAGGCATGGAGTCGCTGGCTACTTCCAGCTCAACACAGAAATGCTAGCTGGGGTCTTTTGGGCACACTAGCTTTATAGGCTGTGTGCTTAGCTCTCTTGTACCATGCCTCCCCATTTTTGTTCATGACAATTTTAAACTTTTACTTAAAGGAGTAGACATGATGCAACATCTTACATAGGCAACTCCAGAAGTCTGTGAAGGGCAGTGCCTTGGTTGTAGTAACAGGGTACCAGGTTTGGTTAACAAGCTGCTCTCATGATTTGTTGTAAGTGAATAAACAACTATTCAGCATCAGCTTAATCTTGCAAGTAATGACCTTATGTATATACATATATCACGCTTTTGCCATTCCAGAGATAAATGCATTAGTGACTGGAGTGTGCCCTGTGTAGCTATGCTGTGTCCTTCCACATAAAACCAGTGGGTGTTTACCTCACTGAACATTGACTCAAACATCAGCCAGAATTTAAAAACCCCATCCACAGCTATTTGTGACCTTAGACACTGTTGTCAGGGGGACCATCTGATGGTGTCACATCCAAGGCACAAGTATTCTGGCTAATTAGCTATTAGCCTGGCGGAAATCTCTTCTCAATGAAGTTTCAGTACAACTTGTCTTATTTTCAAGAAGGAAGTCTTATACAATTTCACCAGCAGTGCTCATTTTCTTGTTTGCAATTCATTGTAAGACCCTCATTTGTTACCTTACAATGTCTCTGTCAGAGATCAAAGGGTAGCCGACCAATTGCATTTAACTGTTTATGGAAGTTCATCTCAGAAAAATATCAGAAGATGGAAACCCCTGACAAACATTGTAGAAAAAGAATGTTTATATTAAACAGCTCCTTCGATTCTCTAGACTTCATAATTATTTCATTGTTAGTGTGAAACCTCAGCCTTTGTTAGTAGAACCTCTGCATTTCTATTGTTCTGGGGTTTTTAATATTAACTAATTATGTAACTACTGGAGACTTCAGAAATAATTTTCTTCTATAACTTGTAGAGGAGCTGTGAAGACCAACAAACTGCAAAGCTCAGAAATCTGCCAGATGGTCCAAGCAGAGAGAGTGCATTGCTCCTGCACTTTTAGTAATTAGCATTGAAATACTGGGATTTGGAATGCATCTGAAAGTGGCCTCTTGGGTTCCAAATCTTATAAAGAACAAAATAGATGCATTATTAATAAATCATTATTGTAAGCATTTTACTCCATAGCAACATACACTTTTACCCTTGAGGTCTTTTTGAGAGACCTCAGCAGTTACCCAAAGTTTACGCACTAAGCAATGACTATACTGCGAAGATTTATTTCCCATTCTCTAAGAGAAGTGGTAGGTTCCTCCTCTTAATGACCCAACTGCTCCTCTGTTATACCTCACAGTCCCCATGCATTCAATTGAAATGGAATTTAATGACTTTGGCTCAATTTTGTGTTTTTTTAATTCATTTTATTTTATTCAGTTACTTATACATTTTTCTACAGTGCTGTTTCTCAGACTTGCAACCAGAGAGCCTGTTCTGACAGTGGGAAACAAATGTGAGAACATGACTATAGATAACTGCCAAAATTTCAGCTTGCTTTGAATAGGATGAAAAGAATGAATGGCTCATGGTCTCTTCTACTTGTGGATAGTATCATTGATGCTATCAATGAAATCTAAAGAAAGGACAATTGAACAAGGAAAGGGAATGAGGTACAGATGAGTCTATCTGCACCCACTCTGCCACAATGTTCATGAGCTGAAGGACAGTAAAGCTTGAAATCGCATTTTACAATCTGTCCTGGTCAAAATCCCAGGACTCATACTTGTAGTCTGTTAGAAATCCATCTCAGAACCACATAAGCTGCCTCTCCAGACATTTTTGGGAGCATGCTTATGTCTCCTGGGAGGCACTCAGGTGCTTATTGCTGGTGGCAGGAGGAACGAGGAGGGAGGAAACACAGGACAACAAGCAGCAGGTCTATTTTCCCAAAGGTTTCAGTGTTGACATTCTTTACACATGAATGCACAAGTAGGGGCTGTTTTGGTAAGTGTTCAGGAATGGTGTATGCATGTTTGGTGCCTACTCTACCAGTCTTTGAATTCAATGGGAGCTTTGTCCAATGATTTCAAAAGGCTTTAAATTGGTCCAGTGATGGAAGTTAGCTGCATCTTTAGAAATGCAGGGATTTCTGCCAGTCCTTCATTAGATGAGTTCTGGGGATACGGTCTAGCAATTGACAGTTGTCACCTGCTTTCGAAACAGTGATTGGGAATTTATATAGTTTGACCCCAGAGTAAAGATGATAAATTTATAGTGGCACGAAGAACAGTAATGGATCATGTAAATAACTAGATTTTGCTCTCTTTACTTCAAAGGGATATCTAAGAATGTATTTCTGGTTTCAAATTAAAGTAGCCTGTAGCCTGTACTAGCAATCCACCTGAGATGGTAGCCTGAAGCTATCAGAAGACTGAAATTTAATTACTATCTTTAGCTCCGCCATGATGTCATTTCAAGGACATACCTGCATGATCAAAAACTACTGAAATGAAAAATTGCCAAAAGCTCTTAATGAATCAATGAATGAACAGACCAACTCTTCAACTCAGTGTTTCTAAATAACTGCACAATGATAGTGATCAATAACACAGATAATCCAGTGTGCAGGACAATCTTGCTTTTGAAATTTATGTTTAAATGTGCAATTAGAACTAATGACTACTCTGAAGTTCTGTGCATGATCTAGGAATCCCAGCATGATTTATCACTTCTGAGGTGCACGAAGTCTCAAAGTAAGCTTAATCATTCAGAACACAATTGAACCAAGCTCACCCCAAACTTCACCAGCCATGGCCACACCAGGGCACTGAAACCTGCACTGGAGGCGAACCACTGCAGATTTCCTCAAAACCAGCTTTCTATTTTAATACAAAAATCAAAACAAACTGACCATGGCAGTTTTTCTAAGCTAACATCATGTGAGGGGTACGTGCATGTGCCCCTCTTTCCACAGGTCATTTCTGTTTTCTGGCTTTTACAGGGCAATTTAAATGGATCATTGTGTCTGACTCATAACACTCTCTTCTTATCTGCATAAGTATTACGCAACATACTTGAATCTTTCCTCTAGGTCATCTATTATATAGGAGCTTGAAGACATTATTGGTAACTCAAATAAAATAAATAGTTGTCAGTCTTTTGCTTTCAAAAAGGAAACTCAGCGGCAGTTAGAAAGCTGCATATTCCAGTTCCAAGGACTCAAAATGTCAGTAAACAGGAATAGTGCATTTAATTTTTTGCTGATTTGAGCACTGTGCTTGAGCACTGTGTCTTTCATGTGTACTGTAAAAGCAAAATAGCTTCTCATTAAAATAAAGGAGCAGTATACTTTACACGGAGGTACATAACCACTCATCAGCAAATGAGGATTGATGCATTGGATGGCGAATAGTGAGAAGATCATAACTGTAGCATATCATGAGCTACAGCACTCTCATGGCTCAGATCACTGAGGAGATACGGTTGTGACACTTTACTGTATGAGGTGCACAGGTTTTTCCCCTTCCTTTCACTGGTGGTGTTGTTTGCCCCCATTTGTAAGAACAATACCATTGTTTAAGGCAGAAGGGCTTCCTCCTTCTCTTCCTTTTTGCCCCATCTCTGTCTCTCTTATGGGATTTGAGGTACTTTTTTAGTGTTGAATCCTTTTGAAACCTTTAAAACAAAAAGTGTAGTTAGCACATTCTCTTTTATGCTCCTCTGTGGCAATGTGATAATTAACTACCATCTCAGTAGACTTCAGGCACTAAAACCCAGTGGCTGCAAAGAGCTAATTTTGCTTTTCTTGCTAGAAATTGCTGTGAGCATTTTTTTACTATTTTTTTTTTACATGATCATACTTGTTGCTTTATTGCAGTATATCTCTACTGAGCTCTATGTATGGATATATGTGCATATTTCAACTTCTTATTAACAGTAGAACAGCAGGTCACAGAGTTCATACAGTCTGATGAGAGGCCCAGATCAAGCCTCTGCTTGCCTCCCCTTAGGAGTTACACGCCAGGAGTTGCAAGAAGCAGCAGAAAGTGTGAGGCCATTAATCACAGGGAGCAGGCTGACTGGCAGATATGCAGTGTCTTCATTCTCACACCTGTACCCTGCAGTCAACCAAAATCATTTGGCTGAATTAAGTAGTGATATCAATACATCTGTCTTCTCCGTTCTGGCATGGTTTCAGTAGGCTCCATTTCAGTGCATAGATTTCTGTTGGGAGTTACTATGGAAAAACAAAGATGAAGAGCTATTGAAATTAAAGCCAGAGCAAGAGCCAAAAGTATTTTAGGTTTTCCTTTCCTGCAAGGCTCAATTTCATTCTTCTGACAAAAGGCCACCATGCTTAGACTACGGTGGCTGTTGTGTCTTTTGCTCCATTTCTTCCCGCTCTGATGTGACTGGGAACACAGAATTTATATCCAGGAAAAATGGGCTTTTAAAAACCAGTTGCAAATACATTCAGGATCTTGGTTAGAGACGAGGATAAGAAACATACTAGTTTCTTGCTCTAAGCTTGGATACTGCTTGGATACTGCCAGCACAGTAGAATCAAGTTCTTCCAACCCAGAAAACGCTCTCAGTATGTGAGATAGAGACAATGTCAAATTGGCTGAAATAACCTGATAAATCTCAACAAAGGCCAAGTTTCTTACACATTCACTATGAAGAGCAGAGCTTTAAGCAGGAGCAGTTCCACAGAGGACTTCATGTATGAAGGTGCAGGAACTACACCGAGCACCTGAAGAATATCCACATTTGATCTGAGAGCTACAGTGTTTCTCCTTGTCTGGTAAAATGAAAAATATTTTACTGTGCTTGTGATTTTTACCCAGTGGTCTGTTTTATTTATCTATTAATGTTTTCAAATTGTTTGTTAGACAGCCTTCACAGGCATATTTGAGCTATGTTTGTATACTCTCAGTCACAGAAGGATTTGTTTAGGAAATGGAAGGTTTTTGTTTAAATTTTGGAGTTTGCTATTTGGAATTTGTGACTGAGTACCTTCACTTGAATTCATCCCACCTAATGTCAGGCACTGCTCTAAGACAGGCTTCTTCAGAACACAGGTCAGGCCACTTGTGGTCTACAGCTTTCACTGGTGTGTTGGTTTCAGCTGGGACAAAATCAATTTTCTTTTTAATAGCTGGTATGGGGCTGTGCATTGGATTGGTGCTGAAAAAAGTATTGGTAACACAGGGTTGTTTTCATTGCTGCTGAGCAGCACTTAAAGAGCCAAGGCCCTTTCTGCTTCTCACACCACCCCACCAGTGAGGAGGTTGGAGGTGCACAAGGCGTTGGGAGGAGGCACAGCTGAGATAGTTGACACCAACTGATCAAAGGGATATCCCATACCATATGATGTCATGCTCAGCATACAAAGCTGGGGGAAAAAGAAGAAGGGGGAGGACATTCAGAGTGATGGTGCTTGTCTTCCCAAGTCACCGTTACGCATGATGGATCCCTGCTTTCCTGGGGGTGGCTGAAAACCTGTCTGCCCATGGGATGCAGGGAATGAATTCCTTGGTTTGCTTTGCTTGTGTGCATGGCCTTTGATTTACCTGTTAAACTGTCTTTAGCTCAGCCCATGAATTTTCTCACTTTTACCGTTCTGATTCACTCCCCCATCCCAGTGTGAACGGAATGAGTGAGCAGCTGCCTGGGGCTTGGCTGCTGGCTGGGGCAAAACCACAACTGGCTACTCAAAACTTGTACAGGTAGGTATCTAACCATACAAGTGAGACTTGTGTGATAAATCTGGAACTGTGTGATGTTTTGGTTCTCTGGATGGTGTTATTACCAAAGATTTGATGTGCATTCTGTGTGTCTGAAGAGATATCGTGATTATTCGGTGCATTAAATCCACCTCCTTTCTAGCATCACTCCTTAACAAAGCTTTACTGCAAAAGAAGTTTTGTTTTAGTAGCTGACCTTGCTTTAAAGTTGCAAAAGAGCATGACAGTACATGATAGCTTAAGTAAATGAAAGACCTGACAAAATAAAGACATTGAGAAATTTAATTATTCTGACATTTCCTCTGAAAAGCACTAACGGGATTAGCAATGTGGAATGTGTGTTTTTCCATAGCAGATAAAACAAAGCAATTAGGTAAAATTGAATCATCAAGGGCAGATATTAGGGGACCTTTTTATTACAATGAATGACGAGTGAAGTGCTCACATCTCTCTAATAGTAATGGCAGATACTATGTCTATTATTTCTCTTGCATATTGTTTCAGAATAATGCACCCCTAGGTGTTTTGTTCTGCCTGATTTTCATTTAAATGGTTCCTGGAAACTATGATATAGTATCAAAATGACCTTAGTTAATCCCTTGGGAATAATTCTTTTAGCAATGTGCATAAAAGGCACCCTCTAATGTCCTATGTTTCATGTGTGAATACAAGAAAGGCATCCTCATGAATTTAAGTGGTGTGATCTGTATGAAATCAGAGAAATACGTGTCTTAAGTGAAAAATTTTGGCCTTAATAATTCTAATAGAAAGTTCAGATTTTACACAACCTGAATGACCATATGCTAGTATCATAAATCTTCCTTGAATAATTTTCTGATGTTAGCTCATATGGCTATAGAGACCTTAGTATAGAAGAGTACCTGCTAGGATAATTGTTCCATCTCTGTGGCATTGTAAAATTATTTCCACAGTGGAAATATCAATATTTTATCCTACCTTATCTATCAAATAGCAATGGTTTTTACATCCACAGGTGACTTTAATTTTAGACATGCCGGATAGTGACACTGATGCCAGTTTATTCTACATCTAAGTAGGTTTCTTCTTGCATGCGCAGTCTAAAGAACTATTTATTTAACATTTGTTACACTGTTCTTTAATTATCCTGAATTATTGATCTTTATGTTGGGGTTTTTTGATTATTAAATAATCTCAAATTGTTGTACAGACTGTCCTAACTTTAATCTTTTCACAAATCAGACCCTCAAACTTGCTAACCTCTTTTGATATTCCTTTCTGTGCTGCCATACTGATAGAAATGTGACCCTCTGAGCTGTGCACATCATCCCAGTGCATCAACATCTGCTTACACTGGCTCAGATTAGCCTGTATATAGTTGGTCAAGTTTATGAGGTCTCATATTAACCTTGGTGGCATTGTCTTTCTTAGAACATATGTGACAAGACAGTATTTTTATCACTGCATTATATTCTTTTCCACACTTCATACATTATTGCGTTCTCAGAGAAAATCTGCTCTGTACTGTCAATTGGAGTACTGAAGACAGCAAATGACGAGAAAAGAGGTGTGCCTCTGCAAGTATTTAGTAAAGCCATGGCTTCAGTCCCCTCTCAGACTGTCAGCAAGACAAGGAACTGTTTGCTGATAGCAGCTGGCACTTTTTATAATAAATGTGTTCAGTTTTCAGTTCTTCTCAACTCTCCAAAATAATCAATATGCTGTTTTAAGAAGGACTGTCTCTCAGGAAGCAGTAAGCATAACAAGGAAGACTGTATAGAAAAAGAGGAGAAGCAGGAACATGGGGTAGATGGATGGTTTGAAAACCTAAATCCCACCTGTACTAAGCGGGACAAATACAGGATCTTTGGTGGTGGAGGTAGAGGAAGTGAGAATGAGGAGTACATAATACAAAATCTTGAAAAGAAAAATGGGACAAGGCAGAAAAGAAGGGCAGAGTTTAGTGTTGTTAGGAAACAGAAAAAGGAAAAGACCTAGTAAGATATACACAGCTGCAAAAATAGAGGAACATCTGAGTGGTGAGAGAGTGAGGGGTGAGAACAGCCTCTGCCTGGAGCAGCACAGACAAAGCTGCAGCAAGAGGAGACACAGGCATTAATACAAAGTTCCAGGTAAGGCCTCAGCAACACTGCTTGCTGGAGACAATGCACAGCACTCAAGGGGGGAAAAGGGTTTGGGAGAAGTTTGTGTGATGAAGAACAGAAGGATACCCAGTCCTTGAAGCCATTAATGTTCTCAGCCACTGGAAGCTAAGTGTGTAGTCGTCTTTTTATTATAAGTTTCCCATCTACCTTCATGTGCATCCTCAGTCATGTAAAGGCATTCTGGCTATGCTCTAGAAAAGTGTCTACAAAGGTAGCCTAGTTCAGGGTGGAAACATTCCCTATTTGCTATGTCTTTATTGAATTGCCTGCCTTCTGCACACCCATGCCTTTGATGAATTGGATTCCTAAATCATGGAATTGAATCAATAAACTTTTTGGTTTAGAAGCAGTTCAAGTTGAGCCATAATTCATTTATTTCTCATAAAAGCCAATTATAGGCTGATAATTGACCTGGTCCTTTCTAATGAAGGTGGACTAATGCACAGTGGAAATCAGTTATCTAACTTCCTAAAGGTACTTAAACTTTGTAGAAAAAGGAGAAGATTTGTGAGGGTGCTCAGAAGACAATTCTGTAATTGACATTTGTGAAAGATGTAGATTTCTACAGTTTGTACTTCTCTACCTGAGAACTTGGAGAAAATAATGAATGCAAGCAATTCTCTCCTTTTCCTTTGAATTATGTAGCAAAGAATTTGTTTTGAGCTTTCTAGATTACGAAAACCCTGTGGAACTGTGAAAGTGAAGAGAAAGAGTTTAAGAAATGCAAACTTTTGTTTCAGCTGTCAGCTTCATTATTTTAAGCATGGCCTTGGTTGAATTAACAGCAATCACAGATCATCCAAGTGCTGAACACCTTTAGGATACAGCAGTTCTAAAACGCTGGAGGTAGTGACGTTTGTCTTCATATTTACTGATAAACACTGTTCTCCTGCCACTCTGACCTTGCTGAAAGATTGCTTGTCAGGGACTTCCTAGGGTAGAGTTGTCTTTGGATTGACACGTCTCAGTAGCTTCGGTTGCTTTTTCTCCCACAGCTTTGTCTGGTTGCTTTTTCAACCTATGTATCCAGAAACTCCTGTAACAAGGAGTTCAAAACATTTGGTTTGTATTACATGAGTGATATTTCAGCCCAATTATCTTGGATAGAAGTATACCTAGGTACTCACTTAAAGTAAATTAGTAAATTGATAAGTCTTTTCCTTTAATTTCTTGGCTGTTTTCTCCACTTTTTGGACCTTTTCCTTCTTAAGATAACTTTTCTTTATAACTGCTCCAAAGAGGTAAAAGCCCTGAGGAGAATCAAGCTGAGGAAAACAATTCAGTCAGTTTATGAGGTTGAGACTGCCCAGAATCGAATAGAGCTTCAAAAGAATGTAACCCAGACAGTTACCCTAAGAAAGGCTATACTCTTGCCCTGTAATGTAGTCCATCAAATATACTAAGGGAGAGTAGATTAAGATATGAAATATGATTATGCTGCAATTAAATATTTACATTATATTTCACTAGAATATATTTGATTTGCTTCTCTAAATGGACATTTAATGAAAAAAAAAAACCACTGAGCCAATGATAAGTCACAAATTACACATCCCAGGTTCAGAGACAGCATGCTAGCCACAAGGCTACCTCCTGTCTCCTCCTGAGTTTGGTGAATGCAGCAGCTAGTTAGAAAGATAAAAATACATTGTTGTCATTCCCAGTGAATCAAACCAAGTCATGAAGACCAGCTGCTGCTTCCTTACTTCCCACCTGCTCCAGTATGCATGCATGTCCTGATCAAACTTCAAGGCTGGCCAACTCACAAAGGAATTCTCCTTTTTGCTGCCTAATCTCCCCCATGCTTGAATTGCTACTGTGTTCAGCAGGGTTTGGCGCCACAATCAATACTCCCATTAAAGTTTAAACCTCAGAGCACTGAGCAGTCTCTCCTGATGTAACATTAGCTAGGACTTGCTCATTTATATTGAGTTTTTATCTTGTCTGCAAAGAATGATTAATCAGTTCATAGAAAACTGTACCTGGGTGAAGAGGGAAAACTGTGCCTTGTATTCATGGAAATTATAAAGCATTTTTCTATTGCCAATCCTGATTTTTTTGTGGTGGTGGAAGAAAGAAGAGAAGAATAATATTAGGATTGTAAAGCCCATTTTATTAGTATAGGAAATAAAAACAAATTATATTTTGTCTATACTGCTTGAGTTTCTTCTAAAAATATTATGTCTTGATAGAGTTTCACTGGTTACAGGGACTTTGATCTACTCCAGTTGCTGTATTTTAGAAAAGGATTACAACAGCCTTGGGGTAGTTTGAAAGTGATGAGAAACACTACAGAATCTTCTTTTCACATATTCAGTATACATGGGTCTATCAAATTAGCTATAAAACAAATGTTCAATGTTGCACCTTTCCCAGCTTAAATTATCCACCTGAGAATGTAGATTTTCTCAATGAGAAACTCGGTCTCTTTTTCCATGAGTGCAAAACCTTTTCTGGTAATGAATTATGCCATGTAGTTAATATTGTAAATCCTTTATATGCTGTTTTAAGTCATTATACAGCACAAAAATCAAATCCTACGTCAGGTTCGTTTGCTTGCATAACAAAACTAAGTTTTTGATAGATATCCATGTTCATTGTCTTATCTAGACATATCATTCATTAAGAGTAATAGGTTAACTAGAGGATGGAACTGAACCTGCATAATGAAAACCAGTAATACTTTCTCAAAGACAAAATCACTATTGTACTAAAGGACTTGAAAGCACACATTATTTTGGTGATGTGTGTATGGAAGACAAAAGCTCATTAAAATATAATCTTTATCACTGTTACAATGTTGCCAACGATTTAGAAATATTAAACATTTCTATTTTTACCAGTAAAAGACAAGTTTCGTAAATCAGTAGCAAATCTTCCAAGGACAGTATATGTAGAATAAGTTCATAAGTAAGTGAATAATAGAGATGAGAAACTATTTAAATTGATGAGCCACTTTATCCATAAAGTATACAGAGCAGCCAGATATACTCAGAATAACACGGGAAAAATAAGCAAATTTATTGCTTGTGTAAACGTTAATTCAGTTCATGGGAAACCATCAAGGATAAGAAGATGGATGAAGAATAACATGCTATCATTATTTCAGAAAGCCTTGGGATATACCATAAAACTGCAAACAAGATATATGAGAAGCTACACCTATTTTTGGAAAGGCCTGCCTTGGAAGCAACTGAACTATGGGTGGTGAACTGCAGCAATATACTAACATTCACTCGGTGTCCAGTCCATAAATTAAATAGGAACTGAATATATTCTCTGTGGTACAGTTACAGCAAAGAAAGGGAATCCACTGAGCAGACGTGTATTCAACAAGAGAGAAACACCAAAAAATAAGCATTTTGCACCATAAGTCAATTAAAGTGACTACAGTGTTCAGTTGGGTCCTGCTGATCCTTTCTGAGGTGAATATTACCTTTTTTCATTCCTGCTGCATGCATATCCATGGATATCAGCTCAGGAAAGGCTTGCAGGAATGGATATGGGTGGTGGTGGTGGTGGTAAAATGTCATTTTGCATTCTACCATGAAGAAGAAAAAGGTAAGAGGAATCACAGGTAATTTAATTTCTGAATTTTCAGTTTCTATCTCCAGTACGTCCATCTGTGTCACACTGTTTACAAGTCACACTAAATAATTGCTTATGAACACACCTGTCCCAATTCAACCCACTTCAGTTAAATTAGTGTCCTGGTTTTGGTCAGGATGGAGTTAGCTTCATTTGTAGCAGCGGATGGAATGCTGTGTTTGAGAGTTAAAATGGGAGCAGTGCTGATAACACCCTGATGTTTCTAATTGATGTCAGACAGTCAGACAGTCAAGGACTGTCTTTATGAGAAAGGAGGGGCCAAGCCAGGACAGGTGACCTAAACTGGCCAAAGAGAGTATTCCACGCCAGTTACGTCCTGCCCAGGATATCGGGGGCTGACGGGAGGAAGGCCTGGGGCGGCTCCGGGACTTGTGGTTCTTGGGGGACGGTCGGGTTCCGGGACGGCTCTGGGTGGCACAGCCTGAGCTGTATGGTTTGGTGAGAAACTGCATTGTGTATCAACAGCTTCATATATTTTTGCTCTAAAGTCCTGTTAGCATTGTTGTATTTTATTTTCCTGTTATCTTAGTAAACTATCCTTATCCCAACCCACGGGCCTCTTAGTTTCTTGGTTTTGGGGTTATTTGCCCCTTCCTTTTCCCTTCCCTTACCTCTCACCCCCTCCCCCCCTTCCCTCTTTCCCTGCTCTTTTCCTTTAAGGAGCAGGCAGCTGCGTGGATCTCGGCTCTCAGCCCGGATAAAACCACGACAATTAGTTATAATTTCTACAAAGGTAGAAATACCTGCTTAAAAAGCTCTGAGAATTGGGAGAAGAGAGCAAAATAAAAAGGTATTATAACTTTTACTAGGAGCACCAGATAACTTTCAAGTTGCTTTCCATTTCGTTTGTTCATACAATCGGTTATGGATAAGCTGAAATGTCAACCCAGGATGCACTTCAGACCAAAAACCTTGGGACATTTGGAACTGAGGCCAGAGAAAAATTCAGATTTCCACTCTCTCCCTCCTCCTCCCAGCCCATGAATTATCAGTATGGTGGCTTTATCTGTAATATTTTACTCCATGTTTTGGAGCAAGGGCTTGAAGTATTGTTTGGGAAAAGAACAGCTTTTTCGTGAGGACTGTACCATTTGCTTGCCCAAAAAATCTGATGACATCCAACACCTGCTGGGGGGAGTTGTAAACACACAGAGAAGGATGTAATATTGGGCCAATATTGTGGAAAACTCAGCGGCTGAACAATGACCCTGCTGCTGGCAATATCTTAAAAGATATTTTTCTACCTAAAGAATTCAAAGATTCGAAGCCTGTGATGGAGACCCTGGGTATGGGTGAAGCGGGAAAGTCTAGGCCATCAAACAGGAGTCAAGATGGGAAGTCTGAGGAATGCATGTTGGCATGGATCTGGGGTGAAGGTTCAAGGACTTGGGTATGGAACATTCCTTATTTTATATATTTGTAGCTGACTGATCCTACTTCAGTTGGCATTCGTCTGCCTCAGACAGCACCTTCCTTTGAACTCCAGATGATGGACCCAGTTTTCAAATAACTTTTCCATTTGCTTGGCTCATTGAGGATATCATACCTGTACGTGAGTAGAATGAGAAGAATTTGAACTGTGTGATTATGTTTTCTCTGTTCCCACATATGCACACCAAATTCAAATTTTGGGGTGATTTACAGGGGTGTGATGAAATAGGCATATTTTCTGTAGGATCCTTGCTTCATCTATAACAAAAGCTGAAAGGTGTATAGGCAACGGAAAATGAATTGTGGGGAAAGAATGAGTAATGTTCTCCTGGCTCAGGCTCTTGAAGTCCACCCAAGATACTGGATTCTAAATGTACATCTGCCAAAAAGTTCTGTGTGATCCTGGCAGGTCAGTCACCCAACCTTCTCACAGGTATTCTTTGATTGTGTTTATTACCTCCTGATAGGCTGGGCTCATACTGTTTGGTTTGCAGAAGCACCAAGTACAACCTAGACTGCAAGAGGTTCTGTTATTTAAAATATTTGAAGATTTTGAAATACGGCTTTGTTCCAAATCAGTGTATATTCCTCAGATCAGATATTTTCTGGCAGACCATTTTTTATAAAACAAGTGATTGCATATTTTCAGAGTAGCTAAATTTTAGGGTTTATTATCATACAAGTCTGACATCTCTTTAGAAGTTTGAAGCACCACCAAAAAAATAATAATCAAACCTCAAATTACCATTTGACATTCTCAAAAGTCAGTACTCCTCTCAAGATGAAATTTCAGTGATTGCTGAAATAAAAACATGTTTACAAAAAAAAGTGGTTTCAAGAGAAGCGCCTGTCCTAGGAGATACTGGATATCTAGGAGATACTCCCGTTACTGGTACTATCCACAGTGACAAGTCAGTGGTGTGGGGTCAAGAAAACGTATTGCTTACTAGTGTTGATGTTCTGAAAAGTTAGGTTCCAAGTGTCTCAAACTGACCACTTTAAATTCATGGTTAATTTTCACCTTAATACACCCATGCCTTGGTTCTCCTGCCAAAAAGTGAGGATAATAAACTTGCAGGAGTTTTGGAGGAATGTTCAAAGATAACATTAAGAACTGTAATAGAAGAGTCTATGAACAAGTTAGTATTTATATCTTTTAGCAGGATTTGGATGTTATGCAGTAAATAAAACCTGGGGCCATACTCTGCAATATGAAAGGAACCAAATAATTAAACATCATTTATTCTGTGTCCTGAGGCAGCTGAACTGGCATGGGCAAAACAGCATATGATCATGCACTAAAAGAGTATCGTAAATATTAATAGCAAGGAACTGAACTGAGATTTTACAAGGAAGTGGGTTCTCGTTTCTTTGTTCTGTGAGAGTTTGCAAATTGTGAGGGAATGCAAATTATGAAGCTTAATGTTTCGGCCACAAGAGTAAATACAAAAATTATTTCAGTTAAGTTCAGGTTGCTACAAAGTCTCCTACGCTTTTAGTACCTTTGGAGGAATAAGTGTGTATAAGTTATATGGGGCGAAAGGAGTCTGTATTTATTTTCAGTTTGTTTCCCTATCAAAGAAAATTGTTCAGACTATCTAATGAAACCTCTACAAAGCATGTGCTTCCTCTAATGCTTTCAGTGCCAGGAGATTTTGAGAGAAATCTTTCCTATCTGCAAATGCTTATTTACCAATTCTAGGTCCAGCTGTAGCCTCTGGAATGCAGTTTCAGATATTTCTGATATAACAGTCCAAATATTTTTATATCATATTGGAAAGAAAGCACTGAATGCTAGCTATTACAAATCCCTAAAAATAGTGTTTTACTAGGCTTTTAAGTTGTAAACTGTGAGTGGAGCTACTAAAGAACTGTTGAGAACATGCAAGAACTGGAAATAAAAAGAATGATACTGTTGTGAAAAGCCTCTCTCCTTTTTTAATGAACACAAAGAAATCATTTTCAGGGTATCTCCAAGGGGCCAACACTCACATTTTCAATGCCAACTTAAGAGAGAGAAAGACATCTTTCTCTTAAACTTACCCATCTCTCTATAGCAACAGCAACAACAAAAAGTAGAGTAAGTTTAAGCCTTACCAAGTATTAAAAAACACTCATTGGAAAACGTTCCTTTTGAAAAACACATTGAAGATTTTAGGAGACTTAATAAAATGTTAAAATTCTCAATATTTATTAAATTAAAACCTTTTTCAGTACAGAATACTTACATTCATTTGAGGATTATCTGGATATAAGGCATTATTTATGCAACAGGCCTTCAAAAATAAGATAGACAACCCCTCTATCAAATTTTTAAGAACTGTTTGTATGTCTGTGGGGACTGTTTATGCTAAAGAATTGCTTTAATAACTGTAAAAATGCAAACACCGCATTTGGAATGGCTTACGTATAAAACCAGGCATGTCTGGACAAACTTGAAGCAGCATTTGAACTTCTTTTAATAGCTAATGTAGCTAAATAAATACCTGAGAAAAA
Organism: Gallinula chloropus; assembly: GCF_964237585.1. Classification (NCBI taxonomy): domain Eukaryota; kingdom Metazoa; phylum Chordata; class Aves; order Gruiformes; family Rallidae; genus Gallinula; species Gallinula chloropus. The sequence continues at coordinate 76,641,212 of NC_140086.1, read as the reverse complement.
GTAATGAATACAGGAAAGACCTGAAATTGGAAGGGTCTTCGCAGAGCTCCTGCCACAGGGCGAGTGCACCCCCCTGCACGCACACAAGCCAAAGCTGCCATCACCGCCAGTCTAGCTGTGATGCCAACAAAGAACTGCAGCAGCAAACGCGCAAATTGAGGGGAGCCCTGGAGAGATGTTCTCTCTCTTGTGAAGCTAGAGAAGAAGGGAGGTAAATTATCTTTGGATGAATCAAGCAAAGCAAAGTGCTTTCATACTTCACCCTCAGTTCCTTTTCCATCTCAGAGCGCTCCCTTGCCTATTTCCAAGTAAACGGACAAGAAGACAGAGGAGGAAGCTGCCTGGCAGCACCAAGAAACGTTGCTTGCTGGTTCGCTGATACTTCTGCGATGTTAAGAGTATCACCTTAATACCGTCATCACCTGGGTATAAAGAACCAGAGGGAAATTGTGTAAGCCCACTGAAGATGCTTATCTGTTTCTTCTAATGATGGAAGGAAGTACTAAAATGCCATTTTGTTTTAAATAGCAGTGGACTTTCCTGATGAACAGCAAAATGACTCAGACTAACCTTTGGCAGAGGGTTAGAGTAGATTCAGTTTGCTGACCAAAGGTTGCTTCTCAGACAACTGATTAAATTTAAATACCTCTTTTGACTTTATCTTATTTGTGATCATTTCTTTGGGGTTTTATACATAACAGGGGAGACTGACTGACAAACACTGAATGGACTTCTATTGACTGACTACAGACTGCGCTGTTACACCCTACACGAGAGGCTGGGTGTTCATTTGAATAAAATGTACTTCAACATTGGCTTAGTGCAGAAGAACCGACCCCCCTCTCAGAGAACCCATCTCTCTCTGTATTGTGACTTTTAGTGTATAGAGGAAGACAGCAGCAGATGTCTTGTCTCTTTTCTAATGGTAAAAGAAAAATAGTACATCTAGTTATTTTACTTTTTTTCATATATGGTGTACCTTCAAGCATGGCAAAGAAGTAATATAACCAAAATAGTGAGTCACACTTCTGAGTGTTTTTTGAGGAAAACAGTATTCAGATCCAGTCTGACAATTTCTGCTTCTCCAAGGGGTATAGTGAGGTAATTTCTGGTTTGACGCTAGGTTAAAACTACTCTTTCTGCTATGTCTGGTTGTTTTCATATGATGTTGTTGATGTGTATCACACAGAGGGGCTAACAGAAGGACTCGGAGAAGACTAGCTTCATTTTTACTTTATATGATTGACATTATAACAAATTTATCGCTGATAGGTTGCATTCTGGCGTGTGTTTCACAGTTGTTTGTGCCGACATCCATCACTAATTGTTTTTTGGCTCTTTGGAGGACATTTGAATTCAACCATCCACCCTGTAGATTTGTTTGGGAGAGTATTCCAGGGTGTGATGCAGTCTATGCACAGATAACCCCCTAATTAGCTTCTCTGAAGGTACTTTCCCATGTGTGCCAGATGGACACAATGTTTTCTGTGTAAGCAGGAAGTGTCTGACTGATTTAATTTTTTTTTTCCAATATAGAGAGTACTTGTGAGCTCACTTTTTCTGCACAATTTGACTTTTGCTAACAAATTAAAAAAAAAAAAAGAAGAAAAATGTAGAGCTGGTAACCTGTAAGATAAAAATGTAGCTTTATTATTTATGCTAAAGCCTTCTTGGTGCTTCAAAGGTTGGATTCAGTAGAATTCTCCAGGTTGATGTTGGAATCCCCAAATCTGCCAGGTAAGTAATTCTGTACACTTTTAATTAATGGCACAGAAACAGACTCATAATGCTAATTAAAGGACAAGATGATGATCACAGAATCACAGAACGTCAGGGTTTGGAAGGGATCTTGAAAGATCACCTTGTCCAACCCCCAGTCGAAGTGGGATCACCTAGACTAGGTAACACAAGAACATGTACAGGAGGATTTCGAATTCCTCCAGAGAAGGAAACTCCACAACCTCTCTGGACAGCGTGTCCCAGTGTTCTGTCAGCCTCACAGTGAAAAAAGTTTTACTTTTGTTTACATGGAACTTCCTATGCTTCAGCTTGCACCCACTGCTTCTTGTCCTATCACTGGACATAGCTGAGAAGAGCATGGCTCTGTCCTCATCCTTTACGTATTCATGCCATTGATGAGGTCATTCCTCAGTCTTCTCTTCTCCAGGTTAAAGGCACAAAGATCCCTCAGTCTTTTCTCATAAGGAAGATATTCTACTCCCTTAATCATCTTAGTGGCCCTGTGATGGACTCTTTCATGTAGTTCCCTGTCCTTCTTGAGCTTGAGAGGCCCGGAACTGGACATAATATTCCAGACGCGGTCTCAACAGGGCACTGTAGAGGAGGAGGAGAACCTCTCTTAACCTGCTAACCATACCCCTTCTAATACACCCCAGGATGCCATTGGCCTTCTTGGCCATGAGGGCACATTGCTGGCTCGTGGTCATCCTGCTGTCCACCAGAACCCCAGGACCATTTCCCCTAACCTGCTCTCCAACATGTCCATCCCCAACCTATACTGGGGCATGGAAATAACCACTTCAGTTCCGGTTTTCATCAAAACCGTCCTGCATTTGTTTTCCTAATGCTGATCATCTGTTTATGAATGATGTGGTGATATGTGTGTGAGAGATGTTATTCATAATGAACAATTAACATTTAAGGAGCTGATGTAAAAGTACTAATTTGGAGGCCCATCTGCCTAGACCTAGAGCCTATGGAGAGTTGACAGGTAACACAGAGAGGTTAAGGACCCCTATAAAAGGTTCTTCGACTTCTTTGCCTTTTGGCCTATCATATGACACACTATATGCAGACATCCTATCCTCCAAAGGTGTCTTATATTAGCCAGTGTAAGGACCATTTTCCCTTCTTTCTCCACCCAGTGCCAATGCCAACACAGAGTGACTGCTGATTCGTGCTGGTGAACAGTGCCACACATGACCTTGAAACACCTGGAGATGCAGTTATATGGAGAGCAGGAACAAGACAAGAGCTCTTGGATTAAATCTGTGTCTTCTGGCAGGTATGCAATATCAAGGGAGATAGTAGAGGTGGGAAATAAAGAGTAGGTGGGAGGGGGTTGTGCTTTCTTGCTACCAGGGCACCTACTGAAAAATAAAGTTGAGCTTTTCAAAGGCTGACATAACAGGTAGCAATTGCTCGAGGCGGTGTGGGTTAGCTGGGTACCACTGCTGATAGCCATACTTGGCTTGAGGGCAAATTGGGGCACAGATACAAGAAAAATCTTTGCATGAAAAATGTTCCATTTGTAGCAGCCAACTTAGACTGCTTTGAGCTGGAGAAAAGACAGAATAGTTTGATGGTAGCCAAGAGCAGAGGCCAGAAACATTGGTGTTGTCCAGCTGACTGTCCAGCCTTTCAGTGATGTAATGGCACAAAGCTTCTCTTAGGAATTAGCTCTTTTGCTGCCAGATCCCCTAGTTCCATCCTATGTACAGCATGAAGCATATGATGTGGGAATACAAAGAAGAAAAAAGTCTGTTTTCTTACTTTTGGATACTATTTCCAGCTTTCTTCAGGGGAATGAAGCTGCAGATGTAGGTATACTCAGTAAGAGGACTGAAAAAATGGAGGTTCCCCATGTTGTAAGCAATGGCAAGCTCTTGGTTCTCCCTGATCTCTGTAGATAATGAAGAAGTAGCAGTATGAGCAGTCCAGAACGAATCTTTGCTTTGTCTTTTTTTTATTTATTTTTTATCTAGAAGATTGTGGAAGCAAAATCAGACCAACACCATCATTGAGAAAAACTCACAAAGGATGGAGGATCAAGATACACAAGTCATCAGGGAAACAAAACAATTAAATAAGTGACAAAGAAATGTTTTAAACTAGACACTAATTACTCAAGTTGTTCTTGATAAAAAAAAATGAAAAAATATCCTTTGTTAATTTTTGTTTTCCTCCTTTTAACTTCAGAAAGGCTGCTGAAGGTCCTTCAGCAAACCAACTGAACACCTTCTTTTTATTCCATACGTGTACACCTACTTAAAACAAACTCAGCAGAGCAAACATAAATCCTAATGAAAACAAAGTACAAGTATGGAAAATTCTAATTCAGACTTTAATTGTGCCGCATCTACAACAGCTGTAGTGCAGCTACCACAGAAACTAATTTACCTCCAGTCTCTGAGCTGAATTTCTTTTTCACTCTCAGTTTTACCTTAAAATATATGGTTGCGATTTTCTTACTCTGAATGTAGATATTGCCACTGAAGTACCTCCAAATTCTTTTAATTCACCAGGCACTGGAACAGCTGTTTGCAGAACAGTCTGTTGTCATCATCCAAAGGTCTCATGAGAGGAGCAGGAAAACTGGGTTTATTTTCACAGTGGGAAAGCAGGCATGGTTGTGAACTGCAGAAGAAAATACTCTTTAATCTAGGCAGTTTCTTCTCAGGACAATTTGACTTTGTTTAGAGTTAAGTGTTTCAAAGGAGAAAATTGGTACATTTGCTTATGGATGGTACATTTTGCCGTTGTTCTTTTTTCAAGATTTGTGGAGGGAAATCTCCTCTCTTTCCAAATTGGAAGGATGTCTTAGAGGCAAGTGTGTTCACTTAGGATCAGACACATCTGGAACATGTTCCTTACTCTGTTGCAGATTTATTATGTTTACATAAGGCATTCAGACCGGACTTGAAAGGAAACTAGTGTCAAAACGCAACACTGAGGCATTGCTGGCATTCATAAAGTCCTTGCAGAGTTGTAAGAACATAAAGACATGGCACTGTTAACTTTTGCCTGTACATAGATGATTGTGTCAAATGAAGACTGGAGCGATGAAAGTATATCTAACTTACATAAATGATCAGGGGCAGAACAAGGCTGTGTGGGGTTTTTTATGCAATAAACTAATACCCAGAGGATCATTCTGGGCTTAGATCACCATTGTGCCTTATTAAAAGTAAAAACTTTACCCATATTTCCCACATCTTAAAAGACAAACAGCTCTTCAGTGGTGCAGTGCATTGCACACACTCATTTTGGGAAGATACTTCGTTTTGGTTCTTTGGGGGTTTTCAGTGGGGTTTTGTTGAGGGTTTGTTAATGATTAAGATGTTTATTGTCTGAGAATGAAGAAAGAACTCAAGAAGCTGACTCTAAGCTAACTGGCAGGCAAGAGAATTTGAACGAAAGCCCTGTCTTTCTCCATGTACTTTCCAGCTAGCTGGGTTATATACCTTCACAGATTTACAGGTCCACTGCTGTTGGAAAGAGTCTCTGGAGTTAGTGTGTACAACAGAAGTCCTTTGAAGCAATAGATTTTACTCTTAGACTATACCTAAACTGCAGGACATGGGAACACTTCCCAGCCCCCAGACTTTCTTGTGTAATCTAGTTACATCCTGATTCCACATCAGGGTGAGATGTAGTTACACATTTTTTTCCTTCCTTGCTTCCCCTCCCCATCTGTCATTTATATGGGAAGAAACCCTTGGTATACAGGCTGACCCTAGGTCTGTGAAGTGAGGCTAGTACATTACCAAGCAGTAACACTTAATGAGTTTTCCAAGGATTTAAGGGTCTTGGGGATCTCAGATGTGCAATGACTTCTGCTCAATTAATTTCTTCCACTTCACAGTAAGTAGTAGAGAACAAACATCATTTAATCCATTTGAGTCTCCTCTGTTTCATAACATGGAGTTTTTGTAGGTCTGCTTACATGCCTTCCTTCCCATCTCTTTTCCAAACCTTGGTGCCACTGTATGTACATTTAGCAGGAAGTGAAGGGGGGGCTGCAAGAGGTGTGTTAGCCTCCACCCTGCTGTTGAGGACAATGTCCTGTGAGTCTGTGACCTGCAGAGTAGCCCTTCCCTGTGCAATGGGGGCTGCAGTGCCCTGTGCCTCTCCCAACAGCACTGGAATAGGAACAGCAACAAGCTTTCTTCTTCCAAAGACAATGTTCTCTCTTACAAACACAGGGTGATGATAGTTTCATGCATGATATGTTTTAAATCTGCACGTGACTGGCCAAAATGAAGTCCCAGAAGGGAATTCATTTTGTGGGAAAAGGTTGAGAGCGCCGTGCTCTTTCTCAAGGGAGAGGAAAACATTTCATGCTGAGCTAAAAGCTTGTACTTGTTATTTTTAGTGAAACTAATAAATCCTCCATGTTGGCACAGATAAAAGCAAGGACATGAGAAAAGAAATACATGGACAAAGCCACATCATGTTAGGGGGAACAAATAGGCAGAGTCTTATCAGAAGGGGCTCTAAGGAAATAAAGACACATGATTTCTTACATTTTATGAGAATTTTCTTTTGCTTCATTTTTCCAGAACTAAGCAAAACTTAAAATGAGCCAGCATTTGCTTGTGGAAGGGGATTAACATTTCTCCCAGTTGTGCCATATGGAGCATTTTCAGTCTGCAGCTCCAGGATCCAGCTTGATATTCATCTTTGTTTTCATTTCAACAAAGTTAAGGGATAATGATGGAGGAAGAAATGCAACCACCAACACCAACACTGGTAACAGCCATAGTCCAGTCAAAGGGAGGTTGCCAAGAGATTTATCAAACACTGGCATCCAAAACGTTACAAGGAAATGCTACTGATGAACAACCATCTGCTGGAAAGGATGATGGGAAAACTTCTACCAATGAGCAATGTGGATTGAGAAAAGGTATTTACCTGCTGAATGAGTATGGTATGGGAAAAAGACATAGCAAGGAAATATCTTAATGAACTATACAATAACCTGATGGAAAGAAGTAACACAGGTGACTGACAGAAATAAATAACTGATCAACTTAGAACAAGTCCCTGCCCCATGACCACACTCAAAAAAACACACCAGAGAGGAAGAAGAGAAACAGTAAATGTATGGCTGCAAAAGAGAAAGGAGCTTTGCATTGCAGTCACTAAATACACTATTCTGAGAAAACAAATACTTAATACCTTTGTCAGGTAGGCATGTCAGAAAAACCTAAAGGCTTGGCCAGTTAAGCAGCTCTAATGACATCATCTGACATATTTCACAAATCATATCCCCAAAACAGCTAAATTTTAGAGTCAGTCTCTGAAACAAAGCATATGAATGATAGATTCGGTCTAAATTTATTTTTTCAACTGGGCAATCTGCAGTGCCTAAGGACATTCCATGAATAGGGAAGGTCTTCACTGGAAGTCAATTTCCTGTCTTCAGGATAAAATACTTCACTTACAAGAAGACTTAAAGTTTTTCTTTGGTAAAAAAATGATGTCCTTAGTGAGTGATAAAAAAAAAAAGAAGTGTTATACAAAACTTCGTAATTATAATTTATCTTATAATAATAACTGTGGATTATTAATGTTAGCATGACATTTTTGGCAGTTCCACAGAGTAAAACATAGGAAAATTAAAGGTTCACAGATTGGAAGGATATGAAATTCCTTAAATAAAGCACCTAAAGATCCAAAGACCAAACTGATTCTTGAGGAGGTTCCTTAAAAGTAGATCTGGGTCCGGTACTACTTAGAGTTTTCCACGCTAGAGACTAAATTGACCTCAAGGGGTAATTACTAGGAGACTTTCCAAAGCTGAAATGATTGCAAATGTTTGGAAAGGCATAAGTGAATCAAATAATAAGGATGATACTCAACAAAAAATAAACATTACTTCTCCAAACAGGATGTATGACAAACAAAATTATTTCATTCATCAGATATTCCATGTTGCACCTCTCGCAAGAATTGCTTACAAATGTAACCAGTTCTCCAGCTAAGAGGCTGTGATTGAAAATGCAGGACATGTGGAGAACTAGTGCTGGTAAATTTATTCCATACCAAATTCACCGACTAGTTTAATCATGCAAACTACATTTTGCAAAAGAACCGACCCTGCAGTCCGGCTGATCTGAGATTATGAATGTGCTTTTTATAACTAGGTAATAGAAAAGGAGTTAAAATGGTAATAGGAAGGAAAATTAATTGTAAAATCCGACACACATGCACTCTATCAAGAGAGTGTTAAAACACTGGAGTCTGTCAGGCCAGTGTAAAGGGAAGAGGAAGAATTTCTGCATGGCTTTCCAGCAGTTCCACCATTTCATTAGTCTGGTTTGCCAAGAGCAGAGCAAAGAATCACGCAGAGTTGTGAGTACTGCTTATGGTTTTAACCTAATTGGTAAAATATTGCAGTTCATAATCACTTCTTGCATCTCACCTCTCCCCCGAGCACTGATTTCATTTAATCTTGTTGAAAGTTGAGTACAATTTCACCCCACTATAGTGGAGAAAAAGATGTGACCCAATGTTGGAAATACCATAAACTAGAGAGCAAACTTGTACAGGTAATTAATATTTGTCGAAGACAGAGACCATAAAATATATATTATTTGAATGTCACTTATTTTCTTCCCCCAGCATTTCAGAGCCTGTGTATTTAAGCACTAGCAGAATGATGGATACACGTGCCATTCTCAGTATTTACGCTCAGGAAATGATTGATTAGGCATGAGAAAGGAAAGAAGCAGATAAGGTTCATACCCAGAAAAAGCTATTCAATAGTCATCTAGTAAGGAAGCAAGGAGAAATTCAGTTGGTCTCTAATTAAACTCACAAAAATAAAAGGTTGCCAATCTACACTTGAGACAAAAAGCAGAGTCCATGCTGTAAAAAAAAGTAAAGAATTAGAAAAAGAAATCTTTATGTTGATGTTGAAAAGGGCAATTGATAAATGAATCACTTCTTTAAGACAATCAGGTGCTAAAAAAAATGAAATCATTTTATTTTCTGTTGTCAAACTATAAGAATGATTTGATGCATTCTATAAAGATATTCTTAGTTTATTCCTCTCCTGTTCCCTCTGAACACTTTATGAACAACTGGAAAGCTGGTAAGTTTATGACATCAACTGTAATGCAGCTGTTTCCTTGAGGGAAAAGTAATTATTAAATGAACAACTAGTTTGTAATATACTAGTGGCTAGAGAATAAAACAGTTTTCTATTTTTTTAACTCTTTCATGAGTTTCAATTTAATTCTAATGTTTGGAATAGCAGCTGTGATAAGAAAAAATAAAAATAAAAACAGAAACCTCTCTATTAAAGACTCAAACTCTCTGTTCTCTTTAGGGAAGAGAAGGCCTGAGATAGGTCCCCAGCCAGTTCTTAGTTAACCCAGGGACTTTTCTGAGCTGGGAATTACTAAGCTTGACACTAAAGATATATAAAGCATATGTCAAAAGAATATAATCTTTTTACCACCCAGAAATTACATTTAGAATAATTAACAATTTAGTTTGGAAGAGACATCTGAAGGTCATCTCATCCAACCTCCACTCAAAGCCGGGCTAGTTATGACATTTAGTCCAAACTCAAATTCAGATCAGATTGCTTGGAACCTTGGCCATGCAAGTTCTGAGTAGCTGTAAAGATTGAGATTCCAGCTCTGGGTTACTCGTTCCAGAAAACACAGCATCCATCACTAATTCATGGGAGAGGTGTTTACACATGTTTAAAGTCCCTCTTCCTCTGACTCCTCTCTTTAGGTAGAATTCAGAAGTATAACTTCTAACTCTACCCTCCACATACAAAAAAGTTATGGAAATACATCAGAGCACAAGTCTCTTGCTGAACACAACCACCAAAATTCTGCTGGAGGTAATTTGTTGTCTTACAGGATATAAGGGGGAATCGTCGCCATCTTGGTGAAGGACACAATACAGTAATACCATGTGGACTAACTGCTTTAAGGGGGAACAGTGCCCTGGACATCTCCATATTCTTCTGTGATCTGGCACCACACCTAAACTAACTGTACTGGGCTACCTACTGCATCACCGCTTTTCTGCGTGGAGAGGTGACTGCTGTGCTCATAGCACTCCACATGTGTGTCCTCTAATGATGTAGGGTGAGATGTTCAGTCTTTAGTCTAGAAGTAGCTTCTTTCATAACATTTATCAGAGATTCAGTTTAGGTAAAAAGCACTGGCTACCTCCTTGATCATCTCTGCCTATCTGTTGAGTAGATACGGATTTTGTGTCTCAATCATATTGCCAATTGTTAACTCTCTTTCTATACATATCACTGCATTGTTCTAAAATTGTTCTGTGCTATTTATTTCCTATGTTGTTTGAATTGCTTTTACCTCCTTATGAACTGTACCTCTTAATCAAAACTACTGAGAGAGAATTTAGCTTCCTTTATAATTTTCAATTACCACTATAATGAGGTAGTTATTTTTAAAAGTGCCCAAAAACATGTGCATAGACGTGTCCATAAGCTGCAATCCAAATAATTTGTCTATCACTGTGTATGCATGAAACAGAGCTTAGCAGCAGTGCTGTGTTTCAGCTCATCTAAGGAGGTCCAGCAAACCTTTGCCATGGTGGTTATAGAGAGCCCTGCTTTGCTCTTTACTGGCTGTCCTTTCCTAAGTACCACTTGTGTTGGTAATTCCAAATGCTATTGATTTTTAACTGATACCTAAAAAAAAGGTATAAAGCCCAGCACCTCTTGGATTGTGTCATCAGCTCTTAGCTGGTTATACTGTATGAGTCATATTGATTTGAAGGGAAAGTAGATAAGTGCAGCACTTGTTTTTAGATCAAGAGAAGTATTTATCTTGAACCTCTACTCCCTTTCCTGGAAAGAAAATCTGTGATCTGAAAACTAATACCATTATTTATTTGCCACAGCAGACTGGGTGAAAACACAGAGTCAAACTGTGTTCTATGAGAAGGTGGACAGCAATTGTTCATACTCCAGTTGTCTCCAATAATTAACACTTGAGAATACTTTCTTGCAGGGCAAGAGCTAATAGCTACACAGACAGAGTATACTCTTAATGGGCAAAACCTACCATGCTATATGCAAACTTCCCATGGTAATGGGAACAGCTAGTAATGTGCTGAAAAGGGATAAAATAATAATTAGAGCAAAATAAATGAGGTTGAGGCTTTTGTTAACTGGAATGCCTGTTTAGATTTTTTTCTCAAATCTTATCAGGCAGTAATACAGATGAACAAAGATACATTTTTTTCTGCATTAGTAAGCACAGATGTTGATATCAGATGGTGCAAAGAAGTACTTCATGAAGGCAGTGCTGCCTCCTTGTCAGGAATCCTGGAGCGAAAGTGTGACACAGCTGCAGTTTGCATTGATATCCAAAATAGAGCTGTACAGAACCACCAGCAAGTATAAAATAAGTAATTAATGATGTGTCTAAATACAGTTGTACTAAGTGGAAAGCAAAAAACATCTAACAGACAACAATCTCCCAAATGCTGGTGCAAATAAGGGAAGAGTTCAAGGGAGCTGCCTCAATTGTCTTACTGGTGTCTGTTTTGAAAGAAATATCCAGCTGCACGTTGCAAAGGAGGCTCTTTTCTGCTGCTGGATTTAGTGTGGACCTCTCACCAGCTTAGGGCAGTGTCAACTTCAGAGCCAAAGTTGTAGTCTACTGCTGAGATAAAAGCTTTGCAGTGCTGGTACAACTGACCCCGTAGAGTTTTGGACCCAAACCACAAAACGTAGGGTACTTCCAGCTTACCACCACCTCATGACTGCACCCAGCAGCCCCTCAACCCTGGCTGGAGCAAAGGCTGAGTGCGCTGACCAGGCAGGGGCGACAGGCAGGAAGGGGCAGGAGGAGCCACGCCTCATTCATAAGCCCCAGCTCGCTACGCGGCAGTCACAGAACTTGTTAACAGAGAAGCTGAAGCAATTCAGGAAGCGTTGTACCATTTCTGATGACTGTAATGCTCCCCGTAGGATGATGTGCACATGAAAAGAGAAGGCAGAAGGCTTTCCGCAGCTCTGGAAGAGCTGGGAATACTCCAGCTGTTTGGACAGAATCTCTAAACACGTTTTGTTTTGAACATCCAGATTTCTGTAAAAGTGCTTTTGAGCATATTAATTAATTCTCACACAAATACTTATATAAAAATAAAATAACTAAATAAAATTATTTGTGAATGTCTATTTCATAGTCTCCTTGGAAGTATCATATCCATGTTAATGTCCATAATTTTAATCTGCAATGCCAGGTTCTTTGGCTGTTTCTATGTCAAATCAGCTGTCTTTCTCTTTCTATCACATGATATACAAGAACATTTTTGAAATTGCTGTCCCATACATTCCTTGATGGGCTATAATAGTCTTAATCAATACTGTGTCGGAGTCCATTTGGCCCACAGCATTGTCATTTTTTCAGCAAATGGGAGTCATTTGCTGTCTCATACAAAAATAAAAAAGAGATTTATACTTTTTGCTCTTGCAATTAACTCTGCTTGTTCTTTGTGCAGAAAGAAAGTAATAAAAGGCAGGGTTTGGTTTTTTCCTTAGAAGAAATCAGCAATACATTTTCTGCACAAACGTGTGATGGGAAGGAAGAATCTGAAGAGCCTTCTTCATGGTAGAAATTTTTCCAAGATCATCTTCCATAGGACTATGGCTGGTACTCATATCTGGAATTTGCGTGAGAGAGTCTTTTCTATGGTTTCTTATTTTATGCACTTGTAACATCACTCTGGGCTCCACATAAGTTTACCTGGACCTCAGCTTTAATATCAACTGATGCGGTATAAGCATACTAACTAGAAGGCAGGAAAGCATTTCCTATGCCTTTTCCTCGTGATGATCCCATTTCTTATCTTGTTTCTTAACAAATCTAATCTACACAAAGCTGACTCTTTTTTTTCTTAAATAGAAAGTTCTAAAGGTGAAAATTACCTTGTTTCCCTGTCCCTTCCCTTCTTCCAGACATTTACCGTGTATCTCTGGATCAATTGGCAGACAGAGAACATGATGTTCAGAAAGCTACTCTTTGCAGAAAGTTTCTGAACACGTTCTTTAGTTAAAGATAAAAACAAAAGGGAGGACATCTTAAGGTAAAATCTCCAACTCTATGTTCATTTGCCTGTTTCCATTTCTGTACCACTCTGAAGTATTCCTTCAGGTTGAGAGCTCTGCATAGCTTCTATAGAATCACAGAGCACTGTCCATTTTGAGCTTGTTAATTTTGCAGTTACTCTGAAATACTGCCTGCTACAAAGCATGTCTCTCCTTCCCTCTCTTCTGCTTCTGTCAAAGTTCTCTGTGTGGCTTTATGGTGTCTGTGAAAATTTTCAAGCCTTTTTTCACTTTGTCTGACTCTGGGATTTTTCCATTACCTGCACTCTTCCACTTCTGCTAAAAAGCCTTCATTAAACATCTCCTAGCTCAGTCAGCCACCTTTCCACACTTGTGTGCACACAAGAGATTAACTATGACCCACCTTCCCTAGTGCGGTGGAAACGTTCAAGGTTTCACAACCAGTAACCTGTGCTCTGCCTCCTCACAGTGACAGGTGCTATCATGCTATTAACTTTCGAGTCTCAACTAGCTGTTCTCAGAGTTCTCAGTCATTGCAATGCCACTCAGTATTTCATGATGCTTTTCATTATGCTCTAGTTCCAGAATGGACACAGATCTTTATTAAGTGTCAAAAATTAGTCCCTTTCCCATTTTCCTTTCTCTGTCTTTCCTCACTTTGGTGGGTCATATAATCCTCATCAAAATAATTCTCTGCTGAAAACAAAGAGCTTAAAAGACAATTTTAACTTTTGTTGTAAAATCTGCAACAAAAGTGTGTGATAATGTAAAGCTTTATGGAGTGCAATACTGAAAATGTGTTGTTAATTTTCTGTTTCCCCCTCCTTTATTTTTAGTGATCACATAACAGTATCTCAAAGGATGGAAAATTCCACATTCTTCTTTGTTATGTGTCTTTTAACTTTATGTACATACTAGGTTTTTCTCACCTCCCCTCTGCAAAAAGAAACGATGCTAAAAGCAAAACTATCTCTGCCTGTTATTTACAAAGTTCTAGTGACTTCAACATGCAGGACTGCAGGCGTTCTCTGCCTTGATTAGTTTTCATTGATTGTTTTACAGCTTGCTCACCAGTAGGAATGTAGTACTGCAGTGTACACTTACCCAAATGAAAGTAAAAATTAATGCTTCATGCCCATAGAAAGGACTCCTCATGACCTGAGTTGGATGGTCTTCTGGCTAAGGTTGTAAGTGAAATGTACTCTTATTAGAAATTTGGGACTGCATGGGGTTTTTTTGGCTAGCAACTGTATAGTGTCCTTTAGGAAAAGACAAACTGGGTTATGTCAGCTTCTCTGGAAAGAGGATGAAAGTGCTGGAGAAAACGCTTGGAGAAGACTACTGTGGGATGTAGAAGAATCAGACCATGCTGTGGGTGCTTGCAGTTCGTACCAAGAGAGCTCATTCTGAGAGCAGCAGGAAGCTAACAACCAGGGCAGCCAAGTGGAAAAGGAGACCATCATAGCGATCAGATGGGACAGGATAAGGTTTACTGCAACTCATGAAGCCACTGGGTGGACTGAAACAACCGGGAAATGAGGACAGCATGAACCCGGGGAGAGCTGAAGCTTATAGGTGCTTTCTCTCTAAATTTTTTTTCAGTTTAGTTCCACTTTTTTGGTAATGGATTTTATTCTCAGTTAATCTGTACCCTCTTTACCCTCAAACGCATATCTTTGTGCTTAGTAAGTGGGCAGAAAAACCTACAAATGATGTTTCATCAGACATTAAGAAGGTTCTATTTGTCATTAAGTCAACCATCTAGTACCCATTAATGAGATGCATAAACACATCATCTGATCTGGAAATCAGCTGCCTTAAAATTATTTAACTTGAGCAAAACCTGGTGAATCTTGGGGCCAGGTACGATCAGACTCTGTACACAATTACCTTTAGTTTAGAGGAATTTTGGCCTAAAAACATCCCAGTATATTGAAAGGCTTTCATGTGTGTTGTGGCACCTGTGACTTTCATCTCTTTGCTACTTTCAAAGGTTTCTGCTTCACACCATGAAGGGAGCCAATTTTCACAAATCTTTTGAAACCAGACTTGCTATTAAAGCCAAGGAGACATAGCTAAGCAGAAATCTTGACACATGTTTAATAGTTCTAAGATCAGAAAAAGCTTGGACATGACAAATGTAATTTTTTTCCTTCCCAATTCTGTAAATAGCCAATGTCAATCAGTCAAATGCACACCTAAATGCAGGCTAAACCATGAAATATGTGTCTGTCAAAAAGACACCAAATATTGTGATTCTGCTTATTTGTGTTTAAATGCTGATGTCAACTTAGCAGTCTTTATCCAAATTTTATCTAAGATGAATCTTTCGGCATTTCTTGTCTTTATGGACAGGCAATGTTATTTTTTCCATTGGATAAAATAAAAGACTATACTAAAAATTTCTAAGAGATGGGTGTCAGGTGTTTGAAAAGAGTTCTTAGAAATTGGTTAGGGGTTTTAAGAGTCATTTCATGGGCCATAAATGTTATTGCTTCTGACTAGAAGAAGAAAAGGGAGGGTTAGTGAAGGAAAGGATGGGAAAAGGTACATATTAAAACAAAGTAGATGACAGAGTCATGTGAGAGTAATGGAGTTGTTTAGTTTTCATAGAAATTGTGAGAGAGATTCTTAGCAGAGTTTCATCTAATTTACTTTTAGAGGAGCCCATAGCAAAATCCCAAGATATTTTTCCACCCAGTCATTTCTTGAAAGAAAGAGTTTAATACTTAGTACACATTTTCACGAAAGGATTTTGATCATTTACCCATAACTGTTGTACTTACAGACTTTGTGCCAAAATGCTGTCAGTACAATCTTTAGAGGAACAAGAAAATACCATTCAATGTTAAATTGCAGAAAATTATTTTTCCATTAACTGATAATATTGAGCTGTCAATTTTGAGTGCTAAAGGATAAAACTAGAAATGAAATAAAGTGCTTCATCCTATAGCAAAGAGCAGGTGAAGGGAAACCGCCACTCTTCATTTGCTGAAAATCACCCATTTCTAACCATGCTGGATTTGCAAACATCAAGGATGTCAGTAGCCTGATATTAAACACACTGTCCTTAACTGTCAGGCCATATTTTTCTTGATGGAGTCAGGAAGGAGAAAAAGGATGGTGGCAAGGGCTAATAAAAGATATGAAAACTTTTTGAAGCTGCTCGGAGGTTTCAAGTGCTGAAAATAATCCTGCCAAAAGTGGATTATTGTGCAGAGAGCTGGCCAAGAGCTAAATGCATTCTGAAATTCTGCTGAGCCTTCAGCACTTCTTGGACAGTGTGCATCACAGCAAACATGTATCTTTGTTTTAACTTCCCGTAACACCTGCAGTTGGAGATTATCTGTCTGTTTGTAACTCAGAGAGCCTCTTCACTGTTTATAATGCAATCAAACTTTTAACTTTTGGTGATGAAGTGTCTCTCCTTTGATACCTGGTCATGAACACTTATTTTTTTCTAAGTTTGAATGCAAATAGGCCAGGCATATGAAATGACTAACTGCACAATATTTTGCCACTACCATGCATCACAATAATATGTTTTATGACATTGCATTTTGTGAGTTAAATAAAGCATTTGAAATTAATCACAGGCAGGGACTGAAGTATGTGTGTTTGTATTCAACCTGAAGGAAATCAATTACAAGTTTAAAACATTAAGAACATGAAGCAATATTAATATGCTTTGATAATTTTATTCTGTGATATATCTCAGTGCTATGCTGGAGCTCACTAAACTGCACTTTATGAATGTTGCAGTTGTATACTGAGTAATACAATGAAAAATCATTGTCATGCTTCAATTCACATTACAGTTCTGTGACAATTAGCAATTTGGTCATGTCATTTCAGTTTTAACCTGTACCTCCTCTCTATGTCACTGTCTTAATCAAATCTTGTGATGTCAGTTTCCTGCCATTAATATCTAACTGCTGACAAAGCTCAGTCCAAAAGTGTTAAACATGGTGCAGCATTATTATGTATAAGAAAATTGTCCATTAGTACTTTCTGTAGGAACTTTCTTTAGAATTTATCAAGACTGTTCTTGTCCCTCGGACCCATTTGTAGGAGAAAAAAATAACTCCTGCCTTCAATCATATATTCTATGTGCACCATGGCATTGGCCATTTAAAAAGAAAAACTTCTGAAAGCATATTTAACATCAAAGGTAGCTTTCTAATGCAGATATTGCTACAGTTAAATTCCACTCATCCTTCCTTTTGTTTTGACAGCATAGGAAAGCTGAGAAATTAGATGACTTTTCCCCAAACTATTAAACTAGATTTTCTCAGTATTACATTTTATAATACCCATTTCAATCTGTATTATATCATTGTCAGGAAAGAAGACCTTTCAAGCACAGACCTCTAAGTAACCAAGTTCAATGGGCCAAAGGGGAGAGTAGAAAAGGAACATAGTTTGGTATCTGGAATATTGACCGGGGATGAAAAAGGTTGATAACACTTGCCATATTAACTATGTTCCACTTGACTTCCAGCTGCCATTTTCCGCTGCATAAAGGGAACAAAACAGCATTTTGAGATGATGAATATTTCTGAAGTATTTTAAATGAGCCAGAAAGAAAATGAAACATAAGGTAAAGAAGATACTGGAAATGAGGTGAATTCAGGGAGCTTTATTTTTCATGGAAAAGAGTGACAGACTTTTTTGGGGGATCTTCTACAAGATTAATGACTACCATAATCACAGGTTTGAGGTTGAAAGGGACATCATCCAGTCCAACCTCCTCCTCAACCAGGGTCACCCAGAGCTGGTTGCAGAGGATCATGTCCAGAGAGCTTTTGAATATCTCTGAGAAGGGAGACTCCACAACATATCTGGGCAACCTGCACAAGTGCTTGTTCAGTCTCCCCAGAAAAAAACTGTTTCCTGAAGTTCATTTGGAGCCTCCTGTGTTTCATTTTTTGCCCATTGCCTCTGGTCCTGCCACTGGACATGACTGAAGAGACCCCAGCTCCCTCATCTTTGCCTTGTCTCTTCACATATTTATATACATTTGTAAGAAACCCTCTGATGTTAAATACTCACTACATCACCTGTCCTATTTTTCTATACAGTAAATAGAAAAGAAAGTAAATCCTATTCTTTATTCATGTAGGATGACAAAGTAAAGGGTTTTCAGTTAAGGATTCATGGAGCAAAGCATTTGGGGTAGCTATTGTAAAAAGTTCAGTCCAGATTCCAAAGTGTTGGAAGTTGAATGGCAAAAGATAGACATTGGAAAACAATGGTATTCATAAGTAGTTCAAGATAAATAATTAGCAGCAGTTAGATGGCAATCAGAAAGTGGCATGAACAGAGGATAATCATTAAAAACAAAGTAGGGTTTAATTGCTGGTATCTAATAATGTCAATCAATTGCTTAGAAATGAAAAGCAGTTGAAATGAAATAGCAATTGCTTAATTGCAATGGATATAAAGAGATGTTCTTGGGTGGCAAAGCAAAGCAGATGGAAAATGAGACTATCAATGGTAAACTAATAAAACCTGGTTGCACTAAACTGGATCAGGTAAAGTGGCATAACAGGGAGAGACCTGACTATGCAAGCTGAGTAAACAGGAGAGTAAGGTAAACAACTGAATAAATGTGGATAGAAAAATTACTAAAGTTGTAGTTTTAAAAACCATTTTTCTGCACTGCCTAAAATTCTTCCTATAAATATTTAATATTCATTTGTTGTAGGTACCAGAAGACTATAGATCAGATTGAAAATTACTGCTCTCTGAGGAAGGACTGGAAAACAAAAATTGCAGTCCTAAAATCCTTACTCTTAGCTGGAAATGAAAATATGTGCAATGCTTGGGAATAACCATTACGGTGACAGCAGTGCTGACATAAAGAAAGAAAAAGCAGTTTCTGGTGCTAAAGAAATAAATGTGCAATGAATTAAAGCAAGACGAGACAAAAATGCCGAGGAAGATGGAGATCCAAGTAAGCCCATTGTCATAAAGCCTATTCGCATAGTAACGGTTTTTACAATTCTCTGCCTTTGTTTAAGTAACCCATTTGGACATGAGCCATGGGAGGATGTTAGCCTGTTTCAATGATGTGTCTAATTCCAAACCATTTTTCTATCTATGGACAACAGGGGAAGCAAACCTGTCAGCTCTGAGAATTTGTTGATTTCTACTGTGGTCTGGATCTAAACGCAAGGACAGAGAAAAAAAGCCATTAGAACAAACAGAACAACTCTAGCTGGTGGATTTTCAAACTCTTCTTTAACTTGCTGCATTTCCTTCTTTACACTTCCTGTGTTGTCACCTTTCATAAAATGCATTGGGGTTTCTTTTCAATATTTACCTTAAGGATCACTCACTGAAATTGGGGAAGAAAAAACACAGTGGCAATATAAAAACACTGAGAAAATGTTACTTGGACTATGTGATATTTGCCACAATGAAATTAAGCTTAAGTATCTGGTGTAGGTCTAGCTGGGGGAAAAGGGAATCTGTGAACCTTTGACTCCATGCCCACCCTTGTTACCACCACATAGTAGAGTACGACTACATATGTGCATTGTGTGACAGTGTCACAGCTGTACCTGTCTCTAAATAAGATCATGCCTGAACTAATTTCTCCCTGACAGTGTTGCTTTTTAGGGCTAGGGTATAATATTCTTACCTTTCTGGTTTCCTATTTGCTTCAACGTTGCAGAAATGTAATTGTGGTTTTGTCCAACTAGTTCAATAAAATAACTGTAAAGAATCTTAAACTCTTTATATTATTGTAAAAATTACGGCTTTCACCTTTGAAACTAAAGCAGGTAAGCAAAATACCACGTGCCAGCTTGGGTTTATTCTGAATAATGTAATAATTAACACTTAAAAGAAGTGAGGATTTGGCTGCACCTTTTTCAAAGGCAGATGTGTAGACTGAACACTACAAAGACAGACTTATATTCTTGCTGTTCATAGGGGCTATACTCTCCAACGCAACAAAGTTGGGAATTTTTCAAGTGATTCTGTTTGATGCAAAGAAATGTAAATACTTATCAATGTTTATCAAAGAGATATCAATATTAAAATGTTTGCCCATGATTCTGAGGTAAGTTGTGGTCACTGGCTTTATCAGCCTGGCAAAAGCAACGCAGTTTACCTGTGGAGGAAACAGACTTCAGGCAGACCAGAACTGACAGAGGACTGTATAATGTAAAACAGAGATTTTATACACTCTAAAAACTTCTGTCATCAGGGGAAAACTTTTGTTTTTTTTAATAACTTTCCTTCTCTTACAGAGGTTCAGAATAGTTTGTGTGTGTCTAATTAAATAACATGAGAAGAAAAATATTCCATTGCACTCATTCTTCCCTATGGGAAAGAGTTTGAAAAAACAAACATATGGCACATGTTAATTACATTCCTTCAAACTTTATTTAGGAAGTGTTTTAATGAGATGAATATGACACAAAAACTTATGGAACAAAATATACTTAATAGAATTATTAATATGTAGAAAATATAATTTATGCTTAAAATATTTTTTAAAATCATTATAAACCAGGAGACCCACTGTTACAAAAAAAAAAGAGTAATTTCAAACCCAGATGATGAGTTAAAGAGACTAAAATCCAAAACAAATCTTCAGAGAAAACATGTTTTTTCTATTCATTCTTAGCATATTCAAAGTGTCTGTATTGATCATTTAGCCTTCCTTCCCACAAAGTTCTTCACTGTCAAAACAATCAAAAGATGGACAATGGGATGAAAAGAAAGTATTTTAAAATGCTGGTTTGAAAGCATACAATAGCTCATAATGTCTGTCAAGTTAGAAAGAGATTTAAGGATACTGACCGCCTGAAGTGCATGTAAAAAATGCTAGGGTGCCGAAAGGACAAGCCTGATATTTGGGATTTGGGCTTTAGCTAAACTCTGCTTGGGAAAGGTGACACTATACCACTCCAGCCACCTGGATTCCTAAACTAGTGCCCAGTAAAACAATCACTACAGGTTGGACTAATTCCAGGGCTGCTGGAAGCTGCAATTATTTGTAATAGTGTATTATTGTAGCATCAAATTCCTTTTATTATAGATATGTGTTACAGACATTGCAACCTTGTTCTTTTAGAGTCCCAAAGTAGCTTAAGTCAAGTATCTAAGTGCAAACCAGACTCCCAAGAAAAAACAAACATTAAGCAACAATATTTCCATAAAATAAACCAACTAAACTTAATCAATATTTCATTCCACATCTTTGATCATTGTGATTATGAAAGTACCCTCACAGTTCTTTGAGAAGCCCACTATTTAAAAAAGAGCAAAACCACCAAAGCTAACAAAGATAGATTTAAACTGTAGTTTTGTGCAAGTATCATCATGCTGCCATGAATCCTTTTTGCCTACCTGCTCCAATCTTCTGCATGTGGCTCCCATGAATGGAGGAAGGATTTTTGGCAGAATTAGAGTTTATGCATAGAGACATTTCTTGCTCCATACTGTAGGAAGCCAACAGGAAGTTACTAAAAATGAAAAATAGTGGAATAATTTTGAAACACGAGTAAGACAATTCTGGAAAAAAACCCATTGTGTCACAGAGTACACAACTTTCTTCTATCAACTTGTTCAAAAGCATGTTCTCTTTGTGTTTTTCAGTTACTGCCAGGCAGAGAAAAGCATGAGAAACCTTCAGATGTACTTTTGACTTCAGCAGCCATCTTCTAACCCTTTTGTTCATGAACAAGTGATTACATAAATACAAAAAAAGGACATTTCAGACCTTGCTAAAATTAAGGAAAAGGAGTGGTAGAGATGGAGCACACAGAAATATTTATTTGAGAATTGTTTAGTTTTGTCTTTCTGGTGCATTTCTGTATTCTGCGGAAATGAAACATTACATTCTGAATCTATGGCATCTGAAAAATAAGACATATTCAGTCTAATACACTCAAACTGTAGGACAGTAACGCCAGCTTGACAGGAAAGCAAATTCACAAAGTTAATATTGGCACCAAGGGGAGAAAAGGAACACATAACTTCTGCTTTAATGAAAATAAGTTTCAAAAGACCAGGATGTGCTAGGTTTTCTTAGATTCTCTTTTAAACTTTTGCAATGCTAATCGTGCCAGTGTCAGGATCCTTTTCCTCCCAGGGCTGGGCTGCCTGCCTGAACTTTGGCAATGTAGTTGACTGGCCTTGAGAAGCCTCAGCAGAGGTCTTTCTTTCCTTTACAAGCTCAGACTCTTGCCCTTGGTCTCTGCCTGAGGGATGCTGCAGCTGTCACTGTGTGTCACCCTGTCCATCATTGAGCCAAACCTGATGCTGGCTTCTTGAATGGACTTAAAGTTTCTGTCATTGTGGTCTTGCCTGAAGACCACCAAAATTTGACTGAACCAGGTTATCATTGATGTGTCTGTCCTGCTTACCTTGTTGGACTCACTCCACCTCTGCCTGCCTTGCTTCCAGGCTTGGTTCCCAGCCACCCTGTCTGTAGGAAGCATTCCACTCTTCCCACCCCCTGACAGAGCTATTGTTACTTCACTGTCATCATGGCTTTGATCCATAACAACTTCTTCACAGGCTCTTTCCCAAAGATATCCACTGTACCAAATATTGGATGTTAGGTGTGACTTAGCAGATAGGATGCTCTGGGAAAAATGTAGGGCTTTGCCCAGACCAAGGGACTGAATCCAGGGGCCTAAACAAAGTGATTTGTTATTTTCATGAACCTACTAAACCCACCTGAAATAGACAAGAAAAAGAGAAAGTTCAGAAGGGCATGGGCATTGTGAACTGGGTAGAATTAATATCTAAGACTTCCCTTTATTTTCTTTAAAAATAAGGCATTTCAGTGAATATTCCTCTTTAATGCAGTCATTCAAGGAAGCAGGAGAGAGTAAAATTCATTTCCTTCCTTTGGGCAGTGACACACGACTGAACCACGGACTCTGCTGGGAACAAACCCTAATGCCAAAGGTATAGCTAAAGTTATGGTAGCACTTCCCTCATCGTTTGGTTTTTGGTTTGGGTTTTTTTTTGTGTGTGTGTGTGTGTATGTGTATATGTGGTTTTTTATGTTGTTGTTTTGATTTGTTTAGGTTTTACTGGTTTGGTTTGGTTTGGTTTTGGGGGTTTTTTTTGTTGTTGATGCGACTAAGTTCAGATTTGGGGAGACAAACTCTGCACCAAAATCAGCAGAAAAATGATTGAAATAGAAATTGCTTGCTTGAGAATATTCCTACTGGGGATGGTAAAATCCACAGTCGATTCTGTAAGAATAGATCAGGCCATATGGTTGCTACAGCGGCAACTCTGAGTAGTGCTGATAATGTTCAGGGCTCATTCTCTTAGTAGAGAAACATGGATATTGATGTAAAAAAAAGCTGAGATGCTTAAGAAATTTACATTCCTCAAGAGCTAGATGGGGTTAGCTATAGGAGGCTGTAAAGATTTTACACCCTCAGCATTTAAAGTGTGATTAGATATCATCTTAGGCATCTGAATCACAGTCTGGATCTGGACCTATGGTATTAATACCATTAGGCCAATCAGAGTCTCTCCCAGATACACTGTTGTAAGCAGTGCTACCTGGAAGGCATGCTGAGATACAGTTCAGGTGTGCAGGAACTGTGGACTGAAGTCCTTGCCTGTTGCAAAAGCAAGGCACTGCTAATCAGCTGATTTGCAGTACCTCATGCCTCTGAAAGATGGATGGGTTGTAATAACCACGACAAGTTTGCCTTTCTACTGGGTCTTCTGTGAGATCTGACTCCAACAGCAAGTCAAAAAAGGTTCCATCTCAGTTACACCAATGGTCCAGGAGTTGTCTGCAAAAGAAGCAAAGTTCTGCTTGGCTGATATCTTGCTGCCACAAAAGTCCCAGACTTTCAAGCCTCCCAGTTCAAGGATTTTACAAGGAACTCCTGAAAGCTTTCTATATGGAACTGTCATTCTCATGGGGCCAGGCATACTAAATAATTGTATTGCAGGAAATAAATAGTCTAAGAAACTGAAATGTGCAATCCTTTCTGGCCTCTAGAAAGTTTGTTTTCTGTTCCTCTTAGGCTTGATCATCAGTTTACAGGTTTCCACATCTTCTCTTTGAACTGCAGACTCACAGCTTCTTATTTGCTACTACTTCCATCCGGAAGCTCCTTTCCCTTCAAAATGCTTTTTCATCCCTTGGAAAATAGACATCTACCCCTGCTACCAGATCCATCTCATCTAGTAATTTTCTTTAAAGAAATGCAACCCAGAGCCTGAAACATCACTAGGAGATGGTCAGCCAGTGGGTGGTTTAGAAAGTAGTAAAGAA
Organism: Gallinula chloropus; assembly: GCF_964237585.1. Lineage (NCBI taxonomy): Eukaryota > Metazoa > Chordata > Aves > Gruiformes > Rallidae > Gallinula > Gallinula chloropus. Next base: position 76,617,123 of record NC_140086.1, on the reverse strand, counting down.
GGTATGGAACAATGATTGTAGAAAGAAAGTATGAGATTTTAGGAAGTTGACCCAGGCTAGAGGCCAGATGTCCACTAGAGCTGCTTTATCACTGCCCTCCTCAGCTGCACACTGGAGAGAAAGTACAACAAAAGTTTCATGGGTTGAGGTAAGAACAGGAAGAGATCACACACCAATTACCGTCATAGGCAAAACTTACTTAACTTAGGAAAATTAATTTAATTTATTACCAATTAAAATCAGAGTAGGTCAAAGAGAAAAAAAAAAAAAAAAGAAATCTTAAAACACCTTTCCCCCACCCTTCCCATCTTTCTGGGCTCAACTTTACACACAATTTTCTCTATAATCTCCTCTCCTCCAGTGGCTGGGGGAATTCTGATGAGTTCACCTGACATTGTCTCTGCTGCTCCTTTGTCCCCATGGTCACAAATTGTCACATTCTTCCCTGGTCCAGCATGGACTGACTCCCATGGGAGACAGCTTCATGAGCTTTTCTAACATGGGTCCTTCCCATGGGCTGCAGCTCTTTATGAATGACTTCATTGTGGGTCCCTTCCACATGGCCATAGGTCCTGTCAGGATTGTGTTCCAGGATTGATTTCCCATAAGATCACAGCCTCCTTCAGTCATCCATCTGCTCCAACAAGGGGTCCTCCATGGGGTGCAGGTGGATATCTGTTCCACTGCTACAGCTAATTTTAGACAATGTGCTATCACAGTGTTTTTTGAGGAATCAGGAAAAAGGGGAAAACTTTTTAAGGGTTCTTTTGAAAATTGTTGCTTCTAGTTTTGAATTTCATGCTTAAAATTACAGAGACCCATTAGTCACAGCTGGTGGTAGGCACTCTCTACTTCCTTGGACTTAAAAATCCCAAAGAGGAAAATATAAATTGATTAGCAAGCTGTTTAAACAGACAAGCAGGCAGACAATGCATATTAGGAAAAAAACCTTCCAGGTACATAAAACCCCACTAAAAAAAGTTATTATCTGAATGAAGCTATTAAGTCACTTTTTATTAATTGTTTTTTTTCTTCTTCAGCAAGCACTAACGTGGCAATGAAAAATGTTATCGAACAATCTTAGAAGTAATTAGAAGGTATCAATACCTGCCCATTAAATTTCAGGTAATAATTAGGCTTATCATTGCAGCGATGCTGAAAACAAGGAATATTAGAGTACCAGTTTTGCAACATTACAGAACTACAGCATTATTTATGTAGAAGACACAGCATGAATTTACAGAGCAAACAGCTTCTAGACCATCACACTATGCACATCTTCCTCACTTTGAATTGTAGACTATCACATTCAGGCACTTATTAAGCATCTGAGGCCCAGTCTGCATGCCCACTAAACAAACATACAGGCTGAGTTTAAATCACCTGAGGCAGAAGAAATGTCCCCACTGATATCGGCAGACCGTGGGTCATGTGCAGATGCAACATTTCTTGTATGTGCAACGTTAATGTATTCTTCTGTTCACTATCAATAAGTTTGTCAGACATCCCCTAGATGCACAGCATAATGCCAGCTGCTGTGTCACAGAGCATAAAACCTATCTGAGCATCAGTGTTTCCCAGTTTGTATTGCTCCTTCTAGGGCACTCTGCTGTTAATATTTCTTTGGAGGCCTGCAGATCTGTCTCTTCAGTGGTGTTGGGCCGTTCCAGATTTGGTATAAAACACTTTGATTCTCAAGTGTCTTGTTAGGACACCGCTAAAAGCCTGACAATAGGACTTCTGCACTACACCACCTGTTACTCTGCATTGGATTTCTGTTAGAGTTACTAATGGATGTCCTTCCAGATATTGTCCATAAACTATTGGTGTTGCATCACAGTCAGAAACGGGCCTTAGAGTTTTATTTATTTGGGATTAGTGTTATGAGTCAATGCATGCCAACTTAACATTATTATTATACTGAAGAAAGTAAACAGCTCAGGTCTTTTGTTATTAAAACATTAATAAATTTATTATTAGCTACACTGAACAAGTTAAGAAGAGCTCATCCCCAGCATGTTCCTAGGGGCAATGAAATTAAAAACTGCATTTGAACATTCTGCAAATTTTAGCTCAATATTGCAAAATAATTCACTGTGACAAAATAAGAAAAATTATCTCCTACCTCAGAGACAGAGGAAAATTTCTCAACATGGAAATTTTGTGGTGATTCCTTTTCATTTTGCTCTTCAGTATATAGGCTTTATTTGTACTGCACACATGCAAATGATATTCTGGCCATTTTATCCTATGCAGCTGTCTTTATCACTAGTTTAATCTTCTAATGCTATATGTTCAGTAATAATAATATAGACTAGCAATTTTACCAAATATGTTTACATCATTAGTACTAAAACTGAGAAGGTTCTTGTCTTTCCTCCTGCCTCCAAGTAACTTCCTTCTTTCCCAAACCCTCCCATCAGAATTAGATGGATTGTAGCCCTGAAAACAACAATCTAGTTGGCTTTTGAAACAAAGAAGTTTCTGGTGAGAATTAAGAGTAAGTGCAAATTAATAAAAAGCAGAAGTAGCAGACACATGGATAAATATGATCTCTTCCCAATAGGGAAGAGTCAACAGGATATCTGTAAAGGAAAGTCCTCCTTCATAAATCCATTAGGGTTCTCTGAAGGGATTAAAAGCAAATGGATTAAAGCCAGTTGCTTTAAAGTAATCTAAGCATTCCAGTGCTATGCAAGCCAGGAGCAAAGGCCCTTGATTGCATACAATTCAGGAAATGCACAACATGAAGGAACAGCCAGTTCTTGCAAGGAACAGATGAAGGACAAGTACTGGATCTGTTCTGGGATCTGTGAACTTCCACATATTCATAAATAACCTGAAAAATAATACAACATCAGAGGCAGCAAAATATATTGATGATACTAAATTATTTGGAGTAGTAAAAAGAAGGCCAAATTTAAGAAGTGCCTCAGGGAATACATGATGTCACTAAATAGTAGATGAATTTCACTGCAGATAAATCTGAGGTGTTACACAGGAAAAAGAAGTACAATCTCTTATTTAAAATGCTGATAAGCTTTGAACGGACTGTTGCAAGGAGGGTGGCTTCCGATCCAAGATCTAGGAGGCATCAAATAAAGCCAGCATGATTAATTTTAAAATAAAGCCAGTGTATATGACCTCAATACAACCAAGTTTCATAAAAAGCAAAAAGAGAAAGCTCTTTCCACAACTGGAGGTAGATCTGTGGAAGTCATTGTCTAAGGATGCTGTAGGTGCTGGAGTTTTCCTTGAATTCTGAGGGAGGTCAGACAAGTTTACAGAAATAAAAATCTATTTGGTGGTACTAAATACAGAGAAGTTTCACCTGGCACTGGAAATACCTTAACAGAAAACATCTGTAGGTTAGGAACTTATTAGGACTAAATATATTATATATGATTGCCCTATTCCCAGGGTAATGTCCTATGGCAATTTTTGAAGGCAAGTCTGCCATTCTCACTAAACATAAATAGTGGGTCAGTTAGGTGTTTCCATCAGCTACACATCTGTCCTTAGAGGTCTAGTTGACCTCTATACCCTCAGCTGTTGTGATGGAGGAGGGAAGGATGATAATTGTTTCAAATTGTTAAGCCCTTCAGTACACAAGATGAATTTAACAGACCTCCATCTAATTCGCCCAGTGACCCACTATGATCCTGCTATTCATACTAGAATGCACTTATTTCTAGGAACTAAGAGGTTCATGAATCACAAATAATTAACACTAAGAAGTAGATCGCCACACTGAACTTATGTTCTTGAAGTAGCACCTGACTTAAAGCTTATCTGAGTCCATTGGCACGCATTCCCTGAGTTTTGTCAGCCTTACAACAGGCTGCAAATCTTGGATGTGTGTGTGCATGTGTGCATGTGTGTATGTGTGACTTCCTTCCCTTCAGTAAAAATTAATGCAATTATTTCATGTAATTAATGTAAAGAAGAACACCTCTTTGAAGATCAGTTGCTCACTCTGAGCAACATTCTTCTCAGCAGATTAAAAATCACTTTCTAGCTTGAAGCTTTTTCCCTACTGTTTACTTTGGGCTTGGTTGGTTCATTCAGATAAATATTTTGAACCTATTAAGTACTATCCAAACATTTTAGTTTCTATATGTGTATGCTCCAAGCCAGACATTTCTGCACTGAATTTCAGATATTTTCCTTTAATGACTCTTGTATTATTCCAGGAAATCCATAACTATTAATTCAGTTTCCTCTCTCTGAAAGGTACTGTATAAAAAGGCTGCTTTTTAAAACGAAGCCATTTGATGTGAATACTGATGAGTATAGAAACTAGAATAAGGACATTTTGTTCCCAAGGTCCCCAAGTAAAAAAAAAAATGAGTGTATTCTATAAAAATATTGCAAGAAATATCTTTAGGATGAGCTTTGGTATTTTCTACTAGGCACTAGTATTGAACAACATGAAAATATTTTCCATTAGGTGATATTAGGCTTGATGAATCATTAAGGTAGTAAACTGTTCGAATGTAAAGAGCCTCTCTTTTCCATGAATTGCTGACTTGTTCTTCTGATTGACTGTGCCTGAGAACAGTACATTAGAAAACAGCTTGATGCCTGACATATTAATTACACTGCAATATTGAGCATTTTCAGACCAGGTTGCAATTACTTAGAAATTATGCAAAAAGCTTGTACCTACCAGTCAAGAAGACTGAAATAGAATTCTGATTTAGGATTGTGACCAGAAAATTAGACCTTTTCATAGGTCACTCTTTTTTAGTGTCATTATTTAACAAAATATCTCAAGTAACATATCTGGTATCATAGGCCTCCATCTTTCTAGATTAAATATCAATTTTCAAAGTCTATTTTAAAATTAACTTTAAAAGGTTAGAACACAGAAAACAAATTCTTCTGACACAATTTGAAGATCATACTTCAACAGTTTACCATTTACATCCCAGTGTGCCATAAAAACAACTAAGGGTGAATATGCAGAAATAAGAAAAAATTGCTATCAAAACTGCCTGTGAAATATCTATTTTGCTTCTTGTTCTGGCCTGAAAATCAAGCTAATTGATTTAGAATACACAGAGATTAAAGATGACTACTCTACCTAAATAGAGTCAGTGGAAATAGCAGAAGACATCTGGGACATTCACATTAATTATTTGTTGAGTGCTGTTTCCAACCTAACTTATAAGGACACTGTCAAAGATGATGATCCAAAATATGACACGTTTCTGTTCTTCTTCCAGTGAAATAGATGCAAATTTGTTTCTTTTCTTTTTTTTCTTTTTTTTTTTTATCTTGTTTCACTCTCATGCTTCTGATTGCGTGTTAGCCTTGACATATCATCTGGTTTAGATACTCTGTGATGTACATAAGAACCTCCAACAATAATTTACCATGGTTAGTCATAATGTAGAACACATCAACTCAAAATAGCTTCCATTTGGCTATGTGCAATTCTGAGCAGTTAAGCATTCAGGAATGCTTATCAGAAATGCTGGTTCCATTTCTCCGGAACAATAACTTCCGTTATCTATGTAATGTTTTGGCTTATGTTTTATGTTCTTCTGTGTGTTGAAGTTGATGTACTGTCCTGACACTTCTTGCTTTTGTTTCTGTAAAGAGCTAGGCAATTTCTTCTTGTTCTAATTCTGGGGATTATGTTTGGTTCTTTGCAGTATACGGAAACGCTATGTAAGATCATTCAGTACAGACCTGAATAGTCAAGAAAGAATTATAGAATAGAAGAATATCCTGAGTTGGAAGGGAATACTAAAGAAGCCACACTAAAACGTGGAATACTGCTTCTGTATTTCAGTAGTATTCAAAAATAATAACAATGAATTTTTTTCTGTAATTTACAAGTATCTGTTAAAACTTTAAAGCCTCCTTTTCCCCAGTTTTATTTTTCTCAGTCTTGTCTGCTATTATTTTAATAACAAAATCTTAGGAGACCAAAGGAATACAGGTTCCCCCTTGGGATGTAATGCTTCCTTCACTGAAACATGTTTCAAAATTGTTGCTGAGTTCAGGCATCTACCACTCAACATGTCATTTCCTGGTGATAGATGTAAAATACCTACGCTCATTGATTGGCTGGACTACAGATCGAGAAAATGAGGGAAGAGAACATGTTTATCAGACAAATATCTCCAAAGCATGTGAGAGAAATTTCACTCTAAATGTACACCACATCTGGTATTTTTTCCTTCTGAGTAGTGAACAACAGTGAACTTGATTTATTATCAGACATTGGTCCTGGGAGGATGAAAGCAAGAAAACGGCAGTACCTTACTCCAGGGCAAGCATTAACGTCACTTCCAGAAGACAGAAAAAATGGGAAATGCTTAACGGTGCTGATATCATGAGCATCAGGTGGCTGCAAATTAGACTGGCCTAAAGTTTGAATTGTGACATCACATATAAACAAGTTTCACTGACCAGTAGCTGCTTAGAAAGATTGAAGTCATCAATGGAATGTTGCAATTCTGATGACCTCACCACTCCAGAGGGTTTAGTGAGGATTTATGTCAACATGTCATCATCAAAATCGTGATATGAAAGGGACATTTAACAAAGTTTTTCCGGTTTTGCTACCATTTTACAAGGTGTTATGTAAATCAAATGGATCTCTTCAATATATTTAGAAAGGAGTCATAGCATCCTCTAGCTCTCCTGAAATACGTCCCTCCTATATATATGCATATTCCTACATTTTCTTGTGAAGGAAGGCGGAAGATAAATCTCAAAATCTGGGTTAATCTTCCTTTAGTTTTCCAAATCTATGAAGTTTAGATGTGTTTGGATCAGGTTTTTGTTTTGATTTATGACTCTGTGTAGGTGGGAAGGTGCAGCTGCTCTGAAATTCCAGTCAGGATTCTGGCTTAAATTTGGGGTCTCTGAAGCCAATGTTTTTTTGAATCGGGCCAATTTCTGACTGATAAATTTCAACAGCTGTGGAAATGAAACATCTTTTAGACAATGAGAGACAGATGACATGGAAGACTCAAGGCTGCCTTGTAGCAAGAGTCAAAATGAGATGGGAATAGATAGCTATCAATAAATACCCATCAAAGGGCACTGTACAGAGAAAAAGAGAATTGCTCTCACTTTGGTGAAGGGATAGGAGTAGCCTGAAGCCAAGTACAGAGTTATACAGTTGAGATATGAAAAGGCAGAGATTCCATCACTTGTTTTAAGGTTTTGAAATTCTGCACAGGCTGATTAATTTCCTTGCAAGACAATACATGACATGGGAATGTAAGGGAAGATTACAGAGAAGAGGGTTGTTCTGGTTGAGGAAAGTTAATTGTTTCCTAGCTTACACATTCCCTTCTTCTTCTACATGGGTCACTGTTGCTCATACTAACACTCCTATACTCCTCCAAATGCCTTTTCTATCAGAACTCACCCTTTGTATTCATATGTCAGAAGTAAGGAATTGCTTATTTTCTGATTTAGGCACTATACTGCTTCTCCAAATGTCAGAAAAGATGTCAGGTTAATAAAACTGGTCTGTAATTCACATGGTTTATGGGAGGCACGGGGTGGGGGGGAGTGACTGACAGTCTTCTCAAAGTTGCTTCAAGCACATTAGTATAATTCTTGTGGTTATTATAGCAGCTGCTGTGTGGTGTGGATGGCTGAAAATTTCAAAACATTTTCATTGTGAGTTGCAGGTTCCTCAGGTCTTAAAAATAACTTTTATAAGAATTAAAATTCACAAGAGCTCTGTTTTGCCTGTTGTTTACTCTCAGAATCAAGGAGTAAAAGAAAAAATGTAACACTGTTCCTTATCTCTGATTTTACTAATTATAATATTAAATCCCATGAATAGCTTGGATCTTTAGGGTTATCTTAGGTCAAGATTGCCTTAGAATCTTTAAGATTATTTTAGTACACCAGGTGGTACTTACATAGGAAAAATGGCAGTAAAAATTATGGCAGACAAACACAGCATAAGAGCTTATATTAATTTAAATAACTCTGATCTGCTAAAAGATTTTTGATCATCAAGTTATATAAAGAGTATGGGCGTGCTTCACTTATAGTGCATGAAAAACTAAACTATATGGAATTTCTCTTATATAACTTTGGTCACCAAAACATTGTTTCACTTTTTTTTTTAATGATAGCTCCATTACCCTTTTATGTGAAGAATGTCAACATTTATTTTAAAATCTTATGGGATATTTCATTCCAATAGTTTTTTGGAAGAAAAGCTGCTTGAATGAAAATGAGGTTGATAGTCATAAAGCTGAGAATCCATAGGGAATGTCACCACTGTGGGACTGGGATGAATGGGATCTGTGCAGAGTTCCCTGGGCTACACTGGGAACTGGAGGAATATTGCTGTGTTATTGTGGTGCTCCACTTCAAACCAGATGTCATCAAAATTGATCACCAAAATTACCTTTTTAGGCTTTGCTACCACCAATGTTCCTCGAGGAATGATCTCTACAGCAGCCTGTGTGGGAGCAAGGCAATATAGACAACCCTATCCATTGGCACAACCGTTCACTACAGCTGAAACAGTGTAGCAGAGAATGCACATAGTAAACAGGATTTGAAAAGATTCTTAGCATGACCAAGAATGGTTTATATGGATGTGCTAAGTGATCCTTATTCAATTTCTATCTTTTTGTTGCTGCACAAAAGGATATATTTTCTATTAGATGACAATTTTTGAAATATCAGACATAATAAATACTCCTGTTACATATTCTATCAAAGTCTACCACAGTCTATATGGAGGCAACCAATTCTCATAATTTCTTTTGCAAAACCACAAAAAAACATAATTCTTGTATCAAGCAAACCTATTGAAGTCTTAAGAAACTCCATTTCTTCTCTCCCTATCAGAATGCAGAAGTTTAGTAGTCCGAATTCTAGAAAATAAGATTACTCTCAACCATAGTAATATGGTCTAATTATATAAAAAATGGTGAGATACTCAAAGTTGTAATTTCTGCTTAATAAAACAATTTACATAACATAGTTCAATCAAGACATTCTGACTGTTATATAAATTTTCATTGTCTTTCTTTCAATTGAGCTGTCTCTCTGACTCCTCTTTTCCTAATTTAAGTCCATTATCCACTAAGAAGATTACTTGAATCCATTTTGTTTGGCTGGCTTTAAAAAAGCCCCTCACCACAGACTCATAATAATATGACTAATCAAAGTGGATCTGCACGATGAAAAGTTCATTCTACCATCTTTTTAGCTTGGGAAGTTTTATACTGAGCTTTTCCTTTCCTCTGAATTTTTTTTTTAACTGAACTACTTTATTCCATATTTGACTCGAGGATGAATAATTCAAGTAAAGCATAATGGTTCTTCTTCATTTCCTCCCTATCCATCTCTCTTCTCCAATATGGAAAACTGTAAGGTTCTGGTCAAGAAAGGCTATAGATTCATGTCCCAATCATTTTAGCTTTGGTGGGCTGGATGGGGAAGTAGGGTCAGAGTCTGTGTTCCTCCTATTGTTCTGTACTCCTGGGAGCATGTAGAAGACTAAGGAACTTGCAAATTCAGGTTACCTAGTCTGGTTATCTAGTGCTAGATTGCAAAACATAAATGTATACTATCTAATTTCTTTCACTACCACAACCACTGTTTACACGCTCTACTGTGTATACTGTTTCTCCTTGCTTTCTAAATCAAAACTAAGATTTCTTTGTATCAAACATGTCCATGGTGAGAATGTCAGTACAGCCATCTCCATAACACTGTGACACAAGTTGCTGTATTCCTGATGAGAACTGAAGTACATGGGAAGGTCGTAGGCTAGAACAGGCTAGAGCAAGACAGGCAGTACATTTCCCAAGAAAAAAAATAATTTGGATTATTGTGATTCAGTACTTATTCTGGACCTGTCTTACAGGATCTGGTTTTGTCTCTCAGTGTCTGTGACGCTGAAATTAGTCATCAGGTGTCTGGAAACATCAAGGTAATACGTAATTGAATGCAAGTGTTTCCTGGTGACTACGTCATTATTCCCGTGGAACTAAGCTTAGAGCTATTCAACACTGTCTCATACAGAGTTATCATTTCGGAACACAACTCACAAATTAACTAGCCAGAAGATAAGCTGTATTTTAGGTGAGTCACATAATCTTTTTGCTACAATGACAGAAATTCTCCAGACTCACCGGAAAGACCTATGAGCTGGATTATACCATGAAGATTCACGGACTCAGAAAAATTACCAGCCCTGAGAGAACACCTTTTTTTGCTTGTTTCTTCATCTGCTGGCTGAAGAATTAAGGAACTGGTAAGTAATTGGCTTTGTTGATCCATCTGAGTGACAAACTTCAAGGAACAAATTGATTACAATTGTTAGTTGTATTCCTCAATGCACTCCTAGAATGTACTGAAACCAAACAAGGGGTATAAGCAGCCTGTCTATAGTAGAAAAAGCAAAAACTCCACTAAAAATCTGTGTAAGAGTCATAACCAGACTTTAATATCAAGCTCTTTTTTTCTTTCTTTTTTTTATTTTTAATTAGGATTCATATTTTTAAAATGCATGAGCTATACATCAGGCAGATGTTATTTGCAAGCATACAATTAATCTGAAAAAGTGTTATAGGTCTCATGACCTATGGCAAGAACACAGTAAAACTGGCCATGCAGACTTGGACCTGACCAACCAGTAGTCATAGAGAACAATGGCAACTATGTCACTGGACAAGAAAAAGACAGAATGCCAAACATGTTTTCTGTTACAGCTGCCATTTAACAGAACAGGAGGATTTCAAAATCCAGAAGAGACAACAGTATTTAACAGGCAGGTTGATGTATCTTGCAAGGACTTCACCCTTTACCGAACATCTCAGTATTGGAAAGACATTATCACAAAGAGTTGCACTTGATGTGCTCCCAAGCTCATTTGCATTCTTGGAATAAGCAGCAATTTCAATGTTCAGAAAAAAACATGACAGAGGAAAGAGTTGAGGCTATGTTTTTGAGTAACAGAATAACCAAGATGAAAAAGGTGGGTATAAAATACATACAAATCACAACACTCTACCCTGGCATAGTAGAAACTATGAGGATATTAGATTATTTTCCTTCTATCAGTGGCAACTTTTACAGTTAGGATAATTCCTTTTCTTCACTGCAGGCATCAAATGTTACTGTACAAAAGTATTGCAGGAGTTTGTGGTCAAACCTGAAGAGACATTCCAAAGCAAAAATTCTAGTTTGCATATTGCCAACATAAGTAAATTCTATAGGATGAAATAAAATACCTGTCATAGGCTTTTATTTCACATCTACAGCCCTTTCCTCTCTAGCCTTGACTCCAAAATCTGCTTGTTCAGTCAGCCTTACTATCTGTACGCTGACTTAAGAGATGTTTATTGCTGTGTTCCTTCAGTCACACAGGAAATATTGCAGCCACTCTGATCCCCTTCTCACTGGAAGCAGTGAAATGCACTGCATGCATCTGACTGAGAAGACTGGTTCACAAGTTCTACTCCCCTTCTTCTAGAAAAAAATGTAACATTGCCACACAGCAGCAGCACCTCTGCTTCTGGAACATTCGCAAGCCCCTCCAAGTTGGGAGATTGCTTTTCTCAGTTGGCTGGTAAATTAAAGTGGTGTTTACTATTATGATCAAAGTAAAGTCTTTGACATACTATAGAGAACAATCCCATATCTAGATATCTTTTCTAGTCAGTAGTCATCTCATCATGTCTTTCTATGAAGGTGTTATTCTAACTGGCTGTTATTACCTAGACAGCTTTTTTTCTCTCTGTCTGGTAATTTCTCAGTTCATGGGCTTCACTTAACTTGCAGCTGCTAAGTTAAACTTTCATTGACATTTTCTGATATTTCCAAATGGAAATCTGGCCTAGTACCTCTAAGTACAAAGTAGCTGCAAGATTTCTTATAGGCAGTTTTCAGAATGCAAAATTTTAGCATGGTTGTCTGTATCGCATTTGCAATAAAATGGTGACTGCAGGGAAACAGATTGAGCTGTAACCTGGATAGACATTTTTTTCTATTTTCTACCTGTTATCCTTACTGACCACTTCTAAAATGCATTGTGTTTTTTAACCATACGTTTTAATGTTCTTCAACCTATTCAGTTCCCTGCGTGAACAGTACCTTGCTTGGTATGTCTATTCAATTTCATCTTATGACACACAAGATTTCTTCCAACTCTTTTGGAAACACATCTGTGGTCTTAGAAATTCCCATAGAAGTGCCTATCTGTCTTGTAAATATGAGCACTTTGGATGAAATTTTAGCTACTCCTTTTAGTCTAGGACTATGATCTAAATCTCATACGTTCCTTATTCTGAAGATTTATGAAATATAGGTGGTGCTGGAACAGCTTAATGGTCAGATACTTGCGTCCTCGGCTATGAAGAGACATTGCTAATGGTTGTTTCAGAAGGGCTGGCAGGTCATTGTTACTCAAAAAAACATTCTCAAATAAGATGGAAATTACTTTAGATTGAGTGCATCTATTTCAACTCATATATTCTGCTAAGAGCAATAGCAGAAGGTTGGTTGAGAATAAGGTGGGACTTAAAACAACACCGTATAAAACCGTTAAATCTGTAACAGCAGTTTGGCAGGTCAGCTTGGTTGTGCATTGAGAGTAGCCTAGCACAAGTTTAGGCAAACCTTTTTTGATTTGCCTCTTCTTTCTTTTTTGCACAAGGGCATGTGCAATGTACAGGCATAATGAGAACCAGGAAACAATGAATAAATCAAATCAGGCAATCTCCATCAGAAGAGGGGTGGCCAGCAGGGACAGGGAGGTGACTGTCCCACTCTACTCTGCCCTCATGAGGCCCCATCTGGAGTCCTGTGTCCGGGTCTGGGGCCCACAATGCAAGAAAGATGTAGAACTGTTGCAGAGGGTTCAAAGGAGGGCCACAAAGATGATTAGAGGGCTGGAGCACCTCCCCTATGAAGAGAGATTGGGGGAGCTGGGCTTGTTCAGCCTGGAGAAGAGAAGGCTGCGGGGGGACCTCATTGCAGCCTTCCAGTACCTGAAGGGAGCTTATAAGCAGGAGGGGATTCAACTTTTTAAAAGAGCAGACAATGGCAGGACAAGGGGGAATGGACTAAAGCTAAAGGAGGGAAGGTTTAGATTGGATATAAGGGGGAAGTTTTTTACAGAAAGAGTGGTGAGGTGCTGGAACAGGCTGCCCAGAGAGGTGGGGGATGCCCCGTCCCTGGAGGTGTTCAAGGCCAGGTTGGATGGGGCCCTGGGCAGCCTTGTGTAGATCCAGGCCTGGAGGTTGGTGTCCCTGCCTGTGGCAGGGGGGTTGGAACTCTATGATCCTTGGGGTCCCTTCCAACCCAGACCATTCTATGATTCTATGATTCATTCTATGAAAGGGCTAACAATGGATGTAAATCTGTCTTTAGGATTCATCTCCACCATCATGACTCAACTACATGAACTTCCAAAGCCATCTTAGTCATGCTGTTTTATTTAGTTTGAAATGTTACTTCTCACTGCATACTGATGGAGACACTTTTCTGTAGAATGCCCTCCATAAATTATTTGTCTGAAGCTTTGATTAGCATTGTTTGGTATAAATTGACAGCTAAATAAAAATATGCTGGATAAATTATTGTTAGACAAATACAGGAACCTGCGCCTCACCTACTCCTGAAAAAGAAGTTTTATTTTTTTCAATTTTTGCATTTGAAGGCAACCGTCTGAAAATTAAATCTGTGTGAAAAGCTTTTCTTCAACAATTCGAACTATGCCTGAGATTTTAATACATCTTTCTATTTTGTTGATTCATCAGGCTTTTTCTGGTCTTAAACTGTGAGTTTCTCTTTTTATATGTACAATGATGAGTTGTCCTTCTTTTAACTAGCCCATGGAATGGATTTATTTCCTGCAGCAGATTTTGGTGAGGATATTAAGTTGCTGAATTGTCATGGTAACAAGAAGTAAGTAGTAGCTGATGGAATAGAGAGAGACTTGTATTAAACTTGCTATCAATATATACAAATGCATTAAATTTTGAACAGTTTCAGTTCCTTTCATGGAATAATACTGTGAGGTAGTTTACATTACACAGCAGATTTACACTCTGGATTATAAGGGGCAATAAATTTCAGAGGAACAAGTGTTTTATTTTTATATGCGAAGAACTATAACTGTATGTGGAAAACAGTATCATTGTGAGACTAGCACAGCCAACTTTTCTCTATCTGACATTGAATTCAAGTGTGCAACTTTATATGAAGGAAGCACTACCTTTCATGATCCCTACTTGGTGAGAGAACCTTTGGCAGACTTCCACTACCAATCATTGACGTGGCCAGTGGTTCACGTCTCTGCTGGTTAAGGTCTTCTCTGCTTCTTTCTCTCTTCTACATAAGAGCCATAAAATAGTTTATCTTTTCTGAACGCAGAAAAATAAAATCTGTTTTTAACAGCTGTTCAAAATTGTGTTTATGACACCCACCACTGTGATAATGACTATGGTAAATTCAGTGTGGCATACCTGCTAATCCTAACCAGAACAGGCTTACAAGTTCTGCTAAACCATAGTGTTTGATGACATGCTTGTTCAGCAGGGTTTTTTTTGAACAGGGAATGCTTGAGCTGGTCTCAACAATAGTGGTCTTGTTCTTCCAAAACACTCATCAGACACAGGAAATGAGCCTTGCGTTGATTTGTAATGCAAACTTCAGAGAAGCTAAAATAAAAAGCTACTTAACCATCTCTTAGAAAAAGATATGGATAAATCATATTTTTTATTTTCTAAGATAGAAAGGAACCAAATTAAAAGAAAAACTAGAGCCATAAACACTTTACATTGAAGCTGTAAACAAGGAAAATCTGTGCAACGTATGTAAGAGAACGCACATGGTTTTATGCTATCTTTCTGAGTTTTACACTCCTAGATGGGAATAGGAGGCAAGTCTTCTTGACACCTCTGCCCCAAATCTTTGTTTTGATGGCCTGTCAACTATAATGGGGACTCAAACAAATTAGATACAAAAGACAACAAACTGAATATCTAAGGACAGGTTTTATCTCTTGTCTTCAGAGGAATAGTTTACCAAAGCTTTCATGTGCACATACTCTTTTCCAACCTTGTGTTTTATTTCACATCTTAACTAAAATTTTGTTTCATTTGGAAGTCACAAGTTCCTGTGCGTGAACAGGTGAGCTCTGCAGCAATGACATAGAAAATGCAGAATTTTGCATTGGATCTACTGCTATGATGTGTGTTCAGTTTGAAACTTTGCAGTACTATGGATACATTGTGTTTACAGCCTGTGAATATATTGATTGCATAGGATGTATGCAGTAGAGATGGATCTCAAACATGGTATTAAATATGCTCTTGAGGAAGCAGTTACACATTTTTCTTCTTAAAAAAAAAAAGCAGAAATATAGTTGCATTACTTTGACTACGTGGCAAAATTAGTAGCTAATCTTTCTTTTTTGTTTTCATAAAATGTCTTCTCTGTCCCTCCACCCATTGTGACTTGTCTCTTCACTCACCAGCTATAACTACAAATATTTTTTAGTATCATAAGCTGCATTTGATTTCGACACTACCTAGAATAGTGCAGACCACTGTACCTCATATATTTATGTGAAAGTATAAGCCACTCAGTGATACAGCAGTGATACTTTTATCATTCCTCCCTTTCCAAAACAAACTTTCAAAACTGGGGATTAATATTGTATTATTTGAAGGTAATAGGACTCTTTATGTCACCATGGGTGCATTTCAGTACTTTATCAGTTGAGGTGCTGAGGAGCACCTCAGGCGAGGAGTAATTTGTTATTTGTAATTTGTTCATTATTATTAGGAAACAGCAAGATGTTTATCAATAAAAAGGCCAGTGAGTTTGATGTCTAAAGCCTCATAAATTACTTAAAAAGAAATCAGTTCTGATCTTTAGTGGATCCAATTCCCACTTCATTAATTGCTAATTGTCTTGACAATAAAAATATCAGTTTGAATAACAAGAAGGGAATTATAATAACTGCTCAAATGTCTGTTTAGATAAGCATGAGAAAACATAAATAACTTAGTATGAAAATGAAAATAAAAATGCATTTAAAATCCATTGGAGTAACTATTAAGCCAGAACTGGTTTATTTCATGCCAAAGATTATTATACTTTATGGAAAATGCCTACAAAAGGAAAAAAGATCTCTCAGCTAATAGCAGAGTAAAACACATTGTGATGATGTCTCCTGTAGTTTTGACTATTTCATCTAATTTTCTACTGTCACGGTAATAAATATTTAATTATGTGAAAGGAAGGAGAAAAATTAGAAGTTAATTAGATTTGCATCATCTGGGAAACTTTTTGCTGTTATTTTTTAATTTCTGCTGTCTAAAGCAAGTCATGAAACTTTACAGCACAGTTGAGTCTCATGCTTTTGTGAAATGCCATTTTCACTCCCTACTTAAATGTGAAAATCTATATTAATGCCACATTTGGAGAGAGGATTTACACAGTAGCAACTTCAGCACACTTAATGTTATGTTCATGTAATAATACCTTTCTTATACTCTAAACTGCTAATAAATAGTTGTTTTGAATTCCAGAAAGGAGCAACCTTTTCAAATTCAACTGAAAGATTCTTGTTTATTCACTGTCCAACAAAGACACCTATACAAGTCCTTGGGGAGGTGATGAACTATCGTTGGAGTCGTCATTTTGATTTGCTGCTGGAGGTAAAACCCTTTTCCTAGTGTGACATGATTTCCAATCCTGTGCAGTGTGAAAACTTTCGTGATGAATTCAGAGTGAACAATTTCTCTCTACTCCTCTCTTTGACTCTAACTTCAATTTGTTTTCTTAAAGAAAAGGAATAAATTTCACCTAAGCCTCCGTTCCAAATGTCATTGCATGCGTGGTGGCTTAAGGCTCCTGTAGTTTAAGATACCTCATATGAAAGTATGAATGTTGGACAAAACTTGTCACGACAGCCAGCGAAATTCATTACAAATGTTGTTCCTTGCAGCTATTCATCTTGGCTCTCTTTTTCTTTCAACAAACAAACCCATGTTTTCAGCACATTGAATATTAGTCTATGACAGAGTGATTTTAATGTCTTTGGCATTTTGACTCAAATTTTCAGATTTTCAGACTTGCAGACTCGTGAATAAGCGGAAGTTGCAGCATGTGGAATTCCAGGAGAAAGTTTCTTTTTGTTTCTTATCCCCCCCTGCATCCTCCTCCGCTCCCCCTTTTCTTCTCAATTTATATCTTAAGTATACATAATCACTAGCTCCACAAAAGCAATTTGACATAATTTTGCTGCTCAGCTGTTCAGCTTACATTCAGTACAGACACCAGCATTTCTTATCTCAGCATCTTTCCTGGGCACAGCTTGTGGTCACAAATCGAAAAAAACAAAGTAACAAGCATTGTTTGTCTTTAGAAACTATTAGTTATTAATTTTTGCTCTTCATTTAACAACGTGTTTTCCTTTCACAGTACTATTCTGTTACTAACTATGCTTGATGGGTAGATTTCAATAAACATCTCTAAGCTTAAATATGAAAACAGATTTAAAAGAAAATATTTTATTTCTTCTTTTCTGAGGCCATGTAGTCCAATATCCCACTAGAAGGCAGATGATCACCAACACAATCAGGTTGGCCATGACATTGTCTGGCTAAGTCTTATAAACCCCCAAGAACAGAGGTGTTGCTCCCTCTCTGCACCACCACCACTTCCAGAGTTATACTGCACTGTTTGTGAAATGGTGGGAAGACACTAGATTATCTTACAGAGAGCAGCATGTTTCAGAGCCAGAAAACCTGGACAAATGACTTTAAAGATCAGCCAGCACATTGTATGCTTGCCTGCTACCAGTTATGCCTGTCATATTTTATTTTTTTTTTTAATGAGTGGACCAAAAATGTTTTTCAAAGGCTAAATTTACATCAATCTCATTTTTAACCCACTGTCATCTAATATGGAGGAAAAAGGAAATTTACAATGTTATGTGAAAGGAAGACATCTAACTGCAGGAGTACAGAAGTGAAAAATGTTTTGAAATCAGTTTTTACTTTCTTTTTTTTCTACTAAATTCTCTTCTCATTTTATTGAATTAGGTCAAGGATTTAGATCAGCAGTGCCACAAACACTGCTGTACAAATGGTTTCATATTTGCTTGTTTTTCGGTCAAGAATAATGACTTAATTTTTTTTCTCCTACTGTTGTTGAAAGTGAACAGAACCCTACTGAGATTGTTTACACAAGAGAAGAGAATAATTCTTTCCATGTATTTTTGGCACTAACCTTTTTACAACCCTATGTTTGTGAAAGCTGGTGAAAGAGCAAGAATATGAGAAAAAGTGACATCCACATCTCAAAAAGAGACTCTTAGGTGTCCTATTAAAGGTGAAATATTCAGGGGTAATAAGTGTAATTCTTTTTTTTTTCAGTGTTCAATGAATGATTGGAAGTTAAAATGTGTTAGTTAACATTGGAAGCACCAATGCCACACTATGTCAAGGACCACCTTGTGTAGTACTTACTCATGCGATGAATCTCTTTAATTCTGTCCTTCCCCATATAGAAATCATTTTTGCTGGTACTGCCTGGATGAATTCAGACATTGCACAGCAAGTTAGCAAGCACATCAGAATTAATAGCTTATTTGCAACTGTCAAGCTGCTAACAGCGTAGACATCATCCTTAGCATTGATCATGACTAGACAGCACATTTCTAAAGCAGGTTTAAATTGTCTATGGAAACTGCTAAGTGTTAAACAGTATTCTAAGCACATGCAAATAAAAATGCATGAACACGTATGCTTCAAAATAATACCAATTTCCCTAGGCCTAGGGAAGCATAACATGCATAAAAGTTTCAAATTTGGGTCTTATGCAGGATTTTCACTGCCAACTAAAATACCACTACTTTGAGATTTTGAACTTTATAGACTTAATTTTGCCCTTAAAGGAAAATATGCACTCAGCTTTCTTTCAAGATTATGACTGAAATATTTCATAGGAGAATTTTACAATTAAGATAACATCCTGATAACACTTCATAACTGAAATGCTAGCTGTCTGCTGTGAAACCTCCAGCCATAGAATGATAGAATCATAGAATAGACTGAGTTGGGAGGGACCCATAAGGATCATTGGGGTCCAACTCCTGGCTCCACACAGGGTCAGCAAAGTCAGAGCATGTGACTGAGTGCATCGTCCATAATCTTCTTGAACTTATTCAAGTTCAATGCTCTTCCGATGTCCAACCACCCTCTCAGTAAAGAATTCTTCCTAATATCCAGCCTAAATCTCTCCTGTCATAGCTTCATACCATTCCTTCAGGCTCTATCACTGGTCACCAAAGAAAGGCAATTGGTACCTGTCCCTTTGCTCACCTTTGTCAGGAAACCATAGGCTGTGATGAGGTCTCCCCTCAGCCTCCTTTTCTCCAGGCTGAACAAACCAAGAGACTTCAACCTATTCTCATAAGACCTCCCCTCCATATCCTTCACCATCCACGTTGCCCTCCTCTGGACACTCCCCAAAAGTTTTATGTCCCTCTTGTACTATGGTGCCCAAAACTGCACACAGTACTCTAGGTGAGGCTGCACCAGCCCAGTGTAGAGCGGGAAAATCACCTCCATGGCCTGGCTAGTCATCTCCATGGGTGTATAGGACTGGTGATGGTTTATATCACCTGGTAGAAAAGACAGTTTAAAAAAACCCATACTATATAGATACTTGTTATGGCAAAACCCAGCTGAAGGTCTTCTGTTGGTAAGTAAGAGAGCAGCTGCCCGAACCATTTCCCTCCCCAGAGCTCTAGCACATTCAGGACTCAGTGGGTTTTCTGAACTTCACCTATGGCTGGTGACCCTCAGTGGCCGCATCTCCTTCTTCCCACTTCACCCAACTTCCAAGTAAGGTTGAGCTGTTGAGTTAGTGGTTGAGTTACAGGTTACATTAGCCTAAGTGCAACATCACATCCCTTACACCTTTCAAAAGGAGAACTGCCACCATGCACTGCTGGTGGCAGCTGCCATTTCCCACTTTGGACGAAGACCCATCTTAGCACTGAAAGAGCTTGTTCCTATGTGTGTACTGGGCAGCATGGCAGGCTCCTCGGTGAGGGAAAGTACTTCACAAGCAGGGATGTAACCACCAGGAGTCACAAGGATTTTAGTTGAGGTGGACAAGGTCTATGCTCACACCTGGAGCTTGGTTCATCCAAACAATACAGCCTACCACAGCACTTGCACACTCACTTTCATAAGACTGTTATCTAGTGCAGTCATATATTTAACAGCTACTTTCCCTGCCAGGAAAAAAATAATTTCAATAAAGAAAAAGATTATTAGTGGCTTCGAAGCATTTTCAATTTAATTCTGATTTTACAGGATTCTAAACAGGAGAGAGAATTGCTCCTATCAGGACCTTTTCAAGATGTCTAGTCCATGTTTGCTTTCCATCTATAACCATATATGTGCTTTGCCAATGAAGACAGGAAACATATTTTCCTCCAGTAACTATGGAAATCACAATGAAATTTTCCCAGCACCATTTCATATCCTCTTGATTGCCTTATCAAGAAAAAATGCCCAACTCCCATGAGTTTCTTCAGCTGCATGACAAGTTTTCTCTGTTCATTTTACCCGTGGAAGAGTTTGCATTGAGCCTCAGTAGACTTCCTGTCCCTTAACCAACTTGAAGACAAAACTCTACCTTTAAACACACATGCAATGTACATTGTCAGCTTCAATGACCAAGTTCTTGGTGCACGATCTATCTTTCTTATTACAGTTCGCCTCATGGTATGCTATAAGACTTCTAAACTGGTTTTGACATTCAGTCAGGTCATCTTCCAGATCAGATCACCAAAAGAAATCTTCATCTTTGACCACTGCTGCCAAGCTGATGTGGAGAAATGTGACAGTGACTGGTTAGTGACATCCACAGAGCAGTTGTACACAAGTTATTTCTTAAAGATAGAGAGTGAGGTTACTCGTAACTGAAATTCCTCAGGTACATTTCGTTTCCATTCACCTTTCTTTTCATCAATTTAAGAATCCTTCAAAATCCTTGTAGTTAGACTTTTTTTTTTTTTGTATTTGAAAGGACAGTAAAATAAACCCTCTTCTCTATATAATTATATGATGTGCTTCAGGAACAGAGAAAAGCAAACAAGCTCTTCACAAAGAAAAAGATTTCTGCATGTAACAGCCAAAGCACAAGCAGAGTGTAAACTGTGAACATAGATTTCCTGTCTAGAACACTTCAGTTTCTGGTTTCTAACATTAGAACCTACCTTAACAAAACTAACATTTAATATATTTTTGAAGCTTTGTGGCTTGTTTCTTTCTATGACCATTACTCATCTATCAGATGTCAAATTGGTGGCCTTTCTAAGCTGTTCTAACTTAGAAGAAAAGCCTCAACTTTTGTGAGGTCTCTTACCAGCTCATGAGAAGTAGATGTTTCGACACAGGATGCGGATGCGTATAACCAGAACTGGGAACAAAACTTAGGCTAGCAAGCTGGCAGTACAGAACATGAAGAAAAATGTTTTTCAAGAGACATTTCTCATTATCAACAGGAAGAATCAGAGCTGACCTGGAAGCATGCTGAGGCTTCAACTTACACCTTTGAAAAGCAAGAATTTCACTGAAAAATAAGTATATGGGAAGAGGATAACCAGTATTGGTAATTCCAGGGCTCATCAAGCATTATTTTGCTTTATCAAAAAAAATTATAAAATATGGTAAATGATCAGTGTATGGGAAAATGGGACACTACAGTTGTATGAACAATGTATTAATTTTCTGACTGTTCAATAAATTACTTTTTTTAAAGGACTGAGTTTACAGATAGCTTTTTCAGTATCCCAGTACTGATAACTAATACTGTTTCTTTACAATTCACATCACACTTTCTTCTACTTGGATAAAATCCAGAACCACAAAACTCTTTTCCCTGAAACACCCCTCATGTGAGCTCTACCTTTGATATCTCTTCTCTGTAATCAGGTCACTGTAGCTACACTCTTCCCAAAATCTAGCCTGCATCTTTCCAAATTCCTCTGTGGAACTCCAGAGGTGTGCACCCTGGAATTAGTAGCAAGTGCCAGACACTCCAGGTCATATGTGAACTGTGGGTTTTCATGTAATTTCTGCTTTTTGTACATAAACCATAAAAACACCCAAGATGATCTCTCAATTTCCTACTAGGAAAGATATAGCAAATCCTTAATATGAAGAACTCCTGTACTTTGATGCGCATGACAACAGTGATGTGCTGTTACCTAAAACTTCTCATAATCTTATCTTTTTTATGTCATACCCACATTTTTGTGAGCTTAGAAATATTCTTGGGGATGAAAAAAGAATTCCCATGTGTTCAAGGAATAAATGTCTTGCAAAGGGAAGTTTAATAAAACTGCCAAAAATTTTCCAGCTCAAATGAAAAGATGCATGACTATTTTCAGTGATCAGTCCTGTGTTATCATGACACTCCACCAGAAAGAATATAAATTACTTCTATTTGCATTTAGAGTTCTGTTTGGTTTTTGGATCATGAAGAGTATATTTTGTTTGTACTGAGTAAGCAGCAGGATTTTTAACAGGCCCTCCTTGTTTGCTCAGAGATTTTCCCTTTGGAAATAGAAACAAAAGAAGTGACAGAGGGCCTGAACATTTACTTCTTCAATCTGGTTTTGCTTCAGCAGCTGCTTTAGTAGATTTTTATTCTTTGGAAGTTTGCACATTATGGGGTGAACAGTTGTCCTTTTTTGATAGAAGAGGGTAACAAAAAAAGATATACTGTACAATTAAGATGTACTGGGAGTGGTGCAAGGAACACTTTTGTCCCAGATAGGAAGTGACAGGAGCCACTGCCCTGACCTCCAGAGGAAGCTCCACACCTGATAACTGTCAGAGGACTCCACTGTTTTGTGCCTGGGTATCACCATTTTAGATGCATTATACTCCCTGTTCAGAGCCATTGGCTGGCAGGACCAGGCTACACAGAAGTACATCAGAGCAGAAGCTTCTGTTTACTGCATACTCAGAGACTGACAAATTTGACATGTTTTCACACTGTTCTGTGACTGGCTGGTGGCCATTTCTTCAACCCATCAAATACACATGATCACAGGCCACCCTCTGATTGTTTGCCTATTTCCTTTGGACCATGAAGTGCTCATAAATGAAAATACACCTTTATTTTTTTATTTTTATCTTTATCATCTACCAAATTTTATCTTCATATTGAAGCATCACTTTATTCTAGCTCAAGATTGGTGATTCCAAAGAATAGGAAAACAAACAGAGGAAGCAGGACACCTGCACGAATGAGCAAGGAGCTCCTGGAAAAAAATCAAAAGGAAGAAGTAATAAATATATGGAGGAAAAGAAGGTTATCTGGAGTGGTCAACATGGATTCACCAAGGGGCCAGTCATGCCTGGCCAATCTGTTAGCCTTCTATGATGGGATGACTGGCTGGGTTGATGAGAGAAGGGCAGTAGATGTTGTCTAAATTTACTTCAGCAAAACTTTTGATACCATCTCCTATAATATCCTCATAGGCAAATTTAGGAGGTGTGGGTTAGATGAGTGGATTAAGACCTGGCTCAATGGCAGAGGGTTGTGATAAGTGGTGCAGAGTCAAGTTGGAGGCCTGTAGCTAGTGGTGCTCCCCAAGGGTCTGTACTGGGTGCAGTCTTACTCAAAATATTTATCAATGACCTGGACCAAGGGACAGACTGTACCCCCAGTAAGCTTGTTGATGTCAGGTTGTGTGGAAAACCACCCAGGCTAACTCAGCTCTCCTGTGCTGACTGCTTGAAGAGGTTAACTCTGGCCTGGCCAGAGCCAGGACACTTACATATCTTAAAGTATAGCTGTCAATTTTATTGCCAGTGGGTACTACAGTGTCTACAATGTATTAGAAAATTAAAATCCAGGAATCTTCTAGGGTTGTAGAAAATGGTAAGAGAGTTTTTGTATTGTTATGAATGGAGAGTGAATGTCAGGGCAGGGGTTCAAAATACCAGCAGAAGGGGTGTAAAAATCGTATATATATTACTGACAGCTACAGCAGCTGGTCTTCAAGATCCTAGCACACATCAGGAACAGATGATTTCTCAGGACCAGATCTGAAACAGTGACTAAATTCTGGTCAGTCACAGAGGTGGGGTAGGATAGAGATTACTCACAGGTTCTGAAAAGTATGGTGAGACATCCAAATCCAGCACACGCCTAAGAAAACCTCAGGAAGTGTGGGACAGGGTGCAAAAAACTGATTTCCCCTTGTCCTTCATGTCATTGCAAGCAATCCTTAATAAATAAGTTATTAATAATTACAAAAAATTGGATGGTGATGGACCAGGCAACGTTTTTTTTCTTTATTTTTAAATTGTTACTAGTAGAACCTGCCGCTCATCTGTATTTATTTTCCAAAGAAAACATGCCTTTTATCTAAATAGGCTTTATGGGGTCTTACATGTAGAAACTAGTAAAGCATTTGTTTTTCCCATTTCTGGTGTTATTTTTTCTTTTGATTAAAGCCTGATGCTTTAAACTCTCTTTGAGTTTTTAATAGCCAGTTGAGTTACACAATCTCGACACTGTGTAACTAGTTGCCTTTCACTTTAGAAATAATAAAAATCCTGGAAAGGTCTTTGCAACCTAAACAATAAAACTTCTTATTAGCTGGATTAATTTTCCTTAGAAAATAATGTGGATAAATCACCTATCAAGAAAAATAAGTGAGTATTGTCATTTCAAAGCCCTCCATAACAGGAAATCCTGTGTTTTATTCATGGCTCTGAGACTCTTTCATTCTCATTTTAAAAAGATCTCCAACAGCTATATACATTTATTAAGTCTGTTTGAATTAGTCTTACCAGCATTTAATTTAAGAAAAAAGTCGTTATCTTGACTTTCTTTCAAGAGTCTGCAGAAATTGTTTGAGGATCCCTTTTAGGATAGATTGTCCTAAAGTAATCACATCTTGGAGGTATTCCCATCAGATCTTTTTGCATGACTAGCATAATTCATGTTTGATTAAATCTTATTAGGTATTTTGGTTTTCTTCCAGTGAGTAAGAAATAGACATCTAGGTGTGTGAAGACAGAATTATACCAATGTATGATACCATGTGTCCAATGTAATGTCCTACAGGAGTAGTTTACATCATATAAGTTTAACGGGCAGACAACCTCATCATGGCACTCGCAGAGTTTGAAAAGGGAAAATTCTAGTTGCTAATCACAACATCAGTTCCATAGGTAGCTTTCTTGCCATAAAGGGCTAAACTAATACTTGTATCAACACACTGAAAAATAATCCTTCAAAGTGAACAGGATTGTGTTTCATTTTACTCCATTCCAATGAGGATAGATTTCCGGTTACGGTGTCCATAATTCAAGCATTAGATGACAGCCCTTAAACCAAGAGTGAGTAGTTTTATTGAAACAGTCATGAAAATAATTTTATGTTTGAGACCCATGTATCAAGAAAGACTGGTAAGAAAGGTAAGGCTACTCCTGACGTAACAGAACTCACTCCTGAGCTGGGTAGGTGATCAACCTCTGAAACCCAGTGATACCAGCACCAGCGACTCCTACAAACTTGTTTCGTCTCACATTTTCTTTACCCTCAGGACCTAATACTAAGTAATGATTTACATTCTAATCATCTCTGCCAGACAGGTGCAACTTGTCTTTGATAAGTTAGAATGGGTTATTTGTCAAGAACTGTAAGAACCCCAATCGGAAATGACAATTTGATAGTAGAAGACAACATAACAGCCATATATATATGTATATATAGCACCATATATATATATATCCATATATATATATATGTAAAACAGACTATAGCTAACCACTGGAAGCTGAAGGTAAACAAATGCAGTCCTGAATAAAATTCTGTTTTCTGTACCTGATTCAAAAATTACCTCACAAAAAGAAGCATGTGTGGTAAAGTGTTAAGCCTGCTCCAGCTTGGCACTTAGAAAGCTAGAGAGTCAAATTCTTCTAACTAGCACAATTCATAGTGCGAGTAATTTCAACTCAAACTGTATAATTAACTGTATAATTAACTCACATTATATAATTATATAATTAGGTGCTGAAAACATGATGCCCAAGAAGACCCACAAAGGGCTAAAAGTCGTAAGAAAATTAGGTTTCTGATTTGGCTTGTTTGCATAATATGTTTAAAAACGTACTGTTGCAAAAGGTTCAGATAAGCAGAGAAGCCTCTGACATCCTTGGATGGTGTGCTATGCTGCATCAAACTGAGAAATGTTTTTAATAGAAACAAAGGGCTGTTCAATCCCTTCTTTCCTGACATGACTCTAATATTCTGTCATGGAAAATTTAAAAGGAAATATTAGTGTCTAATTTTTTGAGGAAAAGCTTGGAGCTCCATCTGTTATTCTCTCAAAATGCTGAAGAAAGAAGAGCAGTTAGCTCCCTGTCTCGGCATTTATTGCTATCTTGCAGTCGGTAAGACAATCAGCTACTCACTCTACTGGCCACATTATAGGATCACAAATCACTTTGCTCTTAAGATGTGGAGAGCAAAACCAAAACACCTTAATTATTTCTGTCCCTCCAAACTGCAGGCAGGTTTCTATGAAATATTGTCATTGTATCTATCCTGCGCATGTGCAGCTTGTTGCAGTTGTGCCAGGCAGCGATACACTGGATTGACCAAAATAGTCTATTGACATACCCTATGTCACAAACGAATGTGAATCTCAGGTAGTGCACTGATGGGGAATATGCTACAGAGCAGGGAGGTAAAGAAGAAGTAAAACTTCTGGAGAGAGATAATGACAGAGAAAATAGAGTGGAGGGAGATGAGCTGCCTGTCTGGAGAGATCCAAGCTCTGTGAAAAGTTAAGTTTTGTGAAAATGTGCCAAAAATATTGGGACTAAAGGTGATGACTAATAGAAGGATTATCCTTTTCTTAGATAGAATATTCTCCAGTAATGTAATCTGATGCCTTTTCCTCCAAATGCTCCCATGGATCAGGGAAACACAATGCATCTGGAGTTAGAGAGATATTGAATTGTCAGCTATGTAACAAAAGTTAATAATTTCCTACCTTTGTCAAAGGCTTTGGGAGTTCTTGTCAGAAACACAATCACACTCAGGTCTTGTCCTTTTCTCCCTATTGTTTCTCTTTCTCCTCATCTAAGAGCTGAATATGTTGTTTAAGATTCATTTCTTGACTTTACCTCTCTATTTTCACTGACGTTTTTACACTTCAAACACCTGTCCCTCTCTCTTGCAGCTTTGTTCTGCTGCTGTGTGGTGCTTTGGTTTCTTATTAGAAACATTTTGTTCCTTTCTCAAGGTCTTGACACCCTGCTTCAATCATTATGTTCAAGGTAATAACTTGAGAGTGCAACCTCCTTGTAAAAATAAGCTTTGTCAAGAGATGTTGCAAACATAGCTGGCATTTCGGTCATGGGCCAAGGCAGTCGCTTGTTGATGTTTCTTTCCAGTTCTTCCCTCCTGCTTTGTGTGCATGCCACCCTCCAGATAGATTTGTACAGAGTTTGTGCCATTTTGTCTCCTCCTTCCTATTTTCACCACTGTCCCATGATCACCATAAAACAAAACAAGTATTGTAACAGTAATACTATTGTAGCTTAATAAATAATCATTTAGTGGACTCTCTCCCTTCCCAGAGGAGCTTTTGGTGCCATTTGAGACACTAAGAAATAAGCTTTTAAAAGTAGATAATAATAGAGAAAAAATTGGTCAGATTTAGTAAAACACAATTTTTTTGGAATTACACAGGACTTTGCTCTACCTTTCCCCCATCAGATAAATGGGCCAGTTGGTACCACAGCAATTCAATTGTTTTCTAATGAATAAGGTGTAGTTCTTTTCAATATAAATATTTTATTTAGGATTTGTATAAGAAGGAGAAGCATATTATACATAAACTAAAACTCGTCCAAAATGACAATTTACGCTGTGGTGCTGTTAAATCTCTTCTATTTTTTTGCAACAGGGATTGTTAACAGCAGTATTCACACCAAAGCCCAATATGCAGGTCTTGCAGACTTCTTCTCTGTCTAAAAACTTATTTTCTTGGTGGGGCCTTAATCACATACTTACTCCAGTCCGTGCCTTGCCTTGCTTCTTTGGTGCTACCCTTGCATCAGTTTGGAGCTCATCTACCCCCACAGAAGGTGGTTCAGCTCTTTAAACCAGCAGAAAAAAAACCCTTCAGCCTATGCTCAGTTCTTTTGTGAAACATCAGCCTAAGATTGTTTCAGGATGTGGCAAGTATAGCAGCCTACACAGAAGACTGACAAGTAAGCATCGGGTGGCAGCAGTAGACTCTTAGTTGTATTATTTTCTTATAGGCTAATTAAAATTAATATTGCCCTGTCAAAGCGGCAAAAGGATACACATTTGGCAAGCCTCCCTTGCATCATAAAAAGAATCACAAGAGAATACTTGCTTTAAAATAAAGCAAATACTGCAAAATCTTTTTAAAGGCATAACATTTCAAAATCTGAACGGAAAACTATTTTGCGTACTAAAACATACTCCAGTATCACAGAAGACACTATGTGTCTCATGTTAGCTCCAGTGGGATTGAAAAAGGAAAAGGCATCTTCACAAAAACTAATGAAGGAAAGATACATTTCCTTTCATACATTCTGTATTCTTTAGGAATCTTCAGCAAAGATTGGGTGTCCAAGCAGGTATACAATAGTTACAAATAAGAGATTAAATCTATATTGGCAGTGCCACCAGTAGTGTAGATATATAACTCACTTTTAAAATTTTTTATTATGAACATGTGTCAACACACCATGTATCTTCTGAGTAAGATTTCAGGTTTCAGGCATGCTGTATTTGAAGTCACACCATAGAAACTTGTCAGGTTCATATTCATTTAGGCCATATTCAAGCTAGATAATTTAAATACTAACAACAGTGTTATTCTCATTTGTGCACACACTCAGCTCCAGACAGTGAAGAGTATCTTCTATGAGAAGTCCTTCTACCTAGTTCTATTAGGAGTCTTTTGTAGCTATTCCATTGTGGTGATCTTCACACAGCCTGTCCTTTCCAAACCTTTGTATTTTTAAGGCTTATAATGTTAATACTTAATATTAATACTTAATCTTTCATTATTAAATGCTAACAACCCTTGTTAATAAGAATGTGAGGTTAAACAGTGTGT
Organism: Gallinula chloropus; assembly: GCF_964237585.1. Classification (NCBI taxonomy): domain Eukaryota; kingdom Metazoa; phylum Chordata; class Aves; order Gruiformes; family Rallidae; genus Gallinula; species Gallinula chloropus. The sequence continues at coordinate 76,587,953 of NC_140086.1, read as the reverse complement.
GTGGGTGTGTATGTGTGTGCACGTACACAAATCCTCTGCCAAAACCTGATCATGTTTAAGAGGAAGACTGCCATCAGCAGGATTAACAGTAGTTGGGGAACTTTATACAGACTATTGAAACAAAGAATAAAATAATCTTAAAAGAAGTATAAAAGAAGCATGAAAATTCACAAGATGAGGCAGACACCTTGCATAGAAACAGCAGGCATCAATGTCTGGCAGACACTGCCAGAAGTTACTCCACCAACATCACACCTTTTCCTTGGCCAGCACAAGCTGCCTCTCCATCAGACACCATGAGCTGCTGCTCTGCTGTTGGTGGGGTAACTCTGCGGGGCACGGCAAGCAGGGACACGCACCTCAGATTTTTCTCTGCGCATGATCTCAACAGATGCTTTCTCAGCAGCTTGTGGATTAAGAGGTAGTAGAGAGCAACACAGACACCCATAAAGCTATAGCACCCATGTCTCACTGTGGGACACATGTAAGTAGGGTACCCCATGGTTTCGAGAGACCAGTGGTGCTTGTAACCTACACATGCTTTGAGGAAGGGATGGGTGTGATCGTAGCTCTGTGAATGTGTGGGTCTTTCTGTGTTTATGATTAGGAATACTGTGGACAGGTTATTAAAAAAATATTTGGAAATTTGTAGATGCTCACTATATTTTAAAAGTGTCTAGTAGTGAGACATGTATGTTGTATTAGTGATATTACCCCTGAAAATACAGACAATTGATTGTTCATTTTATGTCATTAATAAATCAATGACCAGCTTCTATCTTGATTCAGTTTAAACTAAGTGAACTGAGAAATTTTTCCCTATGATATACTATTTAATCAATTTTCCTCTTAACTAGCTCCAAGGACTTTCTAGCTGAGTTTATGTACAATGTATATTTCCCTTACATTGTTACATATGTTGTCTTTTAATATTGTGCTTTTGGAGACCTCACTGTTTATACAGATAGTGGTAAAACACTGTAATTCCAGCATGTGCACCAGCAATATGTGAAAGCAGCAAGCTTCTTGTTCCCTGGGTCATTTTATCTGTTTTGAAATAGGAGTATGAGAATGAAAGACAAGCTGCTGTTCTTTGTCAAAGACCTTACAAGCCTGTCCAATGGAAAGGTGGTGGTGTGAGCTGATATTCTTCTACTTTAGGCTTTTCAATAGATAGATGAGAAAAAAATAGCTTTCAAGCAATTATAGATAGATCAAAAAGCCTGAAAGCCCAATTGTATTTATGCAAGGGTTTGCATGGGGAAATACCATCGATAGCAGTAGTAAAACTATTTACATAACTTACAGAGAACCCAGGGCAATAAGAAATTCTGGCTTAGAACTGGAGTCCAGGCAACCCTTTACATCCTTGTAGCACAATACAGCAATCTCAGGTTTTGCAGTTTCAAAGGTTTACTCCAACAAGACAATTTTACATGCTGCAAATAAAGTTGAGATACTTTCTTTTGGAAATTGAGAGTGGGCTGAAGTGTGCTGTGAGCAGTTTATATTGTTCTAAACTATAATACATCTTACTATATTTAGCAGTTTCAGCACCAAAATTTAATACCAGCTTAGTTAAAACCAGCATGGCTAAGACAATCTCATACACAGACCTTAATATAACTGATAGTAAATGACTAGTGATATGAACGCCAGAATTTGAAACAAGGCAATACCCAGCATAAAGGAGACCACTTCTGCTTTAAGCATTTGACATTTCTAGCATGTAATTTTCCTAAAACACAGATGGCTGTTGAACAGAAATATTAGAAACATCTGAAAGTATTGATGTAGTGGCTGCTTTTTATGCCTCAGCTGAATTTCATTCCATTCATACTGCATATCATTATAAGGAAGAAAAGCATTGGAAGTTCCCCTTGAATATCAATCAGGAGTAAACTCCTTCAGGATCTCCAGATGACGTACAGTTCTGAGGCCTAGTTTGTAGTTGGGGCAGTTCTTGAACTGCTCTTTATCTGCTTAAAGATTTGGATTTATATCAGCTGGGATCTTTACATATAAAGAACAAATTTATCCTTATTTGTTCTAGCTTCCAGGCAAACAACCCAATCTCAATAGTTTTGGCCAAATAACTAATTACAACAAATGCTTGTAAAAACATAATTAATACAGTTTTTGCATGCAAAAACGCACATTCCACTTTCCACCGCAAATAGTTCTGTGCCTTTATTTCTGTGGGTTTTGGTTGTTTGGGTTTTTTTAACCTTATCACATGACCATGACATGTAGCATAGTATAAAAGTCTGGAGTGGAAAGGACCTCTGGAGATCATCTGATCCAGCCCTGGATTAAGTTATCCAGAGCCCTGTCAAGCACAGTCCCATCTATTTCCAGCTAGGGAAATTCCATCATTTCTCTGGGCAACCTATTCAGACATTTAGTTATTCTCATGATAAATAATTTTTTTCTTGTGTTGAGATGGAATTTCCAGAGAAGCAACTGGTGCCCATTTCCTGTTGTCACTGTGGTGCCCTCTGAAGAGAGTAACCTCTATCTTCTCTATAACTATCTTTTAGGTATTGGAAGACTGCATTCCCTGAGCCTTGACCTTCTTTCTCTAGGCAAAACAAAAAGAGGTCCCTCAGTCCTTCCCTGAACTTCATGTTCTCCAACACTTTATTCCTTTTGGTGGGCTTCAATGGAACATCTAAATATTTTCAATAACTGTCTTCAACTGAGGAAACCAAATTGTACATGGTATTCCAGGTGCATCCTAACAAGGGTGGAGCAGAACTGAATAATCATCTCAACTTGATCTGGTAGCTATAGTCTTGCTGATACAGGCCAGGACGTGGATTGCTTGCATTGCTGCAATGGTGCATTTTTGGCCAATTTTAGCTTGATACTCACTAGGATCCATTGTTCTCTTTAATAGACCTATCACCCAGCCAGTCAGAGACCATCCTATAATGCTGCTTGGGATTTTTCTGTTCAAGGTGCAGGACTTCAAATTATTCTTATGCAATTCTTGTTGGTCCAATCTCTCAGCCTGACAAGGTCTTTCTGAATGGTACTTCTTCCTTCCAGAATATCTACTTCTACTATTAGATTATGGATATCCAAGACTTGGCAAGGATACATTCAATCCTATTATTCAGCTTGTTTTAAAGACACCATAATGTATCAGAGGCACTACTGACCTTAGAGAAATTCTACCTCTGACTGGCTTCCGGATTAATTTTTAGTCATTAACCACTATTCTTTGAGCTTGGCAGTTAGTCTCTCCACAATACCCTTGGTGGTAAACTGGTAAGACATAGACTGGACAGATGGACCACAAGATGGGTGAAAAACTGGCTATGTCAGACAAATTGCTGTACTCTGACACTGACAGCTTTGCCCTTGTTCGCTGAATGAATTATTTTGTCAGAGAAGGCAATGAAGTTGTTAAATCATGATTTATCCTTGGGGCCATCTTTGATGGCTTTCCCCAAACACCTCTCTGTCCTTCACTGGATCAGAAACAGCTTCCGTGAGGACCTGCTCTATAATTTTCTGAGCCTAAAGTGAGGCATACTAGTCTGTAGCTTCTCAAATCTTCTTTTTTGCCCTTTTTGTACGTGGACTTGCCTTCTAGTAATCAGGGTCTTCTCTTGGCCCCATGACTTTTCAAAATGATGAAGAATGTGTCTGCAGTGATGAACAGTCCCCTCTTCTAGCACCCTTGTATGTATTCTGTCAGGTCTCAGACCTGTAGATGCCAGTTTGCACAGATGATCCCAAAATGGACTCTCCTGTTTTCTTTGCTGCTGCTTCATGGCACAGAAACTGGTTGTACCCATGAAGGCTGAGGCAAAAAATATATTGAGTAAACTAAACTTTCCTAATTTGTAACTAATTTGGCAGCCCCTTTTAGTAGCAAGTCTGTCTCTTCCTTTAACTTCTGTTTGTTACTAACATACCTAAGAAGTCCTTTTTTATTCTTGATATCTCGTGCCAGTTTGGGAGCTACTTGAGATCCTCTTTGCCACTCTGGGCCACCATGCTTGCTGCGGTCCAGCAAAACAGCAAGCAGAAGCTAAGCACAGGCATCTGCTGGTCCTGTGTCAGGCCTCTGCCCCATGGGTCCCTTCTCAGGACAGGATAAGCCCGTCCCTCTCCCTGTCCTCAAACAATTTCCATGTATGGTTTGCTTATGAGTGATCATGAGTGTAGTTGCTACCACATGCCTACATTGCCTTCACAGTTTAAGAAATAGCTGTCTATTAAATGTTTATTCTTTTCTGCAGCTGAATTTCTTTTATGAACAAGCTCTTTTAAAGAGTAGAGTCATTCTCAAACACCAATTTACTGGAGTGGGAAAAGTAGGGAATAAAAATGCTGTATTTGTTATTTGTAAGCAAAAATATAGAGAAAAATATAGATAGGGCAGAGAAGTATATGCATGTTCAGCTGTACCAGACTTGAGAACAATAAAAAAGAATTTGTCTTTCTGTTGAGAGATATCTAGAGATAGCTAGCTATCCTGCTCTGCTGATGACAAATAATGCATCACATTATAGTAGCTACAAAAACAACAAGGAGCACAACTGTACTGTTTAGAATAAATTCTCATATATACAATTAAAAAAATTACAGACTACCTTCTATACTTCAAGGAGTAAGTGTGTTAAAATACATATCCTTTTTCTTTTGCTTTTTTGATGAAGACATTTGTGCAGATTGCTCTGGTCAACATGGAAAGTGCAAAGCATGCAAAGCATGAAAAATGTGTCTTTTTTAACTAGTTCTCAAAATAAACAAGTGTTATCAACAATAGTACTTATATGTCATGCTGTGTGCTTGCACATGAGGAATCCAAATGACTGTCATGAATTATTGAAATTCTTTTTAACATCTGCAATACTGAAAAAGTATTATGACAAAGTCTGAAAAAGAGTATTAACAAATAATTTGAAGCAGTTGTGAATCCATCTACTAGTTCTGCACACAGATAAAATACTGATTTTGGTACTGCATGTACATGCAAATGTGCACAACCAACAGTGTAATAAAGGATAAAAGTTGGATTATATTCAAGTGCAGAAGACTGTCTTCTTGTTACAGTATGTTTATATTAAAAAGACTAAATATTAGGCCTTGTACTGTACTTGGAAGCTATGCAATCTTCTGCCATTCAGCTAGTATGCATTGTAGAGAGGTCTAACTTACTTATGATATTTTTTTAGAAATGGACAATGATTAGGAAGAAGAAAAATGATTTAATTTTTTGCATTGCAAAGAATTCCTACCACATGAAGTGTGAATCTGTCTCTCATCCTAAGATGTTTCATATCAGCAGAAATATTAAACTTTTACCATTTGAATGACACTGTTGTCACTATCTAGAAAGACAATACAAAGAGCACCTCCTAAGTTTTTTGAAAAGTCAAAACATGAGTTTTCCCAGATATGTAAATCTGAACATGCAAGAAAGGCAGCCAACTCCTTTCACACACTCCCTCTTCTTCTACATTATATAACATTGGCATCTCTAGATGAATCTAACCTGGAAGTATAAACATTATTACTCATTTTAGAGAACTGGTATTTGGTCTTCTCTGGAAATGACATATTTGCTGCTCGGGTTGAACTAAAATAAATGGGCTACAGAAACAGTTTCTAAAAGGAGACAATGGGTGCCACACTTAAAAATTGTAATTTTCCTGTAAAGGAACTTTGACATCATCTGCATTCTTTGTTGGTATGATCAGCTGTAATATCAATTTAATAAACAATATTGCACATGCATAAATGCAGTAAGAAGTAAACGGTTTTAATATTAAGATGATAAGGTTTTATATGTGATATTTCTCTGTATTAAATTGTAATATATTGAATCTCAAATATTAGATGGATGCAATCTATAAATGCTCTCAAATGTTTTCTAATAAGATAGCAGTATTTCATGACAGAATTTTATATCTGGACTATATAACATGTTGTACTCAAGTATGAACTCTGCTTTTAGGTAACTAACATTACTTAAAATAAAGCAGTTTCAAGCTTTGGAAAAAATATTACAAATTTTCTACACCTAGTTTGGCACTTCAAAGTCAGTTTTGGGTTTTTTTTGTGAGAAACAAGTTTTACGGTTTTGAGGATGTGGCATTCTCATAAATATAAAACAGACTCTTTGAGTGCTGCTTGCGTAGCTGGTGGAGCTACCAAATAAAACTTAAGTGTGTCTTTTCTTTGCAGATGCTATATAAAAACCTTGATTTACATACATAATTACCTCAAATCCCCCATTCTCAAGTGATTTATGCAGAGAGTCCTTCCTCAGACACTTCCCTACCATTGAGTGGAGAAATATGCAAGTAATTTTTGAGCTCTTCCTGATATAATCCTGGGGTGTCTGAGTATAGGGTGGTCTAAGAGATTGTCCTTTCTGCTGCTATTTAAACTGAGAGGGAAATAACTTGGAGTTTTCAGCTTAGTCTGCCCTTTTCCTTTTCTCTCCATCCCAGCCACTCAGCACTACTACATTACTGGATGGTTAACATGGGGTTTGTGTAATTTAAAAAAGAAGGAACTGGGGGTTTTTCCCTGTTTTTTCTTCACCTCAAATTTTTCATCCTGTGACGTTGATGCCATCAGAGAAGCAGTTTCTATATCTTTTCTTATGCCGCCAGTCATTAATGTATCATTGGCCAAATTCTCAGTTATTTAGTTTACAGTAATAACATCTATTTCCATTTAATCTGTCGATACTCAGGAGTTCACATTTAATTAATCAAAACCTACTAATTCACGATGGCCACTTTGAAATCTTTCAGACAATGAATTTAATTTGGACATTTTTATTATATTTTCACAATAATTATTTCACAGAGATCCCTGGAGGTTCCATACAAAGTGCCTCAATTAAACTTTATCTAAAGATAAAGCTGGAATACTAAATTCTGATCTCTTGATGTAGTAATTGCAAATTCAAGTAAGGGATAAAAACAATGAAGACTTATATTGCTGTTTTGCCATTCAGCAATGCATAAGTGCATTTTAAACCTATGAAACTGCAAGATATCCATCCATGGTATTTCCATGTGCATGCATAGCGTACACTATGTAAAGCACCTCTCGATTCCTTATCTTTAATTTAGAAAGTAATCTATACCTATTGAATTAGTAGATTGACTTTATTCAGTGAAATTATTTTTATTACAATTTTTTAAATGGAATCAGAACCTTGTTTAATGAGCTAGTAAACGGATGAGAGTCCAGTCACAATAACAAATCAGTAGAGCTTGTTTTGTAATTACTTGTTCCTTATGTAGGCAAACCGGGTCTAGCAATATCTATTAGACATTATATTAATTCCTAAATTAGGTTAAAAAAAAAGACTTATAATACAACAAAAAAGTACTGTTCCTGTTTTTGCAAACAGAATGAGTATACATTGACCATGTAGTGCAAATTGTGTGAGGCCAAATCTTATACCTTCCAAATATGCAATGCTAAATTACATGTGCTATTAGAAGAACTATTAGATATATTAAATTTTATAAGGAGCTTTTTTTGAGAAGAATTTTTTTTCTTATTGGTCCCATTGTTTTGTTTGGAGATAAAGTGTTATGATAAATCACACACACAAAAATTAAGTTTATCTAAAATATTTGGTAGTGAATAATTTTACTCTGTATGAAAATCACCAATATTTGCATGAATTAAAAAAAGAGGCTTTTTATTACGAGAATGGATGCAGTAAGGATGTTTTAGGGTACAAAGTCTTAAGCCAAAGCCTAAAAGTTAAGATGCTCAAGAGGTCTTTCTAAATTGAATTTAGGCACTGATGAGTAAGTAAAGACAGATTATAAAATGTATTTGGAAATGTAATGTTAGAAACTCCATGTGGTACCTGGCATATACACCTGAACTCAGTCTAATTACAGAAGATATCAAGCAAGGGGGTCTATAGTATGAGCTATCATGCCTGTTGTGATGTGCATGTGAAGTTACTAGGAGTATCAGAAGCTGGACATACAAAAGTAAAAGATGAGGTAGAATATTTGATTAAGGACTAGTTGTTTGAATTGAATAGCATAAAACAATCTAATAAAGGGCAGAAAAAGTTTAATTGTTCACCTTAGCTAAATCTTACTGGGAAAATAGAGCTAATTTATTTCAGCTTATATTGCCCAGCTCCAGGCTGTGGGAGGAGAACGTTGTTCTCAATAGCTCTGTGAGCCATACAAAAGGAAACTCTACAGGAGATGGAGAACTTGACAGACGTATTACACTTTATGCCTACACAACAGTGAAATTTATTCCTACTATAATGCTGCATATGTCAGTAGACCCTGCTGAATCTGGGAATATCATGATGCACAAGTCACATTATTGTAGACATAGCACTGACATTAACACATTTACTACATTATTTATGGGAAAAATAACCTTGTACGGGGTTTTTAAACCACCTACACTCGGTCCTGCACAGTCCAATGGTACATGTCATTTAATGTGAATATGCTAAAACATATATTTCTTCCACAAAGTCATGGTTACATATGCCTTTGGACATATTTGATAAGGCTTTGAGGTTTGATAGGATTTTTCAATAGTTTGCTTAGCAGTTTGGGAATTCTAATGCCTTGCTTAATAGCACTTTAAAATTTAAATAATGAACATCTTTAACGATCTTTCAGTCTCTCCCACAGAATCAATAACATGTGAATACCTAGTAATAAGCTCTAATCTATATGTGGTGTGTTGACGCTGGCTGGAGGCCAGGTGCCCACCAAAGACTCTCCATCACTCCTATACTCAACTGGTCAGGGGAAAGAAAATAAAACAAAAGAGGTAAGGGCAGGGAGAGATCCCTCACCAATTACCATAATGCATCAAACAGACTGAACTTAAAAAAAATAATAATCTAATTTATTACAAATCAAAATAGAGTCATGAGAAACGAAACCAAATCTTTAAAAAAACTTACTCCTGCTGCTCCCTTCTCCCCAAGCTTAACTTCACTTCTTGTTTTTCTACCTTTTCACCCCTGAGCAGCACAGGGGGACAGGTAATAGGGGTAATGGTCAGTTCATTACATGTTGTCTCTGCCGCTCCTTCCCCCTCCTAGGAATGACTCCTCATGCTCTTCCCCTGCTCCAGCCACACAAGGCACTAATACTTTCCCTGCTTTCAGATTTTACCCTGTGTTTGTCTTGTGATCTTGCCTATTTAATCTGAAACACTGTCTTGAAACAATTCATGGGCTGATACACTACTGTAACAAAATAGTTTAAAGTAGGCATGGAATGAAAGTACAGTAAGTACTTATTAGGAAGATGAAGTTCATAAATTGTTTACTAAATTTGAAAAATAATTATTGCCATTTATCTTGACTTTTAAATGCAAATGTGACATATGGGTTTTTGAAAACAGGGCAGTGTATTTATGGCAGATTAACAAAGTATTGCAAGCATATTTGTGCAGCCAGTTTATGGGGGCAGACCTTTGTCTCTCTGACACATGTGACATTTTTCCAAAGGCATGCAAAATTAAGAGGTGGTAGAATTTGCTTAAATAAGACATGTTGGTGACTGGCCTACCTCTGAAAATTATTGTCTGTGTTGATTAAAAAAAAGTCAATACCTATCAGACTGAAATTAATGCATAGCCAGAAAGAATCACTCTTTTAAATATTTTTTCATCTGTATACGAATACAGTGGAAGTGCAATACTGTGGTGATTGATGAGAACCAGTTACAGAACACACATTAGTTAAGCCAAGGAGTCTTGCTTGAATGAATCATTCAAAGCCATAAGTATCAGATTCTAATGAGCACAACTTATTCCTAGCAGATCCCTTGAAGGTAGGATTCTTTGTATTTCTGAAGCTCTGAAATTTTGATGACAGTCACCGAATAGCAAAGGATGTCTGTACAGAACCTGTTTCTATGGAAGGAAAACAATGAAAGATGGCATCAACTGGTTTTCTTCACAGCATAGAATAGAAATGAGAAGAGTGGAAGGTACTGAACTGCCATGGGACAAATAAGCACCTCTTTCTCATTTGACTTGTACTGCCCTGGAAGTATTTTTGTAGTACATAATATCTAAGTTTAGTCTCTAAATCCATCTCCTTTCAGCCTGGATGTCATTATGTGCAGCAGTCCCTAAAGGGTCTTTAACTAGGCCATACAGTGTTTGCATGTGAAGAGCTGCACTTACAGAGCTTGATTACGGACTTGCAGAGCTTAAACCTTCTCTGCCATGTAAGCACAACTTTGTTATGACTGTGTTTGATTCATCATGGCCTGTGCTACAGTGGGAACAAGAGATAATGGCTTGCAGTTCACAGCACTGATGTTGAAACCAGATTTACCAACTGCTGGTGTCTATTATTAGACCTTCATCAGCTTGGTTATATGCTAGTGAAGTGGGAAAGATGATCAGCTTTCAGCCTTTTTTCATACCTGCCAAAGAAGAGAATTTAAAGCACAAAATTCTGGGGAATCTGTCCACCTACTTGTGGTACACTCATTTGTGTCTAGGGAATTTTGGGTTGCATGGTTACGGTGCTGCTGTTCCACTACAGTTATTACATGGGGAGAACTGGTTCCACCGTGTTTCAGGTTTGTATATGGTTTTCCTTTAGATGTCAGTACTACAACCAGAACACCTGGTCTTAAAGCACAAATTTAACTTTCTACAGTAGGTCCTTGACACAAAAAAGAAAGGATCCAAGGAAGTAAACAATCACAATTCGAAAACTGTGAAATGTCTATAACTAAGCACATAGAAATGTTCAAGTTGCAAAAATGTCACAGGGTTCATGAGCGGTGCCAGTTTTTCCATGTTATTTCCATGGCAGTATTAAAGCTCTTGTAACTTTATGTAGCAGGGTTGGAAAAAGAATAAAAAAAGAATGCCTTATTTTTTGGTCACTGTGAGAGAGAAATTGGATCTCTGCAAACAATCTGAGAAAACCAATGTAGCAGCGCAAGGAAATTAAAACAAAACAAAACAAAACAAAACAAACAAAACAAAAAAAAAAACCCAAAATGGAAATCCAGTTTATTGCATGAATTAGCTACACAGAAATACTATTTCAATCCAAATGAAGTTATTTATATATTAAATTTCCAAACATTGACGGAAATATACTCTAAGAATTCTATTCACATTGTTATCAAGCTATTATTGAAAGGCATTTGAGAGTGTGGGGGGTGTAGTTTGCAAGGTGTTGGTGTAGGGGGTGAAGGGGCATGTTGCAAGGGCATCCCAGGTCAGGTTTGTTTAACTAGCATCTGTTGAGTGTCGACCTTGTCTTGATTTCCACCCATGAGTTTTCTTACTCCCGTGCTTCTCCTTTTCCATCCCACACCACTGGGTGTGGGAGGGGCAAAGTGAGTAACTGTCTGAGCAGGTCCTGACTACCAGCCTGGGCCAGCAACCTGAAGATAGAATTTTTGAAACTCTTTGGCATTTTAGGCACAGATGTTGAATTCTTGCAATTGTTAAATATTTTTCCCTAATACATTGTGTACAGTGTTATTTTCCAACTCCTAATATCAAAGCCTCAATGTCCCATCTGAAGAATTTCCCCATCGAATAATTACCTCTCTTTTTCCTTTTGTCTGCCTATAGAACAATAAAAAAGCAATTAAAAAAAAATCCATTCTTTGAAGTTTTGCATTGAGATTCCTGACAGTTCTGTTTAAGATTGCATCCTCTTCCTTTAACCTTTGTGCTGGCATATTAATCTGTTCAGGCATGGCTCCAAAGCAGGATGAGTCCACTAGAGCCTTTTTACGTGGCAGGCAGTTCTATTTTTTAGCAGACCTTTCCCGTTTCTCTTTTCCTGAATGGTTTAGTTCAACTCAGGTTCTATCAGACTATCAGTATAGCAGCATAAGGCAGCAATGCTTCTTCATTAAAATACAGGGCTACCTACAGTGTAATTTGAGCAGAATCCAATTTGGAGAGGAGAAATTTAGTGGAATTACACATTTTTTATCTCTCTGCTACTAAAGGAAGTTAATGTACTTGTCATTGATATGACATTAAGATATTTAGGGTTTCTGGAACATATGCTACTGGAACACAGAGATAAAACATGAGTTTAGTTTTCTTATTGCTCAGTTTTCAACAATAAATAGAACAGTGCAAAGCACATACGGACCCAAATTTCTTTTTAAACATTTTCATATAGTATTTGCAAGCCAAACTTGCTTACAGTCAACTACTCTTTTAAAGATCATATACAGCAGCTACATTAATACAGGTTTTCTTACATCTGAAACTTTAAAATTCTACTCCTCTGCTTGTTGAATAGCCAAGCATTTGTTCTGCCTGAGCATCTAAGGTTTCCATACAAGCCCAGTTTTGGTGTCTTAGATTTATATTTAGCAGACCATTACATATATAATAGAATAATGTCATATCTGTATTTTTTATCTCGGTAATATTAAAAGCCAAATATTTCGAATCAAAGACAATTTAATTAATGAGATTTTACCTGTAAGATTGCAATTTTCAGATTGCATTTGTATATTTTTTTCTTCTATTTAGGGCTATTGTACAAAATAAATAATTAGGTTTTTTGTTCAGAAACCACCCCCTATATATGCTATACTTGAGCCGAATAAAAAGGCTTATGTCATATAAAATGTACTATGAATTTTAAGAGAACTTTTCCAGCTTACATCATAAAATGATATTTTTTATTCAATTTTGGCACATGCAGGCATGACTCCCAATTCTCATCCAGAAATCATTTAAAGGGAATTTTCATAAGAATTATGAACAAAGGAACAGCAATATCATAATAGGAATATTATGTTCTATGGCAGTATTACTAGGAATGAGATAAAATTTAGTGCATATACTCAAATTCAGTTGTTGAAAAAAACTATAGATATCCACCATCACCTTAGACCAAACCTGAACTAACAAATCTTAATTCTTTATTCATAAAGAATTATCATTTTTACTAGCCTTCTTAAATCAATATAGTTAAACTTATAACTCACGCTTCATAATTGAAATTAAAAAAATTTTTCTGCATTTTCCTAAGAATTTAAAAATTCCAATAATGGTAGTTTAATTTACCTGTATAAAATTATTGAAAAATTTTTCTCATTGTGTTGCAAGCTGAGAGTTTAGGATTTGTAATGGCTTTCAGGTACAATATATGGAGTATTGTTCCTATCCCTTGTGCGTATCTTAGCATAGAAAGAATTTTGACTGCAGCTCAGAAAAGTCTATAACTCATCTTCACTTAGACAACTAATCAGAAAAAATGTTCTTTAAACCATGTTTTTTACATTTAAAAAAAAACCCATTGCAAAGTTAGCATTACTTGTAGAACTATAACTACAAAATAATCATCACAAAAGGTGATGATTATTATACTGACCTCCATAGAGTTTCTCTGTTTCAAATATTTGTCTTTGATACTGTGTCCCTCACATTCTAATGTCAATATTTTACCATAGCAAAAAAATTGTAAAATGCTTGTGTTCCTTCCCTTTCCCTTCCCTTCCTTTCCTTCACCTCACCTCACCTGGCCTTTTCTTTTTCCTGCTAGAAATCTCACATTTGTAACACAGTCAACTATTTTAAAGAACTGAACCTTAGTAAGAGAGCACTGCACCAGGTCACGCAAGCCAGTTATCCAAGGAGAAGCTTTCACCACCCTGGACAATCTGACAACCTGGTGCAGATGTGAAATATCTGCTCCCAAAAAACCCAAGGGAGTATTTGCTGATGGAATGGGGAGAGAAAGCCTGCAAATTCCCACTGCTAATGCCCTCCATAAACCTCTATCAAAAAGAAGAAAAGAAAACAGTTCTGCAAAAGACCTGGTGACTGCATCTGACACTAATCCCCAGAATTAACATGTAATGAGACTGCTCTGGAATGCCTTTGTTGTGCTTTCAAGTTGCAATTAGCACAGTGTTAATCTGGTGCCTTTTTGGATCTTTTACATCAGTGTGTGCTTTTGCACGAAGTTACACAGGCCTCCTTAATTTCAGCATTTCTGACATCCAAAGACTTGGGTTTACTGCACTGCTTTATTCTAAAAGCACTGTGGGGGCCAGAGTTTTGCCATCTGTGCTCTTCACTTATTTGATATGGTTCCTAAAAGCATGGTGGTAGGTTATTATAAGCCCGATCCCCACTTTTTGCTGGGCAAAAACAAACGGACATTTTTAAGAGTAGTGGCTCCATTCAGAATACTTCAAGTGATTACTTAGAGCTGGGAAGCTGAGAAGCCTGAGAAGGATGACAAAGGATATTTCCACAAAGCTTTGGGCAGACAAGGCTTCCCAGACAAGGCACCAATGCAACACCTGTGTACCTGCTACCAGCAGCCCTTTCTTCTGACAGCCCCCTGGCTGATCTGCTTGGAAACATCTCAGCAGTGTGACATGTCCTGGTTAAGAGCTCTTGTTGAAGTTTTATCCCAGCAGGAATTATGGGACCTTGGTATGGGAGCAAAGTCTTACATCTCAGAGAAAGGCAGACTCTTCTGGCTCCCATCTCCCACCATCCTGACAAAAACCTGACTAATGAGTCCAGCTGCTACTGAGCTGAAACCATACTCCCGTGAGTCTTCTGCCTATGACACGGAGCACTCGCAATAGCTTTTACTCAAACATACATTTCTACATGCTAAATAAATGTCTTCTCATGTCCTGTGGCAACTCTCCTTGCAGAATTTCTTCTGCTGTGCTTCTGCTGTTGTGACAGGACCGTGACCAGAATCATCACCACTGCATAGCAATTCCCTTTGACGTTACATCAGAGATTAATTTGTTTCCTAAAGCCTGTGCCATGATTGAGACATTACTCATTAAAAAGCGATGGTCTACATTTATTTGTCTCCCCTCTGCAGGCACTGAACCAAATTGTTTTCAGACCATTCAGCTGAAATCCGTACTCCTAAAATCAGGTCATTGCCCTGATAAATCCTTCCTAACTATATATCCAGAGAGCTGATTAAAATCCAATCTATTTGACATTATAATTAAGCCTCACATCTAGTTTACAGTTTTATAATTACAGCTCTGCATCCTGAGAAAGATCAGAGGTCTCTCCTGTTCAGCTGAGGGATCAGAACAGTTCTGCTGAGAGCATCTGAGGGGGGGCAGTACCAGCTTTTACACATGCATAGGAGATAGATATACGTTGCTGAACGAGGTCCTTGTTGGTTACCAGATCTGCCCAGACCTGCAGGTGTGTCCTGCAGGAGCAGTGTCCTATCTGGAATATGGGGGGAGGCTGGTTTTCCAACACCACGCAGCAAGGAGATGCCAGTGACTGAGAGCAACAACGCAGCTTGACGCTTTCTTATCAGTGTGGCATGGCTCCATTCTATGATACGGAAGCAAAGCACCAAATCTACTATTACCCATATTTTCCTTTATTTTCCTGTCGCATTTTCCCTGCCAGTTTTTGCTGTTTCACATTTCTCCAAAGCAGGTATGGACACTGGAAAGGGGGAGAGCTGCCCATAAAGCCCCAAGGGTTTGTCTCTCTCTGAATTTACTGGAAATATGCCCAGACAGAGTGGAAGCTTGTGCCTTTCTTCTTCCGGATGCAATAACTCTAGAAAGTAAGGGGAGAAGGCTAAGATCTGGAGACACTACTAGTCCTATAAAAACCCAGCAGATCCAGCACCCATCTTCCATTAAGAGGCACAAAAATCCCTCACATATGCCCTGCTAGACAGACACTTTCTTTCCAACAGGGTTTCTCCTTTTCAACCAGAGATGTCTATTGTTCACTTGAGGCCTATTCTTCATCCAGTACTGCAACAGCTGGGAGCAAACAGAAAGTTGATGCTTTCAGCCTCAGCCAGCATTAATACTCCAGAGCTTTTGCCATTATACCACCAGTGGTAACGTGCAGCCCTTGTTCTGCAGAGAGCAGTACAAACCCTGGTGCCCAGGGACAATTCATGTGCAACTTCTGTTGAGAAGATGGTAACATCTTACATACTTTAAAGATCGTTTGTGTACTTACTTGTTGACTACCTACATGCAAAGCAGCATTATACTGCTGACCACCATTATACTGCTTGGCTCAATCAGTCTCTTGCCCAGGACCTGTACCAGCCCAGTACGTGACTTTTTCCTGCTGACATATCTTTAAAAGAGAAAAACAGTTCTATCAGGTTCTGGCCATTGAAGAAAAGTTGTTCTCAGAGTTGTTACATGGTAGACTGGTGCAGACCTTGCTTGCATTTTGGGCAACCCAAGCATCGTTGGTGCCTTGCATTTATTGCCTGTCCTGATCAGTTGCCATTGCTTAGGCTACATAGCATCATTTTTTTACCAAGACCTTTACCTCTGTATTGCACAGCAGGATAAGGAGCATGCACTGATCAGATATTTTTTTTCTCATTCAAACAGATGGTGTGCTACTCTTCAGTGCCCTGGAAAGCTTCCCAATTCATCCTAGTCTAATTTCATTCTGCTTTTTCACTGTAAAAAAAAAACCCAAACAAACAACAGCCAAAATCTAAATAGCACTATAGCTAGTTCACAAAGTAAACCCAGTAGTCAGTTTTGAAATTATATTGCTTTTAGAAAGTGTGTCATCCATACATAACTTTTTTATTTGATTTCTGCTGCTGTACTATATGTGGTTTAAAAAAAATAATTTAAAAATGTTTTCTTATATTTTTATGATCCATTGCTTCAGTGACTCCAAATCTTTTTTTGCTTTTTTTTTTCAGTGAATGCAAAGGAGTTTATAAAGGTATTTTGGTATGCATCAGAAAATCTCAAATAAGGCATTTTCTCCTTCTTTACCTTGATATTGCTTGCTGTGTTTATCAGACTACTGTATACGTTCAGATGTTGCCCTGAAGAGATTGGGGAGTATCCTTTTATCAGGATTTTCTCTAGTTGAACTCTCATTTCCTTTTTTGTGCATGTTCCTGTATCATGATCTCGTTTTGTAAATGCATGTCTAAGGATTTGCAATTCTGGAGTTATCTACCTTTTTTTATCAGGCAAATATATGTTTCAAGACTCTATAAAGTGCTTCCTTTCCTGGTAATCTGTCATCTCAGTGGGCACTAGTTGCTCAGTTGTATACTCTTTTGAAATTGGGCTTTACTTTCTGCAAATGGTCAGTCATGTTTAGACTTTATTTTACAACCCAGCCTAACCAGAACATAAAAAACACCTTGTATTACCTCTGTGATCTGCAAAATATTCTACAGGAGGACAAATCATGATGGTTTTTCTCTTCTGCATGTCTTTCTCTGGCTTAACACGATTGGTAATGTGCATGTCTTGCTCCATGAGAATCAACCCCATCCATTTCTAACAAATTATTTTCCCTTGCTTCAGTCATATATACTCTTCTTGTCTTTACTTATCTGCCACCTCTCCCTCTGTCAGCAAGGAATGAATAAAATGCTTGTGGTCTGCTACCTTCCAACTACAGGCACAGAGGCAAAGTAAATGCAGTGTCAGCTAACTGGATCGCATCTGGCAGCGCTTGTTGGCTGGCACTGGTTTCATCCAAAGTCACAGTTTTCTGGTGGGAACCCATGAGCCATTCGGTGCTGTCACAAATACAGGTCTGTGCAGAGAGGTGGCAATTGCAGGTAACACAAGGAGGTTTGTTCCCATCGTTAATATTTGTGCTTTTGTGTAGACCAGCCTGAGTTTCTCTTTTTTTTTGCCTACTGTTTCTGTGTCAGTGCATGTGAAAAAGCTTTGCCCTGCAATCAAGCTTGAAAGAATGGAGAAAAAGAATATTTAGTAAAGTCAAAGATGCTTCTGTCTGAGCACTTTTCCCTCCTTGTGATTACTTGTAGCCTTGTCCAAGAGACTCAGACTGAGACAGTTCTCTTAGCCATTGCTTTGAACAACAAGGAAAACATTTGCAGTTGTTTGTTCTGTGTTCATATGGGCTCCAGGCTTTTTTTCATGTCAATACTAACACTACTGGGAAAACAGTTAAACAATTTCCAGCTAGGCAACTGTCTAAATCCCTAATTCTATGAGGCATTATGACTTAATATATATATAAATATAAGAGAGGGTGTGTGTCTGTGTGTGTGTATACATATATACGCATAATTTTAAGTAAATTATTATTCCCATATAACTTGAAGTTCTAATACAGTCTTCTGCCCTACTGTCTTATGTAACTCCCCTTTCAAATTGAGAACAACAGATACTCATATTTGCATAGCAATAAAGGCTAACCATACTTATTGAAATTTTCTCATTGACTGGCTAGACAACACTGGGTAGCTAAGTCTAATTCACATCTATTATCAGTGCCACAGCATCACAACGAGACTAACTGTGCACAAAACAGAATTAATTGAAATAAAATTGTGCATTTATACTTCAGTAACATTGCTAAATTGAATGGATTCCACTAAAAGTTGGTTGCAATAGAATCACAATGACAGCAAACACAGTACCTTTGTTTAACTGTTGTAATTCTTTTTCCTAAATATT
This sequence comes from Gallinula chloropus, assembly GCF_964237585.1. Classification (NCBI taxonomy): domain Eukaryota; kingdom Metazoa; phylum Chordata; class Aves; order Gruiformes; family Rallidae; genus Gallinula; species Gallinula chloropus. Next base: position 76,569,510 of record NC_140086.1, on the reverse strand, counting down.
AAAATGCAGCATTTTCAAAGACATGCAGCACAAGATGGCAAGAGAGTGAATAAATCCACAGCACTAAGGCTTTGTACTCTCCTAACTATTATTTTGAAAATGTTTATAGTTAAATTTTCATGGGAAAAGCAATTACTTTCATATATAACTTGTGATGAAAAATTAAAAGAAGAAAGTGTGCAAAGATAAGAAAAAAAAGAAGAAAAAAGAAAAAGGAAAAAAAGGAAGAAAGTGCTGGTACTATTTTAAACATTCTGTGAAGAACTTGGTTGCTATTTATTCACTTTAAGAAGTCAAAATGTTCATCTAATTAGTTTCGGCACTTGCTGATAAGCTGTTTTTTCTTCTTTTTTTTTTTTAAGTGCAAGACAAACACAAAGGAAGACTAACAACATTTTATCTAACTAATGAGAGTGACAAATTAAGCATGACTGACCAAGTGCAAAATAAATCCAGTCACCAGGGTCAAGTGTTCCCTCTGTGCACAGGATTTTCACAGGGGTTATAACTGAGTCATTTTAATTACAATAGATGAACTTTTAAAAGCAAGCTTTCTTCTCTTGCTGATATTTCTTCATATTCAGGAAACCAAAGTCTTGTGAAATAACTGTACAAAAGTTAGTGTCATCCTGAGGAAAACAGAGCAAGAAAGTGGGAAGCAGGAGAATGAGTAACTATGTGTGAGCAGCATCTAGTGGCTAATACCTCATTATGAAGCAGGAGGCAAAGGACTTCATTTTAAGTCTGTTTTTGATGCTGAATGTTTCTGGGAGGAAGTGAAGCATATGAGGGGGAAAGACAGCACTGACTGCTATTGCAGCTTGTGAACTGAAAGTTCCTGAGATCGTATATTGACTCTTTCTTCACCCTGTGGTCTCAGGAAATAAACTGTGCACTCGAAGGGTAAGCCTTCACCTGCACATGGCTGTGCTTTAGGTTGACCGGACAGAGGATGTGACCTAAAGCCCTTTTTGTGGTGTGCATTATGACATTGCATCTCCATTCCTTTGGCAAGTTGGAACTTCTCCATAACAGCCCTTTCCAGCTGTGCAGTTAGAAGAATGGATGGGACCAACACATCCTTGATTTCTGAGAGTAATTTTCATTATCACTGAGCAGTCCCTGAGCTCCCAAATCAGCCACAGGTTGTACAAATGAGGAGAGTGGTTCTATTATAATCCTGTTTCTCATGCCTTCTCTCCTCAAGGACCTAGAACTAGGGATATTTAAAAGATATACAGAGATATTCTGAAGAAAGATGTTTAAAAGGAATTTCTTATTACTTTGACAGCCACTGAAACAGGTGACCCAAGTGATCCAATTAGCCATTATCTGATCACCTCATCCATTCGGAGAAACAAAGTAGCTTTAGAGAATGAGACCTCAGAACCTTTGTATGCTAGAGAAAAAAAAAATTGGTACATAACCATGAATATTTTTTACACCTTCTGATAAAAAAGCAATAGATTGGATATCCACGGGTGTCCATGGACAATCTTCAAACAATGTTAAAAGAATACAGTGAAAATAACAGGTTATGCTCTATGAAACTACTTATCGAAATTTCACATTCAAAACTTTGCAGATGTACTAAACAGTTAACTCTCCATGTGAATTTGCAGTAAATAGGAAGTAGGAACACAGTCTTTACAGAAATATCATCTAATAAAAAAAGTGAAAAAATTATATACAGCACTGCATGGTTTTACCTTATGACATGACACTCAGTGCAAATTTTACTCCAAAGAGTTACAGATTTTTTATCAAGAATATTAGTTTTTCCTACATTTCTCCATGATCTTGTTCATGATTCATTCAAACACCCATTTTCTGCTGCTGCTTGTACTGAAACAAATCCCATCCCCTCAGATTTGCTTTAATTTTACAGTGCTAGAAATGAATAACACGCCTTGCTTTAGCAAGATTTACCTAAAATTGCTATAAAAACCCCATTTAAATTCACTGCTTAAAATATTATATATTTAAACTGTATTTCCTACTACAACATTTTGACACATATTACTCTTGTTGGAACACAGCTTTGAGTACATTTTCTGTTGTTCTTATTTTCTTATTTCTTCACTGGCTTATAGTTGACAGCCTTAAGACTGGAGTTCTATCTCTCTTCTGTAGATAGAATAGATCCCCGTTTCCTTATATTTCCAAATCCTACAAATCTTCTTAGACGTTAACAAGCAGCTGTGAGAAGACTATAATCTGGGGACTCAACGCGCAGTCCTTGCTGAGAATCTTAGAAAAATAATAAGTTGGTCTCTGCAGTCATGTGAGAATGGGTGAAGACATCAGGTTACATGACTTCATTTGACATACACTGTATTACGAAGGCCTTTTAAAACACAGGAATTAGAAGACAGGCTGGCAAAGAACACAACTCATACACTAAGATCATCAATCCACTTCCTGTGCAGTGAGTCTGGAGCCACAGGTTAATTTTACCTGGTTTTGATGTACAGAAGCAGACCTGTTTGTAAGAGACTCTTGCTGAATGTCCGAGTAGTATTTCAGTGCTTGCACAGAGTATGTTTCATAGCTGAGCATCAGTACCTGTTCTGTTCCATTTGCAAACTCTGAAATCACAAGACAAACAAAAAAAACCCTGCCACATGAGGATAATGTAGGAAACCCCTTAAGCAAGTCATAGGTGTCTAGCACAAGGTTGGACACATACCCACAGATCCCTGTCAACTGTGGTTAACTATAGACACATTATATTTTCTTGCAGTGCACACAGTCAATTAAAACCGTTCTTTCTCATTTACAATGCAAAAGCCTCTACCCCATGGCTGTTGAGCCTGTCACACTTTGGCAAGAACACACTATGGGGAATACAACCTCCAATTTTACAATACATTGAACACAACACCTCTTATTCCAGCTTACCCTGCTTTTGGGAAAACAGCTCTTCTAGTCTTAAACTAATAAAAGTAATTGAAAAGCTGGTTAAAAACTTTCCTTGTCCCTTGTTATATGTCCTCCTAGCAAGCTTTGAGAGGTGACCAGCTGCAGAAGCCATTTTCAGTGACCACATTAAGTAGTTGTCTTTCCCATGAAAAAAAGTTTTTCTGAGAAAAACAAAGGGAAAATATTCCCCTATTAATTCTGAACTGTGAAGTGCTGCCTTTCAGCATCCCATTGCATCATGGATTTAAAAGGATAACCAAGAAGGTGGCAGATCCACTCTGAATGGGAGGTTGTACATGATAACCTCCGGATCACCCTTCAGTTTCTCTAATACTATGAAATAATTCCATACTGAGTCTCCAGGCTGATGTATCAGCCCATAAAGGAATGTAGTTAGAAGCAGAATTCATAAGCTGAAAGGACTTCCCAAACCAATAGTTGTCTTTATCTCAAATCCTCAGAATATATCACCTAATTGCCTCCTATCCTCAGCTGTCATTTTTAGTCCTTCATACAAAAGCTCTGACTGAACTCAGAAATGTGCTACTCATTTTTCTGCAGACATCTGTCAGATCATTGGACTTTGTGCCATATTAGAAAGCTTTTCTTTATGAAGGGTCAACAACCCTCTCAGGCAGTGCTGAAGAAAAATAAGCAAGAACCATGCTAAATTGCAATAGATCCCAAATTACATATTTTGCACTTTCAAAAGGTGATTCGCAATTTTCTTGCTCCTCAAGCTGACGTGCTTTAAATTGGTACTTCAAAATGTCTGCCTTTTAGCACCCAGATGCTGACCTCAAACCCGTTATCCTGACATAAGAAGGAGGAGGGGGGAAGAGAAAAAAAAAAGGCAGGTGCCAAAAGGAAGTGTAAACTCAGGAAAGGATATGGGAAAATAGCAGGAAAAAGGAAGAAATGGCAAAATGTAGCAAAGTTCAAAGAGTAACACAGATCAAAAAAGGAGAAAAGCAATGTAACTAGGAACAAAACTGGAAGGTCAATGGAAAAGCAGAAAAGCTGATGCAAGAAAACATTGCCTTGTTGCAAATATTTGTTTGTTAGAGGAAGTAATTTTTTTTCCATGTATATTTAGGTTCTGTAGTTAATATCAAGGTGATACTTAGAAACACTATTCAAAAAGTTGTAATTTCTCTTAGATGCCATTGTTGGTGTGTGTTCACTGGCCTCCTTCAAGTTTGAACTGTTTAGGCTATAACAGAACTTCCAGAAATTATTTTTGTAGGGCAGCTTTTCCTTGGAGACTTTAGAATAAAAGAGAATTGGTAAATAGGAAAAGAGGAAGGAAAAACTATTATTTTTATATCTAGAAACTCACAATGTCATGTAATTCTAGAAAACCCAAAATTTAAGAAGCAAAAAATGTTTTCCGAATGTTTGAGTACTTGCCAGGAGGCACTAAAGAAGATGGAACCAGATGCTTCTCAGTTCCCATTAAAGGATAAGAGGCAATTGGGACACTTTAAAATACAGCAAATAAAATTTAAACCTTAGAATTTTTTTTTTGCATTGTCAGGCTGGTCAAACCTCTTTGGCTGTCCAGAGGGGTTGTGGAGTTTCCATTGCTGGAAATATTCAAAGCATGACTGTGCAGGCAAATAACAAAGGCTGGACTGGCTATCTAGTGTGTTCACTTCCAACCTTAGTGATGTTGTGATGTTAAGAGAGTGGGATATGGGTCTTGGGAGAGACAAAGGCAGGACTTGAGTTCACTGGGAAAGCAGCAGGACAGAAGAGGAAAGAGAAGGGAAAGGCTGGAAAATTAACTGCTTGCAAAAGCATATTAGAATTTGGATAAATCTTCAGAGCAGATCTAAGAGGTGATTCAAATCACAGAATGGTTTTGGTTGGAAAGACCTAAAGACAATCTAGTTCTAACCCCCTGTCATGGGGCAGGGACACCCTCCACTAGACCAGGTTGCCCAAAGCCCCATCCAACTTGGCTTTGACCTCCAGGGAGGGGGCAGCTGCAACCTCTCTGAGCAACCTGTGCCAGTCCTTCAACACCCTCATAGTGAAGAATTTCTTTCTTATATCCAATCTAAGTCTACCTTCCTTCAGTTTAAACCCATTACCCCATATCCTATCACTCCATGCCCTTGTAAACAGCCTCTCTCCAGCTTTTCTGTAGCCTCCCTTCAGGTACAGGAAGGCTGCAATAAGGTCTCTCTGGAGCCTTCTCCAGGCTGAATAAGCCCAACTCTCTCAGTCTGTCTTCATAGGAGAGACACTCCAGCCCTTTAATCATCTTCATGACCTCCTCTGGACTCACTCCAAGAGCTTATTTTGGGGGACCCAGAACTGGACATAGTGCTCTAGGTGTGGTCTCACGAGAGCAGAGTAGAGAGGAAGAATCACCTCCCTTGAACTGCTGGTCATGCCTTTTTTAATAATAATAATAAATAATAATACATAAGTTAAATAATAAAATATATAACAAATAAAGTAAAGCTCATGTGACAAACTGCATGAGCAGACTTGGCAAAGACCTAATACTTAAAAGGTACAGGGAATCTCCGGTTTTGTTTCAGGGAGCAGTGAACAGGGTTGTTCCATGAGTGAGGCTTTCCCAGTTTCAGCTGAGGTGGAAAACAAGGGTGACCATATGGGTTGAAAGAGACAAGGCTGGAGTCAAGAGCAGAGGCAAAGCTATAACATAGGACTGAGGTCTGTGCAGGAAACAGGGCTGGAGACTAGGTACCTGTGTGTTCAAAATCTGTCAGGAAACAAGGCCAGAGAGGGGACTGGAAGCAATCACAGCACAACTTAAGCAAGCACACAAGTAAGCTCTGAACTTAAATGGACGAAGACGCAGACTATGTGTACATGATCATTCCGGTCAGGGCTGATCAGGGAAATTAAGGTCCATTTGTGCACATGAGGTTCTTACATGTTGAGACCTTCTTGTTTTGGTATTGTCTTCAAAGCCTTAGTTTTCTTTAAATACTAGATGTGATTTCCCACATCTTTAAAAGAACTACAACTCCACAATTGTCACCTTTTAGTGCCAGGATCAGAACAAAGCAACACTGAGAGACAGAAGAAAAAGTATATTATTTAGTTATTATTTAGTTCTGATATTGGTTTAGTTAATATTGCACACGTTTCTCGTGATCTCATTGTCAAGACTTACTTGCTTGATTCATTTCCAGAAGAAAACCAAGTCTTTTCTTCAGCCTCAGGCAGAACATCAGCACAGAGAATTTCATTCCCAGGCTTTACTTTACAGACTATATAGAATTGAACTGTAATAAAGACTATCATGGAAATGATCTGACAAGACTAAGTAAGGTTAACAACCTCCCAGCCCTAATATTTCAATTGTGTGTATGGTTCGAACTCCTGAAGCTTCAATTTATTCTTATTTATTGAGAGGAAACATTTGGTGCAGTAATACAGTACAGTTCTGCTTCGACAGCAGTACCTGCTTCTCAATGTTAAATCTACCAAAGAACTCTAATCCTGAGTCATGGTTTCAGCAGGGATAGAGTTAATTTTCCTGCCGCATTTTGGATTTAGGATGAGAATACACTGATGTTGATAATACACTGATGTTTTAGTTGTTGCCAAGCAGTCAAGGACTTTCTGATTTCTCATAGTGGCTTTCCAAAGAGAAGGTGGAGGGGTTCCCAAGGAGGGGAGAGGGGACACAGCCAAGATAGGTGACCCAAACTGACCAAAGGGATATATTGTACCTCATGATGTCATGTTCACTATATAACTGGGGGTTGGCCAGGAGGCAAGGAAGCTTGGAAATTAGCTAAGCATTGGCTGAGGATGGTGAGTAATTGTGCTGTTCATCACTTTTTTTGGTATATTCTTTTTCCATTGTTGTTATCATCATCATCATCACCTTCCTTTTCCATCCTATTAAACTGTTTTTATCTCAACCCACAAGATTCTTTTTTTTTTTCTTTACTGATTCTCTTCACCATCCCACTGAGTGAATGGCTGTGTAGTTGCTTTAGGTGCTGTGTGAAACACTGATGCTAGAAATCAAACCACTCAAAAAGACAGTAACTTAAGACTTTTTTATGTGTGCTTGCATTTTTTCCCCCATCATTTCATTCTCTTTGAGTCTTCTAACAAGGATGTTATTCAGCATCAGTTTTCTTGATTTGGAAAATACCGACCTTGTGTCAACCCATCTACCACAACTGAATCCTTTTAGAGAAGTACTAAAAAAATTTTCAAGTTATAACAGCTATCAGTCATTTAGTGCAAATGCAGATTGAATTTGAATAAGTTGGACATTTTTTTGAGCTATCCATTCTCTTTTCTGCCTTGAAAATATTAATTCAGCCAAAACTGGTTACACTGAAGCAGGAGTAGGAGTGAGAGATTTCAAAATAAAGACAAAGATATATTGGCACATTGTAGTGATAAATCTATATGTTCTTATTTCATATTCAGTCCAGAAAATAATTCTTTTATTTTTAGAAGGAAATCATCCACACACACACATATTGAAACAGATGATAGTGACTTCCAGAAATATTATGTGAAGAACTCAGTGAATTAAGTGAAGAACTTTTAGCAATATCATGTTTTTGAAATATGAACTCTGTGCATGATTAAATGTTTATGAGCTCTACTGCGCTTTAAATACACCTGAGTTAAGAAACGAATTCTGAGTTTTTACCTGTATAATGGGCAGTGACTGATGACTCATCACCTGACACCATTGAAATGAACGTTAATATTTATCATGCAAAAGGTATGGTAACAAACTTTGGTTTTATAATCTATTAAAAGTCAATTAAAGTGTCAGCTAGTAACAAGAATTAATTATTATACATGCAAACATCCATTCAAAGGTCACATTCAGTGTTTCCTCCTTCTACCCTTCTCAGATGCTTTGTTCACTGAGATAAAATACTTTGTGGCTCAGTCTACAATGAACATGGAACAGCTCTATAATTCTTTCTGCATTTCAATCTGGTTAGGTGGGAACTTTGTTATTCTTGTTCACATATCTTATTCAAGTCAACAAATGACTGCTCAGGGAAAGGAACCAAAAGACAGGACTAGCTCAAATGTTGGCAAGTAAAGTATCTCCAGGGTCCTGTAACAATCTGTGACTAACCCTTCACAGTCTTTCCTTTCCCTACAATCATTGCTACAGCAAGTAGAGTTGTGCCTGAAAGGAGTTACTGACTACTACCACAAAGTTTGCTGGCTGCTGCCACAAAGCTATGGGACATCTCCTTATGATGTGATCTGGATCACTGAGTGGCTTCTAAGTGAAACTTTGAATTCAAGGATGGGTAGAAATGCAACAAGCTTGCACTAGCCTGCAAAACAGAACAGCTGCAGCATTTTCTACTGCAGGAATAAAGCACACTCTCCTCTATTCTTGATTGCAAATCTCACCTGTAAAAGAAAGTCTGTACATGGCAACGTGCTAAAAGCCACAACTGTATAATTTTGTCTCTCTGATTTCAAGAGATATTCTCCACTCTTGATACTCAGTCACCTCTCTCTTCCCTTTGCTGTTTCTCATCTGGCTGTGGCTTGAAGGGGTAAGGCACAGCTGGTTGGGTTCCCCTATCACTCAGTTAGAACCTTTCAGTGGCTCCTGTAAATTGATTTGTTCATTTCTGAAGGCTGGCTATATAAAAGAAATGTGTACTGTATAAAATGATTACTTCTATTAAAGTAAAATAAGCAATACTGCATGGGAAAACCTTTGTTGCAGTGTTCTGTTCCAGCACCGTAAATTACTTGGAAGCCATTAGGGCATTCGTCTTTGAAGGTTCATGTATATAAAATGCATTATTAACTTACTAAATGTTATTGAAATGTACAGTTAAAATAACATGACTGAAAGACTGCAGACAGTGACTTTAAACTCAAATTGTCCTTTTCATTATGAAGTAGGGTTTTTCCTTTTTTTTTTTTTTTTTTACAGACTTTAGCAAGGCTTACTTAGTTTACTAACTGAAATTTTTTAGTTTATAAGGGGAATATTTTACTTCTCTCTATCAATTGAAAATATTAATTCATGGTAAAAATTTCCAAGCATTGAAAGAATAAAGAATGAATTTTGCACAAAGAGATTAAGGTTTGTTTTAGCACTTTAAACCAGTGGTAGAAGCTAGCTTATCAAAAATCATATGAGCATTTCACCCCAAAGTGACATCCACAATACCCAGAGAAAGTAACAAGCCAACAGGACTGTGGACCCTGCAAAGTTCCATCTGAATTCTTGCAGTAGAAGGATGCTGGTAAGCAAAAAAGATGAGTTATACAGTTGCCTGCTTTTGTAACAATGCTGAGCAAGCAACTATTACTTCACATTCATGACTAAAGGCACATGTAGGCTACACCTAAACAGATAGCCATGCACATGCATCCTGGCTGTGCTCCAAACCTATTAGGGGCAATATCTTGCATGCACCCTGTTTTGTGTCTTGTGTCTTGTCTTTTGAGGGAAGGTTGGGTGACAAGAAAGGTGCTTTAACACTGACTCTGTAGACAGGTTGGGACTGTCAAGAAGTCAGTGCTGCAGGAAATATCCTGGCATACACTTGCTTTCCATTCAGTCTAGGAGAGGATGTAGAGAGAGGCCAGAAGTCACATTTTCCAGAAGTGTTCAATTACTTGAAGCAAAAATTTTGAGGTTTTGTCATAGTGAAAAAATGGAGCAATTCCTTGCTTTAATCTACATTAGTTCTTTTTTTATCAGTGAATCAGGGCAAGTCTTCCCAGAATCTTCAGTATTCTTTAAATCACGTCCAAGTATATATAAATACAAATATAAACATACCAAATACCTACAATCAAATATATACAAATGCATCGAGTTGGACTTGATGAGTCTTATGGGTCCCTTCCAACGCAAAGTATTCTATATACAGATATAAGATAACTCAGAATTTGATGCTATTACATGATTATAGAAGTCATAGTGCTAGGGTCCTAGGTGGATACTTACCTTATTGATAAACTGATGAGTGTCCTCTCAAATCACCACCAGTATGACTCTCTGGGAACACGACATGAGCTTTCAATACCTGTAACCCTCTCAGATTATGATATCTGGCCAAACTGACAGCTTTCTGACTGGACAAATAAACTGACTTCTTTGTGAAACCTCTAAGCAAATCTTCAAAATCCCCTAACTTTATTTTTCTTTGTACCCATCTCTTGCAAACCCCCTTTTGAAAAGCTCTACTGACTGCAGAACATCAGGTTTTGGAAAGGGTGTAAATATAATTTCTATATTATATTTACATGCTCTGTGTGCATGTACAATAAAAAAGTAGAGCTTATAGCATAATCAATTAGAGACTTTTCTTTGGCAGTATATGTTGAGTGTCTGTGTTAAGAGATACATGTTAATGTGTAAAGTCAAAGAGGGAAATTCTGCCATTTCTTGTATGTATTTGAGTAATTCAGGAAATGTAATTTCAGTGATCTATGAAATATCAATTCACAAATCAAGCCTTTTGGTTCAGATGGAAAAATAGATTATGTTTTACTCCATTCCCTGCAGTAAAACATTAAATTATGGACAGACTTATTTACAACTTCTTATGTCTGCATCTGTTATTATTTTGCAATATTAACATTGCATTTACACCTCTTTATAAGACACTTCATCTGGTATTTCTCTTCAATTCCTAATAAACCACTTCCAACTTCATAATCTGTTAACATTGCAGACAGTTCCCAAATACATGTCTACAAGATCTCTTCAGTGATGCCTGTACATATAAACCAGTAGGTAACAATGCAAGTATTAGAATCAGGTAAGTAAAGTAAATTTATAGACAGTCATTAGCCTTATTTTTGAAATTATTGCAGAAGCTGTCATGCTACTGAGACTTAAGAATTGGTGGCAATTGTATAATACACTAGCCAGGAACATACTTTATCAAAACAAAACTGGATGGAAAAAACAGTTCACAATATGTACGCATTTTATGTTGAGACTTGGAAAGAAATAAAGAAGCTGTATTATGGTGGTTTTAGTATTAATAACAGTTCATAAGACATCCACAATCTTCAAAGGTTATCTCCTTTTATCTTTTTAGCTGCTCTAGTTTTCTCACACTTTCCCAACTGTTAAACAGGACACATGCAAAGTAAGATCAAAGAAAAAACCCTAATACTTCCTTCAAAAAATTGTATACTATACATTTACAGAGTTTATCTACTTAAGTAGAAAGTATTCCCAAGTGACATAGAGGAAAGGAAGAAAAGATTCTTCATCAGAAATAAGAAATGAGAAATGACAAAGTTCAGGTTTTATACAGAGAAACATTATGCCAGTGAGTCATTGGAATGATTTTAAGACTTCAAATGTGTAGGTCCTGTCTCCTAGTCCATTTGTCCAAAAACTAGTGAAACATATACCAAAAGCCTGGATTTGGGCAAATGTTCAAGGCACTTCAACCGAACTCTTTTACTTAAGGAACAATGAACATCTGCTGATGCTGTTGTGGGCCCTTGGGTCAGCAGGACGCCTTTTGTTGCTGCTGGCTTTTATTGTCAAAAAAAAGACAGCAATACCCTCAAGAAAAAAAGGAACTTGCATTCTTGGTTTTATTAATGTATCTTTTGCTCCTTGTATTGTTATATGTTATGTTTCACTGCAGCTATCACAGAGACAGACACAGGTTTCACAACATGCTTGCTCTTAGAACAGATGTGGTACTGCATTGTTGGAACTGGACAGTTTTCAACTGTATGTTTATTTACTCTAGAAGAGTGTTTACGCCTTGGTATGTGTTTTTAATTTAAAATTCCAGTAATTTTTTTCTGTTTAAGATCAACAGTTTTCATTGACTCTGAAAAATACCTTTGAGTCTTTGCAGTATCCAGAACCTATGTGTACCAAAAGTTTAGATAGCCATTGCTCTCAATAACATTGAATGCTGGTTGTTGTTTGGTGGGCTTTGTTTTGTGGGGTTTTGTCATTCGTGTAACAAGGCATTTGCTTCCTGTTTATTGCTTTAGTTCTTTAGCTACATACAATTCACAATCCCTTTCATACTGTGGTAAGAATAAGAACAGAGGAAAACTACAAAGCCTTCAACAATTCAGCCCAGAGCCACAAATTCCAAAACCTGGCTGAGACTTTTCAGAATGCGTCGGTTCAGAGTTATGACCTCTTGGACTGCAGTGAATGAATCAACTCTTCAGAATAATGTATTACAAGAGTTCTTTCATGTATTATTTCATTGCCATACTTGATTGCTGCTTTTTTTATGTGTTGGAATATGCCGTTCTCAAAGGATACTTGCGAATGGAAGGCATGTTTTTTCCCCATGACCTTTGTCTCTAGCTAAGTCCTGAGACTTATAAAGATATGCGTATGTGTGTGTGTGATCGTTTTTTCTTATACCAAGAGAGATGTCCAAATCTTTTGGCAACATGGAAGAATAAACATTAGTACATATCTCTCCATTGTTAACACAAAATTATTCCTCCATATGCCTGAATGAAGGGATTGCTTTGCTACATGATGGGTCATATTCTTTCACCTGTAGTGTAAATAGAATTGAAATATTGTTAATACTGCAAGGCTGAATTCATCTCCTTGTGGAACTCCTTCTTAAAGAGGATGTACAACAGATCTGTTTTTTGCATCTGACAAATGCCTCTTGGTTATGCCTGTTATCAGTTCCTTTCAGGAAATTTAGTTACATGGAGTGTCCTTTTCTAATTTTATGTAAAAGTTCAGTCAGCCAGAGAGCTACAATAGATTTGTCTATTTTTCTATAATTAATGGAAAGTATTTTTCTTGGTGCTATGTATGGTGACCTAAATAACAGGTACAGTATTTCTGTGTCTTTATGGACAACTATATCTTTAGGAGGAAAACAAATGTGGTGAAAAGGGTGAAAATACTCTTCATTCCATGCATCCTTTTTACTGTAACTGAATACAATTATTCTCCCAGTGATCACATATAGAAAATATCAAACAAGGAGTTACATTTTTAAAGGAAAAAGCCTTTAATAATTTCAAGTTTAATTAACTTACTAATTAAAAGCCCTCACTGTATGTAGAGACCATTCATTTGGACAAATGAGAGTAGGTTTAATAGGACAGAGTGAGATGATACAATCATGGAAAATGTAAAGTTAGCTCAAACTGCTTTGAAAGAGACAGTCACTATCTCAGTGATTAATGACACGAGACAATAATATCTGCTTTTCATTTATAAACATTGCCTAGCTATTTTAAATTAAGCAAGTAAAATTTTTGTCCATTACATATAGCTATTCCAAAAGAGTTCTCCAAATATACAAGATATGAAAATAAAAAATCAAAAGATACAAAAAAGGAAACTGACAAGTGAATAAAAACTCCTAATCTGAGGAGAAGAAAGTATTGATCTTTCTTCAAAAATTAAATTAATTTTAATTCTATCTTTCTAGTTTGGATATTTAGAATGTAATTTCTTCCTTGATTAATAGATCTAAGAAGTCTAGCAAGTGCAAAAGCATTATCCAATGATTCTATCTTTTTTATTTGTGAATGATTTGCAAGCAGGCAGTGTTCTGAACATCACAGTCATTTATGACTTGGCAAAATAAACTTGCATGTTTGCAAGCAGTTCACAGAGCTGTTTAAAAAACTCAAAATGGTGATGAATCTGAATGGTGGATAAATACAGAAAAATCATGAACCTGCTTACATACAGCCAGTTAACAGAAGCAGCTAATTTAACTGGGTAAATTATTTACTCATCTTCAGTCTTAAATGGTCTTGCTAAAATGACATTACTTCCAACTCCACAAATTTTAAAATGATTAGGCTGTTGAAATGATGTTTCTATTCCTATTATACCTGTAATAAACTTCTCTTACACTCAGCAGTTTTATCTGGCCATATTATTACTATTCTGTAAATACAGACCTTACATTTTGCCATCAAGAGCTACACTGAAAACTGCATGGCTAAAAAATTTGTGTACTGTAGCTTTCCTAAAGATTTTATAGTAAAACTATAATATTCATTTTATAGTAAAATTATAATTTGACTATAAATCTTCAATATTTAGTATGACAATGCACTGCAATCTTATTGACTGATGGTTATTATATGATTTTGTCCTAAACGCAATAGGAAGAGAAATCTATGAGGTGATCATTTTACCTCTGAGGTTTTGTGAAGAGCAAAAATTGCAAAATACATGATATGTAAAACCTCTTTACAGTAAGCATAACTGCTACTTAATAAGTGTATTAAACTGCTAATTAATGGTACTCAAACCTCAGGAACGCAAAGGATTAGGAAGTGTGTAAAAGCATCTATTCGTACTAGTCTTTCAAATTGAGGAACGGGAAGACTAGAATGTGAACTGCAAATTACTTTTATGAGTTCAGACTAGATGGAAGGATATGCACATTCAAAATTATGAAAACTCAAAAGGGTGTAAGAAAATAAAAAAAAAATTAAAATACAGTACATAGTGATATCTATACCTGAATTGTCTAAAATTCCTGTGTGTGTCCACATAACTAAACTGTAAAAAAATTAATAACATTTTTACTTGAGTGGGACTCCAAAATACATAATTTTCTGGGTTGTCCCAGTGCCCTTAGAGACAGTAGTACAGGTAGTACATTTCTTTTATGTAATATATTAATGTAAAAAAAGACAGTTTTTTCCTTTCAGAAAAAAATGAAAACTTTAAAGAAAAGAAAAAACTAGTGGGAAAAAATTAACTATTTTTCTCATAATACAGATGCATAGGTAGAAATAACCACATGCAACAAGACACACATAAACTCAGTGTGTCTTTTGCCATCACATAGAAGAAAAAACACTGATATCTCTGCACATCAACAAGGGATGTTGAGGAGATGCAAATTTAATTCGTGAGACAAGTAAAAAATAAAAGTTTCTAGGATTCTAACTTTGATGGAAGTCTTATTCTCATGCACAGAAGAAACATCCATGTGAAGGGGGACTGCTCTTTTCCTATTTTTAAATGCTGAACTGACTCACTTTATCACATAGAATTATTAGTTAAGGAAAATCAGGAATCTAAAATACACGTACACAAAAAAGAAACACACAATATGCAAGGAATCCATGAAGCAGGTTAGAACTCGAATCAAGAGTAGAATCAGGTTTCTGAACTACAAAGCTAGTACACAACCCTATATATATATAGGCCACCCTTTTATGCCAACAGAATCACAGAATCCTATAGGCCACCCTTTTATGCCAACAGAACCACAGAATGACTAGGCTGGAAAAGACCTTTGAGATTATCAAGTCCAGCCATTCTTGTTCTCTACTAAACCATATCCCTAAGCACCTCATCTACCTGTCTTTTAAATTCATTCAGGGTCGGTGACTCATCCACCTCCCTGGGCAGCCTGTTCCAGTGCCCAACAACCCTTTCAGTGAAGAATTTTTTCCTGATGTCTAATCTGAACGGGCCCTGGAGCAGCTTGAAGCCATTATCCCCCCTCACCCTCATCACCTGTCACTTGGGTGAAGAGATCAACACCTGTATCTCTCAAACACTTTTCAAGTAATTATAGACAGTGATAAGGCCTCTCCTCAACTTCCTCTTCTCCAAGCTAAACAACCCCAGTTTCCTCAGCTGCTCTTCATAAAGGTTTGCTCTCCATCCCCTTCACCAGCCTGGTTCTCTGGACACTCCAGGATCTTGATGTCTTTTTTGTAGTGAGGGGCCCAGAACTGAACACAACATTTGAGGTGCAGCCTCACCAATGCTGAGTACAGGGGCACAATCACCTCCCTCGACCTACTGGCCACACTGTTTCTGACAAGCCAACATACCATTAGCCTTCCTGGCCACCTGGCTACACTGCTGGTTCATATTCAACCTGCAGTCAGTCAACCAACACCCCCAGGTCCTTCTCTGCCAGGCTGTTGTCTAGCCACTCTTTGCCAAGCCTGTAGCGCTGCACAGGGTTATTGTCCCAAGTAAGCCAAGCTGTTCAAATCTGTGTAATCAAAGCCTGGAGCCCACAAGATCACCTGTCTCCCATGCCTGTTGACTTTTGGTCAACAGCTGTTCCAGACAACAAGTAACTGTGATGTATTTCTCTGTTTCACAAGGAAACAAGATAAACCATAATCATACTTTCAATATGAAGTCAGGATTCTTACCTTAGTGGCCTAAATTTGAAAATAATTAATTTGCATGCCATTTGGAAGGTTCAGAAGACAAATATGGATTAATTTACTCTGTTGCTAGTCTAAGATCGTCAGATAAGGAGCCTAAGCTCCTCTTGTGTTTCTAGTCTGTCTTTGTGTTCCTGAATAATTTATGCAGGTATAAATGTGAACTATCTTTGGCTACCTGTAGATTGTGTTTAAATTACTTTATTTCATTCTTGCTTTTCATGTTCAGAAGTAATCTTATTTTTCATTAAAAATAGATTGAACTTGCTTGGATATAAAAGCAGCAAAGGAGGAAACTATCACACATAAGAAATACACATAATTAGGGGGCTAAGAATTTTGAATTAAGAGCTTGATAAATTGTTGCACATACTATGCATTGTGTGCATGTTATTTACTAAAGTAGATTGAAACATCCTCAGAGACTATTTGCATTTAAATTCAGCTTAATGTTTCAGTTTACCACAGAGATGAGTAAAGAGACTTGTCTAAACCAAGAAATGACCCAAGACAAGAGTGCTTCTTAAAGTTTTAAAACAGTTGATTAGTCTTATCCTCATAGTTTTTGTGCATTTATTCTAATCTTTACAGGGTCACAAATAGATTATTATGAAGACAAGGAAAAATAGGAAAAATGTCAGAAAACCTCAAACAATGCAAGTAAGCATTTAACTGTGAAATGTTTGTGTTTTTAAAATGGAGCCTAAATAAATGGTATCTATAGTTTATCAAGGCAATCCATCCTTACCTGTGCCCTAGTAAAACAAAGCCAAACAAAAAAAACCCTCTAACCAGCCATATAATGAAATAAATGTATCTTTCTGTTTTTACTTACCACCTTATCCAGTGCCTTAAGACAACCTTAGGAAAAAAGCAAGGAAACAAAGACGATGAACACCATTTTGTTGACCCAAACCAGAGGCACAAAATGTCACCTTCACTGGCACTTGGATGGTGTTGATAATCCAGGTTGCTAGCAGTCTTTTCAAATAAGAGGAAAAAGTCAAAAATTTATAATGATTTGCACAGATTTCCCATTCTCAGGAGGTAGCTCTGGTTTGGATATTAAAGCCACAGCCTGTATAAAGGTTTCTTTCTATAAATACCAACCTCTCTACTGGTGCTGCATGGAACATACCTAGCAACATGAGATATTAAGACCATCCATCAGTATCCTTAAAGTAATCAGAAAGGTTTCATCACTTTTTTTTTCTGTTGGTTGCTTTTCCTAAAGGCCAAATAGAACTTAGCTGGATATTCATATCTCAGAGGAGCTGTGGGTCATTAAATATGTCACTGTACATAACGATTCATGTGAGAAAATGTTGACATTTGCACTGGCAGGAATAGCACTGGTTAAAGTGTTTTGCTTTCATTCCTAATATTTCTTTGACCAAGGGTAGATTTTAGAAACAATTTTTTTTTTCTCAGACTCCCTCTTGCTATTGAGGTTCTTTGTTTCTCCAGGCAAATATGTAGATCTACTGTTTTTTAACTGTAGCGGAGAACAGTAATATTACCTTGTTAGCATGCCACTCTGACTGATAGGCTAATATATTTGGATGTGTGCTAAAAGAAATGTGAGGTAGAAGGTGTATGTAGGTGTACAGTGATGTAGTCTTAAAATTAATGCTTTCTCATGGAACAGAATAGAGCAAATGCACAAATTAAATACAAACTGCAAAGTTTTAAATTCAATCTTAATAATAAAAAGATTTATCCATTCTCTCCTGGTATTTCACTCTTTCTATAGTTCAGAACGAAAAGGTCAACACATTTTTCACTATGTCACAGCCTTTTCTACACAATAATTTATCACACCAGTAAGTAAAAATATACTAGATCAAAGTATTTGAAGATAATCACAATTATCTTGTTCCTGTGGTTGCTCATGTTTGACCAAGCTAATTATGCCTTGCTTCTTTACAGATTTATACAGTAATTGCCAGAGTGCTCTTAGAAGGATGGCTGCCAGACGAGCAGAATGAACTCCTCAGAGAATGCTAATGGGACTTACAAACAGCAGCTTTTAAAGGGCTGTGACCTGTCATACCAGAGTATCTTACTGCTGCATCTTAAATAAGGGCAGGGGGTAGGGACAGTAGTTTGGTTTTGTGACTTGACTTGAAAGTGATGATTTCATTGCTTCAGCTCACAGAATAACAAAATTTATATGGCACAGCTCATATTATGTATGATCCACTGCAAGGACTAGGTGTTGCCCTAAAGTTCATTCTAATATTTCACTGGCAATGAATATCTTTGTGCGTAGCCAGATCATTAAGTTAGAAAACACCCCAAACAACCAAATCAAATAATTTTCAATTGAATATGTTTATTTATGGCCAGTGAACATGTGATTTTTAAAAAAAACAAACAGCTGACAGTTTTACATACACAATGCAAAAATCTGAGGCTTGCACAAATGAATCATGCAGAAAATGATGTAGAACTACAATTGCGAGAAGTTTTGGTGGAGGGACTAATTAATAGCTTACTTCTTCCCAGTTGTGGAGTAAATAAAATTCCAAATTTCTTATTAGATCAGCTACAGTACATTGCAGTAACTTGACTTTTTAATATTTAGGTATCAACATTCTGTGTAGAAAAATATTTGCAGTCAAAATTGAATCAAAGAGTACTGTTAAAAATTAAGAGTGTGAATTTAAACTTCTAACTAACTTCAAATATGTTACCCAGGGAGAAAAAAAAAAAAAAAAAGGAAGTTTGAAAAGTGCATTATTTACAGCATATAATTTGTTTTGTCCTTTAAACATACCGAGATGCAGCTAAAATCTGCGACAACATATATCTACTAACCTACATTTTCCATTTCCCAGTGGTGCTGCATAAATGAGTGGTGTGGCATGGTGGAAAAGGTCATTTTTAGAACTGAATATTTTAATATTGTCATCAGAACATGTCTCATAGCAATTTAAGCTGCTGCTATTTCCTAAGCAAAGACAGCTCTTAGATCCAGAACGTAAGCCAAAACACAATATGAGATTTAAAGTTACGAAGGTGATTCATCTTAACACGTTCATTTGCACCAGGAAAATCCTGACCAGACCAATGTTATGGGAGATTGAGATCCAGCACTGCCTGCAACTTGATACAATTTAAATTCACGCTTAAATATCCTGGAAGGTGCTAGGCTGTTGGCCGTTCTGGGTGAAAGTGCTGAAATTTATGATTTTTGTTAAAATATTCAAAAGGCAGTAGACCAAAGAAAGGAATTGAGAACAGCAGAACACATGACTTCAAAGACTAATGATAAAACAGGTAGGATCAAGGGAATCATTACTGTCAAACCCTATTCGAAGAACTGGCAACGTGCTCTATATAGTGACTTCGTCTAAGAACAAAGCTCAGATTTCCCATAGAGGACATAATTTTTATCATGCTTGGACCTCCCTGTTTCAGACAGCATTGAGCCAAAGACAAAAGAAAATGAAGGATGTGCTCTGAAGATCTAGCAGACAACTACAAATATCCAGTGGATGTACAGCTCTCTTGTGTACATTATAGAGTGATATGCTTCTGATTAGCTGGTTCCTTATATATCCATTTTTATTCTTAAAATTCCAGTATTTAGCACATCAACATACCACATAAGATCTTCTACTTCACTTGTCTTTTTATGTGATAATTTTTGCAGTACTTCTGATTCTTCAGGATACCCCTAAGATTAGAATCTACTGTTACAAGCATGTAGTTTGTAATGACTGCACTTTGTGGAAAGGTTATGAAATTTTATGGTACTAAAACATTTAGTGGAGTATTCCAGAACTGTCTTACAAGCAGTATGAATGACTTTTTTCTGACACATCATTGATTTTATTCCATTTTCTTGGATATCATTAGCACATGTAAGTATTAAAGCTAATAATGAAATCCTAAGATTGTGGATTTCACTAAGTCACTGGAAGTACTGATCAATCAGTAGCTAGGCAGAGATGAAGCTGATTTACTTTAATATAATTTAAAATGGTCTGCCTATACAAGATGTATGAGCTATAATTTAACAGCTTAAATATCCCCTCTATTGAATTACTGTATATTATCTGTTTCATACAGAAGATGCAGTATAGTAGTGTCTGAGAAACCATGTATGGTACTTTGTGATATTTTAATACCTTCAGGGTACTCATCTACCAGAAACTCAAATTCTAATCTAATTAGTTATGGGAATAAGCTAAATTGGGGAATGATTTTCCATTCTCAATACACAGATCAGTGAACCAGCCACAGTAAGAGTAATGGGGTGAGACTGCCCACATTGCTGTTTTCAGAGGGTTCTTTCAATATGACCCTTTTTAGCTAGACCATGCAAGTCACTTTGATAGCCTTATTATGTGCAACTTTATTTATTGCAAAATCAAACAGCAACAAATGATTAGATTTAAAAAAAAAAATTCTTCCTTATCAAGAAAAAATGCTTGCAATAGATGAACACAGCATTGAGGTTATTCATTATCTAATAGCTGCAAAATGTGTGGTTTGTTCCAGGGATGGTTGATCTTGTTCCGAGATTGATGACATTAGCTGTTAGTAAAGCCCTTCAGGAGTCTTGCACTTTCACACAGGGCTGGAAATTCTCCCTCCTACTAACTTACCGTTGCGAGCAGGTCCTTTCAGAGTTGCTGGAATACTTACATGTCTGAGACTTGAACAGAACGGAAAAATGCTATTCTTTTTAACATTGTCCTGGTTTCGGTCAGGATGGAGTTAACTTCTTTTGTAGCAGCGGATGGAATGCTGTGTTTGGGAGTTAAAATTGGAGCAGTGCTGATAACACCCTGATGTTTTTAGTTGAGTCAGACAGTCAAGGACTTTCTCAGCTCTTCATATTTCTCTATTAATGAGAAAGGAGGGGACAAAGCCAGGACAGGTGACCCAAACTGGCCAATTACATCCTGCTCAGTATAAAGGGGGGCTGATGGGAGGAGGAGCAGGTGGCTCCAGGACACGCGGTTTTTGGGGGACGGTCAGGTTCTGGGACGGCTCTGGGTGGCATGGCCTGAGTTGTGGGTTTGGTGAAAAACTGCATTGTGTATCAACAGCTTCATATATTTTTGCTCTAAAGTCCTGTTAGCATTGTTATATTCTACCTTTCTGCTATTTTAGTAAACTATCCTTACCCCAACCCATGGGATTTTGGTTGTTTTGGGCTTGTTATTTGCCCCTTCCTTTTCCCTTCCCCTGCCTCACACACACACACACACACACACACACACACACACACACACACACACACACACACACACACACACACACACACACCTTCCCCTGCTCTTTTCCTTTAAAGAGTAGGCAGCTGCTTGGATCTCGGCTCTCAGCCGGGGTAAAACCATGACACATAGAGGTCAAGTAAATCAGTCCTCAATTCAGGATAGTTTCAGTTAGCATTGGAATTCTTGGAGTGAAAGCTGAATGAGACAATTTTTTCAGTCATATGCACTTAGTGATTTAATTCAAGAGTTAATTCAAGAAAATGCTGGCTGAGCATCTCTTTGCAGTATTGATGCAGATTTTCAATAGCACCTGTAACACTCATAAAGATCCAAAAGACTGAAATAAAACAAACACCATACCCATATTCTGAAAGTGAGAGACAGGCTAGAGAAATGGTCTGACAAGAACATAAAGCAGTTCAGGAAAGGAAAGTGCAAAGTCCTGCACCTGGGGAGGAATGACCTCATGCCCCAACATATATGCTGGAAAACTCATATTGAAAGCAGCTTGGCAGAAAAGAACCTGGAATCCTTTTCACACCAAGTTGAACATGACTCAGCAATGTGCACATGCTGCAAAGAAGGCAATTGGTGTCCTGGGCTGCACTGGGCAAAGCATTACCAGCAAGTGGAAGGAGGTGATCCTTCCCTTTTATTCATCATTGGTGAAGCCATGACTGGAGTACTAAGCACAGTTCTGAGCTCCGCAGCTTATTAGCAGCATGGAGCTACTGTAGGAGTCCAGCAAACTGCCACAGAGATGGTTAAAGAAATGGAGTATTTCTTATATGAAGAGAGGGTGACAGAGCTGTGGAGAACAGAAGGCTAATAAATACCTTATAGAAGGAAACTAAGAAGATAGAGACAGGCTCATTGCAGTGTTGCCCTGTGACAGGACCAGAGGCAATGGATGCAAACTGAAACACTAGAGAGTCCCTCTGAACATCAGGGAACATTTTTTTTGCTATGAGGGTGACCAAACATTAACATAGGTTGTCCAGAAAGTTTGAAAAGTCTCCATCCTTGGAAAAAATCCAAAGCCATCAGGACATGGTCTTGAGCAATCAGCTGTGTGGCCCTGCTTGGGTGGACGGGGTAGGCAGAATGACCTCTAGGCGCCCCTGTCAACATCAATGGTTCTGTGATTCTGAAATGGACAAGAATTTTTGTAGCTATCTCAGCTCAGGATTCATCTTAGGCAAAAGAGAATGGAATAATTGGTACGAGTCTCAGTCAAGAACTGAAGGAGTGAAATGTAAATGAAGCACACTGAGGCAGTCCATGTGTGTTGTAGCTGTTCATTTCATATTACAACGTCTAGTCCTGGGAGGTGAAGATGACCAGATGATGTGGATTTTTATGGAGGAAGACAGAGATGGCTTTTTCTCTTCAAAACATCAAACCATTCTAACAGGAAGATTTAAGTGTGTGATGGAGAAAATAGAAGAATTACTGAAGATGACTCTTAACACAACAAATTTTGCCTCTTTTAATAATGATCAGAAAATAAGTTACTGGTACAGTTTGCAGATGACACAAAACCTGGAGGAACAATAAAGAGAGAAGAGAACAAATCAACAAGACAAAACATTCTGAGTTTTAATGTGGCCCAATAAAAAAACTATTTAAAAGAAAAAGATCGATGATAGACTGCTGGCAGAAATTGTTGGTTCCAAGAAAGCATTGTGGGTCATGGCAAACTATCATAAACTACATTGTGACCTATGAACTGTTATATAAAGCTCTTCAATGAGATTAAAAATATGAAGACAGAATAACTGCATTAAGCTAAACAAAGTCCTACTGATGACATAGGAAAAAACCCTACTGGATTCAAATAGGAATAGACGAAAAATAGTCAAATGAGTGAAATACTTAGTGACAGAATTTCTCACATTACAGTTTGGGCTGTTGGAAAGGGAGACGTCACAGTGGGTTTGTGTTGCCTGGAAAAAACAGAGATTGACATCAGCTCCAGCCAATGTTGACTAAGTTGACAAATCTTTTTTCTCAGTTGCCAGATCAGCTACCTACAGGAACTCTAGGCTACTCCAGTCAGGGTGATAAAAAAATACAAGGACCCAAAACCTTGTATACCTTGTATTACATTGCCTTTGCAAAAGTCAACACATGAAGCAAGCTTTGGCTCCTGCTGTCTTTTCATTCTTTGCAAGTCCTCCTATCTCTCCTTATTTCTCTCCATTTCCCTAGGCTCACACAGAGTGATGTTAAGTTCTATAAACATGGAAATTTCAAATGGCAGCAGGTTGGGTCCCTTACCTCTGAAACTGGCACTGTTTTTTTTTCCCACAATATCACATGAATAACTTATGGTCCAGTATGGGTCTGGTTTTTTGGGGTTGGTGGGGTTTTTTTTGGGGGGGTGGAGGTTGTTGGTTGGTGTCTGTTGTTTGGGTTTTTTTGCTTTTTTCACTACCTAGTCTTCAGGATTTAACTTTTGAGGCTATAATTTGATAAAGATCTGATGAAGATTGGGACTTTTAGTTTAGTAAGAACGCAAATCTTTTCTAGATAACACCACTTCTTTTGCTGTGAAAGGACTATAATTCATGTCAACCTAGTGAACTAAAACATCAAAAGATTCATGACAGAGAGTTTTTAGACCTGCATGTAGCAGCATAAACATAACTATTATATTAATTGTGATTATTTACATGATGTTAAATAAATAGCACTTAGCAAGTTGTCATAGTTTAAACTCAGAAGGATTTATATGGGTCAGTGTATATTTCTGTGTAGAGGGTAGTAGTTTCCCTTGTATAACTTGAACACTTACATATACCACTAATGCAACTAATGTAATATTTGTGGTGTGTACACTTTTGTGCATAGAAAGATACATTTCCCAAAAAATTTCATGTATACAACCATTTACTTTAGCTCCTGTTTTGGGTTGTGCACAGCACTTTATGCATGACCTGAAGAATAAGGCGAGTATAGAGGGGCTTATCCACCACATCAAAGATGTACAGTGCTAACTCCAAAACCTACTATAAAGTATTTTTCTCTTAACTGCTGTTTCTATATAATCTTTACAGTAGCATCTAGACCTCTGATCCCATGGAACTTAGTTAGGCCTGATGTATGAGCTACCCGGGGCTGCTGACTCAGCAGCTGCCAATTTACTCCAGCCAGATGATTATTCTCTAGACAAAAGTTAATTTGCCTTCCTGTCAAGGTCCTGCATCCTCTATAGGACTACCGAGTGTTGATCTTGACACGTATTTCTCTCCATCTCCTTGTCTTTCTGAACAAAATGCCTCATCCATGTGCATCAGCAGTTTTCAACCTGCCTGTGTGGGCTGAATATGTGATAGGTACTCATAAAATGTCTGTAAATGGAGCTGGCAGGTCAATGGGAATCTCCTTCCCTAGCACACATGTATCAAAAGTAACTGTTCTTCTCCACAAGCATCTACTGAAAATGTTTATGGCACATTCCCACTTTCAGCCATTCAGTCATCCTACTTGTAAGCCTACACAGTGTTTATGCAGCTGTTTACTGATGGGGTTCGCTAGTTAGTGTACTGGAAAATAAACCTAGTGGAAAGAAAAGTGTTCTGCCAAACCTAGATCTGAGGCAGCAAAAGTCCAGGAACTAAGAACTGATACAGAAAATTATTTTCTTAGTCTTTACATCAAGATACATCAGTATCCAGAGGTAAGTTATTACCCAAGGCTAAGCGAAATTTTGAGTTACATCCCCAAATTTGATTTAGCTCTAGCTAACTAATTTGTGTAGGAGGTTTATGATGCTGCTGTTAATCATCACATTATTCATGTTCTGCCTACTAAAAGTCAATAATGATGTTCCTGTTACTTATATAAGACTGAGGAGGTGTTAAAACTGGCACAGGATTAAATTTCTGGTTTTGTTAACTTCATTACACTTTGTGAGGTCAGTTTGGGTAACTGGGGGAGGCTCGAATATCAGACTCCAGCTTTGTAGAAAATACATAAATATTTAAACTAGCTATCAATGTCACAGCTGGAAAATATGTTTAACATTGAACTTGCTGCTAGCACTTCATGAACAACAGTGAATTTGCCTAAAGATATAATATATATTATTATTAATATAGTCTGCTTCCTGTGGAGTGTTGGCATGCTCAGTGTAGGTAACCATAGGCTATTTTCGTAGTTATTAAATAAAACATCTTAAAGAATTAAAAGAATAGATAACATTCTATTTTACTTATAAATGTTAGACAAACTTTTCAGCTTTTAATAGAAGATGCCCTTCCCTTTGTCCTATCCACAAAGATAAATTCCCCATTATGTATTTTGCTGCTCTCAGAATTTATAGTGCACTGCACAGAATTTGTATATTCAGCTGGCTAGGTACAGCCATTAGTAGCAGAAATTAGTAATACCTGAAATAATTTTTTTTAAAAAGCCCACTGAATTTTTAATCCTACTAATGTATTCAAATAAAACAGAACTACAAGGGATATTCTGATCTGACACAGGTTGCACAGGGAAATAGGCAGTGGTGAGAACTCTTCAGCTTTTTGATAGCAGGTAATAGTTATATTTATCATTTTCTATCTGGGCAACCATGCTGATTTCCCTACAGAAAAATGAGATGCCAGTGATTATATTTATGTAAGGAATTTTTTTAGAACACAGTTCCATTTACTGATTGGTAAGAGATTTACTGACTCTTCCATTTACTGATGCTCCTTTTTGGCTATTATTTCAAGTGCATATAGAAGGTGTATTCTCCACTGATCCTTCCCTGGTGTCCTGTGAGTATTTACTGAACATCAAAGGAAAAGAGCAATGTTCCCCAAAGCTATAGTCTCAAAGGACATGAACTCTCTAAACTGTCAGGCTTAGGATGTCATCTCAGCTTCTGCAAACACAGCAATGAATCCTTCTCCTGCATCTGCAGACATACCTTAATCCCTTGCTGACTTAGTGATAATAGTGAGACACAGTGATATGCCTGTAAACATAAAGCAGCACTTCTAACTTTTTGTATGTTTGTTTGGGTCTGTTTTTTTATTTTTCATCTGGGTTATAGAATTTTTTTAGAAGTGAATTCTCCGGGTGAAAATGGAGTTGAGTTATGACCTGGACACTGGGGTTGGGTGCATACTAAAAAAGGTTGCCAATAATACTAAATTAGGAGGAGCTGTTGATTCCCTCAAGGGCACAGAGACCTTATAGAGGCCTCTTGATACATAGAGTACTAGGCAATCACAAACAAGGACAAAGGCTGGATCCTGCACATGCAATGGCATAGTCCTGTATGTATATATATACCGGGGGAAAGAAGCTAGACTACAGCCCTGCTGCATGTGGATTTTTTGCTGGTGGCTAAAATGACCAACTGTATCCTGAGGTGCATTAAGTACAATATAGCAAACCAGTTAAAATATGTTGTTATCCCACTATTACCAGCATCAGTATAGCCTCCCCTGAGCATTGTCTGCAGTTTTGAGGACCCCAGTATAAGAAGAACATAAAAGTTCTAGGATATATCCAACGTACAGCAACAAAAATGGTGAGTGAGGACATGACTTAAAAGGATTGGCTAACGATACTAAATTTGTTCAGCTTACAGAAGAGGAGACCAAGGTGTGCACTCATTGTTGCCTGAGATACTGTTGAACATGCTTCACCTTTTCTCAAGACAGCTCTTATAACAACTGCTTCTATCATTTTTCTTTCAATTAGAGTTCTGGGTCCAAAAGCATCTCCCACATCCTTGTTATGCAAGAGGAGTCCAGTTTACCTTTCTCCAGAGCCCTCCTGAATTTCCAAAGCATCTAAAATCAACCTTAGCAGCGAATGAACGTGGATGAACAGTTAATAGTAACGAAAGGAGAATGTAAAAAAATGATGTGGGGTGAGAAGCTTCTGCTGTCATAATAGTGTATGTATTATATGTTGTACAAAATGCCTATTGTGTTACATCTGAAAAAGAAAATAAAAATAAGAAAAAAAAAGAACATTCACCTGTGAGTGAAGTGTGTCTTCTTGCAAAAACAAAATAATAACAGCACAACTAATGTGTAGAAAATAGTTCTCATTTCACATGAGAAGCATGTAGACTGATTTCTGAACATAATTGGAAACTTCAGTGTTCTCACCGAATTGACACAGCTGTATCCAAAGCTGGGCTTTTTCTGCTCCTTCAGAAGTCTGGCTGAGACATTTAGCCCTTTCTGTCCTCTCCTCTAACAAACTATATGGCGTATGGAATCAGATCTTACTGCACCACATTTTCTGTGTTGAACCCTGCGCAGAAGACTGAGACAGTGCTTCTGCTCTTGCAGTGACCCATAGTTGCTCTACTATTAACCTGTATTAGGAGTGCAGTCTGGGAAAACCTTTGCCAGCATCCCCTGCAAGGGGAAAGAACTTCTTAGGATTTTCCATGTTTTCCTACTTCTTCGTATGTCTAATTACTTTGTTAACAGTTCAACCTTAATACATTTAGACATATAAGCATAGTCAGTGTCTTTCAGCTGTACCGGTCATGTATTATGTAAACTCCAGGCTTTTCCTATACCACAGTCCAGTTCTAAATAATCTGCCCATAGCCACATGGAAAAATTATAGTAGTGTGTGTAACAGAATCTATCAAGACTGCCAGGGGTGCTAACCATGGCACATTTCCTACCCCCCAACTCTGTACCATTCAAATTACCAACATCTTAAGTACAAATTTTACAATTTTTTGTGATGATTAATATACAAAAATCACTTTTGTTCTCTAATCTAGAGTCTGCTGATAAATCATCATACTTCAGAAAATCCACTCTATCCCCTAAAAAAATAGTATTTAATTCTGAAAGCAACCTTAGTAGCCCCGTTGCTGTCTCAAGGGTGAGAATATGGAAGGACCTTTCTTACCTTTAATAGATCAGGCATATTCAATGAGGCAATGTGTCATTTTAACAATCAGGATTAGATCCCAGATTTTTGATTAAAAATATTTACTAAAAAAGAACATGGAAGTATGAGAGATATTAAGCATTCAACTGCTTTCCTTTCTAGTTTCTTCATTTAATAATGATGGAAAGCCTGAAGAGTATGACTTTCAAGTAACGTTCACTATGTTTCATGTAAGTCTCACTTTGAGTGAGAGATAGCATAATGGCACCCTGATTTGGCTGTATGCTATAACTAAGAAATTTTATACGTCAAAATCCACTGTAACCAAAAAGTCACTGAGAACGTCATCATTTACCTTACTGGGAACAAGACTATACTTACATTTCCACTTTTAAACCTTTGGTACGTCACTGACTTCATCTCTGTTTGTTTGCATTGCCTTTTATAGTTGTTTTTAAATTCTTCCAAGAGCATATTCAGCACCAGCATTACAAGGAACATTTCCCAGAGTATTTACTGATCATTGAACTATAATACTATGATTACAAACCCGTTTTCATACAATTTCATGTCACTTGAAAAGATTAATGTGACTGCGTAATACGTCTCTGCTGCCTACAGTCATACAGATCTGCAAGTTCTCCTTCAATTGTGACCTCTTTCTTCAAATACATCAATTTCCTAGACTTAATACTAAAAGTGTAGTCATAAAATGCTCTGAAAGAATTTTCCTCTGGAGCTATTCTGAGATTTTTTCAATTAAGTTAAAAAATGACTGACGCTATAAAGGTCTCATATTCCATCTCCTCTTCTGTAACACCACAATGTCAGAGTAATATTTGTAATAGCACATGCCACGGGATCTTTTTTTCCTATAATTTTTGTAAGTTTCTTTTAATTATGATTTAACAAGGTTCTAGTGTATGAAAGGAGCAAGAATAAATTTTAAAAACCCAAACAAAATACCCCAACAAAACAAAAACGCAAAACCAGGAAAGCACCTCTCCCCCACTCCCCCAGAAAAAATTCTCTTGGATTACACCTGAATTACTGATATCAGCCTAACTTTCTCAACAATTACTGTCTGTAACTGCAGGTACATGTTTATTCCTAGTGCTTTTTTAATTGATTTTAAATACTAAAACCAAAGTCTTCCTATAGACATAGAGATAGGTGGAGAGGTCTCATCACGAGAAAGGCTGTCTCATTCATATCAGACATCAGAGCCTCCAACTACTGGAAACTTTAACAGTGAGCAACATTTCTTTACTGCTGTTATACATAGAACTAATTGTTTGACTTAAATGTTTTAGATTGATGAAAAGATTCTGAAAACTATGTAAAAAATTCAGCAGAATTTCAGACATTTTTTCCTGCCAGAAAAGGCAAGAATTGAGAGGTATGTGTTTATTAATTAAAATCTGTCATTGATATCAAATTGTAATGATATTTGCATGTTTCTGTGTGGTTTGTTTTTCAGATTTAAAGCTGATTTGTGTGAAGACCTTCATATAAATTAAGCTTCATTAAATGGTCAAAGTAATTTATAACAAAGAAAACACTTCTTGAATTTATCTTTACCTTAAAGAAGGTCCTTTAAAACCTTAGAGCTATTTCTGCAGCTGTTGTTTAAATATTAATTTTAGATAAGCTGTGCCATGCTTCACCTCTGCTTTACTTTTCCTTATAATCGGATACTTTTACTGTAGCGTAAATTTTATCTCCATATCTAGTCATTATCACCTAGCCTATATGTAGGCTACACTTCTTTGGCAGGAAACAACAAAAAATATCATTGGGTAATAACTCTATTGCTAGTGACTTCCATTAGTTTCTTCTCAAAGTTGGAGAAGTTGAAATGTCGATTTTTGGTTGCAGTGGCCTCAAATAATATTTTTTGAAAAAAAATTTAGATCTGCTTCATAGCAGAGATAAGAAAAAAAGTGTGTGCTGGAAGTTTTTCTGGAGGAAACTTACTAGTTCCCATCATGCCTCCTCAGCACATTTATTGAGACCTAGTCACCAGACCAAGCTTTGTCAGTAATGAAAACTAGATGTGACTTTCTTGACACACATCAAAGGTCTTCTATCAAAGCAATCTCACTGGGAAAATGGGGTACATTTTGTAAGGCTGGTATAAGATTATTTTGAAGTTTGGCTGTTCGAAAATCAAGGAAAAAAATATGAAATGGTGTCCATGCAAACGGTGCCTTACACCATAAGCCCCGACAATAGTTAACAATTCAGGGAGATTTATAGAAATGATAGTTAGTATTTGACAGGTAGAAACACATAGAAAAAGCATTTTCCCCTTAATTTTAAAATAAAAACTGTTGCGATTAAGTATTATTGTATTTATTTGAAGGCATTTGAAGGCATTCTATCAAAAACAGCTGGAGAAAGCATCCTGTTATCCACTGGAGACCTTCATGTTGCTATTGCACTAAATGTAAAGGGCCACACATAGTGTTAAAAAAACCAACCAGCCAAACTTGTAAAAAATGGAAAAGAAAATTGGGAAAAGCTTCTATTGAAAGAAAGAACAAAGTAACAGTAACTACTCAGGGGATCAGTGAAGTGTATTGCTTCAATGATGACTCAAATTCATCTCTGAATGCTACGTGGTTATAAGAATTCCAAGTTTCAGATAAACACAAGAGACCCATGCAAGGCTGTGGAAGAATAGGGAAACAGAGAGAGCAGAATACTAATCAGTCCAGGTTGCCTGTATCTTGCCCTGGGTAGACAAAAAAATTGCAGGCAGTATGAGAAAACCTATTTCAAGCCGGAAAAATATAATTCTCTGTTTTCAGATTTGACTATCAAAATGCTCTGGTCACTACATCATATGTTCAACAAAGCATCTGTCACTGTATTAAAGCATGCCCAGAACCATCCTGTTAGTTTTAAGAGCGAGAATACATACAGTTGGTGAGAGAATTACATTGAATTGCCACTTCCTAAGAAAGTCCACCATGAAAGGATTTAATTTTTTCCTCAGATTTTTTAAAATTACTTTTGTGGGAACTTTCTGAAATCTCCACAGTCTTCTCAGTGGTTTTACAGGTAACAATTCCACTGATTAAACTCTATTTTAAACTTATCTTCCTTTAAATCACTGCAGATCACCCAATTTCTTGTGAAATTATTTTGATGGTTTTTTTCCCTTAAATGTGTTGACAGAAGGTGTTATCCATTAACTCATCAATAGGATACAACAGTAATTTTTTTAACTGAACATATGTGCTGGAAGCAGTTTTTCAACTTAGCACTCTGATTGAGTTGAATATTAATAACATTAACATTCTAGCTATGCAAGGAAATAGAATGACACAGGTTATTAAACTTCATACTGGAGGGAGGAAGCTAATTTCTGTAGAGGTCAGGAAGGAAGTTCCCTTTACTACAGTCTATCATTTCACAATAGGTTGCTGTATTACCCAAGAGTTCACTTTCATCTAGAGTTTCAGCTTCAATCTACCTCTCAGGGGATGATACTAGCTAAAATGAGACTATGTGCTGCTCTTTTATATACAATCTTATATTTTTTCTTAAGGCAATATATTTCTTATCAGTTACTTTTATTATTAGACAAACTCATGTTCAATACCCTACATGTTATGACCTTTTACCCCACTCAATTACACAGGAAACACATATGTCTCCTATGACCTCCTCATTTTAGTTGAGAACATTGTTTAATTTCATGTGTTACACTCCCAAAATCATTTGCTAAGAAACTACAAAATCACCTTAGTAAAGCAGAAAAAAAAAATATTATACAAAGAATTTGTCAGTGCTTTTTTAGTGTATATTTGTGTATTGTGCCATTCATTGTGCGCTTAATTTCTGATGGCACAAAGCACTGCTCTATATATACTATTCATATTCAAACATGCAAAGCAGTTCAAAAATATACTAAGTGTAACAATCAATATACTTTCTTGTTACATTTACAGAAAACTGTTAACAATATTATAAATTCTGGTAGGGAAATGAACTGATACAAAGAAGTGCATTTATAAAAAATGTTAGAATTCATCATAAACAGCTCAAGACTCAGAAAGCTAGAAAAATAACCCTGAAATTACTTATCAGCCAACATGTGGCTTTCCATACCCACCAGAAGATATATTTTTCTTTGTTGATGAGCTCTTAATTAGCTTATGTATATATCTCCTCCTTTTTATGGTGGCTTCACTTTCCCTGCGAATTTACAGTGATTACAACAGAGCTCATCCCTCCCATCTCACCAATACACCTGATCTTTGTGAAGTGAGTCTTCAATCAATGAATAGCTGCTACCCTTACTTGCTGCTGGATGAATATGAGCCTTTGGGACAGAAAATGTATGCATCTGCTATCAAAGCATACTAGTGACATCTGTCAGCCTTCCTTTGAGTTTGCCTAGCTGAGAAGTCAGCATATCCTGCAAAGTGTGAATAGCAAAAGCTGGATAATTTGGATATAACTTAGAGAGAAATTGTTTAAACAGCCAAACAATTCCTGTGAGCAAAGTGGAATAAAAAGAAGGGAAGTCTGGCAATGCCTTGAAGTACTTCTGAGAAGCTTTAATGGAAGATTTTCAATAAGTTCAGCTAAAAACTATGTCTTGAGTTTTAGTGACAAAAACACAAGGAATATCGTGATGAGAATAAGCATAGATCTCTTTCAAAAGGAATTTGTAAGGTTCTAGAGGGTGCACAATGTGAAGAACTCAACAGACTGGCTATATGCTGGATGCAGTTGTGAACTGCAAGATGAAAGCTACTTACTGTGATTGCCTAGAGAAACAGAGCTAGAAATGTTCATGGCATACATGTACCACCAAGTGTGATTCCTTTCCTATCATTACCTTAGAGATTCCTAAGATCATAGAAAAGCCCAGCTTGAAAAAAAAAATCATCTGGTCCAATCTTTCATGGGAAAGGGAGCCTAGGTGATGATATTATCGGGCTCCTTGTCCAATTTTTTCTTGAAAATTTCCAGTAATGAGGACTCTACCCCATCCCTGGGGATGCTGCTCTAATGAATGATTGTTGTCACTTATGTTGAGATAAAACATCTCCTGGTGCAACCTGTACCCATTATCCCTTTTCTTCTCCATGTGACTCCTTGTGGAAAGAGAGCCTCCATCCTCTTTGTAGCCACCCTTTAAGCACTGGAATACATTGATGAAGTTCACCTCCTGAGCCTTCTCTTCTTCAGGGAGAAAAGATCTACCTCCTTCATTCTTTCCCCACAAGACACATTCTCTAGCCCTTTCTTTGATCATCTCCATGGCCCTCCTTTGGATCCTATCCATTCTATCCACATCTTTCCTGAACTGCAGGGACTACAACTGGATAGAGTACTCCAGGTGTGCTCTGACAAGCAATGAGTGAAGATCACATGTCTATCTCTGCTAGTGATAGTGCAGGATCTGAATTGCTTGTTGCAGCAGCAGCACACTTCTGACTCAAGTTCAGATTTTTATCTACCAAGACCCCTAGTTCCCTTTAAGCAAGGGATCCTAGCCTGTACTGTCCAGGTGCATGACTTTGCACTTGTCTTTCTTAAACCTCATCCTGTTCTTGCTAGTCTACTCTTCCAGCCTCTCCAAGTCTCCCTGTAGGGTGTCTCACTCTTCTGATGTGATCACCTCACCACCCAGTTTGGTGTCATCAGCAAACTTGGTGATGTTTTTTTTCACTTCTGTCATCCAGGTCATTCATGAAGATGCTGAACAGTGTGAAGTCCAGTATCTTTCCCTGGGGGACCCCATTTGTGACAGGCTTCGAGATTGAAAGACATTTAGTACCACCCTTTGAGTGCAAGCCAGTTTCCTACCTATCTCACAGACCACCCATCCAATCTGCATCTTGCAGTTTGTCCGGGTGAAGGCTGTGGGAAACACAGTCGAATGCTTCACTGAAGGCCAGGTAAACAACATTCACTGCTCTTCCCATGTTAACAGAGATGTTATTCTGTTGTAGAAGGTGATTTATCTTTAGGGACATTCTTCACCAGTGACTGAATACTTCTTCTTTTGTTATCTGCCATTTGTATATATTGAAATGGCACTTTATCTTAGCCACTAATTTGTTTGGGGCTTAGAAACCTTACTCTGAATGTTGTTTCCTTCTTCAGGAGACTACTTGAGGTTAACTATCTGACTGCAGAACACAGACAGTGAAAGTGAGTGAACCTGACACCAGAAGGGAAAGGATTTCTGATTGTAAGCTAATTCAAAATTACTTTATCTCCAGGGAAATCAATTCCTTTTTTGGTCTGTCTTTCTCACCTATCAACTATATTGGGCAGAAAGATAAGACAGGATACAATTAATCACTTCTTAATAGATAAGTCAGAGTTGTGTTGCACTTACCTGCCCTGACTCTGCAACGAAGAGAATGCTGGATACACCTTCCCTGCTGACAAATCCTTCAGGGTAGTTGTCATGATCCATAACTAGATAGACCAATCTGACAGAGGTAAACACCCTTGCATTCCAATTGACCTCAGATTGCTCTGGGTGGTTGGGGGTAGCTGGGCTTAACTCCTGAGTGAGGTTCAATTAGGTGTTTCATTGTAACCAGGTCTTCGCATTTCTCCGGAACAGAATTAAGACTCAAAATGGAGTCAAGTGCCAAGTCACTTTATTTGGCCCACAACAAGCGTGCAAGAGAAGTGGGGAAGAGAGAGGGAAAAGGATGGAAAAAAGAGAGAGATTGATTGCAATAGCTACCACCGTGGATCTGCAATGTCCAATCAATCTGATGTCTTCAGGTCTGGCAGAGGAATGCTCCCCTCTGTCTTTGTTGGTCTTCCCTTTTTAGAGTGTTGTCTCATTGCATAGTCAGTAAATCCTTGGCATAGCCCCACCTTCTATCCAATGGTGGGATGCATGCCCATTGCTGTCTCCAAAGGGTCCCTGAAAGTTCAGAAGGGACCCTCAAGAGAGTCCAAGCCTCCTCACACTTTGTCCTTCAGTTGACCCTGGGCCTGGGCACATGTGCAGAGGACTTGGGCCACATGCTTTGAGATAAGCCACTTCGAAAAAAACAAGATGTATATCCAATTCACTTTGTTGTGTGGGTGTTGTCATGGGGATGAGGTTTTATGGTGACTGAGGGAGAGTAAAGACAGGGGTGTGGTTCTTTTGGCAATTGTTAAGGCACATCTCTAGTCCCTTACAGTAGCATATCCAGAAATAAAGTGGATTGCTAATTAATTTTGCTCCCCACTGTTGGGAAGAGAAGTGACTGATTGCTAATAGCTTTTAATTCGTAAGATCATTGCCTAATCCGAACCAATTAGAATTATCACAGGCTGTTTGAATTTGCACTTAGATCAAGGACCCTGACAATCTTTAACTGTTATTTTCTGCTTGGTACGTAACAGAGCAAAGACCTTAACCTACCAAATGTGTTATAAGTGAAGATTATTTAGCACCTGCCTGTAGACCATCTTTTCAAAGACCCAAACAGACCAAGAGCAAGCAGAACATTTTTGTGTTCAAGACTAGGTTTTTTAACGTACTGCTGTAATCAGGAAAGATTAAAAACTTCCTTTCTGAAGAAATGTCCTTGTCTGTTACATTAAATAATTTTCAGTGTTGCAGTGTGCTGAGTGGGACAAACAAAATTCGCTCTGTAAACAGATTTACAGCTCATTTTGCTATATCTGAGAAGACTTTGTATCATGACCTTGTTACTTCAAACAAGTTCATACCCTTTTCATGGCAATTTATTTATTAACAAGGCTTTTGTGTATACACTGATATAACTGGTTTTGTCAGTTTTACCTTTGTGTTACAGAAAGAACATTATAGGAGCAAGGAGACTGACCAGATCTGGAGCTACAGGGCAGTTACATTGTCAGTAGTGAAACTGTACATGTCACTATGCTCAGAAGGATTACAACCTTCAGATTGTTCTGAAATCCAATGTAGAGCCTCATTGTTATCTCAGATGTAGTAATTACAAAGTTGTAAATGGAATCATAGAATCATAGAATCATAGAATTGAAGGGCTTTGGAAGGGACCTCCAGAGATCATCGGGTCCAACCCCCCTGCCAAAGCAGCTCCCTAGCTCATATTGCACAGATAGGTGTCCAGACAGGTCTTGAATATCTCCAGAGAAGGAGACTCCACCACCTCCCTGGGCAGCCTGTCCCAGGGCTCTGTCACCCTCACTGTGAAAAAGTTCTTCCACATGTTGGTGCGGAACTTCCTGTGCTCCAACTTGCAGCCATTGCCCCTTGTCCTGTCTCCACAGACAAGTGTTTATTTGTATTGCAGAATCACATTCAAAGGCTAACTGGCACTAAACAAATATCTAAGAAAGAAACATATGCCATCCTGCTGCACTGTGAGAAAGGAGCACATAAGAAAAGAAATACAACTACTTTAGGAACTAACTTTTTGGTGAAGCAGCTGGTTGCTCCTTAATGTCCTTCATCCTTAAAGGGAGACAGAATGCTACTTCTCTTTTCACATGGCTAGCTAATTCTTGATTCTGACAGTGTTTGCCTTCAAATCACAAACCTGATCTTCATCTGATCACAAATGAAGACTGTAAGGTGGTTCTAGAAAATTAAGTCAACAGACCACAACATCCAGTTCCCATCTGAATCGTACCTGTAATTCGTCTTGCAACAATGTAGATGATTTCACATGATGCTGATTTCCATCAATACACTTGGCTTCCCAGTTAATGCTCAAAATGTCGTAAATTTTTCATACCTCTGAGTTTTTCCACCCTGCCAGCATATAGCGAATTCCTCAATGTTTTGTGGTCAGCCTTTTTCCTCCTTTTGGTGTTTTTGTATTAAATAACACAAGCATTGCAGAGAATATTAAACAACCAGTGATAAGAATTTATCAAAGAAATACCACATCAGGAACTTGTATCTAGCAGCTGCCACAATACTGATTTGTTGTTGCATGCATGTGTTTGGAGCCTTAAGGTTTATTGCCAAGTCATATGAAGTATCACACAGAACATAATCATAGGCCAATTCCATTAATTTATTGCTGTATCCCAAGGGTGGGAATGCTGGCAGAACATCCTAATTTTATCTAGCACTGATGTAGTTCATTGGGTTTTTAATGTGCTGTTCTCCCAGGGAAGGTTTGCATCTGCTTAATTAGCAATTGCCTGAAGCCACCTTCCTCAATAACATCTTATACGTTCTTTTCTTCCAGAACTGTTATTGATTTTAAATTTGAACCACTGACAGGTCTTCTTGATACCATTGTAAGGAATGTGAAAAGAACTCTAGAAAATACCCAGGAGATGGAAAGATCATGGAATGAATGGAAAGAAAATGTATTAAAAAAATAAATTGTGTTTTCAGGGCTGTTTATGATTACTTGAAGGGCAGCCTCATGCTTGATCACTGCAGCTAGAGAAGGATAACTATGTTGAACATGTCAAAAATGATTCCACAGTCGGGAAGAATGAGCAGAAATTTTGCCTACCTATATGGAAAACGCCTAGATGAACAGATGAAGTATCCTGATATGATGTCAGTGCCTGTGCTAGACCTGATGTGATCAGCGTCTTTCCAATCATTTATTAACACTTTACAGAAAGGCCATTACATTACATTTTCATTTACATTTTCATACTAGCTTCTTAGGGAACCTTGGATGATTGTTTCAGAAGAAATTAACCTCTGCTTGGAAACTCTCTAGGAACAGAGCTAAGGAACCATGAAAAACAAACATGAAATTGAAGAATCACTACTATGTTTTCATGTTATCAACCTGGAGTAGTGTAAAGTTCTGACAATTTCCCATATGTTTCCTGAGAGAGGTAACTCTCGGAGTTTGCTTAACACAATAGCTGTAGAACCCAACTTTCTAATGTTCATTTCAGCAAATATTTGCACAGAATAAATACCCACAAATTTGATATAGCACCATGCTTAAAAAATCACTACCAATCTGCAGGACACTCATGTCCATTTTATCTTTTTCTTGTTGTTGATTTGCTTTTACTTCTTTGTGAATGAAACATAATTGCTTGACATTAATAAAAAAATCTTTTCCACAGTCCAGCTGCATTTCTCCTAGGCAAGGTGAGGACTTTGCCTATGTGGACAACTTTGTTTTAGGGAACTTGCTGCATATTTCAGTTGACTCTGAATATTCAGAAGTGTAGGTCAAAAGATACATGACCCAATTTGTGCAACACTAAGATTCTATTGTTCTTGTTCATGTAGAGGGATCAACAGCATTGCCTACAATTTAAGTTTCCCAACACCTTTAGTGATATTGTTTCAATTTTTTTCTTTAAATATAAGAAACTACCTATGAAATTCATAAATGTGAAGCCAAAGCTAAGAAATGGTGGAACACTTTAACACTGTCTTATCTTTTTCTTCACATACAATTTACAATATGTTCTCTGATTACTTGATCGCATAGTGTATTTTTTACATACTCACTACTCAGTATGCAGAGTAGTGTTGCTGTATTGATTCTTTTTCTTTGTATTGGGTCTGGCTTAGATAGACTTTATTGTCCCCATGGCAGCCCTGACAGTGCTGTGCTGCATATTGGTCACTGAGGAGGTATTGGTAACACACTACTGCTTTGGCTACTACTGAGCAGCGCTGGCACAGGACCAAGGCTGTCTCTTCAACATTCCCTCCTCACCAAGAGGCTGGGGGTGAGCAAGATCTTGGGAGGAGACACAGGCAGGACAGATGGCCAAAACTGACCAAAGGGATATTCCATACCATGTGATATCTGCTCAGCAATAAAACTAAGAAAAATGAGGGTGAGGGGGAATATTCTTTATTATGATATTTGATTTCCGAAGCAACAGCTACACATATCAAAGCCCAACTTCCCAGGAAGTGACTGGATTCGTCCTGCTGATGGAAAGTAGAGAATGAATCTTTGTTTTCCTTTGCTTTTGTGCACAGCCTTTGATTTTGCTTTATTAAATTGCCTTTATCTTGATCCACAAGGGGTTTTTTATGTCTTATTTTCTCCCTGCTCTGCTGAGGAGGCAAATGATAGAACAGCTTGGTGGGCACCTGGCATAAGGCCAAGGTCAACTCACCAAAGTCTTTTCATAAAGGAAGTTTGTATTGGTAGAATCTTAGTCTCTTTTGTTGCAGAAGCTAAAAGTGTGATAACAAATGAGAGAGGAACTACAGGTGCATAAAAGGTGGTTAAAGTCATTCAATACTGTCTAGAAAAGTGCCATAATATTCCATGCCAAGATTATCCTTTCCTGCGTAACAAGATAAAATATTCTTAAAACCTGGGACCTGTGCAATGTGACCTTGACAATCATATCCTTTCTTGCCCCACTACACAAAATAGAGATTATGGCATTTCCTTATTTACTTGAACAAATGCATAGTTTATGATGTATTCACGTCTCTCTAAATTTTCTTATTTTTTTCTCATTCTAGGTTCAGATAAACACCTTGTCATGCTGATTTCCTGGGAAAGGTGCGAGAGCTTTCCCCACAATATTGTCCTGTCAGCTCTTCCATATTGTCCTGTCAGCTATTCCCTATTTACATGCATACACTTGGGGGGGGGGTCCACTTCTGCCTTGTTTTGATTCTTTTTCAAGTGTCCCTTGATAACCTCTGCAGGAAGTTTTTACTGCCTACTTAGAGCTATTTTCTCAATGTATGATGTTATCACTTCTGCATCAGGAATAAGAAACTCAGGGACAGGCAAATTTTCTAGCCAGGATGTTAATTAATTAAGTATAAAAAATGGTCTAGGCTAAGGAGGTACTTCCTGGGGAAATCTCTTGAACTGTCCAAAACTCTGCTAATATAACAATCTGTGAAATACTTAATTGTGAAGTTCACTATATGTGCCCAATAACTTAGTTGCAAGTTTGTCATATAGAGACAACTTTTAATATTGCCCTGTATGGTAAATTGAATGAGGTCGTACTAACAAACCATATTGTTAATTTTAAGTCACCATAATGCTTTGGTTCCTTGTGGTTGTCTTTCAGACTGGTACCATCTGTCAGACCACTCGAGATCCAATGTAAGCCTGTTTCCACTTAATAGTTTCATGAATTACTTCAGCAACAGATGAGAGAACACATTCATAAGTGTGTGGAGGGAGACCAGCAAAACTCTATGGTTTATCTACTAAATGAAATTAATTGAAAAACTGTCCTCATCACCACCACTGAGGTATCCTTTTAATATAAGGCCTGTCCTCCATTCCAGCAGACTTCAGTGGGTTAAGCAAACTCTGCACATGTACACTTGTTTCTAAGAAAAATCTTCTGCCTGATACCTGTCTTTGGCTGTGTGTGCCTTCTCTGCTCCTCTCTGACCCTCTCAGCTTGCAAATTCCACTGACTGCCAGCTGTATGTCTCATCCCCCAGAAGCTTCTTCCACATGCATGGGCCTAGGAAGTCTCAGGGAAAGTCTAATCTCCCCTTGTTGTGGTTTCACCCCAGCTGGAGGCCAGACGTCCACCAAAGTCAGTCTATTACTCCCCTTCTTAGTTGGACAGGGGAGAAATTATATATTAAGAGGCTCAGGAGTCAAAATAAGGACAGGGAGAGATCACTCTGTCACCAAGGATGTGGGCAAAACAGACTCAACGCAAAGTGAAGAAGAGAAAAACTACTCTATTACACTACACTACAACTACAAAGAACAGAGAAGAAAATGGAGTTGAGAGCACGACCAGATCTTAAAAGAAACGTAACCAGATCTTAAAACACTTTCCCCCCACCATTCCCTTTTGAGTAGATTTTAATCAGGATTATGCTGACCGAGATGGAGTTCTCGGTAGCACCTTCCCCCCACCCCTCCATTCTAAGCAGACTTCCCTTTAGCCATGATCTTGCTCCCTTCTTCCCCCTGCTCGCAGTACAGGGGGGCAGGGACTGGGAGAAAATGGGGTTCTCAGTTACTTCTTCATGAGCTCTTTTCCTTTTCCAGATCTTAAGACACCTCTACCTCCCCCCCCCCGCCAGCTCCCTTCTTAGCAGACTTCACTCTAGTCATGATTTCACTCCCTTCTTCCCCCTGCTCACAGTACAGGGAGGCAGGGACTGGGAGATGGGGGCTTTGGTCAGTCCCTTGCAAGTTGGTTCCCTTCTCGGCTGGGGGGCAGTTGTGGGGGGAACACGGGATGGGACACATTCATTCCACACTCTCCCCCTGCTGCACCGTGGGGTCTCACCCACAGGAAATAGTCCTCCATGAACTTCTCCAACATGAATCTTTTCCCCAGGGCTTTATCTATTCACCAGCTGCCCTGGGGTGGGTCACTGCCATGGTGGGCAGTCATAAATCACAATGTCTCTCAGTCCCAGTCCTCTGTGGGGTCACCAGCCTCCTCCAGCAAACCTGTTCCGGTGCAAATCTCTCTCTCACTCACCTCTGTGTCTCTGATTCTCTCAAATGGCTGCGAGTGCTGGCAGGGGCTTGTTCCAACGTAGGGTCACAGCATCTCCTCTGTGTCTCCACCTGCTCCATCCAGCGTGGAGCCCCTCCACGGGCTGCAGGTGGGGTCTCGGCCTTTTCCGTGGGTTTCTGCATGGGCTGCAGGGGCATCTTTCTCTCCGACACCTGGGCTGCCTCCTCCCCGGCCCTTTCCCGGCCTTGGTGTCTGCACAGCTCGTTACATCTTCTCGCTCCCTTCTCCGGTGGCAAAATGCAGCTGCTTCCAGGTTGTTTTCTCCTATATGTGATTCTCAGAGGTGCTCGACTGTCTCTCGGGCCGCGACTTTGGCCTTGAATTGCTCGTTGTTTGTAGTTTAAGCTGGCAGAAAACTCTAACTGCTGCTTAAAGAAACTGTCTCAGCAGCACAGCCTCACAAAACTGCAACACCCCTCTAGACACAAAGATATGTGTGAACCTAGGTGTATTATACAAGAGGAAGGAAATAAAGAGCCTACAAGCAAGCAAACCAGAGTTCTACCAAGTTTTATGATGTTAACCACCCTTGCTTCAAAATGTAAACTACATCTAAGAATTATTTCATTCAAAGGACGATTCAAACCTCAAGACTCTTTTCTAGGGCAGTTGTACCCTCAGACATCAGGACCCAGAGGTTGCTCGCAGGGTCCAAGAACAAGAAAGGAATCCTTGCAGCTAGGAGGCAAAGTCACACAGCACCTGCAGGGAGGCACTGGGATGGTAGGGACCTACTTGACTCTTCCTCCCTAAGACCTCTGCAGAAGATGCATCCAGTTTTGGGTAATATAGGTTTCAAAAGTCTCTAGTGACCTTTCTCTGTCTAGTCTGAAGGTTGAAGGAATTAGGTTTTCTTTCAGAACTATGAGATGTCAGGAGAGAGATATAAATAATCCATTGTGAGCACTGGGGATGTGTGACAGGAAAAATAAGCTTAATGACAGAAAGACTTCATAGCAGAGTGATGGGAAAACCACAGAAACTGTAAGATGGTAAAGGGGTGAGACACAAAACCTAGGGAAAAAAACAGGAAAGTGTTCTTCAGTGTTTGAGATAAGTCAATGTCTGTCAAAGATGGCCTGTCTTCTGTCTCAGAAGCATGGGGTTAAGACTGGATGATTGTCTTCTTGGACAAGACCACTTCTGCATCTCCATTTCTATGACTTCTGTTAATAAAACTGTAGGAAGTTATCCCTGAAAAACAGAAAAACGCCCCACCAACCCCCAATAAACAATCAAAAAAACAACCAAGGTAAAACATCCAAAGAACCCAAGAGCTGCAGCTGAAAGTCCATACATCTAAACACACACACAGACACAGACACAGAAACACTGACATGGAACATAGATCTGTTTTCAGTTGGCAACTGTGGTAAATATAGGGAAAAACAACATGTGGGATAAACCCACCTTGATATACAGCATTTTTAAGTTTCATTCACCCACAGGTTATGCTTATATAAATTCTCATTTCCAACAAGAGATGAAAATGATTGTAATAGTATTTTTCTACCCTAGAGACAGGCACAGCATTAAGCTTCTATCATGTGCAATTACTGTTACAGCAGGCTGCAGGAGGATAGACAACAACCAATGGAAGATAGCAAATAAGCTCCTGGTGGGAATAACAATGTTTCTCAATCAGAACCAATGAGAACTCTTGTTTAACTCACTTCAA
This sequence comes from Gallinula chloropus, assembly GCF_964237585.1. NCBI lineage: Eukaryota > Metazoa > Chordata > Aves > Gruiformes > Rallidae > Gallinula > Gallinula chloropus. The sequence goes on along the minus strand of NC_140086.1, from coordinate 76,526,253 downwards.
ATTCATTTATGAATTCATATGTTCATTTATGCTTGTAGTTATTGCTTAATCTTGAGTAATATTGGTAGCACGTTTTTTTATTTAGTGAGTGTGCATGGAAGAGTGAAGGTTAATGAAATATTAATATAATTTATCCACTTTAAGAAAATGTAGCTCAAACTACTCTTCTTGGGGTGCATCAGGCTTATCTGCTTTGATGGCACTAAAAAGGTCAACATGCATAGCATACATGTGTCACATAAAACATAATTACAACATCAGTGCAATAAACCCATTGTTTCTGTAAAACTAATACATAAAGATGTTATCCTAAAAGATATAAACAGCCCTGAAAATGGTTGCAGCATTGCTTCAGAAACTGTTAATTGCTTTTTGAAATACAGCTACTCATAAGGAAGTTTTAATTGATTTTGTAAGCACTTTCAATTAAAACACCAGTAGAGAGGAATGAATGTTGAACTCCATTTCTTTAGGTAAGCACGTATCTTAGAATTATTTATGCAGCATGTTACTGTTAGAGATACTTCTTCCATAGTGGTTCATGGGCCATGACTTCCACACGCAGGGGCAATTCCTCAGACAATGCAAACTGTTGCAATATTGGAGACTTCACCAGCAATATGACAGTATGCAGGAGCCCTGTCCCCACTGGGTTCTGATGCCTTGTAATTCCTGCTAATTGCCAGCCCACATGCAGTGTGCAAAATTAAGGAGTTTGGGCCCAAGGGTGTACTTGGTCCCCTAGCTAACATAATAATACCTAGATATATTGCACATGGCTCTCCATACTCCTGTTATCAAGTGGTGGTGTCAAAGCCAGGTCATCAAAATAGTGACTGGTTGCAACAGCCATAGGCACACTTCAGGGGGTCTGTACTCCAGTGACATCCTAAACATTCTTCCAGCTCACAGAGAAGCTCGCACAGTAGCAGGAATGCTTACTTGCCTTACATCCAAAGTTTCATCAGTTATGTCCCCCTACTTGCATGATCCTGACCAGGATATGAGTCTGCACAAACTCTTTCCCCTAACCGCTAGTAAGCAGCCTTACTGCACCTTGTCTAATGAATGTGAGATCCCAAGCTTTCTACCTAGCACTGAGTGAAGTAGGTATTGCACAGAATTCTCACCCTCTATGTGCAGTCACGAACATCCATACGTACTTCTCTTTTTGAAGGACTGATCCAGAGCAATGTAATCCGGAAGCTGCAAATGAACTGTCAGTCACATTACTAAACATATCAAAACTGGTCCTGTCACATGTCATAATTCAATGCTCTAAGAATTGAGCAGTGATGAAAATCAATGAATAGAAAAAGAATATGGGATGTTAAGAGAGTTACCAATTTACAGGTGAAAATTATATACCAAATGACTGCGTGAATTCCACTTGGATCTCATGGGGTTGTTATCTATTTTCCCATGCTTGCTATATGTTCATTTCAGAACTAGATTTGAACCTATAAATTGCCCTTTGCAATCTCAAATAACATTGACTTGACCCAACTATTATTGCAATAATCTTTGTCCAAGTTAGCTGTTGTGTTAGATATTCCTGTAACTTCACATCATACAATCACAGTAGAAAAATTATATTCGACGACCTTGGCATTTTCCTTTAAAGAGAAAAAAAATATGTTATTTTATTTAGTGTGAACTTCACATTTATGAACAAAACATTTAACTGGTTGTAATTCACATCACATCCCAAGAAGAGTGGATCTTGATGCCCTATGTTTGAGCCAGGCTGGTTTTGGAGAACCGATTTCTCTGCCCCAACAGTTAATGCAAAAACCTTTTAAAAATGCTAACAGTGTGTCTTCTCTGTCAGGTCCCATCCACACTTTAGGAGTCCTTTACTTTCCAGCTTGTAAGAAGTTAAATTTGGCTTGATGGTTTCTGTAGCTATCAAACACAGGAACACTGGTTAGATATTAAATGTTATTTCATGACCTCAAGTCCACTGATCTTAGTCAAAGTAAGGAAGGTCTTTCTACATCAGATGGTTCAGATCAGTATTCAAAGACTATCATGACTACCACTGCAGCAGTCTTCTCAGGAATTAAGTAGCTTTCTGAAATAATTTCAATCAACTTATCTTGCTTTTCCTTCTAATGTGTTACAAGAGGCCTAATAAAAAATGTATGAAACTATTAATTATCATCTTTGTCATACTTGTCTTAGTATTCATTAATATATAATGATTTTCATTCAGCAATATCAGGAGTAATCTTCTTGATCCAGGCCTGCTAAATCAAGATAATTGCAATTCCCTTTGAACAACATGACAGTAGTCCTGCATAAGCATATAGTCTTCTTTTTCTCCCTCTGTCTCACATACAAGCCATAAAGGGACAGAAAAAACGTTATCTTTCTAGTAGTCATTTCCTCCATGCATTTGCAAGTTTGTAGAGGCCATACAAGGCAAAATTACATTTTCTCTGAGGAAGAACAAGTATTTCTGATTGAAACAATTATCGTTTTCCCTGCAGTTGTATATTACAGAGAATCCTTTTTTTTGTTGTGAAATTTTTATTTGTGTCACATTTGAGTGCAACTTCTTACATGTGACTGCATGTTCCTGGAAAAGGGGCCTCAAAAGATCTTTGCTTATGATTATTCTCTGAAGATCAAATATAATTTATATAGAGATATTGGAGTTTGGAGATAAGGTAGGCTGATGGACAGATGTTTTGCTTGGTGAAATCTGGAAGATTTTAAACAGTGTATTATAGAAGCTTGATAGCAATATTTACAGAATAATTGTGTCTCTTTCATCTCTGAAGTACATAATGCTTGTTTCTTATAAAAATATCTATATCCAGGAAGAGACCTCCTGGGTTGCTGCTTTTCTTGTCACAGGCAACTACATTAAAAATATCTCTTCATAAAAGTAATAAGATTATCTCAAAATAACCTCTAATTTCCAAACTACATTTGCTCCTAGTTAGTTTATATCCATTGCTCAATATATATAATAATTGGGGAGTCTATCCATTCAGTACAGGATTGTTTACCCATTCTTCATTGGGCTGTGCTAAACTAAGCAATTGATTATTCTACTGAATTTCACACGGATCCTTTAATCCTCAAAATTATTTATTTTATTATATGCTCTGTTCCAGTCCTGCTGCATATTGGCCTGCAGACTTTGCCTCACCAACTTCGTGTGCAATGGAATTTGGATTATAGATTGATGGTACCAAGAATTTAGATATGAAGGTCGTTTTATCAGTGCAATGTAAGCACTGACAGCTATTAGGTTTCATCAAGTCTGTCAAGTTAATCAGGGCACTTAATACCACTTCTAGTAAACTAACATGTACCAGGACAGTGTCCTGTGGAAAAAGTTCATGACAGTGAAAAGGACAGTGCAACCTACCTGTCCAATCACTATTTGAAATTAATACATTTCCGAAAACATAAAGGCTTAAATAAATTTCTGAGGTTTCTGTAACCAGTGAATATGTTCTGACAGACCATAAAAGACTGCCCTGGAGTATCCTCATGGTACTTAAAATTTCATATATACCAAGATTTATTATAATAATTATTTGAAACTACTCAAATACTAGGTTGTCCTAGCCAGATATCAGATGTTGATACTGATTTCTTGAGTAAAATAAAATATTATTAAAAATTTTACAAAGTGAACGGTTTAAGTTTATAGCAGAAACACAGAATACATAAGAATGTTTTCATACAGAATATTAGAGAATTGCATCTAGTTTAGTCAATAAAACATAGACTTAATATATGAAAAGGCCAAACACAGATTCCTTCAAAGGGACCTAATGTAGTAATCTCTTCACTTTACATTTCACCCCCTCCAGGCATTATTTTAGCTTTTCTCATCTATCTAGAGAAAAATCATAAAGAATGTCAAGATTTAACCTTATTTCCAAAGCAGACAAATAACAGATCTAATACTAATGTTTTTATACAGAAGAAAAGCATTGCACAAACTTCTGTCTGAAAATGCATGCTTTGAAAAGTTCTCCATAACCTAATATGAAATATTTAACTATGCTCAGCTGTGGATACTTTACCCTAAATCTTTGTTAGGATACAAGAAAACAAGCCTGAGGAAGCAAAGGTATTCTCAACAGGTTCACCATATATTAAACATGCAGACTTAGGAAAGATTTTGTAATTACTGTAGCTGCTTTTCTGGAAAGCTAATAAATGTGAAGTTTCGTTTTTTGAAAGTAATTCCAGTATAACACACAGAAGTTCAAAGTATTACGGTGAAGCAATGTATTTTATTAAACTATTTCTAATAGCACTTTATTCCATGAGCTGGAGGCATAGATTGCTCTTGCAGCAACCACTGAAAGCAATTCAATTATATATTTACAATAGTATTTACCAGCAAGCTCCCTGTTGCTCAACAGACTTATGTTTGGAAACACGACTGCTTCTTTTCAAATAGTATCAGAGAGCTGTCCAATCCAACTGCTGCCTGCTCTCTGTTATACCAGCGTCAAAGATGTTGAAACTGAGATGTGGCTGAACTGACAAAGGCCTTGTGTTCTAGAGTTATTCATATACTCCTACTTTAATTTTAGAATAACTCCAGAGGTAGAACAGATATGCTCTCTCATCCACAAGTGAGGGCAGAAAAGTCTTCGAGAAGTCTTGCTTAATTACATGAAAACACGTGGCTGTTCTGAGGGAAACAATTTTCCTATTGTTTATATCTACAGTCAGAGAGAAGTGTGGGGACTCCATTGCCAGTTTGAATCTGGCCAGTCCTTCATGTTTGTTGGGAACTTAAGCTATCATGTCATGCACCTGCATTACTTTCTCGTGGAGTACCTTCATTTAACCTTCTCTCACTTCATAATGCAAATCTTTCTCAGAAGTTTTGTGACTGATTTGGTATGTCCACCCATAGCAGAACAGCATCTTTTTATTTACTGCATCTTTTCAGTTACTTAATCATTCCCCACAAGCTGCTTTTTCAGCATCTTCACATTTTGACAGTTTTTTTCTCTTCATTTTCAGATTTTGCTGGAGCCTAGAACTGTTGCAGATACCATTCACAACCATGAGGCTGATGCCCACTGGCTCTGCAACTTACAACAACTTTGGCCTTTACTTAGGTATTTTATAGAGCAAAAGCATGAATCATTATTTGGCATCACCTCTCCTTGGATCTGTATTGCTGATTACCTTTTCCTCCTCCCTGTCAAAAGACCTAAAGCCACCCAGATATATAAGGGAATTTTGTCAGTGCTCTTTCATCCAATTCAGCTTTAGATGACAAAATGAGGTTTTATAGCAAGCTAGACCAGAACAAAAAAAATTCTTAAACATTAAAAACAGACCTCTGCTGTTTGAGTGATAAATAAGAGGGTCTGTAAACAGGAGTTCTGCCTGTCTAAACTATCCTTGCACAATTCTCTAATTCTCCCCTAAGTCTAGTAATTTCCTGAGTTCTAGCAAACATCGTAGGACAGACCTACCAGGTCCCTATGAACAGGTTTTCAGGCCCTTCCTTCCACATCCTAGCTATCTGCTCCCTGTGCTCAACAGGAGTTGTCACTGTTGAGTCCCTTCACATCCATTGTTCATCCTAACCTGCACTACATGAGCATTACTCAGCTGTATATCCCCAAGGAAGGTGCAAGAACCTCTTGACAAAGGCTCACAAAGTCAAGTGCAAATCAGCCATGACAAATCAAATGGGTAATTCCAGCAAAATAACCTGGTAAAGCACAGACACCATCTAGTGCAGCAAGCATCAAACTGACTCCCCAGCAGAAAAGTACACCATTAAAATGTACCCATTTGTTTAACTCTACCGAAAAAAAGTTATCTAATTGCTGTCATCATGTCCAGTTTGTCTTCACGTATTTCCACACCAATGGTTTTCCCTTGCATTTTGAATGAAGTTCAAACTATTGGGTTTCTCATCCTACCTTAGTTTCCTGCTATTTTGCTTTCACAATTTCTCCCTCTCATTGTTCAGTCCATCCTGTCTGATAAACAATCTGCTTGCCCTTATAGGCTTTTCAAATCATTTCCCACTATCTTTATGAAGATTTCTTCCTTTTATGTAACTATAACTAAAGCAGCATCACAACCAATCCATTCATTACTCCTTCATAAAGTCTATTTGGTGTGAAAGTCCTAAGAATAAGCATTTGAGAAACAGAGATTGAAGCACATTTTGGGAATATCAACAATTAGGTTCAGAAAGAATTTTTCAGATTATGCCAAATTTTTTTGTGCAATTTATATGCCTTGAAATGTATTGTCTGAAACTTCTTGCCTTTCTGTGTATCCAGGATAGAGTTCCTATGGGTTTTACTGTGATGATCCAGTGGACTGGTGGAAAATGCCTGCTTCCATGTCTTCTAGCCCTGGGTATGTCAGGTAAGCTCACCTAAAAGTAAGGATATTGCCTTTCATGTAAACTGTACTTTTTGTTTATTTTAATTTTGAATCCTACACCAATGGAGAAAGTCCAGGTCTTCCTTGTAGTTAACAGTTTCACTGTATGTAGAGGAATTTCCACTTCCTGAGTAATGAACAAAACCCAGTTTCTTCTGGATCAAAAGCCTTGTTTTTCCAGTCAGCTTGGCTAAAAAAAGCAACTGAAGTGGCAATGGTCTGTGCTAACAAGGTACAGAATCACATGGAATCACAGAATGATAGGGCTTGGAAAGGACCTCTAGAGATAATCTAGTCCAATCCCCCTGCTGAAGCAAGATCACCTAGAGCAGATTGCACAGGACAGGTGAGTTTTGAATATCTCCAGAGAAGTCTCCATAAGCCCTCTGAGCAGCCTGTTCCAGCGCTCTGTCACCCTCATAGTGAAATTTTTACTCATCTTGAGATGGAACTTCCTGTGTTCCGGTTTGTGACCATTGTCCTGTCACTAGGCACCACTGAAGAGTCTGGCCCCATCCTCTTGACACCCACCCTTTGGATATTTGTAAGTATTGATAAGATCCCCTCTCAGTCTTCTCTTCTGATCCAGCTCACTCAGCCATTCCTCATCGAAGAGATGCTCCAGATCCCTATTATTTCTGCAGTCCCAAGCTGGACTTTCTCCAGTAGTTCCCCATCTTTCTTGAAATGAAGAGCCCAGAACTGGACACAGCACTCCAAATGAGGCCTCACCAGGGCAGAGTAGAGGGGAAGGATAACCTCCCTCTAACTGATAGACATGTTCTTCTTCATGCACCCCAGGATACTATTGGCTTTCTTGGCCATAGGGGCTCATTGCTGGCTTATGGAGAGCTTGTTGTCTACCAGGACTCCCAGGTCCTTCTCTGCTGTGCTGCTTCCCAGCAGGTCAGTCCCTAACCTGTACTGGTGCTTGGGGTTTTACTTTCCTGAATGGAGGACCCTACACTTGCCCTTGTTGAATATCATAAGATTCCTCTCCGCCCAACTCCCTACCCTGTCCAGATCTTGCTGAATGGCAGCACAGACTTATGGTATATATCACTTTCTCCCTGCTTGTGTCACCAGCAAGCTTGCTGAGGGTACACTCTGTCCCCTGGTCTAGGTCATTGATGAACATGTTGAATAAGACTGGACCCAGTACTGGGTGAAAAATTTGTGAGTGGCTTAACTCCTCATAGAAATGCACGATGCCCAGAAACATGCTAATTAAACTACATATAAAATGGGTGGCATTGCACCAACAACTCTTGCTCATTTTGTCTCCAGTGATCAGCAATGACTTTTATTTTGTGTTTAGGGTTGAAAGGCAGCTAAGAAAACCAATGAATTTTGAAGTCTAAAACCTGACTTTTTAATTTCTTTTCTTTATACCCTCTGCCTTTTGTTCTTCCTCTTAGTTCATTTAGATACATCTTATTAGTGTTCATTTGGCACTAGTCAGAGAGTCAGACATTATGGAACATAAAACAATTACAAGAAGTGTCTGATTATTTCACTTTGCTGCATAAATTGCAGCAATCCTTGCTCAGTTTCAAGATGTGCACACATTCATATCTCCTCTCGTGGGTTCTATTTTAATAAGAAAAGGGGAACATTAAAAGCTTTCTATATGAAATCACAGTCTGGCCAAAGTAGCTGGATCTCACTCAAAACCTCAGTGTCTTTTACATAATTATAAAATAAGAAATCACACATTGGCTTTTTAAACAACAATAGTTAATCTTTGGCTTCCTGCAGAATTTGAAAACTGTGTAGCAGAAGGGACAAATGGCAGCCCTTAATGTTCTTATCTCCTAGAATGGGAAGGACAAAAGTGACAGAACTTGTGGGTTGAGATAAGGAGAGTTTAACAGGGAAAGCAAAAGCCACACATGCAAGCAAAGCAAAACAAAGACTTCATTTGCCACTTCTCATCAGAATCTTCAGCCATCCCCAGAATAGCAGGGCTCCATCATGTGTTAACAATCACTTGGAATTACAAATGCCATAACCCTGAACATTGCTCCTTCCTCCCTCAGCTTTGATTGCTAAGCATGGCATGAAAGGGCAGTGTGAGAAGTAGAAAAGGCCTGGACACTGTGTAAGCACTGCTCAGCAGCAATGAAGATGTGGCTGTGTTACTGACACCTTTTTCATCACATACCCAAAATGCAGCACCATACAAGCTGCTATGAAGGAAATTAACTCTGTTCTAATCAAAGCCAGTACATTATTAAAATAAATTGAATTCATGACAGGCTTTAAGGTAGTATTTTAGGCTTTTTCTGTTTTTCTCTCAGCTATAGATTAATAAACAACATGTTGCAATGAATTTACATACAAAGACATATTAAAGCAGCACTTGGATACAGTCAGCTGAGTTGCATCTTTGACATGATGGCTAGAAGATACAGTAAATTAAAGCTTCTATAGCTTCTATCAAAACAGTGTATCAGGCCCAAAGTAAGGTGTGGTTTACAGTAAATATATGTATGTACACCTCTCTGCCAAGTTGCACCTGATTTTTGTGCCACTGTGATGTTCTTCAACAAGAATTCTTCCTGAATCTTTGCAAAGTTTCTCTGTTTAAAGCAAAACTCAAGCTCTGAATGTTCCTAATATTTTATATGACAACAAAACTGTCTGTTTAAATGAAACATGAAGAAACCTTCACAGGAGGAGATTGCTGTGAAACGCTGATGTATTCATCTGACATTTTCAGATATGTTGCCTGGGGTTATATCCAAATACTTCCCACATAGTTGTATTGAGTGCTTGCTCCTGTGTGACAAAACAGAGATAACATTCAAAATGCACATAATTATATTTCTGTTATCTTCTGCTTTCAAGTGAGAGTGTAAGAGCAAGACTCATAATGATGCTGCAAATCAGTGGAAAATTCAAAGATCTTTACACCAGAAAACAAAAATCAAAGGAAAGTAATTCATAACTCAGCTTTTTACCAATACTGCTGTTGAAAAGTCAGATGAATAAGGGAAGAGCAGGAGTTTGACTATCTCTTAAAACAATGGCTGGAATAAGCATGTCTTTTTTCCTCCTATGTTATCTACAGCTTTAAGCCTTTTAACGTGTAACTATTCAAGCTCCACTAATATCTTTCTTGATACTGTTAGCTGGTATATCCTGCAGCTTGCCTACTACTTTGAGACTGGGAACCACACCTCTGTTTCCTATTTTCAACATATTTGATGCAATTCTTCTATGATTACTGTCTCACAGTTTGCTTCATCATGAGGTTATATTTTGTATCATTATGATTTTCAAGGAAATTTCCATCTACATGCATTTATACAAGATTAGGCATTACCTAATACATAGGTAGCCAGTTGCAGAGGCTCATGTTGCTTAAAATCATATAGTGTCTCACAAGAACAAGTCATCCTAGTTCTTTGAAGTTTGCTTTGCCTTTGACAGATATTTTCTCAATATTTTAATATGAATAACTAGGCCTGTTTAAATATGACAAGAAGCAAAGCAAGAATCTGGGTGTTTAGCTACCCTTAGAGCCCCTTCTGATATGCATATCTCTGCAAACTTTGTTTTCTTTACAGGCAGAAATGTACTCAAATAATCCAATATCTGTTTCTTGTTATCTAAAACCATTTTAAAAAATGTAATCTTGACTAATGAGGGCTACAATATTTCCAATTAGTAAGAAATATGGCAGTGTTGAATAATATTGCTAGAAGCCAGAAATAATTAGCACTATTGAGATATTATTTGAGGAAGTGATGTTTGCCTTAGCTAGAAAAAAGATAAAATAAAGAACACAGACATTTTCTAAATTGGATTTAGATGAATAGAGAAAGAATCCAAAAGCCTGTATGAGATTGTTAAAGATGTCCTGGAAATTTTAATGTATGTTGTCTAAAACTGTTCTCCCAGGAGCTGTGGATTTAAGAGCAAACACGTGAACACCTCAACAGCAGATGAAAGGATACACGATAGATACTTGTACCTGACAGAAAAGGAACAAGGACTGTGTATACACCTCTTAAAACTGAGGAAATAGATAATGATAAAAAATAAATAAAAAATTAAGCATGTTGTTTGAAACCCTGAGTATATGATGTGTTAGCATCTCCATTAAGACCGCAAAGGAAATGGAATAGTGAATTTTTGCACTGTATTTGTACTGGTACATATCTTACATGAGGGTTCCTCTGGTTGCCAGTGAGAGATAAGAAAGCATTGCTTTGCTTTCCTCTGGAACACTCGTGATTATGAGAACCAGAGGTATGCTGTAAAGTGGTACAAAATAGCATTATAATCTCTTATCTCTCATGTTCTGCATGCTCAAGACTAATCTGTTCACCAGTGGGCAGAGAGTGGAAGTAAATTTTATCCACAGGTCAAGTCCTATGAAACCTCTATTTGGGAGTAAGGGAAAGTCACTACTGCAGGGTCCAGAGATGCCAAAGATTGCTCCTAACATTCTTCCAACAATAATTACCACATACCTTTGGACCTGTGAGTCCACTGATGTTTGACGTGCATGGGCAAGCCTGTGGAGTAACTGTCCTGTGGAGCTTTCTGGATTGTAAACCTCAAGAATACAAGGTCTGTGAGAGGAGTGGACTTTGCCATCTCTGCTGATACCAGTTTCTTCTCTTCTACCTATGAAATGAACCTGTGACTCTTGCCATAGAACTCAGCTGCCAAATTTCTAGAAGTGGTCTAGTATGAGAAGGGTATAGTTTGAAACAGGCATAAGAAAATTCTCATAGTGTTATAATTCTCGTGCTTTGCTCCGTGGATTTTATTTCCTACATGTATTTGTGTTCATTTCAATGAACAATGTTGCCTGTACCACCTGGAAAGGGTAAGAGAGAGCAGGTGCATAGTCCCTACCACAAGTCTGGGCCCATTCATCTGTAGCACAGGAGCCTCAGAGAGGTGTGATGTGGCCAGTACCTCTCAGTGAGACATTCTCATCTGAATTAGAGCATGCAATGAATGTTCTTTGGACATGAGACATACAGATGGCTGCCTCCTGGATACACATAACTCCTCTTGCACAGGAATAGTATTCTAATTTATGCACAGAAAGCTAAAAGAAAAACTTCAGACCATACACAGCATGTCTCTTACAACAGATCCTTATGCTTGCATACAAGGGAGAAGGACCACCTGTTCCCCCACTCTACTTAATACATACATTCTCTTTTAAATCTGATACAATGCACTCAACCTTTATTCCCTGTTTGCACTGGTCAAACGTCTCCTGTCACTGGATTTGCCTCCACAGCCACTGCTCTAGTCTGACCCTTATCAAAAATGTATAAGCACCTAAGTAATTGCAAATCACTCACACTTGCTATGGCTGTGTATCAGGAATCTCTTGACAAGTCAGCCTAGTTGTGCACACTGTTTTAAAAACGCTCAGAGAGTCTCAAGGAAACATGATTTACGTTGTAGCTTTTGCCTACCCTGTTTTATCAGTGTTTGTTCTTTGTCTAAAACCATTGTAGTAAAACCGTAGTGCCAGGCAGCTTTGAGATCACCCGGAGAACTCTACCTTTAAAGGAAAATCATGTTTGGCCTAACTGCAGCCATGTGCTTGAATCTGGCTTTAGCTCTGCAGGGTAATGATGAATAATAAACTCTATACAGAGTCAATGAACCAACAGACATGATTTCTGGTGTTCTACTCTTGGTGTACAGCGTTGTGTTTTCATGTTAATATGCCTGCAAGGACCAAGCTTATAACCACAATGTGCTACCTCCAGGTACAAGTATTTAGTATAGTGTATTTCTGTCTTATCTGCAGTGCTGCTGGTTTGTAGGGTTACATATTACCATTTTTCTTTAAACAGTAAAATCTTAACTGAAAAAGCTATGCATCTGTCCCTGAAAGTCTCTCTATATGTGTGTGTGTATTTATATATGTATTTTTCAAAGTCAAATACCAAAAGCTGAAAGCCAGCAAGTAATTTAACTAAAAAAGTTGAAATAAAAGATTGTGAGAGCATCATGAAGAGAATGCCTCAATAATTCAAACAGAACCTCATAAGAATCACGAGGAAAAAAAAGTTGAGAATCCTCTGAGATTCTTGCTGTGACTGAGAGTGACTTTTTTGTTAGATAAACTTTCCTTTTATTTAAAAGTTATTTAAAATAAAAATGTGGTTTATTTCTTTGTTTGAACTTCAGTATGAAAGATGTCATGTTCCTCGGAGTAGAGCAGGACTGGGTCAGGCAACAATCTGGATGAAGGAGACAAAGACTGCTGAGTAACCAGGGATTCTCCAGAAAAGAAGAGTGACAGTACAGAGAAAGGCAGAGTTCCTTGAGGACCAGGGACTGAGGAACCCCAGCAGATGAGGAGGAATGGGTGCAGTCACATGCCTGAGACCCATGTGCTCCATCCTTCTCTGAACTTATGAATGGCAGCCTCAAGTCCACTTTAACTTTCAGTTTTAAATGTTTACACCTTTGGGATCATTAGTTGCACTTGCTTTTGTCGATCTACTTGGAGGATTTGGTGCTTTTCCCTGGTGCCATAGCCTAGAACCAATATTGAGATTCTTTTCTGTTCTATCTGTCCCAATCCAGATATAAATTCTTCTATTATGTCTTGACTTGTGAAGCTCCCCCTATGCCTATGTTGAAGTAAAGATAAATCCCATTATGAGCCATATTCCACTAGCAGCTATTTTTATATATCTTACTTATTAAAAAAAAAAATTCTTCAAAAAGCCCAGGTGCTTTTTCTTTTTTAGATTTAGCAGATGCCTGGCTGCTCTGCTTATTGGCAGTGGAAAACTGTTCTTTGGTTATGTAAATCATTTGAAACATGGATTATTGAAGCATTAAAATCTCAATTTTTTCTGATGTTAGTAATTAAGTATGATGTCTACCAATCTATCCAAAGTAGATAATTTCTGGGTCTTACCTGTATAAACATGAGAAATTGCTGCCAAAAATTTTTCCATGAGAAAAGTATGCTAAATTGACATATGATTGCTCTTGAAAAATTACATCCCTATCTGAAATATGGTGCTGAAATATTGATATTCTATATGGAAGACACTTTGAATGATATCCTTGTCACTTTATCAACAGAACAACACTGTTAGAAAAGTGATGTTAACAATTGATTGTAAAACTAAGGATAATAACTTTTTATTTCTAATAAATTAAAATAAATATAGTTTCTTATGTGGGAAATGTGATTTTGTTCTTTTTTAATAATGAGATGGTTTAATGGAGATTTATTTTTCTAGTTGTTTATTTTTAGATTCATATGGTTCATTAAGCTTTGCCTAAAAAAGCTGCTAAAATTACTGCAGGGGAATGGTGCTTGTATCAAACCAAGGAGCATCTGAATTTATTCTATTCCAGCAATGAAACTAGTTCACTTTATGAAACTATTATAGGACTCCAGTGTAGGATGAATGACAAGCACCTCTTGCGTCTTGGATGTAGGTCCAGGAAGCAAATCATTAACAGCTTCATCTTCTTTTTAACTTATTTATCTATTTAATGCGCATTTGTATTTCAATTACATTAAATCTCTATGTTACTTCACTCTGTCCAAATTCTTTAATATTGAACCAGCTAACGTTTCACCAGATCTCCTCTGCTACAAATAGCTGTTTTGTCTCTTTCTTCTGTAGCTGAGCTGTCGTACCACAATGCAATGAAAATATTCTCCAGCTTCTTCAACCTCACACTCCACAAGGTTGATGATCCAACTCCTCATTTAGTAAAAAAACAAATGCTATGCCAGAAGTAAATCACACTTTTTCTACATTCACTGTCAAAGCTTTAGTTTACTACACTTCTGATTCATAAATGCTGGGTCTTATATTGCATATTTCTAAAATCATCTATATGAGTAGCAAGTAAAGATAAAGGCAATAGAAACAAACACAAAGCAGTTACTGAAGAAATTAAGATCCTATTTTTATGTTGCAAGTATTTAAAATCATGAGTCTATCCATGAAATTTCAAGACCACAATGTATTAATGTCATCTGTCCATAAGTTAACGTGAACCTGAGAAGACTTTCCAGCATCTTGGCAAAAATCCAAATCACCTTCTGATTTTTGCCACTATAGTCTTGACACCTTTGTTGCATCCCAAGAAGTGCATGGAATCACTAAATATATAATATATATATATATATTTATGTATATAAATACATACATAAAATATAATTTTACATTTTCTTAATGGAAACCCATGTTAATCTTTTGCAGCCTTTGTTAGAAACAAATTACTAAAATGAGGTTTTGATTTTTTTTTTCATTGAGTTAAGAATAATCCTACATTTCTGAAGCTGGCAGTTCTGTCCTGCAGTCTGTGGGCAGTGAGTTTCCCTGCAGGACATACCTATGAGACTGCAGCTTTAGAACCAACTTGGCAGCTTATGATTCTGTTCTCCAACTGTGTCACTGTGCAACAACTGGCCATATGACTTCCACAGAGGCTCCACACAAGTGTGATAATCTTTCTGCTTCTTCATCAGCTTGGGATTCTGATTAGAGGGGCTTTATATGAATGAAAGAGAAATGGAAAAATGAAATCAAATACAAAATGATTCAAGTTATTTTTCCAAATAACAGAAAGAAGCAATGTCTGTACATAATGAAAAATCTGATCAGTTTAAAAATATTTAATTATAAGATGACAAACTTACTTGTAAACAAATACTTTGTCTTAATTTTTCCTCCATTTTTCAAAATAGACATGAACTCTCATAATCTTTGAATATCTTTGAATATCTCTGAATATGTTAAACAGAATACTTAGCTTATTTGGAAAATATTTACAGGTGGTAGATCTTTGAAAAGTTGAAGTTTTACTGCCTGTCCCTGAACACGGAGAAGCACATAACAGCATTTCTTCTACCTATGTGAGAATTATGCAGCATTTTCTACTGAGAATACATAAAAATTAAGATTCATTTACGATATCTAAACACCATAATGATACATGACTTCAATTTTCATTCTTTTTAAGCAGTCTTACGGGTTAAAATAAAGTACTTTAAGTACTGCTGGCAGTAATTTCATTGTGGTGTCTTCAAGGGGTGTCATAGGTTATGCACGGTACTGTGAGTGCTCATAGAAACCACATGGGAACGGTGATATACAAATATAGCAGAAGTGAATACATTCTGAAATAAAAGTAAACATTACTCACAGATTCTGAATGTGGCATTCAGCAATCTTCTCTTAATAATATGTGGTGCTGTCAGTGAAAACATAAAATTATTCCATTCTGTATGAAGGAATGTTGAAGAAAAGTGGTATTTAGATTCTATCTTTGGTGTCCTGTGACAGGAGTGAGTTCTCCAAACTTCAGATATGGCTTTATTGGTACTACTATCTACAGAGAAATATTTTTTCCTTTTTTAATTTTTTTCTTACTGAAAGGTATAGTACTTTTCCTACATCTTTAGGTTTCTACAAATGTAGCAGCACAGTTAATGTTTAATGGAGATGTAATGCACATTTAACATCACTTTTCAGCCACCATAATGCTCTGATATGAATCAACTTGCCTATGATCAGCAATTGAATTAATTTGTGGGAATAAGTATAGTTATGGGCAAGTAAATATAAAAATGAGACAAGGACACTTCAGGTGACAGAATCATAGAATGATTTAAATTGGAAGGGGCCTCTGGAGTTATCTGGTCCAACTTCGAGCTCACAGCAGGTCTAAATTCAAAGTCAAATCATGTAACTCAGGACCTGTATTCCCCATTTATGAGCATCAGTTTTAAACCACTACAATAATACTGATTACAGGTATTAGTACTGAAATTGTGGGTTGGAGCTCAGCTAGTCATTTTCAGAATGACAATGTCTGGCCCAGAAGACATATAACCTAAGACAACATAGGAAACTGAGTAAACAAGCCAGGTCAACTGATGGAGGCAATTCAGTGATGTCAGCAACAGTAAGCAGTGATCAGTGTGTCAGCTTTTTGATTTTTGAAGACAGCATCAAAAAGTTTAGCACTGTCAGTTTTCAGTCTTGGCTAGAACTGGTTAAATAGATAGTTCTTCCATAGAAAGTATTTCCACAGATCAAGTCCTGGCAGCTACAGTCCAGAGACTGACAGAGATTGACATTGCAATTAACAGTGATGAGTAGTATGTTGAAAAAGGGAAGAAAACCTGGGATACACCTGTAATGCAAGGATAGGGTCTTACTGTGGCTTGAGGGGTTATCCGAACTAACACCGATTTAACTGTATCCGATAGTAACTGCAGTCGGGATTACAGACAATGTGTTGGACCTTCAGATTTCCTAATGCAACATGAAAGCTATCAATTTAATGATCTCTAGTAATGCCTTTTAAAATGTGAAACAAATGCTTCTTCTTTCAGCCATCCAGGGCTATGTGTGTCTTGGTCTGGTGGGACTGAAAACAAATGTGGATGTAGTTCACTGATGTAAAATTAATAACTTCAAAGGTATTGAACTGTGATTTCTTTTACTAGGACAATTAATTGCCTGAACTCAAGAGGTTCAATGCAATTTATTATTGATTATTATACATATATAATTTATTTTTGCTCGTGGATCTAGTAGTATAGTTCCGTAATCATCTGCTGACCCTATTTTAAAACTCTAAGTCTGTAATACCGTTTATGTTTTAGGAAAGCTCTGGGGAAAGGAGAAAAAATCCTGTAATTTTCTCTTCCTGAAACACACGGCACACACTAAAATTAAAATTCATTTTAATTTCAAATTATCCACTGCTGGGTTGCTGCTTTTTATGTATTTGACTCCTCTATTCTACAGAAAAAATATTTCTAATTTTGCAGCAGTTTGCTCAAAATGAAAGTTCTTTTTTAACTGCCTAACTGTAAGGCAATCAATGCTGTGTTTGAAGGTCATCTTAAGAAATTACCTAGGAACAGTCAGCAACTTTGTATATTTGCAATACCATGGCTTTAGTCTACACATCTTGATGAATAATTCAACCTCATCATACACGCAGCACAATGAGTTTCAAGAGTAATACTAGTGAATAAACGAAGATGATTAAGATGTTAGCACACAGAGAAGATGCAGATTGCTTGCTGGTGTGATAAACAAGAGCCAATCTATTTCATTTTAATTCAGCACAGGACTGCATGAGATATAAGTCATCTCTGATATTCATGGAGGTTAAACATAGGAAGCAGAGATGGGACATCATCACACCTCTTTATGTCTTCTGATTAGCAATACAATATACACACACATGCACATTTCCTTTTTGTTGGACCTCTAAGGTTCTGTCTGTATAGAATAATCTTGTCTGGCACCAGGAGAAGTTCCTGTAAGAGAAGAATACCTATTGACTTTAAAGGGAGCTAGATAGTTGTCCTTTTGGTCAACTATCAAAAACATGAATGAAGATTTCTTTCCTTCATCTCTTGATAAATCCATTTAAAATGGCATTCAAATCTGTCTCTCTCTCCCTGATGTCCCCAAACAAGTAAAAGAGAAATGAAACTCATCTTTCTTTTGTTCCACATTACAAGTGGAGCTTACTACATTCACTATCCACTTCTAACAGTTTCTGCACTCTAAAAATCCCCAAAAAACAACCAACCAAAAAAAAAATCCAAATTAAAAATATGCTGTGAGCTTGGCTTAAACTTTCTAAAAGGTCAGGACATGACAGAGTAAATATTTTTGTCAAATTTAATATTTCTCAAGGGAAAAGATAAAGTCCAGTCAGAAAAATTGGCAGGTTCACTTGATTCTGAAATCCAAAGTAGAAATAGTAACAGCATAAGTAATCTCAGGTCTTAGATCTTTTTCTTTTTGTTTTCTTCTGAAACAGCGAATTAATTCAATTAGTTGCAATCGGTCATGCATAGTTAATGTGACAATTTGAAATGGGAGTACTACCTTTTGGCCTTGAGAATTCTAATGATATCATTAAGGGTGTTTATAGAAATCTACAAAATTAAATGATTGCTATTAAACACTATCATGTCTGAGATGGAGGCTCAATGACTCCTGGGTCTGATAAGAGGAAACAGCCTTTCATTTTTAGATCACTGCTTTGAATTCAAGCCAGGATCACAACAATGAGAAGTTACTATCAACAAAAGACAGGCAGCCTGCTCTATGAAAGGAGTTTATGGTGTCAGGCAGTTTCCTAGGGTGCTGGTACCTTCCTAGGAAGTGTGTTTTGCATGCAGTATTGGTCTACAAGGACATTAAGATCAAGCTGCTGCTTTGCCAAGAGTATAGTCCCCACTCTGCAGAGAAAACTGAGTTCCGAGTATCATCAAATGTCTGATTCCCACCAAAATTAAAGTAATTTTATAATACAGAAAGTAATGGCCTCTACAACAGAAATTCTTTATCCTTTTGAGAAAAAGTCATCTAGAACTACAGATTAAAAAGCCTCTGTGATGTGTTGAGGAATCCTGAAGAAGATCTGAATGTGACTGGTCATGTAAACTCTTAATCTGGGTCTTAATGCTGACTCTTAGACTTGACTTTCTGGCTTGACCTTGGACCTGCCTCATGACTTTCCTGGAGAGCACTGAACTGTGCTTGACCCTGGTTCCTATATCTGGACCTAATCCTGACCATGGCTGTGACTTGTTGGCTTGACTTCCTTGTTTGACCTCACACCTGCCTCATCAGAGGCAAATTCATCAAGTGGATAAGGACTCATGGCTGGGCCTGGTGACTGTCACCAGACCAGTTTATGTCTGTGGGCTGCTGTCCTTATCTTGCTTATGTCTGTGGGCTGATTCCCCTTGTTAGTGAGGTCTATGTCTTTGAAAGCTTTGTTATTATGCGTGCTTTGGCTACCTGTTCCTGGCAGAGCAGCACACCCTTGCTCCTCCCTGACCCTATGTTTTGAGCATAATCAGCAGTGTTTGGGAAGCAGGAGGTCTGGTGTGCCCCTTTGTGGAAGGAGGTAATGAAATGCCAGTTACAGTCAACTCTGGCTGTCTTGGCAAAAGCCAACAGCATCCCACTGCAGGGCAAAATTTCAGCCACAAAACATATGC
Organism: Gallinula chloropus; assembly: GCF_964237585.1. Lineage (NCBI taxonomy): Eukaryota > Metazoa > Chordata > Aves > Gruiformes > Rallidae > Gallinula > Gallinula chloropus. The sequence goes on along the minus strand of NC_140086.1, from coordinate 76,506,845 downwards.
TGAAATACATTTAAAGGCTTGTGGTAGGAGACACAAGAAAGGGCTCCTGCTAGTGGCAGGAGGCACAGGAGATGTGAGAGCACGCACAGGAAGAAGGGCCATGGAGGAAGATACAGGAGGGATGTGGAAGATGACATTTTGGTGGACACAGCTGGGGACCCCACCCTTGGAAGGAGGCATTGATTGCTGAAGCAGGTACAGTCTGGAAGGACTGCAGCCTGTGGAGGACCATGGTAGAGCACAGGAAATGAATAAGAATGAAGGCGCAGCAGGAAAAAGGAGTAAGGAGCAAGGAGCTACAGGCAGAAACCACTGTTCAGGTTGTCTTTGTTTCTCAATGCCTGAATCTGTAATTAAATGTTTATGTTATTTGGCAATAAAACAAATTCAGTGAAATTACCTGAGTTGATGTTTGTTTTGCTCATGACACCATAGCAAACTGAATGATGAAGGGACCCAGACTTGTTCTCAAAAAATCAGTCTCCTAAAGTCCTGTTGTGAAAGGTAATGTTTCAAAGAACAGCATGCTTCTAGACATTCCTGAGACTTTGCTTTAATGACAGTGTTAAGGTATAGCTGGGTGAAATCTTCTGCATGCAGGAGAGGTGGGCAAAGAGATTACTTGTTCAGAGCTTCTTTCTGGGGCTGACCTCTCTTTTCTGATTGATTAACTGTTGGTCTAACCAGACTCTAACTTGGTTCTGCGAGGCACAACAAATCACTACCATATACATTTAAAAATATGTTAGTGCTTTAAAGATCAAGGAGTATCTGCTGGAGTAACAGCTGGCAAAAAGTCTCATTTCATTACAATTCTAACACACATTCTAGAAAAAATATGTGGATGACAAACAATGCCACAACATTGTTATTAAAGCACACATCTCTTCACATAGTTTTAAGCTCTGGCATGCCATTTCTAAAAATACAATATTTTTATTCAAGTGACTATTTTTTGAGTTTGGGTTTACATTTTTGGCATGAACATTAAGAAATTATTGTTTATATGAAAAGTTCTGTATTTATGACTCTGAAATTAGCTGAACAAATGAAACGGAGCTACTTTAAACTGTTACATTGCACGCTAGCTATTAGCAGGGAGACTTTCGAACTGCATAGTATGTCCTTGCTTATGTTTATAATCGTTTCTCTGAGGTATAACATGCTAATACAGGCTATATGAAAAGACCATTCTTAGACTGTATAACCTCTGAAAAGACCGATCAGGTTAATGATTCTATTTCTCTTTACAAAATACTTCCATAGTGATGTTATTGTGTTATCTAAACTATTCTTTTGCTTTTCTCCTTCCAGAGCAGCATTAGAAAATTGCAGCGATTACAAACCCTTCACTATGGCTTTTCAAGCTGGAAATGCCAAGGTGGATTCACCATTTACCTCAATAGGTCTGCTCATGGCAACTATCACAAATGAGGTGCAACATATGTCAATGTCATGCAGCATTATTCTGTCTTACTGCTGTAGCTATCTTTGTAAATAGCCTTTGCAGCATCAGAAATATAATCTTTTTGCTATTTGAATTGCAAACAAAACTTGTGTACAGACTACTACCTGGAAAAAAGCAAATAATTCCTAGTTATTCACACTATTAGATTGCTCCTGAATCCTGCTCTGAAGTGATCTAACCAGCTTCTTGTGGAACAAAGCGTGGGAGAATTGTGGGGAAAAGATCTTCAGACATCCCATCATCTAGGTGGTAGGGACACAGTCCTCTCAAACTATGCCAGCAGGCCTTCTGTACTAATTTACCCTCACACCATGCTCCAGGGAGTGTTACACCACTCCTGTATCAAATCATTAGAAACCAACACCTTGAGACTTTAGATAACATCCAGCCAAGCATGGAAGCTGCACAGGAAGTTGAGGGAACTGTGACAGAGGTTTCTATTCACAGACAAGTTGTTCAAAACCTTTATGAGTTTGCTCGCATACAGGTTTGCTGCCTCATTGTATGCAACGTCTCACAGCGCTACACAGAACTGCTCTAGTTAAAAGACAAAGGCAGCTACACCAGAGCTTTTGCAAGACTACACAGTCAAACACAGAGCAATAAGGAAACAGCATGCTCCATATATAACTAAGGGGGATGGACCTGATGGCACAGCAGCTCAGAGTCTTTCAGAGCACCTACGTCAGCAGGTGAGAATTTTTTGTGGTTCATCTCTTGGTTTTATTTCATTATCATCATCACCTTAATCATCACCATCATCATCATCATCATCTTCCTTTTCTATTCTATTAAACTGTCTTTATATTACCCCATGAGTTTGATTGCTGTGGGTGTTTTTTTCCTTTTTCAGCTCTTTCCCCCATCCCACTGGGAGGGGATAACGAGTAAATGGCTGTGTGGTTGTTCTAGCACCGCCTGGGTTAAATCCCAGCAACAGTTCTTAACCACGTAACTTAAAGAAAGAGGTGTTCCCACATGCCCCATACTTTTACAATGATCAATTAATCTGAATGATCTGCAAGCGAAATCCAGTATACATCATATGAGAAAACAGGTGAATTGTACGTTTTTGCTACACTAAAATATTGTACTATGTGTTTTGTGGGGACTGTACGGACCCACTGTATGGCCTCTCCAGACTGCTGTGACAATGAGTTCCTATAGCCACAAAACTACAAATGGAGAACTTCTATGCTTGTCTGCCTTCTGTGCTCTGCATCCAAATGTGGCAGCAATTTCAGTCTGGACATACAAAAGCTGGAATGCCCACTCCTGCAGCAACTAGTCTATAAGGAAAGGCAAAAACACCTTCACACAAGCTCTGCTACCTGCAGTTAATGTTTTCATAGGAATACTGTGGGCAGCATGGCCATGGTTGAAGTGGACAAAGGCTCTTACCATCTCAGGAAAGTGACACAGATGACTTGTGAAGACACGGTCTTCACAGAGGCTTCAGAGTCTGCCTGTCATGATCAGACCCACTGTGGAATGACTAGCAAGAAGGAGGTCCAGCCAGACCATATTGAGCATGGCTTCTCTCCTCCTTAGGTATGAATCAAGATTCTCACAAGGATAGTAACTGGTGCAGAGTGATGGAGGTAACCATCCTCACAAGGACCTCAGAGAGATTCTCAGAGCATTTCCACCCTACCCCACATGTGGACTAGTGGAGTAGCTTTCTAGTCCCCCACTGTAAAAAGACTGTTGGACACAGCAACTCAGGCAGCCCACAAGATTGATGTTGCTCACCAGGATCGGTAATCACTACATTTCTAGCAGTGATTCTGGTGACCAGCCTGCATCTCCTGAATGTCTTGCTCATATGGCATGCTAGTGAAAGGCAAGCAATTTGCCTGATGCCATTGCAGACAGCAAAAGCTCTGCCAAGGTACAAAATCTGTCTGGCAAAGTGCACCATTGGCCAAAGTATCAGAGTTACTAGCAGTCTGCAGAGCAATGGATAAGGCAATGGGCAGCCTACTTTTGCTGTAGGCAGCAAATTTAGACTGCCTGCCTGCCCCACTTTATGGAGGTTAAAGAAGCAGTTGCGTGTCACACAGGGAGCTAATAAGCAGCGAGCACATTGTGTGCTATGCTAGAGAGTCGTCTTGATGAGTAGACACAAAGCTCTTTGTGATGTGCTACAGAGGAAGATACCCCTTCAAGTGCAATGCAATGTGGACATAGCACTTTCTCTCTAGAGTGCTTTGAGCAATATAGACATGAATGAATCCCCATGACCAGTCCTGAGGGGCAGGGAACATTCTCAGGGCTGAATATTGTCAGCAGCATAGACATAGAAACATTGTATTTAAGATGTTAAGGAACAAAGAAATATCCCTACTTCTTTCTTTCTTCTTTTTTTTTTTTTTAAGAACCAAGCAAAGCAGATCATATGCTTTGTTCTTGATGAGATTAAGACACTGTACAGAAATAAAAATGCCCCAGGTGGTTGGGAAATAAAGAAAACCAGATGAAATAATGCCCTCATTATTTTTGGGACTGAATCGCAATACCACAGTACTGTTATAACAGGATGATTTAGCTCAGTATAATACTCCCAGTTGTCTTATTTTCCAGTTAACAATGTTTGTTTCTCTCCATGGCTGATGTAACCCTTCCAGGTTCTGCAAGAGTGATGTATGGCAACTTTTGCTAGTCAGCAGTGACTGCTAGTGGGAGAAACACTAAGGAACTATTTTTCTTCATCCACACTATTATCTACCACATAAATCAGCATCTCCTGGTGAAAGGGACTGGATCAAAAAATAAGAGAAAAGGAAAGACAGGCAACCATTGAGAGAGTTGTTCACATTCTCTGGTATTTTTTCGAGTTCTAAAACCTGAATGTGAAGAAGGGACATTAGTGTCTGTGATTACACAAATCAACCTGCAGACATTTCCCAGATTAAGTGTAGAGTTTCAAGGTGTTCACATTTCCACTAGTCTTGGATTAGCACCTGGATTATGCTGTGATATGGCCAAGATCTGAAAATTTCTATAACAAATGCATGTGGTTAATACCCCTCTGGGGTTTTTTGAGTCAAACCAGAAGGCTTCTAGTAAAACAACCTCTGCCATGGAAGCAGACCTGGATTTCCTGGGAGTTGGAGAAGGAGGAATTTGGGGTCCTGTAGTCTCCTCCAACTACTGTGTCCACTTACATTCCCCTTCTTCTACCCTCTCCTATTCCATGTTTAGACTGGAGATGCCTGCCCTTCATTTGTGAAATCTAACCCCATAGAAATCAGTATTTTTGCCATTGATTTCAATCATTTTCACAGGGACCCTCTTTTGTATCTCTGACAAAAGTAATCCAGGGTCTCACTTCAGAGCCACAGCAGGAGGTTCTCTTGTGCTCTCTTTGATGAGATAAAAAAGAAAAAATGTCTGTATAGCTGTGCAAATGTATGTGAAATGAAAACCATGTAATTTTCTGTTTGTCTATGGTCTTCACAAGAAGTTGGTTTGAGCCACAAACATCTCCAAATATGTCTGAGTTCTCCAGTGTTTGAACAAGATGTGACTTCAGTTTGAATCAGAATTTAATAGTTCGAACATATCTCTACCTTGCATAAATATCTCAGCTAAACCTAAAAGCAAATTATCACTTTTCAGACTGTCATGACAGTGCCTCATTCTCCCATACCTTTGTTTCACAGTAATATTGGCTGAAAAAGAAAGGAGAAATCATGAAAATAACATATTTTTTGAACACCACTGGAGAGGACTGCTTAAAATGCAACATTTGTAGAGAGCACTTTGATTTGTGGCACTGTTTCAGACTTTTATACTCACAAATTGAGTGAAAAATTATGCTTTTCCTTTTGCAGGGTTCTATTCTTTTAATCTCTGACCTATCTCCATATGAATAATATTAAAACAAAAAAAACCAAATATAATTCCACTTAACTACTTGAAACATAATGGATTTTCTGAAGCTTTCAGAATGTCACTCACAGATCTTCCTGCGCTAGTTAACGAGGTTAAAACAATTCAAAACATGAGGTAATTAGTGACATGACACAGCCCCTCTAAGTCAAACCATTCCAGAACATTTTTGTACCCTACCAGAAAAGAGACAGATCTGCCTTACAGTGCACATACTGGGATTAGATACGACATTCATTCCTAAAGCTGCTTATCTTAACTTGATGGACTCAAGACTCAAGTCCATGATCAGTAAGGCCTTTGAGAAGATATTTCATACATGCAAGTTGTCCTGTTGCCTTCAGCTTTCCCATCTGTAAAATATGAGAAACAATGCTGCTATTCCCCAAGACAGTATAAAGATGTCACTTAAAACTTATAAAGATGAATTAATTAAGCATGGGAATATAGCAATAGCTGCACAAAAACCCATGAAGACATTATTATTACTGTCAGAGAGGGATTTGAATGTGATTCAGTAAACAAAGCATGTGGCCACATGCTGAATGAGTATAAAAAGACATATAGGACAGCTGGTTCCGCCCTGGAGCACCATCTTTTCTCTGTTGCAAGGCCCTGATCCAAAGTCAGTGATTGACACAAAAAGGTTCCAGCTAACAGCAGTCAGCCGTGGACTAGCTCTTGGCGAGGAAGGCATCTGCTCTAAAATTATCAGCGAACCTTGTCTAAAGACTTATAGCATATACTCATACAGGCAAAAGGATCCTGGAATCACAGTATAATTTGGGTTGGAAGGGAACTCTGAAAGTCTGAAGCTCAGCCTTCTGCTCAAAGCAGGGCCAACTTTAAAGTTTGAACAGGTTGGTCAGGACCTTATCATCCTGAGTTTTTAAATCAGTGACATATTTAAAGCCACCGGGCAGCCTGGTCCAGTGCCCAGCTAACCCTGCTGTGAAACCTACACAGGGAATCAGACGCATTTTAGCTTTTTGGTGTTAGATTTGCAGATATGCTTTTAGAATTGCTGTCTCTTCATGTTCATACCCAAGGTCATATGCATAGATGGGTAAGGTCTTTGAGATGAAGTTACATTTCACATGAAGCTTTTACAGTGTGCATTCCTGATTGGTAAATTTGGTAATGAGTATAACATCAGTCATACAATTAGAAAGTAAAGTGACTAGTCATGTTTTATATTCAGCGGCACTTCTGGTGTTTGAAACCCCTGTCCCTCACTGCTTGAAAATGTTCTTTGCCCCAGAGATATGAATGGTATTTACCCTCCAAGAACAGAGAAACACTTTACAAAGACCCTTTGGTCTCTAATGCAAACATGAAGGTTTTCCTATGCTAGCACACTTTAAGAGTTGAGATTGCAGAGGTGCAGAGGTTTTTTTAGATTTAGTAATACATAAGGATAAAATATTCATAGGGTAGAAAGGAGTCTCTGGGATTTAGTTTTTCTTTCATTTAGGCCTCCCTAATATCACTGGGAGCACCAGCAGCACCTGTAGTGACACAGCTCTGTTTAGAAGAGCTCTGCCTTCAATGTATGCACAAAAGAACAGTGCATTTTTTTCTTCTTATAGGACTTATTTCATAGTTTTTGCATTCTTGGCTAATTATATATAAAAAAAAAAAAATTTCACCTTGCACCTCTGATTTCTAATTACATTTAATTTTATAGAACCATAGAATATCCTGAGTTGGGAGAGACCCATAAAGATCATCAAGTCCAGCTCCTGGCTCCACACAGGCCCAGCCAAGTCAGAGCGTGTGACTGAGCGCATCGTCCAGACATTTCTTGTACTCAGCCAAGCTCAGTGCTGTGACCCCTTCCCTGGGGCGCCTGTTCCAGTGCCCAGCCACCTCTCAGTATAGAACCTCTTCCTGTTGTCAAACCTAAACCTCCCTTGTTGCAGCTTCATACCATTCCCTCGGGTTCTATTACTGGTTACCAAAGACAGAAGGTCAGTGCCTGCCCCTTCACTCCCCCTTGTCAGGAAGCCACAGACCGTGATGAGGTCTCCCCTCAGACTTCCCCCCGACTGTATGAACCAAGGGACTTCAGCCTCTCTTCATAAGACTTCCTCTCCAGACTCTTCACCATCCCTGTTTTCCTCCTCTGGACACTCTCCAATATTTTTATGTCCCTCTTGTACATGGTACCCAAAACTGCACACAGTACTCAAGGTGAGGCCACACTAGTGCTGGGTAGAGCATACTCTTTTTTCCATTGTAATACTTATCCAAGATCCTCAGTAAAATTGTTTGTAGTTTTAAAAAGGAAAAAATAAAAAAAGACCTGATCTAAGGACTGTAACCAGCACACAGTGTCAGACAGTTTGCATAAAGTCTCATTTTCTGGGGTGTTTGCGTTTTGTGGACCATTTCATTATCATGCAAATGGAGTCAGGCCATTTTGCAGGCATTCTAATTGTTAGCATAATATGTCCTCATTATTTGTGTAGTGCGGCAGTTTGCATTAGACTATTATCAAGTGAAACAGAAACCCATATAACAGCATGAGTTTTGAGAAATGGAGGTTATTCTTTATCAAAGGCTGTGTGCACTGGGTACCAACTCCAGTCTAGAATCACTGACAAACCTCAGTGAGCCTAAACTGCACACAACTCTTCAGGAGTCTGAACATGCACTGTTTGTGTCAATAGGAGCAACATCAGTTTCCTAGTCCATACGCTTGAAGTCTTCCTCCCTCAGTGCTCTCATTTTTAAGGAAGCTTTAGCTCTTAAACCTCAAAGACAGTATTATGTTATGCCTACATAATTGCAGCAGAGGAATTAAGATAAATAAAGCACTACTAAAATAGCAAATGGAAACCAAACTGTTTTCCTTTTCACCAGTAATGGGAATGAAAATGCTTAAACTTCTCCTGTTTCTAAACAGTAAATCTTATCTTTTCAGGAAATGCTGCCAATTTAGCACTGTTGAACTTTGGAATACAGCCATCCACACATAAACACATTTGCACATTATTTGGTTGGCTCTTGCTAAAGCCATATGTTGGTTTGTTGGACTTTTTTTTTTAATTAAAAAGCTACCTCAGAAAAACTTCTGATGCTCAAACAGGGTAAAACATCTTTCAAGGTTCTAAAATGCAAACAAAGTTCTGAATTAAAAAGGACAGGTTTCTTCTCCTCTTCCCCCCAACCCTGATGATGCAAATAATGCTTGCAGGGTAGATCTTAACAACCATTATATGAAGACATTTTTCAGCATTATGCAGTAGTTCAAGGCGTTCACAAGTGGCATTCAAGGTTTTGATGCAGCAAGGGTCGGTCACTTCTAAAGTACATTGTCAAGGAATAAGCAACTTGTGCTCCTTTGCCACATACAAGGGTAGTAATCCTCATCTAGGTAGTACAGAGTGACAAAGCAGCTAAAGATGAAAGGTTATTTTTCATTTTCTGACACTATACAAAATATTAAAAATTTAATGTAATTGAGAGATAAAAATTGAAGTATCGAGAGAAGGTTTATATTTTTTACTGTCATCTTCCAGCTGAAAAATGTACCACATAAATATGTAAATTGTGCAAACTAGGAATAGATTAGACTGCAAGTACCATTGTACCTCAGACATGAAGGAATTTGTTTTCTTGTCTCCTTTAACTTTTGACATTAAACGTGTGCTTTATTGGACAATATTGGATGCTGAGTGTGGATTTGTTGTTCTCATCATTAAAAAGTGATCAATCACTGTCAAACTGTGTATATAAACACAAGGTATTGAGCCATTGTCAATAGTGCTGCCACTTCTCAGCCAGAATTGGAGGCAGCCCAGGTTCAAATGCCTTCCTTGCACAAAAACATTTAAACTGACTTCTCCAGTCATCCAACACCTTCCAGTTTGCCAGGTCTTTAGCTGTCTGGAAAAAAACTTTTTTGTTTGTTTTTTTTTTCCTTGAATCAAACCAAATATTTATTCCCTAGACAGGACAGAAAAAATGAACAATGAATCAGTGAGCTGTGTGGTGGGCCTCCACTTTGAGTCTTGCTTCCAGCAGTAGCTCTACTGTTGATACTGCTGTGGGGGAGAGTTGCAACGAACCGTGGCCCCACTGCTTGCACTGGGGAGGGTGAGGGGAACACTTTTCCTCAAAGCCTCCAGCTAAACACTTTCCTGCTTCAATAAACATTTATAACTGTAATTTTTCAGAGTGCAATATTGTCAATAAAATAATTTGCCGCCTCTCCTCTCTTCTTATCAAGACCAATGCAAAGCCTAGTAGTAATGGCTCTCCTAGTGGAAGCTGGAGGTATGACCTGGTTTGACATTTGGTTAACAGTGACATTTGACAGATATAACCAGGAGCTGTATCTGAAGATCTCAACCAAGGATTAGCAGGTGGAAAAAGATGGAACATACCTGAACAGCATTAGGTATTCCCCTTTTTGGTTTTGTTGCTAATGTTCTGTGTTTTGTTTTGCTTGTGTTTTTTGCTTCCTTGTTACAAATGCTGTTAAAAATAAAATATTTATATTTTGATTCAGCCCAAACAAGACATGCTTTCATTTCTTTCAGTTGCAAGGACACAACTTTATGTTGTTTACTCCTACAATCCCAACAGCAAGCTGTACAATTACTTTTTAAAAAATGATTTTGCAAATTCTAATCTAATCCTAGGATTGAATCTGAGTTTTGTCCCTCTTCAAACTCCTTCAGTTCTATGCTTGATACATTTTTAATGTATTTTTCTGCCAGATAGGTAAATTACTATCTATTAAAAGCATTGTCACTGTCTTTAGCAACATCTTTTTACCCTCCTCTTTTCTTTGTCATTTGTAACAAGCATTGATTATGTGTGAAGCTTCTGGATGATCTCTGGTGCCAAGATAGCTTTTATTCTGCTTCTCCAGATGAAGAGGTTGAGGATGGCAATGAAACAGAAATGGCATGACTCAGAGTCCTCTAACAAAATGCACAAATTTGTACAAACTTGAGTACTTAATCTAACAGCCTCACAAGCCTGATGCAGCTTGTTATGAAGTGAGGAAGAACATCTCCTCTCTGTTTCATACAGATTGCTGTTGTCTTTCCTGAGGTTTAATCAGACAATGATTATTCTAAGTGGAGATTTATGTCCATAGCAGAACAGAAATCTAGGTCCTTTGCAGAGTGAACAGATGTACTGTCAAGAGTAAACATACATACACACCAATGCAACTACGGTAAAATCTTTTGTAGCATCAGAATAAATAGTGCTTCAGTGTTTGTTCTTTTTTTTCCTTTGCAAAGATTTTTGTATCTCCTTCCCTCCCTGGTGCAAGTGATGGGAATGCTTGTAGCCTCCTAATTTTGTCTCAGGCTGTGGGCAGGTTTGGATGTCAGCTTGACAGTGAAAGGCTTCAGGCTACTATTGCCTGCCTGTGTGTCGGTGCACACCTTTGTACTACCATCCCTGCTACCTCAATCTCACTGCATTCATTTAAGCCCTGGCTCAGATATGGCAGTGTTCCTCCAAATACCTCTCTGAGCCTCTTCCTCTTTCCTTCCAAAGCTTCCTACAGAAATATTGACTGATTGCAGTGATTTTATGAGAGGCAAGAAATACATTGCTGTAGAGCCTTTGAGCAATTTGATTTATAGCAGTGCAAACACTCTGGTAGTTGTGTGTAATAAGTTACTGGTCCAGACTAGAATATCTAGCATTTATTAATATAGGGAGAAACTCTTTCTGCTTATAAAGCTTTTCTGAGTCTTGCCCACTGTTCTTGGTTCACTTTTGATAAATTTTTAAGAGGATGCTTTGTCACACTGGGAAAACTGTCTGATGGGAAAGTCCCTCTAGTATAATTTGCATTTGTGCCCTGAGAGAGTAGACTTACAAATGATACTTTAAATACATCTCATCTTTAAATACATCTCATAAGGAGATATATATAGATATAGATATATGTGATATATGTGATAAAGGTGATACTTAGGTCACCTACAGCAACCCACAGTTCCTCCTACTCATTACAGTTATTCTAGAGTCCAGGAATACATCTGATGGTCAATATTCCTCTGGAACATGTATTTGTCAACAATGAATCCCACCTGATGCCATGTTGCATGCTTACCTGACATGTTGTCTTTGGGTCTCTGAAATACTTCCATATGCCTTAGTCTAAATAACACCCTGTCATCTACAGCCATTTGCCTCTTCTTATTTATTGGCTTTTCAAGCTTGCTAACACATTTTAGAGTGGTCCAGAAATCAATTATGCTTTCCTTCCTTCTTGGTTCACACAAAAGTAGTCTGGAGGCATCATTCAGTTTTCACCATGCGACTTGTTTCTCTAGTATTTTTTTTAATGGCTGTAAGCTGAAGGAAATGAGTGATACCTTTTAAAAAGTATTATATCCTTCCTGTTCAGAATGTCTACATCTTTAGAGCTTCACCAATGACATATTGTAAGGTTGATAAATTTACCCATGAGTGAATGGAAAAATTGCATGAACTATAGGTTGAAGGAGTGATTGTTCATTCAAATGATGGTTCATCCATTTACCAAAATAATTGAGGAGGTCCTGATTTTTTGAAATCTAGGATACAGCTTTCTCTGAAAGACACAATTGTCACAGTAATGTTTCATTACGTGCTACTTGTTCCTGTTTTGGAAAGCTTCACTTGTGCAGTCAGAGATATAAGCACCAGTGGAACCACAGTAACTGCACACCAAAGAAAATTAATAGTTTAGGAGAACAACTTACAAGAACTCCATGAAAATATCCAAAATCTTGTATTTTGCACTTACAGAGCCTATCTGCATTCAAAAATGCAAAGTCTAAACTGCTTGAATAGTTTATTCTCAATGAGTGATTTGACTGCCCTTAATAATTAGTGCAGAAAAAAAATCAACATGAGAGATACTGTACAAAGGAACATTGATTCAGAGCAAAGAGCAGAAAATCCAGAAACAACTTTCTCACTCTGTCTTGACTTTGTAACGTTGGTGTAAATATGACAATATCTTAACTTCTATTTCCATTAAATAGCTTCCATTTTTAAGCAGTCCAGGTAGGAAATTAACCCAGGAGGCATTACATGTATATGGCTACTGTATATGAAATTTCTGACCTAGAGAAACACAAACATTTTAGAAAGAAAAGGCCATATGTGTGGGTTCGTGATCCTTCCGTTGCAATCCTGTTAATTATTATTGATGGATTCGCTGGGACCAAATCTGAACCCCAGATACAAAGGCAAAAATGTAAATTTTGGAGCACAAGTACCCTTTTTTTTTCCTTTTTCTTTTTTCTCTCCAAGCCAGGATGACCAAACAGGTTTGCAGTCCAACAGCTAAAGTGCATCTTAAGGAGTGCTGGGTCCACCCAGCAGTTAAACTTATATCCCATTTCAGGTTAATAACATAGAAAAAATTTCCCTTTTAATAGTAGTAAGTTCACACATGGCTGATGTGGGAGTAGAGGGAATACATACTAACTTCCGTACTGCCAATGCACAGCAGTTATAAGATGTCAACTCTCTTTCACATCCAGCTACAACAAGAAAACCTTTGAAACCATTGAAGCTTTGATTAAAACATTGATCTAAGTCAGTAGAAATAGAAGATGAATTAAGTGTACCTGAAAATAATTGTTTTAGAATTAACTTGGCATTCGCACAGCTAAGCTGGAAAGAGACACTTTCTTCAGTATCTAAGTGAAACAGAAAATTAAATTTCACCCAGGCAGAAAAACTTACAGATTCCACTCCAGGAAAACATATGCTTACAATATTGACCATGGCTATAGTAACTGATCTTGGACAATTGCAGTGTAATTGGCTGTTATCCCTTGAGGACTTTGTCCTAAAGTTACAAGTAAAATCCTACTAAACCAGTGACTTGGAAAAATGTCATTAGGGCTCATATTTTTGGTGGTAAGGTTTGTGCAAGATTATGGCTACAATAGGATAGGATATATACCTTACGTAATGGCATAAAAACTTCCTGTGATGGTGAAATTCCAACAAATTGGAAGCCTCTTGAAAAATTACTGAAGAAATTTTGTCTACTGACACATAAAACCAGCTGTAAATCAATATGAAACAGATTGTGGGGTTTTTAATTAGGGAAAAAATCATAATATTAATATCATAAAGTGATCTACACATGACATCATTGATATAGTAATAGGTGGAAGACAGTGTGTGGGTGGAAACACATGTTAAGTGTTGGCCTTTGCAATGTACAACACATTCCCCAAAGGATAGGAAAGATTAATTGTAGTGCAGCTATCCTCACTGGATACAATACATTCAATAGAGAAAGAGCAATGTCATGTTTGACTACAAACCATTTCTATAGTATCTCACACAGTTTGATACAGAGAAATCACAAGATATCACAAAGCCATGGAAAATTAAATGATAAAAAAATACCACTCACACTATTCTATATAGAAGAAAATGATGTATAGTATAAACTAACATCCTGGGAACATTAGGGCTGAAATTCATTTGCTTTAACTTTGGACAGCTTTTCAGAGCAACGTGATCTATAATAGATACCCACATTCAGATAAGAAGAATCTCACACTTGGTTGCTCTCTTTCTCTGACAGGAGAGTATAGACAACTAACAATACATTAGCCATCTGAAGTGCAGTTTCTACAACTGCATTGTTGCAATATAGAAGTACAGGCATTCACAGCTTCTCTGGGAAGCCTCTTCCAGACTCCTCACCGATCTCATGGTAAAGAAGTTCTTCCTAATGACTAATCAAAATCTACCCTCCTTTAGTTGAAATCCATTAGTCCTTGTTCTATCATTACAATCCTTGATAAACAGCCCCTCTCCAGCTTTCCTGTAGGTCCCGTCAGGTACTGCAAGGCTGATAGAAGGTCTCCCCAGAGCCTTCTCTTCTTCAGGCTGAACAATCCCAACTCTCTCAGCCTGTCTTCATAGGGGATGTACTCCAGCCCTCAGATTATCTTTGTGGGTCTCCTTTGGACTTACTCCAACAGCTCAGTATCTTTCTTTTGTTCTGGGCCCCAGAGCTCGATTTAGTACTCCAGGTGAGGTCTCATTAGAGCGGAGTAGAAGGGGAGAATCACCTCACTTAATTCGCTTGTCACACATCTTTTGATGCAACACAGAACACAGTTGGCTTTCTGAGCTGCAAACTCGCGTTGCATTGTCATTGTTAATTCATAAATGTTACCTGTGCAACAATACCTTACATAAACTACAGTTTGTTCATCTAAAAAGAATCTGTAAGTAGAAAGGTTGATCAGGTCTGTATGGACCAGAGGTCATAATATACTGGATCAAGTCACCACTGCTCAGCCTCTATGTGTAAGCAGGCCAAGTGCATCATGGTATCAGCTCTCAAAGATATTTGTACAGTCTGCATACTCAGAAGATGTTAGCATCCATTCCAGAAATTCATATAACAGCACAGGGCCTTCTGTCTCCTATGTGTTTGTTTTGATACATCTGCCAGACATTTTTTAGGTGGTATTTTGAGTGAATAAGAATATTTGTGGAAAACATGTAACACTACAAAAAGTTGTGGCTTATTCTCCACTTTAATTCTTGACTTATAGTTAGCATCTATTCTGTATCTCATGGTAAGTTTTTTCCATGCCTCGCAGATCTGAAGGTGAAATGGTTTCCAGCTGTGGATGGATGTCAAATCATAGCATTTCTTGCATTTTGCCTCAAGCTTAGTAAAGTTGTTAGAGGCTTAGAGGGTCACAGCAATGCCTTCTGAGTGACAATTCTGCAAACTGTTCTTTTACATCTAAAAAGAAAAAAAGCCCTTTGAAAATGCAGTGGCCATCATTCCTTGGTAACACTTCGGGTGACATGAAAGCTCAGGATATAAATGGATTAGGATCTCGATCTTATAGGAGGTACATTTCTAATCCATTACAGTATCCCTTTGTTTGAATGATGACTAGGCTTCTGGAAACATATATCCTGACTAATTAGGAGTCTTCCTTGTGTTTGTTGCTGCATTTTTTGTGATTATACCAGCTTTATTGCTACAAAACAATGAAGTTCTGTAAAGCAGTTCAGATTTCTTCTAAAAGAATGTATCACATCAAAACTTTAATCAATCCAAGTATGTACAGAAATGTTATGCTCTTGTTGCTTATCTCAGCCGTAGATGGTTTATGTTGGCCATGGTTTCATTTTTGCTAACACCTGTCTGTATTCCTTCTAAAGACAGAAGGGATTTTATGTGATTAACTTAGATTTCTGCAGGTTCGATAATATCCGATTGAACTACTTCAGATAGTTTGTTTGGGTCCTTGCCATCACTTGCATTTCTGATGGTGTTCTGCCTGAGTAGATGCTGCTTTTATTATAGTATCAGCTCTTTAATACATAGTATCTACAGAAGAAACTTTTCATTAACTGGTCCTAATGAAAAACATAGACTAAAATAGCACTCGGGTGTATACTTCAGATAATTTCTCATCTAAACCAAATTGAATGTATCTGACTTTTTATTCATAAGAATATTTTTGAGAGCATATTTGGCTCCAGTTATATGTCAAGCCAGAAATAGAATAATTCCAAGTCAGTACAGGCTTGATAAAAACTCGTTGGATCCAAACAAATGCTAAAACTTTAATCTGTACAAGTCATAACAAACCTAAAACCATAAGACTAATAAATACTAATGCTTGACCAAACCAAACAATACTTAAACCTAACCCTAATCCTAAAATTAAACCAAACCATAAACATAACCCTAACCCAAACCCTAAATCTAACCTAAATTTTAAACCTAATACTAATCCAACTCATCAATCTAAGCCTAACTGCACCCTAAGTAAAACACAAAATTTAAACATAAAGCATTGCCCTGGTTTCAACTAGGATAGAGTTAACCTTCTTTTCAGCAGCTGGTGGAATGGTGTTTGGAAGTTTGGATGGAGCAGTGCTGATAACACACTGATGTTTTATCTGTTGCCAAGCAGTCAGGGACTTTTCAGTTGTTCATATTGCCCTGTTAAGGAGAAGCAGGGGACTGGGGCAAGGGAGATGGAGCACACAACACCACCCAGGAAGCTGGGAGGGAACAAAGCCCGGACAGGTGACCTAAACTGACAAAAGAGGGTATTCCATGCCAGTTATGTAATGCTCAGAGTAAAGGGGGACTGGTGGGGGGAAGCACACAGCTCCAAGATGCACAGTTTTGGGGGTGGTCCAGTTTCAGGATGGCTCTGAGTTGTATGGCCTGAGTTGTGG
Organism: Gallinula chloropus; assembly: GCF_964237585.1. Classification (NCBI taxonomy): domain Eukaryota; kingdom Metazoa; phylum Chordata; class Aves; order Gruiformes; family Rallidae; genus Gallinula; species Gallinula chloropus. The sequence continues at coordinate 76,490,266 of NC_140086.1, read as the reverse complement.
GGTTTGGTGAGAAACTGCACTTGTGTATCAGAGTTTTGTATATTTTGCTATAAAAGTCCTATTATTGTTATTTCTCTCTCTGCTGTCTCAGTAAATTATCCTTATCCGAACCCACAAGGTTTGTTTCCTTCCCCCACAATTCCCCCCCCACACACACACACCCTCTTAGAGTGGCTGCATGGTGCTCAGCTCTCAGCTGGGGTGAAACCACGACAAGCATAGCAGTTGTCTCACCCTAAATCTAAATCCAAACCTTGAAAGCTATTCCTAACCCTTAGCAAACCGTAATGATAAAGTCAAACCAAAATCCTAACCCAGTCACTGAATTCTACTCCAGCATCTCTGAACACTAACCGAAAACTGTAACTCCAGGCATAAATGCCCCTAACTCAAAACGTGTCCCCAAACACTAAACAAAAAGCTAGACTACAAGCCAAATAATTGGCTGAAAACATAGGCCTAATTTCTAAACCTAATCTTAACCTGAACTCTAGTTCTCCTCTGCCCAAACCCATATTCATAATTGCAAGCCCCAATACTAAACCTGGCAATAAGCCTTAGCCACATCTTGTTACCCTCACCTCAACACTAAATCAAATCCTTAGCATTAAACAGAAAGCCAAACCTAAACTCTTACACTAAACCCTAACCCTAATGCTTTACTTAAAATTAGACTTAGGGCTTTGGAGTTACAGCAAGCATTAAGGGATGGGCATTAGGGTTTTTCTTTAGGATTAGGGATTTTGCTTATGGTAGGGTGTCTAACAGGGGTAGTGGTTGTAGTTTGTGATAAAGTTTGGGGCTTGTGCTAGGGCTTAAATATTAATACTAAGACTGGCATTACAGAGCAATTTTCCGGGGTATCTCCCATGCCATGGAAGAATAAATTTTAAATTGAAATATAAGTAGAATATTCAAAGACAAGACAATTTGCACCTGGACATTCCTAAGTAACTGTTGGGTAAAGTAGCTGAATACTAACTCAGGTTTGTAACATCTCCCATAAAACTGCCAGAAAACCAGAATATTATACCAGAGTGCTATTTTTTTATTGATATTAGTGGGATTCAATAATACAGACCAATACATCTGATGTTTACACAGACAAATCAGTGGCAATCATGATAAAGAATTAGGGAAATGATACCTAGATATCAGGCACTGGAGAAGTCAGGAAAATTTTTGTAGTTACATTATGGTATCATATATCCTTAAAAAACTGTTAGAGAAGGTAGAAATCCTATTCACAAAGTTTATTTAGGCTTTCAAAGGCATTCAACAAGGTTGGTTGTCAAATGCTCTTCAAGATATTATTCAACAATGAGATAAGAAGCAAATACTTTGCATGACTGAATGACTATTAAAAGATTGAAACAAATGATCAGTTTTCTGCATATATGGAAGTTGCAAGTGTAGTACAATTAGCTCACCATATTCATAGAAGGCGTGCAAAGTCTTAATGGGTACAGAGATGACAGAATTGGATCCTTCAAAGTACTTGGGATGTTAAAGACAACCAAATGTGCAGGAAGGCCTTGTGACACTGACAGATAGAGAAGTGTGGACGAGCAGAGTGACATTCAGTGTAAACAAGATGTAAAATGACCAAGACAAATAATTATGATTATATGTGGTGTGATTGACTCTGCATATATGCAGAGCAGTAATTGCTTATTACCATTTAGGAAAAGGTCTTCAAAGCTCTTCAGAAATGAAAGCAGACTTTCAAGTAACTTTGGGGATAAAATAAAATGGAGAAGAAAACATGATATTCTTGGTGTACACAGGAAATGTATACCCGTTCTTGCAGTACTCTAGTTTCTGTAAATTCTTACAAAAAAGAATGGAGTAGAATTAGAAAAACAGAACAGACTGAGTAGGGTAGCCAAACAACTGAAATAACTTCAATATAAAATCAAATTAAACATGCTAATACTCTTCAGTTTGGTAAAGAGAGTGGGGTTATAAACAGCTTGTTCAGTGTCTCTTCCAATAGAAGAACTAGGTGATACCAAATACAACTGGATCCAAAAGTAATGTAAAGAAAAATAACATAGCTAAACTCTGGAAACACTTTGCGGCTGAATGCTGCAGTAAAGTTGACAGTAATTCAGTAAATGGCTGATTTGTTGAAGAAAAGTAGATTGGTTTATGAAATACTAAGACATCTTTAACACAGGAATCATAATTTGCTGAGACGAGGAGAACTTCAGCGGTATAACAAAATATTTTGACCTATGTCATTGCTGACACTGGCCACAGTTGGAGACAAGATGTTAGCTTAGTCATAGACTTTGATTTAATCTGGAGTGGCACTTCTAAAGCTCCAGGTTGATAGAAAAGATAAGGAGCCAGAACAGAGGGGATGGATAAAAAGCAAAGAAATAAGTGAATGAAAGCAATAGAAGAGTGAAAAATACATCAGATCATGGAACAAAGAACAGTGAAGGATGACAAAGGACGAGGAGAGCAGTGATGGATAAGGAAAAGGGGAAATAAATAGAGCAAACAATACCAACATCCTTCAGATCTCATGAGCTCAGACTGAAAGAAATCTAGAGCATATATATATAAATATATATAGGACAAGAGAGGCATGTATTATCAGAAAAGACAAAAAAAGAATTGCAGTTCCACCAATCTAACTGAAAATTCAGTAGAGATATGAATGTTCTACATAAATATATTCACATACATCAGGAGCATAAGCTGAAGGACAACACTCTCATGAGAATGAATAGGTGTAAGGTAGCCATGAATAGATCAGGGATGGAAATTTAGTCATCAGGGCAATCAGGCTTTGAAACACCCTTTGAGTAGGAATAGTTGGGGCTGTTTCCAAAATTATTATAAAATATTGTGACATGTCAAAACAGGAGACTAAAATCAACGAACCCAGCGGTCCATTACAATTCAAGGTCCTATGTTTTAAATACCAGAAAAAATGTCAAGGGAAAATATTTCAGACTTGTCTCAGTTTTTTTCTAGGATGGGTGTTATGCATCTCTGTAAAATGTAACAGGAACAAATAGATTCATAGAGCTTTCAGGGACCATTAAGTTACCTAGTTTGATGTCCTGTAATCACAGGCCATTACATTTCCCTCAGCTACCTCCCTCCTGAGTGCAATAAACTGTCTTTGTCAAAAGCACATCTTCCAGGTAGGTATCTGAGTTCAGATGAAAGAATTTAAAAGACCAGAAGTTCACCTTTGACCTTAGAACTTTTCCCCTTTGATGACCATCTCCACAGTTTAACATCTATGCAATACTTGTAATTTGAATTTACATGGCTCTAGCTTTTTACTATGCTATTCTCCATGAGGTTAAAAATCAACTCAGGAACTGATATTTTCTGCATGTGAAAGTAGTTATACAATACAATCAAGTTAACTTAAATCTCAAAAAGATAAAAAAAACTGAGCTAAGCCATTTGCTGTAAGTAATTTCCTCTAGCCCACAAATACAGCTTCTGCATCTCTTCTAACTTCCACTACTTTTCCGGTAATCTTCTTGAAATATGGATACCAGATTAATTTACATAATTTCACGACCAGCCTTCTGTGTTGGAGTTTATATTTTATCTTTCAAAGGTGGGTATATTGATAAGTTGCATATTATTGACCTGTAAAATACGGCAAAAGACTGCTATATCAAGATATCCTTGAGATATATATATATATATGTTCCTGGCTCAACAAGTGGTGTCTTTGGAGATACTACTGCAAAGATGAGGGGAATTACTGTGAATCATTACTGTAAATGAAGTACATTCACCTGTGGAAATTTCCACATTCAGGAGTTGTAACAAGAGAGATTAAATACAGGACACATGCTGGCAGTGAAAAAAGTCCGGAATGCAGATCTGACAAACCTGTGGAGACTCAGTCTCAAATGTTCTAATCAATTTGCTTTAGCTATTCCACACATGAAAGATTTAAAGTTTAACACCAAATTCACCTGTTTGAAGCTCTTTTTTTTTTTTTTTACATACACAGGATTTGATTTTACAGGTGAAAACAGCAGTAAACTTTAATCACTAATACAAATAAGCAGAGTAAAAACATTGCAATATATAGTAGAATCACAGTACTAACATCATTCTCTATAAATTGCTTACCATCACAACTCCAGGTATCCCCCAGCTGCTGCGAAGCAATAGGTGGACTCAATCCAGATCAAGCCTGTCACTGTCTTCAAAGTGCTTTTCATCTGTTGTTCAGTTTTTATACCCCGTGTTGGTCGCACTCCATGTACTCTCTGACAAGCTGCGTGGCTGTTTCTACTGTTTTGATTAACGGAGGGTCAAACACTTGCACAACTGTTTAATCCGTTCAGCTGAAGGGGTTGGTTGATTCACCCAACCTACACAGCCGGTTGATCCACCCCACCAATATAACTGGCTGATTCAGAGTGTAGCCATTTATCCAGAAGAAAGACAACCCTCCAGTTCCCCTTGTGCTAAACTCAGCTCTCCTTGAAACAGCTATGACCGTTCCATACATCCTTCTCTGAGCTTCACGAACATATCACCCTTTCCATCTCCTCTGAGCCATCTGCCTTTGCAATGGTGCATTGATCCGTCACGGTCAGACAGGGTCTGGATAAATGATGACAAAGTCCAGAATATATGGATTGCCTATTGTTTAATATTGTTTTCTGCTACATGAACCACGTCAACATTACAAGAATTAGTCATCAACAACTAAATAAGTTATTGCTTAAAAAATAAAGGTGAATTATGTGCACGGAACTAAACTTGGAGCAGTGGAGTTGGCAGATGGACTGAAGTCATAATGCTGAACTTGTTGGACAAGAACATTAATTCAATCAAGAAAGGTAAAAGGTAGGGAACTGTAATATAAATCAGCACTATTAAGGCAGCCTCAAGGCCACAGTAAAATTATGTTTTTTACAGAGAGGTATGCAAAGTTTTGTCAGCTCAGTGTTCCTTCCTCATGCAACCAAGGATTGTGGTTATATTGCCACATGACACGTGATCTTATACTGAATTGTCTGTCAGTTGTGTTTCACAATTCCTTTTCAGAGACACTGTTTTGCATGCTACCACCTTCCATTTGTTCTGTTTGCACTCTGACTTAACATGTTCTTTACATGAAAGATATATATATGGAGTAATCCACATTGCTCTTTTATCTGGAAAGCTGCTTTCCAATACAGCCCCTGCACTTAAGATAGATATTGCATTCCAGGATAGCTGCTCTGTTGTGGCAGGGACCAGCAAGGAGCCCACAGGGTCTCACAATGCCACCTGGCTGTAGTTTCATAGGACACAATGAGCTCTAATGCCTTGTGCCATACTGTCACACCACAGTCCGACAGAGCAAAAAGACACTTGTCTTTGGCTGGTAACAGGTTACCTGAGCCTTTATGTTCCAGTTCCTATGTGCTAGGAAGAATACTATAATAGTTGAGAGTGGCACTAATAAGCAAGAGGGAAAAGGAGAAATTAATGGACTTGGTCCTGGTCTAAAAGTTCTGAAAAACGTAATGACAATCTGAAGATCTAGGACAACCGAAGAGATATACACATACACCCCAGTACATTGTTTTAAATCACAGAACTGCTGACAAAGGAACAGGCTGGGAGAATGATAAAAAAATTCCTTGCCAACAGAAGTAGGGCAGGAGGTACTGGCAGATTTCCTCTGTTCCTCATATTTTCACTCCTGTGGTTCTGTTCAATACATTCATATCCCAAGTGACTGTTTTATACATAAACAAGAACCTAATGAAAAAATTGGGCATCTCTCAAAGTATATGATACTCACTAAGAATGTTTCTGCAGAACTTCAAATTCCAATTTACCTGAAGGTATGGCAGAGTTATTACCAAAACATGTAATTTTATTTAAAATTTTGGGGCTTAATTAATTTAGCTATATTTTTAGAAGAGTTGTTCAAATAAAATAAAATCAAAGAAGGAATAAATTCCCTATAATGGATAAAAAGTTGTCTGTGGAAGAATATCACATGTTAAAATAGTATCAGAAACTCAGCCCAGTGATGGCTGAAATGTGTTTTTCTCTCAGTATATAACTATGGAAAAAGATGTAATCCATATACCAGATGTTCAATTAAAAAAAAAATTCCTTGAGGTGGATTCTATTTCTGCTTTAGTGTATGGGGTTTTTTTAGTTGAATTGGGACAGATAGCTAGACAATTTCTTAAACAAAATATTTAGTATAGTTAACAAAATATAGTAAATAAAATGTAGGAAATCATAGAATCATTGAATGGTCTGGATTGGAAGGGACCCCAAGGATCAGAGTTCCAACCCCTTGCCAGAGGCAGGGCCACCAACCTCCAGGCATGATCTAGACAAGTTTGCCCAGGGCCCCATCCAACCTGGCCTTGAACATCCGAAGGGATGGGGCATCCACCACCTCTCTGGGCAAATGAAACTATATAAATGAGTATAGAAATGTGCATATGTAAAGCTTAACTTGAAAGTAAAATAACTCGACGACAATACAGGTGAACATCTTTAGACACCATGGCAACATTAATATTTTAGAGAGAATGTGGCTCACTCAAAGAATATCAGATCTCTCAAACAGGAACTTGACTAAAATTACTACACTAGGCTCAAAATGATATTGTTGTCCCATTGTGTAACTGACTCCACAGAAGAAATGCAGTCTACTGAGTGGTTTGGTGTACTTAAGATGGTAGAAATCTGCTGTTACAGAATGCAGTGGATTCTTGAAAGCACAGAAATATTAAGCAATGCTGGACACGTTGACTAATCTCAGCCGTCATGTAGGACTGAGCTGCAATTCGGGAAAGCAGGGCTTTCTGACTACAGAGTGATACAGCGCCTGGAGCAATCAGCATATCAGACTGCTCACTCATAAATAATCCACTAAATACAGAAATAGAAACAACCCAAAATGGTGAGTTTTCAAAAACCTGGAGATATTCTAATAACAGAATTGTTATTGTTGTCTTGTAGTTAGATATGAAGCCTGTGAGGGAGATTTCCAAGAGAAAAGGCAGGGGTTTGTCTTGAAGCAAAATGCTCCTCCTCTTCTAATTTTTTCTCACTCTTAGGCTATCGTTAATCATTTCCATAAGCAGTTTGCTCTGCTTCCAGCATGCCAGTTCACAACGTGCAGCCCCACTCACTGGGCCACAGTAAATTGCTGGTTGCACCAGCACCTGGATTCATTTTCAGTTACCCAAAATGAGCAGGCTGGCTGCACCGGCATGCAAGGCCCAGCAACAGCAGCACAGAGAGGGAGGAAATGAGCATCCATAAGATAGAAGGTGCTGGAAGATTCTCCTTGTGTCTGTAGCGCACACTGGTTGGCTATCACACACATACACACACATACATGGATGTCCAGGTGTTCCTGTATTAAGCATTCAAGTCCCTGCTCTTCATAACCTGGACTCAAACTGCTCAGAAAGAGCTATCTATGGGCAGGTAAGAAAGCAAATGTTACAGACAGCAATAGGATTGTTGAGACAGAAACAGCAGTAGCTCAGAGTCTCAAAGTCGAAATGCCCATCATGTAAAGATACAAGATCCAAAAGAAGAAAACAAACCAAGGCTGATGAGGATTGTCAGTTAAGTTGAGACTTAATTAGGAATCATCAGGCCATCAAGCAAAGTTTTCAGAGTCGATAGGTTTGGCTGGAGCTTGTGTAAAGCAGCAACACAGCAGCAATTACTTTCCAGCAAGGAAAATCTTCCCCTCCTGTCTGGCCAGCAAAGACTTTTCAGACACCTCATCAGGGTGGTGACCATGCTCATGCTCAGCTTAATAGTTCATCACAGCCTGGCTCTCTGGTGTGTGTGTGAGCCAGTAAATAACTGCTTTATATGTCAGTTCTGTTTGCAGAGTCTCTTTGCACTGGGCTAAGGATCCTAAGCAAACCAACTCAAAGACAGCCCATATTAAAGAGTATGAAACAACATCTCTTGGCATCGGTGAAGGCTGCCCCATATCAAGTGGTTGTATAGTGGTGGCTGAGTCTGTGACATTGCTTAATCAAATGCCTGTTTACTAGAAGATGTAAGGAATTCATTACTGTGGCGCAGCATAAATACCAGAATGGAGATGTGGCCCTGCATATAGCCCAGAATTCCAAGCAAATAATTTATATAATATGAAGACATTGCTGTATTTCTTGGTTCGGCATCAGACAATATATTTCCTAATGTCAGATCTGAGTATTCTCCACCTTGTACTAATGTCTTAATACAAGTTCTGTGCCCTGCCAAATTCTAACTGTTGAAGATAAACAGCATTGAAAGCATATATATTTTTAATAAGATGCTGCCAAAATATTTCTTGCTGAGAAGCTTAATAAAAAGTGCTGAGATCATGATGGATGGCAATTTATATGGCTCTATCAAATAAGTAATGCCCAATTTACTGCTTTCTGTATATGAATCATTTTCCTATGTGGATTACATTTGCATTTGTTCACAATGTGGAAGTTGCATGTTAGGATAGAGATATTTTTTTGTTGTTATTTACCAGAATGTCCGCCTTGATGATTCTTCTCTGGAAATTTTATATTAATTAGAGATATTCAAGAATCTTCACTGATTCTTGTCTCTCCCTATCTTTTCATAGAAGATATTCTGCCCACTGTCATTTTTAACAGAAAGAGCAGAGCTACCCACTGCAATCACATTTAGGGTAGTAGCAATGGCTGCGCAAGGAAAGAAATCTGGTACAGTCCCAGGATATTTCAAGAACCTTTTGTAGATTTTCTTCTCTCCATCCTAGGCACGGATCAATAGAAAGGAACTCAGCTGGCTACTTCTGCCAGGGACAGAACTGTGTCTAACAAACTACAGAAGCCAGATAAAAGTAAAGAGTACACAGCTATGCGCTAGGAAGTGAAATAGCTAGGATCATTACATGGTATTTTTTGATTAGAACATATAAGTGAAGGAGAGAGGAGAAATGAAACATGGTAACAAAAGCAGTATGAATAAATGCTTTTACATTTCTTGGCACTTCATTTTAAAAAACGTAAAAAACCCACTGCTTCTCAGTATGAAAGGAACTTTATATTTTGGATTCTGATAATCCACTAGGAAGTGGCAAGGAAATATTTTTATGCCAGGCAAATACTTTCTTTTACCTGAAACAGAAAGTTTTTCTTCGTTTCTGAGCATGTTGTGACACATAAAATGGTCAGAGATAAATTAATAAGCAAAATAATTTTAGATCATATTGACTAAAGTTTGATGGTTAGACTAAAATTTGTGGTTAGAGGTGGTTTTCTTTCCTTCACTGACCATAAAGCTGTTCTTCCCTGGAAGGCATCAGATGCCTTTAGAATGATTCAGAAAGAAAGAGAGGAAGTAAATTGTATATTTCAAAAACACCAGGATAGCCATTGGAGAGGTTCAAATTCAAGCTGCTGTTCTGAATGAAACGACTTTGCCCTTATGTGGGCAGTGTGTGCAGCAATGTTCTAACCTTATTCTGAGATGAGCAGCTTTCTCTTTCAATCGAGAGGTAGGATATGCTTATATGAAGAATTTCACAGGATTAGTATCAGAAAACACAAATAACAAAAAACCTCACAACACCCAACAACAACAACAACAAAACCCAGGGGAAAATAAATAATCTGATTATGCACATTTTGTATGCAGGTAAAGGTTCAGATCACAGCCAGAAAGTTACATTAATACAATCTCTTCTACCCAATGTATTTCAGGAGATATTTTTGAATGTTACCTTGAAATTTCAGAAACAATTCCCTGTAGAACCTATGAAAGCTATGCCTCCAATTCTGCTGCATTACAAAACCCCACAAAAGCCCAAAAATTCAACCCAGAAGATTTGAGTCATATTTGCAAAGAAACTACAATTGTCAGTACAAGCTCAATTTCAAAGTTGAGAACCAAGATTGGTCTAAGTCTTTGGGTAAAATTTTCAATTAATCCTGATCTTCAATAAAACAAGTATCTAACAACCTTTGGTGTTCTTACAAAATTAATCTTTGTGGATTTCAAATTATCATCAAAACCCCTCAAACTTTAGAGACCTATTTCCCTACAGGGGCTCCTGACATTGCAATAATTCTTATGTCAGTTCTGCATACCATTTTCTTTCAGAGCAAGTAATTATTTTGCAAATAAAACACATTCAAAATATTCAGGGAACAAAAACCATTTCAGAAGAATAAAATCTCACCAAAAAAAAAAAATGCTCCAGAAGCAAAAACGTTGCCATATGAGCAACACCTGAGAAAACTCCCTCAGCATCATACGCAGATTCCAGAGAGAGTTGAGCAAACTCTTTGATTTACCCAGTGTTCAGGTCCTTGACCTGACCTCAATGATTATTAAAATAACCTGGCATTAAGTTACAACATTCCAAGTACTTTAGTTAGTCCACTCAGCTAGATAAAACATATGAGGACAATTACCATGTCATTTCTCTTCAACAGAAAATTTACATTTCATTCATGAGGATTATTGCTTTTTTAGGTTAAAATAACTTCTTGCATGTGAAAGTGCTACTTGTATTGTGTCAGATGAGTAATTCAAGTTTCCCGTCTTATTCTCTTCTCTTCTTTTATTGACCTTTGCTACACCTCTTTCCACATTATACCTCACATTGCTCTTCTACTGAAAAATATTAATAATTTGAAAGAGTTTGGATTTGCCAGCAAAGGAAGTCAGATTATTTTTGCTGAGGTAGCTTAATGTATGGTGAATTACTACTTTCACATGCTCACTGGAATCAAGACAGATGAACAGAAGCACATTGTGAACATTCATCATTTTTTAAGCAAGCTTCAGCCACGTGAGAACCTGTTTAGTATGCACAGAATGATCACTACTAATTTTTATATATTTAGTTAAGCTTAATAAAACCTTGCTTCGTAGCATAGTGTGACCACCTTTAGAACTAAGGAAGGTTTAACTGTACTTACAAAATAAATGTTAAATATGCAAACAGTAAACCTTTCATCTTTATCTAGTAGTGTCATCTAATTAGTTATATGAAGGGTTTATTTGACCTTGAAAGCAATAATGTCCACTCTCCTATAGACACTGAGTTTTTGAAACTAAAACAAAGAGCACCGCTGGACAAATTATGACACAGCAAAGAAACATTTGCTGACATAAAGATCCACTATGATAGACTATATTTTTTGGCTGAAACTCCCATTATTTGTTTTATTGTACTTTTATATGTTTTTCTTTCTGCAAATATATGTATGTTTCTTACATTTGTAGCTTCAGTCATAGTTTAAAAAAAAAAGCAGTACATGTTGTTGGGGCATGATCTATTGCTTGCTTTGTAGTTGCTTACATAAGTATGACTGTAAATGTAAATTACCTGCACCTTGACAGGAATTACAAAATTTCACAGCAAAGCTCATCTATCGGGTTGTAATGGGTTCTGATGGAAATAACGCAGGTTCAAGTTTAGTTCAAACTTCAATATGAGGAGTAAAGAGGGAGAAGGTGCAAAAGAGAAGTGAGCCTGCAAGTCATGGCATTGACTGGTTTAGACCATAATTAGACCATCCAAAGCTTACAGGAGCTAGATGACCCAAGCTACCTAGGCAGGTCCTCAGTTCTCAGCAGAACCTTTCCTTGTAGATGCTGCAGTACTAGACACCTTACCACAGAGCATGCAGTTATTACATGCTAAGTTTTCCAATGTGAACTTCTAAATAATTATCAATTAGAAATTGGTCCAAAGTCAGGAGGAAGTGTACTGTATCTCCCAGATGCTATAACTTTCTAGACTGTATTTTCCTAGAGTAATCAATATTTTTTTTCTAACAGTACTGCACTGTCTCTTTAACTGGTGAAAGTAATGTATTGTCAGGGAAAAGGGGGGACACAAATGAAAACATATGTGACTAGTGCATAGTGTCTGCATCACCACAGTTGTGTGTTATCAAGAGGAGCCTCTGTGATTTATAAAGCAGTTGACTAACAGGTTGAGAAGAAAGTATTTACAAAATATGAGACCACAAATAAAAATTGCTGTGAATAATGGAATTCCTTTAAAGTGATTTTTTTTAATTATCATCTTATTCTTGGAGAACGTCATATGGAACTAAATTTTCAGTCTCTGCCCATTAACACCATAAATCACATTAATATCTTGGTGTGTATTTAAAAGAGAGGCATTATAAATTAGGTCACTGTTACAGTGATAAAGTGTCAAATATTTGCATGCCTTAAATAAACCAATGTGTTAATGTCATTTTTTTTCAACATTTCTTTTGTGGCAGAAAAAAGTCAGATATTTTTTCTGTTTACATTGAGCTTTTAGTTTAACTGAGTGCAAATGGGTCTCCAAACTTGCCAGTTGTGCTTCCAATTCCCTTGTTTTCTTTCACTCACATTGTAGGCTTTCCACAGACACTGAAAGCAAGATCTAGACGCTACTTCGATCGTGTCCTACTATTCCCAGTCCTACAGCTCGCTTCTTTAAAAATCTTTTAACAGCCTCAGGGGTGGAGTGCTAGGGTAATTCCTTCTGTTTCCCAACTCGCTGCCTTGATGCAGCATCAAATGAACCTCTCCACAGATATGATCCGTGCAGAGCGCACAGATGGGAAAATCCACCCGGGGTGCATCCAATGCTGCATGAATGTGGGGTTCCCAGCATTTCTAGTGATGTAAGATTTAGTTGCTATCTACATTTCTTAATTTATTCTGTCATCTTAAAAATTTAAATAATTAAGATCTTAATAGAATAGCTGTTTTGCTAAGCCATTTGTTTTCAGGCTTTATCACTGAGATGAAGAAAAAACTGCACTGTCTCTCTCACCCCCTAGCCCTGGTCAAAAGCATTTCCAATCTCTGCATTGTCATCTGTGAAAGTAGCTACAGAAGAGGTTCTGCTTGTGAGCAGTACTGTTTTCCTCCCTTCCTCCTCCTTGTGTGCACATAGTACACAGCAAAACTGCCCATGTTTGTAATCTTTTAAAAACTGAGAAAATGGCAAATTTCAGTCCTCGCTTGGATTTCCAGTGATACAAATCCTCTTTCCAGGCTCATGTTGAAAATAAACAACTTATTAAGGTTGAAACTGGAATTTAGAAACACATATAATCTTCAACTAGCTATTAGAGGTTCTCCTTTTTAACGATGACAGGAAACAGGAGATGTCTAACTAGAGTTCACAGACCAGAACTGCCTCAAGTACTTAAACAAATAGTGTTGACTGAGTTCCATGGTTTTATAGGGAAGTGCATCCAGATGGGCTGCAGTTTAGCAGGGAAAAACAGCAGACAAACTGAAAAATAAAAATAGAAGCTAAGAAACAAAGAACATCTCCAAACAGACACAGCTTTTTTTTTTTTTTTTTTTTTTACATTCCTGGTCTGAGTATCTTCCTTCAAACTATATTTTCAGATAGAGAAAATATCAGTGTTTCTGGCACAATTCCTAATTAACTTTCTTCTTGGGAATATTCCTCCGAGAATACAACTGTGCAATGATCATTAGCCTGAATCTCAGAACAGAACATGGTGCAACCCAGACAACAGAAATAAAGCCACTACAGAGGGCAAGGGTTTGTTCTTTCTGACACTAGTGATTATGCTGTAGCTGTGGGGTAGAAAAGCAGTGAAAGTATAAATACAGATGGCTTGTAATCTTACTCACCAGGCTGGGGGTGATTTTCACCAAGGACAGGAAAGAGGAAAAAGTGAGAAAACGCAGCAAAACTCAGTAGCATATATTTTCTCTGTCTTATAATTCCCACCACCCCAGGACAGTTCTTGCAACAGACCATAACCTCACTGTAAATCTGCATCATCAGAACATCTCCTCTCAGGGCTGCCAAAGACTTTGTACTACCCAAAGTCTTCCTCACAGGCTGATGTCCTCCACTTGCTCTTTTATTACCACCAGTAAGTAGCACAGCAGAAGTCCGAATAGATATAGAACATATTGTCCCCCTTTCCAAGTCACTGCCAAGTTGCTAAGTGGTTATAACACTGCCTATTTTAACAGCCTGAAATGTAGCAAAAAGTAAATTCCACTTATGCACAGATTTGTTTTTTGCTGTCCATACCTTACAGCCTACTCGATCTTAAAAATAAGTGGGGTTTTAGTGTTGGTAAGGGTTAATCCACCTGCCTTTTTGCAGAACTATTGTTCATGGCATCCTTACAATCTGTTTTCAATTTTCCTAGATGTCACATCTCAAAATACCATGGAATTTATAAGCAATGTAAAACTGGGAACAATTTGAGGACATTGAATACTCCTTATTATAATTTGCATAAGGGAGGTAAGGTTCCCTCACCCAAGGCCAAATGTATCAGTTCCTTAAAGACTAAATGACACATAGACCAGGTTAGACAAATCCATTGTCAGGTTGAATTAATGGGCTTGATTCTTTTTTCATGCTTATATTTTCATGGTATAATTATACAGCTTGTATTCATTCCAGTGGTTAACCATTTGCCCTGGCACCTATTAAAATGCACAATGACATAAGAACTTAACTGAAATTGCATTTAGGGGAGCAGGGAGGGAAACAAGAGAAGAATTATTCTGAGCTCAGCAAGAGCCAGGAGCCACTATCTTGAATGGGGCTATGATCTCTGAAGTGACAATTTGTTTGTTCAAAGATAGTGTCCTACAGCTCAAAGAGATCACATAGCAGATAAAAAACAACCATATGCTTATGAGGTGCGCTGTGGATATTGTTCAGCATGCTGCCAATGCCCTGTGTGCATCAGTAGTTCTCAATGGCCCCAGTCGGCCAAACCTGGGGCCTCCATCCCCAAGTGCCCAGGGACTCCATTTCAATTTAGCTCTGCTTGTTCCTGGCCATGGATCCTGTCTATCCAGATTCTGTCTCCCAGAGAGACTTCCCAGGTTGATCTCAGACCAGCCTCATCACTGAGGGTTTACCTGATGATCTCTGGGCTGAACCCTGGTTACACCACTGGACCTGATCCTGACTACTGTTCCCAGCTCAGGCTTGGACCTGTTTTATCACCATGGACTTAGCTAGTCATCTGGACCCTTGGCTGAGCCTGGTTGCCTTTTGCAGGGCAGCCCTGCTTGTCTTGACACGGGGCTGTGGGACTGAGCCTCAGCTGTCAAGATCCCTGCCCTGGTATCACATTTGGTTCACCATCTGCTGGAGAGCAGCTGGGCCTTTCTGCTCCCAGTCAAAGCAGCGTGACAGTCTGTCACACAACTGTGTACTACTTAGTTTGATCACGATACATGCTGTTGGTAATTGAGCACCTTAAAGGGCAAAACTAAAATTGATATATTGATTATGCAAACTTTCTGAACTAGAAAAAAAGGTGTAAAATAAAATGAAAGCTCAGATGAGCGGTTCATCTAATACCATTAAAAAGGCAAGAAGATGTAAAAGTGAAGGAGAAAATTGTGCTGGTCTGACATAATTCAACATGCATAGTATTAACAAAAATACATAAACCATCTAACTCACACCTCACATAAAACAATAGATGTTGTCAGATGAACACTGATGTCAGGACATTATTGGTTCTCAATAAGAAAAAGTTACTACCAATATAACAAGTTAATTTGTGCCTGTGGTGCTTCAGCCTCAATCAGTGTCTGAGCACCACACGCCACTTGCTCAGTCCCAGAGGAGAAAGACACAGAGCCCCCATGGGTTGAGATAAGGACAGGTTACTGACAAGCACCACAAGAATGAAAATCCAGGACAAAATGCACATACCCAGTGATAACACAGAGTACTTTACCAACTCCTGATGCAAAGGCCAACCTGACACCCCAGCCACACTGAAGCTGCCCCAGAGCTGTGTTGTAGAAGGTGCTGTCAGAAGGTCTTCCTGTGTTGTGTGCTGTAAAATCCAAAAGACAGATTTCCTGCTCTAGAATTCATATATTCAAAAGCTAAAATCTTTAAAGGGGACAGTGAACACATGCACTGTAAGACTACAGTAAGAAAAATTATAATTCCACTTATGTTTCACTGAAATAGTGTTTAATTAACAGCAATTTTGATTATTTGCTAGAAATCACCTTGCAAGTTAAGAAAAGGGGTATGAAATGCTAACAGAAATATCAATTATACATACAGTTCATATCACTTTTATGGACTGCAAAGCATCATGATGGTGTTTGCTCCCAACTTCAGCTCTAATAGGTCATTTTTTAATGTCTTTATTAATTTTGTCTTGTTTATAGTTGTAAACGTATTGCCATTTTCCTGCTCACTGAGATGAAACTGCATCTTCTTTTTTTGTTGTTGCCACTGCTTCCCAGGAGTATGAAACACAAATGAGTTACACCTCATCAAACCTCACATTTTTCTTCTGTGATATAACTCGTCATGTTTTCCTGCTTGTACATAATTCAACTTGCAGATGCTTCATCAGCCTCCCTCTCTCCTTGACACCTGTCAACTGTTTGTCCTCTTGGCAAAGGTGTTCAGCGCATTATTATTCCAATCTGAGGAAAGTCCTTGGGAAGAGTCTGTCAATAGGGTGTGGAAGAGAGTTGAAATACAAAGTAATACCTTTCTCTCAGCCACTATTCAGGAATGATGACATCAGTCAGAATGCTAAGGCTACACTGCAGTAGTTAAATCCCTTATGCATTAAAGAGTCTAAATCATATTGCAGCATGTTCTGAGGATCCCAATCCTGCAGTGAGCTCCGTGCATGCATGGTGAACCTTGGATTGGTAACTTTGCATAGATGACTGTGATTCAATTTTGAATTACCTGAACTGAGTGAAACTATTTAGAAACTGGCCAAAATGTTTTTGTTTGTGTTTTTTTTTTCTATTTCAGTCCCTGAAGTGAGGCTTGCAGAAAACATTCTTCACCACACTTGTTACCTGGTGTGTTTCCAAGGGTGGAAGTCGGCAGTGTGAACAAACAATGAAGGTTAAAAAACCATAAAGTTAAGATGTGTTACTGACGAGGATTGATGGCTTAAGCAGAGATGTCACTGATTCTCACAACTAAGCAAAGGACAAATGCTGACAGGTGAGATCATCACACTTTTGTCAGAAAATTACAACCTTTTGTATTTGTACAGTAATTTTTTCTAGGCATATGATTTCTTCTAAAGTTAGCACAGCGTTTCTGAACCACATTACTTTTACAGGCATGCAGAGGCAAGTCCTCAGCATGCACCCATGAACAGAAAAGAGAGAAAGCAGCCTGAGATCAGCATCCCCAGGCCTGTATTAAAATGGCCATGTCGCAGAGTGACAGAATCATTTAGTCTCCAAAATATTTCCATGCCTGACCTATGCTGAAACTGTAACACAGACATCAATACCAGTTATACCATCTAATTTTATAATGTAGACACCTGTCAGCCAAGAACTAGACACTATCTACATTTCAGTTAAGTCACCAAAGAGCCCTCACTCAGCAGCATACGTTGTAGACGTGTCTGACCAAGCCTGGAGTGAAAGGTACAGTAGGTTTACTTCAGTGGGGCTTTTACCTTTTCAAATAAACTGAAGCATGCTGGATTGAGCATAAGCAAACAGAAGAGAATGCATCAAACACCTCTGCAAAGAGGAGTCATCACACAGGGTTTTGAAATGGGGAAGACACAGAAACAGATATGATAGAGCACTGGAAGAGGAAAGAAGAAAATGAGATAATCAGATAAACGTGACCTAAGACACTAAACTTTATAAAGGGCTGAGCAATGTGTGCATTTGGAAAAGCAGGAAGTAAAAATGTGACAACAGTCACTGAAGGATATTATGAGACCCTAAATGGAAGATTTAGAATAAGGTGATGAAAATGAGCTGAACTGGGGAAAGTGTGAAGATGAAAAAGCAGCAGCATGGAGACATCTCATGGTTATCTGATGTAAATGAGTAAACCAGATTCATATCAAAGATTTGCAGAAGGGTGGGAGTTGGAAGGGATTTCTAGAGATCATATAGTCCAATCCCTCTAGGAGAGCAGGATCACCTATAACAGGTTGCGCAGGATTGTGTCCAGAGAAGGAGACTACACAGCCTCTCTGGGCAGCCTGTCCCAGTGCTCTGTCAACATTGAAGTGAAAAAGTTGTTCCTTATGCTCAGATGGAACTTTCTGTGTATCCTATTTGTGCCCATTGCCTCTTGTCCTGTCACTGGGCTCCACTGAAAAGAATCTGGCCCCATCCTCTAGACATCTACTGTTTAGATATTTATAACCATTGATGACATCCCTCCTCTTAGTCTTCTCCAGACTAAACAGACACAGATCTCACAGCCTTTCCTCATATGGGAGATGTTCCAGTCCCCTACTCAGCTTTGTAACCCTCCACTGGACTCTCTCCAATAGTTCCTTGTCTTTCTTGAACCAGGGATCCTAAAACACAGTCATCAACTTTTGTTGTTCAAAGTTGTCAACTGGAACAGAGATGGAGGGGAAGAGAAAATATGAAAGAAACTGAAAGTGTTCATCTTCGGTCATGTTGAGTTAAAAGAGATAATGATAAGAAATAATTTACTTAAAGGGAGAAACAGGGTGAATGACACCATTTTCAAGTACCTCAGACACAACAGGAGAGAAAAGATGCCATCAAAATAGACGATAAAAGAACAGTTAAAGGAAAACAAAGTGAATGGACTACTATCTTGAAAGAAAATGTCCCACAAGCACCAGCAACATTGCAAACAACTCTCAAAGAGAAGAAATAAAGTCAATTCCTCCAAATGCAATAGCAACCAACATATTACTAGGTTCTGCTTCAACTTAGGGCAATACACCAAAACCCATCTCATCTGAAATAAAGAAATATGACTGTATTTGGGACTCTGACTTCGGGGCAGGAACAGACTTTACAAGCAGTAGATATGTACACTGCACATTTAGAGGATGGAAGTCAACACTCACACAGTGTGCCTGAGGAGCAGAATGGAACATCAGATGAAGGGGCTGTACTTTACCTAAAATATTTCTACTTGTTATTAAAGAAAAAACAGAACTCAATTGAGCTAGTTGGTGCTATTGCTCAGTATTTTGGAAATTTCAGGTAATAAACAATGCCTCAAAAGTATTTCCTAGAAATAAACACAGCTTATGAATATATGCATATGTTTATATAAAAATATGCCCATTTTTGACCAAGTGAATAATCAATAATGCGAAGGACATATCTTACAGGTCTTAGAAGAGATTTTAACTTGTGATTTTATAGAAAGTCAACTAGAAGCTATTCTGGTATTTTAAAACGAAGGATGTTTGTGGACTTCAGGCAGTCAGGAAGGAGCAGAGTGGGGACTGTTTCTTAGTCTCACCTACTATGTAGACATCTGAATTTTACCAAAGTTACACCTTATTCTCTTACTACATATAATGAAACTAAGCCTTAGGACTCAGATTGCCTAAACATTGAAATTCGTGATACCCTAGGATGTCCCACATGGCCTCTGGCTTGTTTTCCAGTCTAGGTGCTTAACTCCAGTCCTTGAGAGATTTTTGTCTTTTCTCCATCATTTTTAAAAACCTTACAAGTTTAACCAAGGTAGTAGGTAGCAAGAAATTCACATTCTGGACTTCAAAGTTTTTGTGCAGAGAATCTTAACTACAGAGGCCACACAGTTAAACTCCTGCATTTCTGTGCTTGGTGCAGATCATCACAACAAGAAGACCCATTTACTCCAGAAATGTTTGACAGTCACCCTGCCTGAATTCTGCATGGCTCTAGGGCCTTCACAAAGTAATAATGATTTTGAAAAAAAAAAAGAAATATTTTAAGAGGAAACTTCTGCTATTATAGAAAATGAATGCTAAAGGCCATCTGTGACACAAACACAGCTTTCCATAGTAGTGTGATTAGAGCTAATTTTGTGCTGGAAAAATCCAGACAGCCTGTGTACCAGAAAGAGTTCCACCTGTCAGCTGTCCTGCCATATTATTTGTAACTTCTTGTGTATTTATATTTTAAGTGCTTCTCTCCATGTAAATTAGTTCTATATGTATCACATTAAAATAACTTCCTTTTTATCTCAAAAGTATTATTTTTAGACCAAGATTACTGTGTCTAAAAATAGGTATTTAATGTCTTCCCCATGCTAACAGAAAAAAAAAAAAAAAGATTCTTCTTCTTACCTGAGAAATAAATGGACTAAGGAGCAGCTTCACAGGGCCTTCAGTGTTGAACCCTTTCCATGGGTTCATGGGTCTGCCATTAACAACCAGTGTGCAGTTATTTGTTCTCAGTTAAGGTTTCCATAAACTTTGATTGACATATGTATGTGTTGCTGAAATCACCAGCACAGCATAATAATCAATGCATTGTGTAAATAAGCTGCTATTTTAAAAGCACTTCCTCTCATTACAAATTTGAAAAATTCTTAAAGACTAGTCTATTTGTTTCTTATGGCTGTGGAAACAGATACTCAAGTTGCATCTATCTGTCCATTTATGTTCCATGTGAAATCCTTTAACAAAAACATTTCCATCAACTGTGCAATATCCTATTCCTTATGTTCATTATATGAAAATTAGCCTTCATGTTTCAAGATAAATTAATTCTTCGAGAATTCAAGCAGTTGTTATTTTATCAAAATCACAGAGCAAAACTAGGTTTCAGTGTTTAGTCTAGAATACAAAATCGAGGGAAGATCAACATAATTCTGTCCTACACATATTTCGTACAGAATGCTTAACTTAGTCACAAGCTGTGGAAATTGTTATGCAGGAGATGTACTCTGAATTGTAAACACCATATCCCAAAGCTGCTAGCTTCAGGCTGCAGGGTTGCTGTCTTTTTTTGATAGGCCTTTCATTGGTGATTTCAGAGGACAACATGGATATCATTCTCTCTTTTCTAGCCCCATTGAAAAGTTAGCCAAGACATAGCATTCCTGCATTATTTCTTTTTGAGTCAGTTCACTCAGTAAAGCAAAGTCAACAAACAAATTAACATCAGTATGCATGGCATTGTCTTTCCAGTACTCAAAAGGCTAAAGACTTAATACTAAGACTTAAGTTCAAAGGACAGTGTTACCCCTGAATGAAGAAATGGACAACACTTTCTTCAACTGATCTAGTGCAAAGCATTTATGAGGAATAATTATACTTTGCTGTAATTAGAAAACAAGAACAAAGCAAACTGTTACTTCTGTGAAATGTCTTTGGGTATCTAGGCAGTAATATCAAATTTAGGTCAACCCTCAAGGCAGAACCTGCTCCAAGCATTAAGATTTTTGAGGCTAAAGCTCAAATAAGTAATAAGATTTTAAATATGGATCAGGATTTTTTCTTCAAAATATACTTCTGCAGATATATACCTATATCAGGTAAATAATGATAAGAGGAATGAGGAGAAAACTGAAAACAGCACAAGAACATTTTGTCATCAAGGTCATAATCAATACTCATACCTGATTGCTGGTCCAGGCAAAAGAAAAAAAATAACATAACAGAACAGAAAATCTCCCTCTTGAGCATTTCATGAAGGAATTGGACTGACACCTTAGTTTGCCAAGACTTGCTTGAATCTAATAACCCCATCCACCCACCTGTCAGTTCTTCCTCGGCTAGGCATCCTAAGGGATGAATTTGGGAAAAAGTTTTCTTGGGAACCAGAGTGTCTGGCACAAACACGTTTGCACCATCTTCTTAGCATATGTAAATAGAGAACATTACTTTCAGCAGTCATCAGGTACTCAATCGCAAATTGGTACGCTAACTAACAGCGGTCTCAAAAAACCCTTCCACTCTAGTGTAAAAGTGGACTGCTAAGGACTAACCATTAGAGAAAAATGCACGATCGTTAAATGTCAGATGCTTGTCAAATGCTAGCACTCAGCAATGACTTTCGGGACTCTGAGTTTTGGAAAAAAGAGCCTTTGGATTTGTTACGTTTTTAGACGATATAATCTTTAAGTAAACCAAAAGATTTTTAGTAACATCCAATTAATATTTATAGGGAAGCTCCATATGACCAGTTACGCACTGGACAATGTATATGAAGAAGTGTTTAGAGGTCACCTTCATCTATGAACGTTAAATTTTGCCCATTCATTGCTGTGGTCAAAAGTATTTCAGATACATCATCAAATTCTTAGTTAGATTGACATTTTATGATCTAGTTGTGACCACAGTGGATCCTTTCAAATGAGATCCATGTGTGGAGTAAACAAACGGAGAATCAGGAACACTAATGATACTTAAAGAGAATGTAACACTGATCCAATGAATTTTAATGAGTTCATAATCCAGAGGCAACTGGTGCACTCTTAAAAATTTGAGATACAACACTCTCTGGCATGCAATACTTTAACATATTCTTTTAAATAAAATATCCCAATTACATTTGGCTATCCATTCCTATTATGTCTAATGAAGCAAGGGAAATGAACACAGAATAAAAGCTAATATTGAAAAGCGTTATTTTATATGTATATATATATGATACATTGATTTTAAACTTCTATATATGTGAGTTCAACCTGAAGCAGAACATTTTTAGGTACATTAAATTTTCCAGAACAAATATTAATACTAAATATGTGCATTAAAAGTAAGATTCCCATCAAATATTATATTTGGTATTGGTGTTCTGAGATACCTTAAAACTCACTAATTGCCAGCTATCAGGTGGTTTACTCTTCCCTTTTATTTTTTCTTTCAAGTTAATTGCTTGCAAATTAAGTTGATCGATGACTAAATGTGAGTGTAACTATTCAATAACCATTTGCAGATTTTTATCATTTATCTGTGAAAAATTAACACAAAAGACATCAGAGTCATGATGCCTTCCAAAATAAATCATACACACTTTATTTTAGAGCAAATGCTCATTACCTTCCCTAGTTACAAGGAATTTTAGTGAACGTATTTTTTGCCATAAAAATATTTTTGCCATTCCAGAAAACATGTCTAACACTTTTCTGTCTCTTTTTTGTTGCTTTTTTAAATCTATGTTTTGGTTATAGGTTGCTACATGAGATAGCAATCAGGCAAAGTTACTAGCAATGTGAGCTTTTTGTAGCAGACATATTCCCTCTAATTGCTAATGGGCAATTTCCACCAGCTTTGGTGTGAAATGGATCGGACAAAGTCAATATAAATATGTATTTGCTGCAAACAGTCAGCTCACCCACTGTTCACAGTTTGTAGCTGAGAATGGCCACATGCCCCCAGAACTTTGACAGTCTTTAAGGGCCTTCCTTTATGTAAGGGAATAGGAGCTTGAGGTATGACCCATAACTGATTTACAGCAGTTTTTATACTTCTCCCTTCTTCAAAGTACAGTACAGAAAAACAGCTTCGGGGTTTTAAACTCAAAGAGCTGCAAGATCTTATAAAGCAGGACATCAGCCCCATCTTTCACTAGGAATTGTTATATGCTGAAGAAGGCTGCAGCGATTTAGAAAAATCTATATTAAATTTGCATATCTGAATCTTGTTTCTTCTCCCTTCTATCCCAGGCTTTATGAAACCTGGTCCCCCCCGTATATTCCTCAAATACATTTCACCTGATTTTCTGGCAGATTTCACCTGATGGATTCTCTGGTGATACTGAAGAATGGAACAATGTGAATTAGTTTAATTTTTCAAATGTGGTGTTCAGAAAATAGCCTACTACTGAACACTATAAAATGTCTCTGGATTTTTCCTTTTTAATTTGCTTAGCTAAATTAATAGCAGCTAAGTTCATGTCCTGATTCATTTTTTCCTATGCACATAATTTAATACATTTGCATAAAGGAAAGAGGGAAACATTGACTAAACTTTCTGCAATTTTAATAACCCTTAAAGACACATTATGATTATGTTAAGAGACTCAGGGGCAGGTGCTAATATTAAATAATCACATTCATACTATATGGGCTAAGGATTCATGTTTGGAATAACCTGTCACGGGAAACTCAAGGCACAGACTTCTGTGATTCTTCTTCCACTTTTTATAACACAAATGCATTTTTCAATGCTCTCTCAGCTACCAGTGATGGAATCCTTGTTTCCTTTTGTATTCTGAAAAGCTTTAAAATATTCAGTTCTCAAGTTAAGTACAAATAATTTGATGAAGATAAAACAGGTTGTCTGTCTTTAGAATACTCTATTCTGAAATATTTCTTTTCCACTGATCAGCCAGCTGAAATAAGCTAACACAGAAAAGGATATTAGCACCGAAAGTCTTCAAAGAAAACAGATGCTGAGCTGGTAACTCCATCATCCATGCTCCATCATTCTGTTTGGGAAAGAGTAGGACTCTTTTCTTCCATAGATCACTACTGGTGGATTAAAAATGCAGCACTACTTGACTCAATACATCAATGCATATTTATAATTTTCTTATTGAGTTCTCTATGGCTACAGCACTACTTCTTCGGCCAGTCCTGGACTCTTCTTTAAGGGTTTGTACATGTGATACAGAAACTCTCATGATTTCTTGCAGACACCGTATTTTGTGGCAATCACAGTTCTATCTGCATCTCTCATTCTGGGATGAAAACAAATGACAGAAATGGGCACATCTCCCAGAAAAGCTCTGGAAGTGCATACAGCTTTCACAAAAAAACCTGCCCCTACTGCACACATGATTGTATGCCGATTGACATGCAGCTCTACAATACACCACCTTCTGAAGCTCCCAGCACACTTCTTTTGGCAAGCTGTAAATAAAATCAGGATGGAAAGTTGATATAAAAGTAAAATACTATAAAAATCTTACATTTCCTTTTCACGCAGTACAGCAAGGCACCTCTGTAGCTCAGTTGTCAGTAGCCACAGGGTTAAACCTAACCTAAACATCTCTGCAGTCAGAGGACCTTGGAGCCAAAGTTCACGTTTATTATGCTTGCTGGTATTTCAGAGATTCTCACATTCTCCCACTCTGTTTGACAAGCAGGAGATACTGCAGCAAATAGTTAGAAGAAAAGGAGATGTCTGTAAAATTTGCTGAGACAGTGTTACAGGGCCTGAAGACCAAATGGCCGGGGATCAGCGAGTTCCACAGCCCCGTGCTGAAGCAGATGCAACGCCTAATCCCCTCTTTCTAGACATGTTTATTGTAGCACAGTCATCTTCCCATTTCAGACTTGTTGGGATTTACTTGCAAAAAAAGAAGGGTCAACTCTGCAGCCATCTTGACATGACTTCTGCTTCCTTTAGTCCAGCACAAAGTGTTCCAAAAATGTCTTATGCTGGTTAGCTCTATTCTACAGACTGGTTAAATACCAGAGCTTGAAGGACCAAGCTGCAACACGAAATCTATTCTTAGCCTTGACTGTGAGAATGAAAGGCTGTGATAATGAAAGAGCTACATTGTGAGTTTATATATAATGTCTTCAAGAAAGTTTGATGTTGATGATAGATTTCCAAAAGGAAGTGCAGAATTGTAGAAGAGAAGGCTCCAGGGAGATCTTACAGTCGCCTTTCAGTACCTGTAGGGGCCTACCAGAAAGCTGGGGAG
Source organism: Gallinula chloropus (assembly GCF_964237585.1). Lineage (NCBI taxonomy): Eukaryota > Metazoa > Chordata > Aves > Gruiformes > Rallidae > Gallinula > Gallinula chloropus. The sequence goes on along the minus strand of NC_140086.1, from coordinate 76,464,886 downwards.
GGACTTTTTAGAAGGACATGGAATAATAGGATAGGGAGAATGGTTTTAAATTGGAAGGGGGTAGATTTAGATTGGATATCAGCAAAAAATTCTTCACTACGTGGGTGGTGGGGCACTGGGTTTCCCAGAGAGGTGGTGGATTCCCCTGCCCTGGAGGTATTCAAGGCTGGGTTGGATGGGGCCTTGAGCAGCCTGGTCTAGTGGAAGGTGTCCCTGTCCAGGTCAGGGGGGTTGGAACTTGATGAACTTTAAGGTCCCTTCCAACCCAAACCAGTCTGTGATTCTGACTTTATGATTCTATGATTCTATATTCAGCTAAGTGTTTTTACAATCAATATAAAGAATTTGCCTTCTGACAACCAAACTTCTGAATAAAAAGATAAAATCCCCTATTACAGTCCAGGTGTTGGCAGCCTGCAACCCAAAGCCTTAGAAATTTAAAAAAATGGCAATATTTTATTTTCCTCCGCCTTCTCTTCCTCCACAGTTTGGGTGTTTTAGACAATAGTTATTGTTGCCTGGATCAATCATGTGTTTGAATAAACTTAATTTCAATAAAATTCCTTGCTTGTAGTTTCTGAGAAAAATGGGTGTGGTTTTTTTCTGTTGTTGTGTTGGTGTTTTTTTTTTCCTTGTGCATTTATAAAAATTGGAAAAAAAAGTTGGAAATCAAAAGGAGCAAAAAATATTTAGGATTAATTTCAGAGGTTTATACTTCTGTTTTAAATTAACAAGTTTAATGCTTCTGCGTGTAGCAGAAGAACTTCATGCATGTGGCAGAAGATGAATAATTTCCTCACTTTATGTTTATTATAATTTTTTGAATTTGTAAAGGAATTTATTTGGCCAAGTTCTCCTCTGTTCAAATGACCATTTTATTGGCAAAAGCCCAGGTAATAGCATCTGTCTGTCTGATCTACTTTAAGTTGCCTACAGTATAGTTAACTAAAAGTGAACCACCTTCCTAGATTTCTCCTATAATGAACAGGGAGAAAGATGTACCGCTAGTAAATGATTTATCTTGTCTCAAGACAGATATCTGAAGTATATCAGATGAATCACACAGCGGAAGTCTTACTTTTCCTCACAAAAGTAATATACACAACTGACTTACAGAGATGTCCAAATTTAGATAATTATTCCTTAGAATTGTTCTCTTGCAAGATAAAAATGGAGACTAAGAATAGTCCTTCCATCTCTGAATCATTAAATACATTTTAGCATGCAGACTCTAACTAACAGGCCTTTGAGAGATGAAATGCATGGAGCAAGACCCCTGGAAATGAAATGAGCAAAGCCAGGACTTCAACTGTTGTAGACCAGCAGGTTGACCATCTCTCAAGGCAAGTGACAAAAGAGGGCAGGAGACGTGGGTGCAGAAGAAAACAAGGAACCAAATAAAGTGACTACATATTCCTTCAGGTAGAAGAACTGAATGGAGAAATACAGGAGGTTCTTATTTTACTACATATGGCTATCTTTCTGATGGGCAAGTGATATATGTGCACACAAGGCAGGCAGCTCATGATTCCCAAGGGAAAGGACTGACTTATGTGAACAGAGGGGATCTGTGGAGATGGGGATGTTCTGTTTCTTCTGTACAGTCCCACCTCTGGCTTAGTAGCTCGAGCTTTTCTGAAAAAGAGGAAGCCAGAGAGGTTCACCAGTACAGATTCCAGGGAAATCTAGAAACAGTGCCACCATCAGACTTGCAGCTTCAATGTACCCATGTACACACCTGAGAGAGTCATCTGTGGTAAAGGTACGGGCACAGGTATGAACAGTATAATGGGCCCACAGTCTATGACCACAGAAGCTATGTTCAAGAATTGTTTTGAAATAATGGTACCAAACATCTAACATACAAAGATGTCATTTGTATTACCTAGATCAGAAATTTGAAGTCCTTTACTCCTTTCTCCACAATTTCAATTCTTTGTAGCCATCTGTCAAAATACCTTTGAACTGCTATTGTACTAATCTCACTTTTCTAAACTGTATGGTCAGCATAAACAATGTCAGAGTACAAACTATGATACACAGGAAACTGCATGCTGGAATACTCATCTATATACACCAGCTAACACCTGAAACATGCAACAAAAATTAAAAGAGAGAGACGAACCCTTTTATACCATTGCATTTGGTTTGTGATAGCCACCTTAGTAAGCAAAAAGGGGTGTTTATTCAACAAGGATACCTAGAGTAGCATCATATTTCTAACAGTCCCCGGAACACCACATGAACAAATACCTAGCTTCAAGGAAAAAATAATCCTACTTAGTACATACCATTCTACCCTCGAAGTTGCATAGAAAGTCATTAAACAGCCTCTATTGGAAGAAAATCCTGGGAAGAAATTTTCACACAGCCACATTCTTGAGCCTTTAAGCAGCTTCTCAGCCTCATGAAATCAATCATCAGAAGCAAATTCTCCATAATCCCAAGTACGCTGAATATAGACTGTACATATGCGGCAAAACTGAGACTCATTAACATGTCCATACCACTCTCTATGAATACTCCCTACAGCAGAACTGTCAGCATCTCTGGATGCTACACCTCCGCTTGGAAAATACAGAATGCTTTGCGCAGTGCACCATATATCATCAAGACATATATGTAGTTTATACTAGGTAACCATAATGCACCAGCATGAACTCATACATCTGGGCTATGCTTTTCCCGCAAAGCAATCACTCCATCTCCTTCTTTGTAGTGGTGTTTTCATCTTCACAAAGGCAACATAACAAATGCCTTCTAAAGACAAGCCTCAGAACTCTCTTCATAGCATAGTGTCTCTCCCCAGCATTGGCCTCTTCATATTCCACACATCATTCACTACCTGTCTCTTTCCTTTAAGTGACAAGTATCTATTCAACTCTCTCAGCTTCTCTTGTTCTTGCTTTCCCTCTCACTTTTTCTCTCCCTGCAATTCCTTTCACATTCCCAGTGTTCCCTCTGCTCTCTAGGTAACAAGACCTATTTTTTCAAGAGGCAGTTTACCTGATATACAATTAAGTAAATTCTGACTAATTGTTCTTAAGTGTTTTGTTTTGAAAGCTGCTACTTCTATTTTTAGACCTGACAGAGACCTTGGGTACATGTCCAAGATTATCTTTCTTCCTCAAGATTAGTAGGTCTTATACCGAACAATACTTCTGCATACAAAAACCTGTCCTGTCTGTGGATTCTTAAAAAATCACATCAGAAAGGTAAAATATTCTCATAATTATTTCCACTAAATAGATAAAACTCCCTAAATAAATTTCCTAAATAGTTTTCCTTACTATACAGCTTACAAAGTTAATATTTATTCTTGCTTGTGCTGTGTAATGGTTTTATGATGAAGTAGCAAAGAGATAGTGCACATTAGAAATTTCTGCTGATGCTTTTAAATTATTCAAGATAATAAAGATGGGGACCAATTATGAAGAACTTCTTGATGCTGAGTAAATGGGTGTCCTAGTTCTGGCCAAGCCAGAGTTAACCTTCCCAAACACCAGTTCTGGCCAGGCCAGGGGTAATCTCCCCAAGCAACCAACCCAGGTGAACTGAGTCAGCCCGGGCTGTTTCCACACCACCTGACATCACTCACCCATAAAAGGGGCTGGATGGGAAGAGGCACTTTTGGGAGTCTTTAGGGCAGTCTGAGTTCACATTGTGCAGTACTCATCATTATGAAGTCTGTAAGGTACTCTGTGTTATCACCTCTTTCAAGGTGCTTTTGGTCAGTAAACTGTCCTTATCCCAACCCATGGAGTCTCTGTTGCTTTCTCCTCTGGGACTGAGCAGTGTGTGGTGCTCAGAGACTGCTTCAGGCTGAACCACTGCAGAGGGAAATAAAACTGTAGATGAAATTCAATGCAGATAAATGAAAAATGATGCAACTAAATGAAAACAACTCAAATATCCTTTATGGAGTCCTGTGCTCTGATCTAATGAGCTTGTGGGACTGTGGTCAATAGTTGGATTGAAAAAGGTCATTCAACAGTTGTCAATACAGGAAATAGTATGTTAGGAATTATTAAGAAAATAACACTATTATGCCCTGGTATAAATCCACGGTGTGCTGCCTTCTGAGATACTGTGTGTTATTTGGGTTTCTTCATAAAAAGAAAGGTAAATATAATTTGAAAGGATGAAACATGATATGAACAATTAAGGAACTGGAAGGGATTATGTATGGGGAATGATTAAATAGCTTGAATAGCACCTTCAAGCTAAAGATATGACAGAGAGTAGAATGGTGTGACTATAAAACACGGTGTGACATGGAGTAGAAAGTTAACTACATGTTCCAGTATAAGAACCAGGGGCAACAAATATGCATGACAACACATGCCAAAGTGAAGAGCTTTCCTTTGCATTCAATGCACATCTGAGCTGTGAAACTCCTTCCTTGAGGGTACTGTAGGTGACAAAACTTGACATTGTCTCTAAAAAGGATTGACTGATGGAAGAAAAATCCATTGAGTGCTATCAAAAACAAAGATGACCTCCAGCCCAGTAAGTCTCAGAGCCACAACAGGCCGAGGGTCAGGAGAACAATTTGGAAAAGTATAACTGCCTACTGTCAGAAACAGGATATTGGTCAAAATGAACCTTTTATGTGAGTCCACACATACTCAACAGCTTTTGCTGGGGGCTGTATTACCAGAAAAGTTCTTAAGGAGAGTCCCTGCTGTCTCATAATTGATAGGCTTTAGGTGACTCCTCCATCAGAGTTAATTCAGAACAACTGTCTACTGTGCAAGTTTGCCAAGGTGAACAGTTTCAAGGACCCAGTCTCCCTTGATGGTAGCTAGGATGTGAGCCAGAATGATCACACTTTACAGGTGAAGCCCCTTAAACTGATAACCTCGGGCTGGTATTTTTATCTACCTCCAGCACTCAATCTCTCACAAGTTTTAGCCCAAAAATTTTTTGCAAAAGAGCTTGTCTTCTAGCAAGATACATATGCACCAACTGTTTTGAACCAGTATGTATGAAAGATATATAAAGTTTCCACAAACTGTCAGAACCCAGCATGCCTAACACCTTAAAACATCATGGATAAGCTACAGGCATACAAGGTCAGCTTGCATTTCATAGCATTTGCTACGTCTTTAGAAGACAAAAAAATCCCATGTGCATTTTTTTGATTAAATACTCCATAAAGGCTTCAAATTATAGTTCTCAACTTGTATTAATTCTTATAATTACTAATACTATTCATGGGCTCCAAAAATGTTATTCTTAAAAAAAATCCTAACATTTATGACCTCACCCAAAGTGGAACACACTATTTGCATTACTAATGTTGAGAACTTAATTTTATTTTTGTGGAATTATTCATTATAGGAAAGACTGTAGGTGAGTACAGTCAGGGGACTCTAACTGCAGTTATTGTTCTCTAGTTTGAGCTGAATCCTGTTCATCTCCTTACCTTCTCACAGTTCTTTAATATTTACTATGATATGTGAATGCCTCCTTCTTTGTTACCTGAGTAAAGGTTATTCTCCTTAAATAACTCTTTACTTTGTCCAGACATAGTCCTTCTCAAATTTCTTTTAACTTCTTTTAAGGGTTGTGTGAATTGTTGGGTTTATTTAAATTTCTGTGAGGAGGTTTTGTACCTTCTGTGGTTTCATGGTTTAGCCTGGCAGGCAGCTAAACACCACGCAGCTGCTCACTTAGTCTCCCTGCCCTGCGGTGAGATGAAAAACAGTTAAATTGATGATTTGAGATAAAAATAGTTTAATAGGACAGTGAAGCAATATGAGAGGAAAAAAAAAAAAAAAACAAACCAGAAAAAGGAGGTAATGAACAGTGCAATTACTCACCACTCACTGACTGAAGCTCAGCCCATTCCAGAGATCACCACTCCCTGGAGAACTGCGCCAGTTTATATACTGAGCATAAGATCATATGGTATGGAATATCCCTTTGGCCAGTTTGGTTCAACTGTCCTGGCTAAACCCTCTCCCAGCTTCTTGTGGCCCTCCTGTAGAAGGCAGGCAGGCCCTGGGAAGCTGAAAAGTCCTTGACTTAACTGCTAGCACTGCTTAGCAACAACTAAAACATCAGTGTGTTATCAACATTATTTCCATTCTAAATCCAAAACACAGCACTACACCATCTGCTAGGAAGAAAATTAATTCTATCCCAGCCAATATGAGGACGTGGCACAGGAAGAAATGTACCAGTGATATATTAGTCAAAGGCAAAACCCAACTTTATGCTCAAGAGCAAATGGATGAACTCTGCAAAGGCACATACATACATAGAGATCTTCAGAGACCATCTGAATGATGGTCTGCAGTGCTTCTTAACCCAGAGAGAAACATAGCTCCCATGCATTTCTGCCCATCCTCTCCAACTCTCTCCACAATTTATGGACTGGGTTCTTGGTCAGTGTAAGCTGAAAATGTCACCACTGAAGCTGCATTCAAGAGCAGCTGAGAATCAGGTCTCAAACACTCATTCCTAGTTCTACTTTAGCCTTCTTTTTTCAGTTTGTGGCAGGGTTCACCTTTTTATTTCTTGGCCTCTGATGAAAAACTAATTACCAAAGCAGCATGGACCTTGCATGACTGACATCTTAAATCTCACGAGAGAATAAAAGCTACATTTTGAAAAGATAAGACAATGAAGACACTTCAACAAGGATTCAAACAGCATGCTTCCAACAGGGAGCGCTAAAAGGTTCCCAGATCATCACACCAGAATGAATCTTTGTCACATGACCTCATATGAAGCGACAAACTCTGCTCAGAGTATTTGACTGGCTCTAGCTCATTCATTCAACACACGAGGCAACTGAGTTCAGTTACCAGGTTTATCAAAATGAGCAAACACATTTCTAGATTACCACAGGCACTGCAGGTGCCTTTCAGTATTGCTCAAAAAAATAGTTGAGGGTTTCCCAGAGGCTGTTGGAGAAAGGAGGCATGGATCAGAATTGAGTATTCAGCTTACTTTCTCTTTGTAACTACTTGTAAGTGGGTAAGGAACAGATTTGAACTGAGTTAACTGACACAGTCACAGAAAAAACACTCTCATCCCTAAACCTGAATATGAAAACAATATATTGTTACAATGAAGTGCTAAATCCATCAAGCATGTTTTTAAGTATAGGGTTTTTAAGGCAATTGTGTTAAACCCTCTTGTTGCAAAATTATATTTTAAATTATATTAGGTGTGGTATCATAAGAAGACAGGTTTAATTTTTCCAGAATGCTGATTTTATCAGGACTTTCTTCATGGTTACGTAATTGTAGTTACTCATCTCTGTAACACTCAAAATAAACTGGATTTGCTATTTCAACAAATTCAAGACAGAAAAGTCAACCCTAATTCCAAGGTGCCACTCCATCCAAAATTACGTTTACAGGGCTACAGTAGTCCCCATTAGCTACATGACAAACAGTACATTTCAAATAAATCATTGAATACAAAACTAAGTTCTACTATTATACTCGGTCTATTAATCAAACAGTCTATATTTAATAATCAGCCATAAAAACCATTGGAGGACAAACCTATTTCAGCGATATCTGGGTTTGAGAAAATAGAATTAAAAGCAAAACTTCTGCAGCCTTCATTTTTAGGAGATCATTACAATTATTATATTTTTATATCATAATATATTAGAAATATGAGAATTACTTCCCACTAAGGCCATTACATAACTGGAAAGTAAATAAATATGAGCTCTATATGCATGCTCTTTCTATCTGGTACTAGCCAAGAGACAGTCCCTGTCTGGATGCAACAGTTTACTTTGTATATGGAGGAATATGTTTTATATGATATTTTTGTGAGTGGGCATTAATACAGAAAGAATTTTCTCTATGTGTTCTTATTTGTCTTCAGGAATTTTAATCATGTTTTGGTCTGACATGAAATCTATATGATACAGTGGTAATTAATGTTCTGTGGCTTGCAGAACAGCCTCCCGTGTCAAACTGTGATAGGATCAGAAGATCCATCTTGGTTCATGAAATTATATTATATAATTGCAGCAGATTAGAATCATGCAGTGTGCTTGTAATCATAGTAAATTGTGGTATGTGAGCTCTGTTTTAGCAGATCATTTTCTGATTTTTAAAATGTGCCACAGCAAAACCATAGATCTGAAAATACATCTCTGGGGAAATAAACACACGTTAGAAGCCTGGTGCTTTATTTAAACCAATATTAAATTTCTGCTTAAGTTACATCTCAGCGAATACACAAATTGTTTGGATAATTCACAGAGGACTGTTAGGAGTGTTTCAGACACTAACGTAAAACATATGTGAAACTGAGGTAAACAAAAGCAATAAGAAACAGAAAATATCTTCTGTAAGTGATAAAAAATGATATCTTGGTATACTGTTGTAATTTATAAATGTGTACACAGGATTGAGGAAAAAAATCCACTCAACTAGATTTCTTCACATTTAGGAGAATTCTGGGAAAAAAGGTTAATAGGCTGCTCCAGTAGCCCAAGCCCCACTTCCTAATAAATACAGATTTCCTGTTCCCAGAATCACCCATGTGCAAGTATTTCTTTCTCCAAGTGCTTTGAAATGCTGTGATTCTGTTCATTCTATATGTGTATACACAGAGAAGATTTTTGCTTAATCAATCTTTCTAATGAGAGAAAAAAATGTACTGAATTCATACATGTGCAGCCCTAAAAGCAGGTCATACTCAAAGCTGTATTTGATGTGAACTCAGTATCATTTCATGTTCTCTGTATGGTGCCAGCACACCTAAGTGTAATGAAAGAATATTACACCTTTCATGCTTTCTCTGTTTATAAATTGGAGTAATAATTTAACTTGTTAAGAGCCCAGCTATTCCTTATCTGTAATATCAGTCTACTAAATCTTATCAGTCTTCATGCTGTTTCATAGGTTTTCTGCCCAACCTTCCAGTTAAAAGCCTTGGCTGAGTATTCCGCGTATCAAATTGCTTCCTTTCACTCATGAGGGAAAAATGACAGAAAATGGCTCCTGCACCTCATATTGTCTGAGCACAAAATACATCTTTTGTTAAGAGGCTTCCAGGCTCAGGGATGAGGAACCTCTCAAAGTGAGCACACTTGGATAAGAAGGGAATCTTTACTCAGAGTTCGTAATACTGAATCAGCCGTAACTTCTCAATGTTGCCTTCCATATAGTGCTGAAATAGGCATCCAAGAGAGCTAAACTAGAAATAAAAGAATAGAAATAGAAAAAGTAGAGGTTGAAATAGGAATATGCATCTGATATATGCATTGCTTTATGACAACTAGACCGATCAGCACTTTTAAAAATGATGGGGTTTGTATATCAATGTAGTTTTGAATGCAAATGCAAGCAGCTTAAGATTTTATTCCTATTCCCCAATATTATTTTGTCAAGCATTAGCAGCTTCCAGGTATATACATTTTTAATCTTTTAATAAAATACCTGTAAATATTATGTGCCTAGTTTCCAAGGGTATCTTGTATTGAAAGAAGCATTATTTTATCTGCACATAGGCAAACTTGGAATTCTAACTTAATTTTAGAAATATAAGGGGGTTTAAAATTGCAAAAATAGGTAACATTTAGAGTAAGATGAACATATTTCAAAATCTACCCTGTCTATAGAAAAACAAAATACCTCTGTTTTGTTCCTTAGCATAATCACTTTGAGCATTGTCACTGATTCTAAATAAAGTTTCAATAAGGTGAATGTCACCTTCAGCTTCTGGTTAGGATTAAATTTGAAACAATAAACAAAATCTAGTAAGTTGTTCCCCACTTCCTACACCTCCTCTCCCCCCCCCCCCCCCCAAAAAAAAAGGCAAAACAAAGTTAAAGCTATGCTGAACTAAATTCATATAATTCAGGTTTATTATGTTCTCCCATATTAGTTCTAGGAGTCCAAAGCAGGTTTTGGAAGTCCTAAATAAAATTTAGCATATATGTAAACATTTTCAGGAGCCTAAAAGTAGGAGCCCTTATTTGACTTTCCACAAGATCAAGTTTGGCCACAGAAACCTCATAGTGGTCATGAGACCACAAATCTCTCTTCCAGTAGAGCTCAACACTTAGTGAGGTTCAACACTTCATCAGCATGTCTGTTCACATCTGTCTTGATAAGCTTAGAATCATAGAATGCGTTAGGTTGGAAGGGAACTTTAAAGGACATCTAATCGAATCCCCCTGCAGTAAGCAGGGACATCTTCACTAGATCAGGTTGCTCAGAGCCCCAGCAAGCCTGACCTTGAATATCTCCAGTGATGGGGCCTCCATTACAATTGTGAGCAACCTGTTCCAGTGATCTATCACCCTCATATTGAAGAATTTTTTCCTAAGCCTAAATCTCCCCTTTTCAGGTTTAAAACCATTACCTCTCATCCTATTGCTCCCTGCCCTTGTGAGCACTTCTTCCCCAGCTCTTTTATAGGCACCTTTTGGATATTGGAAGGCCGCTATAAAGTCCCCCCAGAGCCTTCTCTTCCTCAGGCTGAACAAGCCCAACTCTCTAAGCCTGTCTTCACAGGAGAGGTGCTCCAGCCCTTTGATCATTTTTGTGGGCCTCCTCTGGATGCACTCCAACAGGTCCATGTCCTTCTTGTGTTGAGGGCTGCAAAGCTGGACACACAGTACTCCAGATGAGGTCTCATCAGAGCAGAGCAGAAGGACAGAATCACTTATCTCAAGCTGATGACCACACATCACGAGGTTTGCATGTGCCCACCTCCCTGGCTTGTCCAGGTCCCTCTGGATGACATCCCATCCCTCTGGCATGTCAACCGCACCACTCAGGTTGCTGAGTCAAAAGCATAAACTCTCTAACAAATGCATAAAGAAAACATCTCTTTTCAGAAAAAAAGCGTGTTGTTTGTGCAATTCCACAAAATGTTCCTGTTAGTAATTCAGTGGCTCTCAGGGACGCTTGTAAGAAGCTCTGAAGCAATGTTTTATTGCATACTTTTAATTCAGATCTTGCTTTGTTCCCAAACCAATTCACAATACCAAATTTCTATAAAGCTGTCATGAGAAAAGGTTGAATAAATGAAAACTTGACTGGTAAATAAAAGCGACAAAATATGGTTCATAATTACTCAAGAAATCATCATGTACTCATGTGTATACATTTTGCACCGTGCTCATCAAAATGTTTACCTTTTTTTTTTGAAAGACAGCTCTTGAGAAACAGTCTGTTGTGAAATGTTTCATTAAAAGACCGTGGCTGGGTAGCACAGGGAAAGTTGAGTCTCTTCTAGTATTTACTGCTATTCCTTGGGGCAGGTGGACCCTTCAGAAAGGCAGGGGAAAATATGTTTTCCCTTGGGACATACAAGTGTCCCTCAGCAAACAGAAGCCTGTAGCGTGCAGAGAGAAATGAGAGCTCCCCAGCAGTGTAGTTTACAGAGCAGCAGACACGGCTCACTCCAAAGGAGCAAGGAGCAGTCGCACCATGAGACCTCCAAAAGAGTGGAAGGACTGAATTCCTGCAAAGAGACTTTCCATGTTCTGCTTCTGCTACCAAGAAAGACACTTAAAGACACTTATTTAAGAGGGTTTTTTAAAAAATCACATATCCTGCAAAACCAATAGAGACAGAGAAGATTTGACCATGATGTTCTTTTTGTTTTTGTCTCCTTCAAGTATTTTTATGTGTGCACTGTAAGGGAAGGGTTACAATAGAAAATATAATAAATGCACCACAGGTTATTTTTCTGAAAAGCTTTCCTCAAAATTGTATCATTAATTAATATCATAATTGTATCATTAATTATATACAGAATAAGATCATTATCAGAGGCCATGTAGGCCTCAAGTTCTTTACCTTCTCCTTCCTTACAAGTTTATAAGGAACAATATAGTAAGAAAGCACAGAGACTTTCATCCACATGTAAGAAACAAGAAACACTTCAAACATCTCTATAACAAAATAATTCTTGTATAAAAAGCGAAATCTTCAAAGAGTAAGGTACCCTAGGAAAATGCAGGAGATCAGAGGTAGCTGGTGTGTCCTGGGTTAACTGTCAACAAGTCTACCACTACGTTTCTGATAATTGAAGAACAAAGTCCCAGAGTGATCTGGGGCAAAAAAACACTAACAAAAATCAACCAAACAACCCAACAAAAAACCCCAATAAAACAAACAAATGAAAAACCAAAAACTAACAAAACCTTCTTGTACTCGGTTGCAGATTTGAAAGGGGAACTTCCTACACCTGCTTCTAGTTACTGTGTCAGCATCAAAAGGACACCTCTCCACAGCTGCAAGTCATATTCATTACTTGATTTTACAGGATCCTGAGCAACCTGATTTAGCCTTGAATTTAAGATCATCAGATTGAGTATCTTCCACTGATACTCAATCTGTACCATGCCACAGCTCCTACAGTGAATTGGTTTGAGGAGAGTCTTCCAGCCCTTGCCTGTGCCACTTCAAGACCTAAGGATACCATCAGCTCCAACAGAGCACTGTGTTAGCAGAGTAACACTTGCCAGGTAGGACGCATGCCTGATGCCTGTATATACAAAAGGCACAGGACATCACCCAGCACTGCTTACAGCAGTACCAGTCATGCCCCGTGACAGGAAGGTCCACAGCCTGTCCAAGCAATGCCACAGCAAGGACAGCAGTTTGACTCTGGAGCTTTTCATCCCCTTTATACCTCTCACCCATCCCCTCTCCAAGTTTCAGCTGCTGAACCATCCTGTGTGGTCTTCCTCCAAACAGTCCTTCCAGGATATCATCTGTAAGAGGGGTATCTCCTCTGGTGCAAAGTTTGTGCCTGTGGAGCATAGGTGTCTGCAACATGAATAGATACAGATAACCACGCACTCAAATGTGTCTTCAACTCTACTAAAGATTGCACATTTAATTGTATTTTTGTTTCCTTTCAAGTAACATCCAAAGGGGAGATTTCTATGTTCAAAACCTGCCCAGGGCTGCCCCAGCTTGGATTATGAGCTCCCTGGAGATGAGAAGCAGAGGCTGAACTACATAGGGGCACAATTGATATTGACAGGACAAACGGGACAAAGCTTTACCTGGGAAGTAATGACTTGATGTGACTTCTCTACCATACACTTTTTTTAAAGCCTTTTTTTTCTTTAATGACTATTTATAAGTGCTGGTTATTTCTTTGAAGTCATAAATACAAGAACTGTTATCAAAAGATAAGCACATCAGCCCAGCTCTCAGTTTTTATCATTCCTCATAAAAAAACAGGTAATAGTGAATATTACTTTATGTAAAACCTAAGTGCTAAATGGTCGAGGAGGCTACCACTTTAAAATTGTTAGGTAAAGAGTGTTCATGAATTCATACTGACCCAGATAATATATGCATTTATTTGGCACCTGGCAATAAGAAGCTAACAGGGGCGGACATGTATCAAAGATCAGTTTATGGATAATCTCATTACAAGGTGTCCTTCAAAAAAAGAAAATGAAATTTGCATTTCTATCTGTAGTAGTAACCTGATCAAGGTAAATAATAGAGAATTAAAAATCTGGCTTAGGCCAAGAAGCGTCTATGTAAATAAATATATTCAAGAAAAAAAATTGCAAATACGGTACCCTCTTTAGTTAAGTTCCTTTTACTTGTTAGAAAACCAGAAGTCTTGTGAGACCCAGATCTTTGTGTCTTCAAACCTCCTCCCGCATGCCAGGCAGAAATAAAATGATGGGTGCTTAAGGAAATCCCAGGCGGATCATGACTTCCTAATCAGAAAGTTGAAGCAGAAACTGCCATTTATTTTCTCTATTGGCAGCACTGCATGGTGCAGATGCTAATAGAAGTCCATCTTTGTAACATGACTCTTGACTTTTTATTTCCAGCAGATGGGTCCCTTGTGAGTGTTACCTGTGAGTTGTTGGATCCCTGTGCTTTGCATGGGGAGGTGAAGAAAAAGCAGCTGACCATATTTTAGCTATGACTCAAATATTTTGGGAAAGCTGTTTCAAAATTATTGATGAAAGAAAGGAAAATGTACTGTACATTTCCCTGTAAAATATCTTTATGACAAGTAAATGTCCTCCATGTTGGACACACAAAGTTCAGACTTGAAAATCATCCTGAAATAATGCAGGTGGACTTTTGAAGACTAAGGTTACAGACCTCTTTGATTATTTGTCTTATATACTTGTGCCATTTGATTTTTCGTCAGGATCAATGTCCATGTTAATCTGCAGCATGCTGCACCTCCAGTTTCTGGCAAACAACTTTGATATGTCTAATGTTTGGTCACTATCAGAAAAAGGTATCTGGCTTAAGGCATATTTCAAACCCAGAATTTGTTTTAACTAATTAAATCTACAGCTCACAAACTTACTCATACTAAAGCTTGATATTAAATATATGTTATGCTTCTTTTAGTTGTGTATAATTATATGCTAAGAACATACAGCTGCATTGGATGTTGTCTGCGAGATATACTGGCTTTAAATATTGTTTTGGTCTGGGCTTCCCAAACTGTAGAAATATATATAAAAGAAAAGTTATTTGAAATTATATGTTTTTAAAATGCTATCAAAGTATCCATGTCTTCAGTTGCTGGGGAGCTCAGAAATATAGTAGGTGCATTGATTTTTGTGTGTCTCTTTTGGGGTTTGCTAAAAACTCTGACAGGTCTTAAAATTATCACAAATCAGATTTCTACAGTAAGAGTGTAAGTGTGCTCCTCAAAAATGTGTGTCAAAGTGACTGTGAAAAGAAGAGCTCCTGTGGAATATGGATGGTTGTATTAATAATTACACTATATGATACATAGCATTTATATCATAAACCTTATGTATTTATATTTCATTAATTCATATATTCAGTATCAGTGACACTACAGCTGAGGTAACAGCAAGGTCTAACATTAGAACTCTACTGAGTCACAAGGCTGAGCTGTGGCCACTTGTGCTCCAACCACACCCATGCAAAAAGGAGAAGACTATAAACACAAGCAACTGTGATCAGCAAACCCTGATGATCTGAATACTTAAAATACTATGCTAAATATTCATAATAGAAATTCAACTGCAAATCCGATACCCACATAAGCTGATAGAAGAGGAAACCAGTTTTCCACTAGTTCAGTGAAATGCAGTTGGGTATCCCCTTCTTTCCAAGAGATTGTTTACCCTTCCCAAAGAATATCAGTAAAAAGACTTTCTTCAGGAGCAGCAGTCAAGAGGATATCCCTCCAACTTGAATAAAGTCTTGCAGAACAAAACCCAGGTATCGACAAAGAAAATACTGACTCTTGTCGTTCTCAAGGATTCAAAGCACTCTGCCACTCAACATCCTTACATAGTGCCTGGGCAGGGTTAAGAATCTCACAGTAGAAATCAAAATAGCCTAGGTTTTCAGCTCTTCATACCTAAAACATTGAAAGATACTAAAGGTAGAGGTGGTGACTGTAAGGAAGGATGTCCATCCATCCAGGGTGATTCAAAACAAAACAGATAATGGCAGTCAATGGGAGAATAATTTATCTCTGTAACAATGTTCTGAAACATAATTTTGTGTGGCACATACAACCATAACTATAATCCTAGTTTCAACCAAGACTGCACTTTGACAGTTAAACTTCATATTCATTGAAGGATAGAGTCTGTCCTCAAGACTGAAGAAAAAGTATTTGCAAAGGCATGAAAATTAACATTTGGTGGGGAAATAAGATGCACCCTTTACTCTAGGTGGCATCTAAACCTTAGCTGATGGTGCACATGCTCCCTAGAAGACTCCTCAGGGAACCTCCATACCAGTGTTGGAGAGAAGCCCCAGATGCTACTGCAGTTGCTAACCCACATATACTGAGGAGCTTTCACCTTCAGGCATCCCCAAATCCTTCACATGATTTTTCCTATAGAACCTTTGATTCATGAACAAAATGCTGACATTTTTGCAGTAGAATATGATATTTTGTTCCATAAGTATTATAGGTAACATTTAAGAAAGGATCTTTGCAAAGACTCATTACAAAAAGGCTTAGCCTTTTAGTACTCCAACTACAGTGAACATTTCATTAGCAGCGCTGAGGCAATTATATTAGCAGGCTCAAGGAGAAATGAGAAGCATTTCTATTAACACCCGAGTTTGTCATAATGGATTAATTTGATCTTGGTCATATTCTACCTGAGATTGCAATACAAGGAGGTATGTCCGTAAGCATTAGATGATAAAAATTTAACAAAGCGTAACATCATAATATTCTCTACAAAAATCATAAAGTCATCATGCTCTCTACCTAATAAAAAATCAGTTCTACACGTAACTACATGGAAATTAAAAATAAATAAAATCATCATTTGTTCTCACAGATTGAAAAATAGGGCAAGAGTTGATGATTGCATGATTTAGGGTTCAGATCACTCATTTGAAATATAACTAGATCAGACTCTGCTTTGGTTAGTGTTATATTTACTATTAAAAAAAACCCTAGAAAGACATAAAAGACACTAGAAAGCAGGCATTCCTGGCTCGACAATACTTACATGGCTGAGTCTTTTTCATGACAAGAGCAGCTAGAGCTCAGACTAAGGCCTGAATTTAGCAAAAAAGACCTCTGAATGAGCAGACCACATTCCCAGTGATACTTCTCTCGTGAAGCTCATTGGGTCTACTGTGCTGTCGCTCTCATTTTTGCAGTCCTTGCCAGGTTTTGGGCTAGCTTACTCCACAACGTGACAATCCTTGAAACTTCAGTCGAGTTATATAAAATAGTAAAAAATGTTACTTTTACAGCTTTAGTTCCAAACATTTTCTTATAATCCCATCAGGAATTAGTAAATGTTAAAATGGATTAGGTAAATCATATTTTACGCTACCCACTATCAAAACATGTTTTTGCCAGCATTCATATAAGACTAGCTTGATATATATTCTCCACTAAAAGGGAGAAGGCACCTCAATATCAATACACTTCTCACTTACAAATCATATAAATTTATTTTACATCAGAGAATGAGTCACTGGGGATAGAAAAATTAATTTTAATTCCACTTTTCTCATAAAAAGAAAAATAAAGAGCTTTAGCATTTCCCCTGGTTATTTTAAAACGTGCTTATGGTATAATTGATTAGTTTTGAGAGGGAATACTTATTGAAATTAACCTTTAAGCTGTCAAAGCTCAAAATATCAAAACCACCCACATAAAATATCTCAAAATTTAAGCTTCAGTTTTACATATTGTTACTACATCTCTGACCAGATTGGTAATTGCTTAAAACTGATCTGATCCACTGCTTTTCCATCAGATGTGCTTGTTTCCTTGAAAAACGTTCTAAAGATATGACAGACAGGAATGCCTTCAGAAAGATAATGTTTAGAAAAGCACAGTTCCTGTGACACTTAAAAGCACAAACTTCTGAACCATTTACTTAAAAGTCAGTTTTATCCTATGAAGGTATTAGCTCAGAGGTTGATTAGTATAAAAATTGCAGTTCAATGCAATTCTAGTGCTGGAAGAAAATTAGGTTATGCTTAATGATTTGACAGACCTTATTAAGGCAGGAGAAAAAATTATTAATGTTATGTTTAATTTGGTAAAGCTATTAACCTTTTTTAAAAACTTGTCAAGTAGAATGGTTTATTACATTTGTCTTTTCCAACTGGTCTACAAAAACAATATCATTTGATCACTACCAGCCTGTTTAAACTACAACCTTGACAAGGGTATTAATTCATTCACCAGTTTAAATCCAGTCATTCTCTAACATGCTTTCTTTTCTAAGATCAACGTTTACTTTAAAGAAACATATGTCTGCTAACACATCATTTTCTTCTTGTGGTCATGACCTTTCTGATATGGTGGGAATGGTGCTGTAATGACAGATAGATTTTAACAGAGAAGAAAAAAGATCAAGTCAAGACAAAAAGAGAGGTTTCCTGAGGCAGGGAAACATCAGGGGAGCAGAGAAACAAGCCAGGAGCCAGCAGCTCTTGTGGGAGGTGTTGGTATGGACCAGTCATTGCCAGAGGCACAGCAGCCACACGCACACCTACACAAGGCAGCCCAGGGAATGCAAGTGGTCAACAGTGCTGCAAAGAGAGCTGGCAAACAGGGCCTGGTGTGTTAGGAAGGACATGGCATGGACATTTACATGGCAGTTGCATGGAAGGACACACGGAGAGCTTCTTCAAAGGAGGAGTATTCCACTGGCCCAATGGAAGACTTGAAGTACACATAATCTAGCACCCAGCTGCTGTTCTGTGACAGGTCAAGGACACCCATCCTTCCTGATCCTCAAGGCAGAATGGTAAGCACTCATCTGAGAACAAAGACTGCATCTCCAGCTGTGGGTCTGCAACTTCTACCCCAGGGGTGTCTGATGGTGCTGAAGGGAAATAGAGCTTCCCCTCTAATCTGCCCTTCTGAGATCCCACCTGGAATACTGCTATAGTCCAGCTCTGGAGTCCCCAATATAAGAAAGACATGGAGCTTTTGGAGTGAGTCCAGAGGATTGCCACAAAGATTGTCAGAGGGTGGCAGAACCTCTCCTATGAGGACAGGCTGAGAGAATGGGTCTTGTTCAGCCTGGAGAACAGAAGGCTGCGGACAAACCTTAGGGTGGCCCTCCAGTACCTAAAGAGGGACTACAAGAGATCTGGAGAGGGACTTTTTACAAGGGCATGTAGTGACAGGACAAGGAGCTGAAGGAGGGTAGATTTAGCTTAGATATTGGAAGAAATTCTTCACTGTGAGGGTGGTGGGGCACTGAAACAGGTTATCCAGAGATGTTGTGGATACTCCATTCCTGGATGCACTTAAGGCCAACTTGAAGCAGCCTTGTCTAGTGGAATGCATCTTTGCCCATGGCAGGGGGATTTCAACAAGATGATCTTTAAGGTCCCTTCCAACCCAAAGCATTATCTGATTCTAGGATTATATTTTAAAAGACTGTAAAGTCTGGGAAAGGATAGCAGAAATTACAAAAGAAGTTAACTTTGGACACAATTATGAAACTGAAAAGCAGTCAGAGATACTATTTTTAGATGCAAATCCACAATTCTGCACATGGCTACTCCTCATCTCTTGCAGGATTTGTCTTTTCAATTCACCTAATCTGTAACAAATGGAGCTAGCACCTCTTCCCTAAATAAAGTCAAGTCCTGTGGCTTTTACAGCTTTCACTAAGTTACTGCAGTTTGTCATAGCAGGCTCTTTCATCAAGAACAAACTTATAGATACCATGTCCCACCTGGGCCTACAGAAGAACCAGTCCTTGATTTTGTCTCTGGTCATTACTCCAAAACAGAGTTCCACTCCTGCTTTTCTGTATTTGAAACATCAAACACCAAACTCTATGTGTCAGTGATCACTGAGGGCTGTGCTGTACTTCCCCAGCCTCCTCCCACTCCTCGGGCAACTTTGCAGTATAGGTTAAGTGTTTGGGATCAAGAACTTAAAGTAAGGAGAAAGAAAATTTCCTTTCTGTACAAACAAAAACATACCTCTATCAGCATGAACAAGTTGAAAATGTTGGCAAAACACAGACATCTGACTGCTGTTTCTTTTTCTTTCAGTCCTGGCACTGTTTGATAGTTCTGCAATTTTCTTGCTGACATGGTAAGGACTCTCTTGGCTCTTTTCCTTATCCACAAGCAAAGCCTTGAGAAATGCATGGCTGACTTGACTCTATATCCCTCGGTAAGGTGAAAAACACCCACACCTTCCCCAGCTGTGTTATACATCACAGTGAAGGCACATGCTTTCCAGTCTAGACCTGCCTTCATCACACAACACAGAGCACAATCAAAACCAGAGTTTCAGCCTACATTGTAGATTACAGTAGTTAATAAGACTCACAAAACTAAATTAAATGCAGTAACTGGCACCGCACTTTCCAAAGTCTGTCATGCAACTGTTTTGGTGTTCAGATTTGGATAAAGATTTGGGTATGATCTCACTCTATTAATTTCCATAGATGTATAAGCAACTCAATGCACCCTTCCAAATTTTAACTTCATTCTCTGATGCTATTATGAGGGTGTTAATGGTATTGACCCTTGATGTACTGACAATATGACATGAAGACACCAGAAATGTCTAAGTAGAATGAAGTCATTACCAGTTTTTCTTAAGCTGATATACATAAATTATTTTCATCCTCTAAAAGTCAGTTTCTGTGTGCTTGGAAGGCAAGGGAAGGGATCTTGTCACATGGAGTAAAGAAATCAGTATCTGAGACACTTTGGGGACTGCTTTTTTTAAAAAGGATATAGAAAACAAGATATACAAAGAGTTAAAGGAGGCCTTCTAGTATACAAGAAAAGGTCATTGTCTGGGGAAAAACTTGGATGAATCAGGAATGTCACATGGGTAATATCTCTGAACATCTGACTTCAGTGGCATCACTTTGGATTTCCATCTGTTTGAGTGTGACCAAATTCTGAGCTGATATCCAGGAAAATTAATATTAACCCAACTTTGGTACAATTTGCATTGATTGGAATAACTGTTTCAGCAGATCTTTCAGCTTCTCAAATTTCCTTCTTTATGCTTCCAGCATTATTAAGTTTAATGGAAACTCTACTATGGCATCCTGGTTTTCTGTAGCTTGTAGGACAGCCAGTAGATGAACTTCAGATGCTTTGCTAAATAATTTTCACTGAGCTACAGACATAAAATGTACAGATTAAATTCTACAAGTTAAAGATTAAAATCTAAATTGTTCTTTTGAGTAACAAATATAGAGACATTTTGATACTACAGCTTCTCTTAGGACTGTAATTGGTCTCATCAGAACCTGTGAGAAGTTACTTCTGAGATCTGTGTGAAAATCACTGAAGCAAGAGAAGGATTTGCTTTTGTCTTTCTTCTGTCTCTCCCCAAGCATACATGCATAGGTATCAGTTTACCTGTGTATACATACACATACATTAGCAAAAAAAATACAGGAAATTTTCTTGGGGGGAGAAAAATTTCTGGCAGACATAAAACTAGGGTGACAGGCATTACTTCCAAAAGCCTCACCCAAGATAACATAACTTTCAAAATTAAGATGACATAAGCTTCAAAGAAGTCACCTAGCAAACAGGAGACAATAAATTTGTGCTGCTGCATATTGAGGAACTTGAGAAGACACAAAGGAGTCAGTCTTGACCTTACACAACGGTTTAGCATTCATCTGATGCCTGTGGGGTTGGTCTGTATTTTTATCAATGGCACCAAGATTAGGTCTCTCCTCAGGGTATTAATTTCTAGTTTTGCTTCTCCTGAAGGAATTTGTTGCATGTACAGAGTCCAGACCAGCAACAGAGAAGGAACTCTGTACATGGCTGTCTCTACACAATCGACTGGGTGAAGACAGAGTCACAAAGGTTTTCCACACCAGAAACTTGCTTATCGGTACATTTATTCCTGCACTGAAGGTAGGTATTCTTCAGTTAGTGGCAGAGGCAGTTATACTGGTGTCAGTTTTAGTGCAAAAAAAAGAGTTGTAGCCGTTTGTAATGGGAATGAAACCACACACACCCTTGGTCTAACTTCTTATTTCAGAAAGTGAACTGTATATGTCTCCAGTATGTATTTCTCTCTTCATCTTGAGGAATTCTGCTCCGGCAGCTCCACAGGGCTAATAGACAAGGCAGCAGAATATATTATGCATCTCACCTTTTTGCTAGCCACAATCTGCTTAATGTCAGCATTCAATTACGTTAATAAACCTTCAAAAACTCTTGTTAACATAAGAGACACCAAATGTTTCAAACCCTTTTCAGTGAGCCCACTAGTTTCTTACAGATAAATAAGAATTCTTTCAAAACAGAATCATACAATTACAGAATGCATTATGTTGGAAGAGGCCTTTAAAGGTCACCTAGTCCAATCCCCTACAGTAAAGAGGGACACCTTTAACTAGATCAGATTGCTCAGAGCTTCATCAAGCCTCACCTTGAATGCCTTCAGGGATGGGGCCTCCACCACCCCTCTGTTGCCCTGTTCTAGTGTCTCACCACCCTCATAGTGAAGAACTTCTTCCTAATGTCTAATCTAAACCTACCCTGCTCTAGTTTAAAACCATTGTCCCTCGTCCTATCACCTACATATCCTTACAAACAGTCCTTCCCCAGCTTTCCTGTAGGTCTCCTTTAGGTATTGGAAGGCCATTATAAGGTCTTCCTGGAGCCTCCTCTAGTCTGAACAAGCCTAACTCAGCCTGTCTTTGAAGGAGAGGTGCTTCAGACATCTGATCATAATTGTGGCTCTCTTCTGGACCCACTTAAAAAAAAATAAAATCATCCTTTCATTAATTTCTTCAACCGATTCTTCTTTTTTTTGGTCTTTTCAGGGAGGGGGTGTTTTGTAGGTTTGTTTTTTTCTTCTCTTTTTTCTTTTTCCTGCACTAAGAAAATGCAGGAAATTTGTGGAATAAGCTACTGAGCAGCAGTCCAAATATATAGTTTTGCCTTAGTTTGCTTTGCTTTCATTCCTTTGTCATTGGTCATTGTTTTTCTACCACATTTGAAAGCTGCTGAGGATTAGTCACAGCAGGCAACTGTCTCGGCTTCACTGACTGCAATTCATTTGATGCAGCGGCCAGACCACTAACTGATAGTGTTTTTTACCTCATTACGTTTGTGTTTAAAAATTAGTTTGGGAGAATAAAGACAATCTGAAAAATCGACCTTTCAAAGCATTAAAAGAAAAGAATTTTTCAATTATGATTTTATCAGAATTTTTTTCACATGAAGAGCCGAAACCTGCTAAATTCCAGATTAACTATAGTGAAACATATATAATTGGACTGGGAAATGGCCTTAAGCTTTTAATCATGGAAACATCATTCAAGCACCTTTTAATTATAATAGGAAGCATAGTATAAATTGAATGAGGAAATATGAAACCCTTACTACTTACTGTTCTTATCTACTCATAACAAAAAAAAAATGTGTATCTTAAATTTCTGGGTGCACTGTTTTGGTGTTTTTTTCTTGGCTTGGTTGGTTGTTTTGGTGGGGTTTTTATCTCCATTGTCTCTTTCCTGTTAGTTCTCAATTCTGTCTTTTACGCAGAAAGTCTTTTGTCATTAGTGCAGTTAATCTTTTCTGTCATCAAACCCATTTTCAAAGAACATGCACAATATCATATGCTGCTATGTATGTATGTTATGTATATTTCATGACTGGCAAAACACCACCATTAGCATTCCCCAGGCAGAGTTTGCAGGTTGTCTCTGAGATAATTGTATTCTTAGTTTTCCATTTACTTTTTTTTCTTTTTTTTTTTGTTTAAGGAAACATAATCTATTTACATGATTTCTTTGGAAAAGATCCCAAGTTTTTCTGGAGGACTGTGTGGAAATTAATGTGAACAATGGAGAAGTTTGCTTGACATACTTCAAATTAAGTAACTGATAATAAAGTGAAAATGTTCCACTGATAGACTTATGAGAAAAGGCTAAGAGAAATGGATTTGTTTAGCCTGGGGAAGAGAAGGTTGATGGCACCTGTACAGAGATGAAGCCAGACTTTTATCAGAAGTTCACATGGGATGAGTCAATGGTTGCAAATGAAGAATTTCAATTGGAAATAAGAGTGGTTAAGCACTGGAAAAGGATGCCTGAAGAGGCTGTAAAATCCCCATCCTTGGGGATTTTCAAAACTCTCCTGAAAAAGGCCATAAGGCACCTGATCTAGCTTTGGAGTTAGCCCTGCTTGGAGCAGGAAGCTGAACTTGATGACTCCCAGAGGTCTGACAGTGCTGCAATTAAGCAGCAATAGAACTGCTTACATAAACCAGGGAGAAAACATAGATGCAAATAGCAAGATTAACTTCATACATTGCTGAAGTGCAAGTCACATTAAATAAGTGTAACATTTTCAGATCCATAGGCCCATGAAATCATTCTGGATCTTCTGTTAGTAGCATTCGCTGATAATCTTGTGCACCTGACATATCTCACCCTGTTTGAAGAATTTTTATAAAACCTCTTCTAATACTTACAGAAATGCTTCAATGAAGAGACAGAATACACTTCTGGAAGGAAAGGTCAGCCTGAGGAATAAAGCATAAAGATCAGTTTCACTTTAAGAAAAAAAAGGAAAAAAAAAAGCAACAAAAATGAGTGTTCTAAAGATAAACCTTGACCAATCATCTTTTGCTCCACTTGTATTTTTGATCCCAGCAATAATTTTCTTTGTCTCCAATTAGAAGTTTCGCTAAAAATGTGTGGGCATTTTTTAATGCTATAAAGGCACATCAGAGATGTTCAGAAAATTTTGGATATATTACAGTGTTCGTGACCAAAGCACAGACTTTTAGAAAACTGCTTTGTCCTGGCATTTTTGTATAGTCATTAGAAGTGGCAAGATGATGCTGATAAAATACAGCTAGTTCTGTACAACACCTTGAACCCCATTTCTCCTCTTTGCCTTTATTTCTGTAGTTTTGATAGTGTGATTTCTGTTGTGGAAAAAAAAAAAAAGAATGGGACAGTTTGGGAAGGTAATTAACATTAGCCAATATGTCCATAATTCACTTAGTTACAATACCATTTTCTCCATAAAAAGTCAATAGGAGAAGACACCTTTAAATTCTTCATAAGCTTCTTAAACTCCTTATCTGCCAATGTGCTGACTTATCTCATATATTTGTTTTTATATTGATCTTCAACAGACATCTGCTGTGCACAGAATATTTATGCCAATGAATCAAAACAGTTACAGGGGCAGCTGTGGACCTCAAAACACTTCAGATCGTATGTGCAAGACTTCAACACCTAGTATTCTGGAAATAAAAGTAAGTTCATAATAGTATTATTACAGGAGTGGCAATTGCAAATGAAATGTCTCCTTTTTTATGTTAAATTTATAAAGTAGATACAGTTGGGAGACATCTGGAAAGCCGGAAGCACAAAACCCCTTTAAGTTCCCGGAGTCTGTGACACTGCAACTTGCAAAAAATGTAATCAAAACTGCAGTGCCATCTTCTGGAGCATGGGCATGATTCTGACCTCTAAAAAAAATATCATTCTGACTATAAAGACCCCAAATTATAATGGGAGTGCTAAAGACCATGGTTTATGAGGGGTTTTTTTTTGTTTGGTGGTTGTTGGGCTTTTTATTTCGTGTTCTGCTAGAATACAGCCCTCTTCAATGTCCTCCACATTCATGCAGTTGCTTCAGAAGTAATTTCAATAGTTCATTTAAAATCAGCTTCAACCTTTATGCTTCTGCCTTTCCATACTAAGTTAAAATTGTGAAATTGTGGAAAAAAATGGTTTGATACTAGATAAAAGGAACAATGCAAAATTCACTTCAAAGCAGCCTAACACACCTTGGAATCAAATACTCACCTTTCAGCATGTGATTCATGAGTTGATATGTAATGTTTTATTTCATAGTTCTAAGTGATTCCTGTTGAAATATTATTTAATTGAAAATTCCTGTTTTAGCAGAATAACCTTAACAGCTCCTTGCATCTTTTATATATCCCAAATTTACTGTGGTGAACTCCAAACTACTTGTAGTCTGGAGCGTCTGATGAGATATTGGAGAACTGCCTTCTCTTTCACTTATTGGTTGTTTTTTCTCTTTTGTTTCCATGCTCATAGTCTCTCTGTAAAAAGCTGGCTTTCAAATACAGTATTTAAGTCACAATGAAAAGCATAAATGAGGTGGACTACAGGCAACTCAGGTACAAATTAAAAAGTATCCAGCATTGAAATAATCCAGTAGAAAGTTAATTATGATAGACTGATGAAGATTACCTTTTTATTTCGTGGATCCAGAAATTCAACTGCCCTTCATTAAAATATGACAAGAAAATAGCATCTATATAATTTCATTCATACCGAATAACTTCCAATCTGATGAAGGCAACTTGCCAGTTGCCATATCCCCTTTCTAAGTGATGATTATCAAAACAAACTGCAACTCTGAGAAAACAGAGATGTGTGGGTGCAATGACTCTCTGTGTTCTGGGAAGTCCTAAAGAACTCAGTTATGGTTTGCTGAAGGAACACAACTTCTGGAGTCGGGCAGAATAGATTTCAGGACTTGATAAAGAAAAAAAAATAAATACATATATACACACAACACTGTATCTGGTGAGCACTCTGAAAAGATAACAAAAAGGTATAAGTCACAAACCTAGTAAGAATGGTAAAAAAAGAACAGATAGATGAGTATTGCTCCAGTATTGTAATCCACAGTTAAGAACACTGCACTAAATGACCACTAATTAAGCCTCAGTAAGCTCCTTTCCCTTTGGTAGACAGAAAGCACTGCTTTTTGGATTGCCAATTACTGCGTTTTGTTACTGCAGTATCAGCAGTCCTGTGATGCTCTCTGGTATAACTTGGTTTAGTAAATGAGATTTTTAAAGAGCAGTGTGTGTCTCTGTCTGTTTCCCACTCCAGCCTTTTCACCTGACAAGGTAATTGATGCTGCAGCACTGACTCAGTGTAAACTCAATGGCAACATCAGTAACCCTTTTTTAGTATTCAGTGTGAAAACCTTCAGCCTGTTAGCACTGCTGTTGTGCCTCCAGACGCCACCATTTCTGACTCATGCTGCTACCTAAGAAACAAAATATCACCAAAGGTCCATCACAGGGTGTCATTCTCTGCTGCTAGCTGGCAGGGTGTCAGCATGATTCTGGTATCTGAATGTCCCAACAGTCAGTGGGAAGCTTCCGAAAGTCCTGAATTAGGTTGAGAAATGCCCTACACTGTTAACATCAAACTTTCCTTGGGAACTGCAGTCTAGGTAAAGAATGATACAGTAGCAAGTTAGAAACAAACAAACAAACAAACATGCAAACAAACAAAACCACACTTAATATCCCAGAAAGTTAAACAGAGTGGGTAACAAAATCAATCATATTCTAAAAAAATAGTTACAAATAAATAATACTACATGAAACACATCACTGCTGTAGTTTTTTATGTCTCATCATTGTAGATCATTAGAATAAATAACAACTTCTGCATATGAATAGCACATTCACTTGTTAATGTTTATATTAACTGTACAGGTATGGGAGAGAGCCACAGTATCACACAAATCACCTTCTTGGCTTTCAAACTGCACTTTTTTTCCTGTAAGTTTTTTTCTACATTAATGCCTTCAGATTATTTTGCTTTCTTATGTCATGCCAGGAAATTGTGTAATTAGTTTTTCTAAGCAAATTGTATAATTTATCTCTGGACATAAGCACTGTACATTGAACTCGGCTTAAAATGAAGCACCAACAATTCATCTCGTCTAAGGATTTATCATCTCTTCCTTTTGAAATCATAATTCTTGTGTAGCATGCCTAGTTTTCAAACTGCTATCATTCCTGTCACATAGTGTTTCCTTAGCAAAATGCATAATAGGGTAAAATACTTCAAAGAGCTTTATGCTCCTCTTTCAAAACAAGACATTATTCTTTAATATATACACCATATTCTATCTTAGACGTAAAGCACAGGTAGGAAGCTCTTTTTCAGAACATGTCCTGTTACATAGCTCACTAGAGAGGGTGAAGTGTAAAACACATAGGTATTTCAATTTCTCAATTAGGACAGAAGGATTAAGGCTAAAAGCATGTAAGAAGCAAAACAGGTAGAAAGCTTCTTTTGTATTAGTTCATAGATATTTGGAAATTTTGTGTGTTCTGTGCTGCTCATATCTGATTCAAATGCTGGGATGGTGTGTGTTTCATTCAAGACTGAAAAACACATTTTCATACTAGTACATATAAATAATTCAGGTATTGAAATAAAATAATATTTCCCCAGGAGTTTGCTTACAATATTCTTACTCATGCTTATGCTGTACTATTCCTGTAACAACACTGGGGGGAAGGGGAGCAAAAGCAGTGACAGAAATTGCAGGAAAACCAGAGTAACTGCAATTAAGTTGTCTTTCTAATCAACTCCTGATGTCAAGTCAGTTTTCTGGGACTATGGCTGGAGTGTTTCTTTGGGATGCAAGGTCTAAAGTAACATTATATTGACTCTTTCTTATCAAAGGCTTGCTTACCTATTATGAATATAGAAAGAACACTTAGAAGCTACACAGTTTTGATATCAGTAACTCTTTCCCAGGTAAGAAATTGGCATGAAAAAGCTGAGGATGAAAAAAAAAATGGCATGAAAAAGCAACACATGCAAATGCTGTACAACAGGTGCAGTTATGTCCTTGCCATACTGAAATGTTGTGCATCATGGTTGTCTTTTAGACTGGCTAACTAATGTTGAACTTTTGTTTTGACAAGAAATGTGAGGTAGTTTTATGCGTGCTCCTCAGAAAAGACACAGACCCTCTAAGGAGGAGGAGTTACCCTTTGCAGCAGAAAGCAGCTAGAAGAGATGAAGATCTTCCTCGGGGACAGATGATGAGAACTTGCACAGGAATATCAGAAGCAAAGGGAGAACCACAGAATGCTGGGAATGCCCCAGTGCTGAGTGAGGCAGAAGCCCAGGTGATGAGTGGTGTGGAAAACATGGAGGTACAGAATATCTTCTTCACCTCTTTATTTTTCTGTCAAGAATTGCCCTGAGGAATAGCAGGACCCATGGGAAAATCTGGATGAATTTACATTTACACTCAGTAGAGCTGGATCAATTTAGAAAACAGTTAAATGAGGTGGACATGCACAAGTCTATGGGACCTGACAGGATGCATCCTTGAGTACTAAGGGAGTTGGCATTGTGAGGCCACTCATTATCGTCTTCGAAAGGTCATGGTGACTGGGGGAAGATTCCCGAGTACTGGCAAAAAAGCAAATGTCACTCCTGTCTTCAAGAAGAGCAAAAAAAAAAAAAAAGATCCAGAGAGCTACAGCCCAGTCAGCCTTGCTGTATTTCCTTGAAAGATGATAGATCAAATCCTCCTGGAAGCCATTTCCAACCACATTAAGCACAGGTTGGTCACTGGGATAAGTCAGCATAGATTTATGAAAGAGAAATGCCTGACCAACCACCCTTCTATGATGAGATGTCTGTCTCAGTGGACAAGGGGAGAGCAGTAGAAGTTGTTTATCTTGACTTTAGCAAGAAATTTGACACCATCTCCCATGACATCCATAACAATTTTTTCCTTCTTTAACATTATTTCTTCTTCCTCTCTCAAAGATACATACATTGATATGCTGAAATTTTATCTATAAATTATGGAAATTATTTCATGTGAAAGTGACTTTGCATATTCTGTTCAGATTATTCCTTGACATCAAAATTGAATATTAATCTATGAACATATTCATCTGGAAATTGACAGACATGATGGACTATGTATTTATTTTGTCCATAGCTTCAGTATGACTTTGAGCTCATATTTACATTTGCTGTTAGCACATGGAACATGCATTAGAATTCAGATCGCATAATAAAGTCGACAACAGAAAGATAATCAAGAAAACAGATACTTTTCAGGAGGTGTTAGCATACTATGTGCTTGCCAATAAAACAGGAAACCAGGACAACACTGACATATCATACAGAATTACTGATACTGAACCATCAGTAAGACAGAGGCAATGTTTTAAGAAATACCCCCAACATTTTTTAACAAATGTCTGTCCAATATACTTTTATCTGTGAAAGATGGATTAATTTTGATAATTAAGGAAGAGTCTATGTTCAAATGCTACATTTCTTTGTATTGTATAATAAAAGCTGGCTTGTACTCTTTCACATCACAGATGTTGCGTTCATATAATGATCCCACATGCCACATTATGCAGACGACTTTGTTACACTTAACACACAGACTGAACCAGGCACATCTCAGAAAACCTCAGAAGAAACACTTTTTTAATTTGGAAACTTCTGAAAGTGACATTATAATCAATGGAGTGAAAAATATGGAGGAAGCATAGAAAATTGGAAAGTTTTAAGGGGCTGGTGCTTTTGAGATAGTAGAAAATAATCTAGCTCTCCTGACCTTTATCTTAGAAGTTATAAGGAGATCAGCAGTGTGGAAAAGCAGAGAGTGCATCCAGAGATGAGTTTAAGTGACAGGCAAGAGAGAGAAGCAATAATTGGATCAGTAATGGACCTGGAAACAGAGGAAGTATTCAACAGAATGGCATGATTATTGATGCAAAACCACAACAGTATTTGTGTTCGGCTTGGTAAACAGTGTCCAAGATTTTTCCAATTGGTTCTCCAAGACTAGATCAGTCATCTGTACAATTAAGTGTTTGGGAAAGAATATGTGGTACAATTGTGGAGAGTCAGGAATTCTAGCAAACATAAAATTTCAATTCAAAATTGAAGTTGAAAATTGAAACTGAAACATCTAATATCAAATTTCTCAGCTCCTGTAAAGGACTGAAATACACTGAAAGGAATAGTGAGATAACTTCCACAGTGATACAACTTCACTATATCCTGATATGACTTTCATCCATCTTATTTTTCAATAATTTCTATAATTCATACAAATTACCAGAAACCATTTCTATACTTTCTAATACTGTTAAAAAGCAAAACATTTTTACTTTGTTAACCATTATGAGCAATCTATTAGGCATCTGAAATTCAACTTGAAAGCATTGTCAACAACAGGCTATGTTTTCAAAGACCTTTATAATGTAGGACCCCTGCTTTCAACATGTGACAGAGAAATCTGCAGATCTAAATAGCTGCGTCTAAAATTCCAGTAAGAAAGATTTTAAACCTAAAATTATTGTGCTTTTTGCATCTCATGTTCAGTACAATTTGGAAGCTGTAATGTTCAGGATGTCTGAGGTTTACAAAGAACTGGAAGAATCTGTCTTTTATTGGACCAACAGAAAGTCTTAGGTCAGATTTATGTAATCATTTTTTCGAGTAGAACTCCATTTCTGTCTCTTCTGAGAGCTAACTGGGCTGTTTAATTTGTAACGAGGAGTGGTAGCCATTTCATACTACTCATACTGCTCACTGTGGTGTGTGTATAGACATAGAGAGAGTATATTTATGGTATCATAAGATGTGGCAATGGCCCTAGACTTTGTCCAGTTTAGACAACAGGTCTACCCAGCCCTGCAATCTTCATGCTATTTTGTGGGTGTATAAGAAGATGGTAAAAGACGTGACAATAATTTTGCTACATAATGTACTTTTCTGGGTAAGAAATTAGGTAGCAGGTTCCTAGTTCTGAAAAATTAAACAAGAAGACTAAGTTAAACTGAAGTTATGAAAACAAGTTCAAATTAAAATGTGCATAGTGTCAAGCTTCAAAGCACTAAGGAAGGTTCTTGTACAAATAACATATGGGTGCAAGAATTTATATGAAATGCAGCGTGGCTACTGAAGGCATAAAACTGAGGTGGTTTTTTCTCTAGAACTGAAAATCACATTCTGCATGAGAATCAGCCTCATGTGCGTAAGACAGAGAGCTGAAAAACTTAGGCCTGCCAGAGATGGCTAAATTTTTAATCAGTTTGGAAAATTCATGTTACCTATATTTTTAATATCATATTGTATTACAGGAAGACCCAGGGAATCTAAAATGATAAATGCATTAAAGTCACTCAGGATAGTCACAGTCTGAAGACTATTACCATTCTGAAGACCAGCCTTGATAATCAGGCAATTCCTTGCTTTAGGCACCAGTAGCCTGTATTCCATTCAGGTCAAAGCTCAGTTAGGCTGAAGTTATGCTTTTCACTTGAAACCTTAACACCAAATCAGAGAAAAAGTTCTGCTCCAAATAAGGGCCTCGATCCCATAGGCTTCAACATCCAAGTGCCCTGAACAGGTAAAGCATCTCAAAAGAAGAATGCAAATTTGCTGTTATTATTCTCTTCTAACCTAGACTAGGTTTTATGCTGTAAATTCTATTTGTATTCATAAAGGGAAATAAAGTGGGAAACAATAAAGAAATTAAGAGCAGGTTATAGCAAAATTCAAAGGCATTGAAAGAGAGTGGTAGTGTTATACGCCATTGTATCCATGACCCACCAGGCCATCATTTATTTATGCCCAAAAATATCTGTCCTAAACAGTCTTTTTTAGTCATTGCTTATAATTACCACACCAGTTGACTTCCTTTATAGCTCATTTTGAAACTGCTTTCCTATTCTATTATTGCAAGTTCTTTTATCAATATGTATGCATCTGCTTTTGTAAATCACCAAAAAGCAAAAAATCAACTTTAGAAGTAGACACACATCTCACTTTAACTTCACACTTACTTTGAAAGAATGATTTTATTGTGCAGAGTGCGTCAGTGAAGCAGATGTCATTTCTGTCCTAAAATTAGCAAGTCTGAGAAATCCAAAAAGCCAACGTTTACGCTGCATTTAGTCTGAAGAATCAAGTACTCAAAATTCAAAAGAACACATTCCTATGGCATTGCCTCTGTCACATGGCATACAATGCCATTAAACAAATGGGACATGGAAAATCCCTTGGAGATTTTGAAGATTTGTCTGGACAGAGTCATGGCTGACCTGACCTTGTGTTGGCAGTAGCCTTGCTGCAAGTCAGAAATTGTGTGAGCCAGTTCTCTAACCATACAATGTCTGCGATTCAATGAAGTACGCCTGAGCACTCTCAGCTGCTGCTGCAATTGGCACTATCCAGGAAAAGAGAAATCAACGGGCAGTGGCAGTGACTGGAAGGAGCCCAAGGGTTGGAATGGGACATCCAAGGCTTCAAATATCTCTCCATATTTTTTTTAAACGTCGCACTATGGCTCAGGCTTCTTGTCTTACTGAGTCAAAGAGGCAAATGACTGCAATTAGTCAGTTCATAACCCAGTTACCAAATTCAAAAGAAACAAAGTAATTCTTCATAGAGAACTGAGCTGCCTATAGCTCATCGTCCAGCTGTTCCTGCTTTGCTTAAAGGAAAGGAAAAAGATGTGTTTGGGTGCTTCTCAATGGCAAACTAGCCTTTAACTTCTTGTGTTCCAGCCTACCATTACAGGATAAAACCCACAAAAAATATAATCTGAACTACACTATATCTTGGACTGGATTTTCAACAGGGTTTTCTGAATAAAACCTTGAGCTTTATAACAGATATTAATTAAACTCCGATAACAACACAAATTCCTTTTGGAAAACTTGATAACACACAAGACATACACCAAGGTGATTTTCATACAAATAAAGTGATGTTCAAATCATCTGTTCTGATGGAGACTAGTACTTATTTACCTAAATTAACCTTAGCTGCTATTAAAAAGGAGAAACTGAAGCCATCCAGGAATGCTGGATACTACTGACAACCAGCACTTTTAGAACAACCTTTACAAAAAGGCATGCCTGTTAATATTTTCAGTAGCTGATCTAGCCAATGAAATGCAAATGCTGTCTCCCATGACCTTTTAAAGCTGAAATTTAAATCAATAATATTGTTCAATAAAATTATCTATATTATCTTAAATTATCCTGAAAGATCAAGAAGTGTTACTTCTTGTATCTTGCAGAAGTGTGGCTAGCCACACAGAAATATTCATAAATCATAGACTCATAGAATACCCTGAGTGGGATGGGACCCGTAAGGATCATCGAGTCCAACTCCTGGCTCTGCACAGGCCCAGCCAAGTCAGAGTG
Source organism: Gallinula chloropus (assembly GCF_964237585.1). Lineage (NCBI taxonomy): Eukaryota > Metazoa > Chordata > Aves > Gruiformes > Rallidae > Gallinula > Gallinula chloropus. The sequence continues at coordinate 76,431,448 of NC_140086.1, read as the reverse complement.
TGTGACTGAGCACATTGTCCAGATGCTTCTTGAACTCAGCCAAGCTCTGTGCTGTGACCCCTTCCCTAGGGAGGCTATTCCAGTGCCCCACCACCTCTCAGTATAGAACCTCTTCCTAATGTCCAACCTAACCTTCCCCTGTCACAGATTCATACCATTCCCTCAAGTTCTATCACTGGTCACCAAAGAGAGATGGGTGCCTGCCCCTTTGCTCCCCCTCGTCAGGAAGACACAGACCGCAACGAGGTCTCCCCTCAGCCTCCTCTTCCCCAGACTGAACAAACCAAGTAACTTCAAGAGCTGATGCAGAGAAGCACAAATGTTTAAATGAGCAGAGATGCCCAGAATGATCATGTGCCTAATTTGTGCACAACTGACCTTTTTTTTCCAGGTAAACTGTAGATTTCTAAAAGTAGTCCACTTAATTTAACTAGTCCCAGGTACAGCTATATATAGCCACTAGGTGCTGGTGATAATTACCCCTGCAACTATTTCTACAGTGACTCGTCATTAGCTTCTTTAAAAGGTAACGTATATGACTGAAGAAACAACAAATAGAAAAGTACGGTCAGGTCTTGAGAGCTGAGCAATTTTTCCTCATTTTATCTATTGACCACTTTGTCCAAAGAACTTATAAAGGCATGCCTACAAGAAACATAGTTGGTAGTCTCTAGAAATATTTCTTTTTTAGGTAAATCAGATTTACCAATAATCTAAATTTGTGCATAAAGCCCATCTCATTTTCCTAGATGCTTTACCATCAGAACAGCGCCAAATCTAACTCCTTACTTTGTAATTAATCATACCTTAGATCTGAAAGTGTTGCTATAAGAGCAAGTATAGCTCTCTATTTTCTACACTTTCAGAATTTTCTGCTTTAAAGGATCAGGCATCTCTCATTTTCTTGGCATTACTTCTGAATTCAACATACTCTTCTTAATAGCCAATCTTTTATTTATTTTATTTGGCAAAAATTTGGAATATTTTTAAGGGTGAGAAGAGATATGATTACTGTCTATAAATACATCATCAGAAGAGCAATCTCTGGGAGGAAGAAAAACTTATTTAAGATGAAGGACAATTTTTGGCACAGGAACAAATGGTTCTTGATGAATATATGCTTGAATCTAGAGGTTTCGTTCTATTTGAGGAGTGAATTCTGGAATAGCTATTTAAGGGATGCAAGGGAGAAAACACGTAATTGGTGTTAAAAATTGAGTTTCTACCAGTGTATACAAGAGATCGGGAAGTATGGCTGTCTGCAACTGCAGGAAACTGGTCTCAGTGAGCTAAGTGGCCTCTTCCTAGTCTGTGTTCCTATACATTTTGACAATAAAATTAGGCAGAAAACTTCAGCCAATAGAGCACTAGCACGGCAAAACATGGAAAGCTCTTCATAATGGATGACTTCTTTATATTACTTTTAAACCCAGTGCAAACTGCTTTATTACATGGAATTTCATCCCATAGTAAAGAGATTATCTTCTGGCATTTTCCACTCCAGCTGACATTAAGCAACATCTGTAGATCCAAGAGGGAATTATTTTGCCTTAGTATAAATCCATTTAGCTTAAACGTGTGTTAAAACCACACACACATACATCACTGAAGGCAACCATTTTAAAGGAGAATAAAATATTAATTTGATTCTAACATTTTTTAGTAAACATCTTCCCTAAAATGCAACAAGAATCGTCTCAAGTTACCAGGTGGTGTTTGGTTATAGACACCACACTGAAAATAGCCTGTGGAACAACCTGGGGTTGAACTTCAAATAAAATTTGCCTGAGCCTTGTGTTTCAACAGCATACTGATTTCACTTGATTGATTTGACTACTTTAATTTGGGTGAATCTGATACTATCTTTATGAAGGAATTTTAAGGGGAAAAATGTGGCTGATGCTGTATATATTATTCTGCCTTTCAAACTCTTTGACCTGTGTGCTACTTCTTCAGGAATGCCCTGCCAGGGAACTTGTAGAACATAGGACTTTTTCCTTTCAGTCTCATACATCACCACTGGTTGCTTTAACTATTTAAGATCTCCTTTTTTTAATACATGCATTTTGCCATTTGATATGAGAAATCCTTTAAGATGCTCTACACAAAGTTTACTCATTGGTCACGTGGTACAACTTTTTGGAAGTGTGTCATAAAATGGAGGCTGCAATATGACCAAGATAGAAATCCCTACAAAATGCTGTTGTTTACAGCTGCAGTTTCCTTACACAGGATGTTGAAATTTGACAATGCTGTGATCACCACTACATACTGTAATCTTGCAAGTCATTCTGTTAATTCACAGCACCAGAGCTCCCATTGAAGCCTTTTTATGCTATTAGACTTTGTACTGTTGGGTGTTATAAACAAATCAAAGAGAAGTTGTACGTTTGATCTGTGAGGTATTTTAAGTCAATATAACCCTCCAAACAGAGGAGTTAATTCAACATAGTCGATCAGCAAGGACTTCATTAGCAAAGGTCAGGATAAGAACTACTACATGATTTTTAGGATGCTCTTGGTTTCATTCCTGTTGTAACAAACAGAATGCCACTGTTGGGAAGAAATAATAGGTGATTACAAGAGAAGTTGACTCAGAATTAGGAGTCTTCAGACAGTATCTGAGAGGCTTTTTGAAAGCTAATAGTTATTGGAAACAGTTGACTTGATTTTTAGGGCTCATGGGGTACCTTATAGAGGCCTTCCAATACCAAAAAGGTGCCTACAAGAAAGCTGGGGAAGAACTGTTCACAAGGGCATGTAGCAATAGGACAAGGGTAATTGTTTTAACCTAGAAAAGGGAAGATTTAGGTTGGAAAAAATTCTTCAATGTGAAGGTGGTAGATCATTGGAACAGGTTGCCCAGAGAGGTAGTGGCGGCCCCATTACTGGAAATATTCAAGGTCAGGCTTGACGGGGTTCTGAGAAACCTGATATAGTGAAGATGTACCTGCTTACTGCAGAGGGGTTGGACTAGATGACTTGTAGCCACTTGCGTGGCTGGGTTCTGGTGGATGAGGGGGGCTGCAGGGGTCGCTTCTGCAAGAAGCAGCCAGAAGCTTTCTGCAGGCTGAGCCCATCAGCAGTGGTCATAGCAGCTCTGGGAATCACTTTTAGGAGGAAAAAATACCCATTAGCAGACACCAAGGTCAGTGAAGGTCGAGGGGAGGAGGTGCCCCAGGTCCCAGAGAGAAAGATGCCCCTGCAGACTGTGGAGAAACCCATGATGGAGCGGGTGTCCCCCTGCAGCCTATGGAAAAGGCCGAGACCCCACCTGTAGCCCGTGGAGAGGCCCCACACTGGAGCAGGTGGAGACATACAAGAGATGTTGTGACCCACGTTGGAGCAAGACCCTGACAGCACTTGCAGCCCATGGAGAGAGAGAGAGAGAAAGAGAGAGAGAGACAGAGATGAGCGAGGGAGAGATCCGTGACAGACCAGGTTTGCTTGTGACCCCACGAAGGACCAGGCTGAAGCAGTCTGGGCTTGAGAGACTGAGAAAAATTCTGTGACTTATGACTGCACCCCATAGAAGTGACCCACGCTGGGGCAGCTGGTGAAGAGCTGAAGCCCTGTGGGAAATGACTCATGTTGGAGAAGTTCGTGAAGGACTGTCTCCTATGGGTGAGACCCCATGGTGCAGCAGTGGAAAGGTGTGAGGAATGCCACTCCCCCTTCACCCCAGCTAAGGAGAACCACTCATGAATAACTGACCCAAAACCTCCATTCCCCCATTCCTTGCTCCTCCCTGTGACACAATGGGGAGAAGAAGGGAGCAAAATCATGACTTAAGTGAAGTCTGCTAAAGGAGGGGTGGGCGGAGGTGCCTTAAGATCTGGTTGCACTTCTCATTACCCAACTCTGGTGTCACTGTGTGTGCAGTGAAGTGTAATAAATTAGAGAGTTTTCTTTCCTTTATTCTGTGCTGAGTCTCTTTTGCCCATAACACTGATTGTGGAATGATCTCTCCCTGTCCTTATCTTGACTCCTAACCCTCTCAATAGATATTTCTTCTCTGTCCAACTGAAAAGGCAGAGTGATAGAGTGGCTTTGGTGGGCATCTGGCCTCCAGCCAGAGTCAAACTACCACAATGACCCTTAAAGGTCCTTTCCAACCTAACAAATTCTACGATTCTATGTCTAATATTTCCTGTCATAAAACTAAAACATTTTTTGTTCATGAACTTTGGAATAATTATGTGTACTTAATACACTGCCTTTGTCTTTTATGCTAGAGAACACACTGGCTTTAACTTAAATCTCTGATTGCTTCAACCTATTATCCTCCACTGGAGCAATTAATTAACTGCTATGAACTTCACCACAAATGCTTACAGTTATTTTCAAACTGCACTTAAGGAAGCGATATTTTGTGGGCAGGAATTTGATGCCACTAGAGACTCCTCTCCTTATTTAATCTTTCCTTTATTTGTTTTTCAACTAAATTAGCTGAAAGTTACTTGGCATATTCACATGTAAGGACATGAGGATGTCATGAGACTTTTTCCCCTGTGAGTCTAGGAGCTACTAGCAGCTGTACCACAGCTAATCTTGCAATAAGTAGGATTTAATGCCAGACAGTTTTTGTAGGCCATTAATCTGATGAGGAAAGCATATACATTTCTTGATCATGTTAGAATACTGGAGAATTAACCTTTTACTGGTATTCAGCATTTCTGAAAGAACAAAAAGAGGCACAGAACAGCATAATAAATTCATCATTTTCATATGGAGCTTCCTGGTCCCTGAATATCCAGGTCCCAAGTTCTGAATTTCAGTCAACATTTTGTTTTCTATAAGCAGATGAAACTCACCTCAATAGGCCATACTCTTTTCCAACATATTCATGGCTTCGGAGAGCAGAGAGGTTGAGAGACATAGGTGAAACCCAATATAAACTCAAGCAGTTACTAAAAGTTTCAGAGTAAAAGCAAATTCCTGCCGGGGAGGAATTCCTGTGCCTTTCTAAATTTTGACTTCCAAAGGAATTTTCTGAACCTGAGAAGGGTATATGGCCACTATTAGTCCAGATGTATTACGGAGCTAACATATTTATTCACGTTGGCTCTGAACTGTGTTTCTTCTGCAAGGACATGTGTTGTTTCTTTATTCAGGCTGCTGTGCCAAAGGCTCTCTGGTGCCCACTTGAGCAGTATTTCCTGGAAGCAGCTGTGCTTGGGGCACAGATGTTTCCAGACCATTGAGACTGGGTGGGAAAGATCTAGACAACTCTCAGCCTGGTGTAGAGCAAAGGGCCTCCACTCTGTGCAGGAGAGGACTCATATCACCCCAAGGGGGCAGAAGAGAGGTGGGGTAGGACTATACAATCCAGTATAGTCCCTGGAATGATCTGAGAGAAGACCTGGCAGTAAAAGCCATTTAAAGGTCCTTTCTGAGATGCTCACTTCAGGGACAAGGCAGCATGGGCAGGCCAAGCACAAGTATTTAACATAACCCAAGATCCTACTACAGTGCCTACAAAGAAATTCAGCCTGCACGACTAAAGCCTTCTCTGCACCATAATACAGGGTTCATGGGATAAGCCTGCAAGTGGATTCCCAGAAACAGCAGTGTTGCTGCTTACATCTTCACCCATCATTCAAACAACCAGACCAACTTTAACTAATGCATCTGGGAGTTCAACTCTGTCTCAGCACCCACAACTTCCTTGTTCTGTGTATCTGGTGTGAGTATTTTCAAAATAAATAAATGCAGTTGCAAGTCAATGACCATTTCTACACCAGCGTGGAGTAAATTCATCCAGACAAAAAACTGCACCAGCCACAAAGGCGATGAAGCAGTAACACAGCAGGCAACTTGTACGATTCTCTAAACTGTGTTGTCTAGGTGTGAGGAAAGTGCCATTTCTGTCTCCTGCAGAGGCGGTGTTCAGCCATCATTTCACTTACTGTGGTTAATTTACTGAGAAAAATGTAGTATATTGTGTTGCTGTCAAAAATAGCCCTTGTTATATTTTTGAGTGCTCAGACAACAGGATTGCTTCCCTGAAGACTTTGTGGTGTTATAGTGCCTGACCAAATGGAACTGGGTTTGCCCTTTCTTTCCTGCTCTGAAATCCCCACCCTTTTAGCCATTAAAAAAAAAAAAAAGGAAAGGGCTAAGAGGCAAGGGGAAAAGAATCCTCAAAATTTGATTAATGGGATTTATATTTGTCTCACACATGGCCAAGAACCCATTGCACACAAAGCACATTTAACGTCTGGCTGAGAAAGTGTTCATTTACATTTATTCCACTTAGATCATCCTTCATATCAGCAGTGTGCCTCTGTTGTGATTGAAATGCCAGGCTCCAACACAGCAGTATTAACATGTTGGGTGTAGGGACAATAGAGTGCTTTATCATATGGCCTCATTTTTTCTGTTTTGTTTATGATTTCAATATTCATGATGGGATGACACATTTATGAGTTCAATTCTGGGGATGAAAAATATGGAAAGGGCTTGTGGGAGCATAGATCCTGAAAAGATTTCATTTTCAAATTTAGCAGACACAACCTATATTCATCAACATCCCTATATAAATGATCAGCCTTTAAAACCCACAGGAATGGTTTCAAGCTTCACTCTATTGTAGAAACATGTCAGCCAGAGAGTCGTTAGTGAGCAGATAAAAGTGATGCAGTTAACTAGATTTGAAGGTCTCAGGACTGAAAGGTATGAAATAAAAATCGTAAATGCTGCAGCTGGAGTTATCAAGACTAGAATTCACCATTGTTCAGAAGTACAAGGTGAAAATGGAGAATGTGATAACATGATAAATGGAACTGATCATATCTGTGACAGTCTTTTGATCTTCAAAAGCCCAGTGGGCTTGAATTTTGCTGATAAAGCTTGCTATAATTACTTCATGTCATTCAAACGCTATGCGGCACAAGACAGGAGAAAGCTGCAGGTGGTAGTGTTATGGAAAACAAGGACTTGTGAGCTTTGTGATCACCTCTGCATCCAAGATGACAGGGAAAAACAAGCTGCAGCTGATGGGATTTGCACTGACAAGTAGGCTTTTACTGTTTCTCATGATCCTGGGATTTCTTGGGCTTTCAAGCAGCTTTTGGAAATAAGGCTCATGTATCTTTCAGGCATATCACCTTTCAGAGAGGTTTAACTTACCCAGATCATTGAGGAAAATATGAATTCTCCAGTATTAAGTGAATCCTATTGCTGCAAGTTTTTAAGGTCTGTGTTGATTTGTTACTGTGATTTGATCTGTATCTTCTAATCTTTATTTGTTGAAGTGTGATGTTAAACCAGTGGTTAGAGTAAGAGGGAGAACATGAAAACAGTCCCTTCTCCACTAAAAACTAAAGCCAGGATTTCTGTATGTGACATGTGTGATCACCAAGACCTGCACAGCAGTCCTCTAAACCTGCTCTGCTTCACTGCTTGTTTGTACAGGGCAGTTGGATACTGCTGGTGACAGAGGGGAGGGATTAAGGGAAGATGGGCTCACCTGAATAACGTAAGACGGACTTCTTGGAGCATCAGAACCCCAGGTCATGAAACATGACCTGAACCCTTTGAGGACTGAGAAAGGGATGTCTGTAACGAAATCAAAGTGACTTAGAGGTTCCTCTGCCTCTTGGGTGAAAGGCACTGTGCTGGGGATCCAGCTGTTCCCACTTTCCCAAGGTTTGTCTCCTGCCAGAGAGGAACATCCTGTTTGTATGAAACTCTCACCAAAAGGTAAAGAGGGAGATCTGGAGTGTTAACTTGGAACCTCATCCCATAAACTTAGGAGGACCCGGGGTAACTAAGGACAAGGTGGTGTATCATTTCGAGGGTAGACTAAACTATATAAAGATAATTATTTCCATCAGATGATGAGGAATTCATGTTAGAATGAGTGACTGCACACGACTGTTATTTGCTAGCAGCAAAAGATTTCAAGATACTCTGAATTCCAGGAGAAGGCAAGGAAAAATGATAAAATCCAAATGCGGTATTTAAATTTCATTTTGCATAGTCTTGATCCATTGATTTCTAATGGAAATTTTGAGAGAGAAAGGTTGTAAAAATGCAGAGCTTCTGTGAGTTAGAGACCTACCAGATGTACTGTCTCGAGGAGTTTTATCATCACAATACAGCAAAGAAAAATGAAGGTACACTCTTCCAGTAAATAATAACACATCTTTTCTGTGGCTAGCACAGAGAGGGAAGAAAGAGCAAACACAGCAGCACTGCTATTGTTTATTCTCAGGAGCAGCAGTAGCCTTTTCTAGTTTTTGCATCTTTTGGATGCGAACAAGAACAGTGACCCTTAAAAAGCTGATTAAACAAACCTTCGCTATCTAGGGATCCTCTGGAAAACACTGGTTCTGGAAATATCAATTCATGTGGAAAAAAAAAATATATAATTCTTCCTGTGTTCATCTTAAAAGGGACTGTAAGAAATTTGACAGATGCTCCTGCCATAGTGGTCACTTTGTTTGGCAAAGGTATGAAAGACCGGATGGCTCAGGCATAAAAATTGGCATGTGGAATAATTGCCTGCACCTATAAAAGGAGACTGTTCTTCTAACTAATTAGAATTCCCTGAAGTAAAAAAATAGCATACATGCAGAACTTATCTCTGTACGTTCATTAATCACAGGAGAAGACTGCAGAGGACTTTCTTGGCTAATGCACAGGGTAGCATTAAAAGATACATAGAAGTTCGTCAAAGTCAGTCAGAGGTGCGCAAACTGGGAGTCCAAGGGTGGCAGCCACCATAGCTCTCGGCCTACAAAGGCAATCTGTGAGACTATGAATGTGTGCCTCCCTGCATGCCACGTGGAAAAGAGGTGTCATTTCTTTCTGAAAACAGCACAGACTTCGCACAGATAGTGAATAAAAGGGATTCTGTTTTAAAGAGAAAGATAAATATTTGTTGTAATATTACTGAAAGAAATTATGTTCTAAGTAGGGTAAGTGTGGAAAACTAAAAAAGGTGTTTTCTCCAGAAGAATAATTTTCCCATGTTTACATAAATTGGAAATTTGGCATATTATTAACTCAAAATAAATCTCTAAATGCCTTTAAATATGATGGCCTTGAAGCAGAGCACAAAAAAAACTTATTTGTTATTTTCAATCATCATAAAATATGAAGGCATACTTTATTTATTAGTCTGAATACTGCTACTATCTGTTGCACCAGTGATCACTGGCATAAGAAAGATACATCATAACTTAATTTCTATGGTGCACACAGTGACGGGAGCCCTTATATTAACACCAGGATTAGAACTGGGATTAGCTCTTAATCATTTCCTCAAAACTAGCTGACCAAAGCCATACACCAAGCACAGCTCAAAATTATTTCAAAATAATTCAGAACTAGGATTTGATACAAAGGTTACCTACATTGCAACATTAGCTGTAATGCTAACTAGCACCATCTCTTTCTCAACACAGCCACAATCATTTCTCTACAACCTAAAACACAGCTACATAACACCAAGTTGACCAGAGGAGTAGACTATATACTCAGATTTGTGTGGATGGCATTCTGGAAACCTTAATTTAGAAAATGTTTCATTTATCCAAAGACTATACAGTTTGTAGAAGGTCTTTGGCTTGTTTGAACTTGTCTGGTCTGACTGGCTAAAGGCACCTAATCTTCAAATACTGGGAGTATTGAATGTGTAAATACATGCATTACACAAAAATTCTATTAAATACTTGCATAAAACTTAATTTTTTAAAATTTGAATCTGAGTTTTCCTGTGACACAGAGGCAGGTGGGAAATGTATAATCATTTATTCAGGGATCTTTAACATGATGGTGTATTTATCAGCTTTGTTTTCTTCTACGTCTAAACCAAGATTTTGCTGCAATTCACCAGTGACCATTTCAGATTACAGGTCCTGTAAAGACACTTTTTAACATGGTGCTCCAAACCCTATAATATCACCAGAAGCCACCAGAGGACACCATCACAGAAAATGCCCAGGAAGAAAATTTCAGCAATAGTTCCTTTTAATAGGTTTCGTCTATCAATAGAAAAGTATGTGTGTGCCTGACCCTCTTACTGGGAATTCTTTTCAAAGATTTTGTCTAATAACTATTTATCCAGACACAAAACATATAAAACATACATTTTAAGGACAAAAAAATTGTCAATTTTTCTGTTCCTGGAGACTTAGAGTAGGGCAGCAAAGAGCTTGTCCAAGCTTCAACAAGTTGTACTATGCTATGGCAGATGCTTCATATATTTTCCATTCAACTTCCTGGTCAGCGTATGTCCATTCAAACATAAAAATGAAGATACAAAACTTCTCCTTTCACTGAGAAAAAACCAAGCTTCTCTTGAGACAATGATGAGAGAGAACAAACTGAGGTGAGGCAGGAGGACCCCCTTAGGAAGGGCGAACTGCAGGATGAAGCGTAGCTGAGTAAACAAAATGTGTACAAGAGGATGGAAAGCTGGAATAACAACCCAAACTGCTGGCTGAAAGCCACAAGTCTCTGTCTGATGCCAAATGTCTGAATCTTCTGAGAGTCCCCAATACAGAATCCCAGCCAGTACAACTATTCCCTGTTTGGACTTGACTGCAAATTCCCCTCTGCTTTATTAAGCTGCTGTCATTTGATCTTTAGCCACATTACTACAAATGGAAGACTTTCTATCTTGCCAATGCCAATGAACATTGCCTGCCAGGGATGGCTGCTGGGAAGTGTATGCATATGAACACATTCAGAAGCACAGCAGATGAAGCAAAGGTTTTTGCAGTTTGACATTAATCCTAGCATTACCTGAGTAAGAACAATACAATGCTTACAGTAGCATTATGGTAGGATTCCAGCACATGGATAGTGGAATGGAACGAGTTAAACTACTAGAGATCTATAATGTAGGTGAGAGACTGCAGAATCCACACCTTACAATTGATCAGGCAGCCAGAACTGGAAAATTAGAATGTTCCTTGTAATAACTCAGTAGACTGAAATGCACAAAATCAGCAAGAATTTTAAATTGGTTGATTTCTTACTGTAGTGGTCATTTATTTACATATTTTGTTTTTTATATATGTACTTGTGATGGTTTTCGCTGGAATAGAGTTTGTTTTCTCCATAGTAGCTAGCATGGGGCTGTTTTTTGGTTTGGTGTTATAAACAGTGTTGATAATATAGAGATGCTTTCATTCCTGCTGAGCAGATCCAAAGCCTTTTCTGCTCCTCACACCACACCACAAGCGAGGAGGCTGGGGGTGCGCAAGGAGTTGGAGAGGACACAGCTGGGACAGCTGACCCCAACAGACCCAAGGGATATCCCATACCATACGATGTCATTCTCAGCATGTAAGGGGCTGGGGGAGAAGAAGGAAGAGGGCATTTGTCTTCCTAAGTCACAGTTACATGTGATGAAGGCCTGCTTTCCTGGGGATGGCTGAACACCTGCCTGCCTATGGGGACTGGGGAATGAATTCCTTGGTTTGCTTTGCTTGTGTGTGCAGTTTTTGCTTTGCCTATAAACTGTCTTTAGCTCAGCCCATGAGTTTTCTCACTTTCACTCTTCTGATTGTCTCCCCCACCCTAGAAGAGAGGGAGTGAGTAAGGGGCTATGTGGGGATCAGCTGCTGGATGGGGCAAAACCACAACGGTCCTATTACATGTTATGTGAATACAGACTATTTATACTTTGGTTATTTAAAGAGGTAAATGAAATAGTTGTATTCTAATTCTCTTGCCATCTACAAAAGTATGCCAAATCAACTATGATTTTGAGGTGATCTTGATAATGAGTTTACAATGAACTTTGGCAAGAATGACAGGTTTTGAAATGAGACAAAGCAAGGGGAGGGGGGAAGGAAAGAGGGTTTTATCTCGTATCTAAGAATTTGGAAAACTTTATAAAAAATGAAAGTAAAAGGTGACAAGAAGCCCTAAATGATAAAGATGGGCAAGACAGAAATTTTAAAAGCTCATAAACTACTTTTCCCCATCTAATGTAGTGTTGCTTTCAGTTTAATCAAGAACTTTCTGGACTGTATGAAACTCTGCACAATTCTCTTTAGTCTGTGGATTTTCACTCTGTCACCTTTTAGGTATGCGTTTTACCTGCTCCTTGTTCCTCCCAGTGGTGCCTCCCTGTAAACTCTAGGCCTGTTTTTTGCCTCTGCCTCTAACTCTGTGGGCTCCAAGAATTCTCCAAGAACAGTCTCAGCTGCTCCAGAGAGAAGGGACAATGTGCCCTGGAGCGTCTGATCCACAGATTTGCCTTTTGAAGGAACAATAGAACACGAACTGAAAACAAAACAAATGAATGGATGCTCTGCATTGCACCCCTGCAATCCCTTGGATACCATTTGCACTGTGGTCAAATATAAACAATCCCTGTAGTTCACTATTCTTCATGTACACAAAGAGCTCTCTAAAAGAAAAAAGCTATGCCTCCTGCCTTATAGAAAAACAGTATAGGAAAAAATCTTAGAGCGTGGAATGTAATGACTATTCATTGAGATGGATGATTTGTCTGAAATGAACATTTTTTCCTGCTCTCCAATGTTGATAACCTATATTATAAACTGGCTGTGTTGTTTTGCCTTATTTTCATCATATGCTTCTGATATTTATTTTTGTATTTCTGACTTGGAATGTTATCTTTTGAAAAGACAACAAAGAAAGCACAAGTAGTAAAGCTTGAAGGAAGAATCAAACCCATTTTGTATATTTAAGTAATCCATTCTCAAATCAAATAATCAAATAAACACACTCTAGTCCTTCTGGACAGTATTGCGACACACAGAAAATATTGCTCTATGTGGTGTTTGAGACACCTGAAAGAAAGAAAATTTAGTAGGACCTAGAGATAGAACAGCCTAAAGGGAATCAATCATTTTGCCAGTGGCACATTACTGTCTTGAAATTTGCTTTCACTGGAATAACCGCAGAAACTTTGAACAATATTATCTTTAAGGACTGACTCGTTTGGAACTGGATATGAAGTTGGCCGGGGAGTGGGGAGGAAGAGTCCACTCAGGCAGCTGTGAAACTTCCTCAGATGCATTTCCCCCCACCACAATTTTTATTAAAGTAATTACATCTCTAAGAAAGGTTCATTTCACCAACTTAGTTGTGACAAGCTCTTAATAATAGCACTAACACATGCACCAATTCCAATGAAAGGCTCTCTGCTTCGAGCACATCCAGGTTATTCCAAGGAACTGTGAGTGACCACCCAGTCTCATTGGCAGATCACGCATCATCTCCCAGCAAAGCCATCACCCTCCAGCTTGACAGCAGCCTTTCCAGGATTAGGAAAGGATCTCTGAGGGCTGCACCGTTAACGGGATTTCTGTTCTCAAACTGTTTTTGTTTTCACTGCTGCCTGTAATCTCTCCCATCACAGGCATTAGTCAAGTATCACATACAGCAGGATACATGAGTGATGGGGAGGAATGTGAGATGTGTTAAATAGTAGTGGAAGGGATTGGGTGGTTCTGAGTATGGGATTCATTGTAAACGATCTGGGGGGACCTGGAACAGCAAGCAAGGTTGCCAGAGCTCAAGACAGACAAGAAGGGTCAATGAGGTTGGAAAAAGAGGACTTATATAAAAGCAGCCTATCAGGGAGAATCAAGGAGTGTAATAGCAGGAGAAAAAAAGAAAATAAAACTAAGAAATACGGACATAAATGCAGAATAAAGCTACAATGAACTATTCTGAGAGTGTAAATCTGTGGAAGATAGGAAAATGGACATTTCAGACCTAGAAAGTTCATGTCAAACCATAAAACCTAATAATAATTGTTTAGGTTTAAATTACTTCTTCAGCTCCATTGCAAACTTATCTCTTAGTCCCAAAGATCATATGGCTGGTGAAGAGAAAGATTATGCATGCAACATGTCTTCTCATGTTGTTTCAGTAGGTGATTCTTTTTCATGTTGGGGCAGTTTCAGCTCCTGCCGATGTTCAGGCTACCACCTTAAAGCCCTGTGCTTTATCTCCTCACTCAGTCACCTACTACAGATGGCAGAAACTCAGTCAAGATTTCTCCTCTGGAGGTCCTCAGTTACACAGAACTGGAGGAACTCCAATGTTATCTGTGAGTGATTTGACAGTGTGCTATACACCACATGCATCAACAACTTTCTTGCTTTCCTTCTACTGCCTCCTTCAGTGGCAAAAAAAACCCTCACAAAATCTCTCAAAAATGCAAAAACCTCACGTGATTCAAATGTTTTTTCCAGACCACAAACTCACAACAGGTCAAGAAAATAGGAGTTTATGACAGCTTTCCTAATAATCTTCAGCTATGACAGCATGAAGTCTTGGATAATGCACCATTAAGAGTTGCAAGTTTTAAATCAGGTTTCTAAGTGCCTCTGTCTTCATTCTACCATGTCTTTGTGTGCAGAATCTCCTTCAGGAACCACCAAGAGTTCAAGTCCTGTCTTGTCAACGATGGCAGTTGCACTAAGTGCTGCCAAATTTTGAAAATTCTTTGACGCTTTCCAATAGTTGGAGCCAGGCAAGGGGTTGTCAGCTCTCCACATGGGCTGCCAGGGTGGAATATTAAACGAACCTGAGCATTTGTTCCTGGTCTGCTCTTGTCAGACTTGATTTGTGTGTGAAACTTCCCAATTCTCAGTCTGTATATTTAATACATTTCTCCAGTGAAGCGCTTTGAATGATCTGCTACACAAAGGGCTGTAGGGACTTCTTTAGATTCAGGGAGAACAGCATGAACTCTCACTTTCTGGAGAAACTGGGCCAAACCCCAGTGATCATTACCATTATTTGTGAATATGCAATCAAAGGACACAGGGATCTTACTTCATGTCAGATGCTAACTATTCACCTTCACAGTGAGTAAAGGATATTCTACCCAAGGTTGGGATAGCATAATTGTCCAACTTTTTTACTACTTTTCAAGAAGTTAGCTCTTGACAGCTTCTGGATACAGAGAACATGAGCAGACAAATATGACCAGAAAAAAAAAATATTTTGAAGGAACTTGAAGGTAAAATGCTTTGTCTTCTTATTTCCTGTTTTAATTTGGACAGCTATCCAGAAATCAGAGATTATGCCTTGGGTGGGTATAAAACTATGCATTCTCAGCAACACAAATACAACTTTATTCACATTCACCAATGAAAAAAGATGTGGACTGTTATCCAGTTTCATTCTGAAGCTTCACATGGAATTACTATAAGTAGATACTAGACCCCTTCCTTTCTGGAGAAATTCTACTTAATAATAAGCCTGATAATTCTTGCAACATGGATTTCTGACATTGGATACCTTCTTAATGAAATTCATGAAAACCTCATAGGCACTCTCTCCAAACTGGTGTACCAGGGACTTGTTTTAGTCTTCCACTCATTCCACACATTTACAGCACTGCCCTGGTCCAGGGGACAGCACATCCTCCCCAGTGAAGGGTTACGAATGGGTTGCTGGTTCACACACAATTCTATTTCACCGACATTTATGGGTGATTGAGCCTGATGAAGAAAGGTTTTCTTCACTGTATTACTCTGATTCTTAGAGAAATGATAGGAAATTAGAACTGGCTGGTGCATATGACTCTCCAACTCATTAATGCTATGCCCCCCCCCTCCCCCCCCCATTATTTTCCATTGAATATGTGCAGAAAGAAGAATGATTTGGTCCTTCAAACACGATATTTGCTGTTATTATGGACCCAAAGCAAACCACAGTCTACTGTCCTAGCCCTTGTGTCAATGCAGCAAAAGCTAATAGCGTTTTCTGGAAAGGTGGCAATACAATAGCAACATAAGTATAACTTGCTGGATTTATCCTTGGCATGGTTATGCAGCTTGGACTCTGAACCTGCACAGTTCTCCAGAGGCTACATAAGAAGTGTGCAGCTGAACCACAAGTTAAAACCGGTTTTCTGAGTCCTGTACAAAAGCCTCACTCACAAGGCCGTTCTTTCTTTCATGTTTTCTCTGTATTCATCAACAACAGTTGATGGCGTGTAAGTACCGGCGGAGCGTGCGATTTGCAAGTCACGATTTTCCTGACTGGCACTTATTTATGAAAGACAATGCCCACAAAAGGTCAGCCAAAAAATAAATAAGTAAAGCCTGTGATGACAGAAATAATCACTGGAGATAGCGCGCTCTGGCGCTGAACAGAAAATCCTACCGGTAAGTCATCCCATTAATACAAATACATGTGATGTATTTTGACAAAGTCTCTGTGTGCAGGGATAAGCTTATTCCAAAAAATAAATCACTCAAAAAATTACTAATTTAGATAAAAGGAGGAAGGCAACTAGTTGCAAAATTAAATCTGAGGCATTTTGTATTTTTAGCTGGGAAAATTTTTCGTGAAAGTACCGGCTAATTAGATTGCTTTCAACAACCAACAGATCACCTTCCATGAAAAAAGTGGCATATGGGTGAAGCTAGTTTTACAAATTTCATTTATATACTGACCAATAAACAATATTTCAGCCTATTCTGCAACACTTTCTACTATTATACCAAGCTCTTCATCTTCCTATCCTGTTGGGGCCTTTTTCACTTCATCACCTATGGACTAGATATGAAAAAGTAGCTCAGAAGAATCAGTGCTCATGAAGTAAAGCATTACCAGCTTTGGTAATTTACTCCAGGAAAATGAGAACAGGCTAAAAGAAACTTGAAAAACTGTGGCATAATGGGGGAGTATGAAGATGTAAGTCTGTGAGCAGTTGCATGCAGACACCACTGTACAGTGATTTTGATCCACTGGGCTGAGACTAGAGAGAGGGGTTGGTCACTGGTGTCCAGGATTGGTGATCCCATCTCTGGAGCATTCTGTCAAAAGGACCTTCCAACATCACAGCAATCGTTGCCTGGTGGGACCCACCGGCCTGAGAAAGAGGTAAGATGTCAGACAAGTCAAGTGCAATCTCAGCTTTACCTTTTTGTCACAGGCAACAGCACCCAGGCTGCCACCTGGGACTTTGGAGCTCTCATGGGTGAGGTAGTGAGACCAATGGTAACAGGAGTTAGAGAAAAATGGCAAAATGCCTTATTTTCCCTCAGGTAGGTCTGAAAAAAAGCTTTGAGTTTATGTGGAAACAATTAGTGGTCTCTCCTTTTTAGTAATACTTGAAAGCCAGAGAACATTTCAAGCTCTTCTGCTTTCACACTTCAGTTTCCTAGATATCAGAAATGCCAGATTTCAAACACTTTGGAGCTAAGGTTCTCATTCTATCCTTTCATATGGGGGCAAGAGACATTAAAGCAATATTGTGCTGAATATGCACAGGGTTTTCATTTAGTCCTATCTTTGTCCAAATAGCAACTAAAGAGAGGTAAGTTAAGAAGGAAAACATGCGAGGAATGAAGAGTCTGCGATGTTTTCTACAACAGGATGCTCAATCTCATAATTGCCTGCTAGACAACAAGAGAGAGAAAAGCCATTTACAGCCTTTGAGAACAGTGGGGTGACTTTGGGTACCACATCATTGATGACCTCCTCTTCGCACTGTTTCGCTAAGTCTCTGAAAGAAGCCAGTGTGATGGTGATGTCTGTATCTTTTGGGACAATGGCATTTCAAGACATGGGGTCTCTCACTATGAGACAGGCTCAGACAGTAACCATAGAATGCTTCTGATTAGCTGGCTATGGGAGATACTAGCAAGATAAATGGTGCCTTTCCAGGAAATTAAGGAGATGTAAGGCATGTTTTTTCACAAATAAGTCAGTAATGGCCTGAGATGGGGAGCTCTGCTGTTTCTTTTCCATACACTCATCCTCTTGTTGGAGTGTTTCTGACTCTTCTTTCTCTCATCTGTATTTTTGCTTCATACGCTTTTCTCTTTGTGCTCCATTTGTGCCCTTCTAACACTTCTGAAACAATTCAGCTAACATTTTAGCACTTAGGTGATACATAATCACATACAGACCTATGTGGTCTTTCTCGCTGTCCTGAGGCATGACTGTCTGGCATCAATTCACACAAAAAGAAATCCATAATCACTTGGGTGAAAGCTGGAAAGATGAACAGACCCAAATAGTGTACTGTGAGGGAAATTGAGTCCAAAATGCTGACATTTCACAGCTCAGCTGCACTTCTTAAATGCTGATTCTATAGTGACTTACTAGGGGTACCGGTGAGGATCCCTTCTTACCTTCCTGCTCCTTTTCTGAACCCTTACCCAAGAGCAGTGCTTACACAAATAGGATGCAAGCACAACTGCATCCACCAGCTGCTCCCCACTGTCACAGTAACAACGACAATTTTTCCACAGACTTAAAAAATGAGTAGTCAACAAAGTCCACAGGCACCCAGAGAGGGAGAGAAAATGAATCTCAGAGATTGCAAGGTTTTCTGTCTCCAGAAAAACAATGTTTTAATCTAATTTTTGCATGCTTATCATGCAGAAAGGCCAGGCTACAAACCTTGTACCACCTGCAATTTACTCAGACACCAAGCCAGGTTCTTCGCGAATGTATTGAAGAGACCTTTGATGGCACTTCAATTTTGCTTCACTTTGTATGTGAATACACAGTTGTAGAAGGGCCAGTCTATTTTGCAAGCAAAATTAAGAAGCATGTAAATAAACCAAAGTAAATAATAACAAAAACAATAAATTAAAGCAAATAAATTATTCTGTTATTAAGATTTTCTTGTTGTTATTATTATGACATATGCTGCAATTCTTTAGCCATCTTCCAGGCCCTTTGCTGGACATGCTACAGTATGTCTATGTCCTCCTTGCACTGGGAAGCCTAAAACCAGGTGCAGCAGAGGAGATGTGTCTCACCAGTGCTGAGCAGAGAGGAAGGATCACCTCCCTTGACCTGCTGGAAACACTTTTCCTAATGCAACCCAGAATACTGGTGGCCCTCTGCAGCCAAGGTGTGCTGCTGGCTCACGTTCAAGTTGCTGTCCATCAGGACCCCCGTGTCTTCTGCAGAGCTGTTGCCCAGGCACTGGGCCCTCGGCATGTGCTAGTACATGGGGTTGTTCCTCTCAGTGCTCAGGGCTGTATTTCCTGTTAAAATTCATGAGGTTATTCCTCCCATGTACAAGACTTGGCATTCCCTTTTCCTGAACTTCATGAGATTCCTGCTGGCTCCATGCTCCAGCCTGTCAGGTCCCACTGAAAGGCAGCACATCCATCTTGTTTAATCACTAGCCTCTCTGGCACAGTTCTGCATTATCTGCCAACTTGCTGAGTGCTCTGCCCATTGTCCAGCTCATTAGTGATACTGAGCATGATTGGACCCAGTATCGGTCCCTGGTGCACACCGCCAGCGGCTGGCCTCCAGCTGGGGTTTGTGCAGCTGATCACAAGTGTCTGAGCCCGGCAGCTGAGCCGGTTTTGAATCACTGTCTACTCACCTACCCTATACTTTATCAGCTTGTCTAAGAGGGATGTGATAGGAGGCGATGTTGAAAGCCTTTCCAAACTCAAGATAAACAACATGTACTGCTCTCATCTGCCACGCCAGTCATCTCACAGTGGGAGGCTGACAGGTTGTCCAGACATGATTCCCCCTTCATAAATCTATGCTGACTACTACCAAACACCTTCAGAGTGCTATTATAGAACTTTTGATGTGGATGGGAACCACATCTGCTTCTTTCTGGTGTGTTTCCTTGTAACCTATTTCTGAAAATATGACAACAGATAATGTGACAACAGATTTCTTTGTATATTGCCTAATAGAATCATAGAATTATTTAAGTTGGAAAAGATCTTGACTATCATCAAGTTAAATCATAAAACTAGCACTGCCAAGTCCACCACTAAACCACATCCCTAACCACCACAACTACACATCTTTTTAGTATGTGCAGGGATGGTGACGCAACCACTTCCCTGGACAGACTACTGCAATGTTTGACAGTCCTTTCCCTGGCACAACTTGAGGCCAACAGCTGTGCTCCTTGTCTCTGATGCCTGCTGATTCCAAAATGTTTCAGAACAAATTTTGAGTGTTGTAGTAGAAGACCACCAGCAGATCTGTGAAATTTTCAAAAACTAACCCAGATCTTATTGAAAAGAGGCCATCTTCCACTCTTTTCCATTAATTCTATCTGTATAAGGGTGATAGGCGTAGAACTTGGAATGGAAATCCAAGCTTTAAAATATTACACTGGTGCATGTATAGATACATATCCTTCTCCACCACTAGTGGTTTTGAAAACTCAGCTGGACTTGAGGTAATGCTGGTCATAGGAGTGCTCTGAGCAGGAGGTTGGGCTAGAGACCTCCAGAGGAGGTCTTCCAACCTGGAATTCTGGGCAGATATAATAATAAGACATATAATGCTGCCTTACCTTCACCATGGAAAAAAGCAATGTTGGGAAAGGAATTTCTATTTTAAACACATTGGAGTGGTTCTAGAAGAACATATTGTGAGATTATGCCTTTCTGAATTGTAAAGAAAAAGTCTCACTAAAAATTAATTAACTATTTTACTGAACAGTAGCTACAAATATAAAACAATTACATGAACATATAATACAAAATCTAACTTAACTATATTATTTTTATAATATAAAAGCAAACTGATTTCACAGTTCAGTTTAAGTACAATGCAAAGCTATGATGTATATTTCCTTTTGAAGCCAATGGACCTTTTCATTTTCCAGTCAGTACATATTTTTAACAGAATTGTAATGAAAAATTTGCCACAGGTACAAAGAAATCAATCATTGTTTGGATTTTATTATTTATCTGCTTTAAAAGCTTCGATGGCATTTAACTTGACTTTCTGAGAGAAAAATGGTCTGTACAGGCCAGATAAAGTAACATGCTACAAGAGAGATCATTATCTCAAGCATTTTAAATTGAATCCTACTAATTCTTGGCATGCATACTGAAAAAAACAAAGACCTGGCTGCCAATATTTGTTAATCATTCAAATTCACTAAATCCCTTGTGTGCTGGGAGAAATACAGAACAAAATTAAACTGCACATTCGAATAAACAAACTTTTCTAGACCAAAAGATGAACTTAAAAAAACATCCTAGTGTGGTGCAGTACCACACTGCAAAAAATAGCTTGAACAATATTTCTGTATTCCCATATAAAACATAATGGGAATGGACTCAGAATGTTAAAATATACAAAAGACCTGATAAGAAAACCAGGTCCTGTAGTTGTCCAGAAAACCGGTGCTATGTGTGGTGATGCATCACTTTGGGAGTTAGGGTCCTGAAACTTCTGGTGATCTTCTTAGCCTTGACCAGTTACCACACAGCAGTGGTGACAGCTATCAGGAAACCTGCTCAGTTTTATGTATGTTCTCTATAATACCTACATTATCTGTTAGCCATATACACCATCTTATTACTATTTGCTAACAGCTTTTTTTCCTCTTTCAGCTGCTGGAAGTTTGTTTATGTCCTTGCTCACCTGGGCACATGAATGCATACAGATAACTGTTCTGCATTTAGCCTTATGTGATTAGAAAAATCACTGAAGGAAAACTCTGAATGTAATTTAAGCCATTCCTCTGTTCCAGATGAGGCTAACTTCTAAAGCTAAATTGGGTTGCTCAAGGTTCAGTTCAGGCAGGTTTCAAAAATTGCCAAGGACAGAGATTCCATCATTGCTTTGCAACCCAATTCCATGCAGCATTTAGGATACTCCTCTTGTAGCAGTAGAGTTACCCTTGTCCACACAGAACCAGGATGCAACACGTCTTTTTCCACTAGCTTGCAAATTTCTCTCAAACAGTCATTCCCTAGTTCTGATGGAATATTGTTGTCCCAGAAGTGCAGAAGAAACAGCAGCCTCTGATATTTCTGAAAAGAAACACTGGGAATATATACATGGAAATATATAGAATCATGCAATCATAGAATAACCTGAGTTGGAAGGGACCCAGGAGGATCATCGAGTCCAACTCCTGGCTCCACACAGGGACAATGTGACTGAGCGCATCGTCCAGACGCTTCTTGAACTCAGCCAAGCTCAGTGCTGTGACCCCTTTGCTGGGGAGCCTGTTCCAGTGCCTAGCCACCTCTCAGTAAAGAGCCTCTTCCTAATGTCCAACCTAAACCTCCCCCTGACTCAGCTTCATACCATTCCCTTGGGTTCTATCCTTGGCTACCAAACAGAGGAGATGAGCACCGGCCCCTTCACTGCCCCTCATCAGGAAGCCATAGGCTGCAGTGAGGTCTCCCCTCAGCCTCCTCTTCTCCAAGCTGTACAAACCAAGCAACTTCAGCCTATTGTCACAAGAATTCCCCTCCAGACCCTTCACCATCCTAATTTCCCTCCTCTGGACACTCTCCAATATTTTTCTGTCCATCTTTGTGGCGCACAAATCTGCACACAGCATTTGATGTGAGGCCACACAAGTGCAGTGTAGAGTAGGACAATCACCTCCCTGGACCAGCTGGCCATGCCGTGCTTGATGCACCCCCCGATATGGTTCCCCTCCTGGCTGCCTGGGCACACTTGCTGTCGACTAAGACCCCCAAATCCCTCTCAGCATGGCTGGCCTCCTGCAGCTGATCCCCCAGTCTGTACATGTGATCAGGGTTGCCCCTTCCCAGGTGCAGAATCTGGCACTTGACCTTATTAAACTTCATGCTGTTGGTGATTGCCCAGCTCTCTGGTCTGTCTGGACCCCTCTGTAAGGCTTCTATACCCTCAATGAAGTCAATGGCTCCTCAAAATTTGGTGTCACCTAGAAGTTTACTTCAGACACCCTCTAGTCCTGTGTCCAGGTCATTTATGAAAATGTTAAGAACAACTGGACCTAAAATGAAACCCTGTGGAACCCCACTATCATGACCTCCCTCATGGAGAGACAGTGCAGATGTAAGCCTGTGCTCAAGTGTATCCAACTAGAAACCATTGAGAATGTGGATCTGATAAAGCTGATGGTTTCAGCAGGAATACATCTATATAAACCAGCAGAACATAGCTGCAGACAATCAAGCAGTATATCCCAGACATGTCACTGCAAATATGAGATGATATTCTCTGCTGCAGGGCAAGGTTCATTTGTGCAGAACCGCACCTGATCTCAGATATCACTCTGTTTTGGCACCTTAGTCAGTCTGGTGGCCCAAGACAGCTGAATGTACTTGTTACCTGTAATGTGAACAGAGAGTGTGAGAAAGCTCAGGTAGGAAACAGAAAACAACAGTTTGAACAAAGCCCCAGGTGAACAGGGGACATCAACATAAACAGACAGGACCACTGTCAGGACAACCTGGGCTCCAAGCCCTTGACTGTAACCCCTAGGAGCTATGTAGTCATGCCTGATATGCTCCAAGTCTCTCCTGGCTGCATCACTGGAGATCTCATAGAAGACCAGCAGGGATTAATAGTTTGAAGACTGGGTAAACCTCAGGAGTGTCTCCACAATTTCCTGGTTTGAAGCCCCTAACAAGTAGCAAATTGACCCAAGGGACACACCAGATTAGTAGATGGAGTCCTTCATTCACCTCAGCAAAGAGTATCCCACTTCCTCCCACTTGCCACTTTCTCCTGGTGTTGCTGCATGGCTGAGGTTCAGTTGACTTGAATGCTTCATTAAAAAGAGGTGCCAGCCATTTGTCTGCAACAAAGACTCTGAGTCTATTCCATAAAGAGGAATTTTAAACCTTGAGGTGGAGCAGGAGCCTTTCCCTTTGTGCTAGAAGTTGCAGCCAGGTTTAGCTACACTGGAAATCTCCACTTCCAAACTTGACAGGCCAAAATTCTGCCTGTCCCTCCTTCAATTCAACAGGGGATTCAGGCTCTTGAACCTGCTCAGAGAAGGTCCTGTTAATCTCTTTCTCATCATGTCTGATATCACACTTTCATGACTGCCTCCCACAGCTCCCATGCCTGGCAGAACAGATCCTCAACTAGTGCACATCTCCTGCATACTACAAGACCATCTTCCACTGCTCCAGTGAGGAGCATGTTCTGCAGCCTGCAGCCTATGGAGAGACATCCTCCTTCTGGAGGAAAGCAAAAATACTCTTCTGTGTATTTAAACTCCCAGCATTTTATAACCAATCCTTCTATTTAAAGAATGAGTGAATGTATTAACAGCATGTTTTGCCACCACAGAGATGGACCTTTTGCAGATAGGAGGGAGCAGTGCAAGGACAGAGTAAGATGTGTTCCCAGGATGGCAAAGGAGCCCTCAGGTGGATGATGGGAGAATCCTGTATTGTTTCCTATCCTAGGCCTGAAGGCATCAGTCAAAACCCTCTCCTTGATAACAGTGTCCAGAGGACACTTTTAACTTAAATTTTCCCTTATTCTATTGTAAAAATATTTGGTCACTTTGCAAGCTAAAAGGCTGTTTCATGCAGACATTTTCCGAAATGACTGAAAATAAATAAGATGCTGTGTCATGATATGATGGCAGCATGGCATGGAATTGGACCAGTTATTAACTGGAAACCTCTTATACTATCTTAAATAGTTTATCGACTTCTGCTAAACTTCTGCAAACATACAAAGAGAGTATTACTGGTAACATTTTTAATACCTGCAAAACAAATTGTTAGCAGTAGGAGACAGGTTTCTGCAAAGTTCAGAAAGTTTTGTATCACTGGATATTTTTAGGGCTTCTGCCCACAGAGTCTCAGTGGAGAAAGTTTTTCTGCTGCTCAGGGACATTCTGTTGGCATAGACTGAAGGAACCTGCCACAGGGAGGAGGACCAGGGGTTGGCATTCCCAGTTGCTGACCACCTACAGCGCACCAGAAGAACTAAACAGGCATAAAATTCTCTGATTCCAGACAAAACTAGACAGTCAAAAGGAAATGTTGTGACAAAGCAATCTCCCTTGGAAGGGTAGTGACAGTGTGGTTATCTGTGGCTGCAGCATGCACAGACACTGAACATCTATCAGATTTGGCAGAGCTGAGAGCACAGAATACTAAACCTAGCCCACCCTATTGTACAGGTTGCTGACAGTCACTGGCAGAAGCAAGTGCTCACTTGAGATCAGTACAAAACAGCAAGTTGATAGCAAAATTTTGATTTAGAAAAATGTTTGGTAGATTCCTTGTAAACAGGTGAGAGGGAATTCCCACAGTCCATTCCTATGAGTTCCTGTCTGCCACCTGTAACACAAACATTGCAGCAATCACCTAAGAGCTTTGAAGTTTTCTTGCTTTCTCTTGAAAAACCACAAGATACAGCTGTAAAAACTTTCCTTCTGGATATTTTATATTTACATTTTATTATTTACTTTATTTAGTTCTTGGGTTTCTCTGCAGTATGTAAGGAATTGTGAAAATCAAAAAGATATCACAAGTTAAAAGCACACAGTCCCTATTACAGAATCAGAGACTGGTTTGAGTTGCAAGGGACCTTAAAGATTAAATAGTTCTAACACCCTGCCACGGGCAGGGACACTCTCTACTAGCCATGGTTGCCCAAAAACCCATCCAACCGGTCTTGGACACCCCAAGGGAGGGTGCCACCCTCACAGTGGAGAATTTCTTTCGTATATCTAAGCTAAATCTACCCTCCTTCAGCTTAAAGCCAGTACCCCTTGTCCTACCACTCCCTGCTCTTGCAAAAAGTCTGTCTGCAGCTTCCTTGTAGGCTTCTTCAGGTACTGAAAGGCTACTAGAAGGTCCCTCCGGAGCCTTCTCTTCTCTTGGTTGAAAAAGCCCAACTCTCTCAGCTTGTCTTCACTGGAGAGGTGCTCCAACCCTCTGATCATCTTTGTGCCCCTCCTCTGGATTCGTTCCAACAGCTCCATGTCTTCTGCTGCGGACCCAAGAGTTGGGCTCAGTCCTCCAGGACAGTTGTCACAAGAGCAGAATAAAGCAGTAGAATCACTTCCCCTGACATGCTGGCCACACTTCTTTTAATGCAGCCTAGGATACGGTTGGCTTTCTGGGCTGCAAGCATGTGCTACTGGCTCATATTGAGCTTCTCATCCACTGTCACCCCCAAGTGCTTCTCCTCAGGGCTGCTCTCAGTCCATTCTCTGCCCATCCTGTAGTTGTTCTTGGGATTGCCCCAACCCATGTACAGGACCCTGCACTTGGCTTTGTTGAACTTCATATGGTTTGCATGTGCCCATCTCTCAAGGTCCTGGATGGCATCCCTTCCCTCCAGTGTGTCAACTGCACCACACAACTTGGTGTTGTCAGCAAACTTGCTGAGGTCCCATGTTGCCAACAAAGATGTTAACCAGTGCCAGTCGCAATACCAAGCCGTGAGGAACACCACTATCAATCCCTTCTTTGGACTCTGAGAATGCAAAATTGGGAGATGTGGTTTTGTATGAGTGATCGTGTGTAAAGCTAGCATGGTGATGGGAGAAGCAGCAGGCTGTATGCACTCTGGGACCCAGCTTACTTACAGCTGCTTCTGCTAAGATGTCCCGAAGATCTGTTTCGGGAATTGGGCCTGATTCAGGTGCCGTGTAACACAACTGCCAACTTCTACAAAAAGCAAAGAGAACTGGAGTTCTGCTTTACTTTTGCAAGGCAAGTTGTTATGAAAGAGACAGTCTTCAAACAGCAATGCTGAGTAGAGGAAAACTCTCAAAGATATGACAGCTTAAGAGTTTCAAGCTGAAGCCTTGACCTCAGAGCAGAAACCAGAATCAGGAGGGGCTTTTCCTTTAACACCTCTATTTGTTCAGTAGTCCTCTGAGTGAAAGAAAGCTGCAGGAGATGCCACTTTCCATGACATACCCTGCTTTTCGCTACAACAGTGTGACTGAATGTCCGGAAGGTTCCTTCCCACATTACAGAGGCAAAAGTGACGTTAGGCATTTCAAAGACACCTGAAGCTTTCAGTCTTTACATGGAGTACTTGAGGGAACATTCATAGGAGATCAACAGAGGTCTTCTAAAGCTTGAAGCTTCAGGTCAGTCAGAGAAAAATGACTGCTTTCAGAATCGTGCTGCAACATCATGGGTGAACGGGTTCATCCCCCTTTCGCTTGCAGCTTTTGTATTTTTTAGGCATAGGAAATGTTATTACTTGATTTATCAAGTTTTGCATATAACATGTTAAACAGATAACAAAAAATAACAAAAAAACCAAAAATACAGAAGCCCCAAATAAACACAAAGTTGAGGGGTGTCTTCAGGTTATTAAGTGTCAAGACTCAAATTTTGAATTTTAGCTGATTTTGGTATATTTTAAAAGCATACAGTAATTTCTTTTCCAATACACATCCAAATATTTAGCCCTTCCTGCTCACATAAAACTAAAAATTAATTTTTGTTTTCAAAATGTAAGCATGTTTATTTCCTGACATAAATGGGAATGAAAGCAGCTCTATAAGCTTTACCACAGCAACTATGCTTAATACCTCCAAATCTAGATTTCTGTAAATAATTAAGACCATCTAACTTCCCAAGTTATATTTAGGTGGAGTTTAGATTATATGACTGTTTCAGAGTTTTAAGGGTCATTTCCACTCAGGCTCTCAGCCCAAATGCTTACGTTTCAGGGAGCTGATCCTGTTGCTTTCAAAAAAAAAAAGGATCTACAGCCATAAAAGCTCTCTGCTAGATGTTGAAAGCTACAGAATCACACATATACAGAACTATTACTATTGTGTTGATTAAGTTTCTGAAGGCAGGTGATCCTTAACAGTTATGCTTGTTGATAGATTGATCTATTAACAGGTAATAAAATTAAATACGTTTTCAAAACTGGAATTTTCTTTTCCAGTTAGCAAACTGTAGGTACTCCTGGAGAAGGTACTTCTCTCTGTAAACTAACTATTGATTTTCTGGCAGCATCAATTGCTTGTTCATGTATTATCCAAAGCCACAGCTGAAGAGATAATGGGATCCAATATAACCGAGCTTTTCCATTTGTTGGGGGTTTTTTTAATTCACAGGCAGAAAGCATCTGATATTCCTGCACATCCAAAGAAATAGGACTAAGAACTATTCCTCTGGTGCTCCTCTGCAGAAACTTCTTCCCCAATCTAATGGTTGCTTTTATCATTTTTGCTTGCAGAAGACTGTAGCAGCTCAGAGCCACTTGCCAACGTAAACACACATGAACTTACAAACATAAACAGAAGGTCAGAAAGGAATTACAAGGCATTAGTCATTTATTCAGTTTCCCACCTCACTTTGTTCCCCTTAAATTTCTGATTCCCAAAAATTAAAAGATCAAAAAATCAGGCAAGCAGCCATCCTCATTTAAAGAAAATTACATTCTACTACTTTAACATCTTACTAGATAGTTTTTATCTAACCTGCTGTGCATCCTTACTGACTGGATTCAGAAAACCAAAGCAAAACAAATGCATATGCAAAATCCTCTTATTGTCTCTCAGAAAAAAAAGGCAAAAAAATGCAAAAAAAAAAGGCAATAAAAGTAGATAAATAGACGTAAGGCTGAATATTCAATTGCTTTTGTGCAGTGGGTACATATGTTTTATTTCTACTAACAACTGATAGCATGCCTGGTTGTTTTGCCTCTGTGCAATCCTTCAAAAATATAACAAACATGATACAGAGAGTTTGTAGCTCAGGGGGTATCCTAAAATTGTATCAAAGCTCATTTGTCCTGGGGTTTTGGAAATCTTTACGTATGGTACTCTGGGAAGAAGCAGCGTTTGGCTTAGCTTGTAGC
The DNA here is from genome assembly GCF_964237585.1 of Gallinula chloropus. Lineage (NCBI taxonomy): Eukaryota > Metazoa > Chordata > Aves > Gruiformes > Rallidae > Gallinula > Gallinula chloropus. Next base: position 76,402,942 of record NC_140086.1, on the reverse strand, counting down.
GCATCCACACTCTTCAGCAAACTGTTTTCTGCATAATGAAAGAAAAATCTTATCTTCAATCCTCACAGGGGTCCAAAGCCGTCTCTATCATGGTGGATTTCTCTCCCATTACATTTCGTTACAAACTATCACTAAAAAGCAGATTCATTAACACATCCCAATTCATACATCATCATAGGAAACAGACACCCACGTACCTACACATGCATGCACACATATGAGAAAACAATTCTTTCCTCTCTGAGGACAAGGTCAGCTTTTCAAATGCGTCCAAAACCATTACAAGTGGGTAGAATTAAGCCCACTTGAAAAATCCTGCCAAGTTCTCATATACACCAATCTTTGGGTAAGCAGAAGCACCAACATTCATAAAGGTTTCCCTAACTACAGCTCAGCCAGGACCAGAATTCCAGCTCCCAAACTGCCTGACTTCTTAGTCATTGCAGGTGCCTCAAACTTAAGCACTGCAGTGAAGCCATACTACAAAGCACAGATCTAAGCTTTAAACAAAAACACCAGCTTTGGACAGCAAGTTGCAGCTTTAGGAACATTTTCAAACTCATTGGTGCACTTTTGAGGGTTTTTTTTTCATCTATTAAAAGCAGTTTCACTACAAATGACTGTATCTCTTTAAAAGAAAAATAAACAGGGCATCGAGACTGATGAATCTTTTTTTGTCAGATGTGACTCTGTGGCTACACTAGGAATTTGCTTTACCTTCTGTTGGAGATCGATCCTCCCATAGGTCAATACAAAAGATTTCTGCTACAAGGGTTTTAAGAGGCTATTTCAGGCTTCAACCGAAATATACCATAAATCAAGAAGTCTATCTGTCATTGGTTCTGAAACAAAGCTAATTCTACCAGCCAAAAATGATAAATAGTAGTGCTTGAGGTTAAATTTGTTAAACAGTCTCTAGACTTCGCAATCATTTTCAGCTCTTCTAAATTTGTTCTGCCCTTAAATCAATGGAAAGCCCCATTTTGCTTTCTCTCCTACTGTTTTCTTGTAAAGTGATCTTTTATTTACTTCTGAGCTCTGCTATGATGCTTTCAACTCTCCTGACAGAGGTCATCACAATGGGTATCTCTTTATGTTTGTTCTCTCTCGTCATCTCTCTGTTTGTATGAGACTGAGAGCAGGAATATTACAAGTACAGCCACAAAAATAAAATCAAAAGTAAAACTAACCGTAGCTCTTGTATTCTTTCTCTGATCCAGTTGGTACAAATTAAAACTACAGGAAGAGAGTAGAGGAATAGATAGGTAATGGCAGGCAAGTGGAACAGACTGAACATAAAAATCTGCAAAGATGGGGTGTCAGGTAAGAGCTAGACCGGAACACAGACAACAGATGTCAATGGATATCAGGAATAAGTATTCACTGTGACAAAATGAGGCTGGGGCACTGCAGATAATAAGTTTAATCATCTGAAATAAAGACTCAGTGGATTTCTTTTATGCTTCACCCTTAACATTACGATGCTTTCACTGATGAGTTCACAAAGGACTTGGGTTACAGAGAGGTCATGAAATCCACCCACAGTCTCTAATTTAGGATGTCAGAACTCCATACTGATGCCCAAGAACAGATTTCTGCTGATTGACAGTATTATTTTGTTAGAAGTTCCATTCCTGTTCAATTATGATATAGCACCATATTTTGTCTTATTTTAATCAGAGCAACAATTTCCTCTACAGCAATTAGGCACTTTTTTCCCCTAGTAAATCTGTGCTATCCTTAGTCTTTTCTTTCCACAAAATAATGTGGGACAGCTTCTTTTAACATTTCCCAGGGTGCCCTTTCCAAAAGTGTTTTGCCCTTTTCATCCTTCCCGGTGTTATAAACATCATCAAAATGTATTCTCTGGAATGGCAGCTGCCCAGGATCCTGGCAATGAGTCATCAGGACAAGAGTGTTTGAGGACCAAAGGACACTATGGTTGATACGCTCAGTAGCACGAAACACGGGAACACACTGTGGGACACACTGAACTCTCCTAGAGAAACTGAGGAACTCATTATAGGCAGAGGCACATGCCATTTTCCAAAAAAGCCCCACTAGCTCACCTGGAACATAAATTGGCCAGAAAGCACTCATCCTCCAAGGCAGGTGATTGTCCATGTTAGTTCAGCACACTAACCGTATTGCTGACTGTGGTGGAATTTTTATCTGACTCCAACCACAAATTGAAGCTGACTGCAGGACAGCAGAGTCCACAGCAGCTGCCAGCAGGGCGAGCATCCCCCACCTCCTCAGAAGGCAAGTCCACTTTGGCAGGCCCACCTTCGTTGTATTCCTCTACTACAGTTTGCTGGAGGAGATAAACTGGGCAGTGTGCCTCAGGAAAGCCGCTGTGTTGACTCTGAGTGATGCAAGCAATGAATCACAGGTGCCCTGCCAGGACATCTCTCAACTCCAGCATACAGCAAGGAGGCAAAAACCCAAGAAGGAAAACCAACCATTTTGAGAACTAATGCTCATGACTTCAGATGCATTGTAGCCATTGTCCTTCTTTCTTAAAAAAAGGTCACAGGCAGATTTACAGCAACAGAAATCTGTCTATATTGATCATTGATAGCTTACTTGCTAGCTTGCCAGGGGCTGATGTTCCACCCCAACATGCACACAGACTACCTGAGTGATGATAAGGGCAGGAAAAAGGGGATGAGCACTCACCTCACACATGGACAATGCTGGAGGCATCTATGTTATGCACATAAAATTTTTGCTTTCCTTGAGAGAAAGGTTTTGAACTCAGAATTGAACAAACACACTAGGAGTACACCAGTATCAGTGCTAGAGAAAATAATGTTTCTGTCTTTTTTCTCTACTTTGAATCATCCCTCAGAGAAAAAGAAGGGCACATACTATGCAGAAGACAAGCCAGAATCTGTGGAAATTCTCTGGTATGAGTTCAGTGACACCAAATCAATTCATTAAGAGACAAATAAAGGATTTAGCCTATAAAAGGGGGGAATTTTATAGCCCCTGTAAAAAAAAAAAAGACAGAAAAAAAGCTGCCATTGGAGTTATTGCCATGAAACACAAAAATGCGTGGAAAACACGAGGTAGCGTCGGGAGGGCAGAAGCTCCTTTGGAAGTAGCTATGTTCAAATACAAACATTCAAACTGACAACAGGAAACTTTCTGGCATGAGAAACACAGCCACAAGTGTGTGCAGAGGAGAGAGGAGAGGTTGTCGGAGGAATACATGCATCTGCAAAAGAAGATAAGACGGCAAAGGTGTGCACAGGAAGGTGCGAGAACAAAGAAGCAAGAGATAAAATAAGCAGCAAGGAAGTAGCTATACCTTTTCAAAGATTCCACATGGTTACATCACAGAAAAGGACCCCTTCAGTTTTTCTATGCAATTAACAGCAGGGATGGACACGGAGGTATCGTACAAGAAGTAAGAGGCAAGGAGGCAGCTTGTGCAATCTGGCAATGGAGGATTGCACCACGTGAGTTAAATTGTAAAATTAACTCGTGCATAATCTATGACAAGCTCAACATGAGCTGGCAGTGTGCACTAGCAGCTCAGAAAGCCAACCGTGTCCTGGGCTGCATCAAGAACAGTGTAGCCAGCAGGTCAAGGAAGGTGATTCTGCCCCTCTGCTTTCATGGGACCCCACTTGGAGTACTGCATCCAGCTCTGGGGTCCCCAGTATAGGAAGGACATAGAACTGTTGGAGTGAGTCCAGAGGAGGGCCACGAAGATGATCAATGAGCTGGAGCACCTCTTCTGTGAAGACAGGCTGAGAGAGTTGGGCTTGTTCAGCCTGGAGAAGAGAAGGCTCTGGGGTGACTTAATTGCGGCCTAACAATACTTAAAGGGGTCCTACAGGAAAGTGGGAGAGGGACTGTTCAGCAGGGAATGCAGTGATAGGACAAGGGCTAATGGCTTCAAGCTGAGAGAGGGCAGGTTTAGATTAGATGTTAGGAAGAAATTCTTCCCTGTGAGGGCGGTGAGGCCCTGGCACAGGCTGCCCAGAGCGGCTGTGGCTGCCCCCTCCCTGGCAGTGTTCAAGGCCAGGCTGGATGGGATTTTGGGCAACCTGGTCTAGTGGAGGGTGTCCCTGCCCATGGCAGGGGGTTGGAACTAGATGAACTTTGAAGTCCCTTCCAACCCAAACCAGTCTGTAATTCCATGATAATACTATAAGACATTTGAAATACCTTGATTTACAGTGGTTCACATTTATACTCAGAGCTCTACAGAATCTGAAAACTGCTTATTCAACAAGAATTATGTATTTTTTGAGATTTTGTGTATTTTAATGATAAAATAATTTGAAGAAATTGTATTGTTCCAAGTAGCCATAACTCAGCAGTAAGGGGAGTAAGAATATACTGAGTTGGAAGGGACCCATAAGGATCACCAAGTCCAATTCCTGGACATACAAGGTGATACTAAATAACTCATGAAACAGTTCACTATTCAGCCATCACCAGGTAATAAATTCAAGAATTCACAGAGTCCCCAACTGACAGAAGCACATGCATTCAAAAATCTGGGAGTTCCTAATTTTAGAGCACTGTGGGTTATCTCCTGTAGGCTTAGCCACCTATTTACTCACTTTCTACTTGAGACCATCAGATATATTGTCTACCTTCCACATCAACATTACAACTAAGTATCAACCATCCTCTATGGATGAATTAGAAATTTAGTTATAACTGATCATCTGAAATTCACAACTACTTGCATCTCTGTCTAGAGCAAAGCTAGATCAGTGCTGCAGAGCATGAATAGACAAATAAAAAACCAGCAACGCAACTACTCTATGCACAAGCCTAACAGTAGAAATACAAATAAAAATTTGCTTTATTAGGCCAGTTGGCATGTATACTATGTCTTTCTAAAACCTGTATGGACCCTTTTGTGAATCCTGACACACAGGAAGTCGACCAATTTGGTTTTAATTTTGCTCTCTTGGGGATGAACTTGTGCAGGTGTACTGAACTGCAGCAGTTACTACCATGTCTTGAATATTTTCTGAGAGTCACCTGGCTTTGGTCCAAAACAAAGCAGGAACACAGAACAACTTTAGTCACATACCAGCATTCAAGCTGCTGGCAGAATTCTTATAACAGAAAAATACTGTTGAATTTCAACTTAAAGTTTAAATGGAAAAAAAATGTGATCATTTTTAATGCAGACATCAGGGGAAGGGAAATGTCTCCACCAAACAGATTGCAGCAGTGGTCCATGAAATCCCTCCCTCTGCCCAACCCTTCCAAATACGTGTCCTAGTGGACATTTCAGAAAGCATCAAGTGTCAGGACAACAGCGTGTAGACCACAGATCATCACACAATGCTGTGGAGGCATCAAAGAACATGTCAAACTCCCTATTGTGCAAGCTCTGAGTAACCTCTCCAGGACTCCCTCTTTATTTGCAGGCTTCCTTGGGGAGTATCTTTTCATTGTCTGAAGCTCAAGTCAGAAGCTTTCTATCTGGGGGAAACAAGACTCCATAGAAGAGAGGCGAGAGCACTCAAGCTGAAGACAAGCACTTCCAAAGGTCACTTGTGAGATTCCAGTCAGCTCTGAGCTCCAGCCTCTCAGGGTCCCTCTGAAAGGCAGCACATTCATCTTGCCTATCAGCCACCGCTGCATCCCCCCCTGTTCTGCACCATCTGCCAACTTGCTGAGTACAACTCTGCCCCATCGGCCAGGTTGTTAATGAAGATGTTAAACAGGATAGGACCTGGCATGGTGCCCCTGGGCACACTGCTACTGACTGGGATCCAGCTGAGCTGGTCGCAACCACTGCAGACCAGCAGTTCAGAAGCTTTCATCCCACCTCCCCGTTCATTTCTTCAGCCCCTATTTCATCAGCCAGTGTTAAAAATCTCATGACAACTTATGATCAAATGCCATCCACTGCTCTCTCCTTCTGGATATTTAACATTTATGTGTTCCTAAGTTTCTTTCTCTCTGCGAAGTGAAAGAGCAAAAAAAACCCCTATATTCTCCCTACAGAGCTGAAGGAATACAGGGAACTACCCAGCAGCTTTGTTTGTCTTGAAAATGTTTATTTGGCATTTCCTGAACAGAGGCCTACATGTATTTTAATAGCAAAATAGAGCTATGCAAACTGAAGGACAGAGGTGTCCAGAGAGGTACTTTGAAATATGCCTAATCTGTAATGTATGGACAAAAACTATCTTAAACTCTTGGTGATGCACTCATATATATATATATATATATATATATGTGTGTGTGTGTGTGTGTGTGTACATGTGTATGAAGAAAACAAAGATGTTTTACACAGCCCATTAAAAAAGAAAAAGCCAAAACAACTACAAACTGCTGAAAGAATTATTATCCCCATTTCCTAAGAGTTCTGAATTGACTTTTGTTGGAAGTTTTATACACATGAAAAACGTTTCCATTTACCTTAAAATGCAATGTTTTCCTTGTGCAAAGCTGTAAGAACCATAACAAACTTGTCCACTGGTAAAGAAATATAGGCATTTCTATTTGGCATTAGCTTTGTGTTTGAGAATTTTACAAAAATCAGCGTGCTCTGCTTCTCACAGGAACAGATGCTTTAAACACCAACTTGCATGAAATGCTTGGACTTCTGATCTTTTGTTTGAAAAACGTTACAGGATCCCTTTCTCCCTCTCCTACCTGTGTTTCTTTAAGCTGCTCTTAGGCAAGGAAACTGTAAACATTTACTACATGTACTATGATGTGCCTCTGAGGCTTCCATTGGCATCAGTGCCACTCCCTCACGGCAACATGAAAAAGGGGGAGAGATTCTGCCTTAAAAGCAGCACCTGCCAGGAGCCACAAGCCATTCATCTCTTCACGGTTTAAGCAGCTCATGTACTGCTACTTTCATGTCTTTAAAGAGAACTAAAAGGAGCACTGGTGACACAAAAAGGGACTTGTCTGATAGGAATGTCTCCCCACCAAAATAAAAATTGTCTTTCTTCTCCAGAAGCAGTGGTCAGTGAGAATTACAAGCAGGGAGCTGGCATTTCAGCAAGACTTAGACAGGCCAGAGAGTTGGGCAGGGAGAAGTTCAATGAGATTTAACAAGGGCAAGTGTAGGGTCTTGCATCTAGGGAAGAACAACCCCAGGTACCAGTATAGTTTGGGGACTGGCCTGTTGGAGACCAGTGTAGGTGAGAGGGACCTGGGGGTCCTGGTGGACAGCAGAATTACCATGAGCCAGCAATGTGCCCTCATGGCTAAGAAGGCCAATGGCATCCTGGGGTGTATTGGAAGAAGTGTGGTTATTACTTCAAGAGAGGCTTCTTGAATAATAAACTTCTCCCCCTCTACTCTCCCCTGGTGAGACCACATCTGGAATATTTTGTCTAGTTCTGGGCCCCTCAGCTCAAGAAGGACATAGAACTCCTTGAAAGAGTCCATCGCAGGGCCACCAAGATGATTAAAAGAGTGGAACACCTTCCTTATGAGGACAGGCTGAGGGAGCTGGGCCTCTTTACCTTGGAGGAGACTGAGGGGTGACCTCATTAATGCTTATAAATATGTAAATGGCCACAGTCAGGATGGCCAGTGATAGGAGAAGGGGCAATGGGTGCAAGCTGGAACACAGGAGTTTCCATGTGAATGTAAGGAGAAACTTTTTCACTACGAGAGTGACGAAGCCCTGGCACAGGCTGCCTAAAGAGGTTGTGGAGTCTCCTTCTCTGGAGACATTCAAAACCTGCCTGGATGCGTTCCTGTGTGATTTAGTCTGGGTGATCCTGCTCTGGTGGGGGGGTTGGATTAGATGATCTTTCGAGGTTCCTTCCAACTCCTCATGTTCTGTGGTTCTGTGATTTTGCTGGAAGGCAGTATAGTTTCCAGAAGCACAGGGAAAGAGGCACACAGACCCACAACAACCTGCCTGATTCACCAGCTGCCCCTGCCCTCAGGTGCTGAGTGGTCATAGCCCCATGATCCTGCTTTGGTTTGGTGATGTTCAGAAACTGTGAGCAATCGATAAAGTTTTCCCATGAGACGTGAAAAGAATTAAAAAAATACCTTTGTCCCACTACTGAGAAGGAAGGACCGGACATGACGCTGCTGATCTTCTAGCAAGGTACAGTACAATGTTTTGGTTTGTCTTCTTTTCTTTTTTTAAGTTAAAGAAAACCAATCAATCATCTAAGCAATAGAGCTAAAAGCAGATTAGAAATTAATATCCCTGACTGATGGAGCCTTACAAAACTGCTGTTTTCAAACCAACCGTAGAACCTTTTTTTTAATAAGCACAATTGGCTTTGAGTACTGTGTCAACGTGACAAACCTTTTCCACCAGAAGTGGAGCATTTATTCAAATGCTAATGAAAGTGAATGTAATTTGTAGGGGTGCTGAATCAACTTTTCAGGACTGTAATTTGCATCTGAATAAAACTCCAATTTTTTCAATATGAAACATATTTGAATGGGGTTTTGAGAATAAACAAATTGATATATAGCTTCTGCCATCAATTTAAAAGTATTTTTATTTCTTTTGATAGGCAACTCCAATAATACTGAGCAGCTTTTTATATTTACACATTTTCTTCAACTGGAGAGCAGACTCTCGAGATTCATTAAAATAGCCTATAGCTCTTATGTTAAACCCTTGTCCCAACTAGCTCAATTTTCAGATCTAAATTGATTGCTTGAAACATTCTGCCAATGCAGATTCATCTCTCAATTCACTATAACTGACAACTGACCAGGGCCTGTAGGCCGTAACTTTTCGTGATGAGCTATTCTTACAAACCCTATCAGGCACCCAGTGATTCTTCCTCTTTTTTCCTCCCCAACATCTCAGAAAACAGAACAGAATAGAAAATAATACTGAAAATATGCTGTGGGTTTTTCAGTTTGGTTTTAATAATTATATATTCAGTGTCATGTCTGAAATTGGACTACTGGATTCAGTTTTGGTCTACCAACTCAGATGAAGCACAAGTGGAGTGAAACAGGTCCAGAGATGGAGACATAAAGAAGCAATCCAAAACAGGGTAAGGCTTAGGTGTGAAGCAGGTTCCACAAGCACAGCAACTCCACATTGATCTTCCTTTGAGGAAAAAAGCAAACATTCAAAATTATTTTTTGGCTTGCTTGTTTTAAAGTCTTTTCCTATCCTACTCAAAGCTGGGCAGAACAAAAGTATTTACAGAGGAAGGGTCAGCTTTACCAAATAAACCCGTGTGGAGAATAGTTCAGTGATCTAAGTTTCCATAGAATAAAAGCATTTCATTTCTGGGTAAAGCACTGATGGATTCATCTTCAAATCATGGCTGCTAGTAACTCAGAACGGTGGAAGAGGGCAAAAGCTAAAATTGCCTATAAACTGTATGGTTTGCAACACAACCCATGCCTTATTTAGAACCTGAGGAGACAGTATGAACCTGCGACAGGGGAGGTTTAGGTTGGACATTAGGAAGAGGTTCTGTACTGAGAGATGGTCTGGCACTGGAACAGGCTCCCCAGGGAAGGGGTCACAGCACCGAGCTTGACTGAGTTCAAGAAGTGTCTGGACGATGCGCTCAGTCCCACGCTTTGACTTGGCTGGGCCTGTGTGGAGCCAGGAGCTGGACTTGATGATCCTTATGGGTCCCTCCCACTCAGGGTGTTCTGTGATTCTATGATTATTCCACAAGCTTATTTTGTTTTGAGACTTAATCAGCTTGGACATTTACTTATGATAACCTCCACCCCCACCACCCCTGTGCTGTTCATCACCTAAGGTGCCATTCAGTACCTAAGTTCTATCCTTAAATGGACACACTACTCATGTTCTGTGATTTTGCCATTTCTCTCATCTGGCCTTGTCATTTTTCAGAAGAGACTTCTCAAGATGTTCAGTAGCTTGAGAGACTGCTCTGGAGGTGTATTCATCCTATTTCTGACACTATTCTAGATTTCCTGAAAGAGGAGAGAAAGGGGAAAGAAAGCAGGTGCAGTGAAGTCTGCTTGAATTTAGAAGCAGCAAGCTGGAAAGATTTGGCAAGAGTTTAGTATTTTGAAAAGTAAACATTCTTTTGAAACTGTAGATTAAATGAGAAATTGTTACATCAGCCATATTTCACAACATTCAAAGAAGAACATTCAAAACTGATGAGAAAACAGGCCATAAGGAATTTCTCACCACTACTGCTTCTCTGTACAGCAGCGTTAGCGTAACAACCAGTCCTTGTTACCAGCATGAAGACTGCAAGCCTCTCAAACATCATTAAAAACACATAACCTTCATTATGACTTTTAAAGGACAAAGGAATCCTGTAACAAAGTCTGGAATTATGAGGAAAAGCACACAGGTGGCATTTCTCTAACGAAAGAAAAATAAAACTTGTTAAAAAAAATTCCTGTTTAGCTTTAGGAGATAGAGTAAAATCCACCCCTCTATGCTCTTCTTAAAGACACACTGAGGAGTCATAAATCAGCACTATGTGATTAGAGAGACACGGTTTAATCAAGAAAACCACACAGTTCTCACTGCAAGCCTTCTCCATCTCCCTGATTCCCATATCTCAGTGGGTTTTTCCTCCCATCTTTCCTGCTTCAATGCCACTGAATATGAATGCAAAAATACTCCCTTCAGGTGATGCATAGCGCTGTTTGTTGGGGTTTGCTTGAACTCTGCCCCATGTAGTTTTAAATTTAAGAGTAATCTGCAACTCTTTTTGTTGTTTTATGGGCTCATAATAAAGCTTGTGTGCTTCACCACCATCTCACCATGATATTACCAAATGCTCCTAGTGTTTCAGTTCTGTAGACAGCTGGTAACAGGAGAGGGGAAGTGACAGGATACCAGTCGTACATCAGATCCTGCCAAACGCAACAAACACAAGCAGAAAAGGACACTCCACTGTTAATACCCAGAAGGTGCCATGCTATTACCTGCGGTGTTACTAAAGGGGTCACTGCAAAGTCTGTATTGTGACATGCAAGCAACACAAAAGGGAACAGCTGTAGGTGATGTGGGAAAAGCTGCCACTTGCAGTCAGAAAAAGTTTTCTCTGTCATCTCCAAGAACTTCTGAGTGGCACCAAAAACCATAAATCCCATCTGAGAACACACATGATATAATAAGTGCTATTTCCAAACAAACTACAGTTATCAGAACAGTTAATGATTTATCTATACTGCTGCAATATGGGTAGCTTTTTCTATATTAACTTTTAAAAATACACAAAGCTGAGGCACAATGTTGAAGCTTGTATCACCACAGTGATTTCAATTAAACTTTCACCTTGGAGTACTGTTCAAACACAAGTGCTTCTTTCCTCCTTATGTGCCAAAGATCAAAAAATGCACTGTTTGCAACTACTGCAAGCCATCTCTCCCTATGGAGGGTGTTTTTTTTTCGGTAGGGATTACTTGACTGTAATTGATATCACTGCTCTGATGACTTAGAAGTTTCAGTTGATGTCTTCCCAGGAAATCTAAATTAACATTCCACAGGTTACATCAAAACCTTAGTTGTAGGCACTTCACTACAATGTTTCTTCTTTAAACACATGATTTCAGTCTGATTGTTATATTTTTTCCCCTGTATTTTTTTTTCTTTATTTACCTACCAATTAACTAATATCCTGATATTTGGATATTTGAGTGTAAGGTAAAATAAAACAAGAATTCTCCACAGGAAATAAAGGATTGGTCCAAAATATTTACTCAGACTTTGTGTTTATCTTCAAAGATCTAAGTATGATAAGAAACCAAGACGACAAAATAGATGTTTTTAAGTTAGAAAAAGCAGAGGGAAGAGAGGAGGGATCTGAAGAGAAGCACAACTTGACTTACACCTTTATTCTTCCACCTATTTGCACTCCAGATGGGCCTTGTTAGAAAGGAGACCAGACTTCAACAATTTGCTTTCCACAACTTGATTTTTGTAGTGGTTTTCATATATAAGGGCAACTCCCTCCAAAACATATTTCACTATGCCTTCAATTTAAAAAATATTAGTTTAATAATCTGAGAAAATACTTACTAAGCAATATTTCTCCAGCAACAAAATTAAACTCAATTGGTGAGTTTGCTCATAAATTAAAGTACAAACATTTGAGAGACAGGAATGAAATTAATCTCAAAAGAATTATGCAGGAAAATCTAGTAAGTGTGGCAAAACTTTCAGACATGCTGTAATGATGGAAAGGAAAAGCTAGGTATTTAAAGAAAACTTCAGAATTGAAATTCTGCAGCATGCTTTCTGTGTGCCATCCTGAACACTCATTCATTGTGGAAGTAACTGTCATTGTGCAAGCTGAAAATATCTAAATAGTCTCAGGAATTATCGTGGAAGTGTTCAAATAAGTCTCGGCAAGTCAGTAGTGGATTTGATGACACATCAATATTTACTCTCTATCTTCTTTATGTATACATTATAGGAAAAAATACATGTTGTAAACATACAATTATACAAGTGCAGAAGTTTTTGTTTTCTACATTAAACCCATCTTAAAATGAGGGAATCAAGGCACTGAGACAGTCCGTTGTGTAACGCTGTTAAAAACCCAGACACTTCAAAAGGAAGCCTGGTTTGCTGACGTTTAAAGGATTTCATATTCCTGCTCAAAAGCTCAAAAGAGAAAGTTAGGATTGGGGTGACTACAGGCAGCACTTCTGACAATTTTTAGTCAAAATGGTTTGTATTAAACAAAATCTTTCCTGTGATAAAAGCAGAGGAAAAGGTAAATAGTTAGCTCCAAACATCCTGCAAATATCGTTTTTCTTCTCGAAGCACAGCCAGCATTTTCATTGCTTCCAATTTGTCAACGTCCATTTCCATGCTTAAAATGTCCACTACAGCATCGCTTACACCATCAGCCATGTGTTTCTTATCTCTGGGGGAAAAAAAAAAGAAAAAAAAAGGAGGAGGAAAATGCATAAGAATGTGTTTTTCCGTTTTACCAGTAGCTTCAGAGGTAGGGTAGGAAGAGGAGCATGATAAAAAATTCCAAACAAAAATACAGCTTGTGTATTGCATCACAGGATTCTCACTGAGTTTTCATGTCAGCTGAGCACTGACAGTAACAAGGGTTTCTCTCAATCAAACACTAAACAGTTGTCAGCATGCTGTAATTTATAAAAAACCCTTGTGATCCTAGTTGAGCTGTCACAGAGTAGTTTTCCTTTAGGGAGAATTGGACACGCTGAAGTGTTTTTTCGTATTATATCACCATATGGTTCCAATACATAAAACCCTCCAACCCCCCCCCCCCACTTATTGGTAATGTTATTTTTAATACAAATAGCTGACATTTATTGACATTGAGATCAATATTCCAACAGTTTGTCCATTTATCAACAAAATTCCTGAAGATCTCAAGGTAAGTTAGCATCCTCAAAGAAAACTATCCATTGTGAAATATATTACTATAACAGAGCTTTAGCATTCTGGCCCACCTGTGCCTGGAACAGAGCAGAACACTGCTGCTATTTCACAGCTGTACAGTTTATCATCACATGTATTCAGATAGCTCATTTTCTCAAGAGAAATCTATTAGTTTGAAACCTCCTGTAGCTTAATTGAATATGAAAAAGGAAAAAGAAATAGCGACTAAAGCAACCTGTGGAACTGGGTGGCTGCAGGCTATACTTTCAAGACTATACTGGAAACACCTGACATAGTGAAGTGATGAAATTCTAGCATTCTAGGAAGGTTCTTTCAACACCATGTTGGTCCCTTCTATCAGACAGCTCTTAGCCCTCAAACTTCTGCTAACCCTGTTCTTTCTGAAACAGTCCATCTCCACTCTACTCACCCGCATACATAGAAGTAGCCTCCCTCTTTCAGCAGGACTCTGGCAACTTCCTTAGCGTAAAGCCTGATGATATCTTGCACGTATTTAGGTGGGGCTACATCTGCAGTTGAAGAGTCTCTTGAGAAACAAACCTTGAGATGAGTTAATGTGCCATTTTCAAGAAAACATTTGAGCTCATCTCTGAAAGGCAATAAAAACTGTTAGTAATGGCTCAGAGATAAGGATTCCCCCATGAATACAAAATTAATGTGAAATTGTGAACTTGCTTGAACAAATAGTCTCGATCCTGATGCCGACAGCCAAAAAACAGCCATGTCTCTCCAAATTCCCAGTCTGTATGTTCTTCTCTGAGCTTTTGCCTAGACAGACAGAAAAAAAAAAAAGGCAAAACCAATTCTGTTTTATCAAGCACAAAATCTAAAACATCTATAACCTAATTATCATTTCAAGCAGTGCTTTAATAAACCTCTGGATTGGCAGAAATGTGAAACGACTTAAGGTAAATCACGGTCAAACCTTTCTCCTTTGATTTTCTTGACTAGTCACTTCTGGCCCAGCTCAGAATCAATCAACTTTAAAGGGTATTTTTTTTATTTTGCCAGTTTCATATTGGAATAGCAAGGCTGACACTTCCAAACATCTCACTAAACAATCCGGACTGCTGAACAAGGAGATCACTACCCCTTTATCCTTCATTGGAAGCCTTCATTGTAAAAACACCTGGGAAAACTCAGCACAAAGCAGTTTCAGCATGCTTTCCATTTAGCTGCAGAAACCCGCTAGACTTTATGAATAACAATCTGTTTACTACCCAGATCATCAGAAAAGTTATTACATTTTCTTGAAATAATGCTGAAGGTATTACTTTAGAGGGGTTTTAGCTGTAACTTTTAGTTACATTTTGAGACAGAGATTTTATTTATCGCTGATCAAATGCTTATGAAATGCTATGAATTCTTTAAAATAAAATGCAAAATAATCTCTGAGAGATAAAGCTATATTTGGGAGTTAAAGAGTAAGGACTATACATAATAATTTGGTTAGAGTGGAAGCACAAAGTCAGAACCATCATCTCAGAAATTTAACTTTTTTCTCAAATAAAATAGTTTTACAATTATTGTTACAGGATGCCAGAAACTCCAATGTCTTGCTGGAACTAATGAGTCACCTAGGAATGATATGTGCTGGCTACCTATACATCTTGCAATCATTCCCACCCAAATATTCCAGTCTTCCCATTCTTCACTTCCTCTGAATGATCACACTTTTACGTATTCTTGTGATGTGGTTATCGGACACTTTTTGAACAAGCATCTCTCTGCCTTAAAAATTATCCTGCTGGAGTTGGAGGAGAAAAAATGAACAACAAAAAAACCCAAAACTCCCTCAAAGAGAACCACGTGAAACCCAAGACTACTGTCCAGTTGAGGGTTCAGGCAGCAAACTCATCTTCTTAAAATGTCAAAATGTGTAAACACCCAGAAATAAGGAAATGTGGGAGAAAACTTGACAGTCACAACGCCTAGGCTTTTAATATAGATGCCACTTCTGAAGGAAAAGGATTTTCAATACTAAACTTAAGCTAATCAACACTATTGCTAAAACCTATCAATATCTTACAAGAGTCACACTAGCAACGCACACATAAAGGATTTAATTTCTGCACGGCCGCATGTACCCAACTCTGGATATTAAAAACAATCAGATTAAAGTGCAAGTTTTACTCATTTGAAAAACAAATAAATACATAAGCATTGCTCATTTAAAATGAATATGACTATTTCTAATCCTCATAACACTGTTGCAAAAAGAATTAAAAAAAAGACTATTAACTGCAGTTGTACTCAAAACCTGAGGCTGTATTTTCTTCAACATAAAAATGCTGCTTTCCAGGTAACAGCTTGGTACATACCTGTGTTGCAGGAAGCCAATAAATGGCGAAATTCCTGTTCCTGGACCAACCATCATGAATGGGACAGAAGGGTCTGCAGGTAAGTGGAAAGTATTGTTTGGGCGAGCAAAAATAGATATCTAAAATTAAATTAGATAGAATATGATTGAAGAATATTCTTGAGCAGGGAAAATACAGTAACATTTTTAGGAGCTTCAGAATATTTACATAGTGTATGTGTCCATGCATACTTCCAAATCCTGATCTTCAGAGTTTATTTTTAACGTCACACAGATATTTAGAACAAAATTTCACACGAGTTTCTGGGGAAAAGTAAATAACAAAAAACCCCCAACAACAAGAAAACCGACCAACCAACACCCACTACATCATATTTACAAACCTATTAATCCCGGTGGAGGAAAACCAAACATGAGTTCCTGAGTATGAAAGTTGAGTGCACCATAAATTTGGGGCTATCATTACAGAATTCATGGAAAGTTTGGTGTTGGTAATTAACAGGATGCAAACCCAGCTTTTTACTATTATAGGAAACTCAAGGTTGGGGTTTTTTGTGTCTTCTTTTTACATTGTGAACATCTAAGAACATTCCAGTGGAGGTGAGGATTTGTTTATAATGAAATGAAACCTACTGACACTGAACTTGCTTTCTTAATTCTCACAGAAGTTTTACATGATTTCTAAAAATGCACATGGGTCAGGGGAGGCAGATAAATGCTCAAAAGTTGTTGGAAAATGGCTTATGTCATTCTACTGATTAACTCCGATCTTCAAGTCTGTGTCTAAAAGAAAGTCTAAATATAATATAGGAGCTCCACAACTATTCTCTGTGGCATGGCTAATATAATGTGTACAACACCAAGACATAACTATTTTTAATTTTTTAAAAGATTATTCAAGACTCGGCATCAAACACAGCAAAGCTTCATCCATTACAGTCATAAACAAACATCTTATTTATTTTGCATAAGGAAAGGATTTGAATTTACTTTCAAGTTTATGGGAAGGAGTGAAGCTCTAGCTCACATTATTTAAACTTTATTCTGTAAACCTGAGTGGTTTATACTTTAATTTACTACAAATAATCAATCCTGTGTTAACTTTGTAGTATTTTCCTGCTTTCGTGATGATAAAAAAGAAGTGTAATTCTCACTGGTGACAGGCAATATTTGTATCTCTGTTATTCTTCCTACTTCAAACCACACTTGAGTTAGGAGGCTATTTTTCCTACTGATAATTCCAAACTGGTCATTCCTCTAAGAAATACTGGAAATGGTAAACACATCTATACTGTAAAGTGTCTTCAGTTAATCCGAGGTATTTTTTGTATGGGATCACACTAATCTATTTTGTACTGTATTCCACAAATTTCTGTGTATTGCTGCACACTTATCTTTGCTGGATTCTAGCTTGCACAGCAGATGAATACAGTTCTGAACTATATTCAGGCTCATTTTGTAATAATCTTTTGCTTTAACATCACTTTTTTTCATGTTTGATCTTTAATATACTTCAAATCAATATATTTTAAATAAAGAGTAGATGTGAATACTGGAATAAGACATATTGTGCACATACTAACCAGCTTACCTTTTGGGTTTGTTTTAAAAAATGAAGATAACTTATATGAGGCTTCCTTCCATTTTGCCAGATAAACACCTTGAACAATTGGCACAGTTTTCCCGTAACCAAATTCTATGCTTGTTTTCTTTTTCTTAATCATAGATGAGACTGGAGTAGTTCTTTTGTTATATTAATTACATTGTAGAATTCAAAAACGTTCATAATTAGCTTACACCTAATAAATTTTTGATTTATCAATTACATAGATGCTCTGCCATGAAAGAAAAAGATGCCCCCAAAAAAGTACCTTCTCCTAATAATACCCCCATGCCAAACCATCTTTGATGCACATCAGAAATACCACAGACTACTATTCCCTGGGTCACATTCAATAACTTTGACCTCTGTAATTGTGCAAGACCTGACAAGAAGTGAGTTTTACTATTTCACCCCTATCATTTACCAACCTTTGCAAGAAGTGACCAAATGCTTCTCTCCTACACCAAGTCATAACTATTTAATTGCACAGTGGTATTTCAGTCCACGAAAACATCCTCCAAGACTCACTGAGAACGACAGTGGGGTGGAAAACAACTCTGGCCTTCCAGCAATGCAAGGTTTCATAACTCACACACATCCACAAAATTTAGCAACCCAGCAGTGAAGTTCTAGACATGTTATTGTGGAAAAGGTAAACTTACAGGTAGGATAGAACTGCAAAATGAAGGTGTATGCTGCCAAAACACTTGCATTACATCAGAGCACTGGACAAAGAAACTTGCAGTTGTTTCTTAACAGTTAAGGAGTTTAGATCTAACATTCATACCTTTTCAGTTGAAGAGTATCCTCCTTTTGTACCCTGAGTATTTTTACTGGGCTGCAGTAGAGGTGCAACTAACTCAGCAAGCCACCCTGTACATACTCCTTTCCGTGAGACTGGTCTAGCAGGACAGGCAGGGAACTCCACAATATTAAACACAAAACACATTTTTCCTGGCTGGTATAAGTTTGAACTGCAAAGACAAAAGTATAAAAAGAACCCCAAAACATCTGAGAGACAGCTCTACAATCTTACAGCAAGTCCATTTACAGCCCAAACCACACCAACTGAATCAAGAGTCTCAGTGTTCAGCCAATTGCATGATATTTTTATCTAGTTAAAAAGCATTTTAAGATTGGTTTTGGAAGCCAGTGCCTACAGAGGGAATCCAAATTCCAACCAGATTCACACATGTGTGAGTGTATTCTTGAGAATTCTACCACAGTCTTGCCAGATATTCAACACAATGATGTTTGAAACAGTCAAAGTGTGGGGTTTTATGCAACAGGGACACAACCACTTTGTCCTCAGGCTTTACTCTTCATTCCGCTCTTTATTCTTTAGATTATAACTTACACACAAACACATCTGAGAAAAAAAGCATACCTAAATTACCAAGGAGATGGAATTTCAAGATTTCATTACCTTGCAACTGAGTAAGATCTGGCTTGTAATTTAGGAAGATGTTCTGCAACATTCAAAAAGAAATAAGCATCACTTATTAGTTGATTCACCCTAATGAAAATATGAACACTTACATTATAACAGATTGCAAGCATGTTACTGTATTAACATTCACTGTTTCCAGTTCAGAAATAAGCTATTAAGATGACTTGAACACTATTTTGAATGGGTTTTAGACTTTGTGGAACATCCTTTTAAGATCCTACAAAACAAGGTCTCAGCAGTTAATTTATGGGGTTCATGATCAATTAAAACCAACTGTAAGGTGTACAGAAAAGGCGCCAGTAGATGGTGGACAAAGTGAAGCTTGAAATTTAAATTTTCCCCCATGATTCATCTGAGACCTCAAACACACTCAAATTGCTTGCCTGAAAGTTTCCTATATATAATGTCCTAG
The DNA here is from genome assembly GCF_964237585.1 of Gallinula chloropus. Lineage (NCBI taxonomy): Eukaryota > Metazoa > Chordata > Aves > Gruiformes > Rallidae > Gallinula > Gallinula chloropus. Next base: position 76,383,830 of record NC_140086.1, on the reverse strand, counting down.
AAGATGTGACAGTTCAATTTCAAACCACTATGAGTACCTATGCAAATTTTGGAAATCACAGATTAAAATAAAAACCCAGCAGAGACAGGAGTTTACTGGGCAGTTTTTAAATGAGAAACCCATTATTATATATATATACACACACACTATATATATACACACACACACACATATATATCACACATACATTTATACCTACATATACATGTGCATAAGATAGTTGCAAGTCACAGTTAAGAAAAGCTAGCTCAGTGAAATCACCTAAAGAAGACAGAAAAACCCATTCAACACTTTATTTCCCTGGAGGAACATACTTAAAAGACTGAGAAAATCTGCTTTTATTCAGTTAGTTGCTACAGCCCGTTCCACACTGCCTTTGCTTTCAACATGAAAATTCATATCTTTGTATAAAGTGGAGAAGAGCTTATATTTATTTTTTTTAAATCCTCACAGTGTAGTACAGAGAGATTTGGGGTACATGTGGAGATTATTGCAAGAACGTCAAAATCAACATTAAGAAGTTCTGGATTTTACTCTGGAAAAATAACTGCCAGTACTTTCAGATGTACTTGAGACAGTTTCACTCCTTCAATGTTTTATATAAAGGAATGCAGTGAGTGTGTTGGACAATACAAATACAATGGGAAAAGCTTTCCATTTTAACAGGTAAAACTGCAAGAAAATAGCTTGTAGGCAGGGAAATCAGGAGTTATAAAAACATGTCTTTTTAAATTGTAAGCAGCTGATTGCAAACAGGTCTTTCAGAAAGACTCTAATCCAGCAAACAATTTATGCTTTATTTTTTTTTGACTCACATGAGCAATCCAGAGTCAACCGAAGCACAGGTGTGTGCCTAAGTGTTTGCAGAACAAAGGCCACAGACTACAAACTGGTCAACAGAACTTTACTCCCCAACAGTAGCTTTAGTGGGATTCCCAGGGATACTACACAATTTCTAAAGCAGTTACCTGATCAGTTATTCCTCTTTCTTGGGAAACAGAACATTTAGTCAGATGCTTTTTTATAACCCAAACCTAATTAAATCGAAACCAGTCACTTACCAATTAACAGGTTAAGTGAAGGCTTGCAGCTTGGAAAGGCATGAAGTAAATCCAGCAAGCAAACGTTAGAATCTCTAACAAAGCGCGTGTAATCAGAGGCTCCTTGTCTGCTGCAAAGCTCTTGCAGTCTCCGCTTTTCTCCCTCATCACTGGTACATTCCACAAGAGCTCGCAGAAATGCCTGTGGGGAACAAAGTAAGAGACTTGTCCATTTGGGAAAACCTTGGGATACCTTGGGACAAGAAGCAGTTACCTGTTAGATTAATAGATAATACAATTTATTTCCCAATGCAAACTTTCACCTGTTATGACATTCTTTTTTTTTAATCTTTTTTTTTTTTTTTGTTGGCTACTTCTCTAACACCTGGGACAAGCCAGCAGGTCAGAAAATCCCACTTAGCCTGACCAGGGGGAGAGACAAATAAAAATCCTACAACTGATTCCCTGAAAAATCCCAAATTTATGTAAGTCTTATTTATGTATTTGCACTTTAGTTAAGTAAACAGCTCCAAACCACAAATTAATTCAAGACAAAACACCACTTCCTAAGTTACAGAAGCCAGGAAATGAATAAGAAAAACTCTTGCAAGAGGTTTTTACTGTAAATAAAGTATGGTATTTAATGAGTCATGTAAATGTTGTTGTGGTGTTTTATTCCATACTTTATGCCTACCATAATGGTGCTGCAAGCATTTCTTAACAGAAAATTAAATTGAGCATTGTAGATAAATGAAAGATCAGATGTAAATAGCTTTTTTTTCCAAAGGCAAGGCAGAAATAGTGCATAAAAGGAAAGTGATCCAGAACACCAAGTGCATTCAGATATCATATTCCACACAAAACAATACTTGGAAAGTAATTTGAGTGTACTCAAACCCTGAACTTCTGGTGATAGTTTTGAGTATGGAGCTACATAAAGGACATTCTACACTGAACAGATAACGAAGCAGATAGGTTATAAAAACTGGCTTGGGAGATATTCCCCAGATAGCACTCTCTGCCTACTCTTATTGTAGAAACAAATTGTTAAATACGGTTTTGAAAAAGGTTGAAGCAACTGGAAGGTTTGCTTTGCTTCAGCTGTGAAATCCACCAAATTGGGTGAAAGGTCCTTCCAAAATTCGGGTTCTCATAGACTCAACCAACACAACTGTTTAGCCTCATATTTCACAGAAAGTTAACTTGCAAACGTGTTTTGACAATATCAGAACTGCACATGAATTTCCATTTGCAAGCTTCCAGCTTTTTGCAGGCACACAGTGAAAGGAAAGTAATACTTATGTATTGTGAGAACAGATACTATACAAGCAAAAGTCTTCTGTCAGGTTACTGACATGCTGAAGAAAAGCTTTAAAATGCTCTAAAAGGCATTATGGTATGTTTGCACAGAGCAACATGTGTATTTTCAGACACAAAACATGACAGATACAGCTCCCACTGACCAGAAAGAATGATTTCTCTAAAATGCCTATGGGGCCAGGTTCAGTCAGCCTTCTAGTTATCTGGCACAATTACCTAATGCTTTTCTACTTACTTCCAGACTAGTTATGAATCAAGGCACGGGAACAGAGACTTCAGTATCTCATAGTCTGCCAGATTAAACACCAGGAGTGAAATGTCTCAGAATAAAGTACAAACAGCAGGATACAAACTGACAATTTATTCACCAAGAAGAAACATGGTAACCACACATGAAGCAAGGACAGTTCTGTAAGAGCACAGACAGCAGAGAATTACTAAGGATTTCTCTTTAAAAGAACAAACTTGTAAACACCTTTTTGGGAATTGCTCTTATTTCCAGGCACCAGGTTAGAATGAATTTCAGAGTGCTTCTTTCTGGGATGTGTTGTGGATGAGCTGCTCCTAGTTCAGTGGGAGGAAAAAAAACAAAACAAAATGTGCATCTATTAACATCCAAAAATGACATTGCAGAGCACTGGTTCCTTCAAGATATACAAGAGAGCCAAGCTGCATCCAGCTGTGTATGTTTGGGCCCAGCTGGTTAGTAGAAATTATAAACTAAACAGCAAGACAATTTTCTAATGAAGTATCAATGACAGTTTTCCAATGGCAAGTCAAAAGTTATCAAAACGAAAGCATGAAACAAAAAGAGGGGTACAATACATCAGCATTCAAACAAACGTCACTGCTAAACCACTCAAGGCTCTGTTGCCATTTTCAGAGGAATGATTACCAGGAAAACAAACATCCACAGTTTTTTCCCCTCCATCAATTAACACTCCTGAAGGTCCTGAACATGCTGCAGTTTTCTAAAAAAAAAAGCGTAGGCAGCCAGTGCCAAGCTGGAGGTTCTGAGGCCCAGCAGACCCAAGAGGTTTCTGTACAAGCAAATAACCTCTCTTGCACTCTCTACAGGTTGCATTTCAGGGAAGAATGTATAGTGACATTCCATCTATGCCTTCATGGAGTCAGAAAGTGTACAGCCAGGCTTATCAGCCTCATAGCATATCATGCTAAAGCAGCTAATCTAAATTAACCCCAAAAGGAATGTAAGAACATCTATGTGACAAAACACCCACTATGATGAGTGTTCCAAATTGTTTCCTTACATACCCAACCTGCATGTTGAGATTTCTCTTGACAGTGTTTCTTGGCATTGACATCTAGCTACTGATTCTTACTATGCTTTTTTCCCCATGCTCTAGAGCCCCTTAATAGCACTGGATTTTTGCTCCAGAAGTATACCTATATCGCTTGCTAAATTACCTCTTCATATCAGCACTACTTGACTGAACCCTTGCTACAAAGAACAAAATTTACTTTTAGAAGACAAGAGGACAGGCATAAACACAATGCAGGAAAGAAATGTCCAATATTCACACTTATATAAACTTACTTCCTTCAACATGCTGACAGCATGTTTCAAAAACTACTTGCACCTCTTCCTAGGATGCTTGTACATACATTAAAAAAACCACCATAGAAATCCAGTATTTGCACAACAGACTTTGTGTCAGACTGAGTAATTTCTGGTTTGTCCTCTCAATTGATCCCATCCACTTCATCACAGACCTCATAGACTGAACAAAGAGTGGCTGTTAAAATATTCAGTGGGATTCCTGGTAAATCTTGAAGATGCAGAGGCACAACTAGCTGTTCATGCTCTCCTCACAGGTTTTTCAACTCTATCCATTCAGTAAACCTACAACCACAACAGTTTGTAGTAATTCTTACAAATTCCTCAGAAATGTGAATGCAGTTAAGAAACAACTATCTCAAAAAGAAAGAGACTGGAATGCTGCTAGGAATTGCAAAGCTGTATTACAGAGCTAAATTTTTTGGTACAGTCATCAAATTATAGAAACTTAACAAGTCTCTGCTTACCAGCACAGCTCCAAGGAAATAATTTTGTGTTAAAACCTAAACCATTTCACTCCATAATTGCAGTGGATGGAAGTTAATGTACAAGCCATGATTGGAGACCAGTGGATCAGCAGCAACTTGCTAGGTCCTGGCCAAGTATCCAAGGCAAATGTAAAAAGCCTGATTTGCTCTGGGTCACCCAGAAGACTCGAGAGCAGAACCAAGAACTTTGATTCCCTGTGCTGAAATCCAACAATATGACCCCCTGAGATGAAATAATATGGATTATTTACACATAGAATGAGGGAACTGATACTCCAAGTTTCCAGTTTGTATTACCAACTTTGCCTTGGAAGGACAGGGGTTTTTTGGCATACAGAAACAATCAAGGGGCTAAGCTACGTTCACTTGACTATAGAGGCTCCGTTCCCCAGGGAAAGTGCTTTCACACTGACAAATTCAAAGTGCCCTGTTAAGGCAGTTTTACACCCTTCCTGCAACACCCATATAGGAGAAGAAAGGAACCTACTGTAGGCAGGAAGGAGACAGTATCTCTCTGTGCCTGTTCAAGGAGACCTTTACTTTAAACATGCTGTTGACACCATCTTGAACTTACAAACAGAGATTTAAATTTCATGCAGCCATGCAGCAGGGCTCCAGTTTGCACAGAGAAACCTACTAGCCTTCAGGAGGGCCTTCATGCCCACCTTCCTATGAAGATCTGATGCTTCTGGCCCTCCACTACTTCCTCCTTTGCTATACCCTTCCCTTTTAATTACTTCCTTTCTAGTGTGTTTGATTCTGTAAAATCTGTAAATAAGTGTTAACAGTGGAAGTAGCCAGTCTGTGAAATCCCCCACACATCACCTGATCTGAAGGGGGTTCAGCACAGTGGGGCTGGGTAACAGACAGCCCACCTCTACAGATGCAGAGCTCTTTCCCAGTGTAGGGACCAGGCTGTAACTAATACTGGTGCTGCACTAGAGCTGTGAGTGGCACTCCCCAGCAGAGGTTAGTTACTGGAGTGGGGGGGTCAAAGATGGGGTTCAACTGGGCCTGGACATCCCATATGACAGGTTATGACAAGTCCTGTTGTGTAAACTCGCCTCAATCACCAGTTCCAAAAACAGGGGTCCATTTACATCTCATACTTAAGGGAAAACTTGTGCTGCCCTTGATGCAGGGAATCATGCCACAAGCTGGAACAACAAAGAGCTCCACCCCATCCTGCAAGGGCTGAGGGCACAACTCAGCAGCACCGCAAAGACGCGAATTGCGAGGCAAGAGAAGAATAGTTGTTGCAGGTCCAGCTGGCAGCACGTGGGCATACCTTGAACCTGCAGCTACCCTGTCTGAGCCGTGGCATCATGAGACTCAGAACTGACCCATGTAGACCTACGAGCCCCTAAAAGGCACCCTGCAGCAGCACTAAGTCTTCTGCTTCAGGAACACAGCCCTCTTAAGATGTAAATCAGATTGGTGTGAAGTACTGTACAAGGAGGGACTTTACGATCAAGCAGAGGATTGTTCAGTTATGTGACTAACGACTTATCTCCGTAAACATGAAGGAACACAGAGGTGGAATGAGGTAAATGAATGCCTATGCTGGGGTCAAGTTCTCAGTCAGGAGCTAACTCATCTATCTTAAAACCAGCAGCAGCATTCTACATGTCCTTACTTTTCTAACACAACTCTGTGACTTCTGACGTGTCTCCATGAAATGACAGCTGTGTCCCAATACTAAAGATAAAAACATTTAAAACTGTGCTTACCAATGACTACCAACCCAGAAAGGGGTACTTATTCATGACCAGTGTATCATACCTTTCTTCTTTGTGCCCTGCTTAACCTTTACACAAACAAAGTGCTCTCCTTTTTCAGAAAGTCCCAACAGGTGAAGAAGCTCTTCCACCTCACTGATGTTGTTGGGACATTGGACACAGAAGGCATCCCCAGGTTGGTAGTCAAAGACTGTATCCTGTTTTAAAATATGAAAATAATTTCTATTAAACTGTAGCACAAACCAAGGAAAACAGCATTCCCATTCTTAACAACAATCTTCCTACTACTGCACTCACAGGAAGTCCTGTGTTCTTTCGCTCTACACTAGCAGTTCACTGCTTGGAGTAAATCAGAAACTAAAGTTACTCATGTTTTCTTCTCAGGCTTAACCTTATTAATTAGAAAAACCTTTCCTTATTAGTTTTAAATATTTGGACACTCTTCAGTGAGAGTTGCTAAGCAGCCTAAACAGGTGATGGTTCAGCCCCAACCAATGGCTGGGCACCACACACTGACTGCTCACTAGCAGAGAGGATAGAGCCTCCCTGGGTTGGGATAAGGACAATTTACTGACAAAAGCACCGTGCAAGTAGAACAATAAGGTCCAATTACACTCACAGTGGTGATAACACAGAGTACCTTACAAACCAGACCCAATGCCCTGCCCACTCCGACTGCCCTAGAGGCACCCAAGAGTACCCCTCCCCAACCATTCCCCATTATGGAGAATGATGTCAGGTGGTAAGGAAACACCCTGGGCTGACTCAGCTCACCTGGGCTGGCTGTTTGGGGAGGTTACCTCTGGCCTGGCCAGAATTAGGAGAAAACAGAAAAGAAAAAAAAATTACTAAAAGGATGTGTTATATAATCAGCCCAGATCCCTGTGTACTTTGCTTTCTGGTTCAAGAAGAGCAGAGAAACGAAGCCTTCATAATTTAAGCAACTTTGCACAGAGGTACATTACCAGTAAAAAAATTTGATGATCTGTGGCTGAAACGACCTCAACTCGTTTATTTTCTGGAGGAAAATGAAAACCAAAAGGTATCTCACATCTTAAGGTCTAGATTCTACTTTGTTAGCTGAGGCTTTTGTGTGCAACCATCAAAACCCTACTCAAGCTTCTTCCTGTTATAAAACCAGACAGAACTATACTTGCATCATAGTGTTTCCCTTATGCATCAGGTGAGGTGACATGCACACACAGGCTGCTGAGAATGTCAGGGGCAAAAAAAGCAAAAAAGTGTTCAAATTTTCAGTGGGTGCTGATGACAGGATACACACACAAATATATACAAAAACACCACGTCATCTCAGAGATTAAGTTGCTCAACGCTTTATAACAGACTCTATTTATAACTGAGATTTAACCATGTCCCACAGATACTGACAGAGATTAAGCTAATAGAGTCAGTAAGTTACTGCCAAAAATCACAATATCCCAAAGGCAATGTTGTACAAGTTTGGAAAACTGCTCAAAAGCAACGTATTTTCCTCTTAAAAGAGTTCTTATAAAATAATATTATGCGCTCTCTGCCTTTCATCTTTAAACCAGCATACAAAACATTATCTTCCATGAATAAACAAAACCAGCTTTTATACCCAGGGTAACAAGAGGTTAACAATTTGAGTAGTATGTTAACAAGTCAGAGAAAACGAATGCCAGAGGCAGAAGCAATGTTTAAGAGTTAATGATTCTTATCACTTGATCATACTAGTCAAATTAATCCTTGTGTAGGTTCCCTACCACAAGTAGTCACAATTTACCGTCAGAGTTCTGAATATTCCCTAAATTGTATACTTACAAACTGAAGTACTATTCATTCTCAATATTCTCTGCCTGCCCTTCTCCACTGCAAAGAGGTATTTCAGTCAATACAATATTCATGGAACGACAAAGAAATTAAGATGATGCTTTATTCTTGTTTTGACTTCAATGGAGTCACATCTTTCAGAGAACAAATCAAGCTGGGCACTTACAAAATGGATCAGCTCAAGGTTGCATCCTGTTGTATAGGGAATTATTTTCTTCTTTTTATATAGTCAAGTAAATAATTTCCCCTGACTGAAGATCTAACGGCCCCTGGTTCGATACTGGCTGGGGCTAAGCCACAACACTCCATCACCACCAGTTATAATACACAACAGGCATGGTTTTCACCCTTTATTTTAACTCACTGAAGGAAAAGCCACCACTAACTTACCGCAGTATCAAGTTCTAAGAGCAACGCAGTTTTTATCGCGTCTCCTCTCGTAAGCTGAACTGCTTTTGTAACTGGCACTTCAAAGGTCGTTCCCTCTGAAATCAGTGAGGACAGATGTGGATTCTGGAAAGGAAGACAGGAAAACTTACACTAAAAATGCAGATCAGCAGAATCACAGCTAACTATAACATCCAGGAATTAGTGCTGGTACAGTTACAGGTTTTTTGAAATAATCTTGGAAAGCAATTCAGAACAATGAGGAAAAACATGAATCTTCTATCTACATACAGCATTTCGCTCTACATTTTTATAACCACAGCCAAGCAGTAACAGGCACTTAGTCAACCGTAAAAAGTCAGTAGGCTTGAACAGTCTAATAGGCCTAAACTACTATCAAATGCAGCTAGCTGTACTCTTTTTTTGAAGAGCTGCCTTGAAAATAGCCAATTAGAGAATGGCATTTATGTTAAACCCCAGAAAACTCCTGCTTAATAAAAGGATTACTAGGTGTACAGAACTGACATGAGAAGTAAGAACAGAAGCTATTTAAAAACATCACTGCAGATTTACAGATTAAGACTCTGCAGTGCAGATGAGGCTATTATTACAGGCAATTTATAAGGGGAATTTTTAATAACTACAGTTCAATGTAAAGCTATCAGCAACCTCTGCACTACAAAACAGCAGCATGTTATTCTACAACATGTTTATACAGGTGAAAATGCGCTCCAGTAATTGTAGATGGGTGTAGAATAATTCTAGACCACTTCTGTCAAAGGCTGTCACCTGAAGATCACATTGCAGCCCTCATTTCTCCATCACTATGACTAGCAAGCTTCACCTGAGATCAATATAGACAAAAAAAAAAAAAACAGGTGGAAGAGATCCCAAATGTCTGTAACAACGCTCTGCCAAGGAATTCTTCTACCGCTAAGAAAATACAGGTTAATTTGCAGATTTCCTCTTTTAAGGAGAAAGAAGAATCACTTGAAGCCATCAGTTAGAAGTTTTATTCTCTTAAAATTTTGACATCGTGACTAATGGCTTAGGCCATATCAAGTTATTATGCATCCCTCCCAGTCAAATTCCAGGCATAATGAGACCAAGATTTAATCTTAATTGTATTATCTTACACTTGTCACAAAGGCTTAAGATGCAGACTGTTACTGTTCTGCTATTAATAAGAATCAGTTTGTTAACTCAACCCTGAGACTCAACAGCCCAGGACACAGATCATGTAAGTAACTAGAGAGTCTGTGTACTCGGCCTTCTTTAAATGGCTGCGAGTCTCTTCTTAGAGATATTCAAACCTGAAGTTGATGCATGTCAAAACAAGTCAGCTTCAGCTGTACTTGGCAAAAAAATACCCATGGTTATTGCAACATGAGATACTGGGAAAGGGCATGAATTGTATCACATGTGTGAAAACAACTATGACCCTACATGGGACCTACTTTTGACAAGGTCCAGCCAACTATGTTAAAACTAGTGAATATATGCTATGACTTTAAATTAAGAAAACGGGCTCTTTTAACTACTGCAGCATCACTTTCAACCCTAGTACTACTGTTCAACCAAAGTGTACCACCAAATCATAAACCTTTCAGTAATTTGGATTAATTCAACAATCTGAGCAAGACCAACTACAATATGAGGTTTAAAAGAAAAAAATGTTTCAATTCATATAATCTTACATGATTGTATTAGCTAGATTGAGGGACCCTCTCAGCGTTACCACTGACGCTCTCACAGAGATCAGAGCCCTGGTGATATTAATGGGCTTTCATGGTCCTGACTAGCTTCCCTAGAGGCCTCCATCACCATTTCTGTTCATGAGCCCAGGTGCCCCATCTCAGCTCAGCCCTGGGTCTTCAGTCTCTGCCCGAGCTACATCAGAGGAGTACTGGCAGGCAGCACAGCCATAACCATGCCCACAGTTGATAAACCAATGCTGCCGATCCAGTACTGGATCTGCAGACCAGTTTCTTGGCTTGGTCCCAGACCTGCCTCACTCCCACAAACTGGTCTGATCATCTGCACTCTTGGCTGATCCCAACTGCCATCTCCTGGTTTGCACTGCCTGGGTATCGGGGAACATGGTGGCTGTTACCACACTCAGCTCCTGACTCCCTGTCCCTTAAAGAGCAGCCAGCCCTCAATGCACCATTGTACAGATAAACAAAACGTCTGCCCTCAGGCAGGCAACTGGAAAACTTTGAGTCACACTTCCCAATTCGTTTTGAACACTAAATATGCCAACTGGAGACGATCACCAGCTCATACGAATTCCTCTCCTTGTACAGCAGATGTTTGTTCAACACGGCTTCACCAAAAACACGCACTGGCTTTCAATCCACAGTCGATCTTTTGTTTCCCATAGTAAAATTATGATCACGTCTTTATAAGTTTTTGTTATTAAATATACAGTAAGATTTTGAGTAATTTTAAACCTTCTTAATCCATTCTGCAGGAATTGAAATTTGAACAGAATGCACATTTGAACAGAAATTCTATTATAGTTTCCCTAACAAAAGCCACTGAGGATTTTAATTCTTTCCTGGGTTTGCACTGCCATTCCTTTATCAAATTATTATTTAGCTAAATTATACCTTATATTAGCGTGTGTAACTCACATGGTAGTACCTACGCTTTCACAATATAAATGGACCTTTCACTTAAAATTCAAAACCCTTCTGCATTCAGGGATGTTATCTCCTTTTATATAAAGTTATCTGTTGCTCTTTTGAGCTGTATGTAGGAGTAAACACTCATGCTCCTGCCAGAGCTGGAGGCTTTCATCATTCAAAGTGAAGTCCTTACCTCACCATGGGTGTCCTGAAAATGCACTTCTATATATTCTGGAGGCAAGGCAGGAATATTAAGAGCAGATTGAGAGACAGGAGGGACGGAATGAACAAGTGAAGGTTCATTGTCTCTTGCTGAAGGCACAAGATGGATGTCAACCTGTTTCTCTGGCAGAACATCAGAACTCCCCACTCTTTCATCTTCTAGCTTCAAGTTCCGGAATTCTGAGCTTAAGTTTAGATCATGCCCATCATGCGGGGCGGCAGACAGAGAGTTAGCAACAGCATTGCTGCTCATGTCTTCTTTTTCTTTCTGCAGCTGAAATGCTTCCTTGAGGGCAAGCCAAAGGCCATCAATCCAAGGATCAACCACTAGTTCCAAACTGGGAAGGAGGGGGGGGGGGGAAATGGAGAAAGGAATTATTGACTTGTGTATGACTTACTGGACTGTTAGCTTGCAAATAATAAAAAGACCACAAAAGCTAAAACCACTATTCATTTTCCATTCTTAGTACAGATCTGCAGTTGTTACCAAGACAACTTCTTTTGTTTTACAAAAGTATTTTCATTTAGTTATTACCACTAGGTAAATTTACAGAGTATAATGTGTTTGCTGAATTTTATGACAGGAAGCTGAAGGGATAGTAAAAAAATATGCAACCTTTCACTGTGCAACAGCAACATCAATAGGTTGCACTAATGTTCCATTTTTATTACTTTAGAACAGAGAGTATATTTTATCATTATGGCAATATTTGTGTTCAATTGTCTCATATCATCATGCACAGAACCGATATAATTTGCAGTTCAAAATAAATAGGCCAAGACTGCAGCCTACTGGCCAGGAAAAGAACAGAACAGGAAGGGAATTTTCTTAATAATTTATCTACAGTAGTAAAAAAAAACCCTTCTGACATAACGGCTCTATAGTGATTAGTAAAAAAATTAAATAAAAAAATCACAGAACATTGTAGAGTTTCTCTAAAGCAGCTGCACTGCAAGATGTGAGCATGTGAGTCTGAAGTGTATGTAGAAAGACATCCTATCACAGAGTACCACACGTACTGGGAACTGGATTTATTTTTATTTGCTTCAGTTAACAGACTACATTTTTAAACTTCTCCACTTACTCTGAATTACTTCATTTCTAGAACTGCTAAAATATTCTCCATTATTCTAGGCATTACAGAGATTTGTTCACACTTTGAAAATGGAGATTTATTTGATGGCAATTGAGATTGAAAAGGCATACTGTGTTCAGACAGGAGTCATTCCTATGAGGTGCTAAGTATTGAGGTTCAACTGATTTCAGAGTTCAGAATGTTTAGCAAAACTCACGTTAATTACTGCACCTAGGAGAAATAAAATCCAAACTCATTTAGCTCTTACCCTACACAATCATCTGCCAATCCTGTGTCATAGAAGTGCTGGGCACCAAGTTCTTGAAGTCTTCTGTCCACCGTTTTTCCACCATTGCAAAAGAATGTGTACTCTGAATCACCCAGACCTGGCAAATTCAAGGAAAGAGGCATCATGTCAATCAGCCAGTCACCCAGGCTACACAGCCAAAAATCTGCAGAGACAGCACAAAACTGTCTTGCAAGGAAACAGAAGAATCTGATACAGCAAAACACATACTACCAGGATGTAGCAACGCATTTTGAGGGGGGTGGGTTTGTGGCCCATCCAGATTTATTGCTGACCCCCATATAATAAGGCCTGGGGAAGCTAGCAGAGACATGTCCAGTATGCAGTTACAGCAGAGCAGATGTCTGTGAGAACAGGAGCTTGTAAGAAACAAACCATGAGATAAGAAACTGCAAGAATGTCAACAACTGCCTTGAAAAGGAACGATGTGACTGTGTAGCCTTAACCAATTATTAGCAATAGTGAGACACACGTAAGGCGGGTGAACGGAGCATCTAACCAATGACAAGGGAATGTAACTCGTGTACTGATATAGAAACCTGTATAAGCTGTGTGTGTGTTTCAATAAAGGGGCTCAGTATCGATCACATTGATCAGAGTTGAGTCTGCAAAACTTCGTCTCCAGCACCAGGACACTTATGGTCATCCAAAAGAAAAATTGAAAAATGTGTTTTTCCCCAAAGTAGAGCTGAAAAGGTGGCTCCTCCTTCACAAATGTAAAGATGCAGTTTCTCTGATTACATTTTCAATATTTCACATTTCAGTGAAATTTCATTTAAGTTTGAGGATTTTAAAAACTACAAAACTGCTCCTATGGGAAAAATGTAAGATAGTGAAATAATTAAAGAGTGAAACCGGTAAACTATATGTGAATTACCAAAAGAAATTATCCCATTTTCAGGTTAAAATTGTTAATATATTGTCAACAACATAAAAGAGAGAGTATTAAAAGTAATTGAAAAATATCCGAACCTTGAAAAAAACCCCAAAACCCAGCACAGGAGTGATTTTAAACAATACAAAATGAGAAATGTAGGACAACGTGCATAAGGGAATCTTGTCCAACATCCTCCTCTCCAGGAACTGGAGATTTCTTTGTAAATCTCATTTTCATTGCAATGGATTTTCTGGCCTTTAACTGTCGTGAAGATGTTCTGTTAGAAGATGATGATCTTTGTAATCAGTTGAACAGTCAGTGGAGTCAAGAGGTAGGGGAGATCTGATATTTTAAGAGGTCAACTAAACCACTGACCCACCCTAAAAGTATTCAGCCATATATACCTCATCCTTAACCTTATCTAACAATCCCAATCCCAAAGACGACTGATTAGGTAATGCTCACTGTAAGCAATCCATACAACTCCTACCTATCATTTTTCAGAGACTGACACTTTCTTGTGTGCAATTTCAATCCACTAGATCCTTCTCATCCCTACCTAGCAAACGACTATTCCTTTTGAAGTGGAGAACATGATAAACACCAGTTGGTCAGCAACCAGAAGTTGTTTGGGATGTGCAAATTTCTGCCTAAAGGAGGACAGTGTTAGCACACTGTGTGCATTGTGATACCTCAGGAGAAACAACTGGTCTCTGAGACGGGACTGATAAAGAGGAAGAGGGAGAAAGGACAGAAGGCGCCTCAAGTCTGCAGAACCAGCTCCGTGGCTCTGTTCGAAAGACAAAGCTAAAGCTCACCAAAAGGATCTGTAAGGAAGAGGAGGAAATGAAGTAAACGGCCATCAAATGTCTTTGAAGCCCACTGAGAGACTGTAATGTGCATATGGAGTGGGTGATAATTGGGTTCTCATAACAGAAAACGAGTAATTTCTTGGAAACCCTATGAAGGTGCATATATGTCTTGTGTAAAAGCTGTGTAACTGACCTGTTACAGTGCAGACATGAGGAGGAGCAATTGATCCCCTGCACTGCCCAGCACTGCAGTACAGAATACCTGCTCCATAGTCACCAAGGTTACTGAGTTTTGATTTTGGCTTTTCATGGCATCACTTTCTCCTTTATAACAGCTTTATTTATTAATTTGTTTTAAAATGTTTTAAAAATATTTCTGCTCCCTCTCAAGTACTGTATTTAGAAAGAACACTTCACTGGACCAGCTGAAATGGATACCATTTTAAGACTGGTAACTTTTTAGACTAGAATCACAAAACATAACTTAGATACTATACTAATATGAGCTACAGTAAAAATCAGTATTAATACTATGCTTAAATTAATATATGCATATATGCATTCAGTCAGCTATGAAAAGCATAACCATTTCACAAACTGCAATGTGTAACTCGGCAATACCATAACATCTCAAAATGTTACATAATTCCAATGCATATATTTCAGCCTTTGACATTATATATCCACTAGAAATTGCATTCTAGTCCTTTCTCACTATAAATCTACAAGTTTCCCCGCTCATATCTATCAAAGTTGACAGGCAAAAATAACCTAGGTCAACCAGAACTTTTTGGTGTTTGTTAAAATACAACCTGAAAATTCAACAAACTGACCTTACCATAAGCTCAAGATATATCAGATGCATTTTGCCAGATCTGTATTTTGCATATGAATCTTTAACCCTGTTGACCTTCTGCTGATGAGTATAACGTTCAAAATTAAAAAAAAAAAAGTAAATTTGAAGGGGTAAGATGATCTTAAAACCTCATTTAAGAACATTTTATACTGCCCTTCCCTCTGTATAGAAAAATGCCCTGTTACTTGGAAAGTCAAGTAAACTCATCTAGTCTATAGAGACTTGACAAGAAATTAAAACTTCAACAATTACAGACAGCTTACATTTTGTCTATGCAAAGAAAATTAAACTATAAAAAAGTTAAATTGGTAGCTTACATTCAGATCATTTCTGCAACACTTTTCCTTTATTGCTCATAGAGGACTACAAAAAAAAGCAGTTTATGTTATAAAAATAAATATTTTATAAACACTTAAAGAGCCCCCAAGAAACTTATTCACAAGTATAAAAAAATTATTCACTGACAAGCAAGTGCTGCAATAATACAGAAAGTATTAAATCACCTAGCAATCCATACTGGAGATGTGCAAAATGATCAGGTGGCAAGGTCGTGTCTTGAATTTTCTTTACAAACTTCCGGGCAGTGTCTGGTGGGTCTCCAGTACCAGTAGTGGAAATAACAATGACGACAGGATCCTTTTCTGTTTCCAGGTTATACTACAAGTAACAGAACAAGTAAGTTACAAGGTGCCATTTGATACCTATTTGTGGCCTTTGACATTCTCTTTCACCCTTCCTTTTCCCAAAGGTACACAGCATAATGTTTAATCTCACCGTACCTCTATTACACCACATAAATTCTTTTACGTCATTCTGGGGGTGCAACTTATAATATTGGTTGGAGTTTTCAAGACCAGTTTGAGGAAACTGCTCTGACCTCTGCTGACCCTGCTGCAAGATGACCTCCTGAAGCCCCTTTCAACATGAATTATCCTATGATCTTAGCACATAAAAGCCAAAGTGTGGCATTTTGAACCAGCTAGTATCCACATGAAAAATACTTCACAACTTCACTCAGACAGCTTAAATACACCACTCAAAGTGTTTGCTTTGTCAAGTAGAAAAATATTTTTGTATATATGATCACAACCACACAATCCTGACAATTTCACAGATAACTGGGGTGTAGCCATACAAACCACGGGGATCATTTCTGAGTTCTACTGGGGATCATTTGGTTCTAGTAACTTCCATGTTACATCTGTATTTGCCACAAAAAACCCTTGTGCTTTGGGGGAGACCTATGGTAGCTCTGAACAGAGATAATCCGTCACCTTGCTCTACAGTTTGATTCATTCTGGCTCCTTCACCCTGTCCCCAATTCACTCCTCCCCCTTTTATTACTACTAAACTTTCATATTGCCCATGGTTTTAACGGGGCTGCTTCCATTACACCAGGTCAAAAAAACCTGCCTATATTTGGGATTGTGCATCAGTTCCATATATTCAGGTCTCCCACAACCATGTGTTACTTCTCAAGTAAAAACTGCTCTGTTTCTTTGATGATTTCAGCTTCCCGCCGATAGTGAGCTGCAGCCCTGTGCTAGGCCGCAGCCTGTCAGGTCACCGGCATAACCTGCTCTTTCATGGCAGCCCTGCAGGCTACAGCTAGAGAGCTACGTGAAATGCAGCTCCACAGAAACACAGATTCCTTCTTTGGGAGTGACCTCTGGAGGTCACCTAGTCCCACTCCATGCTCTAAGTGGACTAACTGCCAATGCTGCATTAGGTCAGCTATGACACTGGCTGAATTTTGAAAACTTCTAAGGGTAGAGATTCCACTTGTCTGGGCAGCCTCTTCCATCCAGAACTTCTCCACTAGTGTCAAATCTGAGTTTATCAGTGGATTTTGCCTCTGGTTGTAGTGTCTTCTGCTGCCAAGAGAAGTTTGGCTCAAGTAGGCTGCTACGAGGCCACTCGTTAGCCTTTTTTGCCAACATAAGCAACCCAAGCTCCTTTTACTGCTCCCTGCAGTTTTCAGTTTAAACTCCCTTCCAGCATTCCAAGTTTAACAAAATAGAAGGATTATGAGAAAATATAGAGATTGCAAGAGCTGTTATGTTCCATTTCAAGCAGTTTCAAGACTGCAACTCAAAACTACTAAGTCTGATGAGTTGTGTTCTAAATACTTCACTCCCTAAATCTTTCAAACTTTATTCCCTCATCAAGCCATGTAAAATGTTGCCCCTTACACCTCCAAAACAAAAAGGTTAAGAACATAAAAAACCAGTATCAACGGGGCTTGCTGTTGTTATTTTTTCTAAAACCTTCTTGAGAACCTGAGAGCAGTTGCACTGAGCAACTTAAATTACCACCTAGAATGGTGCCCTGCCTCAGGCAGTGACAGATAGCAGGTGCCTAGAGCAGTTTAAGATAAGAAAGTAAGCACAGATATTCCCCAAGTACTTTTCCAGACTTCAGTGAGTTGTGGTCCAGGGATGTTCCAGACAGAGGTTTTGTCTTTCAGAAGTTTAGGCAAACTCCAAGTACCCACAAATTCTCCAGACTACCAAAACTGAACTGCAAGTTGTACAAAAAAGGGCCTCAAGGGTCCTGATGCAGTAACATAGATTTTCAAAATTTCCACAATGATTTGCTAAGTATAAGTACAGAAGCTTCTGCAGTGCATTGTCATAGGAGACTTGCATTTACAAACAAAAGCAAATTCTTCAACTAAAAAAAGGCAGGGTCTTTTTCATTAAAAAAAAGGAGAAAAGATACAAACTCAAAAAGTAAAATGTGATGTATTAGAACAGAGGTACAAGTTCACTAAATTCTTGCTTGTTCCACTACACATTCTCCTCTGCAGACTTTTGGAAGTCAAACATTTGGCAACAGAGGTTCTGTGTTAGTTTATGTCAATTATTGGGAGGTCTGATACACCACTAGACTAAGAACCTTATACAACTACGTATTTTTTTTTACTCTACCTTCCACTTTTTCCTATATCTTTAGTGTTACATCTTTGTCCCAGTCTTTCTCTTTTCTTCTGATAGCAATGCCACAAAACAGCACTGAACAGCATGCTCAAGCTGTGAATGGCAGCTGAAAGAAGAGGATGGGATCAGACACCCGGATATGTCTTATCCAGAATACTATATTATCATAGCAAATGTGCTTATACAGATAACTCATCCAAGGCTGACTACATGCACTGTGATCCAAGATGAACTTCATTTAGACTCCTATTTTACTGCTTCTATCTCACTTCCACTTCAGTCTTTCATCAAGCACAAAAAGCAAATCACAGTAACCAACCAAAGATTTATGACCCTTTCTCACCTCTGAGAATATAGGTGAGACACTACTTGAAAATAGCCAGTGTTTTCCAGACTTGAGCAATAGCTGACCATTTATTTTTCTAAGACAACAGGATCACATTATGACTATTTAACTCTGTAGCCCCTATTCCATTCACAGACCTTCACAGAATTCCGACTAAAGGAGGAGGAGGGGAAATTCAACCCATCCCACTCCTACCAGTTTGATGCCACTGCCAGCAACAGATGCCCAGAGCAGGGAGAATGATCAAAGGTCAGCAGGAGTTGTGATCAACAGCTTGTTGTCCAAGTGAAGCTCAGTGACAGGTGGTGTTCCTCAGGCATTGGTACTGGGACCAGCATTGTTTAACACCTTTGTCATAGACACAGGCAATGGGATCAAGTGTGCTTTCAGGAAGTTTGCTGACAACACCAAGCTGTGTAGTGCAGTCAACACACTGGAGGGAAGGCCTACAAGAAAGCTGGTTAGGGAGTTTTTACGAGGGCATATGTTAATCAGACAAGGGGTAGTAGCTTTAAGCTGAAGGAGGGCAGGTTTAGGTTAGACATTAGGAAGAAATTCCCCACTGTGAGGGTGTAGAGACACTGGCACAAGTTGTCCAAAAAAGCTGTAGAAGCCCCCTCGCTGGGATTGTTCAAGGCCAGGTTGGACGGGGCTTTGGGCAACCAGGTCTAGTGGAAGGTGTCCCTGCCCATGGCAGGGGGTTGGAACTAGATGATCTCTAAGACTCCTTCCAGCCCAAAACCATTTTGTGATTCTATAATAAAGGCGTGAAAAATACCCAACAGCTGCATAAACACAAGCCTTCTAACTGAAAAATATGGACAAAAGAGAAGCCTCTTACTTCCTCACCTATAGCATACACACAGACCTCTCTGAACTGTGCATGTTGTGGAATAAACTCTCAGATTGAACAAGCTCATAAGACTTCACAAGAGGTTCCACAAAATTCAAGCAAACTCTTGCTCCAATACGTTTTCCCACTGTGACCCCACCTCCTCAATTACACTTGAGGTTCTAGAAGATCTCTTTATTTACAGTAAAGGGTAAGGAAGAGTGCAAGTGATGAAATCTACAAAGTGCTTTTTCCTTGGTGTCCAATTCTCAGATTCTCAATTCAGTGCACCTTTCCACCTCATCAATAACTCACAGGTCTGAGCTATCTTGCCAAATCTGACAAAATACATTTATTCAAGTGGCAGGCCAAAAACAGGGCTAGAAATATCCTGCCTACTGCCTTCTTGAAACTAATCTCTGAACCTGCCAAATGCAGAAGGAATTAAATGGAAGAATATAAGGAGAATCTTCACATTCCCTGCTGGCTGCATTAAAGTGTCTCTGTAACACTCCACTACATACTCAGTGAACATTCATTCGTGAGCAGACATTCAGCTACCCAACATGTAGTGTATCCCCAAGAGAGAAACTCCCTAAAAAGGGAACTGAATTATTTTTATAAACTTCTCGTATTTTCAAGTGCATGAAAAAAACGTGCCTAGGTGTTATTTTCTGTTCACCTCATGTGAATCACAGAATCACAAGGTTGGAGAAGACCCTTAAGATCATCAAGTCCAACCATTCCCATTCTATGCTAAACCATATCCATAAGTACCCCATCTACCCTTTTTTTAAACACATCCAGGGATGGTGACTTAACCCCCTCCCTGGGCAGCCTGTTCCAGGCCCTGATGATTCTTTCAGTGAAAAATTTCTTCCTAACATTTTCCTAACATGAAACATCAAGCTATCAAGTACTGTTTGGTTTTTAAAAATGTTTTTGAGAACATACAGTTGAAAGTATTTTGTGAAGGAAATTACAGTCAATATTGCTTTCATTTAGACAGACCCTAACAGTTTTCAGATCCTTACACTTGGGTAACAGCAAGTAATAAAAAGCCACTTCCTTGTTCCAGCCACACTTGTAATTTCTTTCTAGAACACAGGTTGAGCATATTCAGTGTGAACTGTCACGAGTGCATATGCTAAGTAACTCAGGAGGACTTCGCAAAAGCTATGGGGTCACACTGAACCCTACAGTTAACAGAACACAGGGCCTCAATGCAACACAAAAATAGTGTACTTTCTAACAAAAGGAAAGCTGACCAGTAAATACAGAATTCAATCACTACTGCACACATAAATAGTTTTCAAGAAGTCATTACACAGTTCCTAGAGAAGAGATCAAAGATATGTTCATTTTTCTGTTCTAATAAGAAAAATCCTAAGAAAGATGTACCTTTGGTAGGAGGTTATTAAGCGCCTATGAATATTGGTCCAAATTACTGATTCCATAGAAACAAAAAAGTCAAACTAGATGCTATATTTTAGGTTGGATGCATGTGCTCAGCCTTCACAATTATTAACAACCACCACTAAGCACATGAAGAAAAAATGCAGCTCTTAAATACCTATTTTTCAAAGCAGCATCGAGAATCTCACCTTGTCCACTTCACTTATACAGTGCATATCAGCTTCAAGTCCATGGGCACCTGCTTGCTGCCATATTTCCTCAGCTATGGCTTTTGCCTGCCCCTTTTGTGTTGCATAGAGGAGCAAAAACCTCCTTTTTAAATCACAGCACATTTCCCAAAACAGAGCACTTTTTTTTTTTTTCTAAGACACTGCAGGGGAAAACAAGAAGGGAAAAAAGTTAATTTATTGCATGCAGAATCACAAGATTTTGCTTTGCTTATTAGATTAAAAAGAGATACTTTACAGCATAACAGTATTGGCGTTTAACTTGTAAATTAAGCATCTACTTTGAAGAGAAGCTTTTTCTTACAAGCAGGCCCTATAGTCCAGGTTGCAAAGGACTTGTGGTACTGGCTGTGTGTGCTGTACTGCCATGATGTTACATCAATGCTGTGATAATCCCAGTATCAAGAATCTCGTTTGCAAACAATAAAATAGAGAAACTAGTTCGATGAAAATGTAACTTATGTAATAAAAATAATACATATTTTCCACTTCAAGTCAGTGACTGCTTTGATCAGTTTTCTGAGATGTATTTGAAAACCAAACCAAACAGACGTGAAGTCAAACTACAACACCCAAGTTAATAAAAAAATTCTCAGCTTTTTCTTTTGTGAAATTGGTACCTTTTGCCCGAATGCCTTTACACTTTACTGTCCACCATGCCTGATTCTTACACCACTGCAACTACAAAACTGTTAGGGTTTCTTTCTCCTGAAAATCAGAAACCACCTCAGAGATCTGCCGTAGGGTAAAATGCCAGTCCCCACTGAAGTCCTGAAAGCAGTAGGATGAGTGAGATGCATATCCTTATCTCATATCCTTATCCAGTCACACACCCCGTGGAAGTTTGAATGGGAGAAGTTTTCTTTCATGACTTTAACGCAGGCAGAACACAGAGAGACATGCAGAATGTCTCTTGCGCATATATTACAAACGAATCTGTCAATATTTTGTCACTGCTAGGGAGCTGCAGTAGAATTCTAATACCTGGAGCTACGACTGAGTAATTCTCAGTTCCCGACATGAGCTTTTTCCTGGCCCGCACCCAGTTCGCTGTACGTCACCTGCTGCTCCCACGCAGATTCAACTACGGAAATCATCGTGTCCCAGGCACACACACACTGATTAATGGAGATCTGAGACACCTCTCTTTCTTCTTACTCTCAAGGGAAAACAAATGCAGCTCAACTGCATAAGAGTACTACACTATATTCGTATGTCTCCTCATGGCATTGTGGAAGGTTTCTCCTATTGGAATCTTTTTTAAAATATATTTTTAAATTAAAAGTGGTAAAACTCAAGTGATAGCTTCTTAAGAGTATAGTACCTGTACCATACAGGAACTTCATGAAAATTTTTTAAGCTTCATTGTATTTTATTCTGCTACATCTTCCATTCTATTTTTCATTTTAAATTGACTACATTAATACCTAAAAATAGTAATTATCTTAACAGTCGCTTTAAATGAATTAATTTAAATAACTGGTTTCAGGGGGATACAATATGCATACTCCAAAACAATCCACAAAATGACTTTTCACTCTCCTTTTCCAAAAGAGACACAAATACATTCGATGACACACAAACCACAATTCATACGAAACAATTTAAGCACCGTTTAAATATGCTCAGATCCCTGTAATAATGCAGATTCATCCTAGTCACCTGTGATGCTTTCACCCTAATTGTTCTCGTCAGCAGGTGGCAATGCCTGACTATAAATGGAGAAAAGCAATAAAGACAAAGTGGGGTTTCATCACTGCATTCTTTCTCATAAAGGGAGAAAGATAATTAGTTTTCCACTGGAACCACATTATAGCACAGAAACTTTCTATACACAAAAAGCAGAGGGGTAAGCTGCCAACATTATAGCCAGAGGATCACTAACAGACTTCAAATACAAGTGATAGGTTGGAAATAAGTTTAAGAGAAGCAAGAAGATTTGCAGTAGCAGGGGGAAAGGAGAGGGCAATACAAAGAACAACAGTCACAATGATATCTGATATGGCCAGATGTTGCCCTTGCAGAGCCACCACCCCTGCCTAATACAGGCAGAGCAACCTCCCCATAAGACAACGCAAGCTGCTTCTGCTCCAGCTAGTACAGTAACAACAAAGAGTGCAAAAAGTAGCTACCCACAACTTCAGTGCATGTATGTGCACCTGCAGGGAGTTCTCTCACTGGCACGTGGACTAGTAGGCAGGATAGATACACAACAGTTTGTGCAACCACACCTCCCACAGAAGGTGTGTGTGAACAGGAGAATACACGTGGCCAGAAGAGAGGATCATGCTCAAGAAGCATCCCTCCTTGAGAGAGGACACTAATTGAAGGTGTGATTGTGGGAAGGGGGAAGCCCACAATTAGTCCATTACTTGGAGATGGGCGTTTAAATATTTTTAGGCATTTATTAATGTTTTGCAAGTGCCTGTTACACTGTTACTATTGATCTTGAATATATAGTTCAACTAATTGGTTAAAGTGTAATTTAATTAACTGTCTGATAGTCAATTATGTTATCAACAGATCAGTAAACTCCTTTGATCCAGACTCAATCTAAACTACACGTGTTCAAAAGGTTCTCCTCTGAGAGTGACTTCTCTTCCCTCACCGACCAGAAGAGCTTCATGCACAAACTGATCAAGTGATGTCTAGTAAAAGAAAGGAAAATCAGTCATGCCTACCTGCAGGTGAACACAATCACAAAGCAGGAACACACTTGCACTCAGATGTTCATACTGCACTCACTGCTCTTGCTCTGTTGCATTACAGACTCTTTCAAGACAGTATGTCACTCCCTCTTATGTGATATGAGTTCAACTGAAATAAAGAGGGTGGGAAGATGTCAATTCTTTACTATTGAGCTTTCTAGAGAATCTCTCTAACTTTCTAATGTTAATAATATTACAACACCAACAGCCTTTAACACATTGATGCATTGGTAGTCACGCATCAAAAAAAACCCCAACAAAGCAAACCAATGTTCAAGCTGGAAAACAACCCAGGATTTGCTAGCTCAAACCAGGGCTTAACACGTAACTGTGGATGAAATTCCCAATTACAACTCATCTGATCCAGTGCTCAGCTGACAGAAAACTAACAGTCCACAAAAGGTTAACAGGGTCTCCATCAGCTCCGTAGCATGTGGCATGAAGAAGCCACACACTCTCACTGAACCAGATGTGCTGACCCCAGTAACAACACAGCTGTACTGCAAGACCAGGACACTTACTTTATGGAGCTGGCCTATCAGAAATAGCCAAAACACGGGGCCATGGACAGGTCAAAACTACGATAAACTTCTGCAGTAGCTTTACACGCTCTGCAGGGCCTGAAGGTGGTCAGTGGGACCATGCCTTCAGAGCCGTAGCACCGCGTCACTGTAATTTCTCAGCAGTTGGCGACTCGCCCAGAATCACCGTCACTCTATGGCCAAGGCAAATACAAAACCCGTGGAAGCGCCCATAAAGCCACAGGCGAAACTCTCCTCGGCCCCGGACTGACCTCCGGCGCTGAAAAATCCGGCTGCACCAGCGGACACCCCGCCGGGCGGTGCGAGAGCTGTCCCTGCAGAAAGGCGGTGCCTTTGGGGAGCCAAAGCCAGGCCCGCACCAGGGGCCCGAACGCCGCCGCTGCAACAGAGGCCTCGCACAGAGCCGCCGCCGGGCCGCCCCTCGCTCCCCTGCGGCGTCCCTCGGAGCGCGCGCTCGCCGCTAACCTGACGGGAACGGGGCTACTTTCGCTGCAGGACGCGCTTACGGTCGGGGACAAACGCAGCTCCCGAAGCACTGTCGCTCCGCGCCGGGCCTCCGGTGGCAGCGAGGAGGAGACCGGGACGGGGTCAAGCTGGACCCCGCGCGGGAAGCGGTGGCTGCCGGCACCCGGAGACACCCGCTGGGGAAGCGCCGGAAGCTCCCGTCAGCCCCAGCGCTGCCCGTCATGGCGGCAGAGGTGAGGCTGTCTGTGCTCCCGCAGCTCGACCCCGGCATCGTCGGGCGTCTCCAGCGGCGGAGGGAGAAAGAGGACGCAGGGAGAGCGACGCCGCGGCCCGTGGCAGGCAGCAGTAGGCGCTGGGTTGGGAGGGACGCACCTCACCTCAGCCCGTGGCGGCTTTTCGGGCCCTGCCCGTTCCTCGCCGCTCTCGGCGGAGGGAGGTGTGGGGCCTGTGAGAGGGAGGTGGCGGACAGGCCCGGCCGGGGCGGCTTAGCGCGGGGCGCCTTCACCCGTCGCCCCCCGGTTTTGCGGCCGCCGGACCCGGCTGAGCCGCGGGTAACGGCGATGTGTCCCCCTGCGGCCCAGCGCCCCTGGCCCGAGAGGGAAACGAGATGCACTGTCGTGCGGTTCCTGCGTGAGGAAACATGTCCCTGCCGAGGCGTCCTTAGGGAGACACGGGCAGAGATGCGTTGCTGCCTGGCACGCAGGGCTCGCTGCTCACACAGCTTCAGCTCTTTGCCTTGCCTTGCACTGGTGGCCGTGGGAGAGGGGTCAGCTCAGCTGCTACAAGTGGGTTTTTTGCTGCGTCTTAACAGCACTTATGCTGTATTTATATGTATTTTTCTTCCTCTAGGTATCTTTTGAGAAACCACTTGGTCCAGCATGGCTTTGATTAGCCAGAAAGGTTTCCAGTTATATTCATCCAGCACACCAGCCAGCCGGTCCATCTTGATGACCCTAAGCAAAAAGCTGAGCTTTACCAGTGGGCAGCGAAAGCCCCTGAACTGTAGCTCTGTAGCCATGAGGATGCTGTGTTTCAAAGATAAAGCTCAGTATATGTTCTGTAGGAAAAAATACGTACAACTGCGGATACAGTCTCTTTCTGTTAATGAAACTGTGCATCTTTGTGGAGATACCAGGAGCTGCCCCAATGCTGATAACAAGTGGATGGATGAACAACTGTTTTTCAGGAAGTTGAACAGCCTTTGTACAGCGAAAGAGATTTTTGACTTTCTTAGCTCTCTGGCAATCATGTCTGATACTATGGCATCAGGAGCCCTGCAAAGGATTTCGGAAGTTGAGGTGGGTGACAGTGGTCTGAAAAACCCTGAAGGAGTGTTGGAAAATGAAATTTTCAGGGCGTTATGCTTCCAGTTTGAATTTGAGTCTTCAAAACTCTCTAATACTGGGCTGCTGAATGCATTGCAAGCTTTGATAAAACTACATATAGATCCCCAGAGTAGACTGGTGGCAAACCTGCTTTTGGAGAGCAAAGAAAGGCTTGGTAAAGGACAGCTGAGTGTTAAAAATCTGTGTGCTCTTGGGGAGAGTTTGCTTGAGTTGGAAGGTCCAAGTTGTGAGACCCTGGAACAAATTGTGAACCACGTGCAAGAAACAGACATCGAGAAGTGGAGTCCTAGGGAAATGGTGATGGTTTATAAGATGCTGCAGGTGACTGCCAAGAAAAGGGAACGACACCAAGACTTGTTAAACAGAATGAACAGTGTCACGTTAGCCATGGTTTCCCAGCTAAGCCCGGAGTTCACAAGTGCAATACTGAATTCACTGGTTGTTCTTCATCAGACTCAGGCAGTTCCCCTAGTGACAGCGTTGTGTAAGCATTCTGTGAAGCACATTCCGTGTTTCACAGGTGATGAACTGGTAAATGTGCTGGAAGCCTTCCTGTACTTTGGGCATCGTGAACAAACTTTTACAGAGGTGCTGGAAACGCATGTTCCCCAGTCCATCGTCACCATGCACCCTCAGACAGTCAGCAAAGTCATGCAGTATTGCTGCCAAAAGACGATCCTTTCGAAGCCCATCTTTGATGCAGTGGCAGAAGATTTCATTTCCAATGCTGACAGTCTTTCCACCGACCGGATTGCTGAGTATATCATACCGTTTGGGACTCTTAACTATCTCCCTCCTAGTGCTTCTTCCTTCTTTAGGAAGCTGGAAACTGTACTGCATACTCGCTTCAGTCACTTCCAGCCTCGCACCTTGCTGAACCTGCTGCACTCGTGTGTCCTTATTCAACGTTACCCAGTAAATTTTCTGCCAAAAATATTTAGTCCCTATTTTCTGCAGCAGCTTCAAGGTAAGGAGCAAGCATTGTTTTTTTTGCTACATTCGTGGGCCTCTTGTCCAGAACCCATTTGTTGTCAATGACCTGTCAAATCAACAATTACCTTTTAAGGTGACTGCGGAATAGAAATGAGGAGGCTGAAGACTGTTGCTTCCTTGTCACAGTTGCAGTTGTCTTTCAGTTTATATTGTTTAGGGGAGTTTGAAATTTGCCCTGTACAACCTTAAAAAGAGATCTGAAATCACTTTAAAAGTTTTATTTCAGTTAATCCTTCAGCTTTTTTAAAAAATACTGACCCTTTTGTTTTCCTCATGTTTGTTTCACAGGGTTGTAAATGGTAAATTGTTCCATGCAGGAAATGTGTTACTTATTAATCTGTGTCGGTGCAGGGACTGAAGTGAATCCTCAACACTGAAGTGAGCTTATGTTACTATGACCTAAAGTGGTAGATTTTTTAATGACAATGATACTTGGAATGATGCATGAGTGATGTAAAATATACTTTAGTGATTCTGGGTTCATTTTTCCCTAAATTGTTGCATGGTAATGTCTGCCACATGAGGGATGTGTCATAAAGGCAGAACACTGGAGAATGAGTGCTGAGACTTTAATTCAGGGCGTAGCTGCCCATTTGCCTTGGGAATTCATTCCACTTCGCTGTCTCTTTTTCCTTCCTCACAGTTGTTTGCTTTGATTATT
Organism: Gallinula chloropus; assembly: GCF_964237585.1. Lineage (NCBI taxonomy): Eukaryota > Metazoa > Chordata > Aves > Gruiformes > Rallidae > Gallinula > Gallinula chloropus. The sequence goes on along the minus strand of NC_140086.1, from coordinate 76,356,210 downwards.
TGGATCTTGTACTCCTTAGGGTTGGGACAGGCTCTCAGGCATTTTACTCAGGGGTTAGCCCAGGGGAGGACATATTCCAAAAAAACCCCAACAGAAATACTAGCAATACTGATTGTGAAGCTAAAATAATTACCTTCTGCTTCTGCACTGCTGGTTAGATTTAAGATTTCGTTGCCTGTCTTTTTAAAGGTTAAGTCCCCTGTGACTTTGCATGATCCTTATTTCTGGATATCTTTCTAAGCATCCAAACCACACTCTTTCTGCGGCTCTAAGGGCAAGGTAGGCAATCACAGTTGTCAGAAAACCTGTAGCATTGGTACCAAATCATAATATGCAAGAATGATTACAATAATTGTTCAGCAACTTACGTATAATTGTGTTACTAGCGAGCTTACCTATTGCTACAGAAATAGTTAATTGTTATATTTAACAAATAGACTAAAAATCCTTATGAACTTTGGTGAGCAATGGTACAAATTCTCTCTAGATGTGAGATGAAGCTTAGCATTGGGACAAAAATAATTTAAATTACTATTATCAGTAAAAATGTTATAATTCTATACAGAGACTTAGCAAAACTCAGGCAGTACAAAATGTGGAGTGTTCAGCTTATGATTCAAATAATGTCCATATAATCGGACATAAGTGAATCCAGGGCTTTATTCCTTACTATCCATCAGGCTGTGCTGTGCCCATCTTTTCAGGTGAGGGTAAGACAGAACTGGGTATGGACTTTGGCTGTCACCTCTACTCTTCTGTTCCTTCAGGATAAGGATTATTGTATTATATTCTTGCTTCCAGCTTGTTTGTGTTTTGCTGTCATAGTGCATTATGATCAGCTTGTGAAAGCTGGAAAGAGTGAGTGGGTAAGGCTGAAAAAATTAATTTGCAGTGCGTAATTGTTGGCTTAATTAAAAGAGAAGTGAAGTCTGAAACAGTAAAACGTAACAGCATCATAAATGTAAGCAGTAAAGGATAGGCTGGTATGAGGCTTTTTTTAATTATCTAGGTAAAAATGTTAATTGAATTCTGAGGCTCACATATGTTTTAACCAGGCACATAAAGATTGGTGTGTCGTCTTGGCTTTTAAATTACTTTTAATCTAGAGTCTGATGCAGTTATATGATGCATCTTCCCACTGACATCCTGTCTGCCAACTCTGCTCCTCTGGGGAAGGCTTCCTGTGCTCGTATTTTTTCCTTGCCCTGAGCTCCTTTTCCACCTGTGAACTACGAGCACTGCAATCCCATCCTTGGCCCTGTGTCTGACTATGCTGGGGAAAACATTATGACATTTTCAAATTTACCCCATGATTTATCCCATCTTGCTTAGGAGATCTCAGAGTCTGCTCACCCACTGCTTCCAAGACTGTTTTGTCTCTAAAGGCTGCCTTCACCTAATCATTAGGGTTTTTTTTCCCTTGCAAGTTTCTGAATGGCTGTCACATCCCCCATGTAGTAGCCTGTCCTTGGCTGTAGCTATTACAGAAGGCAAAGCTGTTGGACACAAACCTACTATGAACAAATCAGTTGTAAGTCACAGATTTTAAATAATTCAGTGTTATATACTAAAGCCTATTTAGTGGCATTACAGGGATACAGATAAGCTATGCCATAAAGACAAGGGACCCCTTTAGATCCCAGCTAAGATTGCTCTGTTAATAAAATTGAGTGGAAGGTCAAGTTTTCCAAGTGATTGCAGAGTTTGGTCACTCAATTTTTAGCTGTTCAACATAAAATACCTACCAAGTTAATTTTTAGGAGGCAAATATTACTTGTATCATGTCTTCCAAAGTTCTCAAGCTGCTACTTTGAAAATGACAAACCTCATAGTATCAGTTATTTTGTATATGCTCTTTAAATCAGTATAAAGGTATTCCAAGAGTGTGGTCAAGGTTCCGAGCAGGAATATGAGAAGGTGACCTGCATGATCAGTATCTTAGACTACATCAGGTTTTTACCATTCTGTAATAATAAATAACATGGAATAATCTTCAAGTATACACTTGTACACAAATCTCCAGAAAATGTTCAGTGTTATCTACTACTTTCAGATTAAAAAATAAAAGTAAAAATTATTGAAACAATGAGATCCTGGGATTATAACTTGGGAGAGGGGGTTGTGGGAAGAAGGAAATGGGATACGTCTACAAGATCTCAACTCAGACTTATTCCTTCATGTAGAACATCCTGCATCTTTCAGATCCTCATTGTTTTGTGAAAGATGACTAAGATCTTGATAGTTTTATTTTTTTAATTGATATTTTTGTAAATAATTTCCTCGTTTTTCTAACTATGTCATTTCACAACTGATTTTTCTGTTCATTCAAACAATGATCAGGGAGGATAATGATCAAATAGCTTCTCTGCATGATAAACTGAATAGCTTTTCCTAACTTGTGCAAGGTGGTTGGTGTAAAGATACACCTGAAAGCCTGAATATTTTTGTTTCAGCTCAGCCACCTGGTTTGGACAGAATTGCTACCTCCCAGCTAACCCAACTTTTCCTCACTGTTACCCTGGAGTGCCCGTCTTATGAGGTATGGTATGTATGAAACCAGAACTGGTGTTAGCAGTCAGTGATAAGGTCACTGGGGCCCTGTTGATAATTTGTTAGAAGACTCTTCCTCATAAAAACATTGGAATTGTCTGAAACTAGTTTGTTTTTTTTTTCTTGGTGAAAACTTGAAACAAACTTCTTTGTTTGACTTCATATATTTGTATGTTTGACAGAACTGACTAGCTCCAAGCAAAAGTACTTTTTGAGTATTTCCAAGTACTTTTGCAAAACTATTCCTTTTTTATGTTTGACTTGGGAAGTCTTGGAGAACAAAGGATCAGGTCCTTTGATGCTGGTCTGACTGGAGAAGAATGGAAGCGATTGTGAATTTCTCCTGAGCGATGTGCTCAGCATGAGAGCACGGAAGCTTGCTGAGGATTTTCTAGTGGCTGGGTTATTTGTTTTGTTTTAAAGTCTCTAGCAGACCATACCTCAGACTGTAAGCCTCTCCATAGACATGGCTTTTGAAATGCACAGAATACGTTTTGCTATCCTAATGTGAGGTAAGGGCAAAAATGTTATCTCCTTTTTTCTTTTGTTTTATTTTCTGTCATTATGTAGGGTCCCAGACTCCTTTCAAAGTATCAAGCAAAGACCTTTTTCATGCCTCACAGTTCCCTGGATGTTCACCTTCTCAAAAGGGTGAAGACTGGATTGCTTTATTTACTGAAAAAAAGAATATATTTTGCATCACGAGTATCAACACCGTATTTCTATACACTTGGTAAGTAATGTTTCTGTAAATTGATAAATGTGTTCTTATGCTGTCAAAACTTTAGGCTTAGTTATTTTCCAGAAATAAAACTGATTGATTTTATTCCCTTTGCATGCATTCTAAATTGTGCAAATATGGGAAAAGTAAACTGGGATACAAAACTCATCAGAATGTTTGAAATGAGGAAACATTATGGGAACTAAAAGTAATAAATGAATTTGCAAAGTGAACAAGAAGCACAGGGAGAGAAAAGAGCTGCCATAATACTTACATAGCCTGTCTGCCTTGAAAATAGCTGCTAACTCTTATATTCTGTATTTTTACTGTTGGCTCCCATTTTACTTGTTCTGCAAACAGTTTGTGTCATGTAAAGGAAAATGAGGCAATGCCTCGTGCCTCATCTCTCTGCTTTGGTGGTGAGTTGAGCAGGGGAGAGATGGAGGATTGTCAACCCTCTGGAGAGGTGGAGGGTTGTCAGCCCCTTGTCCTGCCCGGCTGGGCTGCTCTCCACTTAGCAAGAGCTGTTGAGCCACAGTGAGTAGGGGGGTGTGTACTGGAAGAGAGGAGTGGGCAAAACAGAGCGTTTCATGCACCAGAAAAGGAAACTGTGAGGAGGTGTAGTGATGGGGAAAGATCTGTGCTTGGGAAGGGTGGTGGATAAAGAAGGTGTTGAGAAAGGTCTCATGGACCCTATGGTCATCATAGATGTTAAAGGAAAACCCAAAAAAAACCCAACAAGAAAGAGGGAGGAGTCTAGAATTATTCTGCAGTTCAGCTTCCATGTAAGTTGGCAGGATGTAGTTCCCAAGCTCATTTTGCAGATTGACATCATCTATGAAATTAGGGAATTAGTGGCAAAAAGAAAAAGTTTAGGGGGGAAAAAGTGAGCCCTCAAAGTTCCCTCAGAATTCCAGAAATCTAGCAAGGCATTTAACTACCTGGTGGTTATTAGTGGACGTGGAATACAACTTTGCTGTTAGTTATCACTTGTTTGTGTTAAATAGTCCATTGCAAGCCTCTGTGATTCAGTATTGCTATTTATATTTTTGTTATTTCATAAAACAATGAACTGTAAGAGGATGAGTTTTATAGTAAATAGTTTATATGAAATGAGTTTCAATGTCAGTTCTCTTTTCATTTATCCTAGATATTGAAATTAAATTAGATGAAGAAGGCTTTGTACTGCCTGCTGCCCAGTGTGAGGAGGTACACAGACGGTAAGAGAATAAAACAAACCACTGGTAAAAAGGTAACATTAGCAAAGAGTGAAAAACCCAGCAAGATTTAGGCTAATTGGGGTTTTGCCATTGACCTCAGCAAAGCTAACTAAGGTTCCACAGGGAAACCACTGACACAAGGACAGTTGGCAAAATAATCGATCTGCCCTTTTTCCTCATTATTTGGTCTCCTGACTACACAGTGTCAGACAATTAGTCTCTCTGCCCAGTGACAGTCTGGATCACAGTGATCCTGATGTGGCTTACAGTAATGTATTTTGATCTTCTGTAATGCATGTTCCTTTTAAACACACACTAATTCTAGCTGAGCGTATCTGCATAGGTTTAACAGAGTTAAACCAGTTTGAGTTCACAAATTCAGTTTTGTAAGGAGTCTTGTGTAGTGAGGATATTGGCTACAGGTGCTGCTTTTATTGAAAAACACATAGAAGTTTAAAAAATACGTTAAATAGGGATTTTTTTTTTGAGAAACTTTGAATACAGAATTAAGCAAGTTGCCTGTGTGGTATTTGCAACTGCACTTCTGTGGATAAAACAGAAGTCTTTGAAAAGGTTATGTTTTCTCCAGTGTAACCTTCACAAGACTTACAGACTAATACAGGTTCTTTCAAAAATCCCTGGCTTAAATGTTTAAGAATGGGTTTTGATTTGTTTTTTTATTATTTTTTTTAATTCCAGCTTTTTTGTGTAAATAAGGTCACAATATATTTAGCATGCTGAAAATTAAAGCAGTTTTTTTGCAGCAGATATGCAAAGTTTGGTTAAGTTGATGTCATTTTTATCAATAAGGAGAAGAAAATGAAGTAACAATCCATGATGCTGCCAACCATCCATACAGGTTTAACTTAAACTGCTTTAGCTTAACCTTAACTTGAATTCCAACAGGGTTAACAGGTATATGAGTCAATTGAATAAATGCAGCTGCTGAAATGTTTTCAAGCTGAGAAATGGTTTTTGTATGTTTTTCCTTCTAGAAGAATTCAAATCAGATTAACAATAGCAACATTAAAAATACAAAACTCTTATTAACTTGCAGGTTAATTTTTGTTCAGAGCACATAAATAAGATTTTCAGATAAGTTTCACTCAGCTTCAGTTTCCCATCATCCCATCCTTAAATGGAGTGATTTAAATGGTCCCCAACTATGTAACTCCCACCCTACAATATCTAGTTCTAGGCAGTGTTAGGGATTAAGAGGGGAGGTATCGTCTCATCGCTCTTGGGAACAGCAGTAGTTGTAATGCTTAAAATGCCTGACTTACTTATTTGTTTATTTGATGCTGCACTGGTGCTTGATTTTTAGAATTGCCCTCTGCGTTGATGGTCAAAATAGATTTTGCGTCAATAGCCGCAATCTGTTGGGAGAAGAAGCTATCAAACAGAGACATCTTCGGTTACTTGGTTATGAAGTTGTGCAGGTAAGGGCCAAAGACAGTGCTTTGCTTTTGCTCTGGCTAACAAAACAAATCAAAAATTATCGTTTTATAATGCTTAAAACTGTAGTTGCAATTACTTCCCAAGGCAGATTTAGTCTTGTCCTTTCTATATTACGTTCTCTCAAAAGGTTATTGCCTTTGCCTTACAGAAAAGGAATTTCTGAAACACCCTCATTGCCGTTTTGAGAGAACATAATACAGAAAGGACAAAAAAAAGCAAAAGCCTTTTTGAGGGTGTTACAGAAATTCCTTTTTATTTCCTTGGATCAGTTAGTGTATTTTGCATCTTTTCTGCCAGATAGTGGCTGCTTGAAAAAGTACTTACCTGCAGTGATGAAGGCTCAAATAGTAACTCAGAGGAAAATGTTGTCTTAGAATTCAGTAGAATTAGGATTTTTAATTACATACTTTTTTAAAAAAGGCCTGAATTTGGAGTTTAAAAAGAGCAGTTAAAAAAGTAGCTGCTTTGTATTGTATTTTCATAGCAGAGTGTATCCTTTATTTTACCTGTCAAACTAAAGGGGTTATTTTTATCTTTAAACACACTTTGGATCAAAAGAGTTACTTTTAGATTTTTGATTTTGATTCTTTTTTTATTATTTCCTATTTATAATTGTTTAGTCTAAACTGTAATGGGTATTAGTCTTTGTTTTAGGATTAATCTCTATCCAGGTGATTTGCAGATCAATAATACGCTTAGGATCAACCTTTTATTTTAAAACAGACAAATCTTTGCTGTGTAATTTTACTCTGCTTACTGAGCATCGATCTTACCCAGTTGTTTATTAAAAGGTATTTGCAGCAATCCTTGTTTTTGTTTTGTTTCCAGATTCCATTTTTTGAGATAGAGAAGCTACGGAGTTGCAGAAAACTGGCAGACTATCTACACAAAAAAATCTTTCCTCACACATACAGACTCAGCTGCTGACACTGGAGAGTAATTCTAAATCACAGGTTGACCTCCTGTACTAGAACGTGTAAATACTGTGTGTGGAAGAGCAAATCTGTTTTCTAAATAACTCCATCTAAGATAATTTGAGCTTCTGAATGTGAGACCTTCCAATATTTGGAACATTTGACATGTAAAGAGTAATAAAGAGCAACGTATTTTCGTAAGTTTTGTGTAAGTATTTATTGTAAGTTAAGAGATGCAAGTGCCCGACAGCCAGTGCTGCATTTCCTTTACGTTTCCACTGGGGCCAACTCAGAACTGCAAGTGGACAGATGTGACCACACGAGGATCCTGGCTGGTGCTGAATGGACAGAATGCACCATGCTACCTAACAACCAGGGCTTTTCGTGACAGTCTAAAAAAGAAACTGAAATTTACTCATGGCTGTTGTGTCTTTTTTTTTTTAACTTTTTTTTTTCCCCCAAGTGTTCCATAAAGCCCAAATTTGCAGTAGTGGCACAATCAGGGTTTGCTTCTTGCTCATAGTTAAGAGACATCGAGTGCTCTTCACTAAACCACAGCGACTTGCAGAAAAGCAGAGCCTTTCCATTGAAAAGATTCACTTTGATTTTTTTTTCTTTTTTTTTCTTTTTTTTTTTTGAAGCATAACTGTCACAGGACAGTGGCCTTGCACAGCTGTCACTGTGGGGGCCACCCTGGCTTCTGGGTACGTGCTACTGGTTGCTTTGTCTTTGGTGGCTGTTTGAGCTAAACATTTGTGCGCTCCGGAGTTCCTTGAAGTTTACAGCCTGCCATTCAAGCCTAAACTGAAGCTCATCACACTGCAGCTCAGAAGAGCTATGCCCTAGCCCTACACAGTCATTTTTTTCTGTGGGATTATGAATTCTGGCAGAAGGGGGGCACTGAGAACTGGAAGCAGTTAACCAGGTCAGCTGGGCAGAGCAAGCGTGACCTAACTCAGGTCAGTCTGTTACTTTACAGAGGGAAAAAAAAACCACAGCCATGGGTCCAAACACAGAGTGTACCTGAACTGCCATGTAAAACACATGTTCAGGTTGCCTTGTGCATCCTGTCCTGTGTGGAATTATTATTCGTGAGTAGAAAAGCAGAACTCCCAATATTACCTGGTTTAACTACCGTGATTTGATACAAAAAAGGTGAAAGTTTTACATCCTTGCAGTTTTATGTATTCCACCACTAGGTGCAGAACGTGGCCATTTTTTCCCTCCCAGGCTGCTGTTAATTTGTGAGTTGCAGGTGTCCATCAATCATCCCAATAACTGCTGGAGATTTTCTCATGCAAAACCCAGATCCAAAATATGTTTTACATTGTGTCATACTATGCATTCTATTTGTGTCGATTTGTTGCATGTATAAACCCCCTAGTGCTATGTCAGCAATGATGGGCGAGGGAACACCACAAGGTAGTGAGACAATTTCCCGCCGTGTAGTAGGAAGCTCACGGCCCATTGGTAACCTAACAGCTGGTGTCCTAGCAGAAGAGAAATTGAAGAATGACTGAAATGTCTGCAAACATTACAAGTGAATTCTCCCCGTAATGGTGAGGAAGTGGTCAAGGTATTCTTTTGATGCTGAGCACTGAAAGAAGTCAACCAGTCAGACCTGAATGAGAAACAAGCAGTAGTCAGAACAACGTGTGGTAAGCCTTCAAAAGTGAGGAGGGGTGAGAAGGGACTGAAAGAGAAGGGGGTGACACCAGCAAAGAAATGCAAGAGGAAAACTCAAACGGGGTTGATGACTTCATGCCTCCCTCTGTGGTGGAAGTGAGCTGGTAATGCTTGTTTCTCACGCAGGCCAGAAGGTGGTGGTGTTCTCCAACAGATGGAATTTCCCGATAGGTTCTGGGGTTCTTTATCAAACACAGATGGTTTGTAAATATAGTAAGACTACTTAGAAGAAGTAATTTGTACTGACTGTCCCAAACTAAAAATAACCCGTCTTAGAACACGGCTGTAATTCCCCCTTATTCTTCACTGGTGTACACGTGATACCCATTTTTGGAAAAGCACGCTGGTATTGTTAGAAAACATTTCCTTCTCCCTTTGTTCTTACTGCCATTCCTTTTATTTAATGCTGCTGGATTTGTTTAACGAAGTTATTTATTGCCGCGAGGGAATACAGCGGCTACTGCCCTCTCGTCCCTGGCTCCTTGAACACAGAGCCAGTCGCAAGTCATGACCAATGGAGGTACTGCACACCTCTCCGAACGCGCCGCTGTCTGCGGCGCTTCCCGGGGCATGCCAAACAAGTGCTCTCGGTTGCCTAATTTACCACTTACCCAGGCCCCAGGCTAAGAAGCTGTGCTCACACATGGTATCGGTTTTCCATGGGGGAGTACCAGACAGAATTCCGGCATCAGTCATCACTGTGGGCTTGCGGGCCTCGTTCTGTACCAGTGGTCCGGCTGTTGTTCCTTTCTGAGCAGAACTGCCTCAGCTAGAAACACCACCAGCATCGGTGGCTCGCGAGAGCCAACCCTATGGGTACACAGCCTGCAGGAGGTACTCCTCCTGAAAGTGCCTTGTAGCTTCAGTACCGGTTTCAGTGAGAATACAAGGCACCAAGTGCTTAAGCAGGTTTAGACACTTGCTCTAAACATGCTTTTTAAGTGACTGCTGCTCAAGTCCTTGTGTTTTTTCCATCCTTTCTACCAAACTGTTTAGTGCTTGTTCTCCTAGTCATTACTACTTGGGGTTTTTATTCAGCACTGGATACAGAACTTGAGATGGTTTTTCTTGTGACGCTCTTGAACACGCCAATCCCTCAGACACCACTGGTAGAGTGAAGGTCAGAAAAATGGCTGGCTGAAATCAGCAAAGCCCAGATTTTCCCTATTTAAATGCTCAGTATCCAGAAGTCCCTTTTAACTTCCACTTGAAGCCTTCCGAAACTGCTCAGCGCTTCTCTAAGTCAGATCATTTCTTCACTTGCCCACTTATGGGTAAACTCGTCAATTTTGGAAAAAATGGGTTGAGTCCCCATTCTAAGTGTTGTGCTAATGAAATAACACCTAGCAATTTTTTGGCAAGGCTGTAAGGATTAAGAAGTCAGTGGCTGTGAACACTTTGAGAGGCAAGCTTGCTTAAATGTTAAGTCTGTGAATAACTGTGTAGAAGCACTGCCTAAAATAGCAGAGAGACAGCTGTTGACCCAACAGGTCTCACTTCCAGTGTTGCTCTTCATGAGATTTTTATGAGCCTGTAAAGAGAAGACATACATTTGAATTAGCATGACGAAAAGTGCAGCTGCTATTTCTTTTTTTTTTTTTTTGCTTTAATCCAAATCATTCTTTTGAACTAAATTGTAGAGGAAAAGGCAAAAGCACCACATTGCTTTTTGATGTGAGGTGGGTTTTTTCCACATAAATGATGCTGGCAATGACAGGTACAAGCGATTTAACACGGATCCAAGCTTGGAGAAGGTTTTTCCAATAAGCAGGTGATGCCATTTTTCCTGTAGAATTCTGCCTGCATACAATTAATCCTTGCATGATCTCTGATCGGCTTCTCTATGGGCTTATTTATGCGTCTCCCAAACTCTGAAGATGACAATACAGCAACAGGTCTTGCCATTTCCTGTGAAAATAGAAAAGTCTTCTTATAACAAAGTCACAGAGCAAATACTTGGCAGCTATCCGTCACCACTGTGGCCAGGGGCAAAATAGCAGGATTGTGCAGCACCTGCTATATGGATGTATATTTATTTAGCACTCTTACTTTCCATCTCTGACCTATTTTGTTAATGCATATTAATAGGCCATGAATGTATCACAGATGACAAGACAGTAAGATGCAGAACTGTGCCATGAGTTGCTGTTGACTGACAACCTTTATACACACACACAGAGGCAATTATCATGTGATTACTGGCAAACTAAATGCTACGTTACTGGAAAGCGGCACAGATCTTATTTTCATTCTTGCTTTTCTTGTGTACTGACTTGCATGATTCATTTGACAAACAGGAGAGATTTGTGTCCCCTGTTACAGGAACACCTACTGTACTTGCACAATTCCGTGAAAGTGCTGCATGGGAAAAAAAAGAAAATCAAAGCCTAAAGAAAAACCCTGAGTGATCACTAGTCCATGCAAGCTTTCCCTGAAGGACATAAAGGATATACTGTTGTATTTTTGCACAATGAAAGGTTTTGCTAAATATGATTGTAGCTGTAAGATTACAGAAATAACTGCTCTGAAATGATGGGAAGTGGACTTGGGGAAAAGTAACCTGACCAAGAAAAGGTTATTTTTAAGCTCATTCTTAGCAAACGGCACTTTAAGTGACTGCAATCACTATCTGCAATCTGCAGTTCCTTCCTGTGCTACAGCCATGAGCAGCTCTGGAGTCAGAAGGGAAAGAGGATTTGTTTGTTTTCCTTTCCCTAGCCAAAGGTCTCCAGTTTTATCAGGCTGCTGGCATGTTTGCGCGCTGGCTAACACAGCAAGCCTGGGTCCCCGGTGTGTTTGCTTAGCCTTATGATATTAATGATATCTACAAGGAGAATCAAAATGCGGATGTCATGCCACATTTCAGGTGCAAACAAATGACTTTGCTACAACACGCTCAAGTCTGAGCCGCATCAGTACATTTCCTGCATGGAGGCAAGTGGGAGTTCAGATCAGAGGGGTCTCACAGCAGGGTGGTCAGATGTGAGACATAACCCAACTCAGGGACAAAATCATGAGACAAAGGGAAGATGCTGCAACCCCCTTTTTTTTTTTAAACACCCCCTGCACCCCCCAAAAAAAACCCCAAACCAACCCCCAAATCCCAAAAAAACCCCAAACCCAACAACAACATCAAAAACCAAACAGCCCACTCCAAAATAACCATTCATCCCCTGGCTCTCCCCCCAACCCTTCTTTCTTGGCTCCTCTACCCCATTAAAAGCTGTTCTTCAAAACACCAACTTTTAATCCCACCAGAACAAAAACCCAAGTCAAGGAGAGTGGCAGGCAAAAAAAGAGACCATTTCCTCCCCCACCTCAGTTGTGGATGAATGTTGAAAACAGGTGGGGAATGGCAATCCTTGTACCAGCAAGGCTCTGCTAACAACAGTGGGTTTGCAGTGCTAATGACGGGCCGCAGTATGTAATTCCGCTAGCTTGTGTTCCCTCTGAATAAACAAGCCCCAGTTTTCAGCACCCCTGGTAGCCCGGTGCTGACTGAGCTCCATGGAGTTTCATCTGGGTGGGATTGGCTCTCAGCAGACTTCAGATTTCCCCAGCAGCTGGCTGGGAAGTGTCCCACTACACGCCTTCCCAACGTGTGATTCCAGTGCCCTTAACGCATGAGATCAGCAATGGCAGCCGTGTGCAGGCGCTCTGCTGCAGTCGCTGGGCTACACGGTGTCTGTGACTGTGCTGCTGGATTCCCTGGGTGCACCCTGGCTCTCTGCAGGAAATGAAGGGATTACTTGCAGAGATTTGGGTTTTACTTGCAGAGATTTGGGGTTTTTCCGCTTCAAGGAAAGGAGCATACTGGAGTGGATTCAGCCTGTCTCCTTCCAGTGTTGTGCTAGAAAAGATGTTGATTGTGGCCTTTTTATTGACCATGTTTTCTAAACCAGTAACCCTTACACAAACTCTGCGCGGGCTGCTGAGGTAATTAAAAAGCAGGAGTTACGTATGCGACCTGCACGCAGCTATGGGGTGAGTCCAGTGTTGGGTGTCCTCACATGCAGGAGGATCATGCTGTAACATTTAACAGCTTGTGGGTCTGAGGTGCCCCCCCAGCTACTTAAAGGGCTGGATTAAGGAACACCTCTGCAGGCAGAGTCCCCCACCTGCACGACCTCGCAGAGCTGGTTGGAATTCCGGCTTTTATAGTAAGCAAACTGGTAGGAGAGTGAGTTGTGTCGATACTGAAAGGACACAGAACAAAGTAGGAAACCTCAATTCTGCAGGGATAAACTGCTTTTACTCAGATTTCCCACCTGGAGGTTGGGCTTGGTGTTGGGGGAAAGGGGGGTGCCTTTGTTCTGTTTGAATAAAAAGGCTCATTTTGAATTGGAGGAGTCATTTCCCTGCCTTTTGGCCTCATATGGGTGTGCAGTTGAGTTACTGGGCGTGAGCAAGTGATGGCAAAGGGCACTGCTGGGATCCCTTTGTGAACACCCATTGCTCCCTGCCTTGCCTGAAGGAATTGAAGGGCAATCACAGCTTTGAAATGTCGGGCATATGTAGCTGCTAGTCACAGGAATCACAAGCTGTGGCCTTTGTCCCAAAATCTCAACAGTTTTATTACACAGCAATTACAGTAATTTTGTCTCTCCTTTCCTTCTTCCATCTCTGTCACAGATCATTCCTACCCACCTCTTTATGTCCCATGAACCCATTGAGATTTCGAGGCTGTTAGCACACAGAGGTCGTACTTCAGTTGATTTCTGACAGCCTCTACTTCTCTGTGTGTATAAATATAAATACACAAACATTTCTGTGTGTAGTTATGTGTATTATTCAGGGGCTGCATGCCAAAATACATATATTTTAATAGGTATGTATATATATTCCAGTATTTCCGTTTTCAAGACAGCTGTTTTAAAACATGGTTGCATACTTCCTTAGCTATCAGGCTACACAGAATCATGGAATCACTAGATTGGAAAAGACCTTAGAGATTATTGAGTCAGACTGTACCTGTCTGCTACTAAACCATATCCCTGAGCACCTTGTCTACCTGTCTTTTAAACACATCCAGGGTTGATGAGTCAACCGACTCCCTGGGCAGCCTGTTCCAGTGCCCAACAACCCTTTCGGCGAAGAACTTTCTCCTAATGTCTAATCTGAACCTGTCCTGGTGCAGCTTGAGGCCATTCCCCCTTGTCCAATCTCCTGTCCCTTGGGTGAACAGATCAACACCCACCACTCTACAACCTCCTTTCAGGTAGTTGTAGGGAGTGATGAGGTCTCCCCTCAGCCTCCTCTTCTCCAGGCTAAACAGCCCCAGAACAAACACACCAAACCCATATTCTGCCAGCCTCTAATGCTTTGCCCAGCCTCTTCCAGGAATGTTTGTGATCTTCTGATTGACTCCCCCTTGGCACTAGCTCCCCATGACATGCTTCTGCAGGGCAGTCTGGTGCGTGCTTGTGTAACAAACCCAACAGGATCAGAGACCCGGGCTCTCTCGGCAGATGATGGCGTAGGGAGGGTGGATGTCAGAGGGCAGTGATGTCATTGGGGCCTCTGAATCCTGTCCTCTCAGGGAGAAGAGTTTTCAAGCATCACAGAAACGGCTGCAGGACCATCCGAACTGCAGGTCTCAAGGGGCACAGACAGCTAGGTGACCCTGGAGCTTTGTTACAGAGGGTTTGCCTTGCTCTCTGTATCTCCTTCCCCACACTTTAATCCACATGTGGATTGTCACCTGGAAATCTACGGGATGCCAAAGAGCAGGAGCTAACTCAGGTGTCTTCACTGGCTAATGCTTTCTGCTAAACTTGCAGGCTGACGACAATGATGTCCTCTTCCCAATTCCTTTGCTAACTGGTAGGGTCCATTTTATAGGGTAAAACAATGCCTGCAGTCTCCAGTTATGTCAAAAAGTATAGAATACCTTTAACAAAGATGATTATGAATTTATCAAAGGGTTACCTCCTCATTAATGTTAAGACCACGACCCTTTGCATGTTCTCTGTCACATCGGTGAAGATACTTGCTGTAACCCTCTGGTCTTTTAAAAATGGCATCGTAAGTGGAAACGTCTCCTGTCTTGAGAAAAGGTGAAAAAAGGGCTTATTCACAGCAGTGCTTAACTGTACAGGTTACTGAATATATGTAGTCAAATCAATACTTAAACAGTGTACATACAGCACTAGATGATGACAACTGTAACATTACTGCGCTACCATTAGCCAGTTTAGGTCATTCCTTTGGGAGGGTCACATCATACAGCATATGACACGTGCTATCTTTTTTTTTAAGTCTACTCATCTCTGAAATATGTTGTTTTAACTCAATTTTTCCCTGTAATCTGTTGTAACTTTTGGAAATTTATCTGCTTTATTTGTTTTACTCTTCCTTCTGAAGTTCATAAATTTGTCAAATGATTTGGTACTGTAATGTAAGAGGAAATCAGGAAGTTTCAGAACATGTTTGGCATGAACAAGACAAAGGTCCTGTCATTGAATCACCATTCAATTTCTGATTAAAGCAGAATTGAGGAGGGTTCAGAAATGTGCCACAGTGGTAATCCTGTGATCCAGAAGCATTGTATGTAACCATTACACATCAAAATGCAGCACACGTCAAGCCAGAATATCACTGTATTTATAATACCTTTTGACACAGTTGCACCCAAATAAGCAACATGAAAGATCTCATCTGCTAAGAAACACGATCACGAAATCCAGACAGGGAGTTCTCATGAATGGAATGAAAGGAACTTCAAAACCAGAAAAGTTTTCCAGGAAAGAAAAGCAAAATCTCAGTTGAAATATGCTGTCAGTTGTTAATGAACTTCATTAAAAGGTCAATGCCTGGTAAACATGTCAATCAATCACTGATTTTACGTGTGTCTGACTACAAATTTGAAAAATGGTGTATTTTGTTGGGCTTTTATAACCTCTAATTTTTACAGAGTGCCCAACTTAGTCATTGAAAAACTCTTGTATTTTTAGCCTTGCAATTTACTGCTATCCTCCAAAAACAGTCAAGTCGGGGCAGGTCAAGAAGGCAAATGGTTCCATTAAAAGGAAGCCGTAGGTAAGAGCACCAGTGAGGCACCGTTGTAATCACAGGCTTCATTTGGAAAAGTATCTCCATTACTTAGTTCTGCCAAGAGGGGGAGTTGGTTTGATATTTAAGGTACTCATCCCTCCAATTCCAAGAAGCCATCAAGCCTTACAGAATTTCAGGGATGTTCAAGAGCAACCACGCCTCTTGATTTGTCTCCTCCATTACTTCTGTGCTTCCTTGCTTCTCCTTTCCTCCCCACACTACCCGTTTTGTTCAGATTCTTAGTGGGCATCTACTTTGCGCTCACCACCGGGAACCTTGTTCACTCCTTTGCTTTTCTTCTTGTGGTATTATTTGTCCTTTATGTGTTACCTGTGTCAGAGCAGATAACTCATTCTTTCTGGACTATGTAGATAGGTAGCCAGCCTGCCGTATTAAAAACTAGCCGCGTGCCAGAGAATTTAAGATCTTGTGCCAGACATACAGAGGCAACAGTGCTAGACTTAATATACAAATAACTTTTTTTGCTGTTGTTTCTCTTTGTTGTTAACTACTGAATTAGTTTGCCTGGGTGGTGGTGGTGGTGGTGAGCTGTTCCTTAAACCGTCAGAGAATCATGCAGAGCAGGCAATAAATTTGCACTCAGGGTGGGCATCCTCTGTGTACTGCTGGTAGAGCTAAGCACTTTGCTAACGTTCATTAATATTCCAGACACGAAGAAAATAGGTAATAGCTCTCTCCCAGTCACAGAAGAGGAAACACCATGCAAACTGGCTACAGTAACTTATGCAAAGCAATTGAGGGAGCGACTGTCAGCCAAGAGATTAAAAGGCAGGAATTCCTGGGTTCTGGCTGTGTGCTGAGCACATCTTCCTCTACTTCTCTCTGCTTCAGTCTCTGACACACAGTTGGTTTTAGGTATTTAAGCTGAAAAAATGAATTAATTTCTTGTAAAAATAATAATTAAAAAAAAAATTAAACCGTCTACTTTCTTAATTGTGCAGAAGAATGGGTGGAATCTGCTTCCTGCCTTGTGTCCAAGGCCTGCGCTGTGAAGAAACCCATTGAACAGCTGTTACCACATTTTGTTCCATGCTGCTGGAGCAGGACTTCCCATAAGACAGGTCACCTGGAGTGTGACAGCAGACTTTAAGCAAAAGCACTACCATACGGTTGCTAATTCTGTGCTGACTGGGTAGACCATGCTCTGGCAGCCCTCTGACCTGCCCCAGCCTGGCTCTTCTTGTGCTTTCCCTACCACAGAATCATAGAATGGTCTGCGTTGGAAGGGATCCCAAGGATCATACAGTTCCAACCCCTGCCACAGGCAGGGACACCAACCTCCAGGTCTAGATCTACACAAGGTTGCTCAGGACTCCATCCAACCTGGCCTTGAACACCTCCAGGGATGGAGCATCCACCACCTCTCTGGGCAGCCTGTTCCAGCACCTCACCACTCTCACTATAAAAAACTTCCCCTTAATATCTAATCTAAACCTTTCCTCCTTTAGCTTTACTCCATGCCCCCTTGTCCTGCCATTATCTACCCTTTTAAAAAGTTGAATCCCCTCCTGTTTGTATGCTCCCTTCAGGTACTGGAAGGCTGCAATGAGGTCTCTCCTGCAGCCTTCTCTTCTCCAGGCTGCACAAGCCCAGCTCCCTCAGCCACTCTTTGCAGGGGAGGTGCTCCAGCCCTCTGATCATCTTTGTGGCCCAGGTAAACATGGCACCAACCATGCCCACTCACCTTTGCCTCAGAGCACCTTCCCACGGTAATGGCAAGATCTACACAAAGGAGCCCAAAATGATAAACCTACCCACCATTTAGGAGGGACACCTAGCCACTGCTGCTCATTTACTGCCCAGAGCTGCGGCCTGTGCCCTGCCCAGACCCCAGGGCCACGCTGCCTGCACACCCTCACAAGTCACCCGCCATCGCTGCCCCAATGCTGTCCGCATTCAGCGGCCTGCCTTTTGGGTGGGGAGGGGGTTCAGGGGGGTCTGTTTCTTGCTGTAAATAAATATATGCTGGCATAATGCTGCTACATTACATTGCTATAATAGACATTTCAGAACTTTTTAAGGCTAATTTGGGGGTGGGAGGGGCAGGGAAGCTTTTAAGTTCAGTGTCTTATGGTTCTTTTCAGTCAGAGAAAGGTTTTCTACCCAGGAAAGATGGCCCTGCTGAGGCTGAAGGTGCAAGACTCTTTTCATTTCTGATTTTAAATACGAAGGCTGAGAGAATGAGGGGGGAAAGCGATACAGGACAGTACAGGGGTATAGGGGTGAGGCGGCTCCCAGCAAGCCTGCTTGAGTTACTTGCTACATGTTAAGTGCTTGTGTAACACCTTCAGAAGCGTTCGGTTATCAGGGCGTACAGTGATGTTACTGTTTTGAGTAGCTCTATTGATTTTCTTTACTCAAGCCCAGCATACAGACGATTTGTGTGATGCACATTGAAAAGCTTTTCCCTCAGCTGAAAATGGGGAGGTTTCTTACTAAAAAGCACGCATTGCCAGAGAAAACACAGCCAACACATCCCAGCCTAGCAGCAATGGATGCCTTTCCTACTGCTCCCTCTAAAGCTGCCTCGCATTGCAGTGACACCACTGTGGATGGTGCTTCCCATCCTTGGAAAGCCACGTCTCTGCCTTCTCTTGCCATCCAATGAAAGGATGTTATCTTCATTTCCCAGCTGCAGGTAGAAACACCTGGCTCAGGCCGCTGAAGATAAAACCTGCTGTTTCGGCACCGGACGCCTTAACTTGCGGCATGTCTCTTGAAACACCGACGGGGCTGGTTTAGGCACCCGCCTGACCAGGTCCATCACCTGGGGGCCGTGCCCTTGCCCAGGGGCCGAGCACAACGGCCTTACGCTGTGCAGAAAGCCCCGGGGAAGGCTCGTCTCTCCAGCCCGGCTGTGCTCTCACCCGGCTCTCCCGCTCCCCGACCTCACCTTGGCCTTCCGGTAGAAATAGCTGAGCTGCGGAGGCTCTTCACGTCTGGCCGGGATGTAGCTGAAGGCGGAGAGGGCAGAAAGGGGAGGCCGCTGCCCCCTTCCCGCCGCGATACCGAGCGCCTCCTCTACCCCTCCCGCGTCCGGAGGCCCCGGAGCGACCGGGGGCTCCGGCGGGTCGGGTGAGGCCATGCTGCCGGCGGCCGCCGTTACCGGGCAACGCTCTGCCGCAGCCCGCAGCTCGCCCGGCGGCCCGAGCGGCGGGACCGAGGCGGGCAGGGGGGACCGAGGCGGGCAGGGTGGCCCGTAGCGCTGCGGAACGGGCTGCCGGCGCCGGGAGCGGGGGGAAGGAGCACAGACTGACCGAGTGCTCCGCTGGCGCCAGAAGCAGCCTCTTCTAGGTGGAGAGGTTGGCCCGGCGTGGTGGTTCCAGCAGAATGAGGGCCCCAGGTCATGAGGAGCTTGGGGTGTCTTTGGCCAGCGCCTCCTCGCCCACTCTGGCGCAGGTTTTAAGGAGGCATTTCACCGTTCTAGGTGACGCAGTTGGAAACCTCTCTTGCCCACCAACACGCACTCCGGCGGCATTGGGAGCAAGCGTGTCCCAGCTGTGTGTCTCTAAAGCACCTCATTCCCAGTTCCAGGATTCACTCCGGTTACCCTGCTTTCACCCACACGCTTAACGCTGCCCGTCCCACTTCTCACTGTGCTGCCTGGGGATCTCCGACGACCTTGGTCGGTATTACCTGCCCTTTCAGCAACCACAGTAATGGTGCCATAGGTACAGTGTTATTATTCCTATTTGTGTTAGTAGTACCGCTGTTACCAACAATATTGTTATCATTGTTGTGTTTTGGCAAGCACTTTCACAACAGTGCCCTTCCAAACATCTTATTTTTGCTGAATACCCAAGATTTATTTAAAAAGCACCCCAACATTCAGGGTACCAGAGATCTTCACAGCCCATTCTTTGGGGCATCTTGGACCCATGCAGTAATTAAGGTCAACTGTTGAGGAAAATCCCACCCCTGCTATGTAGCTGCCACTCTCCCACCAGTAACACACCAAATAATGTTGCCTCTTGATTCTTTGCAAGTGCAGGGTGGAGGTATTTATATTCCACAGACCCAGGTGGGTGTTTTTTGCTTTTTTTTTGTTTAATCATTCTTGACAATTTCCATCTGCTTATCTAATAGCGTCCCTCTACCAATTAGGATCCTCGTCTTTCTGTAGCATGGGCCAAATTAGCACAGCATAAGCAAGCAGTGGAACTGAAAATCCAGCAGCTGCTTTACATCAGCTTCCCACGCAGATATACGTTTGCCTCTGTGCAAGTGCTTTTTTGTAGTTTAGTCCGAGCACCAAGAGATAGCAAACCCATTTATAAAGAGCAGCTCAGCTGAAGCTGTGGCTATAAATAGAGGCGCAGGAAACCGTTCGCCAGAAATACAAACTAAGCTAGGCAAGAGCTCTGAAGTGAGATCTGAAAGGCTTCTCTCTGGTCTTCTTTCTACTGTTCACATGTAGCTCATTTTGATTAACATTTAAGATAGCATTAATTGAATTGCACTATCTGGATGCAGTAAGAGATTGTAAAAAATAGTGCTGGAGGCTTGTAACAGATTTGTCCTAAATGCCTCATTTGAAATCATTTAAAACGTTTCTTTCTCAGTTCATTTTTCCTTCCAATGAACACATAAATCCCTTTAGAATGATCTGAACCCTGTAAAGGCTTTTTCTTCCCAGGCACCTTTTGCAGACTCCCCAGAAGCAGGATATGAATCCCCGGGGGGGGTTTGTGCCAGTTACAGCCAGACATCAATCATATGCCACTGCCATGCTCCTGTGGAGCCCAGTTCCTGTTATGGAGTAGCACAGGAGGTCAGTCAGTTTCCTTAGTAACTTAAATATGAACATGTAAACAATTGTGAGGGCGATGGTGCAGTTTTAATCTATATGGCCAAAACTATCTACTGAACTACAGCTGAGTTCAGAGCCCAAAGTGTTAAAAGTTGCTTTGAATTTGGTGTCTTACACAGGAGAAGTTCAATTGCCAGCCTCTTTAGGGAGTAGCAATATGCCCCTCGGGTCACCACCACCACGTTTCCTGAATTTTGAATATGTTGATATGTACTTTTATAGCTATAAAGGTGTCTCTGGGGCAGGGTGACTGTTTTGAAATACCCAGCTAGATTATGTACAAGAAAATTTGTGAAGCAAATGGTAACGGGGTGTGTAGGGGTCTGTGTGTGGCAGTAGGTTGTGTGTGTGTGTCTGTGTGTGTGTAGATGACGACAGAAGGATGGAGACAGGGTGGACACAAGAGGACAGACGACACATAACCGGACAGGTCACTGATATGCAGGAAAACCCACAGTAGCCATGTGCTTCCTACAAGGTGTCATACCAGTTTCTAACTGGTGTAACTGAGAGTGGAGATGGCCAGCCTGCTGTCAAATTAAGGTTTATCAAATCATCTCCTGTCATTGCAGTTTGACCTCAACATATATGACTGCCATGTGTTCCTAACCCTTGGCTGATCCACGAAGGAGAGACGGCCTTTGCCAACAAACACTGCATTCAATGGCCCTTGCAAAACAAGTTAAATAAAAAACAGCTCAAAAGCACAGTCCCTCTTCCACTACCACAGCTTTGGTTCAGGCCAGCAGTTTCACACAAGTCCTTGTTTCTTCCAGACCCTGGATTAGTGACAGACCACCCATCTCAAACAGGACAGCTCTTTGGAGGTTTTCTGAAGGAGATGGAGACAGCTGTATGTCACCTGCAGATGTCAGCACACCTTTTGCAATCTTCAGGAGGTATTTTTGTTGTTGCTGTTTATGATCTACTCAGGAAAATTTTTGCTTTACCTTGAATATACCTGTCATTTCAATTAAGCCTCTACACAGGGACTGTGGCTTAGGCTCAGTCTGCAGATTCCAAACATTTCCTGGGAGGCTTGTGAATACAATTCCAGCTGCCTAATGGGGGAATGAAGCTTTCTGAATAATTGTCATTATTTTTAATAATTTTAAAACAGTTATGAAACGATAACGGAGATAATTTGCAATTATTATTTGTATGCTGACTGATACCTGCTAAAAGGATATTCCAACTCACCGAGTGAGATGAATATTCTGTTCAGTCACTCTCTCAGCAAGTAGATTAATGCTCAATTTTATACATGAGGTGACATTACTTTTGTAACAGGTGTTATGTGTAACCCTGTTTTGGAATGAAAACATCCAGGCATATAAATCTTCCAAAGTACTTCATGTGCATTTTTCCCCATTAAAGACTGCCCAGAGTCTTGTCCTTCCCTGGAGACATTCAACACCCGCCTGGATGTGTTCCTGTGCGATTCAGTCTAGGTGATCCTGCTCTGGCAGGGGGGGTGGACTAGATGGTCTTTCATGGTCCCTCCCAACTCCTAACGTTCTGTGATTCTGTGAGTTTCATGAAGAGCATCTCGATGGCTACAAATATATTTTTAAAATAGCGCATCAAAAAACTTCAGGCAATTCTTAGCAGAATCTTCGTTTCGAACGGTGGCACCCTACAGTGTAATGGGGTTTATATCTTCATAGCTGCCATCAGGTTTAAAATATTCTCAACTTGCATTTTGACATATTAAAAAATACAGTGACCTGAATAATCCCTGCCCCTAAATCTCAAAATGTTTAAAGTGAGTATGTAGCAAACCTAAGGATGAACCAGCTGCAATTGATTTATACACCACTTTTGAGGAATTCACACAAATTTGAAGTACTTAAAGGGACAAAGGTAGTCTCTTAATTCCATGTTTCTTTTCAGGCACATACATCTCGTTCTTCATTGATTCCTCCCTGTAATCACTCCACTGTTTTAGATTAAAAAAACCCAAAACAAAACGTAACAAGGCCTAGTCTTAAAATTGTTTGGGGTCCACCTGTAAACAGTGTTGATGGGTATTATCTAGGTCAACTGAAGGAGAATCTGCTATCTGAAAAACTGTCTTCATAAAGAAGTAAAACCAAAAGGAAAACAATGTATGAAAGGACAAGGCAATCCTTGCCTTTAACAGTAAATCTGCTGTTATATAAAGCATGCTGACAGCACAGTTGATTATTTGTCCTGATAGCAGGTTCTGAGAGCAAAACGGGACACTTTCCACATCTGTACCTTCAGGTGTGCACAGCTGTCACTTTAGAAACCAACAGGTTGAACTCCTACCTGTGCCTCAGTGGGAGAAGGGAAGGTATGTAGACTTTTTTTTAACAAATAGAGGAACCACAGAATAGTATAAAAAGAATGAAAAATGCTTTTCACACAGCGCAGTTCTGATGCTAATCTCTCTCTTTAGAAACAGCAGCTAAATATCAGTAATTTACAGGTAATCCCAACTACTTTTGCAGTTCACAAAAATATCTGCAAGTCTAGTCTTTCTTCCTGTCCCTTGGTAGCCCTCCATAAACTGGAGCAAAGCATTGACTTTGACAAAGAAATCTGTCAGGATGTTCCTGTTTGGGCTTCATTTTCCTGGACCACAGTGGATCACTCTTACATGGATCGTCTGGCTGCTGCCTCATGCTGTGCAACACGTTTTGGAAGTCGTGCTCTTTGTGGTTTGTTGTGACCTACGAGCTACAGCACCAACATGGAAGCTGTAGAACTTGAGCCTCACTGTGATATAGAACATGTGGCCTGCCAACCACCTGCTTGTACGGTTATCATAGAGCTTTTCAGGTTACAGGAGCCGTGCGATATCCAGTTATGGAGGCAGATGAAATTGCTGCAGGAGAGGAAGAAAGAGGATACAAGGACTCTGGGCAAATCTAGAGGGGAAAAACAAACCAGCATTAGCAGTAGATGTAAAATGCATTGGAAGACAAAAAATATTTATTGGATAGCTTCTAAGCATTAGAAAGATAACAATAGTAACTGGAGAGAGGGTGTCTGCATCT
Organism: Gallinula chloropus; assembly: GCF_964237585.1. Lineage (NCBI taxonomy): Eukaryota > Metazoa > Chordata > Aves > Gruiformes > Rallidae > Gallinula > Gallinula chloropus. The sequence continues at coordinate 76,332,754 of NC_140086.1, read as the reverse complement.
TTCTCTGTCTGGGCATCATACTGCATGTATAATCATATTTTGCCCACTTTCCTTAGCAGGATTTGGCTGCAGGAACCTGAATAGAACTACAAAATGAGAGAAGAACACCAGAGAAACATGAGTTCTCCAAACAAGGGCATTTTCAACATGCTCGTGGAGGGCATGTAAGTATTTTTGTTTTTATTTCATTGGGCCAGTTAGCTCATGGCCCTCCAAATGTTTTAATATATCATGGCTTACAGAAATGTAATATTGTTTAGCTTGTATAAAAATCAAGGAAACAAGGCTGTTGAGTTAGGTACAAGTTTTGCTACTGATGCATAAATTGTGCAAGAATACAAACAAAAAGCAAAATCCTGAATGTACAGGTGATACCTGAAAGCTGCACAGAGATACAACAGTACAATACAATCATCTTTACATAAAGGGTTTTCATTCATAGCAATAAATGATTGCTTTGACCTGTAATAATACTAGAATGATTTTGAGGGTCCAGAGCACATTCAAAGTCTAAGAGATTTTATCTTTCTTTTTTTCTTTTTTAATTGTTCCTAGGACATCTTCGTAGGAAGTGTAGAGGAGGGAATTAGGAGAAGTCTTAAGCGTAGTTCAGTGATTTAGGCAATGACTAGGAGATTGTTTCTGCTGCTGTGTGAGCTATCTGGCAAGTCTTTCATTCCATTGGAAAATATTTATCTTATCAGTTAAAAAGGAAGAAATCCTAAAGGCAACAAAACCTTTTTAATAACTTTTCTATTACACTGACCGCCTATCTTGAGAGTTACTGATAAAAAGTCTCCAGCTCTGGGTCAGACATCAGGTGTGTTATGTTGGACATAACTGGAATAACTTGCATTTTGCTTTTAGACTAACGGGATCAAAACTCAGATGGTCTGTTTTTCTGCAAATGTAGGCATTTGAAAGCTACTGACATTCCAATTTGCTAGCGGGCAGACAGCTGCTCTGAGAAAACTGTGCCACACTCAGTAAGACTGTGGCCTGATGCCATTTATTTTTGACCCACAATTTTGAGAACTCCTTCTGAAAGGACACCAACACAATAAAAATGTAGATATGTGTTTCATGAATGAGAAGTCTGAATGCTGTTTACATGTCAGTAACATGCCAGAGCTAACAGTGCGTCAAGTTGCCTTCCGTATTCATATGGGATCAGTCAGAAAAAGATCTTGTAACTAAATGGTATTTTTCAAGTAGTATTTTAATAATTTTGCTCTTATTAGGCCGTTATGAGTAAAAGAGTATGTTAATTTCAAGTACTGGTGATAGGAAAGCAAAAATTAATCTTTACTACGTATGCTTCAAAGGAGCATAGATAGTACAATTACCTGCTTTCACTTGGCTCATCTGTGGAACTCTGTGACTGCGATATGTTTGAATTAAATGGGATTTAAATCAATCTCAAATATCCACCCAATAGTATTTTTTGTATCTTCTGCTCATACACACGTCTTGATAAAGTCCTTTAAATATCCCATTAAAACTGGCATTGCAAAGGTTAAGTGAAAGGCATGCAAGGGCAAAAGAAGTTGTTAAAGTGCAAACCAAACAAAACATTTCTTCTCTGGTGCACCTTCTCCTAGTTACTGTGTAAGCATTGCAGGCCCGTTGTGAAGTAGCTGCACTACTACTGTCTCCAGTGTCCCCCAGTTTGCTTGTGTTTCTGGGTTTGAGGTCAGTCTTCTGTTATCACCTAGGGAGTAAATGACTGCAGAGCGCCTAGGGTGCCAGCCAAGACTGAAGACAATAGAGATCACCCAATTTCTGAAAGGCAATAGCAAGCCTAACAGATATTACTGGCCAAGGCTCTTGGAGATAACTGGCCATAGCCTGCCTCAACATCTACCCGCTGGATAAAAAGCAGCAACAGCAGCGGCGGTGGCAGCAGCAGCAGCGGCAGCAGCAGCAGCAGCAGAGGACGCTCAGGTTTGGAGTGACAGAAGCCATGGAAGGAAGCAAAACTAAGAGACAGCAACAGTAAGACAAAGTACATAGAAACTTTTAATGAATTAACCTTACAAAAGACAATAGCTTCAAAACATCTGACACGTTTGTACAAAACTATTCCAGCATTGTTAGTTCTCTCTTCAGAAAGAATGCCAGCAAGCCACCCAACGTGTCCCTGGCTATGAGATGCAACTGGTGATCACATCCAAATCATGTGTGGACAGAGTAAACTTATTTACAAATACTGTGTACTTTAATACCAGATTAGTGGATGCTATTGGGGAGCGACTGTATTTTCCAGAAAACACCATGCATCAGAAAATAGTATGCACCCCTAGCTTTATTGCCTTTTTTCCCCCCATTTGTCACTAACATCTCTTATTAGTCCTTTCAGGATGATTTATCTCCTTTTAATTCCTATTCCTTCTTTTCTTGGTTTTGAGTAACAGTGCAAGTTGCAGTACAATCTTCCAGTCCTCTAGCGTACATCACGACTGTCCTTGAACATAGGAATATCAAGGTGCAAAATGATGGCTCATGGGACTATTCTGCAGCCAGATTAAAATAAGTGCCACATACCAGAAAATAGCACGCATGTTAAGGGCCAAAATGTAGTTAAAAAGTGCGTGATACTTTCCTGAAAATATGGTACTGATGACACGCACAAGCATTCTTCAAGATGCCACGTTCCCTTGTGAAAGGGATCTTGTCATTTCAGTATGGACAAAGTATGTCTTAAGTTCTCCTTTTCCTTTTACATTTATTATTCCTCTGCAAGTGCTCATGTAGCCCAGTGTCTGCAGCACATTGTTCGTCTCCTCTGTAACCTGCAACGACACAGTGACACAGCCAGTGTTGATAACAGAGCAAAGCAGAATCTTCTTCTAGGGTGTGAAGCAAACGTATGTTCTGAGCAATTATAAGGTCTTTGCTATAATGCTTATAAGGCCTTTGAGGGTCTCAAGTGGGGTCTGAGCACCTGAGCTTTCCAAGATTCTGTTGCTGGATGCCCATTCTAATCACGTCAAGTATCGAGTTGGGTATAACCATTTCCACACCTGGGCTCGGAGGTACACAAATGGTGCCTGGGGCGACTCTCTTCCTCATACAACATTTTTCTCAACTTCAGGAGCTGGTTCTCACTTCAGCAGACCCAAGCTTCCCCATCTTTTTCCAAATCCTAAGGCTGTGTGAATGACGTGATACTAAGCTATTGCTGTAGCCTGTGAGAGCCGCCCTTGGCAGTTCTTCACACAACTGGCTGCGAACCAAACGTGAGGCACTTCTGCCCCTTTAGCCAACAGCCCACTAGGACAGAGGTTGTTCAACAGCACCAGTTGTCTCGACTGTTTGTGAAGCAAGCGACTGTTTGTGGATGTCATTGCTTTGACATGCCTTCTGTTTGCAGTTTTGACCAACATTTGGTAACTCTGCTTCTCCATAATTGAGTTCTGAATAGTTTCAATCATAGATGTGGCGTGCACGCTGCGATCTCAACGTGCTAGTCAGACACTCAAAATGCGACTCCCGAATACAGAATCACTGGGAAGTTAGAAAGTTTAAGGTCTTTTCTACACAGGTCTATCTATAATCTATGCAGACAACAATCAATAGAGACTATTCATCAGCATGATTTATTAAAAGGGAAGTTTCATGATTGCTTTATGGATTTAACTTGATGTATGGCAGTTATGGTGATTTCCTCTTATTTAGAAATAATCAATATCAGGAATGCCATCCAGAGATAAGGTAGCTCGTATTTTATGAGTTTAGAAATTCGCAGAATGAAAATGCGATTTCCCTCAAATCTTGTTGGTCTAGGGATGCATTCCAGGCGACCCATGACTTCCTCAACTGTATTCCTCTGTAGGGTCCAGACAAAGCTTTGACTCTCCTCCCATATTCCCTATTATTTTCTTTTAATTCTTTACTTTCCTTCCCAATGTCTAATTCTTTTGAAATGTACAAATGCAGCTGTTATTTTTTTTTCTGTAGGCATCCTTAACTTTAAAACACACACCTGTTTAGTGTAATATAAATATAGATAGATAGATAGATAGATAGATAGATAGATAGATAGATAAAATGCTTTTTAAGCATGAAACTCAAAGCATGAAGATAAATACTAGGCCAAACGAAGAGTAATATAAATATAGATAGATAGATAGATAGATAGATAGATAGATAGATAGATAGATAGATAAAATGCTTTTTAAGCATGAAACTCAAAGCATGAAGATAAATACTAGGCCAAACGAAGAGTAATATAAATATAGATAGATAGATAGATAGATAGATAGATAGATAGATAGATAAAATGCTTTTTAAGCATGAAACTCAAAGCATGAAGATAAATACTAGGCCAAACGAAGACTTGCCTGTATTTTATCTAAGACACCAGTGCTGTCCATCCTGCTGGCCACATTTACTGTGTTGCCCCAGATATCATATTGTGGTTTTTGAGCTCCAATCACTCCAGCTATTACAGGTCCATGATTGATACCTGGAAAACATCAGAACTTAACATTAATAAAGAAGATCCACGAAACAAGAAAACACAGAGCAACCTGGTAACATATGTCAATGAACATGGTATCTGGCCTGTGCTGAATAGTGAATACAGCAACCACTAGTCTGTTCACAACTGTTTTTATCAACCATTTAAAGCAGAAGGTTAGTTATAAAAATTAATGCCAAAAGTTAGTTAATCTAATTTTAGTTTTACAGCTCCTTCCCATCCTGAGTAGATTTGGTGTTTTCAACCATTAGTAGCCTAATAACTTGCTACTGCTTTTAACAGACAGCATGAGGAACACACTGTGGGACACCAACAGCTTCTGGGAAAACAGATATACAAGAATTTCTTTTCACTTCTACTTGTAGCGAAAATGACTACTCCTCCTTGCAATAGTTGATGGCCAAATCAAATTACTTTTATAGTACTCTTTGCTTCTTTAATGTAGAATAAACTAACATGAATGAGCTGGAAGGGTTTAAAGCCTTCTTCTGAAGACTGAGTTGCCCATAGAATGGTGCTAAATAACTGCAGTATAAATGTGTGTATTCAGGTAATCAGATTAAGCATGGATTAAGAATAACACATTGCTAGCTCTAAAACACACACTCTAAGAGTGGAGAAAAACATGGTGCAGGCCCTCAATAGACTCTGGGCAGTTTTTTATCTTGCAGTCAGTCTGTATCTTGGGGTACATTTGTAAAGTGAAGGAGTTGTGCTCTCCTAGTAGGGAAGGAAACCGGGAAGCAAAATCAGGAGCACTGTTATTAACCCGGAACAAATAAACTGGACCTGTAACTATACATACCAGTGAGCAGGAAAGCCAGGTTAAGCCTGGTGGGAAATAAACCCACAGACAAGTGAGTAGTTCAGATTTCTAAAATTATCTTCACATGAGTGGATCAAAACTGTCTTCTGTTCATTCCCTATCAGAAACCATCACTGGGGATGTGTCTGTGCAGCAGAAAGAAAGTGTGATTGTAGAACGGGGAGGCACCTCTGAGCTGATCACTTGGTGTGTATCATATCCAACATGGCAGCATGGGCTAGCAACGAAGCTATATGCCCACTTGGAAACCCTGGAAAAAGTGACTATAACAGTTATGTTTAGAAAATCAGGAAAATATGCAAACCCTAAGAGGTACCAGGTAGAACCCGATAAATATTTGTCAAAGTGCTTGGGCTAAATGCACAACTCTGCAGTGACAACCAAGCCACGGGTGTGTCTGTCTGCTTCATGACATCCAAATGTAGAAAACATTATGCACCTGGGACTTGAATCCACAAAAGCCATCTGCTGAGTAGCCCAAGCCGGCTAGTAGGGACTACTGAAGAGGTGTGTGTGGCACACACTCTGCCACAGTCCAGAGATTAAGGCAGTGCGGTTGGAATTGCCTACAAAATACAGTGGTCAGGATGGGACTTTATTTTTTTAACCTCCTTACTGAACTGCCACTGCTGACGGTTTGAGTTACACTTCAGGGGCTGGAGACCCAGCTTCAGATGTGTTCTTCTTCAAGGAGGACCCATATTTCTTAGGAATGTGTTTTGGCCACCCACGCATTCTGGGATGTGCTGCTCTGCGTCACTCCTGCCACCATGGGTCTCCTTCTCATGACAGATGTGAATGTTTGTGGGGCAAGGCTGGATGAGTAGTACTGTCAGTCCAAGTGAATGCTCTGACAAAGGGTGATACCATCTGCCTTTTTCTCTCATATCAAAAGTGACATTTAATTATACCATGAAAAGGCAAATACTATTCAGAGAATATCTCATGCCCAAGTATCCTACAGCCTGGGCTCATAGTATTCTCCAGGGAGCAGGGAGCTCCACACTTGAGCGGCCTCAGCCAAAAGCAGGAACCCAATTCACCGACGACGACACAGACAAATGTTCTAACCATGAAGCTATATGGAAAGCAACGTCAGCCTCTATTTTGTTGGGGAAAAAAAAAACCAACTACCCGTGCAAAACATGCCACAAAAGCGTATTTGAGCTTGTCTAAATATAATTTAAGTTCCCCTCTCCCCCTCCTAACAACATCAGGGGAGGCTGTGTACCCCCTAAGGCACAACTAGTATTTCAGGCGCTCACAGAAAATGAAGGTTGAAAGCTGAGACCTCTTGTGAGTTGCAGCAGTTCTGGAGTTAGAAGCTGGCTGAGGAAGGCTTTTACAAATGGCAGATTTGGTTTAAAACCTTACAGTGGGGATTATATCGGGAGTAGATGTTCAAAGGTTTCTGTGGCTCTAATTGCTATGGTCATGGGAGGATCATGGAGAAATGAAGATGGGAAGTGAAGATCTCAGTGGCACCTATATTGAGTTAAGGTGTCAAAAGTGCCAGTTTGTGACCTGTGTCCCACTGTATATTTAATCACTCCTCATTTCCTGAAGCACAGGAGTCTGACTTCACTGGAACCTACACCAAACACTTTAAAAATAGCAAGTAGGATTTTTTTTTTTGACACCCTAGAAAGTTTCCTTCACGATCCCCACTTTAAAGGATTTGGTATTACTTTTGTAAGTTTGCAGGTGTAACCCTGGCACTCAGCAGCACCCATCTGTACTGATGCCACTGGTATATGAGCATGTACGTGGCATGTGCCGTCCATGGCCAGAAGAGAACTTCTATTCCCTACAGAAGTATGGTATCTCTACAAGGGGGGTTTAACCCCATCAACTTCTGTAACACTTTGGGAAGGAAGCATACGTTAGATTTCCTCTGTCATTTTTTAACTCTAGCGAGGAAGACAAAACACGTGGGCAAGGGAGCGGTCTCAGGAACCCCCGAGTGTTTCAAGGCAGAAGCCAGCAAGTTTTGCCAGTGGGTGGCACTGTGAAATAAACCAGAGGAGCAGCCCAAAGGGACAGGCCGTGGCACAGCAAGGAAAAGACAAAACAGGAGAGTAAATGTTGGAAATCGAATACTTCTGACATGTTTACAGGATTGATGAGTTTCCAATATTTATTTACTGCTTTCATTTCACACTTTCCAAGTTACATATTGCATTCTAAAACTGCTGTGTATTGCTATCAGGAACTAGACGTTTTGGAACATATGGTGCTTGACCAGCTCTGAATTAATTTATTTCATCATGCTTTCCATATATTACTGCAGCCACCTATTTCTTTTTTTTAGAATACCCTCATCTGCAACTAGAAGAAATTAGCAGGGATAATATAAGGGAAAACACTTTCAAATACAAACTAGTTATCTTTGCTCTTCCTTGTCAATAGCCACCCAATAGCAAAGAAGAAAAATAGCCTCCTTTGTCTAACACTGGGAAGGGAAGGGTGCATTTTTGTATGCTTGCTTGAGTTTGGTACATCTAAAATATTTCCAACTCCTGCCTCACTGGCCTTCTCTATCTCTTGTCCTCCAAAACCATTTATTACAGTTACTATAAAACCATTCAGAGCCACAGGAATGCATTTTTCAACCATTCTTTACTTGGCAATGCCACCCATTTCTGAGTCTTGCCTTCAAACACTCCTTTGCACCACATCAGTGGTTAACAGGCAGTACCATGTAGGCTGCCTTTAAACTGGGTGAAGCTGGTGCTATTTCTTTTCATGTCCCTTTTGGTCAGTCCTCCTGACACTTCAGTCAGCTGGTACTTCACACTAAATTCTCCCCCTCCCCCATGATACTCTCATAAAAATCCCATGATACATACCTACTCGTAACTTGAAGTCATTGAAGGAATGCTTGTTTATGACATCCAGTTTCGCCACCAAGGCAAATGCAAACTCCACCATGGTTCCTATGTGCATATACTGTCGTTCAGGTTCCTGAATTTAAACAGCCAAACAAACAGAATAAGGTAATTTTCCTTAGCCTTAGTTGCTGTGAGAATACAACCAAATACGGTGAACTCTTGAAAGCACTTAAACCCTTAGGGATTTCCTTATGCCAGCAGCCAGCAGAGGAAAAGTAATGTAGAACAAGGTTCCCTGTCCACCATCAATAAGATCAAACAGTGGCCAGTAGATCAGGATGCATTTTATTTACCACAGTCAGGCAGTCTAGAGATGATCGATCCAAAACATGTCTAATTTTGATTGTTGAATAACCGATTAGCTGCTACCAAATCCCACAGGCAATCAATATCTATATGTGCCCAGGATTTGCTCATTAACTTGCTCTAAGCGTCTGCTTCCATTTTATGCCCTGTAATAATAAATAATGCATGTGGACAGCCCCACAGAGACTCCCCCCTCGCACTGTAGCACAGCTCAGCACCCTAGTTACTGCATTAGCTCCAGTGAAATTCACAATTTTGAGTTCCTCCGCTTCTCTCATCTCGATGATAAGCAAGGACTTCTGAGGACATCTAATAAAATATAAGAGGAAGAGAGGAAGAAGGCAACCTATCTCTTTCTCCCTAATTTACTAGCTCAGAGCTTATACTACTTATAAAGGCTATAGACCTACGCGTCTCCTGATATATAACAGTGTAGCCTGATTTTTAAGTACTGGTTTGAGTCCCCTCAGGCTGAGGAGAAAATTGATTTTCAGGCTTCTGCAGCACAGGATAGGACCCCTGACAAGAGGATGATTTCATAAGAGATGGACTCACTGATCGTTAGGAGAAATGACTGAACCTTCCACATTTCTTGAGATACAGTGACAGAAGAGATAGACAGATGACAACTTTCAGGAGATGATTCATAGAGTAGATGCATCAGCCTAGGTGGGACAGTGATGGTGCTTGCCAGAGCAGCTGTTTAGATGAATGAAGCCTGTTTCCTTTGAAGTTAACTCCTAGCTAAGACAGATGGTTTTCTGTTCAGTTAATGTATTCAGAGCCCATCTTTAAGGACTTAGTCTTCCTTGGGTGCTTGTTTTAAGCTGGGGGCTGTCCCAGCATTATGCCTAGCAGTTGGTCACCACCACACTAGATACTGCAGTATCTGTGGATCTCTGGGTGTCTGGATTGAAGGCTGCTGAGTTTTGGTGGGTTTCTTTTGAAAATGTGTATTAAGTCACCAGCAGAACATTAAAAATTGGATCTCTTGATTCACGGTTTGTGAAAATAACTCAAGCAACAAATTTCTTCCTGTGCACATGCCAGTTTTAGCTGTGACAAAAGCTCCTCTGAGTCTTCTCATCTCCAGTCTACAGTTCTGCATTTCCTTCATCCCCTTCACCTCCCTGCATCAAATGTCAGAGCTAATTTAAAGTCATCCTTTTTTTTTTTGTCCTCAGGATCCTTAGGGTCTCTAGTTCAGGCGTTAATTGCTTCTGTGTAGAGGGAACATAAGTTTGGCAAGAGCATGTTAATCCTTAGCAGAGAATGTGTTGATTCGTAATTGCTGTTTCTCTGTCGCTAACCCATAGTACTCTAAAGATCATGGCAAAAGCAAGGTTTTTGCTTTAAAGTTATGAATTGCTTCTCTGAACTTCATTTCTACTGACTCCAGTTCCCAATCCTACCCTATTAAGTAAACCAGAAACAAAGCAATATGCTCTCCATGCTGAGCCTGAGGGTTCTTTAAGTGTATGGTTTGTATGGCTACTCATCCCTCCCAGCTTACAATGGAAAATACTCATCCTTGCAGTCTTTTATGTACTCTATCAATCCCATTCTGCAGCAGCGGGTAGGAATAAAATACTGCATTGTATTTAGAGTGGAAGGCCTGTTTTAGACTTAGCAAATACAGAGATGCCATTTTCAAAGCACAATGTGAAGAACAGTTATTCACAGACTACTAAAGTACACACTTGTCCCATATAATATAATCTAAATTAGTAAGAAAAAAACTAGACCACAAAATTATGCATAGCCTTCAGTTTAATGAACAGAATGATAGCCTTCACTCAAACACGTTTTTTATTAAGCAGGAACCTTTTCTGTACCTGACACTGTTCTTGGTTGGGTGTAGCACTCAATCCCGTTGCTGCCATGTAAGTGCTTCCAATGGTCTTTATCTTTTCAACTCCACTGAACTTTGGCTTTGACAATAACTGTAAAACAAGGAGGGTTGTTTGTTATTCAGATCAGCAGCCTTGTTACTCCAACAGCATTGTCACTCTAACAGCATTCAGAACATCAGTTCTTACAGCAGTCTCTTAATAGACCTCACATGGCTTCACAAATATATACAGTTTGAAGGACTTAAGGATGGATAAAACAATAGTTACAGCCTCCAAGGAAAGGTAATTTCTGTCTGCTAAATACCTTTTATTATAAGGGGACTAAATTTATAGTAATGAGAATAAATTCCACCTTATCATACATGCAGCTCTTAAAGTCAGTAGACTTTGCACTCATTTGATACTGGAACTGAGTCACCAGCTGAGCAGCTTTCTGAGAGTAAGCATCTTTTTCATGTCAATAGGACAGTCCATGCCAATGGGACTAAAATCCACGGATTATAGTTCGTATCCCAGGTTGCTTTGGACATTCAAATGCTCTCTAAAGGGGTTTGCTGCTAAAATACCCTCTATAGATGCAGATCCACAAATCCAGACTGTGCTCTCTGAGTCATGACATTATGCCTTTCTCCAGTACCTTCCTTACTTCATAACTTCCTTTAAGACAAATAATGTTCTCAGTGAGACCTTCACAGCTGCATGTTCATGATCCATCTGCAGTCATAATCTGTATTTGCTTGGGACTTCAGAAAACGGAGTATTTAAACTCATACAATCCTTTCTGTTGCTCATGTATCAACTCTGTATAATACACAGATCAGGTATAACACAAAGCTGTATTGTTTTAGGGGACACAGATTTACATACCTGGCTTTAGGCACTAGTATTTCAAAACTGTAGTTAACATATGGCATGGAGCATGACTGCCTCATGAATTGCAGCTCAAGGGCAGAAATTTCTCTATCAGATACACACAAAGGATTCTCATTACAGCTAATCAAAAGTAATTGAATGTGATATCAGATCAATATCTGATATACCCCAAATAATTTTCTTTTTCCTTTGATACTCCCTGTAAGCAATTTCCACGTGACTAGGCCCACAAAAGTTCTTTTCTGACAGCTCTTCCACTCTCTTTCAAGTATATTTGCTTACTGTTGCATACCCTGGGTTATTAAGATTGAAACCATATGTTGATTGTTGTTAGAAGTACATACATCATCGAAGTCAGCAATGATCTCATTTAGCAGCCTGAGACATTCCAAGCCTTCCTTATTTACATCAGATTCTGTGTAAAATTCCTTGAAATCCGGAACAGAGGCAAACATCACACAGACACAGTCATATGACTGATGATATAGATCCTGTCCAAAAGAAAATAGCATAGAGAAAAAAAATCATACTCTGCTCTAGATAAGAGTTTCTTTATGACTACACAGTGTACTGGTTCTGAAAAGGGAGGCATTGTAGTTATTGGAATGCCTTAAGATGGTGAGTCAGTATTTTTTGCATTTAGTTGCACTTATTAATTTTAAACAGTGTGTAAACATATTTGTTAGAGAGAGACTCAACAAAAGTTATCCTTTTTTTCTCCTAAACATTAACTACATTTATATGAAATGCTCATAATTTATTAGATAGGGCCCATTTCTGGGGCTTCTCATGTTGAGGAGTTGTTTTGCCTTGCATGGCTGAAACTATATTTTTGAAAATAATCTCTCATTTATAATTAGCTGTTTGTGTTACTGTAATAACTAGAAAACTAAAATGAAATCACAAACCCAATGCACTGCAAATGCATAATGCATAAGAATCCAGATAGTTCCTAACCTAAAATGACAAGATGTCTAATAGGACAAAACAATTGTCATTTCTTTTCTATAAAAAGGAGCCAAGGCAAAGGGAAAGAAGTCACCTGAACTAAAACTTATTTACGTCAGAATTGCTGCTATTTTCTCTGACCAGTGAAATGAGAGCACCTCTGCTCCACAGGAATATTCTGGTGATAAAAATGACCAACCAACCCCCACCCCTGCTTCAGTTTCCTCTCTGCTGCCCTTAAACATTAGAATAGCTCTTCTTTCAGGATAAATTCACATCCTGAATAAAAAAGGAAAGAAGGAGTATTTATTAAACTAATACTTTTAAAGAAAACTTAATATCTGTGCACAAAGGTAGCCACAGCAATAAAAGATCCTGTAAGCTACCATAAAGTAAAATTCTGTCCCAGTTATTATTTGAATAAAACATCGATTTCAATACTCATGTGAATAAGGTGAATAGGATTTGTTCTGTGATTCCAAAAAGCATAAAATATTATTTTCCTTTGTACTTATCAAAACCTTTTGGGTTTTTTTTTTTTCAATTTCACTGGCAGTATGTTTCTTTTTGAAAGAATGTGGTGTGTCTCTACACAGATGTGTACAGATATAGCAAATCTCTGTTGGCAATGTACAGCTGAAAAATAGCAGAACTATGGGAAAACTGCTGTCCACCTCATCCCAGAACAGGTGTGAGGGAAGTTTCTGGTCAAACATGACAATGATGGTGGATAGGGAGGACCATGGGCAGCTGGAGGGGGAGGAGGAAGATGATTTATTGATAGATTTTTCTGTTCCTTTATTTTCTAAGGATTCCATACCCAGAGCATCACTGAAGCTCCATTATGCCTCTGTGGAGTGGGGATAGACTATATCATTGCAATACACCATTATTATATATATTCTTAAACCTGAAATGGCCCACCTGTATCTGCTATCCAGCTGACAGACATATATACACAATCAGTATCACTTTAAAGTGACCTCATTGTGCAAATGAAAAGCAATTAAACAAAACATCCGGGTCAGGGAGTTCACTGTCAGATTGCTACTTAACTTCAAAGGATTTCTGGATCTGCACTGTCGTCTTGCCGAGAGAGTTTTTCATGAAGAACAAACATTGTGATAACCTTTTTCTGCCATCTGTTTTACCCATCTCCATAAACACCTGGTTAATAAATTTAATTCATATAATAAAGTAATCAAATGGTGGGGAGAAGGAACCCTCTGGCTGGATGACATCAACTGAATTTAGGCAATTTAAGCATCTGACTGAAGTACTTAGTTTGCGAGCACGGTCATCCTATGTGTCCTATACTGTCAGTACAGCAGATGTGCCTAATCTGTAAGGTAATTTTAATGCCAGATGGACAGAATCACCTCAGATAGTGCTTCCCTGTCTCAGTCAGTCATGGAAAAAAAGGCTAAAGAGGTAATTTTTCCTAACATAGGCACTCAAGAGGAGTGCCTGAAACTGTTCAGGATGACTTTAACAAATGCAGAAGCTCAGGCTCAAAATGACCTCTCTTCAGTCTCTCACACTTAAAACCAGGCCTATGCTGTAATACTGCAGTGACATACACTGGTGGCTGTCTTGAGTATCTATGCACCTAGATTTGGTGCAGATCTATTTAAATTAGCTTGAAATTGGATAAGTGGAGCAGTAAAGAAGATTAACAGGCTGAATCCTCAAATATTTAGGTTTTGTATTTTTCTTCACATCTACCTACTCCAAATTTACCTCAGACACATCTACACTAAAGCTACAGTAACATTTGCATATAAATATACTAAAAAAAGTTAACCTGATGTGCAGAGGACCTTATGTAGGCAAGTTAGCAGAATAGCTACTGAGACTACATTCTGTAGTTGACTTAGCTTCCTTCTATCTCTTCAAGTTACCTTCCCTGTAACTTGAATTCAATTTTGGGTGAAGGAATTCAGGCCATCCACGGTGCTGGTGAACTGTCAAAAATATAGGGCCTTGGTAATACAGACGGGGAGGTTCACAGTGTTATATGAAAGACTGGAGCAGATACAAGAGCAATTATGGCAGAACACAGATAAACATGGTTATTGCACATAATTTTGAAACATGTCCTGACAAAATAAGCAAGTTGTATACATCTATGATAATTTTTTTTAAAAAAAATTTGGTTCATACTCATAGTAACTTGAAAAATCCAGCAAGTTAAATCTAGCCAAAGTAATAGTACAGTTAAAATTAATACACAATTCTGTTGTCCTAGGGATTCTGTCAATTAGTAAAAAAAGTTGTTTTAATTTACCAGATAAACATTAGATAGCAGCTGTTTTCCTTGCTTTATTGTATCCTGCTGATTTTGCATCCTGAGAATGTAAGACATGCCAGAATTACACTACTGATGAGATACTGGCTGTAAAGTTTGTGAGACAGACAAAATCTGGGCACTGATACTGGAACAGTGCTGTATCTGAAATAGCATGTGTAAACTAACAACATGTAAAGGTTTACTTGAGAATACAACTTTTAAGTTCAATGCTATTCAACCACATGAAAGACAAGAGCTTAGGGGGTTAAAGACCCAAATACTTATGTGAGTACTAAAGAAATATGTAACTAGGAAGTGTATGAAAAGCATCTGCAGAAGCGAGACAGGCCCTTACATTTACAAGTAAAAGCACATAGATCTTCAGCGGTTCCTTGAACTTTTGCTGAAGTATCTAATGGTGGATATTGCCTGGGCCCTGTAGCTGAGCAGATGGCTGATGGGTAGCAACTCCTGTCTTACTACGACTGCCACTGAAAAAATAAGCTGTCTTTCAGACATTAAATGTGGAGCCCTAACTAGCTATTAGCAAATGCCTTTGCTGTCTGCCCTGCAAGCGCAAGTGTTGCTCGGAATAAATCACGGCAACTTGCACAACGCACAGTTATCAAGAAGAGAAATATGACTGAGCAAAAGGCAGGAGCAGAGATTCAAGTAGAAGTTCTACTGTGACACAGGAAGATCGGTGTGCTGCTTTGTGCTGTTGTCTGTCCTCCCAGCAGGACTCAGGTGGCAGTTTGCTCAGAAGAGTGCCTCTACCATGACGGCGGGCACTTGCCACAGAGTTAAAACCAGCATTTCTACAGAAAAAGTCCCCATTCTTTGATGACTATAAGCTGTCAGGGAGGGATGCTATCCACCTCTCTAGAAGAAGCAAGGGAATCTTTAGGAATAGGATGGCCAACTTGGTGAACTGGGGTTTAAACTAAAGGACTTGGGGGCGGGATCCAAACTGGCAATGCTCATGCCATTACATCCAGCTGGGGAATAAGACAGGCCAACCACAGCAATAATAAATGTCCCCTAGATGCCTCCCAAGATGAGTACCAATCACCTCAAGTGAATGTATACCAATGCACATGGCCTGGGGAACAAACAGGAGGAACTGGAGCTTTATGCCCTGTCAGATCATTTGAATAACTCAAAACATGGTGGGCCAACTACCATGAATGGAGGATCATGATGGATAGCTATAAGCTGGGAAGAGGAGGAGAAGGAGTAGTTAGACTCTTTTTAAGGAGAACCTTGAATGTATAGAAGTAAAATACAGTGATTGCGGAAGCCCTATCAAATGCCTCAGAGTCAAGATCAGAGGGGTCATCTCCAAGATCACACTTAGACGCATCTGCTATGAACCTCCAAACCCAGATGATAAGGCAAACAAAGCAGTATTTGGCTCACTTGAGCAAGGTTCAGGTGAACAAAACCTGGTTCTTATGGGTGACTTCAGCTACCAGGATATTTTTCTGAAGAACAGTACAACAGCTCACATCATCCATCAAGTTCCTGGAATGGGTAGAGGTCTGCTTCCTCATACAGATGCTAGTGTGACCAGGTGGCCAAGAAGGCATCTTGGCTTGTATCAGAAACAGTGTGGCCAGTAGGTCCAGGGAAGTGATTGGCCCCTGTACTCGGCATTGGTGACGCCATAGCTCGAATACTGTGTTCAGTTTTGGGCCCCTCAATACAAGACATTGGGATGCTGGAGTGTGTCTGAGAAGGGCAACCAGGCTGGTGAAGGGGCTGGAGGGAAAATCATATGAGGAGCAGCTGAGGGAGCTGGGGTTGTTGAGCCTGGAGAAGAGGAGGCTGAGGGGAGACCTTATCACTGCCTACAGCTACCTGAAGGGAGGTTGTAGAGAGGTGAGTGTTAGACTCTTCACCCAAGTGACAGGTGATAGGACAAGGTGGGATGGCCTCAAGATGTGCAGGGGTAGGTTCAGATTAGACATTAGGAAAAAGTTTTTCCCCAGAAGGGTTATTGGGCACTGGAACAGGCTGCCCAGGGTGGTTGAGTCACCATCCCTGGAGGTATTTAAGACAAGTAGACAAGGTACTCAGGGATATGGCTTAGTAGAGGACAGGTATGGTTGGACTCAATGATCTCAAAGGTTGTTCCCAACCTAGTGATTATATGATTCTATGATTCTAGATGTGCCAACCAGGAATGAGGCACTTCTGGACTTGCTACTCACAAACCAAGAAAACCTGCTTTGCAGTATCTTGGTTAGTGACAGCCTTGGCTGCCGTGATCACAGTATTGTGGAGTTTGGGATCCTGCTCAGCACACTGAAGCTTAACACTAAGACAGAGGTTTTAGATTCTAGAAGAGCAAACTTCATCTCACTCAGAGCTCAGTTGGGAAAGATTCTGTGGGAAGCTTCCATGGAGGATAAAGGAGCTAACAAGTGCTGGGAGTTTTCCAAGAACACTCTCCTGGAAGCACAAAACCAGTTCATGCCTTGTAAAGGGAAGGGAAACAGGTGGAGCAAGAGACACCACTGGCTTAACTGTGAGCTTCTGAGTCTACTCAAAACTAAAAGAGAAGCATACCAGAGATGGAAAAACAGATGAATACACATTAAGAGCTACAAGGGCATTGCCACTTGTCAGGCCACTGTGTTCATTTTGGGTCCCACTATACAAAAGAGATGTGTACAGGCTGGGGAGGGTCCACAGGAGGGCCACTGGGATGATCAAAGGACTGGGAAACCTGCCATAGGAGGAAAGGCTGAGAGAACTGGCTTTGTTCAGCCTTGAGAAAAGAAGGTTTACTGGAGACATCACCACCATGATCCAGTACTTTATGGGTGACTAAAAGAAGATGGGAGACTCACTTTTCACAGTGAGACACATGAATAAGGTGAGGGGTAATGGGTACAAGTTACTTCTGAGGACATTCTGATTGGACACAATTGGAAAATTTTTCACAATGAGAACAACAACCATTGGAATAATCTCCCCAGGGAAGTGGTGGATTCTCCAAGATTGGATAATTTTAAGATTTGTCTGGACAGGGTGCTGGGACATCTTGTCCAGACGGAGCTTTTGCTATGAAAACTTGAGCCAGCTGATCCATGAGGTCCCTTCAAACTTGGTATTCTATGATTCTACAATTCTTCCTCTGTAATACTGGGGCAATATCCATCCCCCTTAATGCTCTACAGCACAGCACCAGCATAGAAACAACAACAAATGGCACTGTTTAGAACCAGATGACTAGTACTTGTGTCTGTCACAATAAACGTCAAGAGAATTTTAAGGAGGCAATCCCAGCTAGTTTATTTCGATCATTCATAATAGTAAAGACTGTAGCAATTGGGTGCCTTAATCTTCCTATGAGTACTTGAAACACTACTTTCAAAAATGTGTAATGACAAAATTGAATGCAACACCATTCCAGGAAGGAATGGCTTTGCTTCTTTCAACAAAAATAAAATCATCCTGTCTTCTGCAGTCAATCCCTTTTTTTTTCTCTTCTTCCTTTTTTTCCCTATTTTTTTCTTTCCCTTTGATAATCTCTGAGTTTATGCTGGTTGGGTGTCCTTATGTCCCCTCTTCTTCTACAGTGCCTGGAGACTTTCTCAGGATGGAGGAAGCAAACTGGTCACATTCTACCTCTTGGAGGTCTATGGTGGTCAGTATCTCTGGGGCAGAATTTCTGCTTTAAGTAGGGTGCTGTCTCCATCCTGTAGCTAATTAAACAGGATTCCTGTGGCTCAGTCATGTGCTTGCCAGTTAGTTTGCAGCACAAAAGCTCCTGAGCACCTTTTTACTAACATGGGATCTGGATTCAAACATCATAAAGGAAAAGTCTGCACAAGCCAGGTGCAGATATATTTAGTCTTGGCCTCATTTCCTGCTTTTTATTTTGTATTTGTTCCTATCTTTCTTTCTCTGAACTGTAAAGTACCCTCTTTGGTACCGAGCATGCAGAGTCTAAGCAGAAACCCAGTTCCAGAGGTTCTGGTAAAGCAAACA
This sequence comes from Gallinula chloropus, assembly GCF_964237585.1. Lineage (NCBI taxonomy): Eukaryota > Metazoa > Chordata > Aves > Gruiformes > Rallidae > Gallinula > Gallinula chloropus. The sequence continues at coordinate 76,314,285 of NC_140086.1, read as the reverse complement.
AACCTTTATTACAGTTTGCTCTGAAGTAACATTGCTTTTACCATATCAGCATTAGTCAATGTGCATCCTGCTAGGAAAAGACCTTTGTTTATTGTCTAAAAGTACTGTCCCACTCCTCCCACTTAGCATTCATCCACTCCTTTTTCCCCCTTGCAGTCCTGCTGCCTGTTCTTCAGCAGCATACTTTGTCTTCCCTTTCTCCATACAGCTGCATGCATAAAATTCTAAGGGTAGCAGTATTCTGAAACAGATCATTCATCCATTAGATTAATCTCAAAATCTGGTTTAAAGAGAAAAGAATACATAAAATAATACATAAAACCATAGTAAGGTGAATGTTTGCAACTAAAGAAAATGTGAACAAATGTCAATACAGCATCTGTTTACCTAAACAGCCACACAAGGAAAACAGATGCTTGATCTGACCTAACATATTCTCAGGTGTATATGCATACACTCATACAGAATGTCCTTTAAGGCTCTCCATACCCTTGCTGATACTGGCTCTTTCTCTTTGAAAACTGTGTTTAAAGATAAACAAAACAAGAAACAACTCAAGATTATTTTTTTTTTGAAGGATGCCACTATAATTATGCCAAATACCTTTTTCTTCAGCTGTCATGATAGATTGGAGAGCTCAGCACATGACAATTTCTGATCTTCACTAAATTTACTAAAGCTCATTCCAACCTTAGCATCTTGAGGGGTGACAATATAAATCCAGTTGCCAATAGAAAGGTGAGCAGATGGTGTTGCTCTGCTGGGGAGCTGAGATGGAATAGCACATAAATGAGAAAGCAAATCTCCTGATGGTTTGCTGTGTTTAATGCCTGAACTGAGAATTGGAGCTGAGCCAGCCTGGCTCCCAGCCAGGGTCTTCACTGGATTCAAAGGAACCCCACAGCAGTTTTCCTTCCACATTAGCCACCAAATGAATATTTTCAGGTAGGACTAAAGAAGTGATACAATGTACTGACTAGCACTGCTTAATGCAAATCACTGTGAAAGGGAAGACATTGTCCTTTTTGACTCAAGAGATCAAAAATGAACCCCTAAAGCTGCCCTCCCTCCCCTTTTGTCATTTTTGAAACACTTGTTCAGTATGCAAAAGAAATTCAAACTAACATCTCAGGTAAAGAACTCCAGAACTGCTACTCTCTCTAAATGCTTTTATTTTTTTAATCCTTCTCTGCTTTATTAAAACTGTAAAGCAGTATTAGGAACAGATCTAATTTCCACCAAAGTCTTTTGTTTGAATCTTTTGGTGCTTGGATTAGGCCCAGTGAGTAAACAGGTAATTTGGAGTTCAGAACCTCTCTCCAGAATTAACATAGCTGCTGTTTCAGGGAAGAGGTTAATTTTCACTCCAGGAAGCAAGGTCTCCAGTCACCATAAGAAAATTCAGAACCTGAATGCAGGTTCACTCTGATCACAAAGGCAAAAGTATCTGAATGCATATGATTTAAACTTAAATCCAGGTTGATTCAATCATTCCCTTCTACTTTTTCCCCTTTTCTTCTCCTCTTTCAAAAGGGAAAGTGCATTGCTACTCAAGATAATTTCACATTTCTTACTTCAAGGTGCTGAGAAACCTTTCAGCTAGGTAAAGGGGAATGAAAGTGACTGAGAATCTATAATGTCACTATATGGACATCCTGTTCAAATCAGCATTCGGTGGCATTTCCAGAATATGCTGCTTTCTTACAGAGCAGAGGATATACAGAGAAGACTGACCTCATTCTTCAGGTTTCTTGCCAAGAAGTGTTCGGCTACGTGGGCTGGAAGCACATTCTCCAGAAGCACCCGATTTAGGTTCTCCATGGTCTCAATCTCTTCCCGCTCTTTTTTGAACTTGTTCTTCCACAGGAAGTCTAACCTACAGTAATATTCATTCTGTTACAAGAGGACACAGAGGTAAAGAAACAATAGGCATCTTGTCCTGCTGGAGTACAGGTTTAAGAGACAAAATAAGCACAGTATACCACCCTCACAAGGCTTTGATTTGGCCACACAAGTACAAATCCAGATACCAAAGAAATAAAACCCCAAGCAAGCACTATGCAACACATATTTCATCAAACATAAGGTTGCCCCATCCCCCATCCCAAGGCCCATAAAAAGTTGCAAGGTGCCTTAAACAATGGAATATTTATTTAGTTCCTCTCAGTTTTAGTAGAGATTCATTCTAGAAATCAAACACTGTTACAGAAACAATGCAGAGTTTTGCAATTTAATATGATATCTTATTTATCTGAAGTCAGAATTTCACTTAGAACAATAACGGGCATTTCAGGAAGACACTAATATATGCCAACTTGAACTTATGTTGTGCAGTCAATGTGGTAAAAAAGGGGGCAGTAGAATTAAAAAAAACACCTGTTGATATAATATTGCTTTAATTATCAAGTTATTGTTAGATTATACTAAGTGGTCCATCGAGGCAACCCAGTTGAGTTTTGGTTTTGCTGTTGTTTTTGGTTTGGTTTGGGTTTGGGTATCTTTTTACATTGCTTTCTCTAATACTTCATCCTTCTTATATTTTTGTCCCAAAGTTTTCATAATTGCCTTTTTAACATAGCCAGCGATAAAAATAACAGGAACAATAAAGAAATTTATAACATTCTTGGAATATCAGTATTTCTGTTTCATTTAAAAAACATTGACAAATTAATAAAAAAATCCATCTTTGTGGAGCTCTCTCTACTTCTTTTCAATACTGTCAATGCTTTGTTGGAAATTCTATGGCAGTATTTCTACCGTAAAGCTTCCACTGGCCTGTCTCATTTGAGCTGATACAAATCAAGAGCTAATTCAGTGTAGTCCAATTGTTTAAACACGATCATGCAGCCTCAGTGAAGGCTGTGCTGTTAGCCAGAAGGACATGATTATGATGACAAACATATTATAGGAAAACCTAAAAATGCCACCTAATATTGTTAGCAGTCAATAAGCATTCACATCAAAAATGAGAGTAATCCTTCTGATGGGACAGTGGCTGTCACTGCTCAAAATGATTCATAGATATTTAGTAGAAGTCACAGCCAAAGATAGAGTAGAAAGGTGAAATTAGACGGTGTTAAAATTTGGCAAGCTTTTAAAAAGCAATGAAGGTAAAAAATGGTGAAGCAAAAAATGCATCTGCCAAGTACTTGCAAGGTGGAAAAACAGTAAGAGGAAAATACTGCTTCCACTAAATGCATCTACAGCAGTACACTCAGGTTCCCTTTAAACTGTCAGGTAAGGGCTGGGTTAACTATTTAGCTATTTAATTACAAGACCAAAGGAGATCATCCATTCCATGAAATCCTTATTGACCAATTCTTTTTGTGCTGGTACATATACCAGTAAGGCCAGAATGAAGACCTCAAATGCACTGCAAAAGATGTATACTGGCTCTTCTGACACAAAGATAATGTTCTTCTAAAGGAAAATAGGTCTTAACATTTTAGAAAGGCTCATTCTGCATCACAGAAATCTGGACTTTGGGTGTCCAGGATAGGACAGAAGGAAAGAAGCTGAATATTTTCTAGTAATTACATGTTACTAAAGGGTATTTGCAGATCATAAGCAAATGAAGAGTGGACAGACAAACATGAAGGAACACAGAACCTGAGTACAGGCTTCTGCAGAGACTTGGATAGAGCATTTTATTGTTGCTCTCCATCATCATTCCTGTATTAAATGGCAATTATCTCTCCTATAAGAATTGAGGTAATGAACAACTTAACAACTTCTTTTCAAAACTCATCACATGATGCAAACTACAGTCAGTTGCTTTTTTATAATGTATGTTTTATATATGTGTTATTTATACGTCTATGTTCCCCACATAGGTGGTAAATTCAAATGCTACCAACTGTAGTCATGCAGGAAAAATCCAATAAAATCTGGAATGTCAAATTTATTTGTGTAAATTGACAAAAGCAAACTGGATGCCACTGAAATTAGGTATTCTACCAACCCTTTATTGAAAAGAAAAAGTGGTAGATAAGCTGAAGTCTTAAACAGTTATGTTTCTTCTTTTAGATTTAATATTAAACAGATGATTTCTTTAATGTTTTATTATTTATTCAACGAAATTTAGGCTGACATAAAAAATGTCAGAGAACTTAGAAATCAGAAAAAATAAAGTATACTGCATTCTACAGTTTGCTTTGAAATTAAAGAAGTCATCATACCTTATTTCAAAATGCCTGTTCAGACTTGTAAAACCAAAAAAACCCTTATTAAAACTCACTTTAAAATGCAGGGTGTTTGTATGACCTATCCAATTTACTATACATGTCATTAAGGATCCTACTCAATCTTTATGGCCTTTTCAATACATCACAATGAAAATACCTCATAATGCCCCTGCACACATAATATTCTTGAAATACAAAATGCTGCTGCTTCACCTTATACTGCTTTACGTGACAGCACTTCCCAGTGGGTGAGCGCTGTGGAACACCCAGGAAGGCATGAAGGGCTCTGCCTTCCTCTGGGCACCACAGAGCAGTTGGCTTCTTCCAGGACACAAGACTACCATGTGCCTGTGCAAGGCAACGCAACACAACCTCAGTGGTGCAAACCAGTAGTAACTTCTTGGGCAAAAGCAGTTATGTGCAACCAGACTGCTCACTGACTGCACAGAGGTGGGTTATCTGTATTTTTACACTCTAGTGGGACACACACCTGGGTTTATTTTCAATATCTGAGTGAGACAATGAACTAGTTCTCCTCACTGAAATAATGTCACACAGAAAGTCAAGAGAAGCAGCTCAAGAGTAGCTGTCTATGCTGTAGGTGTCTACAGTCAGGGGAGATGAATGCTATGGCATTCAGCAAAGGGGCAGCAACGGCAGTACTAAGGTAGGTAAGATCACTAGAAATTAACCAGGGATTTCATTCAAGTGATGAAGCTAGGGAGATTCCACCTCACAGCCTCAAGTCTGAGAAACCGCCTAAATGTGGAGCATTAGCAGATTTCTTGGTACACAAAGCTGATCAACAAGAAGCCCTCAGCTCTAAAGTAACCAAATGAAAAGCTGTGTCACAGTGCCAGAGAACTGACAAATGGTAAGGATATAATGCAAATGTTTGGCAAGGAACTGGGGTGACTCTGGGAACAAGAAAGCAAGGTACTTTTGAAAAAAAGCCCTGTTAAGGAACAGAGCTATTTAGACCTATTAGCTAAAGCTGATACAATGACCCATACCTTCTGTAAACAAACCTCCATCTGTTACAAAGAGGTCAATGGACATGTGAATAAGAGTGAAGTTTGACATAAGTTTTCATTATGTTCTTTCAGAAGATACTCTTGAGAAGACTACAATATCTAAGAAGAGAAGGATCCTCTCACAGAACAAAAGCTCACTAAAAAGCCGAACAGACACTACAAATAAACGGTCTTCACAGCCAAGGAAAGTTGCCATAAACGTCAGGGCACTAAAACAGCCAGTGAAGTTCAATGTTGATAAACACAATATAATCAATGATGGGAAAAAGAAAATATCTAGTTTACAGAGTACTAGAATGTGTGTAACTTCAGGTACTAATGAGAAAGGAATTCACAGAATATGCTGATACTGATAATTCAGACTGGGCCATAAGAGACATTTAATGCTCAATCATGTTTAAATGTGAGCACACTCCTTACACAGCCTAGCCCACAGCAGTCTGTATTCTCCCAGGCAATGCCTGGGCAGGGTACAAGAGTGGAGATTCTCAACATGTTGACTGCCTTCTGCCAGCCTATTTTCCAATAGCTATAATGGCAAGCATGCAGAATGAAATAGGTCACTTGATCTCCGTGCCAAGGAATAGTGTAGCCTACGCTGTCATGACCATCAAAAAAAAGCAGTTCTTCTTTCTCCACCTCACTTTTGGCATCCTATGCTCTGTCTTTTGGCACAGTCATGGCTGCAGCCACACCATAAAACCAGATCAGGAAACAAATCTGGCTGAAACCAATAATTTTTTCCAGGGTTAATTTTTAAGCCAGATCATTTCCCTGATTTGGGCCACTATACCGGTCTGCAGGAAGCTGTCCAGTACCAATGAGGAGATACAAGAGTTCGAATGAGTAGCTAAGGGAAAGCCTACTTATTTCAGTAGGGCTGCTTCGTGTGCAGCTAAAAGTATTTGTTGAACCTGAGAATTAAGTTGGCTCATACATAATGATATACCACTGCTTCATCTCTTCATGCCCATTCAACCATGCACACACATTCCCTCTCCCGTTTTTTCATCAGGACAGGCATCTCTCTGACCAGTGGAGAGCAGGTTCACAAAGTGAGGCTTGTAGGAAACCATTCACTTTTTTTTTACTTTAAAATAGACTTTCTGGTTACATACTCTGGGGACAGAGGAACACCAATGCCAACTGAAAGGATATTGAAAGCCCACCCCTTTCATCAGTGGCTAGTATCTTTAGCATTGTCAATATAATCACATATTAAGAGAAAAGACGTTATTATCTGCAATATAAAAAAACCCCAAACTACCAAAACACAATAGCAATCAGGAAGATTACTTGTATGTTATCCTCTGTGTGGCCAGCAGGTCTAGGGAAGTGATTGTGCCCCTGTACTCGGCAGTGGTGAGGCCGCACCTCGAGTGCTGGGTCCAGTTCTGGGCTCCTCACCATAAGAAAGGCATCGAGGTCCTTGAGTGAATCCAGAGAAGGGCAACCAGGCTGGTGAAGGGGCTGGAGGGGAAATCCTATGAGCTGCGGCTGAGGGAGCTGGGGATGTTTAGCCTGGAGAAGAGGAGGCTGAGGGGAGACCTTATCACCACCTACAACTACCTGAAGGGAGGTTGTAGAGAGGTGGGTGATGGTCTCTTCAGCCAGGTGACAGGAGATAGAACAAGGGGAAATGGCAAGAAGCTGCACCAGGGCAGGTTCAGATTAGATGTTAGGAAAAAAATTTTTACTGAAAGAGTTGTCAGGGCCTGGAACAGGCTGCCCAGGGAGGGGGTTGAGTCACCATCCCTGGATGTGTTCAAAAAAAGGGTAGATGAGGTACTTAGGGATATGGTTTAGCATAGGACGGGAGTGGTTGGACTCAATGATCTTTAAACGTCTTTTCCAACCTTGTGATTCTGTGACTCTCTGTGGAAGAGGAGTAAGGAAGAATTTTACTTTGCCTATAAATTCAAGATGGCTTGGCAGTGCTCTGAAAGTGCCACTTAGTAAATAGCAAGCAGAAAGTTTAAAAACAAACAAGGAGGACACTTTCACATGACTTCTTATCAACTGTGAAAGTCATTATCAGGAAATGCTGTGAAGACTGGGAAGATAAAATGGCTTAAAAAAGGATCAGATAGTCTAACAGAAAGCAGAGAAACCAATAGCTATTAAACACTGCCACAGAAATGTCCGCTGGCAGAAGGGGTGAAGCAGGCTTCATCCCTGGAAGGGTCACTCTATGCAGGTTCACTTCCTCCCCTATTCTTCTCCTAAGCATTTGCTACCAGTCAGTATCACTAACAGTAGCTTAAAATGGTGGGTCTTATGCCAGGCATGTATTAAAATCAGTTTATAATGATTTCTAGTTAACATTTATACTTTGCTTGAGACTGTTTGAAAACACAGAGGATTTTTTTTCCTCCTTCTTTACGGAAGACTAAATGAGCAGAAAAATAAAAGGCAACTGACTGAAAAGACACAGATAATTAGCATCATGACAAGGATCCAGGACCTACAGCTCTGAAAACAGTGACTTTTTCCCTTACAGGATGGATTTTCTGTTGTTTTGGCAGGGAACAACACACACTGTTGTACACAAAATAAACTGTTGTAGATGTGACTGAACCCACAAAGAAATACTCTCACTGCTTAGTGAAGGTGACATTCCTTCTCTCCTTTTTCCTTGGTGTTGCATGGAAGGGCTCCATCTGACACCTCGCTTGACTGGAGCAAAAGGTTCTCAACTGATGCAGTGAAGTATTTGTCCCTCTCTCTGAGCGCAGGTAGCTCTGCTCCAGCTCCACTGCCTGCTACTGCCATCAAACGAGCAAACTCTAATACAGTGCTGGCAGCAAGGCAGATGAAGGATTTTATTCCTAACTCAAGAAGGATGCTCCCCACCACAGAAAATACTGGAAAAAGGATGTCAGATAATAATTTTTTGTCTAGTAACCTGCAGAGCCTGCTTGGCAATTTAAATGGCAGTCATTATGTTTCGAGGAATTGTAATGTGAGTGATTTAGAGACAGTATGGGCTAAGAGTCTTCCCAAGGCTGCAGGCTATGGATGTACAGGCTGTTCATGAGATCTCACAGGGATTGCCTCTTCCATCTCACTGCCTGCATCATTCCAGGCAAAATGGGCCGGAATTCCAACTTTCAGCCATGGATCATGGACAGATGGGAGGATTTAGAGGGAGAACTGCCCTTGCACTGGCCCTTAACTTGGTAGAGGGTAAGACCACTGACATTGTGCTTGTACTGAAAAAGCCCAACTGGATAATAAAAAGAGTGGTCTCCTGTTGGGTCATAGTTTTAGTGTAACTGTGGCCTCAGCATGTGGTACACTTCTGTGTGCATGCTACGTTGTTTCTGTGTCTGCATCAAACGGTAATAACTGTGAAGAAAATAGCTTGTAATTAAGCAACTAGGGAGACAGCAGATGGATGCAGACAGATGGGAGCACACTAGGAAGCTATGAGACAATATTGGTCAGCATGACAAGCAGTAGTCACAGCACACTATCAGCATCATGTCTACAGACTCAATGACAGTTATTGGTGAGTTTTAAGGGCATATTTTAAGGTAATAAAGAAAATGGCTTTTTAGATGCTTCTGACACTCCTTCACAAGGATGTGGGGCAGTACAGAATAAAGGTGTTTGTTTGTCAGAAAATATAGAAAACAATTGAGAAGGTGGGAGGCTGCATATGGAGGCTGGCATTATATCCACTTATGCAGATGAAGAGAAGTGTGCATCTTACCTGTCTACCCAAAACCAGTAATGTGACGAAGAATATAAACAAAGAAATTGAGCCCATTGTCTTCAGGTCTTTCAGTATTCCTGGCCTATAAAATAAAAATATAAGTACAGCAAGCTGCTCAACAGTTAAAGCAAAATTACTTTAGCACAAGAAAAAGACCGCAAATTATATTACATTATGCTATGTCAACTAAGACCATTTAAATACGATATGTTTTATTATTTGATGAAGCATAATTTCCATTTTGTAGCTTTAATTATTTCTACTTCATTCTGTGCAAATGTGCATACATTCTGAAGTCCAGTAATAAGATGAGGTTTTAATAAAAATGGTATCCTTGTTTGCTTACAAATAGAGAGCATTTGGTGCTTATTCTATATAGGCTGATTAAAAAGAGATGTTTTTATGTAATGACAACACTTTAGTAACAGAGAGCTTGATCATATCTAATGCCTGTAAAGAAAAGGAAACTAAAGCACCCAACACCCAAGATGTCTTTCCACCTCAGAATTACAGGAGGCACAAACTAGACCTTGTACAGAGGGGGGGTTTTAATAAAATCCCCTTTGGGAAAAGACACTAGGAGTAATGGGAAACAGTTCAAACTAGCACTCTCCTCCAGGCAGCACTGAAAGAAGAACCTCGATGAGAGAGTTAGAAAGGAAAATAACAACAGATACAGTTTGGCAAAATCAAGGCTGCTAGAGGCACATGCTAAATCTAACCTGTTGCACAGTTCTCCATCCCATCACAGAGCTATCCTTCGCACTAACACAATGGGAACATAAAGACCTGCATTGATTTAATCTTTACATTTCAGAGCAAAAAAACCATATGACTTATTTTTAATTTTTTTTTTTTAAATTTAGGTACTTTTCCACAGTTATCTCTGTGTCCTAAAGATCTTGAGTACTTTACATCACAGGCAAAAGGATACTGAAACTCTAATCTGAATACTCAGCTTTTCTGCTGTGGTGTGTGCAGTGTACACACAGACTACATAGAAGAGAATGACATCTTTCGTTTGAAAATGAGGTAGAAATTACATGTGTCCAAAAATTATTTTGCACAGCAATACTTACAGGCATAATTTTGTTCTTAAATATTATCACATATAACAAAGATTTCAGCAATCTTGGTCTCACTGAAAATTTAACATAGAAGTTTGCAAGCACAAAAAAAAAATTCCAAACTGTTGGTCTTCCTTTTTTTCAATAGCTAAGACTGCATTTGTAACGTTTTAAGAAAATGTACTAGTTCTGAGGAAATTTATTTTCTTTGGCTTGCAGCAAATAGGCTTTAACAGCCTTAATTATGTTCAGCCTTAGGCCTTAACAACGTTAACAATAACTTCTTAATGTCCTTCATTAAAAACATGCAAATTAAACCATATTCTATTTCCTATATTACGTGATTTAAACACCTTGCCCAGACTTGTTTATTTTATTCTAATGCTCTGAGGTGTGAGGTTAAATAACGTATTAACTGCAGCACAGCAATGATTTTACATTGCCAGTTGCAGATTATATAGCCAAACACACATATAAAAATCGGTTCTGTGACATCAGGAACTGCCACAGGTAGGATTTCATTTCTATTAATTTCAGAAGGACTGGAGTTATCCACTTACCTTTTAAGAGGTGCCATTGCATACATAAATTTGCTGTAGTCATCCAGCATGGCCCCATGAGTGTGGAGAAGGATAACATTGTAGCCCACCAGTGCAACCAGCATTATCACCATTTTCAGTTCATAATTTATTCTCAGGAATACAGAGCAGGAAATGAGTCCTAATATACAGCTGTATATAAAATACTGGCAAGAAAAATCACATGGAAAATATTTAGAATTTGGCTCCTGAATAGGAAATAATGCATAATAAAATGCTCAGGCTAGTTTTAAAAACAAATTGATGACTGACCAATTAAGCATCGAATCTATTGCAACCTATGACATTATGGTTTGAAGTCAACAGCCATCACATGTTGGTATTTCATAATAAAGACCCTTTTTCTTACTAGGCTCCAACTCACACAAACCTCAGTGGAATCCAGATCATGCTCCTAATTCACGCGCCCTAATTTTCACCCTTTGGCGCTTTTTATTTACTCATCTGCAGTAGCAAGGAGTGTCTATTTTTGGGGCACCATTGATGGTGGTGCAAGAGATGCAAGAGTCTACTGCTAGAAGATGGACAAGAGATTTATTCCTGTGCCACCAGAGGGTTTTCACTCACACTGGAGTTCAATAACTACCCTGTGTGTATTACTAGCATAAGTGGCAAGGTAAAATGTCTGAAGGTCTGAAAACAACAATTCAATTGCCTGTATTTGCAGTGTGCAAACTGATGCAACATGCACAGTTGTTATGAACCTCAAAGATACACAATTTTACAAACTCAAAATACGTTAAAGACATGAAGAATATAAAACATGAACTTGGCCTGTTCATTATACAAACATAAAAACACCTTCTGTCATATCCTCTTCAGTTATGACTACATAAAAACACATTCAGTTGTGAAAAAAAGCCTTTTCTTTCCTATGTCATATATATATCAACAAACATATGTTTAGTTGAAGTTAAATTCCTGAAAAATACAGGATCAAAATTAATGTTAAAACAGGAATGGTGCATTCTCACTAGAATTATTATGTCAGTCCTTAACACACAGCACCTTTGTCAAAGACGCTTCCTGAAAATTATAGCCCTACACCTTGTAAGGAAGTAATCTTTTCTGAAACTACAAAGCATTCTATTTGTAGATATTCTATTTTCAGACTACTGTTGACTTGTTGATGGCAGTACTTTTGACAGAACCTGAATCACTGTATACTAATTTTGGAGGATCACTAAGAAGAATAATTTTCACAGCGCCCATCAGACAGAATTGATCTGCCACCTGAATCTTTGCATTACAGTAATTTGCTTTTAGATCTGTTTGAAATAAGGAATAGAAAGTACTGATGTTCAGAACCACCAAAAATAAAACTTCTCCGATGGCTGCATTCCACAGGAGGTCACACTCTGAATACAGAGTTACATAAAACTAGTGGCATCCATGTTTTTATTCTATAAGGAATTCTACCTGTGAAATTAGTTTTCCCAAAAGAAAAAAGCAAAGAAAAGGCAGTCTTGAAACCACAGCTGGGTGCAGTTTGACAAAACCCAAGAAACTTCCAAGTAGAACGGTATCTGTTAATTTTCCATGGGAATACATAGACTAGATTGGAAATTTCAGCTAAAATTTCAGACAAAGGTGGATGGATTAGAGTGGCACAGCCACACATTTAAGAATGCAGACTCTGATATTGTGTATCGCAGTGCAAGATTCCAGTAGGCAACAGGCCGATCCAGAAATGAGTCTGTAAGTAAATCTGCTTGAACAGCCACACCAGGTTATGAAGCTTTTTTTATTATTATTATTTTTTAATAATGCCAGCTTAAATAAACTTTTTTCCACTGTATCTTACACATGTTCAAGGGTATTGTTTCTGAGTGCTCAACATCGCAAAAGAATTTTTCAATTCTTGTCAATGGAACTGAATGTCTCACTTTTAGTAACAAAATTAGAAAATTTTAGTAGTTGTAGCTCGAATCCTTCTCTAATCCTCCCAGTTTTTCAGACTAATGCAAAAGGGCTCAATAAAGAAATCAGAGAAGTGACTACAAGACAAACGGCTGCAAATGATACGCTGCAGAGGAACAAAGGTAACTGGCATTCTAGCCAGCTTCTCAGAAGGATGCATGCAGCTAAAAGCAGGGAAGACACTGGAAAACACTGAAGGAACAGTCAAAGTAACCACACAGAAAATCAGGACTGGTGGAATTACTGTCATATGTATTGCATGAGAGCTCTGGGCTTTGTCAAAGTCCCAAAACTGCAAGCTGTCAGGCAATGACAGCCTGTCTCCTGGGCCAAGTGGTCTGCTCTCAGTTCACCAAATGAACATGGCCTTTCCTACAGAGGAACTAATGCCCAGTTGGGAAAAAAATTACAGCTTTTGTGTTCAGCTACGTACAGGGCTTGTTTCTTAACAAAGATCCATTTCAGGCTTGTTCATCCTACACCTCTGTACAACCTACTAAAGAATAAAAAGGACTCAGGCTATACCAGCACTGAGGCTTTTTCCAAGGCAGAAAGATGAAGTGATACCAATCCTTTATAGTGACCCTGACCAAAAGATCACTGCACACTGAAGAGTCAGCAATTCACACAGCAGTGAAGCTGAGCAAGTGCAAGTCTGTGCATGCTCTGTGTATCTCTTGGCTGTGGGATAAGCTCAGCCAGCTCAGTCAATTTGCTGCCTCCAAGGAGCCAGTGGGCAGCTCTCCCTTGGTAGCAGCGGTTATGCCAATTGTGTGGCCTCAACTTTATATAGCGGTGCAGCAACAAGTCCTCATGAACATCGTTTTTGTCTGGCAGCAGAAGTAATGAATAAAAATGTTTTGTTCCAAGGATATCCTGTAGGAACTCAAAGAGGAAAATGCTGGGCAACAACTCCACAGATGGGATCTGCACCTCATCACATGCCACCCCTGATGGAAGGAGCATCCAATGCTGCATGATGAAAGGCTACCAGCATCTGAAGGGATGTAACTCCATCTACCCTCTTTTTTCTTCCCGTGCTATCAGCAGTAGGTGACACTTTAACCAATACCTTACAGAGCCTGAGTGCCTTTATTACTGGATCACAGGCCCAGTGCCTTGCACTGCTTCACTACACCCTTGAGATCTTAAGTCCAGTACATTTGCTCTCTTCTCTTAAAACTCATAACCTACAATTCTGTGGTTATAAAGATCTTTACTGAAGTGAAAAGGGACTCTGCTCCAACTTGTCTATGGAGAAACTCTTGAGAAGAAAGTAATTTGGGAATTCCCTAGTCACAGAATCACAAGGTTGGAAAAGACCTTTAAGATCATCAAGTCCAACTGTTCCCGTCCTATGCTAAACCATATCCCTAATTACCTCATCTACCCTTTTTTTAAACACATCCAGGGATGGTGACTCAACCCCCTCCCTGGGCAGCCTGTAATCTGTAGTCAAATAATGTGTATTCCAAAACTGCATCTTTTCGAAGTCAGTATTATGGCCTTTACTTATTTTACATGTGGAGGTGGCAGCACTGATACCACACTGTATTTTATCACAGGAAAAGATATGCACAACTCAAAATCACCAGGCCAAATTTCTATTATGTAGAAACTACAGAAGCATCATAGCAAACCTAAATACTACCTAGACACAACTGAAATCCCTCAGTTTTACTGTGTCATCTTTCCTAAATCCTTAAAAAGAGCAAGGAAGCAAACAATGCAACACAGAAGTTATTTTAGGGAGTGGAGGAGGGGAAGAATCAATCTGTCTGCTTCAAAAATGTCTAAATTACTTTGGGGCTGAAATAATTTAAAAATGTCTTATTCTCTCATTTCAGATGACAGTCAATAGATCTGTCAGGTCTAGTATCATAAATCACAGGAAGTATATCTGCATGAATAAAGTTTAAAGCTAGCACAACGATTCAAAAGACTGATTTTTTAATTTAAGGAAACAAACATTTGTCAGCTGAAGTATTCAATATCTCATTCAGTAAAGAGAGAAGAATTTTATTTCCATATTTAAAAAAAAATTAAGATCAAAAGCAGCAACTCAAAAGGAACTTGTAGCTTTTTCAAGCAAGAACTTCTGTAGTGCACAGAATGATGTGCATGTGAGAAATTTTTAATAAAAAAGAGAGGGAAAAAGTATTTGAAGTCTTTATCCACCCTAGCCTTTTCATTTATTATTACCAGAAGTGATATTTTAACATAATTGTTGTGCCAATTTATAAAAGACAAAGTTCCTGTGATGAAAGAACACTTGTTAATAGTTTAAAATATATAAATCACTCATTGTTAGAAATATGCCAATCATCTGAAGATTTTGAAAACATCCTAGTTTCCATCTTACATGGAAAAAACAAAGGAAAAAGACACGCAACACACAAAGGTTTTATTTAAGAACAGCAGGTTAAATCTTACTAATAAGTTATGAAAACTGTATCCTTCAGATGCTTGTTGGAGACTTTACTGGCAGAAAACGAGAAAACAAAATACCTTTCAAGATGTTCAAAACTGTAAACAAGTAATATAATAATAAATTTTAAAATAGATGACTAGAAAACCTGCTAACTAAAAAAGCAAATATAAAAGAGCATTGGAAGAATTTATTTCTATGTGCTTGTAAGTGTGAATATGTGCAGAGTCTGGGAGAAATACCACATAGTTTCTTTGACAACAAGGATAACTTGATGCTAGGGACAAAAGAAGATGTAGGCACCTATTCATACCTGGTGGTATTTGGTTAGCTAAATTTGAAAATGAGAAACAGAAACTTTGCTCTGCTGTTGCTTTATCCGGGAGAGGCTGAAAGTTTTTTAAGTGTTGTAGTTACTGCAACTGATTTTTTCCAGAAGAGTTCTGCACATAATTAACATCTTGCTTTTGTGTGTGCCTAGGATTGTTTAGCCTAACATAGTGAATAGCTGCTTCCTGTAAAAGATATTGTGTGGAAATCAGCACACACCACTCTGGTACTGATCTCATCAATTCTGCATGGAGGTAAAACAATCTTCCTTCTCCTCTCACTGCCTCCTGTTCATTCATCTAAGGACTGAGGACCTATTCGGGCACCATGTACAGCTTGTTATATTCAACTGCAGGTCTTTTGTAATCCCTTTCAGAATCATTGCTGTCTAGGATACAGAACCCCTTTTATTTCAGGAATGTCCCTCCCCCTGTTCCTGAATGTGCTGCTGTGCTTTTCTGCACACTGAGGTATCTTCTTCAAATAAATCGGTTCAGATCTGTTTAACAGTTTATATAGTGGTACAGGAGTGTTGCCTTTCCCCCCTCTCGCCCAACCAGATATGCAATGACAGACCTGTGTGATGTTCACAGATTTCACATTTGCTGTCAGGTCAATAAAGAAATTGGTGAGTATTTTAAGGTCTACCACTGGTCCTTGTGAAACCCATCTGCGGGCCGGCCTGGTTTTCCCACTGACAGCAACACGGAGCTTCCAGTCCCGTCTGCTTTGCAGTTGCTGTGTCTTCTCCGGATACCTCATACTGCCCATTTGTTGGCATGGGTGAGCTAAGCTTCTCAGTTATCAGACTGTCTCCTGCTTTTTAATCTGACATTTATTAAACACCCTTTTTTCAGAAGTACTAATCTCCTTTAACTTCCTACTTCCTTCAAACGCAAGTTGCAGGTGACTGAAAAAAACCCACCAAGCTTTTGGTGCAGTCTTAAAAACTGGTGGGTGTTTCACTTCAAGCAGACCCAACAACAGTCAATTTAGTGTAATTGTTGTAAACAAACAAACAAAAAAAGAAATGTAAAATGAACTTACCGGCAGGAAAAAACAGTTGTTTTGTATACACCACCGTGTCTGATTACTTGAATTAGGAAAACTTGCATTTGATGAATTAAGTACTGAAGGAAAAGCTTTCCCAGCATTGTCCAGGAAAAACTAGAGAAAAACAACATATAATCCATTAGCTTGTCAGCTGTTTAAGGTCAAAATAGAGAAAAGGAATGGAGAAGCAGAGAAAGCCTTGCCAGTAATCACTTAACTTTGGTATTTCACTGCAAATTGAAATAGAAAAGGGAAAATGACATCACTTGATTGCTTGTTCCTGCATGCTCAGACAAAAACAACTTTGTTAACCTCCACCTGACACTTTCCATAAAAAATTAAAGGCTCTCTTCTATGCTACTTTCATATATCTGAAGCTCATACACATGAGAAACGACGAAATAAATTAAAAATAATCCTGGTTTTACCTCAACTGAGCCTTCTATTTAAACACAGGAAGAACTAAAGAAAGAATAAGAAGTCTTTACTGAAGTTGATTTACCCAGATGTAATCCTTCCCATAGTAATGATCATGAGAATATAGGTACTAATGTTGAAACAGAAGAGTGGAACCAGTCTTTCCTGGGTCACCAAATTCAGCCATCTGATCTCACAAATACCCAGCATCATACAGTAACCTTTGATGTATTGTTCGAGTGCTTTTTTAATGAGTTAGTTTTGACAACATTACCACTGCTTTGAATCTCACTACTTAAACTATCTCCAAGCTTAGCCAGTATTCATGGCCAGTTCACATGGTTTATTTCTTCTCAAGCTAATCTTACCCTTCAGCTTTCAGATAGCTCCTTTCTCTCCCTAGTATTTATGTTGCTGATATTTAACACCATCCCAGGCTTCTCTATGGTCAGCAACCTGTTTTTTCTAGTTTCTTCCCAGAAAACAAGCTCTTCATTTCCCTGATCATTCTAGTAGTCACTGTGTGCCTACCTCTTTCAATTCAACCTTCTGGGTAACTAGAACTGCAAACACACTTCCCAGATTTCATCAGTGAGTTGTGCAATAGCATTAATAATAATTCTGCAGAAAGGATGTTTTCATACATTCTAGAATGACAGCTCCCTTCCTCACAGCTACAAAACCTTAATAGCTCACTGCATCTCATGGAAGTGGGGCTCAGACAGATCATGAAATTATAGCAGCTTGACACGTTGCTGCACACAGCCACTAACGTCAGTCTCAGCAAATGTGAGGTGCTTTTCCTTCACTGGGGCTCACTTAGCTAAATGTGGTTTATACTTACCATGAGTTAAAAGCAGTCACACGGATGGTTATTGTGATTCAGCTGACTTGCCATTAAACCCACATAATTAATCAAAATCCTGAACTCGTCACATCTCTACCTGATGAGGTTCCATTTTGTATCAGAATTTCTTGTCACTGGTCAGCCAGACCAACGATAATCTTGCACTCTGTACTAAATTTCATCCTAATTCTTTTACTTAAATCCTCAGTTGACTTCTTCCTTTCTAAAATCCCATGCCTTCTCCCACAGACATTACCTGCCACCTTAATTTCATCAGCAAATTCTACAGTTCCTCTCATACACTGTAGATGAAAATCCAGAGTGGGCTGACCACTGCAGAGCTCCAAAGTTTGCCCCCCTCCCACTCATTGCTGCTTGCAAGTAGCAGCTTTGTAATCCACCTCTGCATTCTTTCCCCATCCCTGTCTTTACCTAGTGCCCCAGAGAAAAACTGCTCAGTTGACTCAGACTAACCAAATCTGGATCAAAATGGTTTACTGGCTTACTGATTAACACTAGGTCTGGTCAGCCACAGCTATGTGTGGGCAAGTCCTGAAAAATTCTGACGATGGAGACCCCCAAGCCCTTTGGCAATGTGTTGCAGCACTGTACTATCTGCACAGTGATTTTCCTCTTTTTTTTTTTTTTAAAGGCTATTCAACCTTTCAGGCCACCACCCATGGTCAGTGCCCTTTGAGATGTTTTGTGGTGCTGCTGAGAAGAGTTTAGAAAAAGAGTTTGAAACCATTATCAATGCAACACCCCTTCAACAGAAGGAGGCCTGATTGCACACTCATAAAGGCAATCCATATGCCATCTGCCACCAAGACTGCTTTACATGAAGCTGTCATGACCTCTGCAATAACATGCAGGACGGGCTCACCTTTGCACAATTGCAGTTTCAGGTTGTTTTGTAGTTTTGCGTGGTGGGGTTCTGGTGGAGGAGGTGGAGGGCTGCAGGGGTGGCTTCTGGAAGCAGCAGCCAGAAGCTCTCTGCAGGCCCCAGAGAGCAAACACCAGCTAGAGTCATCGCTGACCATGGATGATGACAGGGAGCAGAGAACCCATCTACAGCCTGTGGAGGACCCCATGCAACAGCAGGTGGAGACACATGAAGGATGCTGTGACCCTGTGGGAAGCCTGCATTGGAGCAAGCTCTGGGCAGCGAAACCTGCAGCTCATGGAGAGACCAACCCATGCTGGAGCAGGTTTGCTGAGGAACTTGTGACTCCATGGGGTACCAGGCTGGAGCAGTCTGACCCTGAAGGTTGGCATCCCATAGAAGTGACCCACACTGAGGCAGCTGAAGCCCTGACAGAAAGGACTCACATTGGAAAAGTTCGTGAAGGACTGTCTCCCATGGGTGGGACCTGACGCTGGAGCAGGGGAAGGTTGTGAAGAATTACACCCCCTCCCCTCCTCGCTTCCCCGGCTAAGATGGAAAACAGCTTGTGAGGAACTGACTGAAACCCCCATTCCCCCATTCCCTGCCCATCCCCATGCCACAATGTGACAGGTGGGGAAAGAAGGGAGAGAAATCAAGTCTTTAGTCTGCAATTGAAGGGGGGGAGAAATTTTAAGATCTGGTCGTGCTTCTCATTACCTGACTCTGGTGTCACTGGGTGTGCAGTGCAGTGTAATAAATTAGAGTTTTCTTCCCTTTATTCTGTGTTGAGTCTGTTTTGCCTGTGACGGTGATTGCAGAATGATCTCTCCCTGTGCTTATCTCAACTCCTAAGCCTCTCAGTAGTTGTTTTCTTCCCTGTCCAGTTGAAAAGGGGAGTGATAGAGCGGCTTTGGTGGGCATCTGGCCTCCAGCCTGGGTCAAACCACCACAGACTGTTTTCCTTTACTATCATGTTCCTCAGACTGTTTATGTACAACCACATATAACTAACTAGCAACCAGTGAACTATATATTCAGGAACAGTATCAGTATTACTAAAGGTAAATCACAATACCAGATGCTACAAAATGTTAATAAACACCTACAGTAATTGATCTCCGAGAGCTCTAATCATGCATAAAAAGCTATATGCATATCCACCCCTTCTCACAGGATGTGTGGGTTAAATGCACACAAATCCTCTTCTGGGAGCATTCTTGCACACCTCTCCTGGAACGAGATGTGGGTGCACATGTGCAGCTCCCTAGGAATGTTTCTGTTTACCCCAGGTGATGATGGACTTCCTCTTGAACAGGAACAAGTGCCAGTGCATTTACTTTTTTTGCAAATATGAAATAACTGCGTTTAGTTTCAGAATCCACAGAGCAACAGGTTATATGCTATACCATGAAGAACTCAAACACAATTACGTTATATATACATATATACTAAATATATATGTGCATTCATTTCTGTTAAAGCCTTTTGGTTTTGGTTTTGATATTTGTACCTAAAAAGTTACCTGTATACACAGAATGCTATATGAAATGTGGTGTATCTATGAACATATAAATAAACATAGAAAAGGGAAAAAAAAGGATATGGAAATGTTGTCATCTCCCATAAGCCAAACAACACTTATTTCTGAATGATGTGTTTGTACTTCTCTTTCTTGTCTCCCATCAGTTATCTACAGCTGTTATCACGCTTTGGAGATATATATTGTTCTTCAACATAGTATTTTTTTGTAAGAGACAGCTCAGTCCTAAGCAGTCACACCTACTCAAATGACTCAAATGAAAGCGGTATTTTTTATGAATACCAATGTTTGCCAGGGAACATCTGAGCACACTAGCATTAAATTCTCATTTTAACTTCATATATTCAAACAGCTTTTTCTTCTCTTGTGTTCGTACAATCTGCAATCTGAAGTTGTGAGTTTTTTGCCTCACATGATGCAAATACCTGCTGTGAGCTATTTTTTTCAATAGGAACCAGGTGGTGGCAGAGCCTCCCCACTGCCCCAACATGGGATAAACAAGTTTGTGCATCTCTCTCGTCACCTGACTAAGAACCTGCACAAGACTACACTAGTTGAGATCCTATTAAAAACAAAGCCAACTTTCTCACCAAGGTACTTTCAACCATTCTGTACAATCCACATGGAACCTGAACTAATACTTCACAAGGGACCCAAGTCAAATGGATTGTATCTCACCACCCTAAACAAGCTGTCTGGCTGATTTCCACATCAATGTGCACAAAATGGCCTCCTACTGAGAAGAAGGAAAGGTGACAGCACACTAATCAAATGCACACTTGTCCATAATTGAACAATTATAGACTAATAATAAAACGTGTAAAGTTTTAATAGTTACACAGCTAATGGGCTGAACCCATGACAAGTGGGCAGGAAGGCAAAAGCTGGCAAATAGTCCTCCGTTGAACTACTGAATTATAAAGTCAAAGGCAGTAATTAATTGATTCAAGTGCCACACAAGTAGTTCAACTATGGTCATCAACTTGTGGCAACACAATGTCATGCAGCAGCCATTTGTAAAGACAAAGACCACTACAAATTTTGTGAAAAAAGAAGACAGAGGCCACCCTCTACAACATTAAGAAGTGTGCTTTGGCACTCCACAAGACTTACCTAGAGGTAAGCTCTTTAGGAAGCAGGTACTCCAGGAACAGCAGTTCCACAGCAGAGATGTGCTTAATCAGTGGAAACACAGAAGCTGCAAAAAGATAGGTCTGGAATGCTATCCAAAAATGCAGCTCAACTGAATTTACACCTTTCACTTAATTTGATCCCATCATTGTTTTCCTTATTTACAAAATTACACTGGAAATGGACATGTGACATCTATAAAGAAAAGTATAAAACCCATCTTTGTCACAGTCCCTCTCTCTCCCCACTACTTCCTTACCTGATATGAACACACAACTATATTTTAAATTCATTTTCTGCTGTTCCAGATGAGCTATGCAACCTCCTCATCATACAATTGTCTACAGTTTTTACAGTGATGTTGTAAACATAGTTGGTCATGTTTGTGCCCTAGTCTATTGTTCAGAAAAAGTTAAGAAGAGTGTAAAGTATGACAGAAGCACACAAGTCTGCTAGCAGGTTTAAATAGAGAATTTGTATTTTGTTTAAAAAAAAAATTAAGAAATGATGCTTTTGTTTGGTATTGCTCCATTGTTTGAAGCACTAAGTCAAACTCAAAGGACTCCTCTTGCTCATTTTTAATTTTTCTACCAACTCTCCAAATATCCTGGTGGTTTAGGAGAACTTTAGGAGGACTTTCTTCTCAAAATGCATAGCACTGCTTCATTTACAAAATGCTAGTTGGTCTGACAGCTGCATCAGGAATTTATCTCCAGATCCTCACACACATAACCCAAGAATAATATGGAGAATTACAAATTCTGGTATCAGTTCTTATCTTCACAAGCAGAAGTTTAAGGAGAGTCTGGAACGCTAAGTACCTACCTCGACTTTTAAACATTTTTGAATTAACAGGAAGTGATGCTTAGACATCGATAAGTTTGGAAGGATCATGAAGATCCAGAGAGTACTGCACTGCACTGGTTATGATTTTTAGAGCATGTTGTCTCTGGGTTTGTATAAGACTTCTTAGCTTCCTAGTGCTCAAGCATCTATATTATTTGGTGGCCTGTGGTATGTCTCTTGTTAAAAGTAAAACTTACCAAACCCAAGCTGCTCAATAATTTAACTCCATTTTTTATAGAAGCTTTTGTGCCAAGTGAAAATACCTAACAACCACTGTGTCCCCATGTGTTCAAGTCCCAGCCTCCCTGAAGAGGCAATGTACAGTGTCAAGTAAATGCCTTGTTCAAAGCTCCCAGCAGCATTTTGGAAGAGATGAGGAGCCTGCTGGGCTTTTACAGCCTCAGATACCATCATGGCCACAGATATGGAGCGTTGGTCACTTATGTGGGTTCATCTTACTGCATTATGGAGCAAACAATCATGTGGAGACAGGACAAGGGGCAATGGCTGCAAGTTGGAGCACAGGAAGTTCCGCACCAACATGCGGAAGAACTTTTTCCCAGTGAGGGTGACAGAGCCCTGGGACAGGCTGCCCAGGGAGGTGGTGGAGTCTCCTTCTCTGGAGATATTCAAGACCCGCCTGGACGCCTATCTGAGTGATCTGTCCTAGGGAGCTGCTTTGGCAGGGGGGTTGGACCCGATGATCTCTCGAGGTCCCTTCCAACCCCTACAATTCTATGATTCTATGTGACAGCACAGCTCACTCTTCCCCATGCACTTGAAAGACACCAGAACTGCCGTAAACATTATTTTAGGATGGTTCGTGCCAACTACTTGCTAACTCACCTGTGCATCTCTGCTAGGGCAGCATATCTAGACTGATAATGATTTTAGTACATTTCTTAAATTCTATCTCTATTCTGAAATAGGGTTTGTAATGGCGCCCTGAATGTACCACTTAAATGACGTGGCTGCAGATGTCCTTTCTCCTTCCACGTTGAGCTCTAGGCAGTGTAAATCTCTTCTTAAAAGAAATGCATTAGGAACCTGCCAAAATAGGGTGTTCAATGTGCTAGTTGTTCTAGGGACAGTGTATCTGCCAAAGAGATTGCCTGTTAAAGAGAGAGCAATGTCAACAAATGTTTTAACAGAGTTAGCTGCACTAAAAGGAAGGTATATTAAATAAACCAACTTTCTACTATGAAAATGGAATCAGGTTTGCTTAATTATGCGTCATTAGCCAGATCAGCCATGACTAGAGGGAGTGCAATATGGGGCCAATACTTGTGTAATTTAAGGCATGCTCACAGACATACATTAAACAATGGAGCAGAAATACTCAAACCTCTGTCAGTCTTCACGTTTCTAAAGACATGTTCTTTCAAAGGACATATTCCATGTGTTCAAAATTCACTGGACAAAAGCGGGAAAGTAAGAAACAGCCTGACACTGAAAGCTGGTAGTCAGGGCACCTTCTGGGACAGTATAGCCCCGAGATCCTGCTGCTGTGCCAAGAGCCATTTACGCATTTGATGCAGAAGTCATTGAAACAAAGAGCTATTCCAGGGCTCTTTCATCATGCCACTGTCACTGACATCACATGAATCCCAGTGGATGGTGAGGCACAATCATATGATGCATCACATACAGTCATTCATTCAGCTTCCCTGAGTCAACCCTTCTTGGTCATGCAGTCCTTCCATCTCTGAGATGTCTGGATTGTTCCCTGCAATATACTTTTTCCTGTTCTCATTAATGCAGGTCAGCTTTGGAAAAACAGCCTTCCTCAGACGCTGATTGCTGCCCTGCTGTACATACGGCACCAGACGCAACGCTCAATGGAAGCAGCATTAGTCACATTCTCCCTTCAGCTAAGAAGCATTTGATGCTTATGTCACATTAGACAATTTTTTAAACTTACCTCCACTGATCATGACTATGTACCTCTCCAACGTGAAGTCTGGGTTTCAGATGTCTGCTGAAACAGCTAATTTGAAACAAAATTGCACCCCCACTCTTTTCTAATGTTCCTTGACCATAAAGACTGAGTTTTATTTGACATTTTGGTCTTAATTATGATTTATTAGGTGTGGGATGGTTAGACGCTTTTTATCTCCATTAAATCTTAATGGATACATTTTGCCTTTTTCTACTGAAAGAGTTCATGGAAATAAATGCAGTTAATGGACTCTGCTATTAAGTACATGTTGCTTGGAGATATAATAATGATACTTCAGAGTCTCTCCCACAATTTGCTATTAATATTAAGGAAATGCAAATTTCACAATTACATTTAAAGTCATTTTTGCTAGTCAAACTATTAAGGTTTAGTTTCAAGGTGGGAATTGTACTTAAAATTATCATCTCATGAATATCATGGAACATGATTATTTGTAATACTGCAGTCATTACTGATAAGGCACAAAGACTTTTAAAGTATGGACTATTAAGTTTTACTGTAGCATTCAGTCCACATAAAAATGGACTTGAACCAAATTTTTTTTTCTAATAATGGTGTACTGAACAACTTGTTTTTTCCTAAAACAACTTCTACCAGTTAAAGGCCAAATCTGAAGTAGGCTGTACACAATACTAGAACTTGAGTCCAAGGAATAAACAGTTGCTGACCATATCTTCTTTTATACTTTAAAACGTAATAAATAACCATATGGTTTCATAACTCAAATTACACTTTCATTTTTTCTTATATATATTTATAGAGTTCAAAGTAAAAGAAAGTGTAATCTGACCTGCGTTTTACAAAGTACTCCTCCTGGATTGTTTCCTAGAGTATGCCAAACAGCTTTTGTTTGGCTAAAGGTTGTCATTCATGAAAGCATATAATTAGTCTTCAGCTGACGACAAGAAGTGATGGAGAATCAGCAGCTTTTCAGAGTAATATATTCTCACTGCTAACTGCAATCACTGATAGAAAGTGATCTTATTTTCTCATTTTTCCAGTCACTGCTTCTTTGAGATTTTCCTCTACCAGCCTTTAACACCAAATTCAATTAGCTAAATTTTAAATGCTTGAGGATGGAATTGGTTTTGAGTCTATTTTCTCTCTTAAAAAACAAACCCAAAAAAACAGAAGAAAGAAAGGAAAGTATCTACTTCCCAGAAAAGAAAACCAACAAAAATGAGACTAGGATCAGGAGAGGGTTCTACCAGAAAGTTCAAGTGTTCACATTTAAAAGCCCACATTTACATCATTGTATCATTCTGACAAGTTTAGTACTTACTGTGACAAATGATTGACTAAGGGTCCCCTGAAATGTTGTGGGAAAACAAAATAAAGCAGTGTAGGTGTTATCAATCTTTAGAGTCCTTTATGAACCTCAAGTGAAAAAAGGACCAGCAGCTCAAGGAAGTGCTCGAGCTACAATTTTAAAAGCACTGAAGTGCAAATCTCACTCACTTGAAATGTGACTAACATCTATGCATTAATGTTGTAGTGAAAACATTACCTAAATAAATATTAAAGTTCTCATTTTGCAGATACAGAACTGAGCTGAAACACTTTTGTGGATTTATGAATAAATAAATCAAGCTTAGTCCACAGGGCAAAAAAAGGAAGTTTTTGATGCCATATACTGCTCATCCCATTACAGACAACATCCTTCAGAGTAAATGAGGACATTAAGATTCAGGTTTTATGCAGACTAATAACAGATCTACTCTGTATTAGCTGTAGCTACAAAAGAATAATAGAATTATAAGGATTTTCCCTATTAGGAGATAAAAGAAAACTATGGTTTGAAACACCTAAAGTAGGGGTAAACCCTAACAAGCTTGTAGTTCAGTACTTTTGAACTTTTGATGTAACTGTGATTTTTTTTCCTTTTCAAAAATCAGAAACACATGAAATTAAATAATGTATGCATTATGATCATTTTGGGATCAGCACAGCAGCTTCACAGATCTGAATAAATCTTAATTTGTTTTGCACAAAGGCTTTCACACATCCTGTGAAGAGAGACTTCATTTTCTGAGCAATACTGTTTTTCTAAGTAATGAACAGATGAGTAAGGGGTTTGAACAATTTAAACCTGGGATTTAACTATCTTCTATTCCTTATAAAGGACATTTTTCTTAATAAACTTAGCTAAGATACAAGCTCTTGCTGCGCATTCTGTTTGCAGAGGTTCCCACTATACAGTATATTTTCTGTTGCTCTGCTTTACGTTTCAGTCTGTGGTCATCATTACCATGTAGACTCCTGGCACAGCTATGGGACATAAATTCAACATCTAAACCACCAATGAACAACAACAACAAAATCTTAAAAGAATACAAAACCAGAAAAAAATACCCCTTTTTCCCTTACCATGTTGAATACAGCCATAATTAATATTATAGCAGTGGTTGTCAGTGTAAGAGTGATCCGTGGCCAAGGACGGTTTGCAATTATTCCAGATGATTTCAGGATCCACAACAGTGAAGCTGATGCTTTCTTGCTACATTGCTAAGTGCAAAGAGTTTAAAAAAAGAGAAAAAAAAAATAAGTTTAGTATATCAATTACTATAAACAAGGGTAGAAATAAAAGGCTTAAGACTGAGGGCAGCATTAATCCTGAAACATTGTACAGAAGTATTCAACTATTATATTCTCAGTAGAATTACAGATCATGATTATACATGAAACTAAATGCAAATATAGTTGAAATATCTATCATAATATACATTCTTTCAAATGATTATGATTTGCAAGTACCTTATTACACATTTTATATATATTACTAATAATAGCAAATGCAGAGTTGACAGCAGTGTCATTACCTCTAATGCCAGTAGAAAAACCCAGGAAAACAAACTGACCTCCCCTTCCTCAATTGAAGGAGAACTATTTAGTAGTCTCAAGAAACTTCAAGATGTAAATAAGACTCTGCACGGTCTTTGACAGAGACATACAGGTCTCCTCACTATAAAGTCTGTATATATAGACATGGCCTTGGCAGTCTACAAAATAGTGGGGTATCTGGTTTTTTTTTTTATTTGTTTGGAGATCTGTGTTATAATTAATTTCAAGTGAAAGGTAACTCAGCAAAGTAAAACAACCTTCCTTTAAACTCCCCAGAACACAAATAAGCATTTCATACAACAATTGGACTTACAATTTGACACAAAGAGTATTTAGTGCATAGAACGTTTTTCTTATACAATGGCAAAAATAAAAGCCTCTGACTAATTTAACCTGCTTCCAAGAACACTCTGCAATAGTCTCCTTTCTTAAATGCACAGTGCCCAGAGGCACAAGATGCTCAGGCAGAATAAACAACAATTTGTGGCACTTCCAATAAATATTCATTTTCTCAAAACTTCAGCAATGAGGAGATAAAGGTTGCCTAGAAGCATCTTGTGCCCTTTCCAAGTGTCAAATTCAACTACACTGAAACCAAGGAACATGACAATCCCACAAAAGTATTCGCTTTCTATCAGCTTATTTCCTCTGTTTACTTAATATTACCAGAGATCACTTTATACATTGTTTTCACCCCAGCCACAGCAATCGGCAGAGATAACAGCAAAAAAAGACTTTGAGAATTCAAGCACTAAAAACTACCAAACATAAGGCTTAATGTGCAGCACTTGTCTATTAGTTCAATAGCTATGGCACGTCAGGCTAAATTGCACTATGACCCAACATACATGATGTAGTTTCCATGAAAGTCTTTGTCATACTACATGTAACTATTTCCTTCCTAATCACATACAAGTCCACTGTATATCTAGAACTTTTTAAAACATAGTTTCCTTTTATAGCAGGGAGTTTTGCATATTGGATTGGACAGATTCAGTCCGTTTCAGGAATGTAAAAAAAATAATCAGAATCTTAAGGATGGACAAAGAAAATGAAAAGAAGAGGGAGCTTTATATACACATTACTCCTACCCCTATTTAAAAACCCATGCACAACATATAAACTCAAGGGACCTGTATTTTTGAGCAAGAAAGTCCCGCTCAAATACCTTTTTGAAATTCCAATGCTTGTTCTTCACACCTAAGTACATAGCAATAGATAATTTGGATCCACGCCTCATCCCTGCCTCTCTAATAATGTAAAAAGCACACAGCCTAGATTTCTACTGTTGCTGCAGAAGGGGATTGTTCAACTGGATGCAGGGAATGGATCTGTGTTGAAAATGAATCATTCAGTTATCTGTCTAGTCTGCCTAAAACCTAATGAGTCAGGGAGCATGGATTTATGGCAAATTAAAACTAATGAAATCATACCTTAAATTACTCTTTGCCTCTGTTATAGCATACCTGGAGCTTTACTACAACTTCATTACGTTATTCTGTGATTTTCTTGGAAGTTGCGAAGTAGCTACAATAGAAGTTGGCTTAGGAACAAGACTAGGCAGGAACACTGAGAAAGTATGAGGAATAAGTGGATAAGAAATTATATCGATAACGCAGTATACGGGGTTCTTTCTGAATTAAGTTACAGGTAGCTATACTTTTCAAGGGAAGTGTTTAGGATAAAAAAATTCCAAGAAAAGAAGCTAATGACAAAAATAAATTATCTGGCTTAAACCAGATACATTTTATTATGAATTTTACTGGGTTTAGGCTACCTGACTAAAGGCTAATCAAATTAAACACTAAGATTTGGTGAAGATTGAAAGGACAATGACAGATGGCTGAAGAAAGTGAATGAATCAATGAAGAACAGAGGCCACTGAATCCACTGCTCCTATGATCCTTGAAGAAGAATGCTTCAGCGGTGGTTTCTGATGGGAAACCTACCAAGAAACCTTAACAAATGAAGTTTCCTTTTCAGGATGCCCTGCAGATTAGGGGTAAATACTGCCTGAAAGGATAGTACAATGGCATGGGACAGATAATTTTGCAATGGAGCACAGAAGACTTGGGATTGTGTAAAATACTATGGCATGTTTTAATGGAATTGTGGGTATGTGGAAAACTGACAGGATGTTCAGGGGATAGGGCGCAGGAGAGGAAAAGGAGGGATAAATGTGGATCAGGGAGGAAAAAACGAAAGTAATAGAGAAGAGAGGGCATGAAAGGAATTGACTGCATGTAAATACTTGTCTAAATGAACCTGTTGCATATTCTTGTTAATTCCTCTCCCTAACCGTCTTATGCAGTACTTTGAGCCTGTATGTGTGCAAATGCTAGCAAGCTTCATGCTAGACTAGAAGGCAAGTAGCACAGGACAGGTGCCAGCCACTGGAGAGAGACTGCGTATCTCACAACGGGATGCCTGGGTGCCAGACAAATCTCAGACCAGTCCCTGGGGAGACCCACAGGGTGAGTGCGTAACCATTAGTAAACTTCAAGCTGGACTGGCTGGTAAGCAGGCTTTCTTCTTTTGCAGAGACCCAAGGTTTGGGCCAGTCAATGTGTAAATGGCTGGGCGTAGATATTGTATGGAATTGAGGTCCACACTGAGTGACCCACAAGCACCTGTGCCTGTGGGTGACAACAGTTAGGGTTTGCATATATTCTAGTAGCAAACTTCAGTCCTGATCAGCCAGAAAGGAGGAACTAGGCCATCTGTGTTCCTATTTAGGTGGCTGCTGCTTGCTTTTATGTGGGTGTGGTAAAAGAGTGGCTCCATCTCCATCTATCTGTGTGGTTGATTCTGCGTGTAGGGTATATACCTGTGGGCCTAGTGGGAATACGAGCTCAGCCTCACTCCTGGTTGTACTTGGGATACGGTACTGACAGCCTCCCATCGATAAAGAGTGGGACAGGAGAATCCTCTGGGTCAAATTTCCATCAAATTGGGCTCCAGCGGACCTGGAAGGAGCACTTCCCTGGATTTTGATCTCCATTGGATTAAAAAAACTTCTAGCAGATCCCATTTTCAGAACTTTAAAAAACATGTCTCAGTAACAGATGCAAAAGAATGTTATAAAAGAAGCTACTTTCGTGTTTTTCTAGTGCTAAGCAACATACATTGATGGCTTCCTCTGCACAAATGAACAACTTGTATTATGTTAATTCTGAAGATAAAATTTCACAAAGAATATATCTGTTGAATCCCAAAATCTAACTACATGAATGTTGGTAGCAAATGATGAGGACTTCTCAGACTTCTCTGCTTTAAAATCACCATTTCCGACTGTTAAATTTGAATTTTCTTCTTTTTTTTTTTTCTTTTCAGGTAATCATTGACAAAATTACAGTACAAAATTGCTGAGATTATTTAGCAATGTCCATGCTGAGAACTGCATTTATTGCTGAGGACTGCTTTGTTCTTTTCCGAGTACCTGTACACTTTTGAAGAGACTTATGTACCAAATTTCCTTGCAATAATTGAAAATTTCCTTTGTTTGCAAGATTGTTGATCAATATCACCAGACATATTTTAGCAAGGATAAACTAATTGGACTGATTTTCTACATATCTTACAAAAGCTATTTTTCTGCTTCCATTAAAAATAAATAATTGTGATCTCTGGGCACATTTGTGACTAAAAAAGTTCTGGAAAATAAAATAAATTTCAATAAACAGTATATTATTCAGCCAGTGTGAATAATAAGTAAAGAGATTCTATTCTTCTAGCTGCTATTGATAAAATTACAGATATTGCTGGCTCCAACCTGAAGAAAAATGTGTGTGTTGTTAGACTGCGACTTCTAAAAATTAAGTTGTAGATAATTATTTCCCCTTTTAAAACAGAGGCACACCAGAACTCAGTGATGTATTGCTTTGACAGGCCATTTAATGCACAGCTCTCAGTTCTGGAAGGGAAGGACCGCTGTTTATTTGGTACATCTGTCATGCCCACCTGGTTTATTAAACAGACGACAGGTGTCTCTAACGGCAGACAGAGCAGCCTACATAGGTTAAGCCAGTGAGGCTCCTGAAAGGAAAATTTGTGACAAATGTGTGACATGAAAACATGAAATACACTGTTGATCAGTTATTCTCAATGTGAATTAGCAGATTTGCTGAACTTCATTTCACTTTTGAGCTGTCTGAATCCTGTCCATATATAGTAGCACTGCAGCAGTCTACTCCTGCTGAAACTTTAGGGAACTCCTGGAAGCAGAACTAGAGCAGTGGGTGATCATTTAACAGCACTGGGACAACTATGCAAGTTTATTTTGCTGATTCATTAGCTTATGTCAAACAATTTTTCCAGCAAATGTTATGTCTCATTTGTAATTTTCTTAAGAAAATGAAGAATAAAATTAAAAGAAGAAAGCAATCATTTCTAAAAAGCATGGAAGAAGGCTAAGGATTCAGATCTCAGTAGCACTAGCTTCTGTGTTTATTCTAAGCAGAGCTGGCAGAATATAGTTCAGAGTTCATCATTTACCAGCTAGAAATAATAAGTATTTGTAGTATGAAAGGTGACTAATATATTACCTTTTCATCTGATGATGTTAAATGTGATATGACAGCTCAGCATGATAGTGAGTAATAACTTATTTTGAATATTCAGGTTATTAAAATGTATCCTGTGTTGTCTTTCCACATGGAAAAACCTACTTCAGCATTTAACAAAATGAATGCTGTGTTTCTGAGCAAGATCAAGGAACTGGTGCGAGAATTAATTGTGACAGCTGTGCTGTAGATGAAAGACAGTGCCACAAGAGCTGTGACACTTCTCTTTCACACACTTGTACAGGTTGGAACATCTTCACTGAAGATCTCTTTATTTACAGAAAGCCAGTGAATCACATTTTCCATAGTTCTATTATTTTTTACATTTTGCATTCAAGTGCAATGATATTTTACCAATACTGATGTTACAAAGAATGAAATTCAGAACCGCAAAAAAACCCCAACATTCAGATTTTGTCACATGCTCGTTTTCACTCAGACTTGAAGAAGACACCAAAGCTCAAATCCAAAGAACCAGCTGGCTGGCTGACAGAGATAACAATGACCTAAGCTTGGAGAAGGGTGATTTTTATACAGACACACAAGCTTGTAGTTTACATACTTTTGAACGGTCTTATTATTGATAAAAAGGACTGAAGTACTTCAAAATTGAGTACCATAACACCAATTTTTTTTTTAACTCCATGGCAGCACCTGTAAAGCTAAGCCAGGGATTTTGAATGATACAAAATGCATCCAAGTGAAGAGTTTGTTCAACTTATATTGCATACAACCGGATTGACAAAATTTAGAATCCTGAATAAAGAAATAATTGGAAAAAATAAAGTCAGTATCGCATTCCTAATTTCACCATATTTTGCAGCATTCATTATCCTTCACGAAGGGTCATGTTAAAATGGCCATGTGCTTCACTTCAGTCATCTCATTCAAAGGAAGGAGCACGGCAGTGAGCTGTATAATCATGCCCTCAGGCACTCTGAGTTCAGTCCTGGTACTCCCTGTGCTGCTTTCCTCTTTTAAGAAAATGCACGTCGCTGTGTTATACGCTATTTTAAGGTAAGACATTCTCAGTCTCTCCCATCAAAGTTTTTCTATTTCACATGAAATAATAAAGAGCCACTGACTTTGAGAAAGAGCAAACCTGAGCGACTTTTTAAAGAGCAGTGCTCAGGGCGTTGAGCTAGGAGGAGGGGTTCTGATTGCTACATTCTACATTGACCAAGTCTTGATCTCCAAGTAAGACACTGCCACTCAAAAACCACCTCACACAACAGGAGCCCTGTTCTGTGACCATACTGCAGTAATTTACACATCATGGGTATCACCTCTCAGGTAATACATGTAAAAAAACCTTCAAAACAGTCTGCATGCTGTCTGCTTTTGTCCTTATTAATTAACTGTAGGGAAAATTGTCTGCATACTAGACTGTCGATATGAGGAAGCACACTCAGGTATCTCTTTGTTTGGAGGTCATGAGCAAACTTATATTGGGCAAAGTCACTAAAAGGAAGCATTGCCAGATTTTTAACAAAATCAAGATAGTCTCACTCATCAATAATATAAAAATATAAGTTACTGATACAACAGACATAAGACAGTTAGGGTTTTTCACCAGGCAAGGCAATTTTTTCAGCTGGTCACCATCACATAGTATGTCACAGACATATACCTCAAGAAAGAGTAAGAAAGAAGATTTTTATTACTGAAATCAGTACATTTCCAACAGTTCCTGAAGTCTGAACACAGTACCTAACTCAGTGATCACAGATTTGCCATTTTCAGCTTCCCTGCTAGAGACTCAACAGAATGACTTTGAGGTTTGATGAGCCTCTTTGATGAACCCTGCTGTAGGTGCCAAAGTGCCTCTCTGGGTCCTTCTTGCCTTCATCCATTCCTGATTTAATCTTAATTTACAAAGAGAGTCTTACCATTGATGAAACAGAAGGGCTTCAGTGTGCATTAAGAGAGCCATTCACATCTGAGGTAACACTCCGTGTCAAAAATAACTCCTAAGCAGTGCTGGTGCTGATACTCCTGTCCTTGCAGAGCTTTTAACTATCTTGAATGGTGTCCTGGTTTCAGCTGGGATAGGCTTAATTTTCTACATAGCAACTAGTATGGGGCTGTGTTTTGGATTTGTGCTGAAAACAGCGTTGATGATACAGAGATGGTTTTGTTATTCTTAAGCAGTGCTCACACAGAGCCAAGACCTTTTCTGCTTCTCATCCCAGCCAGTGGGATGGCTGGGAGTGGACAAGGAGGATCACAGCTGGGATAGCTGACCCCATCTGACCCTAGGGATATTCCATGCCATATGATGCCATGCTCAACACATAAGGGTATCCATTAAGTGCACACGTGCCCCAGGTAATGCAAAGAAATTTTTGAGACAGTAGTTGACTCAGTGCACAAAGAACATCTGCTTGAGACTAATAATTCTTCAGCTGACTACTCAGTTACCACAGAGATCCTTCCTTTACGTGCTTACTGTGGGGTTTTTTCTATTGACTGCATCACATCTTCCAATGTGTCATTTAGGTAACCAGACCTCTGCTTCCTGGCATTCACATCAGGAGGTAAAACACATCTAACAGCTACCAGGTCTGAGGCATTTCACACTAACTCTATGAACTCGTCATTACTTCAAGAAGATAAGTAAGAGGCACAGAAAATATATGAGCTAAAGGACGCTCTCTATCTGCATGTAATTTGGGAAGGAAATCCCTCAAGGAAAATTGAAAGAAAATTGTAAAAATTAATAAAACCAGAATAGCCTGCATTTACAATATGAAAGTATAAGCCAAACAGGATCTTTAAGACCAAAAATACTCATATTCTGGAGATTTAACTGAATACTATGATTATCAACTGTTTTTATAAGAAGTGTCAGCCGTCCCTGACCTCAACCTGCTTACCCAAGACCGGAGGGGGTGACAAGTCACAGTGGCAGGCTCTGGAAGTCTCTAACCTTCTTATTTGCAAAAATACTCTGCCTCATCATTTCAGGGAAACATTCCTATTCTTACTTAACAGCTGATATCACTTCACAACAGATTGAGTTGAACTGCGTTGCAGTGCTGCTGAACAGTAAAATCAGCTAATAATAAACTTAGAGTGAAAGACTGAGCATAAATCTCTTCTTACAATATTGTAATTAAATTCCATAAGAGCTGGTAATTTTAGAATTACAGTCTGGATTTTTTTCTCTTTTTTTTTTTTATTTACTAATGAAATGAAAATCATAGAGGAACTTGTTCAGAGTTGCTTTTTGTGTGACTTACTCTGTGGTGGTGGCAGCCATTTGTAATCAGAGGAGACTGAGATGGCAAAGTGTCAAAGTATTGAGACAAACATGTAATGCAGTGACAGCCAGGTGTCCTAACTTGAACTTAGATTTTGCTGTCTTTGCCAGCACTACAGGTCCCACTATATAAATCTCGTAACAGTCATGTAAATATTTGAGTACTACTGCGAGTTTATGTGCCAGATGCAGGTGCCCAGGCTGGTGGTGGGACCTGCAGGGGTGAGAGGACCAGCCGGGGCTGCACACTGCCAGACACAGACAGCTCCAGATGGCTCTATCAGCCTCACTGCAGAGCATGGATGTGCCCCCTCAGCCACAAGCAGGCACCTCTGGGAAAGCCTGGGTAGGGAAGGGCAGCAAATGTTGGGCAGAGAGTGAAAGAGGGAAGAAAAAGAGAGAGAAGCAGCAGAGGGAACAAGGCTGGAGGAGAAGGAGGAGAACATAATCCATGCTGGAGCAAATGTCCACACTGCACCTCATGGATGACCCACGCTGGAGCAGGTGGATGCTCCAGAAGGAACTGCAGCCTGTGGAGACCTCACACTGGAGCAGGACAAAAGTGTGAAGGGGAGGAGGAGCACAGAGAAATGTTTGTGTATTGATCACAATCCACCCCAACCTGTGCTGCCTGGGGACAAGTAGAGCAGTCTGGAGCAAGGGAGCAAAGCTGAGTTTGGGAACAGAGGGAGGAATGTTGAGCCTTTAATGTTTTTGTTTCTTATTATCCAAATCTATTTTAATTGGCAATATATTAAGGTATTTTTCCACAAGTTGAGTCTGCTTTGTCTATGACAGTAATTGGTAAGTGATCTCCCTGCCTTCATCTCAACCCATGAGCTTTCTCTTCCTATTTTCCTCCCCCAACCTGCTGAGAAGGTGAGTGAGCAGCTGGGTGGGTATCTAGCCCATAGCCAAGGCTGACTCACCACAGGTCTCCTGTTAGAGTCAGTCAGGCACAAAAAATGATTTCTCTTTTTCTGCATTTTTAGAAGAGAGATTTGGTGATTTAAAACTCCATAATCACATGCAAATCTGTGTACTCACAAGCACATCCACATTTATCGCATGCATTCTGCAAAGGAATCCAAAATGTACCCACCCTTTAGTCAAAGAAAAATAGGGAAAACCCCGCACTGGTAAAAAAAGCAAAGCAAACCAAACCCACCACCACCACCACCACCACAAAACCCAATCAGGATTAGGACAATAATGCTTGATTTCCGTTAACACTGACATCATAGTGTTAAAACTTAGATATTGATCCTTGTTCACTAAGAATGTCAGGCTTTTTCTTCTGGAAAGAGCATCTTACAGCTATGGGTCAGATACTGCAATGGATACGCTACAAAAACATATCATAGGGGGTCACTGTAGTTAAAGCTCCAAAACAATACTTGGGTTTTGACATGAAGGAAGAAATATTAGGAAGAGGACAAGAGAAAAATAAACCTACTGTCTTTTTTGTTAGCTGCCTCTCATCCACCACCTTACAGAACTATGTCCATGCTCGTGAAGGAAAGACAGCACTGCACCAACAGTAACATAACTTAGTTGCTGAAAGGCTTCTTAGCAGTGCAGCTTCTGCATTAGAGCTGCTGAACTTCTAAAGACATAGACGTAAACAGCTCTTCTTCAAGCTATTTAGATTAGAACATGACATCTCTATGAGCCAAGAGAAGTGCAATAACAGAGGTCTCCTTTTCTGAGAAGTATTTACAGTATACACAAGATATAGGATGAACAGTAGTGAAAGTAGGTGTTAGATAATATTCAAGTGGCACGACTCCTCAACTCTGACTTGGGCTATTTGCTTAGCCATTCACTTAAATGCAGAAAAAGATGTTTGTATTCCTCCTAGGCTGTACTACAAATAAAAGTCCCAGAACACTGTATCAGAATTATTTGATACCATTTAATTAGAACTTCTTTTTTCCTACAGGAAAAAGGCTGGCCTTTCCTTCAAGGAATTTTAAAAATATTTTTAAATTTGCTTATTCAACAATGGTACTCTGACTCCATCATTTTATTCTTATGTCAATAACAAACAGGAATCAAGTATGCCATTACATGAGAACAAATTCTTGCTTTTAAGTAGTAGAACCTCTAGAACCTCACTCCAAGAATTTAAAATATTTAAAAGTATTGTTGCATTATAACTCAGATTAATTCCTGAGCAGTGGCAGCATCTCTACCTTATTGGAAAGATAACTGAAATGTACATTAATTACACTTCCTTAAAAAGACGTGTGCTGGTTAATTACAAGCCCGGTGATGTAATTGCTTTTCCCATGTGCATGCTTTGCTTTTTTATAAAAGATCTTCCTTTCAGCTTTTTTCCATGGGAGATTGTGGAAAAATATAAGGATAAATAAATGGGGACAGTTATACAGATAACTTTACTCTGGCTTACATGTTAAATTCAAATTGCATTCCATTTCTTCCAAGTCCTGAAACACCCTGTTCTAGATGGAGTTAGATGTTTGTTTGATCTGTTTGAGATTAACTGAAAGGAGGAAAATACTACTATTGAATTATATTGTGAAATGTTGAAAGGTTTGTCCTAATCTTGAATGGAATGAAATTAAATTCTCAAATTCAGCATATTATTTGGTACACCGATAGGCATTACAATAACACCTGAAACAATGGCAAAATTAGAATTTTACAGTAACATTTTTAAACGCCAAATTAAACTGTTATTGTAAGATATTCTCTAAACTCAGAAAACAGTCTTATAAACTACTTAAACAAATACATAGTCACCTCCTGTAAGAACAATAACAAAAAATTTTGAAAATACAGTAAATCAAACAATAATTCAAACCTCTCAGAGGATCCAGCTTCACATGAGGGAAAGAGAATATCAGTGTAGGTACAGTAGAGACAAGCACTGCACCAGCATTTTCTGCTTTTCAGATAAATGATTTTACGGTAAGTTAACATGTACAAAACAATGTCCTCAGAAGCCTGAGAGCACAATCCTTTCTCATTTAACTGGTACTCTGACAAGATAGAGGAATTTGGCAAAACCAGATGATGTTATTTAAAACAAACCATGAACTGCTGTATTACACTTCCTTGAATACCTACCAAAAGTTGTCCAGCAAAGCAGATAAACAAAATGAAGGAAAGCAAGAGAAACGCAGCCCCAAATGATATTCCAAGGATAGATGTTCTGCAAGAAAAGGAAAACATTCATTAATTTCTCTGTTACACAGTTGTAGCATGTGCTTTCTGTGTGTATAATACTCATGATATGAACAATTACCATATGAAAGTTACAACTTCCATATATCAACACCATGGAAAACAAATTCCAATCCTTACCAGAATGACAGGCCTTCTTCCTGCCATTTTCTTATCTCAGGAATGCTTGAATTAGCTTTAGCACTGGCTTTGCAAAACTATTACTATGAGAAGATAATAATTTCCTCACAAATAATTTAAACGACAGAGGGCATTAACAACAGCAATGTTTTGTTTTGTTTTTATTTTAGAAAGCCTGTGTTAAAAAAGATCCTTATTGCTTTTTTTTTTTTTTGGCTGTTGATTTGATAACAATTTAAGACTCAAATTGATATACAAAAAAAACTTGTTAGTGAGCATTTCCTCCACAGAGGGTAGGAAAAAGCCATAGCATAGGATGATGCTGCCCAGTTTTCAGTGAACAGTATAGGAAAGAAAACAAAACCTCATAAAGAAAAAACAGCAACACACTTCAAATGAGAAAAAAAATTTAGTAATCTCTTCCTGAAACCATCCTTACTCAGTGTTCTAGCTCATTCTTTTCTTGTGTGCTATAAATAGGAAAGTCTAGCCAAAATAGCATCACTGGATTCTCAGTAAACAAAAACAGGGATGCAGAAACAGTCCAGGAGAGCATTCATTCCACAGATGTGGAAATCTCTGTGAATACCACAGTAGAGCATAATTGCTCCATCAGGCACCATATGAAAGCTACTTAGCATGGCTGCCCAGGGAAAGATGCAGTGGGACCTAATTATGTTTAATGAATGCCAAGAGGGTATCAGAAGCTCTGGACCAACTGAGCGGTTTAAGCAATGCAACTAGATGCCATTGTGAAGTCCCTCACTTGAGCGTCTGCTTTCAGGTTTAACCACAGTTTTGGCATTTTTACAGAATTAAAAAGTATTTCTCAACTCACTTGAGCACCAGTGGATATCTTATTTTATCAAGCCTTATGTGCTAGAAATATTGGCATGACATTTTAGAATTAAGTTTTATATCCCTTGCTTTTTCCACAAAGCCGTAATAACTGTTATGCTTTAAGTTAGCTCCTCCATAAATGTAAGATTCACTATGAAAATACATTATTAATAAAAGCATACATCTCTGTTCTTTAGCAACACAATGGGAATTCAAATACATACATTTTACAAACTATAATACTGAAAATTTAGGAGAAAAACTCAGTGGATCAATTTCCTTAGATTACATACAAATATTGGAAAACATTTTGATCTGTTTTAACAACAGTGTTACAGAAGCTATTTTCAGGAAAGAACAAAAAAGCATTAACTTCACAAACCAATTTGATGCCATACTGCATCCATTAAAAGCATTTTGGAGAGTAATTTATGAGCTTCCCTGCCAATCATTCAGAGAACCTCTTACATGCAAAGTATTAATCAGATTTTGGGTTGATGTGAACAGCTGATGAAAAACAAACCACTGGCAATTCATAACATATATTAATCTTGAAATGATGTTTCTTTTAGAAGCTATTTTAAAAATCATTATTGCTTATGAATACATGTTTTCCAAGAATTTCTCATCGAGGCCGACACAGTAACCTGTACATCAGAATATGTAAAACTACAGTCCCTACTCTTAGAAATTAAAAATCTAGTAAAAAAACAGACAAGATGAACGAAAAGGAATATAATTAACAGGTTTATTTTTTTTTATATGTGTTAACACTTCCAATCATACACGTCTCAGTAAGATTCAAGTAACTATTCCTTCATTCAAACTCCTGTTATCTTTCTCTGGTAAGAAAGATACAAAAAAGGAGCCTGCACACCTTAAGAAATTATTCAACACATGAATAGCCTTATGAGTCAAGTTTGGAGTATATCCTTGTAGAAGAAGAAATAAAGATGTTTGTGAGAGAAACTGGAGAGGAAGGGAAATAAAATTAACATGGCATGAGGAGAGCTTATGTAAAGAGTACTTAATCACATTGGTAACAGTCAAGAACAAAAGGTCTTTGTAGCTGTTTTACATGATCAATGATGTTATTGAGGTGGCACAAGAAAAAGAATTACACAGCAAGGCAAACAAGATTCTGATTATCAAGACAAAAAGAAAAAAGGACTGAGGAAAAGGAAAAGTGGTATCCTAGAATCCAGACTTGAGTGGCGAATGTAGAGCAAAGAAGTAAGATTTTTTGCTCCCTACACCCCCTTCCTTCCTGGGAACAGATGGACTTCTGTTTCAGTTAGGCTAAGTCAAAATAGTTTCATGCTGCTCCTAGAAGTAAAGAAGTGGGCTGAAAATGCTATAATGGAAAGCAAGATGCTAAAAATTAAGTGTCACCATAAACAAACTTCATTTGAGGCAACAACTATAGGAAATCCATAACGTGCATTAATTTTTTTGACTGGAACAGTATGAAAGCCGTACAGGTCTTTACAGTAAACTAATCTTGCCTTTATTATGTAGAGTCATCAAACTCACTGCAGAAGTCATCAAATGCTTTGCACTGACTGATTTAGGCAAACCATTTTGTCTAAAGAGCACAGGGGATCCCATAAACCAGATAGCTCTTTACCTGCCTATATGCTTCAAGGAATGCCCTCATTTCTGAAAGGTCCACTCTGCTACAGTGCCCCAGCCAGGCACCCAGACAAGGCAACACCTGACAATAAGCTACAGAGGGACAGAGTTTAAAACTGAGGAAACAAAATGAGAACTTTCCAGGCTTCAGACAGTTCTTAGTCTAAATAATTTATGACCTTGGCTCTCCTCTTATTTTTCTGTTTTCATCAGTAAACATCTGTTTTGAACAATTCATTTTTATCAGGTGGTATGAGATTGGGAAAAAAATTGTATTTATACATACTGATGTCTTGCTGGTAACATTTCAACTGATTTTTTTTTTTTTTTTCTGCAGATAAAGATACTGAAAAATGGAGAAGATAATGTATTCCTTCTACACTTTTGTAAGTTTTAGGAAAATATGTGACTTATCGCACCCTTAATGGGACAGAGAGAATGATTTCCTCAGCTTATCAGGTAATTAACATTCATGTTAAAAACTATTTGATTGCAAATTCTCTTGAGGTGATAAAGTCATAATGAAGCAATTACAAATGGCAATTACAAAGCAATACTGAATTCAGACTTTTTGGTATCTAATAGTAGCTATTTCTTAATTCAACCAATGCTTTCACTAAGCCATCGATGGATTCAGTGGCTATGTAGACTAACTCTACGGCAGTTTCAGTGTTAAGAAAAATCATTTGAGCATTATAACTCAGTTTGAGTTTGTTGGGTTTTTTTAAAATCAGATACAGCAGAAAAATAGCCAGCAATAGTGGTTTTCTTTTGTTGATACTGTCTTATATGTTACAAACCTGTTTTCAGACAAATGTTTAAAGTACTCCTTTTTCTATGAAGAAATTCAGCTATGCCTTGCTGGAAGTACTATGTTAGGGACTCCTAACTACCTTCTATGGGTAGAGCAAGACGATTGCTAGTTTGGCATGACTCAGGACAAAAGGACACAATTTCTTGAACGTAGCAGCCTCAGAGAGCAAGGACTTTGGAAGAATTTTAGATGTTGACTCAAACAAATCCCTTACTCAAATAGCACAGGAAGTAACTCCTGATAATAGCAATATACTTATATCAACTCGCCAGGTGCATTTCAAAAAACCAACACTCCCAATTAAATGTTTGTTGACTGTTTCCCTAAATAAAGAACATAGAGTTGTCATGCATTACTGGAGATAATTCTGTCACTTGGTAAACCAAGAATGTTAGAGACCCACTGAAGGCCTGTTCCAAGGAAATGTAATGATTAAGATTTGCTGTCATTTTCACGTCACAGTAGAGACCTGCTCCTCATGATACGTGTCACCTCAAGATATTATTTACTTGATTATATTTACCACTTTGTGTAAAGTTTACTAGGAAAACACCACCTCAGTCTATTGACCCCAGGAAAATTAGAACGTTAAATTATTTCAGCCCTGAAATGTATGTCTCATGATCTTGGAGATAATACGTATTACTTGCAACTTCCTGGATGTTACTCACCATCAGATATCGCCAAATCTACTTTAAAGCAGCAGGTGCTGTGCCTGCACAGAAATCAATATTACACTGCTGGAAAACCAGAATAGTGGAAGAGTGAATCAATAAAACCCAATGACAGATGTAGTTTATCTCCCTGTCTTCATTAGATCACCGTTTAAAAATCCTGTAGAATTTCTGACAGAAAACAAAAAGGCTAGGTAGAATTTTAGACTAAGCCATGTTTATTTATTTATTTATTTATTTATTTATTACTGGAATGAAATAGCATTTGCAGCACTGGAGTATGTTCAATTTAAGCTACATTTGTGATGACTATATACATTGGTGATTTTTCAACTTTTTTTTTAAATTTGCAATGCTCCCAGTTTCCCAGCAAAGATACAGATGCCTGTATAATACTTTGCCTTTCTGTCTTCCATTTTCACATCTCTTAAATTAATCCACAGACCCCTTGAAGCTGAATGCCATTTATATTGGTTACACTCATTTTAGAGTCTTGCTTTTACAATTTAATATTCTGCCCCATAAAAGGACCAAAAGATAATTTACATTTTGGTAATAAAAATGATAAATCTGGTACCTTGTACTCTGATGTTAGAAAGAGATCATGTAATATAAGCATATGCTTTTACAAGTTGGAGGACACTTTATTTAGTTGAATACAGCTCCCTAGAGTTCACTAATTTCAAGTATCTGATATATTTTAATGAGATAAACAATTGGTTTAAGAGACATAATAAGGATGTAGTAAAACGAGCATTTTACTGCATGTATGATAGGTGATAAATCTAGATTAGTTTTCATGACTGAAATCAAAACATAAAACCAGTTTCATAAATCGTACTGCTGGCAGGAAACAGTTGGATCCAACTTTGGGTTTTGGTATATCACAAACTATGAATTTCCCTGAATTAATTCCTGTACTAATCAAAATACAGTATGAGCTTGTAAAATATAGAATCATAGAATCGCCAGGGTTGGAAGGGACCTCTAGAGATATCTAGTCCAACCTTCCAACTGCCATGCCAAGCAGGTTCACCTAGGGCATGTCACACAGCAACTCCAGGCAGTTTTGAGTGTCTCCAGAGAGGCAGAGTCCACAACCTCTCTGGGCAGCCTTTTTTTCCTCACGTTGAGGTGGAACTTCCTGTGTTCCAGTCTGTACCCATTCCCCTCGTCCTATCACTTGGCACCAGTGAAAAAAGACTGGCCCCGTCTTCTTGGCACCCACCCTTCAGGTATTTATACACATGGATCAGATCTCCTCTCAGCCTTCTCTTCTCCAGGCTGAACAGACCCAGGTCCCTCAGTCTTTCCTCATAATAAGAGAGATGCTCCATTCCCTTAAACATGCTTGTAGCCCTTCATTGGACTCTTTCCTGTATTTCACACAGATTCACAGAATTGTAGGTGTTGGAAGGGACCTCCAAAGATCATTGAGTCCAACCCCATTGCCAAAGCAGGTTCCCTAGGACACAGGTCCCTCTCTCTTGAATTGTAGAGCCCAGAACTGGACACAGGACTCCAGATAAGGCCTCACCAGAGCAGAGTACAGCAGGGGGATAACTCCCTCCACCTGCTGGACAGGCTTTTTACGCACCCTTGGCCACAAGGGGACAGTGATCCCTCATGGTCAACTTATTGCCCACCAGGACTCCAAGATCCTTCTCCGTGGAGTAAGAATACTTATTGTCGAAAATGACAAATAGAATTAGTAATGAGTCTTAATTTCATACTTTGTCATAGCCATGACTAAAGTTAGACTGAATATGTGGGATACCAGAAATTCTGGAAGAGCGTCTTTTTGTTTTTGTGTTTCCATGTTAGAAACTAGTTATGAAAACCTCTGCAAAGAAAATGCTGCAGCATCTGAATAGAAGTCCATAAAACTTGATACATGTTATAAAACAAGTCTGAAGTATAGAAAGTCAATTTATAATGGCATAACAGCTCCTTCTGGCTTTGAATTAGAATGTGAGTAAGTACTACAGCACAAGACCCATCAGCCAGCTGAGGTTATAAATGCTACTGCTCAAAGTGCTGCACAGAAGACTACAAGTGAAGAAATACTGTATCAAAGGGACTATGCATTGCTGGCTTTGGAAACAATTGCTACAAAACAAATATCAACTTTCCACTATGTAAACAATGAACAACAATATTCTGTTTTAAGAAGTCAAGTAAAATAGTCTTTTTTGGAACTGTCTTCCAATTTTGTCTGCCTTTCTAGAATATGCACAGATAGAAAAAGCTGATTTATACAAATATAAGTTAAATCTTAATACATAAATTCTGATGAAAATTGTTATTGTGGCAATCTATTACAAGACTTTGAAATTAGTTTTAGAGACATTTTATGAATAATAATGCTCTGCCTGCATGCTGAAAAGAGCAGTATTATCACAGTAATATTAAATAAATGTATTTAATCACAGTTCCAATTCTGCAATCCCTTTTGTGCCACTTTAACACCCAGTTGTCATGCTTAGTTTACACGTAATTTTAGTTGCACAAACTTATAGCTTGTATTACTTTTTTTTTCACATGTTCTTTTCTGTCGTCACCACACCTTTTTAAATGCAAAGAGAAAAATTAAAATGAATGAAGAATTGATACTAATGTTTAGCACCACATTACTGAC
This sequence comes from Gallinula chloropus, assembly GCF_964237585.1. Taxonomy (NCBI): domain Eukaryota; kingdom Metazoa; phylum Chordata; class Aves; order Gruiformes; family Rallidae; genus Gallinula; species Gallinula chloropus. The sequence goes on along the minus strand of NC_140086.1, from coordinate 76,269,732 downwards.
AGCATTTAAAACTGGAAACAAACATAACTCTGAAAATGGTTTGAAATCCTCATCTTCTCTGTTCCATTTCTTTTCCATGAATTGAAGTTTGTAACCTAACAATTCCAACATTTCTTACTCATATATATATATATATATATGTATATATTTATATTAATGAGCAAATATACATGGGAATACATACATTTTAAATACTACTTACTTTGGCAATACCAGAATCTGCACAACAAAAATGCAGAAGAATATCAGACAGGCACAAGTCACGTAGTACTTGAATGCAGGCAGAGTAGTTGCTCGATACTAGAAGGAAAAGCAGCAAGTGTTAAAAACACGGTCTCCAAAGCAGATAAAATATTATCCAACTGAAATTTCAGCTGAAAGATGCAGATATGTAAAAGCAGTCTTTAGCAACAATAAACTTCCTGTTGTTCAATAACTTCCATACCCACTAACATAGGGCTAGGGATTATCAGGTGCAGTATTGAATCCTCTCGCTTCTTAATGAACAGCTTAAGTAATTATCGTTTTGTCTTCTTCTTCCACAGAACAGACTATTCCAAATTCAACAGCTTAATTTAAAAAAAAAAAGCGGAAGCATTTTTAAACTATTATTAGGAATGGCCAACCACTCTTAGCTGATGAGAAATTTCTTAGTCATTAATTCTCCAAACTGATTTTCAATTATTAATAAATACCAAATGGGCTGAAACAGCTAGAAGGAAAGTAACAAGTCATTTAGACAGCTAACTTCTGAGCATACAAGGCAGCAAACAAATGTAAACTGTGTATAAATGTTCTATTTCCAGCAGCATAGCTACAATACTGATATTTAATGGGACTATATTGTTACGTCAATTAAAATATTTTATGTCTGTGTTAAAAGGCCTCATATGTCCACTGATACTACTAAACACTTTATATTCTTAGGAGAGAGTGAATTTGATCTGTTCTGTCATGAAAAAAAAAACCCTATTTATGAATCTGTAATTAGCTTGTCTAGAGACATAAGAATTAAGCAATGAAATATTTATTGGAGTTGCTCTGCTATTTGAGATAGACATGTCTAGATTGAAACCAATTAAGTAGTCAAAAGGAAATGACCTAAGTATTGGGCCTATTAAAGTTACTCACTATAATAGCAGGTTTTGTTCAAAGGGTAAAAGTTTAAGACTTTCTTATTAAAAGAAAATATTCCAAAGATTTTTGCACAAAGTGCTCAAAATGAAAACTTCATAAAATTGAAGGTACATGAGCCATGCTTTCTAACTGCAAGCATACATTTCAAGGCACAAATATGACTTTGCTTGATGGGTATGTTTGCAGCAAGTTTTGTTCTTCCACCTGTTGAATGTGTTTGCTGTTTCTTAATGATGCCCAACAATTTGGGACCTTGAGCTTCTGTTAGTGTCAAAAAATTCCAACCCATTTGTAAATTCACTTCAATGCTTCACAGTTCTCCAGTGAAGTCAGGTGGCTCACTCCTTAGGTTAAATAATTATTTTGTTTTATTGCCTAGCTGTACTTTCAGGTTCTACAGGGTGCAAAAAGCTCCTGTTTAAATCAAAAGCACACTTCTTACCGAGTTCAGTAAAGGCAAGACTGGACTGGTGGGTGAGTCATTAAAAGGCAGTGGAGAAAGATGTTAAAAATCTGGATCTGAAAAGAATAATTAGGCTTTTGCAGATCCATAACTTTCTAAAGTTGAAAAGAGATTAGACTCCTAACAGGGAGCATCTACACAGCCAAATAACTTAGCCCCCTGATTTTCTCCCAAGTCCTGACTCCCTGATTATCCAAAGGGCACATATGATGGGTTAACAAGCCTTGAAACTGTTTTTCAGCCTAATGTGTTGCTGAGGGGATACAACACGTCTTTGGCCACTGGCTGTAAGAACAGCATTCTGCTCAGGTGTGAAAGAATCTGAAAACTATTTCAGATCCTTTGAACTGAAAGATATCTACAAAAATAATTAAATATGTATTTGACCACCACATGAGATCCACAGCATACTTGCACTTACGCTGCACAGTGTGATTACAGCATGGTAAAAATTCCTCTACCCCATTCTCAGCAGGTTTGATCATACAGCCAGTTCTGGTCAAATGCACATTTTACTTCCCTGAAGGACAGGATAACTGTTCAGCTATTAGCTGTCCTATGCTTACGAGAAAACAACTTTCCAATCTTCTTGCTGAAGCTGTGTCAGTATGTACTCAAGCTCTACGAGGCCATAAAACAAAGAAAAGGCCTGACTTTCTAGGCTAGCGGTCACAACAAGTCACCTAAAAGGGAGGAATCTTTCATTCTGATCATTAGTCCAAGGACCAGAAACAGTATCATTTACTCTATCTGTACATACATGTCTCAAATATGTTTTAGCACACATATTAGTCAGACAGGTGTTTTTCTTAAGAAAGATGTATAGTATTTTTTCCACTGAATGACTGTGAGCATCAAACGCATATGGAGAAAACTAATGACCAACTGATATCATTAGACTGTCATTACTACAGGTAGGATCTTTGAGACATGGCAAAAGAAAAAAGAACAAAACCAGCTGAGTTTGATAAATGCCTTTTGAGGATATAGGTGATGGAATTTAGGAATGATTTGGTCCAGTTACATTAAATTTGGATTATCAAACCTCCTCCCACTTCTGCAAGACTGAAAATGTCAAGAAACTCAAATGAACTGTAGAGCTCTACAAACAGGAAAACTGTCTCAGCCTTCACATTCATAAAATTTCTTCCATAAATGAGCTAAAATACTATTACAAGGATTGAGCACTTCTCCCTTCAGAAGTGCTGTGGCCATGGCTCTGTGTAACAAAGGCAAGGAATATAAGCCTCACTTAGGATGAGCCAAAGAAAGAATCAGCTGTGAATTTGCAGTGAAAGTAACTTACTTCTTTTTCCAGGGTCTTATTATAGAAAAGAAGTGATATTCTTTGAATGTCTTCAGATTTGAGCCATTGCCTAGAAGAGAAAAGAAAAATTGTAATTGACATTAAATAGTCCTATCTTTTTATATTACTGAAATGCAGTAAAGTAAGAAAATCTTTTTGAAGAAAGTAAGTCCTTGTGTATTGTGATGTATGTGGTGAATTGCACTGACAGTAAAAGCAGAAACTACAAGTCCCCTCTTCCTTTTGACGTCTGTTGCTAACGTACATGTGGAACAAAAGCTCAGACAAACCATTTTTTTCTGTGGATCATTCCTAAGAATATTCAAGAAAGAGATTTATAGGATGTAATTCTGGACTGATATTCCATTCACGTCTAAAATACTGTAGTATTTCTAGTGCACAACCTGAGATAAAACTGGTCCTTCACAAAGGTATCTTTAAGAAGTGCACTGTTAAAACTATGCAAGAGCAGCACGCTTTACGAACTCCTATTCTGAATGATAATGTAAAAACCATTATGAAAAGAAGTGGAGTGATTTTGGTTTTGAGTTGTATTAGTCTCTTGACCATGACCCTGTACTCTAGAGGTAGATTTTGATCTTTTTACTGATTAACAAATGGCTTCCCTGCTTCAAGATAAGAAATACAAAATAGAGTAAGTACTTGCATTGAAATTGCAAATCTATTTTACAATAAGTGAATCTTGACAAACACTTGACACAACTTTTACAAAATGAAATGTTCTAATATGAAAGTCTAAAATTATTTTAATGGATACTTGAAAAGCAACAGAATATTTAAATTTTAAAAGGGTTAGGTTGCTTGCACCTCAAGGGGACTAGACAAACTCGAAAAAAATATTTAAGCAGACTACTTCTGTAAACATGCAGTATTTGAGATTGAACAATAATTACAGGCCTTGAGATTTTTTGGGTTTTTTCTGTAACCTTTCCAGCAATAACTTTAAATTAAGCTCTGAGCTAGTAGTGTAGCTAATGCCTTCTAAATAAAAGGGAATGTCTCAACTGACAGGCTTTAATGCAAATAAGTAGCACCAATGAACCACAGTGGAATATATCCTAAATTAAGGTCCTGGAAAAACAGGAGTGGACAAAGTAGAGTGTAAGCTATTAGCTTCAATTTATGAAACGTAAAATATTTTCTTCTTGCTTGGGAGACTGCTCCTCTTCCTGTGCAATCAGTTTCATTATAAAAAGGGGATGAAAAGATAATGAGTTCTACGTATTCTTAATTCAAAAATTTATTTCCCTGTGTGATCTGCAATGGCTCATATCTACATCTGGTAACAGTTAGGATTCTGAAAAGAAACAGTTACGATAAGCTGTTGTATGTCTAGTATTTTTTGGGGTCCAGCTGTAATCTACTGGAGAAAACATTGTTTGTGGATTCATTTAATTTTTTTGAAAACTCTGAGAATAAAGTGCAAGACTTTTTTCCATTTAGTTATAAAAATTGAACAAAAAGTAGCAGTCTTCCCCAAGTTGTTAACTAATTTCCTTTTTTTCCTTATGGAATCTGACAGGTGGATTGATATAATTACTCTTACCACACTGCCAAAAAGTTCTATCTGCAGATCTACTCCCAGAGGCCCAATTTGGTCAGTACACACTTGATTGCATGTGAAGTCAGTAGTACCATTTAGAGCAAGTGCTGCTTCGTACTCCACATTACAAGCTTACGTTTTCAGGAGCTTTTAGTTCTTTAAAGCTCAAAAACCTCTTTGGTTTTAGGTAGCAGGTGCTGAGAGGTCTGAGATGAGGGAAACGGTATCACACAGACAAATGGAAGTGGAGAGTAAGTACAGAAGAGGGAGCGCAAAGTCATACACCTCTGACAAACAGATAAGGGCTGAAAAATTCTGCCTGAAATTTACCAAACTCTTTGCAGGTATGTGGGAATATACTTCCTGGGAAACGAGGTACAGAATTTCTGTTTAAATTCTTTAGCAATTCAAGGAACACAGACAGCTGTCTGAATTCTGCCTGTGTCAACAGAGGCCTGTAGTTTGACAGGGCCTGCCAACAACTGACAATGCACAGCAAGATACTATGCACAGAACATTGTAGCCACCGTGACTTAAAGAAGAAAAAGAGAGGAAAGAGAATGTGTCTCTCTAACATATAATCCTCCTTATAAAAGAACAAATAACTTTAGTTCAAGGTATGGGAAAAAGGCATGTGGAGAAAGCGTGATGTTGCACCACGCTGGCCTAGGCACTCAAGGGAAGAGGAACTCCTTTCTCACTCTTCTAAATCTGTAATTATGTATCTTTTAATGTAGTGGTCTGACAGAATAATGATGAAAAAACTGGTCCTAACTTTCCTCATGCAATTTGGCAAGGAGCATTGCCAACTAAATCTAGAACTCTAAACCATGCTACAAGGCCACCTGACTGCTTTTTAGAAGCCACAGTTTCATTTGCATTCCAGAAAAAGATACTGAATGGGCCCAGAGGTCCCAGGTTACTGATAGCGTGTGGCATGTGGCAGGTGGCAGTTTTGTGGAAGGGCAGCTAAGCTAGCCTGTGAACCAGCAGCACAGCTTTGAGTGAGGGAGGGGCAGAGAAAATACTATACTGCTTTAAAAACCTGAGGTACCATTTCAGTAAGTATCACACTATTTTACACTGTGTTGATTTGGAGTGCAGCTTTGTCTTCACCTAAGAAGATCCAGAGTCTACATTACCATATCTTCCACTTACTGGTTGTCAAACACCTGGGCATGTAATGTGCAAAGACACACATGTTATATGACCATTTGCTTGCACACAGTTACTCTTTCCACTGCATGCAACACGACACAGAACTGTGATGTGGACAAAAAAAGAATGTACTGATAGCTCAGGGTGGAAGAAACAATAAATGTATGCTTTTGAATTATTTAATGCAATTTTCTAATTAAAAAGGTTAAAAGTAAGGCAATTTTAATACTATATTTTATGTGCAATAATGTGGGTTTTTAAAATATTCTTCATTCAGTCACAGACCTATTCTGTATACAATCCAAACTTTACATTTTAAAACATTTAGAAATACCAGTTTTCTTAGAGATTTTCTTAAAAGGTTGCTTCTTTTTTTCGCAAAAGCAAAAGATTTAGCTTCACAACTACTCCCTTCGATTAGCTGATAGTGTTATTTTCATTTTACAGCTGAAAAATTGAGGTACATAAAATAGCACAATTATAAAGAAAACAAAAACCTTATTAGTTTTGATTCCTAAGTGTAGGAAATGTTTTATCTAAATTTTCCAAGTTCTGAGCATTCACATAGTTAAAGCATCACTGAATTAACTTGCCATTTGGGGAATCAGCACTTTTGAAAACGTATTCTCAGGTACCCAATCGAACAATACCATTTAAGTGATCCATTCAACAAATCAATGCAGGGATGAGGATTTGGAAGGTGGCATTCAGCCTCTCTGATATATAAGGTCATTCTGTATCTTTCTGCAATTCCCCATGTAATTCACAAAGTGCACTGAAACTTCTTCAGAAACCTTTTTTAGCACACAAACTTATTTCATCCCCAGGTTTCTCCAAATGCCATGCACTAATTAGATAAGACAGGAATTCTCTGAGATAAAACAACATACAGCATACCCGAAGACACCTAAAACCTATTATAAGTCTATTATAATCAAAAGGTTTTATCACATAGCACCCCTCCCTGCCACCCCCTTTCACTGCATCCTTTGTATGGCCTCTTAACTACCAACAGTCTTTTCTATTTAAAAAAAATAAAACTCTGAAAAATATTTTCTTAAAACCATGCAGAAAAACAAATGTGACACATGAGCATTTAATGATTAGGTGTAATACTCAGCTGATTAAGATTCTGAGTAACAGAAGGAGGGGGGAAAACATGTAACTCATCACATTTATTGTCCACATTTTTGAAGTGCAATTCCTCTATTTCATCAGACAATTATAAGAAATCAGAACACTTATTTTGAACTGGTATTGATTTTTCTCTCAGTCTTATCTATTCACCAGCAAATGAAGAACATCAATACCACCTCCAGCTCTTTCTAGTACACAGAAGAAATACATGCCACGTTGCCTCCCCCAGCAAATTCAATGTGCTATCAGGCTTAGCCTTCCCTACGAAATCAACCAGCTAGTTGAAACAAAGAGAAATTAAACTATGATCTTAGGGAAAGTTTCTAATTCTGAGGAGATATTTCTGTGACAATTGTGAAGCATCAATTTTCATATCATTCCGATTACCAAGCCAGCTGTTTCTTGTCTTACTTCTCTGCTCTCAGATGAGATAATTCTGTAGAGTTATGGCTATGAGTGAACAGATATGAACAGCTACAGAGCAAAAATACCTTTGCCATCAAGATCAAGAAGAGACAAACCTCTTTCACTCCATGAGTCACAGGCACTGTCTTATCTCACATAGTAGAAAATGTACAGCCTATCTTCACAATATGTGGAGTTTCCTATGCCAGTATTAGTGACACCTTTACTGTTTTCACATTTCTGCATGCATGTGGGAATGAGAAATAGTAAACACTACCCTCTTGTGCAGGTTTATGTCAAAGCTGAGGAAAGGAGACAACAGAGAGTAAAAGCATACTTTTGAGCATTGATTCCATCAATGGCCTGGATCATCCGCTCATTCAGCTCCTCTTCAAACCGTCTTTTTTGTGATTTTGTTCTGAAATGAAAAATGCAGGAAGTTACTTCGGGAAATTATTACATTGTTAATAACCATTAACTTAAACAATGGGGCGATGGCTGGCATAAACTTGTGAGGATAATAATTCTGTAACATTCACACTGCAACAGCAGGTAAAGGCTTCAGGTACACTGGGCCTCATAGTATGCTCTTAACAAAACAGCATAAGCTGCAGTCTCACAAACACACAAACAAAGCTAGAGTTTAGGTATTAGGGTGCACTTAAAAAAAAAACCACAAGAAAAATCTTTATTAAAAAACCCAAAACAAAATCCAGAGATTTCAAGAAATTCTGGTTGAAGGAAAGCCTTCCACAGTGTTACAAATTCGTGAAAAAGAATGAGAATGGGAATATGCTCAACTTCATCAAACATTCCTGTTTCCTGTAGTTATTTTAAAAAATCTTGGGCAGAACTGTATGATGAACAATAATGTGCTATTGGACTGAGTCATAATAAGTATTCCCTACGCAAAGCCTTCTAAATCTTCTCTCCTTGGAAATACTTTCTTATTTTTAATAAGAAAACTGAGCACCAAGTCTGAAATTAGTTTCAAACACAGTTCATGGTTCACTATTTATAACTTATAACACAACTGTAATGGAAAAAAAGATCTTTTATTTTTACTGGACTCAGCATGAACCCAAGAGAGGATCATCAGAATGGGTTTTTCTTTGGTAATGCATGTTACTGCAAACATCATGAGTACGTCCAGCAGCTGCACTCTCCTTCAAAATGGAATATAACAAATATTGCCAGATTATCTGTCTCCCTCTTGAAAACTTAAATCCAATGTTGACTTAAAAACAGTGTATTGTAAGAAATCAACAGGTGAATCAGAAATTTGACTCTGCTTACCAAAATTTTCATAACCTACATATTGAATCCTGTCAAAGGTAAGAGACTTTCTTCATCATCAAGCTTTTGTGCTATTTCCCCCAAACTGATAAGCTATTCCAGTACTCAAACTGATACAGAAATGACATTAGTGCCCTTAACGGCAATTTTGAAATAAGCAACTGATTTCATGCCTATTCAATGCTATAGAATTTAGGTTAAAAAGTGTTTACAACTTATTTTTCACATATGTAGCAATCTAACTAGGAGAAATAACTAGACAGATAAGGAGAAATAGTCTATTCACATTTAATCCTCTTGGCAGATCTCTAACAACATAAGACCACCGTGTAACTAGGTAAGAGCTAAGCCTGCCACAAACAGAAACCTACAGTCAGGCTTCAAACCCCACATTTTTATACTCTGATAAAATGCTGATTATCACTTCAGCTCTCTCCTGTAGGGATGACTAACTGGCTTATCTAGAATCTCAGTTATACACCTCACTATGGACATTAAACTCCAGTAATGGTTTCTAGAAACTCCTTCCATAAAATGGTATCAAGAAACATGGTAACATGTATACCTTCTGGGTCTACTTTGGAGTGGAATTTAGAAACACAAAAGCAAGAAAATCTCAAAATCTTAAAGAATTGCATTATTTGTCAATACCACGGTGCAATGATCTTTATTTTTACCATCAGACTGATAGCAGTCCATTTCACATACTGTCCAAATGTAAGTGCTCAGCTTTAAAACCATATTGTTTTTTATTAATATGACATACATTCAGTCAAAAATTTTTCACCATCTGGAATTCAGCAATATTTTAGGTAACTGTATAGCTCTCCAGTAACCTGTGATTAGTTGATTTATCAAGCAGAGAGATGGGCAAGGAACATGCAGAATGACTTGTTTGCACAGCCAAAGACAATAAAAATACTTTTTAAAAAATTATTCAAAATAATTTATGTATTTATGCTATTACTTAGAATATTGCAAGAAGGACATTATCTGAAGTGTTATCACATCAAAATAAAAATTAACTGTTACAGGTTTCTGACAGTGCTAAGCTTGTTTTTTAAACAGGTGTCATTCTTTTCTTGATCTAGAAATTATGGATGTTTTTAAAGAGGACATCAATTCAACCCTGTTTCTATTCCTCACCCTCTTGCCCTAGTCATTGAAGTACCAAGCAGGAGAATGAAAACCTAAAGCTATTGTATTTTTGCAAACATTTTGTGTAGCAGGAGCACTACAGGAAGACCACAAAACACCTTTTGAACGTTTACCACTGCAAACATACTACAGACTTAGAAATAAAACACAATGCAAAAACAAAGCAATTAAGAAGATACATAAAATGTCTCCTTTAGTACATACTATTAGCTGTTGTGACACAAATAAGGAGCACTTTCCATCTTCCCTTTTCTTACCCCTCTATGACTCCCCTTAACCTTCCTGCACATAATTTTTCCCCCACTGCTAGAGTAATTGAGTTGTTAGAAAAAAAAATAGTAGCCCATCAGCATGCTTACACTAACTCAGAATAATGCTATTTGTTAGCATGAACTGTGTTTGCAATTCATAAATAACATGCCTGCCAAATCTGTTTCTGTGGCCCTTCTCTGTGTAACAGGTTATCAGCTGAAAAAATAGTTTGGGTGAGAAATGGCCCTCAACACTTGAAAATATGCCTTATAGATCTATGAATGCACGTGAATATACCTGTATTTATTTGGACTTTATATGAATAAAATATTTTAAAAGATTAATTTACCTCTCTCTGCAACGCTGAAAATGATATTGCCCCATAGGAACATCCTAAAAACCAAAAGAAAATACTTATGAACTCTAATTGACTTCAAAAACATTAGGTTGTTTTAAAAACAGTTAAAAACAGAGTCAAGTAAGGAGAAAAGTTTCCAATGCAAATATCTCTAGCATTGAATTAGAACTCTCTAAAAGAAAAATCCAGCCAAGAATGAAGATGGAGTAACCTGGAAACAAATTGGTCTATCATTATGAACACTAAATAACTAAAACAAGAAGATGAATCCAAAAGTGTTTTGCTTTACTAGAAAGTCAATGCTTCAAAGTCGCCACTGTTTTAATGTAGCCCAAATTCCTGCCAGCTTCAGAAAAAACCAGTCATAAGTGTTTTTCAAAAAAAAAAAAAAAAAAGCAGAGCTTTGCAGCCAAACACAGGCAGTGGTCATTATTTTTTATTGATAAGCAACAGTAGCCATTACAGCCACATTTATTTTGTGATTAATAGTGATAGCTAGGTACTTTCTGTAATGAACACATCACAGTCCACATTCTGATGCTCTGTATTTATTGAACAAGATGTGTTAGGTGGCTCAATCCTGTGTTCTCATATGTAACAGGAACAAAACTGAATGCCAATGTTGAAAACTATTAGAATTTACCTCTGCACTTCCAGAAACAGAGGATAATGCAATGTACAAGCTGTGGACTGACAGTAAAAGTTTTGGAAGAATTAAAAAAATCTTTTCTACATTGTGAAACTCGGGCCATCAGCCACAGCCCTGGTTAGAGCACCCTCAAAAGGCAGATGCTACCAGGATTATGGATTTGGCTCCCAGAGAATTGTTCTAATGAAGTCCGCTCCAAGTACCACAGGGATATTCTAACTTCACAGCCTTTGCTCCAGGTTTGGCTAAATTCCAAATGAAGACTGTGGCTAAGTAGCCAATAAATCTTAGGGAATGTCTCTGTATCAGAAGCTTTCCTTCCCAAAGGTGTTGCACTCTGGCTTTATGTTCAAAATCTCTTTCCACAAGCTGAACAGCAGTCATCCTACATGCTGTGATTAGGGCTCAAGCTCAGAGGGTCAAATTGCGTGTTTTAGTAGGCATGCTGGACTCCTTAAAATTCAGAGGTGCACTTATAGCAAGACATTGCTCCTTAGAGTCTAATCCAAAGCTCAAACATCAGTGGAAAAGCTCTCAGCAACTTCCCCAAATGCATGCCCTTTAAAACACTTGTATGATCTTCTTTCAGAAACAACCAGGTATTTAGCAGTGAGCACCTTTTTCCTTTCAAATATTGCTAAATTGTATGAAATGACATAAGTAGGCCCCTACTGTGGTGCTAATCTTGCCGTTTTCAGTAGTCATGCTGTCCCTGTGGTGCAAGTGTGCAAATGGCTTGGCTGCTCCCCAGGACTCCAGGTACCGGGTCATGCGGACAGAAGCTCTCATTTTGGCTCCATCAAGAGTATGACGAGGTCTAATGTGGTGCTGAGGGCTTCGCTTTTCTCCCTGGTTGACAGAGAATAAGAGGTGATATCAGCCTTGGTGTTGCTCATTACCTTTTGCAGCAGTAATGCATCATCTGGTACCACGTATCTGTATGCTTAGGAACTTAAAAATGGAGAGATGCTAAGAACCTGCAATTCGTAATGATATTGCTGGGAAATATCAGAGACTTATTTCTGAAGAGCGGGAAAGATTTGCAATGCAAACATTGTGTATTTGTAGTCATCACTAATAGTGCTGATCAATAGCTTATGGTAGTGAATTATTCAATAAAGAGATTAGTGGTCCTCCTAAAAAATAACTATGACTGGCCACAAAATAAAAGTACTACTAACCTTAGGATTGATTACAAAGTAAGTCTTAACATTATGCTCTTTCAGATATGGGTCCCTCACATCTCCATCCCCATCTTCCACTTTGTAAGCTCCATTCAAATGTGCCAAGGTGACTGAGGTGATGTGAACGCGGCTGAAATTATATTTTAAAAGAATGACAGAATCACAAATACCGATCAAAATCATAATTTGAACCTGATCAACCTTTTTCACTAGCTTTTGGATATATATTTTTATATACTGCTCACTTCACTTACAGGCCTTCTAATCTCATTTTTAGAAGTTGTAATGGGCATACTTCTAAAGGCTTCCATCCATAAAAATATTCTTTAAATCACAGGAAATACTGAGTGCCTAGTTGGTTTGGGTATTGTTTTAAAGACAGCACAAAAAATTAGTTCAAGCTTCTCTATGAAGGCTGATGGCTGAAGACATGGTACCTACGCATTTTTCCATGGTATAAAAATCCATGTGTCAAAAGGTTAAGAGAGAAGCCTCTTACCCTGGAACTCCTCCAGCTTCCATGTGATTTGCCAGAGTAACATCGTGTGACCACACATCATACTGCCACTTCTGCAGCCCGATAACACCACAAAGCACGTTCCCAGAGTGCACTCCTACACGCATATTAATGTCAACTCCAGTTGCATCTCTCACTTTCCTGTAGTTGAGAAGAAAATCTGTGTTAATTATAGTGTCTTTGATTTCTTTTAACTTACCAATCGCATTAGTAATAACAACAGTGATAACATTTATTTTTTTTTAGCAGAGTCTCCATCCTTTTTATGCAAGCATTTTTTCTATATTACCTTTACCACCACCTATATTTGAAACTATTTGCAGTAAATATTAATTCTCAACTCCATGTCTAAAGTCCCTTTTCTTTAATACTCATTTGAAATTATTTGGAAGGGCTTAAGTAGTGGAAATGTTTAATCTGATGATAAAAGATACGGACTGCTTTGTTCTACACGCAGCTTTTAATGTAGCCACAGTTAAACAAACATATTTTGGAGATCTGGAATGTGCTCTTCTATCTAAAGACCCCAGTATCTATGTTAGAGACCTTCTCATATCTGGCTTCTGCCAGGCCCTATCAGTCTTGAATGCTTGCTTGAAAATGCTTCTGCTGTGAGAGAAAGGAGAAAAAAATAACACCTCAGGATACTCTACAGGCTGGTGGCTTGTACAGCTTTTGGGAGTATGGACTCAGTGCTGTTCAGGCTGTGGAGAACGTAAGTTCAATAGCTTCCACATGCTTGGTGAGTGCTGTACCCACTAGATTATTACACAAAGAATAAGAGCCACCCTCGCTGTCCAGACCACATCTAAACCTGTGACCTTTCCAGTGGCTCTAGACAGAGTTGAAGTATCTGTTCATACCAATCCAAATCTCAGAAGAGCCCTCCACATAAGATAGATGTTAATCTTTCCAAAAGTCTCTTGTGAATCACAGGTGGGTTACTTAAGTCAACCAACTAGAACATTTTCACACATGTCATATGGGTAAAGAGTTATAAAATTAATTCAGATGTCTACATGTTTATATATTGCTAAGAAATAGGAAGATCATAACTTAATTGGATCCATACATTTAAGCTCCAACTCATATGGACCAAAACGTCAGCAGTAATAAGGAACACAAACATACATTAATCTTCAGGGAGTTCATGGTGTTGGTGGAAGGAATAACAGTAGAAAAAGAAACCCAAATGGCTCCTGTGTATGAGTCATGTTGTACATCTAGCAACATCTTCAAGCTCTATGATGAGAATCATCAGCTCTGTACCTTCCGAGTTACAGAATTAAACTGGCCTGTTTCTCTTATTTTTGAAAGGGACATAGAACTTAACAGGCTTAATTTGATATGGTAAATCCTATGTGTAAGTAGCACTTCTCAAGTGTTCTTCTTCTGGGAAATGAAAATAACAGGAGTATGACCTAAAGTATTTTGTTAAACTCTGTTTTGAAGTTATTAAAAAGAAGGAGAGAAGTTTTTTTTTATTCCCTTGGTATCTAACAACTGTTTATCGATATCTCTTTTCACTTTGCCATTTTACACTGCTCTCCTGTAGCTAGCACACTTGAAAATGAACTGCTTGTAAAGGATCTTTGTAAGCAGTCAGCAAATGATGAACACCACTTTGCTCCGCACAAGGAATCTGACAGGAGCTTAACACTGAAAAAAAAGGAAAAAGAGTTTTACAAAACTGAGCAAAGTGGAAGAGGAACACTTATCCTCTAGGAGTGCTTGTCAAAAGGCTGCCCTGCCATGTTCCAGAGAGCAAGTTACAAAAATTGCTTTATAAAATAAGCCCTCAGGAATTAAAGAGGGGAGTAAGTAGAACATGCTTTAGAACTGAATCTTCTGTCTTAAAAATTAAAGAAACTACAGAAGCTTTTAAATTAAAAATGTAATTAGAAATGAAAACCAAATTAGGGTTTACTACTACTTCTCTCCTGTGCTCCCTGAACAATTGCTATGATGATGCAGACACCGAATGAGTCTCACATCCCCACAGGACACTTGCCTCACCTACACAGGTATATCTGAAATTTCTCACTGTTGCTTGATTTTCTGCTCCCACATTCTCTCTGGTTTCCCTCAGTACACCACAGTCAGTGTGACCATCCTGGCTGGGTGGTTAAAATATTCATCAAGACTGTAGTTTTCCTCCTGCAGCCTGAAATTTGAGTTTGTTAGGTTTCTATGTTTTCAACAGGCATGATTAGCTTGCAGGTAGTTGTAGCTACTTCACTCCATTCAAGCAAGAGCTCAGGTCCTTAGGAAAGAATCTTCTCTGTTTATCTGATCATTATTAATCGATAATTCTGCACTAATGTACCAAAGACTCACCTACTCTCAGTTTACACACGTTCAGTGATTCTTAAGCACTTAGTTCCCTGAAAACTGCCAGCTTTAAAAGTATAGGATTTTTCTGGATCAGACCTGCAGGAATGAAATAATACCTAAGAAAAAAATATTTTATTTTTTATCTAGCTTTTAAATTGGTACAACCATCTCATCCAAGAGTGTCTTTCACTTTCCTCTGACATGGAACTAATTACACACTACCAAATCAAAGACAGCCTTTGAGAATATATGGCTGAAAAATACAAAAATTAGGAAGTCACCAAACAGACATGGGGTTGGAGTTTGGGCTCAAGGAAAACAGCACATATATTCATAAACAAACATATGTTGCCTTAGCATGCAAGCCTTAGCCTTAAACCACCTAATGAAGATCTCAACATTACAGGCAGCACTAGCATCTATGGTTTGATAAGTTGGGCATCCCCACTCCTGGGCAAGTAGGCTGAAGGCTATAAGAAATATTGTATATGTTCCCATATAGAGCAGAAAAGCAAAGCAATCAGTCAAGGGGACTACTAGCAAGTTTAAATGGAAACAATCCATAGCATAGTGAGGCTGAATTGCTCAAAATGGAGTTATACAACATTAGGAAACAAGACTGAATAAGGCTTTGTATTCCAGATCACCTGGTAATTTTGTAGAATTCCTCCTTTTTGCTTCAAAGAGAACTGGAGCTGAAATCAGATTCAGGTGGTCAAATGTATATAGAACTGTTTTTTCTAAACGGCAAACTGCTTTGTGGCAGTAAATTAGGCACTGAGGGGTCAGTTTGCACCTCAGTGACTGAATATAACAAAAAACTCATATCTGACAAAAAGATATTTTAGACATAGTGAGTCAAACATATTGAGTGACACACTTCCCATGGCAAGATTTTTACTACTTCTAGTTTTACAGGCCACAGAACAATTTCAGGAGATGCTTTCACACAAAAATGCAGCAATCATACAACAAAATATGGAGGTGATTAATAATCAGTAATTTTTATTCACCTGCAGGCTGCAACACTTGACATAATACTTTGAAAGCATTTCAAAACGTGGGGTACAGATTCCTCACTTCTTACAGAGATGTTAATAGGCTGTGACAATCAGGCACCTATCTACAGGAACGTTGTGAATTCTGACTACAGTAATAAAGTCAGATCAGAATGTGCTATGCAACTAAAAAATAATATTCTACTCTAGAAGTCTGCTCTTACCAAGGAGGACCTTATCATCCAGCATTAACAATGAACATACTTGATAGCAGCTTGAGCAGAAAGTTATTTCAAAGAAAATTGGTAAATTCTGAAGTGTGAGGAACTGACAGATTGCTCTCTGAGCTCAAGTAAAGCATTGCATTATGATGTGTAAAATTATACTTTCAGTTCTTTGTGAAGGGCAATTTATGGCCTGAGCTTGGCATTGTTTTTCCATCAGTCTGATTTTTAAGCCAACCCCCGAAAAATGTGAGGGAGTCAGAACTTATAGACCTAAACTCTTTTACCTCTTACCCTACCGAAGGGATATGGGCTTTAGTTCCTAATATACTAGAGAAAAAATTGGGCATTTAAATGAAAAAGATAAAACATTCAGAGAAAGCAAGTGAGGATACAAGCAATCTGTAGATTTTGACATTGTCAAAGAAGTACTCCAAGTACCATAAAAAAAAAATTTGCATGCAATATGAAGTACAACCATATCTGGATAAAGAAAAAAAATAGAAATTGCAGCAACCCAATTCCTGTACTGAGGTTGGTTTTACAAAAGATCCCTATTGCAAGGAAAAAAAAATAATTTCGGTTTCCACAAATATTACACCTTTTCCATTAATGCCTTTAAAAGAAAAGAACCAAATTTTTATTAATCAATCTACCCGTTTAGTAATTACCCTGGATTAAATCACAAGACCAGGCTACTGAAGGCCAAAACCTTCTGGTCAACACCACTATCCATTTCATGGTGAGGTGCACATCACACACATACCTCACAAGGATGAGGTAATCGCTTATTTTGATGCCTGGACAGTGGAAAATATGACTGGCACAAAAGCATCAAAATTGGTACTGAAACTTACAGAAAAGCCCATCAAGTTTTAAAACCAGTTGTTTAAAAAACCAAATCATATAGAAGACTACCAAGTATCCAAACTTCCCTACGATATATATCTTTGCGAAGTGTAGCTCACCTAGATACACTGTAATTTTAGTCAAAGGAAACAGCTTTTCTATAGGAAAGGTATTTGTACCATTTGTACCATACCTGCTATAAGTAA
Organism: Gallinula chloropus; assembly: GCF_964237585.1. Taxonomy (NCBI): domain Eukaryota; kingdom Metazoa; phylum Chordata; class Aves; order Gruiformes; family Rallidae; genus Gallinula; species Gallinula chloropus. The sequence goes on along the minus strand of NC_140086.1, from coordinate 76,252,537 downwards.
CCATTTATAGTATTTTAACTCCTAAACGCTAAAAGTAACTTCAAGTATGAAAACAATGAATTATCTGACTTCGATTAAAAGAAAAAAAAGTAGAAGCTTTTCTAATTGTCCTTTCGACTTTGGTTAAAAGGAAAACAAAGTAGAAGGCTTTTTAATTGTCCTTTCCTCACAAAATGTTTTCTAAATAAGTGAACAGAATCAGACCCTTGCTTAACAAACTATAATACTGTAGAACTGAAGTTTCTGGAAAGGCAGGTTTAAGCCCCTTCAGAACGATGTGCAGACATCCAAACTAGGTTTAAGTAGCCTTATACTGAAAGGTGTCCAGCTTTGTTGTCAGAACTCATCCAGGGCAAGTCACTTACAGAGGAGCTGTTTCTACTCTGCATCAAGAGTTCAGAGAGCAGTCAGGTGAAGAGATGAGGTGGAGTAAAGCTGCCCTTTCACAAGACTTCTATAGGGTCCCGTTGTCTTCAGAACTGCTACCGTTGCCTATAACCCATTCCCAACCTACTCTTCAGTAGTAAGATGGAGGGTTCCTCAAGTCTGCCTTTAGCTGTATCCTCAGGTGCCTTACAAGTTTTAGCCCATTAGATACAACCATAATTATTTTTCCTCCTTCACAATCATATCAAAACTCCTGTTATAACTCCAGTTACTAGAAATAAGCTGCTGCTATTTCAAAAGAAATCTCATTAAGGATCTCAAATACCTTGCTCTGTTTTCTGTTTCAGTGGCAGAATAAGCACAATGATTATGGGAAAAAAAAACCCACAAATTCAAATGCATCTGATAAGCACAGAGTTCTCAATGTGCTAACTGACAAAACTTTTTAGAAAGATCTCACCTAACCCTCAGGTCTAATAAAACAGCCATATATTACTGGTTATTTAACAACACGGGAAGTAGGCCTCAGAGCCTAGGAATCTTTATGCCGTTAGAAATGCCTTTGGTACACATGCTCAGTATCACTGCACAGGCTCACTGCTTGTGCTTAATTGTGGAGGAGCAATTGCTCCTGACCACCACTGAACACCAAACTGATTGGGAGCCAGGACCCCTGGCCTCTCACAGAGCCATTTGACTAATGGGTTGCAGCATCATGACTCCACAAAAAACAATGCTTTCCATGACCTAAGTGATGTCTACTGGGGTATTTACCATCTCATTACTACAGAATTACAGAATAGTTGAGGTCAGATGGGACATCTGGAGATCATCAATCCAACTCCTGCTCAAAATAGGGCGAGCCAGAGCAGGATGTATCAGTTGGATTTTGAGTATCTCCAAGGCTGGAAACTCAAACACCTTCCTGGACAACCTGTGTCAGTGCTCAGTCACTCTCACAGTGAAAAAAAAGCCTGGCATCCAGGTACTTAAATGCATTGATGAGATTTCCCCCCCTCAACTTTCTCTTCTCCAAGTTAACAGTCCCAGCTATCTCAGTCCTTCCTTATACTAACAGTGCTCCAGGCCCTTAATCATGGTGCAGTGAGGAAATAGCTTGGCACAACCTGAAATCTTAAAACATTTCCTCGCTGAGGCTGAGATCAAGATTACCACACTGGACCCACCACCGCAGGTCTAAATGTTTCAACCAGCAGCACAGCTACAGACAAGTAAGTGACAGAATTTATATTTCTGAATATTTAATAAAAAGTTCAGCACTTACTTAATGGCTTCACACATGTCCAGTCCCATTTTCACACAATTCTTGGCATGATTTTGAAGCGATATAGGAAGTCCAGAAACACAGTAATAGCAGTCACCTAGGATTTTAATTCTCATGCATTCATTTTCCTGGAGAAGAAAAGGTCACTTTCAACTTGAATGACATAAATGAAGGGTTACTGTTGTGAAATCATTCAACTTAAGTCTGTTTCAGTAGAGAAGGATTTGGCTTGCAAAAAAAGGAAGTGCTGTCAGAGGGTTTTGTGCAGATGATTACTCCATCTGTTATTGTCTTTAATGGGCAAAACCAGGAAGAAGTTCACTGCAAAACACCTATCTGCAGTGTTGTTCACACCTTAGATTAAAGAACTGAGCCAATGTATCCTGTACTCAATCCAAAGTCTTTTTGTTTGAAATAAGAAATCAAAAGACCTAGCCTTCCATATTTACATCTTTGTACTATGTAATATGTCCTGAAACTAGCAAGCACAATCTTATTTCTATCTTTTGTACTCTAAGGCAATATAAATTTTGATATTTTTTAACCAATACTGGACAATGCTTTTTTAAATAAAATCCACCTAATCCTAATTGAGGACTATAACGACCTCTAGGATCAGTATCTTTAGCAAATAATAAACTCAGTGTCCCCATGTTAAAAAAAGTTCCAGCACCAGGTATTTCTCAGGCATTTAAAAGGCACAATGAAAGGAGCACAATGCAAGCACACGGGCTGTGCAATTCTCCTGGAAAAATGTTTGCAGAAGTTCCTGTTCAGATCCCTTAGTTGAATTCACAGGTCACATAGCATTGCACCTTCCCTCTTAAAAGCTATTTTAGCGGTTTTGATTTCACCTTGACACATAGCATGAAATTTGATGTAGTTTTTATAAAAATGACACCTAAATAAACGGAAGAAAATCTGATTGTATTTTAATCTTTTCTTGAGTAATCAAGAGGCTGTGGTCAGTAAAGTTGCTTTGATCAATATTGTCTCCCTTGTCCTCCAGTCTCTTTGTTTTTCCAGATATCAGAAAACTGACTATCAGTTTTCTATCTTGGGTTTCTTTGTTGCTGTAAAAAATATTTAATGAGTTGTTCACGTTCCATTGAGCTTTACAGGGCTCTGTGAGCCATCTCTATCAGTGCTATTAGAGAGAGATATCTTGAGTTTCACAGATTGTCAAACTAGCAGAACCACAATGTTAAACTCAAACCAGAGCCAGATTTTTTCTTTACATTTCAAGTCTAAACTTCCTGCCAAAGCCTCAGAAATGCCATCCAATGGTAGAAGAGTCCCCAAGAAGAAAAAGTGTTTTAAAGATGACCTATTTATTTAAAATAACTGTAGCAGCCCAATAGAAACTCACCTTTGCAATCTGATCAAACTTGCCAAACAGCTCGTTTAGCATATGCACCAGTTCCCCTGGGGAGCAGTCACTGGCCAGGCGAGTGAATCCGACAATATCAGCGTACAAGATGCTACAACAGAAAGGAACAGAGACAGTGTCACAGCTTCCTCCCACTGCACTTGCATTTATCAATCATCAATGGCAGAACCTAAAAGTAGGTATTCTGGACATCACAGAGGTATGCCCATATGCAAAACGGCCACTGCAAAATGTAGAGTAGTAAATAAAACTATTTATAGGTAAAACTTACATTTACCTTTACAGGTGTTACATTTTTATGTTATAAATACTTATTTTTACCTTTATAGGTATTACCATCACAGGTAGTACTTTTACAGGCCTATCTATATTTACAGGGATCTATGGGCATTCTACAGCTCTATTTGCTACAGTGTCTTAAAAAAAAGAAACTTTCTCCCTACTCACAAATTGGCAACATAATAATGACAATTATTTCAAAAAACATGTTTGGTATCAGAAACTGTTTAAAATTTTTTTTTAATCATTGTAGACATTTTCTATCTTGATTTCTGGTCAATGATATGCAGCATGAACGCCCTTGTTCACTTTTTACTTAGGTTATTAAATTCAAGCTCAACTGCTAAGATATTCAAGCCATACCCTATGTTTCTAAAACTCCTGCAAAACTCACTTAAAATGTAATTTCTAAGAATGTCATTCAAAGTAACTTGTTCAACCAAATAAACAGGCAAAACAACTTGCAAAGATGAAAGAATATCAGAAATACATGGTGAATGATTTTTCTAACTTCCAGAAATTTATAATTAATAAATAATTAGATTTGTCAGCAGAATATTTTATCTCAGATGTTGTGTAAAATACATGTGATCCAACTGCCTCTATTTCTTTACATTATATAAAACCCAAGAAATTGCTCTAGTTAAGAAAATTAAAAACTCAGAACAACTGACACGAGTTACAGTTTTGACTAGTATGCATAAAATCAGGATTTTTTACTGAAATATTAAGATATTATGAAGAAAGCCTGTTAATGTATGGCTTTTTCTGAAAGACCCCTGTGTGCTGTCACCTTTGCTGCTCTTCTGAGAAGCAGAGCTAACAGACTTGTTAGCATCTGATCAAATTAACAGATACTAAACCTTAAGTTTTTGAAAAAACATATAAACCCAGTCATTTTATTGCTCTTTTTCACAGTTTCTCTTCGATTTTTTTTCTGAATGTTGTTGATACATTTTATTAGAGTACAATACCTTACATTGGTGTGCCTTTTGACATACAAATTGTGGAAGTTGTTGGTATTTTCCAGCTGGCCAGCCTTGGGACCTTGTAACCTCTGAATGATCTCTGCTTTCATTTCCATGGCAATGTGAGCAGGCAGTAAAGAAAGTAGAAGACGCTCCTAAAATTTAAAATGAAATGTCCTCAATTTCTTTAAGGAGAACAAAATCAGCTTGGAAGCAATACTGTGTAAGGCATACACTGTTGTCAATATTCCAGAATATTTTGACAAGTCTTTGCCTGCCATGGCCTCCAAAATGAATCAGCTCCTTGGAGGAATTGTCAGAGATATACACACATTTCCAAGTAATATTTAACTTCTTCAAGGTTTTGTGTATACTAGAAAAAGCTTAAACTAAATGTCCGAAGAAGTTATGTACAGTGATCAATTCAATATATGAGTATGATGCAGGAAATATGGATTAGCAAATAAAGCAAGAGCTTCAAGGACTGCTCAAAGGACTTCAGGAAAACACAGTCCAATTCAGGCAAAATTAGGCTAAATGATTTTTTTAAAATAAATTTTGAATGTTTAGTCATAGTTTTAGCAGTAGTTAGACTGAAAATTAAAAGCTGAAATCAGGACAACAAACACAATGAAAATGTTGGACTTTTACAGCTTATTTTGATAACTACTCTCCGCCTACTTTAATAAGCTACTGACAAACTAAAGCTTTCTGAAAATATTAACCTAAAAGGAAACTGGGTATTAAAAAAATCCCAAACAAACCTACATATTCTTCCTTACCTTTTGTTAGCATTATACTCAGTCTTCCCCTTGTGAAGCTTTCTTACATCAGCTTATTTTAATTTTGCCTATTCTACCTGTGACAGCTTTCCACTGAGTTCCTACTTCTCTGGAAAACTGAATCAACAAGGGAACAGCTAGAACTCTGCAACAAAAAAACTTCCTGCTTTGCTCATATTCCACCTCAAAACTGAGCATGAATTTCCCATTTTCTTGTAGGCAGAAGGGGAATGCCAATTCTTCTAAAAAGCCCATGATGGAGTCAGAAACAGCTATGCCAGAAAAGACAATGACCTCAAGATGTGCAGCATGCAGGTGTTACAGTGATGAACTCTCTGTGGTTCACACCATGTTTTTGCAGACTTTGCAATTCTATTCATGAAGGTACCAGAAGAGGGGTAACCATTCATCCAATGCTCTGCCTGGGATAATTATTCCTCTTTGGGTCTAATGACCTTGAGTAAAGCACGGCAATAACAGGGCTTTGGACTTGCTGATATTTGCAGCTACCTTGGCTATCTATCTCTGTAGCGTATAATGATGCCTTCCCATTCCCCATAGCATTTCTGTACCTGTAACCATAGCATTAACTTACTCTACTTCAAATGAATCAAAACAGAATTTTGCTTTGTTGCCAAGTAATATTGAACTAAAATTTTTTTTTTCCCACTTCAGTGAGATCTAAACATAATTTTGATTCACATATGTCTGGACTGCTCTTTATTTTGAATACTAAAGCACTGCACATAAACAGCAAGATGAGTTATGAAACAAATTCAATGTTATAGAGACTAAAGGAGGCAAGAATAAAAGACGCAGTGTTTTCCTACAGCTAGGATCTCAGATTTGACACACTGTAACTGAGAGTAAGATACAAAATTGACTTTTCATCAAAATAATAATGTGGATTTATTCTTAAATGCAAGATTTGTTTAGCATGTTTAGGCATTTCTGCAGGTATACATCCAGGAGCCCAATGTATTTTCATTCCCAATGCAGTCCACTGGCTGTTGGTGGAGGTATTTTGCTATCATATAAAGAATGCCTGAAGAAACAAAGGAATTTTTTTTTCCATAATGAAAGCTTACTCCTGCAACTTGCTCTTCAACAGAAAGTTGCTACTTTTTTTGACGTACAGGATGGTCAGCACTTGATAATAATTATCATTAGACAGTTAACAAAGAGGTGAGAACTTGTAGCTCCAGTTTAATGTCACTGTGCCACTGTTGTACCATGGCTAGTAAATGCCAGCTAGCTCACTCTCTTCTTCTGACTCCGTTATGATTCCAGACACGCAGTGAGGCAGACACTTAACATCCAGGTTAGTGCTTATGCCTTTGAAACCCAGAGAGGCTAGAAAAGGGTCAAGGAGAAAAGCAACAGAAGTTTTCAAGAAAGCGATAAAAAAAGCAATAGAAAAAGTTTTTGTAGGAAGCAGCATAAAGTCAACTACAAGCTAAAGTATCATAAGAGGAACTGGAAAACAGAATGCCCTTATTTTTTAGAGAAAAGCAGGAGAGACAGGACATTTACCCTCCTTTTTCTCTGCAGGCCAGATCACTATCCTATTCTGCTTAAACTTTGTGAAGCTGTCACCCCACCAAACCTGCCCTCCAAAGAAGGTTTTCCTTCCTCCATTTCCACTGTACAAGACAGAAATTTGAACCAGAGAGCTGCAAATGGTGACGCACACTGCAAAATATCCTGCCATGCCCAGCTACACCTAAGTGCTTCAGCCACCCTCTCCCATCACACAGGCTGTGAGTGATCACATTTCGGTCCTGAAGTCACCACTGGTGTGGCAGTACGCTATCATGTCACATATTACATTTCATGCAGGTTGTTATTGCTGTTTCGTTTCACTGAAAGACAACTGTGAGAGAAGCTGAATCTCAACTATATATGACGACTGTGGCTGGGCTGGTCAGCTAGCCAAATACAAAATGGCTGCAAGTACACTGTTCCCTCTCTTTCTGATAAAAGATCCTAAGAAATGCAAAACATTTAAGAACACCTTTTCCTTCATGTTTTGCCATCTCCGGTGGCTAAAAAGAGTGAAGTGGAAGGGTCAAAGCCAATTACTAATCACATTGTAGTGCCTGATGTTGTACACTGAAATTTCTGGAAACTGGAAGAGTATGAGGAACATAGCAAATCAAGACTGCCGCTGCAGCTGGCTTTTTATTTGATAACGCATTCTGTAGTATTCTCTCAAAAAGACAGGAAATCTACACATCAAAACCTAGGCAAACTGGCATACAGGACCACTGACTTTGAGACAAACCACTTGTCTATCTGTAGTAGACAGAGAAGCCACTCTCAGAGCCACAGTCTTTAAGAAAAAAGCCAAAGTAATTCTGAATGCAGGTCAAGATGCAGCATTTTAAATTGTTCAGACTAAAAATAACAGTACCCACTTCTGGTGGAAGAGCAACTGCGGCGCTATAGCAATAATGAAAATCCCCTCACAAATATCTTTCTCTGAAATACTGCCAATGTGACCTTACAGCCACCACATGTGATTCATGCACATGAGACTATTTCCAGACTGTTCATGTTCCTCGGGGCTATGCTTTCCCCTTACACTCAGATCACTTGCTGCTGAGATCTTTAAGCCCTAGGGCTAAAGGAGTACACATTCCATACTGAATACAACATTATAGTGCCTTTCAATAGCATCAAGTACTGCTCTCTTCTCAGAACATGTCTATCCGGATCCCAGAAGATGGCTAGCAAGTAGTCCCTCTCCCTGGATTCTCTGCGGATTTTCAGTGGTATCTGTCAAAGCATTTCCTGAGGTGCTGCTCCTTCAAACTCTCACATCCAAGTTGATTTCCTTGCTAGAAATTCCCCTACATTTTGCAGATTACTTTAGCAGTTACTCATCACTCCCCTAAACCTTGATAAAGGATGCTTTTTCTGGAAGAAGTTAGCATATCTCAGATAAATATCATAGGATGGCACTGTTTTTGCACGACAGCAGTTGCATTTGTAGTACCTTGTACAATGGAGGTCATGCTGTTGTCATGCAGTAAACAAGCAAAATATCCTGAAATGCTTGGTACAGTACATTTTCTTAAGTGTAAGATTCTTTCACACATCAAACTCTTCTTGGCCTGAGGAAATAATGCTTTCTTTATTTTCTCATTCCTGCTTTGCTATATAAACTACCAATTCTGATTCACTTATTTGTACAAGATTAGATGACTATGAACTCTTTATCAAAGTGTAAATAATTCAAAGATTTTTAAGAATTAAAGGCCAAATATTCTTCCATCTATCTCTTCTATAATACAGACAACAGAATGTCATTATGGAGTAACAAAACTATTCTGATAGGGCTCACTACATTAGAAATGGCTTAGCACCTGGAGAGAAACTGTCTTTCAAGGCAATTCCAGAATCTAGTAATACTGAACTTCTGTAGGGGACAAGTCTCTCTTTTTCTCTTTCTCTCATTGCTTATAGAGGGAACTGCAGGTCCAAATTCTGGTCTTACTAGAAGAAATATCCATTTTTATTGTTGAGCTTCTGACATTAAAGAAGTCTGCAGTAGAACTAGATAGATGCACATCAATTGAAGTGATATAAGGACATTTTTAGTCCCTATAATCCCATATAGGGATGTTTTTGTCCCTTACAATGTCATTCAGGGCAGTGAATATTGAATTCTACCTTCCTGTGGGCTGGGCTTTGTTTTCAGATTCCCATGGCATATGTCTAATCACCTATTTAGCAAGTTTCACGAACCAGGTCAATAAGTCAGCAGTAAGAGCTCTAGAAGCAATTAGCCTATACACACATCCCCTTTCTATAAATAAATAAAATTTTCACCTGCTCTTGAAACATACCAAGGAGTAACCTACAGGAAAGGAATCTTGTGATTCCTGATCACACAGTGATGAATCAGCCATGTGGCTGATAGAGATGGTTATCAAAAAGGTACTTACTTACTTGGCAAATTACAGTCAGATCTCATGCATATTGGCTTAAACACCCAACTGGGATAAATAGCTGTAAATTGTTTTTTTCTTAAAGGTAATTTTGACCCATAACTGGGAAAAGGCATGTTCTTAAAAATTAAGTGTTAATATTCCCTTATATTTTGCCTATGTTAGTAACCTCCATCATCCTTATTACTTGTACTGAGACCAATAAATTGCATTTTACTCATGCACACCAAGAAAGGTCTTCAATCTTGATTACAGAGATATCAAGAGATAGAGAATTCATCAACTCCTAACCTATTTGTTCTAGTGGTTAATCACCTAAACTGTTAAAAACTGTTAAATATGTGTTCTGTATTTTACTTTGAAGTCTTGGTCCTGTTACATCTTTCTCAGCTCAAGATTAATGTCTGCACTCTATTTTCTGTAAATAGTCTCCAGACAATTTAATTTTCTTTTTGATCAGGTAAACAGACTTAGCTCCATAAATCTCCTGCTCCTAAGTATTTCTGCACTTTCTTCTTCAAACTCTCAACAACCTTCAAACTTTTTTTGAAAGTTCATTTGATACAAATCTTAACATTGTGCTCCAGTAAACAAAGACATGCACACACATAACCTCCTGCCTTATTCCCCTCAATAAACCCATGACTTACACTGTGTAACTTTCTGCTGTAATATCTCTGGAGACCCCTGTCTGCTATGTCTCCAAAATGGTTTTCAAAGTTGTGGCTTTCAATTTTTTAGCTATAACCCATGTCTTTGCTTTTACAATGACTTTCCAGACAGTTCTTAAAAGGGTGTACCTTGTCTTGATGAATATACCTTATAAAGCATTCTGTATTACTGTACTTACTAGCTGACCAACACTTGGATTTTCTTTAAGAATTACTGCCTCTACTTGTCTTTCCATATCTCCTAGATCATTAATAAAAATAGCATAAAGGATAAGAACTGGTTCTCACAGAACACAGCACACAAGACAATTCATTGAACATATCCACTGACAATTTCCAGTCACCCCACTCCAAATCCATTAGACTGTGCTCTTTTGATGGGGAGCAATGTCAGTACTTTTAATCAGGATGCCCAGCATCGCTGCATCAAACATCTTATTGAAAACTACCGCTGTTGTAAAGCTAATTAACCCAAACCTATTACCCATTAAAAACTGAAAAACATTTTCCTATGACTCGATTTCCTACCAGGTTGTTGAGTACATCACTCTACTTTTAAAATACAAAATCATCTTATAACAGCTTTTATTTCATACTGTTTATACTCTTTCTATCTAATGGCAGACCCTTCCTTCGTTAGGATAGCTTGTTTGCTGAAATACTTCCAAAATGCTGTCAGCACCCTTGACAAAAACAGGCAAGGATTTTTCCTGATATCTTTAAGTCTTCTACATATCACAACTTTTGTCATATTTTTTTACATATTTAATTGCTGCCTTTGCTTTCACTTGGGACTAGTACAGGCTTTGTGCCACAGCTGACATCATATCTGATGACAGAATTATAAACTCTTGTCTGTTCATTAACAGCCTTCTAAAGGGCTCCCCATTGATAGCTATATTCATCTATGCTCTTTTTTCCCTCTTCCCCTGTGGAAAATGAGTTTCTTCAAATCCTCAAAGTCCAGCACCATAACACTTTTAATCTTCATGATCCTGTAGATGGAATTTCAAGGTTGGCAATGCCAGGAGCCAAAATTAAAACCAGGAAATCAATACACACAAGCAGAATGAGCGCACCACCCTTTCAGTCCTTGCTGCTTCACTAGCCATGGGACATGAAGTTGCTCATGAAGGTATTTTGCAGAAGACAAGCCGCAGGTGTCCAGGAGCAATGTGACCCAGCTGCTCCAGTGAGAAAGGGAGACCTGAGCGGGACTGACAGCGGAGCAAGGCCCAACCCCACAGCCAAGCAAGAGGGGCAGGACTGAGTGGCCACCAGGTCACCCTTCCAGCCCCATGGAGATAAGACATATCCACAAGGCAGCCATGACTAGGACAGGGACAGGGTGAGACCCAGAGAGTCCCAAGAAGTCTGCTGCAGGTCAGGGACTGGGGATGCACCCAGGGGCCTGTGGCCAGGCCAGGCATGGCAGCAGTTTCACAGGGGCAGTAGCTGAGACATGGTCAAGTGGCAGAGCCCCAGCTGAAAAGCAGCTACCACCGAAGGGCCTGGGGGGTGATCTACCCTGACACACTGCCTGGGAAACTCTGCTCAGGGGAATGGGACTGCCCTCCCTGTGCCAACCAGAGATACAGCCAAGCCTCCAGGATAGGGTGAGATGTCTTCAAGTCATTTTCTAATGGCAAAAACATCTGTGGCATGACTTGTTCACCCTGAATAGCACAACCATCCCAGTCTTTAGATAGAAATACACATACTGTTTTCCAGGCTAAATACACGCCATTCTGCACCCACCATACACCCAGCTCATTTGTTACTGAATAACTCTGCAAATGTGAATTTAACATCTAGCCAGTCACCTTCATCTCCAAATAATGCTAAAGCTACCTGAAAGCACCACTTCACTGCAACTGTTTCAGTGTATGAGTCTGAAAGCTCATTTAAATGCACAGGCTCACCACATATTTGGCAAAGACAAATTCCTTCAAGGAACTTAGGGGATGCTTAATGTTTATGCATAGATTACAGTTTGCATATGCAGGCTGTCTATGACTAATTTTGCAAATGAAGATCACTACACCTTCAGAATACATGCCTATCTTGCAGCTGTTCAAGAGCAAAGTCATCAAACAGCAAAACAATAGAGTAATACCAGAACATAACGACATACACAGCCAGAGCTGCTTAATTAATTGACACATTTTCAAGGTTTGCTTCAGTCTGATCCTGTTAACTCTTAAGTTTCATATATCTCAAGACCACTGCTGAATAGACAGAAGCAGCGTTTTCCAAAGAACGTTTGATGGCGTTAACAGAGTTATTACTGTATCAGCCTACAATAATGATGAAGTATTACAATGCTGGCATTTGCTCAATATAATTATTTTAAACATAAACCCTTTGACTCCAGTACATTTCATTTAATATTTTGATGGTAGGAGTTTTAGATTATTGTTTCACTAGAAATGAACAAAACCATACACAGTTCTCTTTTCCTTCTTCCAAAACATCCACAGAACATGAAGGGCATGCAGTGATAGGACAAGAGGGAACAGATTTGAGCTGAAAGAAGGTAGATTTAGATTAGATATAAGGAATAAATGCTTCACTGTGAGGATGGTGAGACACTGGAACAGGTTGCCCACAGCAGCTGTGGCTGCCCCCTCCCTGGCAGTGTTCAAGGCCAGGTTGGATGGGGCTTTGGGCAACCTGGTCTAGTGGACAGTGTCCCTGCCCATGGCAGGGGGTTGGAACTAGATGATCTTTGAGGTCCCTTCAAACCCAAACCATCTGTGATTCTATGATTTCAAGTTCTGAGGACACCACTTGAAAGGTATCTGTACAGACCTTCCCCCAAAGATAGAGGTTTCCTGTTCAGCTCTCCCTTTTAGAGTCAAACCTTGCGGTTGAAAGCACCAAATCCAAAGCAAACCCAAAAGCATTTCTAAGGCACAACATTGCACTTTAGTTGGAGGATCATGTCTGAAGCATACTGACAGCATAACTCTTCTAATGTAGCCAGTGTTAAAGAGGTTGTCTTTACCTCATACTTTGCCTGCTGATGTTTTAGCTGTCTGCTTACAGAATACCAACTATGCATACAAGAATGGATTTCTTTCTGCATTTCACTGGTAATTTTCCAGCATTTTATCAGACACCATACAGATACCACACATCTGTGTGATCAAATGTTAGTCCCCACAAAGAAGAAAGATCGAACCCAAGGATCAGTCATTCAACTGTGCCTGTTGGGAGCTCATAAAGACTTCAAAGTGGGCCAGACACAGTGGTCAGAAGCAGGGCAAGACAGTAATACAAATGAATAAAAACTTTCAATCTCTGCATTAGATTAGTCAGGAGCAGAAGTAGGTAGCCATAGGTTTGGGACATATTTAAATGGAGGGAGAAGTTTATGCAAACAGAAGTTAATCCAAGAAATTAATTTTGTCCATATACAAATGAAAAGTGAACTCCCAGTAAGGATCTGTCCTATTTCCTGCGAAACAGCGATGATAAATTTTAATGATGGAAGCTGTGTATTTTAACACCTTTTTCTGAACAACAGTAAGCATCACCATTCATTCAGCAGCTCACTCCCTAGCCTTGAAGACAGAGGAAGCTGACTCACTCTAGGTAGAAATCAAAGAAGAGGCAGATGTCTGGAGGGTTTACACTGTTACTGCATTCATAAGCAGACCTTTTGTTTCCTTACAATGGTCTAAATAAAAGGGAACAAGAACGATTTGCATTATATCTCTATCTTGGGAATGAAAGTTTGAAAGTTTCTCTTGTGCTTATTCACAGAATATGTGTCCTGTAGAAATCTTCCCACTGCTCTGTAATGATTATATTCACTAGCCACTAAATATAGATTTTTTTTTTAATGAAAAACTGTTCCCACTGGGAAATAAACCAAAAAACAAAGTTTTGAAAATCAGTTCTCTTTAATTTGAGGAACCTGATTTGGAAAAAAAAAACTACCTTACTGTAGCACAGATACGTAATAAACACAGACAAAAGCACATAATCCCTCCTCCAGACTTAATCCTAATTTTCCTTATTTTTGCTGTGAATTATACTTGGTCCATCAAAATTCCTATGATAAGGTGGTGTAAGATGTTGAAGGGGTATCTGCAATCATTTCTGCTACCTTGTGTTTTAACCCCTCCTGCTGCTCTATGAGCAATGGTTTCTGCTGCCTATGTCCCTGCTCCAGCCTGGGATGCTGCTGGATTGCAGTGCCTGCTGGTGTCTTCCAGCGTGGATAGTCCATGGGCTGCAGCCCCTCAGGGTTGCAGGTAGCCTCTTTTGATGCAGAGTCCTCCTTGCCCAGCAGCTAGTTTCCAGCCTGCAGCAGCTGCCTGTTTCTTTCTCAACCACGTTTGGGCAGGGGCACTGTCAGCCTCTGATTATATAGCATTTTGGTACTCAGTGGGTAAGGTTTCATAGAATCATAGAATCTCCTGAGCTGGGAGGGACCCATAAGGATCATCAAGTCCAACTCCTGGCTCCACACAGGCCCAGCTAAGTGTGTGACTGAGCGCATTGTCCAGAACTCAGCCAAGCTTGGTGCTGTGACCCCTTCCCTGGGGAGCCTGTTCCAGTGCCCCACCACCCTCTCAGTATAGAACCTCTTCCTAATATCCAACCTAAACCTCCCCTGTCACAGCTTCATGCTGTTCCCTTGGGTTCTATCACTGGTCACCAAAGAGAGGAGATCGGTGCCTGCCCCTTCACTCCCCCTCATGAGGAAGCCATAGACCGCAGTGAGGTTTCCCCTCAGCCTCCTCTTCCCCAGGCTGTAAGAACCAAAGGACTTCAGCCTCTCCTCATAAGACTTCCTTTCCAGATCCTTCACTATCCCTGTTCCCCATCTCTGGACACTCTCCAATAGTTTTATCGCCCTCTTGCACTGTGACGCCCAAAACTGCACACAGTACGCGAGGTGAGGCCGCACCAGCGCAGTGTAGAGCAGGACAATCACCTCCCTGGACCAGCTGGCCATGCCATGCCTGTGAGGCACCCCAGGATACGGTTCCCCTTCTGGCTGACTGGGCACACTGCTGGCTCATGTTTCACTTGCTATTCACCAAGACCCCCGAATCCCACTCAGCATGGCTGGCCTCCTGCGGCTGATCCCCCAGCCTGTATGTGTGGCCAGGGTTTCCCCTTCCCAGGTGCAGGATCCAGCACTTGCCCTTGTTAAACTTCATGGTGTTGGTGATTGCCCAGCTGTCTGATCTGTCCAGGTCTCTCTGTAAGGCTTCTCCATCCTCAACGGAGTCAACAGCTCCTCCCAATTTGGTGTCATCTGCAAATTTACTTAAGACCCCCTCTAGTCCTGAGTCCAGATCATTTATGAAAATGTTAAAAAGAACTGGACTTAAGGTGGAGCCCTGGGGAGCCCCACTAGTGACTGGCCTCCACTGTCAAGCTCTGGGCCCGATCCTTCAGCCAATTGCTCACCCAAGGCATTAATGGCTTTGTCTAATTGTATGCTGGACATTTTGTCCAGCAAGATACTGTGAGACACTGTATCAAAAGCCTTACTAAAATACAGTTTAGTACACAAAGCATTTTTCATCCATGGTTATTTCCATGCACTCCATGGTGGGCTTGGAGGCAGCTTAGACCAGCACATGGTGATTCACGACCGCCCCATCAGAGCTCACCACAGCAGCTCCCTGCCAGCTGCAGCTGCTAAAGCAGGCTCAGTACAGAGCCAGAGCTACCAGAGCTGCACAAACGGGGGGGGCAGCTCCCTAAGTTTTTGTGTTTTAGCAGGAGATCCAGGGGCTAGATGATGCGCTCCTTGAGTGACCCATGTTCGAAACAGTCCTCTGCCAAAGCAGACCTCCTCTCTCTTCCCACCCCCAAGAAAAATGCTTTTCAGTGCGTATGAAGTTATTTTGGAGGCAGAGCACTAAGCAGCATTTTCAGGGGAAGCTGAATCACTCCCTGCAGCACTCGGGGTCAATTCCCTAAATTCAAGGGCTCCTGCCCAGGGGCTGCTGCCGTGCTCCCTTTCCTTCTCACTGTAGGTACAATCCAGGGGGTACATTTACCGAATGCCCTTCAGCACAGGGAAAGCTGTGGCCCAGTTCGTCCTCTTGTGGGATTAGGTCCAGACACGTGGCTATCAAAATGCATCATAGGTTGAGGGGTTTTAAACAGGTCTGGCTCTTACCGATTCCACATTTTATTTCTATTGTTTTGGAATCACAGTTTAAATACTGTTGTCAACACATTTGTACGTGTGAATTTGAATTAAATATGCTGTAAAAGCAAACACCAAAGCTGCAGCAGATTGATTTTGGCAGCTTTATTTTTAATAGTAAAAATTATATAGATGAATTAAATTTATTCTATGATTACAGCACTTAAATAACTTTTAAGAAATTTAAAAATTGAAACTTTTTTACATAAAGTCCTTTTTGATAATTTCCAGCATGCATCCCCAATATACCCCATGCCTTCCTTTAACTTGATGAATTTTAAAACTCCTCATTTTAAACATGGATTAACACATCTATCCATCAAAGAAACATGTTGACGATGAGGATTGTTATGCTGTTCAGAGAGATACAATTAAAAGAAACAAAAAGGTAATTTTGAAGACACACCCTTCCCTCAGCATACATAATCAAAAATAAAATATTGCCATCTAATTCACAAGATCATAATTTATTATTTATCACTGAAATATCGGCAATACAGGCACACAACACTGAATGTTTAGCATACAGGAACTGTAATGCCTGGAAAGGGAGGCAGAACTTAAAATTTACATCTTTATGCAACAGGATGCTAATTTTCATATTTGGCTCCTGTTCCAGTCCTCGGTGAATTTTTTTTTAACTGCTTAAAAACTCTTTCTGCATGATATTAGCAAAGGTTACCAAATATGTACTTCTTTTTTCACACTAACATTGCTTTTCCCCCTATTAACACCATATAATTTTGAAGAAAATGGTTAAAAAAAGACTTCTGCATATTTTCAGCTACTTATAGGCCACTTTTAGTAAGAAATGCTGTAAAATATCGTTCTAATTTTTATTAGCACACTATTGTTATTAATAAGGCAGAGGGATCCTATTTTCTTTTTGATTCTGATTTGGTAAAGCCTCTAAGGCTCACCTTAAAATGGTCGCCCTCTCAGTGACAGCTTCATAGCTGCATTCAGCAGCACTTGCATTGCCACATCCAGCATAGCTTAGCAACGTGCAAACGCTAAGTCCTGCTAAAAATCCACAGAACTTGTGCTAAATACACTGACGTGCTGGAGAATCAGGGCCTTCTGACAGGAAAAGGCCCTATGTATTCAGTTTGGGTTACTGCAGGACTTGCTCTCAGTAGTTTGGGGTTTTTTCAAAGGGGTGTGACTGTCAGGGAAGAAAGGAAAACCAAATGTCACTCTGAAAATGCTGCACTCTGAGTCAAATGGATCCACCTAAATGAGGGCCACTGAGAGGTGCACCCACCTGAAGGAGCCTTGCAGAAGACAGGATGGAGCAAACTGGGAGGAAGCACAAAGAAGCGGGATGTTTCTCTGCTGCAGTGAACTGACTTCTGCAGAGCAGACTGTCAACCAAGTGTGAAGGTGACAGGAAGATTTCCTAGAGACCCTAAAGGCACTTGCTGAGATTGTTGCAATGCTGGAAGCCACTGGGAGCTGTTGAACTAGAATGGCTGTCTAGAAGGTCAAAGGAACCTCTGGCCTGCAAGGACTCGATGAGAGGTTTATATTCCAGTCTCATCATTTCTTCTGTTTCATCAAAAATACTGAGTTTTTCCTTGATCAAAGAGTTAACTTATTCTAAATTAGTGCTGTAGATAAACTGTGCTGCAAATAAAACACATTTTTTTTGAGACTGGCAGCTATTCCACCCAAGGACCTGAATGAGTCATGCTCTGTCATACCAAGTGTGGTTTAAAGTTTGGATGCAGCAAGGTTAAGCCTTTGCAGCTACGCCTACTCCTGTACGGACTGCAGCCCATGCAATGAGCAAATTCTACAAATGATTTGTGTGCAGAAGGTTGCTTTGTATTGGAGTGAGTCAAGAGAATTTTTCATGGGGAAAGCTCATCCCTTAGCTCCTAACAACTTCTGTTCGAGGAATGACGCTGCATATACACAGAGCAATTCTTATCTGACGCTTGACAGATAAAGGTCTGCATCTTATCTGTCTGGTGTGGTATCAATTCCTCTGCTGCACTCCAGTATCCTTTTCCTTGTGTAGTCTCCAAAGAAACCTGGTGCTTCGGTCTGAGACTGAACACTGAGATGCTGACACTTGTTGGAGTGTAGCAGGTCCATCTTTTCCCAAGGGCAAAATTCACTGGATTCAGGGCAGTAATAGCCATGCAGACCAGTCACCCTGCATCTTCCAGCACAACCTCTGGATTCGCACTTGGACCCTTAAATTGCCTGTTTCTAGTACCTAACAGCAGCACATTGAAAGGATGACTCCCCGCATGGACTTTTTCCATTCAAGTGGTACAGAAATCCAACAGCATATGCAATCTGGTATTATTTTCTGCTTCCAGTGCAGAAGGAGGGAATAAACAGAAAGGAACAAAACACGGCCAAGAAGGAACTGGAAATCATGTTTCCTCCAGTGTGGTATAGGAGAGAGAAAGGAAAAATGGCAGTACCAGCTGGCCAGATTTAAAATAACTTAAATTACCTAAATCTGAATGGCTGGTTTGGGTTTGGGTTTGGTTTTTTTTTTTTCATGTTTAAAAAGAAAACATAGGTCTACACCAAAAGCTGAAGCCCAAACTACACTGCAAGATGTAGCAGTAAACATAGCTGTTATTTTCAAACACTAGCCAGAAAGATTTTTTATGAAGAAGCAAGGAAAATGCCTGCTGGTAATTTCACAGTAACAACCAGCTCTGCCCTCAATATCCATGTTATTTCATAAACAAATATATCTGGCTACAGCAAAGTGAGGGAAAAAGCCAGCAAACCTGCACCTTATGAATTCCAGTAAAATTACTCTTTCAGTGTGCTTTTAATCTCTAGAAACGTACATAAACTACCATCTGTTTACTTCCACAGGCAGGCTTAATTGTATACACGACTAGAGTTCTAAAAATATCTTATGTAACAAATCAAATTTATTTACAGACTTACTTTTGGTAGCATAAAGCTCACGGTAGAAGCTGACAGATCCCCACGCTATGGCGCACTATGCCACACAACAGCACTGCTGTGATTTACACTCTGCAGACTGGTGGAACACACTCCAACAACATATTGTTTCTGGAGCTTATGCATCTTTTATGGTTGATAAGCAACTTTCACTCAAGCCTTTGATTTTTGGAGCATCGCAGAAAGCTGCTTTAAAAATAATCTGAGCATAAAAGAAAAATTAAGGGACATAAGAGCGAATTAAAAAAAAAAAATTAAAAAATTCTCCATGGTGAGAACTGATCAAACTAAAAATACGTGTCCATGCAAAGACTGCTTACTTTTTTCAAGACCATGTAGTGAGGGACCTTGTGTTCCAGAACTCCATGCAGCCTTTATCAAGTGTATCATTCTCACCCATGGGATCACTGAAACCTTCAGAGAAATTGTTTTTTTCTCTAGAAAAGCTATCTCATCTCTTCTTCCATAGCTCACCCTCACTCAAATATTCCACTTCCACTAATATGTTGAAATCAGACATTGAGCTTCTGAGTCTGTAGTCCTCTGGTCTCTCACAGAGACCAGCCAAAATTGGCATCACAGTGACCTCCCTGCTGTCTTGCAGTGTCAGCACAGCCCTCAGTGAGAGACTCCACACAGGATGTAGCAGCAGCATTTCAGCTGTTCCAGTTCCGAGTTGCTTTAGAACTCTCTGCTGTATACACAGATGTGGGGATTTATTGCCACTTATTTTATTTAGACTATCTATTCCTTGACCTCTCCTCCTCACACATCACCTCAACGTAAATGCTATAATGAGTCATCCATCAATGTGGGAAACTCATTTCTTGCACAATGAATGCAGAAGCATTAAAAAAAAAATTACCAGATTTGCATGGCACAGGTCCTCAGTATGAACTTACTCTGAAAAACATTGTCAGGTTGCTTCTTTACAGTTAAAGAAGTATTTCATGCTTCTTTCTAACCATTGCTAAACTTGCAGTAACTTTTGTCATTTCAAACTGAATTTAATTTGTCAAAAGATTTCTTTTTTTCAATTTTTCAAAATTTTCAGTAAGCAAATTTCATTCAAATTCTCATCTAAGCAAATTTCTGATGCTCTTGCAGTTACTTAAAATTACACTATTACCAATTTACATTCATGATAACAAGGTATTAAGCATTAAGAATGGATTAAATTTAATGCCTTCCTTTTTTTTTGTGATTGAGAACAACTAGCTGGCATAGAATCAAATTCAAACTTTGCTTTCAATGGTGGAAGTAAAGTAGCCTTCAAGCAGTCAAGCTACACAACACAGTAGGCTTTAAAGCATTTATTATTTATTTCTGTATACACTTGCATTCTGTATCAACAGCCACTTAAATTCCCCCATCTTAAGAGTTTATCACTTAAGTGTGTGCCTTAAAGACATGGCTAGAGACACTTTCCTGAACAAGTGCCAAACTTTGTTCTATTTTTGATTTATAAAATTAAGTACTGTGTACTAACTTTCAAGTTCAAAGGACACAGATATGCCTTAAATTTGTATTTTTCAAACTTCTTAAAGCTTAGACTACCATAATGAAATTAAAATTATATCAAAACACAAATTAACAAAACCCTACCATGCCATCTTTTTTTTTCTGCTGTTACTCATTACAACAGCAGCTCTTTTTTTTTAATATATATTTGTGTACACAAACACACTTATATAAAATCCTTTCATTTCGATAATACAGTGTATTCAACAATGGATGCTACATAGAATCCTAGAACCATAGAATGCATTAGGTTGGAAGGGACCTTTTAAAGCCATCTAGTCCAACCCCCCTGCAGTAAGCAGGGACACCTTTAACTAGATCAGATTGCTCAGACCTTCATTAAGCCTGACCTTGAATGTCTCCAGGGATGGCCTCACATTCTCATCCATTATCCTACAGCATGCCTAGTCCCTCTGAAAACAGCAGTTAACCCCACACCACAGCTCTACAGCTGAAAAGCTAAAATCATCTTGTTCTGACTCACAAGCCTGTTCTCCTGCATACGCATTGCCCTGCACAGAGGTGCTGGACACAAGACAGATGGGAACTTGTAGCAATGGTGACAATAGCAACACAGCACCAGTTATAATTCCCACAAAGCAATGGGTACGGTGGGGTTACAGCAACTCTTGTAGCGCCGTTTGCTAATTTGCTCAGCAGCGCATCTTCCACTGAGGGGTAAACAACCCTGCATCCATGTTAACACAGGCAGTGACTCAGAAGTAGTTGTCACTGCACTCGCCCCGCAGCTGATGCCAGAATGTTCCCAATGCCAAATCTACCTCACAAAAGAAAAAACCTTTTTAGAGGGCAATTTAATTTAACTTTTTTTTTTAAAATATGTGGGCTTTGCAGACTAAGATACTGATTCATTCATTAAGCCTAGGCTAAGCACCTGATCAACTCAAACACGCATTTCCATGGAATGGAAACCTTGCATCATATCATACCAGTAATTTTATCTTCTTTCCTTCTTCTTAAAAATGTGTCTAATTACCTACCCATATTAACAGACGGAAATTCCAGCATCATTTAAGATAAGCCATTGTACTGAACAACTGCAAGTGACTTCGTACATTTCAGAAACAATAGAGTTGACTTCTCAACTAATGCTAGATTTTTCAGTTATGCTACCCACTGTTTTTTCCTCTCAGTGGAAATGTGTCTCACTGCAGGCAAATGACTAGTTGTTGTGATATTTTTAGGGGAACGAGTTTAATTTATGAAGGAAAGTTTCATGTGTCATGTCTGGAAAGAGAGGAAGGCAGTGAGTCACTTTTAAAAGATGACAATGGTAAGTAGAGTCTATGCTCTCAAGAAGAGACAGAAGAGTTTTGGCACCGGTTCTCTATTTGAATCCAGTAGAATTGCAGCTCTCCTCTAACTGTAAAAAATGTGATACAGTAGACAAAGACAGTGACTGAACCATATGCTGAACTTGTATCAGATTTTTCATGAGTGTTAAAGAAATGAAACGTGCTTGAAAATGGCTATTCCACGGTAAATCTCTTCATGAATTCAGATCCCAGAAGAGGAGGTGAAGAATGCCCTTTGAAGTGGGGATATGAGGACAAAGAGGCTACATAACCTGATAGGACTAGGATGCAGAATTGAGTACCAGAAGCTAGTTGGAAGAACTCTGGTCAAGTACTTTCACGGACTAAAAGATTAGCCCTCCCTACACATAGCAAAGCTACCCAGGCTATACCAGCAACAGCCTTTCCAGATCTGAAAACAGGCTGAGTAAAGTGGTTTTGAAGTCTGTGGTGTGTGCACATTACGTCTTTTCCCATGTTGCCCCTGCACCACAGCTGTTTATTACAATTTAGAGAGTTTTCTGAATGTCTTATAATCATTTTCAGTGAGGATTTCAAATGTTAACATGTTTTTTAAATCTGAGAAGTACTACTGAATTAAAGCTTTCTAAGACAAGGTTTGAGGGTTACCCTATAATGCTCTGTCAGGATCACAGGCATCTTCAGGGCACTCGATACCTGTAGAGGATTAAAATCCTTTGGTGCATGTTCTAAGGCCACTCCTTCAGCCGCCTCCATCTCTTACAAATTCATCATCTCTTTACAAGTTCACCCCATCTCTCATGGCTCTCCATAGTCCACAGTTTGTCTAGTTGCACTGCTTCGTTGCTTATACATGATCCCAAAAGGGTGGAAGTCCTTATCCATTTCCATAGCACTGGATTCTTTCATCTTGTCACTGAGACTCCAATCACTTAGTTTACTCCTGCTAGTATGGAAAACCATAGCATGCCTTTTTCGGGAAATCACTGCAAATCATCAGTAGGACTAACAGATGTCACATGGCTTCCACATTTTTATCATAGTATAGAAAAGCCACTCTCCTCTTCAAAATGGATGGCTATTTTCCTACACATATTCCTAACACACATTTTATTTTTACCAAAGTTTCAACAGGCATCGAGCTGGCCTGATTTTTTAAAGTATGTCCCTGACAGCATGCCATAAATTCTGCAGATCTTACAACTGCCTGCATTTAAGGCATCCCAGATACACGTGGTTCTACCTATCTGTCATCAGAGTATCCTGACATTCACCTGCTGCATCCATGTTTGCATTCCAGGCGTATTACACTTACGGTGCTGCCGCTTCCTTTTCTCTTAGGTGCATCTTCATTCAGACTGTTCACACCTGCCAACCGATTCACCTCCAGCCAGTCATACCTTTAAAATGCTAATGTATGCTATGCTGTGCTATGCAACAACGTACTTACATCTTTGACAAGCTGGGTAATAATTTTGAACTGAATGAAGAAATTTAGGAAGAAGCTGCGGTGCAATGATTTATTGGAGTAAGCTGTAGTACATCTATTTATGGCACTACACAGCCTGTTAATAATAGTCTGTTGGCATCATTGAGAATCCTTGCACAAAGCTTGGACAAAAGCACTAACAACAACAATAATATTTAGTTGCATTTTATATGCAAAAATTAATGGGACTTCAGCTAACAGCAATATGTTATTCATATGCTACTGATTCTAAATTGGGTTATGACATATCCTTCGTTCCTCAAACTCATTGAAGATGCATGAATTAATTTACAAGGAATGCATATGGGAAAGAAAAATTATCTCTACAGTTTATACAAAATGAGGAAAATGGAGAAAATGTTTATCACAGGACACCCACAAGATAAGCAATAAGCTCTCATTAGAAAGGCATATATTAATAGAGCAGCAAAAGATTACAGATAAAAGAAAGATTTAACATTAAAAATGGTATAAAAAGAAAAACAAAGGCTTGTGATATTAAAAAAATTATCTTGTTAGAGGAATAAAAAACCCCCAGACGTCCTTGGACATATTTGAAGAGTATTTGCATGTCACAAAAACAGTCCCAGGCACATTAACACTTCCATCTTCTATTTTTAGAACTACCACAACAAGCTGAATATATACTTTTCCCCTATGGTACCATAAAACAAATGTTCATTCTTAACCTACGATGACCATGCAAAGATGTATTTTAAAATAACCTTGTAGAACACCTTAAATTGAAGGAAGACTACCAGTCCAAAGTTTGTTTTTGTAAATATGGAGATAAAATGGAGTTGTTCTTAATTTAAAATTCCATTCTTGGCAGACAGATTTTGTCCAGCAAATGCTACATTGCAAAATCAGCGATGTGGAGTTTCTCATCTGAAGTAAACCTCTTTACTGTAATCGCGCTTTTAAGGAGTGGTGTCAGTGTGGGTCGTGTTACAGCTGCACATAATCCCTATGAGCACTAGGCCTTTTTTTTTAATTAATTAAAGAAAGAAATGTAGCTCCAGTTGCTGCAGCGTATCAGCCCTGGGCTGCCTGAGGGTTACCTTCAATGCTGTAAAAGGTATCTGTGATGGAGTGACTCATGTACAAAACAAGGCATGACCTATAAAGCAAAAGAAATTCAACAATGCCAAGTTATGTCTTTATTTTTACTCAGTCTTCTCACACCTGAAAGATCACAGTAGCCAATATAGCTTGAAGTTGAGACAGAAGGCAGGTGTCAGGA
Organism: Gallinula chloropus; assembly: GCF_964237585.1. Lineage (NCBI taxonomy): Eukaryota > Metazoa > Chordata > Aves > Gruiformes > Rallidae > Gallinula > Gallinula chloropus. Next base: position 76,228,150 of record NC_140086.1, on the reverse strand, counting down.
TCTACTTTGGCTAGAGCATTTCTAAAGGATCGCATATGACTGGAGAAAGGCAGTCTTCCAAAACTGAAATTCTCTCTAAACATAGGAAGTAGAGATAAGCATAGAATCATCAAAAGGCATCCAAGAAAGTTCTGGAGAAGCAACTTTCTCTGAGGAATAGAAAGAACGGATTTTTGTTACCAGGGAGTTTAACCAGAGTCTGTAAGGCCCCAGAAAGATACAGATGCATGTAGCTGGATGAGAGTTCAGCTGTGGGACATGGCTAATCCAGCACGATATTATACTGTTTTCTAAATGCTACAGGAAACTTTCTATTCAATGCTGTAAGCATTCTTTCTATTCAATGCAGCCATCATTAAACCCTGAAAATTCATTATCCTGTGCAAAGTCATCAATAGAGGAATTGTCCACTATCTGCTAAAAGCAGAAAATTTAAAACTCTACACAGATTTGGTACTGTCTTACTGCTCGAGCAGTCACCTTTCATGATGTTTAATGAGAAAGCTGGTTAACTGCTGAATTTGAAAAATCCAATGACAGCAGCAAGAAAGAAAAAAACTTTAAAGCAGGCACACAGCCATCTGGGCTTTAGACTATTTGACACTGACTTAAGTGGGCATCAAATAAAACTATGCAAGCAATGACTAAAAGAAACCAAAGGGAATCCCTTTTCACACCATATGCAGTTGAGCTGAAAAAGAGTGCCACAGGACTTGGGGATGTCAAAAATTTACCCCGTCTCAAGAAAGAGTAGACAGATTCACAGGTGGAAAATATGTCAAGCCACAACATCCAATCTGGGTCATTAAGTAACAGCCATGGATTTCCTTGTGCTGAGATAATTATTGGTGAAATATAACTATATGGTAAGATTTTTTTTTCCCCTTTTTCATAGGCATAAGCTAAGATGGTCATTTCTTTTGTCTTAGAGTGCCTGTTTTTGTGCTCTTTATTCCTAGTCATCTCTTCTACTCTGATTTTCAACAACTTTGGTCTTTTGTCCTACTTAGAAAATTTTAAATAAGTATACTTGTTCTCAATGCCTTTCATGTGGTGTTTTAAATAGTCTCCATGTCTCTTTCCTGGATTATTGGATTTCAAGTTATTTCCTGAATGCATTTTTCAATCAGTTTCCTGATTTTTGTGCAGTAAGGTAACATTACTTATGTGTTGGGGCTGTTTTTGCCCTTTTAACTATCCAAGGTTACTTACCTGTAGTGCTTAGCACTAAATTAAGACTTACTTTCCTTATGGGATTTCTCTGATTAGTGGAGTAGGAACTTAGCTTAGTAAGCTTATGTCTGCACACCTATGCATGCTGTATCATAACCCACCACAGATCATGGGTCATGACACTCACCCAGCCTGTATGGGACACGACTCCTGCTGTTGTTGCATTTGCCACAGGCAAAGACACTCTCATCTCCCTGAGCAGTTCCTCAGACAAGGCGCTGAGAATACAGAGTAGCTGGGGCTTGACTTTAGCCCCTTCATGCATTTTAGAGTTTTCAAAACTGTTTACCCTTCGTTGCACAGACTATCTGGGGAGGTGGGGGGAGTGGCAGGCAGGTTGTTTTACATCTTTGAGGGGTTTATAGAAATGCCATTAATGGCCATCTTAAAAAAATGGGAAGTGGGGATAAGGAAGGTGAATAAAGTTTGAATGGGGCCAGCACACCAGACACTCACAAATATTTACAAGCAATCATCTGGCTAATCACACAAAAGAAATTTGTAGTAGGAGTGAAACTGGTATCTTCTCAAAGAGGAGACCAGTCCTGGATTTTACAGAGTGAAAGATCTCACTGAAAGACTTTACAGAAAAGAATGTACTTTAAAATTAGATAGATAGATAGATAGATAGATAGATAGATAGATAGATAGATAGATAGATATGAGAAATGTAGAAGAGATGAAAAGAAGCATGGAAGAAGCTTCCAATTTATAGGCAGAGAGAAACATGAAAGAAGAGAATAGAATGATGTTTAAGAGTTTAAAATTAATTTTGAGATCCCTGACAAAGACTAAGGATGCCACAAACACAAATGACAGAGGAACATGAATGCTTTTTGATGAAACTATTTACAGGATGTTTTTTGGGTATTCAAGGTGATGAATCTGGGAAATGTCAGCTGTGATTCTTTGTTCCATTGGATTTCACTGCTTCTTGAGTAAAGAGGAAATCCAAAGCACTTGATATAAATAACAGTGTAGGACAAAGGCAGCAGTTAATTTATTAAAATGCATAGCAGCCACAAGTGCATGTTAGCTAGAAGTATAAGATTTCTTACACAGGCAAAAGGGTAAGACTATGAAGGAGCCTTCAAATGCAAGCAGTGGCAACAAAGGCGTACCTGGTGTCAAGAGGGAACCATCTAAGCTTACCGAAAGGCTGAGACAATATATGTTGTTGCAATTCCAGTGCTCAAGTTTTCAGGGATCAAAGGACATCAGCATTACAGCTTTTTTTTTACTTAGGTCAGGGTAGTAGAGCTGAATTGTATTAAAAATATTTAAAACATACAGGCATTTTAAACTGCAGTGATCTAAAGTGCCAGGGGAGATTTTCTCACTGTAGGAGGAAAAAAATAAATACTATATATTGCTTTTAGATTTTAGTTGCAGCAAATAAGCAAAAATAACTTGTCGTTGAATAAAGATCTTTTGTATTTCAATCAAGTGCATGGCAATTGATGTAGCTATACTCTAAAAGTAAGGAAAATGCTGTGCTGAATGGAGTGGTGAGAGATCATCTAAACAGTGAAGACAGTTCCAGTCCAACACTGGTAGGAAACAGGACATTTAATTGCTGATTCTATCTGACCTCCAGTAATTTGATTTTTAAATAAACTCTGGGCAATGCACAGGGGAAAGGGCAATAGCACATTATGTGCCAAGGTCCTGTGAAATGTCAAACTGAAGTTAACAAGAAACATAATGCTGCCAAAGTGTTGTAACATTACAGAACATCACCTGGACCAACTGGACAAGTTATGGCAACACAAAATATCAGAGGTCTAGAAACCAGGGCCTACAAGCCACAGTGGAAGAAACTAGGCTTGTTTGAGATATTAAAGGGACAACTGAGGGGAGAGAAGGCAATAGCCTTCAGGTACATGGATGGCTGCAATAAAGAGTAAAGGAATAAACCTTACTTATATCCACTGTGAGATGCATTCACAGGCATATGTTGCATCGAGGGATGTTTAAATTGGGCAACAGGGAAAATATTCCCCAAAGATAAAAGTTAAGGGGAACAGATTGTCTAGGAAAGATGAAGAAGCTCAAGAATTTGAAGCTGGACATCTATTGAGGATGTTTCAAGTATACTCGGTCCTGCCACTGAGCAAGGAAAAGGATTAAATAACCTTTTCATGTTTGAGATCTCTGCTTCTGTATTTTACAAACAGCATTCTGAAGTAGGAATAAAGCCTTCTATAAATTATATTTTGAAAACAGACCTAGTAGGGGCTCCTCTACAATTCTGCTTCTGCTAACAAAAATCTGCTTTAGTTATACACAAATCCCTGTTTTTAAAAGGAACAAATTAAGTTCACAAAAATGGTTTTCAGTAGATGTGTAAGAAGTGACTGTAAAAACGGTAAGTAGCTAAATCTATGGACTTCTGTTTTATCTCTCGCTTTTTCCTCTTAATTCATTTTTGAATCTCTGTCATCAGAAAACATTAAATCTGGGGGAGGCTGGAAAGAATTCATTAGTGGCTCTGTAAGGGAAGCATCAGGTTTCAGTGAAATAAGGAAATAAGGAGAGGGAAGTTCAGGAAGAGTGTTTACTTTCACCACTACAGCATTTTAAAAAGGTTAAGCAGATTTTTATCAAGATGTCAAATTCACTTTCAGCTGCAATCAGACACAAAACTTCATTTCAACCGGAGCTACCTCAGGAACTAAAGCAGCTGTAATTTTTGAGTTTGTTTCCCTTACTACTGCATTCAAAGTTTTTTTTTTTTTTTTTTTTAAATTAGAGGAAATTTGTTGACAATAAGGACAACAGTTCACGTGATAATTTATTTATACAAACATACGAGTTAGTGTTATTCAACATTCTGGTTTAAAAATTAGTACAGTAGCACAGATTGAATGGTTTACAATCCAACTTCCTGGCAGCTTTTAAAATGCAATTTACTGAGAAACACATTTTTATGTTGAGTGTTTTGAGTAGCATGGTTGAGACATCACAGGTTTTCTCAAAGCTATTTGATAATTTGGGAGAATGTATAAATTTAATGCTTTTAACAAAATACCTACTTGCCTTAATGTCGATATTCTTTGAGAGCTGTTGCACATAACCGGTCTGTAGGTTATATGCCCAAGTACCTAAATCTGAACGTGCACATTTCAGTTCTAACAGCAGCAGTATCAGCATGCCCGTATCTCCTCCTACCTGGCCCCAATTGAGTACATTCCTCTAAATCTGAAAGACCCCTTATTCAAAAGAAAAACAAAATATAACAGATCATGAAACATGTTTCTGAGAATCAGCAAGATCCACAGGCTGTGAACGTCTTTCAGGGTAACACAGTTCACAGCACATCTACTTACTACTAAGTAGTTTGTTTTTCTCATTTCAGTAAGCAGGATTTAAACCAGTTCCTCAAATATAAAGGGGGCTGCTTAAAAGAAGAAGCCTGGATTCCCTATGGGAAAATACTGACTTTGAGTACAAACTGCTGAATTCAGTGATCATTCCAAAGGGAAGGAAAGAAAAAGCCAAGAGATCTTTCTGAGAAATCACATTGCATTTAAGAAGGCAAAGGCATTTCAATACCCACTACAAAGGGCTGCCTCTGCTGGAGATAGATGCCACCTGTGAAATAAAACCCACCAAGAATGGAACACCTTTTCTATACTTGTAGATGAATCATCACCAGAAGCACAGCTTATTTAATGAAAAAAGTTGAGAAGGAAACAAGAAGATACTGCTCAAATGATTTTCCTTTTACACCAAACAAACACAAGTTTAGAACCCATGACAAATACCAGATTTTCGTCCAGTGGAAAATCTCAAACAAGTCTGCTAAGGAAACATCCTGCAGGCAGATGAGAACAATCTGAACTTCATTGCACTTTACAAGTGTGAACCCAAAATAGCCATAAGTTGATTTTTCCTGATTAGATAAAGAATGGATATCTTAATGCTCGAAGGTATTTTAGAATCTAATGCAGAGGGACTTTCTCAAGAATTGCTGAATAATTAACGCATCTATACAAAAAAAAGTACATTGGAACCCATAAAAACTTTGTGGACTCTTATAGCCATGGGGATCTTCTTCATTCACATCATCTAAACCCCCAAAACTGTCAGGTTCCAAACTGTGAGATGCCAATATGCCAAGTTTCACAACAGTGTGCAGAAACAGACGAAGAAAATCCTGAAATCAGCTGCCTTGTCTGTGCTGGGACAATTAAAATTATCTTAGCTGTGTCTTGTACAATCCCCCTGGGATGAGAGTACTCTTGTATTTCACAACACTCTGATGTAGTGTCCTGGTTTCAGCCAGGATAGAGATAATTTTCTTTCTCACATCCAATACAGAACTGTGTTTTGGATTTAGGATGAGAATAATGTTGATAACACACTGATGGTTTTAGTTGTTGCTAGGAAGTTGTAGTGTCTACAGTAAATGATGGACTTTTCAGCTTCTCATGCCCTGCCCAATGCACAAGAAGCTGGGAGAGCACAGCTGGGACAGCTGGCCCAGGCTGGCCAAAGGGATATTCCCTGCCATATAACATCATGCTCCAGACAGAACTGGGGAAGCTAGCTGGGAGGTGGGATGGTTGCTCAGAAACAGACTGGGCATCAGGATTTTTTTCCTTTATTTGATGAGCAATTGCATTTGTGCAACACTAGTTTTGTGTATATGTATATATTTAAATAATTACTATTATTCTTTTCTCTTGTAATCCTATTAAACTGGCTTTATCTCAATCCACAAGGGTTTTTTGGGGGTAATTTTCATATATATAATAGCATGCACTTATACCTTGCTCTTTATTGGTCTGGAAGTCCATGCTATTTCAAAATTTAATATATATATATATAGTGTTTTGTATGTGTTAGAACTTTGTTCTCCCTAGAAAACACTTTTGTCCAGGCCCAGGTCTGCATTTTTTTAACTGACCAGTGCTGAACTACCTATAGACCTGGGGACTCCGGTGTCAAGCCTGTGCCCATTCTCTAATCACTGCATGCCTGTATTCCTCTGCACAGCATTCTGTGTCTCCACTTGCTTCCACTACAATGCCAGGTCTATACTTTTCTACAATCTGTAACAGTTGTAAATATCTCGTTCTTCACAGAACAGTTGTTCTTTACTATTACGTAGATGATAACTATGATTGGTACCATGCCATAAGAAAATTAATTAGCTATAGCCATCTTGCCACTAGAAAAATTGTAACAATTAAGTAAAAAACAAAGCTCCAGGAAGATAAAGAATATTCAGAAAGCCTTAACCATGAGGCCTTGCACATTCAGCACAAAGTACATGGCAATGGCAGCACTGCAGTGTGGGGCTATGTGGTTACAGAAGGCTGAGGATAATACCAGAGCAAAAGGGGATTTACTGGGATTTCTGCAAAACACTTTTAGCCATATTTATGCTTTTCTGTCTTAATTAGAAAATGTGGGCTGTGACTGTTATTGTAACTGAAATGCTACTAATAACTGTTTGTTGCTTTTTCATTAGATTGTTAAGACTTTAATTAGCCTAACAAGAGATTCTGAGCTCTGTATTTATAATGTGTTCCCTTTTGCCCACAATAAGAGTTGAAGTGCAACAACCCATCCAATTGAGTCTTGAAAATCTCCCTGCATACAGATCCCACCAGGTCTCTAGGCAGCCTTTACCAGTGATTAATCCTTCTCTTGAGGAAGAATTGTTTACCTCCTTCCAGATGGGATTTGCCCTGTCCCAACTCATGCCCATTCCCTCTCATCCTTTCACTGTATGCTTTTGAGGAAAATCTGACCACATCTTCTCTATAAACTCCTTTCAGGCAGCAGGTGGATGTTAGGTGTCCCTCTGCAAGCCTTTTCTTCTGCAAGCTAAACATCCTAACTTCAGGGTGTCATCACCTGTCGTGAGCTTCAGTCCCCTAATTACCCCTGAGGCCTTCGGTGGACAGTGTCCAGTTTCTATCTGCACCATCCACATGGTCTACCATGCAGATGAGGGCACTGAAGTTCTTCCTTAAAACAGGCTTTATTTCTGGAAATGACATGTAGATTAACAGAAAGGACTGACACTTCACCCATATATATGTGCACAAACAGGCTTGGAGTAGAAAACAGCTACTAAAATTTAAAAGAGCAAAACTAGTTTTTTTTGTTTCTGCTTACTAGCCTTGAAGATATGTGGGGGAAAACGGTAAATGAGGAAGCCCTTAAAAAAACTATTCTGTGTTCATGAAAACATTAGTAGCCTGTATTTTAAAACTCATTAGTTGAACTTACAGGAATCCGTATTTTATATATTAGTTCCAAATAAAATATTTCAAATGTTTCTGCTCTTTACTAACAGCCTCAGGTCTCAGCAACACATGAGGCTTCTTTGGTTTAGATTAATTTAAAACCAATTTTGAAATATTTCAGTTCCTGTAATGAATGGTATTGCTTCACCATGTTTCGGTGAAAAAAAACCTAAAATCCCACTCAATGATTTGAAACCTCATTCATTTTCATCTGCTACCTGAGTGTTGTTTCTAAAGCTGTCATTACACTGCCTCCTTTCAAAGAGAGCGTTTTAGAGAACCCACTGAACACCAACACCTTACAAACACCTCCCCGCGATGTCGTAAGACTTTCTCAGCGTATATTCCTATGCCGCATGATGCAAAGCACCAGAAGAGAGAAGAGCAATTATGCTAACTGCCTGTCAGTGTGAAAATCTTGCACTCAGTGTTAGTGACTCATTACCCCTACAAACTGTCAGCCAGGCTGTATCAGTGAGACAAATAACATTATGAGAGGCTATTTTAAATATATATATATCTTGAAAAGACTGCAAATGAATCAAGGTCAGAATTTCTTCATGTTTCTCTTCTACATAGATGGAAAAAACAGAAAAGCTGTGCAAGAAACACCACAGTGGGAGTTGACAATACTGCCTTTTGCCACAGGAATTTAAAAGCAACTCTCATCCTGAGGATCCAGTGTTATCAAACACAGCTCCACAAAACCACAGTTCATAAAGGTGTGGTTCATAATACACACAAACATCTACAACGAGCAGGTAAATACACCCATTGAACAGTGCAAACCCAAGCCAAGGCGAAGTATGACTCCTATGCAGTAAGTCACATGAAAGTGTAGAGGCCCTGGGGGTGCTGACTGTCCTTACTGGTCCTGACAAAACTCACCTGGGCCTCCACCCTCAGCCTCTGCCCATGGCCCAGGGGCCCCACTGCAGCTCAGCCTCTGACCAAGCTGTGCTGCAGGAGCTGGGTGTGGACACTGTTGACCCTGGCTCCTGGACTGACTCTCCAGCACCACCTTGGACTTGCTTAGCAATTGCTGGACTTGATCTAGAGCTGTGAACTGACCTCCTGGCTTGGCCTCAGAACCGCCTCATCACCGCAAACATGGCTTGTTTTCTGGACTCTTGCTTGACCTTGGCCACCAGCAACTTGGTTTGCCCAGCTCACCCTGTCTTGTGGGACAGGGCCATATCTGGTGAGACTCCTGCCTTGCTGGGAGATGTCATTACCCATGGATTCCTATCCTTTTTGGGAGCAGTGACCCTTTGCTGTGCCCTGGCAGAAATACATGGCGGTCTGAGTACAGAATGTCCGACTTGTACCTTGGTTTATACACGCACATCCGTATTTCACTAGGCAGTAATGTGTGCTGGTGTCACTTGAAAACAATTCATTTGGTGTTTCTCTTGAGTTCTTTGGCATAATTGTTGAGTGGTAATTCAATATACTTATCTGTTGATACAATCAAAATGGTATTCTCACAAAAAAAACCAAGTTAAAAACAACAATTGGCTATATTTGTATGAGACTACTTTGAAAGAACATAAAAGGAAATCCATGGAATAATCTGGAACATGAACCATACCTCTTTCAAAAATAATTATAAAAGACATGATGTCCATGATGTGGACAAATTTGCAAATTTGATCTGGAGCCCTAAGCATTTAGAAGCACAACCTACGCTCTGCACTTGTATAAAAGTAGCTTGTGTTACCTCTCACTGAAGTAAATTAATTTTTTCTTGTTAAAGCGATGTAGAATCAAGGGTCATGATACAACCTTTCACAGGCTAATAAAAGCTTTGATCAAACTCAATGTGTTTTTTTTTTTAAATGCACCTGCTCCTACTGTTTAAGTGTATCCCAATCCTCCAAAAATAGCCAGCAATATAATTGACTTGCTCCCTGAATACTAAAACCTTCTTGGCAAAACAAGCAGTATTAAAAGACAGACTAAACTATATCCACTTCTGAACTAAAGTAAACAAACAAAATAGCATATTAAATCTGGGGGGGAACCCAACTTAATCAAATTAATATTAATTTATCCTTTCACATTTAAATACCTATTGTCTGTAAGTATGATAAAAAGGATGTGCATCTCCTTGTCTTTTTGGTTGGAAAAAATGTGACACCGGATAAAGGACATACTGGGTTGAGAGTACAAAAGCTAAAGAAATTTATGTAAGAAGAGGATGCCTGCTATGAACTGAGCAGTTTGTTATTGTCTGCATACATCCTTATGGGAGCTGAGGCCTAAGCACAGAAAACATTGTTAACCATATTCTACAAAGCCACCATGAGCCTAGATGCCCTCACATCAGTCCCACATTACCAGAGACTGCCCAGTCTGGAGTGGTACTGCTCCCAGATACCCAGCATTGTTAGCTCTGCACTCACAGTCTGTCTCACTAGAACTAATTAGGAGACACTTTCACCCATACTCTCAAGAGATAGTAAAATGGTGCACTGTGTGCTATCAGTTAGAAAGCATACTGATTCGCTGCACACAGACAGAAGTGGAAACATGTAAATGACTGCTCTCACACAACCTCTCCTACAGTAGAACCTCATGCAGATTTTGCATCTAACCATCAAAGCCTGTCTTTACTGCAAAACATTCTCCTTAAGTGTTTTGCAGCACTTTCAGCCAGCACGCAACCCAAGTGCTAGCCCTCTGAACATACATCACCTGTTAAAGTCCTGGTACCAACTTTCCATTTGCCTTTTCTGCAAGAAAACTATTGGTGATGGGTCTTGAAAACCTTCATTTTAAATGGCTGCAGGTATTTGTGACACAGACATGACAGTGAAGGTCAGGTAGGATGCACGAGGTGTTCATCTCCATGCACTTTTCTTGACAACAGACATGTGTTGGTGAAGACTCTATTCTCTGATCCTTAACAGTTCATAGAAGTTTGAGTCTGGTGACCTTCAAAGCAAAATACACTGATCTTCTTTACTACTTGATGAACTAATTTGTATTTCAAATTCTCTTTAAATGAAGCACCTATCTGTCAGGATGATAGGCACTGTACAGAACTCGCAAAGAGAAAAAGAACTATATAAAGCAATCAGAGAAGCCTTTTATTCACTGCTACAGTAAATGACAGATAGTCTCATTATGCAATTCCCCTAGCTCTTCTTCACATACCTGACCTCTAGAACTGTGATCACATGATTAATCAGTATTGTAGTTTCAAATATTTTTTTCAAAAACAGTGCAGTAATACCTTCTCACAGTGATTCGCAGTATAGGTCTTGGGCATGAAGAACTGATGATTCCCAAAGTGCACATGAGTATGTCAGAGTTCTTTCAATGAGGGCAACAAAAGAGAGCACAAACACAACCTGTACAGCATTCTCAACTTTCTTTAACATAACGTTTTCAGAGAACACATGAAGGAAAGCATGTATTTAACACCACAAATAATCATAATACCTTCTTACATTCAGGAGTAAATCGTGCACAACCCTGTTCAAAAGGTTTTGCATATTTTGTTAAGCAACTCTCAGTAATTCAGTGCCTTTGCATTAGCAAACTGGATTATACAGTGATGAATAGGGGGATAGTGAGAAAGCAGGAAACCAGACCCAGAGATGGACGTGACTTTACCTGTTGCCTCTTCTCAAATTCTAACTTGATGCGGGATTTGATGCAGTTGCACGTGTCCTGATACGTCTGCTGCAGCGCAAGTTCCATGAGGTGTTTGTGGTACGCTCCTGCCAAGTTTCCGCAGATAAAAATGATTACATTGGCCAATATCTAGAGGGTTAAAAAAAAAAAGGAAAAATAAAGAAAGTCAGGGAATTATATAAATAAATTAATAGAAGGTAACCGTAACCTGAAATGGAAGGTTGCTCTAGTTACATATTTTGCTTGTGTTTGACTTCTAGCAAAGGTTCACCTTTCCAAAAGCCTTCACAACTAATGGCAGAACTCCAAGCGATAATGCCGTTTTCATTTAGGATCATCTCCACAGCCATAGAAAAACACATTACAGTTTTATGACTGAACTAGCTGAAGTGAGAAAATAGATGGAAACAAGTGACTGACAGGCAAGGAAGCTAATTAACGAGGCTTTTTAGATTCTCAATGGTGTAATTCAACCCACATGAAGCTCTGTTCTGGCTTCCAGTACCTGAATTAGGCTGTTCAAAGACAACTCAAATCTCTCAGCCATTGCCATGCTCAGTGTAGATGTAACACGTGTGTAAGTGAATACGTAGAAAGAAACTGTGCTCAAAACATCATTAATTCTTTTGGCTAGCATGTAGTTCATTCAGAAATATGTCACTAGCATATTAACTAAGAAAAAAATTCCAAGAAATCCCTTTCCAAGAAATAGATGAAGTGGTTTCTAAATCAGACCAACATTTTTTTTTGCCTGTATGGAGTCTGGCGTGAGTGACTATTTCTGTCACTGAAATGCCACTGAGTGAAAAGCATATTTTCAATAGACTGTTCAATGGATAATGCAATTAACATTAATAAACAAAACAATATATATACTTCTTCCAGTTATCTCTTTTCTCCTAAGTCTTGCATTTTCTTGTGAACTGCAGTAGAGTTTCAACATAGGAGCTGGAGATGAGCTCCATCTCAGGTCAGCTCTAAAGTCTCATAGACATTCTCCTAAAAGGAACAGGTTCAAAGTTTTGCTCAGTCCAAAAAAATTAAACGAGCTTCCCACTTCCTAAGCAAGTATTCTAATCAGTATGCAATCAAATCAAAAAGTTGATCTAAACATGTGAAGAACTAATGCAAGGAACACCAATATACCATTGGAAAGTATCTCCAGGTATTCTGAGTACCAGCTTGTACCTCTTATCTCTTCAGGAACAGTATCATGCCTGAGCTCTCTCCCATCTCTTAGCCTACAGAAAACTGTATGCACTTCCAGGCAATGGGGCATTTTCTAAATTATATTCTCACATTCGAGCACGTGTATTTTTCAGTACCAGCAAATATAATCTGATGTCTAGTGCTTAATTATCAAAATGCACTGTATTTAAAAGTGAATGAAGACACTGTTAAGTAGCTATGACTAATTTCTCAAGAGAGTGCTAAAGTTCACTGAGTTGCTCAAAAAGATGTAGCATGTTATACAGATTACACAGCAATGGTGCATCTTCCTAGTTCAACTGAGGAAAGCTGCCTACAAAGGTGTATGTAGAGAAGACCTGTGCTGTTTAAAAATACAAGAATTACAATAAAGGCTGATGATTCTGAACTGAAGCATAAATAATTTATTAATAATTTTAGTAACTGTTATTTAAATACTGAATATAAAATTCAAAGTTCTTTACAGAATTTCCCTAGGTGGAAAGCCTGTAGTTTCTGAGTCATTTTGTCACATTTCTTTCCTCTTACATATTATATAAATCCTGCATGAACATGATTTATACTACACACCTCCCCACCCCCCGCAAACCCAGAAAATAACTTTTTGAATAGTTAGGTTCCACTTTTTTTCTGGATAAGAAAGCTGAAGAAATGGAACCTGAGGGGTGGGCAAGAAAGGCTGTAATTCATAACATCTGAATGGAAATTAATGAGAGAAAAAAGAATTCTCCTGTCACTGTCAAGGTGCAAATTCTTTAGCTCTGCACAGATGAATATTCTCTCTCTCAATTTGATCCTTCATTTGATCGTTTGTGGTATGACTAGTCAATAAGGTTTGTGGTAAGACTAGTCAGTAAGCTTATACTTCTTTGGAACCTGTACAGGTTTAAGACTCAAAATTCAGCTAGAAACACCACCACTAGTACAAGAAACTGAAAAGCTGTATTTAAAAGGCAAATGCTAAGCTGCCATGTAAATTAGTCATTCACATGGTCACCATGTACTATGCAAAATACCATCATCTTAGTAGATGGGTTCAGAAGGTTTGCCAGCATCTTCATACAATACTCTTGGCATGGACCACTGTCCAGTCGTATGATGCTGACTTGTTTTCTTTCACATTTCCAGACCTATGGAGGTCCAAAGTCAAACATTCCAACAATTTAATGCAGTTCAATTTCAGCCATTTCTATAGCTATGTGATGGATAACAAGAAGAATGACAGAATTGAAAACCGGTAATGGTTTTCCTATATGGCAACCGCTGTTTCAAAATGAAGCAGTTTGGGAAGTAGCAAAATTAATGAAGTCTGGATTCCTATGGATTTCTATCTTTTTGCCCATTCATTTCCTTACTTACACTTCCAACTCCTCAAACAGGAGTGACCAAGTGTACCTAGTCCACCAGCTGCTGTTACACAGCATAATAACTGGCCTTTTCCTGCATTTGTCTTAGTGAGATCACTACGTTAGAGTCTCTATCATGAAAACTCATCTTTCATAAAGGAATGTAGCATTCTTTTGGGTTTCTATTTCTGTTTCAGAGCTGATGGTAACAGTTCAAGAATTAAAGTTATTTGGGTACAGGACCGACAAGAGTATGGGCAACCACAGACTTACTTCCTCAGGAATTAAGAGTAAATTTTAATTTTTTTTTACTGACTGCAACATTGTATTTCATATTATGAAATATATAAAGTATTAAGATCCTTAAATATTCATGCAGGCCACAATAAGAACACGCTACAGATGATGAGAAGAAACAGGAAGCTCCAGTATCCTCAAACCTTTTGTCTATATCAAGGAGAATCTCCAATGTTTTTCAGGAAGATAAGTAGAAAAGAAAATTGCAGTTTTGCAAGAAATGACCCAATTAAAACCAAAACAAACCAAAATAAAAACAAAAAAAAAAAAGCCAAACATCCTAGGATTTCTGAGAATCAACAACAACAATAAAAAAGTTTGAATTATTCCAGTCATCAGCAAACTGCTTCCTATTTACAGTGCTAAAATAAACTTGGTAAAAAGTCCCTTTGTGGAAGGGTAATTGATATAATTTTACATGTCAGGAAGTTGTGACACTGTCTTCTAATTTGTATGTGTAATTCTTTTTGTAGCTTTTGTAAGCAGAGCACTGTCACCAGCAGGATATTCCTTTCCTGTAATATCTATGTTATTTGATGTGCTTTTCTTTTTATCATTATTACAGATTGAAGTTTCTCATAGCTCCAGGCTGTTTTATGGAATGACTGGATTTATTTTCTGCAGCTCTGTGCATACACAGAGCCTATCTATACGCCAGCACAGATGAAAACAAATAATAAACTGTAAGCTCTTGAATCAAAACCAGGAAAAATACACTAGAAACAAGAATCAGAGTTATGGTCCCATTAGATCACTTCTGCATAATGCGCATAATCAATATCATTCACTCTAATTAATGACTCTCCATATTTTAAATCTAAAATAATTTTTTGCCAGAGGGGAACTCATGCTCTCTTCATTCAGAAGGAACTGGCCAGCCACCCCACTCCCCCTCCTGCCTCCAGAGAGCTCTTGTGTTCACATGTGCCACCGGGATCATTTTGGTTCTTCACTATTAAAACTGTGCACACACATTCGAACACACCATGAATTGAAACAAGCAAACAACAAAGAAACCCCAACAAAAATGCAAACCTATTCAGATATATGTTTAGGTAAAACTAACAGCAACTTTGCATTCAACTGAAATTTTGGAAGCAGAATCTGTAAATGAAGGATGTTCTCATCCATCTTGAAAACTAAAATGTTGTCCCAAAATGACTGCGATTCATGTTTAAGTCCTGGATCTGATCTAGGAATGAGTACTATAAAGAACAAGAAAACCCCCACCCCACACTTTATCAAACCTCCCCAAACCTCCAACAAACCACAACATTTAATACCATAAGATTGAAAGTTTACTTAAAAACCAAAAATATCTACAGGGTAATACATCGGTCTTTGCTATATCATAGAAAGGAGAGCAGAGTAGGTGGTATGGACCAGGGGCTCCTGGTGGACAGCAGGATGACCTTGAGCCAGCAATGTGCCCTCATGGCCAAGAAGGCCAATGGCATCCTGGGGTGTATTGGAAGGGGTGTGGTTAGTAGGTCAAGGGAGGCCCTTCTCCCCCTCTACTCTGCCCTGGTGAGACCACACCTGGAATATTGTGTCCAGTTCTGGGCCCCTCAGTTCAAGAAGGACATGGAACTCCTTGAAAGAGTCCAGTGCAGGGCCACCAACATGATTAAGGGAGTGGAACACCTTCCTTATGAGGAGAAGCTAAGGGAGCTGGGCCTGTTTAGCTTGGAGAAGAGGAGACTGAGGGGTGACCTTATTAATGTTTATAAATATGTAAAGGGCGAGAGCCAGGAAGATGGAGCCAGGCTCTTCCCAGTGATGGCCAGCAATAGGACATGGGGCAATGGGTACAAGCTGGAGCATAGAAAGTTCCATGTGAGTATAAGGAGAAACGTTTTCACTGTGAGGGTGACGGAGCCCTGGCACAGGCTGCCCAGAGAGGTTGTGGAGTCTCCTTCACTGGAGACATTCAAAACCCACCTGAACTTGTTCTTGTATGATTCAGTCTAAGTGATCCTGCTCTGGCGGGGGTGGGGGGTGGGTTGGACTACATGATCTTTCGAGGTCCCTTCCAACTCCTAATGTTCTGTGATTCTGTGAAAAAGTCTCATTTTTGAGACAACCTCAGACTTTTCTAATAAATCGATCTGCTTCAATCTTAAAAAAACCCAAACAAACCCAAAACAACTACAGTCTGTAATATAAATATATTTACTTACAGGACCAACAACAGTCTGCCAAGTTAAATGTGTGATAGTAGATTTCTCCTTCCTTTCCCTCAACCGGAATATTGCTAGGCTATCTCTCCTGTACTATCCACCAGTATTCACTAAGTTTATTTCATATTATCTACCAGTCTTCCTGAAATTTCTTCTAATATTATATTGCTATATTGCTAAACATCTCCCTTTATGGCAAAGTTTCACAGAAATTAATCAATAGGTTCAAAAGCTACCAGAAGAAGGTAGGATAAACAGATAAATGAAGTGATAATCACATATGTGCTCTCCATTAATGGCATGCCTAACTGGAGATGAGATTACCCTCAAAACCATAATGATGCTTTCAGCTTTCTTCCCTTATCGCTGTAGTTTACATTGTGTGCAACTGCACTGCATATTCCATATGCTACATACTGTCAGGTATCAATATATAACAAAATTAAAATTAATGGACAGTTTAGTATTACCTGAATAGATTACTCGATTATTCTTGAGTATAAGAACATACACTCAATATCAATCTTTTTCTACTGCATTAAAAGCTGTTAGCAATTAATAAGTGTTTAAATATAATTGATAGACCACAGTAAGTGGACATTTCAAACCAGTATTTAAGTTCTCTAACTAAATTAAATTATGATTTACATATGAATGTTTTTCTTAGATACTATTTTTCTCTATCAGTATTAACCGGATAACATTTTAATAGGAAATATTCCTCAAGTATTTGTTCTGCTTGTCTGATGAGTACGACAAACTTTTCTCGAGTTCATTTTTCACAATTTGGCAGCCTGTGCTAGGAAACAGTGATGTTTGGCCTTGTACTTAACGAAGAATGATTGGCAGCAGAAGGGAGAATACCAATAATGGTGTGTATCCAAGAAAAGTGACGACCTACAGAATTGGATTTAACTGATTCCAGAATGTCTTCAGAGATGAAGTTTTTAATCATGACACTCTTATATGTGTTTGTTGTGGGTTTTTCATGACCTTGATTACCATCTTGAATAATACTGACATCTCCAAACAGCGTGTGTTAATTCTTTATTGGAAGGCATCTAACAGGAAAATTTACTCTCAGGAAACCTTAAATTTCAATTTCCTGCTGACAGGCAAATGCTATCAAGAGTCAGCAAGCCGGGACAAAGAAAAAACTTAATTTGGTTTACATTCAGGAAGGAACAAAGTAAATATTAAAAACTCTTCACGGTGCTGCCACCAACTCATTCAATCTTTACACAAAAGGTGCCATTTTCTCTCCATCCCTCGAAACTGCCAAGATGTCATTAGTCACATCAGGCTTTCTATTCCAAAGACGAAGTGTGAAGCACATTGGACACCATGAACCAATTCTGTCTAAATCACATGGTTTGTGGGGATACGTTCTGACTAATGCCTCAAAAGATAGCATGTTACCTCAAATTCACACCAGTATCAGTGACAACCCCCGTATAGCAGCATGTGGTTATACATTACAGACCCCTGAAGTACTACACAGCATTAGTAGCAATACGCTATTACTCTTAAACTAGCTGAGAGCAATGATTAAACAAATGGAGGTACTTCTCTGGGGCAGAGACATTTTCCATGCTTCCACACTTGTTCTATTCTTTAAGATTGAATATAAGAACATACTATTTACTCTTACAAGCTATTCCTTGTCTTCTAAAGAATGGTTTATCCATTCTTGGATCTTCCCTCCCAGCTACTCAATTCAATGAAAAGGCCTGAGCAAAGGTCTCTTTAAAAGGCCTTTTGGAAATGAATTAAATCAACCTCATTCATTTATTTATTGATGCCTTCAGACAACTTCAAGACATCTTTAGAGAAAGACTTCCCTTTACTTCTTTCAAAATAGGATGTGTTTATCCTATTCTCTATTATTTCAGATTTGGTTTTTTGCCTGATGGGACATCGAGTTTACAGACATATAGTTTCCCTGACCCCTTCTAGAACCATTTTTTTAAAGTCTGTTTTGACATTTTTTCATTATCGTCTTTAGGAGCCAAGGTCTATTTCAGACCAATCTATATGTGTCCTCCCTCCCCCATCCCTCTGAGAAGGAATTTAATGCAGGGATTTCTTCAGTTTCTTCTTCACTGAACAGGGACACTGAAATTGTTTCTCTGCATATGTTTATAAGCTGGATGTCAAATGGCCTTACAGACTGTCTGGAAGTCTTCTCATTGATCACCTGCTGAAAGAAGGATTAAGGATGCAAGGAAAGAGGAGATGGGTTTGGTTTACTGCCACGGCTCTAGATGTCATTTAATATAAAATATATACTTTTAGATACAAGTTCTCAAAACTCCTATCTGATCTGCACAGCTGCACGCAAAGGCTCTTTGCAACACTTCAAAAAAACATTTGCACAGATGAAATATTTTCACTTTGGCTGATTAACTCCAGTGGAGCGAAGAGATTCAGAAGTGCTGATAAAGCATCGCAGATCATCCTAATTAGCAGAATGCCTTTCTTGCAGCAGTAAAAATTGCAGCTACAACAAGCACAAGACACTAGGTGAATTCAGATAGCTCTGTAAGTTTTTTTTTTTATAGTCAGACTATCAGGCATCTAAGGCAAATGTTATTTTAACTGAACTGCAATTTAAACCTTTTTATGATTATGTAATAATTAAAGCAAAAATTTAATTTCCGTATTATCATTTTCTGACAGATTTCAAAGTATTTCTATTGCTCATTTTAATTTACTCTTCCCTGGCTTCAAAATATTCTCTAGAGGTTTCACTTTAGGGATGAGCCTACAAGTTCTGTGCATCATACCAAAAAGCAGGTTTGAGTCTGTGCGTGCATGGAGGGAAAATTAAATTCTGGCAGCAAAGATGACAAAGTCTTCCCTTCCAAAGAATGCATTTTGAAAATCAAATGGGTTCACTACTGTGTGCATAAAGACAAATACAAGTCTATTAAACTGGCGATAAAGTAATTTCCACATTAACCTTATTATCTACAGCTCTGCCTTATTAGCAGGTTTTGCATGTAACACATTTCTTATAGATTGGTTTACAGATGCATACTACATTTCTACGCATTTTAGAAAAGACAAGCTTTGAGTCTATTATTGAGCTACATCATGACACTCTGCAGAAACTGGCAGACCTTCCTACATACACAGAGAAGTTTCCAGTAAAGAATACTCCAGTTTCCAAATAACTGCAGTCATATTGCTATTATATTTATCAATTTCTGACTTAATTGCCAAATTTAGCTGAAATAAAACTGGAACGCTATAGATAAAGTAGAAAAATTCACAGAAAAATACAATCTCTTTTTATTGATTCTGATGGACATTCAGCAATAAAATATAAACAATTTTGCTTCTCTAATGTTTTTCATCTCCTGTCTGTATCTATAAAAGATGGGATTTTTGAACATAACATGTTCTAAGCTAATAGAAAAAAATTACGTTATAGGTGCTCCTAAACAGCAGTATGAACAATGTAGAAAGTAGATTTGACTTGTGGGTTTTTTACTATATGAAATGATTATAGTTTCTGTTCTCCACGAGATAAATATTCCCATGCAAAAAGAAAATTCCTACCTAAAAACCACCAGTTTCAGTTGCTGATACAAGTAATCTTTTACAGCAAAGTAAGTTTCATCCTGCAACCTGCCTTTTAATAGTACAGCCTGCCATTAGAAAGATCTGACAGGACATCATAAAGATACAATGTAATACTGCACTACAAAAGACCTGGAGCAGTACCTGTCACACACCACCCTTTGTCAGTCAGACAAGGGTGCTGGAGTATGTGCATGTTGCCAAGTAAGGTGCTCTCTCAAGGGAGCACTTCTCAGCACCAGACACAATGGCAGGTCTAGTTTGCTCTTAGGTTCTCTAAGTCAATCTTTTAAACATGGTTTCCCAAATATGTAAATGTATGTACACATTTAGTTAATTTTTCCTTCCCTATTCTTCCTCACTTAGCATTCATGTCAGATGAATTTAAGTGTATGGACACTAGCCATGCTTACCACTAGGGATGGACAACAGTCCCCATGCTGTTTTGCTTGCCAGTTAAACATATTCACATAAGAGTTGCTCAGCTCTCTGCAATGGGCACTCTGAATACCCCAATCTAATCAGCAAATTCTGCTACCTCGTTATTCACCACCTTCTGCAGAAAAAGGTTTTCAATATACTTTCCTCTTTGAGGAAGTGACAAAATTACAGCTAGAAACGAACCATGATCCACTGGCTCTAGAAGAGCACACAAACTGTCTCCTTTCATCCCCTACTCCCACCACTTGTTAGACATTTCTGCAAGCAGTGGGGTGCCGAAGAACACCACAACCTCAGCTCTTCCATCTCTTCCAAGTTCATTCCCACACAAGTTTATTAGTCTGGACAGAACTTCTCTCCAAGCAGATTTCTGAGACAGTCTGCAAACAAACTCAGCTCAGATACACATGCACAAAGTTGAAGAACTTAGTATTTAGGTACTGGTGTCATAAGAGGCTGGTACAGTGGCTAATTCAGTGCATTATGTGTTGTCAGATCCTAAAAAAAGCTGACGCACTTTCTTACTTCTTTTTCTACACATAAATCTCATTAAGACGTTCCAAGACTGCCTCAAGATGCCAAATCACAGGCTTCATGGCAAACAGCTATGGATACTGTAATGGAAGACTCCAAAATGACCAGGCAGGATTTATGAGGCAAACTCTAGTCTCTCAATGGCCAGATAGATGGGTAACACAGTAGGTGTAGCTTTAGGAAGAGCACAGACAGGTTTGACCCTTGCCATCAGGACTTCTTGAAGCAAAAGCATGAGAAAGAACATGATCAGCAGCTCACAGGAGAGCTCTTTAAATGTTGACCCCAAGCCAGCATGAGGGGAGCCATACCTATGGGTTACACAGTAGGGCAGGCAGAAGACACACTAACGCTTCATTGCTTAAGGTACCATAAGAGGGCCAGAACAAGGAATGGCTTAAAGTGCCAGAAGAGGATTGAAAGGAACTTTCCTTCCTCTGGCCAAGGCTTAAAAATTCCTGCTTTGGGTTTTGTTAGTGCTGGTTAAATCAGTCACTGTTTAGATTGTTCAGTTGATTGCTCTGGCATTTCTTTGGTTCACAGGTGTAAATGCAGTCAAAATTGTGACTTCCCTGAAGATTCCTTCTTCTTTCAGCACCTCCACTTGTCCACTTCTATAGTAGAAGATACCTGAGTTTGCACTGTGCAGGTAGTGTAGATCATGTCCATAGAGGCAATAAAAAATGGACACTGAGTTGCTTCACAGTGGTCCTTTACAAGGCATTCTTGAGTAAAAGCAAGCCGTAGCAAGAGTAATGGCTATTAGAGATAGTGAGCTGGGCAGCACTGAAAAAAGGCTTGAGAGGCTGAATCAATCCTGGAATCCTGATTTACTGCTAAGAGAGGCACAAGCTGTGCATGAGGAAACTGTCTTTTAACAAGACAAACGTAAACTCAGATGCAAGGTAAAAAAATCAATGAATAGAAAATAAATTAATGCCTGACAGAAAATAAATATTTGTTACTCTTACTTTGTTCCTGCTCTGAAAGAATCTTCATCAAAACTGCTTCATAGGCTGACAAAGAAAACAGTTGTATCCCTTTTTTTTCTTTTGGTGTTTTGTGGAGCTGCCAACACTGCCTAGGTGGCTGAGGGCAGATCCATCACCACTGTAGTTACAAATGTGTATAGCTCTTTCTATAGTTGGCACAGTCCTGAACATGCATACTCCCTGCCAAGTAACAGAAAACTGTTCGCAGAAGATACACCACGGCTGTGCACGCTAACAGTACAAGCACTGGTACAGATCCCCAAAGATTATTTCCTGGAAAAAGTATTTTTTCCTCCAACAACATCTCAACATTCTTTCTTTCATCCATTCTCATTTGGGAAGCTACAGCCTTTCAGAAAACAGGAAAAAGTCTTTTAGCATCTGACTTTGTCCTAAGAGAGAAGGCAATAAAATTGAACTGCTCTCTTTGTTAGCAAGAGTTTACGACAGAAAAGGAATTTCGTTAGTTTTGAAACTGAAGAAGTATTTTGAGCCAATGTCTTACCTACAACGTCACCACAAAAATCAGCAAGGTTATATCAGGGAGGAATGTGGTTCTCTCTTGTTAAGAAAATTATGTTTTTTCTAAAATAATCTTCCATTTCCACATCAAAAATTGTCTTTACATTTATACTGTCTCCACATTTGCATACCACAAATCCAGATCAATAGATTTATTTTTTTTTTTTTAAATTAGAATGCCTGGAGGTAATCTCAGATGCAGTATACTATAAGATCCAGTATACTATTTTCTCATTACTTGTTAGAGTCCTCAGTAGAGCTCCAGTTTAAAGTCCAGTTCGACAGTTCAAGGACATGATGGGATGCAACCACAAGGGCTGGGAGAATTTGTTGATAACACTACAAGGCCACTCTCCATTATCTTTGAAAGCTCATGGTGATCAGGGGAGGTTTTTGAGAATGGGAAGAAAGAAAATGTCACTCCTATCTTCAAGAAAGGTAACTTCACCTTGATCTCTGGGAAAGTGATAGCACATATCCTCCTAGAAGCCATTTCCATCCCTACAAAGGACAGGAAGGTGACTCGGATTATCCAGCATGGAGTTATGCAGGGGTATTCATGCCTGAACAACCTGACAGCCTAATGTGATGAAATTACTAGCTTTGTGGATGAGAAGAGGGTGGTCCTTGTGCCAGAGCCTTGTGCATATTCATAAACCCAAACAACTCTTACCAGCCTCACCTGGGGCTTCCACCTTCATCCAGGCCTATAAGCTCTATTTAAGCATAGCACAGGGCCTTTAGCTCCTGCCTGAGCTTTGCTGGAGGACTGCTACACCCATCCACAGATGCCCTGATCTGGACCTCAGCCTGTGGACTGACTTCACCTCAGCCCTGCCTTGTCACTGTGGATGTGCTCAGCAACTGGTGAACGTGATCCCAACCTATGGATTGACTTTCTGGTTTGACCTTGCACCTTTCTCCTCATCATGACTTGCCTTATGATCTTGACTCTTGGTTGAACCTGGTACCATCTCTGGGCTTGCCCTGCTCAGGTTGCTGTGGGACTGCAATTTAGGTAGTGAGGCCCTGGAGCTTCTGCATTTATCCCTTATCTGCTCCCTTCCTTCAATCTCAGGCCTTTCTGAGCCCTAAGATGAGTACCACGGAGCTTCTGAAGAAAGCTGTGAGTCAGCAAGGTTAGGACAAGTCATTTTGACTATTCACAAGAAAAAAGTTGCATGATCTTTGAATGGTAATTTTCAGAGTTGCAGCTTCTTCTTGTACAATTTTATACAGAGTGTCGTGCTGGCAGCACAACTACTTCACATGTTACTCTGAAAAGAAATGCAATTCAGTTCACGCCATTTTCATTAAAAGAATATGTTTCACCTAAGAATTTCAGTTTATTGCCAAGATTTTTAAGCAATTTCATTTGATTCAGTATTGAAAACATAATCAGTGCTTCATAAACAAACAACGATAGTGAAGAGTGAATTTGTGAAACATATTTCTATTTGCTACAGATTACAATAGCATACTAAATCTGGGATAGGACATAATGTGAACAGTATCTCTTCACTTTTTTGTAGATACATCAGTAAGAACATTCTAGACAATTAACACCCAAATTTTTATCCACATTCCATGCAAGTATCTTTTGTTTACTAAACAAAAGTGCACTGAACCATTAATAGTTTCTAAAACCAGTGTCCAGGTACTGTAATTATGCACCAGGAGAATTTCACATGGATTAATGGTTAAGGGTTGCCTCTATATCATAGTTTTTAGAATTCACCAATGTGTCTAAACTCAGGCTTAAATCATTGCTTTCATATATGCTTTGATGAATGGCAAGTTATACCTGTCCATCAGCTTGCACAATAAGTTACTGTACTAAAACATGAGCATAAACATTAGCTTCAGCATACGTAAGCAAAATACAGTTGTCATTACATATCCACATGTTGGTAAAAATCCAGAAGTTTATAAACTGTCACATGAAGTACCACTAAGTATAAGCTAATCTTACATCAGCTGCACAGATGATACAAGGTTGGGAACATCAGCAAACTGGATTTTTGACTAACGTCAGAGCTAATAATGAGGAGAGCTGATTTTTGTACCTTCAAACATATTTCCTCAGGTAGGCTAAATTACAAAAATATGTTGAAACAATATTTTTTTAAGTGACAAAAAATTACTAATATAGTCATCAAATCTTTAACTAATTATCATGTACCCACAGTAATTTAATCTATGTTTGCAAACAACAGAGATGTTTCTCTCTACACAAACATATTTGGACATAAAAATAGGTTTAGGAGAAAACAACCTATTTGAAATCAGAAAAGATAAAATTCTAAAACTACCAGAAATAATATACATATCCAACCCTAAATATTTTTATATGATAGAAGAATTGATACTGCTATGAAAAAAAAAAATCCTAAGCAGCAAATCAGCTATAAAGAACTCATTTGTGAATAATGCTTGTTTCATCTTTATCAAAATGCATCATGTTTAGAAAATATAATTTTACTAGTTTAGCAAAAACTTAAACAAAACCTCATTTCAGAAAACAAGGAGCTGCACTGCTGCATGCCAAAAGGCAGAAACTGCGTATTAGTCGCACAGCCTGCAACTAATGAGCACAATGGTAGCTGAGAGACACTGGTGTGTTACAAACTGTTCTACTGATCCTGTAAATGGGGATCTGTGTGGCAAAGGGCTACTTACACATCTGCAAGACCAAAACCTGAAGATTAAAGCCTTAGAAAATATATTTCTTTGACCAAGCACACACAACTCAGCAGTTAAGCAGCCATCATTTATCACTGTCAGTATTAAATGTCCTAGCAACCCATTCCAAATTATATCACATGCTTCAGTGCAGGTAAATATCAATCCTATCAGCACTCCCTTGCCCTTAATTCTCCTCTCAGATGTCCTTTGGGATGTCTTCAAATGACCAGAAAAGCCTTACGTTGTTTTATATTTATTTTCCTTTAGCCATTTCACTCCCACAGTGGTGACAAAGACACTAAGCTAGACAGAGCTTTGCTCAGGCTTAGCAAGGCTGTGGCTACTGCACCTTGTCTTCTCCCAGCCAGTCGGCCGGTGACCAGACCCCTCTTGGCTGCCTCTCAGCAATAGTGAGGATGTAACAATGCACCATACCGGGCTCATGAAAACCTACAGATCCAACGTGCCAGCCAGTTTCTAGAGAAAGCACAGCCTGGCAAATGGCATTCGTTTGGGTTTGCACCGCACGCTGTACTCATCACGGGACAGCAAAACCACGCTGAGCAAGGAGAGAAATTCAAAAGTGGCCTCTGTATCTGTATTCCTTTTACTCACCAAAAGCGGCAATCTGACAATACCTATTCAGGTTCCCCACTGAGTATGTCAGGAGTGTACCAAACTCAAAGCTCTGAGGAGAAGGACCTGGGGGTCCTGGTTGATGACAGGTTGGCCATGAGCCAGCAGTGTGCCCTGGTGGCTAAGAGAGCCAATGGGATCCTGGGGTGCATCAGGAGGAGTGTGGCCAGCAGGTTGAAGGAGGTGATCCTCCCCCTCTACTCTGCCCTGGTCAGGTCCCACCTGGAATATTGCATCCGGTTCTGGGCTCCCTGGTATAAAAAAGACAGGGATCTCTTGGAAAGAGTCCAGCAAAGGGCTATGAAGATGATTAAATGAGTGGAGCATCTCACCAATGAGGAAAGGCTGAAAGAACTGGGGCTGTTCAGCCCTTTGAGAAAAGAAGATTGAGAAGGGATTTGATTAATGTTTATAAATATCCCAAGTGTGGGAGACAAAGGGAAATGGACAGCCCCTTTTCAGTGGTCTGTGAAGACAGGACAAGGGGCAATGGCTGCAAGTTGGAGCACAGGAAGTTCCGCACCAACATGCGGAAGAACTTCTACACAGTGAGGGTGACAGAGCCCTGGCACAGGCTGCCCAGGGGGGTTGTGGAGTCTCCTTCTCTGGAGATATTCAAGACCCATCTGGAAGCCTACCTGTGTGATCTGTCCTAGGCAGCCTGCTTTTTTGGCAGGGGGGTTGGACTCGATGATCTCTGGAGGTCCCTTCCAAGCCCTTCAATTCTCTGATTCTGTGAAAATTAAATGGTTTTTTTCCTTGGAATTTCCTGTAGTTACAGCTCAAAATAAACTTTTACAATGTCAAATGCTACAAAAGATGACAAAATTACTAGTTTTGAACTGCAATGCCTGGAAGATGACAATCTTCTAAATGTTTATCCCCAGAATTTTTTTGGAGGTAAAAACTACTGATTTTTTTTCTTCCAAATGGAGGTAGAACTGAGGTAGCAAAACTGTATTTGAAGTATCTGAAGATGCGATGCAGGCATTTTTCCTGCATAGGCAACTTCAACATCATGTTACTCTCCCACCCTACAAAAATAGCAATAACTGGAGTAAAACTCTGTTTGCTTACAGAGAATCAAAGCTGTACTACTAAATGAAGTATCTTTATGTTTCATTTTCTTTACTGATTATCCAGGCATTTGATTGGTAACATCTAGGGACATCAGGTGCATTTTAAAGGCACCTACTATTCCAGATGTGTTCCAAGAGGAGTTTTGGCCACAGATTAAGGACAGGGAAATAACACTATCTGGGTTTTGGGGTGGGCACACACCTATCAAAAAACCAGAAGAAGAAACGGGGCCAAATATTGGTCGATTCAGATTTCAAAAATCAATAGTCAAACCTAGATGAAAAAGGCAGTAAGTTCCTCCATGTTTCTAAAATATTGTAAGATTTACCAGCACTTTTTCAACATTTCTTGCTAGTGAACAATTGCTATATGTGTTTGATACATCATTAAATGAATGAAGCTTAAAATATTTATTTTAAAAAACCTAAATGCCACGATAATCAAAGAAGATTCAAAGAGCTTAGCAACAATTAAAGTAGTAAGAAATAAAAACAGAGTTAGAACACTTCATTAATGTATTTAATGACTATACATTAGAAGCAAATTAAAATTGATTCTAAAAGCATCTCCAAAAAGATCTAGCTGGTTTTAATGAAGTTTTATTCAGCAGCCTATTCTTTCCCAAGTTCTTTGTAGGCTTGTCTGCTATTATATATTGTAGGCAAGATTAATCTGATTTTTAAATGATCCTCTACAAGTCTTTCAACATTAATTCAATATTCAATGCAGAGCTCATCACAAGCTACATCGTATAGTCAGTTTGAAAATGCTCAATGGATAAATCCAACCAGCCACGTCAAATAAAAATTAAAAAATTAATAATAATAATCCACCTCACAACCCAACACATTATAAAATCATATGGTTAAAACACATTCAGAAATAAAATAACTATAGCAGAGTAGCTGGAAGTCCATTGAAAATTTCTATTATGGATGAAAGAGAAGATCAGTCTCCTACCATGAAACTACTATCAGATAATTAAGGACTGAAGTTAGATGAATCCTGGATTCCAAACTACTCCCAAAAGTAGTATTTTGTTCCACATAAATTATTTCTGTGCTCTCCATATTTGATATTGTCAAGTTGTTTCAACAGCTTGACATTCAAAATATCAAATATGTTACATTCCACCCCCCATCAAACCACCTCTTTTCTCCACAGGTCCTTATTTTTCAAAGAAACTTAACAACCTTTCATCCACAGCAGAAAGGCAGGATAAAATCAGGCAGCAACAGAGCTGTGCATCCCATGAGGAGGCGTAGCAGTGCCTGCTGGCTGGCAGGGCAGGGCAGGGCAGGGCAGGGCAGATGGAGAAGGTGGTGTCTACCAAGGGCTCTGTGTCCTGTCCTGCACCATGCACTCTGCCCAGCCACTCACCCTCCCTCCTGGCATGAGTCCCCAGAAGCCTGCACAGATCCCGTGCCAGAGCAGGTCCCCAGGCAAGGAAGAAATGACAAGCTGCACAAATGAGCATGTAATACAGGAACTGCAGGGGGAAAGGGAAAAAAAATAAAACCACAAAATGGAGAGTAGGTGGCAAATGACTAAGTTTCATATGCTGCATTTTAGACGAGACATGCCTGTTATTTATGTTAAAAAACCAAACAAACAAATTAAATACTCCAGATTTGCTCCCAACCAGAGTGTTTATGGTAGTTACAGGAACTTCTATCATATCATGGGAAATGTTTTCATAACTCAGGAAATTTAAATCACATTTGAATAAAGATGTTTTAGAAACAAATTAATTGCATGTCTTTTAGCTTGCCTATGTTGTAGTCAGTTGCTATTTTTTTTAGGAATTACTGCAGCAGGGCACCATCAAAATAGTGTGTGACATTACCTGACACATGGTGATGTGGTCTTTAATTAAGGTCAACATGACCTAGATCATAGCAAACCTCTTCCAGCCTTAATTCTGACAGGCAAATCCACTTACAAGATAGAATTAAGTTTCTTCTATGTTAAGAGAAACAAATCAATTTGGATTTTAAAAAGCAGGTAGAGCAGTGTCATAGTGGATGCAGAAAGGTTCTTTAGAAGCTCCATGACAGAAAAGCAGAAGCAGATTTTGCTTTTCTTCTTTTCATGCTGCTTCAAAGGGTTGTCAAAGGCAATCACCATCAACACTTTATACACAGGGGAGAAGTCAGAAACCTTTATGAGAATTGTCAGGTGAGGAACATAATATTGATCTAAGAAACATTCACAGGCTGCTGCCTAAAATTATTTCTTACTCTTTTTGCCCCCGGTTATCAATCACTTCGATGCAGGCCTTCATTCAGAGCTCAAATAGCCTCCTCCTCCTGTGTCAGTCTTCAGCCCAAAAGGTCCACTCGGCACCACTATCTGCTGGTGTGTGTGCCCCATTCTAGAAGTACTAGCTCCTAAAACTTCACAGTTCATGGCAAGGCAAGAGGGAATCTGTTTCAAAAATGCCTAGGTACCTAACTCAATGTGGAAATCAAAGCACTCGATAAAATATTCATAAGTGGCTTTTAGGCACACAAATAACTTTGAAAATTTGGTCGCAGTTCATTTACATTGGAATAGCCTATTTGCACTGCAGTCACGTCTGGACGCCAGCAGCTCAGGGGACTGTTTTATTCCAACTCCTCTCATCCTGTTTCCTTCTGCCAATCACTTCCCCCTCCTTGGGTTTGTATTTATCTCATGAAGCAGTCCCAACCATCTGGAGCCCATGCCTTGCCTTTGAGTAAGTAAAGCAACTCTTCCTCTCGAAATTAGGGACACTGAGATGCAGCTCACATGGCAGAAAAGGTTTTCTAAAACCCACAATTGGTTGGTCTTTTTATCAATCCAGCCCTGGCTCAGTGACTACAAGTCATAGTGTGTCACGAGCAGAGAGCAAGACAGACTTCCTAGGGTGTTTTTCATGAGAGCTGCTTGTCTTCATAGTGGTGGCAAGAAGGCTAGTTGTTATGGTGGTCTTGCAAACTTACAGTCCGACAGTCAGTGCTGATCTGTGAGACCAGATTTAATGGCATTTTCAAGTAGAAGTTCAGTAACAAAAATGGATGGTGGTCCAACTATTGTTGGGCCCACAATAGGCCAGGATTCAGGGTGGGGGAGCCACTGAAGAGTGCAATGAAAGTGATTCAGTTAAGCTATACAAGACTACAACCTATAGGACTGCAATTTACAGCACCAGATGACCCTCACAGGTCCTTCTGGATCTGTGATATACACATTAGCTTCTACGTCTGCTTGATCAGCACACTTAAGAGCCTAGGACACTTTCTAGTCCCAGATAAAAAAGGGTTATAACTATTTCCAGGATCATACTGATGTTACTGTCCACCTACTCTTGCAGGTGAAAAGTATTTCTATTTCTCACAGTGCAGAAGGACACAACAAACAAAATCACAGCAAGGGAAACCATTAAGTTATATTGATTTTTAGAAAACTTCAAGAAACTTTAAGAAAGCAGGGTGACTTTTTATGCGCCATATGAAAGATCTTAAAATAATACACAATAATGATATTCATCAGATCTATTAAGAGTAGACAAGCATAAGACCAAAGACAAGGCGTTCTTTTCCACTTTCAGATCTGATCTTTTCCTTTGCAATAATCTTCCTCAAAATAAAATATTATAGTATGACATGAACATTATATAGCATGTTTGAGGTCAAATTGTATGAAGATAAATATTAAGATCAGCATTTAGCCAATGGCAAGATGGAAGAAACGGAGGAATGTAGCAGAAATATGCTATTTCAGAGGACTTCATGTAAGCAAACTGCACTTCAAGAGACAAAGCCAGAGACACAGGTCAGCGGTTCTGAATCCCAAAGCCGTGACACTCTGCCACCAATGGAATGCTATCACTGCTTTATCTTTAGAAATCATTGAAGTTTAAAATATTTATATAGCTGAATACAGCTTTGGATTTAATTTTTTAATCCAGCTCAACAAGCCTCTTAAAATATTGAAGAGAATTAACTTCTCAAAATATCTTTTTAATTTGATACTCTGCAACACTATAAGGAAAGTGGAAAGAAAAAAGCCCCTAACCCCAACATCCAAACCAACAGAACAGGCAAGGCTGGCTGCCACAATAGAGTACTAATCATATTTGCTGTTCTCTTGCCAAAAATTTTCTTAGGTAAATGTAAGAGTGCAGGAGATTAAAAATATCTATGGTTTTTAAAAAAGAAATCATTATTTTTCCATGTACACTAGGGTTTATGCTGTCCTTACCTCTACTGCCCAACTCCTCCCAAAAAGTGCTGTAAGTGGCAGTGAAAGAAAACTGAACATCAACACTCTTGTTCTGTGCAGGAGGTATACATACTACTTGTTTGCCTAAGCCTCTCCTGCCCCTCCAGATAGGGCAACATTATGTTCTTCATGTGGTCCACGCTTTAAGCTATGAGTTATCAAACCCTATAGTCTGCTGCTCACCTCATGGCAACGTGCATGAGGTTGATGAATGAACAGCAACGTGAGGAAAGATGCCTATACTTTCGTTCAGTCCTGTGATATTCAGATGTGCTTAATCCAAGCTGGATTTACTGAACTAAAATAGAAGGCACGTATACACAAACCTCATCAAAAAAACCTTGCTAGCCAAGCTGAAAGACAACAGAGAATGGAAGCATTATCCTCAAAATACAGTCCAG
Organism: Gallinula chloropus; assembly: GCF_964237585.1. Lineage (NCBI taxonomy): Eukaryota > Metazoa > Chordata > Aves > Gruiformes > Rallidae > Gallinula > Gallinula chloropus. The sequence goes on along the minus strand of NC_140086.1, from coordinate 76,196,856 downwards.
AGCCTTTGATTTGCTACTAAAATTACACATGGTGAAAGAAAGAAAAAAATACATGTATTTATCTGTAGTATAAATATTTATTTATCTATAGTTTATATACACATGAATACACTAATGTTGGCAAGGCCAAATGTAATAGGAAACATTTCTTCAGTGCTAAAATGCTGAAATCCATAGAATATGTAATGAATTTTACCTTAAAATTACTGCGAACTATCTAGTATCCATAATATAAATAGATATGCAAGCTTTAGATGCACTTGGATGGTGCAGGTCTCCTTTGATCCATGTCCTGGATGCTTGTTAAGGGAAGTGTCTAATACCTGAAATGTAACACCCCTTTGAGATGTTGCTTATTGAATTATAGATTCATAGACTGGTTAGGGCTGGAAGGCACCTTAAAGATCATCAAGTTCCAACCCCTCATCACGGGCACCTCTCACTAGACTACACTGCTCAAGGCCCCATCCAACCTGGCCTTGAACACCTCCAGGGAGGGGGCAGCCACCACCTGCCTGGGCAACCTGTGCCAGTCCCTCACCACTGTTATAGTGAAGATTTTTTCCCTAATATCCAGTCTAAATCTACCCCCTTCCAATTTAAAACTATTCCCCCTTATCCATGCCCTTCTAAAAAGTCCCCTCCCATTGCTCAGTCTTGTGTGAACTGAATTTGTCAGGATGAGGCACAATATCCATAATGCAGTCTGAAAATTTTCTCATCAGCAGCTATACAATTATCATTGCCTTTTTTGGTATCGAGGTAATGAGCCATCAATTGCATTATCATTCAGATACACTGCAATTTTTCTTTTTTTTATTTCATGCTGATTTATATGTCTTTATTTGTGGATAATTTCTTTTAGAAGAGGAATACAGTTATTTTAGAAAAATCTGGAATATCATATTTCTCCTCATCTAGGAAGGATACCTTGTGTGCTCCAAAGTGTGGATTTTAATTTCTGACATCTCAAGTAATATGGGTTCGATTTTTTAAAAGAAAATTCAGCTTCCCAATCCTAAATTGGCATTGTTCAAATAGTAGTATAATAACAACAACAGCAAAACCAATAATAATACAGCCCATAAACAACAGCCCTGCAGAAACAATTCTAACCATTCCGGTCTTTGCGTAATGCAGTACAATCACAGTCACTCTTCTCTCCTTTAGAATTACTTTTAATGAAAGGAGACTTTAACTTCTTAACTTCTGACATGAAAAGTTAACATATTTATTTCTCTCCCTTCACTCTAATAAATGTATAACAATTCTTCTGAGCCTTCTTTACAAACCATAGAAGCATGTGCATTTCATTAAGCAAAGTATCGTAAGTCTTCACCTCAAAATTGCATGGGTCAGGTCACACATTTCTCATTTCTTTCACCAGTAACATTTCAGCTAATTTGCTCTTGCCTTGAGGATCAGGCTCATCTTTTTTTTTTTTTTCCTCTTTATTCAGGGTCATCAGAATTTACAGTGACCTACTTCCTTACTAAACAAGCATGCTATGAAGTATTAATGGATTTTCTGTTTTACAGACTGTGCTTTCATGTTGTGTAAGGGGAAACTCACATTGGAGGAAGCCAACAAGGAAGATCAAAGGTATAGAGTCGCTTCTAAATAGGGAAAGAGAAGTAATATCTAATTCTTCAGCCTGGGAAAGAGATTTTAAGGAGGCGTGACAAAACTTTATAAAAACATAAATGCCCCGGAGAAGTGAACTGAGATCAACTCTTCAGCCTTTTCCATTGTAAAAACTTGGGGGACTCAGAAGAAACAAACAGGTGACAGGTTTGAAAGAAGCAAAAGATGGTTCTTGTTACAATGCAGTCAAGCTGCTGAACTCCTTGTCAGAAGATGCTCCTAAGCAAGGTGCAATATACTGAAGGATTTTAAAAAAACCCCAACCCACTAAATATTATTGTTTTAAAAAAGGACTTCCCGGTTGGGGAAAAGAAGAATAAAGCAGCTTTGATAAGAAACAGGAAGGTAGAAGAAATACAGACAAATGGATTACCAGGGTGTGAGGTAAGTGGAAAGAAGATATAAATAGTAGGAGAAAACTTTCAGCAATTTATAAGCAAACCATCGAATTTGGAAGGCTAAAATAAAATGTTAGGCTTCTGAACTTTTCTAGTTTATAGCCAGTATGAACCAAAGTGTGCCACAGCTATCAACATGAAGGCTAAAAATCACAGCTTTTAAGAAGGGAGGATTTATTTTTCTTCCCATAGTGCAAAAGAAGTCAACTTAACTGCATGCACTTCGACTGTGAAAGAACATTGAAGACAGAGAGGAGCATCACCCTGAAGCAGTTAAGTGTGAAGGTGAACAACTATAGATTTTAAAGCTCTTGCTTTACCTCTTGTCTCCTCAGTTCCCTAAGACCTCATCATCCAAATTGTGCCTAGCATTAATGAGAAATGGGCATTACTATATTCCTGATACTGTTGTCAAAGACTATCTAACAGATAATACCAATTTTTAATGAGATTAGAAGGAACCACATCTGTCATTTTTGGGATGGAAAGCATTCATTACTGTAGATCCCTTTTCAAAAGCTTTATCAGTCAATCTGTTTCTCAAAAAAATTTAACGTTATTTCTGGCTTTAACAGTCTGGGCTCACCTCAGCTCTTTGCCCTTACATTTCTTTCAGCACCTGTGAAAGGAATTATAAAAGCACACCACCACCTGAATGGATGCTCAGCGTCTCTCTAGGGAAATGTATTGGGTTTGTGCAGCCAGACTTGGAAGGGGCAAGGAGGAGAGCCTGTAAGAAGCTGCTAGAAGCTTCCCCCATACCCGACAGAGCCAATACCAAGACAGCTCCAAGACAGACCTACTGCTGACCAACGCTGAGCCCATCAACAACGGTGGTAACAGGGCTAAGAGGGGGGAAAAAATCTGCTCAACACCAAAAGCAATTGCAGCCAGAGAGAGGAGTGAGAGTATGTCAGAGGAACAACTCTGCAGACACCCACGTCAGTGAAGAAGGAGGGAGAAAGACTCTCCAGGCACTGGACCAGAGATTCCCTTGCAGCAGCCTGCGGAGAAGACCATGGTGAGGCAGGCTGTCCCTCTGCAACCCGTGTGGGATGATGGTGGAACAGATATACACCTGCACACTGTGGAGGACCCTTTGCCAGAGCAGGTGGAGGCACCCAAAAGTGGTTGTGATCCTGTGGGAAGCCTGATAGGAAAGTGTTACGCTTCTCACTATGACCATGGCTTATGGGTTCAGGGCTTAGCACATCCCACATGTAAATATGAAGGAAAAGGATGCCCAGAAACTAGCCCCAGCCTCATAAGCATATGTCACCTCAAGGAGTGCCAAAGAGCAGAGTCCGTTTTCTGGCATTTCTGCAGATGGAAAGAGACCACAACAAAGTTAAAACCACAGCCATGCTAACAGAAGAAGCAATTGCATGCAGTTTCAAAGAAGTATATGGGTGTATTTACGTAGCACACATGGTTATACTGATTGAATTAGGCACAAAATAATTCTGTGATCTAGTTTTGTTAAGAGTGACCAGAAAGAGACTGCAAGACATTTAAATCATTCATTTGTAAAGAGAAGTAAAATCTTCATCAAGATCACTGGGAAAATCACTTCCTACACAAAAGCCATTAAGCTGTTTGAAAATACAAGGAATGCAATTTGAAAATACATGGCTGTAGTCTGTGTTGGAGGTTGCTGAATCCCATAGCCTCACAGAGGCAAAGCTGCTGCAGCACCACATCCCCACACCCATCCAGCATGGGCAACCAGTAAGGGCACACATGCCCACAATATATATATCCATATATCCATTGCCAACCATACAGATTAACACAGACCGAAAACACAGCGCTCGGGCACACACACACACACACACACACACACACACACACACGTATCCCTACAGCCCAGCATGGAACCCCTGCTCCAGCGGCCAAGCCATACAGCCTCTGACCTCTCCAGTATGTGACCTGGGCTTCTGGCCTCATGTCCCGCTCACGAATTCATCTGACCTGTCCAGTGACCACACACACCGAGATACAAGCCCACAAAATACACATGTAGTACAGTCGCTCCAGCTGCCCCTTCTCTCAGGCCCCTCTGACCCACAGCCCCTTGCCCTGGAGCTGAAACTAAGACCTCTCATGCACGCCAGTCTCCCCAGCTGCTGCACCACAGACACATCAGCACCTCCAACCCATCATCTTCACTCCAGTTGTTGCATGCAGACACCCACACATATACACGCACACAGAATACAAAGTCCTTTAATCTAGTGAGAAATGGAAGTTGAGAAGATGACAGGACAGACAGCATGGGTCAGGCAAGGGTAGGGACAGATAACTGTACTGACTATCAGCCTCTTAACACATAATCAACTCTTTTATGACCTTATCCTTCAGTTTTCCCATACTTGTTCCTTCTCCAAACTACTATTATCCCTTCATTCCCTCACCTTTAGTTCTTCCTCTAAACACACCATAGTAAGTCTTGTATAATCCAAAAATGCTCTATCCTTGTTTGCCATCATGAGACCCACAGCCTGTGTACAGTGACTCTGTAAGGTGAGCTGGGGACCTGTTCTCATTGACTCTTCTGGTTGACGACTGTCACACCTGGACACTAGAGCTGGTGTTTCTCCCGAGACCACAAAGCGCTGGGCCAGCATGCCCCAATTGCTCCACTGGGTTAATGAGGCTCCTTTGTCATTGTTTCCCTGCTCCTTTCCACTTCTGGAGATCAGCTTTTAAATATTATAAGACAGCTAATCCCATTTGGTAAGAGTCAGTGGAGTTTGGAAAGTTGAGACATGGACATTAGCAGAAGGTTGTGACAAGGAAACTAAAATCCCTTTTGAAAGTAGGGGCTTGCTTTTTCCAGCAAGGACTGGCTGGGTGCAGCTGCCACAATTTCTCAGCTCAGTAGTAGTGAGCAGGGTTTGAGTCACTGCTGGGGCTACTCCAGCAGTGCTGAACACAACACCTCCCTCCAGCACACCTTCTGCTGCCTAACTGTGATCTACCCCACCAGAGGAGGCGAAGTGACAGAGCTTTGCCACCTGTGACCCATCAGCATCAGCCACACATCCCAAGCCCATACCAGGCAATTCAAATGCAGAACTGGGTTTAACACTGACCCTGCTGAGGGTTTCACAAAGTGGGGTGATTATCTGCACTCTATTTTAGCTGAACAGGAGTTCAAAGGTGACTGACAAAGCCCAGGACTGTTGACACAGGTAGGTCCAGGGAGGATTCAGAACGTTTACAAAGGTTGCTGCTTGCTCCCCCACTGTCCTGGGCAGGTCAGCTCTGCTCACGTGCATCCCTGGGTTTTGACTCAAGAATATTTTTAGCTAATGAAGCTCAACAGAAAATAACTGGATAATGATTTGGGGGACTACGTGTGTAGCATGTACAAGAGACTCTGAAGTGACGTGGTCAATACCAATAATAGCAGAAAGGGAATCATCTCTGCCTTCAGAGGTCATCAGCGCGGCATCAATAAACTGAACTGAGGTGAGGAAGTCAAAAACTCAAGGAAATGTTCACTGTCTAAACTGCTGGAAAGCAGGAATAAAAGGCAACGACTGAATAGCGAATGAAGCAAAATCTTAGAGCAAACAATGCGTGGCATCACTTAGCACTTGGACTGTTATCAAAGATGCCTTATTATCTACATTTTAATTTTTCAGCATTCCACATCTCCTATTAGCATTTATGCTTTTATCACCATTTTGCATGGGTAATTTCCATCTGTTTCTTCTTGTTCCCCTTTTTCCCTTTTGCTGCATGTTCTTTTTTTTTACATCACGACTATTTCTGCTCTCTTAAGAACTCAAAAGTGTTATCCTATGCTTATTTTACTAAAAAACAGGGGGTGGGGAGGGAATCAAAGACAAGCCCTAAGGATCTTAATCAACCTGAGTGGATTTGCCATTACAAAATTAATTAAACATGGTGAGTGAGTGAGTGGACCTAAACAGCATGTTAGGACAAATTTTAATGAGTCTTTCACAGGCCAAGCAGTGTATAAGCATCCAAAATGCCTCTCTCAGAGAGAGTGCGTGTGCATGTATGCAAAGGTCAGCCACAGTCAGTCAGCATTCAGAGACTGCAAAGCCCCAACAGACCTCTGGCAGAAGCTGGAACTCCATCTCACCACCTACACACTAGAGGAAACAGGGTTATTGCACACCTTGTATCTGCATTCAGAGCGTGAAGGTCTCTCCCACATGCTGTGGCAAACCTCCTTGAATAATCTGAACGGTTTCACTAGAAGCGAGTATGGGAGTAAATGCTCATCAGAACACAGTCTTTTCCTGTCTGAAAAAAAATCTGGGCAAGTTCTCATCTCTGCAAGTCTCAGGACAAAGCATGGCAAATGATATTAGAAAAGAGGACAGCCAGATCCTGCTGAGGATAGACTGAATAAATGTCGCTGTGATAGAGCCATTGCTGAACTAAGACCATACAGAGTGAGACAGCAGTCAGGACAAAGAAGATTATTCAAAGGTGGCCCTTAGAAATCTTTTAAACAAACAAACAAAAAAACCTCTTCAGAGCAGAACTCAATTTTGGCTTCTAAAACACAAGAGTGTGTCTGTGTTGAGGAACTCAAAATCTCATGCTTCAGAGCTTGAGCTGCTCATTTGCATGGAAATGGGACAAAATAATTTCTTCCAGTTTAAAATTGGTCAGATGAACTTTAAAGTTCTTTCCATTCTCTTCTGAAGCAGCAGGTGCTGCCAACAACTGTAGGAAGGACAGGCACTGGGATCTTGAATAGCTCGTCTTTTGCATGGATGGAACTTAAATGATCTGTGGAACCAATTATTCTTGCTTAGGAACCAAGGACTACATTTTTTCTGGGTCAGGTTTATATAGATGCTGAGGGCATCTGTCTCCCACTTCAGCACCACAAAAAAAATCTGCCAGGATCATTCCTCAGGTATTTGAGTCCAGTAGGTGACCGTTGGAGACAAGATGCAGGATATATATAGTCTTTTGTATACCCAGAACCTGCCTAAACTGACAGCAGGCAGACATGATTTATTATACATAACTAATGAGAGGCATGGGAGAGATGATTCCTGCTCAGGCCCACACAGAACAAATACTGATGCCGTTCACTGGGTGGGCAGTAACAGATGTACCTTGGAAAGGGAAAGAATACACTGTGCAACAACCAAAGGTGCAATCCCTAGGAAGAACTACTTCAGGGTTTGCAGATGATGTGCACCAGCCATGTCTCTGCTGGTAAACCAAACAAGACTGGAAAGCTGCCGTACAGCTGCTACCTTGCTTACTCAAAACATTTTGATTTGGGTCAACCAGGATTTTCCTAGAGCATTGACATGCCTTAGGAGACAGAACACATCAGGTATTATTTGGAGAAAGTTGACACCTGGCCACCCTGTTTGGGGAAGGCAGAAGGGGTGTGACTGTAGGTAAGTAAACACAAGCTCCACTGTGCCACCCAACTCCAGAGCGACAGCACCTCCATCAGCAGCGTGGCTACAGCTGCCAAGGTGAAGAAACAAAACCAGAAGTGCAGCTGAATTTTGTGTTACCTTGTTTACTTCTGGCCTCTGCCTGCATGGTTTGGAGCATTACCAATTCCATCACATGCTTCCACAGTGCCAACAATACCAGCACTTGGAGGCTGTAGCCAGGCAGCTTTACTGAAACAGACTGAGGACCGATGTATGGTGGAAGTGGGATCAGGCAAGTGAGGGATAGCCAAGGACATCCGAGAGCAAGCACTGGAGTGAAAATTTTGAAAGGTGACTGAAAGAGGCATGACTTCTCCTGCCTGACCAGCACCTCAGCATCTGGGGGCAGCAGGGGCTCAGAGGACAAATAAAAAGATGACATCCTATTGCGGGTACCTCCAAATAGATGGGAACTTGAACCAGCACAACTTTGGCGTGTCGGTAATTTGAGGAGAGTGGCATCTCAGCAGGACTCTGACTCACCAAAGACTTCTGTACGCAACAAAAGGGGTTTGTGCTCCTGATCTAAGAGTCACTGACAGGATGAGGAAATGTATCCACATCTTCATCGTGAAAGGCATTTTTCTTTTTCTGAAGGCTTGAAAATAACGTGTAGGGATAGATGATAGCTCTATGAGTACATAAAATGACAAAGAATCATGTCTAGAGCAAGTATCTTGCTCAGAATTTTATGCTTCAGCTGCACTAAGAAAAGTAATTCACAATAAATTTGATAAATAATACTGAGCCATAAAGGTACTGTGTAACAGAAAAGGCTAGGCAATGTCTGTGAAAATGGAAAGAAAACAGCAAAACTGACTTGACTGAAGGAATTAATGATTCTTTACTCCAGAAAAAAATACCTGGGAGGACAGTATTACAGAATTTTGAATGTATAGATTTAGCCTTTTACTGGCAAGTTATTCACGTTAATATTATCCTTAAAAGGATGTGGAATACAACTGCATTGCAAAAGGTATTTGTACAGTGAGAATTCCGTTGTGGTCCAGCAGTGTTATGAGTGAGAGGAAGGTTCGGCTGGTACACAAGCCTGCTTTACATTCCCGTTTAGAAGAACTGGAATTTCCAACTACCTGATTAACTGTTTAGCATTTTTTGAGGCACAGCAGCCTTACGATTGAGTATTCTAACAGAGACAGTGTATAATTTCATTAATATACTAAAGGACTGTGGATTTGTTCAACAGTTTTGTATTTGTTTTTATTTTTTAATTAAAACAATTAAAACAAAAGTTGCAATTTTTAGGATGAGAAATGTAGCTGAAGTCATGTAAGAGTAACAAATATGTACAGGTGAAATTCATTGCTGTTGATATCATTAATTTCAATGTAGTGGACACAAAAGGGAATCTGGCCCTTTCAGTAAAGCTTAAGAATCAGTGGTAACTGGAGAGATTTCCATGATTTTAAAAAAAGGAAGCATTCATTATTTATCTTCTGTGCTTTGATGATTTCCTACATGTCTCACCAGAACTACTTTCTATGCATTTCTTCGATGCTGGGGTTTGGGGGGGGGGGGGGGGAGGAGGGAGAGAGTAGGGCCACAAATAACTGCTGCTTTTGAAAAACCACATGGCCATTTGCACACATGATTTCATTTCACCATGGCATTACAATGCTCAGCCTCTGCTGAATTTTCCATCGTATTAAGTATTGCAAGCCCTCTGTTTGCAGCCTTAGGGACTTTCTGGAAGACGTTCACATCCTCCGTGTTAATACTTGAATACGATGAAATGCAATTATACATCCTCCTATCTATACTCTTGTAGGCAAGCAGGCTCTTCATAAGCATAGCCAAACTGTGCAGAATGTCTTGAAGAAGGAGGGAAACCCAAAGTATACCTGCAGGTTGTAAAAGTTATTTTTAAAAAAACCCAAACCCATAGCAGCTGCCATTTCAATACCTGCCCAGACTTAACCTTAAAATCAAGGGCAAAGAAACATGTGCAATAGCTAAAAATATGCCTATTGTATCGTGCTACGCAGGGCATAACATTCCTGTCTCAAACTGGTTTGCAGCAGCAGCGCAACGTGGTGAGCCAGGCTGCTGCTTGAGGCAGGGGGAACGAAGGGAAAAAGGGGTGAGGGGGACAGGACATCAGTAGCTGCTGTGACAAGAAATACGGTGTCCCTCCTTCAGCAGGAGTTGCTGCCCTCTGCCCTGTCTGCAGGGATGCCAGCAACTTGTTTCACAATACTGGGCAGGAGGAAGAAAGAGCTGCTTAAGCTGCTTTACCTTCATGAATAGCCATTCCCCAGCTCCTCCAAAATAAAGCATTCATGGAAGAAGGATAAAGTCAAGCCACAGCAACAGCTTTTAGCTATTCAGCCTACTAAAATTCCGATGTGCCTTAAGCTTTCATGATGCAGCTATACAGCCTCAGGGGTTAGACTGTAATGAACGCGCTTAAAGACAGGTCTTTCCAGCTTTTCTTTTAATAAACATGATGTTTGCTTGTACTGCATGATAACAGCACAAACCAACTTCTACTTCAAGCCCTAGAGCTGCACATTTTCATCTTTTATTAGTCAGTGAACTTATGCTTTTTATTTGTATTTTGCTATTAGGCAGCTCTATTACATAAAATATTTTTACATAAGCATCATCACCCACTAAAGATGTTCAGTTAACAGATTAGTTTAAATCAATGATGTAAAAAAAGGGCCTATATCTAGATGCTGCATGTTGATTAGAGCATACAGATGTATATTATGGACGCCATATCAAAAGTGCCCATCGTTGAAAATCCGGTCCACCATCTGATACTGTCAATTACATCTTTTTCTAGGAGCTGATGAGACACAGAAGCATAAGAAGCACTATTAACTCTGAGAAAGCCAGCTAGATCTATGGAAATATTGGTCACTTAGATATGGTATGTGCTTTTAGAGATTTCCCTTACGTACAAATTGTAAAACACATGCTAAGCACCTTCTTGTTAATCTTGATAGAAGTAATAATGTAATTATTGTTAAGTGATGAAAAGCTGCACACAGAGCACACACATGCACGTATGCACACAGGAGCACAGAGAGACAACAGTGGGAGGAAAGGCTGAATAACACCCAGCTACTCACAGGCTCTGATCACAGGAGCCATGAGCCCATATGCACAAGCCCAGAGGGCCACAGATGCACAAAAGCAGGCAGGAACCCAAAGTAAGAACTCAGAGGAAGAGTCGCTCTGTCCCTGCCCCTCTCCAGGAGAACCTCAGCCCCAATGTCCAGGTGTGACATACTTCCCAGTTACAATTTCGTGCTTCTAAAGGACCACATCTACAGTGCTGCAAGGAGCTAAAAAAAAAATAAAATTCAAACCAACAAAACCTAAAAAGGTAAGGAATGCTAGTTTAAAATAAAGAAAAAATAACAAAAATGACAGGTTGTGGTGATTTAGCCAAAGCTGGGAAAACATTTAGCTAGAGCCAGTGAAAAAAGATTACAAAAGCATCAAATTTGCTTGTTGAGAGAATAAAACAATACATTTCTAAAGCACTAAAATAAAATATCACAGCAGCCATATATAACATAGGAAAACAAGAAAAATGGAAATTTATAAGATAATTAACGGGTTTGGTTATCACCAACAAAGTGACCTCTAGCAATAGTATCAACTCGTTATAAGAATGGTTGGGCAGTTGATAACAGAGCAGGAAAAAAACACAAGTATTTGATTAGAATCAGCTCTGGCTTGGTGAGAAGTAGTTTACGTGTTTATAGCAAGGGATGGCAGTGTAACACTTTCCATTCCAGCAACAACTGAAAGGGATGTTAACTTGCTTAAAGGCTTCTGAGCCAAATGCCTTAATGCCGTAACACGAGTCATGTTCTCCTGCAGCAGCCCTGACCACCCCAAGGCTCCCAGGAGCAGACGGAACAACATCCTCTGCTTGGCAGCTGGAAAGAGGGGGCACAGTCCTGAATTCCAGACTGTGTGCCGTGTAAGGGTTAGGATTGAAACTGTCAACAGAAATAAAACCCCATAGATACACAGCCAGGGTTTATAAACTGAGGCTGGAACACAGGACTCTTTTTTTTTTCCTCCTCCTCCTCCCTGCAACAGATCCCATAGCTGTGCATTAAGCTCCCCACAGAAGTGCAAGGGGAAGCTAACTGGGTGTTTTACTGTAGAGTCTGTGTCTCCATGCTGAGCCCTGCAGCACACTAACCCCTTTGTAGGCCTAGCCCCGTATTTGCATTTGGCGCCACTGCAGCTGCTCCTGGCATGTTCCTCTAAGGCTCATGTCCACGTTGTCCAAAAGATGTTGATGAAGCACAAGTAAGGGCTCAAAGATGAACTGTGAACGTGATGAAAGGCTTAGCCCGTGCAGAAGCAGGCAACTCATTTATTTTACTGACAAAAACTTTTTAAGGTAAATTCATGACACACTACAAATAATCCCATGGGAAAACCAGAAAATGGATACCAATGGGTCTGTCAGTCTACCAGATAAAAAAATGAGATCCAAAGGTTGGCTGACAAGGCTAGACAAATCCCTACTTGGAAAGGAGAACAGCATTTTTATACTAACAGTCAACCATCATGGAAAAAAATATGAAAGCTTGTGGAAGATCATCTCCACCATTGCCTATTTTTAAACCGAGGTGGATTCCCTCCTCCCTGGAAGACATGCATAGGTAAAACAGGAGTCAGCTCATAAAACCAACAGAAAGAGTGTTGAAGGATTCTTTTTCCCAGCAGAAGGCTCTTATCTCAGTATCTCTGCAACCAACACTGTATAATCAAGGGCATGCTAAGCCTTTCAGCTTTACTGAAGCCAATTTTGGGTGTAAAACTGCAGAGAGGACAACAAAAGGAATGATAAAGTCAGCAAGGCAGGCTTTGCCAAATCTCAAAATAATCACATAATTCTGAACATTGATTTTTCTCTACTGACAGACTGAAGGTATGATTAACTTCCAAAATGCTATGGTATACTAACCAGTGTTACTGGAAGATGCTGAAAAATTGGAGAGGGTGTAGCAGATGGATACCAAAAGCATTATAAGTCAGGAGAGCTGATATAACAAGAAAGACCTAAATAATGGGGTTTGTTCAGCCAAGAGATCAGAAAAGTCAGAGAAGATTTAATCAGTTTTCTAATATGTAAGAAGTTGTTACAAAGGGGATGCAGGTACTCTAGGGAGGTTATTTGCTACATATACATGGTATATCTGCCATAATTTCTGATGCTTACCTTTAGGTATGTTTTTAACACCACTCTCTTTCTGCTTCTTAAGTGCATACTACTGGTTCCCTATCTGTCTTCTAGGGAGAAAAAAAAATCATTTCTAAAAGAAAAATACACCATCCACTGGTAACAGTGTTATGGGCGTTCTTCTGTTTTGTTGAGACAAATCAAAATAATGTATTTTTGTCACAGGTAAGTGTAGCTCAATAAGCTACGCTTGCCCTACTTAGCCCTGGATGTGTTTCTTTAGTCTTTCAAATGTTAGTCTAGTGTTAGAAACTGTGCCAAGCCGCTTCAGTCCAGACCTCAGTTACACATGCAGTTATTTAAAAACAAAAAAAAATCAAATCAACAGAATGGCACTTTTAAATAACTACACTCCAGCTCTTTCTTTTTCTTCTTTTTTTTTTGTTGTTGTTAATTATACATACTTATCCTAAACCAACTTGAGGTATAGCATTGACAAACATTATTTTCCTTTCAGTGTAATCAGTACCTCTAATCTAATCCTTTATTTGCAGCCTCGATTTTCAAAATCAAAGAACACAAACCAAACAGCTTTTTTGCTTATATTCCAAAGTATAAACAATAGTTATCTAAAAGTCTACATAGGGCAAATGAACTGCGATAGTGGCGTTCAGTCCCTTCCACACATTCATTAGAACACAGAGTGCTCAGTACTTCCAGTAACTGCCAAACTATTCAGAACTTTTAATACATTTTACAAAAACAGACTAGAAAATTAATAACATCCTGGGAATTAAATACTATTAACAAATTTACAAATTGCTTAAAAAGACTTCAACTTCTGAATGAAACAGGAAGCTACAGAAGAGATGAAAGGCAATAACTGTACACCACAGCCCATGATTTATTTCTTTTGATTCTGAAGACACGATATGTCTAAAAATACAAGGTATTCTGAAAGTGTTGTTTTAGCTGTAACAAATATTAATGGTCTAGAAGGGTAGGCAGAAAAAATAAATAAATTCTACAAACAGCAACTTTAACCCGAAATGCTTTTAAGGAAGGAGAGGCAAACATTCACACTGTTTCAGCATCATGTCTATGTCCAAAATAAAAGCGAATGGTTGACATAAAACCAAGATTAACATTCTCTCTGATTTGTTCCAATAAAATTATCAATAGCTGTATAACTGAATTATTAGAATACTGTATTGACTGCAGATGACCACAGTCCTTTCTTAACATACAGCACAACCTGGTAACCACTGCACAAACCACACAACTAACCCAAGTCGGCTTGAGAAAAGCAAACCCACCTATCTCATCATTTAAAATTTCTACAGAGAACTACATCTTAGAACATATTTTGTTCATGGGAAATTCAATTTCAACAATCTACATAACATGGATCTGCAGCCATATCTGGAAATAAAATGTATTTTCCTGAATACTTACAAGACACAACTTCCGTAAAATCACTGCAATTTTGAAGCTATACTTTGAGGCACAGTGTTGTTGAAAATAAGGTTCAGGTATCTTAGAAGGCAAGTAGAAATTATTCTTCATGCTAGTCATAATAAATAGGATGTCTGTTCTCTATTGTTGTCTGTTCTTTATTGTTCCACTGGTATGTTCATAAAAATGTACTTACTTTAAATCTTCAGTGTCAATTTGATGCAAAAGTTAAAATAATTTCCTAAAATTACATAACTATGTTTTTTTAAAATCCCGTGTACTTGCTTTTTAAAATGAAATCTAATTTTTTTTTCCCTTAAGAATACATATGTCTATCAATGACAGCTGGATCATCATGGTGCTACAACAAAAACTGCAACATTTCACCATTTGAAAGATCTTCTGCAAAACAGTAAGGAAGAACAACTCCTAATATTTAGATTTTTAAACATCATGAATCTTCAGTATGCCAAGTAGTAAAGTATCAAAGTTGATTTACAAGCCAAGACCCAACTGCAAACACAGATGGGTTCCCTAAATGTCACAGAGTCTGGAGCCAGAGAGTGCCCTTCAATCAGGGGGCCCAACCAGGAGGAGGCTGCAAAATTCCTATAGATAGCTGAGAATTACAGAAGGAGGACAAGCCCTACAGCTGGTTTGGAGAAGGAAATGATTTCACCACAGATCCTGAACCCAGTAGACCTCAGGGTATTTAAAAGGAACAATGCTTTTTTTGAGTCAAAGATGACACTGATACCTGGAAAGAATCCCCAGTCTTGGAAGTTAGGCTTTAATGAGGTGAGAAGCAGTGTGTTTTACATACCAGAGCAGTAATGCATTTTCCAGAATACAGCTGCATCACATAATTTTTTGAGCAGTTATTTTTTTACATTGGTAAGCACTACGTGGCTGTAGATTCTACTACTTGAATGTGATTCAGTGAGACATAACATTACTGACAACCTCATTATTAGAAAGTGACTACATGTAAATTAAGTCTGCAGCAATACAGAAATCAAGAGTGAATAAAGTTTATACTCCCAGGCACCAACTGGGGCATTCCTGGCTCATTTACGAGGCTATCTGGTGTGTAATTAATCATTAATTCCACAAAGCACCTACCTGCCAAACCAAGTGTTCCTTTACAACAGCTGTACCTGATAGACAGACGCTCAGCACAATCGTATGAGATGCAGAGGTCAAGACGCTGGCAACTATAGCGTCCCTCATGTTGAAGGGCAGCATGGTATACACCACAAAAATAATGAACAAGAAAAATGATACCTGTGCAAGACAGCAAGACAAAAAAAGAAGCATGTCAAATTCACTTTTTAATAACATTGGAAAAGTAGCATTTAATTTTGAACTGTCTTCAGCATAACGTTACACATAAATTTTTTACAGGAAAATTACTGCTAACCACTGCAGAAAAGTGATTTAGGAAGAAATAATTTAGGAAAGTGTTGGAAAATTTGCAACATATTTGATTTAAGAAGTGCACTTTCAGGATACTATTTCACGGTTCAAGGACTACAGAGTACCATAATTTATTTAACTTTTCAAATTTAATTTCCAATTTTTTTTTTATTTTAATTTTATTAACAGTGTTTACAATAGTGCAATTCTCCCTGGACTGGTGGTTTCTGACTGTGAACTGCACTACAAAACAATTTACCAAGCCCCTGCATTACCAAAACAATTTATCAGAGTCTAAAGAATTTCAATTCAGAGAGATTTTGTTCATCTTGAAGCATTAAATAATCATGATTTAATATAACATGACATTATGCAAAAAATCCCAAGTTCAGCCAAGCATTTTGGTTAAACGAGATTATAAAATTCCTGTGTATCTACACAATGTATGTCAGATTCTATTAAAACACCACATTTTAAGCTAACACATTTGGACGTGAAACTAACTTCAGACAATCACACTCACAAGCAGACTTTAATGTTGGCTTCTTACAAAAGAGTTCGAGCATCCACACTAACTTCTTGGAACAGACTCTCAAAATGCGCAGCCCAACAAGTAATAGCAAAAGGGATCCCTTCGCTATAGCTCCCAAAGGTTATATATTTGATGGCAAGCTTATGTTCCAAACTCTACCACATATTGAAGCATTGAGTAACTAGGCCACAGATTTTGCACTGTTAAGCAGTTAAGTCTGAAGATGTGCCAGTCAGCATACAGTAATATCCCTGCATAAGCCTCTCCCTCAGTTTTAGTTAGCTAACAATCCTATTCACCATCTGACAGTCGTATGCACACAGTATTTAACTCGAAAAGCTCCCAAGGAGGTATCAGCAATAATAACTAGCCGTTCACTCCTCTCACTGTCAGTTTGTTTTCCTCACATGCATGTGACAATTCCATAGTCAAAACTTGCAGGACAGTGGAAGCATTCTGGAACTGGAATGGATGGAGAAGGAAGACCACATCTGTTCTTCACTCACCTTTCTCTGATTCCTCCATTAAGATCAGTCCAACTCCTTCCTGATCACTCAGACTCTCTTTGATGTTCTCCAACAACCCCTTATGCTCACAGAGTCAAAAAGTTCAATGGTATGAAACAAAACAGACTAGCAAAGGATGCGAAAGATTCTAAGAAATAAAGTACCAATGAGGAAAAGAAGAAACTTTGCTTCTTTACTCTTCCAATCTGCCAGCTGATAGCACAAGGAAACACAAGTGTTTGATATCTGTTTAGTTTCAGTCCTCCCTAAAAGTCTCAACTGTGATCAGCTGTTAGCAAAACATTGTTAGATGTTAGTTGTTAGATGTTGCACTTGGGCCTGAAGAATCCCAGACATAGATACAGACTGGGAGAAGAGCTCCTTGAGAGTAGCCCTGCTGAGAAGGATTTGGGGATTGTGGTGGATGAGAAACTTAACATGAGCCAGCAGTGTGCTCTTGCAGCTCACAAGGCCAATGGTATCCTGGGCTCCATCAGAAGAGGGGTGGCCAGCAGGGACAGGGAGGTGATTGTCCCTCTCTACTCTGCCCTCATGAGGCCCCATTTGGAGTACTGTGTCCAGGTCTGGGGCCCACAATACAAGCAAGATATAGAACTGTTGAAGAGGGTTCAGAGGAGGGCCACGAAGATGATTAGAGGGCTGGAGCACCTCCCCTACGAAGAGAGGTTGGGGGAGCTGGGCTTGTTCAGCCTGGAGAAGGCTGCAGGGGGACCTCATTGCAGACTTCCAGTACCTGAAGGGAACATACAAACAGGAGGGGATTCAACTTTTTAAAAGGGTAGAGAATGGCAGGGCAAGGGGGAATGGATTAAAACTAAAGGAAGGAAGGTTTAGATTAGACATTAGGGGGAAGTTTTTTACAGAGAGAGTGGTGGGGTGCTGGAGCAGCCTGCCCAGAGAGGTGGTGGATGCCCTGTCCCTGGACTGTTCAAGTCCAGGTTGGATGGGGCCCTGGGCAACCTTGTGTAGTTCCAGGCCTGGAGGTTGGTGTCCCTGCCTGTGGCAGGGGGGTTGGAACTGTATGATCCTTGGGGTCCCTTCCAACCCATGCCATTCTATGATTCTATGATGATTCTGTAAAAACCAACAGCAAAGAAAAGGGTGTATAAACTTTGTCTAGATAAGACAAGGGTTATGTAGATACAGTGTTTTAAAATTGTCCTGGTTGGGTAAAAATCAACTGTGATACTCAGAGAATTAATTGATAGTCTCCAAACCTGGAAAAAATGCAGAAAGTTCCAGCGGACTAGAAAAGGAAAACTCCTCTAATATAGGCATAAGATGAATGGACACCAGAGGCAAAACACCTTACCAGCAGGTAAGACTAGCTTCCTAAAACAAGTTTCCAGTAAAAAGCAGTTGGAAGAAGAATCCAGGGCCCTAGTTCTGGAAGAAGGATTTAAAATGCCTTCAATCACAGTGACTTTTCATGAAAAGAATGTTTTGTTGTTTCTAAGTCTAGCTTTCTAATTGATGAATAGGGAAGATAGCATTTACATATTTGTGAAAATTTTATGATTAGAAAATAAAAAAATATCTTTCTCTAACTGTCTTGTCTGAAAAAATAGACTTGCATATTCTCTGTGCTTGAATATGGTTTCAGTTTATAACCAATCTACTAAGCACATAAAAAATATGTTGTTATATTGCAATGCTCCTAGTGGTATACAGCTATATCAACTCCAAATTTGTATTGCTACTGTAAACAAGTATTCTCTCTTTAAGTTACCTCACTACTTTCATTGGTTAAAATAAATAGAGAACATCAACCTTCCACAACTGCAAATACAGTTCTTTGAATTTTCAACCCCTCTTGACACTACATATTAAAGCCTCAAATTCTCCATTACTCAACATCAAACAGGCTGAGTTGGACTGGAACTGTGCGAAAGAAAACCTGGTAACAAATTAACCTGACAATCACAATTGTCTGTTGAAATTTGGGTCTGATAATGCAGTTGCAAAACAGGAGAGGATCAGTTACGCCAAGACAGAAACTCTCAGCCAAAATGCACACAGGAAATAGTGTAATGACCCAAGGACTTGAGAACTGTTTATCACACAGGTTCTTTTTTTATTTCACCTTCGTTCAAGAATATTCTCCCCAAGTACCCTGAAATAAGATGCGTCTGCTCTTCATCCTGATAGCACACATACATAGTATGTAAGGCTTGGGGCCTTCCAACATTATTTCAAACTATGACTGCATTCAAGTTTGATACTGTAGGAGACGATACTCAGAGGCTCCTAGGTAGGGTGTTTCTTCAGATAGGAAAAGGAGACAGACTTCAGGGACTCGAGTCACACTGCAGAATGAACAGCAGCACTTCACTCTTCCTGATCTTCATGTAAGAATTAGCAGAATATTGCTGATACAAACATTAAAAAGCAGTGATGCCAATCTCTGAAGGGACCTCTCTATCCACACTGCAAGAGGTGCTAATGCGCGTCACTGTGTGTCTGGACTCGGTGTGTGTACCTGTCAGTAAACACAGTATTATTTACAGCACACTATTTTTGACACTATTAAAAGCAGCCTGTTCCACCAAAGTGTGCCATAAGCACAAAGCCCGTCGCTGTTTTGAAACTGTTTTGGAAGCAATCTTTGATGTGAGTCATCACTACGACTGCCTAGTCGAAACACACTTTTTGTCCTGATCTGAACTTCGATTGCTTTAGGAATGAGATTCTCTGAGACTTTTCCAATAAGCTTATATTACCCATACCCTGCAGATGGGGAGTCTTTTGGTATTGATGGCATGGCATGTAGAATTGACTTTTGGTTAACACCGCTGTAACATCCTAGAGAGAATTACAGAATCTCCGAATCACAAGATTGGAAAAGACCTTTAAGATCATCTAGTCCAACTGCTCCTGTCCTCTACTAAACCATACCCCTAAGTACCTCATCTATCCATCTTTTAAACACATCCAGGGATGGTGACTCAACAACCTCCCTGGGCAGCCTGTTCCACATCCCAACAAGTCTTTCAGTGAAGAATTTTTTCCTAACATTTAATCTGAACCTGCCCTGGTGCAGCTTTTTGCCATTTCCCCTTGTCCTATCTCCTGTCACTTGGCCAAAGAGACCATTGCCCACCTCTCTACAACATCCTGTCAGGTTATTGTAGGTGGTGACAAGGTCTCCCCTCAGCGTCCTCTTCTCCAGACTAAACATCCCCAGCTCCCTCAGCCACTCCTCAAAATACTTGCCCTTTTACCTCTTCACCAGCGTCGTCGCCCTTCTCTGAACACACTCAAGGACCTTCATGTCCTTGTAGTCAGGAGCCCAGAACTGGACACCGCACTCAAGATGTGGCCTCACCAATGGAGAGTACAGGGCCACTGGTGAGGCCGCACCTCGAGTGCTGTGTCTGCAGAAGAGAAGTATGTGATTTTCCTACTTTGATTGAGGGGTATCCAGGACTCTTATCCATCACCCTGACCATCAGAGCTTAGCGAACTCTGTGTTTGCTGCTTTGTGTATCTCTTCTTCCACACTTAACAGTGCTCCATTTTCATGGAGTCCGTAAGCAGTTATTTCCCACAGTGATTTAAAGCACGATGAGCTGCCATAGTGTGGCTGCCTATGATATACACCAGAGTATGTTCTCTTCAGATTCTGTGCAGCTACTTTCAGAAGGGCAGTGAAAGTTCCCATACAGATTGCTGTAGTGATGCAATTAGAGAGACTTGGACATCTAACAGCATAATGACAACACAGTGTGGGAGATCACTGATGATTGTGATCACTCACAAATACTCATTCTTGTCACTGAACACATCATAAAACTATAGGTAAGCAGAGTTATGTATCTTGCAAAACTGAAAGATTTTGGATGTACATCACAGAGAAGGGATTCCTTCTTTAAATCGAGTCCATTCTGAATGCTTTGACATATGGCATTTTTGCCCCAGCATCTCCAGTTGTATGCTGGGTGCTTCAGACTCTGACCTGTAATGGTCAGAGTGATCTAGGAGAACTGGTATGTTGGTAACACTTGGGGGTTCACAGACGTTGCTTTTGGAAAGGTCACTGGTTTGGACTGTGACTGCGGAAGCTGCAGTGGATGCAACTGGTGGACCCAAGCCAGTTTTGAAGCCCATGGACCCAACCCATTCTCAGAAACGGCATCTCCCTATGTCTCCAGTTTCTACTCTGAGTGTTTTCACCATTCTGAAGGGTATCTGGAGTAGAGTGTTTTAACATAGTTTACACTTTAAAAGTGCCTTGCCTAGCATATAGGGTACTACAGGGGATGTTGCTTTTCACAACAACTGCACAAAAAAGATACAGATCATTCATGTTATACAAACAGTGTTCCAACAATGACTCACGCTTTCCCAGCTAGACCGCCTTTTTAAGACTGTGTTGAATGGCTAATCATAACTGGGTTGACATATGCAAAAAACATTCTAGTTAATGTTACTCTGACCAGAATTTCCCCTTGAGAAGTACGACACCTTGGCAGTGAAGGGGGCATGCAAGTCGGAATGTGCTTTTTCAGGA
Source organism: Gallinula chloropus (assembly GCF_964237585.1). Classification (NCBI taxonomy): domain Eukaryota; kingdom Metazoa; phylum Chordata; class Aves; order Gruiformes; family Rallidae; genus Gallinula; species Gallinula chloropus. Next base: position 76,175,745 of record NC_140086.1, on the reverse strand, counting down.
TGAGTTAAGGGAAAGCACTGCTTTAGACACAACCCTCATGAGGCAACAGCTAATAAAGTATCTGTAATTCTTTGGGAAAACATCTTATACACAAATGCAATGACAGGAAAACCCCTGGGAATACAGTGCTACCTTTGCCCTGTGTAATCAGAAAAGATTCTGTTCCCATAATTACACTCTTAGGCTACAAATACTCACACTAAGTGGGCCAATATGCTACAAGATCACTTTCAGAGGTTTTTCAAGATCAACCTCCTTCTTACTCACTAAAAGGAGTAAAAATTCACTAGGTAATTGAAAAATTTCCCCTTGGAAAGACACTTGGATTTCAGCTACTGATTTCAAATGTTGTCTATGTACATAATAGCAGAAAAGAAGATACCTTAGTTTTTCTAAGTCAATAACCGGGTTTCATAACATAACTGGCATGACCTTGGAAAGTAGTCACAAATACTGCATGCAGGATTTAATAAAATGTATGTATTGAGGTGTCAGAAGGATGCAAGTTATAAACTATATGCTAAAAAATTCTGTAGGCAGAGTAAAGGTTGCAAATACATAAAGGTCTCTGCCATTCTCCTTGTCCCAAGTCCCAACGCTTCAGACTCAGACCTTCAAAAGCCAGCACATGTTTGAAGAACAAAATATGCTACCCACATAAGCAAAAAAATTCATTGAGTGCTAAAATCAACTTCTGTAGTGAGTCATCTAAAAAAAGGCTTAAACTATAAAAGCATTGGGTAGGGTGAAGGTAGAGCTGTCGATCATCAAACCCTGCAACACTAGAACAAAAGGACACCGAATGAAACTAGGAGAAGGCTGATTTAAAACAGATGTAAAGTACATCTTTACCTAGCAGATAAGTGACTTGAACTTGATGCCACAGGAGGTCATAATGTACTAGTGGGTTCAAAAAGACATTAAACGAATTTATGGGCACCTTGTCCATAAACCACCAATAAAAAGACAGGGCAGGGATGTATTCTCTGACATTGCTAACACGGCAGTGAAGGCTGGCAAGGTGTGAAGGGCACAGAGCATAAAAAGTGATCGAGCCTGTGTGCTGTCTTTTAATAACAGCTTTTCTTGCTGTTCTTGGGGACAGAAGTGTGCTAGATGGACCATGGTCTGACCCTGGAGGAAGCTTCTTGTGTTCTTATATTAGGAATTTTGAAGGTAAAAAAGTAAAGAAAGAAGAGAAGAAGAAAGGGTAGGGAAAGGAACAGGAGGGAAAAGGGAGAAGAGAGACAAGATAAGAGAGGAGAGAAGACAAAGAAAAAAAGCAGTTATGACACAGTATCCTCCCTGACTTTAAAATAAAGCAGGGTAATTCAGATGAACCAGATGTCCAAGCAGACTATGAACAGAAAGCATTATAGAATTATATACTAGTTGGAGGGAAATTTAATCTTTCAGCAACCACAGGATAAAATAAACACAAAGCTAAGTTTTCATTTATATAAAACCAGTATTTCTCAAGTGTTGCATATATCATAAACCTCAGGAATTAAAAACAAAAAGGAAGAATTTGCTGGTGATTTACTCCACAAAATTATGTTCCCATTAAAATATTATTTCACTCATTTTTACCAAACAGATTTTTTCCCCAATTATTATCATAGAGGTAGTAAACAACACTGTAAATCCTGACTTGTTCTTGATCATGGAGACCTCTCAAATTAATAATCCCTTTCTTTTGTGCAGAGGTCTGTGTTTAAATATCATCAAGAAACAAGCATTCATTATTGCCTCTACCAAAAAATCAACCACAACTATTAGCAAAATAGGATAGGATAAAGCAAGTTGACTGCAGGAAAATGGGTATTTTAAGATAACTGTGCAATAAGGGAGCCTCAAATGTGCTGCTAATGCCAACGATTAATATGACAAAAAGATGAAAGACTCCAGAAAGGGAAGGAAAATTCACATTTGAAACAATTAAGGTATAATCTGATTTTTACTGTCTACTGTAGGATTGCTTTCTGTGTCACAGAATCTTTTCTTTCACTGAATTGGATCAGTTAAAGAGATATATGACCTGGAAGTAATGACCCACGGACAATCAGCAGAGACCAAATGATCTACAGAAATTTTTGGTCCTTCCTGCTGTAGAAAGAGGGGACTAAGCTACCATCATCTGCAGCATCTTTGAGATTCTTCCTGAAAACATTGAGAAAAGAAAAAATTGGCTCATGCCATAACTACCACTTGTACTATCATTCTCTTCCTCTCTTAATTCTCATAATTCTCCTCTTTCTCCTGTATCTGCCTTGTTTCAGCCACAGTACAGTCTAATCTGTCAGGAGGACAAACTTGCTGTGTTACAGCACTGATAGGTCCCAGCAAGCAGAACGGCAACTTCATAAAGCACAGTATAGCCCAACAATGGCATGTGTTTGCAGTGGTGTGAGTAACTAGATCAGATGACAATAAGCTGTTCCTTTGTTTTTTTCAGTGGTGAAACAAGGGAAAAGCACTGGAGATAGAGAACACATCTTTCATCCTTGCTACTCTTCCCTGTAAATGGGGAATAATTCCCGATCATGGCAGCTAGCATTTTCTCTAAAAGGGCCAGCTGATACTCTCTTTAATGCTCCCTCATTAATTTTTCTTCAAATTAAATGGGGGGGTGTGTGTTAATCTACAGTCAGGGGTAAAGGGATGACAGCGCGTTGTTGAAACCAAAGCCTTGTCTTCCCATGCTACAGTACAAGTAAAAGCAGACATATTTAACTCTGGCTAAGCCCATTCTGCATCCTCGTCAGAACCACACTACACAGCAGCACACACTTCTACAGATGACTGCAATTAAATGAATGTATTTTAAAAGTGGAAAATCGAAAGAGTTCCAAATGATTACACAGTATATGTAAATAGTCTGGAGCGATAAAAAAATACCTTCACTTGGACTTCTAGGGAGCTGGTTTTACAACACCAAAGCACTTGTGCCTCAAATTTAAAAGGAATCTAATGAGAACATACATTGAAAACATTTTCAAAGTTGCCTTAAAAATGAAGAAACATATCCAACTGGGGAAGAAGCATAAATTGCATAAAAACCTAAGCTGACTAGAACTGATGTGAAAATACATGCTAAAATATGCGTGCTTGCACATACACAGAAAATATGAGCCATGACAGCAATTAGTTTAAATCAGAATTATAAGCTGGTAAGAGCAGAAGATGAATACACTAGATTTCTGGAGATCCAAGGAGGTTTATCTACATGTTAGGCATGAAAGAAGTCTTAACAGTGATTCTGATCAATTATGATAAAAGAATGTAAAACTGTTAATTATAATGAAAGAAAAGCAGGACCATCAAATAAAAATGTCTGTTCACTATTAAGGGAAAGGCTAAAGGATATATTTACATTATGCTAAAGAACAATCATAGTAGAGTTTTCTGCTTCAAAACACTAGCTCAACAGTACCACAGACAGTAATGTTGAGACACATATTTAAACAGCGGGTTCAATAGGCTATGCTCAAGCATCTTGTAAGAGCTCTGGATTACATATGTTGATTTTCAGTACATCCCAGACACCAGGACAGTTTGAGAACTGGATGCAAATTGGATTGGTAAAAGGTAAAAATAGGAAGTGAAAAATAGCAAATAAATGGTCAATTTTTAAGCTGAAGGTTCTTTGTTGGAGGACACAGAGAATTTATTGAATGTCTTCCTGAACGCTTTTTTAGAAAGGAGCAGAATAGCGATGTGGCAACGTTTGATTGCGTTTTGGTATTATTCAGGGCATTCAAAAGCAACAATACATGGAAGAAGTTGCAGAAATGCCTCAAACTATTGCCTGTGCCCTAAAAGAGTAGATGAAATCCAGCATTGATAAAATGCAAAATAGCAGGCGCAGGGGAAACGACTTCATCTGAACACTTAGGAAAGCAGGCCTCACCTCAGTCACTATCAGGAAGATAAAGAGTTGCTGTGAACTGCTCTTTGAAAAAATTACAGCAGTGGTTGAAAAGGCAAGTAAAAGGGCAGCAATTATTAGGAGAAAATAGGGAATCAAGCGTCATGATGACATCATATAGATCCATGGTGTGTGTATTTCTTGAACGGCTCATGCAATTCTATCCTTCTCATTTTAAGAAAAACCCAAAACCCAGACCCCCACAAAGATAATGTATTCCCAAGCCTTCGCTTCTCCAGGCTGAAGACTCACAGACCTCTCAGCCTCTGCTCAAATGAAAGGTGTCCCAGTGCCTCAGTCATCTTTGTGGCTCTTCACTGGACTTGCTCCTGTAAGTCTGTATTTCTCTCGTGCTGAGGAGCCCTGTACCAGACCCAGCACTCCAGATCTGGCATCACCAGTGCTGAGTAATGAGGAAACATCACCTCCCTCAATCTGTTGGCAAGGCTCTTTCTTGTGTAGAAGACAAGTACCACCCAAAACCCTGATGTATGTATGCCTCTGACATAATGACCCATGGGAATCTTGCATCCATAAGAGTAGCCTTAACAACACATCTGGAAGCCCTGGAAACCTCTGTGACTGTGGTTACCAAAGAACCCACCAAGAGCAATGCTTCAAAGTGAAGAAGAGAAAAGGAAGGGTCATGGTGAGAAGCAAAAATGTAGTATGGCTCAGCAGAGTAACTGCAGCTCTGCATGTTGAGGTGCACAAGGTGTTTCAGAGAGCAAGAAGTAACCAGGGTACAGCTCTCAGTAACCCAGCAACTTCCCCAGGGAAGGCAGGCTGACCTCATCCTGACCTTGTCTACTATCAAACATGATGATGATGACACTGAGAAGAACTGCCACTTCTCCTAGAGAGTAGGAGGCCTCCTTTCCTTGAGAAGCACAAGGGTCAGCAGAGAGCAACACTCCTGGTGAGCTGACGTTTGCTGTGGCCAAGTGTCAGAATGACCAGAAAATGACCAGAAAAAATTAGACCAGTGAGGAGCTTAAACAAAGGAAACTTGGATCTCCTTTGCCCAGATCAATAGTGTACACTTAAAAATTACACGTAATTTACTCACAAGCTCCCCGCCCAAGCAAAACAAAAAGGAGAGGGTATTCATACCTTTGTTTCCCACTGCCCCATTTTTCAAACAGCCTTTCTGAGAAGCAGTAATCCTTACTAGATTTATGGATACAGATCAAAGAAGTTAATTCTCTTATAGGGATTTAATTGCAATGGCAACTCAAGAAAAAGGTGTGGATAAAATAATTTCCTGGTAGATAATGTAGGTAGACCTCAACTTGAAAAGAAGGTCTCTTAGAGATTTGGCCTTTTTTACAAAAATAGTGAAAGAAGAAAAGAAGATTAAACTGGAGAGAAGTTACACAGAAATTACATTAAGGTTCGAATTTAACCTGACAGCTAAGCAGATTCACCGTTAGCACTGTCATCCTAAACTTTTCTGATTGCCTGCTGTGTACTGTTCAAGGTCAAATGCTTTTCTCAGCCAAGGTTTTTCACAATGAGCTACTTTTCCTCCAAAACCCAAACCTTGTCATAATGCAGCTGGGTTTTGCTCTCCAGAGATTTTTGTGGATTTTATTTTTTTGACTCACAAGTATAGCAATTATCAAAAAATGATAATACAGATAATGTCTTTGTTACCAAGAAATTCTCAGATAAATCACACACAGAGAAACACACACACTTCACTTTGAAATGAAAAATACAATCCTCATCATTTCTATATATAAGTAAATAATTATAAACTGATATTACTTCAATGAAACATCTGTATTTAAAACAACATTATGTAAAATTTAAAGCACTTTTGCAACGGAGAGTACTAGATGACCATATCTTTAGGCTGGATGGTATTAACAATCTTAATAATCCTGACTTTAAATAGAGAGTCCTTCACATTCTAAATATTGTAATTATTTTTTACAAAGTATTTATTGATTTAATGAATGATATAGGCACAGATACACATGGACTAGTGATCTGATTTCACATGCAACTCTTAGTTGTAGCTATCTTCTAATTACAAAGAAATTCATTATATAGCTGTACGTTTAGTTAAATGTTTTAGACTAAATTAATCCCAGTTATTCCAGTCTGCTTTAAAAAGCATGGAGTTTCATAAATCATCACTCTGTTGCAAATATTGAAACTAGTCGACACCTAATTTACATGTTATTTTGCAGCAAGTTTCAGCCGTTGCTTGCTGAAAAATACTGTGCTTTATAGTTTCACACCTTCCTTTTCATACCACAAAGCTTCTTCTCCTCAAAACTTTACACTGGAACAAATTGTATGGAAGTTTGAGTCCCCAAAGGAACTAACAACATACTCAACATCCCAGAAAACAAGTCACAACTTACCAGGAATCAAAATAGCACCTTTTAACAGGGAAATTTGTCTAGGCATTGCATACCACCTATTGCAGGAACATTTATCAGGATAAAAAATGAAATGTTCATATTTCTCTACTTGATATAATCATAGATTGGATTGGAAGGAATTTTAAAGATCAACTAGTTCAAATCTAGCTCTCTGATCATCTTTGTGGCCCTCCTCTGGACTCATTCCAATACCTCCATGCTTTTCTTGTACTGGAGACTCCAGAGCTGGATGCAGTACTCCAGGTGGGGGCTCGTAACAGTGGAGTAGAGGGGCAGAATCATCTTCCCCCTTTGATGCTGTTTTTGATCCAGCCCAAGATATGGTTGGCTTTCTGGGCTGCAAAGGATTTTAGGTTGGAAAGGACCTCTGGAGGTCATCCAGTTCAACCTCCTGACTAGTTTCAAAGATACACAAAGTTCATATTACTTCACGTAATAGGCAAAAATCTTGAATTATTGCTGTCTACCAAATCTGAATGTGCTCAGTGATGAGTTAATTAAAAGAAAAGCTTTAAACAGAGAAATATAACATAAAAACCTGAACTGCTTTTCAGTATTTCTTTGTTATAGTAGAACGTAACATTTGCATTATCAATAATTATGCCACAGTCTCACTTAACAGAGTCACACAACTTTGCCCATGAAAAAATTGCTGGAAAATAAAGGCAAGAATTCCCTGATATCACTGGGAGTTCAGTAATGAAAGAGACAATCCAACTGAAGCAAAAAGTACAAACATGCTCCTTGCAGTCATTACAACAATGCAGTAGTGATGTGGGGTTTTGGGGGTTCTTTTTGGTATCTGATTGTTCACATGCACAGAAATAGATGAAAACACATAGCAACACACCGACATCCACAGTAACTGATATGGCTACATGCTACCTCTTAATAAATATTTGTGGATCATGCTATAGAAATCAGTGGAAACCATGCATGGCCTGTAAAAGAATACAGTCATAAGAGTATATTCTCAATATATATTCTAAGGAGACTGGCTGAGTATGAATGAATCCAAAGTCACTGCTGATCTGATTTAGTGCTAACAAAGGAAATGAAAAAAATACACTTTGCACTTCAGAAACAGCTGGACTTCACACCACCTCCGCGCCAGCTGAAGTGAAAAAAAGCTACTATTGCACTCAAGTCAAAGGCCTGAGCATTTAAATAAGCCAAAGAAAAAAGCTAAGGTTTAAATTAACATAGGTCCTGCATCCTGCATTTTCTGCACCTTTCCCAGCCAGCCTATACAGAGGACTAACACACTACCATCATCCAGAAATCTCTGCTAATGTATATTCTTACACAAACTAAGCTGCCTCATTCCTTCTCTCTGCATAGTTTTGGCTGCCTGATCACTGGTACAGAGGAACGTTACAACACCCAGCATGAAGAAAGCTTTATTCAGGTCAGGGAAAAATGTCTCATCTGCCTTTGTGCTTTCTCAGATGGAAATTAGAGAACTGCTTGGGAGCCACAGGATATAGTCTTGCTTCAACCCATCACCATGCCAACTGTGTCCCACTATTGCAGTGGCAGGTTAAAAGTTAGCCATAGCAAAGTGACTCTTTATCACTGTGTCCAATCTAAATCAGTAAGCCACAGGTATTAATTCCATCTAAATGCCTGGATGAAGCCAGACTGACAAGGTACAGCTGTAACATACCACTTAGAAAGACCACAATGACTATGTGCAGAGCATGAACTCTGCCCTGGCTGGTGAAGGGCAGTGTTTCACATCACACTAGGCTGGCAATGTGTAGGTTAATAATTTAACACGACACTGGGTCTTTCAACAGTCCAATGCCAGGGCATTTAATAACTGTCTCCTGACATCAGATAGGAATGGCTTTATCCAGACACGAAAGGAGAAAAGAGTAATTATGTGAATCTGAACAGAACCATCGGCCAGACTGGGTACAAAGGAAACATACACGTCCAGATCAAGTTTCTGTTCCATGAATAAAAATTTAGAGTTTGCGTAAGAACAGGTTTCCTGTGCATAAGAACATGATGCCCAGCCACACGATTAGATGGATGATGCAAACAACCAGAGAGAACGAGAGCAGCTTTGGAGTTGATCTGAGGATAGCTAAACATAACTGTGATCTTCCTTTACTTGTCTCCAATCTCAAAAACATTTGCCAGTGTGTAGCTTTCTATTTTTCTATTTTGTAAATAAATTACTGACTTTGCAATTATTTTAACCTGGGTGGTGTTATGGATGATTGATAGGTAACAGGCAAAAGTGGTCATCCTTAAAAAAGAGATACTGAACCACGCTCTCACAGTACTCTGTACTAACTCCAGGGTATGTAAAAGGAAGTGTGAAGCTACACAGAATGCTCAGAAACTGGGTCAGAAGATGTTTGCATGGAAGAGCTGTCTTCTGATGACAAGTATGAACCAATGACTTCAGAAATCCATGAGCAACAGCTATCCCTCTGAAGGTCTTCCAGGTGCTTGGAGTGCCTATGAAGATACTTGTTTCTTTAATTTATTCCCTTGCATCAGGAATCATAATTCACATCTGTTTAGGTTTTTTTATTCATGCTAAGGACATAAATGAAAGAAGTACAGCTGCATCAAAATGCCAAACAGATGACATAGAACAACTGATTCTAATACACCGGACATTCAAATCCATTGATAGGTAACCTATTTCCAAATTTTACAATGCCACTATTTTAGGATGCCACATAGCTACATCAGCAACTTGACTGAGCAATTGGTAAGCACTGAGAAGGCACTGAGAGGTTAGATAAAAATCATCATCCTCAGTGCTCAAAATAAGCCCACACACCCTAATAGCATCTGACAGAGATATATCAGTACTTACCAAGAAGGAGAAATGGAGAGAAAATTTGCTATCATAAGACTTCACATTCCCATACTCAAACTTATAAACATCCACAAAAGTACTTCTCAACTTCCATTACAACATCCAATTATACACAGCTTGCAGACACTGTAATTATTTCACCAATATGAGAGGAGAAATCTGAAACAGAACTCCACAGCTCTGGGATGCAATTTTCTACACTTTGAGGTACTAATGGACAAATCTCAGCATTATTCTGCATCCAGTCCACCTCTGCAAGCAGCTTTTTCCTACAGGATTAGCTACAAATGGAAAGAAGTATGAATTAAAGATGACAAGATTAAAACTCAGACTACTATAAAAAGTGGGGCTTTCAGTGGCACCTTTTACAATCATTGCTCCTTTAAAAAACAGCTCTCACAAGAAACAGCTAGCTACATTTGCAAGGCAGAGAATATTTGTCATCATTGTGCTGAAGTTGAATAAAAAGATAATTTATGTATCCCCTCATCTATTTCTAGATGAAATTACCATTATTCCAATTATAATTTTCTTTTTACCACAGACACTGTAATTTTTATTCCCAAGACATTTTTAGTACATATAAAAGCCATGAAAACTCTTCTTTTCCAGATCAGGGCATTTTCATTTACATCTGCATGTGAGAGAACACGTTCTCTACTACACCCCAGCAGTCAAATCCTTAGCAGGAAAACCCTCCCAGCCCCCGGCGCCAAAGCCTAACAGTACAGTGGCCAGTGATATTACTACAGCTGCATGCAGGGATTTTCCTTCAGATCTCATCCTGGAGATTCATGGCCTAAAGGATTAAATTTGCCAATTCCTTTCACTCCTGTCAATGTTACTGGAATACACCAGCTTTCCTTTGTTGTCATATTAAAATTATAGCGCCAATGCTCTTCTTTCTCAGCAGTTTCCTTCCTCTTTTTAAGTGATTACAACATGAGAGGTGTTCGGGGTTTTTTCTATATGCATGCAACACTACACCCTTCAGAGTCAGTGTATCTTTAATATATATATATTAATACATATATATATACATATATATAATGGAGAGTAAAGTATATATATAAAAAGAAGAGTAAAGTATCTTGATTCTTATTACAGCACACACCCCATGGAAAGGAAGTAAAAAAGGCACCACTGTTCCTCTGTTGCTGCCACGCTCTGATAGGTGTTTCCATACTACACAATGGGGAAAAAAAAGATACAACTGAATGCAAGTGAGATCAAATAGGACTAGGAAATGTTGAGAATACAAGAGTTCAAAGTGCTCTTTCACCCTCATGCATGAAAACCCAAATCTCTCCTGCCCTTTGAAACTTTACAGTCAAGCTGGTTTACAAGCTTGACTTACCTCCAAATGCCAATCAGGCATTTTAGCTACTACACTCGACATTGTTCATGAAATCATAATGCTTTTTACCCCGTAACTTTCTTTTGCACAAACAGCAGAACAGAAAATTTTTTTGGGGAGGGAAAATGTACAGGCTTAATTCTGTTCTCACTCAGCTGATTATACTAGGTAAGCACCAGGGGAGTTATTTTTCATATGTAATAGTAAGAGACTGTAATCAATCTTGGTAATTTAGGATCAGATTTGGATTCAGGCAGTCTACCTAGAATTTCTAAACTTGTTTTGTTTTATAGTTTATTGACTTTATATATTGGTATGCTCATTTAACTCATTTCAGTAGCTGGGCAATAGCTAAAAAAATCTTGGCAAAATTATAAAGGTGGTGAAATTGAAGCTAGGAGAGGCACAGCCCTCCAGAACTTCAGAATGTAAATAAATAAAGAAGTAGAGGTCAAAACATTTAAGTTAAAATGTTATCAGATGGGAGAAAATTATGGTTTATGTCTAAAATGTATAAGAAATCACAACATACATTACCTCGAGTGTGATTTTATCTACAATGATTTTTCTTTTACAATATACTGTAAAATATTTTCCTTTTTCTTAAATCCACTATCTTTCTCCCATACTTTTACCTTAGGCCCACAGACTTATTCAGAGATTTAGGATTAGGAACTGGAATAAATAAAACAGTGCATTTGTTTCCGCAGAACTGATCATTTTCAGTATGCGTCATCTTCTCTTCCTTCCCTCTTCATACTTCTCAGTTCACTTTCAAAATACCTATTAAAGCAAACTTTGAAATTTTGCCTAACCAAAAGAATCACTGATGATGTGCCAAGAGTCTGAGGAGCAGCAGTTCCAATTCTATGTGGAGCCTAACAGGAAGCAGAGCTGCAAATGCTTCCAATGCTCCGCCTTGATCAAGGCAAACTCTGCATTACTCAGGTAAGTAGTAATTATTTCAAACATCTGGCAATATCCCACATGCTTTGCAGAAAAATATCGTAAAGATATTCATAGAATCACAGAATTGTCCTAGTTGTGGGGGACCTTTCAGATCATCGAGTCCAACCATGAGCCTAACCAGCCAAAACCACCACTAAACCATGACCCTAAGTGCTGCATCTACCTGTCCTTTAAATAACTCCAGGGATGGAGACCCCACCACCTCCCTGGGAAGCCCATTTCAATGCCTAACAGTCCTCTCTGTAAAGAAATTTTTCCTAACATCCAAACTATACCTACCCTGGTGCAACTTGAGGCTATTTCCCCTTGGCATATCACTTGTTGCTAGGGAGAAAAGGTCAGCCCCCCACCTCTCTACAAACTCCTTTCAGGTGCTTGTAGAGAGCAGTAAGGTATCCCCTTCAGCCTCCTCTTCTCCAGACTAAACAGGCCCAGTTCCCTTAGCTGCTCCTCAGAAGACTTGTGCTCTAGACACTTCACTAGTCTCTTTGCCTTTCTCTGGACCCGCTACAGCACATTGGCTCTAACAGAGCTCTGCCAATGATGTCACAAGTGGAAGTTTTAAAAAGAGAGGAGCTGATAGGTTTTATAGCTCTTACATAACTGCCTACAATGGGTTACCAAGTTCTAACATCACAGTTCAAAAGTTCAGTACATTCAATACTGCCAGGGGTAGCCTGAGGCTCTGAGCAGTGATCAAAATCCAGGAATCTCAACTAAATATTTTTACCCTGGTTATGTTATTGTATGCGTAAGGAACATACCTCCATGTCTGAAATACAGCGTAAGAATAAATATGAAGTTCAGTCAACACTCCCCTCTATTCCCAAATGCCTACTGAGTGTCAGAAAAAACAGTTACAGAAAGAGAACAAATCCCTCAAAAGTAGTCCCCTTTCCAGGTGCTGCCCTTGCTGCCCCATGAAGATGTCAAGCTTTGCCTCTCTCACTCACATTTGGTTTGGGTTCCAGCAAGGACTTGGTGGCTTTGGTTGACTAGCAGCAGCACAGAGGTGGATACCAGAAGCAGTTCTTGGAAATCCCACATTCCCGAGTGAAGTTAGTGAAATTTGCAGAAAGGGGGAGAAGGAAGCTGGTAACTGGGAAACAACTGTAATCTTACTACAGTATGACACAGTCAACATCAAGAAAAGTGTACAGGGTTTTAATTGCAGTGTGCTGGACCTTAGGTTTATAAGCTCTTCTTTTAAAATTTTTGTTGCAGGCAATATGGTTTTGAGTTGTGGGACTTATACCTAATTCACTGCCAGTTAACATCAGCTTCTGATCTCTGCTTGGGGTATTGAGGAAACAAAAGAATGTGAATACCTAAGCAAGCACTGACCCACTATGGGTGGTCAGGGGTGTCCTGGCCATAGCCTAGGTCATCCACAGCTGAAGTCTCTCTAGAAGGATGCCCATTTGGGATGGAGCATCTCCTTCCAGGAGGACACCTGCAGCTGCGGGTCTCATCAACAGCCTCTCCCTCCCCAGCTGTCTCCCCAAGAGCATCTCCCTGCCTGCCTCTCTCCCCCCACAGCTGCTGTCACCCCAGGGGTGCTGCATGCCGCCCACATGCAATGGCTCGCTCATACCTGTTTCTGAGCCGTCCTGATGCTGCTGCGACGGGCCCAGGGCACTCAGCAGCCCTCTGTTTACCAACCCTGGCCATGGATGACCCTACACTTCCCCAAGCCACTCTGCTACATGGTGTACCTTCAGAGTCTCATTGTCAGCTTGCTGCTTGTAAAAAAACAAAAAAAGTGTCTTCTGACGTCATTTATATATAATTGTTCTCATTTATGAATAATTAACTTTGCAAATGCCTATTTACATGAGTCTATAGCTCTGCTAATGTTTGAATTTATTCTAAGTAAGCCTGTTAAAAGTTCTCAAGCACTTTCCCACACAAACCTATCAGACTTGTACAGCTGTCAGCACTAGGCAGAAGAATTGTTTATCACACAAAAAGCGCCTTCTCTTTTAAATACGCTGCAACAGAGACACCCCTGCGTGCACTAGCAGGGTGGAAATCTGAAGAGGACACAAAGACTTCCAAAAAGGCTAGAAAAGGAAAACAAAGAGTGATAATAATTTAATTACCAGGCTAGAAAAATTGTAATAAGTAACACTACGTATTCATAGCATTACTTAATTAAATAAAGCATATTGAATCCCAGTATTTTGGAACTTTCCACTTCCTCACTTTTTGGTGATTTTTACTGCAGAAAAGCTTAAAAATGAATGAGCAGCACTGTGGAGGCAGACATCTGCCCCCGAACTGAGCTCAGCTGAGGTTCCTGGGCTCCTGACATCTTTGTTTCTCATTCACAAGACAAACGTCCTCCTCCTGAATCATGTGAGCCAGTCTGGCTCCTGGGTGAGTACTTCTGCACTGGACACCCCCTACTACAGCTGCTGCAGAGCATGAACACCCACAAGTAATACAGCGATGTTGAGAAAAGGCTAAGCAAAGCTAAGCTAAGATTTGCTAAGGAAACCAAATCATAGCCAAGCATACACTCCGAAGTGGCTAAGCCCTGGGTCTCCTTCGTTAGCTCAGAAATGATGATGAGAGACCACTAATGCTGTAGAAGAAAAACTTAAAAGAAACTTGTTTGACTTTTCAAGGTGAAACAGTTTACCTAGATGACCTTGTTTGTCCAGAAACTCTGAAATGAGCCATTAAAACAAGCAAAAGCCAAACTGACTTTCAAGTTTTCCTTTTGATCATAGTAAATAAGGAAATGAAATTCCAAATAGAAATTCCATTGTTTACCAAACTAAGCCCTTTTGATTACATCAATAATAAACTAAGAAAATAATTTAAAACCCTGTTGTCTTTTTTTAAATGACATTGTTCCTTTAAAGGCTTCCCTTGGAGAAACTAAAATCTGCTGCTTTAAGCACTTCTCTTCCTTAGACAAATAAGTAGGTCCACTGACCTTAGAAATGAAACACTTCACACCTCCTGATGTGTCATTAATTCTATCCTCTGGGGAGGTTATAGAAAAATAATAATTAATGTACTGCCAGAAAACGGTCTCAGATTTAAGGCCGTTTCCTTAGCTACCAATTGATGTCTGTGTTATTTTCCTTTTCTTCAATGTGCAAATCAATGGTCACTATTTTTTAATGGGGATAATAAATAGCTTTTTGATTTAAACTGCCAACTTTAAATCTGGACCCACATCTCCACTCAACAATAATATTCTGTTGAAATGCTAGCCTATATGTCAACCACAAGCCACAAACATAGATTCTGATTTTATTTAAAGGGTTATTCTTCTAATGTTCCTCATGAATTCTAACTTTTTTCTCACAAGAACTTTCAAACCACATAGGATTTGCGCTCTAATCATTGAATTTTCACTTGATACTCCAGCTCTTGAAACCTTGACGAGAAATTTGCTTTTTCTGAAGAATTAATTTAAGGCAATAATGTTGGAAAGGCAGCTAAATTCCCTAGGGACAGCAATACAGAATTCTCTCCCTTACACCTTTCTCACTGCTTTTCTCATTTATTTCTGCCTTTATTTTTAGATTTGAGAACCAAGGATAAACAAAGACACTGCTATCAGGATGCCAGGTTATTTGGCACAATTAAAGTACTTCCAGAGAAATGTCACATCACAGTAAGATTAGTTACCGCAGCACATAAAACGGCTTCTTTTCTTATTTAAATCATTCTGCAGCAATTTACTTCTACAAAGACAGATGTTACAGTGTCCTACTGCTAAAACATTTGGCCTTGAGTTTTATGGTTTACTGCTTAACAAAACACAAACATATTTTTCTCTTTCTTGTTTTTCCTTAGGACCTCATTTGCCAGTTGTTCCCAGACAAAAGTGAGAATACTGACAAGAAGACACTGCCACAGCATTTCTAGTCTGTTTTGCCTTCTCTCTGACATAATCCCCTCTTCAAAAAAGCTAGCAAACCTAAATAATAAAGCAGCGCTGATAAAGCCTGTGGTTGGAGTTGAGAGAAAAAGAGAACCCATTGCATATAAACTGCAAGATGAGATGCCCAGAGAGCAAATAGCCTTGAAGAGTGAACAGGGGAGCAAAGGGTCCTGAAGGTCACCACTCTGCCTTCTTGAATGTGATCATCTTCATTCCTTGGGGAAATCAGAACTGCAACTTCCCAAATGCTGCCAGTTCAGGGGCGTATTTACATTCCGGCACTGACGGTATAAAACTCACCAGCCTGAGGCCTCAGTCCTCTTCCATAGCATGGCCCCATGCTAACATTCACAAGGGAAGCTAGTGGACAACCTCCCAGAAATGTCCTTCTCAGGCAAATCCTCCTGTGAGGCCAGTAAAAGCATTACAGTGCTTCTGTACTGCTGAAAGAAGACACAGTCCTCACTGGAATGAAAAGCATCCTCCAAATGATCCAATTCTTTTCCTTACGCTAACTCAGTGAATGCTGGCATTACTGGACCTGGAGCAGCTGCCTGCTACCACCTATATGCAAGAAGGATCAAGACTGGTGAAATGCTTTCTCAATGTAAGTATCACAGTTTTGCCCTATAGTCAAATACTTTGCCATTTACTATTCCAGTGCCAACACTCTTCTGAAAAAGCAATTTTAACTTGAGGCACACATCAATGAAAAGCTGCTGTTATTTCCATCAAAACAGAGTGCTAGCATAATGCAAAATTCTACTGATGCTTCATTTTCAGATTGCTGTCTTCCATAGATGTCTTCCGAGAATAAGGCACTAAGGTGCAGCATCCAGCATTACTCAGTCTGCCAGCAAGCTCCCCATTCATCTCAGCCAAGAACAAATTCATTCTGATACAAACATTCCTCTTTTATTTCCACTCCTGAGACAATGTCATACCTTCAGCTTATGGCAATCCAGACAAATTGTGGGTTGACTTACTTCTGAAATGAAATCACTAAATACCATGGAGTTTTGTTAAACATGCTGCATGCCACCATCTTTTTTTTATATAATGCTTTATGTTTTGTACCATTTGATGAAAGGTGTGAAAAGGACAAACAATGCAATAGCATAGGATGGTTACTTATTTGCAGGGTATGGAATTAAATCAGGGCTGTCATCCATACAACTAACAATTTCACTTCTGTGGCAGTACATCTGTATCAGTGTGGCTAGTAAGCCTGTCCTTTGAAAAAAAAGACATCTGGAAGAGGATGAAACTTGATTTAGAAAGGAAAATGGTCCAAGTTGTTGGGAGGTTTTAGTGGGTGTTTTTTCTTATCTAAAGACCAGTCTCTTTTTGCACATCATGATTACTTCCCAGTCTGTCCTTTCCCAGGCATATTACTGAAGTGCCCTTGTATCTTCAGGCTCAGATTTGTTAACACAAATCTTTCTGCTGCCAAACCAAAGATAATCTTTATCTCTTATTGCTGCACTGCTTCCCAAGCAGTAAAAAAAAAAAAAAAAAAAAAAAAGCTTCCAAAAACAACCCCCAAAACAAAGACAAGTCCCTACAAACAGAAATTGTCAGATTGGCTTTGCTTCAGACAGACTAAGACTACTTTCTGCCTGAGTTCTGGTTTACTCACATGCAGATTATCCTGTTTTGTCCTAGCTCTTCTATCTGCAGACATCAAGTCCAGAAATTTATTCTTAGGCAAAAGGCAGGATTTTCTGATGCTAGAACCTGTGGCTGTTTTACTGAGAATCCTAAGAGACAACAATTAAAAACGTTCACATTCTCTCCTCTTTCTAAATTTCCCTTTTACTTCCTTTATCTATTTACCTTTAAAATAACCCTACACATTTTTCGACTCGTCTTACACAACATTGCGAACATTCCAAAGCATGAGTGTTCTTTCCCCCTTCCAGTGCTCTCTTCTGCTGAAGGAAAGCAGTCATTTCCGGCTTCTGAAAGTTCTTAGTTTACAATGCAGTCTCTGAAGACAGAGCTCAAGAAGTCCACAAAACAGCACAGTGACCACCCATGTGAAACTCACTGTGCTGGGTGAAAGACATGTTCACCTAGTCTTCCCATCCCAACTGGAATGATAAAGCCACTGCTCCGCATTGGGAGGCAGCTCCCTCCTTCCCCCTGTGCCTGGATTTCCCTCCAAAGGAAATGGCAACGTGGAAAGAACGATATACACCCAGGTCTCATCACAACATGCTGTTCAGATGGGATTCAACTACAGGTGTCAAGTCTACAAGGTGTACCACAGAGTAAATCAGATACGGTTTCTCAGGCCTAAGCAATACCAAGGCCGGCTTGCTATCCCTGTCTCTCTGAGGCTTTCTTGCTCAGCAATACCAACAACAAAGACTATTTAAGAAACTGTTAGGCAATGTGGCAATGGCCAGTGATTTGCTGGAAATAGGGAGAGTAGCCTCAAAACAGCTCTGAACAATTTGAACTAAATAATACTGCTCAACCTGTTGTCAAAATGACTCTCTGACTTCTCAAAGACGACACTGAAGAGTTCATGAAATGATTCAATCACAGGAGGGCCAGGAGGCTACCCAGGAGGTTTAGGGCTTGAGGAAACACGCAGAAAGAGAGATGACAGCTTGTTTCCAAGGCAGGTGATTGGACAGGTAACACCCCTGCAGCCAGCTGTACTGTACTGGCTAGCCAGGAGCAACTACACCATCAGCCTAGAATGGTGCTCAAAATGGGGAACAAACCTTCTCAGTTACCACCAAATATACCAGAATAAATTTCAGAAACATAAATTTTTAGCCATTCAAGACTAAAAAAAAATATTTTGGAGAAAAAAACATCTGCTAAAACTTCAAAAAGCACTTACACAGTTATGCTGTGTAGACACCTAAGCTGTACTGAACATTTAAGCAGTGGAGATTTTCCACCTAGTGATTAGAGTTATAAAAAACAGGCAGGATTATGCGGCACATTATTTTTAAGTCCTCTGCAGACCACACAGAAAATATCACATCAACTTGCCTAGGTTTAATCATATGAAACCTCCTACTTAAGTTCTCATCAGCACTAAAAGCACCAGTTATAAACCAGTCCTCCCCTCACATGTGAAAGACAGCTGTCCATCGAGAGTACCAATTTATTCCACCCAATCTGGAAAAAAAATTAATTCCACATCTACTGAAAGTATTAAAAATTCTACTTTGGAAACAATTCAAGGCACAATAACCATAAGATCAATACAGTACAGACACGTGCTGCACTCCTGTATTTTTTCCATTGCTAATGCCAGTTGTGATCACATCATTTCTCAGTAGGACTGATGCGATACAGCACTTATCTTTCAACACTTATGAAAACGAAGTAACAAAAATGTGTAATGCATGGATCAGTTTTCTTTTGAATAAAAGCAAAGTACAGTTTTCTTCCTGATTCACATTTACACGACCAGCTAAAAAGAGGTGTTTTCTGTTCAGTAATCCACATCATCTTGAAATTATTTGCTGAACAGAAGGGAAAAACAGGTTTTCTCTTAGCATTATTCTTGTCTGTAAATTAATCAACTATTCATTTGTATATCTAATTTCATAAGGCTGTTATTCTCTTCAGAAGCCATATTTTGCAAGCTAATAATTGTGTTGAAATGAGAAGCCTCTTTTACAGGCTTTCCTAGAACGGGAAGATCTAGTGTTTTGCAGAAGGCTCCAAGACTTCATGCAACAGGCAACGTACTTACAGGGAAGGTTTATCTCACAAAGCTGTTACTTGCCCATCGGCAGTTGCAGAGCCCAAACTCATTCCCAACTATGAAACTTCCCCTAGCTACTTAAGGAGGTGTTTACATATGGGGAAATAACACTCAGATCATATTTAAAAAAAATTAAATTCTGCTCATCCTATTTTTGCTTTCTAAAAAGACCTATGCATAAGTCTTCTACCCTTTAAACTGTGACTTAGAGTCATGCTGACAAACTTGAACAAGCTGAGAGATGGCAATATTTATCCAGAAGAAAAACATATCTGTAACATGTCTGCATATTGATACTATGAGAGTTCTGGGGGAAAATTAGCAATTATCAATCACTCAGGTAGAAATACAATTATGTTAGTGATTTATTCATAATGAGTTCTAAAACAGTTTTCTCATCAGTCCTGATTGGCTTTTTCCTCCCCCAGCGTCCTCTGAATTTAAATCAATACACACCAGCAACAGAGTCAGTCTTACTCAGGGACATACCAAGCACTAACACAGTCCTTTCTGTCTCTTTTGCTGTCTGGATTGCAGCTGCCCATGGTCAATGAAAAGATGCCTGTCTCTCAGAAATGTTTATTGTTGGTGTAACTTCCTTCATTAACCCTGTTTCCATGACTAATGACTTTCATTTCTAGCATGCCATCTTTCAGTACGCTATCCACTCAATAAAGCCACAGCAATATATCAGCCTAAATACACTTGGTGCCTGACCTTCAGTGCTCATGAAACATGAATTTAAATACAAGGTAAAACATCTGCTTCAGAGTCAGTCATATTTTACACTGGTCTTTTGTTACAAAGGAATTCAGTCCTTAGTGGTTTGGGGTTTGGGAGTGGGAGAAGCTACGGACTTAGGAGAGATGTAGTATCTCGGTTTTACGAAAGAGCATACACAAATTCAGGCAAAGCAATGACCCATACGATTCTTCTAAACAATTCGAGTTTCCAAATGCACGAAATCCTTGCAGAAATGCCTGGGAACAATTCTATTTTAAGGCAGGCATTCTAAAATTGGCTTCAAATGATATCTGCAGTCCTGTTTTCCTCTGAAAGCTGATGTTTAAAATCAGTCAGAATTTTCAGACAGTATAGTTATTCAACCTTCAGACTTCCTGGCAGTTTTTACTTGCTTTCTCTGTGCAGTTTTAAAGATAAAGTGTGGTTCTTGAAGAAGTAATCCCCTGAGAGTCCCATGTTTCATTACTGACCAGTTATCTGTAAGGAACTGTCCTCTGTCCTGCTAAAACAGGAATCTGAAATGCACCACGTAATATAAAGTTTGGTTTTGAATGATTGGCTTTAGTATTTTTTTACCAGTAGGTAAAATAATTGAATGGATGCACAGATAAACATCATGCACAAAACCTGTTACATTGCAATAAATTGTACGACTATGATTCTGTGATTAAGGTCAGTAGATATATGTGCTGCTCACAAGGGAGTAGCTACAAACAACAAACCTAGAAATAGTAAAAAGAAACCTGGTCCCCATACAAAGTCATATTCTGTTTTGTGGTTTGCTTTGCTCCCCCATCCCTCTCCCCCCCCCCCCCCCCCCAATCAGCACGTATTTGTCTTAATTTTCTAGCATCTAATGGCTTGTGATAATCTTTAGAACCTATGTAGGACTTAGGAATTCTGATCAATTCTATGATGCCAGGATGCAGCTTTTATTTAAAAACTGTAAACCAAAAAGGTATCTCCATCACAAAAGACTTATGATAACACCCACAAGCTAAAGGTTAATTGCGTAGCCCCAACTTTTGACATCACTTCAAGCAAGAGTGGTTATAATAAGGGGAACTGGGACATTTTCTAAGAGGAGAACTCAGAGAAAGAATGCTGGGAATTTTAAAGATACCTTGCATTAGACAGAGGATATCTTTGACTATTTTTCACCAACTCTTCAGATTCAGGTATCTAGAAACTATTCAGACATTATATATCTATATAGATTTTAGATATTTTGGATTTGAAAATATGCAGTTGCACCTGACAAAAGCTGTAAGGAATAAAGACAAGAAGATGGGAGGATGTGAGGGTAATAAATCATGCTTGTAGTGCCAGAGGGGGCAGCAGTCACAACTGGGAAATATGGGAATAGCAATATCCCACACTTTAACAGGACTTATGAGCACACAGTGGAAAATTCTGTGCTGAACAGAATACAGCTACCTGGTGTTTCAGGTAGCTAGTTGGTTTAGAATTGCTGAAAGCTCTGGTAGTTGGTTGCTTTGTTCCTCACCGATAATATTTTTTTTATTTTTTAGGGTTTTTTTTAAACAGATGCTATATGCTTTTAAGTACCATGGAACAAAGGCCAGGTGCATTCCCCTAACGAGGATGTGACTATGAAAGCAAAATATGAGTGTTCAATCTTAATTTTTCATCTGCTAAACTCCTGACAAATCCAGAACAAGGACTCTCCAACAGCAGATGGCACATAAACACTCTCCGCTCCTGGAGCTGCTGCTGCTGTTGCCAGATGAAGCTTTTAAACAGGAACGCTTTAAAAACCCCGATATAGACCTTTAGAAACACTGCTCTGCAAAATGCACATATACATACAAATTTGCATCTGTAACATCAGTTGTTCTCCTCCCGCTTCAGACACCGTCCCTTCCGCAGCAATACAGCCGGATCCAGCTCAAACAGACAGGCCTTCTGATAAGAATTAGTTCTTTTGCATGGGCAAGTCAACTAAGCACACTTAACTGAAAGACATGCAAAATACTATTCTAGTATCCATTACGTTGATTTCAGCATAGCAAAACTATTAGGATCCTTCCAGATTGATTTCTGACGTGTTACGTTGCTGATAGTTCCCAGATTCGGTTCAGACTTGTTCAGTGATGAAAATGAGAATTCAGAAGTACTCAAGCGAACGTTTAGAAACACTAAAGCGGTGGGCAGTGGGTGGAGGAAGATCTGAATATGTGCCTGCCTCATCCCATTTATTCTGCAGTGCTGGTGCATCTCTTTGAAGTGCTGGTATGGGGGAAGAAACTGCGTTACCCAAATACCATTTACATAATCAGCTTTTCCACATTTAAAGAAGACATTTCTCTCTGAATTACTTTAATTTGTTCCTTGTAATCATACACGATTAACAACAGACATAAAATATATGCTCATCTCCTCCATCCTTTACACTTAAAAAAAAAAAAGGTCACCTCTAACAAAGCAAGTATTATCTTTATGGCACTGACAGAAAAGCTGCACATTGGCTGGCAATTCATTATTTTCCTTCCGTCTGAATCCCTTCCCTATCCTTGCAAGGAAAGAAATCTCTAGCTACTATTTACAGTTCTGAAGCTCCAACCAAGTACAGATAGCTCGCTCTCTCTATAAATCATATGTCTGTGCCCATGTTCTGAGGACGGACAGACACTGCATATTTATTTAGACTTTTGTTGCAGCTGAAAGCAGATTATATTCACTGAGTACGCTTGAAGTTAAGGCTCTGATATATCTGATGGGAGTAGTAGGTCAGGACTGTGCTGCCAATTTGTATATATTATTACTCCATGCATGTGGTTACCTGTGTGTTTGTTAGCATAACTGTCCAGTATCATATGAAGGCTGTTAGATAAATTCAGTGTTTTCATACTACTGTGTAAGTGATTGGATATAGTCCATACACTCACCAAGACTGTACTGGAAGTATCCACTTTTTAAGGTGTCAAAGTCCTAGCCTAGATCCTGTAAGGGAAACCTTCACTTCAATCAAAACTGAGTAGAATAACCTTTTCTGGGTTGCTGCACATGTTAATGGACATTTTCAAAGCATTTCTCCCACCCTCCACAGCCCACTGCTCTATCCACCAGCAGGGAGAACTGATCAGTGCAGGTAACACTTAAAGACAGGCAGAGAAAACAGCTCCAGAAATGGATGCTCTTCTGCCACTGCAGAATCTTTAGACTGAGCACCTGCTGCTGTAAAGCCCACTTAGGATTTCCTCCACTAGGAAATACGAACACTGGGTTCCCATTGTCCCCCCTGCTTTACTGCTCTCTGCCATGCCCTGCAGCCCCCTCCCCACGGTGCCCTGGTGTCACCATGCAGAGCAGCCAGAAGCCCCAGCACTGCTACGAGCATCACACTGAGCAGAACAGTAGCATACAACACTCCTTCATGAGAGTGGGGCTACCCATTATATAGGGGTCTCAGAAGAGGAAAGCAGGTCTGTTTGCAGCAATTGCAGCAAGACCCCATGATTGCAGCCAGACCCCATACGTACACATCCTGATTAAGCAAAAGCTACCCTGTTTCTTGGTCCAGACAACAATTCAAGTATTACACACACACAGAATCACACAGAATTCTAGGGGTTGGAAGGGACCTCCAGAGATCATCAGGTCCAACCCCCATGCCAAAGCAGGTTCCCTAGGACAGGTTACCTAGGTAGGTAGAATCATAGAATCATAGAATTGTAGGGGTTGGAAGGGACCTCGAGAGATCATCGGGTCCAACCCCCCTGCCAAAGCAGCTCCCTAGGACATATCACTCAGATAGGCGTCCAGGCGGGTCTTGAATATCTCCAGAGAAAGAGACTCCACAGCCCCCCTGGGCAACCTGTGCCAGGGCTCTGTCACCCTCATTGTGAAAAGTTCATATTGGTGTGGAACTTCCTGTGCTCCAACTTGAAGCCATTGCCCCTTGTTCTGCCAAATCACTGAGGATAAAGCAAGCTTCTCCTTTTCTCTTTGTACTAATAGCACAGAAGCTTGTCACCACCATCCTTTGACTTAAAACATACTGCCTTCTCCATACGCACTTTCTCTCACATACATATGGATTGAGCACTAGAACAGCCTGCCAAGGGAAGTGGTTGAGTCACCATCTCCAGAGATATTTAAAAGAGGTGTAGATGCGGTACTTAGGGACATGGCTTAGTGGTGGACTTGGCAGTGTTAAGGTGGACTTGGCAGTGTTAATGGTTGGACTCAATGACCTTAAGGCTCTTTTCCAACCTAAATGATTCTATGATTATAGCTGAATAAGCAGCTGCACAGGCATGCATCAAACCAGCCAATCTGTTCCTCGTTTTGTCCTTTGACATATCTTGTTACTAGCAAAACTGTGCTGCAAGTGAGCAATCACACCTCTGATAACCTCAGCCAAACGGGAGCGCTCTGATTTCTTTCTTATCTGTTTTCCTACACTATTTAATTATTTCAGCCAACACCATGACAACATCTCTGACGCAGCTGCAAACACTTGTCCAGCTGGAAGAGCTGCCAGGCCAGAGCCAGTTCCTGATCAGCAGACTGGCAGACAAATGGTAGCAACACCGGTCGCTCAACATCACTGCCAGCTCATCAGCCCTGCCCAAGCTCCGACAGCACCGCATGGTTCTCCCTCAGCCTGCCCTGCACACTCTGTCACTTCTGCCTTTACCTGGGCTTGCCATCCTGGTACAGTCTCCCAAACCAACACTTGGCAGGAATGCACTCTCTGCCATTATCACCCTGATCCATCCCAAAGCAGTCCTTGGAGCTTGTACACTGCTATTGAATGGAAATAAAGTGGGGCATTGCCAAAATGCCACTGTGTCGAGTGATCGATTCTGCTTTGCAAGGGCTCCCTGAGAAATCTGAGAGGTAAATGCTTGTGAGGGCCACTGCTCCACCAGTATGATCCGATGAGGAATTTCCAGCACTTCAATCAAAATTACAGCTGTTGTTACAAGTAGCTGAATTTATTCAACAGGTAAAACCTTCCCTTTTGACTATCAATACAGACAAAACAGTAGCTTTTAGCCATAAAAGCTGTTTCTTTTACAGAAACATACAAAATATGTCAGATAAAGTAATTTGCTGTTCCAAGTTACCTCAAAAAGGGCACTATTCCCTGAGAGAAGGAATATATTCTATTAAGCACCATACTCCGCAAGTGGTAAATTGATTCTTTCTCCCATCAAAAAACATCAAGTGGGAAGTCGAGACACTAAGCATAGAATTCAACAGTTCTTGGCTTCTGAGACCAAGACTCTTCTGTTTACCTCACTGTTTTTAAAGGACTGAAATAAAAATTAAAATATTTTTTAAAAATAATTGCAGTATGGCATGAGATTTGGCCAAACACGTTATGTCTTGAAAATCATAACTCTTGATACACTTAATGACCTGTCATTTTTTTTTATGAAAGCTATCTATTGAAGGCTTCATCACAAATCTGAATGAAGTTGGTAGCAGACGGTATCTGTATCTCATCTGAAATGTAAATGAGTCATTCTGGTCTTCTGGGGAACTAGGATAGAAGAGACTGCTCTTCAGTCTTGTGGTTAAAAATAACTTTCCACTCGTCACACACAATATCCCCTTTAATGATCCCTGCTTAGTATTACTTTCATGATGACCTATTAAATAAATGGGGACATGACGCATCCTCCAAAACTCAAGGAAAGTCAGATATTTAAAACAAAAATAAGCATGTGTAATGCAAGTCTGGGTATAGCACTGCATCTAAAAATATCATCCTAAGACTCAGAAAATTTAAAAAGGACAAAATAGTAGTAGGAGATGCTGACCAGGAGGGCTTTGGACTATTGCCATTCCTGAACGTTCAGAAGAGATGCCGCTCCAGTGAAAATCTTTTGCTCAGCTTCAGACCCTGCCAAACACTGGAATTGTTCCAACTGGTTCCTCAGCTGTTTTCCCTTCCCCTCCTGAAAAGCCATTACCCCCTGAGTGTGAAGAGGCTAGATCATATGTCACCTTTGCCTGTATTCATGCAAATATCTTCTGATAATCAAGATAAAACGTTAGCCCAAGCACAATGGATTAATGATTGCAACATACTCTCAACTGAGTTCTTCTACGGCAGTTTGTCAATATTAAAACTATGTAAATGTCAAAGTGGACAAGGGAAATGCATCATCTGGGGATTTCTAACTGTAGTAATCCAATTACAAACTTTATAACATTGTTTTCTCACTGCAAGAGGTTTATACTGTAATGAAGAAGAACTCTCAAACAATCTTATGGGAGGCTTTTAAGCCACTTTCCTGGAGTGGGGATGGAACAAAGCCTTTCACTAGGAGGATGGATGGCCAGAGATGCTATTCTGGGAAAGATTCCACTCCGGATACATCAGTGGAAAGAATGCCTGTCCCACATCATGCTTGCCCCATTCTGGGGGTCCTGCACACTAAGAGGCACGTAGAATCAGCCAGTTGCTTCAGCTATATTTTCAGCCATACCTGAATTAACTCAAGTACCAGTGGCTGCATCAGCATGCTAACTGCAGCATTATAACTGCATTCATTAACTGTGTTGACAAGGTCCACTGCCAGTGATTCCCAAAGCTTTGGGATCAGATAGGAGTGCCCACCATAAAATTACTAGGCAGCGAAGCAGGGAAGAAGCTTTCGCTAAAAAAATTGGTGGTTATGTCTT
The DNA here is from genome assembly GCF_964237585.1 of Gallinula chloropus. Classification (NCBI taxonomy): domain Eukaryota; kingdom Metazoa; phylum Chordata; class Aves; order Gruiformes; family Rallidae; genus Gallinula; species Gallinula chloropus. Next base: position 76,149,206 of record NC_140086.1, on the reverse strand, counting down.
CATAATGCATAATGATTTCTGGTCTCCCCTACCATGGATGTTTTTAGGTGCTCACAGAAAGTACATACTTCAGTCCTTAAGATATTTTTTCATTACCTACATTTTTTTAATGTTATGTTTTTCTCTAACAGTGGAAACCTTACCTTTTCAACAAAAGCTGAGATATGTAAACTAGCATACTCAGGAAGTTCCCTAAATATTTCAGGTACGTAACATCCTACAAGCTTAAATGAAAATAGTGAGATCTTCATTTGAAAATCAGAAATAACCATTTTAAATGTCTCAGAAATTATAAATAAGCTCAACTGCATCATGAATGGACTTGCTGTATCCCACTGCTTTTCCTGCCCTCAAGGGTCTTGTCCAAAATGATTTGCTAAATAATACTCATCTGAAATACTTAAATGAGAACAGAAGCTGTAGCTATGCTTCTCTGAAGACCAATCTAATACATCAGGCTCAGCTATTTTTAAAGACCAACTAAAGACTGATAATCTGCTGGCAAGCAGTGGAATACCATGCCACAGTGGAGTGAGAACTACAGTAGCACTCATGCTTGACCAGCCAAAACTGCGGCAAAAACTGAGGGTGGGACGCCTAAGAAGTAAGGGGGACAGACACAGGAGAGCAGGGAATCTTGACTGTGGGGTTTTGGGCTAGGCAGGCTTAAAAAGGAAGAATGGAAGGGAAGAAACAGGAAGAATCACTGACAGAGAACTCTGGGAATAATTTAGGAGATCTTTTCGCACAGAAAGGGTTGGGTATAGGAGTTGGGGTGTGTTGGAGGAGTGAGAGATTTGAGCTTCCAAGGAGAAGGGGTGGGAGTTCTGAAGCAGAAGACATTTCTGGTTAACAGGGACCTGGGCTTCCACAAGGAAGCTTGGCAGCTCTGCCTGCTCAGGCACGAGAGCTACCATGGTTTCTCACTCCACCAGATGTCTACTGTTGCCTCTTTCCTAACTCGTGGCTTTAGCTGTGAAAAACATATAGCCCCAAATAATAAAGTTCCATAACATGAATTAAACACTAAAAATAATATCTCTAGTCAGAAAAACAATAACACTAAGAAAGTGTTACTAGATTGAGAATGGAAAAATGGGACCAAGTAGTAATTTATTTAATAGTAAGAAGAAACCTAACTAGAGCAACATTTTCACCACATAGACACAGCTATGAAGCTACAGTTTAGGTGGTGGCTTCTTTTGGAGGATTTCAAGATTAAGACTGCTCAGGATGAAGGAGGGTTAGAGGAGTTGTCAACAAGTATTGTGAGATCATTTAGGTACTCTGTTGTTCTATAATGATGATGATACTTTTCCAGTTAAGGTGATATTGAAAACAATTCACTAAAAACCACTGCATTGGGCTTGTAAACTTTTTTCCCCTTTTAATTCCAACTATAAGAAAATATGGAAAACTCAAATAGGGGAAATAAACCCCTTCATTTTTATTAATGGTAAGTCACTGAAGCCATCACATTTTCAGCTCTATTTCATAACAGGAACATTTTTAGACATCTTTTTTTCCCACAAATTTCCTTGCTTTAAAAATATGCTAAAATTGTGACAAGTTTAATGTATTACTTCATATTTCATGACTTCAACAACAGACCTTGCCTAAAAAGAATGACTTCCTTATGCATATTCTGCATTAAATTTAATTTATTCAAAACACACACCCCCTCTTGGTAGCATTATTTTTTTTTCAAAGACCCAAAGAGTCATATTAATGCTAGTGTGCCAAGTGTTAAATTTTATTTAAAAATATGTAACATAAATTCAAGTATGTAAAGTACTTGATGCTGTGGTATACTTAAGAAGCAATTTCCTTAGCAGTAAGAAACCTTACTACAACTGCACAACAAGACACAGCAGCCTGAAATACACAATATTGTTGACCTTCCATACTTAAAAATTGTTCCAATTTTGATAAATCTTAGAGTATTTTTGCACATTGTTGTTTGCCAACCCTTTTCTATCCACTGCCACTAAGTTTACAAATAGCAAGAGTTGAAAGTCTATTTCCTGCACACACAAAACGCATGCTGCTCCTTGCCTACTGAACCAGGGATTTTATTTACTCTTGGGTTACACTAATTTATCCCTAACTAAGGATTATATTTCTTTTCAAGTTTTAATTCAGCCCTTCTTTCTTCTTCACCTTTCCCCATAGCCATTCTCACTTCCATGCTGCTGCCCAGGAACCACCTATTGTCCAGGGCTGTGTGACTGATTTCCCCAGCTCCCAGGAAAAAGGAGAACATAAAAGCAGTGGGGAAAGCTGTCTGCTAAAAAAAATCAATAAGCACTACTTTGACAAAAGCCATTACTCCACCTGCATGCCCAGATCTCCACACTGCAGCAGTGGAGGTGCACAGCTTTCACTGCGTTCGAGGCAGCTTCTACCAAGACCTGAAACCCAAGGGATCAACCCCAAAGGTTGCAGCCAGTCTTAACTTGCTTCCACTGTCCTCCCTAACAACCTTAAGCAGCAACTCCGACTTTTCCTCAGCATCTGGTGCTCAGCCTGTCCACACCAAATGGCAGCCAACAGCCTGTGGGCACAGGTCTCATGGAAACAGCAGGAGGCAGAAGCCAGGCACGGCAGTGGTGGGCTTTCATCCCAACTTCAGTCCTCACACACTAACACTGAGAGTGAAGCCATCCTCAAAAAAAAAAAAAAAAAAAAAGGATATATATGGCCTCACAATCTCACTCTGTTTCGATAAAACATGTTAAAAAAAAACAAATCCAAAGAAACCCCCAAAAATTCTCATGTAAAATCACAACACAATTGCAAAAACTAAAAACTGATATTTTATGAAATAAATTTGATTCAATCTAAAAATCCCTATAATAGGTCATTACTCAGCATGGTATAAAAAAAAAAAATAGAGACTACAAAACCTGCCACAACACAAAGAGGCAAAACTGGTTTTGTTCTGCATTCCTAAAATCTGTGATCGCTACCACTACCTAAATAAAGAATCAGATATTTTCAAATTTTATGGATCCAGAAAGACTTTACATTTGGTTTAATGTCCCCTTCACATCCCTACAATACTGTAAAATGCCATCTACAGAATGTTCACATGGCTTGAGAAAAATAGTACTTACTGAAATGTGGTTAAAAGTAAATAAGAAGACCTGAGAAGAAAAGGAATCAAGAGGTATTAAAGTACAGAATCTTTTGCTAGTCCCTCTCAAGAAATATATCCTGTAACCACCTGCCTACATCACCGACAACTATGAAACTCTTGTGCTCATCTAGAGCAAATTATGTGGTAATAAAGAAATAAATATGACTCATATGTGATAATGTGCATTTATTCCGTCTTCTGCATTTGGGGCTTTCTTATCAATCAGGACTTTGCTTTCCAATCTGCATCTGACCAAAGAAACATGATCTTTCCCAATTTTTCTTGTGCACCAACCTGACCTTTTAGTGGAATTCAATATAAAAAATTAATGTCACAGAGTCAATGTACTTTCCTTCCCTTGTCAATAGCCTGGGTCATACAGTGGACCCAGTAGTTTATCCACATAGGACCTGAGAAAGACCCACAGTTGTATCTGACATTCTTAAGTAAGTTTCTAAATGCTGAGTAAATCCAGGTTATTGCAAAGAGAAAATAAAAAGCATCCATGTGTATCTAAATTAGACTATAATCTCATCTGTGTAAAAGTCATTTAAAACACAGTATTATACTTGTTTATATATGTGTGTAAGTAATATGTACACTGAAGGGAACTGTCATTAGGCAGCATATGCAGTCATAATGGGTAATCAGAGCATGACATAACAAAAAAGACTTATTCAAACCTCTGCCTCATGTAATTGTGATAAGATTTTTTTTTTAGTTCTTTATGAAAAGTAGACATTTTCAGGCACATGAATGTTTAGTATGTTTTATTTACACAGTCTTTTTTTACACGAGAGACTTTTAATCCTTTTTTTTACATGAGAGACTTTTAGTCCTTTTTCTTTATTGTTGTAAATTATTTGGAAAAAACCTCAATGATCAAAAACAACATAAGAAAAACATATAGAATACTGGTTAAGAAGTACAATCCTAATTATTTAGGATCAATTCTACCCCAAATTAACAAATCATGACAAAATTATAGTTACTGAAAGATAAAGCCATAAACTTTTGCTCACTTTGTATTACTGTTGTAGTAATAGCCTACTGTTGTCGGCTGGGTTCTGGTGGAGGAGAGAAGGCTACAAGGGTGGCTTCTTCAAGAAGCAGCCAAAAGCTCTCTGCAGGCCCAACAGAGCAAACACAAGCCAACTCAAGGCCAGAATGGTTGCTGACCAAGGCTGTAGTCATTGCTGACCAAGGGCGAGCCCATCAGCGACAGTCACAGCACCTCTGGGAATCACATTTAGGAGAAAAAAACACAAACAAGCAGCCACTTTTTGCCACCAGAGAAGGGAGTGAGAAGATATAAGAAACTCTGCAGACACCAAGGCCAGGGAAGAGGGGAGAAGGCACCCCAGGTGCTGGAGAGAAAGATGCCCCTGCAACCTGTGGAGAAACCCATGGTGGAGTGAAGTGTCTCCCCACAGCCCATGGAAAACGCCTAGACCCCACCTGCAGCCTGTGGAGAGGCTCCACGGTGGAGCAGGTGGAGACATACAGAAGATGCTGTGACCCGTGTTGGAGCAAGCCTCTGCCAGCACTTGCAGCCCATGGAGAGAGACAGAGACACAGCAATAAGTCAGAGAGATCTCCATGCAGGAGCAGGATTGCTGGCAGGGAGGCTTGTGACCCTGTAGAGAACCAGGCTGGAGCAGTCTGGGTTTGAGAGACTGAGAGACATTCTATGATTTTATGACTGTACCCCATAGCAGTGACCCACGCTGGGGCAGCTGGTGAAGAGCTGAAGCCCCATGAGAAAGGAATCATGTTGGAGACTTTTATGGAGGACTGTTTCCTGTCAGTGGGACCCCACAGTGCAGCAGGGAAAGAGTGTGAGGAATGCCTACCCTGGCTAAGAAGGAAACCAACTTGTGAGGAACTGACCCAAAATCCCCATTCCCCCATTCCCTGCCCCTCCCTGTGCCACAATGCAGAGGAAGAAGGGAGAAAAATCATGACTTAAAGTGAAGTCTGTGAAGAAGGGAGAGGTGGGGGGAGGTTGCTTTAAGATCTGGTCTCACTTCTCATTACCCAACTCTGGTGTCATTGGGTGTGAAGTGCAGTGTAATACACTACAGTTTTCTTTCCTGTGTTCTGTGTTGAGTCTGTTTTGCCCTGCAGAATGATCTCTCCCTGTCCTTACCTCGACTCCTAAGCCTCTCAATAGGTATTTTCTCCCTGTCCAGCTGAAAAGGAGAGTGATAGAGTGACTTTGCTGGGCGTCTGGCCTCCAGCCAGGGTCAAACCACCACATTTACCAACAAAGAGAAAAACATTTTGCTACACAGCTTTTTCTTTTGGTTTTTTTTTTTCTTTGGGGGGGGGGGGACAGTATGGGGGGACAGAGCTGCAAGTGTGCCCAGTGACAGGACAAGGGGCAGTGGGCACGACCTGGAACACAGAAGTTCCATCTCAAGATGAAAAAAAACTTCTTTACTGTGAGGGTGGCAGAGCACTGGCACAGGCTGCCCAGAGAAGTTGTGAATTCTCCTTCTCTGGAGACATTCAAGACGCACCTGAATGCTGTCCTGTGCAACCTGCTCTAGGTGATGCTGCTCTAGCAAGAGGGTTGGACTAGATGATCCCTTCCTACCCCTATGAATCTGTGAATCTGTAAAATATATTTTTATATTAATATATAAAAATTAAACATAGATCTTCTACAACTCATACTGAGTGAGCATTACTACATTAAAGGTATTACTACATCAATTTATAAATGGTTTAAAGGCTTTAACTACATTATTGACAAATCAGTTGTAAATGCTACCAAAATACTTTAGATGCCTTCTGTGCTACAAAACCTCTTTCTGACATCTATCAGAATTAAGACATGCTAAACCCACAAAATTGGTTTAAATTCAGTTCTAAGATCGAGGTTTTAAAATTTTACTAACCAGAAATAGAAGATCACCATAGTACAAAGATTTGTGACTAATGACTGTAAGAGATACATTTTTCTCATATATTTTATTTCCATTTCATTAATGAACCTGCCCATCCTCAGAGTTACCAAGATGAAAAGTATGCGTGGCACTTTCCTTGTCAAAAAATTTGTAACCAGCATACCATATTGCTTTCTGTAAAATATCTGGTAATTAATGTAAGCAATGCTTCCTAATATCTACATAGTATCATAGACTTGTATACTGGCAAGTGAAACTGAAGGTATTTCACAGCCAGCGTATCATGAACTGCAAGCTCATGGGGGGAAAATTCTGTTGCCTGCTACCTAGACTAACAGAGAAGTGACCTCTCTGACAATCCAGATACTATAATTAGCTTATTTAGCACCACAGTTGTGCCTAAAATATTTTAAAAGCCACAGAAACAGACAGTACCCTCAAACAAGGGAACTGAAGTCTTTATGCAACTTGTAGGAAACATTTTCACCATCTATTTTATTTTTTATTTGTGTAACAACTCTGTAGCTGAATTATTACAGCACTAGAAACTTGCAAAAAGAAACAGATTTAAGACAAATGTTGAAAAATGATCAAAGGTCATTTATCTATGATCATACACTCTTTCACTACCTAATTCACAAAAAAACCCCACCCCAAAACATAAGAATAGCCCCATGCATAGATACAAGTTCTTCCATGGCAGGCAGCAAAAAAAGTCAAAGAGCTCAAACCAAGAGATTCATGCAGTGCCATGCCACAACCTTCCCTCCTAGAAGTCTGGTAAGCAGACATGGTTTCTGAGTGGAAACAATTCCAATGCGAGGTAAAGGCTTTGCATGCCTACCCTAAATTATACTTGCCAACAGAGAATTCTGGATAGCTTCTTTAATGGTTTTTGGTCGCTCCATCATACAAGTAATTGTTAACTGCGACATACTACAACATTATTAAGATGTTTATTTCCTAATGTCAAATCAATTATTAAGCACATAGGAAACCTTATGAATGGCTTAAATTATTAACTTCCATTTGTCGTTTGGTCTCTTGACTTCAGCAACAACTGAACGATACGATGTTTTAAATTAGCATTGCTCAGTACTTTGAAAGATTAATATACTTAATGGTAACTGTTATCTCCCATCAGAGAGAAAAATCTTGCCACATTCACTATTGCATATTTACCTGAGGCTCACATTTTTATGGTACCTCAGTGGAGTTACCTTAACACTTCCCTTAGCAAAATTCATCCACTTGACTTGCACAGCAAATATCACACCGCACACAACCTATGCAATAGTCTTGATGAAGACTACAATCAGCTCAGCCTTTCTATTTAATTGTATGATCTGAGATGGAAAAATCACTAGAGGAAATGGAGTAAAAAAAAAAAATTAAAATGGCAGGGAAACAAGGGTTTCATTGGGATCTTCCAATAAAGCTGCAGGACACATTCAGTCTCTTCTACTTTAAATTGCATTAAACTTCTCTCATAAGCCTTATAATGAACATTTGAAGAGATCAGAAATAAAGCGAGATTATTACCTCCTGATGTTATGATTTTTGAGATTAGTGCTCCAGAAGAAAGCTGGAAGGATAAAAGACATTTCAATAGCAAAAAGCTGTGAACTTTTGTAATTCAGAAATTCCATCTCCTCAGTTTCTAGATGAACTTCAGGCACAGCTCAAAGTGAACTGCAATTCAAACTAGTTCAGAAGTCCCCAGACATAAGTGCTGCATGAGAGCAAAGAACTAAAAGGATGCTCCTGGGTAGCTGAAGCCCGTGTCCCTGCTATCGAAGATACTGAATGAGCCTCAGCTAAAGTCAGTATTCCACTGTAAAACCAATTCATTATTTTAATCCTTATTATCCAGAGGGTATTAGCCTCTCCACAGATCCAGTGCCCTAATGGCTAAGGGATTTATTATAGTTTCCAGTTTAAATGTCATTAATGGCTGGATGATGGGGGCGGGGGGTTGGGTGTGTGTGTGTGAATAGTCCTTTATCTTCTGTAGCTTCCTCTCAAATCTCATGTTTGCAACCATGGATTATCTGTAGATGGCAGTCACACCACTCTCAGCATTCTCTTCTGCCTAACTATACCCAAGCCAAGCTCTTCCCATCTCCTCTCACAAAGCTCTCCTTTCTCCAGGAGATCTTGCTTGGAAGTCTCTGGGTTTCTTCCAGTTTTGGTTTATCTTTTCAAATGCCGGTGACCAGAAAGGTACATAGTGACCCAGGTCAGGTTTCATCCTTAGCTGGATACTCTGCTGTCATAACTGAGTCTTTCTCGGATGCATATCCCAATGACCCCGTGACCAACTAATGCTTCTCCTCTTCATTCTGCTCATCGCCACTCATTTTCTACTGACGAACTCTCAGCCTATAGCTGAAACTTCTGCCATTAGTACCCAAATGCAGGCACCTCACATTTCCTATTATTAAATTTCATCTAGTTGCTATTACTGCAGTCCTCAAGGTCACGCTTTTCTTCCCCACAGCATTCTGATCTTTTGCCATATTAGGCTTCTTTTAACTGGGTCATCAACAAATTTCATTACAGCGGTGATATTCTGTCACCCCACCACTAGTAAAAAGCACTAATAAAGGCAAGCCTTCCCCAGAGAGCTCCCTGAGAAATTCAGCCAGCAATCTTTCTTCTGCCTGATGCTCTCTGAAGTCACACCAGCTGCCATTTCCCCTCGCCTATATGTACAGTTACTTTAATAATACTCATCTCCTCTCGCAGTGCTTCTAGTCTTCAAACTGGCACTAAAAAAAAGATTTATTTTTTTTTATAAAACTGCTTTCCCTATTTAAAAAAGAAGTCAGTTCTCTTTCCACATACACTTATTGTGATGCATTGCTATGACATACCAAAGGTTAACAAAGGCACTTTAGTGCTAACAGGGTGTTCCAAGGCTACATACAGTATTTTACTACACTAATCTACTATATTACTGATTTTAATGACTAACTGGCAGGTCTGTAATAGCACAGCTTTTTCCTGTCTTCTACACAGATATAGCTATACCAGATTTGACAAATACGTTTAAATGTCTTGCTATTAAGCCTGTGACTTCGTATGTCTAAAAAAAAATTAATATTGAGATAAAAATCATCTGTTCTTCTTCTGCCTTGAATATAACTGCAAATATGGCTTATACTTGTGGATTGTGGTTTTATTCCTTTGCTATCACAACTACTCCTAAAGCACAGTATCATCTGCTAGGCCATATCTTCCTCTTTTGTGCAAGCTTCCTCGTTTCCCTCATGTCCTTTTTCAGGTGACTATTCACCTACAAGCTACTGAACCATGCTCCTACAAGATTTAGTTCCTTGCTTGGGTTACTCATTCCTGATAGTCTGATTAATCTTGAACTTGAAGAAAACATCAAGTACCCACCAGACTCCAGATTCTGCACTGGCGGTAGAGTGGACAGCAACTCACCCCCACTTTCCTGCACTGTGGGGACTTCAGTGACACTTGCCCTGCTTTCCTCCTCAGAAGTTTTTTTCTTTGCACTGCTTAACTACGCAATACGTTATTAATAATTTACATCAGGGTTGACTTTAAATAAGGCAGGTGCCAGGCAAGGAGCAGAAATAGGGCCCCATGTAATTCTTTAAAAAGAAAATCCTTCCCTTTCTGCAGACCCTTTGTTTCACCCCGCTGCTTAATACAGGAGCTAATTACCACAAACACAGAAACTCTGTGCCGGCCCTCACCCCTCAGCATTTAGGCTAAAATAGCCAAACCTATATTTTAAACACATTACTCTGTTGATAACGTTTTTCAGACGTCTCAAATTCTGCTTGAAGTAATTTTTGTTCCATAACTGAATATAGACAAGGAGTAACACATCTGGTGCCTTGGCTGTGCAAATATATTTATAATTAAGTCAAATTGAATACCAAAATCCAGCAATGATAGAATTCATTAGACTAGTATAATGCTGTATAATTACTCTCTTTTTTTATATCATCCACTGTATGCTTTAAGAGCTCTTTTTTCCCCATTGATATCAATGTGCTATGACATATTTACATACACCCCGTATAACAGGCTGAGGAAGTATTAGACATGTCAGGGGATGACATGGAAAGGCAACTGTTGCACACACTGTTGTAACTACACTGTCAGTGAAACAAGAGGAAACCAATTTAAATTCATTCCCTGGCATGTAACTCTGCAAGTAGGTACTGGATTTACATTTTGCAAGGAAAAGCGCTCCTTTCTATAGTAGGGAAAAGTCCTAGCATGACAAAATCAATACATCACATTTTTCCACCAGCATTACTTCCTCGGCCTTGCATTACTGGCCCTCCACCAAATAGACCATCCGCTGATTTCCACACAGGCATATCTAAGCATCTTCCATGGGTCTTTCCTCACCAAAACCATCTCCATGCATTATTGCTCACACCTTAGATTTTGAGAGAACTGCCAGCAGGCAACCCTCTCTGATCCTCTGCAGGACTTCCTTCACTCTACTTCTTTCCAACCAACCCTGGCCAAGTGTCCCACGACTCCTACCAGACAGCCCAGCCACCCGGGCTGGGCTGTAACACAGCGCGGTGCATGTAGGACCTATCAAAGCACCCAAGTTCCCTAGGCCACCAGGAGGAATCAGGGACTCTGCTGACAAATTTGACCCTGACAGAAACTTGGGCTGACAACAAACAAGAGAGGGCTTCCACATCTCTACAAAAACATTTCTCAGGTACCGAAGACATCTGCTCTCACTGTCATATTTTTTTTTTTATGTAAAGCCAACCACTGCCCCTCTAAGGCACCATCCATCTCTCTCTTGTTGTGCTTGCTTCTCTTCCTCATCCATACAGGGAGCTTGGGCCATCATAAGATGAAAGTTAGTTGGTACGGTTGATCGTGCAAACGTCTCCTGTAGATGGGTTTGTGACTGTGCACACGCAGCCTAGGGACAACTGCAGCCTTTGGATCAGGCTCAGCATGGGGCTTGCAGACCAGCCCAAGGGATGGAGCAACCATCTACAGCTCTGCTGCCTTCCCCCTTCCAACAGCGGCCGGACACCTACCTGCCAACAGCAGTCTCTCCAAAGCTGTAGCTTCAGCCAAGCAAGAGGAAAGGAAATGCAAACAGATAAAAGCTGTCTGCAGGGACAGCATAAAGACAGCTGAAACAATGATGATATGTGCTTATTTCACATCAGCCCACAAGTTTCTAACCAAAAAAAAACAACAACCCAGTGGCCCTGACCAGCCAGTTCATTTCCAGCCCTCCACTGTCATGAAAGTTATTCGAGCTATGCGCCAGCAAGCTCCGGAGGAACTGCTCCACATTAAATATATATTGAGTTCACAACCAAAACAGTCTCTCTGAAGTGGTATTTTTATTGTAAACAAACGCTGCTAAAGTTCACACCTAAGGTTCCTACAGACAGCAAGGGAAAACCACATTTAGCAGTTGAAAACAGCCAAAAGGAACATTAAAATCATTAAGCCAAAATGGAAGGACACAGGTTATCTTTTCAAGGGAGAAGGCTTGTGCAGAAATGAGAGAGTCACATGTTCTTTCTATAAACTATGCTGTGCATAGAATTTATCTTTCAGTAGCTACTGGTAACATTAAGAAATGCCATATTTTTTGACAAGCTTAGGATCCAGAAGACATGAAAGATAGGATTAAAAGAATAATTTTAAACTCCGTTGGACCAGAACCAAAGTCAGGCTGTAATTTGAAGAAAATGAATAGGAAGCATTGTTTAGTAAACAACTGCAGAAACTGGCTTTTTAAAAATTTTATTTTAATAACTTTCTAATTAGCTACATTGACAAAGACATATTTGAAACAGAACTAATTTAAAGTTGACATCGTATTTCTTTTCTTTCATAAAAAGGACAAGGGAACAACAAAAACACCCTCCTAAGTCAAGGCAAAATGTTTTTTAAGACTTCAGGGAATGTACAATTTCAACAAAGGCACTGTCAGCAGCGATCACTGAGGGAGGGTTTCTCAGATTTGCTTTCGGGTGTAATTCTAGGTGAGAACACCTCCTTTTGACCTGCGCATTCTTGATGCGGAACGATCAAAACTCCGGCATCACGGGAATACGTGGCGGTATTTTACTGCTCGCTGCTTTTTTTACCAACCTTCAAAAACATCAAACCTGTGATTAGTCTATTGTATAAGGTGTCAAATTCCCAGAAAGATCCTCACATGCGCACAGTTTATCCTGAACAGGCACTAGGTGAAAGTAAGCCTGCGAAAGGGATCAACGAAACAGCGCTGCTGTTCTAAAGGGAGAGGAAAAAAACAGGTGTGGGGAAGCCAGGGGTCCCACTGCAAGGAGCCACCCGACCTCTGATTCCCAGCAGCGCCCAGTGACCACCCAGCCACAGCCCCTCTCCTGCCAGATGCCGAAGACCCCTGGCACGGCGGAGTTAAGCCACGTATGTGCAGCCGGGTCCAGGCTTTGTGGAAAAGCCCTGCCAGCAGCTCTGGGCTGAAGCCTGCGCAGCGCTGGGCAAGGCAGCTGCCCAGAGCTGGCTGCTGCTGGCAGAGCAATTAATGCAGCTCCCTCCCAAATAATCTCTTCGCCAAGCAACACTCTCGCACGCAAAGCAAGGAGCAGACCGAAACATCCGAGGATTCGTGTCTTGGCAACCTGCAGGAAGACAATGCCTTTTCCCGGAGCTCTGCAGGGCTTCCTGACTCGCGCGTCCAGCCACGGCTCTCAGATGCCACGGGAATGCCTACTTCTTCCTAAGAGGAAACCAAGGCAATACAAAACGACCTCGCAGGCTAAATACAACCCCAGGACGGAGATGTCAGCGTCCCTCTTAGATCTCTTTATTGCCACATGCTTTCAAAAATCACTACTGTGTCTTTCAAATAACAAAACTGAACTCGGTAAAATCTGCAGTGAACAAATACTACAGCTAATTAAACATTTGCACTTAGGCTTGAAAGCCTGAAATATTCTAGCATGATATCCCACGACTGGCAATGAAAATACAAATAAATTAAAAAGTGAGACCATATGATTTCTCTAGATTTTATATCACAAAAACACAGGAAGTCTCATGGTGAAACCTGTAGCTAAAGAAAAATATTACATGGTCTGATTTGCTTTTTATTATATGCAAGAGTGGCCTGGTTTTGGTACTTTCAACTACTTTAAAAAACAAAAAAGCAAACAAACAAAAAAACACAAACAAAAAACACACACACAAAAATAACCCCAATAAAAAAGCAGGAAGGCACTTTCATAGCTAATTAATCCCTGAACCTTCCAAGAAAATGAGACTATAAACGTCACCCACAATGGTAAGGGCTCCAAAACTAAGACTACCAACATACACCAGTAATTTAAATCATTTGAATTAAAGACTTTAAAGGAATTACTTGCATAGTTCAATATTTGCATAATCCTTTGTAAGATCTGAATAACAAGTCAGAGAATTTGTTTCAAGTTTATCTTAAAGACCTAGAAGGCATCCCAGATACAGCGCTACCTTTTAAAGATTATAACAAACTCATAGGATCGGCACGAAATTTTCAGAAGACATATTTATATATTTCAAAGCTCTCTTCCATCCCTTACAATTACTGTATCAGGAATATTCCCACGTAGAGAGGCTTGGGAAAAGGACATGGCAGATCACAGAAGAATCAATCATCAGGCAGAGCGTTGCATATTGCACATCATTTATTGATATTTCAAAAGTGCTGCTATTAAAACGCAATTACATTTGTGCTTTGTCTTCATTGCAAAATCTTAAAAATGTGAAGGGCACTTCACTGCTTCCCTACTCATTTATCTCCCAAGAAATGCAAGGAAACTCCCAGTCCCTTTTTCTCACACGCTGCGGGAGAACATCTTGAAGACCACAGAAAGCCCACACTGAAGGCTTGAACATTTTAAGCTGAGGAAGACAGCATCAGCAGCCTTGAACAAAACTAGCACTTCTGCTATGTTAATTGGTCACTAGAACGAAATATTCACTATACAAAGAAATTGGTAACTAGAACCAAACGTTCTTTGTGCAAAGGAGCTAAATATATAAAAGCAAAACTCTTAAAATATTTCCATATCCTAAGTATGCACGTCTCTCTGGTATTTATAAAATGGACATGGGGAGTCTCAGCATGCAATCACTTACTCACAAAAATGTTTTCTGAGATGCCCCACAAAAAATAATGTTAACATTTTTGCATAGAATGGTTCTTGGAAACCATTACCCAATGAAGTAAAATTAATAATAATGACAATCTTACCTGATCCCAGGGGCAGATGATTCCTCCAAAACACATGAAGAGATATCCCATGGCAACAAGACATACCCAGACCACCAGGGAAAATATACGAAGCAGTTTCTTAAATACAGGTTCTACGCAGACAAGGATAAATATAGCAAAAAAAATTGCCAGGGCCGTTGGAACAGTTATTAAAAATGCCACATGGTCTTCAATTTCCTGGAAACAGAGGAAAATGAAAAGGAAGTTAAACACTGATGTACTTAAAGGTCAGACAGCAATAACATACTCTGAACTGATCGCACGTGGAGATCTCAGAAACACATGGCTGAGTATCAACAGCGAGATGCATCAAAATAGCATTCTTTCTCTGTAATAAGCTGCTGCTTGAGTAGTAACTTCAAGAACAATTAACAACTGCACCACTTCTTTTGCTGAATTGAGGAATGGAAGCAGATTGAGAAAACTGTAGGTCACACCACAGTAATGCAACAGACCCTTAGGATTGGGAAATTTAAAAGGCAAACCCAACTTGCAGAAGCATCCCCACTGAAGACTGCAGCTGCCAGAATGCCTCTCAAATCAACTATGCCTCCGTACTTCCATAAAAGCCTTTCTGACAGTGATATTTGACAGGTACTATACATTTTGCTTCTGTTTAGAGTATTTATCTGGAAGGATGGACTCTAGATTACATATAGACACTTTTTCCTAGCAACTGCTTATTTCAAAATGCGCGAACAACACGAGGAGGAAGGACTAGTATCCGCTTTGAAGGGAGATACAGGAGAAGCAACATGTAAATTTACTTACAGAACTTACACAGAAGTTATTGTGCTCATATCTTTAAGCCATCTAGCAAGGGTTGCATTTATAAAAAAAGGACAAATATTTTATTTTATATTCCTGTTAGTTGTCCAAAAGTATCTCTGGCTGAAGCACAATAGCACCATACCAAAGTCTAGTCACTGGATCCTTACTCATTCTAGCAGCTGCTAGGTATTTTTACAGGCTCATTTGTAGCAACAAGGCTTGAGAAAGCAAGGGCCCGAATGCTACTGTTGCAGTAGTATCAAGTCCTCCACTAGCCACAGGCTTCATGCTGAAAAGCCTCGTAATCACTTTATCATACCTCTGAAACCTTGGGGAACAAATTGGAAGTACTGATTTGACGATTTGTAAGAAAGACATGGAACACAAAGAAACAGCGTTTCTTTTCCCCTGTTTTTGTAGTTGTTTCCTTAGTGCCTTGACAAATCTCCTTTAGTGGTGGGTGTTCAACTGAAATACTTAACATTTTGCTTAAAAGCCTTTGGATGTGACTTTTGTCCCCGTGTTCCCTTTATAAGGTTTGCTACAATTAGAGGAAAACTAAAACTTTACAAGTAAATTTAGAAAAATTTACAAATGAATGCTTTCTGGTTTGTTTGGGTTTTTTAGGTGGGTTTCCCCTCCCCACCCCCCTCCCTCACCTGATATAGTACGTTTTACTACCTGACCTCTATAAAGAGGGACTTTCTGTAAGGTTCTTTCCCCCTCCACTCCTCAAACTCATCATTTTGCTTGTAGCCCTGACTGCACGGGCACTGTAGGCTGCAACACCCGCCAGCAGCACCAGGCACCCCTGCCCACTGCCCTCCTGCCAACCCAGCACCACACTGGCAGCCGGGAGCCGCTTCTACACACAAGGCTGCTACCAAACCTCAACCAATGACTTCTGCATGCCCGCAGAAGAGGAGAAGGTGCAGAACACTGTCATAGATCACAGAATCTTTAAGGTTAGAAAAGACCTCCCAGATCACCAAGTCCAACCAATACCACCACGTCAACTAAGCCACATCCTGGAGTGTCAGGTCTACAAGGTTTTTGAACACCACCAGGAACAGTGACTCCACCACCTCCCTGGGCAGCCTGTTGCAGTGCTTGACAGCCCCCTGCCTGAAGAAATGTCGAATCTAAACCTGTCCTGATGCAACTTGAGACCATTTCTTCTCATTCTATTGCTAGTCACCTGGGAGAAGAGACCAACTTTCACCTCACTACAACCTCCTTTCAGGGAGCTGTAGAGAGGAGTCACCTCTCTGCAGAGGGCATTAGCTGAGGCTCTACTCTGTTCTGATGCTGGCAGGTTCAAACCTGGTGATTAAAGTCCACATCTTATCACACAGTCTCCAGATTTTCTCTCGCTTACCCTGCCCTGTCCACCAAAAGGCAGCTCATCCTTCAATTCTTCTTATTCTTTATTCCCTTTTAAATTTATGAAGTCAGATATTTAAGGAATCATTGCAGCACTGATGACCAGGATATAAGCCAAAGAACAGTCGAGAAACTGTAAGTGTTGGTGCCAACTTTGAAATGCAAATATTTTTTTCTAAATATTAAACATACACATTAAGGCTTTCAAGCACTTGGGAAGTCATGCTTAAAACAAATTTATGGGCTTGAAGTTGGGCATAGAGGGAAGTGTCCACATGAGTACAGAGCTGTATGAAGTAAGATACATGCAATCCCACAAAGTAAGAGACAAAATAAAAACCCTAGCTAGTATTTGTAAGAGCTACTGATGTATTTCTCTGCATTTTGTGATTTTTCATCATTCCCATCATTCCAATTTGTTTCAGTGAATTGATTTAGTAATGTCAGAACCAATGTCATCCCAGATGACACCAAAAGTATTTAACTTTGAACTCTGCACTCTCACTTTGAACTCTCCAGGTGAGACTGCACAAAATCTTGTTACAAGGTCAGAGGAATTGCTCCTTTCACTGGTGACAGGGCAATATTATGGTCCTTGCACCATCTGTCATACAGTCAAGGTCACAGCACCAAAAGAACCTGCATGTTCGTGGAGGAAGATGAGTCTCAGGAAAACCATAGATCTAAATTATGGCAAATTGGTATTTCATGATACAAATACACTAGTGATAGTATCCATAAACGCTTCAACAGCACACTTCTCCACTTCAGCAAAAAAAAACCAACCCCAAAACATTGTGCTTTCTAGGACAATCTGGCTTCATAACAAATCAACAATATTTAGATTTCAGTTTAGAGCATACGCATGGTCACACAGCTACATATTTCTGTATGCATTCTATCATGAGACTGATCCATCAGAATATTTGTTCCAAAATAACAGCTCAATTAACAGTCAATTTCCTTCCTTTTAAACATGCATTGATCTCAACACTTTGCTGAGCCATTTTGATTTCTAAATCTGAACTTTTCTTTCTGCTTTCTCCCTTTCTCTGGTTGGCTAGTGCATAATTTTGCATTTTGTTTTAGTGTTAATATACATAGGGGAAAAATAAATAGACCTCCTCCCCACAGGTAACTGAATGCCACCTCACCGACTGCAGTGGGACGTCACCTCTCTGAGCTGGCTACAAGACAACCTGCTCCTGATGTCGCAAGCTGCTCGTATCGCAGCACACGCTGCGTGAACTCTGAAGTAAAATAGAAATTTAAAGATGTAATAGTATACACATAAGGCAGTTAAAAAATATATGAGAAAACAGTTCTTAATTACAATTTGATTCCTTTCCAGAAAGCCTTACTGTGCACTGGGGGATTTTTCACAATCCTGCCTGTAAAATACACAGTAAAGTCACATCAACAAAAGCAGGCTGTGCGAGGCAGGGGTTTATTTTGGAAACAACTTTTAAACAGCATTTTCCTATTACTTCAGAACAATAGTTTATGAAATTTTAGCACAGAACAGAAGTCTATGAAATTACTTTCAGAGCAAAATGTTTATGAAATTTTAAGTCCCAAAGCAGGACATTTAAAACTTGGAAGCTTTCTAATCAATAGTTGCAGTCATCAGTGTGTTTAGCAGGTTAAAAGGTGACGCTGCAGGCAAAGACAAATTGCAAAGGCCAACTGTTCTGCTTCCCTAACCCTGTCCCAAGGAAGTGTGGGGAAAAAAGCAAAACACAAAACATTTTCCTTCATTTTTTGAAATGAAGGAAAAGCCTCAGAAATTAAAATACACCAGAGGTAATGGAATTAAAATAATCAGCACAGCAATTTCAAACATAACAGCGAAGCCTGCAATGCACAGACCTCGCCTGACACCTCTGTCTTCCTAAGTGTTTTCGACCTTGTGGTCTTCTAATTACTGAAGAAATTAAAAAGTCTACTGTTGGAAGTTTTCCCAACCCCCACAAATTCTTCAGAAGTGTGTAATAATATTATCACCACTAAAACCTGAGGAATCACTTTCACTCATCTTTCCAAGGCCCACAGCCTGGTCTCATTGTACATTCCTGCTCCTTCCTCTTCCAGCTAACTCCTTGCCCTGGGTTTAATTTTAAACAGCAAAGCTGCTGCAGAGCACTCCACTGCTTTATATAAAACCGTACAGCTTGACAAAGTGCTCTAGCAAAGCGAACAAACAAGCATTTAAGATACCAGTTTTAGCATAAAGCCTTTACCGTGGTCCCTCATTCTTCTGGTACTTTCTCCTTTATTCTTTTCCTCTAGGGGAACTTGACGGCAGTCTATAGACAGAGGACTCCTGCTGGGATCTGAAATACCGCACACTCAGAATTAACTCAAACCATTTGCTGCATTAAATTCCTACCAGAATCACCTTTTTTTTTGCTGAGATCAAAGAAATGCTTTCTAAATGTAAATATAAAATGTAAATACAAAAACAAGTGAGTAATGTTCTTAGACATCAAAACTATGCACAATTTCAAAAATGCTGAGTTTAAAATACGTATATAGGGTTTAAGTATTCCTAGCTCACTGACAGCTCCACCAATCAGGCTGACTGAAATAATCTGTTTAGTTACCTCTGTAGCAAAAATTGCTCATTTTTCCTGTAAAGCCTTTTCCAAGGCTTTTACAGCATTTTTTCTGAAGGTGTGTCATCACCATTCCCTCTGTAAAAGTGGACAGCATTTCAATATTCTAACATCTCAAATAGTTCTTTACAAAGCCAAAACCTGAAGAAGTCTTCTAGCTACTTGTGTAAACATGGTTTTATATTTTAATGAATTTGCTTCTGGCCAACTGGACAGTGTGCCACCTGCTAGGCAGCTGGGAAAATCTCCATTGTATTAGGAGGTGCCGTGCCCTGGTTCCAGCCAAGTAGCTGTACAGCTTCATCTAGGACTTCATCATTTAGGACAACAAATGAGAAGTTTCGACTTGCCATCTCAAGTTTCTTTTCCGTCAATTCCATCATTCACTGAACGATGTAAACCATCTTCACTTCAGAAATCATGCAGTATCTTTAAGGCCAGATGCTGTTTCCAAGCCCACATGGTATTTTCTGGATCCACAACTTAGAAAACCTCCTCTGCCTTTCATGCCCACCATTTATCTTTCATAACACAAAGCTTTACTTGTTTTTCTTCCCTGGCTGCCTGGTTAGAAGCTTTCTCATGTGCCTTTTTTTTTTTTTTTAATTTATGTTTTTATTCAGCTTTGAGCAACATGTTCAAGGACATTAGCAGAAAATTAATTAAACTGTATGCTTTAATCAACCTGTTTGTGTCAAGGAAGCTTCTGATTTTCACTAAGGCCCTATGTAATTGCATGGCTGAGATTTTTTTTGCCCTCTGATTCAGCACTCCTCCTTTGGCTTCGCAGATCAATGATAACAACATCAGGCTCTAAACCAGTTGTTTCATGATGTCTGTTGTCTTGAGAAATTAATTTCTCTCTATTAATGAGTCTGATGTGCAGTCTACACTTGCTGTTAGCACACCGATATTTGACTCCTCAGTAATCCGCAATCAGTCCAGCAATTTGCACATCACATGGATCAGGTAATTCTGACCAGCTTTGCAACTGCCAAGCTGCTCTGTGATGTGAGATATAACCAAGAAGAAGCAGTCCTACACTCGTGGCCAGGCTCAAGATCATTTTATATTGCTTAGCATATTATGACACTATTAAAGTAGCAAGATTCCGTTCAAATCCTTCAGGTGACATTCTGGGCACCTGGAGCCTTTCCTCAAACTTGGAAGTCATGAACAACATGCGGTGTAAAATCGCCCCTGTGTGAGAAGTGTGGTGTTTTGCAACAGTGAAATAATTCTGCTGAAATAACAGGACCTGTATTTTGACTCCACAGGGTCTATCCTAGTTAGCACATAGGACTAATAGCGATAATACAGTGACCATCCATGTAGGTATTGTGAACACCCTTCTGACCACCTGTTTGCTTGACTACAGTGCCAAGCACTTCTTGCCAGAGGATTCTTCTTAGTGAGTCCAACTACACAGATATTTTTCCTTTTTCTCACTTACTCAGCAGAAAACATTTGCATCCACATTTTTTCAGGTTTGCCTGATAGCTGTGAGGGAACCTTGCCTGTTGTAGCAATGATTGTCAGGAACACAAAGTCTGACATACCAGAGATCAAAGACTTCTCTGCCTAATGCAATAACAACAGACCTCACAGAGAGTTTGGAGAGGCTCCTTGGAGGTGCTGAGGAAGAGTCACAGGCTATGGTTGCTGTGTAAAATAAAAGCAATATAAAAGTTCTGGAGGAAACATACAGGTTGCTAGAGAAGCTGCAGCGAACTATGGTAGCATTCCCAGAAACGTTCCCAAGAGAAGGATTGACAAGGAGAAATTCAATAAGTAGTTAAGAAACTGTTAAGAAGGGAATTCAAAGAAAAAGGGAAATTTTGGGAACAGGGAGGGAGCCTCCAGAATGTAGCGGAGGTTAATCTAAACAGAAAAGAATGAGTTTGATGGCACGTCAAAGGTCATAGGGAAGCATTCAAATTGAGGAGGTTATAGAAATGTAGTAAGTTGTTTAAAAGAAGCAGCAACATCGTGGACACCTGCAATTCTCAACTGCAGCAAAGGACAGAAGTTGATTAAACCAAAGCAAGAAGGAAATGGCAAAGAAAAGCCAGAACAGACAGATCCTCTTCTTAAAATTCTTGCAGAAATATGAAACACCCATGTGAGAGCGAACAATTTTCTATGTAAATATTAAAAGCCCAAGAAGCTAGATGGAAGAACAAAAATGCCTGTTGTTAAAATATTATTCATACAACAGTCTTACTGAAAATTGGTGGGAAAAAACCCAACAGCAGAATACTGAAAAAGCAGAAAAGAGAGAAAGCCAAAAGCAGGGACTAAAGAAAGGCTAGTATTAGCATCTAGGAGAACCAACAAACACTCAAAAGTCCCCGTGAACAAAAAATAAACCAAACCAACTGGACTGAACATCAAAGTCTTATCAAGATTTAACATAGAATCTCAGATTGGTTTGGGTTGGAAGGCACCTCAAACATCATCTACTTCCAACCAGCTGCCACAGGCAGGGACACCCTCCACTAGACCAGGTTGCCCAAAGCCCCATCCAACCTGGCCTTGGACACTGCCAGGGAGGGGGCAGCCACAGCTTCTCTGAGCAATCTCTTCCAGGGCCTCACCACCATCACAGGGAAGAATTTCTTTCTAATATCTAATCTAAATCTATTCTCCTTCAGTTTAAGGCCATCATCCCTTGTCCTGTCACTACACTCCCTGACAAACAGTCCCTCTCTAGCACTCCTGTAGCCCCCCTTTAGGTACTGGAAAGCTGCTACAAGGTCTCACCCAAGCCCTGTCTTCTCCAGGCTGAACAAGCTGAACTCTCTCAGACTGTCTTCACAGGAGAGGTGCTTCAGCCCTCTGGTCATCTTTGTGATCTTCTTCTAGACTTACTCCAACACATCCATGTCTTTCTTGTACTGGGCACCCCAGAGCTGAAAGCAGTACTCCAGGTGGGGTCTCATAAGACCAAGTAGAGGGGCAGAATCGCGTGTGAGATTAAGACCTAGATCAAGACCTAGAGGACTGGTTATCCAATCAGGACAGAAACTGTTTGAGATTCTATGAAACACAGAGATAAGAAAGGCCATCAAAGAAGAAAACCAGCTATACTGGTTAAGAACTGCAGCAGCAGATGGAAACTGCCACCACTGCTTATGTCTCACACACAGCTGAAATACAAAATGAACAAAGACGTAAACAAACAAACAAAAAACCACCCACCCAAAGAAAGACAAAGCACTCAATCTGATCTCAAGAAGAGGAAAGAACCTAGTTCATAAAATATTACTGCTGAGGAGCTACTTTATAACAATGACGAAGGTGGTTAAGCAAACAAAAACCAAAATCCAAACACTACAATTGAAAGGGGGAGCTAGAAGCTTACAGATGAAAATATTTGTAGGTGGCCTGAGGAATATAAAACTCAGAGTCTCAGGCCAAAAGCTAATCAATGCCCAAAAACAACCTGAGAAAGACCAAACTGTGCCTGAACAGCCAAGCGGAGAAGCTTCTAAAAATTGTCTTTCAAAAAAAAAGCCTGAGAGGGGATAATAAAAAGGATCATAAAATTTATCAGGATAAATACAAATTCTCAATAACACAAGCCAAGAAAAGAGCTTGATAAATCATTTTTAAGAGTATAAAAATAAGTAGTAATTTTTTTTTAAACTTAATCAGGAGTTGGCAGCCTGCTAAAGGACTTACAAGCAAATATATGAAGCAGATATTAAAAAGAACTGTGAGAGGAGAGAAGAGCAGACCGTTGCAGAAAGGAGTTTGGGATTTTTTTGTATACGTGTTCAGCAGGGGGTAATTCTCATTCCAGAATATTCCACACAGGGGGAACACATCAGAAGATATGTCTGAAATTCAAGTATAAGGTACTACAGACAAAAGCAGGAACACGAAATGTAAAAATAATCAACAGAAACCAATAGGCTTCACCAGAAAGGGCCAATGGGACTCAAAGGAGAAAGAGCTAAATTTGCAGTAACATGTAACTTCCACCCTGAAGTGCCCCAGTATCCAAAGACAGGAATGTGTTGTGACGCCACTATCTCCTGGGATCCCTCTCAAAGACTAAGGCAAGTACCAGAAGTTCTGGTATGTATCCTGGGAAAAACTGTCAAAAACAAAGGTCCCACAGTGCCCACAGAAGTCCTCAAGACACCCAGGGTATATGCTGTTCCACATATCCATAAGCAATTTCAGAAAAGGGGTGACTAGCAATCTGACAAAGATGAGGGCTAATTATGAAGAGTTACAAAAAGATCTTCTAATGGTCACTACTGAGAAAGAAAATGGCAGATGAATTTCAGTGGAGATGTGTGTGAATTGATGCAGCTCAAACAAAATAACCCTAATTCTGTATACAGGACAACAGGCTCTTGGTTGACTACTGAGACTTAAAAATGGAGATACTTGCTGTTTATCACTGGTAGACCCATGAAAATATCACGCTGGTGCTCACTAGCAGTCAAAAACTAACCCAAAATGTAGAACATAGGAAAAGAATCATGAAAATCATGATGCCACCTAAGTGCATGATGATCACCATGAACAATTCTGGTCCTACCACCACCACCACTTCCAAACGAACGCAAAAGAACTACAAAAGATAGGTTTCCAAGGATGCTCTAAAGCTGAAACACAGTGGCTAATTACTGACAGAATAATGTTTGGTTTTAAAGTTCCATTTCTCTGAACACAGTGAGCACATGTGTCCTTTGTACAGCTCTTTAGACTTTTAAAAGTAGTGCCCATCTCAGACCATGAGAGAACAACCTCCCTTTGAGCTGCCTGCATGCAAATGTGTAGCCAGGGAACCCCATGTGTCTGTGACCATTCCTACTGTATCGTATCCCATGGAACAGAGGACAGACACCTATTCATACCAAAAACATAATTAATTGAAGCAGGGCAGGTGTGCCTTATATACAAATATGCCCTGTGCAAACCCCATGCATCCCATCTGGATGGCGAGCAGCTTTTCCCATTTCTTTACACATCCTCATTGGTCATAGCTGCAGTTTTCTCTCTTTTGATTTATTTTTACATTGATATGCATCCTCTCACCTTGTTAACCAATTCATATAAAATCTGGCAGTGATCACAACCATTTATTTAATTAGTTGGGGTTCAGAGGACTCACAGGGGGTCAAGGGAACATTAATGGGGCTGTCATGCCTTCTG
The DNA here is from genome assembly GCF_964237585.1 of Gallinula chloropus. Lineage (NCBI taxonomy): Eukaryota > Metazoa > Chordata > Aves > Gruiformes > Rallidae > Gallinula > Gallinula chloropus. Next base: position 76,124,933 of record NC_140086.1, on the reverse strand, counting down.
GTCATCCAGCACTACCTCAATCTTTTCTCTTCTACCTATCAAAAGTAGCTCTACTTTAAGACATTAATGAAAAACAAGATGGTCCAACCCAGTTGCTAGTGGCTATGACACTCAGCTGGTCCTCTTATAAAATTGTCCTACCAGATGACACTTGCCGGCAGCCACAGAAGATAAACCGCGTCCCAGAGAGCAACAACAGTTAATTACATTCTGCTCCCTGACGTGTCCCCTTCAGAAGGCAGCTGAGACAACATGCCGCAAAAGCAAGCAATGTACTTTGATTAAACGGACTATTTCAGGCTCTAGAGCTCATTGGCACCTAATCATATAATTTAGATTATTTTTAATGTAAATATTGTGATCAACATATCCTTCTTGCATGCTTCGTTCTACATGTGTTGGTTATGAATTCCTCTCCAAAACTGTGGCTTAATAACTTTCTCTACCTTGGTTTTCAGATGCTCTCAAAATCCTCCTCCAAGATCAAAATAAACTTAAAGAAACTCTCCAATAAATGCAACTACCGTTTATGCAACAGCCCAAATGTGGATATGGGAAAATAAACACACTTAGGAAAAATGTATGCTTTGCACTTAAATATATACAAAATATGTCACTGTTGAAAGAGGGGCATCAGTTAAACATTATGTACAATGCATTACTTCACAGGACTCAAAGACATGATTTTTTCAGATTAACTGCACTGAAACACATATTAAAAGTGAAATTACAGCCTGTCTAATGCCCGTATAGACCCGTGGAAGTCAGAAACACTGAAGAACTCCTTCAGTTGTTTGAGCTGCTTCCCACTGACAGTTACATATTTGGCTGTCACTTTCAAATCGAAGCTAAAAGGTGGCTTTCCCTCGCCACTTTACTCCTGACATCATAACTTGGGAATCCAGCTGTAACCAGGAAAAAATGTCAAGATGGAACTTGTTTAAAAGTAAGGACCGCAGAATTTGAAACTCGGAGCACGTGAGTGTCAGCACGGGAGGGAGCAGTGTTCATCCTAGAGGTCTGTTTAATACAGAGAAAGGTAAGCTTAGGCTTCTTCCTCTGATGGGTCTTTCAAAAACACATTTTGCAAGAATATTCCAGAGATTTTAAAGTATCAGGCATAATAAATAAGGTAGCATGAAAAATGCTTTTTAATATTGAAAAGTCACTGCTGTCACTGTGCAATTACTTTTCAAGCTTTTCCTAAGGTTTTGCAATACTTACTAAACACAGCTGTTGTTGTTATCATCATAGAAAAAGTTCTTGAAGTTTAAGCCCCTAAGGACACTTTCCTCACTCTCATATGCCTCTCAGTTCCACTGACTTCAGAACAAAGAGGTTTCTTATTTCATTTAGGGGGGCTGTGGAGTCTCCTTCTCTGGAGATATTCAAGACCCATCTGGACACCTACCTGTGTGACCTGTCCTAGGGAACCTGCTTTGGCAGGGGGATTGGACTCGATGATTTCTCGAGGTCCCTTCCAACCCCTACGATTCTGTGATTCTGTGATTCATTTTTGACTCCAGGATCAGGCTGACATTCTGCAATTGCACCCATAATGGTAACATTTCAAATAATAGTAACCAACATGTTAACGTACATTTGAAATACAACTGCACCAAAGAGGAGCAAAACTTCAGACACATTCACAGTAAATAGAGCAAGAGAGATTCCACTAATCCAGGCATTTCTATTTAGTGCTGTGGGCTGATTTAACCAGTAGAGTCCTAGTTTTGGCTAGGATAGAGTTAATTTCTTCCTAGCAGCCAAAGTAGTGCCCTGTTTGGGAGTGAGGATGGAGCAGTGCTGATAACACACCGATGTTTTAGCTGTTGCTGAGCAGTCAGGGACTTTTCAGCTTCTCATGATGCCCTGCTAACAAGAAGTGGGGGGCACCCAGGAAGCTGGGAGGGGACACAGCTAGGACAGGTGGCCCAAACTGGCCAAAGAGGGTATTCCATGCCAATTCCATCATGCTCAGCATAAAGGAGGGCTGGTGGGGGGAGGAGCAGGCAGCTCCAGGACGCACGGTTTTGGGGACGGTCCAGTTTTGGGACAGCTCTGAGCTGTACGGCCCAAGTTGTGTGGCTTGGTGAAACACTGCGTCATGTATCACCAGTTTCATATATTTTGCTATGAAGTCCCATTATTATTATTATTATTATATCTATTGCTCTGCTATCCCAGTAAACTATCTTTATCCCAACCCGCGAGGTTTTGGTTTGTCTGGTTTTCTTTCCCCTCCCTTCCCCCTTACCCCAAATCCACACACACACTCCCTCTTAGAGATTGAGAGGCTGCATGGTGCCCAGCTCTCAGCTGGGACACAAACACGACACACAGTTACCCCATTTCATTAAGGCACAGGTAAAGTATTAAACATCAGTGAAACCAAAACCAATGTGCTAAATTACTTTAGGGTTAAACTGATGTCACATCACTTGAAGAAGTACCTAAAATTCCACCACCTACCAGTCAGGCTTGGAAATTGTGGGGACTCACTGGGGCAGAAAATAAACCCAAGTGAGAGACTACGAGCACTTCCTGGCACAGGCTAATGGGGTGTCAGTGAGGATTACAGAACCTGCTTCTGGTCTGGACAATCTACCAACTCCTAGGGCTTGGCCAGAGTAGACTGTGCTTAGACCACCACAGTGGACTGCATCAAAGGAAGGAAAATCCATCCACCTAACAGGGCATCTAAAGCAAGAGGAGCGACTGCTGAGGAAAAGCTGAGGGAACTGGAGTTGTTTAACCTGGAGAAAAGGAGGCTGAGGGAAGACCCTATTGCTCCCTACAACTCCCTGAAAGGCGGTTGTAGTGAGATGGGTGTTAGAATCTGCTCCCAAGTAAAAAGTGACAGGACAAGAGGAAACGGCCTCAAGTTACACCAGAGGAGGTTTGGATCGGATATTAGGAAAAATTTCTTCATGCAAAGGGTTGTCAAGCACCAGGACAGCCTGCCCAGAGAAGTGGTTGAATCGCCATCCCTGGGGGTATTTAAAAGATGTGTAGATGTGCCACTTAGGGACAGGGTTTAATGGTAGACTTGGCAGTTTTAGGTTAACGGTTGGACTCAATGATCTTAAAGGTCTTTTCCAACCTAAATGATTCTGCAGGAGCACTAGCAAGCAGGTGCTGAGGCAAGTTCAAAGAGCACTTGTTTTCCTAAAAGACCTTTCAGGAGAAATAAGGTGTCTGAGTATTCAGCCTGAATTCAGTCTTGGTGGAAAAGGAACTGGGAAAATAGTCATTTTAGGATGTTCCTGCAGGACTGACCAAAATGGAGACATGGATAGGCAAATTTTACCTGGATTGGAAGAAAAGCAATCCCACTTATCCAGTCAGTGAGCAGGTCCATGGTGCATGCCATACCACTTAGGGTCTTCAAGAGGTCCCACAACACACAGTTCAGCTGGCTGAGCAGGCAGGTGGATAAAGAAGTTCTAACTACTTTTGCAAACCCTCCTGAGTGGCTCTGAAAAGCCTGCAGTCCACACAGGATCTCACGGGATTATCCAGTGGTCTAACACCAGACTGGTTGTACCTGCAGCTATCAGGGAAACACATCCAGGCCAGAGCACATCTTACCCCAGCCACCCTTTGGAGCACACTTTGAGCATGCAACCAGAAGCCACTGCTCTTGCACTCTGGAGCACATCTTCCAGGTTACAGAAACTTCAAAACTAGAATCATGGATGGTTGAAGAAGTGGATATTCAGACAATAGAGCTGAGGGCAAGGCTGAGAGGCCAGTGCTGATGGGTGCTGCTTCCTCTGCTCCTCCCTGACACAAGCCTGGAACAGGTTCTCACCAGAAACAGAGGGACTTTTATATCACATAGGCACCACTAAGAAGATCAGTTTCAAGTCAAGAGATAAAGAAAATATGCAGGTTGGAGAAACAGCCAACTGGGAGGATAAGTGTAGAGACAGCCTCACACTCCTCTGCACAGATAGTGCAATAGTACCTTGAATTTTCAGGATCATCTGAATCAGCTTCAGTGTCCAGAGGCTGTTTATTCAAGCCACAAAAAGTTCTGCAGAAGAAAATGCATGGAACTGCTTTTTTTCAGTAGGATCAGGAGTGATGCTCAAAGCAAAAAAGAGAAGCCAGGGAAAAGGGACAGGGTCCAGGTCCAGATCCACAAAATAAGAAGTTTAAACTGTTGACATCTTCTCATTGTTACAAATTAATAATCTGATTTGGGTCTTTTCTGAAATATGCAGAAACCACTGTGACAGCACTTTGCTTGTGTGGGACCACAGCTTGGCTATAACTGGGGATATAAGCACAGGATGAACACACTACAGGTGTTCAGATGTACTTTGTCCCCATGATGCTGGCACACCCAGTTGCTCAAGGGATTTGCAGATCAGTTCTATCTGTGCTAAATGTCCACGCCGCCATCAGCTTGACGTGACACACAGTGCAGTCTGGAAGATTCCAGCGAGAAGTTTATTCATTCACTGCATAAACACAGGGGTTGTGTTCACTAGTTAAAATCTTTAATCCAGGAGACCTCTTGAAGGCTCAACCAAAGAAATCTATTCACCATTTTTATAGGAGTTTTAAGATCCCCACCAATGGGTCAGGTATCTTTGCTCACAACATGGAACTTGAAACCAATTTTAAGCTAGATAAGCAGAAAGGTGTTCATAGGTCCATGGCAGATCCACTATGAAGTTGCCAATACATGAATTATGAATCCACATACCTGTCTGGATGCTCATAAAGAAAGCAGACAATCGTAGCCCAATCCATCATCTGTCTTATTCCCATTGCATCTCAGTAAGTAACAGCTCCAGTTGGGATGTTATTTGTGATTTTTGCCAGCTGCAGCAATGATTAGGAGTTGTGGATCCGCTGGTTTGAGTCACAATTTGTGACATTAAGTAGGTTTCCCATTGCCAGGGTATCCACAAAACTTTAATTTATTAAGATTAAAGTTCAAGGCTAAGTATTTTTCCAACATAGCCATACCTATGGTTTTATCCAGTCCTTATTCAACATTCAAGGCTATTCAGTATGAAGGATGAAAGAGAGGTGTGCAAAGTGAGGTTGCCACCAGCACCTCATTATCTCTGTTTCCAGGCTTGTTAGGTACCGGCAAACGAGACAAGCTCTTAGCAGCACTAAAAGTAACCAGGGATGTACTGGGAGTGTCATTAGCATACAAAACAAGAAAAGGCCTGGACTGATGTAGTACCAAGGAATGAAACCAGACACAAAGCTCGGCAATTTCTGCTTCAGACAGGAAGATGCAGCAATCTTTATGGGCCTGACTGAAGAAGTAATGCTGGCTACAGAAGTCGTACTCAGACAACTAAAGAGACTACTGGAAGCAACACTTGGCACAGATGGCAATATCCTAAGACTGTATCAAATAGCCAGCAACTATAGCTGCCAAATAGCCAGCAACTATAGCTGGAAGAATATGTTGTAATATTATGGTGCCTAGAGACAAGGAAAAAAGTTAGAAACACAGGATTTTCTCATGGAACATTTTAATAGGGGGCTTGAAAGCAGAAGTGTATGCTCAATTATAGTTGGAATTATGGAAAGGAAAGGCATTATAAATACACTAATGTTTGTTTTGAATTCTTCCTCATCTTGGTAGTAACAATAATCCGGCAGAATGAGTTAAGGAGGGATAAGATACCTCCTGGGTACAACCACCACAGCATCAAGCATGCAAACAACCCTTGTCTCTGCTTGTCCTTCAATTAGTGAGGATTTTCATGGTTCATTACCTTCCCCATGACTTAGCTTTCTTTTTTGGGGGATTGGATACTCTGGAGTTTGGACACAGTGTAGCAAATGCTTTGGTATGCTTTCAGTCTGCTAGAATTCCAACGAATGCTTTCAGACCTTGGGTATTCTTGGACTTTGGGAAGACAGCTGGTGGTCTTGAACCAAAAAAGCTTTGAATTACACAGGGCTGATCTCAAAAGATTTCCTAAAATTGCCAGAACTTTGAATATGGCTGTGAAGTTACAACACAGCTGTATTATTCTATGCAATTCAGTTGTAACAGAGCATCTCATGAATAGGGATATGACATCACCACAGCGTCAGTATGGTAACCTTTTGGTGTAGATGGATGAATTTTTCAGATCCAGAGTACTGATGAGAACATTACCAGAGGCATGCAGCAGATGCCCTTCTGCAGACACCTTGAGACACTGAGATGAGAATGATGAAACATGTCTTCCAAAGCTACTTTTTCCACGTAGACTTAAAGACTTTTCCCCTACAATTCAAGATGAGATTCTGATCAAGGAAATCTGGAACAGTTTGGCTGATGTCCAATTTTTACTAGAAGCAGGAAGGATTTATTTTAAACAGAGTAAGACCAATTAGAGGGAGAGATGATTTTCTGTCATTCTGACCAAGCGCCCAAAGAAATGGCACTCTCCAGTTCAAGCCCCAGGAGGCTTACATGACACTTGTGACGCTCTTCTCTTTGTGCAGAGACAGTTCCCTGCCAGCCACATTGGCAGCTACAAAGTTTTAATGTGTCCTTCAGAATGAGGCAGCTATCTTGGCTTTCAGTGCAGGATCAGATGAAGGTAAATTAAGTCAATCTGATGCCAGAAAGCCAGTTCCTGCAGCATATGCATTGGTCATGTTGCAGGTACACCTCCCTAGTTTATTGCACTCCCCCTGTAAGAATGATTGCCTCCTCCCACTTTTGCTACAGAAGGTATTTGGGGAGGTCAGTGATGTAGATGTGAAGCCAACCTTTAGTTTTTTGGGTTTATGAACTGGTAAAAAAGTTCAGGAATCACAACTGAGCCTATCAGCATGACCATGAACTTTTCAGGAACTTCAAAGAGGTGGCTGGGGGGGGTCATCACAGACAATCAGGCAGCTAAAGCAGAACATCTCATGGTGCTTAAGAGGGAAGGCATCAGAATGCCACATAGTAGAAGTACTTTTCATTCAACACATGCTCCACTTGGCCAATGAAACCATAGTAAGCATGCAGCTCCACATCAACAAACATCAACACATCAACAACCAGGCCTCAAGGGCTTTACAGGGTCACATGTAGCAGCAAGGATTCTGGAGACAGATAAGGACTTCAGACTAGCATAATGATAAATATGGCACAGCAGTCTTGCAATCTCTGAGCAAGGGCACGGGGCCAGCCTAAAACAAAACACATGTATGTAAATATATGGCAGTAGATTGGTGGACCGACAGTTTTGGACAAAGGGACAGAGAGAAGATCTTGAAAGACTTAAGTTTCCGCCCACTTATACCACAAGGTCCTTACCTGTGCTAAATGATCCTGATATCCCTGTTCGTTGTTTTTTTTTTTTTTTAATTGAAGCTTCTATCTACAGTCAGGGCACTCTTTATGTCTAGAAAATTCCCAGACAAAGACAAGTTAAGGCCTTCCAATAAACCGTCGAATTTGGGCATCATCCCTGTTGTCAGACAAAGTTTTGTTTAACTGCATAAGAAACAAAATGTCACAATCACAGGTATTTCAGATGCACTCACATTTTACTTCATGAATTTAAAAATTACTCTTTTTATTATTTTTTTTCTCTCCTACAAATTGCAGTTATATGGTCTGGCCAGGACAATACCGTTCTAGATACCACTAAAAATGGTCCTAAATTTTAGTACTAAAAAGGAGAGGGGGGCAATTAATGATTTTGTCCTACATACTACATTGAAAGAACAAGACAATAATCAGACAGAAAATACAGCTGACATCTAGCATTTCTAAGCACTGGAAGGCTCTCACAGGTTTGGGAAAATGATTTACTCTCTATCGATTAAAGCAGCAGCTAAACATGGATGACTGATCTTATTTTGCCAGTTTTTAGTCCACGCCGGGTACAGAGAAATAGAGAGGATAATTCGACACAGGAAATTCAGAGGTTGATACTATTGCTACACTATTTAAAAGTCCAAGCTGTGAATGGTCACCTTTCAAGCAGACTCTGGGAGTTGTCTATCTAGTAGTGTCGGAGGAGATAGAGCCTTAATTCCAAAGGTCAAAATCATGGTAATTTTCTGAAGCAAAACAAAACCCAAAGTCTCTCAAGAAACCTCCCTCAGTAACAATAAGAGTACATTGTCTGAAAGAAAAGTAATCAGATTTCCAGGCACACTTTGTAAGTAATCTTGTTTACTGTAATTTTGCAACAGCTTTTATAAATTTTTCATCTGAAATCAGGAAGACTACAGTTTGTATTCTGACAGGGTGAAATAGCTGAGTAAGTGGAATACATCCCTGTGTGGTTGGCTGTGTTTGAGAACACTTAAAAATACATTGCCATAAAAAAGAAAAGTTGACTCAGATATCACAGTGATGTATTTCAACAGCCAAATAAAAAATTAAAACAGAAGGAAAGTCTCTCGCTCCCATTGGGTTCTTACGGGTTTTTTTAGGAAAGCCTAGAACATAAAAATGGTTTGTGCTTCATGAATATTCATTTCTTCCTGAACTATGTCCGATCCCACCTTCCATGTTCTAAGCTGTTGCTTGAAGTACAAGGGAGAAACACAAACCAAGTGTTATGGCGAGTTGTTTTGGAATTTTGTTTCCACGATGGTCTTAAGCAACTTTCAGTAAAATCTCAACTGCTCTGTATGGAAACTAAAGGAAACAACTGTTAAGAAAGATTTCCTTTAACTTCAGATGCACAGCATAGACCTACACACAGCTAATCCACTTCACTTCCATCGTGCCTCCTTTCTAAAATCAAATGTCGAATCAATTTCGTACCTACTGGATTGGCAAAATAAAGACAAGGGTATTAATACTGGCTCTCACAGGTCAGGCACTCATAACTGCTTGCCCCTTTTATATCATCAGGCACAAAAAAATGACTGAGATTGCACAGCTATATAAGAAGAATAGTCTTTATTCAGGTGCGGGAGAAGGAGATCTTCAGGAATACATTAAGCACAAACGCAACCAGAGCTAGACTATAATAAAACTCTTTTAGGTGAAACTCTGGGCAAGGATCCAAAGGATTTTGCCCAACATCCTGTGGCTGGAAGTCCATATAGGCAAGCTTTCTCTCTGCCTGAAGTTACTTTCATCCGCTGACTGGAAACTTTAAGGATGAGCCCCACCTCTCTCTCCACTCACCCCGTCCAGTTGTTAAGCCACAGGAAGATAAAGGCTCAGGAAAAAGGTTTTAAAAGCATTTTTTTTTCCTCTTCCGGTATGTCTGGAATTCCAAATGCAGACTGAACTACAAAATGCACTCTTTCTGAAGTAGCCTGGCGAGATTCAGCCAGCACATAGTTTTGTTTCCATAACTTTCAATAGCCCTTCGATCTGGGCCCAGCGTTGTGCCACCGCTGCTCATGAACTAATTACCTCATAAATGGAATTAGGGAAATAAGTGTGTGCAACCTGTAAAGAAGCTGTAGATCATACCACAACTGAAAAGTGTGAAATTTAATGCTAAACACAGTCAATCCCAACTTCTGTTGCCTTGACTGTAGGCAAGTATCGCTGACACCTCCACACCAATCTAAGTCTCAGCCTCGGTATCTGCTGGACATCCATGTTTATCATTGGTCCTTTCAGCCCTGATGGACAAGCAGTCAAGTTAATTCACCAGTAGGTGCTAAGACTTTGAACCCATATTTTCTACATGGAGCTCCAAAACTGGAACATGTACAGAGTAAACAACTGAATTATGAGGTATCGCCGTTCCTGGCCTTACATCATCTTTTTTACAACTGTTCTGCATTTAGTAGGAATGGCACTTTAAACAAAAAGCTGGAAAAACAATGAATTCAAATACTAAAAGGAACTAAGGCAGCAATTAACTCCAAATAAAGCTAATCCTGCAAGCAGTTCCTGCAGTTTTTAAGACAAAAGTTTGGTCCTAACAAGCAAGAAAGCAAGATTCTCTGTCTGTTTAAGCAAACACTGTTATGTGCCGTGCCTCTAGAAGAGAACCCAGTAGATTATGCTAGCCTACTCATCCTCGCTTTTAGAGACCAGTAGCTCTATTCAACAAACATTAAGCTTTCCAGAAGACTATTAAAAGATTATTTAAGAAGAAAAAAAAAAGTCTAAGACACACACACACACCCCCCTCCTCAGTCCCCCATGCTTTACTTCAGAAGCACACGGTAATGCAAACAGCCTGCCTCTCAGCAGCAGCAGCGGCAGGAAAACTCTGTGAGGAGCAGGAATTTTACTGCCCTCTGCAGTTTGTCCCTTTGCCTTCAACGCGAGGGCAAAACGCCACAGAGATTTCGGGGTGAGACAGACGGATCCCGACCGTCACCTGCCGCCGCGAGATGTTTTCCCCTCCCGAAGGCCGGATGCCCCCACGATGGGCATGCAGGAAAGGTACCCGGCCGACCAAACTTCCACCTCCGTTCGAAAGGGGAGGCTGCGCTGTCCCAAAAGCTTTCCCGAGAAAATGGGTCAAACGGTGGAAAACGGTATAATGAGTGGGAGAAACAAGGCGCGGGGGGGGGGGGGGGACGGGGGGGGAGGATGGCGGGGAGCACGGCCCCTGCTTCCTTGCCATGAAAACCTTACTTCAGGCACCGGCATGGACTGCGTTTTTTGTGCGGCGATTTAAACCCTGCCACGGAAAGGCCGGCGCGGCGACGCTGCCAGTTGGAAAGGAGCGGAGCCAATGAATTAAGTGAATTAAACTCGATGCGCTTGTTGACTCAGTTCTCGCCCCATCAGCCGCGCTGCCTCCGTTCCGCCGTCGCCTCTAAACATCGGGCAGCAAAGTTTGGGCGGGGGATCCCCGGGCCCCGCAGCCGCTGCCCGCCGCCACCCCGGCGCCTCCCGCCACCAACTTTCCTCCGCAGGAGCAGCAGCAGCACCCGCTCTCGCCCGCCCCGTCCCGTTCTGCCCCGCCCGGCTCCGTTCGGCGGAGGGCGCCGGGTGCGGAGATGCCACAGCCGGGCGGCGGGCGCGGGGATGCCGGGCGACGGGAGCGGGGATGCCGGGTCCCGGACCGGGAGGGCGTCTCTTACCAGCCCGGAGGCGAAGAAAACGGCGAGCAAGGCCAGGCAGGCGCCCATCACGATGAGGAGCAGGAAGACGATGAGCGGGTGCTGCTGGCTCATGCAGTAGTAGGACTCGTAGAGCCAGTCCCGGGAGCGGGACTGCTCACCGCTCGCCCCGCAGCCGCCGCCACCCGCCTGCTCTGCCCGCTCCAGCAGGTAGCGGCGTCTCCTCCTCATCATCATCGCTTCTTGCCACATCGGGCAGAGCCCGCGCAACTCCCTCAGCGCCGCCGCCGCCGCCGCCGCTGCTGCAGGAGGCAGCCGGGGAGTGGAGCGGGGCGCGCTCCCGCGCGGGAGGCGGAGAGGAGGAGCCGCGGCGGCGGCGGCGGCAGCGGCATGGTGCGCCGGGCGGCCGCGGCCGCTGCGTAGCCAGCCCGGGGCTTGGTGCGCCTCCGGAAAGCACCACCCCGCAAGCACATGCCTTGCCCGGCTCCTCCGGAGGTGGGGGCGGGAGGCTCGCTCCTCCTCGCCGAGGAGGGGAGGGGAGCGGGCGGCCTCCCAGAGCGAGCGCCCAAGGGCGGCGGAGAGTGCTGGGAGGCGGCTCCGCGGGCGACCGTGAAAACAGCCCCTGCCCCGCGCCCCTCTGCCCCGGTGCCGGGAGATGCCCGAGGGGCAGGGGCACCTGCCGTGGCCCCCGCCTGCGCGCGGCCGGGAGGCATCGCCGCCCCCGCAGGGGTCCGGTGCTTCCGCAGGTGCCTCTCCCCGCGGCGACCGGGCGGCTGCAGGTAGCCGGGTGCCGTGCCGGGGGGTGAGCTGTGAGCCGCTCCTGCGCCCACCCGCCGCGGCCCCGGCCCGGCTGCCCCAGGGGACGCCGCAGCGGGCCAGCCCTGGGGCGCGCCGCGCCTTCCCGCGGGTGCGGGGCAGCACCTCCCCGCGCGAGAGGGAGGTAGGCTTGGAAAACTCTTTGAGGTGACTCCTAAGGGAGCGGGCTTGGCTGAATCTCCTTTTTAAAAACACATACTTCTTGGGTTTGGGTTCGGTTTTGTCAAAACCAAGCATTCGAGTTAGGAAACAGCACAACAGCCGTTTTCCGCAGCTTTTCTTGCTCCGAAGGACACCGTGCTCCCTTACAAAGCAGGCGCTTGAGACAAACTGGAATGCTCGTTAGTCTTCCTAACAAAGCAGACCCTTGAAACAAACGGGACATGTAACTGACTAAAGTTGCGTGCCCATCATGGACAGCATTTACCAGCCAAAGTTGTGTAAGCACACGCACATGATTCTCCTTCCCCAGCTCACTGCCTCCCTGAATGTCCCTCCTCACAGGACAAATCCCTTTCTGACCCACTCTCCGGCCTCTGCTGTTGCTTTGCTGCATCCTTTACCTCTGAGAGGATGCAGGGATGCCTAAGCTTCACAGGGAGAGGAAGAGACTGAAGTGACATGGATGCTACTGGGCCTAAATGTATCAGGAGCAAAAGGGATTTGGGCGTACTACAATACTGCAGAGGGTGAAAATTTGGGGCTACCATTAAGTGGTCATGAGACTTTTAGAAAAGAGGCTAACCATTAGCCCCATGGAAGAGAAGGCAGGTAACTAGGATCTTATGGACCAAAACTCCTCTTTAATGCCAAATAATGCCTTCTTTCTCTACCACTTCACGATTTTATCCAGAAGAAGAGTACCACCAGTGTAACAAAGCCAACAGTACATATTGCTTAGAAGCCCTGTCCTTATACTTCTTAAATTCCTCGTGTTTGACGCACAGATGAAGTCTGATCATCCCTGCACCCTCCCCATTCCTCTCAGCTGGCAGGAAGAAAAGCTCCTTGGCTTTCACTCTTCCTTCCTCTCAAGTGTTTGCTGGGGCCGAAGGAACAGATGAGGAAGAAGTAGAAAGTTTCAACTGCGCCCACTGTTCTGGGAGAGAGAGGGTGAAAAACTCAAAAGCAGCAATGATAAGATTGAAGGATGAACACAAATCTATGTGGGGAGAACATTCTGGCAGAATTAATTGCTGGGAAGGAGTTAGTAGAGGTGGGTGTGAGAATTTTTGCAACATGAAAAGGCTTTACTTGCAGTCACTTCAGAAATTGTAGAGTTGGCCACCCTCACTGTCACACACACATATGTAGTGGGATAAACAAGGGGAGTTTGAAAAAATCAAGAGACAAAAACCAGAATTACAACATAAAACTTATCTGAAAAGCAGATTGCAATATTTGGGATTTCAAGGCATCTTAAGTTTTGCTCTCTCAAGGATGGGAAGACCAACGTCACATATGTACTTATTTAAAATACAAGAATAATTACATGATGCTATATGGACTCATAAAAGTGTGCAAGATCAGAACAGGAACATGAAGCATGTTCTCTCTTCCATGTATACAGCAACCATCCCCTGAAAACTATTTGAAATGTGCTACGTTAATACTGGTGATAGTGGTTGTCTTTCTTCCCCTTGCTGATTGTTCTTTAATAGCTTTCTACTACTTTCTGCCTCTCTGAACTTGAAGAGAAAAGGGCATTCCAAAGAGTTTACTATGATGATCATGTCATTTGTTTGTTATTTTCAGTAAGATCTTATGCCTGTAACAGCTAATTCCTCATTATATTAGTCTCATGCAATTTCTCAGGAAATAAAATTATAATTCCACAGAAAAAGAACTTAATTAACCCAAATGCTGCCCAGTGGTATCTCATGCCTTTCCAGAGCGATGAGTTAAGCATAACTCTCTTCCTTTGTTCTGAAAGACCAGACATAAGGTGTTTCAATGGATGAGCAAAAGGAAGTGCCAAGTTATGCTTCCAATTGTCTCTGTTTTCTTTCCCACCTTACAGACTCAACCCCTGTACTTTGCTTCTCCAAACTAGAAACCTACATCTTTCAATTCATTCTTCGAACTCCAGCTAGGAACATCCCACAAGTTAATGTCTAGAACCCCCATCAGTCCTTAGAGCAGATTTACGGTTAGGGACAAAGGTCTGGTGGGAAAAAAATGTACTGTCACGTAATTATAACTGAGCCATTCTATATAGGGACAAAGTAATTAAAACTGCACAGTACCGAAATCTGAATTTGACCTTCTAATTTCAGCACTCTAGTTTTTAACTAACATATTCAGTTCCCACCCCCCCAGGATGCATTTAATTAAACGAACACAATTACAGTCAAATGTCAATTTTGTTGAAATGCTGTGTTTTTAGAGACCATTTTCCCTAGATAGCCTAAAATACACATCCTTACTTGGCTAAACCTGAAATTTCACTGTTCCCCAGAGGAAAGGAAGGTACAGTGAGTTATATAATCTAGAGTAGAAAAACAAAGGAGTTTCAGAAAAAAAGCTCTCGGTGTATTCCACCTTATTTCTCTAAAAGGGAAAAGAAGCAAAGCTAGCACTTAAGATTGTCAAAAACTATCCACTGTGGACCCTTGGGACTTCTACAACATCGAAGAATTTGCTCCTTGAGCAGCTGGTGCCTAAGCATCTGCTGTACCCCTCTGGAGAAGCAAAACAACACAGGACAAAAGGTTGAGCTCCACAGCTGCTTGTCAGAGCAACCATGTGCCAGAGGCATTACACTTTTCAGTAGCAGACTGATTAACCTAGAGAACTTCTGTCTGGACCATCTCCAAAGGCTCTTTCCAGCCTCAACTGTCCCATGATTCTGCAAGATCACAGCTTATTACTAGTGTCAAAGGATCTGTGATAGGTCCCAGGGAGAGAGCTGAATAGAAACAGAAGACAGAGGAGAACCTCCTGTTCCCTGCATCGCTCACTGCCACTTGGGCTTGATCAATCTCCATCATCCCTTTCCTTCATTTTCCCTTCCCTGCTGTCTTCTCCTGCATGGGTGTTCTGGCCAGGGATACAGACCATCTCTCACCAGAGGGAGAAGGGAGACAGATCCTTTGCTCTCAGCTACTCTGCTCAGCTCTAGGACAACCCTAACCACAGGAAATAAATTGCAAGGAAGAGATGCTGAATCCCACAGTCCCGCAACATAGTGAGCACTTAAAAGAGCCGCAGCACTTGGCCTGAGCAAAACACACGCCCACGAGTCCGCTGGCAGCCAGATTCCCTTCCTCATCAGCTGGTCACCAAAGTTGCCCAGAAGAGCAAACCCATTGCTGTAGTCTTGACACTGTTCTGCTAATGCCCACGTCTGTCAGGCTACCTTACACTGCGGGGTGATGGCAGGGCAAGTTACCCTGCCAGTAAGATTACCCATGGCGGATGGCTGAAGTACGCTTCCAGAGCTTGGCTGTGGCAGCATGGCCCAGGACAGATCGACAGGCCCTGCTTAGTTCTGCTCTCAGAGGACACCAACCCATAAGCCAGCCCTGCCATAAGACCAGTGCATCAATGCATCTGCCTTGTCTGCAGTTGTAGAAGGGGGGAATTAAGTTTTGTACGCAGGGCCTGGCTCTCCCTGTGACATTGAAACCCACGGGCTGAAAAAGCATAAATCTGCACGGGTGGTTACTGAACAACATTAACTTCTCCATCAGGGATACACAACTTTTTTAATGGATTTTTTTCTGTAATCGTTTTCCTGAGTTCAGTTATCAGGACTTGCTCTCTCAAGCTTTCTAACTGCAGCTATGTGCTACTGCTGCTCTTCAAAAAATGATGACAGAATTTCCAACAGAAATATATTTGATTTCACACATCTGGAGCCTGGCTAGATCCATTTTGATTTAGAGATGGACTTGCTTGAGGTGTTTAACATTACTATTTAAGGTGCTAAATTACAGTCTGACTGATCTGTAATTCCTTCTGTTCTTTCACTTTTCTTCCTCCTCCTTTTTGAAGCTAGTATCTAACATTGGACCTCACTCAGCCTCTGTAAACTATTAAAAGTAATTGCTAATAAGTATTAAGGTTCCTGAAGGAACTACTTGAGATCCAGATGGATTGAAAATACCTCAATAATTTCAATTCTTCCTTGTTTTCATCACAGATGGGAACTACATTGGTCATCTAACCACAAACAACCTGTTTATTAAAGATTGGAGCAAAACATAGATGAGTATTTTAGCTGTTTAGTACCTCCTATTATTAACTGAACAGCAGGTCAAACACAGTCTCCTTCTTTCAAAAAGCATGGTATGAATGGCAAATTATTCAGAAATGCATTAGTTTTCTCTCGGCTTGTGCCATGCCCTTTCTTGTTTTGCTCATGTTGTTCTATATACTCACTCTTCAGTTTGACTGAGTTTCCGAATTCTGTACCATATCATCCTTTTCCAGTTTCAAGACACTAACCTCCAGCTTTACGCCCCCTAATCTTCCATAGTGGGACAGTTTGCATTTGTGCTAACTTAGTAGCACTACTTAGGAAACCATCTGCTCTTCCAGATATCCTGCTTTCAGGTAGGAGATAGAGGGAAAGCAGGAGGAAAGGAATAGAACTCTCCAGAAATCTAAAACTGCTCAGGCAGTTTTATAAAACTCCAACGCAACCTCAAAACCAGTGCAGTAGGCAGCTCAGGAAAGACCAGTTTAATGTGTGACTACACTCTTACAGCATTAGAATGCATATAGAATAGGTTGATTAATAATGTGGAACATACAATAACACCGTTATATCATACAGCTTCATCTTGAGCCGTATTATCCCGCTTACCTGATTCCATAAAAAATATTGCAGAGCTAGAGATATATCCTTCAGAACACAAATAATAAAAAACCCCCAAAACCAAAACCCCCAAAAAACCCCAAAAAACCCCAAAACAACCCAGAAGGAAGATTTTCTTCTATTTAGTACATTTATAGGTGGGACTGTTACCGACAGGATTTAAAAAACAAGAGGGAATATGACAGATACACATGATATGAAAATGTTACAAAAGACTGCTTGGAATTTTGTGTTTTCTTTACCTTGCTTTTTAAGAAAAAGACTGAAAATTAAAGGAATTAAATGCAAAAATAGTAAGTAGGATATGTTATTTCACTGAGCCTGAATTTAATCTGTGGATCCCAGTCACAAAAGGATCTTAAGAACAAGAATTTATCAAGGTGACAAAATGGATTTTGCTTTAGATGGCTGTCAAAGTAAGTCTGATAATCACCAATGATAGCAGAAGTTACAAGGACTATTGATCCTATTGTTTCATGAGTAATCTCAAGTCAAACCAGTAGGTACAGAGATGAGACAAAAATATGCAAGGCAGATTATGCCACAATGGGGTTTTCACATCTTCCTCTAAACTGCTATGTGGCTTTTTTTTTTCTTCCAGAGACAAGTTGTTGGACTGGATTATTCTCATTCAGCTGGGGTAAATGGTGTTCCTATCATTTTAATTGGTTTAAAAAGATACTGATTTCCTGAAAACAGAGCAACACCATTGGTTCAAAGACCAGTGAGTCATACAACACCATCTACATATTCTCCCTGGAGAAGGAAGACATACATATGGTAAAATTATTTTGCTTGTAAATGTTTCGTTACACTCTTTACTCCATCTGCCCAACCCCCCAAAAGTAAAATGAATTGCACCTAAAGCAAAGCTACAACTATGCAGTCCTTCAAAATTATTGTAATGATCAAATCTGTTTACATGGCATTTACTGACTTACATGGGTTAATCAGGTTAACCCATACTACTGAACAGAAAAATATGAACGTAAATATAAACCAAGCAGTTTAAATAGATTCATGTAGCTACATTCATATCAAAGAAAACATATTCATATGTATCTAAAAAGCCTTTTTTTGCAATATCTCTGTCATTGTTTCAGTTTCTCCATCAATAGCTGTCATAGTCATTTTAAGGAAGGTCCCTCCTAACTGGAGCAGTTAATGACAGTATAAATTAATGATACAGTCCTGCAAAATTCAAAATAGGAGCAGAGTTCTGAAAATACTTTAAAACAAATGAAAGTCTATATATGTTACCTCCAGGACTTCTGTCAGACTTTTTGAAAACTTGGAATTAATCAGTGAAATAAGGTTTTGCAAGACAGGAAGACCAGTATTTTTCCTAGAAGAAGCATTTCCTGCTGTTAATTTTATAGTCGTCTTTGCTTCAAGAAAGTCAGTCTGGGCTCATTATTTTATAATTATTGTGCTATTATTTATTTAATGGCCATCAGTTACTATTTTGCTTAGACAAAAAAACACTCTGGGAAATGCTATCCACAAGTTAATATTTAAATTGGGTTGGACTTCAGCACAAAACTACAGAAGAGTTGAACGTCTGTCCAGACTGAGATTTCAGGTAAATTTTGTCCATAGTTTTCCCACTTGTCAGAGCCATACTGTCCCATTCCTGCAGAGGTCCTGTATTTCTTCCTCTCCTTCTCCACAGCTTCAGCACGTTCTGACAGATGAGTGCCACATGCTCCTTCCGGAAAGGGAGCAGGCACTGCTTGCTTTCAAACAGAGCTCTGCTGAGCTACTTAGTGCCCTTAGTGAAAAACATGTTAACCACAGATGGCTTCCAGAATCACATGAAGCAGTGCGAGGTAATGGTTTCAGCTGCTTATTTGATAAGAGCACCCAGCTGACAGCAGAAAGTCGTAAGAATTGGTAATGTTCCAGGACCCAAGTTTGGGGACCTCTGCCAAGAGCAACAGATCCCAAGATTTTGGAGATGGTGTTATTTCTGTAGTAAGGCAGAAGGGACCAAACTGGTACTGAGGACAAGAGGTCACTCTGGCCATGAAGTACAGTCATATTGCATGAGTAATATGCTGAGGTACTGGGGTTCAGGACACTGGAGTGATTTTGTGAAGGGAGGCTTTGGGTGTGTGGTCTGAGTCAGGTCCTGGCACAGCATCACCTTAAACATAGCAATTGTGTGTTGAAAGCACGGCTTAATCCTACTGCAGCTATGGCTACGGAGCAGGGAGCTGGAGAGTAAATGTCATTGGCAAATCCAGCCCAAGCCTTCGCCTCACTAGTGAGGTCTAATGTCACATTGGGAAATGCTTCTCTAGGCAATATGAGGATTACCCAGTTGTTGTTTTAGAGAAAAAGTTTTTTTGTATTAATCAAGAAAATATTCCAACTTCAGAAATTTTCTCCAAACCACCCGACCGCATACAGCTGCATACCGCTGATGTGTGTTTAGAACAGGAGCATGTAAATGGATGATGTATCAACTTCTCAGATATTTGAGGACCATCTTAGCATTAAAAGTCTTTGTGTAAATTTTTCCTTTTTTTGGGATCAAGATCTGGACTACGCCCTTAGTCATATGGTTTGATGGCTCCTGTGAGGAGCAGGGAGTTTGACTCAATGGTCCTTATTGGTCCCTTCTAACTCAAGTTGTTATATGACTCCATACTATATTTCACCTCAAGCAGCTATAAAAAAAATACCCAAGTTTCTAAAGTACTTTATGATCTCTAGGAAAGAAAAGTAGCTCAGCAATAAAGACATTCTTTCCTACTTGTATAAGGCTGAAACATTTTCCACAGGGTTTCTCAGCAAATACTTAGCATAACGCTTTGCGTTCCTTGTCAGTGTCCAGTACATAAATGGCACAAGGTACCTCTGACCTCCAGTAAATTGAGGGGTTTTTTTATAGATAGGCATATTGTAAGTGACTTTGGTGTTGTGCATATTTTTATTCAGTATAGCTCTCAGTTGTAATGTTCAATGATTCTTGTTTTTATAGTCAACTGTTTAGAACTTACGTGGCTTTTCTGTGATATGTTAAAATACAGTGCTCAGTCTCACAGTCATAGGAAAACATCCAGCAAATGAGGCTTCTAGGTTAAAACCAGAATAACCCTGATCATGTTTTTTATACCAATATTGTCAGTCTCATGCTTCTCAGATGCATGTTTATTGTTATTTACATCGTTACCAGGAAACCACCCATCCTAGTTTGAAACAACCACTTAATGAACTGCTCTCTACTCCATGCTAATTAGGTGAACATTGGACTACTGTGATTACATTATGCTTACTACAGTAAATTATATATAATAACTATCACCACATTAGTATGATAGAATGCTTTTACATCACCTGATTTTCAATTTTAGGGCACGACCAGTGATTCTTGAACCATGAAAATACAGAGTTTTATGTAAAAAGCAATTCAAAATAATACGTAGAGGAAAAAAATGTCTTAGCAATTATGTTACTGTAAACATTCATATATCAATAGCTCACATCTTGATTACTCTGCATAGTTTCCATCAGGGGAAAAAACAATAAAAATGTTTTGAACATAAAAAGCTGCGGGAAAGGATGATGATCCCATTTGGAGGGGGGACACAGTGGAAGAAGACTCTGTTCTTAAGATGATGTATGCCTCCAATCTGATTGCAACTTAGGAAAGATGAAAGCTGTAAGGACAGTTAATAGAGAATGGGCATTCATTTTTTTCTATAATGCAAAACTAACACGCAGCTGGTAAAACTGTCATACATAAGGCTTAAAGCAAAGAAGGATTTCTTTTCAGAACAACAAAAAAATCCCACAACATAATAATTGCAGTATTCACTGCTAGCCACTGTTAAAGAAAAAAGTATAAGTGATTTAGACTATAAAGTATCAGTTGTTTAGCTACTGGCCATATACTTACTGATTCAAAACAATGAGGCATCAAAAATTCATATGCAGCTAAAGAGTATGTAATAGAGGATATAAAGATATACAGCAAATGTGACAGACACACAAATACTTTAAGGATGTGAGATACAGACAGTGCTGTATCAAGTACCAGTTAAAAACAAACGTGAGGCTTTAGAAAGAGCAAGACGCTACCCTTACTTTTAAGGACAGGGTAGCAGGAGTCACAGAAAAAAAGAAGTAAGTAGACTCAGGAATAAAGAACAAGCAACAGCTTGATGAGAGCTACAGGAAACAAGTTAAGGATCGATATCAAAGTTGGAACATTTTTCTAAAGACCAGCATCAGTCTCCTGCTAAGCAGCAAAGTCAAGAGAGAGAAACAGACTGATGAAGAAATACAGGAGAATGTTTACATGACTTGGTAGTGAATACTCAGAGACAGCTGTGACAGCAATGTAGGAGTATTTTGGAAAGTTATCAACATAGAGAGAAAAGGAATTATAAGGTAATCTAATAAAGAATAAAATTAGAATGAAATCTTCTTGTTACTAAAAATATACAATTATAAAACAATTAGGAGCGTACTTTAAAGAGTTCCTTCATAGTGAAGCAGATTGAAAAACAATACTGACCATTTTCTAGGCAGATGAGACATTTAGGGAAGAGTAAAATGCATAAGCTAAACTACAAGTAAAAATTTCAAAAGAATTCCCAGGAGCAATTTATGGAGTGTTCATAATTGTCACAGTGAAATACTAAAAGCGAGAGAAAAACCTCTAATGTAATCTTATCTAATTTATCAACTGATTGTATTGGTCTTCAAATTTGAAAATATCCAAAGATATTTCGGAGAATGATGCAACGGGGCTGAAACTAGTGATCTTTAAGGTCCATTCCAACCCAAACCATTCTTTGATTCTATGATAACTTTTTGAATTAAAAACTAAAAAATAAAAGAAAAAGAAAAAAAAAGTTTGTAATGATTCCTAGGCTATGAAGTCTTGATGTTGCTATTGCACTATAGTTTTATATTTTAAATGGGAGAAACACAGTAGCTTTCTGGATCTGTGAACAGCTGATTAGTTTAAAATCAAACATGTTCCATTCATTGACTGCTTGGGAAAAAAGTTAAAATCTATAAAAACTGCACAAGTATTTTGCAATCAAGGTCACAGTAACACATTATGAGGTTGTAGAGAGTTTGTACCTGTTTTCATTGTTATCAATACCTAGTTAACCTAGGGGATTGTTTTTCTGCTGTGTTCCCTGAAGTAGCCATACAAGCATCCCTTTCATTACCAGATTCACAGATCTGGTTGGAAATCATGAAGGCTAATGATCTTTGGTGCTATAGAAGACGACAGAGGATATAACAATGTTCAAAGAAAATCAGGACTTAAACAAGTTATTCTTCCATAGACCTTGTTCAATCTTAAATTCATTGATGTTATTAGATTAACAGGGCTTACAAACAGAACTGGAAAACCTTTCAGGCACACATTTCTTTTACATCAGTTCCCATGTCTGAACCTAAAGCTGCAGAATGTATATTAAATACAGATTGGAGAAAATGTCCTGAGTTTAAGTGAGATGTTTCTTTATATTCTGCAGAAGTGTGGAATTCTGCTGAAAGATGCTGTGAAGGCTAAATCTTTCCAGGTGTTCTGATAGCAACTTGAAATGATTGCGGGCTGGTGGGGGGAATCTCCTGGTGGCTATTAGGCTCGGAAACAACCTTCACTTCAGAAAGTTCCCATACATTTCTTTATCACAGCCACAAATTACTGAGGGCTGAAAGAGGAGTCATCACTACACATTTCATCCAAGTTTTATATACCCAAGTATTTTAAGTAGTCTGAAAAAACAAATATGTGAAAAGTTTATTTTGCTCTGTGGTTGGATGCTTCTTTTACAGGTTGTCTCAGCTGCAATTGCTCAGCTTCCAGCTGTCTTCTGTCCGTCCTGCAGATAAGTTTTAATCTTATCTAAAGGTTACTAACTTGGCTTTGCTTAATTTTTGTGTTGCTTCTACCGGAATCGTGGTAAAAAGATGTACCAAACATAAGCAACCATAGTGTAACTAACCCTAAAGAAATGAGGAAACATGACAAAATAGTTCTAACAAAACCCAAAGAACGAGCCTTCCACAGTGTGGGGAGTTTTTCTGAAAAAACTTGGGACACCGAAAACTTGCTGTAACAATCCAGTGGAAGGGAGAGAGCTTAAAGGGTGTTGATTTTGTTACATTACTAGCGACCTTTACTAGAATTAAGAAAGTTGGTAGCATTGTTCTAACTGGACTACAAATAAGTGGTTGTTACAGTTAATTAGACTGTTACAGCATTATACTAGCAGTGAAGCCCAGTCAGGGATCTTCACATAACGTGTGGTCTCTTGGTTACTTGTCATGAACATAATAGTAAGCATTTGCTACTGGCCACTACTGGACACAGGTTCCCAGGATGAATGGACCTCTGATCCCACTCAGTAGGACCTTTATTAAGAAGAATCTTTGAGAGTATTATCTAAATGGAGTGCCCAAACTATTCTGTTAGAAGCATTTCAAAGTTTTCTCATCTTGGACAAAAGCAGTTTGCACATGTTGTAATACCTCTGCTATTATAATTTGAGTTTCTGGAGTGTTTCAGAAATTTTGGAAGATTATCACTAAGGCTGGTAATAGAAAACAGATATCTTTACAACAAACAGATCAAGGGTTGCAATTTAAGTTCTCACCCACACTGTAATCTCATCAAAAACCGTAACTGTACAAAAACAGTAGTTAAATTCAGTACTACATAAGCATCATTCAGAAGTGAGCTGCAAAGGCATTCCCTTTCCCTCTTTTACTTTTCCTGGGTAACTGATGAATCCAATTAACTGATGAATCAAAAAAACCCCAACCCAACAAGCAACCAGCAAAACCGTATTCAGTGAAGATTAAACCGTCCAGAAGCTGAAACAGATCTGCCATCCAAACTGACCAGATGACTTCTGGCCAGTGAAGAAGGAAATATACTGGTCAAGAAAAGTTTAGATAAAACACTACTTTCATCCTTCTCCCTTCTGATTCCTGTATAGGAATGGCCTAATCACAGTTACAACACAACAGGAACAGTCTTTCTTCCTGAAGACAGGTATTCATAACAATGATAAAAAAGCACAAAAAATATTAGTCTTAGCGTTTTGCCAGAAACTTTAAAATGTGAATAAACTAGTTAAAGACAAAACAATCTAAATTATACAATTACTGATAGAAACTGTAATTTTAAAATAAGGTCATTCTTTTATTATTGTTGGGCCAACTCCCAAGGCTGTCTAAATAGTGATAAACCCCATTGAAATACGTCTCACCGTACTCAAAGGTACTGAACATCAACACCTTGATACAATCTGTTTCTGCAGGGATGGATGCTCAGCATTCCTAAGGGTGTGATTTATAGAACTCCTCCAGTCAAAAGAAAAATAATTCTCCTTCAACTTTATGTTTCCTTTCAGCCATGCTGATTTCTAAAAAAGTAAAAAGCCTTCTGTATGAGCACTACAAATGGACCTAAGTAACTTCTGGATTAAGTGTCACTCAATTTATAAACCCTTAAATCACTCCTTGACAGACAGCTTTGCTCATTTGAAATTCTGTAAAATACTGGAATGCTTTCAATGCATAGGTGATGCATAAGGCTACTCTGGTGAATATCTCTGGGTATCTGTGGATATGCTCTTGGTGATCACAGCCATTCATTGCAAATGCATAGTTTCAGAATTTTTCAATAGGTGGAATGACAGTTCAAAAAAGAATTGCAAAAAAAGATCATTTGTGAGATGCAAATGCTATATAAATTAGACAAACACAGAAACAGAAGTGGAAGAAGCAAGTAAATTCATTCTTCTGTTTAAGTCAAAATTCTTTAAGTAGATTAATTTAAAATGCAAAAAAATTCTGAGGGAAAGGACATCACCATTTTACAGATCAAAAAACAGAAACAGAGGGCAAATAATACAATCATGCCCTGATAGCACTCTGACATTCCTCACCCCGCCCACCCCCCCTTTGATAAGAATATGTTTTGAGAGAAGTATCTGTGACTTAGAACACATAAGCTATGACAGATCTTAGAGGATTTGCATTAAATCACCACCCCCTTCCCAGAACATACTGGTAATATTCATTACACTTTATTATTTACCTCATATTGTAATAGAAAATGCACTAAATACCTGTTGGATTAAGGAGCTCTTAGGTGAGCCTGGAACCTATGAGTATGCCAAAACAACTTGTTTACCTTAACACTGCATGCTTTCTGATGTTGCAAACCAGAGTGAAGGGTCAGTGGAAGAGAAGCTGTAAGAGTGAACATATGAATAACTAATATATGATAAAAAGAATAACGGGCTTCCTGTAACACAGGGGGCCTCCATAATGCCAGAGGAAATCAGGCATGGGAAGGAAGGAACCACAAGTACGATTGAGTTTGAAGGTCTTCACACCCTTTGAAAGTTAACACAGACCTGGCTTCACAGTGGCACAAATTAAAAATAAAGTATGTGAAGTGTTGACCCTTCACATACAACCTTAAGAATACAACTTATTTTGATTTTCCAGGATATTTGAGGATTGAAACGAGAAAGTTTAGCTCAGAACAAATATTTATCCTGACTGAAATCCCATTTGGATAAATACATTCTGCTGGTAAGACAGTCATTCCCAATATGAAATATTCACTGCCATATTTGCCAGAGGTAGACTTTTCCTTTCCCCTTATCTATAAATAACTGCTTTACTTTGTTTTATTACTGAAAATATTGCTTCACTTTGCTTAAACAGGGGATATGATTATCATAACGTTGTTACTGTTATTATAAGCAAGACAATAGCATTAATGCAATCACAAAGATGAAAAATCAAGTGCTGAAAATGCCAGAGCAAAGGCTGAAAGCTTTAACAATACCTCAGGTATTTATTTATAGCCCCAAGAAACTGTAACATACTATAAAACAGTGTGAAACGTGTTATCTAGGATAACAAACCTATATATGGAGCATACATTCTTCCTGACTGTGTTTGCTTTATAGATTCCTGTGATCCACAAAGCATACCATGTTTAAGAAATAATAGAGATTAGCATAATAGGGAAGGAATAATTAAACTAAAATGTTAGGAGAGAAACTTCTTGTTCTTGGAGCTTTTATTCTGTTAAGAAAAATAAAATTATTATGTGAATGGATTGCTTACTTGGAATCAAAAATGAAGTCATAGACTAGTGCTGAATAGTTATGTAAGAAGGTGGCATGCAACCTAATTGTGCATAGTATCAGGAAAAACATAAAATTGGTATCAAAATACATGGCTGTCTGAATTATAGATCAAGTGCCATACAGTCAACTGGGCTGTGAAAAAGTAAGACCACAGACTTCATGCTTTGTGATAAACAGGTTGGCAGAAAGAGTAAATTCATTTTGCAGCAATGGCAGATTCACAGGCGTCGAGAGTTGGATATTACATGGATCACAGAATATGCAAAGTTTCCGTCTCCCTGGTGTCTCAATACTGCTACCAGGTGTAGGAAAAGGTGGCAAGTTTGAATATTACTGGAATCAGTAGAGCTCATCACAGCAGAATAAAACCCAACAAATGAGACATGACTTTTTTTTTCAGAAGAAAATTACAATGTTTATGATTAACAGCTTTAGCTGAAGCCCAGGACAAAGTGGTGCAATTCTGGATTCCCAAAACTTTCCTGAAAACATGGATATTAATTCAATACCACAGTACATCCCGTGCACTGATGGCCCTATTGCTAAGAACAGTGTAGGAAACAGTAACTTTAAAATGTTTAAAAGGAAAAGTTATGCACACCATTATGGGCCAGGAGATACAGAGCAAGTGAGATCACCATGCAGGGCTGGATGCAAGCATAAGACCAGACATTCAGGAGCGGCAGCAGATTGGCAGGTATTGTCAGTCCCAGTCTCCTGTCTTTGCAAAGGACATTCCCGGTTGGCAAATAAGCTGATCTTAACACCCCTCCTAAGCCCCCCACTTTCCTTGTTCTCTGTCTGGTTTCACTTTTTTAGTTTGACTGGGTTTTGTTTGCTGTTTGGGTTTGTGGGTATTTTGTTGGGGTTGTTTTGTTCTGGCTATGCTCTCTATGTCAGAAAATAAATATTTAGGTCCACAGAAGCGGTGACCAGGAAGGATAATATTAATAATAGGTTTTGATACTTTTTCTGTTGAACAACCTTTATGAATTCTTGGAAAATGAACTTTCCTCTTTAAAAAAAAGAAAATTGTAGAAGAAAAATCTGGGCCAGATTAAAAAGATTAGTAGAAAAATGATAATATGAAGGAAAAAAGTAAAAAAAGATTACACCATGAAATTATGTGTAAGAAATGTAACAGCAAAGCTGTAATGATAAATGATTTTTTAAATGGATAGGATTGTGAAATCAAAGCCAAAGACCTACCAAATATAAGGGAATGCTGTGACAGGCCCTGTGGAGACGCCTGATGGTTAGACATATTCTTTTTCCAGGGTCAGTTGCATTCATACGTCTATCAAAATAAATATAATCACAAAAAATTAAGAGTCCACTCTCTAACAGAGAGGGAATATCTGGGTGGAAGAGATGCTTTCAGGTCAGCTAGACCTGATTTAATTTCATCCTAAGTACTGGTCGATGATATCTGATGTCTGTCCATGACAGGGAAGCAGACTTTGGAGAAAGAAAATAGCTCAGTCAAGTTTTTAAAACTATCTCAGAAGGGATTCTCATACTGAAACCAGGGAAACAATCCACAGATGAAATTATTATAAAGTGGGTGCAGTGCTGCTAGAGATCTGAAAATCTGATCCAAGACAGCAGCTATTTGAGACTTTTAATGAAAGGAGGGATCTAGGAAGATGCTGTGCAAGTCTGTCCTAAGTCTGGTCCTGTATCATATTTTCATGTGTAGCATGGGTACAAGATAAGGGAAGTGAGATCAAGTGAGATCTGCAAGTGAGATCAAGCTGGAAAAGAACTCAAGTATAGCTGAAGTAAAATTTAAACTTAAGAAGGTGGGGATATGCTATAAAAAAGTAATATTTGGCTGTGCAGGTGGAAACACAGTGCTACATGCAGGTGGGAGAAATCCACTTTATACAGAAAACAAAAACCACCTGGTCCAGCATGGCCCTGCAGAAACAGATCTAAAGGTCACCACAGAACACAAATCATTGTATGTCCCCTCAAAAAGCTACATGCCCAACTGGAGTTTATAAGCAGAACTACAGCCTACATTATATACTGTGTGATTCTGATGCTCCACTTAGCATTGGTGAGGCAACAGCTGGAAAACCATGTGCAGAGACTGGCACTGCTGGTCAAGGAGGAGATTGACCAGAGCAAAGATAAAATAAAAATGAGAGTGATTAAAAGACTGGAAAGCACTCAGGGAATTTGAGGGAAAGAGAAGGAAAAACCTAAAAGAGAAGGGAATAACAGGGAAAGAAGGGTAGCAGGTATATTGGGATATTTTTGGAAGTTTGTAGGATTCTTGTGTGACTGGAACAAGTTTGAGAGCAGGTGGGAGAATGTATAGAATGGTAAGTGGTCCTGTTCTGGGCTATGGCATGGACTAAATGATCTCTAGAGTCTTTTCCTCCAATTCTATGATGACTGCTGCAACGGTGTGGCCATGAAATTCCAACAATTCCAAGTTCCATACTAGATGACTGGGTTCAATGCTTGTGATCTTTAAAGCAACCCTGAAACATGTAATGAAAACCAGTTTTGGGATAAACTTGGTTCAACGTCGTCTTGATTTTCAGAGACTGCTGCCTGTCTACTTGTACTGCCTTGTGCAGACTTTAAAAATATTTCAGCAGGTGGTGCTGTTACACATCACCTTCCGCGTCTTTACCCTGCCACCTGAGCACATGGCAGTTTTGGGAAAACCTCTGTGGGTTATGCAAAGGTGTCTGGAGAGGAAAAAAAAAAAAAAAAAAAAAAAAAAAAAAAAAAATCACATTTAACAATCAGTCTTTGGTGTAACTGTAAGAGTTGTGGAAATGGGAATGGTCTAGAAAGCTGATTGCATAAATCAGCTTGGCATAAATCATCATTGCATAAGTGATGTGGAGAAATGTAAATCTAAATTGTGTATGTGTATGAATATCACAGAATTGTAGGGGTTGGAAGGGACCTCCAGAGATCATCGGGTCCAACCCCCCTGCCAAAGCATATATATGTGTGTGAATGTATATTTTATAAATATATCTGCTTCACCAGTTTCTCCTTCCTTTGGTGTCCTGGATATGACTTTGCAGAGGGACCACACAGCCTCAGAGTAGAACTCTGCTGTCCATGACTGGTGTATATACAGCTGTAATGTGTAAACACATGCTCTGTGACTATGACAAGAGCAATTAAGATTAATTCATTTAGGGACTATTTTTTATTGCACAGCATAAAACAAGCCTTCTGTAGTACATGGATGGCAAAGATAAACCTTATATTTACATGAAACCAAACTAACTTTGGGACTCTGCATTCTAAGTATAGAAAATATTCATATTGTTTTCTAAATATTCTCTTTAAAATATATGTAGTTGAAATATTTATAGTCAATCTTTTTTATATTAAAAATACAGAATACATACAAACTTTCATTGAAAGTACCAAAAAATAATTTTTAAAATTGTAGAATCTATAAATCTAGGCTAGAGGCAACCTCTGAGTCATCTAATCCAGGCAGATTCCTGCTCCAGGACGGGGCAAACAGATGAGGTTTCTCAAGGCTTGTGCGGGTGAATGGACAAAGATTCCATAACCTCTCTGGACAACTTGTTTGATTGATTAACAGCCTTCAAATAAAATTGCTTTCCATTAATCTAATCAGAATTTTCTTTGTTGCAATTTAGGTCCATTGTGCCCTGTGCAATGTGGTCCGCAACTCTGAGAGGATCCTGGCTCCACTTTCTCATTAATCCTTCCTCCTTTCCAAGAATTTTTTCCCCCACTGTATTTAATGATGTCAAAGGTAATATACATGGTGGCATTATTAGCTTGTGATGTTGTATTTTACCACAAGAAGGAAATCTTATCTTATTCCTTTGGATATAATAAAAATAAAATAATATGTATTGTATTTAAATGGCCGTGACTGCAGTCATTAAAGCCTACCAAATGGTTTGAAAACTGATTTCTGATAATAGTGCTTAACAAGTCTATAAATAAGACAGATTTTGAGCCATCTTTCAGCTTAGGGATGAGTTCCACATGTTTGTTAATTTATGTGAGCTGTATGACTAAGGACTTCTGAATTGTCTCCAGTCGCTTTTAGCAACACAAGAAGCGAGTGGAACCCTTCTCCTGCATGGGTTTTGGTTGTTTGTTTTTTCTAATTTAGAACTTTTGTGAATTGTTCTATTTTTGATTGAGCATGATAATGTATTACAATGTCTTGTTTGAGCTCTCCTATATTTACATGCATATATATGTATCAATTGGATATAGATATGGAGGGACAGAAGTATTTTGGGGATATGCAACAAGCCAAGGTTGTACTCACATGGAAAGCAGCCTCAAAGAACAACTGGTCAGGTAGTGCAAGATGTTGAAGAGGTTTCAAGAATTCAACAGGATGAATCAGTTAAGGATCAGTTGTTGGAGAAAAAATGGAGAATATATCCTCATAGGAAGAAACAAAAATGTCCTCAATTTCAGGGTTAAAATGAAAGGGCTGTTTTACACAGTGAAAGAAAGATGAAAGAAATTTCTACATCATCCAAATCCTTGAAATCCTTACCCAAATGCACCTGCTGTTCCTAGGCAGTCTCCTGTTACTCAGAATAGGAAGTAGCTTATTCCTGTGAAGGTCAATGTCACCAGAAGAACCCAGATTTGGGGGGATTAGAGGTGTTAATTGGTTTGATTATTTGTCTGATGTTTGACAAGTGTTAAGGCAACCTAGAGAGTGTTGCAGATCCAGTAGCACGTTTTCTTTGCACAGATTGCCACACAGCCCTAAGAATGTTTCACAAACACTATCAGTGCTTTTAGTAGAGTTGCTTTTGTAGATCATTTTTAACAAGAGTGAGGAATTCACAATCTAGCCCTGATATTAAACATGCCATAGAATAGAAACTGTAGATGTGAGCTCTGTATTGCAAGCACTTGAAAAAGGCAAATGTCATCTCTTGAACTGAAAGCATTCTAAAAATATATAGATTTTTGCACAGAGACTTGTGTTAATGATAGCTCAAATCTAGAGCTGTTAGATGAAAGCAGACCATCAAAGGAATCCATGATGGCAATTCTCACTTGGTTTAGAGCTGACTTTGACATAAGAGCTAGATCCAGCAATAAACATGTGGGAATAATTACCCAAGTGAGCGAATGGGAAATATTTGCAAACTTCCAGGCAGATGATTCTTGCTCTAAAAACCACAACAAGTTAAGATGTGTTCTATTACTTCTGTTAATACATTGCTCGTGAAAGGCAATCATGTATCAAATTGAGACAACTGTCTTGATCTTCCTTTACCTCTCTTGGTCCAAGCTATGACTGCAACTCTCAGGATTCCAGCACTGTGTCAGCAGGCTGCTCATTTCCACTTTCAGGCTGTTTGAGGTGGGCATGATGCTTTCCTAGCCAGGGTACACTCTGTAATTGAAATTGATTCTGTTGATTACAATACCTATCCCAAGTGCACTTTCACAAAGAGGAAGAAATAATTTCCATACTTGGAACAGCTTTTTCTCTGAAGCTGGAAACTATCTGGCATCTGCTGAGCTTATAAATGTTCTGTTTAACAAGTTAATGCCTAAAATAATACCTTTTAAGTAGTTACACTTCCCTTTCAGAAGTAATATTATTTACTTCTTTCAGAAATAAAGACAGTATGAACAAGTTACTAAAAACCAAATGAAATGCTAGGGCTGTGAAAGTACAAAAAACGCAATAGTGTCAGCATGTAGTGCTTCTACATTACACGTGTAATTGTCTTACTGATTATTTAAATAAACAACAAAACTATTTTAAAGGTTTTTTTCATTTTCTATACTTTTTAAATTTCTGGAAATTTTATTGTATAAAAGGTTGACCATATGAGGTCCTGAAATCAATGATGAAATTTAATGTACTTAAGAAAAATTGAAAAATACATTTTAATAATTAAAAAATGTGATGTCAGACCTACAGACATGTATCCTTTTATTTACTTGTGAGCTACTTAATTTATCGCTATTACTCAGAGCAACTAACATTAAACATGCACATGGGGATGAATAATATTATGTCTCTAGACTCTTCTGGTTCTATTTTCTAAAGTGTTTTTTTTCAAATTTGACCACTTTGTTATCCTCATTCAGCAGCTTGCTTGTCTGTGAAGAATATAAAGGAAACATTACGTGCTGAGAATTGCATCGTTACTTTAAAATGAAAGAGTGCCAACATGGACATCATTATTATAATGTTATCTTCAATTAGCAAAACCTTTAGTTAGCCATTATTAACTCAAGTATGAAAATGAATTGCTGAAATTAATCCTTAATAAAACTTCACGGTGTTTCTTCTACAAAATTAGGACATTTTTCCTTCTTTCAGTTGCAGCTGCTCTAGAAACAGCAAAATAAGATAAAGAACAAGTAAATGCAAGTAATTAAGAATGACTAAGTATAAAATTACATTTCTAGCTGATATAAAGGTCCTTTTTCTCCTACAACATATTCTTTCATTCTTTGTCTGTGAATGGCATCATATCTCAAGTCCCACATGGGCCATGCTGTTAAGATCATGCAATACAGGTGACATAAGTCTCATCACAATCTGACATTGTAGAATGTCTAAAAGACTTTATCAATATTAATTCCAAACAAATTGATTTAAATTTATCTTCATACACTTCTGAAGTTAGTTCTAGTGTTGCAATGATCTGCCTGTATTCTGGACACTAATTTTCATAGTAATGGAGTGAAAATGCACATATACTTCACTTGTTTGTTTTGAAGCTGCTTAAATTTGGCCCCAGTGGCTCTATTTTGTCTTAAGTATAATTAAAAGCTGTCCAGCCTATAGAGACCAGAATTACAGCTTCTGAGAGAATGAAAATATGCACACAAGTAGTCAACATATAATGGAATAATTTATGCATATATGATTCAGTCAACTATCTAATGCCACTGATAACAACCCACTTGAAAATCCTGGTTTCAGAATTTTGGGGCAATCACAGGAAATCCCATGAGCACAAGAAGATCAAGTTTGTTGATGACAAACTGAAGATGGACTCACCCAAGGCTTGCTGACTGAAGATACCCTTAAAGCAGGACAGTGAATATGTCAGGGTTGGCAAGTCAACCTCAAACTCTGTCCTTACACTCCTGACATGCAACCAATTCTTGAAAAACGCTTTTATGATTAAAGCCTAATGCAAAAAAAAGAGCTAGACAAAAGCTAAGAGAACAACTGCAAGCTCTTCAAATAATCATATATTTTCTTCTTATAACTGTTTTATGTATTTGATGAAAGCTGTCATCTTCTACTTAAGCATTGTCTTCTTAAAGTTAAGAAGTTCCAGCTTGCTCAGCTTTTTCAGATCATATAAATTATACTTTAGCTTATTTCCAGTCTAATCATCTGAGCTCCTGTTAATTCTTTCACATCCTTCTTGAAAAATTAAGGTTTCCTAATAAGAAACAGTACTCCAGCTTTACCTTACTTTGTACTTGGGGCAGTTCAGCCCCAAACAGTGGCTGGGCACCACTCACCGCTCACTCACTCCTAGAGGAGCAGACAGAGCCTCCATGGGTTGGGATAAGGACAGTTTACTGACAAAACCACCATGAAAGGGGAACAATAACAGCCCACAGCAAATTTCACTCACACCTAGTGATAACATAGAGTACCTACATAGATTCCATTGTCCGACTCGATTCTTTCTGGAGTGCCATGTCACCAGAGGACTTGCTTCTCAAGACCCAGGATGGTGTTCCAGGAGGTGGCATGGGGCACAGAATAAGTTTCTAGCCAGCGGGTGGTTGCTTCTACCACTGTGAGCACAGGCTGCTTGCCTTGGCATGTCTGCGGGAGATTTATGTAATTGATCTGCCAGGCCTCTCCATGTTTGTATTTCAGCCATCATCCTCCATACCACAGAGGTTTTAACCATTTGGCTTGCTTGATCAAGGCACATGTTTCACATTCATGCATGGCCTGTGAGGTAGTGTCCATGGTCAAATCCACTCCTCAAACACAAGCCCATCTATATGTGGCATTTCTTCCTTGATGGCCTGAGGTGTCATGGGCCCAGCAAGCTATAAATAATTCTCCCCTGCGTTGCCAGTTGAGGTCTACTTGAGCCACCTCAATCTTAGCAGCCTGATCAACCTGCTGGTTGTTTTGATGTTCTTAAGTGGCTCAATTCTTGGATACGTGGGCATCTACATGACATACTTTTACAGTTAGGTTCTCTAACTGGGCAGAAATGTCTTGCCACAATGCAGCAGCCCAGATGGGCTTGCCTCTGCACTGCCAGTTGCTTTGTTTCCATTGCTGCAACCACCCCACAGGGCATTGACCACCATCCACGAGTGAGTATGGAGGTACAATTTCAGCCACTTTTCTCATTTGGCAGTCTTTAAAGCCAGCTGGATGGCTTTTACCTCTGCAAACTGGCTGGATTCACCTTCTCCTTCAGCAACTTCTGCAGCCTTCCATCTTTGATGTTTACCAACGTGACAGGACCCATCAGTGAACCGGGCAAATTGCTTCTCATTTTCTGGCACTTCACTATGCAGTGGGGCCTCTTCAGCACGTATCACCTCCTCCTCTGGTGGTATTTCAAAATTTTTGCCTTCTGGTCAGTCTGTGATCACTTCCAGGATTCCTGGGCGATTGGGGTTTCCTATTCAAGCCTGCTGTGTGATAAGTGCCCACTTGCTCCACATAGCATTGGTGGCATGGTACATGGAAGGGGCCTTTCTTTTGAACATCCAGCCCAGCATGAGCAGTCTGGGTGGCAAGAGGAGCTTGGATTGGGTTCCAATCTCTTCTTAAGTGGCTTGAACCGCTTCATATGCTGCCAGTATTTTCTCTTCACTTGGAGTGTAATGAGCCTTGGATCCTCTGTAGCCCCTAGTCAGAACCAGGACAGTACTACGTAGCAGAATTACTTCATATGTCTGTTTATACTTCCCAGAAATATGTTTATCTCTTTTCACAGTATCCTGACATTGTTGTGTCACATTCATCTCATCATCCTCCTTAGTCTCTTACATGTTTTTCTGCATAACTGCTAGAGAGCCACTTCCACTGATCCCAATCTTCATGCTGTTTATCATTCCTGCATAGGATTACTGTTCACCACCTTCTGCTGAATTAAATTTTTTATCTTTCTCTAAGTAAGTTTGTAATTTTTTTTTCTTTTCAAAAGCTTCACTGGAGTCAAGCTAAGAAAAATTTGTAGCTTTTCCTCTGTCCAAATAGAGCAAGAAGTGGACTTCTTCAGAGGAGATACTGATGGCATGAATTCAGGAAAAATTTCAACTGTTAAGAACAGCAGAAGAGTGGGATAGAGTGGGTGTGAAATCTTCACCGCTAAAGGCCTTTCAGATCAGGATCGACAGGCTTCTGTCAGGAGTGACACAAGTACAAGTACAAAAGCACTTTATTCCAGTGCTGGAATAGATGAGGCTCCTTCCAGTGAGTCTCCACACAGAGAAAGCCAAGACTTCTCTTCAACCACAGGAGGCTGCACAGTAATTTTGAAAAACATTATGCAGAACTTGCAAACCTAATGCAAGCAAAGTTCCCTCAAGGGATCGAAAAGTCAATCTGTGTTTCATAATCACTCATTTGTCCAGCAGTCCTCCTTTTATTCTAGCAAAAAGGATCCTTTTACAAGGTTAGTTCTTGCAACAATATGTAATGTGCAACTGCAAGCAAGAAATGTCATAAGATTAACTGTAAGTAAAAACAAAAGTTTTAGACAGTTTGGTCATGCTATAGTAACAACTAAAATTATGCTGCAATTACTGTAAATACCTATGCAGAATTAAACTGCATTGTTTGCTTACTTTTCCTGAGACCTCACATATACATAGATTCTTTCTTCTAAGATCTGGAGGAAAGGAAACATACCATGGACCAAAGGAATATTGGATTAAAATTCATAAAGCTTTGGGGAAGCGTGTTTATTTCAAAACTGAAGCCTTCTCTAGCAGCTACTGTTAAGTAAAGTAAAATACAATACTCAAATGTGTAATAGTAGGTACAAGATGAGACCTTTTACATCTTAAAATTTCTATTTAAAGATAATTTTCTTTTTCTTAAAATAAGTGATTCCCAATCATATAATTAAGATCAGCCAGAAGAATTATGTGCAACCTTTCTGTACAAGTGCCAAACTGCAAGACTGTAAAAGTGGACTGGAAATGGATCAACACACTGAGGGACATGAGCTTCTAAAACGAACCTAACAGTTCTGATATTAGTTTCTTCCAGGCTACTAGAGATCAAGGTGTGACTACCCCAGCTGTATTTAAATCTTTAGGTCATTTCCCAAATAGCAGTGTTACATTCCTCCATAATGCACATTAAAAATACGGATACATTTATATGAGGAATTTAGTATACAACCAAAGAATGCTTATTTTAGTTCTGAAGCTAAACCCCAAGCAAGTTTGAATGCTGCTTTTTCTGATCACAGATAGCATTTGTAAGTTGTGCCCTAAGAGCCACTCTTTCCAATCAGATGGAGCACTGCCATGCATGTGATCTGCTGCAGCAAGTCTTGGGAACTGAACAAACGGTCTTATGTACTAGCAACAACAACAACAACCTCATGCTCCTCTTTCTCTTCTCCCACCCTGCCGATATTCTGCTCTATTGAAAGGCTTGCAGAGATAGGCCCAGCTCAACTGTTGTCTTGCATGTGAGAGGTTAACTTAAAACAAGAAGATAAAGCTATCACAGGGAGATCTAACAGGAGAGCAGTGGTGTACAATATATGGCATATTAGACACGGTCAAGGAAAAATCTTCTCAAGCTAAAAAAGGGTTGGGAGGTACAAGAAACACACAAGACAGATGTAAGAAATACCTCGAATTTGTGACTTGAGTGAGTGGCAAATATGGGTATTGAAATTCTGAGTATCTGTTTTTATAAGACAATGTTAATCCAGCAAAAGAAGGAATTAAAACTCCAGCAAATAAATAGGTTAAGCTTGAGCAACAACAGAGATTAGAACTGAGGTCATACCACCATTAAATTATTGTAATTTATGCCCACTCTAAAATTTCATAAGGTAAAATAAAATGAATAATGATTAGAAAATTTTATTTGATTTGATCTAGTTTATTTGACTAGAAAAACAAACTGAAGAGTATAGAGTCATAACTCAACAACACCATTAAGGACAAATGAGAACTACAGTCAGTATTTCAGGAGACTTTTGCCATATGCAGTTTCTTCTGCTCCAGAAGAGAAAGGAAACAAACAAAAAATACTCTGAAGACTGCATGCAATCCTGACACCCTTTTGCATTTATCTACATGCAGGAGTAGAGGGCTCCACATAAGCAGCATTTTATTGTTGCCAGACCGTGTTGGGTGGGGCTTGACCACTCTAACACCATCTCATCCATACCATGCACACAGAGCACCCTTCCCTTCCAAACCAGTTCCCCATTTCTACTCAAAGGGAGCCAGCTGCATTGCTTGAAAACAAAGCCACAGAGAAACTTCCCATTTGAACAGCAAGAATCCTCACACAACTGGTTTCCATGTAGCACTTCAGGGCACTATTTTGATTTGACACGATCTATTTCTCCCCTCGCATTCCCTTGATGTTAGATCTTGCCTGTGAATCAGTCACACGCTCCTTCAATGCATATTCCCTATGTTGGATCTATCAATAAAGTTAATGTTTCCCTTTTAATTAACAGCGTTTTACTTCTGGCTCCAACTTCATGTAGAGTAGGATGTGCAACTTCTACTGAACTTGCAAAAGTGTGGTGGGTGCATGACATTGTACTTGTCCTTGGGAGTATGTTTTGCATCTCGATATGTTCACAGGCTTCCTGCTGCGTGGTTCTTCTTTGATTAGCTACAACACATAGAAGCCATATGCCCCCACCACATCTTTTTTTTTAAATACTCGTAGGTTAGAGAACACAGTTTGGTCTTATGAACTTAGAGGTGGAAAAAAACCTGAATAATTTACCAACTTGCTTCTGCTGCCAGTTTGAAAACAACCTCACCATTGGATTCCTGAGAGCAAATTCAGGGTCACCAGAACATGAACTCCAAATAATATGTTATAGGATGCTTAGAAAAGACATATTGAGCCAGCCACTAGGTGGTTTGTAAGGGGAAGGTCCTATTTAACTAATTTTATTTCATTCTATGATCAGGTCACCCACCTAATGGATGAGGAGAAAGTGGTGGATGTAGTTTTTCTGGATTTTCCTAAGGCTTTTGGTTCTCTCCCTTACAGAGTTCTTCTAGACAAGTTGTCCAGCTCTGGGCAGACTGGATTCAGGGTGCCCTAGGTGAAGTACTGCCTGAAGGACAGAGCTCAAAGGGTTGTAGCAAAAGGGGCTGCAACTGGCTGGCGACCAGTCACCAGCAGTGTACTTCAGGGTTCAATCTTAGGGGACAAAGCTGCTCAGTATTATCTATCAATGATCTGAATACAGGAGTTGAATGCACCATGAGCAAGTTTGCTAATACCAAACTCAGAGATGCTTTTGACTCTCTTGAGGGACATGAGGCCTTGCTGAGGATCTAGACAGATTTGAGCATGGGGCAATAATAAATGAGATGAAATTTTAACAAGTCCAAGTGCTGGATTCTGCACCTGGGATCAAGTAACACTGGGCACAACTATAAATTGGAATAGGAGTGGCTGGAGAACAGCCCAGCAGAAAGAGATCTGGGGTGCTGACCCACAGAAGCTCAACAGCAGTCAGCAGTGTGTCCTCACAGCAAGAGGGCAAAGCTCATCCTGGGGTGCATCAAACACAGCATAATCAGACAGTCAAAATGGGGGATTGTCCCAATGTATTCAGTGTTGGTGTGGCCTCACCTGCAGTACTGTGTATAGTGCTGGGGCCCAACATTCACAAACGATATGAAGGTTCTTGGATTGCATCCAGATTCATCCTTCCTTTTTTGATTGCCTGTTCCTGCCCCACAGCACTTGTACAAAATACAGACGTCATATCAGAAAAAATTTAACTGAAGATGGCTAAGCCATCTCTTGGACAAGGAAGAACAACTAGTTTCATAACAAAAGATTAAATCTGTCTGGATGCTACAGCCGAACAGACATTGGCTATAAAAAGCTAACATGTTTTACTTATTAGAGAGAAGCTCGTCTAGCAGAGCACAGGGCAGACTGAAAATCCCTGAGGTGTGAAAGGTAGAGGAGCCAACAGCTAGCTAACTGCACAGAATGAGAAAAATTCTCCTATCTAATCTCACTGTAAGTAGCTTCCTTTTGTTATGTCTCCTTTTTCTTTGCTGATAACGTGAGATGTTTCTAGCTATGATGTTTACTTTGATGGATGCAGCAATCAGAGCTGTCTGGAGGCTGTGAATAACTTTTCTTTGTTTGTCTTACTGTACTTTGTCTGAAGAATTATTTTAGCTGCGTAGTAATAATAGGGTATTCCTCACAGAATGGTGTAGTGATTATACAGATCTGGAAACTGCAAAATCCTTCCTTCTGAAATTCAAGAAGCATTTTCCAGCACAAGCTGTACTTGCCAGGTGGGAAGCTGATGTCACAGACATTCTTGAGGGAGAACATCCATCCCTGGGATCCCAGAGATGCCCATCCCTGCTCAAAAAAACATATTTCCCCTAAAGCTCTTTGCATAACCCATGCTTCAGTAAATACAGACTCTAATTGAGCTGTGCCATGTTGCTGGAACTATGGATATGAAATCTCAAAATTGTGTTGGAGAAGAACATAAGTGTGACTGTCACACATAGACTGAGCAGTTTGTGCTAGAAAAAAAAAATAGTCTACTATTTAGATGTTCCTTTAGTATGTAGGCTCCTCCTTTCAATTCAGATTTTACTGGGGGGGGTATATTGTTTCTGAACATGTGCTCACTCTCAAACTAATTTTCAAATTCCATTGAAGAATCTTAGCAGCAAGGGTGGCTGGAACCATTTGTAAAACATTCATTTTACTGATTTTTCAAGGAAAAATATATCTATACTGGTAGTATGAATGTTCATTAACTAGCTGCAATGAATTAAACAACTGTGAAAGACTGATGAGTTAAACACATTCAAGTAAAAAGAACTATTATTCACAGGCTCCAAGTATCTGCCTTAGATGAAACAGGCATCAGATACTGGAAGAAGCAGAGCCTTGTTTGACTATGAAAAGAAATTATCTTAAGCCTTCACATTCAAGAGGTGAAATCAGTATACTGAACTGGCCACCATTAAATAATTGATTCCCCAACGGACAAACAGATGAGATAACGCTTAACAAGTAGGGATAGCCTAATAAGTGACTGAATTGTATGCAGCAGCGTAA
Source organism: Gallinula chloropus (assembly GCF_964237585.1). Classification (NCBI taxonomy): domain Eukaryota; kingdom Metazoa; phylum Chordata; class Aves; order Gruiformes; family Rallidae; genus Gallinula; species Gallinula chloropus. The sequence goes on along the minus strand of NC_140086.1, from coordinate 76,084,894 downwards.
AGGGGTTGTTTCTGTGAATTTGGAAAGTGGTTTTCTTTAGGGCAGGGAATAGTGAACATCTGTTAGAACTGGGAAGACAGCAAAGCATAGTGCATGTATTTTTCTCATCTTTAGAGAAACTTTTGCTTTATTCAGTTAAGAATACATAAGAAATTGGGAAAATAGATGCCTCTAAAAAGGTACTGAGTTGTAACAAGCACATAAACAAAAGTCAGTTAAAAGTTGTAAATATGAAATACAAAAATACTGTGCAGAGCTGTTCAACACCTTTTCTCAAATTTCAACAAAGGTACTTAAGGAAAATACTCAGTAAAAACTTTAAATAGGAGGTTCTTATTAAATGCAAACTAAAGTCCTGTATTCTTGCCAGACACAGCCCCATCGCTGCACTACATTCTTTGGAGTGGCATATCATGGGCTCTTATTCAGTAAGAACCTCATCCTACATCCAGATTTTTCCTAGTGTCCTAGCTTTGTGGTACAACATCACTCTTTCACTTGTTTCTCTTCAAATATTGCCAGAAAAGAAATAAATATTTACACACATTTGAAATCACAAGGTTTTGTTTCAGCGACTGAGAAATTTCTTAAAATTCACGAAAGGTTGGTAGGCATCCTGGATAAGATTCAAACCAAAACCAACTTCTTTTCCCATAGAGGTTTCTAAAAGGACATACTGTTGGCCACAACTTCATCAGCTGTGAAGTTCCATGTTTTGAGGCTTTTGTAGAGCTGTATGCTTACAGAAACAAAAACAACCCAGCAGCAGCAACACAAAAAAAAAAAACCATGAGGAAGCTACAACACATGATTTCAGAGGGGCTCAGAGGAGAGAGGAAAAAAACACAGTTTGCAGCTTCTCCTCTTATTCTAACAGAATTTTAAATCCAGAAAAAACAAAGTTCCCTATTCCAGTCACTTCCTCCCCTCCCATTTTTTTTCTCCTTTGCAAGTACCTAAAAAAGTCACACACGGAGACCAAAGATGGTCATTATATACTATTATTGTCAACTCCATTTGCCTGGTTAATCTTTGAAATGTGATGAGGTATAGGGAAGAAAGTAATATTTTCCTTCCTGTATAAATCTCAGAAGTTTATTTCTTTGAATCATTCTTTTTTTCCTTACACAGAGCTTGAGTGAACATAGGAACATTTTGGAATAGAAATTAAGGACTTTTGACAATTAATTTGCCAATCAAGACAGCATCACTGCTTCTGGTAATCTAAAGAACACCATGTAATATTTTGATCAGAATATTAAAATTTCCAAAAAGCTACTTTATGCCTTTCTCTTCTTCCTTGTAAATTCATTTTATCAGCATAAAAATTCAATACAGTATGCTTCCTCAGTCTGAATGGGTGTGCTGTGGTTATGAAGGTATTTTGATGAAAGAACTTAGTGCAAGTCAAGCATTCAGTCATAAGTTAAACCTGGTCGTGCCCACAGACTGTGTACAAGGCGTACTAAGTGTTTTGGTTCTGTTTACTCAACATTTTTGGGATGTAGCTGAGTTATCAAAGACCATTCAAGCAGTATTTAAAAAAGAAAAGAATCTGCTATTTCTAGATAAAAACATTTAGCATCACATGCAACATAGTATAAAGACTTCTGTATATAGATGATACTGCTTTGTAGACCTCATTATGCAGTCAACAAAGTCTATGAAGCAGAAGAGGAAATAGTAAGAGCTATGCCAGTCCCTTTCTGAAACCTTCTGTTCTCATATTGCTTTCTATCTCATCTAGAACTGATTTTTAATGAATATAACTTAAGTGTTGTAAGGAGCAGTGAACATGTTCCTTTTCCTACCACAGCACTCTTGAAAAGCAGAAGCAAAATATCCCATAAGTGGTGAATCAGAACAGTAAAATCACCTTTTCTGCAAGCAGTCCCCACCTGTAGTATTGTATCCAGTTCTGGGCTCACTGGTACAAAAAAGACAGGGATATCCTGGAAAGAGTCCAGCGGAGGGCTACGAAGATGATTAAAGGCCTGGAGCATCTCCCCTGTGAGGAAGGACTGAAAGAACTGGGGCTGTTCAACCTTGAGAAAAGACAACTCAGAGAGGATCTGATTAATGTTTATAAATACCTGAAATGTGAGACACAGGGGGAAATGGCCAGCCTCTTTTCAATGGTCTGTGGGGGCAGGACAAGGGGCAATGGCCTCAAGCTGGAGCACAGGAAGTTCGTCCCCAATATGCAAAAGAACTTCTTCATGGTGAGGGTGATGAAGCACTGGAATAGGCTGCCCAGGGGGGTTGTGGAGTCTCCTTCTCTGGAGATATTCAAGACCCGTCTGCATGCCTACCTCTGCTATCTGTCCTAGGGAACCTGCTTTGGCAGGGGGTTGGACTCGATGATCTCTGGAGGTCCCTTCCAACCCCTACATTTCTGTGATTCTGTGATTCTGTGAGAAAGGAGGTGGCTGAGTTGAGGCTACTGCAACATTTCTCTACCATGCCTATATTCATTCATTCACTTCTGCTGGTTTGGACAGAACCAGTCCTTTCTGAGCTTTCTACAGATGCATTCAAGATGGATTCAAGACTAAAAGAGTCAATAATCAAATGGGCACAGATGATCACACACAGCTCAATATGTCATTTCTAATTTAGACTCCTATTGTTTTCACAAAATTCTCTGGGAACATATGCTGTCCATTTCCCAGATATTTCTAACATTTTGCATAAAAATACTGAAACCATGGGAAACTTTTGCTGCTGACATGGACTCCAACAGACACAGTTTATGTGATATATGAGCAGCTGCAAAACTGATGCCTGCTTAAGCTGGCAGCTCCAAAGGAAAGTTGCGAAGCCAGCCTGAAACAGGAGTAGGAGTGGAAAGCAGTATAAGGCTTATGAAAAAAAAAGCTGTGTGACTTTCAGCTCTAAATAAACCTGCCACACCTATTGGTCTCCACCAATATGCGGCCTGTGTGTGAGTTACAGACTCCCAACTCCTTATTGCCTCTCGCACAGCCCTGGAAGTTCTGCGGTGCCTTTGGAGCAGACCAAGGCATTGCCAGGTCCAGAAAATCTCCACCAAGGCTCTCCTCAAGCAGCTGCCTGTTTTTAAAGATGGGCAAACCAAGTGCTACCAAATAAAACAGATAAAAAGATACTGTTGTTGCAACCTAAAAAATTACATCTCCCGCAGGAGACAAATTTCCTTTGTGAAATGTGCTGCAGCAACTGGTAAAGTGCATACAAGACCACTACTGACTGGATTTTTCTATTACATACTTCAAACACTCAAGCAACTGCTCTCAGAGAAGTATGCCTAGCTTTTGTTTCTCTTGTGAGACGTAACACAATCTTCCAACATTTTAAACTGCTTTTTCTTCTGTTTCATTGTCTTTCCAATGCTGGTGCCCCTTCATACATGCAAAAGCAGCCTGTGTGTCAAATCAGTCTTTTCACAGCCTGGCTCTCTCGCTCTGAAATCTACAGATCCCTGTGCAAAAAGGTACAAAGATGGTACGTTGTCTATGTCTCCCTCCAAGCTTTATTTTTCCAGAAGACTTCCTAACTGCTTCACTGAGCAATCATTCACTACTTTTTCCTCAATGGCCACTTTGCTGAGAACATTTAAAATAACTGTGGGCAGCTACAGTTTGTGCCTTGTAATTTGACTCTGGTTTCTTTAAAATAAATGCTCTTGAGTGTTTATCATGCCACTCTGGCTCCTGCTGCTCTGAGTCATGTTCTGCCACTGGCAGTTCAGTCTTCAACTGAGACATCAGTCTCCCAGTCTGACATTCCATACCATTGAGAAAAAAGTTTGAAAGGATAACTATGTGTGAAATATTATTGACACAGATATGTGTAAACCTGTGTTAATAATTTTATCACCTTTAAATATGAGAACATTAGAACTCTAATATAATTGTAAAAGTCATAATCATTATGTTACAGTTAAAAGATAAAGTTATAACTGTAATAATTTTAATATAAAAAAACACATTCCTGTAGCCAGCATGAACTAATGCTTATGACAGCAATATTACTTGTATTTCCTGTGTTTGCTGTGATAATGCGCCATTGCTAAATATTATTTGATTCCACCTTAGTATGTTCTGTTAAAGCTGCTGCAGCCATGAAGAATATGTATTTTGACTCCTCTCTTCTGTATATGTCATCTTTCTTTCAGATGTCCTACTCTGCAACAGGCCAATCCTTTTCTCAAAGGCTGTGGTAGAGTGTAACTGCCCATAACGAGCCAGACGGGTTTATACAAATTGTCCCTTCCACCCAAGATGAGCAGTACATGATTCCATGCCTTCATCAGGGTACAAAAATGGTTCTGAAGTAGCCAGCTAATACAGCAAATTTAAAAAAAAAAATTTTCTTCCCAGGGGAGATTTTTACTCTGAGGCAAACAACACTTCATGGAATTTAGCACTTTTTTCCCCATACATTTTCTTTAGTTCTTAAAAGCTTCTTTCTGCAGAGTCTTAGTGGAGGTAACAGAATAACAATAACCCATCCTTAGGTCTATCTAAGACCTAGGAATATATTTTGCTCTATTTCTCTCTCAGTGATATTCTGTCAGTTTAATTAAAAATATTCACCAAGTAATGGTTAATATTCTATAAGAAAACAGTAAGACATCCTGAAATACATGTGTTTTAAAGCTGGCTACTCATACGTTCAAATCCTCAAAACGCCCATAGGCTCTTACCCTTTTACTGCCAGCTCCGACTGTCAGATATCCCCACATGCACTAACCCCAGGATGGCCTGTGCACCTGACCTCTCTCCAAGACACTGTAGCTCACCATCTGCATCCAGCAAGCATCCCAAGCCCTGCACAGGCTCTGGATACAGGAGAGGGGAACCAGATTTATCATCTCAGCAGCCTCCTTTTGTCAGCCAAGATCAAACAGACTTACTACCATCCTCTGCAGCCTCAAGCACAAGCTGCCCACTGACACCCATCTCCCTAAAGTGTCTCCCTGCCAGTGAAAATTTCTCTTTGGGTACTTGATGAGCAACAGTGCTGAACACCAGCTCCGGCAAGCTCTGCCTTCTGTGTGTTTGTTAAAGACTAATTGTAGCCAAAGACTATGCATACTCAGGAATTGGGCATCACTCAACTTCAGAAGGTCCCTCAGAAAAGCAGGGAAACATTTTTCTCAGCCAGAGGAACAGACACTTTATTGTGTGACTAAGGCTGAGAACGGCCGAGCTCAGGGAATAAAAAGGAAAGAGCAATTAGGAAATAGGCAAGTGGTTCACCCAACAAATCAATTAAAACAATTTGTCACTCACTGTAAACCTTACTCCTTTTTGGACACATTGCAGTAATTTATTGTCTTTACTAACTGCTTCTCATCCTCCCAGAAACCACCAAGACATTGTGAGCCCATACCTAGATTTTGCAGTAAGGGGCATGCTAATAAGATCACAGGCATAGTTTTCTAGATTACAGTACTTAAAAAACATTTTCATACTAAAAAGAAATGTTTCTGGATTAAATCACTGCATTTCCTTTCAGTCATCTTGTATTTATGCACCACCTTAGCTTTTTCTCCTTCTTTTCTATGCTTTCAATATCCACATCAGGTCAGGCAGGCTCAGAATTTAGAATAACCTTTTGCTGTTGCCTGCATCAGCTTTTTACCATAATTCATTCCTTTTTGTTGCTTTTTCCTCAGTTTTCTACCCTTATGCTGGGTTGTGTGCATGTTTGTATCTTTTCCTTTTTTTTACTTTCTTCCTGTGAATTACAGGAATCAAAACATGCCTTTTTCTCTCTTTCCAGCAAAATTTATGGCTTCAGGTCCTTCCTAAGTAACTACTAGAGCATTCAAATATAACAGTCAACTGATATGAAATCCTGTGGTCTCCTCAGCAGCCTATCTCAATGTTTTGACTGCAGGTTGCCCATACGGTAGTGTCCACAAATCCCCACTTTGATGCAGTTTGTTGGGTTTTTTTCTCTCTAACTTCACATATCCAAACACAAAGGAAGTTCTGTTAAGTTTTTTAAAAAATATGTGCTTATTCATTGGATTTGAAGGAAATAGTGATGGAAGATCACTGACAATATCGGAATGTGGAAAAACATTCTTAGGTGCCATAAAATAAAGGTCTTCTTACCATGCTAAAGATGAAAGGAGACTTCATCTCCTTTGAAAATTGTGTTTTCCATCATGGGCTATATTTTGGGTTTGCTTGGCAAGGCTTTGGTAGCAAGGGGCTGCCAGGGTGGCTTCTGTGAGAATCTGCTAGAAGCCTCTCCTCTGTCCTATGGACCTAATGCCAGATGGCTCAAGACAGACACACCACCAAGGCCAAGCCCATCAATAACAGTGGTAGTGCCTTTGCGATAACACAATTAAGATGGGGAAAAAAACCAAAACCAAAACCAAAAACAAAACCAAAAACAAAGCAGTGGCTTTTGCAGCCACACAGAGGAGTGTGAAAATGTGTGAAATTGTGCAGGCACCAAGATCATTGAAGAAGGAGGAGGAGAAGGTGCTCCAAGGGCCAGAGGACAGATTCCCATGCTGCCTATGGTGAAGACTATGTTGTAGCAGGCTCTTCCCCTGCAGCCTGTGGAGGATGATAGTGGAGGAGATAGACACCTGCAGCCCATGGAGGACCCCACACCAGAGCAGGTGGAGGCACCTGAAGGACTCTATGATCCTTTGGGAAGCCCTTACTGGAGCAGGCTCCTGGCAGGACCTGTGGAGAGTGGAGTCTGCACTGCAGCAAGTTTTCTGGCAGGACTTGTAACCCTATGGTAGAGTCCCAGGCTGGAGCAGGTCATGAAAAACTCCTTCCCATGGGAAGGGCTGCCATTGGAGAAGTTTGTGGAGGACTGTCTCCCATGAAAGGGACCCCATGATGTAGCAGGGGCAGAGTGTGAGGAGTCCTCCCCATGAGGAGGAAGGAGTGACAGAGACAACATGTGATGAACTGAACCCCAACCCCCATTCCCCATTCCCCTGTGACACTTGGGGAGAGGAGGCTTTGAATTAGGCAGTGAAGTTGAGCCTGGGGAGAAGGGCGGGTTGGGAGGAGGTGTTTTAAGATTTGGGTTTATTTCTCCTTACTCTACTCTGGTTTGCTTGTTAATTAATTATTTTTTTAATGTTGAGTCTGTTTTGTCCATGGCGGCAACTAGTGAGCGATCTCTCCCTGTCCTTGTCTTGTCCTGTGAACCTTTTCTTATATTTCCTCTCTCCTGTCCAGCTGAGGAGGGCAGTGATAGAGCAGCTGTCGTGATTTTACCCCAGCTGAGAGCTGAGATCCATGCAGCTGCCTGCTCCTTAAAGGAAAAGAGGAGGGGGAGAAGTGTGTGTGTGGCGGGGGGTGGTGGGGGGGGTTGGGGGGGGGGGTGGTGTGGGTGAGGGAAGGGAAAGGAAAAGGAAGGGGAAAATAACAACCCCAAAACCAAGAAACTAAAAACCTGTGGGTTGGGATAAGGATAGTTTACTAAAATAGCAGAAAGATACAGTATAACAATGCCAACAGGACTTTAGAGCAAAAAATACATGAAACTGTTGATACACAATGCAGTTTCTCACTGAACCCACAACTCAGGCTGTGCAGCCCAGAGCCGTCCTGGAACCCGACCGTCCCTCATAAAGCGCGTGTCCTGGAACCGCCCGCTCCTCCTCCCATCAGGTCCCCGTTGAACTGAGCAGGACGTAATTGGTGTGGAATACTCTCTTTGGTCCGTTTGGGTCACCTGTCCTGGCTTTGCCCCTCCTTTCTCATGAATAGAGAAATATGAAGAACTGAGAAAGTCCTTGACTGTCTGACAGCAACTAAAAACGTCAGGGTGTTATCAGCACTGCTCCCATTTTAACTCTCAAACACAGCATTCCATCCTGACCGAAACCAGGACAGTGGCTTTGGTGGGCACCTTTGCCTCCAGCCAGGGTCACCCTACCACAGACTGTTATTTTGGTTTTGATACAATATCCCACACACTTTGTTACACTAAATTACCACATAGTTACTTGTGGGGACGTATTAAATAACCACCAAAACTCAGTCAAATAATCAGCCAAAACTCAAGCAACAATTCTGTTGATAGAGGTGAGAAAATAGAGCAAGAAACAGTCTAGTTTCCTTACTTCATGTTCATGAATATTGTCATGAGATTGGGAGTAAAAAAAGAATGCTAGAAAAAGCCACATTTGTTCAATAATGAGATTGGAGCTGGCTGATATAGCAAGAATGGACCCTGCTATCACTAAATGTTTACAAATATTGGAGATGAAGGGAAGGTGCTTCCTGATGAATGGTAAAAGTCAAGTGTCACATCCATCTTTGGGAAGGACAAAAAGTTTCTCCTCATGCCACGTGCTTCAGTCCTCTAAGCATTTTGATTACCCTCCATTGGACTCTTACCAGGGTAGCCATACATTTCTTGCGCTGGGGAGCCCACAGGCAGGATCAGCAGCACAGCTGTGACCTCTCCAGTGCTGCACAGAAAGGAGTGCTAAGCCTCCCTTGACTTGCTTTCTACACTCTTGCTACTACAACTGGGTAAGGTTTTGCCCGCCTTTGCTGCAGAGGTGTACAGCTCACCCATGTTAAAGTCCTGCCCTCTCCAGGACTTCCCACTCCATTTTTTTTCCCACAAATCTGCTTTCTAGTCAATTGATGCCCAGCCTGTATTGCTGTACCAATTTGTTCCATCCCACATGTGAGATTTCTGGAGCACTATAGTGCTAAGCACTGACCTTCTTACAAAAATCCTAGGAAAACCATCAGAAGGCATCATCTTCTGTTGAAACATTACAGGAACAGCAAGCAGCTGACAGATATTCACCTCAGAAGAAGACAGAAGAAGCCCAGTAGCTTCAAAGATGGCCACTGGGTAGAGGAATCAGCAAGGAGCATGATGACAATTTTCTGGAGATTAAAACATCCGGCCTGAACTGAAGCCAAATTTCAAAGCCACTGACAAAGCTAAATTATGTTCCTTGTTGTTCTGTCTTTCATGTTTAATTGTTGAAATGGTTGGCCAGTTTATATGTAAGACAAATCGACACAAAAATACCGGTTGTTTTGTCATTGGTTGGTGAGATAACTCCAGAAAAGCTTTAATTACTGTTGATAGAGGAATAGTGTGAAGCTTCATGCTGAGTCAGAGGGCAGTTTAACAGAATAGATAGGAAATAAATGCTACCCACATAAGGGTCTGCCGTGTTCCAAATCAATCCCCTTCTTCTTCTTCCACAATTTATAAGCTTGTACATAATTACTCATTTTATTGAAAAAGACTTGATAACACAATCAAGCATACAGGGAAGTAACACCAGCTATAGACACTCAAACAGACTTAATACACCCCGTTACAGATGAACGTAATTCAAAACATATGGGCTGGGAGCTACAAGAGGATGAATGGCTAAAGCATACACCGTTATAAAATGTAAATTACAATTCCATGAGGAAGGCTAAAACTACAATTAGCATAAGAGACAGGACAAACACAGCGAAAGAGCATGGAGTAGGGTTCTAATTAATAGGAGAAAGCAGCATAATCACAGACTAAGATCTGTCTGTCTTTGTTTCAGCCTCTGGTTTGTGCTGGAGTCTTGTTAATTAAATATTCATAATCTACCTTTTTTTTTTCCAATTAAATAATAATCACATCTGTCCTAAGTTGAAAGGTCATTTATCTAAGGAACCTTGCTCCAGATTTACTCCTTTCATCTCATACCTTTTATTTGAAACAGTTCTTTTCATGACAGCAAGTATTGAAAGTCAAAATTGACCAAAATTGCAACTTGTCAAGCTATTCAGAAGTATACCAGACATTATATTATTATATAGAGGTCATTTCATAACTAAAGAAGCTCAGGGAAATGTTTGGGGTTTTTTTGTATTGTTTGGGGTTTATGTTTTGGGTTTTTTTTGTGGTTAATGTATCCCCACACTATTTAAAAAAAAACCCAAACATTTCCCATAAATTGTTCTTGTTGCCTAATATGACATCAATGTGGAACACTTTAAATTATATTAAGTTGTTAGTATTTTCACATATGACACACATTTAAACATTATAACAAACTAATCCAGCTTCCCAATGCAAACAAGTAGTGTGGGTTTCTTTTCTTTCATTCTTAGAGATGTTCTATAGAATTTCTACATTTTTGGAATATTTGATGGAGAAGTCTTAAAGAATCCCCAAGTAGAAATCTAATTTGAACCTGTCTGCTCAGTTAGTAACAAAACATAGAATTTATCATGTTGAATTGTAAATTTTAATAAATGAAATTATAGATTTTATTGTGCTAACAAATTGGCCTGGTGCAGCAGTCCAATGGAAAAATATGTATTTTATATGTATAAATATCACACATTTCATGCTTGAAACAGACATGAAACAAAAATATACTTGCTCATATTCCCTAATGGACTTTATGCAGATGGTATTTTGAGAAACCTTGCTATGAAGGTGAATGAAAATGGTGAATGAACTGGTCAAAAAGGAATTTATTAAAGGAAGATAGTCTTTGTGACATGGTGCAGGACTCTTCAAGTATAAGACAGTCAGGTACAGTATAAAGTTAAATATTTTTCAAAAAAGCCTTTAGGTTATTGTCCTGCTTCATTGATGCTTGCTCTTCATTTGACTGTAACAGTAAAACTGATAGTAAATACCCATAAATGTTTGAAAATATGCCTCCTTCACGTAGGGATTTCATTTTTTTCTAGTATGACTAATCCCTTCCCTCCTCTCCTCTTCCTCTTCTCCTTCTCCCTTCCATTCTCCTTCCTTTTCCCTTTCCTTTCAACTTCAGAAGAGCTGTTAGGTATGTTTTCCAGGTCTCTCGGACAGATACTTCAGAATAGTCCTTATGAGTGGGTCCTAATACACCTACACCTTTTCTTGTAGCAGTTCCAATGTGAAACAGTTTATGTCTGGATGCTCTACAGTGCTAATACGATTGACTGTACTTGATTTAATACCCTATCCCAAAGCAACACCAAAACAGAGCGCTTTTTGATGGCATGTGGACCAAGCTTGCAAAAACACTCCTTATCTTGCTGGTGAGCAGGACATCAGCAAGATTCTGCTGATGCTGTTGTCATTTCTTGGTCTGCTGTGGGAATCAGCGCTGGAAACAGTGCTTGATGCCCACAGAAGTACTGGTTCTTTATTTATTATTTAAAAATACCTTAAAGATGGAAAAAACCACCATGGGACTCAGAAATAGTCCTTTCTAAAGCAAGTAAATGGCATTCTTGCAAGAGGAAACTTGCTGGGCATCACCATCAATCTCACTGAGGGAAGCAGAGGTACTGTGTTTAAAAGCCTCAGGCCTTTCCTCATTATCTGATTGTTTCCTGAGCAGGAATAATTTCTCTCTCATCTCTGGCAAATTAAACAAAGAAACAAAAAAAAAAAACAAAACAAAACCCCACAAAATATCCAAGTACGCTGCTCCCTGAGATTTATTTCCTCTGTATCAACTAGCAGCCTGTTTTCTTGCATGTCAGACCAGTTCCCATGAGCAGCCTGACCTTACGCAGTATAATTAAGTAGACAGATTTTTAAGTAATCTGAGAAAAAGGGATGGGCAATGTATAATTTCCACTGCAAATGTATGAGATGTGGAAGTGGAAATGCCAAAGCATTTTACCATTAACTTTTGGTTCTAACTGGTTCTCATGACTCATTCAGTTGGTGAGTGAGCAACGACATTGTGCTGGAAAAGGAAGATACGAACAGCTTATTTAAATTAACATATGTTTACTCAAGAAAATGCTTCCTGTTCTGAGTGCTGGTAAACTTTGTATTGCATAAATAACTTAAAAGCAAAGAAATTAAAAATGTGGATGAAACAGTATAAGTATCATAACACTTCTGCCTGGTAATACACATCTAGAGCTTTTGCCAGGTAATGCCATGTCTAGGTGCCATGTGACATACTATGGTATGCACTACACTATGGTTAAAGAACTCTGTTCTCCATAAGTAAAGGAGCTTTCATTATCCCAGAGAATTTTTTAACAAACAGATTCCTAAATGTTGTTCTACTAAGCAATTACTGGTTTTCTTTACAGTTTCCATGTGGAAAGTCACATGGTACAGGGTTTCTTTTACTTAACTAGCCAAAAGGTGAAAGTTGTTGCTGTAGATCTCTTAGGTGATGGAGCGGCAGCAAGAGAAAGTTCAGTGAAGAATGAGCTTCCTTAGTTTTTCCTTCAACAAATTCTGAATTATGTCCAACTGAGATATGGGTGATAAAACCAGCCATGCTAAATACTGGTGAATCAAAACAGTAAAATCACATTTTCTGCAAGCAGGCCCCACCTGCAGTATTGCATCCAATTCTGGGCTGCCTAGTATAAAAAAGACAGGGATATCCTGGAAAGAGTCCAGCGGAGGGCTACAAAGATGATTAAAGGCCTGGAGCATCTCCCCTGTGAGGAAAGACTGAAAGAACTGGGGCTGTTCAGCCTTGACAAAAGACGACTGAGAGGGGATCTGATTAATGTTTATAAATACCTGAAGTGTGAGACACAGAGGGAAATGTCCAGCCTCTTTTCAATGGTCTGTGGGGGCAGGACAAGGGCGAACAGCCTCAAGTTGGAGCACAGGAGGTTCCGCACCAACATGCGGAAGAACTTTTTCACAGTGAGGATGACAGAGCCCTGGCACAGGCTGCCCAGGGGGGTTGTGGAGTCTCCTTCTCTGGAGATATTCCAGACCCGTCTGCATGCCTACCTCTGCTATCTGTCCTAGGGAACCTGCTTTGGCAGGGGGGTTGGACTCGATGATCTCTGGAGGTCCCTTCCAATCCCTGCAATTCTGTGAATCTGTGAATTCCGTGATAATGTCAACCTTAACCTTGGCTGCCTGCCATACCCCCATCCAGCCACTATCTCACTCCCCCTCTTCAGCAGCACAAGGGAGACACTAAGATGGAAAAGCTCATGCATTGATATAAAGGTAAGATAATAGGTGACCAATTACTCTCATGGGCAAAACAGGCTACTTCAGCTTAAACTAAATGTAGTTTATTGCCGATTAAAAACTGAGCAAAATGGTGAGAAGCAAAGACAAAACTATAACACCTTCCCCTTACCACTCGCCTTCTTACCAGGCTCAACTTCACCTCTTCATTCCCAACTCCTTGACTACCCGTTCTGTGAGGCACAGGGCGTGCAGAGTGGGTGTTTCAGTCTGTCCACAACAGCTCCCTTCTGCTGCTCACACCTTTCCCCACTGCAGCATGAGCTCTCTACAGGCTGCAGGGAAACACCTGCCTTTCCACAGCCTTTCACAGAATTGTCTTCAAGTTTGAACTTTAAATATTGTATCAGCTGATACTTATTCATGATACAAACACTTGATAAACTGATTAATGCTGCTGTGAGGGTAAAGAAAACAAAGATGCCTAGTGAGGCTCAGTTCCTTTACAGAAGATGGCTTCTCATACCCAGCATGGGTCATGCACGTGAATGATGTGTCTGCTGGCAGCTGCACCACCCATGATGCACATGGCTTGGTCCAGTGCTAGGACTGATAGGTGCAAAGTTGAGGAGGCCATTCCTGCACTGGGATTCAGGCTCTAAACCAAGACGTAAGCTTGGACTTTCTGGACCCTGCTTTCCTCCCTACCTGTTTACTTAACGGCTCTTAAAATGAACAATTTCCTACTTAGTCTTTCTCTGAGAACCGAAGTGTGGTACTTGGATGAGGCAGCAGTACTGAACTGACTCGCGCTTGGTTTACACTTAACTTTCAGGTATTAAACTGACACTCTTAAACATGGTAGAACTGCTGTGCTGTGCCCCACTGGGTCTCAGATTGATGCTCTAACACACATATTCTTGGCATTTGGCTGTTTAATGCTTCTTTCCCGCGTTCCTCATATTCTTCATCATCACAGGTCTTTTTACTTGCATCCTTTTTCTTATTCAGAGTTTTTCTTACTCGTCTTATTTACTCACTGGAGATTCACACAGCTATTCTAAAACAGTCTCCTTGCCACAGTATGTAATAAGATTTTTTTATACTTCTCCACTTGTAAAGTTCTTTTATTGTCAGTTTCTTTTTAACCAGAATGACCAACGTGACGTTACTACAAAACATGGAGATGGCAGACCTCTGGCTGATGAAATTTCCAGCTGCAAATGTACCCAGTGGAACAATGCTGCTACAGAATTTCTATTATGGTTGGGGTTTGGTTTTTTTTTTTTCAATTAAACATTGTATATGTGTATATACTACTTGAGAATAAGTTTTTATCACAGAAAGGAGTACAGTGCTCTGATCTCAAACCCCAGTTTCAGGTTACCTATTGCTTACATGTTCAGGTAGGCAAGCTCCATTTTTGGATGGAAAGTATAGCTGATTGAGGTCCTATGTGATACATAGACATAACATACACTCTGAGCTAGACACAGCTGGTTTTTGATCATTAATCATCTAAGAGATGTCATAAAATCAAGATAAGCATTATTATTATGGGTTATTCTTGATTCTCTGGAGTACTAAGTGAGATATTTTCATATTGTCATCGAAACTTAGAATTGTCTTCCCTAGAGTCAATCTACGTTCTTTTTTAGTGGACTAGTGAGGCTTGACTGTGGATTGTAATGATGTAAAGCTAAAGGGTAGAACACAGAAGCCTCACTGTGTTTACAAAACATGGTAAAGCCCAAATCTGACCTTGCTGGGCTACAAAGAGTGCAAATATAGAAAGGTTACATGTTAAATATGGAAATGTTATTCTGGGTTTGAGTACCATTGCATTTATCTGGTTGGTGTTATGTTACAAGAACTGATTCAAAAATATCTATATCGAAAGAGTTGAAAACATTGAGTTTTTGCAAATTCTAAGAGAACTGATTCTTCCCAATATGCTAATGCAGATTGAATTGCTAATATTTTGCTTCAACATACATGCAATACACATGCTGGCAGTATTTCTCCTCTCATGTACCAGCTGCCTTGTAAATAACATATAATAGTAAACACTTTCACTCAGAAAACATAAAAGTGTTTTGAAAACTGTCTTAGAATCATCTCCAGCTTCACTACTACCACAGATTAAAATGAAGAACTCCTTACCATCTTTTCAACATTTCCAAGCCAAATGAAAATATGCTGTGTTAAAATATATTAAAAAAACAACCCCTCTCTGACCTCAGTGGCATAAATGCAGGGAGATGCTAAGAGATTCCCATAAGTACCTGAGAATAGACTGGGCAATTGATGTTTCCTTTGGCAGAGTTTTAAGATCTTGCTTCTAAATTGAAAAGCACTATCAAAAATTGAAGCCATTAAGAGTTTTCCAAACAAGCGGATTCTTGCCTCTTATTTGAGAGGCAAAATAAGAAGCTTTTTTCAAATTAGCAATCTTAATTGCAATTTATATCAAATATTAATTTAGTAATTGCTCCTTTTAGCTCTGCATCATAAAAATAGTAAGAGAGCAAGGTGATAAACGTTCTTTGTTATACTTCCCAGGATAAGTAAGCTGCAGAGTGCGGTAACTTCTTGTTATGGGAAAAGGGCAGGAGGAAGAACACAGTGATGTTACTACTGTAGCACGTGTCAGAAACAGGCAAACAATTCTTTGAAAATATTTCAGAGAAAGTGGCAAAGAGAACATCCTTTTCAAGGCAGGGAAAATTCTTCTGCAGGAGACGACAATTTCTAAGGATTTTAAGTAAGGGACAGATTCTCCTCTGGCTGAAAATGTGATTAAGTGCAGCAAGATCTAGCAGAGGGCCACCATTTGATTATGGAGTTGGAGATGGGTCTATTTGTCCCTAAGAAGGTTAAGGAAATGTCACCAGTGTTTGAACTGTGTAATAGGAAAGTACAGAGACAATGTAGCCAGGCTCATCTCAGAGTGCAGGCTGGAAACACAAGGAGCAATGGAAACAAACTGCAAACAGAAAATTCAGACTAGATTGAAAGGAAGGCATTTTTACTTTGAATGTTGATGAGAAATGAAACAAGATTCCAGGGGAGGTTGGGGGATCTGCATCTTGGAGATATTTCAGTTGGATGAATCCCTGAATAAACAGATATAAGTTAGCCATGATATCATAGAATCATAGAATGCGTTAGGTTGGAAGGGACCTTTAAAGGTCATCTAGTCCAACTTCTCTGCAGTAAGCAGGGACATTTATAACACCTTTATTAACAGAAGAGTTGATCAAAAGAGCTCCAGAGGTCCCTTCTAACATGAAGAACTATGAGCATAGCTATGAAAAATGACAAGTATATCTCACAGCATGAGTGGATATCTTCTCTACCCTACGGTGCAAGAAAAGTAATGCTCAAACCGGAGCATTACTGGAGCTGGAGCTCTCTTCATGGTAAACCTGTTACTTACTGAGGTACAAAAGAGGATATGCTCTGCTAGGGCAATATGACTTTCCTGGTGTCCTTACATCCCTTCAAGGCAAAACGCAACAATGACATCATACTGCTTTTGATGCAGATCTTAGAAGTTCCTCTCCCAATCCAGTGTCCTTCCAGCAGTCTTCCAACCTGATATGAAAAGGCATTTGTCTAACTCCTCCATGTTGACTCCACTATGTGGGCACTTTTTGGAGTCCACACTTTCTGCATGAGTCAACTTTGCTGTGTGGCTTGAGAAACTTTGAAACCTTCATCCTTAACTTGCCTTATCAGAAACTACCTTTTTTTTTTTTCTCTTAGACTAGATAGTAAAAATAAAAGCCTGTGTCTTGAGATAGTGAGAGAAAAGTATCATACTTAATCTTCCTCTGTCAGTGCTACACTTACCTGTACAGCAAAATGCAAGATAATTTGTGCAAAATTATGTTAATATATTTATTATTAAAGTAATTTTATTTATTTAAAGTTTATTAATTTTAAGTGTATCACTGCACTGGATTACTTGCTTCACTTATCTAAATCCCTCACTCTAAATAACCCAAATTACACTTTTGCATTCTGCCTCTTCTCTGCCTCTTTCCATACATTATATTCACAACTGCTGCCTGAATAGCTTGCTCTGTTTTTATACTCCCCCCAATATGTTTCTGCATCTGGTCTCTAATAATCTCCTTGAATGAGCTCTCCCAGCTTTTAAATGGTCATTTGATCTCCCACATGGCATGGATGACTCAGCTGAAAAAGGTAGAAGATGAGAGTTTGCATTTCACTCAAAGAACAGAAAATGGAGTTGTGATGACAAGGCTGATGGTTCTCATCCTCACCTCCCTACAGACACTGCATCCTCTGTGGGAACAGACATCAAGTGACAAATGTGCTGATCCAGGTCAGGCCTCATTCTGTGTTTATCTAGTCTGCCCAATGAACTACAGGAACCCTAGAGAAGGGGACAAGAGCAAGTGCTGCTTCTCAGTACAAAATATATACTGATATTCTTTTCCAGACCTCAGACACTCCCAACAGCGTGTGCCTTGGATAGAATTGAGATTATTGATGGGAAACTTTGTAAATTTCATTAGACACATATAATTAACTCTACAGTATTTTTCATTTTCAAAAATTAAAGTCTTAGAAATATCCATCTTCAAACTGCTAGTAAAACCCCAAATATGTAGGTAAGAGTTAAAAACAAGAATCCTCTGCATTCATCCTCCAAATGCTGCAAGACTGAAAGAAGCTGGGCAGAATCCTTTACGGGAAATGACACTTCCTATTTTCCCCCCAGAGATTCAAACCAGTAAGTCCTTGTTCCATAGAAAAATCCTGACAGCAGAAATGACTCCTTAGTGTCAACCGGGGGTGCTAAGAACATTAGAACAATTGTATCAGGTCAGAGCAGACATCCGTCTAGCCCAGCATCCTGTCTGGCAGGGCCTTAGCGGATGCCTAGGAAAGTGTATGAGAACAGAGCAAGCATATAATGATGCTTCAAACATCTGGTGATTTGTAGCTTGGAGATTTTTATCATCGAAGAAAGTGTCCTGGAAGTAAATAAGTAAGTGTTGGTAGAGTTTCTCCCTTCCCCTACCTCTTTTTTTCCATACCTTGTTTTCCTTTGAATACCTATAAGCTTTCAGACTTCACAGACTGTTGGCAAGCATTTCCACAACTCAGTGACTGGTTAGTGTCCATGTCCTTCTATTTCTTTTGAATCTGTCAGCACTGCATTTATTCAAAGGTCTCCAGGTCATTCACAACTTGTAGTCTTGTTTCACATCAGTCATCTCCTTTCCAGGCTGAAGAGTCCTAGCATTGCTACTTGTTTCTTGCATAGATGCTACTCCATACCTTCGATCACCTGTGCAATCCTTTCCTAGTTCTACTTTATCTTTTTGAGATGAGGCACAGAACAGATTTCACTGACTTTCATCTTCCAGCACTAAGAAATGTAGACTAATGCACAAATGTATCAACCTTAATACAAATCCCAGTCCTGAGTGCAGGTAAAACAACGTGCTCTTATTGTTGAGGAGCAGCAAGAGTGAGGCTGCTCCAGAGGGGAAGGTGAGCCAGAAGCCAAGGGTGATGACAAGGCAGACTGGTGTAGTCGCCTCATTTACCAGACTTGCAGGGTCACACCAACCAAAACTGAAGAGCAAATTAAAAAATGGTGACCAGGTCCAGCTGACAGACCGGTGGCTCCCAGACAAGCCTGTAGCGAGAAGGCAGGCCCACAGTCAAGCCAGAAAGTCAGGTCACCAAGTCAGGAAGAGCAAGGTACATGGTCAGGCATAGGCACTCAGGGACTGAGGGGACCTACAGCTCCCAAATAAATAGATGCAGACCCCCAACCAAGCTTCCAACAGCTCCTTCTCATGTGCCCCTTGAACCGTGCCATGGTCTGCGGTGTCACAGCAAGCACTGTGCCAGAGCCAAGTGTGAGCTCAGTCAATCCCCAACCAGGGTGGAAGAGGTAGCAGAGTTTCTGCATCTTGTGCAGGGCCCTGAGAGCCACTATGTAGAAATGAGAAGCTGGAAGTAAAAACTGGATTGTTTCTAGCGTAGAAGTAGAGAAAAAAATCATGTTGTAACAAGTCCATTAAGCATGTCATAGATGCAATTTTATCTATTTCAACAAATTTAGTAATTATTGTTTCTCAAATGTTTTTCTGTTTTGTTTTCTTTTCTTTTCTTTTTTTTTTGTTGTTTAAATGTTTGAAATATTCTGCATGCCCTCCACAGGAAGTGTAAAGATTTGGGGTTTTTTTGTGGTTTTCCTTGTTTGTCTATTCTGAATTTTCTTTCTTGTCTGTTGCTTCCCAAATGAAAATACATTTCCACTCCAGGCTGTGATTCATGCTACTGTGGTTTAAACATATAGAGCAAAAGACAGTACTGTAATTGGAACAGCAGAATGCAACCGACCACCTAACAGCTTCAAAATTGGGAAAACCTGTTTGAAATAGATTGTGAGGAAAGCGTGTAATACGTCTTAAAAATAAACAAGTGCAGCAATGCAAAAATTCTTTCCAGATATTTGGCTCATTATTTCCTTAAAGTGAATGGCAAAATCTTTTGTATGGGCTATACAAATCAAGCAAGAGAGCAGTTCTGGAGCCCCCTTGTTAGCTTGTGTATGTTGTTTGAGGTGGCCAAAGCAGTGGACACCTCAACATCTGCATGGGTATATAAATATTCAAGGACTTTGTGAACTAAGCTTCTTTGTGGCTCTTCAGCTCTGAACTTGTGAGTCGCAGCTGATACCACGTAGCATTGGTTGCCCAAACCAAGAACTTTGTGTAAAGTTATCCTCAGGTCATGAGAGAGACCTTGCAAGACTTTTGAGGTAACAGTAGTTGGAGTAAATTAGAAAGGATGGCAAGCTACCAAAACTGCTGGACTGAAGGAACGTACAACAATGCAACGCACCAGCTACATGTATGGCTTCAGGAAACGACTCACAGGAGGTAAGAGCAAAAGTTCCAAGGAATGGTTAAGGCCAGGGTGCAAAAACTGGATGTTTCTCTCTCTTTTATATAACACCTTCCTTCAAAAAAACTTAAATGCTTTGAAAATAACTCAAAAAACCTGAAAGACTGCACCATCTCCATGGTATACAAAAACCCCAAACTTTAAGTTGATTGAATCTGACTGGTACTACCAATTTCCATAGAACATCTCTCACAGAATAATGTTTCTTAGCTGGGGCTGCAAATTCACCACCTCTATAATACAGATAGAAGACAACAATTTTAAACAGTCAAGTTTTCCATTTTGTCTTAGTCACCTTTGAACAAATCTTGAACTGGGAGTGACCTGGAGATAGCTTGGTCCAAAAATAATTTCGAGCTTGTTCCTTTCTCTCAGTCCTGAGCACTCATGTCCAGAGCTGTATTCACAGAGCTGTAGGATTTTGAATATCCTTAAAATTATACCTTTTTTAACAGCAATGAAAAAAAGATCATGTTTACCTGATTATATTTTTAAAATGGGTTTATTTACAGGCTCATCCTCCAAAACTTGGGAAATACGACTTCCAGTTTAGAAAGTCATCCCACTGTAAAAGCTGGTGCTGTCAGGCAATCATGTAACTCAGATATCAAAAATAACCCCCACAAAACAAACGAGATGTGATAAAGTTGGCAATAAACACATGAAAACATTTTAAATCCTTCATCTCAGTGATGAGGCAAGACAGCATTAATATACAAATATATATGGTAAATTAATTACAACATTTGCATTTTTAAAGCTACCACCATATGAAGCATCATGCACAAGAGACAAATATCATTGTGTATTTATTTTCTTTGGAGTTGCTCTTTTTTTTTCCAGTAAAAGGAAAACTTTGTCTGAAAAATACCTTGGCTAGTCTTATTTTAAGGTGTGATTGTTTGTATATTAGTAAAACTACATCTGAAGTGTAAAACAGTATTTACAGACCAGGTGTGCCCAGGTCATTAGTCTGAACAAAATTTGTATTTTATTGGGAAATATACATTGCTAACCAGGGAGGAAGAAAAAAAAAGCCCATAGCAAAGTAAAATATTGATATATGTTTGTTTTGGAGGCATACATATGTATGCTATGTAATACAGAAGCTTATGACTGCCACTCTTGCTAGCCCATGATGCGTTCATTGTGTCAACAGCGCGTATTTGCTCAGGAAACACTGGTTCCTGTCAGCGCCTGCCTATTTCACCAGCAACGAAAGTGATGCTGTCAACAGCCATGGCTTGGAAAGCTTGGGGCTGCCGAAATGCCACTTGTCTCTCCTCTTCTCTAGACAGCATTTTAACATTACAACCAAACACAACCAAACACAACCAAAGTGCTCGTTCCTGCCCAGTAGATGCTTGGCTTAATCTCTCTTCTGCTGCTGGTTCCTACTCGTGTCGCTCCATGGCCCCATTTCAGAAGCTGATGCAATGGGACAGTGCAGGAGGGAAGAGGGATGTTCCTGCACAAGTCTACCCTATTTGGCCCCTTCGTGCCTCTCCCAGATCCTTGCTCCCCTGGCTTTAGAACAACTGCATACCCTTTCTGATGAATTAAACTCCCTCCAGCCTTTAATTAAACTTTCAGGGCTTTTGTTAACAGCCGTTCTTATTTGGGTGTAACATGATGATAATAGCTACCCTGTGAAAATATGCTGCTTTCAAGGATGAAATGTCACCATCTAATCTTTCCTCCTTTCTTTTTTTTTTTTTTTTTTTTTTTTTTTTTTTTTTTTGTCTTTCCTTTACTGGAATGTTTCTTATCAGCTGGCCATGTCAGAAGAAATAAACTCTTTCCAAAAACTAATTCCCCTCTTCTGAATACTAAAGACCTGGCACTGGAGAGGGGCTCTACCCTGAACCACATCTGTGCTTCGCTTCTGTTGGAGCTGAGCAAGAAAATGTACAGTTCAAATCTGATGTATTTTTTACTTGAAGAAAAAGACCAGAAGTGATAAATATAGCCTCACTTAGACATGAAAGAGAGCCTTGTGAGAGTGTTAAATTGCGTACTTGATACATTTAGTTATTAGTTCTGAATCCATTTTATCTCAGTCCACTTATAGCAGATTGGGTGCAATTACTTTTGCTATGTGGAGAAAAGTTCTCCAGGAAAAAAAAAAAACCAAAACACCTTACAAAACAACGCAGCAAATTCATAAACTGTTTCTCTAGTTTTCATGCAAATAGTGGTGGCTGTGCTAATTGTGAATTTCAACAGTCTATCATGAAACTTGAACTCTTTTCCTTCTCAATAGTACAAAACATTTTGTATCTGAAATTCTGATAATTCCTGTGTTTAGCACATCTGTAGGTAGCATCCAGTTAATTCTCACACAGTTGTGCTGGACCACCAAGACTAACAAATATTAACTGTACTAAAAATGTATATTTTTTATTAAAATAGGCAGACTTTTTTGTTTAAATCCTGAAATTAAGTAAAAATACCTCTTATGTCTTTTCCATTTTCAAAAGGTGTTATGACAATAAAGCAAGTAATGCATTGTGTTTAATATTTTTGTATATTCTGTAATGACTTGGGGTTTATTATTTATGGAGATATAACTTCATCTGAAATAGACGGCAATAAACAATGGCTTGCAACGATGAGAAAAACAAAATGGTTTGTGTTTTTATTTTTAAGTAAGGACTCTTTGACCTACAGAAAAGAAAAGGAAAAAAAAAGGTAAATAATATGTTCATGAAATCCATGCCTAGGGCCCTAGGAAAGACTATTTAATGTTCATCCAGCATATACAGAAAATTGGATTCTGCGCTAATGTACCTAAATATAGACCAAGTAGAAACCTAAACGTAGACCAAAGGGCTCAGTGTTTAATCACAATTTTTTGACAATTTTTGCTACTGCCAGTGGTGGAAATGTTGCCACTGGCCTTCCAATTCTCCTCTAAAATACCTATGCCAAGTGAGCTGTTCATCTCCTTATAAACAGTTGAGTTTGTGTTTCAGGAAAACAAAGAAAATGTGTGTAACAGATGTGATTAGGGTCAGATGAGATTTTCTGCTGAAATGATTTACTGATGTAAGAAGCTGTTTGTACCAAGTGCAGTTCACCCTGCTAAAATTTTTGAACTTCTGATTTTTCTTGATTTTCCATCAGAAAACTCACAGCTAAATAAATACTTTGTTCCAGCTTGATTTGATCCTACCTAGAATGTTTTCTTTGCTGTTTTATATATATCTGTCCTTGGTCCCTCCCTGGCGTCAGCCTACAGTTCCCACACAGGACTCTGAAGATTTCCAGAGCATTGCAGAACTGGTGGCATTCTTGGTGCACACTGCACATTCTTGTCTGGCCACAATATCTGACACATTGTGAATCTCTATTTTAATCCAGTTATCACCTTCCTTCTTGAGGGTACTATTACATCAAGGATGATACAGATTAACATTAAAATAACTTGAAATTAAGCCCTTCAGGTCATTTTCACTGAGCCAAGAGGAAGTAATTCAACTTGAAAGATTTTTTTAAAGCTTTGAAATAATTCCTTCACTTACATGTTTCAGAAATTGCAATTTTAGATGGAAGAATAAATAAATAAATACCAAGTTGTCTTTAGGCATTCCCCTGGAAATCTGTCATATTTGCAGAAGGAGAATCCAATCTGAAAGGTTGTCTTCCAAACTTTTTTGCTTCCTAGAGCACTTTACTAGTGCTGTCTACAGTAGCACATATCAGCCTTTCAAGAACACAGAAATAGCTGAGGTAGAGCTGACCATCTCCCATGAATAGCACTCTGTCATTCAATCCACCTCTGTAGCTTTAGGTCTGGGAAGAGAAAGAGTGAGATGAATCTCAGCAAATGCTGGGAAAGCAGATATAGACAGCTGTGAGGGCAATTAACTGCAGAAGCTGGGGATATCAGAAAATTATTTGCACGGAGGTTGGGGAGCTGGGAAAATGCAATAGCTGCCTGCATACATGGAACTCTTCCAATAGGATGAAAGTCATTTCATGCTTGAGGAACTTGGTTCGGCTTTCCAAAAGAAAAACATTTACTACACATAAAAAGGATTGAAAATCCATAATATTTTTTATTTTGGGGTTTGGGTGGGGTTTTTTTCATATAAATTCAGGGATATCTTACAATTTCTGGCGGATTGGTTGAGGATTTATTTTTCTTTTTGTAACTTTCTATTTTCCATTTTACACCTGATCTGTAGGGCTGAGCCATCCCATCTGGAGATAACACCTACAGATAAATCATGTCTAAATCGGCACAACAGAAAATGTAATGGAAAAGTATATAATATAGCCCCTTATTCTGCCAGAAAAGCAGATTTAAATAGGCATATCATAAAGTGAATGTACTAATGGATTGATCTAAGATCACAATACATCAGGCCAGCCAAGATTCCATAGAACTTACATCCACTGCTAACTTTTCTACTTTGTGACCCAAGCGCCTACCGAAAAGACCTCTAACAAACTCCAAAAAAGAAAGTTCTATTTATGGCATAATCTTTGAAATCAGCAACAGTGGCTGCATATCAGCATTTTGAAGTTCTGTGAAATATTTTTGTATTTAGGAAAGATAAATCAGAAATCAAGGCTGTATTATTATAGTAAGTGTCCACTTGCAGCAGTAGTGCCTACCATCTCACTTTGTTTAAACAGCAATGACAAGTTTGATTTACAAGTTCGAATCATTAAAAGTGCCTCCATTATATCCTTCCTATTTAATAAAGCCATTACTGGGTTTCTTTGGGAAAAAAAAAAAAAGAAAAGATAGAAGGCTTATTTAAGTTACTTGCAGCATCTTTGCAAAACACACATAAAACCCAATATCAGCATATCCACAAGACAAATACATGCCATTGTTACTGTAAAGATAGCATTTTTGTAGATCTATAAACACCATTATAGATCATATTCCGGGGCTCTGGGATAATTTTCTTATTCCCTCCATCACCACATAGGGAACTTGGAGGAAAGCTTCTGGCTGGACAACTTCTGCTGCACTGGAAGGACCCTGGAGGTATAGCACAGAATCACTGAAGGGTAAGGGTTGGAAGAGATCTATGGACATCTAGTCCAACACCCTCATAAAGCAGGATCATTTACAGCAAATTGCACAGGATCATGTCCAGGAAGGTTTTGAGTATCTCCAGAAAAGGAGACTCCACAGCCTCTCTGGACAGCCTGTGCCAGTGCCCTGTCACCCTGAGTGAAGTTTTTCCTCATGTTCAGATGGAACTTCCTGTGTTCCAGTTTGTGCCCCTTGCCCCTTATCCTGTAGCTGGGCACCACTGAAAAGAGTCTGGCCCCATCCTCTAGACACCCACCCTTTAGATATTTATAAGCACTAATGAGATCTCCTTTCAGTCTTCTCTTTTCCTGACTATACAGACGCAGCTCTCTCAGCTTTTCCTCATCTGAGAGATGCTCCAGTCCCCTAACTTGTAGCCCCTTGCCGGACTCTCTCCAGCAATTCTGTCTTCCTTGAACTGAGGACCTCAGAACTGGTCAGAGAACTGAAGATGAGGGCAGAGTAGAGGGGAAGGACAACTTCCCTCCACCTGCTGGTCAGGTTCTTCTTCACAAACCCCAGGATACCATTGGCCTTCTTGGCCCTGAGGACACATTGCTGTCACTAGTCAAAGCTGTTTCTATGCCACAGATCTCATTTAAGGACTAAAGGCATATACCATCAGCAGGGTGCATTATTACTTCCCACTTTATTCCAGGTCAATCAAACATCAATATTCTAAATTCAAAGACTGGACCTAAACTTGCAAATTACTCAATTTAGGAAGATTCTTGATGGAGCTAAGTGGTTAAAGAGATCTGTCTGTCAAGTCCTCAAGGACTAAAAAAAAAAAAAAGAAAAATTAAAAAAAAAAAAAACCAAACCCAAAAGAAGATAATTGTGCAATATATCAATCTATGATCTTGATTCATCCCAAAACAAAAACTGACACACAATAGGGAAATTTATGTCCTGGCTTCCAAATGAAAAAACACCACACTTTTTTTCCTGAAGCAAAATAAAAATACCCATTGAGATATGGTTTATAAATATTCGGGAAAAAAGCCAAAATTGTGATCTGGCACCTTGTGCATTTGCTTCTGTGCAGCAACAGAAGCAACCTCCTATGGCTGTAGAGAGGAACCAGTGCCAAGAAGGCTCCCAATCTCTTTGCTTCTTGAAGCAAAGGATCTGGCAGCAACGCTCTATGACTGCTGTGATGCACAAGTGACAGACAGGGCCTGCCATACATCTTTACTCATATGCTGGGCTGCAGAACATCCAATTGGCCCCTTTTTTTTCTTTTCTTTTTTCTTTTTTTCCCAAATGTGATGTTCCTGTTGAGAATCCCAGCTGTGAATGGGCAGTATGAAGCAACAGCAGCCTCTGTGAGGGTGTGAGCAACAGTACGGGGGATGCAAAAGTAACACTCCCTCTCACCACCTCCAAGTCCTCCAGAAGCCAAGCAGAACAAATGCAGCACCCAGTTCCGCCAGCAGATTTTTCCAGCTCCCAGAGCACTCAGTTACTCCAAGTTATCTTCATCCTACAGCTAACAAGCAAGCCTAGCAAAGATTCCCTCCCACACACATACACATCCCACACCTGTAGAAACTCTTGATACCAACCACCTACTGATCTACTCCCCATATGTCTGCTCAGTTTTCCAAGGAAGGTACCTACCAGCTTCCCTGTTCCACACATATGGACATGCTCTGAATCCCACCATAACACTACACTTGCAGGTTGAGTTAATTAAAGGCTGACACTTGGCACGTATCAATCTGCAACGTGCCCCAATGAGTTTGAGAAAGTATCCCATGTGAAGCCACACAAAACTTGGTAGCTCTCTAACCAACAGAAAACAGATGGCAATATTGCATTCCAAGGATCTTAAAGAAAAACTCACGACATGGGAACAGGATTTCAGTCGCTACAAATGCTGTAGGCTAGGATTTCAGATAAGTTGTGGAAAAGCAGCTTAAAGTCTTCATATATATATATATATATATATGTATGTATATATATATAATGCCTTGCCAGTTCAGATGACTGCAGTTCTGCTCAGAGCATTTCCTGGGGCTATCCAGGAGCCATGCTTTCTGCCAGGTTCCTCTACTAATAGCACCTTAGGTCTCTGCTTCTTGTCACCCTTTGGCTTTCATGCAGCTTCCATGAACATGTTGGGTAGCGAGAAGATGGCTGCTTTCTCCCTTTGTCTCTCCTTCTGGCTGTGATGTTTAGAGATGCTTTTGGGACCTTACAGACTGGGTAATGGGCTTATTAAAAGGGATCTCAGAAGATGCTCTTTCCAAGCATTATCTGGGGATGTCTAGCCCTCAATTGGGCCACCTCGGTGCTGCTGTTGCTGAAGTTACCCCATTTGCCAGGCTTGGAGAACATTCTGCACATAAATTGGTGCATGGGAGGAGAAAAGGAAAAAGCTATTAACTGAGCAAGGAGATGGATTATTCATGGCTTTGACAGATTTTGGAGCTGGCCCAAAGTGCTGTCAATTGCCAGTGGTAAATAGCCAAAAAATGAAAAACGAGCTTTTTTTAGTCTGTGTCAGCAGTATCAATCAGAGCAGTGTACGAAAATCTTGAAATGAATAGAGCACATTTCTGGCTGATGATGCTCAAGCGGAATATATTTAAAATGGACATTAAAAAAATGACATATTACCTTAAGGTAGTTTGTGTAACCGCATTTGTTTCAGAGGCTATCCAAAAGGCAGTGGCTTTCTTTGAGCATGTATTTGGGTTTTTTTTTCTTAATTGTTTGTTTTCTTATTTACAAGTGCTTAGGCTGCCTTAAATGGGATGGTTTTGGGGGGTATGTCTAATGTTAAGGAAGAATAAAGATTTATTATCATATGCAACTTATAGCTGTTACGCTGCAGGGAACTGTGGAGAGACATGGAAAGGCATATTAATTGGCATTAGTTTTGCCACAGTTTTATCTTCATTATTTTAGTAAAAACAAAACAAAACAAAAACAGAAAAGTACTGGAAAATCTCAGCATCTGTGAGGTACTTCATAACTGCTGTCAAATTGGCTGTTTCTGAAAAACAGAAGAAAAGTCCTTTTAAACTCATGTGGAGGTCTGCATAAGAGACATAAAGTAGACAGAAAATGGTGGAGAGCTGCTAATATTTGGGCCATGGTATTTTTGGAAGGTTATGAAACCTTTCCTTTTAAGTTCTAAGCAAAACCAGCACATTGCTAGTAGTCCAGATTCATATTTCTTGGGCTTACTGTTGTAAAAAGGATAACCATGAACATTTAAGGTATTGTTACTCCTCATTTCTTTGCCTGGTCTTGGAGAAGCATGGAAAGTACAGTACACATAGAATGGAGACTATGCTAATACACAGTACATGCTAAAAGACTCCTGTAAGGAACAAGACTTGAAATATCCCTTTAACACATTTTGTGATAAATTTTCACAAATTTCAAGTTGAACCCATAGAATTTCTTTAATTATTTTTTTGTTTTTCTGCTTAGTAACCCGTAGCACCAATATCACTATCTGTTTTCACACCTTCCTGTTTTAGCACCTGCCTTAAAGGTAAAAACATTATTCAAATACCTCACTTTGGGGGGTTCTTTGGTTGGTTGGTTTTGTTTTTTCTTAATGGAACTCTTATAACTAGTCTTTTAAGTGAACTTCAACATAATTTAAATGTATTTCCTTCAATACTTATCTTCTCTCTGTCTTTCCAACAATTCTGGATTACTTTTTCCTTTACCTTATTAAAAATTAGTCTTTTTATAACTTCCTTTTGGTCCTTAATTTGGGGATTATTTAGGTAAAATCTTATGGCCAGTAATGGAAGAGCCTGATCCTCCGAAGTTATTTTTCATGTGTACTACTTAGACAGTTAGTGAACTTACATATTTTTTAAGAGGTTTTAGAAGCTCATGTAGAAGAACTGAACAAGATTCAGTAAGGTAACTTACTGCTCACTGCACACCATTCAGTTTCTTACAGTAATTTCTACAGTCCTTGGTACAAATATGTACCAACATACAACACATAAATCTGTAATTACAGTGCTCTCTCTTTTTGTTTGTAGTTATATTGATAAGGATAATATTAAATTCTTATACTAAAAAAAAATAGGTTCTTACAAGTCCTATGCTAATAGGATCTTTGAAACCTGTATGGGATTTCATATCTAAATGAATGCAAGCAATTAGCTTCATATTTTAGCTTCAGTTAAGCACTAAAATCCAATAAGCTTTGGGGCGAACCTTAGACATAGGACTGAAGTGATGATCACACTGCTGGACAGATTAGTGAATCATTAATTATGCATAGACTGTGCCTGTGAAACTAGGTTTTCATCGTAGGCCAGCTTGGTCCTTTTTCTGGTTTATGAGTTTGATTATACAGATTAAGGCATTAGTGAAAACGCTGAGAATAGCTGTTTAGTTTGTGACTGCTTGAAAATTCATTTGCTGTCCACAGCTGCCCACTTGCACGTGAAACTCTCCCCATGAAGTCACAGGGATCCAGTTTACACAGCACGGTTGTTGCACACCGACAGGCTTATGCGGCGGCCAGACAGCGAGGATGCATGGGGTAGAGCAACCCGCTCCAGTACCACGGCCCCCAGGGCAGCCCCAGATTTGCCACAGCTCCCTCCTCTGCCCAGCTGTCAGACAAGGGTGGCTTGATGAAGAGGTCTCGAAGCTCCACTGGGTCCTTGGACATTCTTCCATCCCATCAGCTTCCCTGGTACACTTGTTCCCTGGCTCCTTAGCTGCATTGACCTCGTGCTCTTCCCTCACCTTCCACACTGGGAAGCTTGGGATGCCTTTCCTCTCCTTCTCCATCCAGCATCTTCCCTTTCTCCCTCATGCCAAGGGTGTGTTTGCTTCAGTAGATGCTTTCCTGTTTTTTTCTCCCCTACCCTTTGTTTTTTTACTTCATGCCTGGAGGTGAGGGATAGTCTTACAGAGGCAACAGGGCACAGATCTGAGGCTGTGTTAAACTTACAAAATGATTTATCATGTGATGTCCAAACATCCATTTAAACAGAGGAACATTGTCAAATTAGCAAGAAACACTCTTGTGTCCTTCAATAATGGCTAGTATTCTATATATAATATGTATTTTATATACTATATCATGTCTAATAATGATAATATTTCTACATCCTGCTTCTTCAAATTATTTTAAAAGGCTTTTGCAGTCAGTAATTATGGCTTAGAAATCTCTGGCGGGTATCACCTTCAATTGGTGGCTGAGGAAATTTAAAGCACTTAGAAGGAAGCAACATTTTTTTTTATTATTTTCCTAATTTTAAAATTCAGTGAAAAAAAAATTTTCTTTTAAACGAATGGCACTAAGACCTATGTACCACAAGTGGACAAATACCATGAAACTAAGGATAACACTGTATATGAGATGATAAATCTCCACAATAACCTAATATTTGGATGAAAAGCATAAAGAAGTCTAATAAAATGCTAGATGGTTGTGCACATATCATTAGACAGATAAACAAATAATTAACTATATAATTTTTGTTATAATATTTCATTGCAGTGCAGCATGTAGCACATAACCAAATAAGTCCTAAAGATTTGAACTGCATGCACCACATTGAAAGAAAAAAAAAATCAAAGCTCTGTCTTTTCCAAGGCAAATTACTGCAGAAAAGCATTACAGGGACTATCCTGTTCAGAGCGGCAACGTACAGTGACATTCTTCACTGCTGCAGAAAATCAGTACAATTTCATTACCCTGCCTCCCTGCAGGGCAGCTTGATGCACTTACATTAAAGCCCCCATCTCTCTTACCTGCTCCTTGAAATGCTTGCTGTTTATGTCTTTAGGGTTCCAGTCTAATTTTAGCAACAAAGAACCCTCTAGCTTTATAAACCAGCTCATTTTAGAATTGGCTTATATGTATTTTTATCTTGTATTTTAAAAAACCCCACATCAGCCCTGAAATAAAAGCGTGGTTCAGCTTAACAACTTCTGCAATGAAATGCAATGCAACGTCATCTTTGCTTACAAATTAGTTTGTTGCAGTCTTAGCTAAAACTCTTGTTTTGTTCTGCTGTTTCTTTCCCCACTTTTTTAAGGCCATCCTGTGATGAGCATGTAACGAAGGACAATAATGGAAACACACCATTAGCTCTGAGTTGCAGCAACATAAACTGAGATAGGAAGCAAAAATGAGGAGCAATGTCGAAGGCTGGAGGAAGGACAGGGCTCTCTAAACTGTCTCTGCAGCTAAGAGAAACAGTCTCAAACTAATCTTCTAAACCCTTGGCATTGTAGTAGTTCATATCAGACAAGACTGATGATTATTCTTTCCAGGCAGTGGAGATGTGCTAGGAGAAAAAATGCCTTTTGCCATATATACAGCCATATAATTTACTAAACCATTTTTACAAGATCTTCCAGATGGTTTTGTTCCTAAAGTATTTTAGCCATATCCCTGTTTTAAAATAATGATATATCATGATTTTCTAACTTCTGTGTGTGTGTGTGTGTCAGATTTATCGCTCACGTCAATGTCAACTTGAAAACAGTGGGGACCAGCTTCCTCTGTAGAAAGAGTATTTTATAGGACACAGCAGTGCGAAGTTCCACACGCTGTTTTGCATTATAATTCAGTACTTAACAGGAAAGACCACTTCTCAAAGTAAAATGTAGTTCAATTTTCACGCTGTTTTCCCTCTTTGGGCTGCTGACAACTTCGCCAGTTAGCAGAACTGAAAGTACTTATTTTAAGAATTGCCCAAGGGCTCAAATTCCTTCACCTTGCACAAAATATAACAGTAGCAGCGACATCCACCCAGACTGTGATCAAACGAGTTTCCTGACTATGTTTTAGATGTTACAGAACTTGTGTTGTTTTGAAGGGAAAAGATGGGAAGCCTGACTGTAACATGCATTCACATCTTTGGATTTAATTTAAGGCTGCTTTTCAACTAACTAATAAACAGCTCAACAAGTCAGTAAGTCTGCTTCTTCACAGAGAAGGAACTAGTAATATGAAGTCTAATTATTTTGTTCTTTTAACCCACATAAGGCCCATGCTTTTTCCAGCTATAGCCTATACCCCTCAGGAAAGCTGTATCCCATGGATCGCAGAGTAGTAGTGTACATGCGCAGAGTAGTAGTGTACATGGAGATTTGACAGTCTGATACACTAAGTAACCAACAGTAGGGCCATAAACATTGCCCAGTATGCAGATTGATGCCTGTGACCAGCTTTGCTGTGTAAAGATTTTGCTTCAGACAAAGGCAATCATGAGTCTCCTTACAGCTGTTGTCTTCCAACCCAACCAGAACAGTAACTGCAGTGGCACCAGAAGTCATCAAGATACCTATAAAATCCTTTCTACATGAAGAAGTCCCACTCCCATTTATGTCATCACTGACTGGAGGTGTTGTGAAACATCATGGCAAGTTCCTGCTCCACAGCTGGGCTAGCCTGGTGTTCTGGTTTTGGCTGGGGTAGAGTTAATTTTCTTCACAGTAGCTGGTATGGGGCTGTGCTTTTGGATTTGAGTTGAAAATGGTGTTGATAATACAGATGCTTTTGTTCCTGCTGAGCAGTGCTCACACAGAGACAAGGCCTTTACTTCTCCTCACCCCACCCCACCAGCGAGCTGGTGCACAAGAAGTTGGGAGGGAACACAGGCAGGAAAGCTGACCCTAACTAACAAAAGTGATATCCCACACCACATGATGTCTCACTCAGCAATAAAAAGCTTGGGGGGGGAGGGGAGGAAGTGTGGGGTGTGCATGTTTGGAGTGGTGGCGTTTGTCTTCCCAAGTCACAGTTACATGTGATGGAGTCCTGCTTTCCTGGAGATGACTGAACACCTGCCTGCCCATGGGAAGTGGGGAATGAATTCCTTGTTCTGCTTTGCTTCCATGAGTGGCTTTTGCTTTCCCTGTTAAAATGTCTTCATCTCAGCCCACGAGTTTTCCCACCTTCACTCTTCTGACTCTCTCTGCCATCCTGCCAGGAAGGAGTGACCGAGCAGCTGCCTAGGGGCTTGGCTGCCAACTGGGGCAAAACCCTGACACTGGGCCGCATAAACCTGCTTCATCCTTGTTACAGCTGCCTGTAAACCAGTGCCTGTCCTTTACCTGTCCAGAACCATTACAAACAGCTGTAATAGCTCAACAGAACAAAGAGTGTGCACAGTGTGGTATGAACAGGACAGACAACCTTTAGTGTCACTGAGTACTGAAGAGAATCTACTGTGGTATCTCTCAGTGTCTCGCAGGAATAGTGCTTTACCAGCAGTGATGAAGACCAAGTTTGTGTTCTGGTGTCATGATAGTCCGTGCTACTGGTCTACACGCTCAAATATGATCGGAAACTGGAAGATACAGGCAAACACATTTTGTTTTCCCCACAGGTATTCATTTGGATGACATTGTTGTTTTTCTTCTTGCCTATTTTGTCTTTTAGATCCAGAGTGTTCCAGGAGCTTGTGAACATTTTTCTGCTTCAGGCTATACTTCTGGTGAAAGTCACAATCCCTTAACTCAAAGGATTTATTTTGCTGCTTTTGTATAACATGGTTTACTCTACCCTTACACAGGAACTGGGACGGAAGCAGATGCTATAATAGCCACCAGCATTTTGATAATAGGACACCTCTAGTTAGAACTAGAGAAGGGGTGCTTTCAGTTCCACTCTTGATGTGTGGCACCAGTCCTACTTCCTTACATAAGCAGAGCAGGCAGAAACGAGCTAAAATGCTGGGAAATAATGAAATGCATGACCTAGAAAAAAAAGAAGAAAAGTGAAATAAAAACCAAACTAAACATTCTGCACACCACAGTTAAAATCTGGAATGGCAAGATTTTTAAGCTAGCAAAACCCCAAGAAAGGGCTTCGTTTCCATTTTACATCTGGAATGTCAATTTTTGCAATATTTTTTTACATATGAAGGTTTATTCTGCCACAGTTCTATGGATTATCCTGAAGCCTTTAGCCAAGGAAGTAATCTTTTTGCTTGTTTATGTA
Source organism: Gallinula chloropus (assembly GCF_964237585.1). NCBI lineage: Eukaryota > Metazoa > Chordata > Aves > Gruiformes > Rallidae > Gallinula > Gallinula chloropus. Next base: position 76,051,028 of record NC_140086.1, on the reverse strand, counting down.
AGCATCAGCTTCAGGAGAATCCATATGAAGTCAGTGACCCTCATGCTGTTCTTAGTCCTTAGCTGAAAAGAAAGATAACGAGAGAGGGAATTGTCATACTGTGTAGCTATATATATTTTTCCATGCATCATGTGTAACATTCACAATGGTGTTACTGAGCCTATACTGGAGGTTTTAATACTTCATCAATAGAGGCTTGCCCAAGGAAGAACAAAACAGAATTAGTCACAGATGACCACTAGTTACATGGAACAGTCTTTTTTGATTAAAGCAAACTATCCTTTTTTCTTTTTTCTTTTTTAATGAAAAACTATAAATAGCTAAAAGGGATAGTTCAACTTCATCTGGGGTTGATAAATTTTCAGGAATAATTAATCTGATCAAGAGTAGTGTATAACATAGTAGTTCCGGGCTGTGAATCATCTAAAATACACTAAGCAAGATGTGATTCTTTGTTCTCTGCCTAGTTCAAGACCATGTGCCAAGTTGATGGCTTCTTTTATTTGTTACCCTCTTGGCTTGTGCAGGGGACAAAAGCAATGTGCCAGGTATACTGTCCTCAGTGGACTCTTCTTCAGGGTGGAAAGTTGCGACCTTACTGTCCCATGAGTCTTCTTGTTACAGGGGTGTTTTCTAATTCAGCATCTTTACCTGATAGCAAAGCAGGGGGTGATGGTGGTTAGATATTAGAAATGCCCCTTACAGAAGCACAAAAGTGGTGTGGTGAGTTTATTCTGGGTACGGTGACTTGTGTGTACACCTTGCAGGAAGCCAGTACACTTAATCACTTTCTCAGTATGCCTAGAAGCCTTTAAGACCTCCTGTGATATAAACAGGGGAAGAAGATATCTGTCTCAGAGGAGACAAACTGCAGCTGCATGGAGACATCTTCTCTGGGCATTGTGAATTATGAGACTTAGCAGAATGACAGCTTGTATAAGCATTCTGTGAAGCATGGTTCAACAAGGAACATCTTTTTACACATTTGGTTTATGACAACAACATAATATATTTCCCTTCATTCTACCTTCTTTCATGGGTTCAGACCTTGGTAGCATTTATTTTGTAAATGCAGTATTTTAAAAATGTTTATTTAGCCCCCTAAACCAGATTTAAGGAGAATGCCTTTTTGATTATGAAAAGCTACAGCTTTATTCATTTCTTCTTACAGTAATAAAGAACAATTTCCAAGTAAAAATTAATTTACATCAATAGGGGGCTATCTAATTATACCAAAAAAAAAGAAAATTAAAAGGAGATATGAACTGTGCCTCTTTATCCCTGTTAGAACTTTTTAGGAAACTCAAGAATTAAAAATTCAAGTCAGCTTTTTACATAATTAAATATGCAGGTCTGCTTGCACAATAATTGTTATAATTACTGGATCTAAATACTGGTCTCAAATGGAGTATAGTAAAGGAATACTGATTTCCTGAAAGTGTCCATCATCCTTTGTTCTGGTCTCTCTTGATTTGAACCTTTGTTATTACTGGTTAAGTGATGTGCCAAACAAGTTCCTTTTCACTGCAGTTTTGTGCAGCCCTCCAGTTCCTACTGATGCAGGCTGAGGACCTTTGCCTGCCCTACCTGGGTTTCAAGCTCACTCCAAAAGCCATGAGAAAGACACAAGCTTTGCACTAAAATGTTTTGCCATGCCTGCTGTTAGAGTAAATAAGAGTAAATAAGACAACATTCTCTAAAGTCATTTGTGTCAGTTGACAGGAGGAGGGAGAACGAGCTCCTGGGTTGCTTTTGACATCTGTGTGGCATCATGGCAGGTTGTTTAGCTGAGGGATCTACATACCTGCCATCGTGATTTTGCGATGTGTGACACTTACACAACTGTATTGCTTGTATTAGGGTTCTAAGTGGCTCTTGCCACCATGTTCTTTGGGCAAACCATGGTATCCAGAGAAAGACAAGCATGTTTAGCACTGCCCTTGTTAAATTTATCACTGTGGTCTTCAGACACTGCTGAGTGTGTTAACACTCAAAATCAGTTCATATAAACAAGTTTGCCAAACTGAAAAATTTTTAAAAATAACATTATTCTCCACATAATCTCTAGGGAAATATTGCTGTATGGATGGAAGTATGGTTTTGTTCATAAAATACTGAATTAGAAAGCCAGCTGTGATGATTGCTCAGCACCTCAACCAAATCCACCTTTTTATTCTTCCTGTGCCAAACCAGCTCTTTGTAAGCTGGAATGTGAGTTTTCTCGCACCTTAAAAAACATTGTCAAGGACACATGCAGTAACATATGGGTATGCTTTCACTGCCAGTATAAGGACTAAATATGTTTCGAGTTCTAAGACGGAAATATTCGCTATATCATGTTACACCTTAATAAGTGTCAGCTGGAACAACAAGCCAGAACGTCTCCAGATCCTCTTTATGCAAGTTTTGTATTACTCCTGGATGCTCTGCGTGCTTTGGTGGGCCTGACAACATATTCCAATTCTGCCAGAAAAAAAGTTTCTCTTTGGATTTCAGATTTCAGATAGATTAGGTGGACTGGATCTAGAATTGGATAATTACTAGGATGATTGCTCCTATCATTTAAATGGTGATAAAGTTCCTGGAGAAGCTTAAAATTGAATGAAAAGTGTGAAAAGCTAGAAAGAGAGTGGAAAAATATAATTATCTCACCAAAAAAAAAAACCCTTAAATCTCCTCACTGCAGAAATCCCTCCAAGGGCCTTCTTATTATCCTGTAAAAGGCAGGATGAGTATTATAGTATATTAAAATTTAGGTCTAAACCAACATAATTGCAGACAATTCACTGTTCAACTTTCTATCCAGATATTGTAAGTTAAACTAACAAATACTAAATAACATTTGGAGCAAAACTTATGTGTCAGATTATTACATTACTTCTCTGTTTGTTCAGAGAGGTAATGTAGGCTATTCCAGCCCACTAAGACAACATTTAGATGGGTCGTTTACTTTCACAGACAGCAATGAGTTTTAAACAGAAACTGAGCTGAAATAGAGAAGCAGAAAAGGGGGGGGGGTTTCGTTTGCAACTACATTTTAAAATGTTTCAGGTCCATTTTCATTTCATTCAGCTGCTGCTCGGGGTTAAAATACCATTCCTCTGCTGTGCCAATCAGTCTCAATGCCTGTTATTTTAACAACCGTGAATCTGGCATGCTCACTCTCTCTTCCAAGCTCCCAACATAAGGCACCGAACTCAAAACCTGTGCTGAGCCGTGTAAGGTTTTCACTAAAAGTGCCTTTGCGCTTTGAGGTATCATGATACCAGGTCTTGCAAAAACGAGAGGTGAGCTTTGCCTGTGGCTGCTAAGAGAACTCTGATGACACCTCTTGTACACGAAGTATATTTCATTACACACTTAACAATCCTTTGGGGGTCTGATTGGAGCAGCATGGTGCAACTGCATGGTAATTTCACAAGGCGCTAATTCCAGTAGTTTCTGGCTCAAAACAAGATTAGCTTTGGACATTCTATTAATCAAGTTAGTTATCATGGCAAGATTGTGCCACAACTGTTATACTACAATATACACAATAGCTGTTTTTTACTATCTGCAACCACCTTGCAAAGATGTTGCAAGGCGTTAGGAAGCAGTCGAGTTGCAGAATCTCTCATTCACTGCAACTCAAACTGCAATGAAAACTCAAACCTGTTAAAAAAAAAGGGCAAAAGAACAAATAGATGGAAAGTAGACCTAGAAAACCAGGGGAATGAAAATATTAACATCACCCTTAAAACAAGTCTTCATTTCTTCCTTGTTTAGGCTCATATCTCAATCTAGTAAGGTCTGATTTCCGTCTGAGCGAGCCAGGCTTACCCACTCTTTTCCACATCCCCCTCCCATCTCCCAGGCCCCACATCAGCCTCCCATCCTTCAGGAGCTCAGGCCTCTGCATATGGACCTGAGGCTTTTTGCAATCACTGCACAAGTTATTTGGAAATAGCAAACAGATTACAAACATACCACAAAAAAAAAAAAAAAAAAAAAAAAAAAAAGAGAGAGAGAGCACTTTAAGAAACAGAAGGTTTGTTGGGAAGAACATTCAAGTAGAGAAAGACAATGTGCTGATAAAGTCAGTAAGAAAAGGTAACAGAGTTTGGGGGAGGGGGGAAAAGGGGTGTTTAGTTTAAATGATCCTAAAAGAGTTTCACAAACTTAGGATTTTTTTTTGGCACTTTTGCTCTATTTTTCAAGTATTAAGAGTGCTATAAAATTCAGCATAGCAACTTGATATTGAGTGCTGTTGTTACCTTATCTTTCTAAGGTATAATTCAGCCTGGAGACCTCCTTTTGGGAGAAGTTAAGGCTACTGTTTTTCTTGTGTTCTGGAGCAAAAGAAAAGGAGCAATACACAATTAAGCAAACCTAGATTGTTAAGTTATATGATAACAGCTTGTCTGCACTCCCATAGAAGAGCACAGAGAGACAACAGTGGAGGATCTGGAACCCTGCCTTGCCTACTCCCGGGCTCATCACAGGAGCCCTCAGCCCATCAGAGACCCTTATCCACAAGCCCTGAGGAGCACAGGGGCAAGTGGGAATCTAAATTAAGAACAGGAAGGGATGAACACTCTGTCTGTGGTCCTCCCAGGGATGTCCCAGAAGAGCCTCAGCCCAGCCTCTTAGTGTGACACTCCTCCACAGGAGCCATGGAGGGGGCAGCTCTACAGCTTGTCTTTCAGATTAACGAAAGCTGCTCCTCAGGGGTGTGGGAAACATCATAGGATGCAGGGGAAGAAACATTTATCTTTGCACATGAATTATTACGGGATAATAATAGAGGAGGAACAAAAGGTAAGAAAAGAGAGATATTTAGATGATTTGGAGAGGAGTAAGTGTGGGAAACTGGATGGGTAAAGAGATTAAAACTGGCTGGTCATGCATAAGTATTTTGCTGGTCAGTAAGCTTCTCTGGCCATGCCCTGTGCCTAAGCAAGACAGTCAGTCCCATCTTGCTAAACTCCTTTCTAACTCTTTCTGAGGGCTTTCTACGTTGTGTGCAAGTGTGTGTGTGTGTGTGTGTGTGTGTGTGTATGGAGGGGTGGGTGTGACCACAGGTGGGACAGTCCCTGCAGCCATGATAGCGGCAAATGTAGCACGTATGTGTGTGCACGTGAGCGTGTGATGTCTAGCAAAGGCCAGCCCATGGTGAGACAGTGAGCATGTGAGACGCCCTGGGAACAAGAGGTGTGGGTGTTTCCAAGGGCAACCTCAGGTGTGGGAGCTGCACGGAAACAACAGAAGCAAGGCCTGATTCCTGCCTGGACCCGTAGGTCACACCTTCTCTGCAATACCACCGAGGCCAAGGTGGTTCTCATGAGTAGCTCCTCTGCATTTCATTGATAAATATACAAAAAAGGTCATAAAAATGCAAGAGGACAAGATACTACAGCCAAGAAAGGGTTAGTCATAATAGTCCAAATCAGTGAAGCCCAAATAATTGTAAACAATGAATTACATTATTGTTGCAGAGAAATATTGTAGGAACTAAACTATTTTTTTAAAGAACTCTTTTCTCCCAACTCTAGGCATATCTATTGCAATATTCTGGCTTTTTGCTGCTACCTGACTTGTCTAACTCTGTTCTGTCACTTTGTATCCCACGCTCATCAGGAAATGACAGATTTTTTCACAGGCATACACAGGCCAAGAAAAACAACAACCACTAAAACAGGGGAAGAGGGAAGATTTATAAAATCATTCCAAAAGTATTATTTAAAAGATTATTTCCCTCTCACAAACCAAAATTTGTTCAGGGACAATATGAGCCCATGTACAATGTCAAAACCAAACAATTATTCACATGTATAGATCTGATGCATCCCCAAATACAACGGTCATTTAATACCTTCTTTATACAATACAAAATGCATCTAGTCCAACTGTTCTCTATATTTTTCCTCCCATTCTAAAATCACTCATAAGGACAGTCTGGTTATGCAACACTGTATAAAATATGGTGGATTACTTAGATTTTAAATAAGAAATGGCATGAAAAAACTCCACTGCTAGCAAAAAGGCAAGGACAAAAACTAGCTGACTCAGAAATATTTGAAGGTAAAATACATATTTTTATGCTACAAATATGAATACTGTTTAGTTATACCCAGTCTTTGTGATAGTCACAGTAAATATCCACAACTGTTAATGAAAAACCTCGAATCCACTCTTTCCCTTTTTTGTCTGTCCCAGAAAAACAATCAATATAGCAGTAATAAAAGAATTGCTATTTATTAGGGCAACTTACAGTACACAGAAGTAGATTGAAGAAATTACTGCTTCCTTAAAAAAGACAGCATGCCCTCTAGAATTTGAGGCTTGAGAGCTGAAAGTTCCCTGACAGCTTTTCTTTTCCCCCTGCACTCTTGCTCCCATTTACACTGTCTGGGCTGTGGAGGTCCTAAGAATTTTTTCAGAACATATTTTGAACAAATGGTATCAACAAACCCCATTTTTCATCTTCCCCATAGAAGTTTAAAAACTGTCTTTGATTGTTTCATGTCCAGCCACCTAATGCAGTACACTTGCCTATGTATCCTGAAGTTTTCTTTCAGATTTGGCTGGACAAAATGCTGAGAATCCGAAACTATAAATGAATGTAGGTATGTATCTGGAACCCTTCTGTGGTGTTCAGTGGATGATTATAGTTGAAATAAAAGCATCATGCCACATTTTCAGAACCAGTCTTCAATTATGTGTCTTGCTTTGATCTTTTGCAGATAAAAAAGAGCAGTGTTGTACTTTTCATCCTGGCGATGATTTCCTAGCCACTGCCTCCAACGTTGTAAAACTTCACAGATACAAGAGTTTTAATTTATATTAGTTTGCCATGTATCTAGCTCCTTAGCAGAAGCACAATGCATCAGAGAATAATCTTAATTCAGTAGAAGTACAGCTTTATATCCCTTAGGAGCATTTGAACAAAAACATTTTGATAGTGGCAGATGTCTTTCAAAAGCTGTGATCTCATGTTAAATTTTGTAAATTATATGACAAAAAAATCCCCTATGTTACTAGTATTCGACAGAAACACATCACAAACAAAGCTTACTTCATATTAAGTAAATACATACATACAGAGTAAGTATGGAGTAACTATCACAAAAAGCTTTTATTATTTTATAAATTTATCTGCAGTGCTATGCAGCTAGTAAAGATATGCAGAACATATCTTTCTGAGCTAGAAATGCAAAAATCCCAAGACGATGGAATTCATCCCTCTGGAAGTGCAGCATATGCTATATTACACTTGAGTCAACAAATTGGCATTTCTCAAAAGATAAATGAAGTTATGATTCCTAACATGTTTCAACAAGGTTTGATATAGCTTTAGAGCATGCAAGTATTTTTGTAATCTGATTTTAAATGTTTTAACTAGAACTAGTAAACTAAAAGTAGTAGGGCAAAGATGATTTTTGGTAATACGAAGTATGTGTTTGTGTGCAATCAACATGTACACCACAACTAACTGTGTTCTCACTGCAATGGATTTATGTAGCAAGGTTTTGATAATGAGGGGACTGCAGGCGTGGTTTAGCTGGGAGAAAAGGAGGCTGAGGGGAGAGCTTGTCACTCCCTACAACTACCTTAAAGGAGATACCCCTGCAGCAGCCTGTGAAGAAGACCATGGGGAGGCAGGCTGTCCCTCTGCAGCCCGTGAAGGACCCCATGTCAGAGCAAGTGGATGCCCAAAGGAGGCCGTGACCCCGTAGGAAGCTGGCTCAGGAGCAGGCAGAACCTGTGCCCCCGTGAAGAGGAGCCCAGATTGGAGCAGGTTTGCTGGCAGGACTCGTGACTCCATGGGGGACCCACACTGGAGCAGTCTTGTCTTGAAAGTCTGCACCCCATGGGAGGGACTCACACTGGAGCAGGGAAAGAGTGTGAGGAGTCTTCCCCTTGGGGTGGAAGGAGCAGCAGAGACAGTGTGTGATGAACTGATGCAACCCTCATTCCCCATCCCCCTGTGCTACTTCAGGAGAGGTGGTAGAGTGCAGTTAAGCCCAAGCAGAAGGGAGGGGTGGGGGGAGGAGTTTTAAAATTTGGGTTTATTTCTTATCCTACTGTGATTTTAATTGGTTTGTTTTACCTGTGACAGTAATTGGTGAGTGATCTCTCCCTGTCCTTATCTTGACAACAAGCCTTTTGTTACATCTTCTCTCCCCTGTCCAGCTGAGGAGGGGAGTGAGAGAACAGTTTGGTGCTGGTGACCAGTCAAGGTTAACCCACCACACTGACTCCAATTACTAGTTTCTGATACAATTAATAGCAGTAATATTGAAGTATTAGCATATGGTATTGGCCACACACACTGATCAGAGTGTGGCCTATGATATCAAGCATATATGCAAGGCAAAAGTATATTAACAACAGCAACGTATGTGCTAATTTCTTAATTGACATGGTGGAGTGTTCATTAAAAGATGGTTATTCCACATGCACATGAGAGTCATCTGTGTAACAACTGCTCACCTCCTACCTCCCCCGGCACCTAAGCTGTGTCTAACTTATCCATGACAGTGACAACAGTAACTCTTACATAATGGAACCTTCATGACACACAAAAATACTCTGGAATATTTTAGACTTTAACTTTTGTCAGTAAGAAATATTTTCTGAACCTAAGTTCAAGAATAGCTTTATAGTTCTTACTGTAACATTAAACATCAAGAACCTTAGTAGCTACTTGACTGAAATACTATTTTTCATGAAAGAATGTTGGCACATGTGTAAAAGCCCATATGTTTTCTTGCTTACAAGATCCTCAGTTTCTGAGCTCATTAGTGTGTGGGTTGATTGAACCAGAGTTCTTGTAGGGCTTTCAGATGTGACTGATGGTGTTTCCCAGGGCAAACAGCTCAGAAGCTTAAAGTCTTACTCATTTAAAAAGTATGGGCATCAAGAAATCCAGTTTGGAGTGACCCAGGTGATGGGATTACTTCAGACCTTCAGAATACCAGCTTCCATTTTGAGTGTTAAATGCATCAGTTTCAGGGGGAAGCTATAGCCCTTTGGTCAAGTGGGCCCACAATTCTTAATTCTTACTGTGACTACTTCTTCTTACTGTGACTATCTTATGTAGCACTTAACTCTTTTATGACCTGAACTTGTGTCAGGTGAAGTTTAGGTTGGATATTGGGAAAAATGTCTTTACTGAAAGAGTCGTGAGATATTGGAACAGGCTGCCCTGGGAGGTGGTGGAGTCACCATCCCTGGAGGTGTTTCAAAGAAAAGTAGATGTGCTTGGTGACATGGTCTAGTGTTGGACCTAGTAGGGCTGGATAGATGGTTGGACTTGATGATCTTGAAGGCCTTTTCCAACTGAAACTGTTCTATGATTCTATGATTCTTTGCCTACCTGTCATCCCATGGCATTGAGACATGACTAGTAACAGTAATACCAAGGCTGTGCAGCAGCCCACCAGAACTGTTATTCTCTAATATGGAATTTAGGACATATCCTGCAATATGGCACATCGAGACACAAATTATTCTGAGATAAAGCTGAGGTATTGCGTAGGGCAGCAAGAGTCAAAACTGTTCATCCTTACTGCAGACTGGGAGGTGTCCCAGAACCATAGCTGGGTGTTGTTCTAGAGGCAAGGAAATGATTCAGAACAAAAGACATCTTAAAGCTGAATTAAAATATGTTAACAAGCAGTGGAACAGAACTCCAGAGGAAACTGTGAACCTAAATTATTTGGCAGCACAGACGACTACCTTCTCAGATCTTAAGAAGGAAGGTCTTGGGAGTCTGTAGAGTGCCCCAGACTCAAGCAGAATATTAGGGGAACCTAGAACATACCCTCAGTTTGAATTGACATTCCCAGGCATCTAGCCACCTAAGTAAAGACTTAGGAATGTAGAATGTGGGAATCTTGGCGAGAAAGACTCCCACCATTCCAGGACTGCCAAAATCAGTATGTCAGTATAAATGTACTTCAGATGGGAAACCACACCATGTAGGAAATCTCATAAATAAATTAATTTCTCAAACTGGCAGCATTTTCATGGCAATTTTTAGAACCAATAAATAAGTATTTTTCACTGGAAGGACTTTTTCTTGATAAATACAATTTTACATTTCAGGAAGATCCTGGTGGCAACATCCATTTGCCTTTGTCACCATCAAGAATGGCCCAGGGTTGCAACGAGAATGCCAAAACTATGGTAACCCAGCAGTGCATGTCTTCAAAATGAAACTTTCTATTGGAATTAGAAAGTTTAGCAAAAGAGTTCAAAGAGAGGTGCACTGAAAGGAAATTGGGCATGAAAGGTACATAAATAGAGCTTTCATATACCAGACACAACTATAGGAGTAAAGGAAAAATTTAAACCAGAAACTTGCCCTTACTGGAGCATTGTTTACCTGGTTTTAGGTAGCCCCAACTTTTACAGCTGATATTTCCACAGTGTGATTTTCACAGTAATCATTTTTTTTTTCCTTGCTAGAAGCATAGCTGGGTCCCTTTGAACAAAACTGTTCTTGGATTTTAGCCATTGAAGATGTACTCAAATGCCAAAAAACCCTAATAGCTCCCTTAAAATTCTAGAGGTGGTATCAGAATTACAGAAGAACTGCAGACACCAGTATATTCACACTTTGAAGTTCTGAACATCTAAAATAGGATGAAAGTGAATCTTTATTAGTGGAAGTGTACAGGATTTTTTTCCTGTCTCAATTTACCTGCTTATTAGTTTGCAGCTACCACTGAATGCTTATTCCTTATAAGGTATCCAGAACATAAAAGATGAGAGCATAGCACAGATACAAGGGAAACACAGTGAGTAGAAAATATACTCAATGTAGTTAGTATTTCTGTATAAAAATGTCTTCTTTCTGATACTTAAGCCACTACAATAATTTTAATAATAATGTATGAGCTGACTGTACAGAAGTCTTCAGATTCATAGCGATCCACATAAGTCCCAAAATACAATGCTCTTTCTCTTTCAATTTGGTTGTTATCACATAAATTCCCTATAGAATTACTCAAAGAGCAAAGGGGTTCCTGTAGATAGATAGAGGGAAGCTGCCCTGAGAGAGGTAGCGAATTCCCCCAAATATCCAACAGACTCTAACCTAAACTTTCAGGGCTTTATTCCAAGTGAAAAAAAAACCCTTCAATTTCATTTGACATCTTAGGCATCATTTTTGCTGTAGTTGGAGATTATATGTGATTTCTCTCACCATGACATTCTCTATTCACCCATTCTCTCTTCACTTTTCACATTTTGGAGTTAACAAAAGGCATTGCAAGTATTCCCCGTCCATACTTCTGAAGATGGCATGTACCATGAGCTCCAGCACACAGCAAATTCTGCCAAGGGCAGAAATTAAGGGATTTCCCTTATCCAAAAATTCTGAAAGGCTTCCTATCCCACCAAAGTCCCAACCAATGCCACAATACCCAAAAGATCCCTACTTTGCAGCTGGCATTACAAGTCAGTACTCCAATACTAAACAAGGTAACTATGCTCAGCTAAGTGTGTTATGCACATCACTGATAGTCTATACAACCATAGCCAGCCCAGGAACAGGCACAGGACAGGGCTAAAGACTGTACTGACAAGAAAAAGAGCAGAAACATTGCCAATGAATGTTGCTGGACACATCAAAAATTACCTAGATGAATGCCAAAAGCTGGTTATGTATCTACTACACACTAGTACTCTACAAGCCATTTTTAAATCCGACCAAGATACAGATAGGGAAAGAGGCAGCCCATATTCTGGGCTTATCTGGTCAGCCAACCCACTAAAGGATGGGATGGGCTTTCTGGAAAATAGTTGGCATCCCAGCTGCACACTGGAAGATGTTAAAACACTTCTATACAAATATAAAAAAAGAGCAAAGGTAATATCATATGTAACAGCATTCAAGTTAATTATTCTAGTTCTGTAGTAAAACAGTCATATCCCCACTCTTGGCCCACCTCATGGACTGATACATATCGATCTCTGTCTCTCACACTTCATTGCCAACTTGGCCACTTCTTGTTCCTCTCAGTATACGTTTCTACATTACAGAAATGGGTTTAGTCCTGTAAATTATTGATAAGAGCCTTGTCAAGATGCTGTTCTCTACCATATCTCAGGGCAGAGGAGGTTCATCACCTGGCAGGATGTCTCCCAGTACTCAGAATTCCAAACATGCAAATCAGTTCTCCAGCCCGTAAAGAATCTGACATGTGAGTCATCCCTCAATTCTAACCACAACCTCTGGAGTTTCTTGTGCTGCATTTACAGATGTTTTTTCCCCACTCTAGAATATACTGATAAGGGATTGTAGTAATGACATGCCTCTGGTCCTCCCTTCTTCAGATTGTGTGATAAGGAAGTGCACACAGGACAGCTAGGGTGGTTAAAGGCACTTGGACTGGTGTTGAATACTGATGACCTTCCTGGAGCCATCTGCAGTGGAGGGCTTAGTGGCTGGATTTTTCCTGCTGCTGGGTGTAGTAACGAATGCAAACTGCATGAAATTCAACAAGACCAAGTGCAAAGTACTGCAGCTGCATCAGCACAATCTCAAGAACAGCTACAGGCTGGGTGGAGAATGGATTGAGCACTCCTGAGGGAAAAGACTTGGGGTGTTGATTGATGAAAAGCTCAACATGAGTTGTCAATGCACACTTGCAGCCCAGAAATCCAACCGTATCCTGGGCTGCATCAAAACCAGTATGAGCAGCAGGTCAAGGGAGGTGATTCTGCCCCTCTACTCAGCTCTTGTGAGACCCCATCTGGAGTACTGTGTCCAGCTCTGGGGTTCCTGACATAAGAAGGAGATGGAGCGCTTGGATGGAGCCCAGAAAAGGACCACAGAGATGACCAGAGGACTGGAGGACCTCCTCTATGAAGACAGGCTGACAGATTCGGGGTTGTTCAGCCTGCAGAAGAGAAGGCTCCTGGGAGACCTTCTAGCAGCCTTCCAGTACCTGAAGGGGCCCTACAGGAAAGATGCAGAGGGGTTTTTTATAAGGGCGTGCAGTGGTCAAACCAAGGGCAATGCCTTTAAACTGAAATAGAGTAGACCTAGATTAGACATTTGGAAGAAGTTCTTCACTGTGAGGGTGGTGAGACACTGGAACAGAGAAGCTGTGACTGCCCCCTGCCTAGAAGTGTTCAAGGCCAGGTTGGATGGGGATTCTTTAGGCAACAGTGGAAGGTGTCCCTGCCTATGGCAGCGTGGTTGGAACTAGATTATCTTTGAGGTCCTTTCCAATCCAAAACATTCTATGATGCTCTGAAAATAAAATACCTCTTTTTCTTCCCTTATTTGTTAAGAAACAGATGGCTGTCTCCTCTATCTGTATGAGTCTGAAATAAAAATATGTATGTTTTCTTATGTATTAGACTGAGTCTCAAGGATAACAGGTGTGAGCTCAGGGGAGAAAAATAATACTGATAAATGCCCTGTTAAAAATCTCGATTCAGAGAACTTCTTTAAATGATACCAAAAAAGTTGTCTCAAACTTTCTAAGATGGGGACTAATGTGTTCATCTGTGTGGCACGGAATCAAAATCAATGACAGTAGATTAACTTTAATATGCTAGATGTAATGGCTACATTTTGGAAGGAACATTATCCCAAATTGGCTTTAGCCATGCTGCTAGGACAAATAAGGCCAGTACTTACAGAAGTTAAATGAATGTCGGTCCATTTAAATGAGGATGTATTCAGTTGACACTAACAAACAGGCATTTTGTTTCAGTAGACAGAACTCTGGAAATCTCTCTGATGACTTTGGGTGTATCATCTATCAACTGTAAACACAATTTTTACTAATCCAACCAGTGCTGAGGGCAGGTAAAATCAATAGAAGACCATACCTACTGAAAACAGAAAGCATTTACAAATCCATTTTCATAAAATGCAAATCTTTACTGATCTCCCTCCCTATTCCCCAAGGTAAAGATTACTGGATATAATACAGTTCTGAGATGGTGGTGAGATGTTCTACCTCATGACTCGTTAAAGAATATATCCTCATTTTCTGTGCACTCACTTTTTCCAGACATTTTTACAAATTCTGACACAGTTTTGATATATTTTATATTCTGTGGGTGATGTTAATTGATTTAGAAATAGATTAGGCACTAGAGAAAGAGGTGTGAGATAGCTGAGCATCCAAAACCCTGGTTCATTCATTGTTTAAGAGGTAATTCCAAAATTTAAAGCTGTCTAGAAAGTCTGTCAGAGATAACTGGGAGATAGAGAGGGCAGTTAGAAAAGTCCTCAGGGGATTATTTCTATTTGGTTGAGCAGCTCAGAGTGCTTGTCAAATGTTAGTGGAGTAAGGTACTTTTCTTCATGAAGTGACAGAGGGGGGCTGAGATGAATTAATAGATATATGCAGACTTGGAATTCAACCAAGCTCTTCATCTTAGTAAAGCATTTATAGGTTTTTTTGGCAGCAGGTTCCACAGGTTGATTTTGAACGCTGTTTTGAAATATTTCCTTTCATCACTTTGCACCTCACTGAGGGGGAGAAAAAAAAGTGTATCCCAAAATATTTGTCTTTAAGTTGACATTGAGCAGCTCCTATCTTAAAAGGGCCACCAACTATATACAGGTTAAGGAGACTGTAAGTCTGACCGGTGAAAACACAAATTACAGATTTTTTTAAAAATAATACAAGAGTTGCTGTTAGCATCTCTTCCTTCTGCATGCCCTTTATATATGAGGGACTCCTAGAATTATTTGTGAGTCTCTGGATAGAGAATTTCACAAAAGTGGATGACAGTTTAGGTGTGACACAAACAATCTGTTAGAAGAATGCTGATGTAGAGAAAAGTGCTTATTATATGCTGAATATTAAATTATTATATTAAAAGATATCACCATTAAAACTAAAAAAAGAGTATCTTAAAATACCATGTAGAATTTATGCTCTGGAGTTAATTCACTGTCAGAAAAAATAGAAGCGATTTAGACAAAAGCTAACAGGATTTCAAAGATTAGTCATTTATACGAATGATTTCAACTTAACGGCTGGCAGACGTCTGTCTACCTTTCATGTTCATTGGCATCATTTTCCCCCCTCCTTTCGGTACCAAATATGAGGAGGGACGTGTGTCTCACTTGCAGGACTCAGTTTCAGAAAGATCTGAATGGGTAATAGAACGAGGCCTTTGGTGCAGGAGCTGCAGGACAAGTGAGGTGCTCACCAAAGGGGAGGAGGGGTCAGCAGCTACTGCTGAAAGAATGAATATCGTCCCAGCAGAAGGTGATTGGTGTAGATTTCTTAAGCATGGCCCCTGAAACAGATCCTTTCCAATATTTTCATTAATGAGGCTGGCATAAAAAAGGGTGTATGCCAGTAAAGTATACTGAATATGCTAGGCCAGGATGTATTACCACAGAAAAGGACAGCAATAACTGAATGACCACAAGGACTGAAATAATGAAAACGAGACTAAAATCAGCATTGCTGTGCCTGTCCCAGAGCAAGGGTAATAGAATGATCCCCTAACAGGCCAACTTTGTGGATCTATTTATGACTTGGACTTGGTGTTAGGCAACTGACTTGGGGTTGTACCTCCCACTCCAAGACCAAGATAATAAAAGTACCATTCGGCTGTGTGGCACTGAGGTAATCACCGGTCTCCGGGATCACGTGATGACACCAAGGCTTGCAGTCATCAACCCAAGCACAGCCAGCAGTCACAAGGCACATCCTGCCTGTGCATTTTCCCAGAAGAAAAGCTCCAGAATAGAAGGCATTTGATATAAAGAGTGTTACCATTTTCCAGCAGGAGTAGATGTTCCCATTATTTCAGAGCCACACACCTCAGTACTGACAGTTACAGCATCACCACAGACACAGTGACTCTTCATTGTTCATATCTGCATCAGTGCTTACACCAGTGAGGGATGTAGAGCCCCCTCCCAGTATTAAGCTGTTGCCTGAGTAATATGCCAAAGCACCCAAACGCTCTTCCCCCTCCCCCAAAAAGCTGTGAGCGATCTAGTCAACTTCTGGGAAGTCTAGAGCCGATTGGCAAGGTACTGCTCGCAGCTAGAGACAGTCGGAGGGATGATTTTATAAATACCCAGAATTTTCAGACAACTTTTCTTCACAGAAGAGCTGCCCTTCTATTCACTCCTCAGTTACCCTCCATTTTGTCTTTGTTTCTTTTAAAAAGCTTTCTCCATGTCCTTTTGTCTTGCTTGTCAGTGTCAAGTGGAGGGAGGGAAGGGAGAAGGGGGATCTCCAGAGTGGAGCAGATATCCACACAGCAGAGGATTCCATGCCAGAGCAGGGGGTAAAACTGAAGAGGAAGAAGAGGCAAGGTCTGCTATGTACTTACCATAAACCACCATTACCCATCCCCCTCTGACACTGTGTGGGGTGGAGGAACCTAAGGGAGTGAAGCTGAGCTTGGTGAAGTGGAGAGGAAAAGGGTTGTTTTAACGTTTGGGGTTTTCAGTGACCACATCTTTACAATAGATTGGCAAGAAAATAATTTTTGGCAAGTCAAGTCTGGTTTGCCTGTGATGGTAATCCATAAGTAATGTCCCTGTCTTTATCTCTACCCACAAGTTTTTTCTTATTTTGTCTTTCTGTCCCACTGGAGACTGGATGGTGGAGTGTGTGAGTGGCTGAGTGGGTGCTGGGTTGTTAGCCAAGGCTAACCCACCATGTATTTACACTAGCAAGATGCATATAAAGATGAAAAAACATAGCTGCTCCCAAGGGTGCAGGACAAAATAAAATCCTAGGAGAGAATGAAGTTATCTCAACTCAGTTTGGTCATGGCTTTAGCTGGTTTCTGATCAACAATCCTATTCTGTGTCAGTAAACCAACTGTGAGGACAAGTATTGGGATTTCACTCTTTGACAGCTGTTGCATGCTCACTTTGTTCACTACTACCTAAAGTTAGCAGGTGTGGGAAACAGGTACTTTCACTCACTTGAAAATTACAGGGTGATCCAAAGGTGAGGTGTTCACCCAGTCAGAAAAGGGGATAAATTCTGTCCTGCACGCTGGGTTGAACATGTTTCTCCAAGCATGTGGGCAATATCACACAAAAATAGCCTTCCCACTCATGCAATTTGTTATTCCCTCGCTTGTGGCAAAAGCAACATGCTGAAATGTTGCTGTGGGTACAGTGGAATATAGTACAGCCAGGATTTAGGGCACTCCAGAGATACCCAGTAGAACACAGTTATGTTAGAGATTGATGTTGTTTCTTATCTCTGCGTGGACTGGCATGATTCTGCCTGCGTTGTCTCCTTAACCTGAGCACCTAAAGTACTTGTAGATGCTATGCTAGTACAGCAGCAACTACAGCAAAAGATCTTTCAAACAGAAAGGCCTGTAAACATGCCTCCCTCTACTGCTGTCTCCTTCCATGGTCCCTTCCAGCCCTGCTCTAAGAGGATTTCTTCTGGTTTTGCAAGAAACTATTTCTTTGCCAAACCCTGTTCTTCCCAGGAGTCTCCTACTGTATGCTATGCTGCAGACTCCCAACTCGCCCCCCTGCCTCACAGGGAAAGAAACCACACTTCTCTTTGGTGTCCTCACACTGCCCTTTTAAGGGAAGATAACATATACCATCTGTGCTTTCTGGATAAACAGTTAGTACCCAATACATGTTACAAAATTAGAACTCAAGTGGCAATAAGATTGCCTGACAATTATTAGTGCCACTAAGCTGGGACTGAACCTGAGTCTAGTTGTTTCTGTATTTATGTAAGAGAAAAAAGGAGGTTCTACATGCATTTGTAATGAATTATATGCCATCACAATGTTAAGAGGATAGAGCTGTCTTTGTGGCAATAATTTTTTCCCTAAAACACACAGAGTTCTAGTAGCCTCCTATCACTCATCTGGGAATATTTTTATCCTTCTTTTTTTTCTTTTTTCTATTTCTTACAGCATCTGCTTTAGAGAAGCAATATGTTTCCTTGTATTAAACAACTGCTGTACATAGGGGCTGGCTGGCTTCAAAGCTTAAACATTTTTTTTGGGTTATGCATTTTTCATGGTTGCAGAAAATAATTTGACAAAAGACATATTACTTACATCAGTAATTATAAACTAATAAATGTTTCTGAATGCCACAGCTGCAAAGATTTGCATTAGCCTCTTGCAGTTTCCTAACTACAAGACTGCATATCATTATGTCTATGCTAGGAACACAACAGCATTTGGAAAATTAACTTTAGATGGTATTTGAACATACTGAAAAAGAGAGGACTGCACAACTGCTACAATTCTTATGGAGTTGCCAAAGCCTTTTAACAGTCCTTCCCCTCCACGTTGCTGTTTTGCATAATGTTAATATTACATATACTTGATGCCAGTCTTCCAGGTTAAAGTTGTACCACAAGAATTATAGAAAAATTCACATTGAAAAGGGCCTCTAAAGATCCTCGAGACTAAATTTGCTCTAAATAGGACTTGCTGCAGAGCTGCACCAAGTTGCTCAGGGCTTCCCAGCAAGGAAATGAAGATGGCTTCCTGTTGAGGGAAAGTGACTGCATGACTTTCTGGGTAGTGTGATGTGATTCAGCTGTCTGAAATTAATGATCCAGCAATGATAATTACATGTCATCTAAACTCCAGAACTTTCTTGCAGACTGAACACAGGTCTACAAGATTTTAGACATCAGTGAGAGGTGCTGAGAAATCAGATTTGGGAAGTTTCTGTGCAGGGAGAGCTGTGAGAGGAGCTATCTGGCATGTTGTAAAGCATCATAGCAGATACCTCAGCAGAAACAAGGAGAGAGGTAGAAGGGGAATGGAGAAGAATAGAAAGCTAAGAAAAGAAAGATTTATATTTCACTGTCTGCCTAATAGAGAAACAACTTCATGATTTTTATTATCTTTCAGCCTGTACTAGTAACAACCATTTTATGCAATATGTTTTCTCAAGGTCTGCTGTATAGATGCATTGTAAAATGCAAAGCAAAACCCTTTCAAATACTGACATTAACAGCTGGCCTTGAACCTGGCTCTGTTCTACTTCAGTTGTACCTTGTATGCTCAGCACAATATAAAAAAAAAAATAAAATCATCCCAGTCAACAAGTGACTCCACTACAGATGCAACACCTCCGGATGCTGCCTGTGAGGAGGCTGTTGGCTCTGTACCATCAGCTTTTGATCCCATTTTGCTCAATGAACACTTCAGAGAAGGCTGGGAATAAGTTACGACTAATGTGCACTTCAGTGCTTCAGTGGTCCTGACAGCCAGAACAGTCCTTGCAAATGAGTGTTACCACTGGAAAATAGAAGAGCTCTAAGGCTAGTTTAGCAGATTTATTGCGTCAAGCCAAAGCATGACTCCCCCCAGCTTTAAAGTATGAAAGGGTGGCTGAACAAAGTCGAGGTGCATGTGTCTCATAACTGGCCATTTGTTCTGATTCTGCAGAACCCTTGTCTGAAATGATTGTATCACAGAAGAAAGGTTTTCATAGAGTATTAGAATAAGAAAAAGCAAATACCAGAGTTTGACATCAAATATTTACCATGATAATTCAGCAATTTTGATACATATGATGTATGTTATGGTTATATGCATAACCAGCATCTTTGGTTATGCCCTATCCAAGCAGGCTGGTTTTTAAGCATTTGCTTAAAAGATTCATTTTATTATTCAGAGCTGTTTGCTTGATTTCACTGTGAATTGGATTTTTTTTTTTCAGGGAAAAAAAAAAGAACTCTATCATATTGATATTTCTAGCCTATACATTTTTTCTTTGTGAAGGATTAGGATTTTAAAAGCATTCTAATAGGGGATGAACTAGAAATGAATTGTCATTAAAATGCCATGAAATGAAGTACTGCAGAACTTTTTCAGTCAGTTCCTTTTGATTTATTTCTCATAATCTAATTGAAAACTGATTATAATAGTTAAAATGCATATTTGTAATATATGTCATGGAAAATGTAACCTCAATAAGCCTTACAGAACATAAAAAGAACATTTTGATTTTTTAGTGGACAGCATTTTAAACAGCATTTGAAAGAGGAAAAGAAAAATGCGACTAAGTTAATAACCGATAATAGAACCCAAATAATTTTGGTTTCAGCACTGAATCAGTATTGCAAAGCATGTAATAACGATCAAACGATTACAAAGCAAAAGTATTTGAATTTTCTCCATATGGTGCAATGTAAACAACAATCTTGACACAAATCAAAGTGCCTGTTTGACATTGGGATTTCTGCCAGAACGTAGGTGGTTGGGACAGCATTCACATCTTCTTCTAAAATTATACAGCTTGACTGCACAGTCAAAATAAAAAGGAAAACTTCATGTAGTTTTCTAACCTGATGGGCTAACAGAATCTGCATGGTAGCAATCTAAATGTTGACAGTGTCTGAGAAAGGAAACACATCTCTCACAGGAATGGTGTGACAAATGAATGAGTCTGAGATACCATATGAAGATCAATTTTCTGAAGATAAAGCATATGCATCATTAGCAATTGTTAACTAAAAGGGGTGCAAGCATCCATAAGTAGAATAATTTGTTCTTAATTCCAAGAAAAGACAACACAGTGACCTTGGTGAACAAATATGGGTTTACATGGTACATAGATAATAGATGACAAAAAGTCACAGTCTGCAATGAATTAGCAATCCTTTTTGGAGTCAGAATAAAGAAACAGTAAAAAATATTAACTTCTACAACATGCATATTCACACAGTTTTTTCATTAGTAGCCTGATTTTGATAGGTATAAAACATTGTCACTGTTTTTTGGATAGGTATAAAACATTGTCATAGTTATTGACTTAATTTTCCCTGTTATCTAGGATACCTGCAATTGCTAGTTCTGCGGCCCTTTCAACACCTCCTGACAGACAATATGCACCCCAGGTACAACGCGATATTTAGCACATGATAGATGTCATAAAAAAGTGCCTTGAATGTACAGCCTAATGACCTGCATGTAGTCTTCCCGTCTCAGGACCCATCTTGTACCCAATGACATCTGATAACATCTAACGTCAATTTAGAATTCACTCCCTGCATCAGGATTGTTGAGTACTTTCAAAATGGCCTACCTGAAAAAAGAAATATTGCAGAACTAGGTAACACTCTGTGGTAACTCTGTAACGAAGATGAGATTGCTTATCTGTAACTCAACAGGGTATGCCCAGCTGAGGCCTGGATTTTTTTAAGCTGTGGACATAACCACACGCTGCGCAAACCCTTCCTGATAAACTCATGGCACATCCAGAGCAGCACACGCCTGATAACCTTCCATCACGATCTTAGATAGGCTCCGAAGGAGTGCTTGTCATTGCAGGCACCACTCTTTCTGGAAGGAAAACATTTCAGCTATTTGAGAGCTGCAGCTGCAAAGGATTTTCTGACAGGAAAAAAACCCTCTCTTGATCCTCTGGCAAATTAAAGCCCTGTTCAAGCATTGCATTTGAATCCCTATAAATACACAGGTGAGAAGCTGTCTTTCTGGCATGTATGGTATACTGTCTTCTGTGTGTTTGACATTGACAAATATAATGCCTATAAAATAAATGCAAATATAAAATTATAATAAACAATAACATAGATGAATATTAATATTCATAATAATATTAAAAGATAATGATTGATACTATCAATGACTAATATAAATAATATATGCAAATATACAAATAAATGCAAAATAAATACAAATATAATACCTATAAAATAAATGTCGATAACAAGTAAAAGACATGTTATTAGGAAAAAAAAAAAAACATATATAATTTTAGGCTGGGGGAGGAACTGATTGGTGACTTTGGCCCTTGGCCAGAAAAGAATGAATATAGGTTAGGGCAAATGACAGTACATCAGGACCATCTCCAAGAAAAAAAGCTGTCTACTTTGCTAAAAAATCTGGATAAGCCAGGACTATTCAAAAAGTGCCTACCTGCCACTGGGCCCTATGCTGCTGTGATGAAATTTCTCTTCCAAGCAGAGCTAGACACTTGTAAAAGCCAAGGCACAGATATTCCTCCTTTTGTTTAAAAGACAAACAACTTTTCTTCATTTTCAATGTTAAGTTTTTCCTATATCGTAACAGTACTATGCTTAGTTACATAAATAATAAGAATCAGGAAAGGCCAAAAATGCAGTCACCATCCTTAGGTTTCAAAATTCACCCGAGTAAGGCTTTAAGCAACCTCATATAGCTCTGAATTTGGCTCTTCTCAAAGGTGGGGTGGGACCTCTGATGTCTCTTCCAAACAAAATCCTTCTATGACTCTGTGGCTGTATTTATGAGTAACAGGAAGAAGAAAGAAATGAGAACAAAATTTCAGTTCTGATCAAAAAATTCATTATCCCTGAGGAAGAGTTGAGGCTTGTCTGTTGAAAGTTCCCATTTTCCCTTAACCGGTCCACCGATGCCAAATATTTAAGCAACATGTTTCAGCCATTTAAAAAAATCGTCATCATTTAAAAAAAAAAAAAAGTAACCTGGAATATGCATCTGTCTCAGTGTCCTTAGCATTAGTACAGACAGAAAAAGGATGTTTTTGACCTTATAGAGAAGTAATTAGTTAAAGGAGAGAAAATACTATTGTGGCATAATAAATTTAAGCCTTGAATCCTTTTAGGTAGAGATGTAATTATTAGTTGTTACTGCAGATTCTACAGATGATTTTCTAATGTCCTCTTAGGTCACCATTTATTTCATGCTTTTAGAGTAGGAGGTACTGTCATACACAGCTTACCTGCTTAGTGCATTTCATGCCTCGGCTCATTGCCCCCTAATAATTCTCTGACATAGATAATAATGCTGAGAATCTGAATAATGAAAAATATCTCGTTTTGCTGTCAGAAGACATAGCAAAACACAACTTTGGCTGTACTCTACTGGGGAAAGTGCTATCACAATGATTTGCTTTCTGACAGTCTCTAGGAGCATCCCATTCAAAGACCCCTTGCGCTGAAACCCATAAATGGAGCAGGGGTGAGAGTGTTTAAGTTGTCCTGCTCTTAGAGAAAAGCTTAATTGAAATGATCACCAATGACAATGAGCAATAGCTCACTGTCCTCCAAGCATGTAAGAGTAACTATGCTGCTGTCACCCCTCCACTACTCTCACACGTTTTTACACACCCGCTGGTATGAATCAGCAGGTGCACCAGCCTCTTCCTATCCATGAGCATGTACATACATAAAATCTACTCTTTCTTTCACAGCCCCATTTTTTTGTGCTGCATACCATTGCTGCCTTCCCTTCATTCTCTTTTTTGGTACAGTAGCTGATAATTTCTGACCTCATTTTAGACTGTCTTCCCTTCCTGCCATTCAGGACAGCTCAGGTCCTCAGAGACAAAATTGTCTGTCATGATTTCCTGGTAAAGAAAATAAGAGGAATCTATTCTATTTTTTAGAACAAATGCATTCAGATTTAATTTTGTATTGTGAATATAGTACTTCTGCACAAACATTCCCTTGATGGTTACAGCTGGCCAGGCACAAAATGCCAGCAGTACATAAAACCTCTCCAGTCCTGGCCTTATTTACATTTACAACATGCTTGGGTTTTACATCCATTGAATCCTTGGGCTTTGTTCAGCTCACAAGTAAATGTTCCTATTATCGCACTTTTGATAATGTGGATGCAGTTTCATGAGTATGCATGCCAGGAGCAGAGAGTAGATTAGCCTCGATGGAGTATCAATTTGAGGCAGAAGCATTCTCATAAAGGAGTTACCTAAAAGGCAAATTCCTATGAACCCTTAAGTTATATTTCATTAGTGGACAAAAATATTAAACACCACTCCATCGCTTGGCGTAAAACCCAGTCCATTCTCTGGTGCTATCTGCGGGGTGAGGCAGCCTTTCTTCTTGTATTTTGTAGCCCAGTTCCTCTCCAGTAGCTTCCCAGCTTGAGCACGTCATGCATAACCACTTCTGCATGTCTGAGAATGTCTCTAGCTTGCAGTCAGCAATAGAACTTGACCTGGGCCTGCCCTGTGCAGCAAGAAGACATGTTCCCTCTCCTCCCGTCTCCATTTTCTCCAGCTTCCCAGAACGTCCCTGCTGTTGTAGGTTTGTCTTTCCCAGCACGCTGGGAGTCTCTCCATGCTTTGTGTGCTGGGTAGCACAAAGGGAAGCAGTGTGTCGTCCTCTCTTGAGGCTTCTGCTCGATCTGGAGCATGGCATTCATTAGAAAGTGAGACACCCTCTTTCCTGGAAAGACAGCCACTCTTTCCATAGGAGCACATGCCATGCAGCACGCAGAAATGAAGTGACAAGCAAGCCAGTAGAACTGTTCTAGCATCTTTCACAGTAATACCATTGAACAGGCATGAGAAAAATTCATTATGAAACTACCTGAAACAATGATACAAGAGTTTCTGGGCACTAAACTAGTTTGGCCCTGAAGTGCCAGACTTCATCACTAGGCGTTCAGTATTTCTTCAGTATTTTTTCAAACAGTTAAAAACATTAGCTTTTCAGATATATTTTTCTGATCCACTATATCATAAAACACTATTTCATATTTTTGGCTCTATGCTTGTTTAAATTCAGACTTGAATGTTTTCTCTGTTACTAGTTATGACATCTTAAATCACAGCTGACAGTTAAAGCAGATGAATGAAAGGCCGTGGCACCACTCCCCTCAATTCTGCTTATTGATAAATAGAAAATTCACTCTCTTGTAATCTCTTCAGGTTCAAATGTGTATTTTAATTTTCTCCTGACAGAAGCAAAATAATGGGGGGAATGCAACATAGGTCAGCAGTGCTCCAGTAGAACACTTGTGAAAAAAATGATGTGGTGGGCAGCAGAGATGTGCTGAGTGTTGCTTTTCAACCTAGGTCTCAAAATAGATGTGCTGAGAAAAGCAGCATCTTAAAAAAGGTTATGTTGTCCCTACTCATTACTTCTTTTTTGTAATTTATTACCTTTCCATTACACCTTTATCTGAGGAGAAAGAAGCAGATTAGTTTTCAGAGCCTTTAGAAGCTACAGGTGTGTTTAGGATTAATTCCTGCACTTCAACATCTGGGCTGTATGCCACCCACAAGGAGTGGCAGCCTCCAACCAGTAGCCAGTGGGAAGATTCCTAGTGCAAGTGGACACTTCTGTCTCCAGAGTCCAAATATATATCCTCACAGGACAAGAGGGCAGAGGACAGAAATGTTAAAGGGGCTGCAGCTTTGCCCCTCCTTTGCTAACAGAATCATGCTGAAATTGTGAACCAACATGAATAGAAGTCTGCATCCAGCTGCAGGAAACCCCCAAGTATCATGTACACAGGATTTATTCTCAATGGATATGACACTAGCAAAGCACATTATTATGGTGATGAAGGACATACACGGATGGGTGCTTTATATTCCAGAGTTATGCACCTATTACTCCCAAGAGATTCTGGACAGCCATGTTACAGCGTCCAGCTCTGATTACCATGGCAGAAAGTCTGCAGCTCATGTTGTAGTTTTGCATGGCAGGGTTCTGGTGGAGGAGGGGGCTGCAGGGGTGGCTTCTGCAAGAAGCAGACAGAAGCTCTCTGCAGGCCTGACAGAGCAACCAGCCAGCTCAAGGCTGGAGTCGCTGCTGACCAAGGCTGAGCCCATCAGCGATGGTCACAGCACCTCTGGCAATCACATTTAGGAGAAAAAAAAATGCAACCAGCTGCATTTTGCCACCAGAAAAGGGAGTGAGATGTAAGAAACTCTGCAGACACCAAAGCCAGGGAAGGTGGAGGGAGGAGGCGCCCCAGGTGCCAGAGAGAAAGATGCCCCTGCAGCCCGTGGAGAAACCCATGGTGGAGCGGATGTCCCCCCACAGACCATGGAAAAGGCCGAGACCCCACCTGCAGCCTGTGGAGAGGCCCCATCTGGAGCAGGCAGAGACATACAGGAGATGTTGTGACCCATGTTGGAGCAAGACCCTGCCACCACTTGTAGCCCACGGAGAGAGACAGAGACACAGACATGACCAAGAGAGAGATTCATGCAGGTTTTCTGGAGTGGAGGGCTTGTGACCCCATGGAGGACCAGGCTAGAGCAGTCTGGGTTTGAGAGACTGAGAGGCATTCTATGATTTATGACTGCACCTCATGGAAGTGACTCACTCTGGGGCAGCTGGTGAAGAGCTGAAGCCCCGTGGGAAATGACTCACATTGGAGAGGTTGGTGAAGGACTGTATCCCATGGGTGGGATCCCACGGTGCAGCAGGGGAAAGGTGTGAGGAGTGCCTGCCCACTTCAGCCAAGAAGGAAAACAACTTCTGAGGACATAGCGATTTGACCGCACAGAAACCAACTGAAACTCCCATTCATGACTAAAGGGAAGTCTGCTAAGAAGGAAGGGGTGGGAGGAGGTGCTTTAAGATCTGGTCGCAGTTCTCATTACCCAATTCTGGTCTCACTGTGCAGTGCAGTGTAATAAATCAGAGAGTTTTCTTTCTTTTATTCTGTGTTGAGTCTGTTGTGCCCGTGACACTGATTGCGGAATGATCTCTCCCTGTCCTTATCTTGACTCCTGAGCCTCTCAATATATATTTTCTCCCCTGTCCAACTGTAAAGTGGAGTGATAGAATGACTTTGGTGGGCATGTGGCCTCCAGACAGGGTCAAACCACCATATCTGGGAATGTCCATCTTATGTTGAAGGGGTCTGGAGATTTGAGCCTAATGAAAGCAAGACACTTGTCTTTATATCTTCAGTCTGAAGGTGATCTCATGGACAAGAGAGGAATTACAGGTAACCAGCACCCAAGAATGGGCCATGCCCCTGTTAAAGCCCCTGTGCTCCAATTAACCTGTGTAACCCCTCAGTTGGAGAAATGGAAGATGCGAGATTTGCGCTCTGTCAATGTACTTGTCAATGTCAATGTACTCCTTTTCACAAGCACTAAACACACTGAAACCTTCAAATTTTAAAGCAGTCATGTATACAGTCATTGTGCTGACTATACAGTTTTGTTGGTGTTACTGGCACTGATTTTGTGATGTGACTACAATTACTGGAATTATTTACGTCTTCCCAATTATCACACTTCCTTGTTTAAAAATAGAGTGTAGGTGAAGATAAGAGAGCCATCCAGAGAGATGAAAGGTGTTCCTACCGGAAAGCTCAGTCCACATCTATGATATTAAGTCAAATAAATTCGAGGAACATGAGGAGTATCTAGAAATCAAAAAAAAAAAAAAAGGTCATTGAACAACTCTAACCAATTGTCTTCCATAACTATTATATTTATGTCGAATAGGCAACTCCATTCTCATTGTTAAAAATTCTCATTTCAGCAGAGTTCACATTAAGAAAGAAGACGACATGAAAGTATTGAATATAAATAAACTCCTTATAACTACTTTTAATTACAATCTAAAAATACAGTTATGAAAGGATAAATTAAGTAAAATGTTGAAAAAATACTTCATGTATTTTTCAATATCGAACAAAGGATCTTCAGTCTCCTATAGAAGTTGGTCTGGATTTATTTCAGCAACTACACAGGGAAAGCTACATATTTTAATTTCTGTTTGGTTTCTTTCTTCTGGAAATAAGCTTGGGAGCCTCTGCAGCCAGACCTCAACCTCCATATTATTTTCTCTACTCTGGCGAGTCTTCCCAAGTTGTCACCTCTTCCTCATCTGCATATCATCCATTGTTGATTTTATCTACTTTCTTGGTTTCAGTCACCACGAATTCCTAACAATGGTCATATACGTTTCTCAACAACAAAGTATATCTCTTACTTCAGCCTTTTCCCTGTCATTGCCTCTTTCTCACCCTTCTCTGAAGGTTTGCCACGAATGCAATCTGCTCATGTTTACAAACTTTTCATAACCGTTCCTGCCTGTTCTGCTCCTCTATTCTCCATTTTCTTGTCTGCGTTCCCCAGGTCTCAGCAAGAAGAGAAAATCACAAAAAGAGAAAGACTCAAACAACCCTTTCATTATATAATGCAATTCACTCAGTCTTGTGATCTGACAGCACTGATCTGAAAAACTTGCTGGTTTTCTGGGGAATTTCCTTTGCTATTTTATCTTCAACAGTCCTATGCCCACCATTTCATGTTTTAACAGAATTTGGTGAAAAAGCTCTTTTCTAATCAAAACCATATGCAATCTACTTTTTCTGAATTCTGTATTTTAAATTTCTGAGCCAATTGGCTCAAAAGAGATTATTTTTCTCTGTTTTCAAACTGAAATGGAAGTAACATACCAGTTGAATGAAAAGGATCTGTATTTTTTGGAGCATGCAATGAAACCGAAGACTCCTAAAGTTTAGAGGACCCTAGCTTTCCTTTACAAATGCTTTAAGTTCATATTAAATGTTGTATTCTTGAGTAGACTGCTGGGCAAGAAGTGAATTCCAAGGGTAAGAGAGAGAGGCTCATTTGGCAGAGTGGCAGGTAACTCAGCACATCTGCTTGCCCCACTTAAGAGACTGACAGGATTTGCTGCATGCTGAAAGAAAAGCTAGTTAAAAATACTGCAATGTGTACCGCTTTTGTCCAAGAGCATTAATTCCTATTTGTAGGAATAGATACAGGACAAAAGAAATAAAATCGTATTAAATCTCTGAGTGTTTCAAACTTTGTGTTGGCATTCACTCCTAATTGAAAGAGTTCCAGTCAGTTTAGTACAGATTCTGCCTTGATGACAATAATTATTAGTTCACAAGAAAATGCCTACTTGTATAATGCAGACTATCATACATCATCTTTCTTTTTTTTTTCCCCAGACAGCTGCTCTTTTTCTTTCTTCTGAATACATCCAGGCAGATATTTGATAGCTGCAGTCTGCAGCCAGCTTTTGTTTTTCCTCTTGGGGAAAGTAGGGAGAGGAGGTGGAATCAACGACAAATGGGTGCTGGAGAGTAATCTAAGTCCAGAGGTGGGGGGAGGAAGGAAGAATTACCAGCGATTTTAAAACAGAAAGTGAGCTGCAGAGCAATTGCAGACAGTAGACACGTGGGCTGAGAATGGAGGCTGAGAGCAAAGGGGTGGAGGGAGATCTAAGTAAGTAGGAGCAGAAACTATGGGGTGAGAGAAGATAGTGGGATGAATGAGGTGACTGTGATGAGGAAGAGGGTGCAGATACACGATCAGAAGAGCACATACCAGTACATGCTGGGGGCTGACTGGCTGGAAAGTAGACTTGTGGAAGAGGACCTGGGGGTTCTAGTGAACACCAAGCTGAGCACGGGCCAGAAATGTGACCTTAAGGAAACGGTGACTGACAGTATCCTGGGCTGCACTAGGAGGAAGAGGTTCAGGAAGCTGATCCTTCCCCTCTCCACAGCACTGGTGAGGCCACACCTGACATGCTGGGTCCAGTTTTGGACTCCCCAGTATGAGATACTGAGCAACTGGAGAGAGTCAAGTGAAGGACCATAAAGACGATTAAGTGACAGGAGCATCACTTATGTGAGGCGGGGGGTGAGATAGCTGGGACTCCAGCCTGGAGAAGAGATTCTCATCAATGTATACCTGAAAGGAGGGTGCAAAGAAGAGGCAGCCAGACTCTCTTCAGTGGTGCATAGTGACAGGACCAGAGGCAATGGGCACAAACTGAAACACAGGCAGTTCCCTCTGAACATCAGGAAATTCTTTTTCACTGTGAGGATGACTGAGAGCTGGTGATGGATACCCAAAGAAATTCTGGAGTTTACAGCCTTGGAGATACTAAAAATCTATTTGGACATGGTCCTGGGAAGCCAGATCTGGGTGGCCCTGCTTGAGCAGGGAGGTTGGACCAAGTGATCTCCAGTAGTCCTTTCCAACATCAACCCTTCTGTGACTGTGAATCTTCATGGGGAAGGGATTCTCGGAGAAGAGTTAAAATTTGGGGACAGTTGAGTGTACTGTAAGCAATAACCTGGGGCTCAGGAAGTGGAAATGTAAGAACCAGTGATTCTGGCAGAGAATGATGGATATTAAATCATGTTATTTCCATTTCTGTTTTGGGGACAGATGAACTCAGGTAACTGTCTATTTCTATTGTACAGCACTGGGAGACACAGGAGCTGATTTGCCACATCTTTTACAGTAGAAAACACAGTAGCTTTGTTACTTAATCTCAAATCGTTTGTTAGAGCAGTTGTTTGGGCCTACCATTCTCCTGACAACATGTTCACCCACTTTCACACACACACACACACACACACACACACACACACACACTCCCTGCTCCTGTAATCACATACTGCAGACGTAAAAACATTGTGCACTGAAAGGAAGGTTAAAATAATGCTTATTGCACTGACTGAAACACAGCAGCTCTAACAACAAACAAAACATAAATTGCTATTGTTGCCAGTAGTGGTATATTTTGGAAAGTTTGCTTGAAGCAAAGCTGACAAAACCAAAAAAAATCCAGAGTTCCTTTCCATTTTATCAATTTTTACTCTGACATATGATTGGTCGTCCAATGCTGATTTGCTATTCTTACTGGCATATTTAAACTTTTGCCTTGGTTTAAGTTTCCTTTTTAACTCCCTGTTGCTTTAACTCACTTGAAGTATTATTTCAATGACAGATATATCTTATTTTCTTTGAGAGGCAGGGATTTATTACCACAGCAATTCCTTGTGATGAACAGTTGTATAAATGGAACAAATGAATTCTTTCAAAGAACAAGATGGGAGGGAGATCAGTGAAAGAAGTCAGTCACCATGCTTCTTTTATTGGAAAACTTGTACCCACTTCTTCTGCGCCCTATTTCTCTCCAGTTTTCAATTATTATTATTAATACTTGACTGCTAAATTATTACAGGTCTGAATTTTTCCACACAATATCAGCCTCCAATGGGCTCAACACTGCAGGTATGTAAAAGGAAGAGTGAAAATCTAAAGAAATAGTTCCTCCCACCTGTTTACCTCTTTTCCCTCAGATTTTCACAGCCTTACAGAAAATTTTTTCATCTGGTTGAGGCACAGGAAGCTTCATGGCATCCCAAAAGCCTGATATCTGAAGCATCTGTTTACTGTGTCTAACACAGGAAGCCAACAAAGACTTAAAGTATAAAATATTGAGAGCAAGACAATATCTTAAGGACTCAGAGAGGAATAGGGATGGGTGGAACTGCATGGGATGCATCCATGGTGAGAGAAGAGTATTGGCTTATTCCCATACGTCAGGCCTCAATTCCTGTGCTGAGATGGTGGCAGGGGAATGTTTAATAAGGGGAATCCTAGTTTGCTTAATAGAAACTAGTGCAGCTCTTTCCTTTAGAAAGGGAAGGTCTGAAGTCATTGAGAGGAGAGATCTCAGGGAAGAATGGCCTGCCCAGCTAAAAGCAATCTCCTTAGAGAGCTCAGGGATCTGCATGGAAAATAGTAGGGGAAAGATATATTGCAAAAGGAAATAGGCACCAAGAAATGCATCAAAAATATATTTTGTGCTCAGGGCACATAACAGCTTCAGTTGCAGAATGGTTATGACAAGTTTTCTTAAGAAGCCAACCTAGTTTTAGAAGTATGGAACTCTTTCAACTTATCATCCAATAATTCATGAAACAGGCTTCAGATCTCACTGATCTTTGTAGTCTTGCCAGCTACACCTCAGAAGACTACTTAAGAATAGCAAATAGCATGATAGATTCACTGAACTACTTGGTGAATTCTTGACTTGCTGAGGTAAAGAGGCGAGGCTCAAGTGGAGATGACATACAGGTCACTTGGGCACTGCTTCTGCAACTCAGTGGTACTTCTCATACAGCTGTGGCACACTGTTGCTGCTGACTGTTGTCTTAGGGAATACTGCTTTTAATTTTGAGGAAAGATGATGGAATATTGAAGTAAGATGATGAAAGCCTCATATTTTGGGAAGGGAAGCAGTAACTTTTCACTATTTAAAGGGATTTGTCTGCAAAATAAAATGAAGCAGAGGGATGAAGGAAGAGTGAAAACATCATTGTGAAAGGTAAAAATTCTCAATTGTGGCTCTTTCATACTGAATTTCAGATAGCAACATGACCAGGAGGGTCTGATTTATTCTTAGCCATTGAAGTAATAGAGACAGTAAATTAACAAAGGCTTGCGTCAAGGAAGGCATATAAATCCTCTGGAGTAAAACCACATAATGTGAGACAATGCTCCATTAGTGTGGCAAACTGCTCCCTCAGCTGTGCATGGCTGTGCAAGGTTTTACCAACCTTGGCTAAAGATTTGCAACAAAAATGTTCAGATGCAGAACAGCATTTCATCCTTCTTGGTTCAAGCTCATGAGGCAGATGGGGCTGGAAATATTAATGTAAATGTTTGGGGAAAGGATACATGCATAGTAAAATCTACACATGGATTAAAGAGTGCACAAATTTAGCAAGTCCTTAAGTGGATACTGAATGTCTAGCTGCAGTGTGCTCACCCTGTTGTGTGTGGGAGAGAAACCGTAAGGTTTCAGTGCCCTGACTTCACTCTGAGATATGTTTCACCAATGCCAAGGAAGGAGCAACACTTGGAAGTATGACTAGGCTCAAATATAGAGTATGGGTCTGTAGGGAAGGGCTCTCTAATTCACACCAACAGGATTTATAGTCACATACTGCATAAAGGCAGTTTAAGGGATTGGAGAAACACCAATTCCAAAGTAAGCAGGTTCCAGACACTAACTGGACAGGATTATTACCACTGTATTTGTACTGTTTCTTTGGGACATTCCTGCAAGCTTCACAGAAAATAGTGATCCAGGAGTGGCTACAGTAAAGGCCAGCTGGCACAAACATGTCCAAAAGCACCATCTTTATGGTGGACTTTTTAACTGATCCACATATCTTTTCCTCATCCTGTGTTAGCCTTTGTCTCTTCTTTGAAGAGGACCCTGTCCTTCTTTTCAGAACTGTAGCATTCTGATAGCTGCTTGATGCTCAGCTTACTCGGATTTATCTTTTGGGACCCTTTTCCTGTGTAACTGATACAACTGTAGCTGATACAGCTAGTTTTTCCAGAGGTGTTCTGGATCTTGACTTTTACTGGCCTTGATCTTAGGCCCTGAGTTCTGTGCCATTGCTTGTTGATCTCTAACCAGTGGTCTAGTCACACCTCCAGCTTGGCCTATGTGCTGTTTGAAACCCCTAGGTAAACTGTCACTTCAAATGGCATGGTGTATAATCTGCTGTTTTTGTTTGTTCCCTTTTCCAGCTACCTACCTTTCTCACCATCTTATTTCCTTGAGTGTTTCTTTCTTCATGGTATAAATATTAACTAAGAACTTCACATATCTCATGAAATAAAGATACATTTGACCATATCCAAGCTCATTTCTACTAGTTAGAACAGGTAATGGTGTTGTCCATATTAACCACAATATCTGTTAAATCATAATAAATCCTGAAGTGATGATTACTTAACTGAAGCCATATTAGATTTCAGAAGTAGATCTGAGTTATCCTGACTTTTCTCCTGCAGAAATTACCACTGCACCTACATTGCCTCCAGGTCCATACTCCATAGCCAAACTGCACATGTTCTTACCTTGGTTCCCCACTGTCCTGTCTAACATGTGTTGTCTTACTGCCAGTTGATGTTTTAGTGTGTGATCACATAGGAGGAGACCATGGGCACTACTGGATTGTGATGATGAGTAGATTAGAAGGGAACACTAGATAATACTGTATATGAACCCTAGCGAATATTTGCAAGAAAACTCTTTCTTACAAGATGTACACTACCCCTTCTTTCCAGCACTGAAAGTGCAGGAGTGTTTAGGGGGTTTTTGGGGGGGTATTTTGGGGAGTTTTTTGTTTGTTGTCTTTTGTTGTTGCTGTTGTTTTTTTAGAGAGAGAAAAATTAAGTCTTAGAAATATAAAATACAAGCAGAATTAAAAATAGATTAAATTAGGT
Organism: Gallinula chloropus; assembly: GCF_964237585.1. Taxonomy (NCBI): domain Eukaryota; kingdom Metazoa; phylum Chordata; class Aves; order Gruiformes; family Rallidae; genus Gallinula; species Gallinula chloropus. The sequence goes on along the minus strand of NC_140086.1, from coordinate 76,017,262 downwards.
CAGGCCTACCAGTGAAGTTCTCAGACAACAAATGCCCATGTTACTTAATGCCACGGAGGATAAAATCTAAACATGCAAAATAATATTTTTTTTGCTTGAGATCATGAAAAACCAGTACTGACATCAGTTTCTATAGATAAATTAATGGTTCACATGTTTAAAACCAACAGTGCAGTGGAAGAAGTGAGTGATCTGCAGCAACAAAGAAGTCACATGCAAAAGCTTTTTTAGTCTTCCATCTGCAGTTATCAGGAGAAGCAGAGAAATAAATCTGCCCTGGGAGGTTGAAAAGTATGGAACAAACACAGGTCTAACTATTCTATGCATGCTGAGTCTTCTGGAGATGGAATTCAAGGAACACAAAATGTACTGCATTGTGGTGAGAAAGCACAGTGAAGTGTGAGCTGGCTAATATCTCTACCCAAAACATATGATCATTTGGCTCCCCTAAAATTGCAAAGAAAGTAAGGATTCAGAAACTTCAGAGTTGAATCAGCAGATTAGCCATGGTTAAGATCTAATAACAAACAATAGGTGATATTGCCTACTATTAATAATAATTAGTTGAATGTTTAATTAATGAGAGTTTATGAGTCTATTTTTGGTCATCAGAGTTGTACCGTCTTTGCACAGAAAATGGACTTATTCATGTTATATCCAGATATGCAGTCTAACATAGGTGTGTTTTCAGTATTTTAACTGTTTCACTTAGGACACGAAGAAAGCATACTTAGCATTCTGCATGGAATCATTTTATGGCCCCGGAAGCATGCCATACGCGGTGAAAGAACATGTCTTTTAGTATTAAAAAATGCATTTTCTAGAAGAGTATGCAAAGATTCACTGGATGGTTAACTCACGTTGCTTCTTGATGACATTGGGATAAGACACTGTTGAAGATTACTTCATCTTAAGAGAGTGAATTTTGGAAGCTATGATTTGGTAGCAGGGTTGTCCAAAAAACAATTACTTGATATTACACAAAAAAACACCCCACACCCAACAGTTACTGACATCTGCTTCACAAAAAAACTACAACACTAGGTTTTCATGGAGAAGCTGTGGGTGGAGAAAGACACCAAATTAATGATGTTCTTTAAGGATGTACACTGACTGACTTTTGGAATTTTCTTGCTGGCTCTTATTCCTTGTATTTGATTAAAACGTTTACTGTCCCGGAGAGAGACTGAACCACTAATTAAGTGTCTTTGTTTGGGATCTAGTAAGTCACTGGAGCAGATAATGACAGAAAATACTTCATTAAAAATATACTCATTTTTCCAATTAATAGCTTAGCACCAACTCCAGTCAAACAGAAACCTGAAATTACCAACTGTGATAATTGAAAAATGACTTGAGTATCAATAATGGAAAGTCTGACCAGAAAACTTTGAGATTGAAAATTATTGTTAGCAACAATGTCATGAAGAACAGCCCCAAAATATTTATTATGCTTAATATCATACCGTTCCTAATGGTATATACACATACACACGGACATCTGGTTATCTATTTAAGTAAACTTCTGATTATTTAATTTGCATATTTTCTATTATATTAATGGAGTCTAACATTCAAGGAGTCTAACAATTCAGGCATGCAAATGCAATCAAAATCTCCATTTGGTTTTTAAGGGAAACAGAGGGAGTTCTGTTAAGCATTTTAAACTGGCAAAACCTGTCTATCACGTTATAATTGGCTCTAATTAATACTGCCAGAAGCTACAGCTATAAAAGTCTTTACCAAACACTGAGTCACACTTAAACTGGTGCAAAATCCTTCTCTTGCCCAAGCAAACATTAGAGAAAATCACTTCCAATGTGTTCCTTGAAACTAAGAGCTGATTGATGAACCTGTATGTGAAGCCATTTTGTTGAGATGTAGTATATGATGTATTTTCCTAATTGGTCAAGATGCATGTGAAAATCAGACGTTGCATCCATACTGGAAACATGCATGTTTAGCCAGTATAGAAGAGTTAAGCACCATGGTCCATAGACCTAGGCCATGCACTGGGAGAAGAAATGTTCATATCTAGTGGGAGAAAGCTTTGATTCAAATAGATGAGATTGGTACCCACCCACCACCTACTGCCACTGGCTGTGATGCCCCTACCATCATTGGGCTTTTTACTGTCTTTACCGCTGTAGAGGGACTTGGGTCTCTGGAGTAGGCAGTGCAGCTCCTACCTACATATTCTTAGGCAGACTTCGTTGCAAATGCTGAGGGATCAAGTATCAAACCCATTGAGGGGCTGGCAGTGAAGTTTGTGAAGTTTAAAAATCAGCTGATTCTCTCAGAAAACATTGGTTTGTGTCCAAAATGTATGTACAACTGTTCTGTTTGTCCTGATCAGAAGAACATTACAGAATGGCAGTTAACAATTGACTTTGAATTAGGTCACATTAGTTAACTGCTGTAGTTAAGGACATGGTGCAACCATTGTTGGAGCTACAGACTAAGAAATATACCTAGTATGCTATCAATAGTGTTGCAAATGTCTTTTTTTTTTTTTAAAGAACTCTGTTCAGATAAGCAGGATTCCCATTTGCCCTCTACCAGAACAGTGTGCAGTACATTGGGAACCAGCTGACTCTGTGAAGGAAAAAGTCCTACCATCTGCCGTGGCATTGTCCATCTATTAGCAAGACACCTGTGGAGAACTTTTCACTATGCTGAAGAGGTACTTACTGAAGGAAATAAAGAAAAAGAAAAACTGGACGATCATTGACAACAGGTGATCATTGCTTTCTTCAGGTAAAGTTCCCTGACTTCAAAGTGTCTTGCTTGTGATAGCCCAGAATCACATTTTAGGTGATTCAAGATTTAAAGTGGCCAATATTCCACTGAATTTGGAGTATTTATAGTATTATTAGTCTTGCCAACCATTTCTGTCATTCTTGCTTTACTCAATCCCTGATATTCATCTTCCCTGACAGACTGAAAAGAAACTTGGATAGAAAGCAGAAAACTGATTTCCTTTTAACTGCCCTTGCATGTATTGATTCTCTATCACCAGTTGTGTGGCAATGGTTTTTCATCCCTTTCAAAGACACAGGTAATAATGGCAGAGTTCTTTCTACCACAGCCATTTCCAGTCGCAAAAAAACAGGAGGAAAGAGCAACAAGCGCAACATCCCTTATCTTGGGAATAACAAGAAGGTGACCAAAAGCCTCATCTAGTTGGATAGACAGCAGGCAGGCCCTACACACCCACATATCATATGGGTAGTGCCAGCATGGTCATGGAGGATAGAGGTGAGGTAGGGAAGTAGGGATTATGGTCTACATCCCTTCAGACTTTGTCTGTCTGTATTTTGCATCTATTTCAACATAGCATCAAGTTGTTCAGAACTGTGAATAACCCAAATGTTACTTCTCAAACAATGCAATGTTGGACTTTTTTTACTTGCATGTCTAGTTGAGATTGTGGTACTTAGCAAAAATGAGATCTGTGATCTTTGCTAGCAAAAGCAAATGCAAGAGCAGGAGATTAAAAAAACAATGAAATTAAAAGCAACATTTCTGTGATGAAAAACAATTATTTGTTGCAAATTGTGGAAAAAAAAGATTCTTTTTTAATGCTTTTAAAGACCTGTTTTCCCTCTAAATATTTTAGCCAATGAGTGAAAAGAGACTAACTTGAAATCAGCAGGCCAAACCCACCTACCTTTCTTAAATACTGGATATATCTCAACCTTTTCAGGTAAATGCTGGACTAACCAAATCCTGCTTCAGCACAGATCCACTGAAACGAAAGGAAAAGGTGGGGCTTGTATTGTGGGGACTGCTCTTCTTTCTACATTTAGAAAATGGGCCAAAGTGTTCTTATGAGAAAGCTCAAACAATAATGGAAACAATGTATCGTGAGGACATAGGTTTGAACAAAGATAAAAGGGAAGTCTAAGAAGGAAATCAAGTAAAAACTGCAATTCAAAGAAATTCTAACCTCAGCATCCACATATCTTATTTAAAAAATTGAGGCAATTTTTTTATTTCAATGATTAGACATCCAGTATTGAAATAGTGCCCTAAGGACTTCAAAAGTAGTGGTAAGTGAAAAATGCCCTTGAGTAAAAAAACCCCGATACTGGCCTATGAACTCTGGAAAAAAAAAGGCTTTAAAAAAAAGCTAATTTCCAAACTTGTGCTTGAAATGGACTATAGAAGGTTTGTGGGCATGCAGCTATCCCCCAGTTTATGTATACTGAGGGAAAAAAAGAAACACTGACTAAACAAACCAAGCTTTTAACATACTACAAATCGATAGCTCCATATACAGTGTCAGAGAGTTAGCCAGCATCATAGGAGCGTGCAATTAAAATTACAAGATCAAACTTCGTTGCGGCAGAATGCTTGGTGCAATGAAAAATAAGGCCATTTTTGTAGTGGCTATAATATTCCAAATATGTTTAGCTAGACTACCCTGTGAGGGGAGAGAGAGAGAGAGAGAGAGAGAGGTGCTGGGAGAGGAACAGATTAAAGTGCCGACATGTAGGCAATTTTAAATAAGGTTTAATTAGAGACTTAATAGCCTGATTTATTTTTTTTTTTTTTTGTATTTAAAAGGTAAGCATAGGTGAAGTAATTTTAAAAACTAAGTATGCCACTTGATGCTGGAAAAAATAATTTGATAAGGAGTGATGTGCATTTATGTATGTAAATATAATATTTACATCTGTGTATGTGTTCACACATACTTACAGGCCATCAACTTTTGAGATTAAACTTAATGGACAATCAGGTTTATGAAAATAATTAGTATCACACAAATTAATTCATGAGCCCTGTATCTCCCCTGAAGCTTACAAACTAGAGCAGCCTGATGTCAACAACCTCACTTGCAAGGTAAAAGTTATATATAAATTGCATAGATGCAAGAAGAAGCCCATGCAAATTCTAATGGTTCATTATTATTCAACAACAGACATGACACTCAATGAGAGACCCAACTAGCAGCTCAAATGGCTGATGAGAAAAGCCAGCATCACTGAAAACTTTTCCCATCTATCTTGCCAGTAGACCTGCACACATACACAGAGTCCTTTGTACCTTGAGCTTACTGTAAGACAGCTGCTTTCCCAATGATGTGCCACCTATTCACTAAGCACAGTAATGAAGCTGTAGATCTAGACAAATGCACAAAACTTGAAGATCTTATGGAGACGGCATGTGGCATCTTCTCAAGGTGTTAATTTTGTTTACTCTAGGTGTGAGATTTGAGTTTCTTTTGCGATCCTTAAACATCCTACTGTATTGGAAACAGGATAGGCAGTGCTCGCTCTGTCTGTCTTCTGTATCCCTGTAGGCCTTCAGCAGGAACAGGATGCACAAAGGCTGTGCAGTGCGCACAGCATCCAGACTCCTGAGAATGCCCTACCTCCCTCTGCATTTCTAACTTACAGCTTACATTCCCAGCGGGACTGTCCAAACAAGGTTGTTCCTCCCCTTCTCTCAGGAGGCGGGAAAAAGCAAGTGGAGAAGGACCTGGGCGTCCTGGTTGATGACAGGTTGACCATGAGCCAGCAGTGTGCCCTGGTGCCTAAGAGAGCCAATGGGATCCTGGGGTGCATCCGGAGGAGTGTAGCCAGCAGGTCAAAGGAGGTGATCCTCCCCCTCTACTCTGCCCTGGTCAGGCCCCACCTGGAGTATTGTGTCCAGTGCTGGGCTCCCTGGTATAAAAAGGACCAGGATCTCCTGGAGAAAGTCCAGAGAAGGCCTATGAAGATGATTAAGGGCCTGGAGCATCTCCCCTGTGAGGAAAGGCTGAGTAAGTTGGGACTGTTCAGCCTTGAGAAGAGAAGACTAAGGGGGACCTAATTAAAGTTTATAATTATCTGAAGCAGGGGATGCAGGGGGAATCAGCCAGCCCCTTTTCAGTGGTCTGTGGAGACAGGACAGGGGGCAATGGCTGCAAGTTGGAGCACAGGAAGTTCCGCACCAACATGCGGAAGAACTTTTTCACAGTGAGGGTGACAGAGCCCTGGGACAGGCTGCCCAGGGAGGTGGTGGAGTCTCCATCTCTGGAGATATTCAAGACCCGTCTGGACGCCTATCTGAGTGATCTGTCCTAGGGAGCTGCTTTGGCAGGGGGGTTGGACCCGATGATCTCTCGAGGTCACTTCCAACCCCTACAATTCTATGATTCTATGATTTTCAGAAATTTTTATTTACCCTGTGGGACATCAGTGCCCCAAAATACAATAACATAACTCTTCAACTCCAGTATTCTTGAGTCTGCAAAATACTTGGGGTGCTTGCTATGGGAAATGTAATTGGGCATAAACATATGTAGTTTGTTAATAATAAGGAAAATAAAGTAAAATAGGCAATATATTTTGCTGAGTTTTAAAGAATATACATTGTTCCATCTTAAGCCGCAATGTAAATGTTATGTTGAAACCTGTTATTGAAATGTCTAACAAAGAGATTTTTTTGCTAAAGAACATTAGGTTTTCTAAGTTTAACAGTTATTCATAGTATTCAGATTCCATCATTATGCTTTACACAATTTATAACACATTCCCATATCTCCATACTATTTACAGTATTTAACTAAGAAAATTTATGACAAGCCCTCTCTGACCTTGAGAGCTATTAACACCAATTTATAATTGTATTTTACATGCAATTTCTTTGAGATTTAACTTTCAGTGTAATGCTAAATAAAACTAGATATTCAGTCCTGCTTCGAAGAATTAATCTGAGAGTAAGTGAAAAAAAAAAGAATTTAATAAAACACTGCTTTAGTATTCTCTAATACTCTTTCATACATAGAGACTTTTTAAATTAAACTAATTTGACAAAGCTGCTTATATCAACACATTTCAGCACCTGGAGTTTTATGAGTCGTATTTTATTCCTATTTTTCTCAGTAGCTCTGGGAAGTAGCTATATCATCAGTAAGCAAAGTCCATGAGTGTCAGATTTTGCAAGCCTGCATTTTCATCCAATAGCCAGCTGGAAGTCTTGCAAATGTTGGTGTGTAATGCTAGTAGATATCCTATCAATTTTGAAATTTGACCCCATAAGAAAGGGAAAGAGTAAGAGGCACAGAATGGGCTACCCAGTCTCATACCAAGAAGGATAAGCAAGAATCCTTGGGTATAGTTATTAGCACCTGTCATATTAGGTGTCTGTAAAAGTGGATCTGTTTTCTGTTATAACTACTAAACATTGTAAACTCCTTCGAGCCACAGTTACTAGGATAGAAATGTTGAGGTCCAGCCAGTAAACTGATACGGAGACTCGGCAGCTTCATATTCAACAAATACCCTTGCAAGATCACAGACTTCACAGCAGTGAGTTATGGATCTCTGTGGTATGATAACTCTCTTAAATGGAGAGTAGGAACTGTCTGCTTGGGGTCTTGGTGTGTTGAGTTATGGCTTCAGTCTTTTGTGCACCTGCACACGCAACTTGTCTCATATTATTACTAGAGGTGACCAGACAATGTCGTGCAAAGAGAACCAAACTAGGTCTGATTAACTGCTCTGCATGGAGCTATCCATCAAGCTCTACACCACATTATTATCTTTTTGCCTACCTCTGCAGATATTGTTTTGCTTCCTTTTCCTACCTATTCAGTAGCTTGGTCACATAGACACATTAAGAAATCTCTCATTTCACAAGTGATTTCCCTGGCAAAAAAATGAATTTTTGTAGTATATGTCACTAATCACCTAAATTAAATTTAGCAAGATAAAATTCCAGGGTGGATTAAAGTCATCAAAACCCATGTTACTATAGCACTGTTCTCCCCCTGCCTCCAGTGGCAGCCACACATTTCTGTCTGCTCCCTGGCAGCAGCCTTGGTGCTCATATAAGTGACCGAGGAGTGGTCAGGAAATTCATTTACCCTCTTTTGCTTTGTTTTGCCTGCAAGTAAAAGATGCCATTTCACATGGAGATTACATTTAATGGAAAATTAACCACCTGCTGCCAGTAAGATTCTCATTGATTAACCTCCAAGGAGAAAGACATGGCTGCAATACTGATTGCTGACACAAGTTGTGTGTGAGCTGAGTAATAATGGTTCTTTAAAGCCATAACATCCTGGATACTAGCAATAACTAAGGATTGTTAGTGAAGTTGACAGCTGTTTCAGAGCATAAATCTGTTTTAGGTGATAGAGGGGCACAGATGGTGCTGCTTGTCAGGTGTATATAAACAAAGTTTAGAAAAAACCTGATTGGTAGGTATGCGAGTGTGAGTGATCCATAGCAGGCCAGTGCTGGAAGACAGGTTCCTAACCTCAAAAATGGAATTTGTATTCTTCAAAAGTTTAAAAGATGGCAAATGTTTTAGGTTGTGAATAACTTTACTTAATGATTATTCAAAATTAACAGAAAATTTAATCTCTGCTCTTGTCTTTTCACTTCAATAATAAAATCCAAGAGGTCTTCAATTTTGCCTGAAAGAAAAATTTACATGTAGCTTCTTCCTGCTACAAGTTTCTTGCCCAGAATTGGTCTGAGAGACATAACACACATCCTTTAGGACTATGATATTTGTGGAGTCAGTTTGTACTGAAAGGACTCTGCCAAACAGTTACTACAGCAGTAGAGTATATTCATATCTACTGCCACCAGGAAGCTGCACTTATCTCTGAGTGTTCCTGCTTCAGCATTACCTTCTGAAAAAATAAACACACATTGAGTTTTGAATGCTTTGGACCAAAGACCTCCAACAGACATTAAAAAAGAGGGTCAGATCAGCAGAGAGGAGGTGTTACACAGTCCTGTATTAATTGTACATCATTAGGTTCATGGAATTCAGCCTTTATTATACTATGGCTGCCTGAATACTTACACACTGTGCTGTTTGGCAACTGCACACAATAAATCTTACAGGGTAGAGGACTGTATTTATGTGAGTATTTACACTCCTGCTGCCTCAGGATGGAAAAGCAGACAGGGTTAGTCCATCAACAGCTTTGCAAAGTGAAATTACCTTGCAGTTTGCCTAGTATGGAACACCTGGAAAATAGCCCTAACAGCCGGGGAGTACTTGCAACACACACCTACTGCTAGAATATATACAAAAGATAGCCTAATAAGACCTGCAAAGATAATTCACACACACACAAATTAAATGGTTCCTGTTAAGAGAGAGTTTCATTTAGTCTGTCATAAGAGTGCATATTTCCTAGGGATCAAAAGAGTTTACTTGAACTTTAACATGAGGGATGATCATACCTCCCTCTCGGAATCTCCTGAAATGGACTCAGCTCAAAGTCTTATTACAGCAAATGACAACTGAGCCAGAAATAGCTGAAGGAAAAAGGTGGCCATGAACCTGAGAAGGCATCAAATCTTATCTGTTATGAACATCAAGAACAAAAACATCCCAAGGTGAAACAGGAGTTGCAGGCAACATACTGTGGCACAAAGCTGCACCAGAAAGTGCCAGCATAGAGGCATAGAGCGTAGGACTATTTTAGCACTAGTGAGTGTGATAAAGCTTCCATGTGGGCAAATGAGAGTAACCAGAGTGTGGGCAGGCTGTTTTGCAGTTCGGGCTGTAAAGGCTTCTGGGCCCAAACACATGCTCCAGCTTGTTTAGTTTACAAATATAGACACCAACAAAGTTTAGTGTCTCAGCTGGTAACTACTTTATTTTCCTAATGTTATCTTCCATGGACTCTCTTCCAAGGTATTTACACTGCCTAAACCCCTAGTCCTAAATTCCACTGATTTTAACCAGAACTGGACATCTAAGTACCTTGAAGAGGAAAAAGAAATGAGAAGAATTTAGTGTTTATGGAAGCTAAGCAAGAGGTCAGCTGAACTATAAGCTAGGAAAAGCTAACAGAAGGCTTAGGGTATGACCTGCTACAGTTAGAGGTTGGGAAATCCAGTGAAGAGCACAACTGAAGGGCTCACATCCAAGGCAGTACTTCTTGCATTAAACAAAGCACTTGTGCTTTCCATGTATTTTAGCCAAGAACAGAATCCCTCCTCTGACTCATATGAACATTTATTCAATTTACAGACTGTGGAGCAAACATTAGGTTTTTCCTATTTATTTTTTTTCTGACTTACACAAATAGAACGTCAGGGGTAGAGAAACAGAGGTACCTCTGCAACCCCTCTCAGCATACTTCTAGACCAAATGCTCAAGAATTACTCTAGAAAGTGATGGGTTGAGAACCAAATCCTGGCTTCCCAATAGACCCACGTAGTTTAAGAGGTTGGGTCTCATATACTAAGAAATTGCTCTAACAAACAGGCTGTTTGGAAATGCAGTATTCAAAGTATTCCAAAACTCCTAGGAAGTCATGACTGAAACCACTTGAGTGAATCCCTCAATACAACAGTCCCTAGTCATACTGCTGCATAGCCTGTGGAGACTACAAAGAAAAAGGTCACATTTTAAGGTCTCTTATGACCTTAAGATTTACAAAAATCGGCATTTTTTAAAAGGGGCAATATTGACCCTATATGAAACGGTAAAATTTCTTTAAAGCTATAATTTAAAATTCCTTGAGAACTTTTAAAGAAAAGTAAGTGCTTTCAGATGCTAATTGTTTTGTACCATGTGGGAAAAATTATGACATTATTATATAATTATATATAAAATCAGTTTCCACTATAGAATAGCACGCAGTCATAGAATAGTTTGAGTCAGAAGGGAGATTTAAAGGTCATCCAGTCCAACCCGCCTGCAATAACCAAGGAGATCTTCAACCCGATCAGGTTGCTCAGGGCCCTGTCCAACCTGACCTTCAATGTTTCCAGGGATGGGACATCTACCCCTTCTGTGGGCAACCTGTTCCAGTGTTTTGCCACCCTCATTGTAAAAAAAATAATTCTATATCTAGTCTAAATCTACCCTCTTTTAATTTAAAACCCTTACCCTTTGTCTGGTCACTACACAACAAGTTTCTACTAAAAAGTCTTATCCATTAAAGCATGAAGAGTTATAGGGTCACATGGATTAAATTTTGCAGGTACGTGACCCTGGAGCTCAACAGTTGGCAAAATCCATGAAATGAATACAGCCTGTTCTGCAAAGGTGCTGCTCTGAAAACACCAATTGGTCTAGCAAGATTTTGATTATCTAAAGCAACAACTGAGAACTTTCTGGTATGGGCACACAATGGACTCCTCTTAATGGACTTGTAATGGTCATGCCCTAACCCTCCTACTCATGTTACCAGGAATCATCAGTCATGGGAGCAGCAGCCCCCATCCTGCCTGCTCCCACAAGAAGAAACTGCATATTAATCACATGAAGACTTGTATCAAGTTATAGGACAGGACTTCCATTGTCATGATAAAAATGCATGCAATCCCTGCATAATGATGGAATGTTCTGCTTGAGTTTGAATGTATTACCTTTTTCTGTCATGCTTTGCATTTTTGATGGTATCATATTTTAATCTTTTGGGAAAAAAAATATTTTCTTTTCCTCTCTGTATTCAGTGTGTTGCTGCTTTCTAATCGTCCTGAAATTATTTCCTCTGATCCACTTCCTCACTCATGCAGCTGAGTCTTGTTTGCTTGCTTGTTTCTGCAGCTGCAAAAATCAAATATAAGTCTTTTCTACTGTAAGAGCACAGCTCTGGGAAGATGAGGGAGGCACACGTCAATTCTAGTGACTCCTGCATAAATGGTACAAGTGCAATGCTAGTACTCAGCATTAAGGAAACAAGGGGCAATGGCTGCAAATTAGAGCACAGGAAGTTTCACACCAACATGTGGAAGAACTTTTACACAGTGAGGGTGACAGAGCCCTGGGACAGGCTGCCCAGGGAGGTGGTGGAGTCTCCTTCTCTGGAGATATTCAAGACCCGTCTGGACTCCTATCTGTGCAATATGAGCTAGGGAGCTGCTTTGGCAGGGGGGTTGGACCTGATGATCTCTCGAGGTCCCTTCCAACCCCTACGATTCTATGATTCTTCCCAAAACCATCAGCTGTCTGGTTCTCAGGACTGTGAAGTATCAGTGAATATGGATTAGGCTTTTTAGGCAAGAATAATTAATTGCATAAGTATAACATGGGAAACAGACACTGAAGAAAACTACAACAAGGAACATTGAGGCTGGAAAACCATCTTGTGATGATCATGATAGTAAAGCAACTGGCATAGGTGGCACCTCTGTCATTGGAATGAGGAGGACAGGTCTCCCTTGAGACCCGGTTAGGGAAACATTCTTTGGGAGCAGCCTAGCTTTAGTTACTTATCTGCTCTGAGGAACAGCATAGACTAAAAGACCTCTTGAGATTCCTCCCAGACCTGTGATCCTATAATCCCTCATTTCCTAGAATTTAGTCATTAATAAAATCATTACAGTTGCTTATTTGACCTTAGAGACCTCCTCCCACATTTGCTTATTCAAGCACAGTCTAGTCTCACATACATCTGTGTAGCAATTATAAGAGTAATTGTACCTGTAAGAGCCTGAAGAGAAGATTGATTGCAGCTCGTAGTCCAAAATTTTTACAGCAGACATGATTAATTCTTTTAAATAATCTATTCTAAAAAGATTTATAGGAAGAAATAGCAACTGAAGAATCACACCTTATAAAGTATCAGATTTAAACTCAAGCAAACAGGTTGGTTAAACACAAGGTGTAATTGAAATAAGACATAAGTAGCACCTATCTATGGTCAAAATTGCAAACCTAAAATTTTTATTTGCTTTCTGCTACTGAAAATACACAAATTCTGTAGCTGCTTATGTTTGTTTCTCCTTTGGTATTTTCCAACTGTCCACATTTCTGCTTCTTAGCATGGATAGAAATGCCACAGCATTAACAGATCTGAGCAGTTCAGAATGTAGCTAGCACAAAAGACCAATTGATGTTCCTCTAAATATCTGAGAACTTCCTGAAGTAGAGGTAGTCTGAGATCTGTTAATATACATGTGCAAGAAAGGCTTTCTCACAGTGGATTTTTTATCACAGTCACAGGAGCCGATAGATCCTTTTTATATGTTAAATTGTTAGAGTAGTTATTAGGCTATGTAGACCCAGGTCCATTCCCTAGCTGTGTGTAGGGGAAGGGATGTGTTGAATACTGCTTATTTCATGCCTCCTGAAAGATGCCTGAAGCAGAAAGAAGCCAGAACAGATTGGAAAACACCTTTGCTGAAACTGTCCCATTTTGCAGAAACCTTTGAAATTTCTTGCCTAAAAAATGAATCCTCTAAGGTAGTTAGTCAGTACTCATGGGAAAAGAAAACCTGGTCTGTAGTGTGTGTTCCCATGGCAGTATTTTATTCTGTGAAAGGTTTGCATAAGTTATCTTTACTGAAAAGTCTGCAAGTGGGCCTTTTCTTTCTCCAGAGAGTTTCCTAAAGAATTAACACAAGAGGTTCCTATCCTCTCTGGATCAGTAAGAGTTCAGTATGGACTAGTTAATGGTGGACTAGTGCCAACAGAAAGGAAGTATAACCCTCCTGACCAACCCTGCCCCCTCTTCATACCACACACGTACAATAAGCCCTAGTCAGACACCTGAGTGTGAGACAGAAGGGAGGAAAGAAACCAGCTTGGCTTCCTCATACATGAACTACTGAACTTGCTTATAGAGGAGAGAGGATGTGGAATAGGGGTGAGGACTGTAATAGCATCTTATCCTCCAACTGATCCCTGCTTATTTCAAGCTTGTACAGACTTTTTTAAGGAGGAGACATGGTATAATCATCAAGACCTTTATTTGACTGAGTTAGGTATCAAAGACACAGGGTGAAATTCAAGACAGCCTTATTTTTTAGTACTTTCCATGTGACTACTACTGGGGTGCAGTCTCTGATACTGGAGCCCTTCCTGGGATGACCAGTTCTCCCATGCACTCCTTAGGTAATATATTCCTTATGGAATATACTTGTGTTGCAGATATTGCAATGATGTCTGTAATAACAGCTATCCCCTTATTTTGAATCTAGTCTGTAAATATGAATCAGGAAAGCAGCCTTGTTCACTGGTACTCGTATCCTGCTGGAGAAGAACAAGACATCAGTCAATAGGGGAAAAAAAAGCAAACTAGAAATTCTTTCCTGTTCCTCCCTTGGCTAGACATTCCTAGACTTAGACATTTAAAAACAAATCCACACTCAGCATTTACAAGCAGATTAGTAATTTCATGTAACAACTGTTTCAGATCTCTGAGAGATAACCTAAACCTCTCAGTTATGGGCGGTGTAAGCATGCTGATGTTATCTGGAGATTTGCAAAGTTTTGTCCTGTTGAGGGAAATCCTGGATTTCAATAGTGTTTATCTAAATATGATGGAAAATTCTCAAGTGACAACAGTTTATACCATTGTATCTCTACAAGTTCACATGCCTGCCATTTGGGATCTACCTCCCATCTTATTTACAATCACTGGCAGACAAGATCCTTATTTGGCACAGAGAGCAAAATTGTCTGGCAAAGTTTTTCTACACCACTTTTTTTTAAGAGGCCTGTGCGTATAATGTGCCATGTTCTCACAGAAATTCAGTGCTAATAGCTGTCTTGACCAAAAGGCTATTAAGCAGGGATGCTTAGGCTAACAGCCCTGTAGTTACCAGCACTTTGCAGTGCACTGTTCAATATAATCAAGTCATCTTGGGGGTAAACATCACAAATGTGCCACTTGGAGTTAGGTTTAACAGAGGCAGATGCAATTTACAACAAGCAGCCTATTCCTAATGACTCTGCTCAGTGCTTACTCAGATGCCAAAGGCAGAAATCCCACATCCACCTCCCAGCATCTTAAAATGGGAATGCTAACCGAGAAAGGAGCCTGGAAGCATGCCAATATCTGATATTCTTGGTCCAGAGGAGCTGTTTAAAAAGTAACAGTGATTAGCTTTTTCTTTAGTTTAAATACTTTCAACTCAAGCATTATTTTCAATGGGTCAGAAATCCCTAGGATCGTTTCAGTTAACTTCTGCTGACAGCCTCAAGAAGAAGATAAAAATTTGGGGGGGTGGTGTTAATCTGCTAATACAAAACTTTCCTCTCATTGATTTGAGGCCAAAGGATTACACCTGACCATGACTGACACAGTGGCTAAGGAGTTCCAAGGACTGAGAGACTGCTAATGTCGTGCAACCATGGAATGAAGAAAATCAAGCAGACTAATTGATGCACAGTTGACTAGTTAAATTATAATAAACCCAGGGGGAACAAAGAAAGAAAATCCCTGAAACCATGGAATACAACAGCAGAGGAATTAAATAGAAATAGAATTAATGTGGATAAACTGGCTGTGAAGGAAGCCAGATCTTATCAGACATATGTGATTTATTCTTTGAAACCAGTACAACCAATCATCTAGAAAAAGGAGGATTTTCAACCACATCAGGACATCCAGTTTGGGGTGATTATCCAAAGAAACAGATCCCCAAGAAACTCATGGCACTGTCATTTCTTAAAATTCAACTAGTCTTATCCCTAGTCTCAAAGAACTTGCATTCAGATGATCCCCCTCATTCCATTAAAAGCAGTTTCTCAGCAAAAAATTTTCTTCGTTTTATTATCCTCTATTTGACCTCAAGTATTTTTGTTTTTCCTCAGAAACTTAAATGTCACACTGGTTTGTAAGTCTTTCAGCTACCTTAATATGTCAAATGTATGGGAATAAGATTGGATAAAAATTGACATTTTGCTAAACTATTTGTGGGTGGTGACCAAGCGTTCATATCTTTATTTTTTTTTAGTTAATCTCCTCCTATCTCTTCCTTCTGATTTTACTGTTTGTTATTCTGTTGGTTTGGGGGTTTTTATACTCTGTGTTTCTCTTGTTTCTTCATGCACAGTTTTGTATCGTCTTTTTTTTCCTCCTGTTCACTTGCTTTCCCTTCACCCTTCTTTCTACCCCTGTTTTTCAGTCAGGGCAGTTCCTATTAAAACAGAGCAAAAAAAAAATTGTAGCTGGCTTGGAACTTTATGGATATTTCAGTACTATACACAAACTTTGAAATGTACCACTGGAGAAGAATAAGACAGACTAAAACCAAATTATTTTTAAAAACCACTTGTTAGAAACTGAAATTGTAGATCAGCGTGAACTCATAATTACCAGTTACAAACAGATAAAATAAGACAGATAGGAAGAGTTCAAACAGCAACTTTTCTGAATGTCTTATATAACCATTGAATTTTCCAGTGACTGCACAAGAATTACATCTCAGTTTGACTAGAAAAAACAAACCCAATGGTACTGTTGGGACATAAGGTCATATATACAAATTGTGAGTAGTTGAAAGGGCTGGTTTTCCTACAATCCAAATTACACACCGCTAAAACGCTTTTGTTTTGCTTAAAGATCATGTTAGTGCCATTGTTCTCTGCATGATTTTTAAAAGCTCATCTCTCTGAAAGGGGTGAGTCTTAGCACACTGAAATTGCAATCTCCTGTTTCATTTTTATGGGTCAGGGAACAAGGAACAGTTTTCCTTGAATCTTCATGCTAAGTGCCAGTCAGTCTTAACAATAGTGGAACATAAACCTTCTTTACTGTTAGTTCACATAGGGGTCCTAACTCCCTATTACTAATTTTTGCATACAAAACAAAAAAACCCTGGGGAAGTAAGCTGTTACCTCAGGGCGACTCAGCTGCTGCCTATTTGTCAGGGAATACCAAGGGCAGGCTGCTCCCCCAGGGCAGTGAAACCCCAGGTTAAGCCAAGAGCCCACATGGCAATCACTATTCATGAGTGGATAAGGCAGGTTCAGAATCACACCAGGAAGTCATGTCAGCAAGTCAGGGTGAAGTCCAGGCCTGGAGACAGAAAGCAGGTAAGATGAAGTCCAGTGATTTCCAGCCAAGTACTTTCAGACAGTCAAGTTGGAATGTCTAGTGTATGGGCCAGGGTCAGGAACTAGATCACCAGAGTAGGTGGACAGGCACAGACATGGCTGCAATGCAGGCCAGGTGAAGCTTCAGCATGAATCATAGAATCATTTAGATTGGAAAAGATCTTTAAGACCATCAAGTCTGACCATTAACCTAACACTGAAAAGTCCACTACTAAATCCTAAGGGCCACATCTATATGTATTTTAAATACCTCCAGGGATGGTGACTCTACCATTTCCCTGGACAGCCTGTTACAGCTCTTGACAAATCTTTCAGTAAAGAATTTTTTCCTATTATCCATCTAAACCTCCCCTGGCATGACTTGAGTCCTTCTTGCCTTATCACCACATCCTGGTCTATAGCCACATCCCACTATGATATCTGCCTTATTGGCCTTCCCTCTGATTCTTAGCTATAAACACTCAACCCTATCATCACTGTTGCCAAGCTCTAGATAATCAAAACACTCCCTAACATACAGGGCTACCTCACCACCTCACCTTCTTTGCCTTTGCTTCCTGAAGAGTTTATAGCCATCCCTTTCAGCTCTCCAGTTGTGCAAGTCATTCCACCACATTTCCATGACAGAAACTATGTCAGCTCCCAGAGCAAGAAGAGGCTCTGGTGAGCCTTGTTTCTTCACTACAGCTCCCATCATTGAGCTGGGCAAGGACACCATCAGCTTGACACTATTAATTGCAAATGGAGATGTCTTTACAGGCAGATATAGAGCACAGCAATGTCAGTCAAAGGAAGGATGAGACTCTCTATTTGAGAACTAAGGGGCAGCATTCATGTAGTACCTGAATTTTCACTGAACTACAGGCTATATTTGCTGTGAACCAAAAATGAAAATGTAGAGCTAACAATCCTGGAATTTTCAATAAAAACGTAGGTTTTGCAAGCCTGTAAAGTATCTCCTAATGAATGTGAGTTGTTAAGCACTTTGAGAGTGATTCCATTCAGCAGTCACTTACAAGAGAACATTTGCATTGATTCACACATGAGATATTTCAGGAGCAAATCACTAGGATGTGCAACCTGTACATCAGTAATTTATGTCAATGATGTAGTTGTCATCTGAAACTGTACCTTACAGAAAGACTTTGGTAGAGTTTATCAGCATGAGAAACCAGTGAAAAATATACCCTCAGTTAGGAAAACACTCTGACTTTGGGCTTGTGACTCCCATGAATTATCATTTGAGTGTCATAGTTGGGGGAAATGTTATTCTTATACTGAAGATTTAGACCTATCATCTGAATCTCTGATTATCCCAATTAGCTATAGAAGGTAGGTAGTTTCAAAAATTGCACAGACTGCTGGAGGCTGAGAGTAAGCACTCAGAAAAACACCCAGAGTCTCACAGTAGAAAACAACCACCATAAAAATTAAAATGAAGGAGGCTGGGAGGTTGCTGCATATGGTAGTTGATGTTACCGTTTCCCACGGAAATTCCTGGCTGAACTAGGTAGGATTTATTCCTTCATAACTAACTTAATCATCATTGTGATTTTTTTTCATTTTTAGTTCTGCTTCCTGAAAGTGTGGAGTACAGAGCATAGCAGTGAGGCTGAGCAATGAAAAAAGGGTTAAGAACATCCAGAAAAAAGCCAGAGAATGAACAGGTTAGGAGCTGATATGAAGTATGGAGTTGACTCAGAATGTAGGGGGGAGGAGATGAAGAAAAATGGAGAAGAGCCAAGAAACTGCTTCCTTTCCTGTCCTCCGTGAATTTGTTTCGTCGGAAGTGTCCCTGGACTAAGCCACATGCATAACCAGTGTTCCACAAACAAGAAGTCAGTATTTTGTCCTTTACATAAAGATGTTCAGAAGCAGTCAGACATTGTCAACACCATGATAACATCTAATCATTGAGATGTCTGCCTAAGTTTGCAAGGTGGGAAGTGAAAGTAATTATGGCATATGAACAAGACTGATTTTGTGTGTGAAGGAATGCTAATTTTGCTAATTTGGCATAACTGAGGAACCACATTAAAAGCTAGTGAGATAAAATGAGCAGCTGAAGTAGTTTACTTCTGTAGAAAGTTACTGTTTTGTTAGTCCTGATGCAGAAAATCACAGAAAGTCTTAGGCTGGAAGTCCCCTCCCAAGATCATCCAGTCCAACACCCTGGACCAAGCAGCCCTACCCCCTAAGCTAAATGAGGTTGTGTAGGGACTTACCTTGCTGGGTCTTGAAAACCTGCAAGGGCACACAGAGATTCTACCAGCTTTCTGGTCAACCTGTTCCAATGCTTAACTGGTCTCATTGTGACTTTTTTCCCCCTTCTCTTTCATTTCTATATTAAGATGCATCTTTTGCCTACATCTACATACACATTCCCCTCTACTATGTCCTGACAGAGGTTTCAGCCAGACATGCAGATTATGCAAATTATACAATGTATATAACCAAGACAATTACTTAAAGAAAATTGTCAATGAGAAGATTAATAACAGTTGAGCTGAATTGACAATTGGCATTAAGCCAGGTCTGTAGCAGCCATATTTACAGCAATGCCTGCATTTTACCATTTAAAGAATGATAAAATTGTTAGTACCCTAACACTTCAATATGAGAAAGTGCTTTATTCACAAGTAGAAATGTTATTCAAGATCAAAGTCTTGTGATGAGAGTGAGAAATGACCTTTTAATATCTTAAGAGACATAGTAAAATCTTTCAGAAAAGCAAAACAAGATACACTCTCACTCTATCTAAAAAATGAAATATCTGTAACCTGAATGGGCTGTTTGTTATCCATCTATAGCCTATGAGGGGATAACTGCATGAATTTAGCCCAGGTGCCTCAAATATAATCAAATGGATAAACTTTTAAACATATTTAATTTATCCACAGTAGGCAGCACCTTCTTTGATGCCACAGTATGTTTTTCTCCTTCCCTTTCCCCCAAAATCTGCTGTCCCTTTTCCCTATCCAAACAAACAAAAAAATAGGGGGGTTTATATTACAATAGTAATATTGTAATATACTCGCTCACTGACAGGCTCACTTACCCACAAAACCACAGCAGACTCACAGAGAGCCAAGATCCTTGGGCAACAGGACAGGGAAAACTCATGTGAGTGTCTCGGCTTGCTGACAAACCAGCATACCTCCAGTCTGGAAGGTATGGACAGGTACCATTTTGGCTGGCCACTCAGGGACATGCTTACTCTGACTGGTCAGCCAGTCAGGAATCACACTTTCCTTCTCAGCTGATGATGATGAGCCAAATGACATAAGTTATCTGTCACCCGAAAATATTGCTTAGTGAGCTATATTCTGCAGATGGGCAGAATGTAGCAGGAAGGATCATACATCATGCAGAAACCATCATACATCATGCAGAAATGATTCTGTCAGCTGTCTTGTTCCGGACTTTGTTCTTGTTTGAAATGGAACATTTCTTTTATAAAGACGTTACAGGTTGTGTTTATTTGCTTTCAGACAAATATAAAAATAGGAGCTTGTCCACAGGTGGAGGTAGACTGATGCAATAAAAATTGTGCTGAGGGACTAGCATGGGGGTATCTGTATGTTAATCGCTGTAGTGATTGTCAGTCTCGCAGACATCTGCGGACTGTGTTTTCACAGGAACATTTCTCTAAGGATCTACCACTGTCACTGGAATAATAATACATTTACAGCAGCATACAGCCAAGGTCTAAGGTACGTTACTTTTAATGAGCACCTTGTCTTTCCTTATTTACTGGATTGAAAAATCCTGTATCAGTTTACTCTAAAGGAGGGTATACTTTCAGAAATAAAACTACTCCAAACTAGCTTTGCAAGCACAGATGAGCTGTTTTGCCATTACTCCCAGCATTTTGCAACTACATTGTTTCTGATTTGGACGTGTCTTGCACCTGACGACATCAAAACCAACTCTGGGTAAGACCATGTGAGGTCATGTGTATTTGTAGATGATCAAGCCAGGTCTCCTAAAATCCTCTTGGCTACAGGAATTGACTGTGGTTTGAAATTTGTTATTACAGCATACTTTGGATATATATCACATGTAAAATGCACGAAGCAGGTGGTGGCTTCAGCTCCAGAATATATGCAGATTAATGCTTCCTTTTAGATCAGATGGGTAGAGCTGAAAACCCAGGAAGAAATTTGCATAAGAAGAGAACAAAAAAAGCAATGATAAAATTGAGCAGAATATTTTTTTGCTTATAAATAACATTTTGATTTGGTGGTTTGAGAGATTCAGAAGGCTTTTTAGGCAATTCTTGAACGGAGGGCCATGAGTGCACTAATAGGCCTAAAGTGCCTTGATCAGCCTCACTTGGGACCTCTACCCATAGAGGCTCTGCAGATTGGTCCAGGAATCCATTTAAGCTCAGACTTGGTCCTTCAGTCCTAGGCTGAGTTATGCTGATGTTTACAAGTAATTCTATGTGGACGAGTGAAATTGAACTTGTGAATTTTCAGATAGGAACCTGCTAGCTACAACAGGTATGCACTAGTGGTAAATCCTGAAAATAACTGGACTAAACCAAAGCAGCATTTTCTGAACCCTCTGACTAAAGAAAGCATGTGA
Source organism: Gallinula chloropus (assembly GCF_964237585.1). Classification (NCBI taxonomy): domain Eukaryota; kingdom Metazoa; phylum Chordata; class Aves; order Gruiformes; family Rallidae; genus Gallinula; species Gallinula chloropus. The sequence continues at coordinate 75,995,914 of NC_140086.1, read as the reverse complement.
GACAAAACCACGTATAGCTTCTAGTGAACACAATTCCACAGGGGTAGTGAGTGAGTGCTCATCAAATAGAGTATCTGTTTTTATTAAATCCCAGATCCACTGTGGGCTGTTCTTTATTCTGTTTTGTCTGTAGTTTTATGTGTCCTCCTCTGGTTTTGATGTGGCTTCTGGATGGAGTTTAGACCTATTAGCTTGAATTTGATGATCCTTAGGGGTCGTTTCCAACTCAGGATATTCTGTGATTCTTCAGCCACGCCTCCTTTACTTTCTTCATCTCTGGTTGCATCGTCTCCTGAGTGGGATCCCTCAGGGGACAGTAGGCCTGATGAATCACCCTGTTTTGGTGGAGACTTGCTGTGGCTGAGTGTGGGGGCACTGCACCTTGTAGGGGAGAGCAGTAGCCCTACCTGCACTGCAGTCACCTCTGCTATTGCCTGTGGAGCAGTCTTGCTCTGGTGCTTTCTTGAGCAAACCTGCCAACACCACTGAAGACAATGAACATTGACCAAACTTGCTGTGTTCCAATGAATCAATTTTCTGCCATTTCTAGGCACAGTGCATTCTACAGAAAGTCTGTAGTAGTTTTTGGTATTTACTGTTTTATCTGTGACCAGGGGAAGGCATGGGGTAGAACTACTGAATCTGGGAAGAAACTAAAGGAAAAAAGAAAAAAGAAGTGGGAACAAAAATGAGGGACCTAGATTTTCAGAGTAATAGACTAAAATAGAAACAGTTTCTAATAAAAGTAGTATACTTTCTACTGCTGTCCGTAGAAATAACACCTGAAATGAAACAATTTAAAACTTCTATGTATTTTAGAATTTGTCTTGGTTTTAGCTGGGATATAATTATTATTCTTCCTAGCAGCTGGTATAGTGGCTTTAGGATCAAAATACTGTTATAACATGCTAACCATTTAGCTGTTGCTGAGCAGCCAAGGTGTTTTCAGCTTAGGGGAAAGAAGCTGGTGAATAGTCTGGAGCACAAGTCCTGTGAGGAGTGGCCAAGGTACCTGGGGCTTTAAGAAAAGGAGGTTGAGGGGAGACCTTATCTCTCCTTACAACTGTGTGCAAGGAGGGTGTAGAGAGGTGATGGTTGGTCTCTTCTCTCAGGTTACAAGCATAGGATGAGAGGAAATGGTTTCAAACTGCACCAGGAGAGATTTAGGTTAGATATCAGGAAGAACTTCTTTACTCAAAGGGTAGTCAAGTATTGGAACAGGCTGCCCAGCGGAGTAGTGTTGTCACCAACCCTGGAGGTATTTAAAAGGCATGTAGATGTTGTGCATGAGGACATGGTCTAGAGGTGGACTAGGCAGGGTTAGGCTGTGGTTGTACTCAATGATATTGAAGGTGTCTTCCAACCCGTGATTCTATGATTCTCATCCTGCCCTGCTAACAAAAAGTCAGGGGGTGGACAGCAAGAAGCGAGACTGGAACATTTCAGGCGTGGGGAAAAAAGACAACAATGGCTATGAAACACCAAAGATGCTGATTGTGTTAAAGGGACAAAGGCAGGTAAGTGAGTACATGGAGCATGCTTGTCTGCTCCATATACTCTTATCTACACTGTAAGTACCTTACACTGATCACTGTTGGAGGTGAGATGCTGTGTCAGATGGACCTCTGATCAAACACAGCTACACTCATTTGGTTCAGGTCTCAATCCTTGGCAGATCCCCCATTGTCGTCCTCTTTGATTTTAAGTGAAACAGTGGAGATTATAACCTACTCTTCCTTTGCCTGCACACTCATTTTCACTCAAAGGAATGCTAGGCATGTGTCCTGCATGTACTACAAAGAGATGCCTAACATGGGCAATCAAAGCAACAAACAGGAGGGAAACTGCAGCATGCAAGCAAAGATTTATTCAGATGTCTGTGCGCTCTAACCTTCACTCCAGAATCAAACCCTAACTCAGGACTGCATTGGAAATTTGCTTAAATGTATTGTGACTCAGTGATGTGACATGGGAAAAATAATAGCATCTATTTTTCCCTTGATCTTTCCATTTCTGTTGTATTTGTGTAACACCTAACACAAAGGGAACACATCATCATCTGAAGCTTCTAGTGCTAGTACTAGTGTTATTACTATTATTATCAGATTGTAACTTTCAGAAATGAGGACTTAGAACCTAGACTGCTGAATGCAAGTAGCAGAGGAGGAGGCTGTAATTCTGCTCAGACAATTATTTCACAAATGAGTTCCTTTCTAACATCCCAGGTGTAACAAATCTATTTTTCCATGTCTCTTTTATTTTAATTCCTACTATCTAAGCCTGATTCCCCTTAGGAAACTCCAAAAAAAAAAGAGGCAGGTTTAATGCCTACAAGAATGTTTCTTACAAAGGCAGAAATAGTTATGTTAAGTAGAATTTTGGTACCCTTTTATAATGTATTTATCCTATTCTTGCATTAATAATGAGTTCATTTGTCAAAGTAAGTTTTTGCTATCCTCCCTCAAGCCAATAATAGTTTAGAAATCAAGCTATTGTGTTTCCCTTGTGGTACACACAACATGTTTAACACTAAAAAAAGAATGAGATTTTTTTCTCAAAAGTTTGTTGGGTTTTGGCTTCATCGCTAAAAAATAATATTTTAGCATAAAGCCACAAGACTTTTAGCAATGGGAAATATGTTAATAAATGTGGTGAGACAAAATATCATTCTAAATCTAAATGCTTAGCTTGAAAATACATAGAGAGTAGTAAAGGAATTTTGCTTATTTGTTTTCTTGGGCATTTTTATGAAAACAGGCTTCTAAAAATAATTGTGCACCCCTTCAGTTTTTCTAGGATAGGTGTATAAAGGTTTTAATTTGTTTTTAATTACAGTATAAATGGTTGCAAATAACCTGCATTCTGGTTTCTGGAGTAATAATGTTGCTAATGCAAAAAGTATTTCAGATCAGGGAGGAACAGCCTGTAGCTATGCCATGTAATAGCTTAAAAAGATCGCCATATGCTCACAATTCAGTGTGAAAATCCAAAAGCCCTACATGCCTCCTGTGGAAGCAGAAACATCCCAGCAAGAATTCACGTGGACTCTTGCAAGACATAAATACCAAGCCAGAGAAAAGATGTTCTTTTACTTGCATGAAGTTCTGTTTCTCTTCTTTTAGGAAGGTTAGCACTACCAGATGAAGATGTGAGGTCTACAGAGGAAGACCACTCTGAAACCTGTTACAGTTCTGTTCTGTGTCCTTTGGAAGATTAGGTATTTTGTGTCTACTTGCCAACACTCACTACATAATAAAACCTGTTCCTGTGCTGAACAGGAGTTGTCTTGGTTGATTGAATAGAAACATGAGTTTATTGCTATTCCTGTGAGTGTGTTCGCGTCTATTTTTGTATCTAGAACCCTAACCCTGGATTTATGCAGAAAGAAGAAGATATGGAACAGAGGTTAGGAGAAGTTAAATTTATTGTGACTGAGATATATAATAAATTGTACAGGTCTTCTAATTCATTGTTGTTATGGCCTATTTTTTTCTTCCATTAATTATGCTTTTCCCAAATCCATGTGGGAGCTAAACCTATCCCTACACACAAGTCCTTTGATCATTTAGATAGAGTTCTACCTTGTTCATGTTGTTCACCACATACATTCTCGGAAATCAAACTCTTCACGTGGTACTAAGATTTCCCAAACTGTAAGGAAACTCTGATCCTGGATAAGGTATTTGGCCATTTCTAAGTAGTGAAAATCCTACTTCCATTTTTGCTAAACTTGAAAACTATTGTTTCCATTATTTTTCCTTTTCAAATTAAAATTACATGTTTGTAAAGGCAAGAACATAAAATGACTGAAGATAAAAATCATCAAATCTAAATCATAAAGGTATTAGTTTATTTTGAGAACTAACTGCAAATCAAGAAAAATATTATCCTTTGGAGAACGTGCAACTGTTCTGTATTTTGTAAGAAAATAATTCTCAAAAAACACATCAGGGTCTATTTTTGCAAATCTCTCCAATCTCTTTGATGTGCTAACTAAATCTAGAACATCAGAGCTACCTAGATCCGCATCTCATTAACAGGAGAGCAACACAAGAGTTAAAAACAATTTTAAAGACCCTTCAAAATACGAAATATTATCTACTTACCCAAAATAAGTTCTCACTTGCCTTCATAGAAACAGTAATTTCCTTCTAATCTATGTAAAACACTGGTCAGCTTAAATTACTGCATCACTCAACTGAACAGGGATTTGGATCCTGGAATGAATTTGAGAAGCCTCAAGAGAAGCAGAGGGAGCTACTCAAGATTGAAGAACTGAATTGAATTTCCCTCATGAATTGAAAAAAAAATCCCTGAATTGCTTTTGTTTTTTCAATTGATGCAGTCAAACTTTTAAAAATCCCACTCTTAGATTGAGATCTTCCTGCTGAATGTAACACTTAATTTCTTCTGTATTTTATTTTCCCACGTAAAGGGGTAATTTTTTTCAAAATTGTTTGTCAAATGTATATTTTAATTTTTATATCCAGCCTACTTAATCTAGTTGAACAAAAGTTAAAGGGCCTCCCCTGCTGGCTCCATGGCAGTTTATGAACCTACACAGGCAAGAGGTATGCCATACACACTCATTTTCTAAAGCAGTCTGTTGATGTCCAGTTGTGGTCCAATGGCAAGTGGCAGAGAGGAGACACCTCAGACCCTGCCTTTCCCTATCAGACACTGTACACCTTGCCCAAGCATAGATCAAGATCCCACAGTCTCTAAGAATTCAGAAGCCATCTGATTTAATGGGTGAATTAACCCTGCTTTTAGTAGGAGGTTGGACAAGGTGACCTCCCAAGCTCCCTTCCCGACTATATTATTCTATGATAATATTCTTCCTGCCCTTCCCACTACATTCGCTTCCCCAACTCTGCCCCACACTGCCACACCTACTCTCCTACCACCCATTCCCTGCTGCTGAAAACCAACACCTTATCTCCGTTCCTCTTCTCACCCCAGCCAAGACTTCCAGTCATCATCCTGTACCTCACAGGTTTAATTTTACCACTCTCAACAAAATTTCTATCCCATTCCTAAGCATTGAACTAATGAGAAAGGAGCTCCTGACATCTGGTGGGGCTCACACAGGGACTGTGAAGTAGAAAATAGATTCAATTGCTGAAAACCAGAAACACCAAGTACTTGACAATCACCAGGTTAAGTTAACCTGCATGAGTCATCTACCTGCACAGAAGCACTAGTTCCTGGGATCAGAGGACCTGCAAAAGCAGACAGGATCTGTTGCTACTAGACAGTCATAGCAGCCACAGACTGGGAAATTTTTAGAAGATGGTAAGAAACACAAAATATTTTTAGGACAGTAAAATCTCACCCTGGAAATCACTCTGTTTGTCTTGGCCTATCTTTTCTATATACTCCAATATTTTTTTCTGGGGGGGGGCGGGGGGGGGGTAGCATTTTTAATCCTCCTGGAGCTTTATTTTCAGGATATTATCATGGTTTCTGCAATTTCTCCAAAATCTTTAGTGAAGCATGACTGATGGGTTTTTTTCCTCATTGATGGCTACCAGGCATGTACACGTGGGAAAAACTCCTTCCTGATGCTCACAAAGTCACGCATATCATTCACGTGATCCCCAGCAATGTCAGGCCTTATCTAACTCCAGCCACACAGTCCCTTGTGGGAAGTTCCCTTAGAAATTGTAGAGAAATTGGGACAATAATCTCCTCTGAACAGATTTTCCATCATTTATATATCTGTGATACAAGGTCAGATACGGTTTTTAATCTTCAAGCAATTTGACTTAACTCATGGGATTCCACAACTGTGAGACCCTTCTCTCTACTGCTTCACTTTACTATTTGAAGCACAAAATCTTTTTGAAGTTAGGATGCTTTTAGTTCTGCCTTTGCTTATCAAGGGACCTCATTAGTGTCAGTCTTCTAAGTTATCAACAGGCAAGGAGAAGCTCCACATGACTGTATTCTATTTTTTGGCACACTGCATCGTATGTTCATTATATAACTAAGATGCTTCCTAGCTGGAACCAATATGATTACAGAATCCTTACTTTGGCACAGCTGCATTCAAAATGGACCTTGAAGCCTTGCATGCTGTTCCTAAAATTTTTTGCACAAACAAGATGGGGAGCACGTTGCTTCCTCTGCACTTTCACATGAATTAGAATCCAAGACAAAAAGCAAGCACCAGAAGGGGAAGGTCCAAATCCACATTTGTTTTACTACCCCATCCTGCCTTGTGGACCCTCAGAAGAAGAAAACAAAAAAAAAAAACCCAAACCAAAACATAACAAAGGGAGAGACTGATGAATTGGTGAACCTAATTTCATACAACTGCCCTCATTCACCAGGTAGGCTCTGGTGTTGCAATCACTGCCCTCTAGCAGTTCTTTACAAGAAGAATAGAAACTCTCATGCTTTTAATCAGACATCCATAGTTCCTAGGGTACTGCTTGAAAGTATCTGCCAAAACCACTGCACAGGCAGAACTTCATCTTGTTCCTGGAGCCCACCAAAGCAGTCTTACCACAGTCAATAGGTTATTGAAATCATGACTGATGCAATCGCAAATTCACAGATGAAAGAAAATGTTAAAAAGACCTGGATCAGAGCTGCTTTAATGCAGGAGCTCAAATATTTTTTATTATAGAAAGGATGAGTCTCTTACACCTTGTTTATCAACATCAAGTAAATGTGAATAAATATTACTACTAGTAAATAAAAAAGTAATATTCTCTATCCCCTGCAAAATTCCTTTTCACCAAAACCAGAGAAGACCCACCAAGGGCATCTGGGGCCTTTCATTGCCTTAAGGTCACTCTTGGTGGCCTGCACTCCCATAGCCAGACTGAACCCCCACATCCACCCCCAAGTCTGTCATGCCACACTATGGCATGGAACCTTCCCAGTTCCCCATCCCAGCTCTTCATGCCTTGGAATGGCCCAGCAATTAAATCTATATTGTCTCAATGAGCCTAGACTTCTGTGAGGGCACATCTTTCTGCAAGGAGAGGTAGCCACCAAGGTCCTGGTAGGTCTTGGTGGCCCCCTTTCTACAGGGCCCAGGAGACTTACTTAAGCTTAGTCCTGGGCTGTCAGTACATGTGTGGTCTCTGCAGTAAGGCCACTGAGCTCCATCTCAGTTACAGCTGTGCTTGGCCATGAAACCCAAAACTCTAGCCCACGACCTGCACGTTGACTTCCTAGAATGGACTTGTTCCTGTCTTGCTGTCATAGTCCTGTCTGAAGATTACTGGACGATGTCTGGCCTTGATTACTATCACTTGAGCTGACCTGAAGAGTGACTTTTTAGCTTGACCTTGGCCCTGCCTCATTACCATGCATTTACCTGAGAATCTGGTGAATTTCTTGGCTGCACTCAGCAGCCATTTGCTTTCCCTGATCACATTGTTGGGTACTGTGAGACTGGTCACTGGCTGGAGCATCCCCTGCTTTGCTGATCATTTTTTTCAATGTCTCTGAGGGGGAAGCTCACTTTTGCTTCTCCCTGATAAGCAGAAAGTTTTGCATGGAAGATGGAAATCTTACTTGTGTCACCTTAATACAATGTACAGTTCTTGGGGGGTGTTTTTTACCTGATTTCTGGCCAATTCCTAGCCGCATCACTGACATCTTCAGTTATGATACTTTCCTCCAAACTGCTTGAAACTAACTTGTAGTGTGGTATCTCTGCAAATATTATATTATTCAGTCAAGCTATTTGTGGATACACTGACGAGGTTCCTACCTGAGGAAAAATTTCTGTAACACCTTGCACAATTCACCTCTTCCAGTTTGATGGTAAAGAATTAATATAGCTTTCCAATAGCCTGTGTCAATCCTTCAATTATCCTCCTTTATGTTGTAATTTTTCCTTAGCTTTATCTTGACAGCATCATGGAAGATTTTTCATAAACTTGTCACATGTGCTATCACATAAAAGATGAGCCAGCTTATTTTGAAATAATTCATTATTGAAAATGATGTGTTGTTATTTTTTTATTGTGTTACTTTCCATTTACTTACAAAACTGTTTATCAGTGCCAGCAGCGTTTGGGGAATCAGACTTAGATTCATGGTGACAGCTCATCTGTGTACACCATCCCTGCCCCACTTCCTGACAAAAAACCCCAACCAACCAACCAACCAACCAACCAACCAACCAACCAACCAACCAACCAAAAACCCAACAAAAACTATATCTAGTCTTCCAGAACCTCATTCGTCCATTCAACAGCTCTCAGAAATGACTGGACTGATAGTCTTGGACCAAACCCTCAAAGTATCAGAAGCTGAATTTCATTTATTAATGCCATTTATTAATGCCTTTCCAAACTGTTCTCCTTCTATTCGAGACTGAATATAACTTTGTTAGTTATATTAATGCAAGTTTAACTTTTTGTTGGAGACTAACTCAGAAGAGATCTTAAACACAATGGTATTCTTAACATTATTTTGTATTAGTTTTTCACTTTACCTTCTTCTCTAGCTCTGCCTCAGTTTTTCTGACTCTCTACCCTTTTGTGCTCTTTCTTTCTTCTCATCTTTAGTAATTTGATCAATTTTATGTTTTAGGAAGACTCCTGGTTCCATGTATTCTTTTATATCTTGTTATAAAACCTAATTTTTCTGGGCCTCTAAGCTTTATATCTGACAGTGATATCTGATGGTCAACAGCAAGCCAAGTTTCCAAGGAACTGAACTGAAATGGCACCAGGATATCTTTTTTCAACAGCTCTATTCCTCAGGCAATCAAGCATCCCACAGATCATTCCACAGCTTCAGCATAAGCCCAGGGCTTTCCTAAAAGTAATCGTTTAAGGAATTTGGAAATAGATGTTAGAAATAATCCGTTTGAAAGAAAATCACAAATTTTTACTTAAAAAAACCCTCCATATTGGAAAATTGTCATAGAATTCAGAAAAGCAGGATATTTTCTTCCTTGTCTTTATAAAACTCCCTTTTGCCAATTTATGTTTAAACTGAAAGTTCAAACTACCTGGGTATCTTTCAGTTTAGTAGACTTGCTTATCTTCTGTTCAGATTTCATTTATTCCATGACTTCCCCAGTTCTGAATCATCAAAATCCTTTCATAGATTGTTTTTACACAGAAACAAAGTGTAATCAATGACTAATTATTACTCATAGGGTGTTACATGCTTGAGTGTCATGAATTGTGGGGTGTTTTTTTTTCTTTTCCATTTGCTGGTTTAAGGCTGAGCCTAACAGTGCAACCAAGCCATCTACAAGGAATGCTCAGAATCTCTGGTGGCATTAAAGTTACTACAAGTTCTTTAAAACAATCTGCTGCCTTATCCTTTCCTCTGCCCCTGAGTCACATTCTTTGGGTTAGACATGGCTCTGCCGTGAGAGATGTTTATACTTTGCTCTGGCTAGATAAACTTTCTGTAACAAAGGCTCAACATTAAGCTCTATCTAATATTTGCTAAAATGCTTATCACAGATTAAGGTGTGGCTACACAATGCTGACTAAACAGTGCTTCAAAATGTGCCCAAAGCTTTCCACAAGCCTGAATAAAATATGTACCACACAGTTCTGATTAGTACTTCCAAATTTTATAAGGGAGACTTAGACAAAAAATGTGAGTTTGGCTTTTTTTTTTTCTGCATTTGCCTTTTCCCCATTGTTATAAAGATTATATATAGATATTTTAGCACTTACGGTGAATGATACTGCCTCTAGCAATTCTACCTGTTCCTATGTTCTGCCTATTTCTCCATAGTGGCCTGGGTGACAAGTGCAGCATTCATTGTCCTTAATGAAATTCAGGATCCAAGCGCCAAGGTAGAGCTAAATGATGATTCTTCCTTCCGAACAGGCATACAGTACCTATAACAGTGTCTTAAATTTGAAATCTATAATGATTGATTTGCAGCAGGAACATTCTGCTTCTGTCTGCAATTTTTATGACTGAAGTTATTGAAACAACTTATTTAGCAAAACTGACACTGGAAACAAATCAGAAGCTTAGACCAGGTAAAGGAAGAGAGACAACAAAAGGTCTTTTCTTGAAACAGGAACTCGTTGTATAAGGAGTTGTAAAATTGAATGCAGGATAGCGAATAGATGAATGATAATTATGACCTCAGTTATACAGTCATAGTATGGGAGAGCAGGTTTTAACCACTTTAATGTAACCAATTTTAGTACATTAATTAAGCAACAGGCTGTATGCAAATGGAGTTTCTATTCCTAAAAGGTAAAATAGCAAGAAATTGTTTGGGGAACTAAACAATTACTTATTTATAAATGTCAAATTACTGAAAACAGAACATTTTTTAGAAACCTTCTACTAACGCAGCCACTTAACCAGCTAAAGATACTCATTTAGGTAAAAAAGTCTCAATTGCTAGTTACAAATAATTGCTAGTAAAATATGTCACTTTTCCTACACCAAATGTTTTTGACTATTCATGCTAAAGGCAGTGTATGTTCGTTCAGAGAAAGACCATTTGGAAGAAGTAGTGATGTGAGAAGAAAATATCATACTTTTGACTTCACAGTCTACTGTAACACTATTCCAATGGGAAAACAAGACTGGTTGTCACCGAAGTAATATTTTGGCATTAAACAGAATGATCTCACTAGATTGCACCAAAGAGTCAGCTCTGGTTTTATTTATTTCATATCACCTTAGAGCAGATGTTGCATATATTTACAGAATTTAATTCAGTAAGCTAAGTAGCCTCATGGAAGCTTTCATCTTCACTGCCTACATGATGCTCTGTTTGCAGAGTTCTTGAATTTCTCTTGAACTTGAATCTTCCATGTCACAAAGCATGGAAGACTGTATTGGTAATGGAGACTACCCAGATTATGGTATAAGTGTGAAGGGGCACAGAGGAGTGCAAAAGAGAATCATACAGCATTAATTCCATTACTCTTTGTTCTTAAGCAGTGAAAGGCAGGAGACTGTGTCTTGAAAAGTTTCTGTGGAGAAGTTTTCATGGACTTTTGCACATTCATGTGAGACCTTTAGGATATTTATTTATTTTGTGATATTTATGTACATGGTTTGATTTTAATGGGTAAGGTTAAGAATTTACAAATCTGAAAACAGAGAGAAAGGCATTATTTGTCTGATCTATTACATCAGCCAATATTTTTAATTTAAAGAAATATAGAAAAGAAACTTGCTAAACAAAAACTCAGGAAAGATACCACTCTAGCTATCAACAGCAATGGGCATGTTTAATATTACTTCTTTTCCTGTGTTAGTTTATCTATAAAATTTCAGTTTAAAAATGTCATTTGTTTTGCGATGTGATTATATTTGGATTACTGGTAATATGACTCAAGTATCAGAAGTTACTAAGTCAAGTATTACAGTTATAGATATACAGAGGGACTCTCCAAATGTCACATAATCTACTCCCCACTGGTAGATTAAATGTATCTACGGAATTTGCAAAGATACTTGTCTAATCTTCTCTTATTAACTTACAGTGAAAGAGATTCCAATGCTTTTTGAGAGTCATGGTACAAGCTAGTTGTACTAGGTTAATAATGACCTTCTGATCATTTCCCAAGGGGATATTTATACCCTTGTGAAAACTACAGTTTCCATAACCATAGAAGATGATTCTTATGATCTGGCTCCTTGTCATGCCTTCCCCAATAAAGGAACAAAATCAGTTTCTTTCATCTTCTTGGTCTTGCACCCAAGGTACCTTTGTGCGAAAAAGGGGTTTAGTCCTAGGCATGGCACTTCAACTTAGCTACTCCCAACACTGAACAGACCAGAAGATAGGTAGGTTCTGATGTCACCACAGCTTTCAGACATGGAGGAATTATTCTGAAAGGCAGAGAAGCCCCCACCACTCCCAGTCAGAACAGACACATGTATTGTGTCTCTGGAGCTGTAAACCCAATGCTAAAATGGTGATGAGTGAGACTTCTTCCAGAATTTTGGCACTAGCATGCTGTCATGGTACTTAGCTTGTTGGAATCAGGAGTGCTGATACCAAGTTTATGTCAACTGTGAGAGGAAGAGGACCCCAAAATTCACTGAAGGTGATGATATTCCCTGGTGGAAGTCCAGCAGGATGACCAGCAATGAGAACTTCAGGACAATTCTAGATACTAGTCCCTTCTAGCCTCTCCTAACGATTCTGAGAATAAAGGTGTCCATACAAGTGCCAATCTGAGAGACTGTTTCTGGGGTTTAATATTCCCCTTTGTAAAGAAGAGACCTAAGATATAACTGGTGTAAACTGTTTAAGGTGTTTATTGATTGGTGAATACAATATGAGGAAACTGGCGAAGAATAGTAAAATTATCAATAATGAAATTAGCTAAATATTATACTGCTGATTACAGCTGTGCAGGCTGTTATGTACTACTGTGAAGCTGTTAACTATTGATCTTGAATCTAATGAATCAAATAAATTGCCCCTACTGAATTAACATTCTGTAAGTATAAAGCTGCAAGTCTATTTCTCCCCACATCACGTCCTATACCCACAGACCTGTTAGAGACCTGAGATGATTGTTTCACTGAACTTCATATTTGCCTGCTCAGATTCACAATTGTTTGTAGGCATCCACACTGGTACTGTCTGAGAGTTGTCCTACTTTTATTTTCTGATCATTTCATCACTTATATTCCTTTTTTTTTTTTTTTTCTAAATTAGTTGGACCTTCTTACAGCTCCAGTCTCCTAATCATCTTTTTAGCCTTCTGATGGATTCTCTCCAGTAGTTCCCTGTCTTTCTTCAACTGGGGAGCCCAGAACTGGACACAATATTCCAGATGTGGCCTTACCAGTAGGGCAACAACTTTCACTTTAACAGGATTTTCCAATTTTAGATTGCTTTGAAATGAATTTAGTGCGTCTATGAAAATTGCATTGTGCATGTAAGGTAAGTGAGGATTACTCTGTGATTTGCTTAGAGAACACTCTCCTGTTTTGAACCAAAATGCTAATATAGATCCAGATTTCAGCTCAAATCACTGGCATCCTGGTCAGATCTTCTAAATGACAATCTCTTCTGAAGGCAAAAGTCTTTGATCAAGATCCAAGACTTCCTAAAGGCAGCAATGCTTAGTGAGAAGATGGGATGACAGTAATGACTCCAGATGTCTGCCTGTGGCCTTATAAGCTGAACATGATACAAAGAAGAAAATCTTATCATAGAATTATAGAATACTTTGGGTTGGAAGAGACGTCCATAGACCACCTAGTCCAAATCCACCCTGCAACGAGCAGGGAAATCTTCAACTAGCTCAAGTTGCCTGTTCAACAAGACTTTGAATGTTTCCAAGGATGGGGCAATCTGTTCCAATGTTTCACAATCCTCATAATAATTTTTTTTTTTCTTATATCTAGTCTAAATATACCCTCTAATTTTAAAACCATTACTCCTTGTCCTATTGCAACAGGCCCTACTACAAGTCTGTACTCTTCTTTCTTACAAGCAACCTTTAAATATTGAAATGCCACAAGGTCTCCCCAAAGCCTTCTCTTCAACTGGCTGAACAAGCCCAACTCTCTCAGCCTGTCTTCCTAAGAGAGGTGCTGCAGCCCTCTGATCATCTTTGTGGCTCCATGTCTTTCCCATCCTCAAGATTCCTGAACTGGACACAGTACTGCAAGTGGCAGCTCAAGGAGAGGAGTAGAAGGGGAGAACCTCTTCCCTTGACATGTTTTCCATACTTCTTTTGATGTAGACCAGGATTTGGTTAGTTTTCTGGGCTGTTAGCCCACATCGCTGGCTCATGGCCAGTTTTTCATTCACCAGTACCCTCAAGTCCTTCTTCAGAGAGCTGCTCTCAATCCCTTCATCCTCCAGGCTGCATTGCTAGCAGGCATTGCCCTGACCCAGATGCAGGACCTTGCACTTGGCCTTGTTGAACCTCATGAGGTTCACAGGGAACCACTTCACAAATTTTCCAGGTGCCCATCCCTTAGATGTGTCTACTGTACCACTCAGATGTGTCAACTGTACCACTCAGTTTGGTGTCATCTTCAAACTTGCTTAGGGCATACTCAATCCCACTGCCAGTGTTGTTGATGAAGATAGTAAACAGTACTGGTTCCAGTATGGGTCCCTGAGGGACACAACTTGTCACCGATCTGCGTCTCGACACTCAGCTGTTGACCGCTACCCTCTGGATGTCACCATCCATTATTATGTTATTATGATAGATTGTAGTGTTAGGAATAGGGGTAGAAAAAATGTTAGCTAACTTTGTCATTTTGTATGTATAATAAGAATTTTGCCCTCAGGAAGCAGATAATCAAACGTTAAAACCTAAGATTTGCTTTCATGCTATCATAAACTCTATGTGCATGTTTATTTTCCTCTGAAGAAAGCTATCTTCTGTTTCCTGTTTTTTTCCTGAGTTTCCTTCTTTATAGAACACATACATGGAGATTTCCTTACTTCTTTACCCTTTGTTTAACATTCATATTGTGTGGTTTTATTAGTGCAATCCTATCTTCAGAGTGCCTCTTTCAACTTCAGCTTTCTGAAGGTCTCCCGGAAAACCTCATCTACCAAAGATGAGGAAAGATACCAAAGAAACTCTTTGTTCTATGAGCACTGTACAAGGATTTCCTGTCTGCTCGTAAGTAGAAGTGGGAGTGAGTGAAAGTAACTGGAGCAAGAGTTGCTGGATGGTTTTATGGGGTAACTTCTAGGTGAGCTTGACACACGCTTCCTGTCCCAAGGAATACGCGACCTCAATTGTCCTGACACAATGAATGATCATATTGAAATTAAGAGAAAAAGAACAGAGATACCAAGTGTGCATATTATTATCATATTATTGTCGTCGTATTATGCAGCTTTTTATGACTCTCTGCACACACTTGCCCATTCAACATATGTGCTCAACAGAAAAATCTAAAAGCACAGAATAACTAATAGAATAATTATTCTCCCATTATTTGAGTGAGCTGTAAAGACACACTGAATCTTAAACACCTTAAAATGTCTCAAGTTGAAAGATGGGCAAAGTGGAGGCCAGTCTAGCTCCATGCTTTGGATTATACTGGATTGAATTAGGAGTGCTTCACAACCAAGAAAATCTCCCTGCCAATGAACAGGAAAGGAACAAGGAAGCTTCTCATGGACACTTTTTTGAACATAACTCTGAGCACGCAAAACAAAAGAAATGTGCTCATACATGCTGTGTAAACCACAGAAGTGCTCCACATGAAGTACATAGCTTTGTAGATATAGCTGTGACTCAGTAGGTGCAAAAGCACATGCAACAGATAGCAGACTAGGACTTATTCCAAGTGTTCTGCAGCATGGATGTGCTCAGTTCATGCCAATTGGGGCTAGCCATTGATAGGACAGGTATGAGTTGTTTAGGTCAATTGCTAAAAGTGGAATGGCTCCCTCAAGGACATCATAAGGATGTAATAGATTTAGTCTTTATCTGCTTATACTTGAAGCTTCGTACTACCTATCCTGTTACTGCTCTTTTCACCACTGTCTTTTTTTTTTTCGGTTGTTCAGGGATTTTTTCCACTCAGAGCAACATGCTTGTCACATCAGCCCCTTGTTGCTCAGTCTCTTTCGTCTTGGCTTCCACTTGTCTCTGCACCCTGGCCAACTCTTCTCTTTAGGATATTTCTGTAGGTTTGTATTGAATTTTTTTCCTCTGTTCCTTTTCTCAGTCTCTTTGTGCAGCCCACAGCCATTTTTTCTCATTCTCTCCACATTTTCTGCCTTCTCTTTTGCTCATATAAGAATTCCTGCTTCCCTTAATTGATCACTGGAAACTCTAGGGTGAGGGGAACTCAGTGGTAGGGAGGGTGCAGTTCCCCTCCCACTCCCTCTCCTGAAAGTAAGGAATTCCTCTCCCAGGAATCAAGTGCAATTGCAGAGAAAGGGTGAACAATACTAGCCTACACTTTGCCAGAATTTTTGTTGCTGCTGTTGGTTATAAGGTTTTTACTCATTGTATAGCTTGGAAACTTGAATCATACTGCTGAAGCATAGAGGAATCAAAGCTATGGATTCTGACAGGAAGAAATATGCTTTTTCAATATCTAAAGGGAGGAATAAGGTGCAAATATTGATTTTGTATATTGCTATATTGCTATCATTCTTTACTTAAGAACGTTCACTGAGACGGTGATGTCAGTGGTCAATGGTATTACAGTGGTACAATGGTTATTACTGTAGCATGGACTGTAGCTGACCTGGGACTGAGACAGCCATTAACATGCTTTGAAATAAAATCATTGGGTGTATATCCAGAGCTAAATTTAGACAATGATTTTTATGAGCAAGCTTGCAGAATAAATCTGGTAGAAGGAGAGTTAGTAGACTTTTCCCTATGACACAATAAACTGCTGCTGCATTATACCACAAAATGCCATGTTGGAGCACAGGTATGTAGGGGAGGGGTAACAACCCAGCAGTAGATCTTTAATTCTTCTGGTCTAGGTTATACTTCTACTTTTTTTTTCTCCTTTTCCACACCAAAATGAGAAGCATGCTTGGACCAGGTAATTAAGAATCCAATATTCCAGCAGGAGGGAGGAATGTGGTTGTTCTTTAGAAATGTAAGAGATAAGATCTTCGTGTTTTTATGCCAGGGACGTGGATTGCCAAGTTAGGTTTAAGTTCTGCAATTTGCTTTGCCACAAGGCACATTGTACACAGTCACTCTCAGGATGCTCTCATTTTTCCAGTAGTAAAACCTGCATTGATTGAACATAGATAAAGTGGGCTGTGCGAATGAGCCCAAAAAGTTATTCCACAGCCCAAATGGCTTCTTCCCAGTACTTCATAGGTAAATATTACAATGCTTGAACAACACAGTTTCCCCATGTTCACTTTAAAATTTCAGATCACACACTGAAGAACAAAAGGTAAATGTGCAAACAGATTTTATAAAATGTATGCGAAAAGATGCCATTCCCAGCAAACTCTGTGCTGTGAGAACGTGGACAACACAGGCTGCAATGTTATAGCACTGCACATAACCAACTATCCCCAGGTGCTTTTACATCACCACAGTTAATTAACCACTTCTGCATAGTATTTCATCGTTAACAAAGAGCTGTTTGAGATGCTTGGTAATAGGTCTCAGTATGTAGAATAGGAACAGCAATTCCTTCTTCTTAAACCTCTGTTTTTCTGGAGAAGTGCACAAAAGAAAGTTGGCAGAAAGGGCTAGGAAGTGTCAGAAAGCTTTCATCAGTCTAATGGAGCCCACAAAGGAGCAAAACACAAGATAATGGTGTACTTGCAAGCCTTCATCTTTAATGACGCTGAAATTTGAGACCATTTTATTTGTATGCTTGGAAAAGTGGTGTAAAAGTCCTCAGAGTCAGTACTGTCAATACTGCTCTTAAAGCTAAAGGGTTTTGTTCTTTCAAAGGTGTTACACAGTGTTGTTGGGTATATCCCTATGAAAGCAAGGCATGTTGCTTGAAACTCATACAGGAACAAAACAGACAACTGTGCCGTACAAAGGACTCTCACTGCAGAAGTGTGAAGAATGGGGACCTGAGTTCCAGTGAAGGGACTGGGACAGCCTGGGGCTCTGTTTGCAGATCAGTGAGGGGGCAGAGAAGATGTGTGGCAGGCAGCCAGTAACAGAAGTCTGACCCTGACAGTGACCAGCAGCATCACTGTCTCTGAGAGAAGGATGGAGAATCAGAGAGGGACTATGGCTAAACACTGAGTTGGGAAGATATGGTGGGGAAGAAAAAAAAGAGATTTCAAATTTTCTCAGCATCTGATGTAACAGATCAGATCTGCTGATTTACAGAAGTCCTGAGCATTCACAGCTTCAACTGAATTTAGTGTAACTTGTGTATATCCTATTATATATTAATAATATTGTTTATAGTACATATATATATACACACACATATAAATATAAAAACAGTGCTGCAAAATACAAAGTGCTCTGGTATTCAGGCACAAAGCCACAACTGCATATGCATCATTACTGAATAATTTCAAAAAGCAGAGTTTGTAGCATTTGTATCTTTTTAACAAAAGGGAGAAGGAAGGAAAGGTTTATTTCCTTCCTTTCTTTCTTCTTTGTGTAATATTATATATAAAGCCAAGTACGAACATTTAGTTATGGCCTGGAAGATTCTGCTAGAGATGCTCCTCTCCCTTTAGGACACAGGGAGGGCTTACACAGAGATAAAATCTATTGTGATCCGGTCTACCCTTACTGAGGTCATCATTCTATTCTTTAGATGGTACATGACCTCATAATCTACCTTCTTAATCTTTTCCCGATCTCATCTGGGCGCAGTTTAAAAGTAGTGCAAGAAGAACCATTTCCTTAAGTACATACATTTCAAATACTGCCTTACACAATTAATATTCATTAGTAAATGGGGGGTCTTGTGCACAAAGTCCTCATATTCCATGCTTGCAGATGCATCACTAAAAAGGTGGCTAGGCAGGGATATGACTATACACAAAAGCCAGGACTTTATGCTTGGGCTTTGTTGCTCCTTGGAATTTTGGACACAGACATTTGGCCAAATGAGAAAAATGGAGAAATAATGGGAGTCAGAATTCCCTGGATTTATCAAGGACCACTTGGTACCAAACTGAAATGACAATTACCTGACTAGTTTTACACACTCTGAAATCAAACCAATGGAAGAACCTCAAATGTAAGGCAGAATATAGCTGTAGGTCCCAAGTCTTCTTCAATTTTCTAATATTATTTTGTTCCCTTAAGAGGTTGATTTTATACCTGAGGCAAAAATATTTTAAGTCCTAGCATATGGGGAAAAAAAAAAAAAAGTTCTTTTTCCTTCTTTCATGAGAGCTTTGAAGGCAATTTTTTGTTTAGGTAGACTCTTCTTAATTTTTTATCCTTGCTCGTGTAAATTTCCATGATGGTATGGTTTAGTCAAATTAAAAAAAAAAAAGAAAACACCAAAACAAAACCCCAAAACCACACACTTTTCCAGATTCTTATGCTGCTGTTTTCTCTGAAAATCCTGTTTATTTTTAGTGACTTTCAGTCTACTGTGAACAAACATGGAAGAAAATAAATACACTGACTGAAGGTAGACCAAAGAAGACCAGATGAAGGTAGAGTATGGCCACTCGGCTGCAGGCAGTATTGTCAGTATTGTCCTGAAAAAAAAGTACACTTGTGGTAGATACAGCAGGCTGTCAGCAAGAAGCCATTAAAGCGCTCCTAAATATTGATGTGAGGAAGCGCAGCAGCGAGGGGATTAGGAGACTGGCTTTAAAGCGTAAGCTTGCAGCAAGAAGACAACAATGACTCACGCATCTGTGCTGTCCTCAATGCATTTAGCACTGTAATCAACAACATATACTTTCTCCCTGTTTCCATCAGGTGAACGAGAAAAGTTTTAGTCACATTTTCCATTCACCCATTTTTCAGATTCTGTAAGATCAGTATGTCCCACAGTTATTTTAGATTCAGCAGCTCTTCCTCTCAGTTCATATTAAAGTAGTTTCCCAGCGACTGCAGTCTGGGAACATATTTTCTGCCTCGTCTGGGCTTCTGCGTGCAACTTTTAATTAAAATCTACAGAGCAGCTGGCTAAAGTCCTACACTATCTCTATATCTTTGCATTATTAATCGATAAATACAAATATTAGTATTGAGTGTTTCAAGCCTGACCTCCCAAGGGAGTTTATTTGAGCTATGTTTCTCATTTAGCCCTGGAAGTTTTTGATCTCTTTTTAAACTTGACAGGACGGCAGAGGTACCAAAGATGCAAGCCTGCTGCAAGCATCGTGAACCTTGAGGGGGACTGGGGGGAGAGGAACTGGCAGTGGAGGTGGAGCCAGCTCCTCCATGGCAGAGGTCCCATTGCTTTTCTACTGGACGAGGGTAATGGAGAGGGCTGAGAGCATTGATAGGGGGATGGGCAGAGGTACTGTGGTTGAAGGAAGTGGAGGTTATGGCAGGCAAAGTGGTGAGAGTGCTGTCTGGTGGGACAGGCGGGGAACACAGTATGCTAAATTTGGGGTACCATAAGGTATGGGCTGCACTTCTGCAGACACGCAGCATTTGGTTGATGTGTCATTTAAAGGATAAATATGCTTAAAACCTTTTGTTTGATAGGAAATAAGAAGGGGGGGTTGTATATTAGTGAAACCACTGAAAAGCTAGGTAACCTGCATTTTTTCCTTGCACTTGACCGATTAGGCCTCTTGGTCTAATCTAACTAGAAACCTAAACAGAAGCTTGAATTCCTACAAGTTGGCTAATTTTCCATTTTGCTTGAAAAAATATACCTAACCCTCTGAATTTTCTCCTAAGATCTATTTTCCTTGTCATCATTTCATTGATGACATACTGGTGAAAAATTGCTACTAGATGCCTGCCGTATCAGTTCTGACCAGTTAGCAGGGGGTTAATTTCTGCTTCCAAATTTGCTCAAAAGTGTGTATGTTAATAAAACATTTACAGCTTCTGATTGGTCCACCGTTTAGTATTGAGCTTCATGCAGAGGTTCCTTGCCAACAGCGTAAATATTTGAAAATCGTAAATGGCACATCTGATACTTACTCATTGCCTGTACTGGGATACAATCAGCAGGATTGTTTGGATCCAGGTCAGAGCTTGTTAAAGTGTATTAGCTTTCACACTCTACGTTACATTAGCAGTATAAATAACACATTTGTATGCTACAAGGCATAAAGTAGGAAACAAACAGTCCTTTGGATGCTTTGGTACTTCAGTTACTACTTTACTGGTTTGTAGTAATAGGGCAAGTAACTTCTCTCTAGACGATGAATGCTTAAAAATAAGGCTCCAGAATAGGATTTAGAGGAGTTGTTTCTGCTCTTGAATTTGCCACCGCTTCTGCATTTGACCTTTGGGCAAGATAATTAGAGCTTTTCTCTGTGTGCTTAATTCACTGTCTGTGAAGTGGTGATAATGTTATATATGGCTAGTAGGAGGTAAAAGCATTCGTGTTTGCAATTGATTTGAAACACCATGGTGAAAAAAGACAGTGGAGAGTAAGCAAATGTGTAGAGCTGCTTTTCTCCCAAAATGACTTGTCTTTTCACCTGGTTCCCTGCCTGAAACACAGCTAGTTTCCTTCCCCACCAGACCTAGTATTTAAGGGGCTGGTACAAACGTGCTTCTGGCCAAAATCCTATAGTAAATTCATAGAGGCATCTGTAATCTTCCTCTGGGTTTTGGCAGGACTGACTTCAAAGCAAGCTCAAGGTGTTCAGGAGTTGATGTGACCATGTTTTGAAAATCTCTGAAAGTGAGGATTCTCCTTCCTCTCTAGGCCACCTGTGCCTTTGCTCAGACACTCTTGTGAAAGTTAATTTTTCCTTTCTGTCCACTTTGAATTTCCCTTGTTCCAGCCCATAAGCATTGCCTCTGATCCTTTCTTCGTGCACCTCTGAGAAGAGTCTGACTTGTTTTACCTACAACACCCCTTTTAGAAGAACACAGCATTCAGATCCTCCCAAGCCTCATCTAATTTTTTAAGCTATCCATTTAGGCTTTTAGAGAAATTTAGGGTGATACATGTTTTCAGGTTTGGTGTTTTTTAGCTCTGATGGCATAAACTATGTTGAAATAGAACAGCAAGTTTAGAATATCTGAAAATGGATTTTTTTTCAAACTCTTGAAAGAAGTAACCGTATTGTCAATCCTCATTTTCAAAAGGTAATGTATCTTAATTTCACTCACAGCAGAATCACATCAGTTGTTCAAGAGTCCAGCACAGTACTTGGAGGGAGGGGTTACATTTGGATTAGATGTTTATATCAAGAATCAAAACGGTAGGAAAATTCTACCCAGTGTTAAAAATAATCTTGAAAAAGGTACTGGCAGGCTGACAGCAGCAAAGTGATACCAGTAAAGCCTTATACTAAGCTGACCTGCTAACAGAAAGCTTAGAGAATTGGCAGACAATATGAAGAGTGTCTCATACCTTCCTTCTCTTCTTTGGTGGCAGAATAGGCACAAAGCACCGTGAAGTATTTGTGGCCAGGTTTACAGTAACCCTTGAAAACTGATTCCCAAAACCCTTCACTTCATACTCATGCTTTCCTGAGGTAGCTAATCACTGTTGTACCTTGCCTCCATCAAGACTATGTTCATTAATGGTAGTTAAATATTTCTTTGCATGTGTTTAATATTGTAAGTATGAAATGTATAGCTTAGAGAAAGAAGACATTCAGTCAACAGAGTAAGGAAATTTTCACCTCGGACTGAGTCAAGTTGTTCCTAATAGGCTACAGAAGTACAGGCACGTCACCTAGTCTGCCAAAGCAGCATACATAACCTTTAAGATACAAAGCAGTCCTTAATTTAATGAGAGAAATATCTGCTCTCTCTTCAATAAATTAGAAGAAAATTTACTTTGGAAAAAAAAGACTGAAAAAACAATTCACCATTACTGGAGAGAGACTGCTTATAAAGCACCATAGCTAAGATCTTCATTCTGATACAGCCTAAAATGTAAGGAGATCACAGGTATGATGAATCACCTTAAGAAAATACCTACGATTGTTTTGGTGAATACAGGAGGTAGGACAGCAACCTTTTCACATTAAAAAAAACCCAATTTTTTAATTTCTTCAGGTGTGTCATCTGTAAATACTCATGACTTCCTGCTCTACTGAGGTTGTTTTAAATAAATAATTTCAACCTCTTTCTGTACTTTTACTGTAAGTGTAGTTTGAGCTGATGGGCCTCGGAAGGTCAGTGGCTAACTACAAGCTATGGTCCATCCAGGAATCATGGAGCTGAGAGCTGCAGTTCTGGACAAGGAATAATTAGGGGATGGTAAGCAGAGACCAAACCATCTGTCATGTCTGTGGAATAGCATTTGCATATGGACATCACATAAATTGCAATAACAGAATTCTTTACTGATAAAATCTCAGTATTATTAGTATAGTTGTCAATTCAAACAAAGCAAGTCCAATGAAGGTGTTCTGTCCTCTGTATAATGAATAACCTGCTGCCTATTCACTTCTTGGCAGACAAATCATTCTTAAACAAAGAATATATCATCATGGAAAAGCTGATCTTTCCTTTTGTCATTCTGTTTGCATGTCTGCTTGAGTGGTAAATTGTTTTTAGAAAGAGAGGACTGTTTCAGACATTTTTTTCTTGTGTGACTGTCAATAACAAAACTGACACCTTGAGCAACTTCACATTTGGAAATTACACCTGATTATTGAAATCAGGAACTGAGGCCGAGTCTTCAATTCAAATTCCAAATTATACTAAATGCAAACACATTATATTTCTTTAATCTGAAATATGTGATAAAAGCTATGTAATTACTGGCTAGCTTCTGTGGTGATAGCCAAGTTCTAGAGTGTTCATTCAACCTTATGTGATGCATGATCACAATCCCACTGTACTAACAGTACTTTGTATCTGCTTATTTAAGAATTAGATTTTTCTGCAAATCTGGAAAGGTCTATTCAAAATAGACTTATACTCACTTAGCAAGTTGATATTAGAAGATTGGGTTTTGAGGTAGAAACTTAGTTATCTGGGCCAAAAACTTATTTGAAACTTCAAAACTATATTAAAAACACACATACATAAAAGAGGGAATGTACATTTCCTTGTTTGGGAGAGTTCTAGGCAGGTACTGCTATATAACCAAATACTTTGTTCAGGGAAATTATTATTGCCTTTCATCATCTACAGCAAGGGAGTGTGCACTATGGCCACTTGAGAATTGCGCAGTGCTGCTTAGTGATTATCAAGTAATGGCTGATTGCTTTTGCTAATGGGTTTGCTTTTGATGTTGTTTTTTGTGTCACGTCACTTCACATGCAGCATTTTGAAGTGTTTTGCTGAACAGGAGAAGGATGTTAAATAAAACCTGTCCTAAAATTCTATTGCTTGTGAATGTGGGGTGTGTCAGTTATATGAAGGATAGAGGCGCTACACCTCTACCATCATCATCACAGAAGGAATGATAGAAAAATCACCAAAAAAAAAAGGTAGAGAGTTACAATTATGTAGTTCTTCAAAGAACAAATAATTACTTGGCTCTTATCGTGTTTCTTCTTGCTATTTGATATCAAGCTATTAATACTCCACAAGCTAGTTTTAATTTTTGAATGTTATCTTGCTGCACTACAAGTAATTCTCCAGTGAGCATTCACAGTTACTGCTCATGCACTGAAGGCTGATTTTTATTTGCATAAAATCCATAGTTTCTCTGCTTTTTGGGATAATCTGTGAAAATCATTTAAGTATAGATTGTGTATACTCCTAATTGTTTCACTTTCTTTTATGTATTACAGCAACAATCTTACATAGATGTCTTACATAGAGCTTCTGAAAGCATCTATGTATTTACTCTTTGGTTTTATTTCATAAACATTTTATTCCATTTCTGAACATATTTCTGTCAGGACAGTTTCTCCATAGAAATCATCCCTTGTTCTGGAACATCCTGGAACATGTTTTATTAAAATAGTTGGTCAGATAAGTTGGCTTCTTCAGAACTGATAAAGTATGTCTCGTATGTTTGAAGGATTGTGCCCAAATAGCTCTAAGTACTTATCTGTTGCCCGATGATTGTCAGTATTAGATACTATAGGATACCAGGAATTTAATGAGATCGTGCTCTGTCATCTTGTGTTTTGATTTGTGTCCATAACTGTGTTGATGACACAGTGGTGCTTTAGCAGCTGCTGAGCAGTGCTTGCACAGTGTCAAGTCTTTCTCTCTTTCTCATGCTGTGAATAGGCTGGAGTTAGGCAAGAGTTTGGGAGGGGACTCAGCCAGGACAGCTGACAACAGCTACCATAGGGATATTCCATACCACATAACGTTGTGCTCAACCATAATAGTGGTGCAAGAACAGAAGGAGTTTTTCTCAAGTAGCCATTGATGAGAAAGAGGCTGGGCATTGGTCTGCTGCTGGGACAGAGGTGTGTAGCAATTGCCTTTACAGCAATCCTCACTTATTAAACTGTCTTTTATCTAAACCAACATGCTTTTCTTGAGTTTTTTACCATTTTCTTCCCCATCCTGCTACTGGGGTGTGAAAAAGGAATTGGGTGAGGGATTAGCTGATGATAGGGGTCAACTCTTTACGCACTTAGGTTACGAACTGTTGTAAGAAGTGGTGTATTTCCTGCAAGCTACAAATAGTAACGAATGTGTTGTCGGCTGATCATCCCATCCATATTTTGTGTCATTCTTAAAGAGCATCACAGCTTTGTGTGTGAGAAAAATGCACCATGAAAGATCTTCCATTTTAATAGATGGTCTTCCAATATGTTCTTTTACTGAAAAACATATATGTTTGAGAATAAAGTTGAAGAAATGTATATTGGCAAATTGAAATTCTGCCTTAGAAACTCAGGTATATTTTTCCAGTATCTCATGTGGTTTAAGTTACTTTCCTAAATTCATGCTTTAGAAATTAGCTGGGGTTTATTTGTACAGTTGGATTATTATTTTTTTTCCTATGTTGGGACTGTATTGGGGAATCAAAAAAACAACCCAAAAAGAAAAAAAAAACACCAAAAATAAAACTCACTGAGAGAAATTAAATGGGCAGGATCCAGTTAATGTTTGCAAATATCTTAGATTTAAGACAAATATGGTACCTATTTGTCCTCCATCACAAGATGTAGAAAAGATATGTGCATGTATATTTATTCAGATATATGTGAAACTGATGAATGGTTGGAAAATAGAGCACACAGTTATGTGTGAGCAAATTTTGAGCCATGTGAATACACCAAAACTGCTTAATTCCAAGCAATTTTATGATTTCAGAAAACTGCTAAACTGGGGTCGCCAGCATCACTTTTAAGTCTGGTTGCTGTCTCTTTTGAAACACCTTTGATTTTACTCAAAATATTCAAATTTTCTTCCCAGCATAACCGCTGCTCCCAGAGAGTTTTGTATTAGAAGATAATACAAGATAAATTATGGCATAAAATTGTTTTCCATACTGTTCTGCATTTTTGGGAGGTTCTGAGGCTTAGATATTCTTTGTTGAATTAATCCTTAGATTAGTTTGTAGAGTGCTTGCTCTTCAATATTTTCAGATTATACTTAGACTATTTGCTAAGTTACACAGAAATGTGGCAAAAAAAACACCCAACCCTTTTATAAAACATGATATTATTCTGACCAGATGTGATGACTGTGAGAGACCATGTGGCAGCAGGACGCAGACTGAGTGCTGGCTGGGCACACCACTGCCACTGTAGCACTAGAGAGTTGTACATGTGCTTGAGAATAGGGAGAAACGTTGCTTCCTGCTAGGCCCAAGCCTCTTTATAGCCCATCCAGATGCTTCAGCAACACTCATCCAAGCAAGTTCAAGCCCTCATTTTCCTAAAAATCATAGAATCACAGACTGGTTTGGATTGGAAGGGACCTTAAAGATCATCAAGTTCCAACCCCCCTGCCACAGGCAGGGACACCTTTTGCTAGACCAGGCTGCTCAAGGGCCCCATTCAACCTGACCTAGAACACCTCCAGGGAGTGGTCATCCACCACCTCCCTGGGCAACCTGTTCCAGTGCCTCACCACCCTCATAGTGAAGAATTTCTTCCCAATATCCAATCTAAATCTACCCCCTTCCAATCTAAATCCATTCCACCTCATTCTATCACTCCATGCCCTTCTAAAAAGTCCCTCCTCAGCTTTCTTGCAGGCCCCTTCAGGTACTCAAAAGCCACTGTAAGGTCTCTGTGGAGCCTTTTCTTCTTCAGACTGAACAACCCCAACTGTCTCAGCCTGGTGTCATAGAAGAGATGTTCCAGCCCTCTGGTCATTTTCATGGCCCTCCTCTGGACCCATTCCAATAGCTCCATGTCCTTCTTATGTTAGGGACTCCAGAACTGGACACAGTACTCCAGCTGGGGTCTCACGAGTGCAGAGCAGAGTGACAGAATCACATCCCTTGACCTACTGGCCACAGCCCTTATGATGCAACACAGGATACTGTTGGCATTCTGGGCTGCGAGTGCACATTGTGAGCTCCTTAGGGAGCCTCTAGAGGAGTCCAGTACACACATACACACATCAGTAGTAAAGAGGGCTTTGTTCTTAGCACGCAAATATAGATAATAAGGATGCTTAAAACATTGCCAGTCACTTACTCCCAAAACATCTCCTCTCCTGCTCCTTGATGGTGGAACTGCTTTGAGTGTGAGAGACATCTGGCTCCTACTGAGACCTGTGATGGTCCTTGTGGTCTCAGGCCAAGCAACTTCAGCCAGATCTCTCCAACAGATATATCGCCCTCCCTGCCCACTGCAGGCTTTCCATCTTTGGTGCAAACTGTTGGGAGAAAACTAGGCTGAGAAGCTGTAATACATTGATAAGTGGAGCACAAAACCAGATGAACCCAGAAGGGAGGATCTGGTGCCTGCTGGAAGGTCAGAAGTTAGAGAACTCACTTAAAGACCCACCTTCCAGTTTCATGATTTCTTCAAAGGATGCTCCTATATCTGCAACTTCCTCAAAGGGTGTTTTAACAGCCTACATTCTATTCCGAGGAAGAAGGGTACTACCAATTTCTTTTGATTAATCTGACCGATTTTGTATAAAATAACATCTCTGGAAAAAGTACTGATGTCTGCATGTCTTATAAATGAATATCATAACCAACAGGTTCATCATTTTTTTCTCTTTCTTTCAAGTATTTAATTAAGGAACATGCAAGTTTGCTATTTCAGGTAGAAATGCTCACTAGAGACTGAAAGTATTGACTTCTTGTCTCAGTACACTCCATCACTAAGATCTGGGGTGGGAATATATTAGAGACATAGGTACATGGTACATGTTTAAATCCTCTCAAAAACAACAAAACAACAAAAAAAAATCAAAACCCACAAAAAGAACCAAAAAAAAACCAGAACCAAAAAGCCCCAAACAAAAAAATCTTTGACCTTGCTTGTCCATCATTAACCATTAGCTGCTGAACTGAATAACACATTTCATTTCCTCCAGAATGCTTGTAAATACAAAACCAATTTTCTTTCTCTGCCAAATATCATTAAAAATTGTGGATCATTCTGGGAGAACTGAAGCCATGGTACTTTATAAAAATAGATTAACAGAAATTCTTTCTTATAGTTCTTACCATGCTGTTACTGAATGCACATGGAGAAAGTACTGAATATAATTCATTTTATGTAGACCGAAAGGTACAAAGTCTCTGAAGCTAATTATACAGTGAAAATCTTTGTGCCAAAGGAAATTACTTATTTGCACAGTGTTAATAGCCATATTTAGAACAGTGCTAGAAAGAATTACTCCTTTGCACTTTTGCAAATTCAGGAAGGTTTCTAAATTGATAGGAAAGCTCTGGTCTGGAATGACCTTAAGAGGTCATCCAGTCCAATCTACTGCTCAAAAAAGGGTCAGCTGTGAGGTCAGACCAGGTTATTTAAGGTTTTACTGAGACTGGCCTAGAAAATATTCAAGGATGAAAACTGCATAACCTCTACAGGCAACCTGATCTGACTGCTAGATTGCCTCCATGGTGGAGAAGTGTCTTCCTATATCCGTCCTGAGTCTCTCTTGTTTCAACTTACGCCAATCATTTCTTGTGCAGCTGTGAAAAGCCTGCTACCATCTTCTTGATGACCTTCCCATAGGTTTTAGAAGGCTGCTATTAGGTGTGTGTCCCACCCCAAGCCTTCTCTCCAGGCTGAACCAGCTCTGTTCCTTCAGTCCCTCCTCCCAAGGTAAGTGCTCCAGCCCCTTGACTTTCCTAGTTGCCCTCAGCAGAATATGTTCTGGTTTATCAATGTTTTTCTTGTATTGCTGGACCCAAAACTGGGTGCACCTTTTGAGGTGCAGATTACTGAATGTTGAGTAGGAGGAGATAACTGTTTTCCTTAACCTAACACATATACACCTATTAATAGACTCCACAGTACAGTTGGCTTGCATGGCCACCAGAGCACATCACTGGCTTTTGTTCAGCTTGCTCCTAACAAGACTCTCAACCCAGCAAAGCTGTTCCCCAGCCATCAGCCTGTATTGTTGCAAGTAGTTTTTCTTTCCCAAGTACAAAATTTGTTGACCCTTATAAGGTTCCTCCCAGTCCCAACATGTACCCTGGCAAGGTGGTTCTGAATGGTAGCCCTGCCCCCAAGCATGACAAGGGCCATATAGTCTGCTGCTCTTCTCAACTACAGATACCCAGGCATTCACACTAATTGATTTTGCAGCCCACCTATGCTATATGTGGTGGAAGCATATAAAAACAGAAAAGAAACAGTATGTCATAACAACAGGAAAAAGGAAAGTAGTGCATCCAAAATAACAAGCATGGAACAAACACATGCTTAGCTAAAGTGAGCAGTTGGATTGTCTTCTCTTGGCACAACAAATGTGACAACAAGTGAATGTAAAACTAGGAATGTAAAATTGTTCAGTTGCAAGCAGAACTAAATCCCTCAGGCAGCATGCTTTTTTTCTGTGGGTTAGCTGGCATCTTTACAAACCATTTTCATCCTTCACACCTGAATGTAGACAATCTGTGAGGAATCTAATACCCTCATTTCTGTGCCATCAAAACAGAGAATTCTATGACAGTGTTGTCCTGAAGCCATTTAGTAATAAAACAAGTAGATAAAAGAAACATGAGTGATCGTACACAAAACTTCCTAGTATCTATGCTTGAATTATTTATGTATTTTTAAAATAATAATGCTATAGGTAATTTTGCAATGATATAGAAAACAACTTATTGTAACATCTTCTGATAAATGTCATTACATTTTTCATCAGCATTGAAGTTTACAACCAATTTGTATAACGTGGAGATTATTTTCTCTTTGGAGAATACCTGGAAGTTTGATACAAGAACTAAAAATTAATAAAAGAGGAACAAGCAGCAGAAAACTTCTGAAAGGAATGGCATGTATCGGGTCAAGCTTGTTGAAGAGGATTATTAGATAACAAATTCCACTGCCTGTTTGCTTTGGATTAGTTTCTTACCAACAGAGTACCAATATATCAGAGCTGATAGAGTGACAAGTGGACAAGAATCAGTACCCATTAATTTATCATGGATGTAGGCTTCATTTTACAATAGGTTTTCTTTGCAATAATTCTCATTTAAAAAAAAATACTTACTATATCTGTACTTTGTAGCTGGTTGCCACTGAAGTCTCACATCCCAGAGAATCTGCAGACTTGCAGGTCCTGAGCTGGAGGCTTAGGATGGAGGCTGAACTCTCACAGACAGAATTTCAAAGCCTCTAAAAATCTTCATATTGTCCAGGAAGATATAGACAATAATATTCTACTACTAAAAATCTCGAAGTCGAGACAAAGTTTTTTGAAGGGAAAATCTCTGCTCATAGGACATAGAAAACATTGTTGTGGTATGAACAACTAAGGTACTTGCCATTCTCAAAAAAAGAAAGCTAACTGTCCTGGTGATGGCATCGCTTATCTTTTTATATATATATTGAGACTTAACTCTCAGCCCTTTAGAACAAATCAGAATTTTAAACTCAACTGTTCCCCATCCCTACAACCACACACAGGACATGCTTTTGTTATGATCCGTTCTCGTGCTCTGGAATAGATTCTTCCCAACAGGAGATCATCAACTGGCTGCCAAAAGTCATCAGCAAAGATTTCTTATTGTTATTTTCATGTAAGAATAAATCCTGTAATTTTTTTTACAATTAGAGCCATAACAGCTTTTGAAAATGCAACTTTACAGCACTGAACAACTCACTCCCCCTATTCCTTTTGTCACTACACTTGGAGAACTCTGTCATCTTAGATTGCAGTCTCATTCTTTCACTCAATGGGTGCTAAATACTGCACAAAATAGACTCGGTACTGCCTGAGGAAGTTAGGAACACTCTTACCATATATACCAGAACCCATGCACAAATGTTATAGCCCAAAATCACCAACTCTCCATCCCCATCCCCATCCTTCCTTCATGTAATACATCACCACACACAAGACATATGGGGGCAGAAATTAGTTAAATGAACTGTATTAAAATCTTTTTTATTCAGTCTAGTTCAATGATATAGAAAAGTGCCAAATGACATTGAAATACTCATTGATAAGGTTCATTTGAAATACCACATACTTAAAAGTTTACATTTCACCAGAGGAGCCACCAGAAAGAAGGTAAATAATTAAAATAATGTGGAAAACAAGGAGATAAAAATTACTCAACATGGTGCAATTTTTTTTCCAGAAAGTATGTGAAATCTGACAAAAACTATAGTTTATGAAAACTATCATTAAATTATATAGGATGTGACCTATCAAGTTCTTTAAAATAAATGTATGAAATAAAATACTTTTTATATTTTCCTTATAAAGAAAACAGAGAAAATTCTTTCTGGCTTCCTATTATTGGATTGCTATTTAGATATTTTATTCCATACATAGCTATAAGTATTGGTGTCTAAAATGATTTAATAACCCTTCCTGCTTGGATTGCAGCCTGTCTCTAAGTGGGTATTATGCACTCTGCATTCACCATTTTGCAATCCACTCTTTAACATCTTTACAACAGAAACTCCTCAGGTGCTGTACCATTTAAGGGAATGCTCAGATCTGAATTAGATACCAGCTTAGCCATGCAATGGGCAGCATCGTGCACCTGAGATATGCTATCAGATGTCAAAACAGTAAACCAGGAGTAACTTTCATCCTCTGGCAAGAAATTCCAAGGAGAGTGATGAGACCTTGGAACCTACCTCCAAGATGGATAACATTGACTGTGTCTGCAATTTAAAGCTTTTCTCTCAATAAAAGCTGGGTTTGACAAGACAACTTCCAGAGATGCCTCCCAACCAACATTACTCCGCAAATCTATGACTCTGTGACTCCAGATGGAGAGAGGGACTTGTTGCTGTGACTTCAGCATTTGTGCCATATTAATAACAAAATTCTGGAATATAGTTCATGTTGGATGGATCAGCTGCAGCTGCTGCTCTAGCCAGGGTGCAGAGAGGCCTGAGAGAACATTCATTCTTGGCACACAGAATACACACACTGGCACCGGCATCCACATATCCACATATCCACTTCTAAGACACCACCAGCAGCCAGTAAGAAACACCTTGAGCTTGGCATAAGCACACACAATATGCTTGTTTGTGATAAACATCCTCTATCCCCTTTACATTTGCCTGTGTCCCAGCCATCTATCCCTATCCCAAGGTTGGGATAGGGACAGTTTACTGACAAAAATCACTGTGAAAGGGAACAATAACAGCCCACAGCAAATTTCACTTACACCCAGTGATCACACAGAGTACTATACAACATGAGGACCAACCTGACGCCCCCAGTCACACTCAGACTGCCCTAGATGAACTCAGAAACACCCCTCCCCAACCAGCCCCTCTTACGAGGGAATGATGTCAGGTGGTATGGAAACAGCCCGGGCTGACTCAGCTCACCTGGGCTAACTCAGCTCACCTGGGCTCGCTGCCTGGGGAGGTTACCTCTGGCCTGGCCAGAACCAGGACATCTGTGAAAGAAACAATGTGGGAACAGTAAAAAATCATCTTTCCTAAATTCATACTTTAGCTTTTCTCTTTTTCTTTTTTTATGGTTAAGTCTTTCTCTTTTTGTCCTATTCCATTATTTTTTCCCTGTGTGCTTACTGTGGATTACTATTATTGCTCTTCCTATTGTAGCAATGCCCAGAAGCCAAGAGAGATCAGAATCCTGATATATTTGGAATTGTACATTCAAGTTGTAGAAGCAATTCCTATTTCTAAGCATTCACGTCCCAAAGGGAAATAGTAAACAAAGTGGGAAGAGAAAAATTATTGTGGTTTGGTCTTCTTAGAAATGCACAGCTGGTTAGTGGAAAAAGCAAGAACAGATCAAAAGACAATGGCTGTTACAGACTTTGCAGTGTAACAGACCAACTGTACTGAGTCTATCAGGGGGCCACTGAGATGGTTGAGGGACTGGAGCACATGACATACAGTAAGAAGTTAGGAATTCATTCATTCATCTTAAAGAGGAGGCTCAAGGGAATCTGGTTGCTGTGTTCTTCTACTCAAATGGGTGTTGTAGAGAAAACAAGTCAGACTCTTCTCAGAGATGCATAAAGAAAGGAGCAGAGGCAATGCTCATGAGCTGGAATAAGTGGATGAAAGGAAAAGATGCACCTCTACAAGAGTGTCTGAGCAAAGGCACAAGTTGCCCAGAGAGGATGGAGAATGTCCATCCCTGGAGATTTTCAAAACATAGTCGGATAAACTCCTGAGCACCTTGATCTCACTTTGAAATTGGTCCTGCCCGGAGCAGGGGCTGGACTAGAGATGTCTGGAGTTCTCTTCAATGCTGCATCCCTCTATGATTCTGTATATTCACCCGCAGGATTTTGGCCACAAGCACTTTTACTAGCACAATACTGCTCATCCCCTGAAAACCAGTTCTGGTGATTAAAAAATACACCCATGTTTCAAACAGGGAGCCAGGAGAGAAGGCCAGGTAGTTTGGGAGAAAAGCAACTGGACACGTTTGCTTAGGCTCCAGCATTTATTCTCTAAATTGATAATCATGCAGATGTTTTCCTACAGCCAAACCCACCCCCTTTATTATTGGCCAAAAAAGGATATGTTTCTGTGCTACCACATTCTCTTACTGGTTATAATAAGCCAGTCTGACTTTTTACCTCTGAACTGAGCCTCTGGTTACATAGATAAGACAAGTCATGGGCAGTCCTGATAACTGGGACACAAGCACTGAAACGATTGCTGTTGTCACTCTCTATTATAACAAACATTTTTCTAAGACATCAGTGAACCTCTTTCAGTTGTGCTTTATGGTGAAATTTCCTTTTTGTCACCATGTTTCCCACAAGCTGCGTCTGTAAACGTTTTTTTATTGCAGAATTTGCAGAATCTGAGAGTGAATGCTGAGTAGCTGCAGGTGAAGGGAAATAAAACCTGAATCCTCCTGATTAGCAGAGAAAGACCCTAAAATATCAAGTTGGTATTGAGCAAAAAAGGTCTCACTTTGAAATCTTTATTCTTCAAAGTTAATTAATTCAGTTTTGTTCCATCAAATTACAAAGTGATCTATAAGTAGTTATTCCCTATAAAACAGAATGTGCCTGTCTTTATTTATTTATTTCTGCAGAGGAAGATGGTATCTCAATATACTATTTCCTAAGTAATTTTTTTTCCCCTTCTGGCTTTGAAACGCAATAACATTTTATTGATCTGTGAATTTCCTGCCATCAGGTGTTATAATTGCATCAGGCGAATCATTTGGTCACTAATATTAACTTTACTAGACCTACATTCTTAGGCAATATTTGGGGCTCTGGTTTTGTTGGTTTAGTTAGAGCAAATAATGACGGTAGACAGCTTAGTCATTTAACAAAACATCACTCAAAATGGCACATAGTTTTGTTTTCCCACACTACAAAAGTTCTAATTTAGTTTATCTTCTGACAGCTCTGGAGCTCCAGGGACCAAGTTATTTCTCAGAGCCATGCAGTTTTTCTGTGCCTCAGGCTGTGGTTACTTTTTATTATTCTCTAACAGCTCTTTTGATTGCCTTTTTTCTCTGGTTAATGGGGAATGAGCTTCTGGAAATGTGTGACATAAGCAGTTAAACCCACTTCTGACAAACTCTACAGGAAACCCTGTTATCTACAGGACTATAGGCTGAACTCCTGAGATACCCAAACTTTGGGATTTTCAGCTCTTCCTTTCATCAGCCTTCCTGGAGGAAGCATTATGTTCTCATGCCCATCATGTTAAGGGGAGAACAGCAGTGTTATGAGTGTTGTTCTGATCACATCAAAGGATGGGTTAATAAATTTACTGTCAGACTATAGAGAACAGCACCTACTCTACTTGGCTAGATTGCTTGACTGGATTCAAATACTGGCTCTGATTAAAAGTTTAAGTGTTTTACATCAAGTATTCATTGAATAAGAAACCAAAATCCAAGTCATCTTCTTCTGAGGTGAGAGCCTCTGCTTACAGATTATAGAATCACTTTTCATTCTCTCTTAGATTCAGTAAATTCACAGAATCATAGAAAAATGTGGTACAACTAACAGTTTTGCTGCCTATGCTACAGCCTACCCAAAAGAGTATCTGTCTTCAATTGTATTTAACGTGGCCTGAAGGCAGTAGTTTGTCTCTCATTCCTGTCTGTTAGCCTCATTCTCTTGTTTATGGTCTGTCCTAATTATGGCTTAATTAAATATACAAGATGCAATATATCCAGAGCTAGCATGAGGAACACTTTTCAGAGAATAGCCTGCAGGCTAGTGCCTGGGTTCACATCCATGCCAGAATGAGGCACCATTCCTGATTCCACAACGGTCTTGTCTGCTCTGCATATAAATCTGAGTATCATCAGGTTTTGGCTGTCCCAAATGCTGCTTGTGCAACAGCTCCAGTGAAGAGAATAAAAATTGTTTCCTACACACCTTTAGACAAGGCTATGTGCTGCCTAGTGAGCCTGAGAAATGAGTGAGATGGGATCATCCGATAGGTTCTCTGGAGGCATTGGCACTTGGAGGACATGACCAAGGAGCAGGAGAAGCAGCGCTGTAGTCAGCAGCACGACGGGATGTCCTTGATGTACTGATTGCTGTGCTTGGTCTGTTATAGATTCGAACTTGCTATTGTGTAGGGGTATGTGCCTGTCTGGTCTGTTACCACACTTTTTTAACTGTCAGTGTCAGAAAAGAGGCCTTTTAGCATCTAGGGCTATGAATATATAGCTAAAATATATATAGTATATAGACTAAAAATGTAAAAAGGCACCTCCTAGGACTCATTTCTGTTTCTCTGCTGAATCCTCAATTCACATTACTTTTTAATAAAAGCGAGATTGGGCATCTATTCACATTCCCACCATCTTTTAAAAGTAGTCCTGATTCCTCAAGGAAGAGACATGGACTCCCTCCAGATCCTTTCTGCAGCTCTTAGGTCCCAGTTTCATCAATCCCCATGGCCCAGCTGTCCCTGAAGAACTTCAAGAGGAACGTTGCTGCTGAGCTGGGGAGACAATGCAGTGTAATAAATCAAAGTAGCAGCAAGAGCATTGGACATCAAAATACCAATATTGATAGCTGGCTCTATTCCAGTATGAAAGGATTCATGGCAATAAAATAAGTGTGTTTTGCAACATGTCACATCCTTTGTGTAAAGTAAATGGGCACTTAAATCACAGTATCAATCTTTCCATCTGGTCAAAGGAGATAACACTGCTATTTGTGAGGCACGGGCCATTTGTTATCTGCCCAGACTGTTCGTGCAGTCACTTGTGAATGGATGAGAAAATTTAGCATGGGTGCACTTATGTCAACAGGCAAAATGGATGTCCTCATGCTAAGTCACTTCTTTGAGGGACTTCCCAAGACAAAGGTTGTATCTGCCTTTTTCATTGTAATTACTTTTGATGAATGATCTTCTGTGGGTTCGTCCAATCACTTTTAAAAATTATTTATATTTCTGGCATGTATAGCTTTCTGGAGCAATGGCTTCTATAGTTCAATTACACTTGTGTGGAAGAAGTCTTTGCTTCTGATCTGCAACTTGGTAATTTCTTTTGATCACAGAACCTTAGCAGTTGGACGGGACCTCGAAAGATCATCTAGTCCAACCCCCCCTGCCAGAGCAGGATCACCCAGACTAAATCACACAGGAACGCATCCAGGTGGGTTTTGAATGTCTCCAGAGAAGGAAACTCCACAACTTCCCTGGGCAGCCTGTGCCAGTGCTCTGTCACCTTCACAGTGAAAAAGTTTATCCTTATATTCACATGGAACTTCCTGTGCTCCAGCTTGTGCCCATTGCCCCTTTTTCTATTGCTGGCCATAAATGAGAAGAGCCTGGCTCCATCCTCCTGACTCTCACCCTTTACATATTTATAAACATTAATAAAGTCACCTCTCAGTCTCCTCTTCTCCAAGCTAAACAGGCCCACCTCCCTCAGCCTTTCCTCATAAGGAAGATGTTACATACCCTTAATCATCTTTGTGGCCCTGCACTAGACTCTTTCAATGAGTTCTAGCTCCTTGTTCAACTGAGGGGCCCAGAACTGGACACAATATTCCAGAAGTGGTCTCACCAGGGTAGATTAGAAGGGGAGAAGGACGTCTCTTGACCTACTAACCACACCTCTTCCAATACACCCCAGGATGCCATTGGCCTTCCTAGCCATGAGGGCACATTGCTGGCTCATGGTCATCTTGCTGTCCACCAGGACCCCCAGTCCCTCTCACCTACGCTGCTCTCCAACCAATCCATCCCCAACCTATACTGGCACCTGGGGTTGTTCTTCCCTAGATGCAAGACCCTACACGTGCCCTTGTTAAATCTCATTGAACTTCTCCCTGCCCAACTCTGCAGCCTGTCCAGATCTCGCTGGATCGCAGCACAGCCCTCTAGGGTGTCAGCCACCCCTCCCAGTTTTGTGTTGTCAGCAGACTTGCAGGGATAACCTCTAGTTCCTCAGGTCTACACTGGTTTGCCTGAATGAGACTTCTCCCTACCAATCTTTCTTCACTGACTTCAGTAGCTGCAACAAATCAGTGCAGCCTTCCCTGCTGCACAGCCCCAAGTCAGCCCATCACCTAACTATGGCACACATCATGTGGCTGGAGCATAGAGCTATGCTTGAAACAGGTCAACAAGAATTCTTACTGGAAGCTGAAAGGTCAAGGTTGCACAGGTAATAAATGCCAGAATTATGATAAATTTTTGTCTGCTGACAGTGCTGTGTGTGAGTTCTAGATTTTCTTCTCTTCCACTAGAAACTGGAAATCCATATTAGATTCACAGAAAGACAGAGAGATATAGATTGTGCACTTCTGCTGGTCTTCCATCCAGCCTTCTGCTTCAAGCAAGTAAGTGCAATGTTGAAGCTAAACCAGGTTGCTCAAGCCCATGTCCAGACAAGTCTTAGACTACCTTCAGTGATGAAAATTTTGCCATTTCTTTTCTAGTATCTGAACTGCGATGGCTCATGTGTGATAAGAGGTTTGGAATTTTAGGGTTTTTTCAGTGCTGCCTTGTAATTGTCCCAGAAGAGTGACTGGCAGGAAAAACAGTTGCCCTCTTTGCTGATTTATCCACTGAAGAAACATAGTGGCCTTTACATCTGTTTTGACAGAGTGACGTTACCCTGGTTGGAGATTCTAAGCCCTTGTTCAACCTTTCACGCATCTGCACCATTGTCCTGTGGTGTTGGCAGACGCTGGCCCGTGACCACTTAACACTTATTCCTGGCCCTCCTCTCATCTCTTCCTAGCTCTTTTTCATTTTATCACAACTATCCCGTACTCTGGGGCTTTTTTTCCAAGTTTCAATGTCCCTGATCAGACCATTATTCCCGGTCTTTCTCCTGATGCCCCTTGAACGTTTGGTCTTGCAGTGTCAATCCGGTACCGTCACTCCCTCTGCACTCAGGGTAGGTGACTCTCTCCTCTCATGCACGGTTCCTGGTGACCAGCAGGAGGAGTACTGAGATCACAGGAGAGCCACCACCTCGTCTCACACGAGATGCTAAAGCCGCGGGGCAGGAATCACAGGTAAATTTCTGTTCGGTTCCACGACTCGCTTCAAATGGGGTACCCAAAATATTCTCTGTCTTGGCATTTCAAGAGGAAAGGTAAGGATTTTTTTTTATTATTAAAAAAAAAAGTCAGACTTCAATGGTTTGATTTGACTACAACTGCTCCGACAAACTATTGCACCACTTCCTTATATTCACATATAAAATTATATGTATTTTTCCCCTCTTTTACTAATCTGATTCTTAGATATTTTAATTTTTTTTTCCCCTTAAATTTCCACTTTGGAAAACAACATGTCTAGAAATTACATAAACAATTTCCAAAATAACAAGGGGGCGGGGGATGTGTGAACCACACACCAGATGCTTTATTTCTACCAAGGTCTTCACCCTAGAGAACAGATATGTTCTGCTAAAGCATTAGTTATGGCATCACAGTAAGATAACTACTGCATCTTAATAAAAGTCTCTAACTGACTGGTGAGGATCTGTTATGTATCAGTTTGCTATCTGAAAATGAATTGTTAACACAGTAACATTATTATGCAGCTGGCCCTGTGTGTTGAAGCGGAACAGATCCCTGGTGGAGGACGTAGGTGTGTGGACTCCTGCCTGCTCACGTGACTGTCAGAGCCACCCAACTCCTAACAGCAGCACAAGATTTCAAATAAGAATAAAGAAATAAAGAAACAAATGGTTCGGTGCCCTTACAGAACCTAAAGGAAAACTGCTCTGCCCAGAGGTACCCTTGAGACTTGTGATTCTAGTGCATCCCTGGGGCAGCTTGTTCCACCACCGCCTTACAAGCCATTGTACTAGGAACAGTTTGTACTGACTGTTACAACGTTCAGTGCTCCTTGTCCTGCTTTCTTATACAGTTATTCAAAAGAAAATTTCTCACCAGAAAACAATACTACTGTGGCTTAATTCTTCGTGATAAATTTATGTTTACCTATACATTTGAAAGTCAGCAGCTGCATTAGAAGTTCCAGTCAATTGTCACTTCGTATAATGACCAATTTCTGAACAAGGTCTTCAAACCCCTAAATGAAAATTTTTATGTTGGTGATGGTAGCTCATCAAGGTGTTTTGCTAAATTCAGACTGGCAGAAATTTTTTGTTGTTGTTATTTCTGTCTCCTTTCTTGGCCCAAAAACCTCAGCACAATTTTTGTACTATTTTTCAACCTGAATTGCTGACCACATAACAGCAAATATACAGCTTTTTTTTTTTTCTGTTGGCACTACAGTCTGATACAGTAATGATACTAATTGAAGTAGAGATAACATAACATAGTTTTTTTAGGTAATCTACAGAAGCAGATATTCCACGCTGAAGGTACTATCAGAGTGTATATATCACTAAATCATGGTGATTTTCTCCCAGTTTATCTATCTACAGAGCATCATTACCCCTCTAAGTCCACGTAAGATTAGGTCACTCTTGAGCTATCATTGAGATTGAACTAATTTTCCAACTTTGTATATATTCACAGAGACAGTAGGCTTTAAAGTAGCTTCCTTATTGCCCATCTTTTCTGCCTCTTTATGGAAAACAACAGTGAAGGGCCATAGGAGTCACCTGGGACACGGGTAGAATAGCAACTGGTTTCCATATGTACATTCTTTATTGACTCCCCTGCAAGCAACCTCTCCTA
The DNA here is from genome assembly GCF_964237585.1 of Gallinula chloropus. Classification (NCBI taxonomy): domain Eukaryota; kingdom Metazoa; phylum Chordata; class Aves; order Gruiformes; family Rallidae; genus Gallinula; species Gallinula chloropus. Next base: position 75,955,795 of record NC_140086.1, on the reverse strand, counting down.
GGCACAGAGTTCTGGTTCTGAAAAAAAAAAAAAAAAAACAAAAAACCCCAAAACAATCCAAGAAACCTCTCAGCAATAAAGGTTCATCTGGAAAAGCTGGAAGTTGCTTAAAATGAAAGTTTGGGATACAGACCACAACACAGTGTGCATGTTTCCAGCATGCTGAGCTGTGTTGACTTTTTGGCTACTGTGGTGGGTTGACCCCAGCCGGCAGCCGAACACCCACCCAGATTCTCAGTCACTCCCCTTTCCTATGAGGTAGAAAACAAATAGAAGGAAGAAGACTCATGGATCAAGATTACTGGATACAGAAGCAAATCGAAGAGAGGAATTAATCCACTACTTCCTGTAAGCAGGCAGATGTCCAGCCACTTCCTGGAAACCAGGAAAAACAAGTCTTTGATGAATAAAAGTGTTCCTTAGTAAGTATTTGCAGGCTGAGTTTTTTAAAAATTCTGTACCTTAATATCCAACTACTTAGTTTCTATAGCATGAAAAACTACATTCATGATTAAACTGTCATTATTATACAAGATATTTACATAAATCATCAGTTTCAGATCTGAAAGATCGCCAGACCGTTTTAATGCAAAAATACACAATTTATCTCTTTCTTGTCCTCAGGAACACCTGGAATGTTTTTGGTTGAATTTTCCAGAAAGTTTGTCCTGAGGTAGAGCTGTCAGGTTAGGAAAATTTGGCAAAAATTATACATGGATAAAGACAGAATGTAAAATTTCAAGGGAACCCCATACAAATAGTTTGCTGACTCAAAATATACAATTGTGATATTACTTACATTTAATAGACTGGCTTAAAAAAAAACTGGAAGAGACCAGCATTGTGTCTGTTTTGACCTCCTGAACAACTCAGGCCATATGGTGTCACAAAATACCTTCTGTGAAGAGTCTCGTTCTTTTAGAGAATGATTTGAAGACTTCAAGCTCCAGAGTCCCATTGCATGCTTGGAAAATTGCTCCTGTGATTAATCACTTAAATTACCTCTAAAATTTGCAGTTTCAAGTTCATATTTCTCTAGCCTCATCACAAAAGCACTAAATCTTACTTTTTTTTCTTCCTGCTACTTAGCTCCTTGCTATCTGGAATCTTTCACCTTTGTACTTACAGGATCTTATTTTTGTCTATGATTAATTGTATTTTTTTTCCTTAAATCTGGTGAGGTTCTTGTTTCTAACCAGAAAAAACTTGCAGAGCATTTTCATTTTGAGAGCTTTTAGGTTTACTATACAAACACATACTGTGCTATGCTTAATTTCATGCAAAATGCATTAATTGGCCAAGCTATTTGCTATGCTCATAACTGGTTTCTCAAGTAAACTCTAAACTTAAAAGATTAAATATAACATCTGAGAAAAATGCATCAACATTTTGATTCCTGCCTTAGGCATCACACTGCTTTTCATTAATTTAATTTTGGAAAGATTTGTCTAAACCTTTCTATGTTGAAAGTATCAATTGAGTTTGACATGTTGCAAGGCACAAGGATTTTTGAACAATATTTTTTTTTTTTTACATTTTAATGGACACAACTGGTGAGTTTCAACTGTAATGAATATTACATGAGGGCATGAATGCAGAACCAACTTTACATTGCTTGTAGTAAAGTCCCTCTTATTTTTATTATTCCTTCCATGATTATTAGATTTCTATACCAAATTAATCACTACATTGCAATATTTCCAGATGAAAGAAAATATATGCATGCAAATAAAGCCACTTAAAATCCTAATTATTATCAGAATTGACTTTTGCAGAAAGTGAATGAGTTTCATCTGACTTTATGTTCCTTAAAAGTAAAAAGAGAAAAATTAATTTCTTCCTATAAAAAAGTCATACTATCTTTTAATATTTCTGACAATGAGATTTTTCATGGCCGGTTCGCTGCAGAAGCAATCTAATTAAGCATACATTGTTTCTGTAAAAAGATAGATGATAGAATAAATGGATAGAAATACTAATGTGGGGGATGAAGCAGCTATGCGAGGGGGATAAAACTTCAGAAGGCCATCATGAAATCTCACCTGTCTGTAGTCAGGATTAAAAGAAAGTCCTGCTGTTGTTAATAGCCCTCTTAAGTCACCCTAAGCTTCTCCTTTTCTTGTAGTAAGTATAGATGAGTTATAAGGCATTGGTTTACTGAAACTTTCTGCGATTTTCATTTTCTTTCAGGGGTGATCTTATACTTGAAGGTATGATTTCTATAACAATACTTTAGTATGTGCAACATGTGACTTTCTCCAACAAAGAAATTCTCTTTTTGTCTGAGCCATGTTCCAGTTTTATAATTTTTCTTTCTCTCTCTACTACCATGACTTTGTACTCACACCTGTGGATGGTGGGTGCTTCAAGATCCTTGAAATGAGCACACCTCCCTGGAATGTAACAGATGTGGTTCAACCTTCTTCAAGCTAGGAAAGCACAGAAACCAAAAGTTTCACCTTCCTGAATGACAGCAAATAATTCCATAAAAAGTGGCCACTTGCAACATCAAAGCTACTTGTGAGTGAGATGAAAACCCTCTGAGTATGTTGGTCCTAGGTCTTGAGCATGATGAACTTTCTGTGTCCCATGGAGACTTGAGCAGAAGTGACCTCGGTTTTGAATCATGCCAGGTGCATGTGTCTTCCCCTGTCTCTCCAGACTGAGGTATGCTCAGGAGGCCAAGGTTACATAGCTTGAGAATGCTAGGGTTCAAAATTCAGGTTATTTAAATAATTGTTCAAATCTGTTGCCAACTTAATTCATTCCTATTTCAGTTTGGACCCCTAATTGTCTGGTCATCACTGCTCCAAGCCAGAACAGCAGTCACGTGAAAGAGAAGATGCTTTCTGCCAAGGTCTTTATTCTACAGTTGATCCCAAATCATTAGTAGATTTTTCTGTTTCTTCCTAATACAATCTTCTAAGATATCCAAGGATGCCTTCTGTGCTCACAGGCTTTACCATGCCCTTGTATGCATCACATGTCCTTGGCATTATGCTGTAAAGCTTCAAGTCTGTCAGGCTGAAAATTGCACTCCTATTATGTCCACTCTTGTGCTTACTAATTCAGATGACTTAGGATCAGAGGAAAGCAACCTGAAGTCTAGAGGCGATAGGAGTCAGAGTCCATATTTGCAAAGAGCTCTGCTGTATTATGGGGCTGTGCTGGTAGCCCCGTGAAAAGCCCGCTGGGCAGTTCAGCACCACAAGCTCCCAGCATGGCACCAAGAAACACTATTTTAAATATTAGAAATTGAAATGGCCCATTTGAAGGTGCAGAACCACTGAACAGGCATTACCTAGCCGTAAGTTTGCTATGCCTTCCCTTTCAACAAGCTGCATGAGTCCTTTTCTAAAATAATTTAAAATAGAAGCAAATATTTATGAGATACTCTACAGCAAAGGTTCAAAGGATTCTGTGGTCCTAGCCAGGGCTCTCAGGAAGATAAAAAGGATGGATATCAGAAATTCTAGATCTTCTGATCCAGGGACCAGGCTGTGTACACAGTGACGGTGGTATAAATGAAGACTAAAAGTTTCAATTTAGCTGCAGACAGTGAAACAGCAGTGTATATTGCAAGAGTACCTAGCTGCTATTACCTTTCAATACCAAAACATTAGACATTGTTTAAAAGGTGGTCTTAGTTTCATAACAAAACTGAGATGTTTATAATTACTTACCATCGTAATCTGCAGTATGCATTCTGTCTACCCGTTCAGCCAATTCATGCCCTGTGTCTGCGAGACACACTTCCCTGTAGTGCTTTGATATTTCATGATTTTTCATCCCATTACATTTTACTCCCATGATTTCTTTTTCAGAAGTATCCAGAAAGCCAGTCAGTTCCTTAGAAGGATTGTTCTCTATATCAAATGGAAATCATGCTTAAGGTTTTTCAATTTAACTTTTAAAATCAATTTAAACACGTCTTTTTAATAGTTCCAAGTTTCCTCAGTTTCTTGATCAGTTAACAGCCGTGACGGAAAATTTATTTGAAACAATACTTTGAATCAAGTATTAACTTGATATTTCATATTTATCTAAATGCTTTAATTTAAATAACTTTTGAAGGAATTGGATTTATCATTTCAAACAGTAGGCAGAACACAAACATTTCAAAAGTGAGAGCACCCTCATGTCAAATAAAATGTTTTGAAGAAGGTGAGTGGTAAACAAACCATATCCCTGGAGTTGTATACAGCTGTCTCAGAGGATGCTCCCATTATTACACACACTTTCATGAGACTGATACATCATTTTAGTAACTGAATTCCTATAATGATTTAAGATAGTTGCTCCTAACTGTCATGCCTCATATTTAATTTAATCTATCAGGCTCCAAATTGTCTAGAATAGCAAAGAATCCCAAAATATATGCTAAGCTATTTCTACCTAACTCAATTTCTAAATCCCTCAGGTTTCAGTGCAATTACAAACAGTCTGCAGAGGTGTTCTTCCACAGAGGAACGTTTTGTAAAGACCACAAGAATATTTTGATTTAAAGAGAATTATTCACTTTTAAAATTATTTTACCTAACACTTCACCATGGGTATGTCACCTACAAGAAAGTGATCAAGTTCACTCGCTCAGTAATTCATCGTCTGTCATCCAAGATGTCATAACAGACTGTAAATCCATTTTTTAGCTTATTATAGTTGTGGTGCTCAACACATTGGCTTAAATCACTCTTGGGCGCCTAAGGTCATGAACTGAACAAGAGAAGTCTGGATACCTGAACAGCCAGTTACTGCTTCCCAGCTAATGTGTAGAGGCTTTGCTGAACTGCAGGAAACTCTTCTTACATGCTTCTGCTCTGGGTTGCATTGCTTCATATGCAATGGTGTTTCTCACTTCAGCACCCACAGAAGGGGCTTCCACAAATACGTTTTCTTCCTTTTGCTGGCTACAGAGGTCTCTCCTTACTGCTTGGTGAAATGTGTATTATCTCCAGGTGATATAGATGTGCATGTACTACTGCTTTTTTTGTCTCTCACTTCCCTGTGGGAGCCCTGGGAGTTCCTGTAAATCCACGCTGAGACTCCAAAGCATCTGTGAGCCATGAGATCTCATCTCAGAAAGGTCAGCTTTGAAGCAAGACTTTCACCTTGTTCTGAAATTGTCTCTTCAGCAAGCTAATAACAAGGGGTTTTGCAAAAAGAAATATTATCCATTTTCCTTCTGCCAGAGCAAAGCCTCTTCCAGAGGCCTATCCAGGTCTATAATACTTTACTGTTTGCAAGGATTTCATTTTGAAAATGCACAGCTATGCTGTGTAGTCAGAGGAGTCAGGAATTTTGATGATTTGGAATGCAGCTGTTGAAGGGTGTACTAAAAACATCCATGGGATGAGCTTGCTGCTCGTAATTACTATGTAATTGATACTGTTGGTATTCTAAACTGGTGGACTAGTTGTTAGCTCATGTGAGAAAAGGCCCACCTCTGTGAAAACCTCAGGCTGCTTCTGAGTGAGAGCTTTCAAAAATCAATGGGCACTGCTACAGATTTCCATGGTTCTGATTCAGTGAGCAAAGACTTGAACAAAATGGTAATATAGCAGTTAAGAGGACGGAGTTTTGGAGATGTTACAAATCAGAAGCATTCCTCCTGGAACTAGCAGGGTACCTGGCAGGGTGAAAGTCTTTATCTTAGAGACAGCAGATTTTACAGGAAGCAGATCTTAAAGAGGAGGTTAAAAAACAGCTCCGCTCTTCAGTGATATCAAAAGTCCAAAAAGTTTTAAGACTTTCCTCTAGGAAAAAGCTACATTGCAAAAATGATTATTTCACTATGTGGGTGGTGATAATCCACAGAAATGAGTGCACAAATCAATAGAAGGAGCAGTTTTAAGGGAAATGGTTCAATACTTATGGAAAACATGAAAAATTAATGAAATAATTCATTCACTGTCTCCCTTATTACCATTTAGATGAGCTCAAAGCAAGCAGTTAGCACAATAAAATTTGATTACTTTTTAAACTATTCAAAAAGATCTGAATAAAAGGCAGTGTCTAAGTATATCACAAAGTATTTATAATGCAATTTTTTCTGTGAAATTATTAAATATTATGTCTGAATAACAGATGTTTTAATGATGAGGAAAGATGAGAAGTGCTAAAGATTAATTACACTTTCGGGGAACGAGAAGTCCTATATTCACTCATGCAGCAGTAGCTATGTCAGAATTCAGTCTTTCATCAAACATAGCATGATGTGTGACAGAGTTTGAAACTCATACAATACAGAAAATCTACAGCCTGTGTAACATCAGGACAGTTCTGCCCTACGATGACACCTCATAACAGGTGATGATATGATAATATCATATTTGTAAAGCCGCTCTCAATTATCTTTGAAAGGTAGTGATGATCAGGGGAGATTTCTGAGTACTGGAAGAGAGTGGATGTCACTCCTGCCTTCCAGAAAGTCAAGAAAGGAGGCCCAAGAAATTACAGAGCTGTCAGTCTCACCTTTATCTCTGGGAACCTGAAAAAGAAACCACTTCCAGACACCTGAAGAACAGGAAGGTAATTGGAAGCAGTCAGCATAGATTTATGAAGGGAAAATCATGCTAAACCAATGTTCTACGAGATCACTAGCTTAGTGGATGTAGGGAGAGCAGTGGACATTGTTTACCTTGACTTTAGTAAGGCTTTCAGTACTGTCTTCTATAGCTTCTTTACAAATGAGATGATGATTGACAAGCTAAATAAGTATACAGCAGAGTAGACTGAAACTGCCTGAACTGTCAAGCACAGAAAAGGTGTGATCGAGGGTACGAAGCTCAGCTGCAGCCCAGTCACTGGTAGTGTGCACCCAGTGGAAATGGGTGCACACACAGTAAAGTTCTCTTTAGTATCCTCGTTAATGACCTGGATAATGGGGCAGAAAATATCCTCAGAAAGCTTGTGGGGGACACAAACCCGGAAGGAATGGTTGATACGCTAGGTGGTTGTGCTGCCATTCAAAAGGACCTCAAGAGGTTGGAGAGATCTGCCAAGAGGAACCTCATGCAGTTCAACACAGGGAAATGAAAGCCCTGCACACAGGGAGGAATAACCCCATGCTGGGGTTGCCAATATATGCTGGGAGCCAATTGGCTGGAAAGCAGATTTGCTTTTCTTCAACAGCTCCAGTAACTCTACAAATCACCCATCTTAGATGAAATAGCAACATGGTGGGATGCAAGCAGTTATGAACATTTTGGGGCGTGTCAAGGATAACATTCATGAAAGCACTTGTTGGGGCAAACAAGGGTGACAGACGGATCTGATATTCACTAAGAAGCGTTGCTGACTGAGACAAGTGTTTTATTGGTAGTTGTCAGATTCTGAGGAGGAGATCACCAAGATCTCCTCCACAATGCTCCAACCATAGCATGGTGGTGTATGGTGGAGATACAGGAGAAGGCTCCAGAGACACCTAATTGCGGTCCTACAGGACCTACAGGTCCTACAGGAAACTGGGGGAGGGACTGTACATCAGGGAGTATAGCAATAGGACAAGAGGGAATGGCTTCAAACTGAAAGAGAGTAGGTTTAGCTTAGATGTTAGGAAGAAATTACTTACTTTGAGGGTGATGAGGTGCTGGAACAGGTTGCCCAGGTAGGTCATTGAAGCCCCAAACCTGGAAGTGCTTAAGGCCAGGTTGGATGAGGCTTTGGACAACTTGATCTAGTGGAGAGTGTCCCTGCCTATGGCAGGGGGGTTGGAACTGGACAATCTTTGAGGTCCCTTCCAACCCAAAGCATTTTATGATTCTGTGATTCTAACTTTATTCCCCATGAGGACAGTCATGTAGTAGAACAGGTTTCCCAGCAAGAATGTGTCATTTCCATCTTTGGAGATTTTCCAGGCCAGACTGGGTAAAGCCCCAAGTAACCTAACCTGATGTCACACAGCTGACGCTTCTTTGAGCAGGAGGTTCAATTAGGTGACTTCCTGAGTAACCCTCCAGGCTGAATTTTCCTATGGTCCTATCATCTAATTTTTCTATTCTTTTTTAACAAAATCTGTCCTTTCAGAAGGAAGAGTGAAACTAGAAAATTTCTTTAAAACTTCTTTTAATTAATATTCATTACATAAATCCTCCATACTAAGGCCACTGCATTTCACAGACACCTCATTAGTCATTTTCCCCCATGTTATAGAAGGGAAACTATATTACTACTTATTTTTGTAAGTCTGTACCAAGTCATGCCAATTGATTTAAATAGCTTCAAATGTATTAGAGAGTTGCTATCAGTGCTGACCTCGCAGCACGCAGCATCTTTTAGATATCCTGTTCTGTTACATTTTTTATGGAATCAGTCAAACATTATGCAAGTAACCTTGAGTTTGTGATTATTTAAAATCTCTCAGCTTTACACTTGTTTTCTTGCTTTGCTTCCCTTGGAGCCTGTTGAAGGGTTTACTTCAGCCCCCAGACTTTTGTTCTCAGTTGTACATGATACTTTTCAAACTTCAGACTGAACATACCCAATCTGTTTTCGAGTTGCTCAGTTAAACAGGACACTGGCTGGTGCTTGCACTCTCCTCAAAGGTATTAAAAAAACCCAAAAAAGTGTTTTGAATCTCTCCTCTTGTTGATCATTATTTGCAAGGCAGATCAAATAACATTTACTCTGCTGCTAACATTTCAGATTTCTTGAAAAGCTTGCAGGAGAACTGAAAGGATGTACTTGAACAGCTGGACTCTGTGGGACTCTCTTGTCACACTGGCACAGTACAGAAGGAATATCAGGCAGTGTGGAGAACTTTGTTTTGCAAATTTTCTCTTTAAAATTGAATTAATCATATTCTAGCCCAAACTTTGTGCCCAGTTTTAAAAACATATGGATTGTTTTTTGCAGGTTTGGGGGAATTTTGGAGGGGTTTGTGTTGGGGTTTTTAATTTTTTTTCTTCATTTCTCACACAGGTCAAGGCATTTGAGGTTGAAATAAAGATGTATTACCAAGGGTCAGCTGCCGTGATTTGCTCTGGTCAGGTTTGAAATCATTGAGTGGCAGCATTAAAGGAATCAAGGGAAGCTGTTAGAAAGTGGGCTATCAATGAGAAGACATAAGGTGGGAAGGGTAAGGATGATTATAGTTTCGGAGACTTTCAAGTGAGTTCAGTGGGAAGCAGAAGATGTCTGTTTCTTGAGAGAGTGCAGAAAAGGCACAGCACTTGCTCCCACTCTTCAAGCTTAGAAACTTCTTTAAAATGTCATCTTAGCCAGAGAAGACAGGCATGCTGCTCTGCCAGAGATGGGGAGAAAAAAGGTGTTCCCTGGGGAAGTGTGGTAGCAAGCTTGGATGTATGGCATGCCCTTGTGTAACATATATTCTCAAGTGGAATTATAAGTTTCAGCTCCTTCTAGCTTAATAGCAAATACTGCTAATTATTTGAGCTGGCAAGCTAGAAACTGAGCAAGGTTCTTTTGGTGAACATATGCCTCCAAGATATGCCAGCGCAATATTTTACTCTCATGACCAGCTCTGTTGCCTGTGCAGAAAACAAACACAAAAGGGCAGCCGAAGGCACAGTTGGAAGGTTTCTTTAATTATTGCCTTTGGCAGAATTTATTTCCAGAAATGTTATCACAGAATTGGAAATAAAAATGTCTCCTGGCACCACAAGAACATTTTCAGACATCACTCTCAAATGTGACACTTCTGAACAAGTTGGAGGAAAAAAGGAGAGAATATTGTGCCCACTGACTTCAGACAAAATGCTATAACCCTAGAAAAATTCATTTTAAGAGATTTTCTGTATCATCAGCACTCACAGTACAGAAGCAAACCTTAATCCCTCAACACCCCTGCTAAACTACCAAGGCACAGTCACATTGCTTCAGCTTCTGCTAATTTATTATCTCTCTTCTTAATTTCTGATGTTGGACAAGGTGTCTAAAGCAGTACTGACCTGCTTAGCTTTTGTTTCTGCTGTGCATGGAGAAGGCTTGAGTCTCTTTCAGACTAAGACTAAGACCAGATATGGCCAATATCGGGTAAGATGCCAGGTGAAGTAAGGCCTAGACCATAGAGAAAAGCATCTCTCAAATTGTTATGAGAATACAGTTTTTCCCAACACGCTGCTGCAGTGCTTTCCTCACCATAACTCTTTGAAGTGTCAGGTCCCAGCTAGTGGTGCCTGACATCATGCTGTCTGCATGTCTGGCTCAGCACATGGCGCCGGCTGAGGCAGAACATACGGCAGGTGGGTGAGGAAGGCTTAGCGGGCTCCAGACTTCAAGGCAGAATGTGAGTGTTTATAACAGGAGGTGGTGAACCTGGGTTTGGATTCCTGTCGTGGACAAGTGAGACCTGTGACAAAAAAGCAGGAGAAGTCAGGAGGATGTGCCCGGGGTCCCATTTTAGAAAAGCAGGTTCTGGTAGCTCCAGAAGCCGCTGCCAGAGCTTCTGTTTCTGCCGCATCAGGCAAAGCCTGCCGTGAAGGCCGGCCCCAAAGCACACTGCAGTGGAGAGTCCTGGGCTACAGAAGCATGAGTCCTGCCTCAGGCTGATCTATTTCCCCTGTAGGTACGTAGCCAGACCTGGATCGGTGCTCACATTGACTGAGAACAAAATCAGAGAAAGTACAACCAAAATCCTTCCCTGTTGTATCTTCAAAGTACAGAGTTCTTAATAAAAAATTACCAGAGAAAAAGAAAGAGGGAGAAACAAATTGCTAATATAGTACTGGGATCAGTGAGATGCTTTATAGAAGTACAGACTTGTTACCCACTCATTGCTAAGGTTATCAACTTTCCTGTTCTCACAGAAGCTGACAGTACCTGGGTTTGGCAGGAGAAGAGAATTATATTTTTTGATATTTTTTAATCATCTCATCATTCTCCTTTTTGTCTAATTTTCATGTCATCTACATACGTTAAGCTAATTCCAAAATAGTGACAGCTATACATATGCATAAATAAGGTTATTCACACCTGTGGTTTTTATTTAACACAAAACAAAACAAAAAAACTTTCCAAAGACCAGTAATGTGAGCATGTTATTTCTGTTCTCTTCAGTTATTTTCAGATGAAATATTTTAGAAAAAAACTGGAGAGATGCGTACTCTTTTCCTATCTAAAACTGTGGAAACTATTATGGAATAAAATACACTTTCACAAATACATTAATTCTTCAAAAGAGAATCTAGACTAAAATTTTCACTAGTTTTATTGGCTCTTGAGATTCACCTTTAGAAATGGATCTGATAAATTCAGAAATGCATTAGACTCAGTTGCCATAATTAGTTTTTGTAATGCTCGGAATACTTTCTCAAAAGACTTGCAGAGGATCAAAGTCATTTATAATAGCTCTCTTTCAAATGTGCTTCAATCTTATTGATAATGAAAATTATTATAACTAAGAAATGAGAAGACAGTGAATTTACAATATGAACCTAAATGGAAACTGATTTAAGTCTTCTCCAGCATACATTTCCGGATTCAAAATGTTGAAAAGTTGGAAAGTTCTTGCCAATGCTTTTGCTTTTATTATCTTTGATTGACATTGTGCTCCATTCCAGACTGCATGTTACATTCTGATGCCTTGAATCATTGATGTCTATTATAAAAATAGTTACATTCACTCACCTTTTACTATAATCCTCTAAGCCCAAAAGCAAACAATACATCCTCTTTGTAGAAGAATTTGAAACCTGCAGGCTTTGCTAACCCCAGAGACCAACCACGCTGCAGCTAGACCAGCTTACCAAGTGTTGCAGGCAGGGACACCTTTGCAGTTTCAGGCCTCTTTCTTGCATCTTCTCTTTTAACAATCTTTTTTGCTGCATTGACTCTGCTGTGTGTAGAAGAAAAAGGAGTGTATGCTCCTGTTTTCTGATTTTGAACACCAGCAAGGCTCTCTTCAATCAGAGGGCATGGGGAGAGCTTTCATGTAATTCTCACAGGACGCTTTCCTACAGGCATCCAGTCTGCACAGACAAGTAAAGATAAGGAGATTAGATAGCAATAATATTTGATAGAATCTTACCACTGACTTGTTAATCTCAGTGTTCTGTTTTACCTGCTCACCTCTATTACAGAGGTCTGCACAACCGCCGTTTTTAAGCAACGTTACATCTAAAAGCATGTGTCCTCATGTTTGGAGTCATACATTTTAAAAGTGCTGCAAGTAATCAGTTTGTATCTCAAAATGTACATATTGCATTGCACCTTGCTCAGAACTACAGAGAAGCAAATGCCACAAGTGTTCTATACGATCCCAACAAGACTGCCCAGTGCAGAAATTCCACACACAGACCTGCAGCATGTGAAACGCTTCCGTGTATTTCTGAACTCGGCTGCCATTTCCACCACAGCATGTCCCCTTTTGTCCTCCTTTTCAGGACTGAATGCCATGCATTTTGCTGTTTGCTCCTTGTGTACTCTTGCAGTCCTATGTCTTTTCTCAGAAAAACTGGTGATTAGTCCTGCTGGGTTTTGTTTACTTACCTCTCAGTGGTACAACTGAGGCCATCAGATAACACTTAAAATGGAAGGAACACTGAAGGTTTTCTGACTCAAGTGCAGTTCTAAGCAAGACCATATTCAAAGCTAGTTCAAGGTGCTCACAGTCTTGTCCATATGAGTTTCTAACGTCTCCACGGATGCTGATTCTACAACCTCCCTGAGCAACGTGTTTCAGCTCTTGTGGTGAAAATTTGTTTCCTTACATCAGAATTTTCCTTTTAAGTGCTGCCTCTACCCTTTTCTCAGTTGTGTTTGTGAGAAAGTTTGTGCCCCCCAGTCTTCGTAACACATACACACACCCACACACACACACACCTTTAAGTGGTATAAGACTGGATCATCCATGCAGGGTGAAAAAAATATAGAATAAAATACTATTATTGAAAATAGGAGTCACTGTTAGTATCATTAATTGTGATTTCACAGGTAAGAGCGCTTCTGCAAGAGATACTTTTGCTTAGGAAAAAAAATTATTCAAACAATTATTAAAGTATTCCCTGTTTATTTCTTGTTTTCATATAAAATCTCTTGTTTTCCTGTAATCTTTCCACAGGTCATGCAAATCTCTCAGTGACTATCTCATCCAGATTCATTGCACTGAGGTCCACCAAATAGGAAGTTGGCAGAATTATTTTTTTCTGCTTTGCATTCTTCTAGTATTTCCTCAAGGGCGTAAAATCATTCAGAACATACATATACATGTATAGTATTGGACTATTCAAATGTCTTAGAGAAATTTATCATGAAAATGTGGGATCTTGTACAAACAAAAATATATCCAATTTCTTTAAATACATTATGCTGGATTCCCCAAGTCTTGACATTTATTTTCTGAAAGGATTTGTGAGGGGGGTGAGGGGGGTTGTTTGGTTGGTTTTTTTGGGTTTGAAACAAGGTGTTAGAGGCTTAATTTTTAAAGATTGTTGATTGCAGGACTACTCTGCAGAGCACTCAACCACAGCCTATCTCAGTGTGAAATGTACCTCATTTCCATGGAGACACCATATATTTTCCTGGCCCTGGTGGATGAGTCCTCAGCCCTGCTGAACTCAGTTCAGCTAGGAATTTGCAGAACAAGACACACGATTTCACAGGGGAACTCAAGTTCATCTTCACCTAGAAGATGATAAATCACCCTGTGATTTATTTCTCCTCTTTATTGAAAAGAAACCATAACAAAAAAGTTACATTCCTAAGATAGTTTCTTTTTTTTCTTGGATAATCTGAAAGCATGGTGTGAATGCCTATAGTAAGACTGAGAATTACCAACTATGATTTGGAGATAGCAATACATTGTATCAGCATAGCTTCTCTGGACACATCTGATGAGACTTCAGCATGAGAGGAACCTACTGCTGAATCTAAAGTAAGTCTAAAAAAAACCCAAACAAAACACCCCAAACCAAAAACAAAGAATGGGACAAAAAAGAGAGAGGTAAAAAGAGAGAAAGTTCCTTTAACTGATATTTCAGTCCCCCCAGGCTTTTTCTACTGTCTGTTTTATCTAGCAGACTGAGAAATATGCTATTCTCTCCAGATGAAAAAGTGAAGATAGACTTCAATGGAATTGAAAGAGGTATTTAATGAACTCTGCTGATGATATCCCTGGTAATAGAACAACGGGTTGCAGTAAAATGTCTGACTTACTTTGTATTCACAGGAGTTCAACTTAATAGTAGAACTTAATGTTCCACTAGTAGAAAAATCAGGTTATCCATCCTGAAAGTGCTTTCTAAGTAATAGGAAGGATAAAACAAACAGGCAGGCAGTGCCAGAAGAATGTTTTGTTCTTCTCTTGATTTTTTTTTTTTGTATTAGTAAAGGAGCTATACACAACGCTCAGATGCAAATGCTGAAATGCTTTCTCTATGAAGTAATGTATAATACAACCTCCCCACAAAGTCTTGGAGCTATTCCCTTCAGCATGCAAAAAGATGGAAAGTGTCATGGGGGAGTGGTATGACAACACATATGTTTCTCACAGTTCCTTCACCATACAGTTTGACAACTACATATCACAGGAGGCACTCTACCCCTCAAAGCCTTGAATGACATGTCCCGTCAAAGTCCTTAATGTAAACAATGTGAACTATTTATATATTTCATAAAGGAACTGCTAACTCCCCTCCTCCTCGTTCAGCTGCACAGTTGCTCCATGCCAGGAGGGGTGCAGGGCTCTTTCTGGGTCTGGGTTGGAAAGGCACAGCAGCAAGTGGTGTAACGAAACCGCTTTCATAATAATACCACCACCAGACCAGAAATAGGAAGAGGGATACAGTCAGCGAGTAAGTCTTACGTTCTTACGTCTCTGCGGGTGCTGGGAGCTCTGCTCTCCTGCAGTGCTGAGCAGGCTCTGGATGTGTAGCCACAGCATGCTGCACAGACCCCATCCGTGGCAAGGTTCAACCTCGCCAGCACCGCGTCTCTTTACATCTAGTGTAGCAAACACAACTACACATCTTGTTTTGACAGGTCTCTCTCTTTGTGCTCACTGGAGCATGCCTCAGTAAACCTAGCCAGGAACTGTATCCAGGAGCAGTACACAACCACAGCCTTCCAGCATGTTGCCCTCCATTGCTGTACACCTGGGGTGATGCAGCAGTCACTCAGGTGAACGTACAGGTATATCAAGCACAAGACCTGCTGTGGCAGTCAGGGCTTTGCTGAAGATCACTGACTCCTCAAACGCAATGCCTCCCGTAGAACTCAGTAACAGAAGTTCTTGCTTGCATCCCATGGGAACCTAAAACAGAAAAACCTATACAAGAAAGAAGAGCACAGGCTGGAAAAGAGAGTGTGATGGGATGACAGCCTCAGGCAATTAGTGTATCTTTCCACTCTGGAAAGTCTAATGGTGCCTACAGTTCTCATGTTTCATCATTCCTCTGCTGTCAGCAGACATCTGTAGAGTAAGGGCTAATTTAAATAGAGGATAACACCAGCTGTTGATGTTGAGCTTTCTATTATCATCAGTGACAAACAGGTGTGCAAGAGATCTACTTATGATCTGCTCTGCGCCCAGTCCCCTCTGTGATGGGACCCATGCTCTTTTAAAACAGAAGAAAGGTTTACAAATATCATACAAAGGAGCTGTCATGAGTAGACTCGAGCACAAAAAGTTCAGAAGCACAAACATTAATATTTACTGCAAAAATCCTCTCTCTCTTTTTTTTTTTCCTCTTAAATACCTAATTCAGCACACTGGATGTACCTGCCTTGTGGGTGAAACACGATGGAGTAATGACAGAAGCAGTAGAACTGCCAGAGTTCAAAGGTATGGTGTGATGAAGACAGGGGGCCATGTGAGACCACATTGGTCTCCCGATCAAGGAAATGAAATGCTAATTAGTAGACTTATTATGCAGCCTTGCCTCTCCAGTATTCCTGTAAGAATGCTTGTTAAATTAGTAAATGAAGTTACCTGAAGGTAATAACTCATTTATGTTCCTCTATTCTTAGATCCTTTAACTGGGACTGTATTGTCTGATTGAAATTCATTTTTCTGATTTGCAACTGAAATGAAATGAACAGTAAAGTTTCTCTGAATCTATGAGAGCTTCCTTCCCCACAGGGGTACTGTGTAGATACAATAGCAATGTATCATGCATGCTCATAATATTGTGATGAGTTCCAGACAATAGATCTTGAAGAAAATATTTGTCTTTTTTATCAGAGTTCTGAATGACATATAATGAGCAAGGTCTCATTGAAACTTAAGGAGAATATCAGCTAATTAAAAGGCATTTGCCTTCTACAGTTAGGCTGTACCCTGAAAGAGGTAGGATGACCATGATAAACATCTAATGAAGTTCTAAGGCTCACAGTATACTCAGAGATAGTCAATTCAGGGTCCAAAACCTCATTAACTTTTGTTTGTGTAATGTTAGTGAGACAGTTCACAGATTCACAGATCCATGGAATTGTAGGGGACCTCCAGATATTATGGAGTCCAACCTCCCGGCCAAATCAAAGCAGGCATCCAGATGGATCTTGAATATCTCCAAAAGAGACTCCACAACCCCCCTGGGCAGCCTGTGCCAGGGTTCTGTCACCCTCACCCTGAAAATGTTCTTCCATATATTGGTGCGGAACTTCCTTTGCCCCAACTTGAGGCCATTGGCAATTGTCCTGTCCTGACAGACAACTGAAAGGAGATTGGCCATTTCCCTCTGTCTCCCACTCTTAAAATATTTATAAACATTAATCAGATCCCTTCTTAGCCTTCTTTTCTCAAGGCTGTTCAGCCCCACTTCATTCAGCCTTTCCTCACAGGGAGATGCTCCAGTCCTTTAGTCATCTTCGTAGCCCTCTGCTGGACTCTCTCCAGGAGATCCCTGTCCTTTCTATACCAGGAAGCCCAGAACTGGATACAGTATTCCCGGTGGGGCCTGAACAGGACAGTCACCAAGAAGAGTCAGAGGGACTTGGTCACAGTCTCCCATGGGATCCATCCCCCTGCTCCATCATCCTGCTCATGAGTCCAGACCCATTTAAGCTCTGTCCTGGACTTTTAGCCCCTATTAGTGTGATCTGTGCTACAAGTTTGCTTGTCTTTAGCTGTATCATACCATCTGCCTGGTCATGCACCCTATTGCTGTGCCTGAGCTGTGTGGTACCTGGTTTGACCTCAGACTTGTCACTTGCCTTGAAATTGTTGGACTAGATCTGACAAAAAGTAGCATTAAATGATTTGGCTTACATTCAGGGATGAGTCCTTGTCTTGCTTCAGATGTGACCATGGATTTTTGCTTTAATTTTCAAGATTGAGGAAAGCATAGTTTTCTTGGGGCTTGGCAAAGAGCTATGTACGAAAATAACATCATGTCTCAGAAATTACTTGTGATCAAGTCCTCTCTGGATCACAGTACTCCTTTCGTGAGCTGGAGGGCAAAATACTCTTCCTCAAGAGATGCGTCAGTCACAACAAATCTTCTCATAGCAGTCAAGAAATTCCAAATGAGACTTCTTAAGATAACCAGAGGTCAGGCAGGGGAGTCATTTACTTTTGTGACTTTGAAGGAGATTTTGAACACTGTATGAAACTGAAGCACGCTTCAGGCTTCAATCCACACTTTGATATTATTCAATCACACAGTCTTTTGTGCCCCTGCTTCTTGCAGAATCTAATTAGTTAAAATTAATGGATGGTGTTCTCATTTTCTTTAACTAGTCTACGTAGTTTTTCACAGCTCACAACAGCTTCAAATCTAGTCAACAGGCAGTCTGTACTTCAGCCAACATAGGATTTGTATTTCTTTCACTCTTTGACAGGTAACCTTGTTCTTATCAGATAGCTTGAACAGTGGACCATTAAGAATTTATTACTCCTTGCAGAAACTTGGCTGTGATAACAGAAGGCAAAACAGTCAATTTCCATAGGCCCAAACCAAAACCTGTCTTTTCTTTATGCATTTCATGTGAATCCTTTCTTTTTTTTTTTTTTTTTTTAAATAAAAAAGAGGCTCTTTAAACAGAGGGAGAACATAATCTAGTTATTCTGGTATTCTAATATTTATTTTTTTTTAGGAAAAAAATTAACAATACCAGTAATATCATAACTATTATTAAAGAAAGCAAGATCGTTTCAATCTATGTATTCTGTGAAGGCCATAGTACCAGGGAGAATAGTCCATAGGGTATTTTAATGTGAACTGCACGTTGACACGAAGTTTCTCGCTTTATAATTTTATATAAATCATATAATTTTATTCAAAGTACAAACAGCAGTCAGTAATAATGTTGCAGTTTTGCGTGGTGGGGTTCTGGTTGATGGGGGGCTGCAGGGGGTGGCTTCTGCAACAAGCTGCTAAAAGCTTCCCCTAGGCCCAACAGAGTAAACACCAGCCAGCTCAAGGCCGAACCTGCCACTGACCAAGGCTGAGCATGTCAGTGATGGTCACAGCACCTCTGGGAATCACATTTAAGAGGAAAAAAAAAACCCACAAACAGCTGCTTTTTGTTACAGAATCCCAAAATCACATAGAATGTCAGGGGTTGGAAGGGACTTCTAAACCTCATCTAGTCCAACCCATCCCCTAGAGCAGGAACACCTAGATTAGGTCACACAAGAACACGTCCAGGCAGGTTTTGAACCTCTCTGGACAGCCTGTTCCAGTGATCTGTCACCCTCACAGTGAAAAAGATTTTTCTTATGTTCACATGGAACATCCTGTGTTCCAGCTTGCACACGTTGTCCTTTGTCCTATCATTGGACATCACTGAGAAGAGCCTGGCTCCGTTCCCCTGACATACACTCTTTACATATTTATAGGCATTAATGAGGTTACCCTTCACTCTCCTCTTCTCCAAGCTAAACAGGCCCACCTCCCTCAGCCTTTCCTCATAAGGAAGATGTTACACACCCTTAATCATCTTGGTGTCCCTGCACTGGACTCTCAAGGAGTTTGATGTCCTTCTTGAACTGAGGGGCCCAGAACTGGACACAATATTCCAGAAGTGGTAGCACCAGGGCAGAGTAGAAGGGGAGAAGGACCTCTCTTGACCTGCTAACCACACCCATCTTAATACACCCCAGGATGCCATTGCCCGCTTTATCCATGAGGGCACATTGCTGGCTTATGGCCACCTTGCTGGCTTATGGCCATCAGGACCCCCAGGTCCCTTCTGCTACACTGGTCTCCAGCAGATCTATACCTGGGGTTGTTCTTCCCTAGATTCAATACTTTGCACTTGCCCTTGTTATATTTCATTAAATTTCTCCCTGCAAAATTTCTCCTCTTGTCACCAGAGAAGGGAATGATAAGATGAAAGTAACTCTGCAGACACCAAGGTCAGTGAAGGGCTGAGGGTGCAGAGATGCTCCAGGTACCAGAGAGAAAGATTCCTATGAAGAAGCAGGTTATCCTCTTGCAGCCCATGGAAGATGGTGGGGAACAAAGATCCCACCTGCAGCCCATGGACGACCCCAAGCTGGAGCAGGTGGAGACATGAAAGACAATGTGGCCTGCATTGGAGCATCTTCCTGGCAGGACCCGTGGAGAGAGAGGACCACGCTGGAGCAGGTCTGCTGGGGGAACTTTTGGCTCCATGGGGAACCAGGATGGACCTGTCTGGGTTTGAGAGACTGAGAGACATTCTATGATTTTATGACTGCACCCCATAAAAGTGACCCACTTGGGCAGCTGGTGAAGAGCTGAAGCCCCATGGGAAAGGAATCACATTGGAGAAGTTCATGGAGGACTGCCCCATGGGTTCATTATCATGAATAGGTTGAGTCTGCTAAGAAGGGAGGAGTGGGGGGAGGTCACACTTCTCATTATCCAACTCTGGTTTCCCTCTATGTGTGTGTGTGTGTGTGTGAAATAAATTAGATGCTTTTATTTTTTCTTTTTAGTCTATGTTGAGTCTGTTTTGCCCATGTCATTGATTGCAGGATGATCTCTCCCTGTCTTTATCTCGACTCCTAAGCCTCTCAATATATATTTTCTCCCCTGTTCAGCTGAAAAGGTGAATGATAGAGCAGCTTTGGTGGGCATCTGGCCTCCAGCCACGGTCAAACCACCACAAATATTTATCTAGCATTTATATAATATTTATGAACAGTTTTCTGCAACTTTCTTTGTCCAATACTACAGAAGATTAAGTAGGTTTGTGAGTTACTATGTGGTGATTTTTAACAAAATTTATGAAAGAAATGACCAGATACCTTCAGCTCACAGGTTCCTATTCAAAGAATTATTGAATACTTTAAATTGGAAGAGACCTTTAGTCCAGTCTCATCCTCCAACCAGAACTAACTCCACCAGTATTTTTCTGGTATTTTTCTGAACTGACTGAAGCTAGCATTGAAGATGTGATGATTATATCACAGGGACAAATAGATGCGGGGAGCTGCCTCTCTCATTTTTGGTATGGAAGTAAGGAACTACCACACATGATTTCATAGGAGGAAAAGTAACTGAGAATAATTGGAAGTTCCTCCTCTGGGGGCTGTTCTACTGTTTAACAGCTACAATGGGGAGAATTTAGGTCTACCAGATTAAACACTATCTCACTCTTGAGACAAATTCTACTCCCACAGGAATCTCACATGGAATTATTAACTGGTGTTTTCTCCCTGTCAGTATAGGAAAGCTGATTGTGCTTTATAAGGCTCCTTAACACAGGATTTTTTTATCCCCACATTCTCTTTGTTTCCCCATACTTTTTTTCTCCCTGTTCATCTTGAGCCCTCTGTTTCTTCACCCTTATCTCCTTCCAAAAAAAAAAAAAATCATCAAACTCAACACACCTCTAATATTTCTCCCCTATTGTTCCCTGTTTTGCCACATATATACCCAAATTTAATATTTCTGATATTGTTATATAGGTCATTTAGCCCTTACAGGATATTACTGGTTTGATTACCCTGACACTGGGGGTCTGACAGGATTGTTCTCCCCTAAAGACAGCCAATACTTGTTCCCAATTGTCAGTGAAATCTGACCACCTCTCACATAACTCAGGCATAACCATCTGTGAAATCTGGCCATTCCTCAGGGCACTTTCTGCAACTTTTGTCAGCTTCAAACTGTCTTATTCATTATGTTCAACGATTTCTCATGTCACATCCTCTAGTTTCTCATTGACTGTTCACTTAGCTAAATCTCAGGCTGTGCCCCAGCCATCCACCTGCACACCTTAAGAAAGCCCATCCATTAAACAGACAATTTTCTAGTGCTAATTTGACAAGAGACAGGAGACAGCTCTCTACAGCTGTTATGCTGCACTGGATTTTTTTAACTAGTCCTGTGGACTTTTTTATTGCATTTACATAAAACACATTCAGCTCTTTTTCTCACTGTATGAATTCAATTCTTGTTGTTTTGCATGGTATTCTAGTCTGGAAGATCATTGTGAGTATAGTGAACTCAGGTAGCAATCAGTGCAGTCAAACCATGCTCCTCAAAGTTTATAATGGCAAGAGCTGCCGATTTTCTGATTACCCTCAGACAGTTTTACATGCAAGTTCACAGAAGATGACCATTGAGCTTCTATTTGTCATCAGAGATCTCACATGTCCAGTGACAGAGCAAAAGGTTTTGGGAGCACGTAATCACTGCGTTTGTGGTTGGGAGGCGAAGAGAAAAAAACCCATTTTAAATAGTGAAAAAATAGACTAAGACAAACTAAAACCTCTGGAAGTGGGCTGCTTATTTATTTGAAAAAGGCATGTGCAATATTGCTGGAATTATGCATTTCATTTGAAAAGTGAGCGTTGTATGTGAACAGTGTTGGATGAAGGACTTTTTGCTCAGTCCTGGCTACTCAGTCCTTTGAATCCTGACCACTTTATGGACTAGACCAAGTGGCACAGTTGGAAACATTAGGCAGATTTATGAACATAAAAGCCCTTCCCTAAAGCATTTATGAAACTAAATAACTTGTTAGAGGTTGCTGCTAACCTCTAATGAGCCTCCCAAATTCACTAAATTCAGTAGTACATTTCCAACTTACAAAGTGTAGTGATTCTGTGAAAGGGATCTAGACTGTGCAATTAATCCGTAGCAACCAGTCAAAAGATTGGCAACAGAACACCACTAATACCTTGATGTGACAGACGCAGCACTATAAGGAAGGGCATGTTGGGTCAAATCTAAAATATACCTTCTTGGTGCTGATTCAAGTACCGTGCTTCTGCAGAGCAAGAGCAGCTGGAGGACTGAGTCTGCTTCCCTCATCTGCTTTTCAGCCATCTCAGAGCACCAAGCTGATGTATACATGGAAGCATCTTTTGCAACCACAAATTCTCACTCCCAATGGGGAACAATCAGCTCAGAGACATTCTACTTATACATGTAATTAGAGTTATTCTTCCCCTCATGTGCATCGCTTCATGTTTGCTAACAAGAATTTCATGATTCACTGTGTTGCCCAACCACCACCATGATGAGTTTCTGCTGGAGTGAAAAAGTAGACACTTTTTTACCATGCTGGTACCTCAGTATCAGCTATATAACCTTGTCAAATCACTGTTAGCTTCCTTTTCAGCTTGTTGACAAATGTATTGAACAGCATAAGCATAAGCCCAGATCCCCAAAGAAATCCACCTTACTCTACTCTCAGATCTGACCTCCACACACTTCACCCAGCACAACAAAAGTCCTCCCAAGATGTGGACGTGAGCTGATAGGAGCCAGAATTAAATCATGTGGCAATGTGTAAAGGGTGGAACATCCTTTACCCATTGCCACAAGGAAAGCCAGCAAGGAAATATTTGGCACAGAATAAGCACTTCATGTCTCAGTCCTGATCCTCATGGGAGACCAAGGACTGTGGTGGTTTAGCCCTGGCTGGAGACCAGACGCCCACCAAAGTCAGTCTATTACCCCCCTTCTTAGTTGGACAGGGGAGAAAATATATATTAAGAGGCTCAGGAGTCAAAATAAAGACAGGGAGAGATCACTCTGTCATTGATGTGGGCAAAACAGACTCAACACAAAGTGAAGAAGAGAGAAACTACTCTACTTTGTTACACTACACTACAACTACAAAGAACAGTCAAGAAAAAACAGATTTGGGAGCATGACCAGATCTTAAAACACCTTCCCCCCACCCCTCCATTCTAAGCAGACTTCTCTTTAGCCATGATCTTGCTCCCCTCTTTCCCCTGCTTGCGGTACAGGGGGGCAGGGACTGGGAAAAAATGGGATTCTCGGTTACTTCTTCATGAGCTGTTTTCCTCTTTCAGATGTTAAAACACCTCTAACCTCCACCCCCTCCCTCCCTTCTTAGCAGACTTCACTCTAGTCATGATTTTGCTCTCTTCTTCCCCCTGATCGCAGCACAGGGGGGCAGGGACTGGGAGATGGGGGCTTCGGTCAGTCCCTTGCAAGTTGGTTTCCCTCTAGGCTGGGGAGGGAGGGGGAGGCATTGATTCCACACCCTCCCCCTGCTGCACCATGGGGTCTCACCCACAGGAGATAGTCCTCCATGAACTTCTCCAATATGAATCTTTTCCCCAGGGCTTTATCTATTCACCAGCTGCCCTGGGGTGGGTCACTGCTATGGTGGGCAGTCATAAATCACAATGTCTCTCAGTCCCAGTCCTCTGTGGGGTCACCAGCCTCCCCCAGCAAACCTGTTCCAGTCCAAATCTCTCACTTGTCTCTGTGTCTCTGATTCTCTCCATGGCTGCGAGTGCTGGCAGGGCCTTGTTCCAATGTAGGGTCACAGCATCTCCTCTGTGTCTCCACCTGCTCCATCCAGCGTGGAGCCCCTCCACAGTAGGGTCTCGGCCTTTTCCATGGGTTTCTCCACGGGCTGCAGGGGTATCTTTCTCTCCGGCACCTGGGCCGCCTCCTCCCCCACCCTTTCCCGGCCTTGGTGTCTGTACAGCTCGTTACATCTTCTCGCTCCCTTCTCCGGTGGCAAAATGCAGCTGCTTCCGGGTTGTTTTCTCCTATATGTGATTCTCAGAGGCGCTCGACTGTCTCTCGGGCCGCAACTTTGGCCTTGAATTGCTCGTTGTTTGTAGTTTAGGCTGGCAGAAAACTCTAACTGCTGCTTAAAGAAACTGTCTCAGCAGCACAGCCTCACAAAACTGCAACATTCCACCCCTGGGAATTAAATGCCTAACACCAGGATATCAAAACTCATGGATTCAATAGAGACACAATGTGGTGCAATAAAGTCTCCTTCTTCTCCCTCTAACTTTTTTGTGCTCCACAGAATACAAAACCTCTCTATCTCCCTCTACCTTGCCCCCTTTGCACTAATATCCTATCTGCCCCGAATGCAGAAGGTACCTTTCCTTTCAAAGTCATTCTGACATGTAACTCACCTCCAAGGAAGTCATCCCTAATTATTTCTGACATCTCCTGCTCCTGGAGAAGGATTGCCTGCTAAGACTTGTCTACTTTTCTTATTATTATTATTATACTGCTTAGTCTAATAAGAAATTAGTGCTTTTAGGCCTTAACATGTTGATATCTTTAGACCAACATATTTATAACAAATTGCAATACTTTGTTTTGCTTTTTTGGTTTTGCTTTTGCTTTTTTGGTTTAGCTTCCTGATGTCTGCAGGCCATGCAGCTGGATTGTCATATCTCCAGTCTTGATATAGCTCTAATATTTCCCAGCTGTCTTGTGTGCATAGGCAAAAGTCATGTACATATGCAGAAGTTCACATACACCAGACCCCAGACTGTCTGCTATGCAGAATATGAATCCTGATCAGAAGAAACGCTTGATTATCTTTCATTCCCATGAAAAGCTGTCAGATAGCAAGCGCAGGCATCCTGTTTCTCAGAGGCAGTGAATGAAAATGGGAATTAATACTCTTATTTAATATACTGAAAGGCACAATGGAGCTGCAAGTTCCGTATGTTCTTCATTATGAAGTTCATTTGCTTAACAGCTTACAAAGAACTTCAAAAGGAACATATGACACAAAGGATGCTGACCTTCCATGTCCTTTTGAAAGAGGTCAGAGGTTGAGCAAAGTAACTGCACTTTTTCTCCCCTACCTTCACTCAGAAGAAATGTAAATGGAATAAGCAGCTACAGCTATGTTCAGGTACATATCAGGACTAGAAGTGCCAGCCAGGAACTAGATTATGAACAGTAGCAAGCCAAGTGCCTTCCAGATTCCCAGGAAATGGCTGTCCAGACAAATACACATTTCCTAGCACTGTCTGAAATGAAATGAACTGTCATTAGGGAAAACAATATTGATATAGGAATTATTTGTGCACCAAAAAAATCCCTTGTAGTCTTGTTTATTCATATGCCTTTAAATTGCTATAATGTTTGGAGATTTTTGGTTTCAATTTTACCACTGGTATGTAAACATGTTGCTCTTTAGCATTCAGAAATACAGAAAGTAAGGGCAGATGCAAAGGCATCTTGAAAGATATATCATCCTTTCTAAGCAGAATTTCAAGAATGATAAAAAAAAAAACAGATAACTGTTGGGTCAGTACTTTTATCCTCAGTTAAAAGTCTTACCTGTATTGTATTTACATTGTTTTACACTTTTTGTCCACTTGAATTGGCTTATGGGCTTATGTACTCAACATTTCCAGGAAATGAAGCATGAAAACCAGTCCTGTGCTGAGGTACCTCAATCACAATGGAAACCAATATAAGATCTTCATTTTACTGACACAAATAGATTAAAGTAACAGTTCAGTTGTTTCCTACTTGTTTAATTTTTCAGCTTCAAAAATATCTTTCACAGGCAAGTTTATTTATGAATGACATCTTTTGTTTCCTATCCTGTAAAAATAATTTTACAGTTAAGTGCACTTTAGGACAATATTTAGACAAACAATAGCACTGATAACAGAAAATTGTAAAAAGGCACAGTCCTTGATCAGACTGCTGAAAATGGTCTTCACTGGGATAGCATCAAACTAACACAGATAGAAGAGATAGAAGGGAACTAATTCCCCATTAGCTTGTTTCTCCTACAACACTGCCAAGTCCCTTGCTGCCAGAACAAAGCCACAGCTCCTTTGCAACTTTCTGACCCCGTGTAGTAGATACAGGGAGCCAGACATCTCATATCAGGCATGAAAATAATATTATGTGATAAACTTTTAAGATAACATGTCTGGAATTCCCACCATAGAAAAGCTCTTGGGATCAGAGTGGTTTTCTTTCTTCCCTGAGATGCCTCTTGAAGACATGAGGGAAAAGAAGTGAAAAAGGACACAAAACTTTAGAAGACATGATATGCTTTAACTTTAGGTACTTCATCCCACAAAATCCTCATTTGAAAACTGAGATTAATGGACAAGACATTAGATGGCCCTAAAATTGTCTGGAATAATGTTCTCAGAACCTTGTGATCAATGTCCAGCTGGAAGATAACGAGTGAAGTGAGATTCAAACTGGTGCCCATAAGGTTCAACATTTTCATCAGTGGCCTGGATGGTGACAGATTCCATCTTCAGCAAGTCTGTAGAGAACACTGAGCTAGGGGTATGGTTATAGAACCACAGAGTCATAGAATCATCAAGGTTGGAAAAGACCTTAAAGGCCAACCATTAGCTCTACACCACTGTAACCACTAAACTATCTCCCAAAACACCTCATCTACACATTTTATGACTTATTTCATAAATACAGTAGCCCAGGAGCTCCATGCCTCCAGGACCAGCTAATTAACCGATCAGTAGCAAGCCTGAGCACATATTGGCCACAGGCACCTGCACACACACATGTGTGACTGACACAAATATACATAAACACACATCTAGCCACACAAATCAGTGCATACATTCATCCCACACACAAATACAGACAGCACCAGTGACCTTGTTCTGTTCCCCTAGCTGGCTGAGGAAGATTTGGCAGAGACTGGGAGGACCGTATGAATGCTGCCTACACAGTTTGAAGAGAAAACTACAAAGTAAAGGAAAAAAACCCATTTCACTGTAGTGTCAGGCAATATGAGAAATAGAAATAGCTTCATTTGGCAGCCCGAGTGCTTCGCCAGGAAGCAATGCAGCACCAGAACAGGTTGCCCAAGGAGAGGTTGAATATGCACAGCTGGAGACTTTCAAGTTGTGGCTTGGCAAATGTCAGGTGACACAGCCTAGAGTTGTCCTGCTTGAGAGGAGGAAGTCAATGAGCAATAAGCCAAGAGCAGCCATCAAAGCAGGGCATCCCTAGCCCACCAGCTCCCAGTCCCACAGTATCCCTGCAGGACAAGCAAGGCAGGAGGGAGGGACAATCAAAGTGAGCCAAGAGTCCACACAGGTGGCAAGGCAGGTCCAAGATCAGCCTGCAGGTCACCACCCAGATGAGCAGGGACATGTCTGGAGACCAGCACTTCTACAGCATCACTCAGGCAGGGGCTGAAGGCCCCAGGCTCAGCTTGAAATAAGTCTCCAGGGCCATGGGCAGGGGAGAGGGGGGTCCCAGATGGGGCTAAACATTTCCCTCAGTGCTCCCTCTGGTGGGATGCTGAACTGAAACCCTCCAGAGGTCTCCAAAGAACATTTTCATATTTCTTTAGATAGTCCTTAGTTAATCAGGGGTAGTGACTGGGTAACTTCCATCATTGTTCTTCTAATCTGTTGAATTTGGATGAATCTGGATCCATGGAGCAAGCCAGAGAACAAAATTTCTCTTACCTTTTTTCCCCTCCCCCAAGGTAAGCTGGGAAGAGCAGAGAACCTGCCTAATCTGATTTTCATAAAGTAAATCGGATTATGAAAATGGAGAGTGCTTGCTAATGCAATCAGCATTTCAAAATATGTATGATTTTAATGAACAAACATGACAAAAGGTTCCTAATTATGCTTTTAAACTTACATTCATCTTCAACTTTCTGTATTCCCATAGTGTCTGTGATATAATTTCTCTGCTAAAATATATATTTTCTGTTGTATTCCCTGTTGGCTTTTTCTCTGACCCAAAAGTGCTTGGTCATTCAGTTGGGAGAAATGAAAGCAGTATCAATTTAAGTTTTTTACATACCCAAGCAGCAACTATAAAATAAAAGAATGACCAAGTAAACCATATGAGAAAGTAGACCTTGGTTTCATCATTAAGGTAGTATACACAAAGGCAAAATAAATACCTCTGAGTGATCAACTACTCAAAATTCTTGTGAAAGAGAAGGGAATAAAAAGCGATTATGAGAGATGAAAACCCGATCTGTAGTGGTGTGTGAAAACATTTGCATAATGAGGGGCAGAAAGGGAGCCATGATGAGATGCAGGCAAGTTTGGGACTACATGAAAAGGGAAGTGTGTATGAGATATGCCAACAAAACAATGCTGGTTTCAGCTGGGATAGACTTAATTTTCTTCTTAGCAGCTAGTATGGGCATATATTTTGAATTTGTGCTGAAAATAGTGTGGATAATACAGAGGTGTTTTAGTTAATACTGAGCAGTGCTTACATAGAGCCAAGGCCTTTTCTGCATTTCACCCCACCTCACCAGCAAGGAGGCTGGGGGTGCACAAGGAGTTGGGAGGGGACACGGATGGAATAGTTGACCCAACTGACCAAAGGGATATTCTATACCATACGACTCCATGATCAGCAATAATAGCTGGGGGAAGAAGGACAGGGAAAGCATTTTGAGTGATGGCATTTGTCTTCTCAAGTCACCGTTACACATGATAGAGCCCTGCTTTCCAAGAGATGGCTGAACACCTGCCTGCCCATGGGAAGTTGGGAATGAATTCCTTGATTTGCTTTGTTGGTTTGTGTGGCTCTTACTTTCCCTATTAAACTGTCTTTATCTCAGCCCATGAATTCTCACACTTTTACTCTTGTGATTCTGCCCCCATCCCACTGTGAGGGGCATTAGTTGCATGGGGCTTAGTTACCAGCCACCACAAATCCTACTGTCCTGCAGAAAAGGCCACATTCAATGAGAAGCAAAAAACCAATGAGATGCAAAAGAGAGAAAATATTTTCTGAGGAGATACAGAAGGACTGGTGATACCTAAAAATAAACAAGTGTGCAAAAATGAAAAGTAAAACCTTTAAAGGTTATAGGTGAGTAGAAAAAGGCACTATGAAAAGGAAAAATCATAATGAAATGCAAGTATGTAAGAAGAGGAAAAAAGTGAAAGAAATGCAGAAGCCTCACAGGCTGCTGTGTAAGAAAGAAAAAATGCATAAAGAAGAGGAAATAGAGATAAAAGTAAATACAATTTTATATAAAAAAGAAACATAACAGCCTTGGAAAAGAATATTCAGGGTAAGGAGACCAAAGTAAGAGATTAAATGAGGTAAAAACAAAATGCCATAGTGTGATACCAAAACAGCCATACGGCTTTGAAAGTAAAAATGAAATAATGCAACATAATGGCAAAGTCAGAACTAAGAGACGCAAGAATACATGCAAGGGGAAGTGAGGGCATGTCACAGGAAAGTTAAAATGGATGTTGAGCTATGGGGAAAAAAGCATGTGAAATTAAAATGGACACTGAGTTTAAAAAAATGAAATGCTTCAATGAGAGGTGAAAAGAAAAATATAATAAGATGTGCAATTTAAGACCTAATCAATTATACAAAAAAAAAACCCAAAACACGAAACACAGAACCCTGCAGTAAGAACATACGTAACAAAAGGAAAACCTTAAAAGGATACAATGGGATGATAGAGAACTGGATGATGAGATGAGCAAAAATCGCATCTGGTGCATATGAAGCTGAACTCCTAAGTGGAAAAATGCAGCATAAGCAATTCAAGAGACTTGTAAAATGGAAATGTGTAAATGGCATTTTAAAGACAAATAGGAAACAAGATGTGAATAATGGAACTGTGCAATGAAATCGCAAAAAGATATAAACATTAAATGAAGGGACTCAAAAATCTAAAATGGGTAATGTTGTACAACAGAGGTAGTCTGTAAGTTTAAAAAAAAAACAAACCAGGTGATTCATTCAGAAAAACTTCTAAGGAAAATTTAAGCTTGGTGAGAGACAAAAAGGACAATTCGTTCTGAAAGGGGAAATTCATAAGGAAATGCAAAAATAAAAATGCATAAAAAAGAAGGAAAGCATGAATATTCAAAATTGGAAATGTGTTGTGAACTGCAAACATCTGAAGCATGTCATTAGAAATAAATCAAGCTGCATAATTGCATGCATTAGGGAAAGTGCAGAAATAGCTCTGGAAAAGAAAACATAGAAAAAGATGCACAATCTGAAAAGGAAATGTGTCAGGATTTGCAGATATGAAAATGTATGCCAAGAGGCACAACCATCCCCAAGCTTGAAAAAATACAAGAACGGAAGTTCATTATCCATTCATTATGAGAACCTAGTATGAGATGCAAAAATGAAATTTGCAATATAATACCATTCAAAAGCACAACAAGATATTAAGATAGTATTCTTACTGTGGTACAAAAGCAAGCCAGTTTATTCAGGTGTAACAAAAAATTACAGATTTGAAAAATCACAGTAAGATTCCTGTAGGGATATATGAAATTTATCATGAGATGTTAAGAAGGTAACTGGAGAACAGAAGGAAAGGGAAAGGCATGGGAAAATCTGAAAGCTCGTGCTCAGAATGCTACACACAGTCTGTAATGGGCAGCGAAAAGGAAATTGACTAATAAGCGATGATAGATGAAACTCCTAATTAGATCTAAAAGTACATAATGAGACGCTGAAGCAAAACCAAGCAGTGAAATAAAAATTAACATGCAGAGCAAAAACCGAAAGTGGAAACTGGAAATGAGATGCAAAAAAGCATTCATATTGAGATGGAGAATCAAAAAAAATGGGTAATGAGATGTGACAATGAAAACTCATCGTAGGATTTGACGTTGGAAATGCATAGGAAGTTGAAAAATTTTAATAAACCGTGGAATACAAAATCTGAAGTGATAGGCAAAATCTAATGATTGCCAAAACCAGAAATGCACCTTTATCATCATTGAGGTAATACCAAGTAAGATGCAAAATTAAGTAGTGAATCGTGTGGTGCAGTAGGGAAAATGCAGAATGAATTATGAAAGATTAAATGCATGATGAAATGCAGAAAGAGCAATCCATAACGAGTAGTCAAAAATCAGTGTTTGATGGGAAGCAAACCCCCATGTGTACAGTGTAACATGAACACTGAAATCCACAGTGAGGGTCTGGAAAATGAGTAATGAGATGTGAAATCAGAAATAAAATCATTTGTGATAACGATCATTCGTGATGACAAGCACTAAAATGCTAATGCAGCATGGCACGTGAAATGCCAAAGGAGACACAACAGACGAGGTGCACAGTGGAATATGGAAACAGAAAGATATAATGAAGTGTGAAAAAGAAAGCATGTACCAACACAGGAAACGTTCATAATAAAACATGCCTGGCAAATCATCTTGACTGAGCTGAAGCACGGAAAGCAGTGTGAAAATGGAACGCTACGGGTGTTGAACTGTCAAAGCTGAAACATGCAAGAGGGTCAGAGCAGGAATTGCACTCAAATGTTTGAACAGCAGGGTTAATTACAAAGACACTGTCTGTTGTAGGGTTATTTTGCTTTTTTCCTTTTACTTTTGGGCTTGCCCTACTTGCCTCAAGTCAGATACAGGAAGGATCCAACCCTCCGTTCACACATGAGCTCTTGACTTCCAGTGATAAAGTTTCATAATGTGTCACCTTCGTTTTGTGTGGCATCATCTCTTGTCATGTCATAGCAATAGGTTCCACTGGCAGTTGACTTAGGAGAATCAGCCTTTGGGAATTCTCCCCCAGGCATGTCAAGGCCACCAAGCAGCTTATTAGCTGGAGAACAGCTTCAACCTTGAGGCATTTGTGCCCAGGCCCACTAACAGAAATGTGGATGACTTCATTAGGTACATGTCTGCAAAGAATCAGACAATAGGTACACAGTGATTTTGAGCATATTAATAGTGCATACAAACAACACACTCAAGTGCTTAAAGAGGAACGAAACAAGCGTACTACACTTTTACTACCTCATGCTCACTACCTCATTAGTTCTGCCAGGCAATATATATACACACACACAAGGCTAAATTCCCCAAGCAGCAACAGTGCATTTGGCCTGAAGCATGCTTGCAAGCCTTGTGAGGGTGCTCTGTTGAAATGGAGGGTCTGCTTGGCCCTGACAATGCCTTCTGTGATGCACCCAGCCATTGGGCTGTGACCTTCACTTTCACCTGTATCTAAAAATATTTCATACTAAAGCATCCCTGTTCTGTAGAACATACCCCCGGCATTGTCTCATGCCTCCAGGATAACTCCATCCCATGGGTAACTCATTTTTGCCAAGACTCTGTAGCACAGGCGGGTTGCTTGTGCAGGAGTCTCATCACCGTCACAGAGGTGATGCAAAGAGGGAAACCTCTCAATCGATGAGAGGGACAAGACTTGGATCATGGAAGACATATGACAGGGAGGCTACACAGCTACAGGCAGGGTGGGAGCACACTTTACCTCAGCAATGATGAGCAGAAGGTTCTCCTGGGATAAACATGGGGATGCAGAAGCAGAAACTCCATCTGACCCATACAAGGCCACCTTACCCTTAAGCTAAGTACTTCACAGGCTGGTCTGGAAACACACACCAGAAATGCAGTGTACCACCAGCTGTCACCCCTGGCCAGGTGGTCCCCTCTTGAGAGGTCACTTCACTGAATACATGCAGCCCATCTTCCCCATCACCAGCCATGAAAAAGCCACTGCTCAGAAATGATATCAAAGCTTCTCCCATTATTTCCATTTGGGGTGACTTTTTGGAGAAAGGGTCTCAAACTCTTCAATGGACCTGGCTAAAGTAGAAGAGGGCAGTGTTAGCACTGACCTTGCTTTGTGAAAGAGTTCCAGCTGATGAGCAGAGAAAACAGCAAAGCCCTCACATGTTATCTCTAGGGTATTTCCTTATTTTAGTATCTGGCACTAACAAGAAGTGCTCCATCATCTTTGTAACTGCCCACTAAGATGTAGGGAGAAATTAGATTATCCATCAGACTCACGTTTGTCAGAGCCCCTTAACATCATACGCTTCCTTAAGTCATATGTTACAGGTCTCTGATCATCTCTAAGTGATGTCATATGCAGCTAGTTACTTTATCTTATTCTAAATGCTATGCCTTGGGTTACTAAAGGGGTTGCAAATAAATGACACACCTTTCTTTCTTGCAGTTGCCTGAGGTCAAAAGACCAGTGTATAACTGAAGTAGTTGTTTGTCATAAACGAGACAAACATACATCATGGAAAAGGCCTCTGCCTTGAACCATCTTCCAAAGGCAGGTCTGCCTCAGATCCAGTTTGAAAACAGAATAAGGAGTTTCTTGAGTTCTAGAAGTGGTGGCTGAAGGACAGCTGTCAGGAATGTGTCTGAGCACATACATCTTACACAATGACTAGAGACACCTTGCCCCATAAGGTCAGGACAACATTCAGTCTTAATTTGGAAGCTAACAAATTTTGAAGTGGCCTTCTTGGTGGAGCTTTGCAGTCATTAACATCACATGCTTTCGCACCAGTTTCATTGGAAGGGAATGGTTTAAGAGGGGTTTTTACTAAGGAGGGGCTTGTATCTCCTCGCTGCTGATGCTTCTCCTTTTCTAAGTGCCCACATACATTCAATCCAACCCGTAATTTCTTGAAAGGAGCAAGAACATTTGAAATTTCTTTCATCTCAGACCTCCCCAAAAAAATGAAAAACATGTTATAGGAAGCTGGCTGTCATCTAAGCTTCAGGGAGAACTCCAGCTGACTGCAAGAAAATCAGGATTTCACCCATAACACTGCTTCAGAAACTCTGATCCTTCTAGTACAATAACCTGTGAAATTAGATCTGACAAGAGGCAAAACCCTCAATGGCATTAAGCTTATTAGACTGATTTAAAAGCAAATGTAATACTGTGATTAGTGTATATTGCATGCATTAAGACCGTAATGAATAAGAATACAATCAGTTGCCAGAAGCAGCTGGTAACTTAGGGTTTTTTCACTGTAGAGTCAATCCAAATTACTCACTGAACACTAGAACACTCTAAAACCGGGTAATGTTTTGGATGAGAAAGAACACAAAAATTCGGGCTCTAATAGTAAAGATAATAAAACTAACAGCTGAATAGTATAGAGGTACTGAATGCAAATATACACTCCATTATCTTTACACAGCATGCTTCCCTTCTGTATATCCTGCAGCCTCCATTTATACTATCTAGTAAAAGAGCATTGCAACCACACTCAGTCAGCTACAGAAAATGCTCACAGGTTATTTTAAATAAATAAGCCTTCAGTAGGACTCAACTCTCGTGGTGCAAGACGCATTTTGTCAGAGCTAAAGAGCAACGTGAGGATTGCATCTCCTAGATACAGACTCTGCCACACAGTTGGTTAGTGAGTGTTCTGCTTCATGATAATGTTGAATAAGTTCCCTTTTTTGAGAAAATCAAAATGTCATTACGGAACAGCCTCCTTGTTTTAGCTACATGTAAGCCATCCTTATGTGTTCTCTGGCCACGTGCTACTTCTCCTGTAAATAAAACAGGCCAGAATCTAGGAAAGGCACGTGCAAACCTCATATAAACCTCCACATAAACTTTAAGGGCCTGTCATGACAGATTTTGTTCGTAACTCCTGTCTAGCTCAACAGTTTGTTTTTCTTCTGTATGGTGCTTTTGTGGTTCTCCTCTAGGACGTTGCTTGGGTGATACTTGGCAGCTCTACAGTCAACTGAAACTGAACAGAAAGTTGCACCAATGTCAGAAAATGCTTCAGAACCAGAGTCTTTGGCTGGATGTTCCTGACTGAAGCATATGGAATATGCTTTTGCCCTCTCCTGTATTTTAAATTGTCATGTTATTGTGAATCAAGGGTGAGAAGAGGCCGGTATTAAACATGTCATCCTCTGATGCATAACCTAACAGTGTTCCAAGTGAGTTTACACTGGCTGGCAAAGATCACTTTGAATCTGATTTAAAATGAGTGCAAGGAGTTCTCTAGTGGCTACACACTGAAGAAACAGCGTAAGTAAGAATTACAGTTCCCGTAGTAGTCATGACTCCCACCGTGCACATTGGATGCTTCCACTAACACTTTATTGCAAGTGGGGACAGGCTGACTTTTAATTTTTCATGCTCAGAAATAAGTAAAAAATGCAATATTTAGCATGTAGTTAAGATTGACTAACATTTTTTGTTATAAAACTTCTTTACCATTAATCACAATTTTGTGAATCTTAAGCTGTCTGGGCTTGAAACCTCTCATTTACTCGCTTGCTGCAACTGGCTGATATCTTTTTCATTTTTAGCTCATGTTATACAGCCATTTCCAAGACAATTTACCCTAGTCTGATAATAATAATAATAATAGTAATTAAAACCGAAAGAACCAAAAGAAAAATCCCTTCTTATAAATGTTTCTTTTAAAATCTTTAGCACTCCTGCAGATGAAGGAGTTGCTACAGTCACTACGCATGCAACAAGAAGGGCTTTTTGGCTCTGAAAGCTGCCCAATTACATTCAAATTATAATTCATTGGAAATGATAAATTAGAAGTTCACACACATTCCAAGGCTTTAAAGTTGTCTAAAGATGTGGCCATCACTGAGCATGGCCCATCCTTTTGCTGTTTTACATATCAAGTGAACAGCGACCGGTCACCGAGCCACAGAGCAGGTCCATCCACACACATCATCTTGCTTCAGCGAGGGATGAAAGGACTTTCCCTGATAATCTTCCTCCCAACTGCCAAAACATGAAGTCCCTGTTTGAGTTTCCCAGTGCCTCCTCTGATGGCAAAGAGAATGAGGAGGCAGACTCTTCTTCTTCTGGTCTGTTGTGCACTGGGAACAGGACTCCTAGAAATAGCGTCAGGAACAGATTCTCAGCATCTCTCTGCAGACATATGGGAATACCACCAGCAAAACATATGTCTCTCATTTTGTTAACGGCAACTTCATGTACAAGCACCCCTTTTAACAAAGGGATGGAGGACTGTACTGTGGCTCTTCAGGCCCCCAGCCAGCCAGTGACTCATGCTTTAAGGGGGCCTGAGTTCTTTTTAAATATTTCGCTCTAAATTCTAAGGCAAGAAGTCTAATTACACTTTATGCTTTAGTGCACTTAGAAGAACAGCATGATTTGGAAATGTCTCTTTTCATAATATGGCTTTGTAGAACATATTTGAAAGTGACTGCTTTCCTAAATGCAAATGTATGAATTCCTCTAATTATATAACTGGGGGAAAAGAGGCTTTTTATAGACTGCCAATATCAGAAGAAACTATGAGAGGACAGGATGGCTTCTCCCAGTATTCATTTTTAGTATCTTTTCTATTCCAGTTCTAAATACAAATGGCCAGTGAGATTGCCAGAACTTTCTTTCTGTTATTTAGTAAATAGATCTCACTCTTCAAAAAAAAAAAAGCAAACCAAAAAAAAAAACCCAACACAATTTCAAGCTTCAGTCTGTCGATCCTAATTATGCAGCATTGTCACAATGAAGTTGGGAGCCCCGAAACACCACCACATGTAGTTCAGGGAAGCAGAAGGAATGTCTCCAGGACTTCCTATTACAAACCTTAACTTGTCTTTATCCTGACAGGTAAATAACATCTCTGTAGTAAGTACAGCATCTGATTGCATGAAAAAGCTGTAATAGAAAGTTTATTTTTAGTTTCTTTTAATGTAATTTCACAGCAGGAAACTGGAAAAACAAGCATCATGGTCGCATCTGAGCTTCTTTAGAATATGATTTAGCGACTAAAACAGTTTCTACCTGGCTGTTTAGAGGCAGAAGCATCACCAGGAGTGAATCTAGAGACCTTTACTCAATTTTCAGGGGAGGGGGGGTGTGGAGCTGGCAGGGTCCACTGCAACTTTTATTTATAATTCTCCAGGGAATTCATCTGCAATCAGTCAGCCCCCAGCTGTATCACTGACCCTTCTGTTGACAGTATCAGGCAGAAAAAGATGGTCCGCCTATCTTTCCTAGCTGCAGGATGAGACACGGCTGTAGGTATGAAGAACTCGAGCTGAATGTTTATCATGTGGGTACCTGTGTATCAGAAAGAGACACTTAGTCTTTACACAATTTGCACTAGTGAAGAAGGCCCAGTTTCTTGGCTCAGGTACAAATGGGGTCTGAACAGCCCCTAAAGAAGCTGTCAGTCCTGCTCCTGCATCCTTATCTTCCAGCTGCCTCTCTTCCTGCTATCACACTGTTTGCTGTCATCTGTGCACTTAAACTCCCATTTAAACTGCCAGTCATCAAGATTTTCACAGCTGGAGACCAAGTCTCTTCAGGTCTCCGGGTTAACCCTGTCTCATCCTGCTACCCCTGTAATTTGTAGCAATATGACAGAAAGCAGAACAGTGAGAGGTTTGCTCTGCAGCTCAGCGTATCTCTGCTTTCATGGTAGATCTGCATTTGCAAGGGATTCTCAGCATATAAATGGTCCTTCCATTGAGAAATTGGCTTGGGTAACAGAAAGTTATGTCTCGAGCAGAGTGTGTAGACTCAGATAAATTGTTTTGTTTGGTTTACTGTGGACTGGATACAAATGATCACTTATTAAACACAAAATGGGGATAAGGAGGGGACCGGTCTCTGCACGACTTTGAGCAGGTGAACTGATAGCACAGTGGCACCAAAAGCTGGCACTGGCAGGACCTGCTGCGTCTGGCAGCCCAACAGAGGCACAGCAGCCACAAGTCCAGGCCCCACATCCAAAAGAAGAGATGGACCCCTTCTGTGTCCCATGGTGCTCATCCAGGGCAGACCCTGGAGTCTAGCTGGAGGATCCCAGTGTGCCCTGGCCTGACAGTCTCACTGGCACCCCCAGGGTCATGGCCAGATTCCCTTCCACTCTGCAGGGAGATCGCAGAGACACACTGAGCACTAGTGACAGTATTGACATGTACACTGCTTGCATCATTTACAGGGTTCAGCTCAGAGGTGGATACAGAGACACCCAGAAGTGTATACGAGTGTCTCTCAGCTCTAGGTAGGAGATAGCATCAAATCCTTCATAGAATGGTGTGACTGAAATATCAATATTTTTCTTTCCCAAAGGCTCATAGTTTTCCTTGTACAGGTCAAGCCCTGCTAATTGACTTCATAAAGGCTTAAATTCTTTCCATAAATTGGTGAAATCCCTTTGCAGATATTTATTTCCCATTGTAACTGGATGGGGGTAGAGTATTTGAGAGTGAAGGAGCAATATTGAGCCTGGGAAAGGAGAGAAGAAGGTTTTTTTAATGACATTTCTCCCTCCTGCTGAGTGGAAGGAGTGAGTGAGTGGCTGGGTGGGAGTTTGACTGTTGGCTGGGGTCAACTCACCACAGCTTGGCAATGTCTTGTTTGTCACGTTGCATCTGTACTCCTTCACATTTGTGAAGATGGGCCTTTTATGGGCTGATCACTCTCCTGTGATAAGCCTGAAAATAGTCTAGCGGGATATTATTGGGGTTCCCCATAACCACCACTGTTCCTTTGTGCAGCTTTGTGTATGTGAAGACAAACTTTTACTGACAAAACCTGGCACTTCCTATCTATTCCCTGAAAGGCAACTCTTCCATGTCCTATGCTTCAATTCATGCAAGAACAAACCTCTTAAAGTCAGTACCCCTAAAATATTCTCGGGTGGTTTTCTGTGTCTATTCTTAACCTTCCCTTCTCTGCCGCAAATTTCCTCAAATTTCTCTTCCATTGATTCATTACTCATTCCTGGACTCCATTTAACCTAACAATGGAGAATAAAAATCTCCCTCTTTCCCCAGCAGGCACCACAGAATGGTAGATCATTTCATAACTTCCAAGTCTTATTTCTCTAAGGAATAAGCAAGAATTTCCTTCCCAGCCAAATCATCAGCACTGGCTATTTAAGTTAGGCAGTAAAGGCTGTACCCTGATAGCAGGGTGCAGCCTGTGAAAGCATTGGCCAGGTACAAGCTTCCAGTCCCTTTAGGACAGACTCCAGTTGCACTATTTGCAAGACTTGTTACTTTCCCATGTTCTTCAGACTTTTTTCATTGTGGACCAAATCTTTTTGGTCAAATAGTAATATGTGCATCTATTCATTTTCTTCATGCCTTCAAGATGCATTACAGCAGCAATAGATAGCGATTTTCCTCCTAGGCATGAACATGAGGTCACCGGCATGCAGCTTTTTGTATGTTAACTGCTTCCTATAGGTTTGGATGCCTGGGAAGTCATAAAGCCAAGGGAGGGCTGAAAAGTAGGAAATCATGATAGAAACATGTCTAACATATTCCAGCAGATAAACTATGCTACCATAATCCCAGTCTCAGGAGTGATACAATAAAAGCATCTGAAGGGGCACTTATCCACGGTTCAGTGAAAGATATTTATATGCTCATACAAGGGGAGAAAGCATTGTCCTTGATGTAAAACATTATTCATAAGTATGTATTTTTCAATATATCCTTTGCTATCTGTTCCTAAAATATGTCTGAAAACTAAACATGTGAAGGAATGTTTTTTCCCTGTCTGCCTTTTTCTTTCTTCTATAGCATTGTTGAAGATGTGACTTATTTCTAGAGTGGTATAATACAGTTATGACATTACCTTTGGGTCGTCATCGTCTCTAAGGAATAATTATTGTGATTTTGTCCTTGAGTATAATAACATCAAAGCTCCCTTCCAATATGTGACTCAAGTATGAATAAGATAAAACTGCTGTTAAAAAGTGGAATTTTTTTAACCTCATATTATACTATGAAAAGAACTGGAAACAAGAAAATGTTACTATAATACCTTCCATAATAGACTTCAGTTTCAAGTTAACACTGACATTTCTAACACTACATCCTAGAAAAGGAAATATGAGCGTATATTAAGGCATACAGGAGAAGACTACTTTTTGGAACACAGACTTTTCTAGTGCTTTCTTTTCCATTTCTGCCTAGTGAACTGTGAATTGTTGAACTTTTGTAGTGTGGTGTCATGATTTAGGCCCAGCCACAAACTAAACCCCAGGCAGCTGCTCTCTCACTCCCTGCCAGTAGGACAGGGGAGAGAATTGAAAGAGTAAAAGTGAGAAAACTCGTGGGCTGAGATAAAGACAGTTTAATAAGCAAAGCAAAAGCCATACATAAAGCAAAACATGGAATCGTTCGCCACTCCCCAGGGGCAGGCAGGTGTTCAGCCATCTCCAGGAAAGCAGGGCTCCATCACGTGTAATGGTGACTTGGGAAGACAAATGGCATCACTCCAAAGGCCACTGCATCCCCTTCCTTCCTCTTCCCCAAGCGTATTATAAACTGACCATGACATAATATGGTATGGAATATCCCTTTGGTCAGTTGGAGTCAGCTGTCCTGGCTGTGTCCCCTCCCAGCTTCTTGTGCACCTCCAGGCAATCCACTGGTAGGACCGTATGAGGAGCAGAAAAGGCCTTGGCTCTGTGTAAGCACTGCTCAGCAATAACAAAAAAACACTTCTATACAACAAAAACATGTTTATATTAACAACACTGTTTCCAGCACCAATCCAAAACACAGGCCCAACCCAGCTGCTATGAAGAAAATTAAGTCCATCCCAGTTGAAACCAGGACACATCAATAGGTGCACCTGAAGTAGAGTTGTACTTTCTAGCTTGAAGAGGAATACGCAGAGGCAGAAAATCCATTCTGTGAGACAAGACCTTACTGCAGTAATCCAAGATTATTGCCCCAACTCTGTATCCCAACTTGAGCCTGATTTTTCTTCTTCCTACCAGTTAGCTGAACAGAATATGCTTCATTAGAGCAGTTTCAGCTCCCAGTCTAGTATCACCCCAGACTGCTCATGAAGGAGGTTTTGCACATCTAAGCTATAACCTATCATGTCTTCATTGCTCTCTTTTCCTGCATTAGGTAGGTGAGAATTAGCGTGGGTGTGCCTTCTCATATTTCATTTGCTTCATGGATCTTCCCTGCATATTGACCTCAGGAGAAAAACACTGATAATTGAACACTATGGAACCAGAAGGCCTCCATAGGTTTGTTCCCTGTTTTTATATACAGCAAATTTCTGAAGTACTGTTGATTTTTTAATTTTTTTTAAGTACTTAACACCTTCTAATTTCAAAAAATTTTTCTCCTCAAACTTCTCATTAAAGGACAACTAAGGCACTATGCTAAAGGGTTTGTTCTCAAAATGATAGTTCTATTAACAGAAGACTTAAATTAACATTTCTAAACATAAAATAGAAACAATTCAGTTCACAAATAACTTCATAAATAGCTAAACTCTTATAGCACTTCTTAGAGCAACAATCACCACCGCAAAGTAGTAGGTACTCAGTGTAGATCTATATGAATGGAAGATACCACAGACCTTTCAGTTCTCTATGTGCTAATTCCCTATTCTTATTCATTTAAATGAATGAAGATACTACTGAAGAATGGTAAACTGGTAAAATCATTGTAGTATATAGATTTCCATAGAAGAAAGAAG